>NW_027362769.1:20342500-22742500 GCF_046119375.1 Phyllobates terribilis
AGAGTACACGTGTGCCCATAATGCGCTGTCTGGCGCCAATGTGTCATCACTAAAATGGGGAATGCATGGCCCCTCATCCCCATCCTGGTATACATGGCCTCCCTCATCCCTATCCTGGTATGCATGGCACCCCTCATCCTATAATTCTGGTATGTATAACACCCTTCATCCCTATCCTATATGCATGCCCCCCTCATCCCTATCCTGGTATGCATGGCACCACTCATCCCCCAATCCTGATATGTATGGCACCATTCATCCCTATCATGGTATGCATGGCCCCACTCATCCCTATCCTGGTATGTATAGCCCCTCATCCCTATCTTGGTATACATGGTACCCCCTCATCCCTATCCTGGTATGTATGGCCCCTCATCCCTATACTGGTAAGCATGGTACCCCTCATCCCCCAATCCTGGTATGTATGGTCCCTCATCCGTATCCTGGTATGCATGGTACCCCTCATCCCTATCCTGGTATGCATGGTACCCCTCATTCCTATCCTGGTATGCATGGTACCCCCTCATCCCTATCCTGGTATGCATGGTACCCCTTCACCCCTATCCTGGTATGCATGGTACCCCCTCATCCCCAATCCTGGTATGCATGGTACCCCCTCATCCCCAATCCTGGTATCCATGGTACCCCCTCATCCCCAATCCTGATATGTATGGCCCCCTCATCCCTATCCTGGTATGTATGGCACCCCTCATCCCTATCCTGGTATGTATGGGCTCCTCGTCCCCCAATCCTGGTATGCATGGCACTCCTCATCCCCAATCGTGGTATGCATGGCCACTCATCCCCCAATCCTGGTATGTATGGCCCCCCTCATCCGTATCCTAATACACAAGGTATTCCTCATCCCCCAATCCTGGTATGGCCCCTCATCCCCATCACGCTGCACACAAAAAAAAAAACACTACTACTCCCCTTTCTTCTCTGTGCTCCAGTGCTGCGTCCCGTGTTGCCGGAGGCCGGGGGAGGAGTGTGGAGCCGGAGTACACGCGTGCCCATACCGCGCTGTCCGGCGCCATTTTGTTGAAGACATACTGCAAATGTGTCTTCAGTAAAATGGCGCCGGATAGCGCGCTATGCGCATGCACCGACTCCGACGCCACAGTCCGCACCCGGCCAAAACAGGGCCGCCGCGGCACCACTCCTCCGGGTCAGGTAAGTATGTCCTTATGGCGCCGGAGATTGCGGTATGCGTTCAGTGACTACGCATACCGCGATCTCCGGCATCATACACTTCTCTTACCTGTAATGGCTGGATGTGGTCTTCTGTCTGGAGCCAGACTGCACAGGCGCGTGGCGAATGCAGCAGCGGCTCAGCATTGGGGTATCAGCAGGATGAGGAGTTTGTGCAGGTTGGGAATAGATGGGGACGATGCCTAAAATGTAAGGAGTCAAATGTGTTTTTGTTGTAATCTCTGTAGGCGAGTTGTGGCTGGAGAAGTCGTCATGTTGGTCCAACATATGACAGCAATATCAGTGCTGGTATTTGTATAGAGATTATTTTTTAGTAACATCGCGGTCATCTGCTGAGGTTCTCCTATATCCTGTAATAGGGTGCGCCACCATAGTTGTAAGTTTCGCCCCCCCCCGAACCAAAACCCTAGCTATGCCTCTGCTCATGCCTCATAGGCGACATACCCACAAGGTGGAACTCCACCTTGCATATGCTGGAGAAACTGGGTACTGTCAGAACATGTGTTTAGTATGAGAACTGATTTGGCTAGATCAGTTGTATGGAATCTTGTTTGTACATTTAGGTTGGAAAGTCCCTGCTATAAAGGGGGGGCATCCACTCCTCTCCACAAAGGGCATTCATCCAATTGTATTCCGGTAGCTGTTGATCGGGCATTTTCTCAGATATTTTTCATGTTGATGTCATAATGGAGAGCTCCTGTCCTGAAGAGTCCATCTTGAAGGTACTCATGCGGAGTCCTGCAGGAGTGACCAAACAAATAAAAATGTCAACAAACTAAAAGAGGGGAAAGAAAAAAAAGGGTCACAGTTGTTTATAGAATCCAGTGAATAAAAGTTCTCCAGTTAGCCCATGGGGGGGCAGACTTTGGAGATTATAAATCCACTTGGATTCACACCGGAGGAGGGCATTGGTAATATTGCCCCCCCCTGATGTTTGTCTATAAGCTTTCCAAACCCATTACCTGTAGCCCGGCAGTGTTGCTGTTGTGGAATTCCTGAAAGTGCAATGTGACTGATGTCGGAGACTTATCCTTTTCCTGGTCTCTCTTGGCTGTGGATATGTTAGAGAGATGCTGTTGGATTCTCTTTCTTAGCTCCTGAGTAGTTTGTCCAATATAGATTTTTGGGAAATTACAGATAATGGCATAAACCAAATTCCTCGATCTGCAATTAAAAAACGCCTTGGGTTGAATCTGGTATGGAAAGGTGGATAAGGCAATCCCCTACTGTGAAAATGTAAATTGGCAGATGTTACATCCGCCACACTGATAAGTGCCAAAAATCCTTGCCTCCTTCAAGCCTCCTGGAGGGACGTTTAGGCTGTGTGCTCACGATGAGTTTTTCAAGCGTTTATGCTGTGGTATAAACGCTTCAAAAACGATTGGTAATCCGCCCCCCATGGTCCCCAATGACAAGCCGCACTTTCAATGCCCATGCTGCGTTTTTTTCCGCAGCGTTTATGCTGCTCTCAAAAATCCGCAGCATGTCCATTAATTTTGCGGAAGCGCGGCCATTGACTTGCATTGAAACGCATATAATCCGTGTCAGTACATTTGTACTCACGGATTATATGCGTTTCAATGTGCAGATGGTACCCAAGTCTGGAGGAGAGGAGACTCTCATCCAGACCTGGGTACCATAGAAACTGTAAAAAAAAGAATAAAATAAAAAATAAAGTTTATACTCACCTTCCGATGTCTTCCCGGTGTTTTGTCTGCTCCGTCCAGTGTCTTGCAATGTTCGCGTTGTTGTGAAGGTCCAGCTATGACGTCACTGAGTCATGTGACCCATCACATGGCTCAATGATGTCACCGCAGGTCCTTCACACCACCGCGAGCAATGCAAGACACCGGACGCAGCGGAGAGAACACCGGGAAGACATCGGAAGGTGAGTATAAACTTTATTTTTTTTATTTTTCACCATTCTTATTCTTTTTTTTAACTAACTTTGTCACACTACTATAAATCCATGCCGGTTGCATGGATTTATATAGTGTGAACAAGTTGTCAAGCACTTTTCCAAGTGATGCTAAAATCGCTTGGAAAGCGCTTGACAACCCACATGCAGAAATGCATGCAAAGACGCTTCACAAACGCTTCTACCTGGCGGGAAAACCGCATGTAAAAACCGCATGCGTTTTTCCTGCCAGGGAGAAGCGGAAAAATATGCAGCATTTCTGCATCGTGGGCACATAGCCTTATAGTGTAAAATTCTCCTTCAAGTTCCTAGCTCTACGAGCGACCATACTCGGAGGGGCTGAGATGTGCCAACTTCGGTTCGCTGAGGAGAATACTCCAATTTGTCTGTCACTTTTACACAGGCCACCATAGCTAGTGGACGTGAAGACCATTACTTGGCGTTAGGTTGCCTCTACCAGCACCCCTCAAATAACTATCTAGGTTCTGTTGTGATAACTGTATCTAAGGTGTTAATTGGCATGATCTGAACCAGCTATGATATACAGCTGGCATCTTCTAATGTTGGTGCCAACTCTGCTAGAGATTGCACCATTCATGTATTGCAGTCTGCATAAAGTCACTCTTACTGCACAGTACATGTATGGTGGATGTCAGGAAGAGGCTAAAAAATATCCTGTTCTCCATATTCACCTGCAAACCAGCAGTCCGCCAGCGCTGCGAGGACACGCTCTTGCTCCGGCACTCTGTGCACAGGCGTACTGTCATTAAGTGGTGACAGTGCACTCCTCCTTCGTCCTGCTCTCTGCCGTCCCAAGGATGTATTGAGAGGTTCGGCCCCATGGGCCACAGATGACAGCTTTATTGGTTACATGTTTGAGACCCCCAATAACCCTGGTGTTAATAGTGACCTAGACCTCAGTAATAAAAGGGGTAAGGGGTTAGAACAGTTATTACAGAGATGAGAAGAAAGATTTCACTTGTGAATTCAGAATTTTAAAAATGAAAAATCAGTCCAGGAAGAGAAAGAAATGGATTCCTCTGATAAGAAATATTACAGAGTTGCTTATTTTCATGTGTACTATTGAATTATGAAATAAAATTGAAATGACGGTTACTCTCTAAGTGCCTTTACACAAGTTTACATTTTAACAAGGTATGTTGTGATATACTGTATATTCTGCAGATATCATGTTTTCCGTTATGCACATTGTTACATTTGTTATGTCTTATAATTTGCGCTTTTTGCTGCTATTATTGTATATACTGCTCATTTGTGTTTAATGGTTAGGTGAGGGTGTGTCCAATCCTCCGATTACATACGTGTGTAGGTGTGGCGGTATTCAGGACCAGGAAGAAGCTTTTGTTACCCGTGAAACAGATATCGTCCATGTGTGAAGTATTCCACATGTTTCCTCACTGTGCTTTAAATGTCATTGGAATAGGATAACAGAATTTTCTGCGATGGTGATCGCCGCATTCATCTTTTCTACTTGAAACAAAAGGAGATTATAGGGAGAGAAAATAGGAAGCGCAGCCTTCTAAGTGTAGTAGTTCGATTCCAAGGGTATATACTCAGTATAAATCCACTTACCTATTTGGTGTCTTGAGATACTGCATGTAGATCCAATCAGTGGATTACTCCATTCCTCTTTCCATTCAGTTTGCTGCAAAAATTTGGGAGCTGATGACAGTGCTTTCATGGGAGATACCACTTTGTAAATGTTTTTCCCAGTCATATGCACTCTTGAAGGATGATGATGGAACTCGATATGCATGATATTATACCTGAGGAAGGCTCAAAGAAGTCAAAACCGGTTGTATTTTAGTTTGAAATAAAAATGATCTTTGAATCCGAATATCGAGTTCCATCATCATCCTTCAGGAGTTCATATGGCTGGGAAAAACATTTACAAAGTGGTATTTTTTCTACTTGGAAATACATTTTAAGATGATTAGATGTAATTTAGCAAATTTGCCCCAAAACAAATCCCACAGGCTACAAAAGCTACAAAAGGCAGTCGGACAACACATAGTCATTTTAATGTATTCTTCTTTTGTGTTCATTTCCTTTGGTGTTAGAAACCTAATACGCTTCTAAATAAAGCAGGTAATTCAATGCCGACCTTAGAGCTCACCGTCAGCTCAAGTGTTTCTGAAATAAGCTATGTGGTTTCATAGCAACATAAGAAGAAAGGACAAAAAATACTCTCTTGCCCCATGCAAACCATTTTCAGCGGCTGTAAGCCTCAGCAGTGCTGTCAAGAAGGACGACAGGTAAGGGATTCCCAACGTAATGACAGAAAAAATGGCCTTTGCCCTGTGGTACTGATATCTTACAGTGTCAGAGAGATTTGGTCATTGCGCTGGGTGGTTGTTTTGTCTATATGTAGCTGGGGTAGTTTTAATCTCTTATTGTCTCTGTATCTTATTGTGCCTATTTTGTCTGCTACTCATTAAGAATAGAAAGGACCCGAATAATCAAGACTGGTGTATCACATGTCAGTCTTAATAAACTGCGCTGGAGAAACACCACAATTATTAAGAGACTTCACCTTTAAATGGATTTGGCTAATCTCTCAGCTGGCATGTGCCACCGCAAGAAATATACTTCAGTAAGGAACCGCAGTCCATTTCCATCGTAGGTTACGCCACTTTTGAGGTGTAAATTATTATGAATTTTCCAGCCTCGACAACGACCCCCTGGTGATGAAGCTATTGTCATTTTTCAAAATGTGGGCATAGCTGGCCGGTACTGTTATACAAAAAGCCAAAAGTCCAACACACAGGGAGGAAAAAAAATCTATAGTGGATTTTTTTGTGGAAATGCCATGTATTTCACACTTTTCATTGTAAAAATTAAAATCTACCACAAAAGCAGTATAAATTCTTAAACACAACAAGCATTTGAAAATCCACAAAATGATCTGAAATCTGTGCAGGATTCTTCTACTGACAAATCTGCCACATCAGAGCATTAGCTCAGGGTATAAGTGCTTAAAGTCAATCCACTAGGCTGCCCCTAAACAAACTTTACACTTGCCATACTGCTCTGCAAGTCCCAAGTGCTTCCAGGTATTTATCCTTTCACTCAGGATAAGGAACCTGGCATCACTGCAAGGGTCCCTGGGTGGAGTCCACAAATCAGCTGCTGGCCAGTGAAGCGAGTAAAGGGAAAGTGTGAACACGTTAGGTCAAAAAGAAGAGGGGAATATCAAAATCATACCCTAGTGTAGTCAGAGGATAGGCAAGCTGAAGTCCAGACACTGATGGCAGAGGGTGCAGTCAGACAGTCCAAACGTAAAACAATTTTGAGTAGATCATTGTACTCCAAGTCAGTTTTGCACTAAGAGGGTCCTATCCCATTTACATACCTCCCAACTTTTGAAGAAAAGAAAGAGGGACAGATCATGCGGCGCGCGTATCACGTCACAGCAAATTTTGGCCACGGCCCCTGGCCACACCTCAATCAATATTCTTTAAGGTGCAATTGCATTGTGGCTGATAATTGGAAATGGAAGATCGGCCTTTCTAAAGAGGCTGTCAAACGCTCGATGCACGAGCAAAATGTCTGCTTTTCTTATTTAGTGCCATTATATTCCACAGCACTTTACAGACATCATAACAATGCCTATACTAGTTAAAACCCATTTACTGCCTGTGCCGTATTAGTACGCACAGGCTGTAAACCCCCGGTTCAGTGAGGGCTCCAGCGCTGAGCCCACACTGAACCGGGAACATGTCAGCTGATTCTTACAGCTGACATGTGCCCGCAACAGCCGCGGGTGGAATCGTGATCCACCCGCGGCTGTCAACATGTTAAATGCCGCTGTCAATCTCTGACAGCAGCATTTAACAGCGCTGCGCCGGAAGCGCATCACTTAACCCGCCCATCGTTGACCCTGTCACGTGATCGTGGGTCACCGATGGGTGGGCATGACAACCCTGGGTCTGCAGCAGACTCCAGTGGTTGTCATGAGCTGATCGCTATGAGCGCCACCTAGTGGTCGGCGCTCATAGCACAGGACCATTTCTGCTACATACAGGTGATCTGCTGATCATCTGTATGTAGCAGAGGCGATCAGACAAGTGCTGCTTCTAGTCTCCTATGGAGACTATAGAAGCAAGCAAAAAGTGAAAAAAAAATCTTTTTAAAAATATTAAAAAAAATAAAAAAAGTATAAAAGTTTAAATCACCCCTCTTTCGCCCCATTCAAAATAAAATAATAAAAACAAAACCCCACATGCACATATTTGGTATAGCTGCGTTCAGAATCGCCCGATCTATCAATATAAAAAAAGAATTAATCCGATCGGTAAACGGCGTAACGAGAATAAAATTTGAAACGCCAGAATTACATTTTTTGGTCGCAGCAACATCTCAATAAAATGCAATAACGGGCGATCAAAACATCGGATCTACCCCAAAATAGTATCAATAAAAACTTCAGCTCGGTGCACAAAAAATAAGCCCTCACTCCACCCCAGATCCATAAAAATGGAGACGCTACGGGTCTTGGAAAATGGCACCATTTTTTTTTTTTTTACCAAAGTTTGGAATTTTTTTTCACCACTTAAATAAAAAAGAACCTATACATGTTTGGTGTCTACGAACTCGTAATGACCAGGAGAATAATAATGGCAGGTCAGTTTTAGCATTCAGTGAACGTGGTAAAAAAAAAAAAAACATCTGTGGTATTGCACTTTTTTGCAATTTCATCGCACTTGGAATTTTTTTACCGTTTTCCCGTACAAGATATGGTAAAACTAGTAATGGCGTTGAAAAGTACAACTCGTCCCGCAAAAATTAAGCCCTCACACGGCCATATTGACCAAAAATTAAAAATGCTATGGCTCTGGGAACAAGGGGAGCAAAAAACGAAAATGCAAAAACTGAAATCCCAGGGTGACGAAGGGGTTAATACTTAACTTTCCTTAAATCTTGTCACCTGCTTATTGTGCACTTTTGTGTCAGTGATCACTGCAATTCTATCCTTGAATTCATAGATCAATAAACTAATATGAAAAGAGACAGCAGTCCCTCCAAATTCTGCAAGAGGGGAGAATTGTGAGAGGGAAGACTGACAGTTAGGCTGTGTGCCCACGATGCGTTTTTTAAGCGTTTCCGCAGCGGCAAAAACGCTGCAGAAACGCTTAAAAAACGCATAGAAGGCCTGCCATGTTCCCCAATGATAATCCGCATGTGCTGTGCACATGCTGCGGAAATTTCCGCTGCGGATTATCATTGCGGAAAAAAGCGCAGCACTACCAATTATTTTGCGGAAGTGCTGTGTTTTCGCCGCCATTGACTTACATTAGATCGCATGGATTACGCATCACTGTATATGTAGATGCGCATTCCATGTATCCTAATGTGCGGATGGTACCCAAGTCTAGAGGAGAGGAGACTCTCTTCCGGACCAGGGTACCATAGAACCTGTAAAAAAAAAGAATAAAATAAAAAATAAATATATACTTACCTTCTGGCGGCCCGCGGTGCGCTCCTCCTTGCTTCCCGGCAATTCACGATGTACTGAAGGACCTGCGCTGACGTCATAGTCATGAGACGGGTCACGCTACGCTGACGTCGGCAGGTCCTTCAGTGTAGAGCTGCCGGCTGCCGGGACAGAGGGAAACAAGACACCGGGGGCCATCGGAAGGTAAGTATAGATTTCTTTTTTATTTTTTTACATTCTCTCTGGTCACACTATATAAATCAATGCCGTTTGGATGGATTTATATAGTGTGACCAAGTTGTCAAGCACTTTCCAAGTGATGCTAAAATCGCTTGGAAAGCACTTGTCAACCCGCATGCGGAAATGCATGTGAAGAACGCTTCACTTCCGCATGTCCCTGGCAGGAAAAACGCATGTACAATCCGCATGTACAATCCACATGTACAATCCGCATGCGTTTTTTCTGCCAGGGGAGATGCAGAAACGCTCAGGAAAAATCCGGAGCATTTCTGCATCGTGGGCACATAGCCTTATACAAGCTTCTCTTATTCACAGTCCCTGGCAGGCGGTCCTGCTGCAGCTGGGTCAGTCACCTCACTGCCAGGTTATAGGATCAGGAAGAGCTCAGGACTCGGTGAGGGAGTGAGATGAGGAATGTGTCCATGTAATGGGCTGCAAACTAACAAATCATCCCCTCATACCTCACTGGCTCTTCTTGTCCTGACTTCAGCCCATGGATTTGGTAGCTTCCAGTCCAGCTCCTCCTGTGTGTGACCGCAGTCCAC
This sequence comes from Phyllobates terribilis, assembly GCF_046119375.1. Taxonomy (NCBI): domain Eukaryota; kingdom Metazoa; phylum Chordata; class Amphibia; order Anura; family Dendrobatidae; genus Phyllobates; species Phyllobates terribilis. The sequence continues at coordinate 20,351,871 of NW_027362769.1, forward strand.
ACATCTGATGAAAGCCGCCGCTGAGCACAAGCACAGCTCTGGTCACAGTGCTGATAACGTGGCTCCTGAGCTGCCTGCGCCTGGCCACTGTGCTGCAAGGCCAAGTATGTAGAGCACATATCAGTGACCTGGCACTAATTTGAGCATTGGACTTAGATCTGCTGCTGCAGAAGGGGGTAATACTTTTCTTTTAAAATTGTGCCCTCGGCCCCTCTGTAGCTGCTGAGCACAGCTATGTCACTCCGTCTCAGCACACAGGATGATTCGCTCCGCACGCTCTTCTTCGGTGGGCAGTGTAGCAGCGTGGCTGTGTCTTCTGGGAGGCGGGAGTCATGGCTCTGTCAGTAAACGCGCCCTAACTGCAGTGGTCACACAGCTGAGCCTTGACGGAACGCAGGATGGAGCCGTGACAGGACGCGGGACTGAGCCCTCAAAACAGGACTGTCCCGCCGAATACGGGAAGGTTGGGAGCTATGCATATATTAGATATGTACAGCTAGTCACACTGTTTTACCACTTGCGCTTTTCTATCATGCATGTGACGCGCCCCTGGGCCTGTGTCGCGCTGCGGTGCGCACGCGGGAGCTTACCCGGAGCCGGATCCGTGGAGGGTTGTAATCTCGTGGCGGTGACCCGGTCCGTGCCCAGGGAGTCAAACTAGACGGCAGTCTATTAGTAGTAAATAGTTGATGACTACGCCACCCGTTGAGTGCAGCCAGGAAGCTGCTGCTGCAGGGCAGACCGCTGAGGCCGGTGGTAGGATTGTGCAGCGTGATAGTATAACCCCCAACGGGAGGGGTATGGCCTCAGGGCAGCCGACGTGGATGATGGGGGTAGCAGGAACCACTCAGAGACGGTACGGTGTAGTTCAGGGTCTTTACTGGTAACAACGACAGACCCTCCCGGAGTACTTGCTAGCAAACGGGGCCTGGTCAGTCTTTGAGCAGATGGGATCTCCCCTGGCCAGGCGTAGTTGTAGGCCTCCCAAACTGACTGTACTCTTCTGGCTACCTTGCTAGAAGCTGATGTAAGTAGCCCACGTCCCTGAGTGTACCGTGTGGTGCTCACCCGTATGGCCGGTGACTCGGGGCCTTCTAATGGCTTCCGCTCCACGATGGCGGTGCTGGTCCCACGCGTGTGACCGTGCCTTCGGGCTTCTGGGCCAGAGGACCTGAAATCCCCTGCCCGACGGATTCTGCTGCTGGGTAGGAGTTAGTCCCCACAGCCTCGGACTCCGGGTCCGGTAAAGAATCTTCTTAGTCAGGGCGAGCTCTGTAGCTGCCAGCCCCTGACTCCTTGTAACTCTGCTGTTTCCTATGCTGCTTCTCTTCTCCACTCTCCTTGTCTGACTCACCCTGCCTCAGCCCCGGGTTTATACAGGGGAAGTTCTTCCCCTCCCAAGACTGGGCAGGAGGTGTGGCATGCACAGGATCCCTGACCAAAGGACCTCCCACCTGCTCTCAGACATAATATCTCTATCACTGTGGCAACCAGACCCCTGGGGTGTCACATTCCCCCCTAGTGAAATTTAGTACTCCGGGACTAAACACATTTAGAAAAACATAACAAAGTATAACAATAACAATACTATAAGAAAAACACATAAGATGGTTACGGCGTGTCCGCAACCGGATGCAGTCTTTGAAGAAAAGCAAAGGTGTCCATTTCACCAACACAGGGAGACGTAACCAGGTAGGGGTCTGTCCTACCCCGAGTCCTTAACAGTCTCTAGTCCATCCTGGGTTACGCTCCAACTATATACAAGGATTCCCGGTAAATCCACCAAGGTTTCCTAAAAATAACTAGAAACACAAAATTATACACAAGCAACAAGACACAGAAAAACATAAATAAAACAATTTATACACTTTAAATTCTCCAGCGTGCGGGTAACTGGCCTCTAGTGGCCCGAGTGGACCTACGGAGCTGACTGTCTGGCCCTGAACTACAGGGTGTAGGAGCTGTCAAGGGTAAACTGGGCAGCTGTCTACCGGCTTTTTGTCTCACTAGGGGTACGGCAGGCTCACTATAAGCAGAGGGTTGATTCTCCTGTTCTGCTTGTGTGGAGTCTTCTGCCTCCTGGACCGGCTGTTCTTCCAGCTCTACCCGTTGCTCCGTAGGTTCTTGGGATGATGGTTGGAGGAAGGTGAGTACGGGTACCACAACTGCACCATTGACTTGAGTCCAAGACTGAGGAAAGTCCCCGAGCACGGTACTAACCATATCTTCCCTTTCTTCCACGGGTCGATGGTCTTCTTGTTCCTCTTCAGGGTTCCTCAGTTGTTCGGGACACTTCTTCAGGTGGTCCCGGGATACAATGGCTGTGGTTTCCCCTCCGTCTTTACTGATGGTACAGACCTTCGGGTTCTCGTGGCTTGAGGGCAGTACGGTGTACGGGTCCTTCTCCCACTGGTCGTCCAACTTGTGGAGCCGTCTCTTCCTCTTCAAGACCTGCTCTCCGGGTACCAGGGGAACAGCGGGAGCATACTGGTTGTAAGTTTTCTCTTGTCTTTCCCTAGCCTGACAGAGACTTCGCTCCACGCTCTCCTGTACTCTCCGGTACTGCTGCTGCCTCTCTGTGTCCCAGTCTGTTTCTGGTGAAGTGTCCTCGGGGGTCAGGACTCCCATTTCCAGGTCAACAGGTAACTTACCAGGTCTTGCCCTCATTAGGTAAGCCGGGGTACAGTTGGTGGAACCTACCGGGATGTGGTTGTATAGGTCCACCAGATCGGGCAACTTTTCAGGCCACAGACTGCGTTCTTCCAGGGGCAACGTTTTTAGAAGATCCATTACCACCTGGTTCATTTTTTCACAAAGTCCATTAGTCTGCGGATGGTAGGGTGTCGTCCTTATCTTCCGGCAGCCATACAGATTGCAGAATTCCTGAAAGACCTCCGCTTCAAAGGCAGGTCCCTGGTCCGTCAGCACTTGGTCCGGGTACCCGTGTGGACGGCAGAAGTGCTGCTGGAAGGCTCTAGCTGCTGTTTGAGCCGTTAAGTCCTTGACGGGGACGACAACCAAGAACCGGGAGTAATGATCCACGATGGTTAACGCGTAGACGTAGCCACTTCTGCTTGGGGTCAGTTTTACATGATCCAAGGCTACCAGTTCCAACGGTTGCCGGGTGACGATGGACTGCAGGGGAGTCTTCTGGCTGGCTCGGTCCTTCCTTCTCAGGTTGCACGGGCCACAATCTCTGCACCACTTCTCGATGGTTCCCCTCATGCCTACCCAGTGGAACCGCTCGCGCAGCAGGAACTCCAGCTTTTTCCACCCAAAGTGTCCAGCTCCGTCGTGGTATGCTTCCATCACCATGGCTGCGTCTCTTCGTGGCACCACTACTTGCCAGAGTAATTCATGCGTCCGGGAGTTAACCATTCTGCGGCACAACTTCCCTTTGTAAAGGAACAGTCGACTCTTCTCTGCCCATAGTTGTTTGGCTTCCTCCGGAGCGTCTGGTTCAAGGCGAGCCTCCGGCCGAGTCAGCATCTCCTTCACCAGTCGGACGGCAGAGTCGCTGTCTTGCGTTTCCGCCCAGTTGTAGTGGGGTAAGGGGTTCAACGTAGCAGCCTGCTTACTCCTTACCCGGTGGGAATACTGAATAGTCCCATGACGGTGGAACGCAGGGAGTTCAACTTCTTCCAGTCCCTCCGGATCTTCTCCTCCGTCCGGCAGGTTGGGCATCCTGGACAGGGCGTCCGCGTTGGTATTGGAGCGTCCTGCCCGGTATTTAATTGTGAACTCGTAGTTGGACAGACGGGCCATCCACCTCTGCTCCAGGGCACCGAGTCTTGCCGTGTCCAGGTGTGTCAGCGGGTTGTTATCCGTGTACACGGTGAACCGGGAAGAAGCGAGGTAATGCCTAAAGCGCTCAGTGATTGCCCATACTACGGCCAGGAACTCTAACTTAAATGAGCTGTAATTCTCGGGGTTCCTTTCGGTGGGTCGCAGTTTTCGGCTGGCGTAGGCGATTACTCGTTCCTTCCCCTGCTGGATCTGGGACAGTACGGCTCCTAGCCCGATGTTACTGGCGTCGGTGTAGAGGATAAAGGGCTGGCTATAATCCGGGTACGCCAGGATTTCGTCCCCCGTGAGGGCCATCTTCAGCTGGCGGAAGGACTCTTCTTCCAGCTCTTCCCATTTGAAGGGCGGCTTCTGGTTCTTGGCCTTCCGGGACTGGCCTATCAGGAGGTCCTGCATAGGTGCTGCCTTTTTGGTGAAACCGGGAATAAACCTTCGGTAGTAGCCTACCAACCCGAGGAACTGCCGCACTTCTTTTACGCTGGAGGGGCTTGGCCATCCCTTAATTGCGGTGATCTTATCGGGGTCGGGAGCCACTCCGTCAGCGCTCACCACGTGTCCCAGGTACTGCACCTTTGGTTTCAGGAGGTGACACTTGGAGGGTTTCACCTTTAGGCCGTAACTCGCCAGAGCCTCGAACACTTCCGCCAGGTGTTTCAGGTGGTCCTCATACGTCTTGGAATATACGATGACATCGTCCAGGTACAACAGGACCGTCTCGAAGTTTCTGTGGCCCAGACAACACTCCATTAGGCGTTGGAAGGTTCCTGGTGCGTTGCAGAGTCCGAACGGCATGCAGGTGAACTCGCTAAGTCCCATCGGGGTGGTGAATGCGGTCTTCTCCCGGTCCGCCTCTGCTACAGGAACTTGCCAGTACCCGCTAGTGAGATCCAAGGTAGAGAAGAAGTTAGCAGATCTTAAAGCAGCCAATGACTCCTCTATCCTTGGTAAGGGGTACGCATCCTTGTGTGTGATACGGTTGATTTTCCGGTAATCTACACACATCCTCATGGTGTTGTCTTTCTTTTTGACTAAAACTAATGGGGCTGCCCAGGGGCTACAACTATCCCGGATTACCCCAGCCTCCTTCATATCTCTAAGCATCCCCTTGGCGTGTTGGTAATGTGCAGGGGGTACGGGTCGATACCTCTCTTTTATGGGAGGATGATCTCCCGTGGGGATGCGATGTTCTACCCCCTTGACTCGCCCGAAGTCTAACGGGTGTTTACTAAACACTCTCTCATACTCTTGAACCACCCGATAGACTCCTTGTTTCTGATGTGAGGGAGTGGAGTCAGTACCCAAATGTAGTTGCTGACACCAGTCCTCCATGTCTTTCTTAGAGCCGTTACCTTCCTCCGGGTGAGATGGAGGCAAGGGTTCCACAGATTGTATAGAACTTTGATTAGTGGTATATAATTTGGCTAGCGTGGCATACCGGGGCAGGTACACTTCCCTCTCCCCGATATTTATTATGCGAATGGGCACCCTCCCATGGCGTACATTGACCACCCCCCGTGCTGTCAAAATGGTGGGCCTACTGTCTGAGTAAACTGGTTCTACCATTGCCTGGTAATCTCTACCTCTCAGACCAATAGCTGCCCGGCACCAAATCATCATTTCACTTTTTGGGGGCATGGCAATAGGAAAAGGGTCACACATTCTTACGCTACCAATCTCACCGCCGGAGAGTTCCACTTGTTGCCGTTGCATCAGTGCCCGGATCTCTTTCTGGAGCACCCGCTGCTCGCCGGAGCTGGCATTCTTGGCAACCTGCTGTAAAAGGAAAATCACCTCTGCAAGACAATTTTCAATTACATTAGTTCCTAGAGTTATTTTTGGGTGACTCTCATGTTTATCGATATCTACAATGATCAGTCCCTGTGCGGCCAGTTCGACTCTACCAATTTTGATGGTCACCTCTTTAAATCCGATCTGTGGCACGGGCTGACCATTGCTGGCGATGATACTCAAGTCGTCGTCGGGGTAGCGGGTAATATCCGAGTCATTCCAGTACTGCTTGAAGAGCACGTACGGGATGGTGGTGACCTGTGACCCGGTGTCCAGTAGGGCACTCATGGGAATGCCATCCAGTACCACAGGCAAGACTGGACGTCCTCCCACATATCTGTCGCGCCAGTTCGATGGGCCTGGTGATCTTTTTCCTGGGGGTTGGCCCTCTACCCCAGGTTGTGCCCGTTTAAAGAACAGTACCTTGCCATATGTCCGGGTTGATTGCAGCGGCGGCAGATGGGTCGTCCGTCCTCACTGTATCGGTCACTGGGTCTTCCTCTGGCCGGTGGGGTCCTCCTTGGTCGACGCCACGGGATGTCCTCCGGTCCGGATGCCAGCTGGATCTTCCCTGGGGTGGAAACCTGTAAAGACTGCACAGTTCGGGTTAGCGCAGCAACGCTCTTAGCTAGCTCTTGGACCTGATGGTGTAGGTCTGGAGCCGGGTCATTGTCCAAAGCCTGCGCATCAGCTCCCACAGGCCCTGCTGACAAGGGCGCCGCCTCCTGGTAGTAAGTGGTAGTGGGGCGTCTGTGGGTCACAACGCCACCTGGTGCCGGTTCTCGGAGCACCCGGATGGCTCTGTCCTTGAACTGTGCAAAGTCCAGATGGGGATCCTGTAAGGCCATTGCCCGCAACTGGGTTCGGTGGGCATTGCAATATAAACCCTCTATAAATTGTTCAGTCAACAGCCTGTCCTCGTTTCCCACCCCATCAGGGTCGGTCTGCTTTATGGCCCTCAGGGCCTCTTGTAGGTTTAGTGCATAGTCCCTTATACTCTCATGCGCTCGCTGCTTGCACCCGTAGAATCTAAGCTTAATCTCGGCTGAGGTGCGGGTATCAAAGGTGTCCTTCAGCCGGGTTAGTATCCCTGCGACAGTCTTCCTCCCAGGTGGCCAGGATTTTACTTCCCTTTTGGCTGCCCCGGTTAGTTGGGCCACCAGGATGCTCACTTTTTGCTCTTCTGTGAGGGGGTACACCTGGAAGAGGCTATCCAGCTTTTCTCTAAAGTCATGCAGGGTATGTGACTCCCCTGAGTACTGGGGTAGCCAAGCTGCTCCCGGGATATAGGGCATGGTGAAGGGCATAACTGCAGCAGCGGTAGCGCTGGCGGGGGTTGAGGCAGTGAAGCTCTCCTCCGTATCCGACATCTTCCTCCCCCCTAGTGGACCGTGGCCTACCTTGCGATGATCCTCTTCCGTAGGCCGCGGCTCCGCAGTGGATCGTCAGGGTTGAGGACCTTCCGTCGCGCTCCTGTGACGTCGGCGTCTGCTGGGCTCCTTCCAGGACCTTACGCAACGTCCGGACGTGAGGCGGGGCTTCAGTTCTCGCGCGCTTTCGGAGTCCACGCCCCTCTTCTTCCCGCGCGGCGTCCTCAAGATGGCGTCCAATGGCGGGAAAACTCCACGGATGGCGGGAAGAAGGTCGAAGATGGCGCCGGATGGCGGGAAACCTTCACCACTGGTAAGTTTGAACAGTCTTTGCTTTTCAGGCACGCAGTACCCGGTGGTTGCGGGCACGAAATCCTGCCGACTACGCCAAAGTTGACGCGCCCCTGGGCCTGTGTCGCGCTGCGGTGCGCACGCGGGAGCTTACCCGGAGCCGGATCCGTGGAGGGTTGTAATCTCGTGGCGGTGACCCGGTCCGTGCCCAGGGAGTCAAACTAGACGGCAGTCTATTAGTAGTAAATAGTTGATGACTACGCCACCCGTTGAGTGCAGCCAGGAAGCTGCTGCTGCAGGGCAGACCGCTGAGGCCGGTGGTAGGATTGTGCAGCGTGATAGTATAACCCCCAACGGGAGGGGTATGGCCTCAGGGCAGCCGACGTGGATGATGGGGGTAGCAGGAACCACTCAGAGACGGTACGGTGTAGTTCAGGGTCTTTACTGGTAACAACGACAGACCCTCCCGGAGTACTTGCTAGCAAACGGGGCCTGGTCAGTCTTTGAGCAGATGGGATCTCCCCTGGCCAGGCGTAGTTGTAGGCCTCCCAAACTGACTGTACTCTTCTGGCTACCTTGCTAGAAGCTGATGTAAGTAGCCCACGTCCCTGAGTGTACCGTGTGGTGCTCACCCGTATGGCCGGTGACTCGGGGCCTTCTAATGGCTTCCGCTCCACGATGGCGGTGCTGGTCCCACGCGTGTGACCGTGCCTTCGGGCTTCTGGGCCAGAGGACCTGAAATCCCCTGCCCGACGGATTCTGCTGCTGGGTAGGAGTTAGTCCCCACAGCCTCGGACTCCGGGTCCGGTAAAGAATCTTCTTAGTCAGGGCGAGCTCTGTAGCTGCCAGCCCCTGACTCCTTGTAACTCTGCTGTTTCCTATGCTGCTTCTCTTCTCCACTCTCCTTGTCTGACTCACCCTGCCTCAGCCCCGGGTTTATACAGGGGAAGTTCTTCCCCTCCCAAGACTGGGCAGGAGGTGTGGCATGCACAGGATCCCTGACCAAAGGACCTCCCACCTGCTCTCAGACATAATATCTCTATCACTGTGGCAACCAGACCCCTGGGGTGTCACACATGTAACACGGTGGCTCAGTGGTTAGCACTGCAGCCTTGCAGCGCTGGGGTCCTGAGTTCAAATCCCACCAAGGACAACATCTGCAAGGAGTTTGTATGTTCTTCCACATGTTTGAGAGGGTTTCCTCCCACATTCCAAAGACATACTGATAGGGAATGTACTGTAGATTATGAGCCCCAATGGGGATGGTGATGATAATGTCTTTACATTGTAAAGCGCTGTGGAATATGTTGGCACTTTTTTTTCCTGATTAATGAAACTTACATTTTTATTGTCGCTTTATGTAATATAAAAAATTTCCCTTATCGCAGATTGTTCAGTTTTGACAGAATGTGACTCTTCCCATTTGTCCACAGTTCTGTCCGCAGCACTGACATTGTGAAGAGTGGGCGGAGCTCAGCAGGGAGAGGCATAAAAGAGCGCCCCCGACAGTCACCATAATGTACAACACAGAAGTGACAAATTATTACAGGAATGTCTAAGGTCACTGGGGAACACTGCTGTTATAATTTACGCCACTTTTGTGCTGTACATTCTAATGATTCTGTCGGCTGCTCCGTCACTGTCACCACTCTCCCCCCAAATCTGTACCCAGTCTTAGTTTGAAGTTGATTTTTTGAGGACCTCATTCCAGCATCTCCATTCTAGTCACCTTGGTACTGAACCGTCTAGATCAGTGGTCCCCAACCTTTTTTGCACCAGGGACTGGCTTGAAGCAAGATCATTTTTCCATGGCCCAGCAAGGAGGGGGTGGGGTGGGCAGGGCTTTGGTCATATGGGGGCGGGGTAATGGAGGGATTTGGAGTTTAGTGCATACTTATCATATAGTGTAGACCAGGTCCCCGCCAGGAGCTATGCCAGGAGCCCCACATAATGTGCTGTGCCAGGAGCCGCATCACTAAGGCCCCATCACGCCCTGCAGCAGGACAGGGCAGCTGTCCTGACAGCTGCTGTTCAGCTGCATTTACTTCATCCCAGGGGCGGACACAGACTGTAGTGGGCCCCTGTGCAAGAAATTTTTGCGGGCCCCCCCGCCCTTCATAAGGCAACAAAGTTATGTAAACATAACCCCCCCCATGTGCATCTCTCACCCCCCCATGTGCAGCTCACCCCCCGTGCATCTCTCATCCCCCTCCGTGCATCTCTCATCCCCCTCCGTGCATCTCTCACCCCCCACGTGCATCTCTCATCCCCCCGTGCATCTCTCACCCCCCCGTGCATCTCTCATCCCCCCCCGTGCATCTCTCATCCACCCCCCGTGCATCTCTCATCCCCCCCGTGCATCTCTCACCCCCCCGTGCATCTCTCACCCCCCCGTGCATCTCTCATCCACCCCCGTGCATCTCTCATCCCCCCCGTGCATCTCTCATCTCTCCCCTCCCCCCATGTGCATCTCTCATCTCTCCCCTCCCCCCCATGTGCATCTCTCATCTCTCCCCTCCCCCCCATGTGCATCTCTCATATCTCCCCTCCCCCCCATGTGCATCTCTCATCTCTCCCCTCCCCCCCATGTGCATCTCTCATCTCTCCCCTCCCCCCCATGTGGATCTCCCATTCCCCCAACTCCTAGTTAATTGTATTTAAAAAAAAATAAAACTTGTTATACTTACCCCTATGCGATCCCTGCAGAATCCTGGCGCTCGTCCAAATCGCTGACACCAGGTTCTCCTGCCTTCCGGTCATGTGACGGCGCCGTCACATGACCGGAAGTCAGAGGAATTATGAGATGTCCTGGACCCGGCGCTTTGCATGGGGCCGGGGGCCCCATGAGGAGAGAGACGCACAAGAGGGGGGCTCCGAGGGAGCTCCTACCGGCCGGGCCCCATACTGGAGTCAGGGCAGTCATGCCCTGATGGCGGCCCTGCTGGAGGCTGGAGGGGCCCCCTCTCCCTCGGGGCCCCCGTTCAATGAACCGGCTGCACGGGCGGTAGTTCCGCCCCTGCTTCATCCTGCTTCAGGACCTGTGGTGACATCACAGTTATGTACCTTGATGTCATCACAGGTCCTCTACAGGTCTACCCTGCGGGAGTCTAGAACAGCGGGCAGCATCCACCCCACACAGTGTGCTCTGAGCCACCGCAGACCAGAGCACACTGTCAATGTTTAGTGATTGTCTGTGGCGGTGCCGCGGACCGGCTGAAAAACCTCAACGGCCCGGTCCTGGTCCGCGGACCGGCGGTTGGGGACCTCTGGTCTAGAGTGGAGGCTACGGCCAGGTCCTCAAAAAATCACCTCTGCTCTACTCACCTCACTAGTGAGCCGCCTACAGTGGAGGCTAAAATGAGGTCCTCAATCATCTCCAATCTAGACGGCTCCTTATAGAAGTGGCTAGAATGCAGTTACTGCAGTGCGGGGATGCAAGGAGGCCCCAGAATAAATGAGATTACAGGTGGTTTGTTTTATTGAATAGTAATTACTGAACAATCAGAGCTATGTGTAATTTTTTATATTACAGAAAATGATAATAAAAAAACTCACTTTATTAATTAAAAAAAAATTCACAAAGTGGCCGAGCTTTCTCCCTCTCACCCTTCATTAAAGAGGATATGGGTTCCTGTCGTTCAGCTGCCAGTGCTGACATCACATTGACAGAGCGGAGACTTCTTTTCCGCTCCACTGTGTAGACAGGGCAAGACTGATGACGTCATTCTGATAGACAGTGGGAATACAGCTGTCAAACGGGGAGAAGGCTGTCAATCAGAATGAGTCGGACATCACACCCTGCCCATCAGCAGAGGCAGCTGAATCCCCGACAGGAATGGTCTGTGACTGCTCTGTGCCGGGGAAGAACGCCGCCGGGCACAGCAGGCAGGTAAGTAGCAATTACATGCCTGTTAGTGCTTAGGCACACTTTTTGTTTTTCGTAATGTCCTGGATTTCCCCTTTAATGAAGGGTGAGAGGGAGAAAGCTCGGCCACTTTGTGAATTTTTTTTAAATTAATAAAGTGAATTTTTTATTATCACTTTCTGTAGTATAAAAAATTACACATAGCTCTGATTATTCAATTTTGATAGAATTCAAATTTTCCTGAATGTCTACAAGTCTCAGCCAGTGACGGAGCTGTCGATGCTGCGGACAGAACTGTGGACAGATGGGAAGAGTAACATTCTGGCAAATCAGCGATAAGGGGAATTTTTTATATTACATAAAGCGACAATAAAAATATAAGTTTCATTAATCAGGAAAAAAAATAATTTTGCCCAAATCCCTAAAATATATAACACTGTAAAAATACATAAATTATATAACAGTGTAAAAAAAATCATTTTTGACTTGTGATGTTTGCTCTATTAAAAACATGAGCAATTGCATAAAAAAGCATAAGAAAAACAATAAAAAGCTAGTAGAGGCATCTAGACAGCAGTGAGTATGAGGATCCTGGAATCTACTACGATCTAGTGGTGTCAGTGCTGAACTGTCTACATTGGAGGGGATTTATTGAGGCCCTCACTCCAGCAACTCCGATCTAGTCTCCTCAGCAGTGGAGCGTCTAGATCGGAGCGGCTAAAGTGAGGAGCACAAAAAATCACCTCCGATCTAGAAGTTTCACTGCTGAGGAGACTAGATCGTAGTTGCTGGAGTGTACAGTGTCCATTTTAGGACATGATCAGATATCAAAATCAAACATCAGAATGATGTCAGTTTGAGGCTAAATACCCTGTCTGAGAAATGAATTTGACAAGTGATTTTGACAAGTGACTTTTACAACTGTAATAACAAAAAAATATTCACTGTTCGCTGATGGGACTTGAACCCAAAACTCTACGTCTAGAAGCCATTGCACTAACCATTGAGCTATAAACTCAGTTGAGAAAAGCTAAGCGTTCTATTTGGTAATATGATTTTCAGTGCAAACCTTGTCTGAAACTGATTGGGACTTTCAGAAATACCTCCCATCGACCTCGACCAAAAAAGGCTTGGTCTCATCAGGCTGCATAAGGATAGGGGCAGAACTGAACCTCTATTTTAGATACTTAAACGCTTCAATGGCCTCAGTAGTCCATTGGACCGTATTAGCACCTTTCCTACTGAGATCGGTTAGAGGCTTAACAAGTACAGAAAAATTCTTAATGAATTTCCTGTAATAATTTGCAAAACCCAAAACTCTCTGTATAGAGTTCAAACCAATAGGCCTAGGCCATTCCTGCACAGCCTGAACCTTCACCGGGTCCATCTCAAAGCCCTCGCTGGAGACAATGTAGCCCAAAAAAATAATTTTCTGCACAGCGAACTCACATTTCTCCAGCTTAGCAATGGGTGAATTATCACCCAATAACTGCAAAAATTCACGTACATTCTGCCAATGGGACTCCAGATCTGGCGAATAAATCAAAATGTCATCCAAATACACAACCACATTCTTACCAATCAAAGGTCTCAGGATGTCATTAATAAGGTTCTGAAAAAATGCAGGTACATTAGTAAGACCAAAAGGCATCACCAAATTCTCAAAATGACCTACCATTTGTTAAAAGCAATTTTCCATTCATCACCCTCCTTCACTCGTAACAAATTGTATGCCCCCCGGAGATCAATTTTAGAGAACCACTTGGCCCCCACTAACTGGTTAAACAAGTCAGGAATTAACGGCAATGGGTAGGAATTGTGTACGGTAATCTTATTAATTTCACGAAAATCCAGACATGGACGCAAACCCCCGTCCTTTTTTTTAACAAAGAAAAATCCAACTGCCGCAGGCGACTTAGAAGGTCTAATGTGACCAGCAGCCAGGCTAGTCTGTATGTACTCCTCCAAGGCCTTTCTTTCAGGGATAGTCAGATTAAACAAGCGACTCTTGGGAAGAGTAGCTCCAGGAACAAACTCAATGGCGCAATCATAATCCCTATGAGGAGGTAAAACTTGCGACTCCTCCTCCGAAAAAAACCTCCAAAAATCTTGAATTAGGTACAGGTAATTCCCCTTTTCCCACAGCCGCAATGCGACCATTACAACATTTATCATAGCACTTCGGACTCCAAGACTTTATCATAGTAGTAGACCAGTCCAGCAAAGGATTGTGCAGTTTTAACTAAGGCAATCCTAGAACGACCGGAGAGGGTAAATGATCTAATACAACCAAGTCCAAAATTTCTTGGTGAACTCCATTGATAGTGACGGGAAATGCTGCAACCTTGTGAGTAATACATTTCAAAGGAGTGTTATCAATTGCAATCACAGAAATAGGTGATGACAAAGGTTTGGATTTTAATTTAAGTTTTTCCCAAAACCCTTTATCAATCACATTAAGTGTTGAACCCCCATCCACAAATACTTGAAATTTAATCAAATTTTCCTGTAAAGTAGTACTCCCTGAAAGACATACTCCTGCAGAGCGTAAACAAGCTATACGGGCGTCAGCAAACCTACAAAGATTACTTCCATACAGAAACTCATTTAAATAGTTAATCTTTATTTGTATACAAAGAAATTATAAAAACAGGTAAAAAAGATATACTGCAGAATGAAAACCGCTGGTATACAAAACCTATGTGTGTCACATGCATAGAATAAATTCAGATTAAATACCATATAAATGTTCACTTATATGCAGAGAGACATATATGCACACACATGCCCCCTTAATATATACAGGTAAATATAAATAAACCAATACAAATATGACATCAGTAGAGAAAAATCATGTATATTAATGGAGATTGTAACTCCGCTATGCAGAAGAAGATCACTTGAACATTTTGCCTAGGTATTTTAATTTGGTAAAGAAAAATGCAAGTGCAAGTACAAATAAATTCTAAGGCAACCACAAGTGCTTTTTGGTAAAGCAGATAAATATATATGCACACATGTGAGAAGGTCCACACTATAGTTACCAGACATAGCCCTCTAACGTACGCTTCGCGTGTCTTGCTTCCTCAGAAAGGGCGTATAGTATATCAGCCCTATATATACGCCCTTTCTGAGGAAGCAAGACGTACGTTAGAGGGCTACATCTGGTAACTATAGTGTGGACCTTCTCACATGTGTGCATATATATTTATCTGCTTTACCAAGAAGCACTTGTGGTTGCCCTAGAATTTATTTGTACTTGCACTTGCATTTTTCTTTACCAAATTAAAATACCTAGGCAAAATGATCAAGTGATCTTCTTCTGCATAGCGGAGTTACAATCTCCATTAATATACATGCTTTTTCTCTACTGATGTTGTATTTATATTGGTTTATTTATATTTAGCTGTATATATTAAGGGGGCATGTGTGTGCATATACAGTACAGACCAAAAGTTTGGACACACCTTCTCATTTAAAGATTTTTCTGTATTTTCATGACTATGAAAATTGTATATTCACACTGAAGGCTTCAAAACTATGAATTAACACATGTGGAATTATATACTTAACAAAAAAGTGTGAAACAACTGAAAATATGTCTTATATTCTAGGTTCTTCAAAGTAGCCACCTTTTGCTTTGATGACTGCTTTGCACACTCTTGGCATTCTCTTGATGAGTTTAAAGAGGTAGTCACAGGAAATGGTTTTCATTTCACAGGTGTGCCCTGTCAGGTTTAATAAGTGGGATTTCTTGCCTTATAAATGGGGTTGGGACCATCAGTTGTGTTGTGCAGAAGTCTGGTGGATACACAGCTGATAGTCCTACTGAATAGACTGTTAGCTGCTTTTTTCTTGCCATAATACAAATTCTAAGTAAAGAAAAACGAGTGGCCATCATTACTTATAGAAATGAAGGTCAGTCAGTCTGAAAAATTGGGAAAACTTTGAAAGTGTCCCCAAGTGCAGTTGCAAAAACCATCAAGCACTACAAAGAAACTGGCTCACATGAGGACCGCCCCAGGAAAGGAAGACCAAGAGTCACCTCTGCTTCTGAGGATAAGTTTATCCGAGTCACCAGCCTCAGAAATCGCAGGTTAACAGCAGCTCAGATTAGAGACCAGGTCAATGCCACACAGAGTTCTAGCAGCAGACACATCTCTACAACAACTGTTAAGAGGAGACTTTGTGCAGCAGGCCTTCATGGTAAAATAGCTGCTAGGAACCCACTGCTAAGGACAGGCAACAAGCAGAAGAGACTTGTTTGGGCTAAAGAACACAAGGAATGGACATTAGACCAGTGGAAATCTGTGCTTTGGTCTGATGAGTCCAAATTTGAGATCTTTGGTTCCAACCACCGTGTCTTTGTGCGACGCAGAAAAGGTGAACGGATGGACTCTACATGCCTGGTTCCCACCGGTAAGCATGGAGGAGGAGGTGTGATGGTGTGGGGGTGCTTTGCTGGTGACACTGTTGGGGATTTATTCAAAATTGAAGGCATGCTGAACCAGCATGGCTACCACAGCATCTTGCAGCGGCATGCTATTCCATCCGGTTTGTGTTTAGTTGGACCATCATTTATTTTTCAACAGGACAATGACCCCAAACACACCTCCAGGCTGTGTAAGGGCTATTTGACCAAGAAGGAAAGTGATGGGGTGCTACGCCAGATGACCTGGCCTCCACAGTCACCAGACCTGAACCCAATCGAGATGGTTTGGGGTGAGCTGGACCGCAGAGTGAAGGCAAAAGGGCCAACAAGTGCTAAGCATCTCTGGGAACTCCTTCAAGATTGTTGGAAGACCATTTCCGGTGAATACCTCTTGAAGCTCATCAAGAGAATGCCAAGAGCGTGCAAAGCAGCCATCAAAGCAAAAGGTGGCTACTTTGAAGAACCTAGAATATAAGACCTATTTTCAGTTGTTTCACAATTTTTTGTTAACTATATAATTCCACATGTGTTAATTCATAGTTTTGATGCCTTCAGTATGAATGTACAATTTTCATAGTTATGAAAATACAGAAAAATCTTTAAATGAGAAGGTGTGTCCAAACTTTTGGTCTGTACTGTATGTCTCTCTGCATATAAGTGAACATATTTATATGGTATTTAATCTGAATTTATTCTATGCATGTGACACACATAGGTTTTGTATACCAGCTGTTTTCATTCTGCATTATATCTTTTTTACCTGTTTTTATAATTTCTTTGTATACAAATAAATATTAACTATTTAAATGAGTTTCTGTATGGAAGTAATCTTTGTTGGTTTGCTGTGTTTTGAGCTTCCAGCTAATATATGACCGTTTAGGTTTATTTAAGCTATACGGGCATACCTGACCTTTTCTTTTTCTTTACTTAAACAAAGCTCACAATACTTAATCAAATAGTCAGCTTTACCACAATAAAGACACAATCCCTCTGCGAACCTCCGGTCTCTTTCCTGAGGACTGAGCGATATCGCCCCAACCTCCATCGGTTCTCCGCCGTCTGAGCAGATTTTCTGGGGACTAGGACCTGGCATTACAGGAGTCTTTACCTCATTCTGCCTAGATCTCAGCCTCCTATCCACACGAACGGCTAATTGCATGGCATCCTGCAGAGTCTCAGGTGCGGGGAATGCAATTAGCAAATCCTTAACCCTTTCACTCAGACCAGCAAGAAATAGACATTCAAAGCAGGATCATTCCATCTGACTTCAGAAGTCTACCTTCTAAAGTGTGTGCAATAATTTTCAACATCATCTGACCCCTGATTCAAACGCCTGAGTTCTGCCTCAGCAGATGAGATTCGATCAGCATCGTCATATAATAGACCCTTAGCAGAAAAAAATTCTTCTACCGACCTTAAGCATGGATCATTAGGTTGAAGAGAAAAGGCCCACCCTTGTGGTTCATTGCGCAAAAGTGACATAATAAAACCAATGCGCTGTGATTCATTCCCAGAGGACCTTGGTCTCAAACGAAAATATAACAAACAAGCATTTTTAAAGGAAAAAAAATCTTGCTGTTTACCATAAAAACATCAGGCAGTCCTACCTTGGGTTCCACAAAATGCGCTCCAGAACAGCTACTCACGTGTTGCTGGAGCTTGGCCACCTCCAGAGTCAATCCCTGCAAGCGTCGAGCCAAATCCTGGACGGAAGCCATACTGATCCCCGTATTTCTTTTCTTTTACTTTTTTTTTTGGGCTGGACTTACTGTTATGATCTGAAACAAGTACTAAGGAAAGAAGGGGAAAGCTTTCCCTACAGTAAGACTAAGCTGAATCCCTACGATGTAGCGGGCTGCCCGTTTCTTGTGAACAGACCCGCCTTAGTCCTAGACTAGTCTGAACGAAGACCTATAGAATAAAGGAGAGGGGTCCCTAAAAGAGCTAAGGACTGGAACAAAAATGGACACCTCCTGAACAGAGAGAGTTGTTGCAGAACACAAAAAGATAAACTGATAAAAAGGTACTAGAGGTCCCAAGGGACCAAGCGAACTGACAGAGAAAGGCACCGAAGCACCTAGCTAGCAAAACAGTCAAACAATACTGAAGTCCAGCACAGCCAAAAAGGCGGAGCTGGAATATAAAGGCAGATGATCACGTGACCGCAAAACACAAGATGGAAAATACAAACAGGAGGGTTCTAACAGGAAGAGTTTTCTTTTAGGCACCGCACGCCCCAGAGCCTGGAAGAACTAATTAACATAAACGATTAAAAGTCTATTTCGCAACAACAAAACAGAAGCTATGAGGTATACAGGTAGGACTATTTTAACAATACTATCACCTGTATGCCCATAGTAATAGCGTCCCAGGGGGTGACAGATTCCCTTTAATGTTTAGGTCAATAACTTAAAACTTTTTTCAGATATACAGACTGAATATAGGAGAGGCATCTATGATAGAAAAGCGCAATTGGTATCACCAGCATGCCCATAGTAATAGCTTCAAGGCGTTCCAGGGAGTGATAGATTCCCTTTAAATATATTGGATTGCCTATAAACATCACCTGTTTATCTACCTATTGCCTAGTTCTTCATATTTAGTCCAAGGGTCAATTTTGGAAAGGCAGCCAATGGATAATCATCAGAATAAATGGGGAACAAAATCAAGTTAGGCGTCAATACAATAAAAAGCACAACAGGGTACTATAGCAGTACAACAACCAGATCTGGAAGGAAGTTACATGGAGATTTAAATTGGTCACCTTGTAACCGAGGCCATCTTAATATTGAATCACTGTCCGGCTCTACTCATATGCCTGCCAGCAGGACCATGGAAAACAGCTATTGCTTTATTAAGATTACTGTTTGTATGACTTATATGCCAATCAGCATCTGGGTATACATTTATGCCCTGATTGATAATTTGCATTTTTAAAAAAAAAAAAATATTTAAATTTGAGAGTCTTCAGTGGTTGATACCTTTTAATGGCTAACTGAAAAGATGGTAACAAATTGCAATCTTTCGAGACTATTCTGGTCTCTTCATCAGGTATACAGTCATGGCCAAAAGTATTGAGAATGAAACAAATAGTAATTTTTCCAAAGTTTACTGCTTCATTTTTTGTAATGGCAATTTGCATATACTCCTGAATGTCAAAGAGTGATCAGCTTAACAGCAATTACTGTACTTGCAAAGTCAATATTTGCCCAGAAAATGAACTTTAACCCCCAAAACACATTTCAACATCATTGCAGTCCTGCCTTAAAAGGAGCAGCTAACATCGTTTTAGTGATTGATCCATTAACACAGGTGTGGGTGTTGATGAGGACAGGGCTGGCGATCAATTAGTCATGATTAAGTAAGAATGACATCACTGGACACTTTAAAAGGAGGCTGGTTCTTGGTATCATTGTTTCTCTTCAGTTAACCATGGTTATCGCTAAAGAAACACGTGCAGCCATCATTGCACTGGACAAAAATGGCCTAACAGGGAAGAGTATCGCAGCTACAAAGATTGCACCTCAGTCAACAATCTATCGCATCATCAAGAACTTCAAGGAGAGAGCTTCCATTGTTGTCAAAAAGGCTCCAGGGCGCCCAAGAAAGACCAGCAAGCGCCAGGACCGTATCTTAAAACTGTTTCAGCTGTGGGATCGGACTAACAGCAGTGCCGAGCTTGCTCAGGAATGGCAGCAGGCTGGTGTGAGTGCTTCTGCACGCACTGTGAGGCGGAGACTCTTTGAGCAAGGGCTGGTTTCAAGGAGGGCAGCAAAGAAGCCACTTCTCTCCAGAAAAAACATCAGGGACCGACTGATATTCTGCAAAAGGTACAGGGAGTGGACTGCTGAGGACTGGGGCAAAGTCATTTTCTCTGAATCCCCTTTTCGATTGTTTGGAACATCTAGAAAACAGCTTATTCAGAGAAGAAGTGGTGAGCGCTACCACCAGTCTTGTCTCATGCCAACTGTAAAGCATCCTGAAACCATTCATGTGTGGGGTTGCTTCTCAGCCAAGGGAATCGGCTCATTCACAGTCTTGCCTAAAAACACAGCCATGAATAAAGAATGGTACCAGAATGTCCTCCAAGAGCAACTTCTCCCAACCGTCCAAGAGCAGTTTGGCGCCCAACAATGCCTTTTCCAGCATGATGGAGCACCTTGCCATAAAGCAAAGGTGATAACTAAATGGCTCATGGAACAAAACATAGAGATTTTGGGTCCATGGCCTGGAAACTCCCCAGATCTTAATCCCATTGAGAACTTGTGGGCAATCATCAAGAGACGGGTGGACAAACAAAAACCAACAAATTCTGGCAAAATGCAAGCATTGATTATGCAAGAATGGACTGCTATCAGTCAGGATTTGGTCCAAAAGTTGATTGAGAGCATGCCAGGGAGAATTACAGAGGTCTTGAAGAAGAAGGGTCAACACTGCAAATATTGACTTGCTGCATTAACTCATTCTAACTGTCAATATAACCTATTGGTACTCATAATATGATTGCAATTATATTTCTATATGTGATATAAACATCAGACAAACACTAATAAAAACCAGAGGCCAGCAGATCATGTGAAAATATAATTTTGGTGTCATTCTCAAAACTTTTGGCCATGACTGTAGTATCATGGAAAATCTGAAGAGTCACATATTTATACACAACAAGACACAGAAATAATGCAATAGATAAGACAAGTGAAGTAAAGCAGAACTATTAGTATGGGAGAGGGATAAACAGTTGTGGCCGTAAATATAGTTCATAGATAAGGAGTGTGAAAGTTTTATTGTTTTGTGATTGAAGTCTGGTCCAGGGTTCTGATGATCCCACAGGTCTGTGGAGCACATTCCTTAGTTGGTATAGAAAGACAAGATCCCAGGTACTTTCAGCTGCATCACATCTAATGTGGTGTACTTAATTATATGTGCCAAATGTCCAGCTGGGGGTCTGTATGTTGGGGAGACAGGACAAAAACTTAGAACAAGGATGAATTCTCATCGCCACACAATAAAAGAAAAAAGAATAATCTACCTGTGGCAAAACATTTTTGAATCCCTGATCACAACATCATGGACATGAAGTTACTGGTATTGAAAGGCTCTAGCATGCCATGGTAAGGAGGCTTATTCGCCGTGCAATGCTCCACTGGGAAATGTAATATGCAAATTGCCTCATCAGAGAGAAAGAGGACTTGAACTCTATAGTGCCACCTATTGGTAGCAGCAATCTTACAAGTCACAATCGACCCTTTTACGAGTCTTGCAATATGACTTAGGATAATAACCAAATCAGAATCTCAATTTGCAGACACGGTGTTTCGGGCTGTTTACCCTCATCAGTGCAAAGTATGAGAACTGATTTGGCTAGGTAAGAGGCTATGGACTGAGGTCTCTGAAGAGGCAATTTGCATATTAAATTTCCCAGAGGAGCATTGCATGGCAAATAAGCCTCCTTACCTTGGCATGCCAGAGTGACAATTTACAGACGTCGGCACTGTCCCCATTGGGGCTCACAATCTAGGTTCTCTATCAGTATGTCTTTTGGAGTGTGGGAGGAAACCGTAGAACTCAGAGGAAACCCATGCAAACATGGGGAGAACATATAAACTCCTTGCAGATGTTGTCCTTGGTGGGATTTGAACCCAGGCCCCCAGTGCTGCAGTTCTAACCACTGAGCCACCATTCTGCAAACCACTGAGGACTCTCAAATCTAAATATTTTTCTAGCTACTGGCTAACAAGGTACAAAGATATATAATTTTCCTGTTGCATTTTTTTAAGTCACTTTTGTTTTTCGTCTTGCGGCATTCATTGCCATTTTTGCACCAAATCTCTGCCAGCACAGATCATTCACAGACCGCTCCTGCTGGCGATTCTATGGCTTCCAGTGACATCATATTACCAGAGCAGTGGTTTTCTTTCGCTC
The DNA here is from genome assembly GCF_046119375.1 of Phyllobates terribilis. Classification (NCBI taxonomy): domain Eukaryota; kingdom Metazoa; phylum Chordata; class Amphibia; order Anura; family Dendrobatidae; genus Phyllobates; species Phyllobates terribilis. The sequence goes on from NW_027362769.1 coordinate 20,373,346, forward strand.
TGCTCTGTTGAGGGGGCATGACTACCAATGTCATGCTGATTGACAGCTAGCTCCCTGCTGCCTAACTACGGGAAGTCGGCTGTCAATCAGCAAGACATTAGCAGTCACACTCATTGACAGAGCAACCCAGAAGAGGAAGAGCTTCTCTTTTGACATGGTGATGAGATGCCGGTAGGAGCGGTACGTGACCACTCTGAGCCAGCGCCAGACAGAGCAGGCATGTAGTTAGCAACTACATGCCTATTAGCTTTTTGGCTCATAGTAAAGAAAAATATAGTCCTGGATAACCCCTTTAATGCTTTCCCCCTATGGGGGCCCAGTGCTTTTGTTTTAAATATGAAGAAGAATTTTATACAAAGATGTCCACATTATGTCAAATAAAACTTTGCTTACTATGATGGCTCATATACTCATGTCAGCACCTCATTCACAGGACTGATAACTTTGATGAATATTGAGAACATAATATTGTGATCTGTAAAGGCTTAATGGATAGAAAACGTCTGAGGAAAGAACTTGAAAAGCTTCTGTAAGTATAGTTAAACTCTATATTATGTTAATTGCATATAATATAAAGTGATGGCTTATTGATTGGAAGGTAGATGAGAAAATGAAGGTAGAAGGGGATGCAACCTAAATTCTATTAATTATTAGAATCATTGGGGGTCCGAGAGGTCCAATTCCCCTCAGCTCATCCTAAAGTGATGGAAAATCCTAGCAATATGCCATTAGTTTTTAAATTAAAAATACCCTTGTAACTGGTTAACGATAACGACCCATTACTGCATTATGTCATTGTTATGCACGTAACTCCCTCATACACGGGTAACTGATATAATAACGCCTACAACACAGAAAAACCGCACCCACACCTTACTGGTCCCTGTACAGACTAGATAATCCCTAGCCGCACAACCAAAAACACCACCACGGATCTGGCTCTCTAAAAGGCCGCGAAGGGTTTCTCGTACCTCCTGAGGAACCAAAGGAGGGCCCGCTTTGCACAACTAACCAGGAGAGGGAAAGTGTGCAGAGGTACACGAGGACTTATGGTGAGGAAACTTAAAGCATGTACACAAAGGGAAAATAAGGCGAACTAGGGACAATAATTGATGAAACAAGAATAATCTTCCACTAACCTAACTGAGGAGAAAGGAAAGGTGCTGGGAAGGCAGACAAACAAACACATAGCAGAAATACAAACAGTGTTTTCCTAGCAGGGAAAATCCCTTCAGCGAAGGGCTAGAACTCCTTAGCACTATTCCAGAACAGGGGTGGGGAACCACGGGCCCACGGGCCATTTACAGTCCTTGATGACCTTTTATCTGGCCCCCGGGCAGATTCCTGGGGACTACAGTGTTTGGGCCGGTAGCTGCATTTTTCGGCCGCCATCCGTTTAATTTCTTCTTGCTCTGTGAGCATGTGCATGCAGTGTTCACTACTGAATGTTGAGGTGCATGCAATGAAAGATTACATCCTGACACCAGTGCCAGCATCAGGACGCACTTTGAGGGCGGAGTTAGCTCGCGATTTGTGCGGCTCCCAAAGGATGGGATGAAAATCTAAATTGCCCTTGGCAGAAATAAGTTTCCCCACCCCTGACTTAGAAGTATAGCCAGCAAGATAGTGTAGTGAATGTGACATGCAGAAGTAGTGCTTAATGAATTCAGCAACTATTAGAAGTAACACAAGCACATGAGACAGGAAGTGTTGTGCTCTAGAAGCATCCAGCAACTAGAGGGGTTAACACAGTCACAGGAGAAGGGGAGTGTTTTAGCAAAGCCCCAGGGGGATTGTGGGGAAGTTGTTTACTGTCTGTCTGGAGCTGAAAAGAAAGCTGGTGTGTGTGTGTGTTCTGTATCTCACAGAAGCGCCCCTGCAAATGAAAAGGATTCAAGTCAGGAGTGAAGCTAAGCACAGGTCAGGTAGAGTTCCTGAACTAGCAGTGCAGAGTATTGTCAGGCAGAAAGATAAGAACTGGAAGAAAAGGAGTCACAGGGATCATCTCCCTCAGCAAACCCCCCCTCCATCTCACTGTGCTGTAAAGAATGCTGTGTTCATTAATGTGCCTTTGCATTAGAACTGTGCTGTCCTGCAGTACTGGGAAGACTATGAACTGCTGTGCTGCTAAGGAAACTGTACTGTTTGTCACTGGAGCCTGTTGCTCATAAGACTTAAGTTGCACTGACTGTGCGGCTTCTTATTAAATGCTACTGTTATACCATTTATGAGGACTCTTGTCAAGTGTGTCTTGTCAGTAAGTGAAACAACCTACGTGTCTGTACCACAGGGTCAATACCACTGTGTGCCTGAGAGAAGCTGCAACACATGGTCTATGGTCGCCCTGAGTAACGGTTCCCCTAGGATTACAAAGAATTCATGTAACCTGTCTCGCCCCTATCGGTACCTAGCGGCGTGCGGGTAACATGAAGGTAGAATATATATAGCCTAACTCAGAAAGTGATAGGACTACCAAAACCGGACAATGGGAAAGACCTGAAGAGGAGAAAACCCAGAAAGAAAAACCATCAACATAAAGACAGGGAATAAACTGCAATAGCTCAGCAGATAGAGGATCCAACCATGGAGCAAGAGGTCACCGGATTGAATCCCCAAACCAAGACATGACAGTACCCCCCCCTCCTGCAAGGGGCCACCGGACCCTCAGAAGCCCCCACCATCCGATGTCACCAATGGAACTCCCTCACCAAGAGATTCTCATGAAGATCCTGCAAATCAACCTAGGAGTTATTTTCAGGATCATAATCTTTCCACTTTATGAGATAATGTAGACAGCGTCTGACCCCAAGAACTCGCTCAAACTCACACTCCCGAACCACCTCAATTATGTCTAGGAGTCCCCTCAAATTTTTTCAAAAGGAAAGAGTGGAAGGAGTTATTGATCCTCCAGGCAATTGGAAGTTGCAACTTAACCATCACAGGATTCAAAATTTTAATAATTATATAATGACCTATGAGTTTAGGAGCAAACTTCCTAGACGTAACTTTTATGCGTAGATTTTTTGAGGTCAACCACACAAAATCACCCTCGCTAAAGAAAGGAGTCTTTCTACATTTGCGGTTAGCACTTCTCTTGGCCCGGTCACTAGCTACCAAAAGACCCCTTTTGACCTCCTTCCAGACCATAATTAATCGGGAAGAAAATCTCTCCTTCTCTGGCACAGAGGATTGTAACCCAGAAAAGTTCCCAAACTCCTAATGAAAACCCCCACAGCAAGAAAAAAAAGACGAGGCCCCGGTAATGTCATGCAAAGTGTGGGAAAGACTAAGTGCAACACAAAGGGAATAGAGGGGAAGGGAGCCCAGACTCTAGGGAAAGGGGGGAGTGGAGACCTTCTAGGCTGATCTGATATCACCCTGTCTCCCCTACCATCCCTATATTGGTTCTTCACCAATCGCCGCACAGGAACCTACCCCTGTATTTCCCTAGCGCTTGGCCCTGGATAGGGAAGGGGGGCATGAGCACTAGTCAATCCCCACTAACAACTAACAACTAAAGACAATAAGGTAGACAGACACTGGGGAAAAATAACTTAGCTTGAGCTGACTTCAGAGAGATAACACACATGTCCTCTTAGCACCAGAGAGGAAGTAAACAGACAGCACTCGTTTCAAGCTTTCACAAGGAAACATGTGAATATCAACGGCACCGCCCTGCAGCAAAGTGAAACTATTTAAACACCCATGCAACGATGTCAATTAGAGCAGGAGGGAGGTAGTCACTGGGTCCTAGAGTGAAACAGCTAAGAAGGTGTCTGTAGCCAAACGAAGAGATCTTCTGTAACCAACTACAGGGCGGCTGTCTGTCACATCTGACACACCTGTGACATTACCCCCTCTCTACGAGTGGCCTCCAGACACTCAGGACCAGGTTTCTCAGGATAAGAGGTGTGGAATGAATGAACCAACCTGGGAGCGTTCACCTCTGATGCTGAAACCCACATCCTCTCCTCTGGACCATAACCCTTCCAGTACACCAAGTATTGTAGAGAATGACGTTGGAGACGAGAATCTGCAATCCTCTAAATCTAAAACTCCAGATTACCATCAACCATTATTGGGGGCAGCGGAAGGGTTCACAGTGAGCACATGTGACAGACGTGACAGAGTCTGAAGATGCCATGGAGAGCGATCTGCTGCCTGCAACATCCTTCAGCATGACCGATTTGGCAGTAGGTCAGTAATGGTGTAATGGTGTGGGGTAGCATTTCTTTGGAGGGCCGCACAGCCCTCCATGTGCCCTGCTGAGGTAGCCTGACTGCCATTAGGTACCGAGATGAGATCCTCAGACCCCTTGTGAGACCATATGCTGGTGCGGTTGGCCCTGGGTTCCTCCTAATGCAGGACAATGCCAGACCTCATGTGGCTGGAGTGTGTCAGCAGTTCCTGCAAGATGAAGGCATTGAAGCTATGGACTGGCCCGCCCGTTCCCCTGACCTGAATCTGATTGAGCACATCTGGGACATCATGTCTCGCTCCATCCACCAACGTCACGTTGCACCACAGACTGTCCAGGAGTTGGCGGATGCTTTAGTCCAGGTCTGGGAGGAGATCCCACAGGAGACCATCCGCAACCTCATCAGGAGCATGCCCACGCGTTGTAGGGAGGTCATACAGGCACGTGGAGGCCACACACAATACTGAGCCTCATTTTTACTTGTTTTAAGGACATTACATCAAAGTTAGATCAGCCTGTAGTGTGTTTTTCCACTTTAATTTTGGGGGTGACTTCAAATCCAGGCCTCCATTGGTTAATAAATTTGATTTCCATTGATGATTTTTGTGTGATTTTGTTGTCAGCACATTCAACTTTGTACAGAACAAAGTATTCAATGATAATATTTCATTCATTCAGATCTAGGATGTGTTATTTGAGTGTTCCCTTTATTTTTTTGAGCAGTGTAGCGTTGTGTGTAGTAATGGATACGGGAAAAATCCTTGTACGTATACTGTGGCTCTACCAGTGAGATGTTATATAGCTGGTATCTGTCTGTAACTACAGCTACTAGAGTGTGCAGTAGTTTAAGCACTTAAAGACATATCATCAGCAAAAAAAATAAATATACTGTATATATATACAGTACAGACCAAAAGTTTGGACACACCTCATTTAAAGATTTTTCTGTATTTTCATGACTATGAAAATTGTACATTCACACTGAAGGCATCAAAACTATGAATTAACACATGTGGAATTATATACTTAACAAAAAAGTTTGAAACAACTGAAAATATGTCTTATATTCTAGGTTCTTCAAAGTAGCCACCTTTTGCTTTGATGACTGCTTTGCGCACTCTTGCCATTCTCTTGATGAGCTTCAAGAGGTAGTCACCGGAAATGGTTTTCACTTCACAGGTGTGCCCTGTCAGGTTTAATACACTGTGTTCCAAATTATTATGCAAATAATATTTTCTCAGATTTTCCCAAATTACCTATATGAATTGCAGTCATTGTAATTTTCCAGTCAAATAACTATTAGAGTACAATTGAAAGGTTTTTGTACAAACTGCCTATGATAACAGTATATTTTTTTAAAAAATAAAAAACTCAAACTGCACTCAAAATGCATGTTCCAAATTATTATGCACAGCAGAGTTTTCAACCTTTTCATTTTAATAAAGAACAAAAAAATGGTCATTTTTGAAATGATAAGCATTAGCAGGTTATTACAAACTGAAATCAAACAGTTTTCAACTCAAAACTTTATTCTAGGTGATGTTACATTTACACATAGGACCCCTTATTGGAAAGGAGCTTCTGAACTCTCTCGTCCATTGAATTTTTCAGGTTTTGGATGGTTTCTGCTTTAATTGTTTTGCATGAGGACAGAATACCCTCCCAAAGCTGTTGCTTAGATGTGAACTGCCTCTCGCCATCATAGACACTCCTTTTGATGATGCTCCAGAGGTTCTCAATGGGGTTGAGGTCAGGGGAGCATGGGTGCCACACCGAAAGTTTGTCCCCTTTTATGCCCATAGCTGCCAGAGATGCAGATGTGTTATGTGCAGCATGAGATGGGGCATTATCATGCATGAAATGATCTCGATAGTCCAGATGGATGGAGTGGAGGATGGCTGGTTGATGGACACCCCATGCAAACATGGCTACGGCGCTAACAAGGAGGAGGTGGAGTAATGTTTTGGGCTGGAATCATGGGGAGAGAGATTGTCAGCCCTTTTAGGATCCCTGAAGGGGTAAAGATGAACTCCATAATGTATGTTGAGTTTCTCAAAGAGCACTTCCTTCCATGGTTCAAGAAGAACTGTGCATTTCGCAGCAAAATCATTTTCATGCATGATAATGCCCCATCTCATGCTGCACATAACACATCTGCATCTCTGGCTGCTATGGGCATAAAAGGGGACAAACTTATGGTGTGGCACCCATGCTCCCCTGACCTCAACCCCATTGAGAACCTCTGGAGCATCATCAAAAGGAGTGACTATGATGGCGGGAGGCAGTTCACATCTAAGCAACAGCTCTGAGAGGGTATTCTGTCCTCATGCAAAACAATTAAAGCAGAAACCATCCAAAACCTGACAAATTCAATGGACGAGAGAGTTCAGAAGCTCCTTTCGAACAAGGGGTCCTATGTGCAAATGTAACATCACCTAGAATAAAGTTTTGAGTTGAAAACTGTTTGATTTCAGTTTGTAATAACCTGCTAATGCTTATAATTTCAAAAATGACCATTTTTTTTTCTTTATTAAAATGAAAAGGTTGAAAACTCTGCTGTGCATAATAATTTGGAACATGTATTTTGAGTGCAGTTTGAGTTTTTTATTTTTTTTTAAATATAATGTTATCATAGGCAGTTTGTACAAAAACCTTTCAATTGTACTCTAATAGTTATTTGACTGGAAAATTACAATGACTGCAATTCATATACAGTACAGACCAAAAGTTTGGATACACCTTCTCATTTAAAGATTTTTCTGTATTTTCATGACTATGAAAATTGTACATTCACACTGAAGGCATTAAAACTATGAATTAACACATGTGGAATTATATACTTAACAAAAAAGTGTGAAACAACTGAAAATATGTCTTATATTCTAGGTTCTTCAAAGAAGCCACCTTTTGCTTTGATGACTGCTGTGCACACTCTTGGCATTCTCTTGATGAGCTTCAAGAGGTAGTCACCGGAAATGGTTTTCACTTCACAGGTGTGCCCTGTCAGGTTTAATAAGTGGGATTTCTTGCCTTATAAATGGGGTTGGGACCATCAGTTGTGTTGTGCAGAAGTCTGGTGGAGACACAGCTGATAGTCCTACTGAATAGACTGTTAGAATTTGTGTTATAGCAAGAAAAAAGCAGCTAAGTAAAGAAAAACGAGTGGCCATCATTACTTTAAGAAATGAAGGTCAGTCAGTCTGAAAAATTGGGAAAACTTTGAAAGTGTCCCCAAGTGCAGTTGCAAAAACCATCAAGCGCTGCAAAGAAACTGGCTCACATGAGGACTGCCCCAGGAAAGGAAGACCAAGAGTCACCTCTGCTTCTGAGGATAAGTTTATCCGAGTCACCAGCCTCAGAAATCGCAGGTTAACAGCAGCTCAGATTAGAGACCAGGTCAATGCCACACAGAGTTCTAGCAGCAGACACATCTCTACAACAACTGTTAAGAGGAGACTTTGTGCAGCAGGCCTTCATGGTAAAATAGCTGCTAGGAAACCACTGCTAAGGACAGGCAACAAGCAGAAGAGACTTGTTTTGGCTAAAGAACACAAGGAATGGACATTAGACCAGTGGAAATCTGTGCTTTGGTCTGATGAGTCCAAATTTGAGATCTTTGATTCCAACCACCGTGTCTTTGTGCGATGCAGAAAAGGTGAACGGATGGACTCTACATGCCTGATTCCCACCGTGAAGCATGGAGGAGGAGGTGTGATGGTGTGGGGGTGCTTTGCTGGTGACACTGTTGGGGATTTATTCAAAATTGAAGGCATACTGAACCAGCATGGCTACCACAGCATCTTGCAGCGGCATGCGATTCCATCCGCTTTGCGTTTAGTAGGACCATCATTTATTTTTCAACAGGGCAATGACCCCAAACACACCTCCAGGCTGTGTAAGGACTATTTGACCAAGAAGGAGAGTGATGGGGTGCTACGCCAGATGACCTGAACCCAATCGAGATGGTTTAGGGTGAGCTGGACCGCAGAGTGAAGGCAAAAGGGCCAACAAGTGCTAAGCATCTCTGGGAACGCCTTCAAGATTGTTGGAAGACGATTTCCGGTGACTACCTCTTGAAGCTCATCAAGAGAATGCCAAGAGCGTCCAAAGCAGTCATCAAAGCAAAAGGTGGCTACTTTGAAGAACCTAGAATATAAGACATGTTTTCAGTTGTTTCACACTTTTTTGTTAAGTATATTATTCCACATGTGTTAATTCATAGTTTTGATGCCTTCAGTGTGAATGTACAATTTCCATAGTCAAGAAAATACAGAAAAATCTTTAAATGAGAAGGTGTGTCCAAACTTTTGTACTGTATATGTTAACTTGTTTTAGATACATAGTGACTGTTTTGAAAGTCAGTATCTACAGTAAAAACCTTTGATTTATATAGCTGATTTAGAATGGAAGCCAACTTGAAGATGGCATGGCTTCTCATTGATCCCTCATTACCACTACCCTCCATTACCACAATTATGCTAATGCACAAGCACAGGCAGAGAAAACCAAAAACAGGAGGTGTACTGCTCTTGGACACAAAGTTTTACTTAATAAAAAAAATACTTTTTGCTGCTGTTCCTCAGCGCTGCACTTCTCTCTGCTGTAATCATAGTCCTTGCACGCTGTTTAGAGCAAAGGGCAGTGTGATAGTGATAGAGAGTGATTAGAAAAACATGCGGAGCACAACTCATGTAGTATGGAAAAATAGGTGGTGACAGTTTTCACTCGTACTTTAGACACTTACACATTGTGGCAAGACGACTTGCTCGGCTGCTTCCGGAAGTAGACTCAGGAACCCGGGTTTTCTCTGCAGGTTTTATTATACGGCATAAAGCCCTGCAACTCCAGCAAAATAAACACGGCCTTACTGGCAAAACCGACAAAACAAAAGATAAACAATAGCACAGTACATATGAGTGTGGGATTCAACCACATAGGTTGTAGTCCCAGCCTTCAGTTCCATCTTGAGGTGAAGCTTTCACATTCTGGAGACCTTGCCTCTCCAAACCACAACAGAAAAAAAAAATAGTGACTGAGCTTTTAAGCTTGCTCAGCCACACCCTGAGGGGAGGTAGAGGAATGGCCTCCCACCCTATCTGCCATTCCCATAAACCCCTCCCCCCTTTAAGAGAGTTAACTCCCAGCATATAACATGCTGGCAGAAATTAGTAGGTTTCAGTTCACACAGGAGAGAAACCTGAGTGACACATACCTCCCCTCGTATATCACACCAGTGACTCTGACACAACATGCACACCCATTATAATCTATGGGCCTGCGCACATGTCTGTGTGTTCACACGTGGACATGTCTGTTTTTTTTTGACAGCACGGATGACAATACGGATGACATACCGGAATAGAATGCAGAATAGTAAGGACAGATGTTTAGGTGTTAGATGTGCAGCGATAGAGATAGATATCCGTGAGATATATAATTAGTGCTGTGCATGTGTAGTTTACGGTACATGTATTTAGTTAATAAATAAATACATTTTTCAGAACTATCCAAGGTAAAGCAGAAAGCTGTGGGCTTATATTATCAGGCTGGGAAGGTCTCTGTTGTTAGAACTCTCCTGTTAGGTTTTTTCTATCTTGCTGGTCACATGACCTTTTTTGCCTATTTAGTCCTGCTCTGCCCTCCTGGCCTTGCTGGACTTCATTGTAATTTCTACTCTTAAGCTAGCCTGGTGCTTAGTTACCTTTCTCTGTCAGTTTAGCTAGGTCTTCGGACCTTTTTGTTCTATGTGGTGTGTTTGTCTTTTACTGCTACAATTTCTGCTAGGAGGTGTCCAACTTTATCCCAGTCCCTAGTTCTTGTAGGGATCCCTCCCTTGCATCTATAGGTCTTCGTACAGACTAGCCGAGGACTTTAGCGGGTCTGCTCGCAGGATCAGGCTCCCCGTTACATCGTAGGGATCTAGCTTAGTTCTATTGTAGGGACAGATCTCCTTTCTTTCCTTAGTGCTTGTAGCAGATCATATCAGTAAGTCCAGCCCAAAAATATCTCTAAGGAAAGATTTCCAGTTTCCATCATGGTGTCGGTTCAGGATTTGGCTCAACGCCTGCAGGGACTCTCTCTGGAGGTGGCCGAGCTCCAACAACACGTGAGTAGCTGTTCTGGAGCACATTTTGTGGAGCCAAAGGTACGTTTGCCTGATTTATTTTTTGGTGATCAACAAGAATTCTTTTTCCTTTAAAAATGCTTGTTTGTTGTATTTTCGTTTGAGACCCAGATCCTCTGGTGATGAATCACAGCGCATAGGGTTCATAATGTCACTTTTGCGCAAAGAACCTCAGGGATGGGCCTTTTCTCTCCAACCTAGTGATCCATGCTTTAGATCAGTGGATAGTTTTTTTTCTGCTTTGGGTTTGTTGTATGATGATCCTGATCGTGTCTCATCAGCTGAGACTGAATTGAGACGTTTGAGACAGGGATCAGGTAATGTGGAAAAATATTGTTCTCACTTCCGTCGGTGGTCTGCCCAGGTGGGGTGGAACGATTCAGCTTTGAAAAGTTTGTTTCTTGCGGAGCTAGGTGAAAGGGTTAAGGACTTGCTGATTGCTTATCCCACACCTGGAAACTTGCAGTAGGCAATGCAATTAGCTATACGGGTGGACAGGAGACTGCATGCAAGGGTTAATGAGAGTAAATCCTCTGCCATGTCAGCTCCGAGTCTTAAGAGGGTCTGTACTGACATTGGAGAGCTGATGGAGATTGGGGCGATGGCACCCCGCTCTCAGGAAAAAGACCGCAGGTCTTCTGAAGGTTTGTGCTTTTATTGCGGGAAATCTGACCATTTTATTAAGAACTGTGTGCTTCGTATGAACAAAGAAAAAAAAAAGGTCAGTTACGCCCGTATAGCTTGTTTAAATACTAAGGGTGTATTTCTTTCTGCTACTACTGCTGCTCAGGAAGAATTAATTGAATTTCGGGTATTTGTGGATTGTGGTTCTACTCTGAATGTGATTGATGGGGGATTCTTGGAAAAACTTAAATTAAAACCCAAACCTTTGTCATCCCCTATTGCTGTGGTTTCTGTCGATGGCTCTCCCTTGAAGAGTGTTACTCACAAGGTCTGTGAATTTCTCCTCACTATTAATGGTGTTCACCAAGAGAATTTGGATTTGGTAGTATTAAATAATTTGCCTTCTCCAGTAGTTTTGGGGTTGCCCTGGTTAAAACTGCACAATCCTGTACTGGATTGGTCTACCAATGAAATTAAGTCCTGGAGCCCTAAGTGTTATGACAAGTGTTGTAACGGACGTATTGCTGTGGTGCAAAAAGGGGAATTACCTGTACCTATTCAGGATTTTTGGAGAGTTTTTTCTGAAGAGGAGTCACAAATTCTGCCTCCCCATAGAGACTATGATTGTACCATTGAATTTGTCCCTGGAGCGACTCTTCCTAAAAGTCGTTTATTTAATCTTACTATTCCTGAGAGAAAGGCTTTGGAGGAATAAATACAGACAAGCTTGGCCGCCGGTCACATTAGGCCTTCCAAGTCTCCTGTGGCTGTTGGATTTTTTTTTTGCTAAAAAAAAGGACGGCGGTTTACGTCCTTGTCTGGATTTTCGTGAGATTAATAAAATTACTGTACGCAATCCTTACCCACTGCCATTGATTCCTGATTTGTTTAACCAGTTAGTGGGGGCCAAGTGGTTCTCTAAAATTGATCTCCGGGGGGGCATACAATTTGTTGCGCATGAAGGAGGGTGATGAATGGAAGACTGCTTTTAACACTCCTGTGGATCATTTTGAGAATCTGGTTATGCCTTTTGGTCTTACCAATGCTCCAGCATTTTTTCAGAATCTTATTAATGACATCCTTAGACCTTTGATCGGCAAAAATGTGGTTGTGTATTTGGATGACATTTTGATTTATTCACCGGATCTGGAGTCTCATTGGCGGAGCGTACGTGAGGTATTACAGTTATTAATTGACAATTCGCTTTTTGCTAAGCTGGAGAAATGTGAGTTCGCTGTACAGAGAATTAGTTTTTTGGGCTACATTATCTCCAGCGAGGGCTTTGAGATGGACCCGGTGAAAAGTTCAAGCTGTGCAGGAATGGCCTAGGCCTATTGGTTTGAAATCGATACAGAGGTTTTTGAGTTTCGCCAATTATTACAGAAAATTCATTAAAAATGTTTCTATTATTGTTAAACCACTGACCGATCTCACCAGGAAAGGTGCTAATGCGGTTCAGTGGACTACTGAGGCCATTGAAGCTTTTGTGTTTCTAAAGGAGAGGTTCAGCTCTGCTCCCATCCTTATGCAGCCTAATGTGACTAAGCCGTTTTTGGTTGAGGTTGATGCTTCTTCGGTAGGAGTCGGTGCGGTGTTGTCTCAGAAAAACAAGGATGGAGTACATCCCTATGCCTTTTTTTCAAAAAAATTTTCTGAGACTGAACTTAATTACGATATTGGTAATCGGGAATTGCTGACTATTAAACTCGCATTTGAACACTGGCGTCATCTCTTGGAAGGTGCTGAATTTCCCATTCAGGTTTTCACTGATCATAAAAATCTGATCTATCTTGATGCTGCCAAGCGCTTGAATGGAAGTCAGGCTAGGTGGGCACTTTTTTTCTCGCGGTTTAATTTTTCCGTTACTTACATCCCGGGTACCAAGAATGTTAAAGCTGATGCTTTGTCTCGCAGCTTTTCTCCCATGGTCGGTGCTGAGGAGGAGGAGAGCATTTTACAAGAAGGTGTTGTGATTGCTGCTTTGGACTCCGTTTTGGAAGATGAGATTCTTAAAACACAGGAGAATGCCCCATCTAACACTCCCCATGGGAGGTTGTTTGTGCCTAGGACCTTTTAGGAGAGATTTGTTTGTCGAGTGTCATGAGTCTCGGTTGGCAGGTCATCCAGGAATTTCTGAGACCAAGAGACTTGTGGGTCGCAGTTCTTGGTGGCCTGGATGGCAGAAGGAAGTCATTAAGTGGGTGCGTCAAAGTACGGTGTGTGCTAGATCTAAGTCTTCACATACTCCTGCAGCGGGGTTGCTTTGCCCTCTGGAGGTTCCTAGTGCACCTTGGACACATCTGGCTATGGACTTTATTACTGACCTTCCCCCCTCTGAGGGTTTCACGGTCATCTGGGTGATCGTGGACCGTTTTAGTAAGATGTGTCACTTGGTTCCTTTCATCAAACTGCCCTGCGCTAAGACACTCGCTAAGGCCTTTGTCAAGGAAATTGTCAGACTACATGGCACTCCTACTGACATTGTTTCGGACAGGGGACCTCAGTTCGTGGCTTGTTTTTGGCGTGCTTTTTGTGACAGGTTGGGAGTTCATTTGTCGTTTTCTTCCGGATATCATCCTGAGTCTAATGGCCAGACAGAAAGGAAGAATCAGGATGTTGAGCAGTTCTTGCGTTGTTTTGTGGCAGACAATCAGGAGGGGTGGTCTGAGTTTCTGCCACTTGCTGAGTTTGCTCTTAACAACCATACATCCTCTTCTGCTGGTTGTTCGCCTTTTTTTTGTTGTTCTGGGAGACATCCGTCTTTTGGGTCATTCTCCAAATTGGTATTGGCTGTGCCTGAGGAGGAGAGTTTTTCCGGTGATTTGGAGAGAGTTTGGACGGATGTGCGTGGTAATCTTCAGGAGGCTAACAAAAAATCTAAGAGGTACTTTGATAGGAAACGGCAAGAGGTTTTGTTTGCTATTGGTGACATGGTTTGGTTGTCCTCTAAGAATCTGCGGTTGAGGATTCCTTCTAAAAAATTGGGTCCCAAGTTTGTAGAGCCCTTTAAGGTGCTTCAGGTAGTTAACCAATCTGCTGTTAGGTTGGAGGTTCCTACCTCCTGGAAGATTAATCCGGTGTTTCATGTTTCTCTGTTGAAAAGAGCTTATGTGTCGGATGGAGACGCCTCTGCCACTGTTCCTCCGGTGGTGGAGGACGGGGAATATGAAATTTCCCGCATCCTAAATTCTAGACGGTATAGAGGGAGTTTGCAGTATCTCGTCGCTTGGAAGGGTTTCGGACCCGAGGATAACTCATGGGTGAGGGCGGATGATGTTTCTGCTTCCAGACTTGTCAGAGCGTTTCACAAGAGGCTTCCTGATAAGCCTGGGCCTAGGGGATCCGGAGGATCCTCATAGAAGTGGGGGTACTGTTAGAACTCTCCTGTTAGGTTTTTTCTATATTGCTGGTCACATGACCTTTTTTGCCTATTTAGTCCTGCTCCGCCCTCCTGGCCTTGCTGGACTTCATTGTAATTTCTACTCTTAAGCTAGCCTGGTGCTTAGTTACCTTTCTCTGTCAGTTTAGCTAGGTCTTCGAACCTTTTTGTTCTATGTGGTGTGTTTGTCTTTTACTGCTACAATTTCTGCTAGGAGGTGTCCAACTTTATCCCAGTCCCTAGTTCTTGTAGGGATCCCTCCCTTGCATCTAGAGGTCTTCGTACAGACTAGCCGAGGACTTTAGCGGGTCTGCTCGCAGAATCAGGTTCCCCGTTACATCGTAGAGATCTAGCTTAGTTCTATTGTAGGGACAGATCTCCTTTCTTTCCTTAGTGCTTGTAGCTGATCATAACATCTGGTTATTGGGCCCTTCCCAGCCTAAAAATACAAGTCCACAGCTGCCCCAGAATTGGCGCATCCATTACATACCCAAAATGTTCCCACAAAGCTTTGCCGTAGTCCACGATCCTCGCATCCGGCTCCGGTACTGCCTACAACTCTCATCAGAGTCGCCAAATCTCACTACGTTCAGCGAGACCCGGTAACGATGATGATCGTTGTCATTATAGGCCCTTCCCCACCTAAAAATACCAGCACACAGCAGCCCCAGAAGAAAAGCATGAGATGCTCCAATTCTGGTGCTTCACCTTCGCTCTTCCTGATTGCTCTGGTGCATTGGTAATCGGGGTAAAAGTTTTTGGGGTTGATATTAGCTGTGAATTGTCCAAAACTTCACAGCTAATATCAACATCAAGCCATGATGTTTGTAAAAAAGACATGCCTATCAGACACGCACATTAATAACCCATGAAAAAAAGAATAACATACGCAAAAAATACTTTATTTAAATAAACACTCCCTGACACTTTCCGTTGTTCACCATTTTATAAAAAAAAACCCACACAGGTCCAACATAGTCTAGCAAATCCGACGTAGCTCAGCGAAGGGAAACCTAAAAAGGACATTCACACAAAACGCATAGAAAAAAACCAAAGACACTTTACCTCATTCACCACTTTATTTAAAAAAAAATTCCCACACAGGTCCGATGTAGTCCAAGTGAATCCAACAAAGTCCATTAAATTCTTGGTACAAAGTCTATGGAGTCTCTTTCTGAGGCTCCATTGGCTTGCCAACAGCCATTTCCGATTCTAAAGAGTGGTGACATCAGTAATGTTACCGCTCATCAGAGTCGCAAGGTCACACAGAGTGCAGCGTATTTAGGCGAGGAAGGGCCCAATAACCATGGACTTTCCCAGCCTGACAATATCAGCTCACAGAAGGTACACATGTACACACGGATTGCACACAGATGGTATACACAGACAGCCAACAGTATACCACACAGATGGTAAAAACGGACCGTCTCATGTGTACTTTTTTTTAAGCGAATGTGTGAAGGTGGCCTAAGGCTGCGTGCCAACAATGCGGATTTTGTGCATTTCCGCGGCGCCATTTCCGCCGCAAAAATGCATTAAAAATGCTTGTTAAGTTGTCTGCCATGTTTCCCAATGATAATCCACATGTGCTGTGCACATTCTTCGGAAATTTCCGCTGTGGATTATCATTGCGGAAAAATCCACAGCACAACCATTAATTTTGCGGAATCACGGCAAAATCACTACCATTGACTTGCATTGGACCGCATAACATCCTCATGACTACAGTCATGGCCAAAAGTTTTGAGAATGACACCAAAATTATATTTTCACATGATCTGCTGGCCTCTGGTTTTTATTAGTGTTTGTCTGATGTTTATATCACATACAGAAATATAATTGCAATCATATTATGAGTACCAATAGGTTATATTGACAGTTAGATTGAGTTAATGCAGCAAGTCAATATTTGCAATGTTGCCCCTTCTTCTTCAAGACCTCTGTAATTCTCCCTGGCATGCTCTCAATCAACTTTTGGACCAAATCCTGACTGATAGCAGTCCATTCTTGCATAATCAATGCTTGCATTTTGCCAGAATTTGTTGGTTTTTGTTTGTCCACCCGTCTCTTGATGATTAACCACAAGTTCTCAATGGGATTAAGATCTGGGGAGTTTCCAGGCCATGGACCCAAAATCTCTATGTTTTGTTCCATGAGCCATTTAGTTATCACCTTTGCTTTATGGCAAGGTGCTCCATCATGCTGGAAAAGGCATTGTTGGGCGCCAAACTGCTCTTGGACAGTTGGGAGAAGTTGCTCTTGGAGGACATTCTGGTACCATTCTTTATTCATGGCTGTGTTTTTAGGCAAGACTGTGAGTGAGCCGATTCCCTTGGCTGAGAAGCAACCCCACACATGAATGGTTTCAGGATGCTTTACAGTTGGCATGAGACAAGACTGGTGGTAGCGCTCACCTCTTCTTCTCCGAATAAGCTGTTTTCCAGATGTCCCAAACAATCAAAAAGGGGATTCATCAGAGAAAATGACTTTGCCCCAGTCCTCAGCAGTCTACTCCCTGTACCTTTTGCAGAATATCAGTCGGTCCCTGATGTTTTTTCTGGAGAGAAGTGGCTTCTTTGCTGCCCTCCTTGAAACCAGCCCTTGCTCAAAGAGTCTCCGCCTCACAGTGCGTGCAGAAGCACTCACACCAGCCTGCTGTCATTCCTGAGCAAGCTCGGCACTGCTGGTAGTCCGATCCCGCAGCTGAAACAGTTTTAAGATACGGTCCTGGCACTTGCTGGTCTTTCTTGGGTGCCCTGGAGCCTTTTTGACAACAATGGAAGCTCTCTCCTTGAAGTTCTTGATGATGCGATAGATTGTTGACTGAGGTGCAATCTTTGTAGCTGCGATACTCTTCCCTGTTAGGCCATTTTTGTGCAGTGCAATGATGGCTGCACGTGTTTCTTTAGAGATAACCATGGTTAACTGAAGAGAAACAATGATACCAAGAACCAGCCTCCTTTTAAAGTGTCCAGTGATGTCATTCTTACTTAATCATGACTGATTGATCGCCAGCCCTGTCCTCATCAACACCCACACCTGTGTTAATGGATCAATCACTAAAACGATGTTAGCTGCTCCTTTTAAGGCAGGACTGCAATGATGTTGAAATGTGTTTTGGGGGTTAAAGTTCATTTTCTGGGCAAATATTGACTTTGCAAGTACAGTAATTGCTGTTAAGCTGATCACTCTTTGACATTCAGGAGTATATGCAAATTGCCATTACAAAAAATGAAGCAGTAAACTTTGGAAAAATTACTATTTGTTTCATTCTCAATACTTTTGGCCATGACTGTACACGTACACATGCGGATATTATGCGATTCAATGCGCGGATGGTAACCGGGTCTGGAGAAGAGGAGACTCTCCTCCAGACCCGGGTACCATAGTACCTGTAGTTAAAAAATAATTAAAATGGAAAAAATATATACTTACCTTCTGATGGCCTCCTGTCTGCTCTCGGCGGTGCTGCTGGCTCTTCGGCTGCTCGCGGTGGTCTAAAGAGGACCTTCCATGGCGTCATTTAGTCATGTGACAGGTCACGCGACCGCTGACGTCGGCGGTCGCGTGACCTGTCACATGACTAAATGACGTCATGGGAGGTCCTTTTTAGAGCACCTCGAGCCGCCGTAGACACCGGAGGCACCGTAGTGGAGACCGGGGGCCATCGGAAGGTGAGTATAATGGTTTTTTTTGTATTTTTCAACATTTTTCTTCTTTTTTTTTACTATTGATTATGCACTTGCAGCATCGTAACTTGGTCACACAACATAAATCCATGTCGGCTGCATGGATTTATATAGTGTGACCAAGTTGTCAAGCTCTTTTCCAAGTTATGCTAAAATCGCTTGGAAAAGCGCTTGACAACCCGCATGCGAAATCGCATGTTAAAAACGCTTCACAAACGCTTCTACCTGGCAGAAAAAACGCATGTAAAATCTGAATGCGTTTTTTCTGCCAGGGAGATGCAGAAATGCTCCGCAGCATTTCTGCATTGTGGGTACTTAGTCTAAGACAGCAAACCCGCTAGCATAGAAAATACAATTAGGAAAAACTCAAAAGTAAAATAATAATGATACACATGCAAATAATATATGAGGTAACCAATGCCAAACCAGATATTGGGAGAAGTCTCCTACTACAACTACATGTGTACTATGGACTAA
The DNA here is from genome assembly GCF_046119375.1 of Phyllobates terribilis. Lineage (NCBI taxonomy): Eukaryota > Metazoa > Chordata > Amphibia > Anura > Dendrobatidae > Phyllobates > Phyllobates terribilis. Next base: position 20,391,837 of record NW_027362769.1, read on the forward strand.
ATGATGACCCATCGGTGAAATCACAAGAAATCAAAAAAGAAGAAAAACTGACAAACAGGTCACTAGTGATGGTGAAAAATTATATAGAAACTTTATTGATCAAGAATTTGGCTTTACAAGGTGGGAAGAACAACCAGATGAAAAGCGGCCCTAATTCTTGTGACAAATCAATAAATAGTTACATCTATTCAAATAAATAAAAAGGTCATTAAATGGCTGCAATACATAAAATGTCATGTACAATATTTTACATACGGGTCAAGAAAGTATACAATGTAAAGACAGTATAGAAAAATATAAGATGACCATAGCGAGGTACAGCTGTGATTGACCTAGTCCAGACATATATAGCAGTGCGCAGGTATAAATAGTTATGTACAAGTATCCTATTATGAGACTAAAGTGCAATAGTGCATGGATGCCTGTAGATACTTCAAGTTAGTTGCCAGGAAGCATAAAAGGATGGTAACAGTTAATCATATGAATGACACAATGTGTGTCATTTATACCATACCTGTGGAAAGGTCAGTGAGGATTTGCCACAAGGAAGCACCCACCCTGACGCGCGTTTCGATGTCTGCCTTCATAAGGGTGTCATAGAAAATATAGTATATAACATACTGTGCAAAGAAAATCTGTGCAATAAATGAAGTTCCAAGAAAATAAATAAAAAAACAGTGTATACCATTAAAAAAAACAATAAATAATTATAAGTATTACCAAACTAAATACTACGAAAAATTCCAAGAAGCTCAGCGAAAGAAGAATGAGGGGTATGTCGTAATGTCATAACCCCACACGTATCATCATGAATGTGACTTCAATAAGTGGTGTAAATTGTGTTTAGCCATTTTCTTTGGACCATCATATATTGCACAGATTTTGCTTCTTCTATACACAGCCTGTGATATGTTGTATTTTTTTGCTAGCAGGTTTGCCATTTTAATTGGTGAGTTAGGTGGGATTTTTAATTTTTGGTTGGCCTGGTTTTTAGTTTTGTGCTGTTATGCATTTTGCATGTTTCTTTTTGTTGCCACAGTACAATTTGGAGAACACAATTTTCGTTGAGTTAGATCTGACACTTATTTTTTACTAACTTTTGGCTTCTGAATCAAAAAGTAACCATAGTTTTTATTTATTCTCTGTCACAATAACTTTTTAAGCTATGGGATATCCACCCTTTGCCTCCAAAACCATACAAAAAGTACATACAATGGAAAATAATGCAAAAAATAACCTGAATGTAATATTTATTTAAAGCTATTTTGTTCATACAAAGTATATAGTGTTACTGTAAGTCAAATTGTGTGCAAGTAGTAAAGTTAGGTAGCAGTTACAAGGTTGTCCCGTCTAAAATGACAAGTGTACAGTTACTCTGTGTGACTGCAGGCTTACAAATCCTCCTAGCGCACGCACTGTGTGCTGCGATGATTTGCCGGTGTCTGTATCGGGAGCGGTGGTCAAGTTATGTGATATGCATAATCCTAGCCAGAACCTGACTAGCGGGCATGGTCTCTATCATTCAAGACCGTACAACCCCTTTAAGGTAAAAATTTATGCTCATAGCTTTTACTGGAGTAATCAATCTGTGGACAATCTTGCCTGATGCTCCAACAATAGTCAGCCATCATATGTACACTCTGATACCATCCTCCATGACCTTCAAATCTTGGTCACTTTCCTCATCACTGACTGTACCAAGGTTTTCAAGGACGTGAGCAAGATGGCTATGCAGAAAATGCACCTTGATGCTCAGTATTGTATTTTTTTAAAAACGTTGTCAGAAGTTGTCATCATGCAAGACCTTAATTTTAATCAATATAGGTATTGTCATTTAATTAAAGCATATCAAAAAGGGGGAAGGGGGAAGGGAAAGGGTGTGAATATCTAATTTAAAAAACAAATACTTTATTGGAAAATATTAAAATGAATAAAGAAGTAGATATTGCTCATGCATTTACAGATGCATATAGGGTGACCATCATATATATTTTAGACGGTACCCACTAATTGAACCGGTTACATAGTGTGGTGGAAGTCGTGATTGGGAATGCCAAACCCAATCCCTTTAAATAGTTGGGTTATGGCTGTATATTGTACATAGCATTCCCAGTAAATAGATAGTAGAGGTTATCCCTATTGTGTAAATGTCATGCAAAAATAGTTATATCACCTGTGGGTCCCATATGACAACAGACCTAATCATGTATAGCAGGATAATCGCCACAGTAATACCCACAAGTGAAGCACCTATATTATCAACTATATAAAAAACTATTATTAATCAATCCTTATCCAGGTTAATTAGTCATATAGTTGTAAATATATGAGTATAGGTGCTCAATGATTATATACATAGGGTTTGTTTTATGATAACTAAGCTGACACAACTCATCACCGCCGGTGAGTGGCAATCACCTGGCTACAGGGCATTAAGCGGTGGTGATATAGTGTCGGGGTAAAGGGTGGTCCGTAATGTAATGGACGACTCCATACACCCCTGATACCGCTGCTCTCACAGCCCGACTCTCACAGCTGATCGCTGTAGCTGAGGACACTCGCTCCGGCGGCTGTGCTATTACATGCACTATCTCGGGGCTATTCTATTTTTCCTTCCAGACACTACTTGTATAACTCGGGACAGAGTCCCTGACGCATGTTTTGCTAGTATTCTGGCTTTTTCTAAGAGCTTAGTTATGCTGACACATGATACATGCGGTAGTGCAGTCACACTGCTTAACCTGTTACCGCACTGGCTCATGTCATAAAACAAACCCTATGTATATAATCATTGAGCACTTATACTCATATATTTACAACTATATGACTAATTAACCTGGATAAGGATTGATTAATAATAGTGCTTTTATTTAGTTGATAATATAGGTGCTTCACTTGTGGGTATTACTGTGGCGATTATCCTGCTATACATTATATAAATTATATATTCACACCCTTTCCCATCCCCTTTCCCCCTTTTTGATATGGTTTAATCGGTGGTGTACATCTGTGAATATAGGTCTAATGAGATTTGACTTCGCTTTAGGTCATTTAATTAAAGAAAACTGACTGCCAAAAGTTTTGTATATACTATTTATTGATCACGAAATAGAGAGTAATTCATTGTTTACAATGCCAAAGCTTAGTATTTTGTAGCATAACCTCTTGCTTTAATTACTGCACCACACCGACGGGTCATTGAAGCCACTAGGGTATTCAAGACATCTTGAGGGATCTTGCCCCATTCCATTTGCAAATCTGCAAACCATTTATTGCTGTGTGGGTACAGACCCCAACTCGTTGCCCTAACTCATCCCAAAGGTGCTCTATAGGGTATAAATCAGGTGATTGGCTTGGCCATTGCAACAGGAGAACATTTTTCTTTACAAACCAATTTTTTATTAAATTGGATGTGTGCTTAGGATCATTGTCTTGCTGGAATTTCCATCCCCTGCCTACTTTGGTTTTACCATGTGGCAGCATTACATTCTCCAGTATATCCTTGTACATGGTAGCATTCATATTTCCATCAATTCTATTCAGAGGGCCAATGGCAGATACAGAACAGCAGCTCCAAACCATGACATTGCCACCACCATGTTTCACTGTAGGTGTTTGGTATTTTACATCATTACGTTTTCCAATTGAGCGGTATATATAGTGCTTGCCATCACTAGCAGATTGAACTTGGATTCATCCGACCACAACACCTTAGACCAATCTGTCTCTTTCCATTGGCTGTGTTCTTGGCCAACCCAAGTTAGATCTTCTGGTTCTTTGCAGAGATGAAAGGCTTCTTGATTGAAACTTGTGCATTCAACCCTACTGCTCTTAGCCGTCGCCCCACCATTTGGAGACTCAATCTGACTCCATATTCTTCGTTCATTTAGAGCGAAATCTGTACAGCACTTTTATGGACATCAGATACTGAGTTTTTCTTAATAATGTGATCAACTCTGGAGGAAGTTTTCTGTGGTCGTCCATTTCTAGGTTTGTCAGCTGTTCCATAACCTTCTTTTTCTTTCTTTAACCGGTTCAGGACCGCCCACTGTACATAAACGTCGGCGCTGCCTGGGCTCTGTGCAGCGCCGACGTTTAAAAACGGTGGGTGGTCCCGCAGCGCTCAGGACCCCCAGGGTCCTGCTAGCGCTGCGGTACCGATTCAGAGCGATAGCTCTGACATGTGGCATCATGGGGACCTGATTGGATCAGGTCCCCATGATGTTAACCTGTTCCTATCTTCTAGATGCCGCGATCCATAGCGATCGCGGCATTTAAAAGATAGGGACCGCCGGTGGTCGGCGATCGGGACCCCCCACATACCTGTCAGCGGCGGGGATCCCGGTGCTGTGACCTCTGACATCATTGAGACCTGATTGGCTCAGGTCTCGATGATGTCAGCGTCACACCAGCCAATCAGAGAGATCACCAGGGAAGTTTGTTTTAGCAACAAACTTTCCCGGGCGATCTGCCTGATAAATGCAGTTTCTCCTCCGATCTCAGTGAGAGAGCAGAGGAGAAACAGTGTGACAAGAGCTGTCAGCCTTGCCACTGTGAAAGTAAAAAAAAAAAAAAAGAAAAAAGAAAGTAAGAGTTAGGGTTAGTGAGTCTGTCAGATCAGTCAGTCCTGTCAGATCAGTCCAGTCAGATCTGTCAGTCCTGTCAGATCTGTCAGTCAGATCTGTCAGTCCTGTCAGATCTGTCAGTCAGTCAGTCCTGTCAGATCTGTCAGTCAGTCCTGTCAGATCTGTCAGTCAGTCAGTCCTGTCAGATCAGTCAGTCAGTCCTGTCAGATCTGTCAGTCAGTCAGTCCTGTCAGATCTGTCAGTCAGTCAGTCCTGTCAGATCTGTCAGTCAGTCAGTCCTGTCAGATCTGTCAGTCAGTCAGATCTGTCAGTCAGTCAGTCCTGTCAGATCTGTCAGTCCTGTCAGATCTGTCAGTCCTGTCAGATCTGTCAGTCCTGTCAGTCCTGTCAGATCAGTCAGTCAGTCCTGTCAGATCAGTCAGTCAGTCCTGTCACATCAGTCAGTCAGTCCTGTCACATCAGTCCGGTCAGTCCAGTCCAGTCCCGTCCTTTCAGTCCGGTCCGTTCAGTCCAGTCAAAAAATATAAAAATAAAATGGCCCGTCAGACTTATACCGCAGAGGAGGTGTATGCCCTGCTGTGTTCTGACACTGATGACAGCGCAATCTCAGATGGAGATATGGATTTTGAGGGCTTTAGTAGCGGCGACACTGAGAGCCCAGAAATGAGCAGTGATTCTGTTCCATCCTCAAGCCCAAGGACCAGTACAGCAATAGGGGCAAATAGCGCTACTGGAGAAACGTCTCCAAATCAGGGAACACTGCCCAGTACAAGCGCTGTCCCTGCTACTAGTGAATTGGCGCACGCCAGTGTACAAGGGGCGTTGCCACATGATCTAGCATTTCCCAGATGGGAGGCTTCAGATTCGGCTGCTCCATTCAGCCCTGATTTCAACGCCATTCCTGGTATAAATGTGGAGGTGGAAGATTTTGGACCAATTCATTTTTTTAATTTGTTTTTTACAGACAGCTTGCTAGAGCATATTGTCGTGCAAACAAATTTATACGCGTCCCAATTCATAAGCCAGAATCCCCGATCTTACTATGCTAGGGCAAATTTATGGACACCAACTAATGTCCCGGAAATAAAAAATTTTTTAGGACTTACATTTACCATGGGGCTTGTTAAAAAACCGAGCATTCGATCCTACTGGTCCAACCACCCTGTTCAAGCCACCCCTATGTTTTCAGTCATTCTGCCTAGGACCCGTTATGAAATGCTCATGCGGTTTTGGCATTTTAACGACAATAGTCAATGCCTGCCCAGAAATGCCCCAGAACATGACAGGTTATATAAAATTAGACTCATCATTGAACATTTGTCAGAAAAATTCTTAAGCCTCTACACCCCAACACAAAATATTTCTATAGACGAGTCCCTTGTAAAATTCAAAGGAAGACCGCACCTCAAGCAATTTATCCCATCTAAAAGGGCAAGGTTTGGAATAAAGCTCTATAAAATGTGCGAAAGTTCAACCGGATACACATCCGCTTTTCGCATATATGAGGGGAAAGATAGCCAACTAAACCCACCAGGATGCCCTACTTATCTGGGGACATCTGGAAAAATTGTTTGGGAGCTGAGAAGTCCATTTTTTCAAAAAGGCTACAATCTATATGTGGACAATTATTACACCAGCATACCCCTATTTAAAAGTCTGGTTGAACACAACATCGGGGCTTGTGGGACCATCCGTAAAAACCGTCAGGGGTTTCCACAGCCATTGGTCAACCAAAAGTTTCAAAAGGGGCAGTCAGGGGCTGTACGCAACGGAGAGCTGCTTGCCCTGAAATATAGGGATAAGAGGGATATTTTTGTCCTCAGCTCGATCCACACAGATGCCACAAGGGCCACTGTAGAACTAGGATCCACCACTCTGAAGCAAAAACCTGTGTCAGTCATTGACTACAACAAACACATGGGGGGTGTGGACCTTGCAGACCAGGTTCTACAGCCATACCAGGTATCAAGAAAGTCCTATACCTGGTATAAAAAGTTGGTTATTTATTTGTTTCAGGTGGCCACATACAATTCTTTTGTGTTGTACAAAAAAGCAGGAAATTCAGATCCTTTTCTTGATTATCAAGAAAAGGTAATTGAAAATCTTGTCTTTCAAAGTGTTAGCCCCGCTCATCCATTAGAATCTGAGGATGTGAAAAGACTCACTGAGCGACATTTTATTGCACTTATTCCAGCAACGGAAACAAGAAGGAACCCCCAGAAAAGATGTCGTGTATGTACTAAGAGAGGAATGAGGCGTGATACCCGCTACTATTGCCCACAATGCCCATCATTGCCAGCCTTATGCGTCACTGACTGCTTTAAAATCTTCCACACAGAACCACGTTTTTAAACTGTAAAAATGTATCCCAATTTGTCATTCAAACATTTGGTTCATTTAGTGAATGACACATTCGAGTAGAGCTCACTTAATTTCCAGGGGGGTTCTCCAGAATCTAAACCTTCCATTGCGTGCTTGTTTCTGGAAATCATCCATTGAGTTAAAATGGTCACTAAACCCATAGATGAATTCCCAGAGGGGTTTCATTTCCAAAATGGGGTCACTTCAGGGGGGATTCTTTAGCTCTGGTACTCTGAAAAGTGCCAGAACAGCATAATCCCCCCTGAAGTGACCCCATTATAGAAATGACACCTCTGTGGGAATTCATCTATGGGTTTAGTGACCAATTACCTATCTACTTATTTTCCCACCACTAGATTAATTTATACAGAGGAGTAGATTGTAAAATTAGGTCACTTGTTGTGGGTTTCCTCTGTTTAGGCACCTCAGGGGCTCTCCAAATGCAACATGGCGTCCGCTATCCATTCCAGTCAAATTTCCATTCCAAAAGTCAAATGGCGCTCCTTACCTTCCAAGCCATGCCGTGCGCCCAAACAGTGGCTTTGCACCACATATGGGGTATCAGCGTGCTCAGGAGAAATTGCACAACACATTTTGGGGTCCATTTTTTCTGGCTGCCCTTGTGAAAATTAAAAATTTGAGGCTAAAGTAGCAGTTTTGTGTTAAAAATGTGTTTTTTTATTTTCACACTTCAACATTATAAAATTCTGTGAAGCCCCTGGGGGTTCAAGGTGCTCACCACACATCTAGATAAGTTCCTTGAGGGGTCTAGTTTCCAAAATGGGGTCACTTGTTGGGGGTTTCCTCTGTTTAGACACCTCTGGGGCTCTCCAAATGCAACATGGCGTCCGCTATCCATTCCAGTCAAATTTCCATTCCAAAAGTCAAATGGCGCTCCTTACCTTCCAAGCCATGCCGTGCACCCAAACAGTGGCTTTGCACCACATATGGGGTATCAGCGTGCTCAGGAGAAATTACACAACACATTTTGGGGTCCATTTTTTCAGGCTGCCCTTGTGAAAATTAAAAATTTGAGGTTAAAGTAGCAGTTTTGTGAAAAAAACTTAAATGTTCATTGTTTTCTTCCACATTCCAAAAATTCCTGTGAAGCACCTGAAGGGTTAATAAACTTCTTGAATGTGGTTTTGAGCACCTTGAGGGGTGCAGTTTTTAGAATGGTATCACTTTTGGGTATTTTCTGTCATAAAGGCTCCTCAAAGTCACTTCAAATAAGATGTGGTCCCTAAAAAAAATGTTTTTGTAAATTTTGTTGTAAAAATGAGAAATCGCTGGTCAACTTTTAACCCTTATAGCTTCCTAACAAAAAAAAATTTTGGTTCCAAAATTGTGCTGATGTGAAGTAGACATGTGGGCAATGTTATTTATTAACTATTTTGTGTGATATATCTCTCTGATTAAAGGGCATGAAAATTCAAAGTTTGAAAATTGCAAAATTTTCAAAATTTTCGCCAAATTTCCGATTTTTTTCACAATCAAACGCAAGTGATATCAAAGAAATTTTACCACTATCATGAAGTACAATATGTCACAAAAAAAATTCTCAGAATCAGGGGGATCCGTTGAAGCGTTCCAGAGTAATTACCTCATAAAGTGACAGTGGTCAGAATTAAAAAATTGGCCCGGTCACGAAGGCAAAAACAGGCTCTGGCGCGAAGTGGTTAATATACGTGACACTTTACTCTGAGAACAGTAGAGTTCCATAGCTAGTTCTTTTTGGCTTTTTCCTGACTTCACTCTCAGAATAATAAGCTTTCTGACATATGGTGACAAATTTGGTTTTCTCTTTGCCATGTTTTAACCTAAAAATGCACACATAAAGAAAAAAAATAGGCAAAATTTGACTACCCATGACAAAATATGCAAAACATTTGGCCCAGCAAATGTTGAAAACTAACACATAAAGCGATAAAACAGTGTCAAACACAATTTCCATCCTTATAGCTGACAATCATTTGCTTCCAGCTCTCTAAATCACCAGGAAAATTGCATCACAACAACCAGACAGAAGTAATCACACTTTTAAAAAAAATGCAAATCTTTTGATCACCACTGTACAATGAGAAATAGCAGAGACAGACATAATCTGAAAAAAAAAAGAAATAAGTGTGTAAATAAAAAAATATATTCTGCTAAACCCTTGTATACAAACTTTTGGAATATGTTTCACTATATAGAGCTGCACACAACCTCTCACCACACTGTCTCACTTGTAACTGAATAGCCCTGACAAAAAACAACCTGTTGCTGGTCGCCAAGGTCGTCCTCCATCCGTTCCCACTCGAGGGCGGTTTGCTCTTGGCCAGTTGGGGAGTAATGGTGCAGCCCTCGATCCAGCCTAGAGTAATCCCATTAAGATAAGCTGTAGAGAAAAAAAACTGACGTGATAGAAGAATCAGCATGCCTGTTTTAGTCTAAATCAGCAGAAAAATCGAACTCAACAAAAACTATGTTCAAAATTGTTCCCCAGTGATATGTGCTCATTTACCTAATAAACTGTATTAAGTTATTCAGTGTTATTCAGTGTTATTTTTTGTGTGTGGCCATGATGGACAGTGAAGTGCATCAGAGCTGCAGTGCAAACTCTTCTAATATAGTAAAACTTTAGTAAAGAAGTAAAAGAATTCTGGCTTAAAAGGAAACTGTCATAATAAAAAACACTAGCCCCATATCTGCTGATATGGGGCTAATGTCACAGGTGTGTCAGAAGTGACAATCACCCTGCAGTTGGTTGCAGGAGATCTCTTCCTTTGGCATTACAGACAACTTCTTTGAAGCTGTCTCTCTAGGACCCAGTGGCTACCGTCCTCTGGCTAATTAACACCCTGGCCTGGGTGTATAAATACCTGCTGTGTGCCAGAGGGAGGTGCTGGCAATATTCATTACTCCTTGTGAAGGCTTGAGCAAGAGCAGTACTTCTTCCTCTCTGGTGCTAGACGACATGTGCGCATTTGTCTGGAGTCGTCTAAAGCTAAGCGATTTTCACTTGTTTGTCCCCCCTTGTTGTCTTCAGTGTTCATTGGGGATCGACTAGCGCTCATCCCCTTCCTTTCCTAGCCAGGGCCAAATGCCAGGGAAAGACAGGACGAGGTACGTGTGCGGCGATTGGTGCAGAACCAATATGGGAATGTTAGTGGAGATAGGGTGATATTAGATCAGCCTAGGAGGTCTCCACTCCCCCCTTTCCCTAGAGCCTGGGCTCCCTTTCCCTCTTCCCTTTGTGTTGCACTAAGTCTTTCCCACACCTTGCGTGACAGCTAATCTGCAGCTAAATAGCCTTCTGAACTTTCCTGATGCCCACACTTAGAGTCCCGCTGACGAGAGGAAATTAATTTTATTTCCCCTAGCAGCGTTCGGTGTTCAGTCATGGGGGCGGCGCCAGTGCCAATTCAGTCACCGCTCTTTGTATAGAGATTTGCAGCTGTAACCGCTCCTCCGGCACTGACTGACAGCAGATTTAGCATTAGGGCCAGCTGCCAGTCAGTGCCGGAGTCATTGTTACAGCCGCCCTTTTCTTTACACAGAGTGGTGACTGACCCCGCGCCGGCAGCACCCCCATGACTGACCGCCGAATGCTCCCAGAGGATATAAAGCTAATTTCCTCTAAATGCTGGGCAAGTTCAGAACGCTATTATCTGCAGATTAACCCCATATCTGCAGGTTAATAGTGTTTTCCACTTGACAGGTTTTCTTTAAAAAGCTTTGAAAAGTCACAAAAATGTTATGCAATGCAGAGTTGCACAAATTTTTAGCAACTGTTACCATTTTCATGCCAGTTTTGCCCAGCTCTGCTAAAATGGGCAGAGCTGGGGCACGATGGGGGCATCTAATTCATGATGAGCTGTGATGAACCTTGTGCAAGAAATCTTACTCCAGTTCCTGAATGAAGTAATATTTGTGGCAAGGCGAATGCTCTCGTCAGACACTTGTTATTCATTAAGAGTATGGTGCCTCTTAATGAATCGTGAGCTTCTGACTGACTCCAGCAGGGCCCGTATAAAGACCTGCGTGAAAATCACTGGTCTTGATGAATTGGGCCTCTGTCTCTAACAGCAGGACATACAGTCACTCCACATTCTCTCCTCACTAAACAGCAAGATATTGCAAATTATCATGAAATCTCTCATTTAGTGCAGAGAGACCAGTTCACTGAAATGGAGTACATGATAATGAGGGCGTTGCTATCGGGGCAATAGTTTTACTTTATTAGAAGAGTTTTCATTGCAGCTCTGCAGCGCTTCTCTGTCCACTATCACACTGCTCTCTGCTCTAACCAGTGTAAGGATACAATAATTAGGCTGTGTTCACACGATGCGTATTTCATGCGTTTCCGCGGCGTTTTTGCAGTTGCGTAAACGCCGCGGAAACGCATGAAAAACGCATGGTAGAAGGGCAGCAATGTTCCCCAATGGAAATCCGCATGTGCTGTGCCCATGATGCGGATTTTTCCGCAGCGTTAACGCTGCGGTCAAAAATCCGCAGCATGTCAATTAATTTTGCGGAAACGCGGCGATTTCGCCGCCATTGACTTGCATTAGAACGCGCCAATTCCGCAAGACAGCATTTGTACTTGCGTAATTGGTGCGTTCTAATGTGCGGATGGTACCCGGGTGTGGAGGAGAGGAGAGTCTCATCCACACCCAGGTACCATTAAAAAAGCTGTAAAAAGAAGAATAAAATAAAAAATAAATGTATTCTTACCTTCTGTCGGCCCGCACAGCGCTCCCGCTTGGTTCCCGGCACTTGCAGTGAGTTGTAGGACCTGCGGTGACGTCAGAGTCATGTGACGGGTCACGTGACGCTGACGTCGGCAGGTCTTTCAATTCAAAGTTGCCGGCAGCCGGGAGAACGGAGTGAGCAGGACAGCGCGGGCCATCAGAGGTAAGTATATACACTCTCTCGGTTCACACTGTATAAATCCATGCTGTTTGCATGGATTTATATAGTGTGACCTAGTTATCAAGCACTTTCCAGGTGATGCTAAAATCGCCTGGAAAGCGCTTGTCAATCTGCATGCGGAAACGCATGTGAATCTGCATGTGGATCCGCATGTATTCTGCAGGAAAAACGCATGCACAATCTGCATGCGTTTTTTCTGCCAGGGAGATGCAGAAATGATGCAGAAATTTTCTGCTTCATTTCTGCATCGTGTGCACATACCCTTAGAGTAGAGAGCAGCGTGATATGCACGGACAGTAAAGTGCTGTGCTGTGGAGCTTCAGTGTAAATGCTTATAAAGTAATACTATGGCCCTAACTTTAGCGCACACATTATCTTTCATACCACAGCACTGAACATGGCCTTTGTGCGCTAAGCAGCAGGCTCACACTGCACAGGGCAGATAGATCACTTCTGGCTCTGGAGTATCGTAATGCCGCTAGGAATGCCGAGAACTGACGTTAAATTTTCATCAATTTGCATAAAATTTCATAAATTTGCATACCATGTGTGCCCCTTGCATGGAATGCAAATGCCTTTACCTAATGATTTTTTAAAAATAATTATATTTAGAATTGTATTTATTTTTTCATTTGGAATATTTTAAAATAAAAAGAGGACTGATTTCTGATGATATGATACTTTTTAAATGCATTTGTCAATCTCTGACAGTGGCGTTTAAATGACACCACTGCTGGTGCACAAGTACCACCGCCAATCGACTTACCACGATGTGATCGAGCCAAGAGGCCCAGGTGCAGCAGAAGCCCAGTAACTGCCCTATTGCTCATCCTGTGAGGCTGCACCCCATAACAGCTGAAGCACTGTGCCGAAGACTGAGGGAATTGGCCGCTGCACTGACATACAGTGCATGGGATTCAGCCAGACTGAGGGACTTTGCCGCTGCACTGACATACAGTGCATGGGATTCAGCCAGACAGAGGGACTGTGTCGCTGCACTGACATACAGTGCATGGGATTCAGCCAGACTGAGGGACTCTACCTCTTTACTGACATACAATGCATGGGATTCAGCCAGACGGAGGAAATCTGCCTCTGCACTGACATACAGTGCATGGGATTCAGCCAGACTGAGGGAATCTGCCTCTGCACTGACATACAGTGCATGGGATTCAGCCAGACTGAGGGAATCTGCCTCTGCACTGACATACAGTGCATGGGATTCAGCCAGACTGAGGGAATCTGCCTCTGCACTGACATACAGTGCATGGGATTCAGCCAGACTGAGGGACTCTACCGCTGCACTGACATACAGTGCATGGGATTCAGCCAGACTGAGGGAATCTGCCTCTGCACTGACATACAGTGCATGGGATTCAGCCAGACTGAGGGAATCTGCCTCTGCACTGACATACAGTGCATGGGATTCAGCCAGACTGAGGGAATCTGCCTCTGCACTGACATACAGTGCATGGGATTCAGCCAGACTGAGGGAATCTGCCTCTGCACTGACATACAGTGCATGGGATTCAGCCAGACTGAGGAAATCTGCCTCTGCACTGACATACAGTGCATGGGATACAGCCAGACTGAGGGAATCGGCTGCTGCACTGACATACAGTGCATGGGATTCAGCCAGACGGAGGAAATCTGCCTCTGCACTGACATACAGTGCATGGGATTCAGCCAGACTGAGGGAATCTACTTCTGTACTGACGCACAGTGCATGGGATTCAGCCAGACTGAGGGACTCTACCGCTGCACTGACATACAGTGCATGGGATTCAGCCAGACTGAGGGAATCTGCCTCTGCACTGACATACAGTGCATGGGATTCAGCCAGACTGAGGGAATCTGCCTCTGCACTGACATACAGTGCATGGGATTCAGCCAGACTGAGGAAATCTGCCTCTGCACTGACATACAGTGCATGGGATACAGCCAGACTGAGGGAATCTACTTCTGTACTGACACACAGTGCATGGGATTCAGCCAGACTGAGGGAATCTGCCTCTGCACTGACATACAGTGCATGTGACGCGCCCCTGGGCCTGAGTCGCGCAGCGTTGCGCACGCGGGAGCCTACCCGGAGCCGGATCAGATGGGGGTAGTAGTCTCGTGGCGGTGACCCGGTCCGTGCCCAGGGAGTCAGACTAAGTGGCAGTCTATTAGCAGTAGATGGTGGATGACTACGCCACCCGTTGAATGCAGCTATGGAGCTGCTGCTGCAGGGCAGACCGCTGAGGCCGGTGGAAGGATGGTGCAGCGTGGATGGTATAACCCCCAACGGGAGGGGTATGGCCTCAGGGCAGCCGACGTGGATGATGGGGGTAGCAGGAACCACTCAGAGACGATGCGGTGTAGTTCAGGGTCTTTACTGGTGACAAAGATAGACCCTCCCGGAGTACTTGCTAGCAATCGGGGCCTGGTCAGTCCTTGAGCAGATGGGATCTCCCCTGGCCAGGCGGAGTTGTAGGCCTTCCCAACTAACTGTACTCTTCTGGCTACCTTGCTAGAGGCGGGTAAAAGTAGCCCACGTCCCTGAGTGTACCGTGTGGTGCTCACCCGTATGGCCGGTGACTCGGGGCCTTCTAATGGCTTCCGCTCCACGATGGCGGTGCTGGTCCCACGCGTGTGACCGTGCCTTCGGGTTTCTGGGCCAGAGGACCTGCAATCCCCTGCCGGTCGGTTTCTGCTGCTGGGTAGAGATTAGTCCCCACAGCCTCGGACTCCGGGTCCGGTGATACTTCTCAGTCAGGGCGAGCTCTGCAGCTGCCAGCCCCTGACTCCTTGTAGCACTGTTCCCACAGAGCTCCTGATGTTCTTTTCCTATATCTGCTTCTGTCTCTACTTCTTCTCTACACACTAACCCTGCCTCAGCCCTAGGTTTATATAGGGGAAGTTCTTCCCCTCCCAGGACTGGGCAGGAGGTGTGGCATGCATAGGATCCCTGACCAAGAGACCTCCCACCTGCTCTCAGACATAACATTGCTGTTACTCTGGAAACCAGACCCCTGGGGTGCCACATTCCCCCCTAGTGAAATTTAGTACTCCGGGACTAAACATATTTTTAGAAAAACATAACAAGGTATAAACAATAATAATACAATAAGAAAAACACATAAAGATGGTTACGGCGTGTCCGCAACCGGGTGCAATTTTGAAGAAAAGCAAGGTGTCCATTTCACCAAAACAGGGAGACGTAACCAGGTAGGGGTCTGTCCTGCCCCGAGTCCTTAACAGTCTTTAGTCCATTCCTAGGTTACGCTCCAACCAATTGTACAAGGATTCCCGGTAAACCCACCAAGGACTCCTAAAAATAACTAGAAACACATAATTATTTACAAGTAACAGACAGGTGACCTCAATAAAACAATTTAAACACTTCAAATCCTCCAACGTGCGGGTAACTGGCCTCTAGTGGCCCTAGTGGACCTACGGAGCTGACTGTCTGGCCCTGAACTACAGGGTGTAGGAGCTGTCAAGGGTAAACTGTGCAGCTGTTTACGGGCTCTTTGGCTCACTAGGGGTACGGCAGGCTCACTATGAGCAGAGGGTTGATCCTCCTGTTCTGCTTGTGTGGAGTCTGCTGCCTCCTGGACCGGCTGCTCTTCCAGCTCTACCTGTTGCTCCGTAGGCACTTGGGATGCTGGTTGGAGGAACGTCAGGACGGGTACCACAACTGCACCATTGACTTGAGTCCAGGACCGAGGGAAGTCTCCGAGCACAGTACTAACCATATCTTCCCTTTCCTCTACGGGTCAAGGGTCTTCTTGCTCTCCTTCTGGGTTCCGTAGCTGTTCGGGACACTTCTTCAGGTGATCCCGGGATACAATGGCTGTGGTTTCCCCTCCGTCTTTACTGATGGTACAAACCTTCGGGTTGTCGTGGCTTGAGGGCAGTACGGTGTACGGGTCCTTCTCCCACTGGTCGTCCAACTTGTGGAGCCGTCTCTTCCTCTTCAAGACCTGCTCTCCGGGTACCAGGGGAACAGCGGGAGCATACTGGTTGTAAGTTTTCTCTTGTCTTTCCCTAGCGAGACAGAGACTTCGCTCCACGCTCTCCTGTACTTTCCGGTACTGCTGCTGCCTCTCTGTGTCCCAGTCTGCTTCCGGTGAAGTGTCCTCGGGTGTCAGGACTCCCATCTCCAGGTCAACAGGTAGCTTACCAGGCCTTGCCCTCATTAGGTAAGCCGGGGTACAGTTGGTGGAACCTACAGGGATGGAGTTGTATAGGTCCACCAGGTCGGGCAGCTTCTCAGGCCACAGACTGCATTCTTCCAGGGGCAACGTTTTCAGAAGATCCATTACCACCTGGTTCATTTTCTCACAAAGTCCATTAGTTTGCGGATGATAGGGTGTCGTCCTTATCTTCCGGCAGCCATACAGATTGCAGAATTCCTGGAAGACCTCCGCTTCAAAGGCAGGTCCCTGATCCGTCAGCACTTGGTCCGGGTACCCGTGTGGACGGCAGAAATGCTGCTGGAAGGCTCTAGCTGCCGTTTGAGCTGTTAAGTCCTTAACGGGGATGACAACCAAGAACCGTGAGTAATGATCCATAATGGTTAACGCGTAGACGTAGCCACTTCTGCTTGGGGTCAGTTTTACATGATCCAAGGCTACCAGTTCCAACGGCTGCTTGGTGACGATGGACTGAAGGGGGGTCTTCTGGCTGGCACGGTCCTTCCTTCTTAGGTTGCACGGGCCACAGTCTCTGCACCACCTCTCGATGGTTCCCCTCATGCCTACCCAGTGGAACCGCCCGCGCAGCAGGAACTCCAACTTCTTCCATCCGAAGTGTCCAGCCCCGTCGTGGTATGCCTCCATCACCATGGCTGCATCTCTTCGTGGCACCACTACTTGCCAGATTAGTTCATGCGTCCGGGAGTTAACCATTCTGCGGCACAACTTCCCCTTGTAAAGGAACAGTCGACTCTTCTCAGCCCACAGTTGTTTGGCTTCCTCCGGGGCGTCTGGGTCAAGGCGAGCCTCTGGCCGAGTCAGCATCTCCTTCACCAGTCGGACGGCAGGGTCACTGTCTTGCGTTTCCTCCCAGTTGTAGTGAGGCAAGGGGTTAAACGTAGCGGCTTGCTTACTCCTTACCCGATGGGAATACTGGATAGTCCCATGACGGTGGAACGCGGGGAGTTCGACTTCTTCCAGCCCCTCTGAATCTTCTCCTACGTCCGGTAGGTTTGGCATCCTGGACAGGGCGTCCGCGTTGGTATTGGAGCGTCCTGCCCGGTATTTGATTGTGAACTTGTAGTTGGACAGACGGGCCATCCATCTCTGCTCTAAGGCACCGAGTCTTGCCGTGTCCAGGTGTGTCAACGGGTTGTTATCCGTGTACACGGTGAACCGGGAAGAAGCGAGGTAGTGCTTAAAGCGTTCGGTGACTGCCCACACCACTGCCAGGAACTCTAGCTTAAATGAGCTGTAATTCTCAGGGTTTCTTTCGGTGGGTCGCAGTTTTCGACTGGCGTAAGCGATTACTCGTTCTTTCCCCTGCTGGATCTGGGACAGTACGGCTCCTAGCCCGATGTTACTTGCGTCGGTGTAGAGGATAAAGGGCTGGCTGTAATCAGGGTACGCCAGGATTTCATCCCCCGTGAGGGCCATCTTCAGCTGGCGGAAGGACTCTTCTTCTAACTTCTCCCATTTGAAGGGCGGCTTCTGGTTCTTGGCCTTCCGGGACTGGCCTATCAGGAGGTCCTGCATAGGAGCTGCCTTTTTGGTGAAACCGGGGATGAATCTGCGGTAATAGCCTACCAACCCGAGGAACTGCCGCACTTCCTTTACACTGGAGGGACTTGGCCATTCCTTAATTGCGGTGATCTTATCAGGGTCGGGAGCCACTCCGTCAGCGCTCACCACGTGTCCCAGGTACTGCACCTTTGGTTTTAGGAGGTGACACTTGGAGGGTTTTACCTTTAGGCCGTAGTTTGCCAGAGCTTCGAACACTTCCGCCAAGTGTTTCAGGTGGTCCTCATAAGTCTTGGAATATACGATGACATCGTCCAGGTACAACAAGACCGTCTCGAAGTTTCTGTGGCCCAGACAGCACTCCATTAATCGTTGGAAGGTTCCTGGTGCGTTGCAGAGTCCGAACGGCATGCAGGTAAACTCGCTAAGTCCCATCGGGGTGGTGAATGCGGTCTTCTCCCGGTCCGCCTCTGCTACAGGAACCTGCCAGTACCCACTAGTGAGATCCAAGGTAGAGAAGAAGTTAGCAGATCTTAAAGCAGCCAAAGACTCCTCTATCCTTGGTAAGGGGTACGCATCCTTGTGTGTGATACGGTTGATTTTCCGGTAATCTACACACATCCTCATGGTGTTGTCTTTCTTTTTGACTAAGACTAGTGGAGCTGCCCAGGGGCTACAGCTATCCCTGATCACCCCAGCCTCCTTCATGTCTCTAAGCATCCCCTTGGCGTGTTGGTAGTGTGCAGGGGGTACGGGTCGATACCTCTCTTTTATGGGAGGATGGTCTCCCGTGGGGATGTGGTGTTCTACCCCCTTGACTCGCCCGAAGTCTAACGGGTGTTTACTAAACACTCTCTCGTACTCTTGAACCACCCGATAGACTCCCTGTTTCTGGTGTGAGGGAGTGGAGTCAGTACCCAAATGTAGTTGCTGACACCAGTCCTCCATCGTTTTCTTAGAGCCGTTACCTTCCTCCGGGGAAGATGGAGGCAAGGGTTCTACGGACTGTATGGAATCTTGATTGATGGTATACAATTTGGCTAGCGTGGCATACCGGGGCAGGTACACTTCCCTCTTCCCGATATTTATTATGCGAACGGGCACCCTCCCATGGCGTACATTGACCACCCCCCGTGCTGTCAAAATGGTGGGCCTACTATCTGAGTAAACTGGTTCTACCATTGCCTGGTAATCTCTACCTCTCAGACCAATAGCTGCCCGGCACCAAATCATCATTTCACTTTTTGGGGGCATGGCAATAGGGAAAGGGTCACACATTCGCACGCTACCAATCTCACCACCGGAGAGTTCTAGCTGTTGCCGTCGCATCAGTGCCCGGATCTCTTTCTGGAGCACTCGCTGCTGGCCGGAGCTGGCGTTCTTGGCAACCTGCTGTAAAAGGAAAATCACCTCTACAAGACAATTTTCAATTACATTAGTTCCTAGAGTTATCTTTGGGTGACTCTCGTGTTTGTCAATGTCTACAATGATCAGTCCCTAGCAAAAAAGAAGCAAGACAAAAATATATCTCATACCCTACCATAATTATATATAAATGTAAAGCAAAATTGCATAATAAATATAGGGTACTTAGTGAACTATTTTTGATCAAAAAAAGTATACAAGCCGTCCCACCAGCGGCAAGGTGACCCTAATTTGGGACGGTACCTATACTGCCTATATTAAAAACCTTACTGTATATCAAAGTTGAAGTAATGCATATAAAAGGGTAGACAAATAGGACCGGGTCCTAACTCCAGACCACCTAGGCCCGTGGTAAGCTACATATATACCAATCAGCTCAACAAAGGGCATGCCACACCCTTAAATTGCACAGAATGCAAACAAGTCAAAAAACCAGACAATGTGAACTGAGGTCTAAGATGGCAGACATACAAGAAACAGAGGCATGTTCACACTAGCAAAAAAGAAGCAAGACAAAAATATATCTCATACCCTACCATAATTATATATAAATGTAAAGCAAAATTGCATAATAAATATAGGGTACTTAGTGAACTATTTTTGATCAAAAAAAGTATACAAGCCGTCCCACCAGCGGCAAGGTGACCCTAAATTGGGACGGTACCTATACTGCCTATATTAAAAACCTTACTGTATATCAAAGTTGAAGTAATGCATATAAAAGGGTAGACAAATAGGACCGGGTCCCAACTCCAGACCACCTAGGCCCGTGGTAAGCTACATATATACCAATCAGCTCAACAAAGGGCTTGTCTTGCTTCTTTTTTGCTAGTGTGAACATGCCTCTGTTTCTTGTATGTCTGCCATCTTAGACCTCAGTTCACATTGTCTGGTTTTTTGACTTGTTTGCATTCTGTGCAATTTAAGGGTGTGGCATGCCCTTTGTTGAGCTGATTGGTATATATGTAGCTTACCACGGGCCTAGGTGGTCTGGAGTTGGGACCCGGTCCTATTTGTCTACCCTTTTATATGCATTACTTCAACTTTGATATACAGTAAGGTTTTTAATATAGGCAGTATAGGTACCGTCCCAATTTAGGGTCACCTTGCCGCTGGTGGGACGGCTTGTATACTTTTTTTGATCAAAAATAGTTCACTAAGTACCCTATATTTATTATGCAATTTTGCTTTACATTTATATATAATTATGGTAGGGTATGAGATATATTTTTGTCTTGCTTCTTTTTTGCTAGTGTGAACATGCCTCTGTTTCTTGTATGTCTGCCATCTTAGACCTCAGTTCACATTGTCTGGTTTTTTGACTTGTTTGCATTCTGTGCAATTTAAGGGTGTGGCATGCCCTTTGTTGAGCTGATTGGTATATATGTAGCTTACCACGGGCCTAGGTGGTCTGGAGTTGGGACCCGGTCCTATTTGTCTACCCTTTTATATGCATTACTTCAACTTTGATATACAGTAAGGTTTTTAATATAGGCAGTATAGGTACCGTCCCAATTTAGGGTCACCTTGCCGCTGGTGGGACGGCTTGTATACTTTTTTTGATCAAAAATAGTTCACTAAGTACCCTATATTTATTATGCAATTTTGCTTTACATTTATATATAATTATGGTAGGGTATGAGATATATTTTTGTCTTGCTTCTTTTTTGCCAATGATCAGTCCCTGTGCCGCCAATTCGACTCTACGATTTTAATGGTCACCTCTTTAAATCCAATCTGTGGCACGGGCTGACCATTGCTGGCGATGATACTCAAGTCGTCGTCAGGGTAGCGGGTGATATCCGAGTCATTCCAGTACTGCTTGAAGAGCACGTACGGGATGGTGGTGACCTGTGACCCGGTGTCCAGCAGGGCACTCATAGGAATGCCATCCAGTACCACGGGTAAGACTGGACGTCCTCCCACATATTTGTCGCGCCAGTTCGATGGGCCTGGTGATCTTTTTCCTGGGGGTTGGCCCTCTACCCCAGGTTGTGCCAGTTTAAAGGACAGTACCTTGCCATATGTCCGGGTTGATTGCAGCGGCGGCAGATGGGTCGTCCGTCCTCGTTGTATCGGTCGCTGGGTCTTCCTCTGGCCGGTGGGGTCCTCCTTGGTCGACGCCACGGGATGTCCTCCGGTCCGGATGCCAGCTGGATCTTCCCTGGAGTGGAAACCTGTAAAGACTGCACAGTTCGGGTTAGCGCAGCAACGCTTTTAGCTAGCTCTTGGACCTGATGGTGCAGGTCTGGAGCCGGGTCATTGTTCAAAGCCTGCGCATCAGCTCCCACAGGCCCTGCCGACAAGGGCGCCGCCTCCTGGTGGTAAGTGGTAGTGGGGCGTCTGTGGGTCACAACGCCACCGGGTGCCGGTTCTCAAATCACCCGGATGGCTCTGTCCTTGAACTGTGCAAATCCCAGATGAGGGTCCTGTAAGGCCATTGCCCGCAACTGGGTTCGGTGGGCATTGCAATATAAACCCTCTATAAATTGTTCAGTCAACAGCCTGTCCTCGTCTCCCACGCCGTCAGGGTCGGTCTGCTTAATGGCTCTCAGGGCCTCTTGTAGGTTCAGGGCATAGTCCCTTATACTCTCATGTGCCCGCTGTTTGCACCCGTAGAATCTAAGCTTGATCTCGGCTGAGGTGCGGGTATCAAAGGTGTCCCTCAGCCGGGTTAGTATCCCCGCGACAGTCCTCCCCCCAGGTGGCCAGGACTTTACCTCCCTTTGGGCTGCCCCGGTTAGTTGGGCCACCAGGATGCTCACTTTTTGCTCCTCTGTGAGGGGGTACACCTGGAAGAGGCTATCCAGCTTTTCTCTAAAGTCATGCAGGGTATGGGACTCCCCTGAGTACTGGGGTAGCCAGGCTGCCCCCGGGATATAGGGCATGGTGAAAGGCATGACCGCAACAGCGGTGGCGCTGGCGGGGGTTGAAGCGGTGAAGCTCTCCTCCGTATCCGACATCCTTCTCCCCCCTAGTGGACCGTGGCCTACCTTGCGATGATCCTCTTCCGTAGGCCGCGGCTCCGCAGTGGATCGTCAGGGTTGAGGACCTTCCGTCGCGCTCCTGTGACGTCGGCGTCTGCTGGGCTCCTTCCAGGACCTTACGCAACGTCCGGACGTGAGGCGGGGCTTCAGTTCTCGCGCGCTTTCGGAGTCCACGCCCCTCTTCTTCCCGCGCGGCGTCTTCAAGATGGCGGCCAACGGCGGGAAAACTCCACGGATGGCGGGAAGAAGGCTGAAGATGGCGCCGGATGGCGGGAAAACCTCACGGATGGCGGGAAGAAGGCTGAAGATGGCGCTGGATGGCAGGAAAACTTCACGGATGGTAAGTTTTAAAAGTCTCTTTTTCAGGCACGCAGTACCCGGTGTTTGCGGGCACGATATCCTGCAGACTACGCCAAAAGTTGACGCGCCCCTGGGCCTGAGTCGCGCAGCGTTGCGCACGCGGGAGCCTACCCGGAGCCGGATCAGATGGGGGTAGTAGTCTCGTGGCGGTGACCCGGTCCGTGCCCAGGGAGTCAGACTAAGTGGCAGTCTATTAGCAGTAGATGGTGGATGACTACGCCACCCGTTGAATGCAGCTATGGAGCTGCTGCTGCAGAGCAGACCGCTGAGGCCGGTGGAAGGATGGTGCAGCGTGGATGGTATAACCCCCAACGGGAGGGGTATGGCCTCAGGGCAGCCGACGTGGATGATGGGGGTAGCAGGAACCACTCAGAGACGATGCGGTGTAGTTCAGGGTCTTTACTGGTGACAAAGATAGACCCTCCCGGAGTACTTGCTAGCAATCGGGGCCTGGTCAGTCCTTGAGCAGATGGGATCTCCCCTGGCCAGGCGGAGTTGTAGGCCTTCCCAACTAACTGTACTCTTCTGGCTACCTTGCTAGAGGCGGGTAAAAGTAGCCCACGTCCCTGAGTGTACCGTGTGGTGCTCACCCGAATGGCCGGTGACTCGGGGCCTTCTAATGGCTTCCGCTCCACGATGGCGGTGCTGGTCCCACGCGTGTGACCGTGCCTTCGGGTTTCTGGGCCAGAGGACCTGCAATCCCCTGCCGGTCGGTTTCTGCTGCTGGGTAGAGATTAGTCCCCACAGCCTCGGACTCCGGGTCCGGTGATACTTCTCAGTCAGGGCGAGCTCTGCAGCTGCCAGCCCCTGACTCCTTGTAGCACTGTTCCCACAGAGCTCCTGATGTTCTTTTCCTATATCTGCTTCTCTGTCTCTACTTCTTCTCTACACACTAACCCTGCCTCAGCCCTAGGTTTATATAGGGGAAGTTCTTCCCCTCCCAGGACTGGGCAGGAGGTGTGGCATGCATAGGATCCCTGACCAAGAGACCTCCCACCTGCTCTCAGACATAACATTGCTGTTACTCTGGAAACCAGACCCCTGGGGTGCCACACATGGGATACAGCCAGACTGAGGGACTATGCCGCTGCACTGACATACAGTGCATGGGATACAGCCAGACTGAGGGAATCTACTTCTGTACTGACATACAGTGCATGGGATTCAGCCAGACTAAGGGAATCTGCCTCTGCACTGACATACAGTGCATGGGATACAGCCAGACTGAGGGACTATGCCGCTGCACTGACATACAGTACATGGGATTCAGCCAGACTGAGGGAATCTGCCTCTGCACTGACATACAGTACATGGGATTCAGCCAGACTGAGGGAATCTGCCTCTGCACTGACATACAGTGCATGGGATACAGCCAGACTGAGGGAATCTACTTCTGTACTGACATACAGTGCA
This sequence comes from Phyllobates terribilis, assembly GCF_046119375.1. Classification (NCBI taxonomy): domain Eukaryota; kingdom Metazoa; phylum Chordata; class Amphibia; order Anura; family Dendrobatidae; genus Phyllobates; species Phyllobates terribilis. The sequence continues at coordinate 20,415,588 of NW_027362769.1, forward strand.
TGGGATTCAGCCAGACTGAGGGAATCTGCCTCTGCACTGACATACAGTGCATGGGATACAGCCAGACTGAGGGAATCTGCCTCTGCACTGACATACAGTGCATGGGATACAGCCAGACTGAGGGACTATGCCGCTGCACTGACATACAGTGCATTGGATTCAGCCAGACTGAGGGAATCTGCCTCTGCACTGACATACAGTGCATGGGATACAGCCAGACTGAGGGAATCTACTTCTGTACTGACATACAGTGCATGGGATTCAGCCAGACTAAGGGAATCTGCCTCTGCACTGACATACAGTGCATGGGATACAGCCAGACTGAGGGAATCTGCCTCTGCACTGACATACAGTGCATGGGATACAGCCAGACTGAGGGACTATGCCGCTGCACTGACATACAGTGCATTGGATTCAGCCAGACTGAGGGAATCTGCCTCTGCACTGACATACAGTGCATGGGATACAGCCAGACTGAGGGAATCTACTTCTGTACTGACATACAGTGCATGGGATTCAGCCAGACTAAGGGAATCTGCCGCTGCACTGACATACAGTGCATGGGATTCAGCCAGACTGAGGGAATCTGCCTCTGCACTGACATACAGTGCATGGGATTCAGCCAGACTGAGGGAATCTGCCTCTGCACTGACATACAGTACATGGGATTCAGCCAGACTGAGGGAATCTGCCTCTGCACTGACATACAGTGCATGGGATTCAGCCAGACTGAGGGAATCTGCCTCTGCACTGACATACAGTGCATGGGATTCAGCCAGACTGAGGGAATCTGCCTCTGCACTGACATACAGTGCATGGAATACAGCCAGACTGAGGGACTATGCCGCTGCACTGACATACAGTGCATGGGATACAGCCAGACTGAGGGAATCTACTTCTGTACTGACACACAGTGCATGGGATTCAGCCAGACTGAGGGAATCTGCCTCTGCACTGACATACAGTGCATGGAATACAGCCAGACTGAGGGAATCTGCCTCTGCACTGACATACAGTGCATTGGATTCAGCCAGACTGAGGGAATCTGCCTCTGCACTGACATACAGTGCATGGGATACAGCCAGACTGAGGGAATCTACTTCTGTACTGACATACAGTGCATGGGATTCAGCCAGACTAAGGGAATCTGCCTCTGCACTGACATACAGTGCATGGGATACAGCCAGACTGAGGGAATCTGCCTCTGCACTGACATACAGTGCATGGGATACAGCCAGACTGAGGGACTATGCCGCTGCACTGACATACAGTGCATTGGATTCAGCCAGACTGAGGGAATCTGCCTCTGCACTGACATACAGTGCATGGGATACAGCCAGACTGAGGGAATCTACTTCTGTACTGACATACAGTGCATGGGATTCAGCCAGACTAAGGGAATCTGCCGCTGCACTGACATACGGTGCATGGGATTCAGCCAGACTGAGGGAATCTGCCTCTGCACTGACATACAGTGCATGGGATTCAGCCAGACTGAGGGAATCTGCCTCTGCACTGACATACAGTACATGGGATTCAGCCAGACTGAGGGAATCGGCCTCTGCACTGACATACAGTGCATGGGATTCAGCCAGACTGAGGGAATCTGCCTCTGCACTGACATACAGTGCATGGGATTCAGCCAGACTGAGGGAATCTGCCTCTGCACTGACATACAGTGCATGGAATACAGCCAGACTGAGGGACTATGCCGCTGCACTGACATACAGTGCATGGGATACAGCCAGACTGAGGGAATCTACTTCTGTACTGACACACAGTGCATGGGATTCAGCCAGACTGAGGGAATCTGCCTCTGCACTGACATACAGTGCATGGGGTACAGCCAGACTGAGGGACTATGCCGCTGCACTGACATACAGTACATGGGATTCAGCCAGACTGAGGGAATCGGCTGCTGCACTGACATACAGTGCATGGGATTCTGCCAGACTGAGGGACTATGCCGCTGCACTGACATACAGTACATGGGATTCAGCCAGACTGAGGGACTCTACCTCTGCACTGACATACAGTGCATGGGATTCAGCCAGACTGAGGGACTCTACCTCTGCACTGACACACAGTGCATGGGATTCAGCCAGACTGAGGGACTCTACCTCTGCACTGACATACAGTGCATGGGATTCAGCCTGACTGAGGGACTCTACCTCTGTACTGACATACAGTGCATGGGATTCAGGCAGACTGAGGGAATTGGCTGCTGCACTGACATGCAGTGCATGGGATTCAGGCATACTGAGGGACTCTACCGCTGCACTGACATACAGTGCATGGGAGTCAGCCAGACTGAGGGACTCTACCTCTTTACTGACATACAGTGCATGGGATTCAGCCAGACTGAGGGACTCTACCGCTGCACTGACATACAGTGCATGAGATTACGCCAGACTGAGGAAATCGGCTGCTGCACTGCATACAGCGAATGTGATTCAGCCACACTGAGGGACTGTGTCGCTGCACTGACATACAGTGCATGGGATTCAGCCAGACAGAGGGACTGTGTCGCTGCACTGACATACAGTGCATGGGATTCAGCCAGACAGAGGGACTGTGTCGCTGCACTGACATACAGTGCATGGGATTCAGCCAGACTGAGGGACTCTACCTCTTTACTGACATACAGTGCATGGGATTCAGCCAGACTGAGGGACTCTACCGCTGCACTGACATACAGTACTTGGGATTCAGCCAGACTGAGGGAATCTGCCTCTGCACTGACATACAGTGCATGGGATACAGCCAGACTGAGGGAATCTACTTCTGTACTGACATACAGTGCATGGGATACAGCCAGACTGAGGGACTATGCCGCTGCACTGACATACAGTACATGGGATTCAGCCAGACTGAGGGAATCGGCTGCTGCACTGACATACAGTGCATGGGATTCAGCCAGACTGAGGGACTCTACCGCTGCACTGACATACAGTACTTGGGATTCAGCCAGACTGAGGGAATCTGCCTCTGCACTGACATACAGTGCATGGGATTCAGCCAGACTGAGGGAATCTGCCTCTGCACTGACATACAGTGCATGGGATTCAGCCAGACTGAGGGACTATGCCGCTGCACTGACATACAGTGCATGGGATTCAGCCAGACTGAGGGAATCTACTTCTGTACTGACATACAGTGCATGGGATTCAGCCAGACTGAGGGAATCTGCCTCTGCACTGACATACAGTACATGGGATTCAGCCAGACTGAGGGAATCTGCCTCTGCACTGACATACAGTGCATGGGATACAGCCAGACTGAGGGAATCTACTTCTGTACTGACATACAGTGCATGGGATTCAGCCAGACTGAGGGAATCTGCCTCTGCACTGACATACAGTGCATGGGATTCAGCCAGACTGAGGAAATCTGCCTCTGCACTGACATACAGTACATGGGATTCAGCCAGACTGAGGGAATCTGCCTCTGCACTGACATACAGTACATGGGATTCAGCCAGACTGAGGGAATCTGCCTCTGCACTGACATACAGTGCATGGGATTCAGCCAGACTGAGGGAATCTGCCTCTGCACTGACATACAGTGCATGGGATTCAGCCAGACTGAGGGACTCTACCTCTGTACTGACATACAGTGCATGGGATTCAGCCAGACTGAGGGACTCTACCGCTGCACTGACATACAGTGCACGGGATTCAGCCAGACTGAGGGAATCTGCCTCTGCACTGACATACAGTACATGGGATTCAGCCAGACTGAGGGAATCTGCCTCTGCACTGACATACAGTGCATGGGATTCAGCCAGACTGAGGGAATCAGCTGCTGCACTGACATACAGTGCATGGGATTCAGCCAGACTGAGGAAATCTGCCTCTGCACTGACATACAGTGCATGGGATTCAGCCAGACTGAGGAAATCTGCCTCTGCACTGACATACAGTGCATGGGATTCAGCCAGACTGAGGGAATCTACTTTTGTACTGACACACAGTGCATGGGATTCAGCCAGACTGAGGGAATCTGCCTCTGCACTGACATACAGTGCATGGGATACAGCCAGACTGAGGGACTATGCCGCTGCACTGACATACAGTACATGGGATTCAGCCAGACTGAGGGAATCTGCCTCTGCACTGACATACAGTACATGGGATTCAGCCAGACTAAGGGAATCTGCCTCTGCACTGACATACAGTGCATGGGATTCAGCCAGACTGAGGGAATCTGCCTCTGCACTGATATACAGTGCATTGGATTCAGCCAGACTGAGGGAATCTGCCTCTGCACTGACATACAGTGCATGGGATTCAGCCAGACTGAGGGACTCTACCTCTGTACTGACATACAGTGCATGGGATTCAGCCAGACTGAGGGACTCTACCGCTGCACTGACATACAGTGCATGGGATTCAGCCAGACTGAGGGACTCTACCTCTGTACTGACATACAGTGCATGGGATTCAGCCAGACTGAGGGAATCAGCTGCTGCACTGACATACAGTGCATGGGATTCAGCCAGACTGAGGAAATCTGCCTCTGCACTGACATACAGTGCATGGGATTCAGCCAGACTGAGGAAATCTGCCTCTGCACTGACATACAGTGCATGGGATTCAGCCAGACTGAGGGAATCGGCTGCTGCACTGACATACAGTGCATGGGATTCAGCCAGACTGAGGAAATCTGCCTCTGCACTGACATACAGTGCATGGGATACAGCCAGACTGAGGGACTCTACCGCTGCACTGACATACAGTACTTGGGATTCAGCCAGACTGAGGGAATCTGCCTCTGCACTGACATACAGTGCATGGGATTCAGCCAGACTGAGGGAATCTGCCTCTGCACTGACATACAGTGCATGGGATTCAGCCAGACTGAGGGACTATGCCGCTGCACTGACATACAGTGCATGGGATTCAGCCAGACTGAGGGAATCTACTTCTGTACTGACATACAGTGCATGGGATTCAGCCAGACTGAGGGAATCTGCCTCTGCACTGACATACAGTACATGGGATTCAGCCAGACTGAGGGAATCTGCCTCTGCACTGACATACAGTGCATGGGATACAGCCAGACTGAGGGAATCTACTTCTGTACTGACATACAGTGCATGGGATTCAGCCAGACTGAGGAAATCTGCCTCTGCACTGACATACAGTACATGGGATTCAGCCAGACTGAGGGAATCTGCCTCTGCACTGACATACAGTACATGGGATTCAGCCAGACTGAGGGAATCTGCCTCTGCACTGACATACAGTGCATGGGATTCAGCCAGACTGAGGGAATCTGCCTCTGCACTGACATACAGTGCATGGGATTCAGCCAGACTGAGGGACTCTACCTCTGTACTGACATACAGTGCATGGGATTCAGCCAGACTGAGGGACTCTACCGCTGCACTGACATACAGTGCACGGGATTCAGCCAGACTGAGGGAATCTGCCTCTGCACTGACATACAGTACATGGGATTCAGCCAGACTGAGGGAATCTGCCTCTGCACTGACATACAGTGCATGGGATTCAGCCAGACTGAGGGAATCAGCTGCTGCACTGACATACAGTGCATGGGATTCAGCCAGACTGAGGAAATCTGCCTCTGCACTGACATACAGTGCATGGGATTCAGCCAGACTGAGGAAATCTGCCTCTGCACTGACATACAGTGCATGGGATTCAGCCAGACTGAGGGAATCTACTTTTGTACTGACACACAGTGCATGGGATTCAGCCAGACTGAGGGAATCTGCCTCTGCACTGACATACAGTGCATGGGATACAGCCAGACTGAGGGACTATGCCGCTGCACTGACATACAGTACATGGGATTCAGCCAGACTGAGGGAATCTGCCTCTGCACTGACATACAGTACATGGGATTCAGCCAGACTAAGGGAATCTGCCTCTGCACTGACATACAGTGCATGGGATTCAGCCAGACTGAGGGAATCTGCCTCTGCACTGACATACAGTGCATTGGATTCAGCCAGACTGAGGGAATCTGCCTCTGCACTGACATACAGTGCATGGGATTCAGCCAGACTGAGGGAATCTGCCTCTGCACTGACATACAGTGCATTGGATTCAGCCAGACTGAGGGAATCTGCCTCTGCACTGACATACAGTGCATGGGATTCAGCCAGACTGAGGGACTCTACCTCTGTACTGACATACAGTGCATGGGATTCAGCCAGACTGAGGGACTCTACCGCTGCACTGACATACAGTACATGGGATTCAGCCAGACTGAGGGAATCTGCCTCTGCACTGACATACAGTGCATGGGATTCAGCCAGACTGAGGGAATCAGCTGCTGCACTGACATACAGTGCATGGGATTCAGCCAGACTGAGGAAATCTGCCTCTGCACTGACATACAGTGCATGGGATTCAGCCAGACTGAGGGAATCGGCTGCTGCACTGACATACAGTGCATGGGATTCAGCCAGACTGAGGAAATCTGCCTCTGCACTGACATACAGTGCATGGGATTCAGCCAGACTGAGGGAATCTGCCTCTGCACTGACATACAGTACATGGGATTCAGCCAGACTGAGGGAATCTGCCTCTGCACTGACATACAGTGCATGGGATACAGCCAGACTGAGGGAATCTACTTCTGTACTGACATACAGTGCATGGGATTCAGCCAGACTGAGGGAATCTGCCTCTGCACTGACATACAGTGCATGGGATACAGCCAGACTGAGGGACTATGCCGCTGCACTGACATACAGTACATGGGATTCAGCCAGACTGAGGGAATCGGCTGCTGCACTGACATACAGTGCATGGGATTCAGCCAGTCTGAGGGACTCTACCTCTGTACTGACACACAGTGCATGGGATTCAGCCAGACTAAGGGAATCTGCCTCTGCACTAACATACAGTACATGGGATTCAGCCAGACTGAGGGACTCTACCTCTGTACTGACATACAGTGCATGGGATTCAGCCAGACTGAGGGAATCATCTGCTGCACTGACATACAGTACATGGGATTCAGCCAGACTAAGGGAATCTGCCTCTGCACTAACATACAGTGCATGGGATTCAGCCAGACTAAGGGAATCTGCCTCTGCACTAACATACAGTGCATGGGATTCAGTCAGACTGAGGGAATCATCTGCTGCACTGACATACAGTACATGGGATTCAGCCAGACTGAGGGACTCTACCTCTGCACTGACATACAGTGCATGGGATTCAGCCAGACTGAGGGACTCTACCTCTGCACTGACATACAGTGCATGGGATTCAGCCTGACTGAGGGACTCTACCTCTGTACTGACATACAGTGCATGGGATTCAGGCAGACTGAGGGAATTGGCTGCTGCACTGACATACAGTGCATGGGATTCAGGCAGACTGAGGGACTCTACCGCTGCACTGACATACAGTGCATGGGATTCAGCCAGACTGAGGGACTCTACCTCTTTACTGACATACAGTGCATGGGAGTCAGCCAGACTGAGGGACTCTACCTCTGTACTGACATACAGTGCATGGGATTCAGCCAGACTGAGGGACTCTACCGCTGCACTGACATACAGTGCATGGGATTCAGCCAGACTGACGGACTCTACCTCTGTACTGACATACAGTGCACGGGATTCAGTCAGACTGAGAGACTGTGTCGCTGCTCTGACATACAGTGCATGGGATTACGCCAGACTGAGGAAATCGGCTGCTGCACTGCATACAGCGAATGTGATTCAGCCACACTGAGGGACTGTGTCGCTGCACTGACATACAGTGCATGGGATTCAGCCAGACAGAGGGACTGTGTCGCTGCACTGATATACAGTGCATGGGATTCAGCCAGACAGAGGGACTGTGTCGCTGCACTGACATACAGTGCATGGGATTCAGCCAGACTGAGGGACTCTACCTCTGTACTGACATACAGTGCATGGGATTCAGCCAGGAGCGCGCGCTGTGCTGACTCCGAACCCTCCCTTACAAAGCCGCATTCAGTATCTGTGGAACTGAATATGGATTTGCTTCAGAAACAGCACAGGGGATATCTATTCAAAGACTTTTAAAAGAATTTTATTCAGATTTAATTTATAAGGGATATTTCAAAAATTATTAAAATCACTTCCTCAATATTATGAAATAAAAATTAAAATTACAGTTACGCTTTAATATTATTTATACATTTATGAGGTTACCTAAAATAAATAAGTACGTATGAAATGTATCTACATACAGTACAGACCAAAAGTTTGGACACAACTTCTCATTTAAAGATTTTTCTTTTGCTTTGATGACTGTGACGCGCCCCTGGGCCTGTGTCGCGCTGCGTTGCGCACGCGGGAGCTTACCCGGAGCCGGATCTGTTGAGGGTTGTAGTCTCGTGGCAGTGACCCGGTCCGTGCCCAGGGAGTCAAACTGAGCGGCGATGTATCAGCGGTAGATGTTGGACGACTACGCCACCCGTTGAGTACGGCTAAGGAGCTGCTGCTGCAGGGCAGACCGCTGAGGCCGGTGGTAGAATTGTGCAGCGTGATAGTATAACCCCCAACGGGAGGGGTATGGCCTCAGGGCAGCCGACGTGGATGATGGGGGTAGCAGGAACCACTCGGAGACGGTACGGTGTAGTTCAGGGTCTTTACTGGTGACAAAGATAGACCCTCCCGGAGTACTGGCTAGCGATTGGGGCCTGGTCAGTCCTTGAGCAGATGGGATCTCCCCTGGCCAGGCGGAGTTGTAGGCCTCCCAAACTAACTGTACTCTTCTGGCTACCTTGCTAGAGGCGGGTATAAGTAGCCCACGTCCCTCAGTGTACCGTGTGGTGCTCACCCGTATGGCCGGTGACTCGGGGCCGTCGGGTTTCTTGGCCAGAGGACCTGGAATCCCCTGCCTGACGGATTCTGCTGCTGGGTAGGAGTTAGTCCCCACAGCCTCGGACTCCGGGTCCGGTAAGAAATCTTCTCAGTCAGGGCGAGCTCTGCAGCTGCCAGCCCCTGACTCCTTGTAACACTGCTCCCACAGAGCTCCTGATGTTCTGTTCCTATATTTGCTTCTTTTCTCTGTCTCTACTTCTTCTCTACTCACTAACCCTGCCTCAGCCCTAGGTTTCTATAGGGGAAGTTCTTCCCCTCCCAGGATTGGGCAGGAGGTGTGGCATGCATAGGATTCCTGACCAAGAGACCTCCCACCTGCTCTCAGACATAACATTGCTGTTACTGTGGAAACCAGACCCCTGGGGTGCCACAACTGCTTTGCACACTCTTGGCATTCTCTTGATGAGCTTCAAGAGGTAGTCACCGGAAATGGTCTTCCAACAATCTTGAAGGAGTTCCCAGAGATGCTTAGCACTTGTTGGCCCTTTTGCCTTCACTCTGCGGTCCAGCTCACCCCAAACCATCTCGATTGGGTTCAGGTCTGGTGACTGTGGAGGCCAAGTCATCTGGCGTAGCACCCCATCACTCTCCCTCTTGGTCAAATAGCCCTTACACAGCCTGGAGGTGTGTTTGGGGTCATTGTCCTGTTGAAAAATAAATGATGGTCCAACTAAATGCAAACCGGATGGAATAGCATGCCGCTGCAAGATGCTGTGGTAGCCATGCTGGTTCAGTATGCCTTCAATTTTGAATAAATCCCCATCAGTGTCACCAGCAAAGCACCTCCACACCATCACACCTCCTCCTCCATGCTTCACGGTGGGAACCAGGCATGTAGAGTCCATCCGTTCACCTTTTCTGCGTCGCACAAAGACACGGTGGATGGAACCAAAGATCTCAAATTTGGACTCATCAGACCAAACACAGATTTCCACTGGTCTAATGTCCATTCCTTGTGTTCTTTAGCCCAAACAAGTCTTTTCTGCTTCTTGCCTGTCCTTAGCAGTGGTTTCCTAGCAGCTATTTTACCATGAAGGCCTGCTGCACAAAGTCTCCTCTTAACAGTTGTTGTAGAGATATGTCTGCTGCTAGAATTCTGTGTGGCATTGACCTGGTCTCTAATCTGAGCTGCTGTTAACCTGCGATTTCTGAGGCTGGTGACTCAGATAAACTTATCCTCAGAAGCAGAGGTGACTCTTGGTCTTCCTTTCCTGGAGAGGTCCTCATGTGAGCCAGTTTCTTTCTAGCGCTTGATGGTTTTTGCAACTGCACTTGGGCACACTTTCAAAGTTTGCCCAATTTTTCGGACTGACTGACCTTCATTTCTTAAAGTAATGATAACCACTCGTTTTTCTTTACTTACCTGCTTTTTTCTTGCCATAATACAAATTCTAACAGTCTATTCAGTAGGACTATCAGCTGTGTATCCACCAGACGCCTGCACAACACAACTGATGGTCCCAACCCCATTTATAAGGCAAGAAATCCCACTTACTAAACGTGACAGGGCAGACCTATGAAGTGAAAACCATTTCCGGTGACTACCTCTTGAAGCTCATCAAGAGAATGCCAAGAGTGTGCAAAGCAGTCATCAAAGCAAAAGCTGGCTACTTTGAAGAACCAAGAATATAAGACATATTTTCAGTTGTTTCACACTTTTTTGTTAAGTATATAATTCATAGTTTTGACGCCTTCAGTGTGAATGTACAATTTTCATAGTCAAGAAAATACAGAAAAATCTTTAAATGAGAAGGTGTGTCCAAACTTTTGGTCTGTACTGTATATGTTATTTAATAATGTAATAAGTCTCAGTCAGTTTCAGATGTTTTTTTTTTCTAGAAGTCCTATAATTCTTTCTGATTTTGGCCACGTTCACACGCTCAGTATTTGGTCAGTATTTTACCTCAGTATTTGTAAAACCTGGAGTGGAACAATCAGAGGAAAAGTATAATAGAAACACGTCATCACTTCTGGATTTATCACCCACTCCTAGTTTTGGATTACAAATTCTGAGGTAAAATACTGACCAAATACTGAATGTGTGAACGTGGCCTTATTGTGATTTCATCGCCAGGTATATCTGTAATAAAGAAAAGTGAATGTAAGAATTTGGTATGTTTGTAGCAATATTGCTTTTAATTTAGACATAGAATAGCCGGAGATAACATTGTATAATATGTGCTACATTGCTTCACAGTGTTGTTTATCTTACTGCTGTATTCCTAAAAGTGGATATGTCTCCAGATTTCACAATACAAACTGCACACATTATTACATAGATCTCTTAGACCTGAAAACACTGGTGTCCTTAGTTTGAACATCCTTATGCGAATCACTGTATAATCCTGATATTAGAGGGTTATTCCCATCCTTAGAATGGATCCCCAAACCAGGCCTTTGCATAGCCCCATCTGAAGGGTGCAGTGGCTCCATTTTTTCTTCATGGGACTGCTGGAAAATGTACTTGGCTTTCTTCAGCTGTCCCATATAGAATAATGATCAGTGGTCCACATGTCCGGACAATGCTCCATTCAATAGGTATGTCAGAACCCCATTCTCAGGATCCGTGGCGGTCAGACCCACACCAATTAGCAAGGTACCACCTATCCAAATGATTGTGGGAATATCTAAAGATGACAATTTTATGATTCCAGGAAAAGGTTGGATAACCTCATGAGTGCGGGCATAGTCTCCTCCTGCCCAGCCTGACAGCTGCAGCTTGTACTGAGCAGTCTGAGATTTCAGCAGCAGAGAAGTTGCGACTCAAGCATAGACTGAGTTCACACTTTCAAAAAGGATTATAGCCATTCTAATATAAATTCTCAAAATAAGTAAGTACACCAACCTCATCAGATCTAACACATTTATTTAATGATGTGTGCAGTTTGTATTGTGAAATCAGGTGATGGATCAGCTTTAATTATTCATTATATTACTTTTCAATACATCTCAGCATATTCCTATCTGTCAGTCCATTGTTTGATAAGAATATCATACTTTAGATTGGATAGCTGGATAGAGGCTGATCACCAACCAAATACAAGTTGATTTTTATCATATTTAATTACTTAAGTGATTGAATATTCCTGATTCCAAATATTCTTTGCTTTTTATTCCAAAGGGGGGACTATGTTAGCACTACGCTTCGAGAAAAGGAGTTTGACCCAAAAGGAAGAAGACAATCCTCATCTTTAGATGACCTGGTAAAAATCAACATCTAACTTTTAGGACATGTTCACACAGAGTTTTTCTTATGTGAATTCTTCTGGCTGAGAAATCTATATAAAAAAATGCTTTAAAAACTATGTTTTTGGCATGATTTTTTGGAGTGTATTGGATATAGATTCTGTGTATGTAGCAGCTCCAGTTAATACAGAAATCTAATTTGGATTGTTTTTCCAAGCAGAATAACATGAAAAATTGACATGTTTGGAAAAAAAGCACGTGGAAAGAAATTGTATCAGTGCAGATAATATATTGTACCCATAAATTTGTATTTTTATGTAAAAAAAAAATAACCAAAAAAAGTACACATTTGATATCACCACGTCCAAAACAATGCTATTTCATCATAACTCCAAGAAGTGAAGCAAAATGTGATCAAAAAGGGAAACGTAAATATAAATGGTATTGTTGAAAACGTCTTCTTGTCCCTCAGAAAGCAAGCTGCCAAAAAGCTCCATCAGTGGAAAAATAAAAAAGTTGTAGTTCTCAGTAAAAAAGCCATTCAAAAATAATTATTTATTGTGTAAAAGCGCCAAAACATAAAAAACTATATAAATATGGTAACGCTGTAATCATATTGACCTGAAGAATAAAGCTGCCTTATCAAGTTTACCAAACGCGGAACAGCATAAACCCCCAACACCCCCCCCAAAAAAAATCCTGAATTTTTGTTTTTTGTTCATTCTGCCTCCCAAGAATTAGAATAGAAAGCAATCAAAAACTTTTATGTGCAAGAAAATGGTACCGATAAAAACAAAAACCCATCCCGCAAAACAAAAAACAAGCCCTCACATGACTCTATCGGCAGAAGTATGGAAAGATTATAGCTCTCAAAACATGGTGAGTTTTTGCAATAAAAAGTGTTTTTTAGTGTGTGACAGCTGCCAAACATAAAAAACAATATAAATCTGGAAGCACTGTAATCGCACTGACCTGAAGAATAAAGTCCTCTAATCAATTCTACTGCATGAGGAACGGCGTAAAAAATAAATAAAACAAATTCTTCACCTTCTGTTGATTTGTTCATTTTGCCTCCCAAAGCTTGCAGTAAGACTCAGCTCACATTTATCCTGCGCTCACACCAGAGTTTCCGTGTAAATCTCTGAATTACGTGATTCAGACGGAATCCCCGACGGAAAATTCCCTATAATGAGGCAGACGGAGACACTGTGCATGCAAGGCATAAGAGATATGTAGCTCACCACGCCGCTGTAATCATCAGCTCCGGTCGGAGATTCCCTGGAGGGAGCTAGTCCTGCAGGTGATGGCTGCCGTATGCAACAAGGAAGGAGGGGGGAGGAACGTAATCCAGCATCACTGTCTAAGTAAAAGCGGATGGTGATGCTGGATTACGTCCCCCCCCCCTCCTTCCTTGTTACACTGTGCATGCAGTCTGGCCTATGATCCGGCGGTTTCCATCTATTTAGGCGTGCATTAAAGCGCAGTCTGCCACACTTTTGTGCACTTCTGAAAAGAAGGACAACTTGGAACAGAGGACAAATGGAGTCCAGAGTAACTCTGCCGCCTCATTATAGTGAATGGTTCCCTCGAGAGTTTCATCTGAATCACATCACTCGGAGACTTAGATGGAAACCCAAAAGTAAGTGGTCAGCTTGGAGCGCACGATAAATGTGATTCCAAATGTTATGTAAAATGTTCCCAACAAAAACTTCAAATCAATCCACAAAAAAGTCCCCACTCAGGTCCGTCATCTGTTAACGGAAATATAGGGGACTTCCACATTACTGGTAGTACAAAGGCTCCGGGAAAGCGAAATTGCCCCTTGCCCCCCAAAAAGAAATTTAGCAAATTCTGCTCTCCCAAATCCAAATGCCCCCCTCCCTTCTGAACCCCAGTGTGCCTAAACCACATTTAACATCCAAATGTTTGGCATTTCTGTAGCGATGAGAGCCCGCTTAATTTATGGGTGCATGTCTCCAGAAGCATGAGTGGGGCACTGCAACGTACTGGTGACTTCAATGTACTGGGGACTTCAAGGTATTGGGGACTACAGTGGCAGACCCAGTTTGCAATTTTCACTCAGTAATATCTACTGCTGCCTAACAAAAAAAATATGTTTCAAAAATTGTGCTGTTGTAAAGTAGACATGTGGGAAATGTTATTTATTAACAGTTTTGTGCGACATAATTCTCTGGTTTAATGGCATAAAAAATAAAATGTGAAAATTGCTAATTTTTCTACATTTTTGCCAAATTTCGGATATTTTAAAAAATAAATGCAAGTCATATAAAGACATTTTACCAATATCATGAAGTACAATATGTCATGAGAAAACAATCTCAGAATCAGTGGGATCCATTGAAACATTCCAGAATTATTACCACCAAGTGACACTAGTCAGAATTCTAAAATTTGGCCTGTTGATGAAGGTGAAAATAGGCTTGGGGTGTGAAGGGGTAAATTACCTCTTCAGGCTATGGGCCAGACAGTGATCTGCATAAGAATCTGCATCCAGAGATTATTTTAAATAAAAAGTGCAGTTACCAGTGTGAAACATGTAACTAACAGAACAGTAGAACTGAACTTTGTCTTCTTGCAAACACATTTTTTGCAGCTCTTTGAGCTCTGCTGTATTGCAACACTGGTTGCTTGTGAGATGAAGGAAGAGCACTGAGAGGAACCTACAGATGTGTCAGTTAGACTATGGCCCCACTATCAGTATTTAATCAGTATTCGGTCAGTAATTTTTCTCAGGAGTGGTAATAAGAGAAACAAGTTCAGTGCGCAAAAAATGAGCTCTCATCCAGCCCCAGATCCTGAGAAATGGAAACACTGCTGGTCTCGGAAAGTGGCAACATTTTTTTTTCATACAATTTCAGATTTTTTTTTTCCACCACTTAAAATAAGAAGAAGCTATAAATGTTTGTTATCTGGTTACTTTTACTGACCTGGAGAACAATATTGGCAGGTCAGTTTTAGCATGCAGTGAACATGGTAAATAAAAAACCCAAAATACAATTGTGGAATTGCACTTCTTTTGCAATTTCACCGCAGTTTTTTTTTCCATTTTCCAGCACACTATAAGGTAAAATGAATTGTGTCATTCAAAACTGCAACTCATCCCGCAAATAACAAGCCCTCATACGGGCTATACTGATGGAAAAATAAAAAGTTATGGCTCTGGGAAGAAGGGGAGCAAAAAACAAAAGCAAAAAAACAGAGGGTCGTGATTGCAACCGAACCCGTGAGGGTGAAGGGTCCGCTGGCGCCCACACAAACTACAGCTGGTTGTGTATCTTCGGATGCACATTTAGCTGAAGTGTATTGTGGTGCAGAGACCCGTCAGTCCGAGTGTGGCAATAAATGCTGCCAGACAATCAGAGGCCAGCAACTGACGTCAGCGTGCATGTGACTGGGGGCACATGGCAGTGACGTCATGCGCTCCTTCGCCTGAAGTCAGCTGCTGGCTTCAGAAGAGGACCCCATGTGGCGGGGGAGTGGATGGGAGGTGAGTATAATTGTTTATTTTTTCTATGCATTAAAGAACAGTGGCAGAACGGGGGACATATATACCGTGATGGGGGATATATATACCAGGATGAGGCCCAGGATAAGGGACACATATACCAGGATGGGGCCCAGGATAAGGGACAAATATACCAGGATTGGGCATTTATATATACCAGGATGGGGCCAAGGATGAGGGATATATGCCAGGATGGGGGATATACAGTATATAGCAGGATGGGGAACATAGATACCAGGATGGCGGATATATACCAGGATTGGGCCCATGATAAGGGACCCATATACCAGGATTGGGTATACAGTATATATACACTGCTCAAACAAATAAAGGGAACACTTAAACAACAGAATATAACTCCAAGTAAATCAAACTTCTGTGAAATCAAACTGTCCACTTAGGAAGCAACACTGATTGACAATCAATTTCACATGCTGTTGTGCAAATGGAATAGACAATAGATGGAAATTATTGGCAATTATCAAGACACCCTCAATAAAGGAGTGCTTCGGCAGGTAGGGACCACAGACCACATCTCAGTACCAAAGCTTTCTTGCTGATGTTTTGTTCACTTTTGAATGTCGGTTGTGCTTTCACACTCGTGGTAGCATGAGACGGACTCTACAACCCACAGAAGTTGCTCAGGTAGTGCAGCTCATCCAGGATGGCACATCAATGTGAGCTGTGGCAAGAAGGTTTGCTGTGTCTGTCAGCGTAGAGTCCAGAGGCTGGAGGCGCTACCAGGAGACAGGCCAGTACATCAGGAGACGTGGAGGGGGCCGTAGGAGGGCAACAACCCAGCAGCAGGACTGCTACCTCCGCCTTTGTGCAAGGAGGAACAGTAGGAGCACTGCCAGAGCCCTGCACTGCCAGAGCCCTGCAAAATGACCTCCAGCAGTCCAAAAATGTGCATGTGTCTGCACAAACGGTTAGAAACTCACTCCATGAGGGTGGTATGAGGGCCCGACATCCACAGATCGGGGTTGTGCTTGTGGCGCCCCTGAGGGTTCAGTCGCCACAGAGGTACTACACCTCACCCAGAGGTGTGGCATCTCCTTCTCTCAGGTAAGGATGGAGTACTGCCCGGGACCCCAACACCTGCACTCAACACTACACTACTCCAGGCCGGCTGGAGGCGCATTATGCACTTCTTCTGCTGCCCCGTCCCTAGCTGGAGTGGGGGGAACCAAAAGTGAGGGGGAACCAAGTAG
This sequence comes from Phyllobates terribilis, assembly GCF_046119375.1. NCBI lineage: Eukaryota > Metazoa > Chordata > Amphibia > Anura > Dendrobatidae > Phyllobates > Phyllobates terribilis. The sequence goes on from NW_027362769.1 coordinate 20,432,350, forward strand.
TGGGTGTGGGTGGAGGACGCAGAATAGGGGAGCACTTGTCAGGAGTAATATAGATAGGGAAGCCATCATGTGTAGGGGTGGATTCAGTGAGAGAGAAGAGGAGAGGAGCAGTCTGAGGAGCAGAGTCTCTTCAGGAGCTCTGCTCCAGACTGGGGCCTAGTAAAAGAGGCCCAAGAGTGAGAGGGGAGCGGAGGAGAAAGGCTCCAGTAACAGAAGGGATCCCAGGGGGTACGGTGAGTGCAGGACGGCACCCGTACGCCCGAATCTGCCAGGCGTCAGAGGGATCAGGCCACAAGAAGGGAACCGGTCCCTGGACTAGCCGAGTTACTTTACGTCTCAGCTAGAAAACCAGAGGCTTCTGCACTTTCAAGGTGCAGTTGCCACATCCGCACCTAAGCCGCCGAAAAGGGCACCAAGCCAGGTCCAGGAACTTCAAGTTGCCCAGAGGGATCTCAAGGTACCCGATCGGGACTTTGTGTGGCGGGGCGCAGGGCAGGAGGGAGAAGACTCGGCGCGGGAAGTCGGCTAAGAAAGGAACATACAGAGAGGGGTCCCGTTAAGTGCTCTTGAGATACTTGAGGGTGTGCTGAACCCCTGCCTGGTAAACTCAGCGCGATGTGGGAGACTGTCAGCTATCTAGTGCTACCTGAGGAACCTGAATAACTGTGAGTAAACTCGTATGACTGCACCCCACTGTTTCTGTCAGTTATTTCTACCACGCTATCGCTCCTGAACTACAACGCCCTGCATCACCATCTGCACCTACACTGCCCTGGAGCTGTGCTCTGCCTGTGGAGAGCCGCACCAACCCAGCTGCCCTAACACCTGCTCCAGAGGTCTACAGCAGCGTCGGTACCCATTACCGGGAACCACAGGTAGCGTCACGAGTCAAAACTAATATTCATCCCATCAAGTGACAACCCCCTTTTTAAGAGTGACCCCAGGGTACGGGCCCGGGAGCCGACTGCCGTGACATCCCAAGAAGGTAAAGGCCCGGGTACGGAGTCCCCCATATTCCCCTGGGCGAGTCATTCTCACAGCCAAACACCGTGCAGGACGCTTGGCATTTGCCACAGAACACCAGGATTGGCAAAGTCGCCACTGGCGCCCTGTGCTCTTTACAGATGAAAGCAGGTTCACACTGATCACATGTGACAGACGTGGCAGAGTCTGCGGACGCCGTGGAGAGCGATCTGCTGCCTGCAACATCCTTCAGCATGACCGGTTTGGCAGTGGGTCAGTAATGGTGTGGGGTGGCATTTCTTTGGAGGGCCGCACAGCCCTCCATGTGCTCGCCAGAGGTAGCCTGACTGCCATTAGATACTGAGATGAGATCCTCAGACCCCTTGTGAGACCATATGCTGGTGCGGTTGGCCCTGAGTTCCTCCTAATGCAGGACAATGCCAAACCTCATGTGGCTGGAGTGTATCAACAGTTCCTGCAAGATGAAGGCATTGGAGCTATGGACTGGCCCGCCCTTTCCCCAGACCTGAATCCAATTGAGCACATCTGGGACATCATGTCTCGCTCCATCCACCAACGTCACGTTGCACCACAGACTGTCCAGGAGTTGGCGGATGCTTTAGTCCAGGTCTGGGAGGAGATCCCACAGGAGACCATCCCAACCTCATCAGGAGCATGCCCAGGCATTGTAGGAAGGTCATACAGTTACATGGAGGCCACACACAATACTGAGCCTCATTTTGACTTGTTTTAAGGACATTACATCAAAGTTAGATCAGCCTGTAGTGTGTTTTTCCACTTTAATTTTGGGGGTGACTCCAAATCCAGGCCTCCATTTGTTAATAAATTTGATTTCCATTGATGGTTTTTGTGTGATTTTGTCATCAGCGCATTCAATTTTGTACAGAACTAAGTATTCAATGAGAATATTTCATTCATTCCGATCTAGGATGTGTTATTTGAGTGTTTCCTTTTTTTTTGAGCAGTGTATATTAGGATGGGGCCCAGGATGGGGTATATATATATCAGGATGCTGTTCAGTATAACGGACATATATACCAGGATGGAGGATATACATTTACTAGAATGGGGCCAGGAAGGGTAACATAAATACCAGGATGGAGGACATATATATACCAGGATGGGACCCAGGATAAGGGACATATATACCAGCATGGGGGATATATACCAGGCTGGGGAATATAGATACCAGGATGGGGGATATATGCCAGGATGGTGCCCAGGATAAGAGATATACAGTGGGTACAGAAAGTATTCAGACCCCTTTAAATTTTTCACTCTTTGTTTCATTGCAGCCAACTGGTAAATTCTAAAAAGTTCATTTTTTTTCTCATTAAAGTACACTCTGCACCCCATCTTGACTGAAAAAAAGCTGAAATGTAGAAATGTTTGCAAATTTCTTAAAAAAGAAAAACTGAAATATCACATGGACATAAGTATTCAGACCCTTTGCTCAGACACTCATATTTAACCGCTTCCCGACCGCACACTGTATATAAACGTCGGCGCTGCCTGGGCTCTGTACAGCGCCGACGTTTATAAATGGTCGGTGGTCCCGCAGTGCTCAGGACCCCCAGGGTCCTGCAAGCGCTGCGAGTGAGGTGAAGAGCAGTAGCTCTGACAGGGGACATCATCGGGACCTGATTGGATCAGATCCCAATGATGTTAACCCTTTGCTATCTTCTAGATGCCGTGATCCATAACGATCGCGACATTTAGAAGATAGTGAGAGGAGAGGGGGTCATCCAATCACCTTTCCGACGGCCCCTGTGATGCCAGATAATACCTGGTGTTGTCATGGCAGCTGGAGGTCACATGACCACCTCCGCTTCTGCTATGCATGGTTTCCTGCTAGGCTCAGCCAGCAGCTGAAGTCTAGCAGGAGACAGACAGTGTGAAACTGTCAGCTGAGCTCTCATGCAATGCAATACATGTCTATTACATTGCATGAGAACAGTGATTAGAAAAATAAAAATTGAAGTCCCATACAGGGACTAAGTAAAAATGTAAAAAAAAATCTAAAAATGTTTTTAAACTGTTAAAAAAAATCACAAAATAAAAAAAAATATTAACCCAATGAATCTGTATATTTATGCAAAAACAAAAAAGTACACACATTTGGTATCGCCACGTCCGGAACAACCCGATCTATAAAACTGTCCCACTAATTAACCCCTTCTGTGCACACCGTAAAAAAAAAAAAAAAAAATGGAGCAAAAAACTATGCTTTTTCATCATATCGCCAAACAAAAAGTGGAATAAAATGCTATAAAAAAGGAAATAAAAATAATACCGCTGAAAACGTCATCTTGTCTCGCAAAAAAAAAAGCCGCCATATAGCTCCATCAGCCGAAAAATATAAAAGTTATAGCTCTCAGAATAAAGCGATGCAAAATAAATTATTTTTTCTATAAAAAAGAAATTCAGAAAATCTTGTGCTCCCAAATCCAAATGCCTCCCTCCCTTCTGAGCCCCACAATGTGCCTAAACTACATTTAGGGTCCACATGTTTGGCATTCCTGTAGCGATGAGAGCTTGCCTAATTTACAGATGCATGTCTACAGAAACATGAGCTGGGCACAACGTACTGGTCACTACAGCATACTGGTCTCTTCAACAACAGTTTGAAATTTTCACTCAGCAACATCCACTGCTGCTTGTTTCTGGAAAAGACCCATGGAGTCAAAATTATCACTACACCTGTAGGTAAATTCCCAAAGGAGTATAATTTCAAAAATGTGGTCACTTGAGGGGGGATTCTGCTCTTCTAGCACTTAGGGGCTGTGTATATGGAGTCCCCAAACTATTCTACAATAATTTGTTCTCCAAGAGTCAAATAGCGCTCAGTCCCTCCCAGGTCTTGCCATATGGGGTATTGCGACGTTTAGAAAAAATTGTGTGACACATTTTGGCACCAGTTTTACCCATTGCCCTGTGTGAAAATGTAAAATTTGAGGCTAAAACTATTTTTTTGTGGTAAAGATATAATTATTTTTTCTTCACTGCCCAATGGTATAAATTAAAAAATTAAAAAATACTCACTACTTTCCTAGATGAATTCCTTGGGAGTTGTAGTTTACAAAATGGGGTCACTTGTGAGGGTTCTGCTGTTTCGGCATGTCAGCGACTCTTCAAATGTGACATGGTCTCAGCAACCTATCCCAGCCAACATAGAGCTCCTTTCTCTTCCAAGGCCTGCCATGTGCCAAAGCAGGAGTTTTCCACCACATATGGGGTATTGGCGTACTCAGGAGAAATTGCACAACAAATTTCATGGTGCAATTTCTCCTGTTACCCTTATGATAATGCAAAATTGGGGGATGAAAAACATTTTTGTGGGAAAAATGTGAAAATTTTATTTTTTCGGCTCAATATTATAAACTTCTGTGAAGCACCTGTAGGTTCAAGGTGCTCACCACACATCTAGATAAGTTCCCTAAGCGGTCTAGTTTCCAAAATGGTGTCACTTGTGGGGGGGTTTCCACTGTTTAGGCACATTATGGACTCCCCAAATGCGACATGGCGTCCGCTAATTATTCAAACAAATTTTACATTCAAAAAGTCAAATGGCGCTCCTTCCCTTCCGAACCCTGATGTGCGCCCAAACAGTGGTTTTCCCTCACATATGGGGTATCAGCATGCTCAAGAGAAAGTGCACTACAAATTGTGTAGTCCATTTTTCCTGTTACCCTTGTGAAAATAAAAAAAATGGGGTCTAAGGTAACATTTTTGTGAAAAAAAGTTAAATGTTAATTGTTTTCTTCCACATTCCAAAAATTCCAGTGAAGCACCTAAAGGGTTAATAAACTTCTTGAATGTGGTTTTGAGCACCTTGAGGGGTGAAGTTTTTATAATGGTGTCACATTTGGGTATTTTCTTTCACAAAGTCCCCTCAAAGTCACTTCAAATAAGATGTGGTCCTAAAAAAATGGTTTTGTAAATTTTGTTGGAAAAATTAGAAATCGCTGGTCAAATTTAACCCCTATAGCTTCCTAACAAAAAAAAATTTGGGTTCCAAAATTGTGCTGACGTAAAGTAGACATGTGGGAAATGTTATTTATTAACTATTTTGTGTGACATATCTCTCTGATTTAAGGGCATGAAAATTCAAAGTTTGAAAATTGCAAAATTTTCTAAATTTTCACCAAATTTCCGTTTTTTTCACAAATAAACGCAAGTCATATCAAAGAAATGTTACCACTGTCATGAAGTACAATATGTCATGAAAAAACAATCTCAGAATCAGGGGGATCCGTTGAAGCGTTCCAGAGCTACAGTTAGGTCCATATATATTTGGACAGAGACAACATTTTTCTAATTTTGGTTCTAGACATTACCACAATGAATTTTAAACAAAACAATTCAGATGCAGTTGAAGTTCAGACTTTCAGCTTTCATTTGAGGGTATGCACATTAAAATTGGATGAAGGGTTTAGGAGTTTCAACTCCTTAACATGTGCCATCCTGTTTTAAAGGTACCAAAAGTAATTGGACAATTGACTCCAAGGCTATTTCATGGACAGGTGTCCCTTTATGTAATTCTCAATTAAGCAGATAAAAGGCCTGGCGTTGATTTGAGGTGTGGTGCTTGCATTTGGAAGGTTTTGGTGTGAAACATGCGGTCAAAGGAGCTCTCCATGCAGGTGAAACAAGCCATCCTTAAGCTGCGAAAACAGAAAAAAACCCATCCGAGAAATTGCTACAATATTAGGAGTGGCAAAATCTACAGCTTGGTACATCCTGAGAAAGAAAGAAAGCACTGGTGAACTGATCAATGCAAAAAGACCTTGGCGCCCACGGAAGACAACAGTGGTGGATGATCGCAGAATAATCTCCATGGTGAAGAGAAACCCCTTCACAACAGCCAACCAAGTGAACAACACTCTCCAGGAGGTAGGCGTATCAATATCCAAATCTACCATAAAGAGAAGACTGCATGAAAGTAAATACATAGGGTTCACTGCACTTTGCAAGCCACTCATAAGCATCAAGAATAAAAAGGCTAGACTGGACTTTGCTAAAAAACATCTAAAAAAGCCAGCACAGTTCTGGAAGAACATTCTTTGGACAGATGAAACCAAGATCAACCTCTACCAGAATGATGGAAAGGGAAAAGTATGGCGAAGGCGTGGTACAACTCATGATCCAAAGCATACCACATCATCTGTAAAACATGGAGGAGGCAGTGTGATGGCTTGGGCATGCGTGGCTTCCAGTGGGACTGGGTCACTAGTGTTTATTGATGATGTGACACAGGACAGAAGCAGCCGAATGAATTCTGATGTATTCAGAGCCATACTGTGTGCTCAGATCCAGCCAAATGCAGCCAAACTGATTGGTCGTCGTTTCATACTACAGATGGACAATGACCCAAAACATAAAGCCAAAGCAACCCAGGAGTTTATTAAAGCAAAGAAGTGGAATATTCTTGAATGGCCAAGTCAGTCACCTGATCTCAACCCAATTGAGCATGCATTTCACTTGTTAAAGACTAAACTTCAGACAGAAAGGTCCACAAACAAACAGCAACTGAAAACCACCGCAGCGAAGGCCTGGCAGAGCATCAAAAAGGAGGAAACACAGCGTCTGGTGATGTCCATGAGTTCAAGACTTCAGGCAGTCATTGCCAACAAAGGGTTTTCAACCAAGTACTAGAAATGAACATTTTATTTACAATTATTTAATCTGTCCAATTACTTTTGGTCCCTTTAAAAACAGGGTGGGACCTGTTAAGGAGCTGAAACTCCTAAACCCTTCATCCAATTTTAATGTGGATATCCTCAAATGAAAGCTTCAACTGCATCTGAATTGTTTTGTTTAAAATTGATTGTGGTAATGTCTAGAACCAAAATTAGAAAAATGTTGTCTCTGTCCAAATATATATGGACCTCACTGTATTACCTCATAAAGTGACAGTGATCAGAATTGAAAAAATTGGCCTGGTCACGAAGGCGAAGACAGGCTCTGGCTTGAAAGTGTTAAATCACATGCTGTCCATTTCCTTGTGATCCTCCTTGAGATGGTTCTACTCCTTCATTGGAGTCCAGCTGTGTTTAATTAAACTGATAGGACTTGATTTGGAAAGGCACACACCTGTCTATATAAGACCTCACAGCTCACAGTATGTCAGACCAAATGAGAATCATGAGCTCAAAGGAACTGCCCAAGGAGCTCAGAGACAGAATTGTTTCAAGGTACATATCCAGTTACAAAAGAATTTCTGCATTACTCAAGGTTCCTAAGAGCACAGTGGCCTCCATAATCCTTAAATAGAAGACATCTGGGACCACCAGAAGTCTTCCTAGACCTGGCCGTCCAGCCAAGCTGAGCAATCGTGGGAGAAAAGCCTTGGTGAGAGAGGTAAAGAAGAACCCAAAGATCACTGTGGCTGAGCTCCAGAGATGCAGTAGGGAGATGGGAGAAAGTTCCACAAAGTCAACTATCACTGCAGCCCTCCACCATTTGGGCCTTTATGGCAGAGCGCCCGACGGAAGCCTCTCCTCAGTGCAAGACATATGAAAGCCTGCATAGAGTTTGCTCAAAATCACATGAAGGACTCCCACACTATGAGAAATAAGATTCTCTGGTCTGATGAGATGAAGATAGAACTTTTTGGTGATAATTCTAAGCTGTATGTGTGTAGAAAACCAGGTACTGCTCATCACCTGCCCAATACAATCCCAACAGTGAAACATTGTGGTGGCAGCATCATGCTATGGGGGGTGTTTTTCAGCTGCAGGGACAGGACGACTGGTTGCAATTGAAGGAAACATGAATGCGGTCAAGTACAGAGATATCCTGGATGAAAACCTCTTCCAGAGTGCTCTGAACCTCAGACTTGGCCGAAGGTTCACCTTCCAACAAGACAATGACCCTAAACACACAGCTAAAATAACGAAGGAGTGGCTGCAGAACAACTCTGTGACCATTCTTGACTGGTCCAGCCAGAGCCCTGACCTAAATCCAATTGAGCATCTCTGGAGAGACCTGAAAATGGCTGTTCACCAACGTTCACCATCCAACCTGATGGAACTGGAGAGGATCTGCAAGGAAGAATGGCAGAGGATCCCCAAATCCAGGTGTGAAAAACTTGTTGAATCATTCCCAAGAAGACTCATGGCTGTACTAGCTCAAAAGGGTGCTTCTACTCAATACTGAGCAAAGGGTCTGAATACTTATGACTATGTGATATTTCAGTTTTTCTTTTTTAATAAATTGGCAAAAATGTCTACATTTCTGTTTTTTTTCCAGTCAACATGGGGTGCAGAGTGTACTTTAATGAGAAAAAAATGAACTTTTTAGAATTTACCAATTGGCTGCAATGAAACATAGAGTGAAAAATTTAAAGGGGTCTGAATACTTTCCGTACCCACTGTATATACCATGATGGGGAATATACAGTATATACTATGATGGGGAATATATATACCAGGATGGGGCCCAAGGTAATGGACATATACAGTACAGACCAAAAGTTTGGACACACCTTCTCATTTAAAGATTTTTCTGTATTTTCATGACTATGAAAATTGTACATTCACACTGAAGGCATCAAAACTATGAATTAGCACATGTGGAATTATATGCTTAACAAAAAAGTGTGAAACAACTGAAAATATGTCTTATATTCTAGGTTCTTCAAAGTAGCCACCTTTTGCTTTGATGACTCCTTTGCACAATCTTGGCATTCTCTTGATGAGCTTCAAGAGGTAGTCACCGGAAATGGTTTTCACTTCACAGGTGTCCCCTGTCAGGTTTAATAAGTGGGATTTCTTGCCTTATAAATTGGGTTGGGACCATCAGTTGTGTTGTACAGAAGTCTGGTGGATACACAGCTGATAGTCCTACTGAATAGACTGTTAGAATTTGTATTATGGCAAGAAAAAAGCAGCTAAGTAAAGAAAAACGAGTGGCCATCATTACTTTAAGAGATGAAGGTCAGTCAGTGCGAAAAATTGGGCAAACTTTGAAAGTGTCCCCAAGTGCAGTTGCAAAAACCATCAAGCGCTACAAAGAAACTGGCTCACATGAGGACCGCCCCAGGAAAGGAAGACCAAGAGTCACCTCTGCTTCTGAGGATAAGTTTATCCGAGTCACCAGCCTCAAAAATCGCAGGTTAACAGCAGCTCAGATTAGAGACCAGGTCAATGCCACACAGAGTTCTAGCAGCAGACACATCTCTTCAACAACTGTTAAGAGGAGACTTTGTGCAGCAGGCCTTCATGGTAAAATAGCTGCTAGGAAACCACTGCTAAGGACAGGCAGCAAGCAGAATAGAATTGTTTGGGCTAAAGAACACAAGGAATGGACATTAGACCAGTGGAAATCTGTGCTTTGGTCTGATGTGTCCAAATTTGAGATCTTTGGTTCCAACCACCGTGTCTTTGTGCGACGCAGAAAAGGTGAACGGATGGACTCTACATGCCTTGTTCCCACTGTGAAGCATGGAGGAGGAGGTGTGATGGTGTGGGGGTGCTTTGCTGGTGACACTGTTGGGGATTTATTCAAAATTGAAGGCATACTGAACCAGCATGGCTACCACAGCATCTTGCAGCGGCATGCTATTCCATCCGGTTTGTGTTTAGTTGGACCATCATTTTTTTTTCAACAGGACAATGACCCCAAACACACCTCCAGGCTGTGTAAGGGCTATTTGACCAAGAAGGAGAGTGATAGGGTGCTATGCCAGATGACCTGGCCTCCACAATCAACAGACCTGAACCCAATCGAGATGGTTTGGGGTGAGCTGGACCGCAGAGTGAAGGCAGAATGGCCAACAAGTGCTAAGCATCTCTGGGAACTCCTTCAAGATTGTTGGAAGACCATTTCCGGTGACTACCTCTTGAAGCTCATCAAGAGAATGCCAAGAGTGTGCAAAGCAGTCATCAAAGCAAAAGGTGGCTACTTTGAAGAACCTAGAATATAAGACATATTTTCAATTGTTTCACACTTTTTTGTTAAGTATATAATTCCACATGTGTTAATTCATAGTTTTGATGCCTTCAGTGTGAATGTACAATTTTCATAGTCATGAAAATACAGAAAAATCTTTAAATGAGAAGGTGTATCCAAACTTTTGGTCTGTACTGTATATTCCAGGATGAGGGATATACAGTTGAAACCAGAAGTTTACATACACTATATAAAAAGACACGTATGCATGTTTTTCTCAATATCTGACATGAAATCAGAATAAGCCTTTCCTGTTTAGGTTAATTAGGAATACCATAATTTTTAATATTTGACAAATGCCAGAATTATGAGAGAAAGAGAGAATGTTTTAAGGCATTTTTATTACTTACTGCTAAGACAAAAGTTTACATACACTAAGATTACTATGTCTTTAAACAATTCTAGACTGCCCATATGATGATGTCATGTGTTTGGAAGCTTCTGATGTTAATTAGAGACACACCTGTGGATGTATTTTAATACACACCTGAAACACACGGCATCATGGGAAAGTCTAAAGAAATCAGCCAAGATATCAGGAAAAGGATTGTGGACTTGCACAAGTCTGGCTCATCCTTGGGAACAATTTCAAGATATCTGAAGGTGCCTCATTCATCTGTACAAACAATTATATGCAAGTACAAACAAGATGGGAATGTCCAGCCATCATACCGCTCAGGAAGGAGACGGGTTCCGTGTCCCAGAGATGAACGTGCTTTGGTCCAACATGTGAATATCAACCCAAGGACAAAAGCAAAAGACCTTATGAAGATGATGGCAGAATCTGGTAAGATTGTGTCAATATACACAGTGAAACGAGTACTGCATCAACATGGGCTGAAAGGCCACTCTGCCAGGCAGAAGCCATTACTCCAAAAGAAACATAAAAAAGACAGAGATAGATTAATGTTTGCAAATGCACACAGACACAAAGACCTTATTTTTTGCAGATAAAAAGACAGTCCTGTGGTCTGATGAAACTAAAATTGAACTAGCTGGGCATTATGACCATTGATGCATTTGGAGGAAAAACGGAGAAGATTGGAAGCCTAAAAACACTATCCCAACTGTGAAACACGGGAGTGGCAGCATCATGTTGTGGGGTTATTTTGCTGCAGGAGTGACTCGTGCACTTCACAAAATAGATGGCATCATGAGAATAGAAGATTATGTGGCAATACTGAAGTAACATCTCAAGACATCAGCCAGGAAGTTAAAGCTTGGGCGGAAATGGGTCTTCCAAATGGACAATGACCCAAAGCATATTGCCAAAATGGTAACAAAGTGGCTTAAGAATAACAAAGTCAATGTTTTGGAGTGGCCATCACAAAGCCCTGATCTCAATCCTATTGAAAATTTATGGGCAAAGCTGAAATGGCAGGTGTGAGCAAGGGAACCTACAAACCTGGATCAGTTACACCAGTTTGTCAGGAGGAATGGGCCCAAATTGTGACCAACTATTGTGAGAAGCTTGTGGAAGGATATCCCAAACGTTTGACCCAAGTCATTCAGTTTAAGGGCAATGGTGCCAAATACTAATGAAATGTATGTGAACTTTTGACTTTGTAGTAAGTAATAAAAATGCCTTAAAACATTCTCTCTCTCTCATTATTCTGGCATTTGGCAAATATTAAAAACTATGGTAATCCTAATTGACCTAAAACGGGGAAAAGTTTATTCTGATTTCATGTCAGATATTGAGAAAAATATGCATAAGTGTCTTTTTAGATAGTGTATGTAAACTTCTGGTTTCAACTGTATATACCAGGATGGGGCCCAGGATAAGGGACATACATACCATGATGGGAGATATATATACTAGGATGGGGCCAAGAAGGGGAACATAAATGCCAAGATGAAGGACATATACAGTAAATACCAGAATGGGGCCAGGATGAGGTTCATACAATACAGACCAAAAGTTTGGACACATCTTCTCATTTAAAGATTTTTCTGTGTTTTCATGACTATGAAAATTGTACATTCACACTGAAGGCATCAAAACTATGAATTAACACATGTGGAATTATATACTTAACAATAAAGTGTGAAACAACTGAAAATATGTCTTATATTCTAGGTTCTTCAAAGTAGCCACCTTTTGCTTTGATGACTGCTTTGCACACTCTTGGCATTCTCTTGATGAGCTTCAAGAGGTAGTCACCGGAAATGGTTTTTACTTCACAGGTGTGCCCTGTCAGGTTTAATAAGTGGGATTTCTTGCCTTATAAATGGGGTTGGGACCATCAGTTGTGTTGTGCAGAAGTCTGGTGGATACACAGCTGATAGTACTACTAAATAGACTGTTAGAATTTATATTATTGTAAGAAAAATGCAGCTAAGTAAAGAAAAATGATTGGCCATCATTACTTTAAGAAATGAAGGTCAGTCAGTGCGAAAAATTGGGAAAACTTTGAAAGTGTTCCCAAGTGCAGTTGCAAAACCCATCAAGCGCTACAAAGAAACTGGCTCACATGAGGACCGCCCCAGGAAAGGAAGACCAAGAGTCACCTCTGCTTCTGAGGATAAGTTTATCCGAGTCACCGGCCTCAGAAATCGCAGGTTAACAGCAGCTCAGATTAGAGACCAGGTCAATGCCACACAGAGTTTAAGCAGCAGACACGTCTCTTCAACAACTGTTAAGAGGAGACTTTGTGCAGCAGGCCTTCATGGTAAAATAGCTGCTAGGAAACCACTGCTAAGGACAGGCAACAAGCAGAAGAGACTTGTTTGGGCTAAAGAACACAAGGAATGGACATTAGACCAGTGGAAATCTGTGCTTTGGTCTGATGAGTCCAAATTTGAGATCTTTGGTTCCAACCACCGTGTCTTTGTGCGACGCAGAAAAGGTGAACGGATGGACTCTACATGCCTGGTTCCCACTGTGAAGCATGGAGGAGGAGGTGTGATGGTGTGGGGGTGCTTTGCTGGTGACACTGTTGGGGATTTATTCAAAATTGAAGGCATACAGAACCAGCATGGCTACCACAGCATCTTGCAGCAGCATGCTATTCCATCCGGTTTGCATTTAGTTGGACCATCATTTATTTTTCAACAGGACAATGACCCCAAGCACACCTCCAGGCTCTGTAAGGGCTATTTGACCAAGAAGGAGAGTGATGGGGTGCTATGCCAGATGACCTGGCCTCCACAGTCACCAGACCTGAACCCAATCGAGATGGTTTGGGGTGAGCTGGACCGCAGAGTGGAGGCAAAAGGGCCAACAAGTGCTAAGCATCTCTGGGAACTCCTTCAAGATTGTTGGAAGACCATTTCCGGTGACTACCTCTTGAAGCTCATCAAGAGAATGCCAAGAGTGTGCAAAGCAGTCATCAAAGCAAAAGGTGGCTACTTTGAAGAACCTAGAATATAAGACATATTTTCAGTTGTTTCAAACTTTTTTGTTAAGTATATAATTCCACATGTGTTAATTCATAGTTTTGATGCCTTCAGTGTGAATGTACAATTTTCATAGTCATGAAAATACAGAAAAATCTTTAAATTAGAAGGTGTGTCAGAACTTTTGGTCTGTACTGTATATATAAATATATATACCAGGATTGGGGGGAGGATGGCCAGGCCAAATCTTGCACCAGGGCCCATCGGACTCTAGTTACGCCACTGATCACATGATATGCAAATCACATAAATATGCAGCAGAAAAATACACAAGTATGAAGACAACATTTAGCAGACAGAAAAGAGACATTTAAGCTTGGTAAGAGCGGATTTCCATGCTTCAAGAGCATTAGAGCCATGTTGGGTGAGCTGGCTACAGTCTTTTTTATCTTTGGTGCTGTTATTTTTGCGGAGACAAGAAGTATTTTTCTGTTGTGTAATTTTCCGCTGCATAAGAATTTTTGATCACTTTTCATTTCTTATTGGAAGGTGTAATGAACCAAAAAGAACAGCAAATCTGCATTTTTTAATTAAACACTAGTGATGAGCAAGCATGCTCGCCACTATTTGTTATTCGCCCGAGCATCACAGTGCTCGAGATGCTCGGTGCTCGGCGAGTAATTTTGAAATCTTCGGGCACATTTTAGAAAACCAATTACTATGCAGGGATTGCATGACAGTCACTGTAATGCCATAGCTATGTTGGTTGTGGCATTACAGTGATCGGCTGGCTGCATTGCGTCATTGGATTTATATAAGACCTGGAACGCTATGCTCATCACAGTCTTCCAGTCAAAGACACAGAGTAGGGAGAGCTGCAGCTGAGCGAGGGAGAGAATTGGCGGTTATTTTAAACAGAGATTCCACTACCAGAAATCTACTCTTAGGCCACTGCCCCGCTATCAGTATTTGGTCAGTAATTTTTCTCAGGAGTGAGAGCCAAAACCAGGAGTGGGTAATAAATGCAGAATTGGTGACTTGTTTCTATTATACCTTTTCTCTCATTGTTCCTCACCTGGTTTTGGCTCCCACTCCTGAGAAAAAATACTGACCAAATGCTGATAACGGGGCCGTGGCCTAACAGTCCTTCTAGGGACTAATTATGAAGAAAATATTAATCCTGCTGATAGCACTATTTAGACAGAGTTTGTCGAGAGCTAGTATAGTACAGCATAGGGTCCATTGCCGTTCTTTCTGCTGCTGAAACTCCTATCAATAGCCCTAGATATCAGGGCTGATCATTTACTTTTTGCTCTTAATCCTGCTAATTTTGATGAAAAGCAATATAATACACCATTTTTACTGCTCCATTTGCTTGTTAATAGCATACAGCCAGATTTGGTTGATTTGAATAGAATTGCTGTATTGTAGAAGCAGAGTAACTTGTATATCATCTCAAGTGGTCAAATATTACTGCAGTTTTAATCCTGTTTTTTTGCAATCTGCAAAAGATTATACTCCATTTAAAGTCTGCTACTTGTGTGTCAAAAATATATTCACACTTGTTCGCTGACCAATAGAATCGCTATACCGTGACTGGGCAAAAGAATTGGTCATCAGACGTGATCAAATACTGCGGTATTAATCCTGATTTTTTTTGCAAGCTGCAAAATATTATACTGCATTTAAAGTCTGCTACTTGTGTGTAAAAAATATATTCACACTTGTTTGCTGACCAATAGCATCACTATACCGCGACTGGGCAAAGAAATTGGTCATCAGACGTGATCAAATACTGCACCATTATTCCTGATTTTTTTGCAAGCTGTAAAATATTATAGTCCATTTAAAATGGGTGAGGCACATGGCAAGGAATGAGGAAGTGGACGTGATGCTGATGGGGCACGGAGAGGCCGAGCCCATGAGCAAGATGAAACTGTGCCTGCTGAGGGAGCACAGCAAACACCCACATCATGTTGACCTACCTTCCTGTCCCAATTTGTAAGGGGCCGCGGAACACCACTCTTGAAGCCAGAGCAGTGTGAAAAGGTTGTTGGATGGATAGCAGATAATGCTTCTAGTCAGTTTGCCACCACCACCACCCTCTCTTCCGCACGGTCAAGTCTCAGTAGCCGTGAGTCTGGACCACATATTCCTCACCCTGATCCTCCTTCCTTCCACCATGCCGAGTGCCCGGAGATAAGTGATCCCACATTTGGACACTCTGAATAGCTGTTCACATTTCCATTTATAGATTCGGGCCTCTTGCTCATTTTGCCTCAAGTGGGGCAAGAGGAGATCGCATGTAGCGATGCCCAAATATTTGAGCAGTCACGGTCACATGAAGGCAATGGTGGGAAAGTGCAATTACTATCGCAAGAGGTGGATGATGATGAAACACAATTGCCAGCAAGTCCGGAGGAGGCCCAGGGTGCATACGTGGAAGACGAGGTGGTGAACGATGAAATCACTGACCCAACCTGGCAAGTTGACATGCATTGCGAGGACAGCAGCACAGAGGGGGAGGGAGGCGTAGCACCACAACAGGCAGGAAGAAGCAATGGGGTGGCTACAGACACAAGGCAGGCAACTGTTCCCCAAAACACCAATACGAGGAAAGTTGCCAGTCCAACTGCTAGATCTTCCTAAGTCTGGTTGTTTTTTTTAAAGACTGTCCAGGTAACCCAAAAAAGGCCATTTGCAACATCTGCCATGCCAGCATCAGCAGGGGCAGCAAAGCTACCAGCTTGACCACCACCAACATGCTCAGGCACATGATAACAAAGTACCCGACTAGTTGGGCCGAATGCCAGGGTCCAGAATCAGTGTCTGGGGGTGACACCACTGCCTCTTCCCCGGTTGTACATGCATGCCAAACCTCCATCCACGATGCAGGCGAAGATGCCTCCCATCTGGCACCTGTTGTTGCACATTTGCAATCATCACTGTCAGCAACCACATCCTTGTCCCAGCGCAGCGTTTTGTTGTTCCTACCCAGTCCTTTGAACGCAAGTCAAATACACAGCCATCCACCCACAGTCCACAGCCATAAACTGCCACATTTCTCAACTGCTGGCACTGGACATGTTGCCTTTTAGGCTTGTGGAGACACAAGCTTTCCACAACCTCATGGTGGCAGCCATCCCTTAGTACTCTGTCCACAGCTGCCACTATTTCTCCCTATGTGCCGTCGCCACCTTACACAAGCACGTGTCCTAGAACATTACCCATACCCTCAACAATGTAGTTACTAGGCAAGTTCACCTAACCACGGAAACGTGGACAAGTGCTTGTGTCCAGGGATGGTACATCTCACTGATGGCACACTGGGTTTATATTGTGGAAGCTGGGACCCAGTCAGACTCTGGGATGGAACACGTTCTCCCAACACAGAGGATTGCGGGTCCTGGGTCAATCAGGGTTGCCTCTACATTCTGCAGCTCATACACCTTCTCCTCCTCTTCAGCCTCCATCTCCAAAATGACCACATCATTCAGAAGCTGGAACACTGCACCACTGCCTCGGCCAAGCGGCAACAGACTGTGCTGAAGCTAATATGCTTAGGTGACAAACCGCACACTGCTGCAGAGTTGTTGAAAGCTGTAACAGAGCATGCAGATATGTGGCTGTCACCGCTGAACCTACAGCCAGGTATGGTCGTGTGTGTCCATGGCCGGAGACTGGTGGTGGCTCAGAAGCTTGGCAACCTCACACATGTACCATGTGTGGCCCATGTGCTCAACCCAGTGGTTTCTCAAAAACTACCTGGAACTGTCAGAGCTGCTTGTAAAAGTACACCGCATGTGTGCTCATTTCAGAAAGTCAGTTAGAGCTTCTGCCGGCCTCGCCGTGCTTCAGCAGCTTTTGCAGCTTCCAACTCACCGCGTCGTGTGTGATGTCACCACATAATGGAACTCAATGTTGCATATGTTGGGAAGGATTTGTGAGTAGCAGAGGGCAGTGGTTGAGTACCAGCTTCAACACGCCTGTCGGTATTCCGGTCAACCTCCACACATAAAAGCTGATGAGTGGGCATGGATGTCGGACATCTGTGCCATCCTCCAAAACTTTGAGGACTCCACCAAGGTGGTGAGCAGTGATGACGCCACAAATAGCATCATCATCCCACTTCTCTGTCTACTGAAATGCTCGCTGCTCACAATTAAAGAGGAGGCATTGCAGGTGGTGCATGATGAGATGAAACAAGGAACTAAACAGAGTGATGCTACGCAGCCCAGCCTCATCTCATCTCAACTTGGATTGGGTGATAATGAGGAGGAAGAGGAGGAGGAACAGGAGCTGGTTTCCTGAGCTACAGATGGAACTACCCACACAACATTCATACCGTCTATTCAGCGTGGATGACCTGAAAAGCGGGAGAACAAGGAAGTGGACCTGGAGGAGAACATGGATAGTTGTCCTCTTGGTGGGGACAGGAAAATGTTGGCTGTTGGCAGTCTGGCACACATGGCTGACTTTATGTTCCATGGCCTTTCCCATGACTCTTGCATTATACGCATTTTCGGCGACAGTAATTACTGGTTGGTCACACTTCTCGACCCGCGCTAAAAGGAGAACTTTCTATCTCTCCTTCCCATGGCAGAGAGGTCTAATAAAATGTTGCAGTACCAGAAGGCCCTTGTTGAAGAATTGTTTAAAAAATTCACAGCTGACAACGCTGGCGGCAGAGGTCACAGTTCCTTGGACAACCAAGGAGTACTGGTGAGGGAGACACAAGCCAGATGCAGCAGAGGCAGTGGAACACTGTCAAAGGTCCGGGACAGTTTTCTCAGCCACTCCCAGTGCCCAGGCCATTATGCGCGGGGTACTCTGACAAGGAGTAAAAAATTTTGGAAGATGCTGAAGGAGTACCTTACCGACTGTACCAGTGTCCTCCTTGATTCCTCTGTACCTTGTAACTATTGAGTATCCAAGCTGGACACCTAGCATGAACTGTCTCTCTGCGCCTTGTAGGTCCTGGCCTGCTTTGCCGCTAGCATCTTGTCAGAGCGGGTTTTTAGTGCCGCCGGGGGTATTATAACTGATAGACGCATCCGCCTGTCAACTGAAAATGCTGACAGGCTGACTCTTCTCAAAAGGAACAAGGGCTGGATTGGGACAGACTTCTTGACACCACCGGATGATAGCAGCAGAACATAAAGTCAAATCCAGTGGTTATCTTTGGGGGGGGTCTATTCCCATGTACCTCTTCACACCCAGACATGGCTATACGCTTCATGATTTTGTCTATTTTATGTCACCCTTCTCCTTCTCCTCCTCCTCCTCCACCATATTAACAGGGTGATCAACATGCAACACTCATATCATTTTTTAAGGGTGTTTATGATGCCCGTAGGACCTATTTTTCGAGGCCTACCTCTAACATTTTGTATGTTATACAGTATGTTAATGTATACAGTATGTCCATGTATACCCCCAGGGATAAATGTTTTTCAGCCCATGCACTTAGTGCAGGGGCATTACCAGTATAGGAAACCCACTCCTTAATAATGGGAACAATTTTTTTTAATGAGGCCCTCCTCTATGTCTCTTCAAAGGGGTATTGGAGTGCAGCCTAATTTTTGGCAGCCCTTGCAGTCACCGCATACGCAATAACAGTATAAGAGGCCCACTCCTTTATAATGGGAACATATTTTTTTAACGAGGCCCTCCTCTACATCTCTTCAAAGGGGTATTGGAGTGCATCCTTATTTTTGGCAGCCCTTGCAATCACTACATACGCAATAACTGTATAGGAGGCCCACTCATTTATAACTGGAACATTTTTTTAATGAGGCCCTCCTCTATGTCTCTTCAAAGGGGTATTGGAGTGCGTCCTAATTTTTGGCAGCCCTTGCAATCACTGCATACACAATAATACAGTCATGGCCAAAAGTTTTGAGAATGACACCAAAATTATATTTTCACATGATCTGCTGGCCTCTGGTTTTTATTAGTGTTTGTCTGATGTTTATATCACATACAGAAATATAATTGCAATCATATTATGAGTACCAATAGGTTATATTGACAGTTAGAATGAGTTAATGCAGCAAGTCAATATTTGCAGTGTTGCCCCTTCTTCTTCAAGACCTCTGCAATTCTCCCTGGCATGCTCTCAATCAACTTTTGGACCAAATCCTGACTGATAGCAGTCCATTCTTGCATAATCAATGCTTGCATTTTGCCAGAATTTGTTGGTTTTTGTTTGTCCACCAGTCTCTTGATGATTGACCACAAGTTCTAAATGGGATTAAGATCTGGGGAGTTTCCAGGCCATGGACCCAAAATCTCTATGTTTTGTTCCATGAGCCATTTTGTTATCACCTTTGCTTTATGGCAAGGTGCTCCATCATGCTGGAAAAGGCATTTTTGGGCGCCAAACTGCTCTTGGACGGTTGGGAGAAGTTGCTCTTGGAGGACATTCTGGTACCATTCTTTATTCATGGCTGTGTTTTTAGGCAAGACTGTGAGTGAGCCGATTCCCTTGGCTGAGAAGCAACCCCACACATGAATGGTTTCAGGATGCTTTACAGTTGGCATGAGACAAGACTGGTGGTAGCGCTCACCTCTTCTTCTCCGAATAAGCTATTTTCCAGATGTCCCAAACAATCGAAAAGGGGATTCATCAGAGAAAATGACTTTGCCCCAGTCCTCAGCAGTCCACTCCCTGTACCTTTTGCAGAATATCAGTCGGTCCCTGATGTTTTTTCTGGAGAGAAGTGGCTTCTTTGCTGCCCTCCTTGAAACCAGCCCTGGCTGAAAGAGTCTCCGCCTCACAGTGCGTGCAGAAGCACTCACACCAGCCTGCTGCCATTCCTGAGCAAGCTCGGCACTGCTGGTAGTCCGATCCCGCAGCTGAAGCAGTTTTAAGATACGGTCCTGGCACTTGCTGGTCTTTCTTGGGCGCCCTGGAGCCTTTTTGACAACAATGGAAGCGCTCTCCTTGAAGTTTTTGATGATGCGATAGATTGTTGACTGAGGTGCAATCTTTGTAGCTGCGATACTCTTCCCTGTTAGGCCATTTTTGTGCAGTGCAATGATGGCTGCACGTGTTTCTTTAGAGATAACCATGGTTAACTGAAGAGAAACAATGATACCAAGAACCAGCCTCCTTTTAAAGTGTCCAGTGATGTTATTCTTACTTAATCATGACTGATTGATCGCCAGCCCTGTCCTCATCAACACCCACACCTGTGTTAATGGATCAATCACTAAAACGATGTTCGCTGCTCCTTTTAAGGCAGGACTGCAATGATGTTGAAATGTGTTTTGGGGGTTAAAGTTCATTTTCTGGGCAAATATTGACTTTGCAAGTACAGTAATTGCTGTTAAGCTGATCACTCTTTGACATTCAGGAGTATATGCAAATTGCCATTACAAAAAATGAAGCAGTAAACTTTGGAAAAATTACTATTTGTCTCATTCTCAATACTTTTGGCCATGACTGTAGTATAGGAGACCCACTCCTTTATAATGGGAACATATTTTTAATGAGACCTTCCTCTACATATCTTCAAAGGAGTATTGAAGTTCGTCCTAATTTTTGGCAGCCCTTGAACTTGATGCATACGCAATAACAGTATAGGAGACCCACACCTATGTTGTAAATTGCAATACCAGATGGTCTTATTGAAGAATTATTTAAGAAAATCCCATCTGACAACACTGGCAGCAGAGGTCACAGTGTCTTGGACAACCAAGGAGTACACGTGAGAGAGAAATAAAGCAGGTGCAACAGACACAGGGGAACGCTGTCAAAGATCTGGGACAGTTGTCTCAGACACTCACAGCGCCCAGGCCCTGATGCACGGGTTACTCTGACAAGGAGGGAGAAGTTTTGGAAGATGTAGAAGGACTAGCTTGGCAACCGTACCAGCATCTTCTGTGATTCCTCTGTGCCTTACAACTATTGGGTATCCAAACTGAACGCGTAGCATGAACTGTCTCTCTACGCCTTGTAAGTCCTGGCTGCTAGCATTTTGTCAGAGAAGAATTTTAGTGCTACCGGGGGTATTATAACATATATGCAATAACAGTATAGGAGAGCCACTCCTTAATAATGAGAAGGCCAATTCAAATTGATTCTATATTCTACAATATTACTTCTCTTATCAGAAATTTGTTTATGGGTGAGCTATCGCAGTATGGATACCGTATTTCACCAATCCAGCCAGGTATTATTGCCTTATACTGCGTACTGCTGCTGCAAAAAGAAATCTATTCTATTCACTGTTGATACCGCTATTAGCTGCATTTAAAATAGGGACAGGTGCAAGGTATCATCAGCTGGAGATGAGTGTTGTTCATTGTCGTCAAATACATCTCTTCCACAGTGCACTACTTGATATTCTCTGTTACAGATCAGAATGGTGGAACCACTGTGCCGTTGTACAAGGAGGGACAAAAGGGATGTGACTAGGGACCAACCCAGACCGATCCTGGCTACTCGGCGGTTCAGTCGACTCCGTGAGCCAGGGAGGGACCGAGAGGGTGGACCAGGTGCCACTCTGGGACCGACCTCGTGTGAGAGCAGGCGACTCCCACAGGACTGGCGACAGGTGTAGACTGGCACGGCAGATAGGCTTGATAGTAGGCAGACAGACAGGCTGGCGGGCATGGCTGATGTACAAGCTGGTGGGCACGGCTGATGGACAGGCTGGCAGACGTGGCTGATAGACAGGCTGGGGGGCAGCACGGGGAACTGAGAACTGACAGAAAGGTTAAGAGGCCAAACTAATACATTGCACAGGCACCTCCATGTTGGGGGAGGTGACTTATATATTACCTGTCCTCCTGCCATTGGCTGGGAACATCTTAGGATGGCGCACGGCCCCTTTAAGAGACAGGGAGCATGCGCGCGTGCCCTAAGCATGGTGCCTGGGGATCTGCGCACACCCCAGGCACAGCCAACGTGGGAGACGAGCACCGGCATGGGAGACACCTGGCCGGGGCCACGGCGGTAAGGAGGTCGGCGTCTCTGCCAGGCAGGAGGCAGAGACGCCGGTGCTTCAGTACCCCCCTTTATGCCCCCTCTTCTTTAAGCCCGCAAGAAATTTGTCCAGAAGAAGAGGAGCATTAATGTTCTCACTGGACTCCCATGACCTCTCCTCAGGACCAAACCCCTTCCAATCCACAAGAAAAAAAGTTTTTCCTCTTACCCTCTTGGTAGCCAAAATGTTCTCTACCTCAAAAACGTCCTCAGTGCTGACTGGACCTGGAGCGGTACCCGGATCGTCAGAGAAAGGATTGAGGATAACAGGCTTGAGAAGAGACACATGGAAGGAATTGGGGATCCGTAATGAGGCAGGGAGTTTCACCTTGTACGCCAGAGAAATGATCTGTCTCAGGATCTCAAAAGGACCAATGAACCGCGGACCCAATTTGTATGAAGGAATCGTGAGATGAACATACTTGGAGGATAACCAGGCCTTGTCCCCTGGATGGAATAGAGGCAGATCCAGATGTCGCTTGTCTGCATGTCTCTTCATACGCTCAGAGGACTGCAGCAACGGAGACTTAGTGTCCTCCCAGATCTTGGAAAAAATTTTAATGAGAGATTCCGCAGCAGGATTGTCAACAGAAGCAGAGACAGGAAACGGGATATTGGGAGGTTGACCGTACACCACAAAAAACGGAGACTTGGCTGAGGATTCACTCACGTGGTTATTGTAGGAAAATTCGAACCAAGGCAGGAGTTCCACCCAGTTGCTTTGGTGGGCGTTGACGAAGTGCCAGAGGAAGCTAGTCAGGATTTGATTGATACGCTCAACCTTGCCATTAGATTGTGGATGATAAGCTGATGAGAACTCCAATGCGATGTTCAGAAGCTTGCACTTGGCTCACCAGAAGTGTGAAGTAAACTGGACTCCCCTATCCGAGATAATAATGAAGGGGTAGACCATGGAGACGGAAGATGTGAAGAATGAACTCTTCAGCCAGCACTGGCGCAGAGGGAAGACCCAGCAAGGGAATGAAGTGGGCCATCTTGGAGAAGCGGTCAGCGACCTCCCATATGACAGTACAACCGGCTGCTACAGGAAGATCTGTGATGAAATCCATCGGGAGATAAGCAGAAGTGTCTTCGTCTGTCTGGCATGACCTGCCAGTTTAGACGAATGTCCCCAGAATAGGACCCTCCTCCTATCCAGATCAGATACAAAAGATACAAAAGTCTTACATGAGGGAAGACGAGACAGATTAAACGGAGTGACAGAAATTATTCTGGAGGGCTCAATGATGTGTAGAGGCTCCTCCTCTTGGTCGGTCGACAGAAATGATCTGGAGAG
Organism: Phyllobates terribilis; assembly: GCF_046119375.1. Lineage (NCBI taxonomy): Eukaryota > Metazoa > Chordata > Amphibia > Anura > Dendrobatidae > Phyllobates > Phyllobates terribilis. The sequence goes on from NW_027362769.1 coordinate 20,455,914, forward strand.
TGCATCTGCCTTGATATTTTTATCTGCCGGCCGGAAGTGTAGAGAGAAATTAAAGCGGGCGAAGAACAGAGACCATCTGGCCTGACGAGGATTATGTCTTTGGGCAGACTGCAGGTATGCGAGATTCTTATGGTCCGTGTAGTTGACCGCAGAATGCAGAGCCCCTTCTAGCAAGAACCGCCATTCCTCCAGCGCCAGTTTGATGGCCAGCAGTTCCCGATCTCCTATGGACTAATTGCGCTCAGAAGGGGAGAAGAGCTTAGAAAAGAAGCTGCAGGTCACCATTCGTTTGGACGAGGATTTCTGGGTGAGAACTGCTCCGACCCCTGAGGAAGAGGCATCAACCTCCAGGAAGAACTGTTTGTTACAGTCAGGCCTGTGTAGCACTGGAGCAGAAAAGAAAGCTAGCTTCAAGGCACTTTTCACCTTGGGAGTCCATTCTTTGGGATTAGCCCCTTTGCGGGTCAGGACAGAAATGGGAGCAGTCCAGGAAGAGAAGTGAGGGATGAACAGGCGGTAATAATTGGCGAATCCCAGAAACCACTGAATAGCCTTCAGCCCCTCAGGTCGGGGCCACTCTAGAACGGCAGACACCTTTTCAGGGTCCATCTTTAGACCAGTCTCCGAGATTATGTATCTCAGGAATGGAAGAGAAGTCTGTTCGAAAACGCATATCTCAAACTTGGCATACACACGATTCTTCCTGAGCCTTTGCAGTGCCTGTCGAATGTCTCTCCGATGTGAGGGCAAATCAGGAGAAAACACCAGGATATCGTCCTGGTACACTACCACTCAAGAGTATAGGAGATCTCGGAAGATATCATTCACCAGCTCCTGAAAGACTGCTGGCACGTTGCAGAGTCCGAAGGGCATCACGCGATACTCGTAGTGACCATCTCGAGTGTTGAATGCCATCTTCCACTCTTCACCATGGCGAATCCGGATCAGATTGTACGCGCCACGGAAATCGAGTTCAGTGAAGATCTTTCCTCCTTTTAGGCGATCAAACAACTTGGAGATGAGAGACAGGGGATACTTGTTTTTAATAGTAATCAGATTTAGGCCCCTATAGTCAATACAAGGGCGAAGAGAGCAGTCCTTTTTCTTGACGAAGAAGAAACCTGCTCCTGCTCCAGATAAATCCCCTAGCAAGATTCTCTTTAATTTACTCAATTTACTTAGATTCGGCTATGGGGAGGTGAGGCACCAGGGATGAGGTCGATGGGACAGTCATACGGCCTATAAGGAGGTAGTGTCTCAGCCTCCTTCTTGTCAAAGACATCCGCATATGACCAGTAAGGTGCCGGCAAGCCAGGTAGATTAGCTGGAGTGGATGGGGGTTGAGCGAGACGGACAGGAACCAAGCAGGTCTTGTGGCACTCTTGACCCCAGTGGAGCACCTCTCCCGAACTCCAATTCAAGACTGGCTCGTGACTACAGAGTCAGAGTCAGAGACAAGGCAGTCCTAGCAGCAAAGGATGAGAAAGGCTGGACAGCACAGAGAAGGAGATTTTCACCGAATGCAGCATACCAATCTGGAGAACTACGGGCTTGGTGACGAACAAGATGGACTCGGAGAGAGGCTTCCCATCCACAGAGGAAACCGCCAATGGATCCTGAAGACATTGGGTAGGGATCCATTACTGATCAACAATGGCTTGTTGGATAAGATTCACAGCTGCACCAGAATCCAGATAATCAGTCTCGACAAAACGGATGTTGCCACAGGAAACCGAAACAGACAGAGTCAAGGATGGAGTGGAAGAATTCTTGCCCACCACGATCTCTCCAAGCGATCCTAGGCAAGAGTGGATCACATGCTCCAAACTGCCACAATTGAAGCATCTTCCCTCAGCACGGTGGACCTCTTGACAAGTCTTGACCATCTTCACCTGGTCTACCTGCATGGATTCAGGGATAGATGCCATGGCTGAGGCTTGTTGCGAAACCGGTCTTTGGAAGGTGGGTGCAAGGCGTAGAGGTCCTCTCTCACGGACTACCACCTTGGAACGCTCCTGAAACCTGATGTCAATCCGCGTTGCCAAGGACACTAGGTCATCCAGAGAGGTGGGGATATCCCGACCGGCTAGTTCGTCTTTGATCCGCACAGAAATACCTTCCCAAAAGGTAGACACCAGAGCCTCATTATTACAGGTGAGTTCAAATGCCAAGGTGTGGAAACGTACCACATACTGGCCCACTGTGAGGTTCCCCTGGCGCAGACGGAGGAGAGAGGAGGCAGTTGAGGAAATACGGACGGGCTCATCAAAAACCCTCTGGAAGGCCACAAGGAAGGCCTGGAGATCCGACACGAGAGGGTCCCCTCTCTCCCACGCCAATGCCTCCACTGAGAGGTGGGACATAATGAAGGGCACTTTAGCCAGATCTGAAACAAACTGATGTGCCAGGAGCTCGAAGTGCAGTGTCAATCGACATCGATCTGGGGCACCATGCAAAATCTCACCTCTTGGGGCATCCTTGATCATGAGGAAGGTGAGAGATCAGCCTAAAACTACATGGGGAGAACTTGTTAATGATCGCAAGAAAACCATTGATAACACATTACGCCTTAAAGGTTTAAAATCCTGCATTGCCCGCAAGGTCCCACTGCTCAAGAAGCCACATGTGCAAGCCTGTCTGAAGTTTGCCAATGAACACCTGGATGATTCTGTGAGTTATTGAGAGAAGGTGCTGTGGTCAGATGAGACAAAAATTAAGCTCTTTGTCATTAACTCAACTCGCTGTGTTTGGAGGAAGAAGAAGGATGTAACATACCTGGCGGCGTCCTTGCATAGTGGTCCATCTCCCACTGTGCAAGAGCGCGCACTTGATTTCCAGTCCAGACTGCCACTCTGGCTTCTTTCCATACTGTCTGCTTTGCTCTGCTCTGGCTGCTTAGGGCGACGCCCGCCGAACTTCCTGTTTCTTTTAGCTGCTGCAGACTCACCCCTAATGCGTCCTCAGCCTATTGCTGTCTGTCACCTGGTATTTAAACCAGCTCCTCCTTGGAATCCTTGCCTGAGCATCTTGTTCTGTCAGTTGGCTTCTAGTCACTGATGTGCCAGGTCCTGTCTATGTTTCCTGCCTTGCGGTATCAGTTCCCGTGTCTGAACTGTGTCCTGTCTGTGCCCTATAGCCAGCTGTCTTTCTGCCTTTTCTGGAGGCTGTAATTCCAGGCCCGTGTGAACTCGCTCTTAGCCTGTTCGTCCCGCCCTCTGGGGGCCGCATACCCTGACTCGCTCCTGTATCTCGCTTCAGTAACTGTTCTTGTCTGAACTGTATTCTAGCTTCTTATCTGTTTTGTCTTTATGTCCGTTTGCTCCCTTTTTCTGTAGAGTCTGAACCTGCACCTAACTTCTACTCATTGTCATTGTTCTTCCGTTTGTGAGTTGGAGTCCTTTCGCTACTTCTTTGCAAGTACCTTGTGTGTATCTGGTTCTGCCTTTCTTTTCCAGTCTGTTCCGTGTGAACAGAGCCCTGTCCCCTTTGCTTTGTCTTTGTTTACCGCTTCGGCGATTTATCTCTGTCCTGTCTTACTTACCGCTTCGGCGGTTCCTGCCCGCTCAGCCTTGTCCACCGCACTTGCGGTTTCGCTCTGCTCAGCCTTGTCTACTGAGTCTGCGGTTTTGCTCTGCTCAGCCCTGTCCACCGCGTCTGCAGTTTTGCTCTGCTCAGCCCTGTCCACCGCGTCTGCGGTTTTGCTCTGCTCAGCCCTGTCCATCGTGTCTGCGGTTTCGCTCTGCTCAGCCTTGTCTACTGTGTCTGCGGTTTCGCTTTGCTCTGCTTGATTACCGCATCTGCGGCTCTGAACCCGTCTCCCAGTCTGTACTGGACCCTACCCAGCCTGCGCTCTAGCCTGCCTGTTCCTGTATTCCCCGGTGTGGGTCAACAGCCGTGTCCGGGGTCTGACCTGGAGTGGCACCTGGTCCCTCTACTCGGTTCCTCCCTGGTGCACTGGTGTCTTATGCCGTCGTGCGACCTTGGTCGGATCGGGCAGATACTTAGTTACGCCCCTCCAGGCACTCTCCGGTTCATGGCACAGTGGAATCACTAATCACGCACACGCCAGTCAGTCCGGGCGCATGTATTACAAAGGATGAGTACAACCCTAAGAACACCATCCCAACTGTGAAGCATGGTGGGGGAAACATTATATTTTGGGGTGCTTTTCTGGAAAGGGGACATGACGACTGCACCGTACTGAAAGGAAGATGGATGGGGTCATGTATCGCGAGATTTTGGCTAACAACCTCATTCTCTCATTGAAGATGGGTCGTGGCTGGGTCTTCCGGCAAGACAATGATCCAAAATACAGCCAAGGCAACAAAGGAGTGTCTCAAAAGAAGCACAGTAAGGTCATGGAGTGGCCTAGCCAGTCTCCAGACCTTAATCCCATAGAAAACCTATGGAGGGAGTTGAAGCTCCGAGTTGCCAAGCGACAGCCTCAAAATTTTAATGATTTAGAGATGATCTTCAAAGAGGAGTGGACCAAAATTCCTCCGGACATGTGCGCAAACCTCATCATCAACTACAAACAATGTCTGACTGCTGTGCTTGTCAACAAGGGTTTTGCCGCCAAGTATTAAGTGTTGCTTGCCAGAGGAATCAAATACTTATTTCTCATTGCAAAAAAAATGATCTAATTTATACAATGTGGTTTTCTTGATTTTTTGGGGATATTCTATCTCTCAATGTTAAAATTAACCTACCCCTAAAATTATAGACTGTTCTTGTCTTTGTCAGTGGGCAAACTTACAAAAACAGCAAGGGATCAAATAATTATTTCCGTCACTGTATAGGCTTTCTGACTGAGCACGCCGCCTCTAGGCCACAGGCGGTTTAAATTGCAGCAGGATCTTGTCTTCCCATACACATGCAGACTTTGGTCTTTTAGAGAGGAGTTCACATTGGTTGAGTCCTGGAATTGAGAAATGCCTTACCGTGGCTACCAGGTACACATGAATTGGCCAATTTATGTGCTAAGATTTCTCATTTATTTATATTTTCTACAGCAGTAATGCTATTCAAATTTCATATATTTCATGTTTGCATACTTAGCGTTGCAGAGTGCTACTTTATTTGTTAGTTGTATATGGAGATGGCTGCTCCTAGTAAGGACCTGTACAAACCTATATCTTGTTTGTGCCAGTCAGTTTTTTTCTGTTTAAATCACCGATAGGCTGAAACAGGTGTTGCTCAAGAAAATCTCTGAATTTCGCACCATCCATCTTCCCCTCGACTCAGACCATTTTCCCTGTCCCTGCTGCCAAAAAACATGTCCACAGCATGATGCTGCCACCACCTTATTTCACAGTGGGGATGGTGTTCTTGGCGTGGTGAGCTGTGTTGGTTTGGCGCCAGACATAGCGTTTACCTTGGTGGCCAAAATGTTCAATTTTTTTCTCATCTGACAACAGCACCTTCCTCCATACATTTGGGGAGTTTCCCACATGTCTTTTGGCAAACTCAAAATGAGTCATACAATTTTTGTGTGTAAGTAAAGTTTTTTTTTCTGCCCACTCTTTCATAAAGGCCACCTCTATGAAGTGTACAGCCTATTGTGGTTGTGTGGACAGATACTCCAATCTCTACTTGGCAACTTCAGGGTTACCTTTGGTCTCTGTGCTGCCTCTCTGATTAACCCCTTAATGACCACTGTAATGCATTTTCACTGCAACTGTTAAGGGTACTTATTAGTGATGAGCGAACGTGCTCGCCCGAGCATCACTGTGCTCGACGAGCTCGGCGCTCGGCGAGTATTTCCGGGTTGCTCGGGCAGGAACTCGGGTCCCCTCCCTGCATGTTTGGCGCTCTTTAGAGAGCCAATGAACATGCAGGGATTGCCTGCCATGCATGGTAATGCAGTAGCCATGTTGGTTGTGGGTATTACAGTGATTGGCTGGCCGTTCAGCGTCATCAAGTCTATATAAAACCTGGCGCCGCTATGCTCATCACAGTGTACCCTGGAATCAGGCAGAGCAAAGAGAGGTGCTGCTGCGTCAGGGAGAGATTTGCTTCTTTATAGTTAGTATAGGTATTCCACAACATATATACAGTATATATCCATCTGAACTAACAGTCCTTCTGAGGACTAATCCAGCTGCATATATTCAGTGGTGATAACAGGAATTAGGCAGGCAGTGTATGTGACAGGCTGCAGTGCATATAGTGCAAGAGGGTCCATTGAACGTTCTTGCTGCTGCTGTTCTTACAGATATTTGTAGACATAGCCCCAGATATCAGGGGCCAGGGGAATTTTTTTTTTTATCTTAATCCTGGTTATTTGCTTAAAAAGAGAGAGTACACCATTTTTCTGCTCCATTTGCTTGTTCTCACAGAAGAATAAAGCCAGATCTGTTCCATATTTCAGCAATAAAAATCCAAAAATTTAAACTGAACGTGGAAAATATTGGCCTCCTTTTCCATTCTGTTGCAGTGTGTCAGGCAAGCTATTCACACTAGGTGTCTGTGAAGAATAGTATTAGTAAATTACAGGCCTGCTATTTAAAACCGTGGTTCACTGTCAGACATAGCACCTATAAGAGTGTTCCAAAATCAGCCATTTCTTCCATTTTCATTCCGTTGCAGTGTGTCTGTCAAGCTATTCACACTAGGTGTCTGTGAAGGATAGTATTAGCAAATTACAGGCCTGCTATTTAAAACTGTGGTTCTCTGTCAGACATAACACCTATAAAAGTGTTCCAAAATCAGACATTTCTTCCATTTTCATTTCGTTGCAGTATGTTGGTCAAGCTATTCACACTAGGTGTCTTTGAAGTATAGTATTAGCAAATTACAGGCCTACTATTTAAAACCGTGGTTCTCAGTCAGACAGAACACCTATAAGAGTGTTCCATTTCAGCCATTTCCAGGGTCCAGCAGCAGTGTCTGTGGGTGACACCACTGCTTGTTCCACTGTTGTGCGTGCATGCCAATCCCCTGTCCATGGCGCATGCAAACATGCCTCCTGCCCTGCACCTGTCCTTGAACACTCTCAACTAGCACCATCAACAAGCACGTCCACGTCCTTGTCCCAGCGCAGCGTTCAGGTTGTCCCTACACCAGTCCTTGGGAGGCAAGCGCAAATACGCAGCCAACGCCCCACATGCCACACTACTAAATTCACACATTTTGCGAATGCTTGCGCTCAAAATGTTGCCTTTTAGGCTTGTGGAGACTGAAGCTTTCCGCAACCTGATGGCGGCAGCTGTCCCTCAGTACTCGGTCCCCAGCCGCCACTATTTCTCCCGGTGTGCCATCCCTGCATTACATGAGCATGTATCCCACAACATTAGACGTGCCCTCAACAACTGGGAAAGTCCATCTAACCACAGAAACATGGACAATTGCTTGTGGGCAGGGACAATACATCTTGTTGACGGCACACTAGGTTAATATAGTGGAAGCCGGGACCCAGTCGGACCTTGAGATGGAACATGTCCTCCTGACGCCGAGGATTGCGGGCCCTGGGTCAATCAGGGTTGCCCCCACATTCTACAGCTCCTGCACCTCCTCCCCCTCTTCAGCCTCCATCTGCAAAATGACCACATCAGTCGCAAGCTGGAAGCACTGCAGCACTGCATCGGCAAAGCAGCAACAGGCTGTGTTGAAGCTAATATACTTAGGTGACAAACCGCACAATGCTGAAGAGTTTTGGACAGCTCTGAAAGAGCAGGCAGATCTGTGGCTGACACCGCTGACCCTACAGCCAGGCATGGTCGTGTGTGACAATGGCTGGAGCCTGATGGCGGCTCTGAGGCGAGACAAGCTCACACATGTACCATGCCTGCCCCATGTGCTTTACCTCGTGGTTCAGTGGTTTCTCAAAACCTTCCCTGATCTTTCGGATCTGCTTGTCAAAGTACGCTGCCTGTGTGCCCATTTTAGAAAGTCAGCTACAGCTTCTGCTGCCCTTGCCGTGCTTCAGTTGCATTTGCAGCTTCCGGCTCACCGACTGATCTGCGATGTCCCCACGCATTGGAACTCTACATTGTAGATGTTGGGAAGGATTTGTGAGCAGAAGAGGGCAGTTGTTGACTACCAGCATCAACAAGGTCATCAGTATTCAGATCAGACTCCACACTTAAAACCTCAGGAGTGGACATGGATGTCAGACATATGTACCATCCTCCAAAACTTTGAGGACTCCACCAAGATGGTGAGCGGCGATGATGCCATAATTAGCATCACCATCCAGCTTCTCTGTCTTCTGAAATGCTCTCTGCTCACAAGAGGATGCATTGCAGGCGGAGTATGATGAGATGGAGCAAGAAACCATACAGGGTGATTAAACACAGCCCAGCCTCATCTCATCCCAACATGGATTGGGTGACAGTGAGGAAGAGGAGGAGGAGGAGGAGGAAGAAAAGGATCTAGTTTCCTGCACTATAGACAGTACTACCTGCACAACTGTCATACCATCTGTTCAGCGTGGATGGCCTGAGGACAGGGAGGAGGAGGAAGAGAGGAGAGCATGGTCAGTCGTTCTCTTGGTGAAGACATGGAAGTCTTGCCTCTTTGCAGTCTGGCACACCTGGTTGAGTTTAGGTTACACTGCCTTTCCCGTGACTCTCGCGTTGTCCAAATTTTGGGTGACAGTCATTATTGGTTGGTGACACTTCTAGACCCACACTACAAGGAGAACTATCTGTCTCTTATTCCCTTGCAGAATAGGCCTAATGAAATGGTGCAGTACGAGAAGGTCCTTGCTGCGGAATTATTAAAATAATTCCCATCTGAAAACGCTGGTGGCTGAGGTCACAGTTTATTGGACAACCAAGGAGTACAGGCGAGAGAGACACAAATGCAATTGAGCAGAGGCAGAGGAACACTGTCAAAGTTTTGGGACAGTTTTCTCAGACCCTCCCATCGCACAAGCCCTGATGTGCGGGGTACTCTCCCAAGGAGAGAAAAGTTGTGGAAAATGCTGAGGGAGTACCTTGCCGAACGTACCAATGTCCTCCGTGATTCCTCTGTGCCTTATAATTATTGGGTATCCAAGCTGGACACGTGGCATGAACTGGCTCTCTGCGTCTTGGAGGTCCTGGCCTGCCCTGCCGCTAGCGGTTTGTCAGAGCTCGTTTTTAGTGCCGCCGATGGGATTATAACCGATAGGCGTATTCGCCTGTCAACTGAAAATGCTGACAGGCTAAGTCTTATAAAAATGAACAAGGGCTGGATTGGGCCAGACTTCTCAACACCACCGAATGATACCAGCGTAACAAACTCAAATCCAGTGTCTTTTTTTTGGGAGATCTAACTCTATTCCCATGCACCTCTGTCTTCACACCCAGACATGAGTATATGCTTCCTGATTTTCTCTATTTGCTCTTGTCCTCCTCCTTCACCGCATCCTCATCCTCCACCACCATATCACCACCATATGTACCATATCAACATATCTACCTCTCTTGTAAGACAAATTGGAGTTCCTACAAAGTTTTGGCAGCCGTTGCTTCACTGCATAGGCAAACAGTAAGGGAGACCCACTTCTTAATAATGGGAACATTGTTTTCAGGTTGCCCTCTGACCTCTATGTTTCTTGCAAGGGGCATTGGAGTTCCTCCAAATTTTGGGAAGCCGTTGCTTCACTGCATAGGCAAACAGTATGGGAGACCCACTTCCTAATAATTGGAACATTGTTTTCAGGAGGCCCTCTGACCTCTACGTCACTTGCAAGGGGCATTGGAGTTCCTCCAAATTTTTGGCAGCCGTTGCATCACTGCATAGGCAAACAGACGTAAAGGTTGGAGGGCCTGCTGAAAACAATGTTCCCATTATTAGGAAGTGGGTCTCCCATACTGTTTGCCTATACATTGAAGCAACGGCTACAAAAGATTTGGAGGAACTCCAATGCCCCTTGCACGAGGTTAAGCACATAGGCCAGGCATGATACGTGTGTGAGCTTGCCTTGCCTCAGAGCCGCCACCAGGTTCCGGCCATTGTCACACACGACCATGCCTGACTGTTGGTTCAGCGGTGTTATTCACAGATCTGCCTGCTCTTTCAGAGCTGTCCACAACTCTTCAGCATTGTGTGGTTTGTCATCTAAGCATATTAGCTTCAGCACAGCCTGTTGCCGCTTGGCTGAGGCAGTGCTGCAGTGCTTCCGCTTGTGATTGTTGTGGTCATTTCGCAGATGGAGGCTGAAGAGGAGGAGGAGGATGAGGTGCAGGAGCTGTAGAATGTGGGGGCAACCCTGATTGACCTAGGGCCCGCACTTGTCCATGTGTCCCTGGTTAGGTGGACTTTCCCAGTAACTACATTGATGAGGGCACGGCTAATGTTGTGGGACACGTGCTTGTGTAATGCAGGGACGGCACACCGGGAGAAATAATGGCTGCTGGGGACCGAGTACCGAGGGACGGCCGCTGCCATCAGGTTGCAGAAAGCTTCTGTCTCTATGAGCCTAAAAGGCAACATTTCAAGCGCAAGCATTCGCGAAATGTGTGAATTTAGTAGTGTGGCCTGTGTGGCGTTAGCTGCGTATTTGCGCTTGCATTCCAAGAACTTGGGTAGGGACTAGTGAACACTGCAAAGGGACAAGGACGTGGATGTACTTGCTGATGGTGCTAGTTGAGAGTGTTCGACAGGTGCAGGGTGGGAGGCATCTTGGCATACGCCATGAACAGGGGATTGGCGTGCACACGCAACAGCGGAACAAGCAGTGGTGTCACCCGCAGACACTGTTGCCGGAACCTGGGGTTCGGCCCACTTTGTCGGGTGCTTTGCTGCCATGTGCCTGATCATGCTGGTGGTGGTCAGGCTGGTAGTTTTGCTACCCCTGCTGATGTTGGCCTGGCAGGTGGTGCAAATGGCCTTTTTGGGGTTATCAGCAGAGTCTTTAAAAAACAACCAGACTCGGGAAGACCTAACAGTTGCACTGGCAACTTCTGTCATGTTGATGTTACGGGGAACGGTTGCTCGCCTTGTGTCTGCGGCCACCACACTGCTTATTCTTGCCTGTTGTGATGCTATGCCTCCCTCCCCCTGTGTGCTGCTGTCCTCGCTCTGCATGTCACCGTGCCAGGTTGGGTCAGTGACTTCATCGTCCACCACCTCATCTTTCACTTCGGCACCCTGGTCATCTTCCTGATTTTCTAGTAATTGTGTCTCATCATCATCCGCCTCTTTTGACAGTTTCCCACCGTCGCCTTCATGTGACCGTGGCTGCTCATATATTTGGGCATCGCTACATGCGATCTCCGCTTCAAGTGGACCAGGCGAGAGGCCCGATTCTATAAATGGAAAAGTGAACAGTTCTTCGGAGTGTCCAAGTGTGGGATCAGTTGTCTCCGGGCATTCAGCATGATGGGAGGAAGGAGGATCAGGGTGAGGAATATGCAGTCCAGACTCACGGCTACTGAGACTTGACCGTGTGGAAGACAGGGTGGTGGTGGCTAAGTGACTGGAAGCATTATGTGCTATCCAACCAATAACCTTTTGACACTGCTCTGTGTTCAATAGGGTGTTCTGCGGTCCCCTATTAATTGGGACAAGAAGGTTGAGCGACAAATGTGGGTGTTTTTTGTGGCACAATTTCAGCTTGCCCACGGCCTCAGCCTCGTCCTCTGCATACACCATCACGTCCACTTTCCCGTCCCTTGCCACACGCCTTGCCCATTTTAAATGGAGGACAGTATTTTCCACGTTCACTACAAATGGCTGGATTTGGACCGCAGTGATATGTGATACGTTTGATGGAAAACCACAGTTTTAAATAGCTGACCTGTAGGTTACTATTTTTCACAGCGACCTCGTGTCAATAACTTCACTGACAAACTGCAACAACATTTAAATGGAGGCCAGAAATGGCTGAATTTGGAGCTTACTTATATGTGATACGTGTGACGGAAAACCACAGTTTTAAATAGCTGGCCTGTAGGTTGCTATTTTTCACAGCGACTTTGTGTCAATAACTTCACTGACACACTGAAACAAAATTTAAGTGGAGGCCAATATTTTCCACGTTCACTACAAATTTCTGGATTTTTATCGCTGTAATATGGAAAGGATCTGGCTGTATTCTGCAGTGCCAACAAGCAAATGGAGCAGAAAAATGGTGTACTCTGAATTGCTGTTTAAGCAAATAACCAGGATTAACTTAAAAAAAAAATTCCCTGGTCCCTGATATCGGGGGCTATGTCTACAAATATCTGTAAGAACAGCAGCAGCAGGAACGTTCAATGGACCCTCTTGCACTATATGCACTGCAGCCTGCCACATACACTGCCTGCCTAATTCCTGCTATCACCACTGAATATGTGCAGCTGGATTAGTCCTCAGAAGGACTGTCAGTTCAGATGGATATAGATTAGTGTTGAGCGAACATGCTTGACACTGCTCGGTACTCGCCCGAGCATCTCGCTACGAGCATTTCCGGATTACTTGGGCGGGAGCTCAGGTCTCCGCCCTGCACCTTTGGTGCTCTTTACAGGGCCAATGAACATGCAGGGATTGCCAGCCAGTCACTATAATGCCGTAGCCATGTTGTTTGTGGGCATTACAGTGATTGGCTGGCCGCACAGCGTCACCTCGAGTATTTAAAACCGGGCGCCGCCATCTTGGACACAGTCGCCCGGGATCAGACAGTGTAGAGAGAGTGCTGCTGAGTTAGGGAGAGATATATAGTGCAAAATAGTTAGTGTAGGGTCTCTAAAGGCTGCCAAATCAAACAAACAGTCCTTTTCAGGACTAATATCCATCCCAGATATCAGGCAGGCAGGCTGTATAGGAGACGCAGTGGTTATACCAACGAACCCTGCATTACAGTTCTGTGTGCTCCTGCTGGTCAAATTGCTAGACTTATCCCCCGGTCTCAGGGGCCAGGAAAAATCCTTTTTATTTCATCTAAATCCTGTATTTTTTTTCCCTCAGTCAGACTATACAAATACGTGTCTTATTAACCTTTTGGTATTCCCCCCGCCCAAAAAAAAAAATTGAGTGTGTCTGTGACTGTTCAGACACCAATATATCTGTTTAAAATATTCTGGTGTAGGCCAGATAACTAGAAGTTTGGTTTTTCAGTTCCACGGTTCAAATCTCTGTATTATCCAGCTTTTGGCCTTTTTTTCCGTAAAAAAAAAGACAGTAATAGTTGTAAGAAAGTCCTTACTAGGAGCTGAAAGAGCCTTGGAAAACAGTGTAGACAATTCTTCAAAGCAGAGAATGAAGTTTATTCAGAGGTACGCGGCAGAACAGTTCAGAAAGCTGGCAGGGAAAATACACTTGACACTCGCAGGTGTCTAGATAAGCAAAACAGCATTGGGATATCTGGCGATGGTCTGGCCATGGTGTGGCTTCAGTCTGGCAATGGTGTGGCCTTGGCGGTGGACGGCCTGTAGACTGGCGATGGAATGGCGATGGAATGGCGATGGAATGGTCCCGAACAACAGTATCAGAGCCTTTTTATGCATAGCTTAAACAAAGGAACTACATATTGCGGCAAAAGGCGTATACATGATAACATCATACTGCAGGGAGGACGTGCATTTTAAAACAACAATGTGATAATGCAAAATGACAATATTCATGAATAGTTTTACCAAACTCCATTAAATCCATAAATCCCCATGTCCTTACTTAAGAAATGACATATTGACAACTATATTGTCCTAATTTCTATACCACAATTACAATAACATTATTTACTACCCTATAACACCACTTATTTACTCTCACATTGACCTGCAGCTGCTGTTATTAACCTTTGTGTATACCACTATACCTGCTAATGGCAGTGACATCATTTTAACGCTTCTTTGTGATTAGGACATGTGTAGGACATGCATCTCATTAGCTGCAAAACTCTTTACTCAAACTTCTGAACAAGATGGCTGCTAGGTTTAACACGGCTGCTCAGAATATTAGGACTTCTCATTCTCTTACAAGTCCCCCTCTTGTACTCTTTCCAGAGTACAACTTTACATTGATGTAATATGCCAAGGTGAATTATTATAAACATGATTATTACGGTAATTCATCATTTTATAAACTTGTGTCTGGAGCGGCAAAAATCCCTAAAAAAAGCAAAAAAAATAATACAAAGTCATTACAGTATTAGCCCCAAGATAATAAGTCCTCTAATAGTTATGTCTTTTGATCCGTGTCTTCCTTTTTTCTTCTTATTCTTTGGATTCCGGATTTTCCTGGTCTTCTCCCCCTGTCACACTATAAGATCCCCACTGTATAGTGTGAAACACCTTCTCCTGATCATCTGGTAAGTTCATGGTCACAGGAGTCGAATATGAAAATCTTTGACTGACCTAGGGAGAAAAAAAGGTGGAGTATCAATCCTTACCAGAAATGTCAGTAAGATAATTAAGAAGTCTACACTGATCAATATGAACAATTTTAACACCTTTGTTCCTTGATTTGCTACCTTGCTCTCTCCTAAAACTGTGGGGCAATTTCACTTTCAATTATTTTAGGGAAACCCCAATGTGAGAAGACATTTTTCCACAAAAGTCTAACTATAGTCAGGGCAGAATTGGTTGTGGCTGGGAGTGCCTCTACCCATTTAGAAAAGACATGGTCTAACACAAGGGCATATGTAAAACCTCCTTTTGCTGGAGGGAAGGGACCAATATAATCAATTTGAATAGACTGCCAAGGACCCTCCGCTACTTGTTTTATCCGGAGATGGGTCTTGCTTTTTCCTTTGAGATTATTCTGTAAATAGATAAGGCATTCATCATGTATCTCATGACTCAAAGCTCTCAAGTGGGGATGCCACATTTTGTGTTATACAAGCTATAGTAAAGCCTCTGGTCCTGAATGATTACATTTAATCAGGGGCTTGATCATTGTCGTTGGTATGTAAGGCACAAGCTTGTCATTAACACTTTTGTAGTACAGAGACTCCCCTTTTTCCATGGACAGAAACTCAAGGGAATTAAACAAGGATGAGCCTCCACCCTTCTCCTGTGCTTTTATAAGGTCCTGACAGGGAGAAAAAACAAGGGTTGGCTCTTGAGGCTTTTTAGTAACAGCAGCGATCACTTAATGAGGGTATTTTTCCTCCCCTGTAAGGGTGGCTTCCTTGGCTGCTTGTTCTACGTATGCAGTGCCAAGGGTGTGGGGGTCAGGAATTAGTTTTTGGTGACCTTTGATTTTACAAAAGGATCATAAATTTGGGAATTCTTTGCCCTGCTGCACAATTTGTCTGAGCATCTCTGCATGTTGTAAGGGCTTGTTCTGTGAATTAACCATCCTCCTCAGGGCCGTAACATTTATATACAAAGTGAGGGAGGAAACAACATAGGCACTGTCACTGAAAATATTCATAGGTTCGCTGAACGCTAGAATAACTTGTAGAGCTGCTTCTAATTCAGCTCTTTGGGCAGAGAAGTGACCTGGGAGTCTGTACTGCAACAACAACTGTTTATCGGGAAACCATACAGCATAACCTGTGGCATAGCATCCATCGTACCAGTATCGAGCTCCATCAATACAGGCACAAGGAACGCCCTCCTGAAAGTCTGCTCCGAAGGTGGAGAGTGTGACATTAGCCTGTTCAACTTGACAATCGTGACATTTTCCTGCGTACTGCATCATCTGGGCTAAATGATATTTTTCACCCACTTCAAATTGTAAGTCTCTGGTCTCAAAGTCAATGATCCATTGAGCTATTCTCTATGAATTTACCCCCAAGGCTTTTCCTTTCAACAGGGTTTTTATAGTTTCATGTGGGGTTTGTAGAATTAACGGAGCAAACCCCACTATGTGTCTTACTTGATTCATCGCCCAGTGCACGGCCAGTAAGTGCTTCATACATGGAGTAAAACCTTTGTCCACGAGGTGAGCAACCTTGAGTAGTAACCAAGGGCATACAACTGACTGGACACTTCAGGACTATCTGTGGGCCATTTTTGTAAAAGCACCAAGGAAATAGATACATCACCAGTGTGGGCTTGAATATAAAAGGACTGGAAAGGGTCATGGCTGATTAATGCAGTAGCTGCCATAAGGGCTTGCTTCATACCTTCTAAAGCCTGTAAGGCTTCTCCCTCTACAATGACAGGGGCGTGATCGTTATCAACTTCTTTTAACAAATCATACAATGGTTTAGCCAGATGAGCTAAGTAAAATTCTCTGGAAAAATTTACAAGACCCAAAATTTTCTAAACTCAATAATATTAGTTGTTATGAGAACAGGTTCAATAGCATTAACCCTATCATGCATTTTTTTATCTCCTGCTGAAATTGACACACCCAAAAATGTAACTTCTGACTTCATCAATTGTACTTTGTCGGGCTCATTTTGAGTCCCGCATCAGGTTTCAAGGGTCTCTTTGTGTTCATATTCATCAACAGTTTGAATTAACAAATTATCAACATATTATAAGGCTTTGCCTCCATAACCAAGGGGTTCTAAGACCTGAGCCAATGCCTGATGGAAATACTCAGGGGATCTGTGAAATCCCATGGGCGACCACATGAACAAGTACTGCACATTCTCAAAGGTAAATGTAAAGCGGAGGACAGATTCAGGTGTTAGGGGTACTGAGAAAAAGCCATTTGCAATGTCCAAACAAGAAAACACTTTACTATCACTCCTTAGCTGTGACATAACTTCAGGGACTGATGCAACTAGGTGAGCAGCTAAGGGAGTCTTCTTATTTACAAATCTCAAGTCTACAACCATTCGAAAGCAACCCTTATGTAAGGCATTGCATCCTCAGGAATTTGGTGCTGATGCTGGACAGGTGGTAGCTTTTCATTATCAATTTTAACTTGAGTTTGCATTAACACATAATCAGTTTTATTTGAGATCCATAATTACGGGAACCTTTGTTTCAATTCATTTTTAAGAACATCATTATCAACATTTTCATCATTTTCATCAGTACATGAACTTAGACTGGCAATGGGTAATTTGTGACTCTCCAACTCCTCCTCCACAGGTACAATTACAGAACAAATATTTGCTTCTTTGTTCCACCACAGAACTTTGTTACATAAATCAACAACAATTCCCATTAGTCCCAAAACATTGGTACCCAGAATAGTGGACCATTATTGTGGATTTACACAAAAAGTGCATCGAAGACCCCTTTTCTTCGATCCCCCTGTGTCCTGAAATCTCAGGTTAACTGGACGGTTTTTTACTGCTTGAATACAGGAGCTCTCAAATCCTACCAAAGTGGTAGTCTCAGGCAGTCCAGGGGATGACTGCAATTTGTGTCCTGTTACTGAAACTGAGGCTCCTGTATCGATGAGGATGTCTTCCCATGGCAGTCCCTCTATTTTCCCCCTGACATAAGGTCTTCCATCATTGCCCAGGAAATGAGGGACAAGGAAGGCAAGTGGAACAGGGGTAGCACATTATCAGTCGGTGTTACCTGCAGTGGGAAGCCCGAAAAATCCATCATCCTCATCTGAGAAAGTTTTCGATCCTGCAGCTCCCACCTCCACCCCAAAAAGATCTTCAGTAAGAAACCAGTCCTCATGATCCCACAGCTCCTTCATTAAAAGAGCATGGAGATGAGGAGGGGTGGTTCCTCCCTGAATAACATTGATCTCCGTGCTGGACAACTGGGGGCTGCTGGAGAGAAAGCAAGAGCACAAGGCTCCTGAGAGACAGGGTTAACCATCTGAAGCCCCCCATACTGCTGATATTGCCTAGGATCATTCACAGCAGGATAAGGAGATCACCGGTCAACAAAATCTCTACAACATCATCAATAGATTCAGCATTCTGCAAGACTCCTGACTTGAAAGCTCCCTCTAAGGGTATTTTCTATAAAAATTACATAAACTCTTTTCTAAACTGTTCCTCAACGCTTTCAAGATGTCTTATCACCACATTCTGTTTCTCTAAATGTCTATTCTTCTATTCTATGTCTCCTGTCCTCAATCTTATTCCTGTCAATCTTTGCTACCCCTCCCATCTCATCAATGACTAATTGTTAAGCCCAGTATTCATACCCATCTTTCCCTACTATCTCTGCTAGCTTTAGACTTTCATCCAGCTTTTCTACGCTCTCTCTGAACACTGCCCCTCCCTGGGTGATCACATTAACATGCTGTCTTGCAGGAAATCTATCAATGGACTGAAGAAAGCAATAACTCTCTTACACAAAGCCACTGTTTGGCTACTATCTTTACCCAATGCCCTTTTCTCATCTAGTTCCCTGCTTTCTTTTGTTAACCACTGCAAACAATTTAGCCAAGTGGATTTAACATTAACCCCCTCCAGCTAGGGTGTGCCAGTATGCTTATCTGCTTGCTTTCCTAACCACTCCATACTGGAGGACTACAAGGACGCGTTTTCTCTGTTCTGGTATTAACAAGTGCAATTTAAGCAAAAGTTAGATACTCACACCTCTCTGTCTGGAAGACCCTTTGCCGGCTTGAGTCGACTAAAAGAGGTGTGGCCGCGTTTCCAGCCTCTCTCGCTACGCTTGCCAGGCGTCTCCCTCCGCCTTTTAAAGCCTTATTGCTACCGGGCTCACAAAGTCTTCTTCACGTCCTTGTAGATAACTCACGTAGAGGTTTCTTCTTGGTTGCACATATATTTTTATAGTCCTTCGCTTTTATAGTTTTCTTATAAATTCCGGCAGGCTTGAAGCGCTCCACGAGATGTCCTCTATCCGGCTGGCTTACTTTGAGCGATTTACACGTGGCGCCACGCCTTTTCTGCCCTTCCAGTCTCTAGCTCCTCATCTACAATCCTCTCCTTCTGGTTCTTCTGAAGTCAGCTCCAATGAGCCGCTCCTCTTGGCTGGCTGCGCCAATTGTAAGAAAGTCCTTACTAGGAGCTGAAAGAGCCTTGGAAAACAGTGTAGACAATTCTTCAAAGCAGAGAATGAAGTTTATTCAGAGGTACGCGGCAGAACAGTTCAGAAAGCTGGCAGGGAAAATACACTTGACACTCGCAGGTGTCTAGATAAGCAAAACAGCATTGGGATATCTGGCGATGGTCTGGCCATGGTGTGGCTTCAGTCTGGCAATGGTGTGGCCTTGGCGGTGGACGGCCTGTAGACTGGCGATGGAATGGCGATGGAATGGCGATGGAATGGTCCCGAACAACAGTATCAGAGCCTTTTTATGCATAGCTTAAACAAAGGAACTACATATTGCGGCAAAAGGCGTATACATGATAACATCATACTGCAGGGAGGACGTGCATTTTAAAACAACAATGTGATAATGCAAAATGACAATATTCATGAATAGTTTTACCAAACTCCATTAAATCCATAAATCCCCATGTCCTTACTTAAGAAATGACATATTGACAACTATATTGTCCTAATTTCTATACCACAATTACAATAACATTATTTACTACCCTATAACACCACTTATTTACTCTCACATTGACCTGCAGCTGCTGTTATTAACCTTTGTGTATACCACTATACCTGCTAATGGCAGTGACATCATTTTAACGCTTCTTTGTGATTAGGACATGTGTAGGACATGCATCTCATTAGCTGCAAAACTCTTTACTCAAACTTCTGAACAAGATGGCTGCTAGGTTTAACACGGCTGCTCAGAATATTAGGACTTCTCATTCTCTTACAATAGTGTCTCCCTGACTGTTCAGACACAAATATATATGTTTAAAATATTCTGGTGTAGGCCAGATAACTAGAAGTTTGGTTTTGCAGTTCCACGGTTCAAATCTCTGCATTATCCAGCTTTTGGCCCTTTTCACATAAAAAAAAACAGTAATAGTGTCTCCCTGACAGTTCAGACACAAATATATCTGTTTAAAAGATTCTGGTGTAGGCCAGAGAAACAGAACTGTGGTTTTCCTCTTCCACGGTTCTAATCTCCTTTTTATTACACTTTTTCCATTGATACTGCGAGTGTAAGCTATTTTATTTCATTTACAATGGGCAAGGCGCGTGGCAAGGGACGTGGAACTGGACGTTCTGGTGATGGTGCGTGTAGAGGACGGGTCCGTGGCCAAGGTGAAAATATGCCACAACCACAGCCACATCTTCTCGCTCCCACTTCTTGACCGAATTACTAGGGAAGCACACTACAACACCAGTATTGTGAACTGATCAGTGTGTACAGGTTATTAATTGGATAGCAGATAATACTTCCCGTTACCTGGGCACCACCACCTCCGGTCTGTCTTCCACACGGTCAAGTTTTAGTAGCCGTGAGTCTCGACCGCATACTCCTCCTCACCCTGATGCTCCTTCCTCCCAGCATGCCGAGTGTCGTCAAACAGCAACTGATCCCACAGTTGGACACTCTGAAGAGCTGTTCACTGGTCCATTTCCATATTTGTGCCCCTCGCCTGCTCCTCTTGAAATGGTGGAAGAGGAGATCTCATGTAGCGATGCCCAAATATTTGAACAGCCATGGCCACAGGAAGTCGACGCTGGCAATTTGTCACAAGAGGTGGACGATGACGAGACACAATTGCCAGGAAGTGAGGAGGAGGATCGTGGTGCGCAAGTGGAAGAGGAGGAGGTGGTGGATGATCTAGTAACTGACCCAACGTGGCAGGAGGACTCGCAGAGCGAGGCCAGCAGCACACAGGGGGAGGGAGGCAGGGTACCCCAACAGGCAGGAAGAAGTAGTGTGGTGGCCGCACACAGAAGGCGGGCAACAGTTACCCGTAACACCAACATGAGAGACATTGCCAGTACAACCGGTAGGTCTTCCAGAGTCTGGAATTTTTTTAAAGACTCTGCTGATAACCCCAAAAAGGCCATTTGTACCACCTGCCATGCCAGCATCAGCAGGGGTGACAAAACTACCAGTCTGACCACCACCAGCATGATCAGGCACATGTCAGCAAAGCACCCGACTTTGTGGGGGTCCACGACCAGTGTCAGCGGGTGTCACCACTGCATGTTCCGCTGTTGTGCATGTAAGAGAACCCCCTGTTGTGCGTGCAAGGCATTCCCCTGTCCATACTGCATGCAAAGATGCCCCCTCCTCTCAGTCTTCACTTGTTATCGCAGTTTCTCAAGAAACAGCATCAACGTCCACGTCCCACCGCAGCGTTCAATTGTCCATATCCCAGACCTTTGAACGAAAGCGCAAATTCGCAGCCAACGCCCCACAGGCCACAGTCCTAAATTCGCACATTTCACGACTGCTTGCATTGGAAATGCTGCCTTTTAGGCTGGTGGAGACGGAATCCTTCCGCAACCTTATGGCGGTGGCCGTCCCTCGGTACTCGGTCCCCAGCCGACACTATTTTGCCCCTTGTGCCATCCCCGCACTACCCAAGCACATGTCCCAAAACATCTGCCATGCCCTCAACAACGCAGTTACTGGGAGAGTCCACCTGACAACAGACAAGTGGACAAGTGCTTGTGGCCAGGGATGGTACATCTCCCTGACGGCACACTGGGTAAACATAGTGGAAGCCGGGACCCAGTCGTACCTTGGGACGGAACACATCCTCCCCACACCGAGGATTGCGGGCCCAATGTCAGTCAGAGTTGCCCCCACAGTGAACTCTACCCTCCACATGTTGCAAAGGATTTGTGAGCAGAAGAGAGCAGTTGTGGACTACCAGCTACAACAAGGCCATCGATATTCAGGTCAGACTTCACACATAAGACCTCAGGAGTGGACCTGGATGTCTGACATTTGTACCATCCTGACAAACTTTGAGGAGTCCACCAAGATGGTGAGTGGCGATGATGCCATCATTAGCGTCAGCATCCCACTTGTCTGTCTTTTTCAGCGCTCTCTGCAGAGAATTAAAGAGGAGGCATTGCAGCCAGAGTATGATGAGATGGATCAAGAAGCCGTAGCGGGCGATTACACACAGCCCAGCCTCATCTCATCCAAACGTGCATTGGGGGACAATGAGGGAGAGGAGGAGGAGGAGGAAGAACAGGAGCTGGTATCATGCGCTGTAGACGGTAGTACCTGTACAACTGTCATACCGTCGGTTCAGCGTGGGTGGCCTGAGGACAGGGGGGAGGAGGAGGAGGAGAGCATGGTCAGTCATCATCTTGGTGAGGACACGGAAGTCTTGCCCGTTACCAGTCTGGCATGCATGGCTGACTTTATGTTACGCTGCCTTAACTGTGACCCTCGCGTTGTCAAATTGCTGGGTGACAGTCATTACTGTTTGGTTACACTTTTAGACCCCCGCTACAAGTAGAACTTTCACTCTCTTATTCCTGAAGTGGAGAGGTCTACAAAAATGGGGCAGTACCAGAAGGCCCTTGCTGCAGAACTGTTAAAAAAATTCCCATCTGAACACTCTAGCGGCAGAGGTCACAGTTCGTTGCCCAACCAAGGCGTACAGGCGAGAGAGACGCAGCTCCAATCCAGCAGAGGCAGAGGAACACTGTCAATGTTCTGGGACAGCTTTCTGAGATCCGCCCAGCTTACAGGCCCTGAGGCGCGGGGTACTCTCACAAGGAGTGGAAAGTTTCAAAAGATGGTGAGGGAGTACCTTGCCGACCGTACCAGCATCCTCCGTGATTCCTCTGTGCCTTTTAATTATTGGGTATCCAAGCTGGACACTTGGAATGAACTCGCTCTGTACGCCTTGGAGGTCCTGGCCTGCCCTGCCGCTAGCGTGTTATTGGAGCGTGTTTTTAGTGCCGCTGGGGGAATTATAACTGATAAGCGCACTCGCCTGACAACTGACAATGCTGACAAGCTGACCCTTATCAAAATGAACAAGGGCTGGATTGGGCCAGACTTCTCATCACAACCAAATGACAGCAGAGTAACATGAAGTCAAATCCACTGAGTTATTTCGGGAGGTGTATTCCCATGCACCGCTTCACACCCACACATGGGTATACGCTTCCTCATTTCGGCTGTATTTTGCTCTTCTCCTTATCCTCAGCCTCCACCACCACTATACCACCAGGGTGGCCATGGTCCGTGTTGCCAGCATTGCTAGTTCCTCCGTCCTAATTTTTGGCAGCTTTTGCTTGGAAGGCATAGGCAAAGACTATGGGAGACCCACTCCCCAATAATGGGAATAATGTTTTTAATATGCTGTACTGCATAGCTCTTGTAAGGGGCATGCAAACCGTCTTGTTAAACCACTCTGAACTCCACAGCTCTTCCAAGGGGCATTAAAACTGTCTTGTTAAGCTACTGTGACCACCACCACTCGTCCAAGGGGCATTAAAACTGTCTTGTTAAACCACTCTGAACTCCACAGCTCTTCTAAGGGGCATTAAAACCGTCTTGTTAAGCTACTGTGACCTCCACCACTCTTGCAAAGGGCATTAAAACCGTCTTGTTAAGATGCTGCGACCTCCACCACTCTTCCAAGGGGCATTGATATTGTCTTTTTATTCCACTGCGACCTCCAACACTCTTCCAAGGGGCATTAAATCCGTCTTGTTAAGCTACGGTGACCTCCACCACTGTTCTAAGGGGCATTAAAACCGTCTTGTTAAGCTCCAGCGACCTCCACGTCTCTTTCAAGGTGCATTGATATTGTCTTTTTATTCCACTGTGACATCCACGTCTCTTCCAAGGGGCATTTAAACCCTCCTGTTAAGCTACTGTGACCTCCACGTCTCTTCCAAGGGGCATTAAAACCGTTTTTTTAAGCTACTGTGACCTCCACGTCTCTTCCAAGGGGCATTAAAACCGTCTTGTTAAGCTACTGCGACCTCCACCATTCTTCCACGGGGCATTGATATAGTCTTTTTATTCCACTGCGACCTCCACCACTCTTCCAAGGGGCATTTAAACCCTTTTTTTTAAGCTACTGTGATCTCCACGTCTCTTCCAAGGGGCATTAAAACCGTCTTGTTAAGCTACTATGACCTCCACCACTCTTCCAAGGGGCATTAAAACCATATTGTTAAGCTATTGCGACCTCCACCACTCTTCCAAGGGGCATTGATATTGTCTTTTTATTCCACTGTGACCTCCACGTCTCTTCCTAGGGGCACTAAAACCATCGTGTTAAGCTACTGCGACTGCCACCACTCTGCCAAGGGGCATTGATATTGTCTTTTTATTCCACTGTGACCTCCACGTCTCTTCCAAGGGGCATTAAAACCGTCTTGTTAAGCTACTGCGACCTCCACTACTCTTCCTAGGGGCATTAATATTGTCTTTTTATTCCACTGTGACCTCCACGTCTCTTCCAAAGGGCACTAAAACCATCTTGTTAAGCTACTGTGACCACCACTCTTCCAAGGGGCATTGATATTGTCTTTTTATTCCACTGTGACCTCCACGTCTCTTCCAAAGGGCATTAAAACCATCGTGTTAAGCTACTGTGACCTCCACCCCTCTTCCAAGGGGCCTTGATATTGTCTTTTTTTACCACTGTGACCTCCACGTCTCTTCCAAGGGGCATTAAAACCGTCTTTTTAAGCTACTGCGACCTACACCATTCTTCCAAGGGACATTGATATTGTCTTTTTATTTCACTGTGACCTCCACGTCTCTTCCAAGGGAGATTAAAACCGTCTTGTTAAGCTCCTGAGACCTCCACCACTCTTCCAAGGGGCATTAATATTGTCTTTTTATTCCACTGTGACCTCCACGTCTCTTCCAAAGGGCACTAAAACCGTCTTGTTAAGCTACTGCGACCACCACTCTTTCAATGGGCATTGATATTGTTTTTTTATTCCACTGTGACCTCCACGTCTCTTCCAAGGGGCATTAAAACCGTCGTGTTAAGCTACTGTGACCTCCACCATTCTTCCAAGGGGCATTGATATTGTCTTTTTTTTCCACTGTGAAGTCCACGTCTCTTCCAAGGGGCATTAAAACCGTCTTGTTAAGCTACTGCGACCTCCAGCACTCATCCAAGGGACATTGATATTGTCTTTTTATTCCACTGTGACCTCCACGTCTCTTCCAAAGGGCATTAAAACTGTCTTGTTAAGCTACTGCGACCTCCACCACTCTTCCAAGGGGCATTAATATTGTCTTTTTATTCCACTGTGACCTCCACATCTCTTCCAAGGGGCACTAAAACCGTCTTGTTAAGCTGCTGCGACCACCACTCTTTTAAGGGGCATTGATATTGTCTTTTTTTTCCACTGTGACCTCCACGTCTCTTCCAAGGAGCATTAAAACCGTCATGCTAAGCTAGTGTGACCTCCACCACTCTTCCAAGGGGCATTGATATTGTCTTTTTATTCCAATGTGACCTCCTCGTTTCTTCCAAGGGGCATTAAAACCGTCTTGTTAAGCTACTGCGACCTCCACCACACTTCCAAGGGGCATTGATATTGTCTTTTTATTCCAATGTGACCTCCACGTCTCTTCCAAAGGTTATTAAAACCGTCTTGTTAAACTACTGCGACCTCCACCACTCTTCCAAGGGGCATTGATATTGTCTTTTTATTCCACTGTGACCTCCACGTCTCTTTCAAGGGGCATTAAAACTGTCTTGTTAAGCTACTGCGACCTCCGCAACTCTTCCAATGGGCATTGGTATTGTCTTTTTATTCCACTGTGATCTCCACGTCTCTTCCAAAGGAGATTAAAACCGTCTTGTTAAGCTCCTGCGAGCTCCACCACTCCTCCAAGAGGCATTGATATTGTCTTTTTATTCCACTGTGACCTCCACGTCTCATCCAAAGGAGATTAAAACCGTCTTGTTAAGCTCCTGCGAACTCCACGCCTCTTCCAAGGGGCATTAAAACTGTCTTGTTAAGCTACTGCGACCTCCACCACTCTTCCAAGGGGCAATAATATTGTCTTTTTATTCCACTGTGACCTCCACATCTCTGCCAAGGGGCACTAAAACCGTCTTGTTATCTACTGCGACCACCACTCTTTCACGGGGCATTGATATTGTCTTTTTATTCCACTGTGACCTCCACGTCTCTTCCAAGGAGCATTAAAACCGTCATGTTAAGCTACTGTGACCTCCACCACTCTTCCAAGGGGCATTGATATTGTCTTTTTAGTCCACTGTGACCTCCACGTCTCTTCTAAGGGGCATTAATACTGTCTTGTTAAGCTACTGCGACCTCCACCATTTTTCCAAGGGGTATTGATATTGTCTTTATATTCCACTCTGACCTCCACGTCTCTTCCAAGGGGCATTAAAACTGTCTTGTTAAGCTACTGCGACCTCCACCACTCTTCCAAGGGGCATTAATATGGTCTTTTAATTCCACTGTGACCTCCAAGTCTCTTCCAAGGAGCTTTAAAACCGTCGTGTTAAGCTAC
Organism: Phyllobates terribilis; assembly: GCF_046119375.1. NCBI lineage: Eukaryota > Metazoa > Chordata > Amphibia > Anura > Dendrobatidae > Phyllobates > Phyllobates terribilis. The sequence continues at coordinate 20,482,020 of NW_027362769.1, forward strand.
TGTGACCTCCACCACTCTTCCAAGGGGCATTGATCTTGTCTTTTTATTCCACTGTGACCTCCACGTCTCTTTCAAGGGGCATTAAAACTGTTTTGTTAAGCTACTGCGACCTCCACCACTCTTTCAAGGGGCATTGATATTGTCTTTTTATTCCACTGTGACCTCCACGTCTCTTCCAAGGGGCATTAAAACCGTCTTGTTAAGCTACTGTGACCTCCACCACTCTTCCAAGGGGTATTGATATTGTCTTTTTATTCCACTATGACCTCCATGTCTCTTCCAAGGGGCATTAAAACCGTCTTGTTAAGCTACTGCGACCTCCTCCACTCTTTCTAGGGGCATTGATATTGTCTTTTCATTCCACTGTGACCTTCACGTCTCTTCCAAGGGGCATTAAAACCGTCTTGTTAAGCTACTGCAACCTCCACCACTTTTCCAAGGGGCATTAAAACCATCTTGTTAAGCTACTGTGACCTCCACGTCTCTTCCAAGGGGAATTAAGACCGTCTTGTTAAGCTACTGTGACCACCACCACTCTTCCAAGGGGCATTAAAACTGTCTTGTTAAGCTACTGCGACCTCCACCACTCTTCCAAGGGGCATTGATATTGTCTTTTTATTCCACTGTGACCTCCACGTCTCTTCCAAGGCGCATTAAAACCGTCTTGTTAAGCTGCTGCGACCTCCACCACTCTTCCAAGGGGCATTGATATTGTCTTTTTATTCCACTGTGACCTCTTCGTCTCTTCCAAGGTGCATTAAAACCGTCTTGTTAAGCTACTGCGACCTCCACCACTCTTCCAAAGGGCATTGATATTCTCTTTTTATTCCACTGCGACCTCCACCACTCTTCCAAGGGTCATTTAAACCGTTTTGTTAAGCTACTGTGACCTCCACGTCTCTTCCAAGGAGCATTAAACCATCTTGTTAAGCTATTGTGAACTCCACCACTCTTCCAGGGGCATTAAAACCGTATTGTTAAGCTACTGCGACCTCCACCACTCTTCCAAGGGGCATTGATATTGTCTTTTTATTCCACTGTGACCTCCACGTCTCCTCCAATGGGCATTAAAACCGTCTTGTTAAGCTACTGCGATCATCACCACTCTTCCAAGGGGCGTTGATATTGTCTTTATATTCCACTGTGACCTCCACATCTCTTCCAAGGGGCATTAAAATCGTCTTGTTAAGCTACTTTGAACTCCACCACTCTTCCAAGGGGCATTGATAATGTCTTTTTATTCCACTGTGACCTCCTCGTCTCTTCTAAGGGGCATTAAAACCGTCTTGTTAAGCTACTGTGACCTCCACCACTCTTCCAAGGGGCATTGATATTGCCTTTTTATTCCACTGTGACCTCCACGTCTCTTTCACGGGGCATTAAAACTGTCTTGTTAAGCTACTGCGACCTCCACCACTCTTCCAAGGGGCATTGATATTGTCTTTTTATTCCACTGTGACCTCCACGTCTCTGCCAAGTCGCATTAAAACCGTCTTGTTAAGCTGCTGCGACCTCCACCACTCTTCCAAGGGGCATTGATATTGTCTTTTTATTCCACTGTGACCTCCTCATCTCTTCCAAGGGGCATTAAAATCGTCTTGTTAAGCTACTGCGACCTCCACCACTCTTCCACGGGGCATTGATATTGTCTTTTTATTCCACTGCGACCTCCATCACTCTTCCAAGGGTCATTTAAACCATTTTGTTAAGCTACTGTGTCCTCCACATCTCTTCCAAGGAGCATTACACCGTCTTGTTAAGCTACTGTGAAAACCACCACTCTTCCAGGGGCATTAAAATCGTCTTGTTAAGCTACTGCGACCTCCACCACTCGTCCAAGGGGCATTCATATTGTCTTTTTATTCCACTGTGACCTCCACGTCTCTTCCAAGGTGCATCAAAACCGTCTTGTTAAGCTACTGCGACCTCCAGCATTCTTCCAAGGGGCATTGATATTGTCTTTTTATTCCACTTTGACCTCCACGTCTCCTCCAATGGACATTAAAACCGTCTTGTTAAGCTACTGCGACCTCCACCACTCTTCCAAGGGGCATTGATATTGCCTTTTGATTCCACTGTGATCTCCACGTCTCTTCCAAGGGGCATTAAAACCCTCTTGTTAAGCTACTGCGATCACCACCACTCTTCCAAGGGGCGTTGATATTGCCTTTATATTCCACTGTGACCTCCACGTCTCTTCCAAGGGGCATTAAAATCGTCTTGTTAAGCTACTTTGAACTCCACCACTCTTCCAAGGGGCATTGATAATGTCTTTTTATTCCACTGTGTCGTCCTCGTCTCTTCTAAGGGGCATTAAAACCGTCTTGTTAAGCTACTGCGACCTCCACCACTTTTCCAAAGGGCATTAAAACCGACTTGTTAAGCTGCTGTGACCTCCACGTCTCTTCCACGTGGCATTAAGACCGTCCTGTTAAGCTACTGCAACCTCTACCATTTATCCACGGGGCATTGATATAGTCTTTTTATTCCAGTGCGAATTCCACCACTCTTCCAAGGGGCATTTAAACTGTTTTGTTAAGCTACTGTGACCTCCACGTCTCTTGCAAGGGGAATTAAAACCATCTTGTTAAGCTACTGTGACCTCCACCACTCTTCCAAGGGGCATTAAAACCGTCTTGTTAAGCTACTGCGACCTCCACCACTCTTCCAAGGGGCATTGATATTGTCTTTTTATTCCACTGTAACCTCCTCGTCTCTTCTAAGGGGCATTAAAACCGTCTTGTTAAGCTACTGTGACCTCCACCACTCTTCCAAGGGGCATTGATATTGCCTTTTTATTCCACTGTGACCTCCACATCTCTTTCACGGGGCATTAAAACCGTCTTGTTAAGCTACTGCGACCTCCACCACTCTTCCAAGGGGCATTGATATTGTCTTTTTATTCCACTATGACCTCCACATCTCTTCAAGGGGCATTAAAACCGTCTTGTTAAGCTAATGCGACCTCCACCACTCTTCCAAGGGGCATTGATATTGTCTTTTTATTCCACTGTGACCTCCTTGTCTTTTCCAAGTGGCATTAAAACCGTCTTGTTAAGCTACTGCGACCGCCACCACACTTCTAAGGGGCATTGATATTGTCTTTTTATTCCACTGTAATCTCCACGTCTCTTCCAAGGGGCATTAAAACTGCCTTTTTAAACTACTGCAACCTCCACCACTCTTCCAAGGGGTATTGTTATTGTCTTTTTATTCCACTATGACCTCCACGTCTCTTCCAAGGGGCATTAAAACCGTCTTGTTAAGCTACTGCGACCTCCTCCACTCTTCCAAGGGGCATTGATATTGTCTTTTTTTCCACTGTGACCTCCACGTCTCTTCCAAGGGGCATTAAAACTGTCTTGTTAAGCTACTGCGACCTCCACCACTTTTCCAAAGGGCATTAAAACCGACTTGTTAAGCTGCTGTGACCTCCACGTCTCTTCCACGTGGCATTAAGACCGTCCTGTTAAGCTACTGCAACCTCTACCATTTATCCACGGGGCATTGATATAGTCTTTTTATTCCACTGCGAATTCCACCACTCTTCCAAGGGGCATTGATATTGTCTTTTTATTCCACTGTGACCTCCTCGTCTCTTCCAAGGGGCATTAAAACCGTCTTGTTAAGCTACTGCAACCTCCACCACTCTTCCACGGGGCATTGATATTGTCTTTTTATTCCACTGCGACCTCCATCACTCTTCCAAGGGTCATTTAAACCATTTTGTTAAGCTACTGTGACCTCCACATCTCTTCCAAGGAGCATTACACCATCTTGTTAAGCTACTGTGAAAACCACCACTCTTCCAGGGGCATTAAAATCGTCTTGTTAAGCTACTGCGACCTCCACCACTCTTCCAAGGGGCATTGATATTGTCTTTTTATTCCACTGTGACCTCCACGTCTCTTCCAAGGTGCATCAAAACCGTCTTGTTAAGCTACTGCGACCTCCACCATTCTTCCAAGGGGCATTGATATTGTCTTTTTATTCCACTTTGACCTCCACGTCTCCTCCAATGGGCATTAAAACTGTCTTGTTAATCTACTGTGACCTCCACCACTCTTCCAAGGGGCATTGATATTGCCTTTTTATTCCACTGTGACCTCCACGTCTCTTCCAAGGGGCATTAATACCTTCTTGTTAAGCTACTGCGACCTCCACAAATTATCCAATGGGCATTGATATTGTCTTTTTATTCCACTGTTACCTCCACATCTCTTCCAAGGGGCATTAAATCCGTCTTGTTAAGCTACTGCGACCTCCACCACTCTTCCAATGGGCATTGATATTTTCTTTTTATTCCACTGTGACCTCCACGTGTCTTCCAAGGGGCATTAAAACCGTCTTGTTAAGCTACTGCGACCTCCGCCACCCTTCCAAGGGGCATTGATGTTGTCTTTTTATTCCACTGTGTCCTCCTCATCTCTTCCAAGGGGCATTAAAACAGTCTTGTTAAGCTACTGCGACGTCCACCACTCTTCCAAGGGGCTTTGATATTGTCTTTTTATTCCACTGTGACCTTCTCGTCTCTTCCAAGGGGCATTAAAACCGTCTTGTTAAGCTACTGCGACTTCCACCACTCTTCCAAGGGGCATTGATATTGTCTTTTTATTCCACTGTGACCTCCACGTCTCTTCCAAGGGGCATAAAAACCGTCTTGTTAAGCTACTGCGACCTCCACCACTCTTCCAAGGGGCATTGATATTGTCTTTTTATTCCACTGTGACCTCCTCGTCTCTTCCAAGTGGCATTAAAACCGTCTTGTTAAGCTACTGCGACCGCCACCACACTTCCAAGGGGCATTGATATTGTCTTTTTATTCCACTGTGACCTCCACGTCTCTTCCAGGGGGCATTAAAACTGTCTTGTTAAGCTACTGCGACCTCCACCACTCTTCCAATGGGCATTGATATTGTCTTTTTATTCCACTGTTACCTCCACGTGTCTTCCAAGAGGCATTAAAACCGTCTTGTTAAGCTACTGCGACCTCCGCCACCCTTCAAAGGGGCATTGATATTGTCTTTTTATTCCACTGTGACCTTCACATCTCTTCCAAGGGGCATTAAAGCAGTCTTGTTAAGCTACTGCGACCTCCACCACTCTTCCAAGGGATATTGATATTGTCTTTTTATTCCACTGTGACCTCCACGTCTCTTCCAAGGGGCATTAATACCTTCTTGTTAAGCTACTGCGACCTCCACAAATTATCCAATGGGCATTGATATTGTCTTTTTATTCCACTGTTACCTCCACATCTCTTCCAAGGGGCATTAAATCCGTCTTGTTAAGCTACTGCGACCTCCACCACTCTTCCAATGGGCATTGATATTTTCTTTTTATTCCACTGTGACCTCCACGTGTCTTCCAAGGGGCATTAAAACCGTCTTGTTAAGCTACTGCGACCTCCGCCACCCTTCCAAGGGGCATTGATGTTGTCTTTTTATTCCACTGTGTCCTCCTCATCTCTTCCAAGGGGCATTAAAACAGTCTTGTTAAGCTACTGCGACGTCCACCACTCTTCCAAGGGGCTTTGATATTGTCTTTTTATTCCACTGTGACCTTCTCGTCTCTTCCAAGGGGCATTAAAACCGTCTTGTTAAGCTACTGCGACTTCCACCACTCTTCCAAGGGGCATTGATATTGTCTTTTTATTCCACTGTGACCTCCACGTCTCTTCCAAGGGGCATAAAAACCGTCTTGTTAAGCTACTGCGACCTCCACCACTCTTCCAAGGGGCATTGATATTGTCTTTTTATTCCACTGTGACCTCCTCGTCTCTTCCAAGTGGCATTAAAACCGTCTTGTTAAGCTACTGCGACCGCCACCACACTTCCAAGGGGCATTGATATTGTCTTTTTATTCCACTGTGACCTCCACGTCTCTTCCAGGGGGCATTAAAACTGTCTTGTTAAGCTACTGCGACCTCCACCACTCTTCCAATGGGCATTGATATTGTCTTTTTATTCCACTGTTACCTCCACGTGTCTTCCAAGAGGCATTAAAACCGTCTTGTTAAGCTACTGCGACCTCCGCCACCCTTCAAAGGGGCATTGATATTGTCTTTTTATTCCACTGTGACCTTCACATCTCTTCCAAGGGGCATTAAAGCAGTCTTGTTAAGCTACTGCGACCTCCACCACTCTTCCAAGGGATATTGATATTGTCTTTTTATTCCACTGTGATCTCCACGTCCCTTCCAACGGGCATTAAAATCTTCTTGTTAAGCTACTGCGACCTCCACCAATTATCCAATGGGCATTGATATTGTCTTTTTATTCCACTGTGACCTCCACGTCTCTTCCAAGGGGCATTAAATCCGTCTTGTTAAGCTACTGCGACCTCCACCACTTTTCCAATGGGCATTGATATTTTCTTTTTATTCCACTGTGACCTCCACGTGTCTTCCAAGGGGCATTATAACAGTCTTGTTAAGCTACTGCGACCTCCGCCACCCTTCCAAGGGGCATTGATATTGTCTTTTTATTCCACTGTGTCCTCCACATCTCTTCCAAGGGGCATTAAAACAGTCTTGTTAAGCTACTGCGACGTCCACCACTCTTCCAAGGGGCTTTGATATTGTCTTTTTATTCCACTGTGACCTTCTCGTTTCTTCCAAGGGGCATTAAAACCGTCTTGTTAAGCTACTGTGACCTACATCACTCTTCCAAGGGGCATTGATATTGCCTTTTTATTCCACTGTGACCTCTACGTCTCTTCCAAGGGGCATTAAAACCGTCTTGCTAAGCTACTGCGACCTCCACCACTCTTCCAAGGGGCATTGATATTGTCTTTTTATTCCACTGTGACCTCCACGTCTCTTCCAAGGGGTATGAAAACCGTCTTGTTAAGCTACTGCGACCTCCACCACTCTTCCAAGGGGCATTGATATTGTCTTTTTATTCCACTGTGACTCCTTTGGCTGTTGGAGCTGAAAAGAGGACATCGGTAAACCAGGGGAGGAGTCCTGAGGAGATAATATGCATATTCCCACTACATTTTGGGGTAAGTGAAGAGTGTCCGCGAGCTCAAAGAACACTAGATTTTGGCTGTTGGAGCTGAAAAGAGGACATCGGTAAACCAGGGGAGGAGTCCTGAGGAGATAATTTGCATATTCCCACTGCATTTTGGGGTAAGTGAAGAGTCTCCGCGAGCTCAAAGAACACTGGATTTTGGCTGTTGGAGCTGAAAAGAGGAGATCGGTAAACCAGGGGAGGAGTCCTGAGGAGATAATTTGCATATTCCCACTGCATTTTGGGGTAAGTGAAGAGTCTCCGCGAGCTCAAAGAACACTGGATTTTGGCTGTTGGAGCTGAAAAGAGGTCATCAGTAAACCGCGCGCTGGTAGGCGCGCGCATTTTGAAGCTTTTTTTTAAGCTTTTTTCTCTGTTTTCAGAACATTAACAGTAAGAACATGGAAGAGTCCAGGAGCCATTTGGTGAGCTGCATATCCTGCTACATGTTCACAGACTTGCCAGTGGAAAAGCCAAACTTCACATGCCAGAAATGCAAGCTTGTGTCCCTGTTGGAGGAAAAGTTGCGAAATCTAGAAGAGAGGTTAACTACCTTGAAAATCATTAAGGACGGTGAAGAGTTCTTAGACAGAGCAGAATTATCTCTTCATGATTCAGAAAGAGAAGAAATTCGAACTGCCCCTGATGCAACAGAGTAATGGAAGCACCACAGAAGCAGGAGGATCGAGAGGCAGTCAGCACCCATACTGCTCAGGAACCAGTACCAGGCTCTCTCGCAGGAGAACCATGAAGAAATACAGCAAGATAAGACTTTGCCAGCAATGAATAACCTTGTAAGCACTCAGAATCCTCCTGGATGGAGAAAGAAGAATGTTGTGAAGAAAAAACGGAGAGTGGTGGTCATGGGGGATTCCCTGTTAAGAGGAACAGAGGCCGCTATCTGCAGACCAGACATAACCTCAAGAGAAATGTGCTGTCTTCCAGGAGCAAAAATTAAAGATGTGTCTGACAGGATATCAAGACTCTTCAGACCTACAGATCACTACCCATTCCTGCTAATACATGTGGGGACAAATGATACCACAAGAAAGGACCTGGAAACCATCTGCAGTGACTTTGAAGACTTAGGCAAGAAAGTGAAAGAATTGGGAGCGCAAGTGGTCTTCTCATCCATCCTCCCAGTGGATGGCCATGGAACAATGAGGTGGAATAAGATTCTACAGGTGAACAACTGGCTACGTCGATGGTGCCGTCAACAAGGATTTGGATTTCTGGATCACGGAATGAATTACCTATACGATGGACTACTTGCTAGAGGTGGGGTGCACCTTACGAAGACTGGAAAACATGTATTTGGAAGTCGCCTTGCTACACTCATCAGGAGAGCTTTAAACTAGAACAATGTGGGAAGGGAAGCAAACGGCAAGAAAAAGCTATACAGCTGACAAATACTATTGAGATCTCTGATACTGGAAGTGGAAAGGAAGAACAAAGACAAAACAATTTAAATAATAAAAATATGGGAGGAAGAGAAACCAATCACAAACTAAAATGTTTTTATACAAATGCACAAAGCATGGGCAACAAACAAGGAGAATTGGAAGTAGTAATGCAGGAAAAGTAATATGATGTCATTGGAATCACTGAAACTTGGTGGGATGATACACATGATTGGAATAAAAGACTAAAAGGATACAACTTATTTGCAAGAAACAGACTTGATAAACGAGGAGGAGGTGTCGCATTGTATGTTAGAAAAGCGTATATCTGCACAGAGATTGAAGCAGAGACTGGGAGTTCTGTGGAAACTGTTTGGGTAAGAATACAAGGAGAGAACAACGGAAAGGACACCATTGTAGGCATTTACTACAGGCCACCTGGGCAAGCTGAAGATATGGATGAACTCTTTATGTATCAAATGACCAAGTTCTCCAAAAAATATGACGTAGTGGTCATGGGAGATTTCAACTATCCAGACATTTGTTGGGAATCTCTCTCAAGTAAAACTAACAGGTCAAGCAAATTCTTATCCTCTCTTGCTGACAACTTTATCTTCCAAAAGGTAGGGGAGAAAACAAGGGGATCTGCTACTTTGGATCTAATCCTTATAAACAGGGAGGAAATGGTTGAGGAGGTAAAGGTGGCTGGGACCCTAGGAGGCAGCGATCATGCTATTATAGAATTTTGGATAACTAGAGGAGGAAGACATGTGAAGACTCAAACTTCAAGGTTAGATTTTAGAAAGGCAGATTTTAAGAGACTCAGAAAGAGAATAGGAGGGATCCAATGGCTGGATGTCCTTAAGGACAAAAATGTCCAGGAAGGATGGGAAATTTTTAAAAATGAGATTCTCAAAGCACAATCGTTAACAATCCCGAAAAGTAGGAAGAATGGGAAGCATTTAAGGAAACCAGGATGGATGAACACAGAACTTAAACACATGCTAAAAAGAAAGAAAGAAATGTTTATTAAATGGAAAGAGGGAGGCATATCTAAAGAAGATTATAATGCAGTCTGCAGATCCTGTAGGGCACGTATCAGGTTAGCTAAAGCTGACAATGAATTAAGGCTTGCAAGAGATGTCAAAAGAAACAAAAAAGGATTTTGGGGGTATGTCAAAAGTAAAAGAAAAGTCAAAGATGCTATAGGATTTTTACAGGATGAAAATGGAGAAATGGTAAGAGAGGATGTTGAGAAGGCCGAACTTTTTAATTCCTATTTTGCATCTGTTTTCTCTCAGAAAGAAAATGTATCATCAACTGATCTTCACTGTCCTTTTTAAAGGAATAGAAGAATCCAAGTTATCTGTAAACAGAAAGATTGTGAGGGAATATTTAGCTAACATAAATGAGTTCAAGTCTCCAGGTCCAGATGAATTACACCCCAGAGTACTGAAGGAGATCGTAGAAGAAATTTTAGAACCACTCTCCATAATCTTTGAAAATTCTTGGAGAACAGGATAAGTCCCAGAAGACTGGAGAAGAGCAAATGTTGTTCCTATCTTTAAAAAGGGGAAGAAGGTGAACCCAGGGAACTATAGGCCGGTGAGTCTGACTTCTATACCAGGAAAGATCTTTGAACAAATTATTAAACAACATGTATATAAGTACATGGATAAGAATGAAGTGATTAACCAGAGTCAGCATGGGTTTGTAACTAACAAGTCATGTCAGACTAACTTAATTTCCTTCTATGACAGAATCACTGACTGGGTGGATCAGGGAAATGCTGTAGATATAGTATATCTTGACTTCAGCAAAGCTGTTCAACATCTTTATCAATGATTTAGATGAAGGAATTGAGGGTAAACTGATTAAATTTGCTGATGACACAAAGCTAGGAGGGATAGCTAATACTAGAGAAGAGAGAGAGAGGATTCAAAAAGACCTAAATAAACTGGAGCAGTGGGCAGCAACCAACAGAATGGTTTTTAACAGGGAAAAATGCAAAGTACTACATCTGGTCAATAAAAATGAAAAAAGCATATACAGAATGGGAGGAATAGAGCTAAGCAACAGTACATGTGAAAAAGACTTAGGTATACTAATAGATCATAGACTGAACATGAGTCAACAGTGTGATGCAGCAGCAAAAAAGGCAAATACAATTCTGGGATGTATTAACAGAAGCATACAGTCTAGATCACGTGAAGTCATTATCGGACTTTACTCCTCTTTGGTCAGACCTCATCTGGAATACTGTACAGTTTTGGGCACCACATTTTAAAAAAGACATAGACAAACTGGAGCAAGTTCAGATAAGAGCGACCAGAATGGTGACTGGTCAGCAAACCATTTCCTATGAGGAACGGTTGCAGGATTTGGAAATGTTTAGCTTGCAAAAAAGAAGACTGAGAGGAGACTTAATAGCTGTCTACAAATATGTCAAGGGCTGTCACATTGTAGAAGGATCATCTTTATTCTCATTTGCACAAGGAAAGACTAGAAGCAATGGGATGAAACTAAATGGGAGGAGACACAGATTAGATATTAGAAAAAACTTTTTGACAGTGAGGGTGATCAATGAGTGGAACAGGCTGCCACGAGAGGTGGTGAGTTCCCCTTCAATGGACGTCTTCAAACAGAGGCTGGACAGACATCTGTCTGAGATGATTTAGTGAATCCTGCTTTGAGTAGGGGGTTGGACCAGATGACCCAGGAGGTCCCTTCCAACTCTACCATTCTATGATTCTATGATTCTATGATTCCTCGTCTCTTCCAAGTGGCATTAAAACCGTCTTGTTAAGCTACTGCGACCGCCACCACACTTCCAAGGGGCATTGATATTATCTTTTTATTCCACTGTGACCTCCACATCTCTTTCAAGGGGCATTAAAACTGTCTTGTTAAGCTACTGCGACCTCAACAACTCTTCCAAGGGGCATTGATATTGTCTTTTTATTCCACTGTGACCTCCACATCTCTTCCAAGGGGCATTGATATTGTCTTTTTATTCCACTGTGACCTCCACATCTCTTCCAAGGGGCATTAAAACTGTCTTGTTAAGATACTACGACCTCCACCACTCTTCCAAGGGTTATTGATTTTGTCTTTTTATTCCACTGTGACCTCCACGTCTCTTCCAGGGGTGCATTAAAACTGTCTTGTTAAACTAAAGCGACCTCCACCACTCTTCCAATGGGCATTGATATTGTCTTTTTATTCCACTGTGACCTCCACGTGTCTTCCAAGGGGCATTAAAACCGTCTTGTTAAGATACTGCGTCCACCACTCTTCCAAGGGGCATTGATATTGTCTTTTTATTCCACGGTGACCTCCACGTCTCTTCCAAGGGGCATTAAAACCGTCGTGTTAAGCTACTGTGACCTCCACCACTCTTCCAAGGGGCTTTGATATTGTCTTTTTATTCCACTGTGACCTCCACGTCTCTTCCAAGGGGCATTAAAACCGTCTTGTTAAGCTACTGCGACCTCCACCAATTATCCAATGGGCATTGATATTGTCTTTTTATTCCACTGTGACCTCCTCATCTCTTCCAAGGGGCATTAAAACCGTCTTGTTAAGCTACTGCGACCTCCGTCACCCTTCCAAGGGGCATTGATATTGTCTTTTTATTCCACTGTGTCCTCCACATCTCTTCCATGGGGCACTAAAACAGTCTTGTTAAGCTACTGCGACCTCCACCACTCTTCCAAGGGGCTTTGATATTGTCTTTTTATTCCACTGTGACCTCCTCGTCTCCTCCAAGGGGCATTAAAACCGTCTTGTTAAGCTACTGTGACCTCCACCACTCTTCCAAGGGGCATTGATATTGTCTTTTTATTCCACTGTGAGCTCCACATCTCTTCCAAGGGGCATTAAAACAGTCTTTTTAAGCTACTACGACCTCCACCACTCATCCAAGGGGCTTTGATATTGTCTTTTTATTCCACTGTGACCTCCTCGTCTCTTCCAAGGGGCATTAAAACCGTCTTGTTAATCTACTGTGACCTCCACCACTCTTCTAAGGGGCATTGTTATTGCCTTTTTATTCCACTGTGACCTCCACGTCTCTTCCAAGGGGCATTAAAACCGTCTTGTTAAGCTACTGCGACCTCCACCACTCTTCCAAGGGGCATTGATATTGTCTTTTTATTCCACTGTGACCTCCACGTCTCTTTCAAGGGGCATTAAAACCGTCTTGTAAAGCTACTTCGTCCACCACTCTTCCAAGGGGCATTGATATTGTCTTTTTATTCCACGGTGACCTCCACGTCTCATCCAAGGGGCATTAAAACAGTCCTGTTAAGCTACTGAGACCTCCACCACTCTTCCAAGGGGCATTGATATTGTCTTTTTATTCCACTGTGACCTCCTCGTCTCCTCCAAGGGGCATTAAAACCGTCTTGTTAAGCTACTGTGACCTCCACCACTCTTCCAAGGGGCATTGATATTGCCTTTTTATTCCTCTGCGACCTCCACGTCTCTTCCAAGGGGCATTAAAACCGTCTTGTTATGCTACTGCGACCTCCACCACTCTTCCAAGGGGCATTGATATTGTCTTTTTATTCCACTGTGACCTCCACGTCTCTTCCAAGGGGCATTAAAACCGTCTTTTTAAACTTCTGCGACCTCCACCACTCTTCCAAGGGGCATTGATATTGTCTTTTTATTCCACTGTGACCTCCACATCTCTTTCAAGGGGCATTAAAACTGACTTGTTAACATACTGCGACCTCATCAACTCTTCCAAGGGGCATTGATATTGTCTTTTTATTCCTCTGTGACCTCCACATCTCTTCCAAGGGGCATTAAAACTGTCTTGTTAAGCTACTACGACCTCCACCACTCTTCCAAGGGTTATTTATTTTGTCTGTTTATTCCACTGTGACCTCCACGTCTCTTCCAGGGGGCATTAAAACTGTCTTGTTAAGTTACTGCGACCTCCACCAGTCTTCCAATGGGAATTAATAATGTATTTTTATTCCACTGTGACATCCACGTGTCTTCCAATGGGCATTAAAACAGTCTTGTTAAGCTACTGCAACCTCTGCCACCCTTCAAAGGGGCATTGATATTGTCTTTTTATTTCACTGTGACCTCCACATCTCTTCCAAGGGGCATTAAAACAGTCTGGTTAAGCTACTGCGACCACCACCACTCTTTGAAGGGGCATTGATATTGTCTTTTTATTCCACTGTGACCTCCACGTCTCTTCCAAGGGGCACTAAAACCGTCTTGTTAAGCTACTGCGACCTCCACCACTCTTCCAAGGGGCTTTGATATTGTCTTTTTATTCCACTGTGACCTCCTCGTCTCTTCCAAGGGGCATTAAAACCGTCTTGTTAAGCTTCTGCGACCTCCACCACTCTTCCAAGGGGCATTGATATTGTCTTTTTATTCCACTGTGACCTCCACGTCTCTTTCAAGGGGCATTAAAACCGTCTTGTTAAGCTACTGCGTCCACCACTCTTCCAAGGGGCATTGATATTGTCTTTTTATTCCACTGTGACCTCCACGTCTCTTCCAAGGGACATTAAAACCGTCGTGTTAAGCTACTGTGACCTCCACCACTCTCCCAAGGGGCATTGATATTGTCTTTTTATTCCACTGTGACCTCCACGTCTCTTCCAAGGGGCATTAAAACCGTCTTGTTAAGCTACTGCGACCTCCACCAGTTATCCAATGGGCATTGATATTGTCTTTTTATTCCACTGTGACTTCCACGTCTCTTCCAAGGGGCATTAAATCCGTCTTGTTAAGCTACTACTACCTCCACCACTCTTCCAAGGGTTATTGATTTTGTCTTTTTATTCCACTGTGACCTCCACGTCTCTTCCGGGGGGCATTAAAACTGTCTTGTTAAGTTACTGCTACCTCCACCACTCTTCCAATGGGCATTAATAATGTCTTTTTATTCCACTGTGACATCCACGTCTCTTCCAAGGGGCATTAAAACTGTCTTGTTATGCTACTGCGACTTCCACCACTCTTCCAAGGGGCATTGATATTGTCTTTTTATTACACTGTGACCTCCACGTCTCTTTCAAGGGGCATTAAAACCGTCTTGTTAAGCTACTGCGTCCACCACTCTTCCAAGGGGCATTGATATTGTCTTTTTATTCCACTGTGACCTCCATGTCTCTTCCAAGGGGCATTAAATCCGTCTTGTTAAGTTACTGCTGTAACGGGTCTGGGAGGCGGAACCTCTGGGCTACAATACAAGGGGGCGGTCCTTGTAAAGGAGCGGGTGGCGACCAGGCAGGTAGTCACAGGAGGTGACCAGGACAGTCTCTGGGTGTACGGGCAGGAGGACACGGCAAGTGATCGGGGCAGTCTCTGGATAAAGGGTAGGTACGACCTGTGATGGCTGAACCTCCAGGTAGGCTAGCAAGGCAGATGAAGAATGTGTGCTCCCAGGTGAGCAAGCGAGAGTCTCTGGAATAGCAGGTGGTCACAGCACGTGACGGCGGAGCCTCCAGGTAGGCAAGCAGGCAGGTAACGGAGAAGCGCTCCCAGGTGAGCGGGCAAGAGTCTCAGGAATAGCTGGTGGTCACAGCACGTGACAGCGGAGCCTTCGGGCAGGCAAGCAGGCAGGTAGCGGAGAAGCGCTCCCAGGTGAGCGGGCAAGAGTCTGGAGTAGCTGGTGGTCACAGCACGTGACAGCGGAGCCTCCGGGCAGGCAAGCAGGCAGGTAGCGGAGAAGCGCTCCCAGGTGAGCGGGCAAGAGTCTGGAGTAGCTGGTGGTCACAGCACGTGACAGCGGAGCCTCCGGGCTGGCAAGCAGGCAGGTAACGGAGAAGCGCTCCCAGGTGAGCGGGCAAGCTGGTCCATAGACAGACTGACCGGAGTTGTAAGGCAGACCGTCGGACCTCAGGCAAGCAGGCAGGTAGCTGAGGTGCGCTCCCAGGTGAGCGGGCAGGCTGGTCCTTAGACAGACTGACAGGAGTAGTAAGGCAGACCGTCGGACCTCAGGCTAGCAGACAGGTAGCAAGTAATCAGGCAGGAATCTGACAGGTAACTGGCAGGTGACTGGCAACGGGACCTGAGGGCTGAAGCACAGGTGAGACACAGGTGCAAACAACATTGCTCGGGCACCTCCATTTTGGAGGAGGTGCCTTATATATGATGAAGTCCTCCGGCCATTTTCCGGGGACTCTTTAGGACGGCGCGCGCGGCCCCTTTAAGAGGAGGGGAGCGCGCGCGCGCACGCGCCCTAAGCACCGGGGCCGGGAAGGAGCGCGCGCTGAGAGCAGAGTGGGAGGAGGACGCCGGGAACGGGGCAGAGCGGTGAGGGGAGCAGCGTCCCTGCCTAACAGAGGGCAGGGACGCCGGCACTACAGTACCCCCCCCTTTAGGCCCCCCCTTTTTTAGGCCAGACAGAAATTTAGCTGGGATGAGAGGGGCATGGATGTTCTCCCGGGGCTCCCACGTTCTCTCCTCAGGACCAAACCCCTTCCAATCTACCAGAAAAAAGGTCTTTCCTCTTACCCTTTTGGTGGCAAGAATGTTCTCTACCTCAAACTCGTCCTCAGCAGAAACCGGAGCAGGAGGCGTACCTGTAGACTTGGAAAAAGAGTTAAGTACCACAGGTTTGAGGAGAGATACATGGAAGGAGTTAGGGATCCGTAAGTTGGCCGGGAGTTTCAATTTATAGGCCACCGGGTTGATCTGACTGGTGACCTCCAGAGGTCCGATGAACCGAGGCCCTAACTTGTAAGAGGGTATCTTGAGTCGAACATATTTAGATGAGAGCCAGACCTTATCTCCTGGACGAAATTGAGGAGGATCCAGGCGTTTATTGTCAGCGTGTCTTTTCATCCGCTCGGACGACTGAAGGAGTGCGGATCGGGTACTCTCCCAAATGGAGGAAAATTTGCTAACGAGAGATTCCGCAGCCGGGTTGTCCACCGAGGTGGAGACAGGAAAAGGAATCCGAGGATGCTGACCAAGACTACAAAAAACGGGGATTTGGAGGAGGATTCGCTCTCGTGATTATTGTAAGAGAACTCGGCCCATGGTAGGAGATCCACCCAGTCAGAATGGTGGGCATTAACGAAGTGCCGGAGGTAACTGGTCAGGTTCTGATTGATCCGCTCCACTTAACCATTGGACTGTGGGTGGTAAGCGGAAGAGAAGTCCAGGGTGACGTCTAGTAGTTTAGAAGTGACTCTCCAGAAGCGTGAGGTGAACTGTACCCCACGATCCGACACGATGTGGAGGGGCAGGCCATGAAGATGGAAGATGTGACTAATAAAGTCTCTAGCTAGCTCGGGTGCAGACGGAAGGCCTGGCAGGGGAACGAAATGAGCCATCTTGGAGAAGCGGTCAGCGACCACCCAAATGACCGTACAACCGGCAGAGAGTGGGAGGTCAGTTATGAAGTCCATTGCAATATGCTGCCAGGGGGCAGCAGGTACTGGGAGCGGAAGGAGGCGACCGGCTGGCAGATGTCTCGGAACCTTGTTGCGGGCGCAGGACACACAGGCTGAAACAAAGTCTATTACATCCTTGTGCAGGGTAGGCCACCAGTAGTGCCGGGAAATAAGCTGGAGGGTCTTCTTCTGACCAGCGTGGCCAGCCAGTTTAGACGAGTGACCCCAGAGAAGGATCTTCTCCCGATCAGGTACTGATACGAACGTCTTTCCGGGAGGGAGACGATTTAGACTCACGGGAGCCACCTGCATTACTCTGGCGGGATCGATGATGTGTTTCGGATCTTCCTCGAGATCAGATACCAGAAAGGATCGAGACAAGGCGTCCGCCTTGACGTTTTTGTCAGCCGGGCGAAAATGAAGGACAAAATCAAAACGAGCAAAAAACAAGGACCACCGGGCTTGGCGCGGGTTAAGTCTCTGGGCATGCTGGAGGTAAGCCAAGTTCTTGTGGTCAGTGTAAATTATTACCGGGTGAAGAGCCCCCTCAAGCAGGTAACGCCACTCCTCCAATGCCAGTTTGATGGCCAATAACTCTCGATCTCCTATGGAATAATTGCGCTCTGAGGAGGAGAAGAGTTTAGAGAAGAAGCCGCAAGTTACCATCCTCCCGGAAGAAGATTTTTGAGTAAGTACCGCTCCAGCTCCAGAGGAGGAGGCGTCCACTTCCAGGAAGAACTGCTTGTTGCCGTCCGGGCGATGCAGCACCGGGGCGGAAGAGAAGGCCTGTTTTAAGGAAAGAAAGGCTTCTTCTGCTTCGGGCGGCCACTCTTTGGGATTAGTACCCTTACGGGTGAGCGCGGAAATTGGGGCAGTCCGGGAAGAGAAGTGTGGTATGAAGAGGCGGTAGTAGTTGGCGAAGCCCAGGAACCGCTGAATGGCCTTCAACCCCTCCGGTCGGGGCCATTTCTCGATGGCAGACAGTTTCTCTGGATCCATTCGTAGGCCGGTCTGAGAAATAATGTAGCCCAAAAACGGAAGCGAGGTCTGCTCAAAGAGGCACTTCTCGTATTTAGCGAAGAGGTGATTCTGCCTGAGCCTGAGCAGGACCTGACGAACGTCCCTCCGGTGAGTCTGGAGATCCGGAGAGAAGACCAAGATGTCGTCCAGGTACACCACTACGCAGGAGTAGAGAAGGTCCCGGAAGATGTCATTGACCAACTCTTGAAAGACGGCAGGAGCGTTACAGAGACCAAAGGGCATTACCAGGTATTCATAGTGGCCGTCCCGGGTGTTGAATGCCGTCTTCCATTCATCCCCTTGACGGATACGAACCAGGTTGTACGCCCCACGGAGGTCTAGTTTGGTGAAGATTCTAGCCCCCCTCAGACGATCAAATAATTCTGGAATGAGCGGAAGGGGGTACTTATTCTTCACCGTGATCTGGTTTAGGCCTCTATAGTCTATACAGGGACGGAGAGAGCCGTCCTTCTTTTTGACGAAAAAGAAGCCTGCTCCCGCCGGGGAGGTAGATTTCCGGATGAATCCCCTGGCCAGATTCTCCTCAATATATTCGGACATCGACCGGGTCTCAGCAGCGGATAAAGGATAAATACGCCCACGGGGAGGAGTAGTACCGGGTAACAGGTCGATGGGACAGTCGTATGGTCTATGAGGGGGTAATGTCTCTGCCTCCTTTTTATTAAAGACATCAGCATAAGACCAATAAGGAATTGGAAGTCCAGGTAGATTAGCTGGGGTAGGAGAGGGACGGACGGGAACCAGGCAGGTCTTATGACAGTCTTGTCCCCAGCGAAGGACTTCTCCGGTTTGCCAGTCAAGCACGGGTGCATGTTTCTGGAGCCAAGGCAGACCTAGCAAGAGGGCGTGAGAGAGTCCAGGCAGAACATGAAAGGAGATACTTTCAGAATGCAGCATTCCCACCTGCAGAGTAATGGATTCGGTGATGAGTTGGATGGGGCGTGGTAAGAGCCCCCCATCCACGGCAGCCACAGACAAGGGTACAGCCAGAGGTTTGGTGGGGATGCGGTATTTCTCTACCAGGGACTGTGAAATAAGATTCCCGGCTGCTCCAGAGTCCAGTTGGGCTAGTTCGAAATAACGGTTCTCCCCGTAGACGATTGAAACTGACAACAGCAGGGATGGAGAGGATTTATTCTTGTCTAGGTGGACCTCTCTGAGCGAACCTAGACACAGGCGTTTCCCGACCTCTCCGGGCAGGCACGGATCCGGTGCTCCTTACTGCCACAGTAGAAGCAGGTCCCCTCGGCACGGCGTAAGTCCTGACGGGTCTTGACCATCTTGGTCTGGTCGACCTGCATAGGCTCAGGAGGGTGTACCTGGTTAGAGACAGAAGGAGTGACGGGTTTCTGAAAAGTAGGAGCTAGACGTGGTAACCTCCTCTCACGGGTGACCTCTCTGGCACGCTCCTGGAACCGTAGGTCAATCCGGGTGGCAAGAGTTATTAAGTCATCGAGAGTGGTAGGAATGTCCCGACCGGCAAGTTCATCTTTAATACGGCCGGACAGACCCTCCCAGAAGACGGAAACCAGAGCGTCGTTATCCCAGGCCAGCTCCGAGGCAAGGGTACGGAACCGTATGGCATATTGGCCCACGGTGAGACTCTCCTGACGGAGGCGTAGCAACGATGATGCAGATGAGGTCCTCCGTCCGGGTTCGTCGAAGACTTTCCGGAAAGCCGTGAGAAAAGCAGGCAAGTTGGACACCAGGGGGTCTCCTCTCTCCCATAGAGGATTTAGCCAGGCCAGGGCCTCCCCGGTGAGATGGGACATGATGAAGGCAATTTTGGCCCGGTCGGAGTTAAACTGGTGGGACAAAAGTTCAAAGTGCAGGGTGCACTGATTTAAGAAGCCCCGAGCCTGGACGGAGTCACCTCCGAAGCGAGGAGGTGCAGAAAGCCGGGGTCCGGGGTAGGATACCAAGGTATTAGTGGGCAGCGGAGCTGCCGGATTGCAAGATATGGCACTGGCGGAGGTTGTTGGTGGATCAGACAGAGTGTTCAGGCGAGTATTGACATTCCGCAGGTGACCCAGGATGGACTCCTGTTGGGACCTCTGACGGGACAGTTCAAGACAGAGGTCCGAGAGCGAGGGAGCTTGGGTGCCACCGGGTTCCATGGCCCGAGCAAACTGTAACGGGTCTGGGAGGCGGAACCTCTGGGCTACAATACAAGGGGGCGGTCCTTGTAAAGGAGCGGGTGGCGACCAGGCAGGTAGTCACAGGAGGTGACCAGGACAGTCTCTGGGTGTACGGGCAGGAGGACACGGCAAGTGATCGGGGCAGTCTCTGGATAAAGGGTAGGTACGACCTGTGATGGCTGAACCTCCAGGTAGGCTAGCAAGGCAGATGAAGAATGTGTGCTCCCAGGTGAGCAAGCGAGAGTCTCTGGAATAGCAGGTGGTCACAGCACGTGACGGCGGAGCCTCCAGGTAGGCAAGCAGGCAGGTAACGGAGAAGCGCTCCCAGGTGAGCGGGCAAGAGTCTCAGGAATAGCTGGTGGTCACAGCAAGTGACAGCGGAGCCTTCGGGCAGGCAAGCAGGCAGGTAGCGGAGAAGCGCTCCCAGGTGAGCGGGCAAGAGTCTGGAGTAGCTGGTGGTCACAGCACGTGACAGCGGAGCCTCCGGGCAGGCAAGCAGGCAGGTAGCGGAGAAGCGCTCCCAGGTGAGCGGGCAAGAGTCTGGAGTAGCTGGTGGTCACAGCACGTGACAGCGGAGCCTCCGGGCTGGCAAGCAGGCAGGTAACGGAGAAGCGCTCCCAGGTGAGCGGGCAAGCTGGTCCATAGACAGACTGACCGGAGTTGTAAGGCAGACCGTCGGACCTCAGGCAAGCAGGCAGGTAGCTGAGGTGCGCTCCCAGGTGAGCGGGCAGGCTGGTCCTTAGACAGACTGACAGGAGTAGTAAGGCAGACCGTCGGACCTCAGGCTAGCAGACAGGTAGCAAGTAATCAGGCAGGAATCTGACAGGTAACTGGCAGGTGACTGGCAACGGGACCTGAGGGCTGAAGCACAGGTGAGACACAGGTGCAAACAACATTGCTCGGGCACCTCCATTTTGGAGGAGGTGCCTTATATATGATGAAGTCCTCCGGCCATTGGCCGGGGACTCCTTAGGACGGCGCGCGCGGCCCCTTTAAGAGGAGGGGAGCGCGCGCGCGCGCGCCCTAAGCACCGGGGCCGGGAAGGAGCGCGCGCTGAGAGCAGAGCGGGAGGAGGACGCCGGGAACGGGGCAGAGCGGTGAGGGGAGCAGCGTCCCTGCCTAACAGAGGGCAGGGACGCCGGCACTACAACTGCGACCACCACCACTTTTCCATTGGGCATTGATATTGTCTTTTTATTCCACTGTGTCCTCCACATCTCTTCCAAGGGGCATTAAAACAGTCTTGTTAAGCTACTGCGACCTCCACCACTCTTCCAAGGGGCATTGATATTGCCTTTTTATTCCACAGCGACCTCCACGTCTCTTCCAAGGGGCATTAAAACCATCTTGTTAAGCTACTGCGACCTCCACCACTCTTCCAAGGGGCATTGATATTGTCTTTTTATTCCACTGTGACCTCCATGTCTCTTCCAAGGGGCATTATAACCGTCTTGTTAAGCTACTGCGACCGCCACCACACTTCCAAGGGGCATTGATATTGTCTTTTTATTCGACTGTGACCTCCACATCTCTTCCAAGGGGCATTAAAACTGTCTTGTTAAGCTACTACGACCTCCACCACTCTTCCAAGGGTTATTGATTTTGTCTTTTTATTCCACTGTGACCTCCACATCTCTTCCAGGGGGCATTAATAATGTCTTTTTGTAGCGTCGGCGTCCCTGCCTCCCGCTAGGCAGGGACGCTGTTCCCCTCACCTCTCCGCTCCGTGCCCGGCGTCTTCCTCCCGCTCTGCTGGCAGCGCGCGCTGCTTCCCGGCCACGGTGCTTAGGGCGCGCGCGCGCTCCCCCTCTCTTAAAGGGGCCGCGCGCGCCGTCCTAAGGAGTCCCCGGCCAATGGCCGGAGGACTTCACCATATATAAGGCACCTCCTAAAAAATGGAGGTGCCCGAGCAATGTTGTTGCAAAGCCTTCACTCTGCTTCCGCCCTCAGGTCCCGTTACCAGTTACCTGCCAGTCACCTGCCAAATTCTTGCTTGTTACCTGCCAGTCACCTGCCAGATTCCTGCCTGTTACCTGCCAGTCACCTGCCAGATTCCTGCTTGATACCTGCCTGATATCCGCTTATCTGCTTGCAAGCCTGCGGTCCGACGGTCTGCCTTCCGACACCTGTCAGTCTGTCTATGGACCAGCCTGCCTGCTCACCTGGGAGCACTCACCTGCTACCTGCCTGCTAGCCTACCTGGAGGCTCTGCCGTCACTTGCCGTGACCACCTGCCTGTCCAGAGACTCTTGCCCGCTCACCTGGGAGCGTCCACCTGCTACCTGTCTGCTAGTCTACCTGGAGGCTCTGCCGTCACTTGCCGTGACCACCTGCCTGTCCAGAGACTCTCGCCCGCTCACCTGGGAGCGCTCACCAGCCACGTGCCTGCTAGTCTACCTGGAGGTTCTGCCGTCACTTGCTCACTTGCCGTGACCACTTGCCTGTCCAGAGACTCTCGCCCGCTCACCTGGGAGCGCTCACCAGCCACCTGCCTGCTGTCCTTCTACCCAGAGACTGTCCCTGTCACTTGCCGTGACTACCTGCCCTTCTACCCAGAGACTGTCCCTGTCACTTGCCGTGACTACCTGCCCTTCTACCCAGAGACTGTCCCTGTCACTTGCCGTGACTACCTGCCCTTCTACCCAGAGACTGTCCCTGCCACTTGCCGTGACTACCTGCCCGTCTTCCCTGGGAGCCACCCACTTCCTTACAAGGACCGCCCCCTTGTATAGTTGCTAAGAGGTTCCACCTCCCAGACCCGTTACAGTTTGCTCGGGCCATGGAACCCGGTGGCACCCAAGCTCCCTCGCTCTCGGACCTATGTCATGAACTTTCCCGTCAGAGGTCCCAACAGGAGTCCATCCTGAGTCACCTGCGTGGTGTTAACTCCCGCCTGGACACATTGACTACCTCTTCGGGAGCTGCCTCCACTCGCACACTTACTACCCCGACACCGCCGCAGCCCATCAACACCATGGCATCTCTTCCCGGTCCCCGCCTCTCCGCCCCTCCTCGTTTTGGCGGAGATCCCAGCCAGGCACGGGGCTTCATTAACCAGTGCACTCTGCACTTCGAACTGTTGACACACCAGTTTTCCAGCGACCGAGCCAGAGTAGCCTTCATCATGTCCCATCTCACGGGAGAGGCACTGGCTTGACTAAATCCTCTATGGGAGAGAGGAGACCCCCTGGTGTCCAACCTGCCAGCCTTTCTCACGGCCTTCCGGAAAGTCTTCGACGAACCAGGACGGAAGACCTCATCCGCATCATCTCTGCTACGCCTCCGTCAAGGAAATCTCTCCGTGGGCCAATACGCCATACGGTTCCGTACCCTTGCTTCGGAGCTGGCCTGGGATAATGACGCCCTGGTGTCTGACTTTTGGGAGGGTCTGTCCGGCCGTATTAAAGATGAACTCGCCGGTTGGGACATTCCTACCACTCTCGACGACTTAATAACACTTGCCATCCGGATTGACATCCGGTTCCAGGAGCGCGCCAAAGAGGTCACCCGTGAGAGGAGGTTTCCACGTCTAGCCCCTACCTTCCAGAAACCTGTCACTTCTCCCGTTACTACCCAGGCGCACTCACCTGAGCCTATGCAGGTCGACCAGACCAAGATGGTCAAAACCCGTCAAGAGTTACGCCGAGCCGAGGGGAGCTGCTTCTACTGTGGCAGTAAGGAGCACCGGATCCGTTCCTGCCCGGAGAGGTCGGGAAACGCCTGTGTCTAGGATCGCTCAGAGAGGTCGTCCTAGACAAGAGTAACCCTCTCCATCTCTGTTGCTGTCGGTCTCTATCCTCTGCGGGGAGAACCGTTATTTTGAACTAGCCCAACTTGACTCTGGAGCTGCCGGAAATCTCATTTCTCAGTCTCTGGTAGAGAAATACCGCATTCCCACCAAACCTCTAGCTGTACCCTTATCTGTCGCTGCCGTGGATGGGGGCCTCTTACCACATCCCATCCAACTCATCACCGAATCCATAACTCTGCAGGTGGGAATGCTGCACTCTGAGAGCATCTTCTTTCATGTTCTGCCTGGACTCTCTCACGCCCTCTTACTAGGCCTACCTTGGCTTCAGAGACATGATTGGCAGACCGGAGAAGTCCTTCGCTGGGGACAGGACTGCCATAAGACTTGTTTAGTTCCCGCCCATCCTGTCCGTCCTTCTCCTACTCCAGCCAATCTACCTGGTCTTCCGTCTCCTTATTGGTCGTATGCGGACGTCTTTAATAAAAAGGAGGCAGAGACATTACCCCCTCATAGACCATACGACTGCCCAATCGACCTGATGCCCGGCGCTACTCCTCCCCGTGGACGCATTTAACCTTTGTCCGCTGCTGAGACCCGATCCATGTCAGAATATATTGAGGAGAATCTGGCCCGGGGATTCATCTGGAAATCAACTTCCCCGGCGGGAGCAGGCTTCTTCTTCGTCAAAAAGAAGGGCGGCTCACTCCGTCCCTGTATAGACTATAGAGGCCTTAACCAGATCACGGTGAAGAATAAATACCCCCTTCCGCTCATTCCGGAATTATTTGACCGTCTGAGGGGGGCTAGAATCTTCACCAAGCTGGACCTCCGTGGGGCGTATAACCTGGTCCGTATCCGTCAGGGGGATGAATGGAAGACGGCATTCAACACCCGGGACGGCCACTATGAATACCTGGTAATGCCCTTCGGTCTCTGTAACGCTCCCGCCGTCTTTCAAGAGTTGGTCAATGACATCTTCCGGGACCTTCTCTACTCCTGCGTAGTGGTGTACCTGGACGACATCTTGGTCTTCTCTCCGGATCTCCCCACACACCGGAGGGATGTTCGTCAGGTTCTGCTCAGGCTCAGGCAGAACCACCTCTACGCTAAATATGAGAAGTGCCTCTTTGAGCAGACCTCGCTTCCGTTTCTGGGCTACATAATCTCTCAGACCGGCCTACGAATGGATCCTGAGAAACTGTCTGCCATCCAGAAGTGGCCCCGACAAGAGGGGTTGAAAGCTATTCATCGGTTCCTGGGTTTCGCCAACTACTACCGCCTCTTCATACCGCACTTCTCTTCCCGGACTGCCCCAATCTCTGCCCTCACCCGTAAGGGCACTAATCCCAGAGAATGGCCGCCCGAAGCAGAGGAAGCCTTTCTTTCCTTAAAACAGGCTTTCTCTTCCGCCCCGGTGCTGCATCGTCCGGACGGCAACAAACAATTCTTCCTGGAAGTTGACGCCTCCTCCTCTGGAGCCGGAGCGGTACTTACCCAAAAGTCGCCTTCCGGAAGAATGGTAACTTGCGGCTTCTCCTCCAAACTCTTCTCCTCTTCTGAGCGCAATTATTCTATAGGAAATCGAGAGTTATTGGCCATTAAGCTGGCACTGGAGGAGTGGCGTTACCTGCTCGAGGGGGCTCTTCACCCGGTAATTATTTACACGGACCACAAGAACTTGGCTTACCTCCAGAGCGCCCAGAGACTTAACCCGCGCCAAGCCCGGTGGTCCTTGTTTTTTGCCCACTTTGATTTCGTTCTTCATTTTCGCCCGGCAGACAAAAACATCAAAGCTGACGCCTTGTCCCGATCCTTCCTGGTGTCTGATCTTGAGGAGGAACCGAAGCACGTCATTGATCCCGCCAGAGTAATGCAGGTGGCTCCCGTGAATCTAAATCGTCTCCCTCCCGGTAAGACGTTCGTAACAGTACCTGATCGGAAGAAGGTCCTACTCTGGGGTCACTCGTCTAAGCTAGCTGGCCACGCCGGTCAGAAAAAGACCCTCCAGCTTATTACCCGGCATTACTGGTGGCCTACCCTGCACAAGGATGTAATAGACTTTGTTTCAGCCTGTGTCCTGCGCCCGCAACAAAGTTCCGAGACACCTGCCAGCCGGTCGCCTCCTTCCTCTTCCAGTACCTGCTGCCCCGTGGCAGCATATAGCTATGGACTTTATAACGGATCTCCCTGTCTCTGCCGGTTGTACGGTCATTTGGGTGGTCGCTGACCGCTTTTCCAAGAAAGCGCACTTCATTCCCCTGCCAGGTCTCCCGTCTGCACCCGAACTGGCTAAAGACTTTATCCGCCACATCTTCCGTCTCCATGGCCTGCCCCTCCACATCGTGTCGGATCGTGGGGTTCAGTTCACCTCACGCTTCTGGAGAGCCACATGTAAGCTGCTTGATGTCACCCTGGACTTCTCCTCCGCTTACCACCCACAGTCCAATGGTCAAGTGGAGCGGATCAATCAGATCCTGACCAGTTACCTCCGGCACTTCGTTAATGCCCACCATTCGGACTGGGTGGATCTCCTACCATGGGCCGAATTCTCTTACAATAATCACGAGAGCGAATCTTCCTCCAAATCCCCGTTTTTTGTAGTCTTCGGTCAGCATCCTCGGATCCCATTTCCCGTCTCCACCTCGGTGGACAATCCGGCTGCGGAATCTCTCATTAGCGAATTCTCCTCCATTTGGGAGAGAACCCGATCCGCACTCCTTCAGTCGTCCGAGCGGATGAAAAAACACGCTGACAAAAAACGCCTGGATCCTCCACAATTCCGTCCTGGAGATAAAGTCTGGCTCTCGTCCAAGTATGTCTGGCTCAAGATTCCCTCCTACAAGTTAGGGCCTCGGTTCATCGGCCCACTGGAAGTTATCAAACAAATCAATCCGGTGACCTATAAATTGAAACTCCCGGCCAACTTACGGATCCCTAACTCCTTCCATGTATCTCTCCTCAAACCCGTGGTACTTAACTCTTTTTCCAAGTCTACAGGTACGCCCCCTGCTCCGGTTTCCGCTGAGAACGAGTTTGAGGTAGAGAACATTCTGGCCACCAAAAAGGTAAGAGGAAAAAACTTTTTTCTGGTAGATTGGAAGGGGTTTAGTCCTGAGGAGAGAACGTGGGAGCCCCGGGAGAACATCCATGCCCCTCTCATCCTTGATAAATTTCTCTCTGGCCTAAAAAAGGGGGGGCCCAAAGGGGGGGGGGTACTGTAGCGTTGGCGTCCCTGCCTCCTGCTAGGCAGGGACGCTGTTCCCCTCACCTCTCCGCTCCGTGCCCGGTGTCTTCCTCCCCCTCTGCTGGCAGGGCGCGCTGCTTCCCGGCCATGGTGCTTAGGGCGCGTGCGCTCCCCCTCTCTTAAAGGGGCCAAAATGGAGGTGCCCGAGCAATGTTGTTGCAAAGCCTTCACTCTGCTTCAGCCCTCAGGTCCCGTTACCAGTTACCTGCCAGTCACCTGCCAGATTCCTGCTTGTTACCTGCCAGTCACCTGCCAGATTCCTGCCTGTTACCTGCCAGTCACCTGCCAGATTCCTGCTTGATACCTGCCTGATATCCGCTTACCTGCTTGCAAGCCTGCGGTCCGACGGTCTGCCTTCCGACACCTGTCAGTCTGTCTATGGACCAGCCTGCCCGCTCACCTGTGAGTGCTCACCTGCTACCCGCCTGCTAGCCTACCTGGAGGCTCTGCCGTCACTTGCCGTGACCACGTGCCTGTCCAGAGACTCTTGCCCGCTCACCTGGGAGCGCTCACCTGCTACCTGCCTGCTAGCCTACCTGGAGGCTTTGTTGTCACTTGCCGTGACCACCTGCCTGTCCAGAAACTCTTGCCCGCTCACCTGGGAGCGCTCACCTGCTACCTGCCTGCTAGCCTACCTGGAGGCTCTGCCGTCACTTGCCGTGACCACCTGCCTGTCCAGAGACTCTTGCCCGCTCACCTGGGAGCGTCCACCTGCTACCTGTCAGCTAGTCTACCTGGAGGCTCTGCCGTCACTTGCCGTGACCACCTGCCTGTCCAGAGACTCTTGCCCGCTTACCTGGGAGCGTCCACCTGCTACCTGTCTGCTAGTCTACCTGGAGGTTCTGCCGTCATTTGCCGTGACCACCTGCCTGTCCAGAGACTCTCGCCCGCTCACCTGGGAGCGCTCACCAGCCACCTGCCTGCAGTCCTTCTACCCAGGGACTGTCCCTGTCACTTGCCGTGACTACCTGCCATTCTACCCAGAGACTGTCCCAGTCACTTGCCGTGACTACCTGCCCTTCTACCCAGAGACTGTCCCTGTCACTTGCCGTGACTACCTGCCCTTCTACCCAGAGACTGTCCCTGCCACTTGCCGTGACTACCTGCCCGTCTTCCCTGGGAGCCACCCGCTTCCTCACAAGGACCGCCCCCTTGTATAGTTGCTCAGAGGTTCCACCTCCCAGACCCGTTACACTTTTTATTCCACTGTGACATCCACGTGTCTTCCAAGGGGCATTAAAACCGTCTTGTTAAGCTACTGCGACCTCTGCCACCCTTCAAAGGGGCATTGATATTGTCTTTTTATTCCACTGTGACCTCCACATCTCTTCCAAGGGGCATTAAAACAGTCTGGTTAAGCTACTGCGACCTCCACCACTCTTCCAAGGGGCTTTGATATTGTCTTTTTATTCCACTGTGACCTCCTCGTCTCTTCCAAGGGGCATTAAAACCGTCTTGTTAACCTACTGTGACCTCCACCACTCTTCCAAGGGGCATTGATATTGCCTTTTTATTCCACTGTGACCTCCACGTCTCTTCCAAGGGGCATTAAAACCATCTTGTTAAGCTACTGCGACCTCCACCACTCTTCCAAGGGGCATTGATATTGTCTTTTTATTCCACTGTGACCTCCACGTCTCTTCCAAGGGGCATTAAAACCATCTTGTTAAGCTACTGCGACCTCCACCACTCTTCCAAGGGGCATTGATATTGTCTTTTTATTCCACTGTGACCTCCTCGTCTCTTCCAAGGGGCATTAAAACCGTCTTGTTAAGCTACTGCGACCGCCACAACACTTCCAACGGGCATTAATATTGTCTTTTTATTCCACTGTGACCTCCACGTCTCTTCCCAGGGGCATTAAAACTGTCTTGTTAAGCTACTACGACCTCCACCACTCTCCCAAGGGTTATTGATTTTGTCTTTTTATACCACTGTGACCTCCACGTCTCTTCCAGGGGGCATTATAACCATCTTGTTAAGCTACTGCGACCTCCACCACTCTTCCAAGGGGCATTGATATTGTCTTTTTATTCCACTGTGACCTCCACGTCTCTTCCAAGGGGCATTCAAACCGACTTGTTAAGCAAATGCAACCTCCACCTCTCTTCCAAGGGGCATTGATATTGTCTTTTTATTCCACTGTGACCTCCACGTCTCTTCCAAGGGGCATTAAAACAGTCTTGTTAAGCTACGGCGACCTCCACCACTCTTCCAAGGGGTTTTGATATTGTCTTTTAATTCCACTGTGACCTCCTCGTCTCTTCCAAGGGGCATTAAAACCGTCTTGTTAAGCTACTGTGACCTCCACCACTCTTCCAAGGGGCATTGATATTGCCTTTTTATTCCACTGTGACCTCCACGTCTCTTTCAAGGGGCATTAAAACCGTCTTGTTAAGGTACTGCGACCTCCACCACTCTTCCAAGGGGCATTGATATTGTCTTTTTATTCCACTGTGACCTCCACGTCTCTTCAAGGGGCATGAAAACCGTCTTGTTAAGCTACTGCGACCTCCACCACTCTTCCAAGGGGCATTGATATTGTCTTTTTATTCCACTGTGACCTCCACGTCCCTTCCAAGGGGCATTAAAACCGTCTTTTTAAACTACTGCGACCTCCACCACTCTTCCAAGGGGCATTGATATTGTCTTTTTATTCCACTGTGACCTCCACGTCTCTTTCAAGGGGCATTAAAACTGTCTTGTTAAGCTACTGCGACCTCCTCCAGTCTACCAAGGCGCATTGATATTGTCTTTTTATTCCACTGTGACCTCCACGTCTCTTTCAAGGGGCATTAAAACTGTCTTGTTAAGCTACTGCGACCTCCTCCAGTCTACCAAGGCGCATTGATTTTGTCTTTTTATTCCATTGTGACCTCCACGTCTCTTCCAAGGGGCATTAAAACCATTTTGTTAAGCTACTGTGACCTCTACCACTCTTCCAAGGGGCATTGATATTGTCTTTTTATTCCACTTTGACCTCCACTTCTCCTCCAAGGGGCATTAAAACCATCTTGTTAAGCTACTCCGACCCCCTCCACTCTTCCAAGGGGCATTGATATTGTCTTTTTATTACACTGTGACCTTCACGTCTCTTCCAAGGGGCATTAAAACCGTCTTGTTAAGCTACTGCGACCTCCACCACTCTTCCAAGGGGCATTGATATTGTCTTTTTATTCCACTGCGACTTCCACCACTCTTCCAAAGGGCATTAAAACCATCTTCTTAAGCTACTGCGACCTCCACCACTCTTACAAGGGGCATTAAATCCGTCTTGTTAAGCTACTGTGACCTCCACCACTCTTCCAAGGGGCATTGATATTGTCTTTTTATTCCACTGTGACCTCCACGTCTCCTCCAAGTGGAATTAAAACCGTCTTTTTATTCCACTGCGACCTCCACTACTATTCCAAGGGACATTTAAACCGTTTTTTTAAGCTACTGTGACCTCCACGTCTTTTCCAAGGGGCATTAAAACCATGTTGTTAAGCTACTGTGAATTCCAGCACTCTTCCAACGGGCATTAAAACCGTCTTGTTAAGCTGCTGCGACCTCCACCACTCTTCCAAGGGGCATTGATATTTATTTTTATTACACTGTGACCTCGACCTCTCTTCCAAGGCGAATTAAAACCATCTTGTTAAGCTACTGCAACCTCCACCACTCTTCCAAGAGGCATTGATATTGTCTTTTTATTCCACTGTGACCTCCGCGTCTCTTCCAAGGGGCATTAAAACCATCTTGTTAAG
Source organism: Phyllobates terribilis (assembly GCF_046119375.1). Lineage (NCBI taxonomy): Eukaryota > Metazoa > Chordata > Amphibia > Anura > Dendrobatidae > Phyllobates > Phyllobates terribilis. The sequence continues at coordinate 20,512,731 of NW_027362769.1, forward strand.
CTACTGTGACCTCCACCACTCTTCCAAGGGGCATTGATATTGTCTTTTTATTACACTGTGACCTCCACCACTCTTCCAAGGGGCATTAAAACCTTCTTGTTAAGCTACTGCGACCTCCACCACTCTTCCAAGGGGCATTGATATTGTCTTTTTATTCCACTGTGACCTCCACTTCTCTTCCAAGGGGCATTAAAACCGTCTTGTTAAGCTACTGCGACCTCCTCCACTCTTCCAAGGGGCATTTTGATATTGTCTTTTTATTCCACTGTGACCTCCACGTCTCTTCCAAGGGGCATTAACACTGTCTTGTTAAGCTACTGCCACCTCCACCACTTTTCCAATAGGCATTGATATTGTCTTTTTATTCCACTGTTACCTCCATGTCTCTTCCAAGTGGCATTAAAACCGTCTTGCTAAGCTACTGCGACCTCCACCACTCTTCCAAGGGCTATAGATATTGTCATTTTATTCCACTGTGACCTCCACATCTCTTCCAAGGGGCATTAAAACTGTCTTGTTAAGCTACTACGACCTCCTCCACTCTTCCAAGGGGCATTTTGATATTGTCTTTTTATTCCACTGTGACCTCCACGTCTCTTCCAAGGGGCATTATAACCGTCTTGTTAAGCTACTGCGACCTCCACCACTCTTCCAAGGGGCATTGATATTGTCTTTTTATTCCACTGTGACCTCCACCACTCTTCCAAGGGGCGTTAAAACCATCTTGTTAAGCTACTTCGACCTCCACCATTCTTCCAAGGGGCATTGATGTTGTCTTTTTATTCCACTGTGACCTCCAGGTCTCCTCCAAGTGGAATTAAAACCATCTTGTTAAGCTACTGTGACCTCTGCGTCTCTTCCAAAGGGCATTAAAACCGTATTGTTAAGCTGCTGTGACCTCCACCACACTTCCACGGGGCATTGATATTGTCTTTTTATTCCACTGCGACCTCCACCACTCTTCCAAGGGGCGTTTAAACCGTTTTGCTAAGCTACTGTGACCTCCACGTCTCTTCCAAGGGGCATTAAAACCATATTGTTAAGCTACTGTGACCTCCACCACTTTTCCAAGGGACATTGATATTGTCTTTTTATTCCACTGTGACCTCCATGTCTCTTCCAAGGGGCATTAAAACCATCTTTTTAAGCTACTGCGACCTCCACCATTCTTCCAAGGGGCATTGATGTTGTCTTTTTATTCCACTGTGACCTCCACGTCTCTTCCAAGGAGCACTAAAACCGTCTTGTTAAGCTACTGCGACCTCCACCACTCTTCCAAGGGGCATTGATATTGTCTTTTTATTCCACTGTGACCTCCACGTCTCTTCCAAGGGGCATTAAAACCTTCGTTTTAAGCTACTGTGACCTCCACCACTCTTCCAAGGTGCATTGATATTGTCTTTTTATTCCACTGAGACCTCCACGTCTCTTCCAAGGGGCATTAACACTGTCTTGTTAAGCTACTGCCACCTCCACCACTTTTCCAATAGGCATTGTAATTGTCTTTTTATTCCACTATGACCTCCTCGTCTCTTCCAAGGGGCATTAAAACCATCTTGTTAAGCTACTGAGACCTCCTCCACTCTTCCAATGGGCATTGATATTGTCTTTTTATTCCACTGTTACCTCCACGTCTCTTCCAAGGGGCATTAAAACCGTCTTGCTAAGCTACTGCGACCTCCACCCCTCTTCCAATGGGCATTGATATTGTCTTTTTATTCCACTGTGACCTCCACATCTCTTCCAAGGGGCATTAACACCGTCTTGTTAAGCTACTGCGACCTCCACCACTCTTCCAAGGGGCATTGATATTGTCTTTTTATTCCACTGTGACCTCCTCGCGTCTTCCAAGGGGCATTAAAACCGTCTTGTTAAGCTACTGTGACCTCCACCACTCTTCCAAGGGTCATTAATATTGCCTTTTTATTCCACTGTGACCTCTACGTCTCTTCCAAGGGGCATTAAAACCATCTTGTTAAGCTACTGCAACCTCCACCACTTTTCCAAGGGGTATTGATATTGTCTTTTTATTCCACTGTGACCTCCATGTCTCTTCCAAGGGGCATTAAAACCGTCTTGTTAAGCTACTGCGACCTCCACCACTCTTCCAAGGCGCATTGATATTGTCTTTTTATTCCACTGTGACCTCCACGTCTCTTCCAAGGGGCATTAAAACCGTCTTGTTAAGCTACTGCGACCTCCACCACTCTTCCAAGGGGCATTGATATTGTCTTTTTATTCCACTGTGACCTCCACCTCTCTTCCAAGGGGCATTAAAACCGTCTTGTTAAGCTACTGCGACCTCCACCACTTTTCCAATGGGCATTGATATTGTCTTTTTATTCCACTGTGACCTCCTCGCCTCTTCCAAGGGGCATTAAAACCGTCTTGTTAAGCTACTCTGACCTCCACCACTCTTCCAAGGAGCATTGATATTGCCTTTTTATTCCACTGTGACCTCCACGTCCCTTCCAAGGGGCATTAAAACCGTCTTGTTAAGCTACTGCGACCTCCACCACTCTTTCAAGGGGCATTGATATTGTCTTTTTATTCCACTGTGACCTCCACCACTCTTCCAAGGGGCATTAAACCCATCTTGTTAAGCTACTGCGACCTCCACCTCTCTTCCAAGGGGCATTAAAACCGTCTTGTTAAGCTACTGTGACCTCCACGTCTCCTCCAAGGGGCATTAAAACCATCTTGTTAAGCTACTGCGACCTCCACCACTCTTCCAAGGGGTATTGATATTGTTTTTTATTCCACTGCGACCTCCACCACTCTTCCAAGGGGCATTAAAACCGTCTTGTTAGGCTACTGTGACCTCCACGACTCTTCCATGAGGCATTGATATTGTCTTTTTATTCCACTGCGACCTCTACCACTCTTTCAAGGGGCATTAAAACCGTCTTGTTAAGCTACTGTGACCTCCACGTCTGTTCCAAGGGGCATTAAAACCATTTTGTTAAACCACTCTGAACTCCACAGCTCTTCCAACGGGCATTGAAATGTTGTTTTTAATTAACTCTAACCTCCACGACTCTTCCAACGGGCATTGCATTTCCTCCTGCTTAGGCCAACAGTGTACAGGAGCCCCAGTTGCTATAAATGGAAAAAACGGATTAGTTAAGGCCCTCTGACTTCCATGTCACTTCCAAGGGGCATTGGAGTGCCTCGAAATTTTTGGTAGACATTGCACTCACTGTATGCCCTATAACTGTGTAGCTGAACCGCTCCTTTTGGTACAGAAACATATCCTACAAGACATGTGTGGTTGACTGGCCTTATATTGATGTGAATGGTCCCTGTTCCTCCTGCTCTTTCTCCTTTGCCACCACCTCATTCATCATTCATCACCTGAAGCTTTGTTTTAATGGGAGTCATAGAACTGGGATAGTAGCAGGAAAACATCCAGCAATCCTCGGAGGAGGTAGGATATGCGCCAAAACGCTGACCCCCTCAGGCCTAGCCACTACTACTTGCGCTTGCATTCCAAGGAACAGAAAGCTAAGGAGATTGATGGCCTCATGATCATGAATAAATTACTCATTGTGTAGGAGGCCAACCACTGCTGCTGTCTACCTTCTGAACTTTGTGTTGAAGCCCGATTGACCCAGGACCCGCAATCCTCTATGTCAACAGGACGTGTTGCATCCCAGTGTCCAACTGTGTCCCGGCTTCCACAATATTAACCCAGTGTGAAGGCATCAGTGAGATGGACCATCCCTGGCCAAATTCACTTGTCCACGTGTTTGTGGTTAGGCTGTCCTTCAAATAGGGGCGGCTGGGGACCGTTTATGGACACCCGGCCGCCCCCTGGCAGCTGGGGACCAAGCGTGGACTGGCGGCTGGGGACTGAGTATGGATACCAGGCCGCCGACGCAGCCATGAAGTGGTGGCCGGCGTCTGCCTCCACAAGCCTAAAAGGCCTCATTTCAAGTGCAAGCAAGCTAGCAGTATGGTATTGCAAACTGGGGGTGGGTAGGTGGCAGGCTGCACACTTACGCTTGCATTCCAAGAAAACAAAGCAGATGCTAACTTCTATCATCATCATCATGCTCCTCACCTTGGCTCTCTCAACTCCCCTGATGGAGAAGCCAGGGCCCACCGGAGGAGTCTGGTTGTCTGGTGGGCTCGGCCAATGCTGCCCTAAAGCAGGCCAGGCTAAGAAAAGTGTGGGGAAGGTTACCGGGACAAATAGGGGCGGCTGGGGACCGAGTATGGACACCCGGCTGCCCCCTGGCGCCTGGGGACCGAGTGTGGACACCCGGCCGCCGGGCGGCTGGGGACCGAGTATGGACACCCCGCCGCCCCCTGGCGGCTGGGGACCAAGCATGGACACCCCACCGCCGGGCGGCTGGGGACTGAGTATGGATACCAGGTCGACGATGCAGCCATGATGTGGTGGTCGGCGTCTGCCTCCACAAGCCTAAAAGGCCTCATTTCAAGTGCAAGCCAGCTAGCAGTATGGTATTGCAGCCTGGGGGTGGGTGGGTGGCAGGCTGCACACTTACGCTTGTATTCCAAGAAAACAAAGCAGATGCTGACTTCTATCATCATCATCATGCTCCTCACCTTGGCACTGTCAACTCCCCTGATGGAGAAGCCAGGTCACACCAGAGGAGTCTGGTTGTCTGGTGGGCTTGGCCAATGCTGCCCTAAAGCAGGCCAGGCTAAGAAAAGTGTGGGGAAGGTTACCGGGAAAAATAGGGGCGGCTGGGGACCGAGTGTGGATACCCGGCCGCGGGGCGGTTGGGGACCGAGTATGGACACCCGGCCGCCGGGCGGCTGGGGACTGAGTATGGATACCAGGCCGCCAATGCAGCCGTGACGTGGTGGCCAGATTCCACCTCCACATGCCTAAAAGGCCTCATTTCAAGTGCAAGCAAGCTAGCAGTATGGTATTGCAGACTGGGGGTGGGTAGGTGGCAGGCTGCACACTTACGCTTGCATTCCAAGAAAACAAAGCAGATGCTAACTTCTATCATCATCATCATGCTCCTCACCTTGGCTCTCTCAACTCCCCTGATGGAGAAGCCAGGGCCCACCGGAGGAGTCTGGTTGTCTGGTGGGCTCGGCCAATGCTGCCCTAAAGCAGGCCAGGCTAAGAAAAGTAAGGGGAAGGTTACTGGGACAAATAGGAGTGGCTGGGGACCAAGCGTGGACACCCGGCCGCCGGGCGGCTGGGGACTGAGTATGGATACCAGGCCGCCGATGCAGCAATGCCGTGGTGGACAGATTCCGCCTCCACATGCCTAAAAGACCCAATTTCAAATGCAATCAAGCAAGCAGTATGGTATTGCAGCCTGGGGGTAGGTGGGTGGCAGGCTGCATACTTGCGCTTGCATTGCAAGGAATGGGGGAGGTACAATTGAACACTGCCCTGGGACAAGGACTTGCACGGGGATAGTTGCAAGTCTGCATCTTCTGATGCACCAAGGATCACTTCTGATGGGCACACTTTTAGGCAGTGACATGGGTGTCAGAGATGCTTCCAGGGGTCTTCCCCATGCTTTTCCCATGTCTTTTCAGCACTGTATGCATGTGTCACACAGCACATGGCCAGATAAGGTTGTAAAATGTTAAAATGACATTTCCCGGTGAATGCATTTGTCACGGTTGAAAGCAATACAAAAGTGCAAAAACGCATAAAAAATGCTACTTGTGAACATAGCCCAAGGTGTGGAGGAGTATTTTTGCTTTTAGTTATTTATTTTACCTTATACACAAGTCTTTACCCTGGAAAGGATGTTCCTTAACATATTTCACAGGAAAGCAGTTTCAGTTTCGTTTTTGAACGTTTTATTGTGAGCCCGTAAAAGTGGCTTAATACCTCTGACCATATTGTTGACAGCAGTGACCTGGGTGTCAGAAATGCTTCCTGGGGCGATCCCCATGCTGTCCCCATGTAAAAAATGCTTGGGTCTCCCATAGACTAACATTGGGCTCATTGCTCGGGCCGAGCACCCGAGTATCACGGTGAGCTCGGCCCGAGCTTAGAGCACCTGAGCATTTTAGTGCTCGCTCAACACTAATATAGATATATGTTGTGGAATACCTATACTAACAGGGCGTTGAATAGACCCTCTTGTGCTGTCTCATGCACTGCAGTCTGCAACATACACTGGCTGCCTGCCTTGCACGGATTATATGCAGCTGGATTAGTCTTCAGAAGGACTGTTAGTTCAGATGGATATTATAGATATATGTTGTGGAATACCTATACTAACTCTAAACAAGGAAATCTCTCTCTGACGCAGCAGCACCTCTCCCTACTCGGCCTGATTCCGGAGTAGACTGTGATGAGCATGGCGGCACCCGTGCTTATATACACCTGATGATGCTGTGCGGCCAGCCAATCACTGTAATGCCCACAACTAACATGGCTACGGCATTACAGTGCGTGGCAGGCAATCCCAACATGTTGATAGGCTCTCTAAAGATCGCCAAGCATGCAGGGAGGAGTCCCTAGCACCCGCCCGAGCAACCTGTAAATACTCGTCGAGCGCCGAGCATCTCGAGCAGTGAGATGCTCGGGTGAGTAACGAGCAGTGGCGAGCGCGTTCGCTCATCACTAGTGTTGAGCGATACCTTCCGATATCGGGAAATATCGGATCAGATTGGATCGGACCGATACCCCAAAAGTATCGGATATCGCCGATTCCGATACCGGAAACCAATGCAAGTCAATGGGACAGAAATATCGGAATGAAAATAAACCCTTTCTTTCCTTGTAGGTTAATTCTACATGAAGGAAAACAACTAAGAATAATGTAGAATGTATTGGGGGAGGTGGGGGAGACAATAAAGGCATAGAGGTTTAGCCCAATCAAATGGAATAGCAGGAATTAATATTTTTTTTAAGACGTTCTGAGTTACGGAAATATTGACTATGTTAAGTATTTTTATATTTTGTCAGATATTTATGTTTCACTACTTCCATGCTCTTAACCTTCTTTTTTACTTCTCCCACACTTTCTCCTTCATCATCCTCAGCATCAGCATCTTTTTCATCAACTTCTTCTTCACCTTCTTCATCTTCTTCTTCTTCTTCACCTTCTTCGTATTATTCTTTTTTTTTACATTCTTCATATTCTTCTTATTCAACTATTATTCTTCTTCATATTCTACTTCTTCATCTTCTTCATATTCTTCATCTTCTTCATCATATTCTTATTTGTGACAGGCATTCCTGTAGTTGTTATCTATAAAAGTTTGAACATTACACCTTTCGTTCTGCCCGTCACAAAAGATTTACAACAGGATTTGTCCGCGTTCAGTTTGGCCTGCAGCAGCAGGTCTTTTCCAGGGGCACCACGAGGAGGAAAGGACTCACCCCCATACACTGCTTAGTCATCTTCTGCTTATAATATAGATATTATTATCTTTTGCTCTGATTTTTAGTCTTATGCTTAATGTTCTTCCGCTTTTTGTTCTGCAGCTTCTTGTACTTCTGCTTCTTGGTTTTCTGTCTCTTGTTCTTCTGTATCTTGGTGGTTGTCATCTCTTCTTTGTCCTCTTGGTCAACTTCTTCAGGGTTATCTTCTTGGTCTTCTTCGGGGTGGTCTTCAGGGTCGTCGTCTTCGGGGTCCTCGTCTTCAGGGTCATCGTCTTCGGGGTCCTCGTCTTCTTCGGGGTGGTCTTCCGGGTCCTCGTGTTCAGGGTCGTCTTCAGGGTCCTCGTCTTCTTCGGGGTGGTCTTCAGGGTCCTCGTCTTCGGGGTCCCCGTCTTCTTCGGGTTGGTCTTCAGGGTCCTCGTCTTCAGGGTCCTCGTCTTCAGGGTCCTCGTCTTCAGGGTCCTCGTCTTCTTCGGGTTGGTCTTCAGGGTCCTCTTGTCTTCGGGGTCCTCCTCTTCTTCGGGGTGGTCTTCAGGGTCCTCGTCTTCAGGGTCCTCGTCAGGGAGATCCAGAGTGATTACCAAGAACCATTTCAAAAAGCTTGAACTTGAAAATGTAGCAGAAGGTACAAGAAGGCTGAGGAACTACCAAGGACCAGCTGACGGTACTGGAACCTGGATGGGTAGCAGTAGGTACAAGAGCCAATGGAACTACCGAGGACCAGCTAACGGTACTGGAACTCAGTTACTAAGCAGCAGGTACCTGTGCCAGAAAGCACTACCAAGGACCAGCAGACGTTGGTGGAACTTGGATACCGAGAAGGAGGCACCTAAGCCAAAGGCACTGCCGAGAACCAGCTGACGGTACTGGAACCCGGATGGGTGGCAGAAGGTACCCATGTAGAAAAAAGTTTCAAGGCCGCGAGCCGGCCGCATTTACCAAAACCCACAGTCCTACAGGGGGTGCTTGTCCTATCGGCACTATGGAACCAGCCTTCATTGCCAGATCCCGCAGCCCACATAGGAGTCACCTAAACTGCAGGCACCATAGAGTCGGCTAACCAGACCGCAACACGACAGGAAAACGCATTGGAGGCAAAGTGACGTTGACACTACCCGGAAACAGCTGGCGTGCTGGAACCAGGCTGGGCAGGAGGGAGTACCCGTGCCAAAGACACTGCTGGGAAACAGCTGGTGGTGCTGGAACCCAGGGTAAATCCTAAAAACAGAGGAGCCAGAGGTGTAATTGGAGCAACTTTAAAATCTGTAGTAGTGTGAATGTGGACAGAGCAGGAGAAATTGCCGGACACACAGCTGGGGATCAGCTGACGTTACTGAACCCCAATAACACTGGAGGAAGCGTTGACTGTGCAGACGGCACTTCTGAGCAGCAACTAGCGGTATTGGAGCCCAGGGTAAATACTAAAAACAGAGGAGCCAGAGGTGTAATTGGAGCAAGTTTTAAATCAGTAGTACAGTGGATGTGGACAAAGCAGGAGAATTTGCCGGACACACAGCTGGGGATCAGCTGACGTTACTGAACCCCAATAGCACTGGAGCAAGCGTTGACTGTGCAGACGGCACTTCTGAGCAGCAACTAGCGGTATTGGAGCCTAGGGTAAATACTAAAAACAGAGGAGCCAGAGGTGTAATTGGAGAAAGTTTTAAATCAGTAGTACAGTGGATGTGGACAAAGCAGGAGAATTTGCCGGACACACAGCTCTGGATCAGCTGACGTTACTGAACCCCAATAACACTGGAGCAAGAGTTGACTGTGCAGACGGCACTTCTGAGCAGCAACTAGCGGTATTGGAGCCCAGGGTAAATATTAAAAACAGAGGAGCCAGAGGTGTAATTGGAGCAAGTTTTAAATCAGTAGTACAGTGGATGTGAACAAAGCAGGAGAATTTGCCGGACACACAGCTGGGGATCAGCTGACGTTACTGAACTCCAATAACACTGGAGCAAGCGTTGACTGTGCAGACGGCACTTCTGAGCAGCAACTAGCGGTGTTGGAGCTCTGGGATAATACTGAAAACCGAGGAGCCAGAGATGTAATTGGAGCAACTTTAAAATCTGTAGTAGTGTGAATGAGGACAGAGCAGGAGAAATTGCCATCCGCCAGCAGGGGAACAGCTGATGTTACTGAACCCCAATAACACGACAGCAAGTGTTGACTGTGCAGAAGACACTTCCAAGCGCCAACTGGCGGTGTTGGAGCTCAGTGATAATACTGAAAACAGAGGAGCCAGATGTGGAATTCGAGCAACTTTAAAATCTGTAGTAGTGTGAATGAGGACAGAGCAGGAGAAATTGCCGTCCGCACAGCAGGGGAACAGCTGACGTTACTGAACCTCAATAACACGGCAGCAAGTGTTGACTGTGCAGACGGCACTTCCGAGCGCCAACTGGCGGTGTTGGTGCTCAGGAATAATACTGAAAACAGAGGAGCCAGAGGTGTAATTGGAGCAACTTTGAAATCTGTAGTAGTGTGAATGAGGACAGAGCAGGAGAAATTGCCGTCCGCACAGCAGGGGAACAGCTGACGTTACTGAACCCCAATAACACGGCAGCAAGTGTTGACAGTGCAGACGGCACTTCCGAGCGCCATCTGGCGGTGTTGTAGCTCAGGGATAATACTGAAAACAAAGGAGCCAGAGGTGTAATTGGAGCAACTTTAAAATCTGTAGTAGTGTGAACGAGGACAGAGCAGGAGAAATTGCCGTCCGCACAGCAGGGGAACAGCTGACGTTACTGAACCCCAATAACACGGCAGCAAATGTTGACTGTGCAGACGGCACTTCCGAGTGCCAACTGGCGGTGTTGAAGCTCAGGGATAATACTGAAAACAGAGGAGCCAGAGGTGTAATTGGAGCAACTTTAAAATCTGTAGTAGTGTGAATGAGGACAGAGCAGGAGAAATTGCCGTCCGCACAGCAGGGGAACAGCTGACGTTACTGAACCCCAATAACACGGCAGCAAGTGTTGATTGTGCAGACGGCACTTCCGAGCGCCAACTGGCGGTGTTGGAACTCAGGAATAATACTGAAAACAGAGGAGCCAGAGGTGTAATTGGAGCAACTTTAAAATCTGTAGTAGTGTGAATGAGGACAGAGCAGGAGAAATTGCCGTCCGCACAGCAGGGGAACAGCTGACGTTACTGAACCCCAATAGCACGGCAGCAAGTGTTGACTGTGCAGACGGCACTTTCGAGAGCCAACTGGCGGTGTTGGGACTCAGGGATAATGCTGAAAACAGAGGAGCCAGAGGTGTAATTAGAGCAACTTTAAAATCTGTAGTAGTGAGAATGTGGACAGAGCAGGAGAAATTGCGTCCGCACAGCAGGGGAACAGCTGACGTTACTGAACCCCAATAACACGGCAGCAAGTGTTGACTGTGCAGACGGCACTTCCGAGCGCCAACTGGAGGTGTTGGAGCTCAGGGATAATACTGAAAACAGAGGAGCCAGAGGTGTAATTGGAGCAACTTTAAATCTGCAGTAGTGTGAATGAGGACAGAGCAGGAGAAATTGCCGTCCGCACAGCAGGGGAACAGCTGACGTTACTGAACCCCAATAACACGGCAGCAAGTGTTGACTGTGCAGACGGCACTTCCGAGCGCCAACTGGCGGTGTTGGAGCTCAGGGATAATACTGAAAACAGAGGAACCAGAGGTGTAATTGGAGCAACTTTAAAATCTGTAGTAGTTTGAATGAGGACAGAGCAGGAGAAATTGCCGTCCGCACAGCAGGGGAACAGCTGACGTTACTGAACCCCAATAACACGGCAGCAAGTGTTGACTGGGCAGACGGCATTTCCGAGCGCCAACTGGCGGTGTTGGAGCTCAGGGATAATACTGAAAACAGAGGAGCCAGAGGTGTAATTGGAGCAACTTTAAAATCTGTAGTAGTGTGAATGAAGACAGAGCAGGAGAAATTGCCGTCCGCACAGCAGGGGAACAGCTGACGTTACTGAACCCCAATAACACGGCAGCAAGTGTTGACTGTGCAGACGGCACTTCCGAGCGCCATCTGGCAGTGTTGGAGCTCAGGGATCTTACTGAAAACAGAGGAGCCAGAGGTGTAATTGGAGCAACTTTAAAATCTATAGTTGTGTGAATGAGGACAGAGCAGGAGAAATTGCCGTCCGCACAGCAGGGGAACAGCTGACATTATTGAACCCCAATAACACGGCAGCAAGTGTTGACTGGGCAGAGGGCACTTCCGAGCGTCAATTGGTGGTGTTGGAGCTCAGGGATAATACTGAAAACAGAGGAGCCAGAGGTGTAATTGGAGCAATTTTAAAATCTCTAGTAGTGAGAATGTGGACAGAGCAGGAGAAATTGCCGTCCGCACAGCAGGGGAACAGCTGACGTTACTGAACCCCAATAACACGGCAGCAAGTGTTGACTGTGCAGACGGCACTTCCGAGCGCCAACTGGCGGTGTTGGAGCTCAGGGATAATACTGAAAACAGAGGAGCCAGAGGTGTAATTGGAGCAACTTTAAAATCTGTAGTAGTGAGAATGTGGACAGAGCAGGAGAAATTGCGTCCGCACAGCAGGGGAACAGCTGACATTACTGAACCCCAATAACACGGCAGCAAGTGTTGACTGTGCAGACGGCACTTGTGAGCGCCAACTGGCGGTTTTGGAGCTCAGGGATAATACTGAAAACAGAGGAGCCGGAGGTGTATTTCGAGCAACTTTAAAATCTGTAGTAGTGTGAATGAGGACAGAGCAGGAGAAATTGCCGTCCGCACAGCAGGGGAACAGCTGACGTTACTGAACCCCAATAACACGGCAGCAAGTGTTGACTGTGCAGACGGCACTTCCGAGCGCCAACTGGTGGTGTTGGAGCTCAGGGATAATACTGAAAACAGAGGAGCCAGAGGTGTAATTGGAGCAACTTTAAAATCCGTAGTAGTGTGAATGAGGACAGAGCAGGAGAAATTGCCGTCCGCACAGCAGGGGAACAGCTGACATTACTGAACCCCAATAACACGGCAGCAAGTGTTGACTGTGCAGAGGGCACTTCCGAGCGCCAACTGGCGGTGTTGAAGCTCAGGCATAATCCTGAAAACAGAGGAGCCAGAGGTGTAATTGGAGCAACTTTAAAATCTGTAGTAGTGTGAATGAGGACAGAGCAGGAGAAATTGCCGTCCGCAGAGCAGGGGAACAGCTGACGTTACTGAACCCTAATAACACGGCAGCAAGTGTTGACTGTGCAGACGGCACTTCCGAGCGCCAACTGGCGGTGTTGGAGCTCAGGGATAATACTGAAAACAGAGGAGCCAGAGGTGTAATTGGAGCAACTTTAAAATCTGTAGTAGTGTGAATGAGGACAGAGCAGGAGAAATTGCCGTCCGCACAGCAGGGGAACAGCTGAAGTTACTGAACCCCAATAGCACGGCAGCAAGTGTTGACTGTGCAGACGGCACTTTAGAGAGCCAACTGGCGGTGTTGGAGCTCAGGGATAATACTGAAAACAGAGGAGCCAGAGGTGTAATTGGAGCAACTTTAAAATCCGTAGTAGTGTGAATGAGGACAGAGCAGGAGAAATTGCCGTCCGCACAGCAGGGGAACAGCTGACATTACTGAACCCCAATAACACGGCAGCAAGTGTTGACTGTGCAGACGGCACTTTCGAGAGCCAACTGGCGGTGTTGGAGCTCAGGGATAATACTGAAAACAGAGGAGCCAGAGGTGTAATTGGAGCAACTTTAAAATCTGTAGTAGTGTGAATGAGGACAGAGCAGGAGAAATTGCCGTCCGCACAGCAGGGGAACAGCTGATGTTACTGAACCCCAATAGCACGGCAGCAAGTGTTGACTGTGCAGACGGCACTTTAGAGAGCCAACTGGCGGTGTTGGAGCTCAGGGATAATACTGAAAACAGAGGAGCCAGAGGTGTAATTAGAGCAACTTTAAAATCTGTAGTAGTGAGAATGTGGACAGAGCAGGAGAAATTGCGTCCGCACAGCAGGGGAACAGCTGACGTTACTGAACCCCAATAACACGGCAGCAAGTGTTGACTATGCAGTCGGCACTTCCGAGCGCCAACTGGCGGTGTTGGAGCTCAGGGATAATACTGAAAACAGAGGAGCCAGAGGTGTAATTGGAGCAACTTTAAAATCTGTAGTAGTGTGAATGAGGACAGAGCAGGAGAAATTGCCATCCGCACAGCAGGGGAACAACTGACGTTACTGAACCCCAATAACACGGCAGCAAGTGTTGACTGTGCAGACGGCACTTCCGAGCGCCAACTGGCGGTGTTGGAACTCAGGGATAATACTGAAAACAGAGGAGCCAGAGGTGTAATTGGAGCAACTTTAAAATCTGTAGTAGTGTGAATGAGGACAGAGCAGGAGAAATTGCCGTCCGCACAGCATGGGAAAAGATGACGTTACTGAACCCCAATAACACGGCAGCAAGTGTTGACTGTGCAGACGGCACTTCCGAGCGCCAACTGGCGGTGTTGAAGCTCAGGGATAATACTGAAAACAGAGGAGCCAGAGGTGTAATTGGAGCAACTTTAAAATCTGTAGTAGTGTGAATGAGGAGAGAGCTGGAGAAATTGCCGTCCGCACAGCAGGGGAACAGCTGACGTTACTGAACCCCAATGACACGGCAGCAAGTGTTAACTGTGCAGACGGCACTTCCGAGCGTCAATTGGTGGTGTTGGAGCTCAGGGATAATACTGAAAACAGAGGAGCCAGAGGTGTAATTGGAGCAACTTTAAAATCTGTAGTAGTGAGAATGTGGACAGAGCAGGAGAAATTGCGTCCGTACAGCAGGGGAACAGCTGACGTTACTGAACCCCAATAACACGGCAGCAAGTGTTGACTGTGCAGACGGCACTTCCGAGCGCCAACTGGCAGTGTTGGAGCTCAGGGATAATACTGAAAACAGAGGAGCCAGAGGTGTAATTGGAGCAACTTTAAAATCTGTAGTAGTGTGAATGAGGACAGAGCAGGAGAAATTGCCGTCCGCACAGCAGGGGAACAGCTGACGTTACTGAACCCCAATAACACGGCAGCAAGTGTTGATTGTGCAGACGGCACTTCCGAGCGCCAACTGGCGGTGTTGGAGCTCAGGGATAATACTGAAAACAGAGGAGCCAGAGGTGTAATTAGAGCAACTTTAAAATCTGTAGTAGTGTGAATGAGGACAGAGAAGGAGAAATTGCGTCCGCACAGCAGGGGAACAGCTGACGTTACTGAACCCCAATAACACGGCAGCAAGTGTTGACTGTGCAGACGGCACTTCCGAGCGCCAACTGGCGGTGTTGGAGCTCAGGGATAATACTGAAAACAGAGGAGCCAGAGGTGTAATTGGAGCAACTTTAAAATCTGTAGTAGTGTGAATGAGGAGAGAGCTGGAGAAATTGCCGTCCGCACAGCAGGGGAACAGCTGATGTTACTGAACCCCAATAACACGGCAGCAAGTGTTGACTGTGCAGACGGCACTTCCGAGCGTCAATTGGTGGTGTTGGAGCTCAGGGATAATACTGAAAACAGCGGAGCCAGAGGTGTAATTGGAGCAACTTTAAAATCTGTAGTAGTGAGAATGTGGACAGAGCAGGAGAAATTGCGTCCGTACAGCAGGGGAACAGCTGACGTTACTGAACCCCAATAACACGGCAGCAAGTGTTGACTGTGCAGACGGCACTTCCGAGCGCCAACTGGCAGTGTTGGAGCTCAGGGATAATACTGAAAACAGAGGAGCCAGAGGTGTAATTGGAGCAACTTTAAAATCTGTAGTAGTGTGAATGAGGACAGAGCAGGAGAAATTGCCGTCCGCACAGCAGGGGAACAGCTGACGTTACTGAACCCCAATAACACGGCAGCAAGTGTTGATTGTGCAGACGGCACTTCCGAGCGCCAACTGGCGGTGTTGGAGCTCAGGGATAATACTGAAAACAGAGAAGCCAAAGGTGTAATTAGAGCAACTTTAAAATCTGTAGTAGTGTGAATGAGGACAGAGAAGGAGAAATTGCGTCCGCACAGCAGGGGAACAGCTGACGTTACTGAACCCCAATAACATGGCAGCAAGTGTTGACTGTGCATATGGCACTTCCGAGCGCCAACTGGCGGTGTTGAAGCTCAGGGATAATACTGAAAACAGAGGAGCCAGAGGTGTAATTGGAGCAACTTTAAAATCTGTAGTAGTGTGAATGAGGACAGAGCTGGAGAAATTGCCGTGCGCACAGCAGGGGAACAGCTGACGTTACTGAACCCCAATAACACGGCAGCAAATGTTGACTGTGCAGAAGGCACTTCCGAGCGTCAACTGGTGGTGTTGGAGCTCAGGGATAATACTGAAAACAGAGGAGCCAGAGGTGTAATTGGAGCAACTTTAAAATCTGTAGTAGTGAGAATGTGGACAGAGCAGGAGAAATTGCGTCCGCACAGCAGGGGAACAGCTGACGTTACTGAACCCTAATAACACGGCAGCAAGTGTTGACTGTGCAGACGGCACTTCCGAGCGCCAACTGGCAGTGTTGGAGCTCAGGGATAATACTGAAAACAGAGGAGCCAGAGGTGTAATTGGAGCAACTTTAAAATCTGTAGTAGTGTGAACGAGGACAGAGCAGGAGAAATTGCCGTCCGCACAGCAGGGGAACAGTTGACGTTACTGAACCCCAATAACACAGCAGCAAGTGTTGACTGTGTAGACGGCACTTCCGAGCGCCAACTGGCGGTGTTGGAGCTCAGGAATAATACTGAAAACAGAGGAGCCAGAGGTGTAATTGGAGCAACTTTAAAATCTGTAGTAGTGTGAATGAGGACAGAGCAGGAGAAATTGCCGTCCGCACAGCAGGGGAACAGCTGACGTTACTGAACCCCAATAACACGGCAGCAAGTGTTGACTGTGCAGACGGCACTTCCGAGCGCCAACTGGCGGTGTTGGAGCTCAGGGATAATACTGAAAACAGAGGAGCCAGAGGTGTAATTGGAGCAACTTTAAAATCTGTAGTAGTGTGAATGAGGACAGAGCAGGAGAAATTGCCGTCCGCACAGCAGGGGAACAGCTGACGTTACTGAACCCCAATAACACGGCAGCAAGTGTTAACTGTGCAGACGGCACTTCCGAGCGCCAACTGGTGGTGTTGGAGCTCAGGGATAATACTGAAAACAGAGGAGCCAGAGGTGTAATTGGAGCAACTTTAAAATCTGTAGTAGTGTGAATGAGTACAGGGCAGGAGAAATTGCCGTCCGCACAGCAGGGGAACAACTGACGTTACTGAACCCCAATAACACGGCAGCAAGTGTTGACTGTGCAGACGGCACTTCCGAGCGCCAACTGGTGGTGTTGGAGCTCAGGGATAATACTGAAAACAGAGGAGCCAGGGGTGTAATTGTAGCAACTTTAAAATCTGTAGTAGTGTGAATGAGGACAGGGCAGGAGAAATTGCCGTCCGCACAGCAGGGGAACAGCTGACGTTACTGAACCCCAATAACACGGCAGCAAGTGTTGACTGTGCAGACGGCACTTCCGAGCGCCAACTGGTGGTTTTGAAGCTCAGGGATAATACTGAAAACAGCGGAGGCAGAGGTGTAATTGGAGCAACTTTAAAATCTGTAGTAGTGTGAATGAGGACAGAGCAGGAGAAATTGCCGTCCGCACAGCAGGGGAACAGCTGACAATACTGAACCCCAATAACACGGCAGCAAGTGTTGACTGTGCAGACGGCACTTCCGAGCGCCAACTGGCGTTGTTGAAGCTCAGGGATAATACTGAAAACAGCGGAGGCAGAGGTGTAATTGGAGCAACTTTAAAATCTGTAGTAGTGTGAATGAGGACAGAGCAGGAGAAATTGCCGTCTGCACAGCAGGGGAACAGCTGACGTTACTGAACCCCAATAACACGGCTGCTAGTGTTGACTGTGCAGACGGCACTTCCGAGCGCCAACTGGCGGTGTTGGAGCTCAGGGATAATACTGAAAACAGAGGAACCAGAGGTGTAATTGGAGCAACTTTAAAATCTGTAGTAGTTTGAATGAGGACAGAGCAGGAGAAATTGCCGTCCGCACAGCAGGGGAACAGCTGACGTTACTGAACCCCAATAACACGGCAGCAAGTGTTGACTGGGCAGACGGCACTTCCAAGTGCCAACTGGCGGTGTTGGAGCTCAGGGATAATACTGAAAACAGAGAAGCCAGAGGTGTAATTGGAGCAATTTTAAAATCTGTAGTAGTGAGAATGTGGACAGAGCAGGAGAAATTGCGTCCGCACAGCAGGGGAACAGCGGACGTTACTGAACCCCAATAACACGGCAGCAAGTGTTGACTGTGCAGATGGCACTTCCGAGCGCCAACTGGTGGTGTTGGAGCTCAGGGATAATACTGAAAACAGAGGAGCCAGAGGTGTAATTGGAGCAACTTTAAAATCTGTAGTAGTGTGAATGAGGACAGAGCAGGAGAAATTGCCGTCCGCACAGCAGGGGAACAGCTGACGTTACTGAACCCCAATAACACGGCTGCTAGTGTTGACTGAGCAGACGGTACTTCCGAGCGCCAACTGGCGGTGTTGGAGCTCCGGGTTAATACTGAAAACAGAGGAGCCAGAGGTGTAATTGGAGCAACTTTAAAATCTGTAGTAGTGTGAATGAGGACAGAGCAGGAGAAATTGCCGTCCGCAGAGCAGGGGAACAGCTGACGTTACTGAACCCCAATAACACGGCAGCAAGTGTTGACTGTGCAGACGGCACTTCCGAGCGCCAACTGGCGGTGTTGAAGCTCAGGGATAATTCTGAAAACAGCGGAGGCAGAGGTGTAATTGGAGCAACTTTAAAATCTGTAGTAGTGTGAATGAGGACAGAGCAGGAGAAATTGCCGTCCGCACAGCCGGGGAACAGCTGACGTTACTGAACCCCAATAACACGGCAGCAAGTGTTGACTGTGCAGACGGCACTTCCGAGCGCCAACTGGCGGTATTGGAGCTCAGGGATAATACTGAAAACAGAGGAGCCAGAGGTGTAATTGGAGCAACTTTAAAATCTGTAGTAGTGTGAATGAGGACAGAGCAGGAGAAATTGCCGTCCGCACAGCAGGGGAACAGCGGACGTTACTGAACCCCAATAACACGGCAGCAAGTGTTGACTGTGCAGACGGCACTTCCGAGCGCCAACTGGCGGTGTTGGAGCTCAGGGATAATACTGAAAACAGAGGAGCCAGAGGTGTAATTGGAGCAACTCTAAAATCTGTAGTAGTGTGAATGAGGACAGAGCAGGAGAAATTGCCGTCCGCACAGTAGGGGAACAGCTGACGTTACTGAACCCCAATAACACGGCAGCAAGTGTTGACTGTGCAGACGGCACTTCCGAGCGCCAACTGGCGGTGTTGGAGCTCAGGGATAATAGTGAAAACAGAGGAGCCAGAGGTGTAATTGGAGCAACTTTAAAATCTGTAGTAGTGTGAATGAGGACAACGCAGGAGAAATTGCCGTACGCACAGCAGGGGAACAGCTGACGTTACTGAACCCCAATAACATGGCAGCAAGTGTTGACTGTGCAGACGGCACTTCCGAGCGCCAACTGGCGGTGTTGAAGCTCAGGGATAATACTGAAAAC
The DNA here is from genome assembly GCF_046119375.1 of Phyllobates terribilis. Classification (NCBI taxonomy): domain Eukaryota; kingdom Metazoa; phylum Chordata; class Amphibia; order Anura; family Dendrobatidae; genus Phyllobates; species Phyllobates terribilis. The sequence goes on from NW_027362769.1 coordinate 20,531,632, forward strand.
GGAGGAGCCAGAGGTGTAATTGGAGCAACTTTAAAATCCGTAGTAGTGTGAATGAGGACAGAGCAGGAGAAATTGCCGTCCGCACAGCAGGGGAACAGCTGACATTACTGAACCCCAATAACACGGCAGCAAGTGTTGACTGTGCAGAGGGCACTTCCGAGCGCCAACTGGCGGTGTTGAAGCTCAGGCATAATACTGAAAACAGAGGAGCCAGAGGTGTAATTGGAGCAACTTTAAAATCTGTAGTAGTGTGAATGAGGACAGAGCAGGAGAAATTGCCGTCCGCACAGCAGGGGAACAGCTGACGTTACTGAACCCCAATAACACGGCAGCAAGTGTTGACTGTGCAGACGGCACTTCTGAGCGCCAACTGGCGGTGTTGGAGCTCAGGGATAATACTGAAAACAGAGGAGCCAGAGGTGTAATTGGAGCAACTTTAAAATCTGTAGTAGTGTGAATGAGGACAGAGCAGGAGAAATTGCCGTCCGCACAGCAGGGGAACAGCTGACGTTACTGAGCCCCAATAACACGGCAGCAAGTGTTGACTGTGCAGACGGCACTTCCGAGCGCCAACTGGCGGTATTGGAGCTCAGGTATAATACTGAAAACAGGGGAGCCAGAGGTTTAATTGGAGCAACTTTAAATCTGTAGTAGTGTGAATGAGGACAGAGCAGGAGAAATTGCCATCCGCACAGCAGGGGAACAGCTGACGTTGCTGAACCCCAATAACACAGCAGCAAGTGTTGACTGTGCAGACGGCACTTCCGAGCGCCAACTGGCGGTGTTGGAGCTCAGGGATAATATTGAAAACAGAGGAGCCAGAGGTGTAATTTGAGCAACTTTAAAATCTGTAGTAGTGTGAATGAGGACAGAGCAGGAGAAATTGCCGTCCGCACAGCAGAGGAACAGCTGACATTACTGAACCCCAATAACACGGCAGCAAGTGTTGACTGTGCAGACGGCACTTCCGAGTGCCAACTGGCGGTGTTGAAGCTCAGGGATAATACTGAAAACAGCGAAGGCAGAGGTGTAATTGGAGCAACTTTAAAATCTGTAGTAGTGTGAACGAGGACAGAGCAGGAGAAATTGCCGTCCGCACAGCAGGGGAACAGCTGACGTTACTGAACCCCAATAACACGGCAGCAAGTGTTGACTGTGCAGACGGCACTTCCGAGCGCCCACTGTTGGTGTTGGAGCTCAGGGATAATACTGAAAACAGAGGAGCCAGAGGTGTAATTGGAGCAACTTTAAAATCTGTAGTAGTGTGAATGAGGACAGAGCAGGAGAAATTGCCGTCCGCACAGCAGGGGAACAGCTGACGTTACTGAACCCCAATAACACGGCTGCTAGTGTTGACTGAGCAGACGGCACTTCCGAGCGCCAACTGGCGGTGTTGGAGCTCCGGGTTAATACTGAAAACAGAGGAGCCAGAGGTGTAATTGGAGCAACTTTAAAATCTGTAGTAGTGTGAATGAGGACAGAGCAGGAGAAATTGCCGTCCGCACAGCAGGGGAACAGCTGACGTTACTGAACCCCAATGACACGGCTGCTAGTGTTGACTGAGCAGACGGTACTTCCGAGCGCCAACTGGTGGTGTTGGAGCTCCGGGTTAATACTGAAAACAGAGGAGCCAGAGGTGTAATTGAAGCAACTTTAAAATCTGTAGTAGTGTGAATGAGGACAGAGCAGGAGAAATTGCCGTCCGCAGAGCAGGGGAACAGCTGACGTTACTGAACCCCAATAACACGGCAGCAAGTGTTGACTGTGCAGACGGCACTTCCGAGCGCCAACTGGCGGTGTTGAAGCTCAGGGATAATTCTGAAAACAGCGGAGGCAGAGGTGTAATTGGAGCAACTTTAAAATCTGTAGTAGTGTGAATGAGGACAGAGCAGGAGAAATTGCCGTCCGCACAGCAGGGGAACAGCTGACGTTACTGAACCCCAATAACACGGCAGCAAGTGTTGACTGTGCAGACGGCACTTCCGAGCGCCAACTGGCGGTGTTGGAGCTCAGGGATAATACTGAAAACAGAAGAGTCAGAGGTGTAATTGGAGCAACTTTAAAATCTGTAGTAGTGTGAATGAGGACAGAGCAGGAGAAATTGCCGTACGCACAGCAGGGGAACAGCTGACGTTACTGAACCCCAATAACACGGCAGCAAGTGTTGACTGTGCAGACGGCACTTCCGAGCGCCAACTGGCGGTATTGGAGCTCAGGGATAATACTGAAAACAGAGGAGCCAGAGATGTAATTGGAGCAACTTTAAAATCTGTAGTAGTGTGAATGAGGACAGAGCAGGAGAAATTGCCGTCCGCACAGCAGGGGAACAGCTGACGTTACTGAACCCCAATAACACGGCAGCAAGTGTTGACTGTGCAGACGGCACTTCCGAGCGCCAACTGGCGGTGTTGGAGCTCAGGGATAATACTGAAAACAGAGGAGCCAGAGGTGTAATTGGAGCAACTTTAAAATCTGTAGTAGTGAGAATGTGGACAGAGCAGGAGAAATTGCCGTCCGCACAGCAGGGGAACAACTGACGTTACTGAACCCCAATAACACGACAGCAAGTGTTGACTGTGCAGACGGCACTTCCGAGTGCCAACTGGCGGTGTTGGAGCTCAGGGATAATACTGAAAACAGAGGAGCCAGAGTTGTAATTGGAGCAACTTTAAAATCTGTAGTAGTGAGAATGACTCGCCCCCTGGGCCGTGGGGCACTCGGATCCGGACAGTAGGGGAACGATGGGAGTAGTAGTGGCAACCCGGTTCCGTGGCTCAGGGTGTTCAGGCCAGTGGTAGTCCGTTATGCGTTCATGATTATGTCCGACTACGCCACCCGTGGATTGCGGTTATTAGGAACCACCGCTGCATGCAGACCGCTGGGGCTGATGGGGTGTGCAGCTAGGGTAGTGTGACTCCCCACGGGAAGAGTGCGGCCCCAGGGCAGTATAATTGATGGTGGGAGTGATGGTGTTGAGAGTCCCAGTACCGGTAGTGCTGGAGGCGCGAAGGAGCACACAGACAACAGGTTGCATTCCAGGGCCTTTACTAAAACAGGTAAACTGACCCATAAACAGTCCCAGCTAGGAGGGGACCTGGATGTCTGAGAGCAATGGGGAAATTGGCCCTGGTCAGGGTGAGGGTGTAGGCCTACCGTGCTTTCTGCGCTCCTTCTGGCTATCTCCTCCTGATAGGGTAACAGCCCACGTTTCCGAGCTTTCCGTGTACTCTCGCCTGTATGGCCTGCGACGTAGGTTCCTTTCTGCTCCCGGCCTGGTACGGCTTTACTGGTCCCTTCTGTTGTGGCAGAGCCTCCAGGTTTCTTAGGCCAAGGAACATACAGTCCCCTGCGGACTGGTTATCTGCTCTGGGATGTGGAATCCTCCCAGCCTCAGACACCAAAGTCTGGTAAATTAAGTCCTTTATCTGCCAAGACAGGCTCACTTCGCCTCTTGTCTCTGGCTTGTGGCTCTCCTCCTGCCACACTTCCTCTTAGGTGCAATACAACTTTCTGTCCCTGCTCTGCTCCGGGACACGTGTCAGTACTGAGACAGGTCATCCGGTTCTCACTAACCCTGCCCCCAGCTCCAGCTTTTATAGGGGCAGCCTGCTCCCCCTACTGGCCTGAGACAGGAGGTACTGCATGCTAATGTTCCCCTGACTAGAGAACCTCCCCCTTGCTCTCAGACACAGCTTTATTACATTTTGTGGCATCCAGGCCAGGGTGACACAAGAATGTGGACAGAGCAGGAGAAATTGCTTCCGCACAGCAGGGGAACAGCTGACGTTACTGAACCCCAATAACACGGCAGCAAGTGTTGACTGTGCAGACGGCACTTCCGAGCGCCAACTGGCGGTGTTGGAGCTCAGGGATAATACTGAAAACAGAGGAGCCAGAGGTGTAATTGGAGCAACTCTAAAATCTGTAGTAGTGTGAATGAGGACAGAGCAGGAGAAATTGCCGTCCGCACAGCAGGGGAACAGCTGACGTTACTGAACCCCAATAACACGGCAGCAAGTGTTGACTGTGCAGACGGCACTTCCGAGCTCCAACTGGCGGTGTTGGAGCTTAGGGATAATACTGAAAACAGAGGAGACAGAGGTGTAATTAGAGCAACTTTAAAATCTGTAGTAGTGAGAATGTGGACAGAGCAGGAGAAATTGCGTCCGCACAGCAGGGGAACAGCTGACGTTACTGAACCCCAATAACACGGCAGCAAGTGTTGACTGTGCAGACGGCACTTCCGAGCGCCAACTGGCGGTGTTGGAGCTCAGGGATAATACTGAAAACAGAGGAGCCAGAGGTGTAATTGGAGCAACTTTAAAATCTGTAGTAGTGAGAATGTGGACAGAGCAGGAGAAATTGCGTCCGCACAGCAGGGAAACAGCTGACGTTACTGAACCCCAATAACACGGCAGCAAGTGTTGACTGTGCAGACGGCACTTCTGAGCGCCAACTGGCGGTGTTGGAGCTCAGGGATAATACTGAAAACAGATGAGCCAGAGGTGTAATTGGAGCAACTTTAAAATCTGTAGTAGTGTGAATGAGGACAGAGCAGAAGAAATTGCCGTCCGCACAGCAGGGGAACAGCTGACGTTACTGAACCCCAATAACATGGCAGCAAGTGTTGACTGTGCAGACGGCACTTCCGAGCGCCAACTGGCGGTGTTGGAGCTCAGGGATAATACTGAAAACAGAGGAGCCAGAGGTGTAATTGGAGCAACTTTAAAATCTGTAGTAGTGTGAATGAAGACAGAGCAGGAGAAATTGCCGTCCGCACAGCAGGGGAACAACTGACGTTACTGAACCCCAATAACACGGCAGCAAGTGTTGACTGTGCAGACGGCACTTCCGAGCGCCAACTGGCAGTGTTGGAGCTCAGGGATAATACTGAAAACAGAGGAGCCAGAGGTGTAATTGGAGCAACTTTAAAATCTGTACTAGTGAGAATGTGGACAGAGCAGGAGAAATTGCGTCCGCACAGCAGGGGAACAGCTGACCTTACTGAACCCCAATAACACGGCAGCAAGTGTTGACTGTGCAGACGGCACTTCTGAGCGCCAACTGGCGGTGTTGGAGCTCAGGGATAATACTGAAAACAGAGGAGCCAGAGGTGTAATTGGAGCAACTTTAAAATCTGTAGTAGTGAGAATGTGGACAGAGCAGGAGAAATTGCCGTCCGCACAGCAGGGAAACAGCTGACGTTACTGAACCCCAATAACACGGCAGCAAGTGTTGACTGTGCAGACGGCACTTCCGAGCGCCAACTGGCGGTGTTGGAGCTCAGGGATAATACTGAAAACAGAGGGGCCAGAGGTGTAATTGGAGCAACTTTAAAATCTGTAGTAGTGAGAATGAGGACAGAGCAGAAGAAATTGCCGTCCGCACAGCAGGGGAACAGCTGACATTACTGAACCCCAATAACACGGCAGCAAGTGTTGACTGTGCAGACGGCACTTCCGAGCGCCAACTGGCGGTGTTGGTGCTCAGGGATAATACTGAAAACAGAGGAGCCAGAGGTGTAATTGGAGCAACTTTAAAATCTGTAGTAGTGTGAATGAAGACAGAGCAGGAGAAATTGCCGTCCGCACAGCAGGGGAACAGCTGACGTTACTGAACCCCAATAACACGGCAGCAAGTGTTGACTGTGCAGACGGCACTTCCGAGCGCCAACTGGCGGTGTTGGAGCTCAGGGATAATACTGAAAACAGAGGAGCCAGAGGTGTAATTGGAGCAACTTTAAAATCTGTAGTAGTGAGAATGTGGACAGAGCAGGAGAAATTGCGTCCGCACAGCAGGGGAACAGCTGACCTTACTGAACCCCAATAACACGGCAGCAAGTGTTGACTGTGCAGACGGCACTTCTGAGCGCCAACTGGCGGTGTTGGAGCTCAGGGATAATACTGAAAACAGAGGAGCCAGAGGTGTAATTGGAGCAACTTTAAAATCTGTAGTAGTGAGAATGTGGACAGAGCAGGAGAAATTGCCGTCCGCACAGCAGGGAAACAGCTGACGTTACTGAACCCCAATAACACGGCAGCAAGTGTTGACTGTGCAGACGGCACTTCCGAGCGCCAACTGGCGGTGTTGGAGCTCAGGGATTACAGTTCAGGTGGTAGAAACATGAACACAACAGGAGACCTGGATACTGTTGCCAACCAATTATTTATTCTGGAAGAGGACTGGCAAATTCATGAGAGATCCAGGCCTTGTTCATTTTGAGAAAAGTAAGCCGGTCAACGTTATCGGAGGATAGTCGCATGCGACGGTCAGTTAGTACACCACCTGCGGCACTAAAGACGCGTTCCGATAATACAGTAGCAGCAGGGCAAGCTAGCACCTCCAATGCATACTGACTAAGCTCTGGCCATGTATCCAGCTTACAGACCCAAAACTTGAAGGGAGAAGAGCCGTCTAGGAGTACACTAAGCGGGCAAGACATGTAGTCTGTCACCATCTGACGGAAACGTTGCCTCCTGCTGACTGGAGCCGTCTGTGATGGTGTAGACATTTGTGGCGGTGGGGACACAAAACTTTGCCACATTTCGGCCATACTGGTCTTGCCTTGTGCTGAGGCGCTGCTTCTGCTCCCTCTTTGTGCAGAGCTTCCTCCACTGCCTCGATGCACTGAGCTGCTTTGTAAAGCACTAGCAGCACTGCTCTCGGTTGGAATGGAGAACATGATGGAATGCACCAGTGCGTCTTGGTACTCCCGCATTTTACGCTCCCGGTTCATTGGTGTTATGAGGCTTTGTTAGTTGTCCCGGTAGCGAGGATCTAGGAGGGTGGACACCCAATAATCAGCCGTGTTGAGAATGTGGGCAATGCGGTGGTCGTTTCTCAGGCACTGCAGCATGAAATCAACCATGTGCTGCAGACTGCCAACTGGCCAATAAACGCTATCCCCTGCTTGAGGCGTGATCTCTGCCTGCTCTGCATCACCCCACCCTCGCTCTAGATACTGACTACTAGAGCATTGTGTACCTCCCTCCTCTGGACAGATGTCTTCCTCATCCATTCACTCCTCCTCATCCTCCTCACAAAGTGTCCCCTGCCTAGGCCTTTGTGAGGAACCACGTTGCGCAGACTGTAGAGAAGCAGATGGCATTTGTGACTCCTCATCCTCCACCTCTTCCAAAACCTCGTCCCTTAGTGCTTGCAGTGTTTTTTCAAGCAGGCAGATAAGGGGGATAGTCATGGTGACTAGTGCATCATTTGCACTCGCCATCCGCATGGAATAATCGAAGGCACGCAAAACTTGGCAAATGTCCTTCATAGAGGCCCACTCAGTGGTGGTGAAGTGTGAACGGCGCGCACTGCGACTTGTTTGCGCCTGCTGCAGCTGGTACTCCATTACTGCTGCCTGCTGCTCACACAACCTCTCGAACATATGTAACGTTGAATTCCACCTGGTGGGTAGGTCACATATGATGCGATGTTCCGGAAGACGTAATCGGCGCTGCAGAGCTGCAATGCGTGATCTTGCGTTGCTGGAACGCCGCAAGTGAGCGCACTCTATGCGGACCTTGTGAAGCAGTGCATCAAGATCCGGATAGTCCCTCAAAAAACTCTGCACGACCAAGTTGAGCACATGTGCCAGACATGGGATGTGAGTGAGGTTGCCTAGGCTCAGAGCTGCCACCAGATTTCAGCCATTGTCACACACTACCATGCCTGGCTGGAGATTCGCTGGCTCAAACCACACGTCGCTCTGCTGCTTGATGGCATTCCAGAGCTCCTGCGCTGTGTGGCTTCAATTCCCCAAAGAAATTAATTTTAATATGGCCTGTTGACGTTTGGCCACGGCTGTGCTCATATCGGTCATCATAACAGGTAACCGTTCACGGGTCGATGTGGAGGTAGACCGTGACGGCTCCTGCAGCGCTGATTCAGAGGAACTGGAGTATGAGGAGGAGTCAATGTGTACAGACTGGATTCCTGCAATCCTTGGAGTTGGCAGAACACGTACAGCGCCACTCTCAAGATCTGTACCCGGCTCCACAACATATACCCAATGGGCAGTGAGGGAAAGGTATCGTGCATTGAGGTGAAGGGTACATTGCTGGAAAAAAAAAAAAAAAAACTCTTTAAATCTCTTAGTTTGCAAGTGTGAACGAGCTGCGTGTGTCCGGAGCGTAAGTGCGAACGAAAGTAAGTGTGTGACTTGTTTTTCAGTGAAGAGGTATTTGGGAATCCTGCAGAAAATACCTGTGTGAATTGCGGTGAGTGCTGTATTGTGACCTGCTGAGTGCTTTTCTACCTGTTTAGATTTATTGGGCTTTTTAAAACCTATTTTCTCACTACAGTTTTAGTTTCTTAGTTTACTACCTGTGTATTTAAGGGTTAGCTACATTGCACTAAAATCCTGAGGTGTAGATTTACTCACAAGGGGTTAATTAAGGGGAAGGGTCATAATTAAGGGTTTATAAGGGGCAGCTGGTTGGGCATCAAGTCCTTTGGAAGTGTATTGAGGTGAAGGGTACATTGCTGGAAAAGGAAAAAAAAAAAAAAACTCTTTAAATCTCTTAGTTTGCGAGTGTGAACGAGCTGCGTGTGTCCGGAGCGTAAGTGCGAACGAAAGTAAGTGTGTGACTTGTTTTTCAGTGAAGAGGTATTTGGGAATCCTGCAGAAAATACCTGTGTGAATTGCGGTGAGTGCTGCATTGTGACCTGCTGAGTGCTTTTCTACCTGTTTAGATTTATTGGGCTTTTTAAAACCTATTTTCTCACTACAGTTTTAGTTTCTTAGTTTAATACCTGTGTATTTAAGGGTTAGCTACATTGCACTAAAATCCTGAGGTGTAGATTTACTCACAAGGGGTTAATTAAGGGGGAAGGGGTCATAATTAAGGGTTTATAAGGGGCAGCTGGTTGGGCATCAAGTCCTTTGGAAGTGCATTGAGGTGAAGGGTACATTGCTGGAAAAAAAAAAAAAAAAAAAAACCTCTTTAAATCTTAGTTTGCGAGTGTGAACGAGCTGCGTGTGTCCGGAGCATAAGTGCGAACGAAAGTAAGTGTGTGACTTGTTTTTCAGTGACTTTGTATTCAGGGAGTTTGGAAGGGAGGACTTAGGACTGAATTGCTGACTGTATTTCATTCTTTCTTTACTTTTTACTTAATTAATCCACCTGACCTACTTATCTGATTCCCCCGTCCATACTTGATACTTAATTGATCCCCCGTCCATACACCTATATATAAATAATTGTGTTTTGTGCTTGTATATATATACTGACTGTATCACTATATTTAGAATGACGTCCATGTTGGCCAGAGCCGTGCAGTGTACATCTTGCGCAATGTATGCATTCCGTGAGCAACCGCTCGAGGATCCATACTGCTGCGAGAGATGTGAGCATATCGTGCACTTGGAAGCCCAAATTCTGGATCTAAGTGCTCAGATAGCGGTACTGAGGAGCATCGACAACATGGAATGGAGTTTGCTGCTCACCGAGCAGACACTCAATGGGTCAATACTGGGGGTGGAGCATAGAGGGGAAGTGCAGGCTGAACAGGCAGGGAGCTGGATAACAGGAGGGATAGAGGGAAGAAGTATAGGAAGGCTGGTTCAGAACCGGCATTATTGGAGCACGACAGATCCTCTGACCGCCGGGGGAGTGTATGCTCCAGTAATGAGGGGGAGGGGGGAAGTGTAGGGCAGGCAAGACAGGTTCTGGTAGTGGGTGACTCTATTATTAGGGGGACAGACAGGGCAATCTGTCACAAAGACCGGGATCGCCGAACGGTGTGCTGCCTCCCTGGCGCTCCAGTCCGGCACATCGCGGATCGGGTTGACAGGTTACTGGGTGGGGCTGGCGAAGACCCAGCGGTCATGGTCCACATCGGCACCAATGACAAAGTGAGTGGTAGATGGAGGGTCCTTAAAAATAATTTCAGGGACCTAGGTAGGAAGCTTAGGGCAAGGACCTCCAAGGTAGTTTTCTCAGAAATACTACCAATCCCGCGAGCCACACAGGAGCGCCAACGGGGAGTTAGGGAGGTGAATAAGTGGCTAAAGAGTTGGTGCAAGGCAGAAGGGTTTGGGTTCATGGAGAACTGGGCCGACTTCGCGGTCGGCTACAGGCTCTACCGTAGGGACGGGCTGCACCTCAATGGGGAGGGTGCAGCGGTGCTGGGGAAGAAGATGGCTAATAGGTTGGAGGAGTTTTTAAACTAGAGACGGGGGGGGGAAACCAAGGAAATAGGTGGGATGTGAGGCAAGCAAGGGGGAAGGGGAGAAGTGAATAGAATGAGGGTGGAGAGGGGGGTGGGGATAGTACAGTTAGATCGTTAGAGAAGAATAGGATGCTAAATAACCCCAAAGTTTTATCTTGCATGCTGACCAACGCAAGAAGCCTGACCAATAAGGCGGATGAGCTGCGGGCGCTTATATCGGAGGAGAGGTATGACATCGTAGGTATAACAGAGACTTAGCTAGACGATAGCTACGACTGGGCGGTAAATTTATTAGATTATAGTTTATTTAGAAGGGACCGGAAACAGGGGAAAGGCGGAGGAGTCTGCTTATATGTAAAGTCATGTCTAAAACCCAGACTAAGGGAAGATATAGGAGAGGGAGAAGAGGGGGTCGAGTCCATGTGGGTAGAGATAGAGGGGGCAAAAAATAATAATAAAATATTACTGGGGGGCTGCTATAAGCCACCAAATATAACAGAGGAGAATGAGAATCTGCTATTAGGACAAATAGACAAAGTAGCAAAACATAATGAAGTGATTGTAATGGGGGATTTCAACTACCCGGATATTGACTGGGAAACAGAAACCTGTAGATCTCAGAAAGGAAAAAGGTTCTTGACAAATATTAAGGATAATTATCTCTCCCAACTAGTGCAGGAACCAACGAGAGGGACGGCCGTGTTGGACTTAATATTGACTAATAGGCCTGATAGAATAACTGAGGTACAGATAGGGGGGCACCTAGGTAATAGCGACCATAATATTATCGACTTCAAAATGCCCTTCAGTAGGGTTATCAATAAGGGAACAACAAAAACATTAAACTTTAGGAGGGCGAAGTTTGATCAGCTGATAGAAAACCTTCAACTTATTGACTGGGACAAAGTACTTAATCAATGGAATACGAATAGTAAATGGGAAACCTTCAAAAGAATTCTGAATACTCAGTGTGAGAGGTCTATACCGTATGGGAATAAAAGGGCCCGAAATAAGAGGAAACCAATATGGTTGAACAAGAACATAAAAGGGGCCTTAAATAGCAAAAAAGAGGCATTCAAGAGATTAAAACAGGAAAACAGTAAGGAGGCACTAATGTGTTACAAGGAAAAAACGAGAACCTGCAAAAAACAAATAAAAATAGCGAAGGAGGAAACAGAGAAACGTATTGCTAGGGAAAGTAGATCAAATCCCAAACTGTTCTTTACGTATATAAATAGTAAAAGGATTAAACCGGATAATATTGGACCGATAAAAAGTGAGGAAGGCAAAATCATAGAGAAAGATGAGGATAAAGCTAATTTATTAAATAATTTTTTTTCGACAACTTTCACAAAGGAAATAGAACTAACAGGAGAAATGAGAAGTGACAAGCTTAATCCTCCACTAAGTATGACTAATCTCACCCAAGTTGAGGTACAGAAACGCCTCAGTAACATTAAAATAAACAAATCACCAGGACCTGATAGCATACACCCAACTAAGGGAACTAAGTAATGTGATAGACAGACCGTTATATCTTATATTTAAGGACTCTGTTGAGACTGGGTCTGTACCACTTGATTGGCGACAGGCGAATGTAGTGCCAATATTCAAAAAGGGAGCGAAAAGTGACGCCGGAAACTATCGGCCGGTGAGTCTGACGTCCGTTGTGGGCAAAATTTTTGAAAGCTTCATTAAAGAGGCGATCACGGAGCATCTTGATGCTAATAATCTTTTAATCCCGAACCAACATGGATTCATGAGGAATCGCTCCTGCCAAACAAACCTGATTGACTTCTACGAGGAAGTTAGCTCTCGATTAGATCAGGGGGAACCAGTGGATGTCGTGTATCTCAACTTCTCAAAAGCATTCGATAGCGTGCCACATAATAGGTTGGTATACAAAATGAGAATGATGGGGCTGGGGGAAAATGTTTGCAAGTGGGTAGCAAACTGGCTAAGGGATAGAAGACAGAGGGTGGTTATAAATGGAATATACTCAGAATGGGTAAGCGTCACTAGTGGGGTACCACAGGGGTCTGTACTAGGCCCAATGTTATTTAATATCTTTATTAACGACATAGTCAACGGGATAAATAGTAAAATATCAATATTTGCAGATGACACAAAGTTATGTAAAACAATTAATACAAAAGAGGACAGTGCAGACCTACAGAGGGATTTGGATAAGCTGGGTGGGTGGAGCATTAAATGGCAAATGAGGTTTAACGAGGAGAAATGTAAGGTCATACATATGGGAAGGAAAAATGGAAGTCACCAGTACTCACTGAATGGGAAATCATTGGGGAATTCAGAGATGGAGAAGGACTTGGGTATCTTGATTGATAGCAAACTAAATTGGAGTGCCCAAAGTCAGGCCGCTGCTGTAAGGGCAAACAGGGTAATGGGATGTATCAGAAGAGGTATAGCTGCAAAGGATGAGAACATTGTTCTTCCTCTGTACAAAGCACTGGTCAGACCACACTTGGAATACTGTGCTCAGTTATGGGCCCCAATATATAGAAAGGATATAAATGAGCTTGAAAAGGTACAAAGGAGGGCAACAAAATTAATAAAGGGAATGGAGGGACTGCAATACCCAGAGAGGTTGGCAAAACTAGGACTATTCAGCCTGGAAAAGAGAAGGTTGAGGGGGGACATAATAAATGTGTACAAATATGTTAGGGGACAGTATAGAGATCTTGCCCGGGATTTGTTCAAAAGGAGGGATATTACGGTAACAAGAGGGCATTCACTAAGACTGGAAGAGAAAAAGTTTCAGCACCAGCATAGGAAGGGGTTCTTTATGGTAAGAGCAGTGAGAATATGGAATTCACTGAGTGAGGAGACGGTAATGTCGGATTCACTACACCAGTTCAAGCGGGGACTGGATGCATTTCTAGATACCAGGCAGATTTCAGCATATACTTAAAAATAAAATAAAATAGTAGGTTGATACAGGGATTTATTCTGACTGCTGGTTTCAGAGTCGGGAGGGAATTTTTCCTCAGGTGAAGATTGGCTAAATCATTTGGGGTTTTTGCCCTCCTCTGGATCAACTTTAGCAATTACAGAACTAACAGGTCGAACTTGATGGACGCAAGTCTTTATTCAGCTTTACAAACTATGTTACTATGTTACTATCGTCCCTGTCCATGCTTACTGGTCCACGCATCGGTGGTCAGATGGACCTTGCTACTGACGGCGTTTTGTAGCGCATGTTTAATTTTTCCCTCCACATGCTGTTGCAGGGCAGGGACGGCTTGCCTGCTGAAATAAAAGCGGCTGGGCACGTTGTATTGTGGGCCTGCCAATGCCATAAAGTTACGGAAGGTGTCAGTCTCCACCAGCCTGAATGATACCATTTCAAGGGCCAGTAGTTTAGCAATGCCAGCATTCAGAGCCTGTGCTTGGGGGTGGTTTGCCGAGTATGGGCGCCTTTTCTCCCATGCCTGTGCTAACGATGGCTGTAGCCTGGGAGTGTGAGGATAACTGGGAAAGTGGTGCTGTGGGTGGAATTACAACAGTGCCAGAGATTCTTCCATGGCGATCCTGTGAGGAAGCCGAACCAGCTGTGTGTGAGCTGGAGAAAGAGGCTACAACACGAGCTGAAGAGGTGGTAGGTGGCGCTGTAGGTTGGCCTAGGTCTTCAGTGTGTTTTTGTAACTCCACCACGTGCTTGGTCCGCACATGTTTCCACATATTTGTGGTATTGAGTTTGCTGACACTTTTCCCTCTTTTCACCTTCTGATTACACAGCTTGCATTTGACAAAGCAAATGTCATCTGCAACTGTGTCAAAAAAGGACCAGGCACTGCAAGTCTTGGGAGCGCCCGCTTTGGATTTTGGAAGAGCCATGCTCCTAATGGGTGCCGAAGTGGAGGCTACAGGCAACCAAGTCTGCCCCCTCCCTCTCCCTCCTTTTTGGGCTGTTCGGGGAATCTCTTCCTCAGAGCTGCTCCAACCACCTTCCTGTCCCTCACGCCATGATGGGTCAAGGACCTCATCATCTACACCACCCTCTTCACACAACTGCTTCTCCTGGGTAGTCTCGACAGCACAGTACGCACCAGAAAGTGGCACCTGAGTCTCATCATCAGATGCGTACTGAGGTGTGCTGCTGACCATAGGCACTGGCCCACCCGCCTCTTCAGATTCAGAGAGACAAAACGGTTGCGCATCACTGCATACTAGCTCTTCTTCAAATTCTCGAATTCTGCTTGGCTGGCCCCCTCTTTCCAAGCCAAGAGATTCAGAGAACAGAAGTAGAGATGGCTCCTGTCCAGGGCTCTCTGACTGCCTGGGCAATTTGGCAGGTGGTGAAGAGACAGATGGGTGCTCTTCAGTGCTCAGGACCTGAGAGTGTCTGGAACTAATTGAAGTCGATGCGTTAGCTGCCATCCATCCGACAACGGCTTCAATTTGGTCCTCCCGCAGCAGTGGGGTACGGCTAGCTCCTACAAAGCTGCACATAAAGGACTGTTCCCTGGTAAAACTGGGGGATGCTGAGTCACTGGTGCCCACAGCAGGCACAGAATCCCCACGTCCTCTCCCTGCAGGCACAAAATCCTCACGTCCTCTCCCTGCAGAAACTCCACGCCCACGCCCACGCCCACGACCACATGCCTTACTCCCTGCTTTCTTCATCTTGGTAGACTGATAAAGATAGGCAGAAAAGTACTAAGGGCTTAGTGTGCTTATTCCTGAACAGCTGCTAACAGGTATAAGAAACACTAATTTTATAAAGTGTGGACTAGACTTTAATATGAGCTAATGTGGCCTACACAACTGTAAAGTGGAGTGTTTGGTGAACTTTATTTAGGTTTTCTTTTGTCACAAAAAGACACTGGATGTGCCCAAAGATGTAATACTAATAGTATCACAAACTTTTTGTAGCTATTACAAAGTAGGAAGGTAACCTACAATGCAATAGATGAGGCTACAAAAAATAGGCTAATACTAATCTGGCTGGGGCTGCAGGGCACAATGCTGCAGAAAGGCTCCTCTAACTACTCCTATATAGTGTGTTTGGAACCAATGTAGCTGAATACGGATGGAACCACCACACTAATAGGAGAAATCAGGAAAAATTATGAATTGGCAAAAAAGGACAATGTATGAGGCAGTGACACACACTGAGTGCACTACAACCAGACATGGCTGAAGCACACACTACAGGGTGAGCTGCACTCACACACACAGACCTTGCAGACAGCAGTGAACAGTGCAGATGCAGAGCACTGTGCACTAGCGCAGCAAGACAAAAAAAAATTTCTCTATCTACTCCTATATAGTGTGTTTGGAACCAATTTAGGTGAATACGGATGGAACCACCACACTAATAGGAGATATCAGGAAAAATTATGAAGTAGCAAAAAAGGACAATGTATGAGGCAGTGACACACACTGAGTGCACTACAACCAGATGTGGTTGAAGCACACACTACAGGGTGAGCTGCACTCACACACAGAGACCTTGCAGACAGCGGTGAACAGCACAGAGAACTGTGCACTAGCGCTGTAAGGCACAGCGATTTATAAAGTACCTTGGGTAAAGCAGAATAGACCAAATAGGTAGCTAAAACTGTCCCTCAGAACAACAGCGTCCTATCCCTAACTGAATTCACAGCAGAGTGAGCTGAAAATGGCGGCGGTGGCTTTTATAGTGCATCATGACATCATTTCAGCAGCCAATCACAGCCATGCCATTAGTTAAGATGCCTACATGCCTAACAGGATGTGCCCACACTTCTTAGGATCCTCATTGGCTGAATAAAATGAAACTGGTTCATTGCATTATGGGAACTTCCGATTCCGGTATACGATACTGCAAAAGTATCGGAATTAAGTATCGGAATTCCGATACCGCGAATATTGGCCGATACCCGATATTTCAGTATCAGAATGCTCAACACTACTCATCACTACATAATATGTTACGGATCTGGGTCGTGGAACCTCTGTGCTGTGATGCAAGGAGGGACCAGAGGGGCGTAGCTAAGTGCCTACCCGGACCGACCCTGGCCACACTGCGGCTTGGTCAACTCCGTGAACCAAGGAGGGACCAGAAAGGTGAACCAGGTGCCACTCTGGGACCGACCTTGAGAGAGCAGGCGACTGATGGCAGAAGCTGACAGGCACAGCAGATGAGCATGGCCGGTAGACAGACAGGTGATGCGGGTAGGCAAACAGGCGGGCACGGCAGGTAGACAGGCTGGTAGGCACGGCTAATCGACAGGTTGGCGGGCACGGCTAATAGACAGGCAGGCGGGCACGGCTGATAGACAAGCAGGCGGGCACTGCCGATAGTCAGGCTGGCAGGCACGGCCGATAGACATGCAGGTGGGCATGGTTGATAGACAGGCTGGCGGGCACGGCTGACAGACAGGCTGGTGGGCACGGCTAACAGACAGGCTGGCGGGCACTGGGACCTGAGGACTGAGGAGAGTGTTAGCACACAAACAACAATTTTGCACAGGCACCTCCACTTTGGAGGAGGTGCTTTATATAGGAGTAGTCTTCCGGCCTTTGGCCAGGGACTCTTTAGGACGGCGCGCGGCCCCTTTAAGAGGGAGGAAGCGCGCGTGCACCCTAAGTACAGTGTCCGGGAAGATACGCGTGGTTTTCGCACCCCGGGAAGAAGCAGCAGGGGAGCTGGAGGACATCGCACCGGGACCGCGGCGGTGAGGGAATCGGCGTCTCTGCCCAGCAGGAGGCAGAGGCGCCGACGCTACATAATATGACTCATTCAGCAAAAAAATTAAAAAGTTACAGCTCTCAGAATATGATGATGCACAATCTAATTCTTTTTTGTAAAATACTGTTTTTAGTGTGTAAGAATAGCAAAGCATAAAAAATATATAAATCTGATATCACTGTAATCGTACCGACCCGACGAAAAAATTGGTCTTATCACTTTTACCGCACTGTGAACGGAGCAAAAAATAAAAAATAAAAACAATAACTGATTTGCTGTTTTTTGTTCATTCTGTGTCTGAAAAAATCTGAATAAAAAATATAAAGCAATCAAAAGTTACTATGTACCCCAAAATGGTACCAAAAAAATCATATAGCTCTGTTCACCTAAAAATAACAAAGTTACAGCTCTCAGAATATAGCGGCGAAAAAAATACTTTTTATAAAAAAGGAATTTTTACTGTGTGATAGCAGCAAAACCTAAAAATACCCGATATACATCTGGTATCGCTGTAATCGCACCGACCTGAAGAATAAATCTGCCTTATCATTTATACCGTATGGTGAACGGCACAAAAATAAAAATAAGAACTATTCTGGTACTGCTGCCTATTTGTTCATTATGCCTCCAAAAAAATTGGAATAAGGTTCGGCTTAAATTTATCCTGCGCTCTCCACTTAGCGCTAATGCTGGGGTTTCCGTGAAAATTCCCCAAAACCGTAATTCAGACAAAACCCCAGATGAAGCCACTCACTTATGAGGCTGATGGAGTTCCTTTGGACTGGTCTCTGTTCCGGCGGTGTCCCATCATTTTAGACTTTTTTTTTTAGCGCACAAGTGTGGGCGACCACAGATCTGTGCACGCCTAAAAGATGGAGACCACTGGAGTAGACGTCAAACAGATTCCAAATTGTCTCCATCTGCCTCATTATGGTTGGTGGTTCCATCGGGGGTTTTGTCTGAATCACATTTTTGTGCGATTTACACAGAAAACCCGACGTTAGTGCTCAGCGTAGACTGGCGATCCAGTCTTATTCTGGAAGCAATCAAAAATTATATACCCCAAAATGTTAGCAATAAAACCCCTAATTTATCCCACACATAACCAGCCCCCTCTCAGGTCCGTCATCTGTCACTGGAACTATAGGCGGTCCCACTTTACTGGTGGAACAAAGCCTCTGGAAAAGCGACAGCTCCCACCCCCTCAAATAAAATCCAGTGAATTTTGCGCTGCCAAATCCAAATGCTCCCCTCCTTCTGAGCTCCACTGTGCCTAAACCGCAGTAAGCGGCCACATGTTTGGCATTACTGTAGCGAGGAGAGCACTTATCAATTTATAAGGTGTGTGTCACCAGGAGAAATGTATGGGGGTGCTACAATATATGGGGGCACTACACCACAATGTATGGGCACTAAACTGGCATGTTTACAATTCTCCAGAATAAAGCCTGGCATGGATATTACATAATAGTCACTTCAGCAGTAAATGAATTCATTGAGATGTGTAATTTCAACAATGGTGTCACTTTTGTTTTTTTTCTGCTGTTCTGGAACCTTTGGGACTCCACAAATGTCGCCGACAAACTAGTCTACCAAAATCTATGCTCCAAAAGCCAAATAGTGCTCCTTCCTTCACAGCCCTGACGTGTGGCCTAACAGTAATATTTGATGACATATGGGGCATCATCGCATTCAGTAGAAATAGCAAAAATTATGGGGTCCGTTTTCTCCTATTATCCATTGTAAAAATGACAAATTTGGGGCTAAAATTACATTTTTATGAAAAAAATGAAAATTTTCAATATTACGACCTAATGTTATCAAATTCTGTGTAGTACCTGCGGGTTCAAAATGCTCACTATACCCCTGGACAAAAAACCTTGAGGGTGTAGTTTCCAAAATGAGGTAACTTATCAGGGTTTTCTACTGTTTATGCACATCAGGGGCACTCCAAACGCGACATGACGCCCGCAGACCATTCCATCAAAGTCTACATTCCAAACGTCACTCCTTCGTGTCCAAGCCCTGCCGTGCACCCAAACAATAGTTTTACCCTACATATAGGCTATCTCCATACTCAGGAGCAATTGCACAACAAATTTTGGGGTCCATTTTCTCCTGTTACCTTTGTGAAAATAAAAAAATTGGGGCTAAAAGTAAACTTTTGTGGGAAAAATGTGATATTTTTTAATTTCACGGCTCCTGAGGGTTCAAGGTGCTCACCAGATATCTAGATACATTCCTTGAGGGGTTTAGTTTCCAAAATGTGGTTACTTGTGGGGGGCTTACACTTTTTAGGCACATCAGGGGCTCTCCAAACGCAACATGGCATCCGGTCTCGATTCCAGCCAATTTTGCGTTCAAAAAAGTTAAATGGTGCTCCATCCCTTCCGAGCTTTGCCGTGCGCTCAAACAGTGGTTTTCCGTCACATATGGGGTATCAGCATTCTTAGGATAAATTTCAAAACAAATTTTGTGGTCCATTTTCTCTCGTTACCCTTGTGAAAATAAAAAAATTTGGGTCTGAATTAAACATTTTGCGAAAAAAAGTTAAAGGTTCATTTTTTCCTTCCACGTTGCGTCAGTTCCTGTGAAGTACGTGAAAAGTTAATAAACTTCTTGAATGTGGTTTTGAGCACCTTGAGGGGTGCAGTTTTTAGAATGGTGTTACTTTTGGGTATTTTCTGTCATATAGACCCCTCAAAGTCACTTCAAATATGATGTGGTCCGTAAAAAATGGTTTTGTAAATTTTGTTGGAAAAATTAGAAATTGCTAGTCAACTTTTAACCCTAACAAAAAAAAAATTGTTTAAAAAATTGTGCTGATGTAAAGTAGACATGTGGTAAATGTTATTTATTAACTATCTTGTGTGACCTAACTCTCTGATTTAAGAATTCTAAGTTTGAAAATCGCAAAATTTTTGCCAAATTTCCATTTTTTTCACAAATAAACGCAAGTCATATCAAAGAAATTTTCCTACTATCTTGAAGTACAATATGTCACGAAAAAACTGGGAGTCGTTGAAGTGTTCCAGAGTTATTACCTTATAAAGTGACACTGGTCAGAACTGTAAAATTTGGCTTGGTCATTAAGGACATAATTGGCTCCGTCAATAAGGGGTTAATGCCCTCCTTGCCCTGGCTGAGAGTTTTGGTGGATGGCCCTCTCTTGGCAGGTTTGTTGTGGTTCCATGTTCTTTCCCATTTGATGACAATGGATTTGATGGTGCCTGGGGGATCATCAGAGATTGGGATATTTTTTTATAACCCAACTCTGACTTTGTCCCTGACTTGTTTGGAGATCTCCTTGGTCTTCATGGTGTTCTTTGATTAGCGGTACCTCTTGCTTAGTGGTGTTGCAGCTTCTGTGGCCTTTCAAAAAAGTGTGTATATACTGACAGACCATGTGACACTTAGATTGCACACAGGTGGACTTCATTTCACTAAGTATGTGACTTATGAAGGTAATTGCTTGCACCAGAAATTTTCATGGGTTTCATAGCAAAAGGTGTAAATACATATGCACATGCCAATTTTTAGCTCTTTGATCCCATAAATGGAATTTATACCTATATTTTTTTCACTTTAATTCACTAACTTAGACTATTTAGTGCTGATGCATCATACAAAAATATTTAAACACAGGTTGTAATGTACCAATATTTTGTTACATTACAGCCTGTGTTTAAATATTTTTGTAATCCGATTTGTGTGTAATGGAGTATGGTACAGCAGACGGGACAGGGGCCAGTGGGAGAAGAGCCCAGAGAGCACTGCTTGACTTTGTCAGAAGGACTTGTGGCCTAGTGTGAAGAACCGGAGAACCCTGTTAGGGCCTGTAATCTAAAGAGGATCATTGTAGTGACAGCCTTAGTCCAACCATGGAGAAAGTGGCCAAAGTCCAAAAATGGCCTATATAAACCACACTGTGGAAACTGAGAGCGTTCCTGGGGCTGGCCCGATACTACCGGAGGTTTATCAAGAATTATGGCAAGACTGCAGCACCGCTCCTTGGGGATATTAAGAGAAACAGCAGGAGGGACGCAGATGAAGAGCTAAAAAATGATAAAACCTCAGACTTTAAGCATTTTGTGGAAGCCGTGGCAGCCACCCAAGAATCAGGAGAGAAGCCCAAACCCACTCAGATCCTGGGCCGCCCAAGAAACGAGTGGGTGCAACTGCAACAGTCCAATCCTGAGTTAGTGGAGCTACGGAAATGGGTCACCCTAAGACAGAAACCTGACGGTGAGGCAAGAATGGTTTAGTCCGTGAGCACCTTACAGATCCTGGGGCAGTGGGAAAGACTTTTCATGATAAATGGCTTGTTATACCAAAGAATCCAATTACCTTGAGAGTTTGGCACTACCTGGCAAGTGGTGGTTCCAGAGGAGATGGCGTTAAGCCTGGCTAAATGAGGCTCACGAGAAAGGTGTCCATTTCGGTATTGAGAAGACCTTCCAATGGTTGCAGTGGCTGGTGTATTGGCCTCAACTACTGCAAATGGTGGAAGAGACCTGCCGAAGATGTCTACAGTGCAAACTGACCAAATCCCCATATCAGAGAGACCTTATCCAAGTTATCCGGACCACCAAACTTTAGAAGAATTAATGGTCGACTACCTGATTATCTGGACGTCTCATAATGGCTATAAATATTGCTTGGTGATGACTGATCACTTCACTAAGTTCACAGTGGTGACTCCAACCAGGGATCAGACGGTGAAAGTGGCGGGCAGGGCCATCTGCGGGTATTTCATTTGTGTATATGGTTGCCCGAAGAGGTTACATTCGGACCAAGGGGCCTGCTTCCAAGTAAAGGTAATGGAAGAGTTGCACCGCCTCTACAGTATTGATAAGTCCAAGACCACATCATACCACCCACAGCGCAATGGAGCTTGTGAATGCTTCAACAGAAACTAGCGCAAATGTTGCAAACATTGGAAGAGGACAGGAAGATGAGATGGTTGAATTTATCTCAGAGCTGGTTTGGGTGTACAATAATCGAGTCCTTGCAACTACCTGGTACAAACCATACATGCTGCTGTTCATTCAGAGTGGTCAAGAAATCATGGAATTGAACCTGGATACGGAGTCAGGAGGATGACTACCCAAGGAGCAGTCCGAGTACTTGGGTTTGAGAGCACAGTCACCGACTTCAGACAGACAATGAGACGACTGGTAGAGCAGAAATTTAGAGAATTGGATCATCCGGGCAGGTCCCTGACACAAGAAAGACTGCTCCGGCCAAGAGACTGACGCGCCCCCTGGGCCAGTGTTGTTGGGGATACCCGGAGCCGGATCAGATGGGGGTTGTAGTCTCCGAGTGGCTGTGACCCGGTCCGTGCCCAGGGTGTCAAGCTCAGTGTGTGGCAGTCCTTACTGATGTTACTAAAGTTCTTTATGTCGACTACGCCACCCGTTGAATTGCGGTCACTACGGCCGCCGCTGCAGCAGGGTCCGCTGAGGCTGATGGTGTTTGTGCAGCTTAGGTGGTATAACCCCCAACGGGAAGGGTATAGCCTCAGGGGGTCAGGTGCAGAGGATGGTGGTTGTGGAAGTGCAGGGAAGATGGTAATGAGAGTCAGAGTCGGGTTGTGCAGTTCAGGGTTCTTTACTTACTGCTGTTCTTGTACCGGTCACTCCGGCCTTGAGTGACCACCCGAGCCGTGCTGCGTCCACCAGGTCCTGGACTCGGCCAACCCCCAAGTAGTTCTGGAGCGTGGTTCTGAGCTCCCTTTCTGTCCTGTCCTCGTCTCTGGCCTTCCCCACCAGGGATCCACCTATGTCCGGCTCCCTCGGGCCTCTTGTTGGCGAACCCTTGCCTCTGGGTTCCCTGACCCTATGCGTGGTCTGCCTTCCGGGTGGATTTGGTGGGTGGCCGTGGCAGATGCTGCCCACGGCCTCCGGTCTCTGGCTGAGGTATGCTGTAGCCCCCACCAGTTTGGGATCCGGTACCCTGTTGCCAACTCTTCACCCTGTGATTGTATTTGGGCTCTCAGAGTTCCTTCTTTCTCCCCCTCTGGGTCTTTCGTTCTCTCCTCTCTCACTCTGGGCCTGGGGCTGCTCTGCTCCTCTGCTTTCTTCCACTGCTCTGCAAAGTCTTCACTACAACAGGCTGACTTCTCACAGACTGACCCTGATCTTAGATGGTGCCCACCTTATATACTCCCTCTATGTGTGAGCTCAGGTGACCAGCACCCAATGAGCTCCTAGCACTACCCAGACTGCTCCCCCTATCTGCCCCTACACTACTGGGATGGTCCACCCCCCTCCCACTCCAGCCAAGAACAGACACTGTTGTACCTGCACATTTCTCTAGTGGGAGTACCATCGGTCTGTTCCCCGGAAATGGGATGTGTGTAGTGCATGCAGCCTTCTGAGCTCAGCTCCACACTCCATCCTTACCCGGGAGTGGAATATCACACCTCTGGGTTGAGGTGCAATACCCCTGTAGCAGCCGAATCCTCAGGGTGCTACATTCCCCCCTGGTAAATCACAGCACGTCCTCGGGCTGTAAGATATAAAACATCCAAAACATACATTTTTTTTTTTTTTTATAAACATAAACATATAAAACATATAAAACACCATATATATCAGCATAAACTTTTCATATAAACTTTTCATAAAAACATTCCTGTCTTCTGGTTCCTCCGGTCACGGTGCAACTTGTGACCGGGTAAAGTGCGACAGTCTCTTGAAGAAACACGGTTTCCTATTAAACCGGTAGGGGGCGCTTTAGGAAGCGCAACTATATACAAGGGAATATGGCCGCTCTCAGTCCTCGGCCAGGTATTAGGGAGGATTGACCGTTCTCAGTCCTCGGTCAGTGGGAATAGGGACACACGGGTTAACAGTTCAGTTCTCTGGTCCCAACGGGGACTATATTAGCAGCAACGGTTCACTGTGCCCCGACGGGCAACTATATACAGTCTCTATACTACCGTACTCAACGACGGCGTCCTCCTGCTCTTTCTTTGTGATTGGTTCCAGGTTCTGGTTCAGACCCGTCCGGGTCCTCTTGCTCCTCCTCACACCGCAGCTCCTCCTCCGTCAGGCGATGCACATGGAGAGCGTAGGGTCCTTTGGCACACTTGTGCCGGGTGAAGGTGACCTCGTTCCCTAAATACAGGTCACGTCCCCTGTGTCCCTCCGGTAGGTGGGACTCAACGTCTCTTCTTGTCACGAAGACGTCGCCTGGGGTGCGGTGATCCCTGATGAAACCCCACCCATGCTGCAGATTGAACTTTATTACAGTCCCGATGGTACGGGGACCATGCGCTGCACGGGGGTCTCTCCTGGTCCGGCTCTTCTGCTCCGCACTCCTTATTTGGGCTTGTTGTTCCCGGACCCGCCTCTCTCTCCGCTCCCTCTCGAAGACCTCGAGCTGCTGGCGGCAGCACTCTGCACGCTCCGCTGCGGCTGCCCGAGTCTCCTGAGTGAACCCCATGAGGTCTTCTCCGGTGGGGTCCCACTCAACTGGGTCTCTTCTAGCGGGGGCGAGATCCTCTTTATGGGCTTTGGAGCCGGGATCAGGGGTTCGTCTAGGGGTCTCTCTTTCCGGAGTCGAGGATGGTGAAACTCCGGTGACCATATGAAGGGCTGCCCATCCGGGCACGTATGTTGGGCGAACAGGTCTTCACCCAGGTGCGGCACTCTTGATGTTACGGGCGCTGTGGTGGTAGCGGCGCCCGGGTTGCCCAAGCCTTGCGACCAGGCTTGGGGCACGCTAAAGGAAAAGGGCACCGTAAGAACGGCGGCGCCCGTGGTTACTCGGCCCTGCGACCAGGCCGGGGGCTCCGCGGAGGTAGGGGGCGCTGTTGGTATTGCGGCGCCCGGGGGTACTAGGCCTTGCGACCAGGCCGGTGGTATTTCCTGCTTGGCCACGCTCGAGGTCGAGGCGTGTGACGTCACAGGGGTCGCGGCTTCCGTTTGAGGCCTAGTCTGCGGCGGTGACGTTGCAGCGACGGGCACGGCAGGGGATACTTCGGGCTCTGCGACGGGGAGCTGGGGCAGGTACGCGGTTTCCCGGCTCGGGGTAGTGACGTCCCCTTTACCTGCCTCCTTTCGTTCGGCTCCCTTCTCGGCGCCGTCTCCGGCCTTCAGTCCTCCTGCGCAATCCTCAGAGGCGGTCTGTCTCCTCGTCTCGGGTGGCGTGCTCCGCTGACGGGTTCTTGTCTGCTGGGCCATCTCACGGCTCCATTCTGCTAACGTCTCTCGCTGCACCCGGGCCAACCTCCGTGCGAGACCCTCCAGCGCAGTCTGTGCACACTCCCGATCTCGGGGGAGCTGTGCCAAGACCTCCACTAAGCCTAGTGGGGTCGTTGCTTCTAGCAGGCTCCTGACCAACGGGTCGGTGCTGCTCTGCTCTCCTCCCGCTGTCTCCAGCCGGCCTTCTGGAATGGCGACCGGCAACAGGCTCCTGACCACTGGGTCGGTGCTGCCTGGAGTAGCGGCCCGCATCAGGCTCCTGACCGCTGGGTCGGTGCTGCCTGGCTCTCCCTCCATCTCCGGGTAGGCTCTTTCTGGACTCTCTTCCAGACGTCTTGTCTCCGGGTGCGCTCTCTCCAGACTCCTCCAGGCGACACCCATCTTTGCTCTCTTCTTCTGTCTCCGCCCACATCGAGGGTGGTCCCGGGGCAACTTTGTGATTGTCAGTTCCAGGGGCAGTTCTCTTACGCTGATGGACACTTCCAGCATCACAGTCTCTGTTGGTGGGGGCGGTTTCCGCTTTTGGCGCCATTCTTCGACCTGGCCCACGATGGGAGGTGGCCTTTTGCCACCCTCTGGCACGCCCATAATGGCGTCCGCTCCCCCAAGGCGGGAAATCTTCAGAAATGGCGGGAATCGTCTCCCAGTGGCGGGAAACTCCATGGATGGCGGGAAAAAGCTGCAAATGGCGGACAACCGGCGGGAAACGACCTGTGATGGGGCCCGATGGCGGGGACCCTCCGGAACCGGCAGGAGACTTCTTTTTAAGGTATCGATGTACTTTTCTTCAGGCACGCAGTACCCGGTTGTTGCGGGCACGTTATCCTGCCGACTACGCCAAAGTTGACGCGCCCCCTGGGCCAGTGTTGTTGGGGATACCCGGAGCCGGATCAGATGGGGGTTGTAGTCTCCGAGTGGCTGTGATCCGGTCCGTGCCCAGGGTGTCAAGCTCAGTGTGTGGCAGTCCTTACTGATGTTACTAAAGTTCTTTATGTCGACTACGCCACCCGTTGAATTGCGGTCACTACGGCCGCCGCTGCAGCAGGGTCCGCTGAGGCTGATGGTGTTTGTGCAGCTTAGGTGGTATAACCCCCAACGGGAAAGGTATAGCCTCAGGGGGTCAGGTGCAGAGGATGGTGGTTGTGGAAGTGCAGGGAAGATGGTAATGAGAGTCAGAGTCGGGTTGTGCAGTTCAGGGTTCTTTACTTACTGCTGTTCTTGTACCGGTCACTCCGGCCTTGAGTGACCACCCGAGCCGTGCTGCGTCCACCAGGTCCTGGACTCGGCCAACCCCCAAGTAGTTCTGGAGCGTGGTTCTGAGCTCCCTTTCTGTCCTGTCCTCGTCTCTGGCCTTCCCCACCAGGGATCCACCTATGTCCGGCTCCCTCGGGCCTCTTGTTGGCGAACCCTTGCCTCTGGGTTCCCTGACCCTATGCGTGGTCTGCCTTCCGGGTGGATTTGGTGGGTGGCCGTGGCAGATGCTGCCCACGGCCTCCGGTCTCTGGCTGAGGTATGCTGTAGCCCCCACCAGTTTGGGATCCGGTACCCTGTTGCCAACTCTTCACCCTGTGATTGTATTTGGGCTCTCAGAGTTCCTTCTTTCTCCCCCTCTGGGTATTTCGTTCTCTCCTCTCTCACTCTGGGCCTGGGGCTGCTCTGCTCCTCTGCTTTCTTCCACTGCTCTGCAAAGTCTTCACTACAACAGGCTGACTTCTCACAGACTGACCCTGATCTTAGATGGTGCCCACCTTATATACTCCCTCTATGTGTGAGCTCAGGTGACCAGCACCCAATGAGCTCCTAGCACTACCCAGACTGCTCCCCCTATCTGCCCCTACACTACTGGGATGGTCCACCCCCCTCCCACTCCAGCCAAGAACAGACACTGTTGTACCTGCACATTTCTCTAGTGGGAGTACCATCGGTCTGTTCCCCGGAAATGGGAT
Source organism: Phyllobates terribilis (assembly GCF_046119375.1). Classification (NCBI taxonomy): domain Eukaryota; kingdom Metazoa; phylum Chordata; class Amphibia; order Anura; family Dendrobatidae; genus Phyllobates; species Phyllobates terribilis. The sequence goes on from NW_027362769.1 coordinate 20,558,661, forward strand.
GTGTGTAGTGCATGCAGCCTTCTGAGCTCAGCTCCACACTCCATCCTTACCCGGGAGTGGAATATCACACCTCTGGGTTGAGGTGCAATACCCCTGTAGCAGCCGAATCCTCAGGGTGCTACAAGACCATCTGCTGGTATGGGCCAAACGGCCCTGAAACAAACTGGACTATCGCTTTGAGGCAGTGCCCTACCGAGTCACAAGGAGAGTGCACCCCAACAACCCAGTCTATGAAGTCCTGCCCGAAGAAGATGAAGAAATGCTGTGCCAAGTATTACATCAGAACGTGCTCCATCACAGCCTCTCTGAAATGGAAGAGAACAGAAAGACGAAGTCTCCAGGGGAACCACATGATGCCGCCATGTAAAAGGCTGTCGGTGTTTAGGAAGAATGGTTTGCTGTGCCTATGGGGCCGCGGGAGATGGAAACACCACCCTCAACAGGGTTGGAAGATGAATCAGAAGAAAACCTTCTCAACAAAGTGCCCGGAGCACCAAGAGTACCAGGAGTTCAGAGACTACCATTGCAGGAGGAACCGTGAAGAATCGAATGCGCCAATGCCGGCATCCTTCTTAACCGATACACACAGGATGAGTTCGTGTGGGAGCACAGTAAGCAGAAGACCTATGAATGCACTCAACTTCTGGCAGAAATAGGACTACCCCCAAAGAAGGCCCGATCACCCAAAGGTTCCCATCGCCCAAGGACTGGCGAACAAAAAGGGAGGAGGAATGTAAGAGGGTATGCTGTAAAAGATGAGATTCCCCAGTGCAGTGCGACATTTGTGTACAGAGGCTTCCACCTACTGTCCAAGCAGAAGCCTGTGGAACCAACTGGGAGGGGAAGAGTTTTGAGAGTGACAAGTCTAGACGGAGCATCCGGTCAGGTGACCTTCATGACACGAGTGAGCCGGGTTGGTACTTCCAGCACTGATGTATTGCACAGGGTACAGTCTGGGGTAGTACAGCTGATGGATGGATGCCAGCCAGTGCAAGAAAGGCTCAGGGAGCATTGCTCAACTTTGTCAGAAGGACTAGTGAGAAGAACCGGATACCCCCTGCTAAGGTCTGTAATCTAAAGGGGATCATTTTAGTTACCGTATTTTTCGGACTATAAGACGCACTTTTTTCCTCCAAAATTTTGGAGGAAAGTGGGGGGTGCATCTTATAGTCCGAATACTATCTCCCTGTATATACTGTGGCTCTGCGTGGTAGGAGGTCTGGGGGAGCAGCAGCGGGGGATCAGCGGGGCACAGGCAGCAGCTGACTGCTGCAGCCTGCGCTGTGCCCGCTACTAAAGAAATTGAATATTCCCTGCTCCCCACGCCATGGGCGTGGGGAGCAGGGAATATTCATTTTCCTTAATAGCCGGCACACTGTACCGCAGCGTGGCTCCTGCTGCGCTCTGCGGTCTGTGTGCCCACTATTAAAGCTCATGAATATTCACTACAACCCACTCCCATGGGTTGTAGTGAATATCCATTGTCTTTAATAGCAGGCACACTGACCGCAGAGAGGCAGCAGAAGCCGTGCTGCGGTACAGTGCGCGCGCTCTCACACTGTGTGAGGGCACATGGCAGGGACACCATGCGCGCCATGCCATGCGCAGCTCACACAGTGAGAGTGTCAGCAGCATAGCCGGACAGCGTTGGAGGAGAGAGGAGGTGAGTATGATTGTTTATTTTTTGTGGGCAGCAGGGTGGGGGCTCAAGGGGTGCCAAGCATACCAGGATTGGGGCTCAAGGGGTGCCATACATACCAGGATGGGGTCTCAAGGGGTGCTATACATACCAGGATGGGTGATCAAGGGGTGACATGCATATCAGGATTGGAGCTCAAGGGGTGACATGCATATCAGGATTGGAGCTCAAGGGGTGACATACATACCAGGATGGGTGGTCAAGGTCTGCCATACATACCAGGATGGCGATCAGTGGGGTGCCATGCATACCATGATGGGGTATCAAGGGGTGCCATGCATACCAGGATGGGGGAATCAAGGGGTGCCAAGCATACCAGGATGGGGATGAGGGGGGGCTATACATACCAGGATGTGTGATCAAGGGGTGCCATGCATACCTGGATGGGGGCTCAAGGGGTGCCATACATACCAGAATTGGGGATCAAGGTGTGCCATGCATACCAGGATGGGTGATCAAGAGGTGCCATGCATACCAGGATGGGGGATCAAGGGGTGCCATGCATACCCGGATTGGGGATCAAGGGGTGCCATGAAAACTAGGATGGGGATCAGGGGGTGCCATGCATACCAGGATGGCAGATCAAAAGGGTGCCATGAATATCAGGATGGGGGATCAAGGGGTGGCATGCATTCCAGGATGGGGATGAGGGCCACGTGTACCAAGATGAGATGGGGGCCACGTATACCAGGAAGGAGGGGTCATACATACTAGGATGGAGGATATTAACAGAATTGGGGGACATTACCCCAATACCAGTGTCAGCAGCAGACTCCCTCCCCTATAACGGCATCATGACCACATTTTTTGCTTAAATATTTTTTTTCCTATTTTCCTCCACTAAAACCTAGGTGCGTCTTATGGTCCAGTGTGTCTTATAGTCCGAAAAATATGGTATACCCTTAGTACTGTGACCATTGCCTTCATTAGGACTTTACCTGATAACATAGAGAAAACCTGCTGCAAAAGTTATAGTGTGCTTGAAAACGCATTGTATATTGTATATCATATATTACTTACTGTAAACACTCTGCCCTCATACGATTTACTTCCCGTAAACACTACCCCTTCTTACACCCATGTTAGGAAAATAAATAGTTTATTTGGTTACTTCCGCTTTATCCTTGTCTGCATGTTGCATCCAGTAACCTATTTATAGTCCTGAACAGCACCAGGGGCATCCTCTCTACGATCGCAAGCAGGCCTATGCTAGAGGGGGCCCTATGCCGATGTCAGCAAATATTTCAGTTGGATATTCATCCACATTCAGCTGAAATGTACTGTGGCACAGAGTTCCCCCCGGATTCCTGCCCTGCACATGCTTCCTGCCAATTGGAGGACGGCAGCTGACATCGACGTGCAAGTGGCGAATGGCAGTGACATCATTCGCTGCCCATCACTTGCACAATGAAGTCAGCTGCCAACTTCTGTGTCTGCAATAGACAAGGATGCCAAAAGTCATGTGAGAGGGGGAAGGTAAGTAGAATTGTTTATTTTATTTTTTACTTCTGTTGCTAAAGTGCCACCAAACAGGGACATTATTACTGGAACAAGCCCAGGATGGGGGACATTATAACAGGATGGGGGACATATATTACTGTAAGGGGCCCAGGATGGGTGACATTATACCTGCAAAGGGAGACATTATACCAGAAAGGGTTCCAGTACAGAGGACATTATAGCAGGAAAGGGAGACATTATAGCAGGATGAAGGACATTATACCGGGAAGGGTCCCAAGATCAGAGATAATATTACAGGAAAGGATGGGAGACATTAATACAGGAAGTGGACAAGAGTGGGACATTGTTACATGGGGGGGTGAACACATATGTCTTCACACTATCTGTAACACTACAATGGCCCATACATTTAACGAACATGCAGGAAGAGGCCTAGGTCCAAATTTTGTACCAGGGCCCATTGGACTCTAGTTATGCCACTGAACATCTCATTTACATATAAGAAAAACTTGGTTTTCTCTAGAGTAAGACATAGGATCACTGGTATCACGGTATCATGTTATTCATTTTCCTATGACATGTGTGCCTATATAGATGGCTTACAAGGGTTGATCCTACTGACAGATTCCCTTTAAAGAAATCACATGAGGTTACCAATTTTTTTTCATAAATAGCTCAACTCTCACTTTTGGGCTGTTGTATTGCAGCACACCAACATTCTAATGAACGAAGTGGAAAAACCGGGCAGAGCCCAATGACAAAAGTTTCCCTGTAAGAAAAGAATCCTGATACTATGGGCCTGCAACTTTACTCTTTTGAAAGGGTGTTTTGCAGTAGTATGTGCCAAATTTATTAAGAGGCTCATGCCACTTAATAATTTCGGTGCATCTTTTCAATGTCGTGTGCCTCCGTGAACCTCACCAGAAATGCTATGCTAGTCAAGGACTGTAGCAACATTTCTGGTGTAAAGAATGCCACCACTATTGATGAATTTGATGGGCGAACATTGCCAGGTTGTGTCCTAGCTCTTCCTCAGCTCTGCTCATTATGGCAGAGCTGCCTGAAACTGGTTTGAAAACAAAAAAAATATTGCAAAATATTTTAATAAATCTGTGTTCCGTAAAATTTTTGTGACTTTTCAAAGTGTTTTACTGGTATGTTTTACTGAATGTGTCCTGGGATTTTTGTCTTCTTCTGGATAAACAGATTTAGGAATAGGGATTTTAGTGATACCATTATTGGAATCACAAGAGTAATACAAAATATAAAACAAATTAAAAAATTATAAACGGGTTTATTTTTAATTGTAATGGTGCAGCAATAATAAAAATGGTAATAATACATTTGTGAGGCCTAGTCCCAGTAAGTTAGTAAGTTAGTGTAGGGAGTACAATTGGGGGAGAAAGGTTGAACTGGATGGACCTAGGTCTTTATTCAACCTACATTACTATGTTACTATGTATAAACACTTTGATGAATGGAGGCCTATATTCTTATTTCGGATAAACCTGCTAACTCCTTACCGACATATGACGTACTTGTATGTTACATGTCGCCACCCTGACTTTGATGAGGGTTCAGCAGGAACTGAGCCAGCATTTTTGCCGGATGATGATGGCTGTATTATTCAGCCATCATCTGCCTGAATCAGCTGAGTGTGGAGCCTGTCAATCTCTGTGTCGATGGGTTGCCATGACATCCAGGGGTCTGCTGAAGACTCCCATGCCTGGCATAATGGTAATCCTTTGAATGCCAGCCTGTGTCTGGCGTTCAAAGGTGACTGTTATTTTTTGCAATATACAGCAATACTGTGGTCCTGCTGTACTAGCACAAGCGATCAGAAAATCCTAGGTTCAAGTGCACTAAGGGGACTAGCAAATACAATACAAAGTACATAGAAATGTTTTTAAAAATATATAAAAAAAATAGAAAAACTATAAAAGTTCAAATCACCTTCCTTATCCCCCATTAAAAACTAAGAAATAAAAAAAATATACATATATCGTAACATTTATAAAAGTCTAATCTATCAAAACATAAAATTAATTAGCTAAATTAAAAACGCCAGAATTTCAGTTTTTCGACTGCAACAACAGGGCAAAAAATGCAGAGATGATCAAAAAATGGTTTCTACCCTCAAATGGTATAAATAAAAATGTGGCTCAGGTTGCGAAAAACAAGATTTTATACAGTTTCATTTGTATTAATCGTACTGACTTGGAGAATCCTATTTCTGGGTCATTTTTACTCTATATTGAACAATGTAAATAACCCCCCCAATAAAAAATAAAGATTATCCACACTTGGAATTTTTTTCCCATCTTCTAGCACAAAACATGATAAAATGAATGATGTCATTCAATAGTACAACTCATCCCGCAAAAAACAAACCTCATACAGCTACAGTAGGTGGACGGAAAAATAGGATATCTTGTTTGCTCAGCTAGTATACAATTTCATTATTATGTAAATATCTTTTTATTTCTAGGCTCATTATGATCTGGCCATGGGAGTGGCATTGCAGTGGCTTAGTTATTCTAAAGGAAGTGAATCACTTGATAAGGAAAGACTGTAAGTATTATAGTAATTTATAATGACAAAAGAAAGACAAATGACTCCTAATATTCGGTAGATTTTTTTTGACCTAGAGAAACAATTACAGATCTCATCTGTATAAATCTATAATATAACGGGGGATGCAGGTCTCTGTCTGAAGCCTTTATAGACTGCACATGCGTGACGTGCAGTCTGGCTCCAGACAGAAGACCGCATCCAGCTGTTACAGGTAAGAGGAGTGTATGGTGCCGGAGATCGTGGTATGCGTAGACACTGAACACATACCGCGATCTCCGGCGCCATACTTACATACTTACCTGACCCGGAGGAGCGTTGCCGCAGTGCCTCTATTCACCGGAGACAGGGGCAGGAGTGAGGCGTCGGATCGGCGCATGCGCATAGCGCTATCCGGCGCCATTTTACTGAAGACACATCTGCACTCCTCCCCCGGCCTACGGCAGAACAGGACGCCGCAGCGCTGGAGCACAGGGAAGACAGGTGAGTATAAGTGTTTATTTTTTTGTATGTGTGTACAGCGTGAAAGGGATGAGGGGGGCCATACATACCAGGATTGGGGGATGAGGGGGCCACACATACCAGGATTGGGGGGTGAAGGGTCCACACATACCAGGATTGGGGGGTGAGGGGTCCACACATACCAGGATTGGGGGGATGAGGGGTTCCAAGCATACCAGGATTGTGGGGTGAGGGGACCATGCATACCTGGATTGTGGGGTGAGGGGGATTATGCATACCAGGATGAGGGGTACCACAATACCAGGATTGGGGGGTGAGGGGACCATGCATACCAGGATGAGGGGTACCACACATACCATTATTGGGGTATAAGGGGACCACGCATACCAGGATTGGGGGGTGAGGGGTCCATGCATACCAAGATTGCGGGGTGAGGGGTACCACACATACCAGGATTGGGGGGTGAGGTGTACAACACATACCAGGATTGGGGGATGAGCGGACCATACATACCAGGATGAGGGGTACCACACATACCATTATTGGGGGGTGAGGGGACCATGCATACCAGGATTGGGGGGTGAGGGGACCATGCATACCAGGATTGGGGAGTGAGGGGTGCCATGCATACCAGAATAGGGATGAGGGGTACCATACATACCAGGATTGGAATGCGGGGTGCCATGCATACCAGGATGAGGGATGGGGTGGCATGCATACCAGGATGAGGGGTACCATGCATACCAGAATAGGAATGAGGGGTACCATGCATACCAGGATAAGGATGAGGGGTGCCATGCATACTAGGATGAGGGATTGGGTGCCATGCATACCAGGTTTCTGGGATGAGGAGGCCATACATACCAGAATTGGGATAAGGGGTACCATGCATACCAGGATGAGGGGTACCATACATACCAGAATAGGGATGAGGTGTACCATGCATACCAGGATGAGGGATGGGGTGCCATGCATACCAGGATGAGGGGTACCATACATACCAGGATAGGGATGAGGGGTACCATGTATACCAGGATTGGGCATGAGGGGTGCCATGCATGACAGGATTGGGGATGAGGGGTGCCATGCATAACAGGATTGGGGGTGAGGGAGCCATTCATACCAGGATTGGGGATGAGGGAGCCACGCATACCCAGATTGGGGATGAGGGGTGCCATGCATACCAGGATTAGGGATGAGGGGTGCCATGCATACCAGGATTGGGGATGAGGGGTGCCATGCATACCAGGATTGGGGATGAGGGGTGCCATGCATACCAGGATTGGGGATGAGGGGTGCCATGCATATCAGGATTGGGGATGAGGGGTGCCATGCATACCAGGATTGGGGATGAGGGATGCCATGCATACCAGGATTGGGGATGAGGGGTGCCATGCATACTAGGATTGATGATGAGGGATGCCATGCATACCAGGATTGGGGATGAGGGGTGCCATGCATACCAGGATTGGGGATGAGAGGTGCATGCATTCCAGGATTGGGGATGAGGGGTGCCATGTATACCAGGATTGGGGGATGAGGGGTGCCATGTATACCAGGATTGGGGGATGAGGGGTGCCATGCATACCAGGATTGGGGTTGACGGGTGCCATGCAAACCAGGATTGGGGGTGACGGGAGCCATGCATACCAGGATTGGGGTTGACGGGTGCCATGCTAACCAGGATTGGGGGTGACGGGAGCCATGCATACCAGGATTGGGGATGAGGGAGCCATGCATACCAGGATTGGGGATGAGGGAGCCATGCATACCAGGATTGGGGATGAGGGAGCCATGCATACCAGGATTTGGGATGAGGGAGCCATGCATATCAGGATTGGGGATGAGAGAGCCATGCATACCAGGATTGGGGATGAGGGGTGCCATGCATTCCAGGATTGGGGGTGAAGGGTGCCATGCATTACAGGATAGGGATGAGGGGTGCCATGCATACCAGGATAGGATGATGGGGGCAGCACAAATACCAGGAGGGGGGCAGCACATACCGGCATGGGAGACCATATGCCAATAAAAATGCTTGCCACTCGGGCGTAGAACTGGTTCAATAGCTAGTATTGTAGAACCACAGAATCTGAAAACATCTAAGTATTCTGAAATATTTATTTTAAGAGACCCTGATGCAGGACTGATTATAGTTACAGGATGGATATAGGAGGCTGATTTTCACATGACCATGACACGTTTATCCGCTAGAAATAAACATTGATGGCACCAATTAACTCCTTAAAGGGGTTGATTGGTCTTAAATTAAAAGTCTGCAGTCACTGTATGTTACTGTAGACTTGTGCGCTCTGTAAGAAGTATGCATAGCGCATAGTTGCGGTCAAATGACCGTTATTCCCAGTGCCGGCGCCGGAGAATCCTCACAAAGCGCAGTCTAGACAACCCTCTTAAAGTAAACCTGTCACAGTAAAAATGGAGACAGCATGGTACAGACTGGGATGAGCTGAGTAGACTGATATATAGTTGTTAAATTTCTGCTTATTTTGTGTATTTCAGTCAATTGGGCAGCGCTTTATTAGATGGAAGGCCTTTCTTGTATAACTGTACATTTGATGTAAAAAAAAATGGGTATATACTGTAAAATGAGATAATACAATCCTTAACTTAGTCAATCCAAACTCACTGCTACCTCGCTACGTGTGCAAGGCTCTCTCAAAACTTCTGATAAGCATCACAGCCCACGGGCAATTCACACAACGCGTTCATAAGATATGCAAAAAATATGATTACTTCATAATCTTTTCTACACTATAACGAATTTTCAGTAATTCGGCAATAGATGTAAAATGTAAATTCCATATATTCACCCACAAAGTTCACAACATGTAAGACCCCAGTCAGAGTGGATATAGCTCAAAGACATGCCACTGAATCCACAGAACAGTAATGGCCAGGTTAATAGCTAAGACCCTCAGTGCTATGACAGCACACAGATGATAAATGCAGGGTCATAATGTAGCACAATGCACACAGTGATGTCACAGACCAGGGGTTATTCTAAAAAGCGATGATAAACATTGTAGGATCACAATTAATTGATAAGGACCTCTGTGATATCATAGCACAGAGATAATAAAATAACATCATAATAGGAGGAGTAACGCACACGGTGTTATAACAGAACAAGAATTATGTCAGAGAACACAGTAATGGCTAAAGACCAGTCATGTCACAGCAAAGAGAAGCCAAGCTCGGCATAAGTATGCACATAGCGGAAGCAATAATATCAAACAGCATGTTATTATGTTACCGAACAGGGTTAATAAGTATAATGATGTCACAGCTCACGACAAAACATGTCAGTCATGACTAAAGAAAATAAATGCCGCACCATAATGCAAGGATAAAGCATACAGTGATGTCAAGTGCAGAGATAAATACTAGTGTTGAGCGAGCATGCTCGACACTGCTCGGTACTCGCCCGAGCATCACGCTACTTGGGATGTTCGGCGAGCACTGAGCATTTCCGGGTTACTCAGGCGGGAGCTCGGGTCTCCGCCCTGCATGTTTGGCGCTCTTTACAGAGCCAATGAACATGCAGGGATTGCCAGCCAGTCACTGTAATGCCGCAGCCATGTTGGTTGTGGGCATTACATTGATTGGCTGGCCGCACAGCGTCAGGTCGAGTATTTAAAACCGGGCGCCGCCATCTTGGACACAGACGGCTGGGATCAGACAGTGTAGGGACAGCGCTGCTGATTTAGGGAGAGATATATACTGCGAAATAGTTAGTGTAGGGTCTGTAAAGGCTGCCAGATCAAACAAACAGTCCTTCTCAGGACTAATATCCATCCCAGATATCAGGCAGGCAGGCAGGCATATAGGAGACGCAGTGGTTATACCAGCAAATGCTGCATTACAGTCCTGTGTGCTCCTGTTGCTGAAATTACTGGCCTTAGCTCCAGGTCTCGGGGGCCAGGAAAAATCCTTTTTTTTTCATCTAAATCCTCTTTTTTTTTCCTCCTTCACACTGTACAAATACCCGTCTTATTAACCTTTTGTTGTCCCCCCCCCCCCCCCCCCAAAAAAAAAAAAAAAAAAGTGTGTCTCTGAATCTATTGAAAATAGTCTGGTGTAGGCTAGAGAAATAGAAGTGTGGTTTTGCAGTTCCATGGTTCAAACCTCTGTATTATCCGCTTTTGGGCCATTTGTATCTAAAAAAACCCAGTTTGAGTGTGTCGCTCACTGTTCAGCCGCAAATATATATATTTTAAAAAGTCTGGTATACACCAGTAAATTATAACTGTGGTTTTGCTGTTCCACGGTAAAAAATCTCTATTATCCTGCTTTTGGCATTTTTTGGCGTAAAAAAAAAAACAGTTTGAGTGTGTCGCTCACTGTTCAGCCGCAAATATATATATTTAAAAAAGTCTGGTATACACCAGTAAATTATAACTGGTTTTGCTGTTCCACGGTAAAAAATCTCTATTACCCTGCTTTTGACATTTTTTGCTGTAAAAAAAACCTAATAGTGTCTCCCTGATTTTTCCGACACAAATATATCTGTTGAAAATAGTCTGGTGTAGGCCCGAGAAATAGAAGTGTGGTTTTGCAGTTCCACGGGTCAAATCTCTGTATTATCCTGCTTTTGGCATTTTTTGCCGTAAAAAAAAAACTAATAGTGTCTCCCTGATTTTTCAGACACAAATATATCTGTTGAAAATAGTCTGGTGTAGGCCAGAGAAACAGAAGTGTGGTTTTGCAGTTCCACGGTTCAAACCTCTGTATTACCCACTTTTGGGCCATTTGTATCTAAAAAAAACCAGTTTGAGTGTGTCACTCACTGTTCAGCAGCAAATATATATATTTAAAATAGTCTGGTATACACCAGTAAATTATAACTGTGGTTTTGCAGTTCCACGGTAAAAAATCTCTATCACCCTGCTTTTGACATTTTTTGCCGTAAAAAAAACCTAATAGTGTCTCCCTGATTTTTCCGACACAAATATATCTGTTGAAAATAGTCTGGTGTAGGCCCAAGAAATAGAAGTGTGGTTTTGCAGTTCCACGAGTCAAATCTCTGTATTATCCTGCTTTTGGCATTTTTTGCCGTAAAGAAAAACAGTAATAGTGTCTCCTGATTGTTCAGACACAAATATATCTGTTGAAAATAGTCTGGTGTAGGCCCGAGAAATAGAAGTGTGGTTTTGCAGTTCCACGGGTCAAATCTCTGTATTATCCTGCTTTTGGCATTTTTTGCCGTAAAGAAAAACAGTAATAGTGTCTCCAGATTGTTCAGACACAAATATATCTGTTGAAAATAGTCTGGTGTAGGCCCGAGAAATAGAAGTGTGTTTTTGCAGTTCCACGGTTCAAACCTCTGTATTATCCGCTTTTGGGCCATTTTTACCTAAAAAAACCCAGTTTGAGTGTGTCGCTCACTGTTCAGCCGCAAATATATCTATTTAAAATTTTCTGGTATACCCCAGTAAACTATAACTGTGGTTTTGCCATTCCACGGTAAAAAATCTCAATTATTCAGCTTTTGGTATTTTTTCCGTAAAGAAAAACAGTAATAGTTTCTCCCTGATTGTTCAGATTGTTTAAAAGAGTCGGGTGTAGGCCAGAGAAATAGAACTGTGGTTTTCCTCTTCCACGGTTCTAATCTACTTTTTGTTACCCTTTTTCCATTGATAGTGCGAGTGTAAGCTATTTTACTTCCTTTACAATGGGCAAGGCGCGTGGCAAGGGACGTGGAACTGGACGTTCTGGTGATGGTGCATGCAGAGGATGGGGCCGTGGCCAAGGTGAAAATGTGCCACAACCAACAGCCACATCTTCTCGCTCCCACTTCTTGACCGAATTACTAGGGAAGCACAGAACAACACCAGTATTGCGAACTGATCATTGTGAACTGGTTATTAATTGGATAGCAGATAATACTTCCAGTTACCTGGGCACCACCACCTCCGGTCTGTCTTCCACACGGTCAACTCTTAGTAGCCGTGAGTCTCGACCGCATACTCCTCCTCACCCTGATGCTCCTTCCTCCCACCATGCCGAGTGTCGTCAGACAGCAACTGATCCCACACTTGGACACTCTGAAGAGCTGTTCACTGGTCCATTTCCAGATTTGTGCCCCTCACCTGCTCCGCTTGAAGTGGTGGAAGAGGAGATCCCATGTAGCGATGCCCAAATATTTGAACAGCCACGGCCACAGGAAGTCGACGCTGGCAATTTGTCACAAGAGGTGGACGATGACGAGACACAATTGCCAGGAAGTGAGGAGGAGGATCGTGGTGCGCAAGTGGAAGAGGAGGAGGTGGTGGATGATCTAGTAACTGACCCAATGTGGCAGGAGGACATGCAGAGCGAGGACAGCAGCACACAGGGTGAGGGAGGCAGAGTACCCCAACAGGCAGGAAGAAGCAGTGTGGTGGCCGCACACAGAAGGCAGGCAACAGTTCCCCGTAACACCAACACGAGGGACGTTGCCAGTGCAAACTGTAGGTCTTCCAGAGTCTGGAATTTTTTAAAGACTCTGCTGATAACCCCAAAAAGGCAATTTGTACCACCTGCCATGCCAGCATCAGCAGGGGTGACAAAACTACCAGCCTGACCACCACCAGCATGATCAGGCACATGGCAGCAAAGCACCCGACTTTGTGGGGTGAACCCCAGGGTCCACGACCAGTGTCAGCGGGTGTCACCACTGCAATAGAACCCCCTGTTGTGTGTGCAAGGCAATCATCTGTCCATACTGCATGCAAAGATGCCCCCTCCTCTCAGTCTTCACTTGTTCTGGCAGTTTCTCAAGAAACAGCATCAGCGTCCACGTCCATATCCCAGACCTTTGAACGAAAGCGGAAATTCGCAGCCAACGCCCCACAGGCCACAGTCCTAAATTCCCACATTTCACGACTGATGCATTGGAAATGCTGCCTTTTAGGCTGGTGGAGACGGAATCCTTCCGCAACCTTATGGCGGTGGCCGTCCCTCGGTACTCGGTCCCCAGCCGACACTATTTTGCCCGGTGTGCCATCCCCGCACTACACTGCCGTGCCCTCAACAATGCAGTTACTGTGTGAATCCACCTGACAACGGACACGTGGACAAGTGCTTGTGGCCAGGGACGGTACATCTCCCTGACGGCACACTGGGTAAACATAGTGGAAGCCGGGACCCAGTCGGACCTTGGGACGGAACACATCCTCCCCACACCGAGGATTGCGGGCCCTATGTCAGTCACAGTTGCCCCCACAGTGTACAGCTCCTGTGCATCCTCCTCCTCCTCACGTTCAGCCTCAATCTCAGATATCACCACATCAGTTACAAGCTGGAAGCACTGCAGTACTGCCTCCGCCAAGCGGCAACAGGTGTGTTGATGTCCCCACACGTTGGAACTCTACCCTCCACATGTTGGAAAGGATTTGTGAGCAGAAGAGAGCAGTTGTGGAGTACCAGCTGCAACAAGGCCGTCGATATTCAGGTCAGACTCCACACATAAGACCTCAGGAGTGGACCTGGATGTCTGATATATGTACCATCTTGACAAACTTTGAGGAGTCCACCAAGATGGTGAGTGGCGATGACGCCATCATTAGCGTCAGCATTCCACTTGTCTGTCTTTTGCAATGCTCTCTACAGAGAATTAAAGAGGAGGCATTGCAGCCAGAGTATGATGAGATGGATCAAGAAGCCTTAGCGGTCGATTACACACAGCCCAGCCTCATCTCATCCCAACGTGCATTGGGGGACAATGAGGGAGAGGAGGAGGAGGAGGAGGAGAAAGAACCGGAGATTGTATCATGCGCTGTAGATGGTAGTACCTGTACAACTGTCATACCGTCGGTTCAGCGTGTGTGGCCTGAGGACAGGGGGGAGGAGGAGGAGGAGGAGGAGGAGAACATGGTCTGACTTTATGTTATGCTGCCTTAACCGTGACCCTCGCGTTGTCAAAATGTTGGGTGACAGTCATTACTGGTTGGTGACACTTTTAGACCCCCGCTACAAGGAGAACTTTTACTCTCTTATTCCTGAGGCGGACAGGTCTACAAAAATGGGGCAGTACCAGAAGGTCCTTGCTGCAGAACTGTTAAAAAAATTCCCATCTGAACACGCTAGCGGCAGAGGTCACAGTTCGTTGCCCAACCAAGGTGTACATGCGAGAGACACGCAACTCCAATCCAGCAGAGGCAGTGGAACACTGTCAACGTTCTGGGACAGTTTTCTCAGACCCTCCCTTCGGACAGACCCTGAGGCGTGGGGTACTCTCACAAGGAGTGGAAAGTTTCAAAAGATGGTGAGGGAGTACCTTACCGACCGTACCAGCATCCTCCGTGATTCCTCTGTGCCTTTTAATTATTGGGTATCCAAGCTGGACACTTGGAATGAACTCACTCTATACGTCTTGGAGGTCCTGGCCTGCCCTGCCGCTAGCGTGTTATCGGAGCGTGTTTTTAGTGCCGCTGGGGGAATTATAACTGATAAGCGCACTCGCCTGTCAACTGACAATGCTGACAAGCTGACCCTTATCAAAATGAACAAGGGCTGGATTGGGCCAGGCTTCTCATCACCACCAAATGACAGCAGAGTAACATAAAGTCAAATCCACTTTGTTATTTCGGGAGGTATATTCACATGCACCGCTTCACACCCACACATGGGTATACGCTTCCTCATTTTGGCTGTTTTATGTTCTTCTCCTTATCCTCAGCCTCCACCACCACTATACCACCAGGGTGACCGTGGTCCGTGTTGCCATTATTGAAAGCTCCTCCGTCCTTATTTTTGTCAGCTTTTGCTTGGAAGGCATAAGCAAAGACTGTGGGAGACCCACTCCCCAATAATGGGAATAATATTTTTAAGATGCTGTACTGTATGGCTCTTGTAAGGTGACCTCCACCACTTTTCCAAGGGGCATTAAAACCATCTTGTTAAGCTACTGGGACCTCCACGTCTCTTCCAAGGGGCATTAAAACCGTCTTGTTAAGCTACTGGGACCTCCACGTCTCTTCTGAGGGGCATTAAAAGTGTCTTGTTAAGCTACTGTGACCGCCACCACTTTTCCTAGGGGCATTAAAACCGCCTTGTTAAGCTATTGGGACCTCCACGTCTCTTTTGAGGGGCATTAAAAGCATCTTGTTAAGCTACTGCGACCTCCAGCACTTTTCTGAGGGGCATTAAAACCATCTTGTTAAGGTACTGGGCCCTCCACGTCTCTTCCAAGGGGCATTCAAACAGTCTTGCTAAGCTACTGGGACCTCCACGTCTTTTCCAAGGGGCATTCAAACCGTCTTGTTAAGCTACTGCGACCTCCACCACTTTTCCAAGGGGCATTCAAACCGTCTTGTTAAGCTACTGCGACCTCCACCACTTTTCCAAGGGTCATTAAAACCGTCTTGTTAAGCTACTGGGACCTCCACGTCTCTTGCAAGGGGCATTCAAACTGTCTTGTTAAGCTACTG
This sequence comes from Phyllobates terribilis, assembly GCF_046119375.1. NCBI lineage: Eukaryota > Metazoa > Chordata > Amphibia > Anura > Dendrobatidae > Phyllobates > Phyllobates terribilis. The sequence goes on from NW_027362769.1 coordinate 20,574,285, forward strand.
GGACCTCCACGTCTCTTCCAAGGGGCATTTAAACAAACTTGTTAAGCTACTACGACCTCCACCACTTTTCTGAGGGGCATTAAAACTGTCTTGTTAAGCTACTGGGACCTCCACGTCTCTTCCAAGGGGCATTTAAACTGTCTTGTGAAGCTACTGCGACCTCCACCACTATTCCAAGGGGCATTCAAACCGTCTTGTTAAGCTACTGCGACCTCCACCACTTTTCCAAGGGTCATTAAAACCGTCTTGTTAAGCTACTGGGACCTCCACGTCTCTTGCAAGGGGCATTCAAACTGTCTTGTTAAGCTACTGGGACCTCCACGTCTCTTCTGAGGGGCATTAAAAGCGTCTTGTTAAACCACTCTGAACTCCACAGCTCTTCCAAGCGGCATTGAAATGTTGTTTTTAATTAACTCTAACCTCCACGACTCTTCGAACGGGCATTGCATTTCCTCCTAATTTTTGGCAGATTTTGTTTGGAAGGCATAAGCAAAGACTATGGGAGACCCACTCCCCAATAATGGGAATAAAGTTTGTAATATGCTGTACTGCATGGCTCTTGTAAGGCACATTGCAAGTTCCTCCATCCTAATTTTTGGCAGCTTTTGCTTGGAAGGCATAAGCAAAGACTATGGGAGACCCAATCCCCAATAATGGGAATAATGTTTGTAATATGCTGTACAGCATGGCTCTTGTAAGGGGCATTGCAAGTTCCTCCGTCCTAATTTTTGGCAGCTTTTGCTTGGAAGGCATAAGCAAAGACTATGGGAGACCCACTCCCCAATAATGGGAATAAAGTTTGTAATATGCTGTACGGCATGGCTCTTGTAAGGGGCATTGCAAGTTCCTCCGTCCTAATTTTTGGCAGCTTTTGCTTGGAAGGCATAAGCAAAGACTATGGGAGACCCACTCCCCAATAATGGGAATAAAGTTTGTAATATGCTGTACTGCATGGCTCTTGTAAGGTGCATTGCAAGTTCCTCCGTCCTAATTTTTGGCAGCTTTTGCTTGGAAGGCATAAGCAAAGACTATGGGAAACCAACTCCCCAATAATGGGAATAATGTTTGTAATATGCTGTACTGCATGGCTCTTGTAAGGGGCATTGCAAGTTCCTCCGTCCTAGTTTTTGACAGCTTTTGCTTGGAAGGCATAAGCAAAGACTGTGAGAGACCCACTCCCCAATAATGGGAATAATATTTTTAAGATGCTGTACTGTATGGCTCTTGTAAGGGGCATTAAAACCGTCTTGTTAAGCTACTGTGACCTCCACCACTTTTCCAAGGGGCATTAAAACCGTCTTGTTAAGCTACTGGGTCCTCCACGTCTCTTCCAAGGGGCATTCAAACCGTCTTGTTAAGCTACTGGGACCTCCACGTCTCTTCTGAGGGGCATTAAAAGCGTCTTGTTAAGCTACTGTGACCTCCATCACTTTTCCAAGGGGCATTAAAACCGTCTTGTTAAGCTATTGGGACCTCCACGTCTATTCTGAGGGGCATTAAAAGCATCTTGTTAAGCTACTGCGACCTCCACGTCTCTTCTGAGGGGCATTAAAAGCGTCTTGTTAAGCTACTGCGACCTCCAGCACTTTTTTGAGGGGCATTAAAAGCGTCTTGTTAAGCTACTGGGACCTCCACGTCTCTTTCAAGGGGCATTCAAACTGTCTTGTTAAGCTACTGGGACCTCAACGTTTCTTCCAAGGGGCATTCAAACCGTCTTGTTAAGCTACTGGGATCTCCACGTCTTTTCCAAGGGGCATTCAAACCGTCTTGTTAAGCTACTGGGACCTCCACCACTTTTCCAAGGGGCATTCAAACCGTCTTGTTAAGCTACTGTGACCTCCACCACTTTTCCAAGGGTCATTAAAACCGTCTTGTTAAGCTACTGGGACCTCCACGTCTCTTCCGGGGCATTCAAACCATCTTGTTAAGCTACTGGGACCTCCACGTCTCTTCCAAGGGGCATTTAAACCGTCTTGTTAAGCTACTGCGACCTCCACCACTTTTCCAAGGGGCATTCAAACCGTTTTGTTAAGCTACTGTGACCTCCACCACTTTTCCGAGGGGCATTAAAAGCGTCTTGTTAAACCACAATGAACTCCACAGCTCTTCCAAGGGGCATTGAAATGTTGCTTTTAATTAACTCTAACCTCCACGACTCTTCGAACGGGCATTGCATTTCCTCCTAATTTTTGGCAGCTTTTGCTTGGAAGGCATAAGCAAAGACTGAGACCCACTCCACAATAATGGGAATCATATTTTTAAGATGCTGTACTGTATGGCTCTTGTAAGGGGCATTAAAACCGTCTTGTTCAGCTACTGTGACCTCCACCACTTTTCCAAGGGGCATTAAAACCATCTTGTTAAGCTACTGGGACCTCCACGTATTTTCCAAGGGGCATTCAAACCATCTTGTTAAGCTACTGGGACCTCCACGCCTCTTCTGAGGGGCATTAAAAGCATCTTGTTAAGCTACTGCGACCTCCACCACATTTACGAGGGGCATTAAAACCATCTTGTTAAGCTACTGGGACCTCCACGTCTCTTCCAAGGGGCATTCAAACCGTCTTGTTAAGCTACTGGGACCTCCACGTCTCTTCTGAGGGGCATTAAAAGCGTCTTGTTAAGCTACTGTGACCTCCATCACTTTTCCAAGGGGCATTAAAACTGTCTTGTTAAACTATTGGGACCTCCACGTCTCTTCTGAGGGGCATTGAAAGCGTCTTGTTAAGCTACTGCGACCTCCATGTCTCTTCTAAGGGGCATTAAAAGCGTCTTGTTAACTACTGCGACCTCCACCACTTTTCTGAGGGGCATTAAAACCGTCTTGTTAAGCTACTGGGACCTCCACGTCTCTTCCAAGGGACATTCAAACCGTCTTGTTAAGCTACTGGGACCTCCACGTCTCTTCCAAGGGGCATTTAAACCGTCTTGTTAAGCTACTGCGACCTCCACCACTTTTCCAAGGGGCATTCAAACCGTCTTGTTAAGCTACTGTGACCTCCACCACTTTTCCAAGGGGCATTAAAAGCGTCTTGTTAAACCACCCTGAACTCCACAGCTCTTCCAAGGGGCATTGAAATGTTGTTTTTTATTAACTCTAAACTCCACGACTCTTCGAACGGGCATTGCATTTCCTCCTAATTTTTGACAGCTTTTGCTTGGAAGGCATAAGCAAAGACTGAGGGAGACCAACTCCACAATAATGGGAATAATATTTTTAAGATGCTGTACTGTGTGGCTCTTGTAAGGGGCATTAAAACCATCTTGTTAAGCTACTGTGACCTCCACCACTTTTCCAAGGGGCATTAAAAGCGTCTTGTTAAGCTACTGTGACCTCCATCACTCTTCCAAGGGGCATTAAAACCGTCTTGTTAAGCTATTGGGACCCCCACGTCTCTTCTGAGGGGCATTAAAAGAGTCTTGTTAAGCTACTGCGACCTCCACGTCTCTTCTGAGGGGCATTAAAACCGTCTTGTTAAGCTACTGGGACCTCCACGTCTCTTTCAAGGGGCATTCAAACTGTCTTGTTAAGCTACTGGGACCTCCAGGTTTCTTCCAAGGGGCATTCAAACCGTCTTGTTAAGCTACTGGGACCTCCACATCTTTTCCAAGGGGCATTAAACCGTCTTGTTAAGCTACTGGGACCTCCACCACTTTTCCAAGGGGCATTCAAACCGTCTTGTTAAGCTACTGTGACCTCCACCACTTTTCCAAGGGTCATTAAAACCGTCTTGTTAAGGTACTGGGACCTCCACGTCTCTTCCAAGGGGCATTTAAACCGTCTTGTTAAGCTACTGCGACCTCCACCACTTTTCCAAGGGGCATTCAAACCGTCTTGTTAATCTCCTGTGACCTCCACCACTTTTCCAAGGGGCATTAAAAGCGTCTTGTTAAACCACCCTGAACTCCACAGCTCTTCCAAGGGGCATTGAAATGTTGTTTTTAATTAACTCTAACCTCCACGACTCTTCGAACAGGCATTGCATTTCCTCCTAATTTTTGGCAGCTTTTGCTTGGAAGGCATAAGCAAAGACTATGGGAGACCCACTCCCCAATAATGGGAATAATGTTTGTAATATGCTGTACTGCATGGCTCTTGTAAGGGGCATTGCAAGTTCCTCTGTCCTAATTTTTGGCAGCTTTTGCTTGGAAGGCATAAGCAAAGACTATGGGAGACCCACTCCCAATAATGGGAATAATGTTTGTAATATGCTGTACTGCATGGCTCTTGTAAGGGGCATTGCAAGTTCCTCCGTCCTAATTTTTGGCAGCTTTTGCTTGGAAGGCATAAGCAAAGACTATGGGAATAATATTTTTAAGATGCTGTACTGTATGGCTCTTGTAAGGGGCATTAAAACCATCTTGTTAAGCTACTGTGACCTCCACCACTTTTCCAAGGGGCATTAAAACCGTCTTGTTAAGCTACTGGGACCTCCACATCTCTTCTGAGGGGCATTAAAAGCATCTTGTTAAGCTACTGGGACCTCCACGTCTCTTCTGAGGGGCATTAAAAGAGTCTTGTTAAACTACTGCGACCTCCACCACTTTTCCGAGGGGCATTAAAACCGTATTGTTAAGCTACTGGGACCTCCACGTCTCTTCCAAGGGGCATTAAAACTGTCTTGTTAAGCTACTGTGACATCCACGTCTTTTCAAAGGGGCATTAAAAGCGTCTTCTTAAGCCACTCTGACCAACACAGCTCTTCCAAGGGGCATTGAAATGTTGTTTTTAATTACCTCTAACCTCCACGACTCTTCCAACGGGCATTGCATTTCCTCCTAATTTTAGTCAGTTTTTGCTTTTCAATGCAGAGGTGAAAACTAAGGGAGACCCACTCCCCAATAATAGGTAGAAGCGTTTTAGTATGCTGTAATCCACGTCTGTTTCAAGGGGCATTGCAGTTCCTCATAATTTTTGGAAAGCCTTCCATTCACTGCTTAGGCCAACAGTGTACAGGAGACCCAGTTGCTATAAATGGAAAAAACTGTTTATTTAAGGTCCTCTGACCTCCATGTCATTTCCATGGGGCATTGGAGTGCCTCGAAATTTTTGGAAAGCATTGCACTCACTGTATGCCCTATAACTGTGTAGCCGAACCGCTCCTTTTGTTATAGAAACATATCCTACAAGACATATTTGGTTGACTGGCTTGATATTGATGTGAATGGTCCCTGTTCCTCCTGCTCTTTCTCCTTTGCCACCACCTCATCCATCATTTATCTTCTGAAGCTTTGTTTTAACGGGAGTCATAGAACTGGGATAGTAGCAGGAAAACATCCAGCAATCCTAGGAGGAGGTAGGATATGCGCCAAAACGCTGACCACCTCAGGCCTAGCCGCTACTACATACATGCGCTTGCATTCCAAGAAAACAAAGCAGATGCTAACTTCTATCATCATCATCATGCTTCTCACCTTGGCACTCTCAACTCCCCTGATGGAGAAGCCAGGGCTCACTGGAGGAGTCTGGTTCTTTTGTTGGGCTCGTCCAATTCTGCCCTAAAGCAGGCCAGGCTAAGAAAAGTGTGTGGGGGGAAGTTGACAGGAGAAATAGGGGCGGCTGGCGACCGTGTATGGACACCAGGCTGCCCCCAGGCGCCTGGGGTCCGTGTGCGGACACCCGGCCGCGGAGCGGCTGGGGACCGAGTATGGACACCCGGCCGCCCCCTGGTGGCTGGGGACCAAGTGTGGACACCCGGCCGCCGGGTGGCTGGGGACCAACGCAGCCATGACGTGGTGGCCAGATTCGGCCTCCAAATGCCTAAAAGGCCCCATTTCAAGTGCAAGCAAGCAGTATGGTATTGCAGCCTGGGGGTGGGTGGGTGGCAGGCTGCATACTTGTGCTTGCATTGCAAGGAATTGGAGAGGTACAATTGAACACTGCCCTGGGACAAGGACTTGAATGGGGATAGTTGGAAATCTGCAACGACAGGTGCAGGGTGGGAGGCATCTTCGCATGTACCATGAACAGGGGTTTGGCATGCACACACTACAGCGGAATAGGCGGTCCTTCCCACTAAATGCACTGGGGAGGGCACAGGTAATGGTTTGGTATGCGCGCTTAATCTTATGTATAAGGCACACAGGGACAAATAGGGGCGGCTGGGGACTGAGTATGGATACCTCGCTGCCGAAGCTGCCATGAGGTAGTGGCCAGCTTCGGCCTCCTCCAAACTAAAAGGCCCCATTTCAAGTGCAAGCTAGCAGTATGGTATTGCAGCCTGGGGGTGGGTGGGTGGCAGGCTGCATACTTGCGCTTGCATTGCAAGGAATGGGAGAGGTACTATTGAACACTGCCCTGGGACAAGGAATTGAACGGGGATAGTTGCAAGTCTGCAACGACAGGTGCAGGGTGGGAGGCATCTTCGCATGTACCATGAATAGGGGTTTGGCATGCACACACTACAGCGGAATAGGCTGTCCTTCCCATTAAATGCACTGGGGAGGGCACAGGTAATGTTTTGGTATGCGCGCTTAATCTTATGTATAAGGCACACCGGGACAAATAGGGGTGGCTGGGGACTGAGTATGGATACCTCGCTGCCAATGCAGCCATGAGGTAGTGGCCAGCTTCTTCCTCCTCCAAACTAAAAGGCCCCATTTCAAGTGCAAGCTAGCTGTATGGTATTGCAGCCTGGAGGTGGGTGGCAGGCTGAACATTTACGCTTGCATTCCAAGAAAACAAAGCAGATGCTAACTTCTATCATCATCATCATGCTCCTCACATTGGCACTCTCAACTCCCCTGATGGAGAAGCCAGGGCCTACCGGAGGAGTCTGGTTCTCTGCTGGGCTCGTCCAATGCTGCCCTAAAGCAGGCCAGGCTAAGAAAAGTGTGTGGGAAGTTGACAGGAGAAATAGGGGCGGCTGGGGACCGTTTATGGACACCCGGCCGCCCCCAGGTGGCTGGGAACCGTGTGTGGACACCCGGCCGCCGGGCGGCTGGGGACTGAGTATGGATACCTCGCTGCCGAAGCTGCCATGAGGTAGTGGACAGCTTCGGCCTCCTCCAAACTAAAAGGCCCCATTTCAAGTGCAAGCTAGCAGTATGGTATTGTAGCCTGGGGGTGGGTGGGTGGCAGGCTGCACACTTACGCTTGCATTCCAAGAAAACAAAGCAGATGCTAACCTAACTTCTATCATCATCATCATGCTCCTCACCTTGGCACTATCAACTCCCCTGATGGAGAAGCCAGGGCCCACCGGAGGAGTCTGGTTCTCTGGTGGGCTCGTCCAATGCTGCCCTAAAGCAGGCCGGGCTAAGAAAAGCGTGTGGGGGGAAGTTGACAGGAGAAATAGGGGCGGCTGGGGACCGTTTATGGACACCCGGCTGCCCCCAGGCGGCTGGAGACCGTGTGTGGACACCCGGCCGCGGGGCGGCTGGGGACCGAGTGTGGACACCCGGTCGCCGGGTGGCTGGGGACTGAGTATGGATACATACCAGGCCGCCAACGCAGCCATGACGTGGTGGCCAGATTCCGCCTCCACATGCCTAAAAGGCCCAATTTCAAGTGCAAGCAAGCAGTATGGTATTGCAGCCTGGGGGTGCGTGGGTGGCAGGCTGCATACTTGCGCTTGCATTGCAAGGAATGGGGGAGGTACAATTGAACACTGCTCTGGGAGAAGGACTTGCATGGGGATAGTTGCAAGTCTGCATCTTCTGATGCGGCAAGGATTACTTCTGATGGGCACACATTTAGGCAGTGACCTGGGTGTCAGAGATGCTTCCAGGGGTCTTCCCCATGCTGTTCCCATGTCTTTTCAGCACTGTATGCATGTGTCACACAGCTCATGGCCAGATAAGGTTGTAAAATGTTAAAATGACATGCATTTGTCACGGTTGAAAGCAATACAAAAGTGCAAAAACGCATAAAAAATGCTACTTGTGAACATAGCCCAAGGTGTGGAGGAGTATTTTTTTTTTTTTTTGGTTATTTGTTTTACCTTATACACAAGTCTTTACCCTGGAAAGGAACATGCTTAACATATTTCACAGGAAAGCAGTTTCAGCTTCGTTTTTGAACATTTTATTGTGAGCCCTTAAAAGTGGCTTAATACCTCTGACCACGTTGTTGACAACAGTGACCTGGGGGTCAGAAATGCTTCCTGGGGCGATCCCCATGCTGTCACCCTGTCATTTGAGCACTGTCACTATCATTTTGGGCACTTGTTAGGCTTTTAAAAGACTGCCGGGGGTGCTGCCGCAAAAATGCTCGGGTCTCCCATAGACTAACATTGGGCTCGTTGCTCGGGTCGAGCACCCGAGTATCACGGCGAGCTCGGCCTGAGCATCGAGCACCCAAGCATTTTAGTGCTCGCTCAACACTAATAAATACTTGTCACACAGTAGGGATAAGTCTGGGTTTATATCATGTTTGGGCCACTCGTTCATGACTCCATAGTTGCATCCATCTAAAGCCCTGAAAAATGTGATCCAGACAGAGTCATTCACTATAATTACCCAGATCGAGTAACTCTGTGCTCCACTCGGTCTCCATTCTGGCAAGGACTGAATTAATCTGAATCATTATAGTGAATGGATGAGTATGGGGCTGTGTCTGATTCTCGTTTTGCGAACAAAGCTGAAGGATAATACACACAGTACAGGGATAATAAACACTAATGTCAGCGTAAGAGAAGAAACTACAAATCCATTGAGCCCCCTCAAAATCTAGGGCCCATGTTCTTCTACAGCCTTCATCCCCTATTGTTATTGTGGTTAGAATATCTAGTCTTATTCATTGGAATTTGTGAGCAGGTTTTTGCTATGTCATTTGAGGACAGAATGAGGTAACAGCTGAGACACAGAATTCAGTAATGTGTCACTTACTGGGCTGTGTGTTTCCATACAATGAAGGTTTTATCACCAGGAGATTATCACTGTCAGGACTGGTCCTCATGTGAGCAGTGGTCCGTCCACCCCCTCTTCTCATAAGTAGCTTACTGTTTATATAGAATGCACACAGAAAACTTTAGTGTGGGCGGGGTTAGCTCTTTCAGCTCTGCTAAATGCTATATATAAGAACTTTGCTTTACAATTGCTGCACCCAGTAAACAAAGTGATACATCACTGGAATCAGGGTCTCTTTTCCTGCATCATGCTTCTTTCAGATGAGGTAGCAAAATCATGGTGACAGATTCCCTTTAAAAAATATCTTCAAGATCGTTTTCACTATCACACAATTAACTGATATATTTTTTCTTGTTTAGCACGTTGGCATTAAACCATCATAAATACCCAAATCGGATGGAAAGAGAAGCTATGATTTTATCTTCCTTTGCCGGAATTCTAATGGTAAGAAGTCGGATACTACTATATGCATCTAGCAATAAGACATAGCTGTCATTGTGCAATATACACTTGTGGGTTTTAGTTACCCTTTTTATGTTGCTTAAGGGTATGTGCACACGATGCAGAAATGAAGCAGAAAATTTCTGCATCATTTCTGCATCTCCCTGGCAGAAAAAACGCATGCAGATTGTGCATGCGTTTTTCCTGCGGAATACATGCGGATTTACATGCGTTTCCACATGCGTTTCCGCATGTGGATTGACAAGCGCTTTCCAGGCGATTTTAGCATCACCTGGAAAGTGCTTGACAACTAGGTCACACTATATAAATACATGCAAACAGCATGGATTTATATAGTGTAACCCGAGAGAGTGTATATACTTACCTCCGATGGCCCGCGCTGTCCTGCTCAATCCGTTCTCCCTCTCCGGCAACTTTGAATTGAAAGACCTGCCGACGTCAGCGTCACGTGACCCGTCACATGACTCTGACGTCAGCGCAGGTCCTACAACTCACTGCAAGTGCCGGGAACCAAGAAGGAGCGGTGCGCGGGCCGACAGATGGTAAGTATATATATATTTTTTATTTTATTCTTGTTTTACAGCTTTTTGAATGGTACCTGGGTGTGGATGAGACTCTCCTCTCCTCCACACCCGGGTACCATCCGCACATTAGAACGCACCAATTACGCAAGTACAGATGCAGTCTTGCGGAATTGGAGCGTTGTAATGCAAGTCAATGGCGGTGAAAACGCCGCGTTTACGCAAAATGAAATGACATGCTGCGGATTTTTGAGCGCAGCGTTTACGCTGCGGAAAAATCCACATCATGGGCACAGCACATGCGGATTTCAATTGGGGAACATTGCTGCCCTTCTACCATGCGTTTTTAATGCGTTTCCGCGGCGTTTACGCAACTGCAAAAACGCAGCGGAAACGCATTAAATATGCATCGTGTGAACTCAGCCTAAAGGTGTTTGTCTAATGTTCTTAAACGGTTAGAATTGCAAAGCGCTTGTAAAAAGAAGTAACTTTGCAATATAAGGGTATGTGCATAAGTTGAGTATTTAGATGCACCATTTCTACATCTCTTGGCAGGAAAAATACAACAGCAAAAACATTTATTTTTAAAGCGTTTTCAATGCATTTTGAATGTGCTTTTTCACGTGCATTTTTCTGGCGTATTTGGATAGCAATGAATACTGCAGAGATAGATAATAGATAACAGATATAGAGATAGATGTAGACAGACATATAATTGCACAACCCTTTCGACATATAAAATTGCACAGCTTTTTATGATTAAATAAATAAATAAATAAAAAAACGTGAAGTTCCTCCACTTTAGTAAAAAAAAATCTCACGCAGGTCCACCATGGTCCACCGAATCCGACGTAGTCCATTTAATGGAAACCTGGAAAGAACATACACACAAAACATAGAGAAATAAAACAAAGACACTTTCCCTCGTTCACCACTTTATTAAATAAAAAAAATATGCCACTCAGGTCCGAAGTAGTCCAAGCAAATCCAGCGAATCCTCTGTACAAAGACTATGGAGCCTCCTCTATTTGTCTGTCTATATGTCTGTCTATTTAGATCTATTATTTATCTCTATCTCTTATCTATCTCTATTGATCCAACAGAAAAAAAGAGACTCTCTTCTCCAATAATGAAAATCCTTTATTGGTACATCAATTCATAGGAGTACACATATTAAAACCATTTAAAAAGAAAAAAAAGGGAATGTGTGGGATGCAGAAAACAGACACAGGGTACAATGTGAAAACATTGTTTTCAATGGTAACTTGAATTTACAACAAAATACGATCCATATATACCTGAAGACCTCGGAGTCAAACCACCACATTGGTTGTAAATATAAGATGGAAAATTTAAAAACACGCAGAATATAAATAACATTTAAATAATGGATGGTAGTGTGATGCATAGAGTAAATAGATATACCATGTATATATAAAAAAACTAAACAAAAGAAAGTAAACAGGGTGTGCAATTAATGTTCCAAGGTGTGATGGTATGGGAATCTTATAAAGGAAGAACTAAGCCAGTGCAAACAAATGAGCAGACCAAGGTGCCAACTCAAACAACAACCAAACATAACCATAATATGTTAAATACACCTGTAAACAATGCAGGAGAATAGTTGCCATATGAATTTTCACCCAGGGACACCAAGGGGGAATTTGACTCTCATACTGACACTGAAGCCAAGTTGGTCATGATTATCACTCTGACATGGATCATTTTCGGGCGTGTACGCCTACTGGAGGCCGACATTCCGACGTAGTAAACTGCGTCTGGGTGTCCGTCTCCAGTAGGTGTACGCACCCGAAAATGATGCCCAACAGAGCAGATGTTCACTTTGTTTGCACCATTATAGTCTATGGCAACATTGGCATATACGCCCAAATCCCATTTTGCATAAGCCCTGACGGCCAGGGCTGCCACCAGGAATTTCAGGGCCCCATACTGGCAAAATTTTCTTGCCCCATTGAGACTCCGCCTAGGCTCCAACTCAGCTCCGCTTCCACCCCTCGAACCTTCTACAGTGCCACTGCCCACTCTTGGAAAAACTCCACTTCTGCACCATGTCCTCGCATATTAATAGTTCCCATCAAACACCATAACACATACCTAGCCATGAGATTTTGTTTTGGCAAAAAGCCGCCACCATGACAAGGAGACTCTTTTGGCCGGGCCCTAATCTACTCCAACCTATTTAACATTTCTTTATCTTTTTTTGGTATATTTTTATTTCTTTTAAGGGAATGTGTCACATACATTTTTTTAAATGACCAGTAATACCACATACAAGGGACAAATACCACCACACCATCACCAGACTATATATTACCACCACATAGTGACTGAATATCACAATACTGATCATTAATAAAAAAAAAACAACACAATACTAAGTGCCATTATACAACCCCTGGCAAAAATTATGGAATCACCGGGCTCGGAAGATGTTCATTCAGTTGTTTAATGTTGTTGAAAAAAAGCACATCACAGACATGGCACAAAAAAAAAGTAATTTCAAATGTCAACTTTAGGGCTTTAAGAAACACTAAAAGAAATCAAGTTAAAAAATGTGGTACTCAGTAAGGGTAATTTTTTTCAGACCAAGCAGAGGGAAAAAATTATGGAATCACTCAATTCTGAGGAAAAAATTATGGAATCATGAAAAACAAACACATAAAAGAACACTCCAATACATCACTAGTAGTTTGTTGCACCACCTCTGGCTTTAATAGCAGCTTGCAGTCTCTGAGGCATGGACTTAATGAGTGAAAAACAGTACTCTTCATCAATCTGGTTCCAACTTTCTCTGATTGCTGTTGCCAGATCAGCTTTGCAGGTTGGAGCCTTGTCATGTACCATTTTCTTCAACTTCCACCAAAGATTTTCAATTGGATTGAGATCCGGACTATTTGCAGGCCATGACATTGACCTTATGTGTCTTCTTTCAAGGAATGTTTTCACAGTTTTTGCTCTATGGCAGGATGCATTATCATCTTGAAAAATGATGTCATCATCCCCAAACATCCTTTCAATTGATGGGATAAGAAAACTGTCCAAAATATCAATGTAAACTTGGGCATTTATTGAAGATGTAATGACAGCCATCTCCCCAGTGCCTTTACCTGACATGCAGCCCCATATCATCAATGAATGTGGAAATTTGCATGTTCTCTTCATGCAGTCATCTTTATAAATCTCATTGGAACGGCACCAAACAAAAGTTCCAGCATCATCACCTTGCCCAATGCAGATTCGCGATTTATCACTGAATATGACTTTCATCCAGTCATCCACTGTCCACGATTGCTTTTCCTTAGCCCATTGTAACCTTGTTTTTTTCTGTTAAGGTGTTAATGATGGCTTATGTTTAGCTTTTCTGTATGTAAATCCCATTTCCTTTAGGCGGTTTCTTACAGTTCGGTCACAGACATTAACTCCAGTTTCCTCCCATTCATTCCTCATTTGTTTTGTTATGCATTTCCTGTTTTGGAGACATATTACTTTTCCGGTCTTGAAGCTTTGATGTCTTCCTTGGCCTACCAGTATGTTTGCCTTTAACAACCTTCCCATGTTGTTTGTATTTGGTCCAGATTTTAGACACAGCTGACTGTGAACAACCAACATCTTTTGCAACATTGCATGATGATTTACCTTCTTTTAAGAGTTTGATAATCCTCTCCTTTGTTTCAATTGACATCTCTCGTGTTGGAGCCATGATTCATGTCAGTGCACTTGGTGCAACAGCTCTCCAAGTTGTGGTCACTCCTTTTTAGATGCAGACTAACGAGCAGATCTAATTTGATGCAGGTGTTAGTTTTGGAAATGAAAATTTACAGGGTGATTCCATAATTTTTTCCTCAGAATTGAGTGATTCCATAATTTTTTCCCTCTGCTTGGTCTGAAAAAAATTATCCTTACTGAGTACCACATTTTTAATCTTGATTTCTTTCAGTGTTTCTTAAAGCCCTAAAGTTGCCATTTGAAATGACTTTAGTTTTGTGCCATGTCTGTGATCTGCTTTTTTTCAACAACATTAAACAACTGAATGAACATCCTCAGAGCCCGGTGATGCCATAATTTTTGCCAGGGGTTGTACACAGGAGCTCTGGAGATAGTGTCAGTGTACAGGTAATACAGGGATCACCGGTAACATTATACACAGGAGCTCTGTATATGGTGTCAGTGTAGAGGTAATACAGTGAAAAACAAAGACATTATACACAGGAGCTCTGTATATAGTGTACAGGTAATACAGTGATCACCAGTGACATTACACACAGGAGCTCTGTATACAGTGTCAGTGTACAGGTCACATGGATCACCGGTGATATTGTACACAGAAGTTCTGTATATAGTGTCAGCGTACAGGTAATACAGGGATCACCGGTGACATTATACATAGAAGCTCTGTTTATACTATATAGTGTAAGTGTACAGATAACTCACTAACTCACCAGTGACATCTCTAGTTGAAGATATTCATCTTCGCTTTTCTTCATCCAGTGCAGACCGCCAACACTTCTCCCAGCCAGGACTCATATCTGCAGAAAATAACAGTTATCTAGAGCACATTCCTTAACATCTACACTACACGGCTGAATACAGACGTGCACACACCATTAAAGAAGTTGTCCACTACTTTTACATTGATGCCCTATCCGTTGGATAGGGCATCAATGTATGATTGGCCAGGGTCCCACACGCGGCAGCCCGGCTGATCAGCCGTTATTGGTGCCGGCGGCGGCTCCAAAGTGCTTGCCTGCGGAGCTTGGCCATCCATCTGTAGTGGCCGCCATGGTGTACTGCATATCCGCCTCCCATTCAACTGAATAGGAGGCGAATGTGCAATACACCGCAGCAGCCACTACAACTTGATGGCTGAGCCCCGCAAGTAAGGACTTCCGGCCAGCGGCAGCCGCAGCCGGCACCGATAACAGCTGCTCGGCGGGGGTGCCGCGTGCAGGACCCCGGCCGATTATACATTGATGCTCTATCCTACGGATAGGGCATCAATGTAAAAGTAGTGGACAACCCCTTTAATATATAGTTAGTTATTATGCAACCCATCATTCCAAATATAAATTGTAATCCACTACTGCACCCCTACTAACTGTAAATAGCCACTTTTCCCACCCAATAAATATATAAATTAACTAACACTTGTACACTTTCCCCCAATTCAATACCAGTCACACTCCAGCATCCCCACTCTGTACCTCCCGCTCCCCCAAATCATTCTATTTACATGCTCCCTCCGCCAAAATTCATTATGTCATGATCATATCAACTACTCTCCTCCACATTCAATATATCATTTACTCTACCCCACCCTCAATTTATCATTATTTGCTGCCCATCCCAAAAAATCATCATTTGTTGTCCCCCATCCTCAATTCATCGTCATTTACTGTCCCCCCCCTCAAAATTCATCATTATTTGCTCTCCCCTCCCCCCACTCAATTCATCATTTGCGGACCCTCGCCCCCCTCACTTCATCATTTGCAGTCCCCTTCCCCCTCTTACTTCATCATTTGCAGTTCCTCTACCCCTTCATCATTTGCAGTCTCCCTCCCCTTTATCATTTGCAGTCTCCCTCCCCCTCTTACTTCATAATTTGCAGCCCCCCTCCCCTTCATCATTTGCAGTCTTCCTCCCCCTTCATCATTTGCAGTTCCCCTCCCACTTCATCATTTGCAGTCCCTCCTCTTACTTCATCATTTGTAGTCCCCCTATCCCTTCATCATTTGCAGTCTCCCTCCACTTTATCATTTGCAGTCCCCCTCCCCCTTCATCATTTGAAATTTACCTCCCCTTTATCATTTGCACTCCCCCTAGCCCTCTCACTTGATCATCTGCAGGTCCCCTCCCCTTCTCACTTCATCATTTGCAGGCCCCCTCGCCTTCTCACTTCATCATTTCCAATCCCCTTCTCACTTCATCTTGTGCAGGCCCCCTCCCCTTCTCATTTCATCATGTGCAGGCCCCCTCCCCTTCTCACTTCATCATGTGCAGGCCCCCTCCCCTTCTCGCTTCATCATGTGCAGGCCCCCTCCCCTTCTCACTTCATCATTTGCAGTCCCTATCCCCTCACCCATTTAATTAATTTTATAAAGAAAAAAAAGAATGTTTTTTCATACTTTTCTCACTGACAATCCCCTGCAGACGCAGCTTGGCTCCTGGTGTCCTGGCAACCGCCACTGGCGCGTGTATGCATTGATGTCATCACGTACACACCATCACCTGACCAGAAGTCCAGAGGGAGCTGTAGCTGTGCAGCCGTTCAGCTTTGACGGCCGTGGAGCTCTGGGTGAAAGCTCCTAGCGCTGAGGTGTGCGCCGCCGAAGGCGGCACCCCGGCGCACAGAACTCTATTACATCTTGGGACCAGGTGAACAGAAGCACACGAGTGGGGGGGGGGCCTGACTGGATGCGAGTCTCTCTGATCACCGGGCCCCATACGGCAGTAAGGACAGTAATGCCTTGATGGCGGCCCTGTTGATGGGACCAATAAATGGTGCCAGAACGCAGTGTGAAAGCACCTTAACAATTGTGCAACCTTGCTGCTGGGCTGAGCAGCCAGTCTTCAGAAGTGCACTGCCCCTGGAAACCAGGAAGTTGAGGGAAGATAGGCAGTGTGCTCCTGAAGAAAAGAAGATGAGACAATCCACTTGATAGTTTCTTGGTCTGAAACCTATCAATTCTTTAAATGGATGTCGCTTTATCAGATTTTCTCAATTTTCTCTTACTTTAAGATTAATTACTAGGTTCTTTGTTCACTTATCACTTAGTAGCATGGTTTTATTCTGAAAGTTATTAATTTTACTATTGTGTTATATGACTAATTCTATTACAGAATAGCTTTCCAGTTGAAGCGGTATTTGAAATATATGGAAATAAACATTTAACAGCACGACTACACAACTCATCCAAGGTAGGATTTACAGAGCTCTGAAGATTATTTTATATGTTCTATATATCTACTTAAGTGATCTGTGTTCTCAAATAACCTACAAAGGAATTGTCTAAGGCAGCCAATTAGTTGCATAGTTACATAGGTTAAAAAAAGGACACATATCCAACAAGTTTTAACTGTCTTAGACTTAGAAGTTTGACCTCAACACTAGAAATGAGTGAACCTCTCAAGGTTCAATCCGTTTCTGCTGGGCAAACTTCCCGATGTTCACCGAATGTTTCCGCTGAACGGTTTGTCGAACATACTGAATCCCATTGTATTCAATGGGAGGCAAAACCAAACGCATACACAACACCTTCAAAGGGGCCCAAAAGCTGCCAAAACAGCTCAAATTAGGGGCAGACATAAGGAAAAGTGGCATCAATTGACCCACAGTACAAATAGTATAATTATTGTTTATTATAGCGCCATTTATTCCATGGCGTGGAAAAGGGGTATAGATAGCAAACATCAAGTACAATAATCTAGAACAAAAAAGAGTCACTGACTGGTACAGGAGGAGAGAGGTGCCTGCCCGCGAGGGATGAGTGAGGATACAGTAGGCAAGGGTAGAGCTGGTCAAGTGAAGCGAGGATTACTGCAGGTTGTATGCTTGTCAGAAAAGGTAGGTTTTCAGGTTCCTTCGAAGGTTTCCACGGTAGGCGAGAGTCTGATATGTTGAGGTAGAGAGTTCTAGAGTAGGAGAGATGCACTGGAGAAATTTTGTATGTGATTGTGGGAAGAGGACATAAGAGTGAAATAGAGAAAGATGTCTTGTGAGGATCAGAGGTTGCGTACAGGTAAATACCGGGAGACTAGTCAAAAATGTATGCAGAAGACAGGTTTTGGATGGCTTTGTATGCCAAAGTTAGGGTTTTGGACTGAAGACTCTGAGCAACGGGGAGCCAGTGTAGGGATTGACAGAGGGGAGAAGCAGGAGGATAGCGGGTGACAGGTGGATTAGTCAGCCAGCAGAGTTTAGAATAGATTGGAGGGGTGCAAGAGTGTTAGAAGGGAGGCCACAGAGCAGGAGGTTGCAGTAGTCGAGGCGAGAGATGATGAGGGCATGCACTGATGTTTTTGCAGATTCATGGTTGAGGAATGTACGGATCCCGGAGATGTTTTGGAGTTGGAGTCGGCAGGAAGTGGAAAGGACTTGGATCTCAGGTTTGAAGGAGAGATCAGAGTCAAGCTTGCGGGACTGGGAAGAGTGGGCAGCCTTTGACTTTGATGGATAGGTCAGTTGGGGGGTTGAATGAGATGGTGGAAAGATGATTAATTTGGTTTTATCCTTGTTAGGTTTTAGAAATCTAGCAGAGAAGAAAGATGAAATAGTGGACAGACATTGTGGGATTCTGGTTAGTATGGAGGTGATAGCAGGTCCAGAGAGGTAGATCTGTATGTCATCAGCATAGAGGTGATACTAAAAGCCGTGAGACTCTATGAGCTGTCCCAGGCCGAAGGTGCAGATGGAGAAGAGCAGGGGTCCTAGAACTGAACCTTGGGGGACACGGACACATAGGGGTCGAGGTGAGGAGGTGGTGTGTGAGTGGGAGACATTGAATGTCCTGTCTGTTAGGTATGAGGAGATCCAATAAAGGGCCAAGGCTGTAATTCCAAGAGATCAGAGAGTCTGTAGTGGAATGGTCCACTGTGTAGAAGGCAGATGCCAGGTCCAGGAGGAGGACAAACTAGTGTTGCTAGAATTTCGTGGTTAGTAGGTCATTGGGGACTTTAGACAGGGCAGTTTTAGTGGAATGGTGTGGTCGGAAGCCAGATTGTAAGCGGTCATAGACGGACCAGGAGGAGAGGCGGGAGGACAGTTCAAAATGGACGTGTTGTTCCAGTAGTTTTGAGGTATAGGGGAGAAGTGATATGGGGCGATAGCTGGACACAGAGGATGGGTCAAGGGAGGGATTTTTGAGGATGGGTGTGATCGAGGTATGTTTGAAGCATGAGGCGCAGACACCAGTTGTTAGTGACAGGTTCAAGAGGTGGGTTAGGGCTGGGATGAAGACTGTGGTAAGGTTTGGAATGAGGTGGGACGGGATTGGGTCAAGTTCACAGGTGGTGAGATGTGATTTGGGGAGTAAAGAGAAAAGTTCATCTTCCATGATGGCAGAGAAGCTGGTTTTTGGAGGAGGAGAGTTGAGTAGTTATGAGGAGGGGCTGTGGGGACCTTAAGCAAAAGCTTTGCCTTACATTGTCAATCTTCTGCTTTAAGTATGAGGCAAAATGTTCAGCTGAGATGAGAGGAGAGGGAGGGGAGCTGGTGGACAGAGGAGAGAATTGTATGGAATAGCTGTTTAGGGTTGTGAGACAGAGATGATATGAGAGATGAGAACTAGGTTTGTTTTGCTGCAGTGAGCAATTGCACAGAATGTTGACAACATCTGTTACTGGACGGGCTACTCCACTTTTTTTCTTTGGTAGCCGCACAGCAGTACGCCTTGTAGAAGCGGGCAAGAAAGAGCATGTGCACCAGTTGATGGCAAGCACTGCATCAAGTGGCCTCTCACACACAGTACAGTCCTCAGAGGTGGCACCCCAATTACCCTTGTTCCCCCCCATGTCACAACTCTCCAACCACCCAAATGACTGAGGGGAACCATAGATGGGCTAGTCTGCAGAGCTGTTCACACATTCTATTCCGAGCCATCAGACATCTGCTCCAAAGATTCACAGACTCAAGAGGAGAATAGCATGTGCAGCGATGCCCAAATTTTTTTTCAGTTTGATCTGGGGCCAGACAAAGTAGGGTCCAGCAGAATCCAGACCCTTGTCACCAGACGTTAACCCCTGGGGGTGGAGGTGATCCTGATGAGACTCAGATACTTGAGGCGCATGTAGACTGTACTGTGCTTTCAGAGTAGGAAGAGGAGGAGGTGACTCTCTGGGTGAGGAGTGGGAGAACAGAGAGGATGACAAAGAGGTTGTAGATCCCACTTGGCGTGAACCCGGAGGCATGCAACTGAGTAGCTCAGCAGAGGAAGTGGAGGAGGAGAAAGACAAGGATGCTACGTTGCGCCTTCCCGCACAGACATGGAGTGATGCAACCACAACAAGCACTGCACCCTCAGCAACAACTCTGGCTGTGGCCAGCAGTGGTCACAGGTCTGCAGTTCGCAGGGGTGGCAATGGTTGCCTAGCCTGGGTCTTTTTGGATACCTTAAAGGATGATATAACTCACATTATTTGCCAACTTTGTTAAAAATGACAGTAGAGGCAAAAATTGCAATAATTTGACTACTACATGCAAGAACTGGCACATGCGCGCTCAACATGCGTTAGTCTAGGATGTGTGACCACCTGTGAACTTGATCCAATCCCCAATCCCGTCCCACCTCATTCCAAACCTTACCACAGTCTTCATCCCAACCCTAACCCACCTCTTCAACCTGTCACTGTGCTAAAATGCAGACTAGAGGGCCCCGCAAACCACTGCTGCAGAAACCATGGTTGCTGTGTGCTCACTTTCGCCATTTGCAACCCGTGAGTCGATGGAGGAAGCAAGCTTGAGGATTATCCCGCCACCAACACACTATGACTTGGACCTCATGAAAGAGACCGACCCATGGTGGCCTTCTTGCAGCACTATCTGAACATGATTGTTGCCCGTATTGTTAGGATTAGAAATAATGCTGGCTACTGGGTTGCCACTCTATTCGATCCACGGTACAAGAGTACATTTTGCCATATGCTTCCATCCCCTGGAAAGGGATGTGCCCATGCTGAAATATCAAAACATGCTTATAGACTTCCAACCCCGAGAACGTTGCGTTGTCAATGCAAAAACATTACCAGCCTTGCAGCTCTGGGGTCCTGCATTCCAACCCCACCAAGGACAACATTTGCAAGGAGTTTGTATGTTCTTCCCGTGTCTGCGAGGGTTTCCTCAGGGTACTTCTTTTTCTTCCCACACTCCAAAGACATACTGATAGGAAATTTAGATTGTGAGCCACAATGGGGACAGTGCCACTAATGTCTGTAAATGTCTGTAAATCGCTGTGGAATTAATGGCGCTATATGAGTAAAATAAAATGTAAAAAAAAAAATTCTGCGAGTCGTTTCTACTCCTTTTTAAGACCAGACCATGCACCTGCAGAGTGCAAGGTACCAATGAAAAACTGGAGTTTTAGAGGTTTATAATGAAAATGCAAAAACTTTACTGAATGCATACAAATTGATTAAGAAGTACAAAAAAAGTAAGTAACAGACATGTGTAGGAGGACAAGAATAGGTAATGACAAGTAGCAGCCAGGGCGCCAATGAATCAGGGAGCCTTTGGATGTAACTATACCACTTGGTGCACCTTGTGACTTGTTACCTGGCTGTTTGAAGGTCCTTGCAGCACAATGGTAATATCTTCCCTTAAAAAAGCCAGATACGCTTCATGCAAAACGCGCGTTGGGAAGCGACACAGGCCTAATTTGTTATCCATTGGGTGTCAATCCTCCCCCGGGTAAGCCTTTGAACATTGATGGGCATATTAGGGTTCACAACTTTTAAGCCATATTTTCTCAGGCTTTCTTCTAGTTATTTTGTGCTACTTTTTCCTCTGCATACTATTACTTATGTTGCTTTACCACTCACTGCGTTATGGGGTTTTCTGTAGCCACCTAGTAATCCCTGAGTTTACTTTCATTTGTGGCCATCCCTTAATCCCTGCAAATTCCTACTAGGTATATTTAAGCTCCCTGGTTTATTGGCTCCCTGGCTGCTCCTTGTCATTACCTGTCCTTATCCTACTACACACGTCTGTTACTTTTTTGTACTTTTTAATCAATTTGTATGTATTTAATAAAGTTTTTGGATTTTATTTCTAAACCTCTAAAACTCCAGTTTTTCATTGGTTCCATGTTTCTTGGAATGGTTTCCTAGCAGTGGCACACACCCGGTCTCCGTCCGTGTAGATGTGTCAGCTTTCATTATGTTTTTGTGTCTCTCAATAAGAACAGAGAACAAGTCTGACACATAGTGAATGACTGGAGAAGATGGTGCAGGAGTATCTCAAGCTCAATAACAATGCCTTTGGTAGAGTTTGGACCCTTTTGAATTTTGGCCTGCAAAAATTGAAGAGTGGCCTGAGCTCACCTGACACGCCTTAGAAGTTTTGTCATGGGTGGCAGCCAGCGTTCTCTCAGAATGTGTCTTCGGTGCTGCTGGTGTCTTCATGGATAAGCACATCTGGTTTTCCCCTGTAAGTGTAGACCACCTAGTTTCATCAAGATGAACAAGTCATAGATCTCCAATGACTTTTGCACCCCAGTCACAGACTGGAAAGACTAGGCGATGGTGTACTTTTTAGTGTGCTGCGTAATTGCAGTCTGTGATACCTCTGTCGTGTGTCACGCTAGGTATGGGGAGAACCCAGCGTATAACAACGGGAAAAGGGGAGGGTGCCCTACAACTAGGGAAAGGGAGAGTGGAGACCCCTAAACAGATCTAACGTCAAACCCTGACTCCCCTATAGACCCTAAATAAGTTCTGCACCTAACGCCGAGCAGGAAACCTGGCCCTAGCTGACAATGAGACTAGGCCCTCTGTAGGTAGCGGGAAGGGCGAGCACTAATTCAGCCCCACTACAAACTAAAGTACACACAGGTTAAACAGACAGGGGAATACACTTAGCTCCAAGATGACACCGGAGAAAGCACGGCAACAATCCACAAAGGAACTCCAAGGTAATTCTAGCCGAATACTAGAATCCCAGGCCTGAATAGGTATAACACGCTATCACCAGCAACTCTCTGCGGACCTGAGTGTATTTAAGGACACAGACAGGAAGTGCTGATTAACAGGAGAAAAGTGAGGATACCACAGGGTTCTAACAGGGGTCTAAAGGGAAAGGTATAATCCCCAAGCAAGGTGAAGATCACCGCTGGGTCCTAAAGAGACAGGAATAATAAAAGGATCAGGGAGATGTTTGTAAGGCCAAACGCAGAGACCTTCTACAGCCGGACACTTTATGACTGTCTGTCAATCCTGACACACCCGTGACAGTACCCACTCCCTTCTACGAGTGGTCTCCGGACACTCAGGACCAGGTTTATCTGGATGAGAGACATGGAATGAACGAACCAACCTAGGAGAATTCACCTCCGATGCTGAAACCCACATCCTTTCCTCTGGACCGTAACCCCTCTAGTGCACCAAGTACTAAAGGGAACGACGTTGAAGACAAGAATCCACAATCTTCGATATTTGGGACTCTAAATTGCCATCAACCATGATTGAGGGCGGCGGTAAGGGAAGGACTCAAGAGGTACCACAAACTTCTTGAGCAGAGACCTGTGAAACACATTTTGGATCCTAAGAGCCTGAGGTAACTTCAGACAAAATGCTGCTGAGTTAATGTTGGCGGTTATTTTATAGGGCTCAATAAATCTAGGTCCCAGCTTCCAGGAAGGAACCTTCAACTTGATATTCCTGGTAGAACCTACTCAAAAATATAGACGAACACCATATTTTTAAAAATATTAATTTTATTAATACATGATTAAGAAAAACTAAAAAAATTGAAAAATAAATAGGAGATACCTCAGGGAAAAACAATTACTTTCCCCTAACAATAATAATGGGGTATAGTGTACACCTTACTACAAAAACATATTTAAGTATGTATCACATTGCACAAATGGCATAACAATATACATAGCAACAACCAAGTAATATAATATATATGTAAATAAGTGGTAAGTACCAAATAAATATATAATAAATAGAAGGGCTATAAATATAAATATCAGATAAAAACAGATGTAAACATACAGACAAAAGAATGAATAGATGAATAAATACCATGTAGTCAGGGCTCCAACACCTCCAACGCCGTTTTGCCAGATGGCCTTTCAAGGAGACAACCAAACAAAGTCATTCACACTCAGGTCCGGACTTAGCGATCGTTTCCTGTCAGCCATACGTTTGTATCTGTCTCCCATGATTTTCTAATAATTGTGAACCCCCGCCACACAGAAGAGAGTGACGAAGCAAAACGCTCCACCTTAGGAACACCCGAAACTCCTCCAACACTAATGGTACAAAACTGCGGATGAAAACTGTATGCACCAAAGAAAGGTGACCTGCCAGTAGACTCTTGGTGACGATTGTATATAGTAAACTCGGCTAATGGTAAGTAAGATGCCCAATCCTCCTGGTTGTTGGAGACAAAATACCTAAGGTAAGTCTCCAAATTTTGATTTATGCGCTCAGTCTGTCCATTCAACTGAGCATGAAAGGTAGAAGAAAAAGACAACTGCACCCTCAGTCGAGTACAAAAAGCCTTCCAGAATTTAGAAACCAACTGGGTCCCCTGATCTGACATCACATCGGAAGGAACCCCGTGAAGCTCCACAATCTCATTAATGAATACCTGAGCCAGAGTCTTAGGATTTGGAAGTGCCGGTAATGTGATGAAATGTACCATCTTACTGAACCTATCCACAAACACCAAAACCATAGTCTTTCCTGCAGATGTTGGTAGGTCAGTAATAAAATCTATGGAGAAGTGTGTCCATGGTCTACGAGGAATAGGCAGCGGCAGAAGAGAACCAGACGGACGAGTATACAATGCTTTAGAATGCACACAAATACGGCAAGCAGACTCATGGTTAACCACATCCTGACGCAACCTTGGCCACCAAAATGACAGGATAGGAGGTCCACAGTTGCCTTACTACCTGGATGACCAGCAAGTACAGAGTTGTGATGTTCCCTAATTACTTTACTGTGCAGATTAGTTGGCACAAACAACCTCCCTGAAGGACAGGAGACAGCGGCGTCTCCCTGAGCCTCCAATACCACCCCTTCCAAGTTAGGGTACTAGGCCAAAATGACCACCCCCTTCTGCAAAATAAGGACAGGGTTCTCATTGTCACTACCACCAGGGAAGCTCTGGGACAACGCATCAGCCTTGATGTTTTTAACCCCTGGACGGAAAGTGACAACAAAATTGAACCTAGTGAAAAACAAAGACCATCTAGCCTGCCTAGGGTTGAGACGCTTAGCAGACTGGAGATATGACAGGTTCTCATGGTTCTTGATAACAGTAATAGGATGGACTGCCCCCTCCAACCAATGTCGCCATTCCTCGAAAGCCAATTTAATCGCCAAAAGCTCCCTATTACCCACGTCATCATTTCTCTCGTCCGAAGATGGCTTCTTGGAAAAGAAAGTGCATGGACACCATTTACCAGGGGACAGACCCTGAGATAACACAGCCCCACCTCCGATGCATCAACTTCAAACTGGAAAGGTTGAGATACATCGGGTTAACTGAGTATAGGTGCCATGGCAATACATCTCTTTTAAGAGGAAAAAGCCTGCTGAGGGGTATTCGACCAATTAGAAAAATCCGACCCCTTTTTTGTAATGTCAGGGAGGGGTTTCACTATTACTGAATAATTTGGGATAAATTTCTGGTAAAAATTAGTAAACCGCAGAAAACGATGCAATGCTTTTAAGTTCTCAAGACGATCCCAATCAAGTATAGCACGGATCTTCTCTGGATTTATCCGAAAACCCGACAGTGACAACAGATACCCCAAAAATTGTGCCTCATGGACAGCGAGAACACATTTCTCCAGTTTGGCATAAAGTTTGTTATCTCTTAAAATGTTTAACATAATCCTGATGTGTCTCTAAATGAAGTGAGCAAATCAAAATATCATCCAAATGGACCACCACAAACCTGCCCACTAAATGGTGGAAAATATAGTTTACAAAATGCTGGAAAACCGCAGTTGCATTGGTAAGACCAAAAGGCATAACCAGACTCTCAAAGTGCCCCTTAGGGGTATTAAAAGCCATTTTCCATTCATCCCCTTCTCTGATTCTAACCAGATTGTAGGCTCCCCTTAAATCCAACTTGGAGAACACTTTAGCTCCCCCAATCTGGTTGAATAAATCCAGAATCAGAGGAGGAGGATATGGATCTCAGATGTTAATTTGATTAAATTCCCAGAAATCTAAACAGGAACAAAGAACCCCATCTTCTCAATGAAGAAGAACCCTGCCACCATGGGTGAAGATGAGGGTCTGATATGTCCCTTCTCCAGACTCTCAGCAATGAAATCTTTCATGGCTTGTCTCTCAGGACCAGAATGATTATACAGTCTGGACTTGGGTGGTTAGCTCCAGGAATCAGATTAATGGGACATTCATACGCACAATGAGAAGGAAAATCCTAATGCCCCTTCTCAGAAAATACATCCTCAAAAACAGACAGAAATACAGGTAAGGTCTCCATAGAGACTGCAGAAAGAGAAGTGCTTAATCAGTTTTCATGACAGTAATCTCCCCATTACACCGGATTGTTTCACAAACCAGAGTAGACCCAGCACAACAGGAGTGGGAAGGCCCTGCAGGACATAACAAGAAATTACTTCATAATGAAAGGGCTCCACCCTCAGTCTTATATCATGTACAATTTGTGTCAGACATCTCTGAGCAAGTGGCGCTGAGTCGATGGCATAAATGGGGATGGGCTTAGTTAATGTACTGCAAGTAAGCCCATGAGTTCTCACAAACACAGCATCAAACATGCTAACTCCAGCTCCACTGTCTAAAAATACAGAAATTTTCTCAGTCCTGCTCTCTAGCACCACTTTTGCCGTCAGGACAAACTGAAAGCTGCAAAACACATCCCCTGATTATCCAACCCACACTACCAAGGGTCAATTGAGTTCCAGATGTTCCTTTTTGCTTAGGAACCGAAGGACAGACCCCAATAAAATGTCCCTTTTTACCCAAAAAAACCACACCTACTTTCTTTTGCCGACTTCAGGGGAAATATGCAACACAGTAGCTCCCCCTAACTGCATGGGTTCCTCCAAATTCATAAGTACAGGTTCACCCCCAGACCGCCCCACAATTGGGTGTTGCCCCGAAAAAGTGGCTCCAGAGTAGGTGGCATCACCCTCTTATCCTGAAAGCGTCTATCTACGTGTATAGCCAATGACATGGCAGCTTCCAATGACCCAGGGGTTTTGTAAACTGCCAAGGCATCCTTCAATCTTTCTGAAAGACCCTGACAAAATTTGCTTCTAAGGATCGGGTCATTCCACTTGGTATCGGTTGCCCACCAACAAAATTCAGAACTATAAGTTTCCGCTGACTGATCTCCCTGCTGAATGTGACGCAGTCTGGATTCAGCCAAGGAGATTCGGTCAGGATCATCATAGACGAGGGCCAGAGCCCTGAAAAATCCTTCAACCGATTGGAGTCAAGCAGAGCCCTGTGGCAAAAAGAAAGCCCATGATTGGGGATCTCCTTGTAACAGTGAAATCACAATCCCCACTAGCTGCTCCTCATTTCCAGAAGAGTAAAGTCGAAGCTTAATGTATAATTTACAAGCTTCTTTAAACACAAAACATTTGTCTCTACCTCCTCAAAACCTGTCTGGGAGGGCAATTATGGGCTCAAGCTGGACCTGCCTACCCGCAGAGTCCCCAACATTAGGAGTCTGTGGCCGCTGCTGTTGCTGATGAACAGCTGATCGAAGGTCAGATACCTCCAGTGATAAACTCCGAAGCTGCTCCGCCAGCACTGAAATGGGATCCATAACAACACAAAAAACAACAAAAAAACCCCTGAAAGTCAGTTTTTTTTTCAACAGGCTGGTGATAATGTCACGTTAGGTATGGGGAGAACCCAGTGTATAATGACGGAAAGAGGGAAGGGTGCCCTACATCTAGGGAAAGGGAGAGTGGAGACCCCTAAACAGATCTAACGTCAAACCCTGACTCCCCTATGGACACTAAATAGGTTCTGCACCTGTCGCCAAGCAGGAAACCTGGCCCTAGCTGACAATGAGGCTAGCCCCTAGGTAGGGAGCGGGAGGGGTGAGCACTAAGAGAGCCCCACTACAAACTAATGTTACTAAAAAATTTTTGAAATGTGGAGACTCCAAGTTGGGCCTCCATCTGATGGGTTGCCTGTAGTGTAAGGGGTGTCAGAGCCCCATTATACTATTTCTACTATGGGGAAATTGATAATGTCTGTAAAGCGCTGTGGAATTCTTGGCACTATATAAGTGAGTAAAATAAATAAATAGAAATTGATGCCACTTTAGTGGTATCTGCCCATAATTATTGGAAATGTTTGGTCTCCAAGTTGGGTCTCCTTCATGTGTGTTGCCTGAATTTGGCAGAGCTCTTAAAGCACCAGGCCTACACCTGTCACTCATCCACCAGTTACTGATCAAAGTTTAAGCTAGAAATGCTGCTCCAAGCCCTGTCCAATGCTGAAATATGGCATGTTTTTAAGACCACGCTATTAGCACAACCAATTTATATTCTGAAATGTGGACTCCTGGCTGTAGCACAATGCTAGCACAAAATAATTAAAAGCTGAAATGTGGCCTAGCTTCTGTAGCATGGTAGTAACAGAAAAAAAATAGATTTTTTACTGTGGAGTCCTAGATACAGAAGAACCTCAGCGCAAAACAATTATAAGCTCCGAAGTGACCTAGTTTCTGTAGCACGGTAGTAACAGAACAAATTTAGATTTTATCATGCTAACCCTTGTATGAAGAAGAATATCAGCACTAAAGAATTAAAAGCTGAAATGTGCCATGGTTTCTTTAGCATGGTTGTAACTAGAGATGAGCGGTGTTCGACTCGAACTGTTCGCCAATCTCAAATTCTAGCTGTTTTGGGCGGTGTTCGAGCCGTTCGGCGAACATGAACGATTTGAAAAAAATTCGGCTGTTCGAGGTTATGTTCGATAACTGTTCGTGCACCAAAATCATAACTGGATTTTTTCTCAGTAATGCAGAAAATTAAATGTTAATTCTCAGTTTGAGTGTACAGCGGGGCAGGGGGAGGGGCAGGGGATGGATCTCTGCAGGAACAATGAAGATCTCCATTTTTTTTTCTCTTTCCCACATTTACAGTGGGGGAGGTGCAGTCTGTCAGCCTATCAGCAGCGCAAACACGGAGCGAACTGCTTTTATTCACACAAGCAAGGGCATGTGTCATTGGCAGTGTATGTCACATGTCCTTGCCCTATAAGACCCAGCCATTTTCCCCGTCGCCACCATTTTCTCACTGCTGCAGCTGCGTGTTTGACGGCACCGCTGTTGCTGTGTGTGCTATACTTTGTTCATTTCAAGCCAATTTTCGCACAAATCTACAGATAGCTTGGGAGTAGGGAAGAGTTGTGATTGCAGTCCTTTTAAGGACTAGGTTACAGCATTTCCTACGACTTTTATCAGGCAGGTCTGTGTTCTTAAATAGATAGGTTGGGAGTAAAGACTAATTGTAATTGCAGTCCTTTTCAGGGCTAGGTTACATCAGTTCCTATCACTTTTTGCCAGGCAGGTCTGTGCCAGTGCTGTGCAAGTTTTTTTCCCAGCATTTGGCTAAATCTAGCAAAGCAAATCCTTTTTGGCCTATTGCAGAGTGTGTTAGTCAGTGGAGTAGACTATCTGTGTTGCAAGCTACACCACCTGTGTATAGAATACAATTTTTTTACTGCACCTAGTGAAGTAAAACCTTTTGGGCATAGCATCATTCTATTAGTCCATCTATACTAACCTCCACCAGGTTGCAAATTCAATATAATATTTTTCTGCATCGAGCTCTGAAAAAATATTTAGGCTTCTAGCAGTGTGTGGGACTTTTTCTATTAGTCCATCTATACTGACCTCCATCAGGTTGCAAATTCAATATAATTTTTTTCTGCATCTAGCTCTGAAAAAATATTTCAGCTTCTAGCAGTGTGTGGGGCTTGTTCTATTAGTCCATCTATACTGACCTCCATCAGGTTGCAAATTCAATATAATTTTTTTCTGCATCTAGCTCTGAAAAAATATTTCAGCTTCTAGCAGTGTGTGGGACTTGTTCTATTAGTCCATCTATACTGACCTCCATCAGGTTGCAAATTCAATATAATTTTTTTCTGCATCTAGCTCTGAAAAAATATTTAGGCTTCTAGCAGTGTGTGGGACTTGTTCTATTAGTCCATCTATGCTGACCTCCATCAGGTTGCAAATTCAATATAATTTTTTTCTGCATCTAGCTCGGAAAAAATATTTCGGTTTCTAGCAGTGTGTGGGACTTGGTCTATTAGTCCATCTATACTAACCTCCACCAGGTTGCAAATTAAAAATAATTTTTATCTGCATCTAGCTCTGAAAAAATATTTGGGCTTGTAGCAGTGTGTGGTACTCATTGTATTAGGCCATCTATACCAAGCTCCACCAGCTTTGAAATTAATAATAATTTTTAGCTGCATCTAGCCCTGAAAATAATTTTTCTTCCCAATAGTGGTAGCAATAGAAATATGGGGCGCGCGCCTGGCTAACAAAAATATACTTTTCATAACAAAAAACACCAGCCTAGCGCATTGCATTAATAAGATGGCATCATCGTCTCTCCCAGTGCTAGGCCTACTACGCCGGCTAGCATTCCTGTGCCTAGAACACAATGTATGGGTCCGCGCTAGCCACTATGTTGAGGGGTCTGAAGCTGCTGCTAACGCTTTATAACAATTCAATTGGCAGATTTTCACAGAGCTCTTCCCCAACGCCCACCCATCGGGCAACAGTTGCCCACCCTCCCTATGGGATCTAGTGGCGAATAGTTGATGCCATTAATCAGAGCGTCAGTTGCCCCGTCGATGTGGCAAGCATATGGTTAGGCATGGGAAGAGTGGACACGACTAGTAGCAGGCAGACGGGTTGACCAATGTGAACAAGCCAGATCACAAGTCACCATAGAATTTCTCCACCAGCTAATGATGAGGGGCATATCAGGGGCATCAGCGCAGCGGTGTCTGACCGGAGTAGCATTTCACTTCCAACTACTGAATTGGGGAGATGTGACAAAGATTCATCATCAGACAATCCATAAAAGGATGGAAAAGGGGTCAGCCAAGTCTGGAGTGTAGACGTCCCGTCCCGTGTCACTAAAACTGATTTCTCACATCATGTCCCTAACACCATTAACATGACACTCACAATTTGAAGCAACACTACTGTCTACTGCATTTGTGATCGCCTTCTTCGGGGCGCTATGCATAAGCGAATTAGTCCCTCAATCCAAAATTACCACCAGTGGAGGCTTATTACACCAGGACGTAGTCATAGCCAATAATGCAATACGTCTACGCATACGCCAATCAAAAACGGTTCCAGCGGGCAGGGTCACTTGAGTACTTCTACAACCCACAAACGGTACACTGAGTCGGGTAACAATAGTAAAAACATATCTAACCATCAGATCACAAAGTAATTTCTTCCTATCACACATTGATGGAACGCCATTATCAAGATACCAGTTCCAAGCTATATTTAATAAATGCATAACATCGGCAGAGAACCACCCCAAAGATTACGGGACACACTCATTCCGCATAGGCGCGGCCACGGAAGCAGCAAGAGCAGGACTGTCAGAAACGGAAGTTCAGAGGATAGGGAGATGGCGATCCACGTGTTTGGCGATATAGATAAGACCGGACTTGTTATCCTAACGTGGTTTGTTTCTTTTACAGGTGACGCTAAGCCAACAGTGTGGGTGATAGGCCACTCGTATATATATTGGGCAGAAAAAAGGGCGAAAGTCCACCCAGGCGGGAGGAAATTAGAGTTTCATAACACATATTTCAACTGGAGAGGTATTAGAGGCCTGCTATGGCCACAGGTACTAATGGAGGTAATCAAGGTAGGGAGAGAGGCAAGAGGTCTGGTCATCTTAGTTATACAGGCCGGGGGAAACAACCTAGATCATCACAAGAGCGCATAACTAATGGCAATAATGAAACTAGACACTGAGCGCTTCAGAGAATTTTTCACAAAACTAGCTATAGTATGGTCAGAGATTGTGCCGATAGCGGTATGGCAAGGTGCGCGAGACATCACGGCCATCGAACGGAGAAGGCGGGTAATAAATATTCGGATGGCAAAATTTAGAAGAGACAGAGGCGGTGTAGTGATACGACACCGACAACTGGAAGGAGATAAAGCAGGCTTCATACGGCCCGACGGTGTTCACTTAATGGATATTGGACTGGACATATTCCTGTCACGACTCCAGGACGGAGTGGAACAAGCGTTAAGAGTGATGGGTGGGGATCAGAGTCCTGCATACGAGTACGCAGGATCCTCCGTGGCCTGGAAATAGAAAGGACATGTTGGAGAGTTACACTTGTTGGCCAACTTGCCAGAGTGGAGACCCAGGGCATGCTGCAACAAGCTGAATTATTTTAGAAAAAAAATGCCTTTCTAATGGAATGAGTATAAAGAGTTAATAAAGCTGTGACCGATCCTCACCCATCCAGATGTAAGAGTTACATTATTGTATTGTCAAGGAAAGGGGGGCGGTAGGGAGGCTGAGCGTCTGGGTTTGGTCAGGGGTCCCCACAGTCTGCCTAGGCTAGATGCATTTAAAAATTCTTATTAGATACACAGGCGGTGCAGCTTGCTTCGCAGCTGGGCTACTATGCCCAAAGTATTGCCTAGGCTAGATGCAGTTAAAAATTCTACGCTGACTAGCAGACACTGAAGCTTTGGAACAGATCTCTGAGTAAACAGCTCTTCAGACTCAACCATCTGTGTTACCCCAAGCCATAGTGTATGTAGTTTCTTACAGTTGAAAAGAGGGGGGAGCGACCCAACCCACCTGGAATTGACGATGCCAACGTCACGTAAGACACAGCAAGGGGACTCCCAAAAGAGTCTCCATTTTTTCCCAAAATTGTGGCACAGACACCACTTAACCCTAGAACGCATACCTGGGGCCTCGCAGGCCCGCCCTGTTAATTGTTTTCTATTTTCTGTAAGATTACTTTAGTCAGAATTTTGAAACTCTAGGTATTCTTCATGTATATAGTTGTTTGTCATTTGAGTTTGAGTTATTCCATGTTATTTGCACACGGGCCTAAAAGGCCCCAGGTATGTGAAAGTGTAGATTTTTATGGTCATGCATTCTAGGGTTAAGTGGCATCAATTGCCCCACAGTTGCTTAAAACGGTTGGTGAGGTGATTTTACCAAATCCTCAAGCTTTTAGTCTCCCCAGGATGACACAGAGGTAGAAAAGTCCTTGCGAATCCATGATTTGTTCATCTTTATGAACGTGAGTCTGTCTACATTCTCAGTGGACAGCCGCGTGCGCTTATCTGTCAGCACACCACCAGCAGCGCTGAACACATGTTCAGAGAGAACTCTGGCTGCAGGGCATGACAAGATCTCCAAGGCGTGAGTGGCGAGCTCCGGCCATTTTTCCAGATTGGAATCCCAAAATGAGCAAGGGTCCAGTGACACAGTCATGGCTTCGATGTTCACTTGGAGATACTCCTGTACCATCCTCTCTAGGCGTTGACTATGTGTCAGACTTCTTGTCTCCTGTGGCCTTGCAAAGGATGGTCTAAAAAAGTGGTGAAACGATTCCACAAAATTGCTGTTACCAGCAGATACTGTGTTACTGTTACGGTTTGAGTGATGAAGACTCGACAGTCCCACGGTTGGCAAGTTAGAACTGTGAGATTCACTATGTGCACCACTGGTGTTTTGTGGAAAAGCACATGTAAAATTCTGCAACAGCGTCTGCAGATACTCCTGCATGCTTAAATCCCTTTTTATGGCAGGAATTATTTTGGCAAATTTACTTTTGTACCGGGGATCTAAGAGTGTGGCAACCCAGTAGTCGGGATTACTTCGAATTCTGACAATCCGAGGGTCATGTTGCAGGTAGTGCAGCAAGAAGGCACTCATGTGTCTTGCGCATCCAGGAGGACCAAGTCCTTGTTGTGTTGGTAGCGAGGTAAGAATCATGCTTCCTTCCTCTGCCCTCTCCCCCCAACCTCGCACAACAGAAATGTGATCAAGGTCTCCCTCATCTGATGAGTCTTCCATGCCCATCGCCAGTTCGTCCTCCACTTCTTCCTCGGCTCCTGCACCTTCCTCAACAGTTTGGCTGCTACCATGCGCCCTGGTTAATCCCTCTCCCCCACCCTCCCATGCCTGCCGCCTTGGTGCTGCCGACTGTCTGAACCTTGGAGATGTTATCCCTTCCGCATACGACTCCTCCTCTACTTCCTCCACCTCCTCTTGTCCCACCACCTGACTCTGAATTCTGTTTAATGTGTGCTCCAGCATGTAAATCACCGGAATAATCATGCTGATAATGGCATTGTCGTCAGCACTAAACATCTTCGTCGCCATTTCAAAACTGTGCAGAAGGGTGTGTGGCGCCCCTGAGGGTTCAGTCACCACAGAGTTACTGCATCTCACCCAGAGGTGTGGTATCTCACCTTCAGGTAAGGAAGGCGTATGGCTCGGGACCCTAACACCTGCATCCAACACATACCCGCAGTGGGGGTAGGGCGAGATTGCTCCTAAGGGAGAGCACAGTCCCAGGTCCCTAGCTGGCGGGAGGGTCCTATGCAGTGGGTGCTTAGGGGAGCAGCTTAGGGGAGCACATGACAGGGAGAGTATAAATAGGAAGCCATCTTAGAAAGAGCAAGCCAGTCAGAGGAGGAAAAGTGACAGGAGCAGAGGCTCTGCATGAGCTCTGCTCCGGAGGCGGGCCTAGCCTTGGAGGCCCAGGACTGAAGGAGAGAAGAGAGGAGTGGGAGCAGAGAGGCTCCAGGAACCGAAGGGACCCTAGGGGTACGGGCCGTGCAGAAGACCACCCGTACTCCCGCTGCTACCAGGAGGTATAGGGGTCAGGCCAGATAAGGGGAACCGGTCCCTCAACTAGCGGAGAAACAGCAAGGCTCAACTAGAAACCGGAGGCTGCAGCATTTCATGAACTGCAGGCCAAAGTCCACACCAGTCTCACTAAGAAGGTAGCCACATAGGACCCAGGGGACGGAACACACGTCGCCCGCCAAGGCCCGAGGATACCGGATAGAAGTGTCACTGGGTGTGAGGTGCAGGGAGAAGGCCAGAGAAAGGACACACAGAAGGGGGTCCTGCTAAGTACTCCGGAGCTATCTGGGGGTGGACTGAGCCCCTCATTGAGTACGCACAGCACGACGGGGGAGATTGCTCTGGTACCTGTAATCTGGACTGCAAGAACTGTGAGTAAAGATCTTGGGACTGCATCACATGGACTCTGTGTTCATTACTGACTCCCTGCACTACAACCACCATCATCCACCCACACTGCCCTGAAGCTACACTCTTCCTGTGGGGAGTAATAATACCATTGCTGCAAAACCACCAGCTTCAGAGGACTGTTCCGCAGCGGCGGCCCCTTTGGCCGCACTCCACAGGTGGCGTAGTCGGACATTATAAAACCCATATATACAAATTACCCTTGGATTGACCGCCCTGGGTCACGGACCGGGTCACCGCCACAGTGAATACAACCCCCAGAGTCTACCGGCCCGGCTCCGCGTACCCCACGGCCCACAGAGCGCGTCAACTTCATAGGTCCTTGATCTGAGACCACTCCTGCAGCGTGATTTGCCCCACCTCTGGATCTCGTTGGCTCAGGCTATACGTCAGAACGTATTGCACCAGGGCTTGTCGGTGCTGCCACAGTCGCTGCAACATGTGCAGAGTTGAATTCCACCGTGTCGGCACATCGCATTTCAGCCAGTGAACTGGCAGGCCCAACGACTTCTGTAGAGATGTAAGTCGTTGAGCTGCGGGATGCGAATGGCGGAAGTGAGCACACAGCGACCGTGCCCTCTGCAGAAGGCCATCTAGTCCGAGATAGTGGGCTAAAAATTGCTGGACAACCAGGTTCAACACGTGAGCCATACAAGGCACATGTGTGACATTGCCCCGGCGAATGGCCGCACCCAGGTTTGCAGCATTGTCGCACACGGCCTTCCCTGGTTGCAGGTCCAGTGGTGACAACCATTCATGAAACTGGGTCTTCAGAGCTGACCACAACTCCTCAGCTGTGTGACTCACATTTCCCAGACATTTCAAAGTAAACACTGTTGCCGTTGAGCCCTGCTGCCAGCATAGTAAGGAGGTGTGCAGGATTCCTTCTGCTCAGTTAGAAAGCAGGTGGCATTACCAGACAGGCTTTGGGTGCAGGTGGAGGACCGAGAGGAGGTTGAGGAGGCAGAAGCAGTGGAGGAACTTCGAGATAAAGAGGATTGACGCACAACTCGTGGGGACGGTAAGACTTGGACAGCAGCCCCTTGTCCTGCTGTCACCATAGCTACCCAGTGCCCAGTCAGCGACATGTAACGCCCCTGTCAATGCCTACTCGTCCAAGTGTCTGTGGTGAAATACACCCTGTCACACACAGAGTTTCTCAAAGAAGCGGTGATGTTGTGTGCGACATGCTGGTGGAGCGCAGGCACACCTTTCTTTGAGAAGTAGTGCCGACTGGGCATTTGGTACTGGGGCACTGCGACGGACATAAGGTCTCGAAAATCCTCTGTGTCCTCCAGGCGGAAAGGCAGCATTTCTGTAGCGAACAGCTTGCAGATGGTGAAATTCAACCTCTTAGCTTTGTCATGGCTAGGAGGAAATGGTCTTTTACTTTTCCACATCTGAGGGACCGAGGGCTGGCTGTTGTGCTTAGACGGGGTTGAGTAGGGTGTCCCCGGCAAACTGCCGGTCTGTGAGGAAGATGCAGGTGGACATGTTAGGTTGCCTTGATCCAAAGGTGGTGCTCTCGATGTCGGAGAGCGCTCAACACCAGCAGGTGATTCCACTTCCCAATGAACTGACGACCTGCCAATCACACTGGCTGTTGCGGGTAAAGAGGTGGCAGGTCTGCGTCCAAAAACATGTGTGACTGCTGTCCCCCCAGTCACAGAGGATGAAGAGGCTGCGGATGCACAAGATGGGGCAGACGGTGGTTGGCCCGGCCCGCTAGGCCGCATTGTAGCACAGTGAGCTTCTCACTGCAACTTATGCTTCATATCCATGTGACGGTACATGCATGAAGTACTCAAACTATGGATTTTTTGGCCTCTACTTAGCTTTTGGTGACAAATATTACAGATAACACGAGTTGGGTCATCCTTATCGATCTGAAAAAATGCCCAGGCTATGCAAGGCTTAGAGCCCATGCGACCTGAAGAGCCACTACGACTTGTGGTCAGAGGCAGAGTTGTGGTTGAGGATGCAGTTGTTGACGTGCTTCCAGTACTCCGTCTCTGTCCAGGAAGGCGCAACCTAACCTCATCGTCAATAGCATCTGTGACGCCCCGCTGCGCTTGATATCGCAGATCCTAGAAGAGTGCATTGATGGAATCCTCCACAAGAGCCCCCATAAACATTCACACATCTCCACCTTCCACCTCAGACCAGCAGAGGGAGCCCGTTAGGGATATAAATAGGGAAGGTGGAGGTAGGCAGTTCAGTTCCTCTGAAGAGTTCCTGCAGTAGAGAAGCCTAAGAGAGGTCAGTCTGCAGTGGAGCTCAGTCTAGTCTAGAGAACTCAGTTAATAGTTCAGCAGTGGAGCACGAGGCTCCTGCTAGCTAAATTCAGGGAGCCCAGATAGAGCTTAAGGTGTGCCGGCGCCATAAGATCGGTGAAGCGCGGCAAGCTGCCGTTAGTGTGTATAGCCTAGTGAGGGCCCGAGTAGGCCGAAGGCGAGTGGCGAGTTAGTACATAAGGGGCAGAGGAGCTTAACCAGCTCACCCCGAAGCATTTACCGGACACCGGATCTGAGCTTACCGGGATCTCTATGACCCAGTAAGGCATAACCGGAATCCCTGGAGAACTACAAGTCCGAGGATCGCTAAGGTGCTGATACGTAACAGAGCCAGGAGACGCTTAGGCCCCGCATACTGGGAGCGTGAAATCCAAGAGAAGGCCCTACCACAAGGTCAGCCAGCGCAGGACAGAGACAAAATTAGGCCTAGCTCCAGGCACGTCAGAAACTTACTACGCAGAGGCAAGAAACAGGAGGCCCTACACCCGCTCATTGGGTAGGATCCTGATATGCACCCTTCACCCTACAGTGCTCCGGGATGTGCCTGAATTTCCACCAGTAAAAGGTACTGAAGTGACTACCGTGTCCATTCCCGTTCTTGCTCTGCTCAGCTGGGTCTCGCCTGTCCTGCATTCCCCCTGAATACTCTGCCCTGAGACCTAGCTCCACCTGTGTGGAGCTAGACCATCGAGCTGCCTTATCACCGGCCTCAGTGGACTGCTGCAGCGCTGGTGCTTCTCACCAGATACCACAGGTGACGTTACGAACGCTTATAAAATTAACAATTATCCACCCTTTTAAAGAGTGACCCCAGGGTACAGGCCAGGGAGCCGACCACCGCGACATCCCCAAGGCCAGGCAAAGGCCCGGGTATCGAGACATCCCCATCCCCTGGGCTAGTCACATCCTCCTCCACCTCCTCTACTGACCTCATCGACTGGCTGACTGTGGGTTGACAGTAAGTGGGATCTCCAACCTCGTCATCATCACCCTGTGTGTTCTCACACCCGTCGTCCTCAGAGCCAACCTCTTCCTGCCCTGACCGAAAAGTCAAGTTGTCGCTCCAATCAGGTATTTGAGTCTCATCATCGTCTTCATCATTGTCTCCACCAACAGGAGTTACAGTTTGGGAACGAGGGTCTACATTATGCTCAGAACCTTCTTCATCTGGTCCTGGATCCGACTTATAAAGATTCTGGGCATCAGTGCAGATCATTTCCTCGTCTGGATTAACAGAAGCTCTGGAGCAGACCTCCGTTTCCAGGCTATAGTATGAGTAAACAGCTGTGCAGACTCAACCATCTGTGTTACCCCATACTCAGACGGGCAGCTGGAGACTTGGGAGCTGTGAGGAAGCAAGTGCGATTGGGGTGACACCTCTGAGGACTGGAGTATTTGTGATGTTGAAGTTGAGGTGGAGGAGAGCCCACTTGAAGGAGCACTTGATATCCGTTGAAGCACCTGCTGTTTTTGTGCCTCATCTGGAATTTGTAGCGATGAGCGTGTCCGTAAGAAAAGGATCGTATCACATTGTCCACGAAAAGAAGTAGACATCTTAGTTTGGCTGGAAGATGGTCTTTCTTCTGCAGATGTTACCCCCCGCCTAGTAGCAGTGTCTGCTAGTCAGCGGATTATCCCAGCTGTTAAGCAAGCTACACCACCTCTAGTTTGGACACTTAATTTTTTCAAAGGAAATGCTTCGGGACCACGGGATACTCCGTGAAGAGCATCAGGAGGCACCCCAAGGCATAGGGGCTGGGACTGGCGGTAGGACGCCTTGCGGTGGACCGCCGAGCTCGATCTTTATAAAAGCTTTTTAACTGCAGCAGCTTTAGTGGACGCTACTGGAGCTGGAATTACGCGGCTGCTGGCATGAGACTTGCCCTCCAATAGATCCTTGTAAAAGGATTTAAAGTGTATTCATTCAAATTAGAAAGACAATTTAAATTAAAAAGCTTAGACCTGCCTCCACCACAGGGGGCTCGCTCGACCCACCAGCGGACAGGCACCAGTATTGGGAGAGGGGGGCTAGCCATCAGGGTCCACCGCCGCTCTGGCACAAACCCAGTGACACGGAGGTCGCACGGGCAGGAACGGACTGGCCGTGTAGGCTTCGCACTTTTTTGGTTTTAGAAGGGCATGACATGCCTATATCTGTGTCTCCCCCTTCTTTTACTCCTCCACCTCTTTTCTTTTTGCATGACTATATGTACTTGTCACTTTTCCATGTGTTAGTTGTGTCTTCTGAGCAGTTTGTCAGGTTTTGGACACCTTTGAAGGTGTTTTCTATGTGTTTTTGTTTGCCTGCCATTGGTTTTAACGGTGTTCGAATGTGTTCGACGAACAGTTCGACGAATAGCTCGGCGAACATACGGGTGTTCGACGAACCGAACCGAACTCGAACACTACGGGGGTGGCTCAACACTAGTTGTAACAGCAAATATTGATATTTAGTAATGTAAACTCCTGGATGAAGCAGAATATCACCACCAAAGAATTAAAAGCTGAATTGTGACCTCGTTTATGCAGCACGCTAGTTACAGAAAAAATTTGATTTTTTTACTGTGGAAGAACCCTGGATACAGCAGAATCTCAGCGCAAAAGAATTAGAATCTGAGATATGGCCTGCTTTATGTATCACGGTAGTAAGACAACAAATTTAGATTTTATCATGTGAACCCCTGTATGGAGAAGAATATCAGCACCAAATAATTAAAAGCTCAAATGTGGCCTAGTTTGTCTAGTACTGTAGTAGCAGCAAATATTGAAATTTAGTAATGTGAACCCCTAGATGAAGCAGAATATCAGCATCAAAGATTTGAAAGCTCAAATATGGCATGGTTTCTGTAGCACAGTAGTAAGACAAATGTATATTTTATCATGTGAACCCCTGTATGGAAAACACTATCAGCCTCAAAGAATTAAAAGCTTGAATATGGTATGGTTTTTGTAGCATGGTAGTAAGACAACAAAGTTAGATTTTATCATGTAAACCCCTGGATGGAGAACAATATCAGCACCAGAAAAATACAAGCGGAGATGTGGCCTGCTCTATGTATCATGCTAGTAACAGAAGAAATTAGATTTTTTTTTTACTGTGGACGAGTAATGGATACAGCTTAATTTCACCACAAAAAAATACAAACTGAGATGTGGCCTGCTGTGTCACGTTAGTAACAGAAGAAATCACATTTTTTACTGTGGATGAGACTTGGATACAGTAGAATATATGCGCCAAAAAATTACAAGCTCAGATGTGGTTTACCACGTTAGTAACAGAAGAAATTTGATTTTTTATTGTGGATGAGACTTGGATACAGTAGAATATATGCACCAAAAATTACAACCTCAGATATGGCATGCTGTATGTATCACATTAGTAATGGAAGACATTCAATTTTTTTTACTGTAAACGAGGCCTGAATCTTAGGGCAAAAGAATTACATGTCAGATGTGGCTTGCTTAATGTAGCACGGTAGGAACAGAAAAAAAATAAGAATTTCAAAAGAGTACTTGTGCATGGAGCACAATATAAGCAGTGCACAACAGAGTTCTATGCTGAAATGTGCCCTGGTGTCTCTGTCTGGACCTTACTAATAACAAAAAAACGATTGATCTGCTGTAAGGTTAATTTCCCAGCCACACAGGACCCTATCTATCTAAACTATCTGACTTCGAAGCAGCCGCCTAGCTAACTGTCAAATCTCTCAGTATCCAGGAGCAGCATCAGGAGCAGCCTCTCTGCGCTGTTATACTAACAAAATGGCACTAAAACAACATGTCCGCTCTTTATATGGAAAGGGACATGTGACTTCAGCAGCCAATGGCACAAGCCCTTGTGTCAAGACATGGTGGATGGTTCCTGTGCCCTGATTGGCTTGCCAGAATATGCACACATTAAGTTAAGAAGAAAAAAAATGTATATTAACAGCACGCCGCTACTCTGATCTTTCCTCACCCCCTCCTCTCATCAAAAATGTCCCCCCCCGCTCATCATACAGCACCACTACACTAGCCAAAGTCATAAAAATACTGTAGTAGACACGCGATAATTTCCTGCACTTTTACTAAATTGGGCCGATTTTCAGTAAAAACACTCGGGTGTCCGATCACAAATTTGAAATTGGCAAACGTTTTTTCGAACATGTTCGCTCATCTCTACTCAGCACAAATCCCCCCTCTATTCTATCTCTAATTTAGCAATGTATGCATATCTTGTGTATATTACTATTATTATGTGCTTTTATACATACCTTATGTACTGTAAACTCTGCATCCTTTTCACATGTGCTGCACTCGGGTATTAATGGGTTGTTCTCATCTTTTTGAAGCCTCTCAGCTTCCTGCCAAGATTTCAAATCATCCAGAAGTTTCTGGAAAGAAAGCCATAATTAAGCACTTTTTTCACTGTCTTTAAATAAAATTTTATATGTCTGTTATTTTTTGGAAGCTGGAGACATTTGTATAGATTATTATAACTGTAATTAACATCATTTAACCCCTTCCTGATGAAGCTTGTTTTCACCTTGTTGATCGGACTAAATTTTTCAATTCTGTCCATTTACTTTATATGGTAGTAGCTCTGGAATGCTTCAACATATGCCAGTGATTCTGAGATTGTTTTTTTGTGACACATTGTACTGCATATTAGTGGTACATTTAGGTTGATATGATTTGTGTTTATCTATGAAAAATTTGGAAATTTCATGAAAATCTTTGAAAAATTCGCAATTTTTTGAACTTAGAAAATTTTAGGCCTTTATAACAGATAGTCATACCAATAAAATAATAAATACAGTTAGGTCCATATATAT
Organism: Phyllobates terribilis; assembly: GCF_046119375.1. NCBI lineage: Eukaryota > Metazoa > Chordata > Amphibia > Anura > Dendrobatidae > Phyllobates > Phyllobates terribilis. Next base: position 20,616,242 of record NW_027362769.1, read on the forward strand.
TTGGACAGAGACAACATTTTTCTAATTTTAGTTCTAGACATTACCACAATGAATTTTAAACAAAACAATTCAGATGCAGTTGAAGTTCAGACTTTCAGCTTTCATTTGAGGGTATCCGCATTAAAATTGTATGAAGGGTTTAGGAGTTTCAGCTCCTTAACATGTGCCATTGTGGTAATGTCTAGAACCAAAATTAGAAAAATGTTGTCTCTGTCCAAATATATATGGACCTAACTGTAATTAACCCTTTCCACATGTCTACTTTACATCAGCATAAGTTTTAAAACATTTTTTGTTAGAAATGTAGAAGGGTTAAATGTTTAGGAGCCATTCTTCATTTTTCCAACAAAATTTACAAAACCTATTTTATTAAGGACAACTTTACATTTGAAGTGACTTTTGATGGCCTATAAGTAAAAAAAATGCCCAAAAGTGACATTTAGAATGTTTGTTAAAGAAGTTGTCCACTACTTTTTCATTGATGCCCTATCATACATCCACCTCCCCCGATAAGCTGTTATTGGTGCCGGAGGCGGTACCTGTCTGGAAGTACTTACATGCAGCACTTGGTCGTTTAGCTGTAGTGGCTGCTGCGGGGTACAGCACATCCGCCTCCTATTCAATTCGATCAAACATTGATGCCCTATCCTATGGATAGGGCATCAATGAAAAAGTAGTGGATAACTTATTTAACCCCTTAGGTGCTTCACAGGAATTAAAATAAAGTTGAAGCAAAAAAATTGAAAAATTAGTTATTTTCCATTAAAATGTTGTTTTAGCCCCCAAATTTTTATTTTCACAAGGATAACAAGAGAAAATGGAACATACAATTTTTTATACAATTTCTCTTCATCACAATGATACCCCATATGTGGTCAAAAGCTAATGTTTTGGTACACGGCCGGGCTCAGAAAGGAATGAGTGCTATTTAAATTTTGTAGCTCAATTTTAGTTGGAATAGACTGTGAATGCCAGGTCACGTTTGAGGAGCCCGTCCAGATGCCAAAACAGTTGAAACTCCCCACAACTAAACCCATTTTGGAAATTGCACCCCTCAAGTAATTCAAGAAGCTGTGGGGTGACCATCTTGAACCCACAGTTAGTTCACAGAATTTTATAACATGGGAAAGTGTAAATGAAAAATTAAATTTTTTCCACAAAAATGTTGCTTTAGCATTTTTACAGTCGTAACAGGAGAAAATGGACCGTACAATTTGTTGTGCAATTTCTCCTGACTACAGCAATACTCAAATGTGGTCAGGAGCAGTGCACATACAATTGTCGAGGGGAGCTTTGCTCAAGTGAAAGCTGAGCCTCGACTGTCATAGCTAGGAGTGGTGCCCGCACTGCCCTGGGCCATTTAACCCCCTAAATGCTGCAATCAATAGCTATCGCAGCCTTAAGAAGGTTCGGAGAGGGAGGGGGCTCACTCTTCCTTCAGATTGGCAACCCACCGACATCATCGGCAGGGCTCAATCGTTGCTATGGCAACTATGGTGGCCTCTTCAGGCCATGCTAGCAGCATGGTCTAAAAGGCTTCTGTCCGTATAGCATTGACAGCTATAATGCACTGCAGTGCTGGTGCATTGCAATGCATAGTACCAGCAATCAAAGTAATAAAAGTTAAAGTACTGTAGAGAGACTAAGTAAAAAAGTAAAAAAAATGTAAAAAATATTTATAAAAAATATTACAAAATAAATAAAAAAAATTTTAAAAAATATTATGCCAATAAATACATATATTTATGTAAAAAAAGTACACATTTGGTATCGCCGCCTCTAGAACAACCAGATCTATCAGACTGTCACACTATTTAACCTTTTCAATGAACACTGTATTAAAAAAAAGGCAAAAAGACTGCTTTTTCATCATACTGCAAAAAAAAATGTGGAATAAAATGTGGCATCTGGAGGTTTAGTCAGCCATGGGTGGTGCAGGCACCAGCACAAGCAGTTATTGTGGGAGCTCCGCTGCGCTGACCTCCCGGCGGTGATCGTGCAGGGAAGTGCTGATATTTCAGCCTTTCTCTGCGATCACATGTTGTGATTGATCAGTCAGGTTGACTGACCGATCGCAGCAATCAGAGAGCAGCCACTTCTGAAATGAGCCCCTGCATCTCTAGCCGTATCTGTCAGCTGTCAGTGATCGCTGTTGTCACGTAACGGTCATTGTGTCTTTTCACACAATGACAACTTAAAGACATGATGGGTATAGCATGTCATAATGGGGGAACTGACACCTGCTCATGACGTACTATATCGGTCATGCGGTGTTAAGGGGTTAACACTATTTTAACCAAAAAAAGCCAAAAAGCCATCCCACCACAACAAGGTGCACCAAAAACTAGAAGATAGAACCATCCCGATTGGGTATACCTTGTCACAATGGGATGGCTTTTACGCTTTTTTGATCAAAATAGTGTTAAGTAAGTACAATATGTTATTGACACATACTATTACTATTTACATATTTACTTACTACAGAGTATATGCTCATTTTGTTTTTTTCGTGGGTTTTGATCTGTGAAATGGCCACAGTGTGAACATGCTCTTATACATCGCAGGTATACCAACTTATGCTCTGGCTAATTTCTTTGGTTTTGCTCCTCTGAGAGCAGCATAATGTAGAAAAAGAGACCCTGATTGCAACAATGTACTGGGTGCGACAGTGGTGACACAATCACAATTCTTAGAGGTAGCATGGAGCAGAGCTTAGAAAGCAAACCCCGCCCGCTCTATTTCCATTGAGCTGCTTATCACAGTATTGGGCGTGGTCGGTCCAGAGCTCACTTGCACTGACGTGAGATCTGACAGCTTGTGTCTTTTTAGCTGAGAACTTCTTAGCAGTCAGTGATCGTTCGGGGTTTCAAGACTCGGAGTTCTACAAATCTGCAAGGAATTAAAGGGCCTACAGAATATTAAAAATGCTCCAAACTTGACAGTTGAATTCCAATGCTGCAGAAATTTCTGCAATTGAGAAAGTTTCAATTCATGTTAAGGTTGAATTCACAGGTTGTGGATTTTTAATCTCATTAATGCAAAACATAGACTATTCAGATGCCTGGAATTGATTTTTAGTTGCAGAAATTTCTAAAACAAAATCAGCAGTGTGGTAATTCTCCTGAATGGGGTTGTCTCAGGTAAATGGGATATTTGAATTACTTTCCTAAACAAAAATCATAGGGTATGAATTACCCCAAGTTGTGAATTTTCACTCTTAGCAGTGCATAGTATGAAATCTAAAACAGAATATGTGGCAAAATATGTTAAGTGTACATTTACCTAGAATCTTTACCTGACTCCGGGCAAATACTGCACTCTTTGATTTCACATAAAATGTTCTCCTGTAGAAACTGTAGGTTTTTTTGCTGTCTGGTAAATTGTATAGTGTTTTTTGATATTTTTTTTTGTGCATATAGGTAATCAAATATTATCATTATGGTCTGTAGAACACCTTTTGTCTGCTAGTTTGATGTCATTGATGTCATGTCATTGTTTTTGCATCTTGATTAGGGATGAGCGGACCTGTGGAAGTTAAGGTTAGTTGGGTTCGGCCGAACTTTAGTCTAAAGTTCAGTTTGGGTACCAGAACTTGACCCCCTGACCTGAACCCCATATAAGTCATTGTGGACCTGAATTTTGGTGCTGTAAAATGGTCATAGTAAGGGTGAGGGGGCTGAAAAAAGAAGAAATATGGGGGTAAGAGCAGGACAATTGCCCTTCAAACAAATGTGGATAGTGAAATTACTTAAAATAACATATAATAAAAAAAATAACCCCAAAAAATAACCAATAATAATCTGAAACCAGGAGGCAGAGGTCCAAATGGAGGAGTTGAGCAGTGCCCTGCATCTGTTGTTTACTGTATTCATTAATAAATAAAAAAATAAAAGAAAAAAACGACGTGGGGGTCTCCCTATTTTTAAAAAACAGCCAAAGAAAAGCAGACAGCTGTGAGCTGGTCTTATTATGATGGGAAGGAACCAATATCCATGGACCTTCTTAGCCTATTAATATCAGCCCCAAGCTGTCTGATTTGCCTTATCTGGTTATTAAAAATGGGGGGACCATAAAAAAATGATGTGGGGTCGACTCTATTTTTAATAATCAGCAAAGGCAAAGCAGACAGCTGGGGGCTGATATTAATAGGCTGGGAAGGTCTATGGTTATTGGCCCCTTCCCAACATAATAAAACCAGCTCACAGCTGTCTGCTTTCCCTTGGGAGGTTATTAAAAGTAGGGGGGGGCTCCACATTATTATTTTCATTTATTTATTTTATACTTTCCGTCACTCGAGCAGTGTGGCCCTCATGACCTATTGGGTATACAGGCCAGGTCACAGGCGGCACCGGCCAATCACATCCATGTCAATACTTGGCATGGTTATGATGGCTCCGGAAGTGCCCACAGCATAAAAGCTTGTTAATTGGCTGCGCTGCAGCCTTTCAATAAGGTTTATTAAACATCTGAACTCCAAACAGTAACATGGACTTCCGGGAGAAGTCTCGGTTTGGAGTTCAGCACTGGACACTATGTGTCCGGTACAAACCCTGAACTTCACAGTCCAGGTTTGTTCATCCTTAATCTTGATGACTGTCTTGTGCAGTTATGTACCATTCTGTTGCTCAAGATCATGGATGAGATTGTGTTGTTGATATATTCAAGTGTCCTGCGTTCTGTCTTAATACATTATGATCTCTGATGAACATAGTAACTACAGGCAATGGTCATAATAAGCATTCTTTCTCAATGGGATAAATACATAAGCTGTGTTTTCATTCTACATATACAGGCTTGCAAATAATGTCCAGAATACTTTAAGTTTTTTGAAACAGTGAGGGAAAATTGCTAAGATAAATGCACCAGAAATGTCTTACTTTGCACCAAAAAAACTGGCATCTACATGTAGCACCCTGAGGATTCGGCTGCTACAGGGGTATTGCACCTCAAGCCAGAGGTGTGATATTCCACTCCCGGGTAAGGATGGAGTGTGGAACTGAGCTCAGTAGGCTGCATGCACTACACACATCCCATTTCCGAGGAGCAGACCAACGGTACTCCCACTTAGAAATGTGCAGGTACGACCGAGTCTGTTCCTGGCTGGAGTGGGAGGGGGGTGGTACATCCCAGTAGTGTAGGGGCAGATAGGGGGAGCAGCCTGGGTAAAGTTAGGAGCTCATTGGGTGCTGGTCACCTGAGCTCACACATAGAGGGAGTATTTAAGGTGGGCACCATCTAAGATCAGGGTCAGTCAGTCAGCCACAGTCAGTCAGCCACAGTCAGTCTGTGAGAAGTCAGAGAGACATCAGACTTTGCAGAGCAGAGGAAGAGAGCAGAGGAGAAGAGCAGCTCCAAGGCCCAGAGAGAGAGAGGAGTTTGAAAGACCCAGAGGGGGAGAAAGAAGGAACTCTGAGAACCCAAATACAAACACAGGGTGAAGAGTTGGCAACAGGGTACCGGATCCCAAACTGGTGGGGGCTACAGCATACCTCAGCCAGAGACCGGAGGCCGTGGGCAGCATCTGCCACGGCCACCCACCATATCCACCCGGAAGGCAGACCACGCGTAGGGTCAGGGAACCCAGAGTCAAGGGTTACCAACAGAAGGCCCGAGGGAGCCGGACATAGGTGGATCCCTGGTGGGGAAGGCCAGAGACGAGGACAGGACAGAAAGGGAGCTCAGAACCACGCTCCAGAACTACTTGGGGGTTGGCCGAGTCCAGGACCTGGTGGACGCAGCACGGCTCGGGTGGTCACTCAAGGCCGGAGTGACCGGAACATCTGCAGTAAGTAAAGAACCCTGAACTGCACAACCTGACTCTGACTCTCATTACCATCATCCCTGCACTTCCACAACCACCATCCTCTGCACCTGACCCCCTGAGGCTATACCCCTCCCGTTGGGGGTTATACTACCTAGCTGCACAAACACCATCAGCCTCAGCGGACCCTGCTGCAGCGGCGGCCGTGTGACCGCAATTCAACGGGTGGCGTAGTCGACACAAAAGAACATCTAGAAACATCATAAGGACTGCCACACACTGAGCTTGACACCCTGGGCACGGACCGGATCACAGCCACTCGTAGACTACAACCCCCATCTGATCCGGCTCCGGGTATCCCCAACAACACTGGCCCAGGGGGCGCGTCAACTTTGGCGTAGTCGGCAGGATTACGTGCCCGCAACAACCGGGTACTGCGTGCCTGAAGAAAAGTACACCGTTACCTCAAAAAGAAGTCTCCTGCCGGTTCCGGAGGGTCCCCGCCATCGGGCCCCATCACAGGTCGTTTCCCGCCGGTTGTCCGCCATTTGCAGCTTTTTCCCGCCATCCATGGAGTTTCCCGCCACTGGGAGACGATTCCCGCCATTTCCAAAGATTTCCCGCCTTGGGGGAGCGGACGCCATTATGGGCGTGCCAGAGGGTGGCAAGAGGCCACCTCCCATCGTGGGCCAGGTCGAAGAATGGCGCCAAAAGCGGAAACCGCGCCCACTAACAGAGACTGTGATGCTGGAAGTGTCCATCAGCGTAAGAGAACTGCCCCTGGAACTGAAGTTGCCCCGGGACCACCCTCGATGTGGGCGGAGACAGAAGAAGAGAACAAAGATGGGTGTCGCCTGGAGCAGTCTGGAGAGAGCGCACCCGGAGACAAGACGTCTGGAAGAGAGTCCAGAGAAAGCACACCCGGAGATGGAGGGAGAGCCAGGCAGCACCGACCCAGTGGTCAGGAGCCTGATGCAGGCCGCCACTCCAGGCAGCACCGACCCAGTGGTCAGGAGCCTGTTGCCGGTCGCCATTCCAGAAGGCCGGCTGGAGACAGCGGGAGGAGAGCAGAGCAGCACCGACCCGTTGGTCAGGAGCCTGCTAGAAGCAACGACCCCACTGGGCTTAGTGGAGGTCTTGGCACAGCTCCCCCGAGATCGGGAGTGTGCACAGACTGCGCTGGAGGGCCTCGCACGGAGGATGGCCCGGGTGCAGCGAGAGACGTTAGCGGAATGGAGCCGTGAGATGGCCCAGCAGACAAGAACCCGTCAGCGGAGCATGCCACCCGAGACGAGGAGACAGACCGCCTCTGAGGATGGCGCAGGAGGACTGAAGGCCGGAGACGGCGCCGAGAAGGGAGCCGAACGAAAGGAGGCAGGTAAAGGGGACGTCTCTACCCCAAACCGGGAAACCGCGCACCTGCCCCAGCTCCCCGTCGCAGAGCCCGAAGTACCCCCTGCCGTGCCCGTAACCGCAATGTCACCGCCACAGACTAGGCCTCAACCGGAAGCCGCAGCCGCGACCCCTGTGACGTCACACGCCTCGACCCCGAGCGTGACCAAGCAGGAAGTACTACCAGCCTGGTCGCAGGGCCTAGTACCCCCGGGCGCCGCAATACCAACAGCGCCCCCTACCTCCGCGGAGCCACCGGCCTGGTCGCAGGGCCAAGTAGCCCAGGGCGCCGCCGTCCTTACGGTGCCCTTCACTTTCCAGGTGCCCCAGACCTGGCCGCAAGGCCTGGGCAACCCGGGCGCCACCACCACCGCGCCCATAAAACCAAGAGTGCCGCATCTGGGAGAAGATCTGTTCGCCCAACATACGTGCCCGGATGGGCAGCCCTTCATATGGCCACCGGAGTTTCACCATCCTCGACTCCGGAAAGAGAGACCCCTAGACGAACCCCTGATCCCGTCTCCAAAGCCCATAAAGAGGATCTCGCCCCCGCTAGAGGAGGCACAGTTTGAGTGGGACCCCACCGGAGAAGATCTCATGGGGTTCACTCAGGAGACCCGGGCAGCTGCAGCGGAGCGTGCAGAGTGCTGCCGGCAGCAGCTCGAGGTCTTTGAGAGGGAGCGGAGAGAGAGGCGGGTCCGGGAACAACAAGCCCAAATAAAGAGCGCGGAGCAGAAGAGCCGGGCCAGGAGGAGTCCCCGTGCAGCTCATGGTCCCCCTTCCACCGGGACTGTGATCAAGTTTAATATGCAGCACGGGTGGGGCTTCATCCGAGATCACCGCACCCCAGGCGACGTCTTCGTGACAAGAAGAGACGTTGAGTCCCACCTACCGGAGGGACACAGAGGTCGTGACCTTTATATAGGGGACGAGGTCACCTTCACCCGGCACAAGTGTGCCAAAGGACCCTACGCCCTCCATGTGCATCGCCTGACGGAGGAGGAGCTGCGGTGTGAAGAGGAGCAAGAGGACCCGGACGGGTCTGAAGCTAAAGTTAATCACAAAGAAAGAGCAGGAGGACGTCGTCGTTGAGTACAGCAGAGTAGAAGCTGTATATAGTTGCCCGTCGGGGCACAGTGAACCGTTGCTGTTAATATAGTCCCCGTTGGGACCAGAGAACTGAACTGTTAATCCCGTGTGTCCCTATTCCCACTGACCGAGGACTGAGAACGGTCATTCCTTTCCTAATACCTGGCCGAGGACTGAGAGCGGCCATATCCCCTTGTATATAGTTGCGCTTCCTAAAGCGCCCCCTACCGGTTTTATGGGAAACCGTGTTTCTTCAAGAGACAGTCGCACTTTACCCGGTCACAAGTTGCACCGTGACCGGAGGTACCAGAAGATAAGAAAGTTTATATGAAAAGTTTATGCTGATATATATGATGTTTTATTATGTTGTTTATGCAAAAATTGTATGTCTTGGTGTTGTTTTATATCTTACAGCCCGAGGACGTGCTGTGATTTACCAGGGGGGAATGTAGCACCCTGAGGATTCGGCTGCTACAGGGGTATTGCACCTCAAGCCAGAGGTGTGATATTCCACTCCCGGGTAAGGATGGAGTGTGGAACTGAGCTCAGTAGGCTGCATGCACTACACACATCCCATTTCCGAGGAGCAGACCAACGGTACTCCCACTTAGAAATGTGCAGGTACGACCGAGTCTGTTCCTGGCTGGAGTGGGAGGGGGGTGGTACATCCCAGTAGTGTAGGGGCAGATAGGGGGAGCAGCCTGGGTAAAGTTAGGAGCTCATTGGGTGCTGGTCACCTGAGCTCACACATAGAGGGAGTATTTAAGGTGGGCACCATCTAAGATCAGGGTCAGTCAGTCAGCCACAGTCAGTCAGCCACAGTCAGTCTGTGAGAAGTCAGAGAGACATCAGACTTTGCAGAGCAGAGGAAGAGAGCAGAGGAGAAGAGCAGCTCCAAGGCCCAGAGAGAGAGAGGAGTTTGAAAGACCCAGAGGGGGAGAAAGAAGGAACTCTGAGAACCCAAATACAAACACAGGGTGAAGAGTTGGCAACAGGGTACCGGATCCCAAACTGGTGGGGGCTACAGCATACCTCAGCCAGAGACCGGAGGCCATGGGCAGCATCTGCCACGGCCACCCACCATATCCACCCGGAAGGCAGACCACGCGTAGGGTCAGGGAACCCAGAGTCAAGGGTTACCAACAGAAGGCCCGAGGGAGCCGGACATAGGTGGATCCCTGGTGGGGAAGGCCAGAGACGAGGACAGGACAGAAAGGGAGCTCAGAACCACGCTCCAGAACTACTTGGGGGTTGGCCGAGTCCAGGACCTGGTGGACGCAGCACGGCTCGGGTGGTCACTCAAGGCCGGAGTGACCGGAACATCTGCAGTAAGTAAAGAACCCTGAACTGCACAACCCGACTCTGACTCTCATTACCATCATCCCTGCACTTCCACAACCACCATCCTCTGCACCTGACCCCCTGAGGCTATACCCCTCCCGTTGGGGGCTATACTACCTAGCTGCACAAACACCATCAGCCTCAGCGGACCCTGCTGCAGCGGCGGCCGTGTGACCGCAATTCAACGGGTGGCGTAGTCGACACAAAAGAACATCTAGAAACATCATAAGGACTGCCACACACTGAGCTTGACACCCTGGGCACGGACCGGATCACAGCCACTCGGAGACTACAACCCCCATCTGATCCGGCTCCGGGTATCCCCAACAACACTGGCCCAGGGGGCGCGTCATACACACCATGAGAGATATTTATTGTATTTTTGAGACTTTTTGCATCTCAAACATTTTGGCACAAAAGTGTCTGTCTACCGATGCTCCAAGTTTTTATCCAATGCGAGCGACAGTGATAAATTTAGTGCGTGTTCACACTGTCTTGTATAAGGTTATGCTCAGAGCCGGCTCCAGGTTTTTGTGGACCCCTGGAGAAAAAATCTCAGTGAGCCCCTTTAACACATGTCACGATTCATGATGCATAGATATGGCAGAGAAATATAGGTATAGTACAATGCCAAAGATTTCACTTACTTGTTCCAATACATGAGTGATATCTATTGTAAATTCTACAATAGCTCAGGAGTCGGCAAATCCTCGCAGCGCATGGATGCAAAAGTTTTCATTTTAGACCGGACAGTATAGTCCTCCATACAGTATAATGGGCCCCATATATTGCTACATACAGTATAATGGACCCCATATATTGCTTTATTCAGTATAATGGACCTCATATATTGCTCCATACAGTATAATGCCCTATATAATGCTCCATGCAGAATAATGAACCCCATATAATGCTCCATACAGAATAAGGGGGCCCCATTATTGCTCCATACAGAATAATGGGCCCCATGAAATGCTCCACACAGAATGGGCCCCATATAATGTTGCATACAGAATAATGGTCCCCAAATAATGCTCCATACAGAATAGGCCCCATATAATGCTCCATAGAGTATGGGCTCCATATAATGCTCCATAAAGAATGGGCCCCATATAATGCCCCATACATAAAAATACATAATCAAATACTCTCCTCTCCTTGTTCCCCGCTGGTCGCAGGTCCTGTCTCTTCAGCGTCTTCAGTCTCTTTTTTTTACTGCTCAGCAGAGGGCGCACTTTAGTGATGTCATCGTGCCCTCTGCCCTGAGACGTCATTGAGTCAGAAGATGTGGAAGAAACAGGACCTGCGGCCAGCAGGGAACAAGGAGAGGTGAGTATTTCAAACAGTTTAAAGCACAGAGGGAGTGGGGGGGCACCGGGCCCCCCGACTCACGGGCCCCATAGTGTGTTGGTGTCCCTGACGGCGAGTGGGCCCCCTTGCTTGATCAGGGACCCGGCACTTGCCTAGGAGCGCCGGGTGCTGACGCCGGTCCAGATTGCCCTGTCTAAAAAAACAAATAAAAGGAAATCTGCCCGAGTGTCCAGTAAGTCTACATTTTTAAGACTGGTAATATAGCAATCTGTTGTTATTAATTAAAGGGGTTGTACACTGCTATTTAAAATATGCCAAAGCGTTTTTATGATTAAAAGTAACTTCTTTATAATTACCTCCCTCTGCCTTTTCTGCCTGTGAGTGGCGCTATCACTGGTCACTCACAGGCAGACTGGACGTCAGTCGGGGGTCACGTGATGCCTGTGAGCAGCCAGTGATAGCGCCACTCACAGGCAGAAAAGGCAGAGGGAGGTAATTACTAAGAAGCTGCTTTTCATCATAAAAACACTTTGGCATATTTTAAATAGTAGTGGACAAGTCCTTTAATACTATTCTTATTTTTTCCACATTTGAAAACTTTCAATATTTTAAATTGCATTGTTTTGGATTGCTTTTGGCTTTCATTCACCCATGACCATTTTTGCAGGGACACTTGACTCAGCCCTTCAACCTTTCACTGCATCCATTTGCCATGCTCACCGCTCCTCAGGCAGCAAAACATGCTTTACAGCACTGTAAGTACATGAAAGTGTGTGACAAACGGTGTGTGCTACAGTATCTTGGATTAATATACAGTCATAAACACCTAAGCATTTATAAGGACACACATAAGGAAACGCACATGTATTTGTGTGCATACAAACAATATGCACACGGCTCAATTATATATCCAAGGTTTATCAGTTAGTATATAGCAAAGTAAATATCACAGTATGAATTAATCAATAAAGATCAAGCATTAGTGAGCACATATAGGGAAACTACCGTAATATATATTTATATGTATACGCAGAATATGCATGCGATTCAACTATATAGCCAAAAGGTAAGCAAATGAAGATCAAACAAAAACATAATGCTAACACCTGTCAGACACGGAGAATCAAATACGCATACACACATATATGATAGAGCAGTAAAAAGTGCTTAATTACTGTTGTACTTAAATATAGGTATCCAGGAGCCCATCAATTATGTACAACACTAATTAAGCACTATTTACTGCTCTATCATATACAGTGGGGAAAAAAAGTATTTAGTCAGCCACCAATTGTGCAAGTTCTCCCACTTAAAAAGATAAGAGAGGCCTGTAATTGACATCATAGGTAGACCTCAACTATGAGAGACAACATGAGAAAACAAATCCTGAAAATCACAATTTTTCAAATTTTGGTGGAAAATAAGTATTTGGTCAATTACAAAAGTTCATCTCAATACTTTGCTATATATCCTTTGTTGGCAATGACAGCGGTCAAACGTTTTCTGTAAGTCTTCACAAGGTTGGCACACACTGTTGCTTGTATGTTGGCCCATTCCTCCATGCAGATCTCCTCTAGAGAGGCAACACAGACTTTCAACTGCCTCCAAAGGTTTTCTATAGGGTTTAGATCTGGAGACTGGCTAAGCCACTCCAGGACCTTGAAATGCTTCTTACGAAGCAACTCCTTCTTCGCCCTGGCGGTGTGCTTGGGATCATTGTCATGCTGAAAGACCCAGCCTCATTTCATCTTCAATGCCCTTGCTGATGGAAAAGAGGTTTGCACTCAAAATCTCACGATACATGGCCCTATTCATTCTTTCATGTACAAGGATCAATCGTCCTGGTCCCTTGGCAGAGAAACAGCCCCAAAGCATGATGTTGCCACCTCCATGCTTCACAGTAGGTATGGTGTTCTTTGGATGCAACTCAGCAATCTTTCTCCTCCAACTACGACGAGTTGTGTTTCTACCAAACCGTTCTACTTTGGTTTCATCTGACCATATGACATTCTCCCAATACTCTTCTGGATCATTCAAATGCTCTCTAGCAAACTTCAGACGGGCCCGGACATGTAATGCCTTAAGCAGGGGGACACATCTGGCACTGCAGGATCTGAGTCCCTGGCATCGTAGTGTGTTACTGATGGTAGCCTGTGTAACATTGGTCCCAGCTCTCTGCAGGTCATTCATTAGGTCCCCCCGTGTGCTTCTGGGATTTTTGTTCACCGTTCTTGAGATCATTTTGACCCCGCGGAATGAGATCTTGTGTAGAGCCCAGATCGAGGGAGATTATCAGTGGTCTTGTATGGCTTCCATTTTTTAATTATTGCTTCCACAGTTGATTTCTTCCCACAAAGCTGCTTGCCTATTGCAGATTCAATCTTCCCAGCCTGGTGCAGGGCTACAATTTTATTTCTGGTGTCCTTGGACAGCTCTTTGGTCTTCACCATAGTGGAGTTTGGAGTGTGACTATTTGAGGTTGCGGACAGGTGTCTTTTATACTGATAACAAGTTCAAACAGTTGCCAGTACTACAGGTAATTAATGGAGGACAGAGGAGCCTCTTAAAGAAGTTACAGGTCTGTGAGAGCCAGAAATCTTGCTTGTTTGTAATTGACCAAATACTTATTTTCCACCAAAATTTGAAAAAAATTTCTTTACAAATCAGACTATGTAATTTTCAGGATTTGTTTTCTCATTTTGTCTCTCATAGTTGAGGTCTACCTATGATGTCAATTACAGGCCACTCTCATCTTTTTACATGGGAGAACTTGCACAATTGGCGGCTGACTAAATACTTTTTTCCCCACTGTATATGTGTATGCGTTTTTGATTCTCCATGTATGACGTATTAACATTATGTTTTTGTTTGATCTTCATTTGCTTACCTTTTGCCTATATAGTTGAATCGCATGCATCTTGTGTGTATACATTGTAGGGTTTGATACTCAGTTCTGGTTTAGGTAGGCACAGGAAGCAGTTTCATAAAAATGTTCAGGCAGGTTTATTCAGACTTCATAAACTGCTCAGCATAAGCAAACAAAAAGATTGCCTTTTCAGTCACAGAGGGAAAATGGAAAATAAACAGTCCATACAGTATGGCGGGTTCGCCCACTCAGGTTAGTGTCTTATAGCAAAACACACTGGAGGTCTCGACATCTCCAGCCACAGACACTGAATGAGACACATGGTCTCCATTTTATTTATCAAACCATGCCCCGGGATGGAGATATGTGAGCAGCCACTCCGAACCATCTCTATGACTGGGTTTTCTCTACCCCCAGATCACCACCTAACACATGTGTATGGGCCATATCTAACACCCTGTGTCTGTACAGCCATGGCACCAGTAACTGCTCTATTACTTCCCCTCTGAGCTTTGTGACCCAATATAGTAACTCCTCATTTACGGCAAAATATGGATATCGAATGTCAGTCCCCAGCTCTTGATCCATTAAGAACAGTCGCATTATCAAACTCCCCTTTAGAGTTAAAGGGGTTTTCCCAAGAACAAAAGTTCTCTTTAATCAATCGATCTTGGAATAATAATAACTTCCACAATTGTATGTGTTTAAATAAAATGTTCCTGTGCTGAGATAATCTTATAAATGTTCCCCCTGTGTAATGGCTGTGTCTGACCATGTACGGAACATGGTCTGATCATAGCACATCTCCTGGGCTGGGAAGGAGGCAAAAGAGTATACTGACATTACAGCAGGGGATCACAGTTGATTCTTTTTGTGAGATAAAACATTTCTCTGCCTGTTTTTAAACAATGTTTTACTTCAAAGAAAGAATGCTGAAATGTCTGTATAGTCTTTTGCTTCTTCCCCTGCCCAGGAGATGTGGTATGATCAGACCATGTTCCTCAACAGTCAGACACAGCCATTACACAGTACACAGCAGGGGCACATTTATAAAATTATCTCAGGACAGGGACATTTTATTTAAACACATCCAATTGTGGAAATTATTATCATTCCAAGATCTATTGATTGCAATGAACTTTTGTTCATGGGAAAACCCTTTTAGGCTGTGTGCCCACGATGCGTTTTTTAAGCGTTTCCGCAGCGGAAATAACGCTGCAGAAACGCTTACAAAACACATGGTAGAAGGCCTGCCATGTTCCCTAATGATAATCCGCATGTGCTGTGCACATGCTGCGGAAATTTCCGCTGCGGATTATCATTGCGGAAAAAAATGCAGCACTACCAATTATTTTGCTGAAGTGCTGCGTTTTCGCTGCCATTGACTTGCATTAGAACGTGCCAATTCCAAAAGACTGCATCTGTACTTGCGTAATTGGCGCGTTCTAATGTGCGGATGGTACCCGGGTGTGGAGGACAGGAGACTCTCCTCCGGACCCAGGTACCATTAAAAGCTGTAAAAAAAAGAATAAAATAAAAAATAAAGATTATATTCACCTTCCGACGGCCCCCGGACTCCTTCCCTGTGCTTTCCTGCAGATCGCGCAGGACTGAAGGACCTGCGGTGACGTCACAGTCAAGTGACGGCAGGTCCTTCAGTACAGCGTACCGCGATCTGCCGGCAGCCAGCACAGGAGCGCAGCAAGACTGCAGGGGCCATCGGAAGGTAAGTATAGGTTTATTTTTTATTTTTTGACATTCTCTCAGGTCACACTATATAAATCCATGCCGTTTGCATGGATTTATATAGTGTGACCGAGTTGTCAAGCACTTTCCAAGTGATGCTAAAATCGCTTGGAAAGCGCTTGTCAACCTGCATGCGGAAATGCAAGTGAAGAACGCTTCACATCCGCTTGTCCCTGGCAGGAAAACGCATGTACAATCCGCCTGCATTTTTTTCTGCCAGGGAGATGCAGAAATGCTCAGGAAAAAATCCTGAGCATTTCTGCATCGTGGGCACATAGCCTTAAGTCCCTGAGTTAGGCAGTTCCAAAGCTTCCCCTGGACACCTCCAGCTCTGGGATGTTGGTCTCCGGGGATGCTGCCTCATCCTCATCACAAACAAGCACACAAAAGGGAAATGTTAGAACCCTCCTGTTAGTTTTTTCTATTTTGCTGGTCACATGACTTTTTGCCTATATAATCCAGCTGCGCCCTCCTGGCCTTGCTGGACTTCAGTGTTACATTTACTCTTAAGCTAGCCAGGTGCCTTGTACCTTACTCTGTAGTTTGCTTGGTCTTTTGACCACTAGTACTTCTGTTTGTTTGTTTGTCTTTGCTCTGCTACAATTTCTGCTAGGAGGTGTCCAACTATATCCCAGTCCTTAGTTCTTGTAGGGACCCCTCCCTTATATCTATAGGTCTGTGTTCAGACTAGCCGAGGACTTAGGCGGGTCTGTTCACAAGGAACAGGTCCCCCGCTGCATCGTAGGGAATCAGCTTAGTCCTATTGTAGGGACAGTTTTCCTATCTTTCCTTAGTGTTTGTAGCAGTTCATAACAGTAAGTCCAGCCTAAAAATAAAACACTCTAAGGAAAGAAATCCTGATTTCTGCATGGTGTCGGTTCAGGAGCTGGCTTAACGCCTGCAGGGACTGTCTTTGGAGGTGGCCGAGCTCTAACAACACGTGAGTAGCTGTCCTGGAGCGCATTTTGTCGAACCGAAGGTAGGACTGCCAGATTTTTTTTATGGTAAATGGCAAGATTTTTTTTCCTTTAAAAATGCTTGTTTATTATATTTTCGTTTAAGACCCAGATCCTCGGCGAATGAATCACAACGCATTGGGTTTATAATGTCACTTTTGCGCAAAGAACTACAGGGATGGGCCTTTTCTCTACAACCTACCTAATGATCCGTGTTTTAGATCTGTGGAAGATTTTTTTTCTGCTATGGGGTTTTTGTATGATGATCCTGATCGAGTCTCATCTGCTGAAACTGAATTAAGACGTTTGAAGCAGGGATCAGGTGATGTGGAAAATTATTGTACTTACTTCAGAAGATGGTCGGCTGAAGTGGAATGGAATGACTCAGCATTAAAATGTTTGTTTCTTGATGGTCTAGGTGAAAGGGTTAAGGATCTGCTGATTGCCTTCCCAAAACCTGGAACCTTGCAGGAGGCAATGCAATTAGCCATACGTGTGGACAGGAGACTGCGTGCTAGGAGTAATGAAGAGAAATCTACTGCTATGGCAGCTCCTAGTTTTCAGAGGGTCTGTTCGGAGGGTGGAGAACCGATGGAGATTGGGGCGATGTCACCCCACTCTCAGGAAAAAGACCGCAGGTTTGCTAAAGGATTGTGTTTTTATTGCAGTAAATCTGACCACTTTATTAAGAACTGTGTGCTTTGTTTGAACAAAGAAAAAAAAAAAGAGGTCAGTTACGCCCGTATAGCTTGTTTAAACTCAAAAGGAGTATTTCTTTCTGGATGCACCTCATTCCAGGAGGAGTTGATTGAATTTAGGGTATTTGTGGATTGTGGTTCTACATTCAATGTGATTGATGAGGGTTTTTTGGAAAAATTTAAATTAGAATCCAAACTTTTGTCATCTCCTATTTCTGTGGTTGCTGTTGATGGCTCTTCCTTGAAAGGTATTACTCACAAGGTTTTTGAATTCCCCCTCACCATTAATGGTATCCATCAAGAGAATTTGGATTTGGCAGTATTAAATAATTTGCCTGCTCCAGTGGTTTTGGGGTTACCTTGGTTAAAATTGCACAATCCTGTACTGGACTGGTCTACTAATGAAATTAAGTCTTGGAGTCCTAAGTGTTATGATAGATGTTACAACGGTCGCATTGCTGCTGTGGAAAGAGGGGAATTACCTGTACCTATTCAGGATTTTTGGAAGGTTTTTTCTGAGGAGGAGTCGCAAGTTTTGCCTCCCCATAGGGACTATGATTGTACTATTGAGTTTGTCCCTGGAGCAACTCTTCCCAAGAGTCGCTTATTTAATCTTACTATCCCTGAGAGAAAGGCCTTGGAGGAATACATACAGACAAGCTTGGCCGCCGGTCACATTAGACCTTCTAAGTCACCTGTGGCTGTTGGATTCTTTTTTGTACAAAAAAAAGGACGGCGGTTTACGTCCATATCTGGACTTTCGCGAAATTAATAAAATTACAGTACGCAATTCCTACCCACTGCCATTAATTCCTGACTTGTTCAACCAGTTAGTGGGGGCCAAGTGGTTCTCTAAGATTGATCTCCGGGGGGCATACAATTTGTTACGTGTGAAGGAAGGTGATGAGTGGAAAACTGCTTTTAAAACTACAGTGGGTCATTTTGAGAATCTGGTTATGCCCTTTGGTCTTACCAACGCACCAGCGTTTTTTCAGAACCTTATTAATGACATTCTAAGACCGTTGATCGGTAAGAATGTGGTGGTGTATTTGGATGACATTTTGATTTTTTCGCCGGATGTGGAGTCTCATCGGCAGAGCGTACGTGAGGTATTGCAGTTGTTAAGCGACAATTCACTTTTTGCTTAGCTGGAGAAATGTGAGTTCACTGTGCAGAGAATTAGTTTTTTGGGCTACATTATCTCCAGCGAGGGCTTTGAGATGGACCCGGTGAAGGTTCAGGCTGTTCAGGAATGGCCTAGGCCTATTGGTTTGAAACCAATACAGAGATTTTTGGGTTTCGCCAATTATTACAGAAAATTCATTAAGAATTTTTCTATAATTGTTAAGCCGCTGACCGATCTCACCAGGAAAGGTGCGAATACGGTCCAGTGGACTACTGAGGCCATTGAAGCTTTTGTGTATCTCAAGGAGAGGTTCAGTTCTGCCCCCATCCTTATGCAGCCTGATGAGACCAAGCCTTTTTTGGTCGAGGTTGATGCTTCTTCGGTGGGGGTCGGTGCTGTTTTGTCTCAGGAAAACAAGGATGGAGTACATCCCTGTGCTTTTTTTCAAAAAAAATTTCTGAGACCGAACTTAATTACGATGTCGGTAATCGGGAATTGCTGGCGATTAAACTCGCATTTGAACATTGGCGTCATCTCTTGGAAGGTGCTAAATTTCCCATTCAGGTTTTTACTGATCATAAGAATCTGATCTATCTTGATGCTGCCAAGCGCTTGAATGCCCGTCAAGCTAGGTGGGCACTTTTTTTTTTCGCGGTTTAATTTTTCTGTTACTTACATTCTGGGTACCAAGAATGTAAAAGCTGATGCTTTATCTCGCAGGTTTTCTCCCATGGTTGTTACCGAGGAGGAGGAGAGCATTTTACAGGAAGGTGTTGTGATAGCAGCATTGGACTCCGTTTTGGAAGATGGGATTCTGAAAGCCCAGGAGGATGCCCCATCTAACACTCCCCATGGGAGGTTGTTTGTGCCTAGGAACTTTAGGAGAGATTTGTTTGTGGAGTGTCATGAGTCTTGGTTGGCAGGTCATCCAGGAATTCCGGAGACTAAGAGACTTGTAGGTCGCAGTTTTTGGTGGCCTGGGTGGCAGAAGGAAGTCATTAAGTGGGTGCGTCAATGTACTGTGTGTGCTAGATCTAAGTCTTCACATGCTCCTGCTGCGGGGTTGCTTTGCCCTCTGGAGGTTCCTAGTGCTCCTTGGACGCATCTTGCTATGGATTTTATTACTGACCTTCCTGCCTCTGAGGGTTTCACTGTTATCTGGGTGGTTGTGGACCGTTTTAGCAAGATGTGTCACTTGGTTCCCTTCATCAAACTGCCCTGCACCAAGACACTCGCTAAGGCTTTTGTTAAAGAAATTGTCAGGCTCCATGGCGTTCCTACCGACATTGTTTCCGATAGGGGACTTCAGTTCGTGGCTCGTTTTTGGTGTGCCTTTTGTGACAGGTTGGGAGTCCATTTGTCATTTTCATCTGGTTATCATCCTGAGTCTAATGGACAGACAGAAAGAAAGAACCAGGATGTTAAACAGTTTTTGCGTTGTTTTGTGGCTGACAATCAAGAGGGGTGGTCTGAGTTTCTGCCACTGGCTGAATTTGCTCTTAACAACCATACATCCTCTTCTGCTGGGTGTTCTCCTTTTTTTTGTTGTACTGGGAGACATCCGTCGTTTGGGTCATTCTCCAAATTGGTATCGGCTGTGCCGGAGGAGGAGAATTTTTCCGGTGATTTGGAGAGAGTTTGGACTGATGTACGTCATAACCTTCAAGAGGCTAACAAAAAATCCAAGAGGTACTTTGACAGGAAACGTCAAGAGTAGTGTTGAGCGAACATGCTCGACACTGCTCGGTACTCGCCCGAGCATCACGCTACTTGGGATGTTCGGCGAGCACCGAGCATTTCCGGGTTACTCGGGCGGGAGCTCGGGTCTCCGCCCTGCATGTTTGGCACTCTTTACAGAGCCAATGAACATGCAGGGATTGCCAGCCAGTCACTGTAATGCTGCAGCCATGTTGGTTGTGGGCATTACAGTGATTGGCTGGCCGCACAGCGTCACCTCGAGTATTTAAAACCGGGCGCCGCCATCTTGGACACAGTCGCTCCGGATTAGACAGTGTAGGGACAGCGCTGCTGATTTAGGGAGAGCTATAAACTGCGAAATAGTTAGTGTAGGGTCTGTAAAGGCTGCCAGAACAAACAAACAGTCCTTTTCAGGACTAATATCCATCCCAGATACCAAGCAGGCAGGCTGTATAGGAGACACAGTGGTTATACCAGCAAACGCTGCATTACAGTCCTGTGTGCTCCTGTTGCTGAAATTGCTGGACTTAGCACCAGGTGTCGGGGGCCAGGAAAAATCCTTTTTTTTTCATCTAAATCCTCCTTTTTTTTCCTCCTTCACACTGTACAAATACCCGTCTTATTAACCTTTTGGTGTGCCCCCCCCCCCCCAAAAAAAAGCGTGTCTCTGATTTTTCAGACACAAATATAATGGTTGAAAATAGTCTGGTGTAGGCTAGAAAAACAGAAGTGTTGTTTTGCACTTCCACGGTTCAAACCTCTGTATTATCCATTTTGGGCCATTTATATCTAAAAAAAAAAAAACAGTTTGAGTGTGTCGCTCACTGTTCAGCCGCAAATCTATATATTTAAAAAAGTCTGGCATACCCCAGTAAACAATAACTGTGGTTTTGCCATCCCACGGTAAAAAATCTCTATTATTCAGGTTTTGGTATATTTTCCGTAAAGAAAAACAGTAGTGTCTCCTGACTGTTGTGACACAAAAATATATCTGTTGAAAATAGTCTTGTGTAGGCCCGACATCCCAGTGTGGTTTCGCAGTTCCACTGGTCAAATCGCTGTACTATCCAGTTTTGGGCCTTTGGTATCTAAAAAAAAAGCAGTTTGAGTGTGTCGCTCACTGTTCAGCCGCAAATATCTCTATTTAAAAAAGTGTGGTATACCCCAGTAAACAATAACTGTGGTTTTGCCATCCCACGGTAAAAATCTCTATTATTCAGCTTTTGGTAGTTTTTTCCGTAAAGAAAAACAGTAGTGTCTCGTGACTGTTGTGACACAAAAATATATCTGTTGAAAATAGTCTTGTGTAGGCCCGACATCCCAGTGTGGTTTCTCAGTTCCACGGGTCAAATCGCTGTACTATCCAGTTTTGGGTCTTTGGTATCTAAAAAAAAAGCAGTTTGAGTGTGTCGCTCACTGTTCAGCCGCAAATATCTCTATTTAAAAAAGTGTGGTATACCCCAGTAAACAATAACTGTGGTTTTCCTCTTCCACGGTTCTAATCTATTCTTTATTACCCTTTTTCCATTGATAGTGCAAGTGTAAGCTATTTTACTTCATTTACAATGGGCAAGGCGCGTGGCAAGGGACGTGGAAGTGGACGTTCTGGTGATGGTTCGTGCAGAGGACGGTCCCGTGGCCAAGGTGAAAATGTGCCACAACCAACAGCCACATCTTCTCGCTCCCACTTCTTGACCGAATTACTAGGGAAGCACAGAACAACACCAGTATTGAGAACTGATCAGTGTGAACAGGTTATTAATTGGATAGCAGATAATACTTCCAGTTACCTGGGCACCACCCCCTCCGGTCTGTCTTCCACACGGTCAACTCTTAGTAGCCGTGAGTCTCGACCGCATACTCCTCCTCACCCTGATGCTCCTTCCTCCCACCATGCCGAGTGTCGTCAGACAGCAAGTGATCCCACACTTGGACACTCTGAAGAGCTGTTCACTGGTCCATTTCCATATTTGGGCCCCTCGCCTGATACGCTTGAAGTGGTGGAAGAGGAGATCCCATGTTGCGATGCCCAAATATTTGAACAGCCACGGCCACAGGAAGTCGACGTTGGCAATCTGTCACAAGAGGTGGACGATGACAAGACACAATTGCCAGGAAGTGAGGAGGAGGATCGTGGTGCGCAAGTGGAAGAGGAGGAGGTGGTGGATGATCTAGTACCTGACCCAACGTGGAAGGAGGACATGCAGAGTGAGGCCAGCAGCACACAGGGGGAGGGAGGCAGAGTACCCCAACAGGCAGGAAGAAGCAATGTGGTGGCCGCAGACAGAAGGCAGGCAACCGTTCCCCGTAACACCAACACGAGGGACGTTGCCAGTACAAGCGGTAGGTATTCCAGAGTCTGGAATTTTTTAAAGACTCTGCTGATAACCCCAAAAAAGCCATATGTTCCACCTGCCATGCCAGCATCAGCAGGGGTGACAAAACTACCAGCCTGACCACCACCAGCATGATCAGGCACATGGCAACAAAGCACCCGACTTTGTGGGGCGAAACCCAGGGTCCACGACCAGTGTCAGCGGGTGTCACTACTGCTTCTTCCACTGTTGTGCGTGCAATAGAACCCCCTGTTGTGTGTTGCAGTCAATCCCCTGTCCATACTGCATGTAAAGATGTCCCCTCCTCTCAGTCTTCACTTGTTATGGCAGTTTCTCAAGAAACAGCATCAACGTCCATGTCCACGTCCCACCGCAGCGTTCAATTGTCCATATCCTAGACCTTTGAACGAAAGCGGAAATTCGCAGCTAACGCCCCACAGGCAACAGTCCTAAATTCGCACATTTCACGACTGCTTGCGTTGGAAATGCTGCCTTTTAGGCTGGTGGAGACGGAATCCTTCCGCAATCTTATGGCGGTGGCTGTCCCTCGGTACTCGGTCCCCAGCCGACACTATTTTGCCCGGTGTGCCATCCCTGCACTACACAAGCACGTGTCCCAAAGCATCTGCCGTGCCCTCAACAACGCAGTTACTGGGAGAGTCCACCTGACAACGGACACGAGGACAAGTGCTTGTGGCCAGGGATGGTACATCTCTCTGACGGCACACTGGGTAAGCATAGTGGAAGCCGGGACCCAGTCGGACCTTGGGACGGAACACATCCTCCCCACACCGAGGATTGCGGGCCCTATGTCAGTCAGAGTTGCCCCCACAGTGTACAGCTCCTGCGCATCCTCCTCCTCCTCCTCATGTTCAGCCTCTATCTCAGATATCACCACATCAGTTACAAGCTGGAAGCATTGCAGTCCTGCCTCCGCCAAGCGGCAACAGGCTGTGTTGAAACTCATAAGCTTAGGTGATAAACCTCACACTGCTTGTGAGTTGTGGACAGCTCTGAAAGAGCAGGCAGATCTGTGGCTGAAACCGCTGAACCTACATCCCGGCATGGTCGTGGCCGTAACCTGGTGGCGGCTCTGAGGCGAGGTGAGATCACACACGTACCATGCCTGGCTCATGTGCTTAACCTCGTGGTTCAGCGGTTTCTTAAATCGTACCCCGAGTTGCCAGATCTGCTCGTGAAAGTACGCCGCCTGTCAGCTCATTTTCGCAAGTCGGCTACAGCTTCCGCCGCCCTTGCTGTGTTGCAGCAGCGTTTGCAGCTTCCGGCACACCGACTGGTGTGTGATGTCCCCACACGTTGGAACTCTACCCTCCACATGTTGCAAAGGATTTGTGAGCAGAAGAGAGCAGTTGTGGAGTACCAGCTGCAACAAGGCCGTCGATATTCAGGTCAGACTCCACACATAAGACCTCAGGAGTCGACCTGGATGTCTGACATATGTACCATCCTGAAAAACTTTGAGGAGGCCACCAAGATGGTGAGTGGCGATGACGCCATCATTAGTGTCAGCATCCCACTTGTCTGTCTTTTGCAATGCTCTCTGCAGAGAATTAAAGAGGAGGCATTGCAGCCAGAGTATGATGAGATGGATCAAGAAGCCGTAGCGGCCGATTACACACAGCCCAGCCTCATCTCATCCCAACGTGCATTGGGGGACAATGAGGGAAAGGAGGAGGAGGAGGAGGAAGAACAGGAGCTGCTATCATGCGTTGTAGACGGCAGTACCTGTACAAGTGTCATACCGTCGGTTCAGCGTGGGTGGCCTGAGGACAGGGGGGAGGAGGAAGAGGAGGAGGAGGAGGAGGAGGAGGAGAGAATGGTCAGTCGTCATCTTGGTGAGGACACGGAAATCTTGCCCGTTACCAGTCTGGCACGCATGGCTGACTTTGTTACGCTGCCTTAACCGTGACCCTCGCGTTGTCAAAATGTTGGGTGACAGTCATTACTGGTTGGTGACACTTGTAGACCCCCGCTACAAGGAGAACTCTCACTCTCTTATTCCTGAGGTGGAGAGGTCTTCAAAAATGGGGCAGTACCAGAAGGCCCTTGCTGCAGAACTCTTAAAAAAATTCCCATCTGAACACGCTAGCGGCAGAGGTCACAGTTCGTTGCCCAACCAAGGCGTACAGGCGAGAGAGATGCAACTCCAATCCAGCAGAGGCAGGGGAACACTGTCAACGTTCTGGGACAGTTTTCTGACACCCGCCCAGCTTACAGGCCCTGAGGCGCGGGGTACTCTCACAAGGAGTGGAAAGTTTCAAAAGATGGTGAGGGAGTACCTTGCCGATCGTACCAGCGACCTCCGTGATTCCTCTGTGCCTTTTAATTATTGGGTATCCAAGCTGGACACTTGGAATGAACTCGCTCTGTACGCCTTGGAGGTCCTGGCCTGCCCTGCCGCTAGCGTGTTATCGGAGCGTGTTTTTAGTGCCGCTGGGGGAATTATAACTGATGAGCGCACTCGCCTGTCAACTGACAATGCTGACAAGCTGACCCTTATCAAAATGAACAAGGGCTGGATTGGGCCAGACTTCTCATCACCACCAAATGACAGCAGAGTAACATAAAGTCAAATCCACTGTGTTATTTCGGGAGGTGTATTCACATGCACCGCTTCACACACACACATGGGTATACTCTTCCTCGTTTCGGCTGTTTTATCTTCTTCTCCTTATCCTCAACCTCCACCACCACTATACCACCAGGGTGCCAGCATTGCAAGTTCCTCCTTCCTTATTTTTGGCAGGTTTTGCTTGGAAGGCATAAGCAAATACTATGGGACACCCACTCCCCAATAATGGGACTTATGTTTGTAATATGCTGTACTGCATGGCTCTTGTAAGGGGCATTGCAAGTTGCTCCGTCCTAATTTTTGGCAGCTTTTGCTTGCAAGGCATAAGCAAATACTATGGGACACCCACTCCCCAATAATGGGAATAATGTTTGTAATATGCTGTACTGCATGGCTCTTGTAAGGGGCATTGCAAGTTGCTCCATCCTAATTTTTGGCAGCTTTTGCTTGCAAGGCATAAGCAAATACTATGGGAGACCCACTCCCCAATAATGGGACTTATGTTTGTAATATGCTGTACTGCATGGCTCTTGTAAGGGGCATTGCAAGTCGCTCCTTCCTAATTTTTGGCAGCTTTTGCTTGCAAGGCATAAGCAAATACTATGGGAGACCCACTCCCCAATAATGGGACTTATGTTTGTAATATGCTGTACTGCATGGTGTAACGGGTCTGGGAGGCAGAACCCCTGAGCAACTATACAAGGGGGCGGTCCTTGTAAGGAAGCGGGTGGCTCCCAGGGAAGATGGGCAGGTAGTCACGGCAAGTGACAGGGACAGTCTCTGGGTAGAAGGGCAGGTAGTCACGGCAAGTGACAGGGACAGTCTCTGGGTAGAAGGGCAGGTAGTCACGGCAAGTGACAGGGACAGTCTCTGGGTAGAAGGACGGGTACTCACGGCAAGTGACAGGGACAGTCTCTGGGTAGAAGGACAGCAGGCAGGTGACTGGTGAGCGCTCCCAGGTGAGCGGGCGAGAGTCTCTGGACAGGCAGGTGGTCACGGCAAGTGACGGCAGAGCCTCCAGGTAGGCTAGCAGGCAGGTAGCAGGTGAGCGCTCCTAGGTGAGCAGGCGAGAGTCTCTGGACAGGCAGGTGGTCACGGCAAGTGACGGCGGAGCCTCCAGGTAGGCTAGCAGGCAGGTAGCAGATGAGCGCTCCCAGGTGAGCGGGCAGGCTGGTCCATAGACAGACTGACAGGTGTCGGAAGGCAGACCGTCGGACCGCAGGCTTGCAAGCAGGTAAACGGATATCAGGCAGGTATCAAGCAGGAATCTGGCAGGTGACTGGCAGGAAACAGGCAGGAATCTGGCAGGTGACTGGCAGGTAACAGGCAGGAATCTGGCAGGTGACTGGCAGGTAACTGGTAACGGGACCTGAGGGCTGAAGCAGAGTGAAGGCTTTGCAACAACATTGCTCGGGCACCTCCATTTTGGAGGAGGTGCCTTATATATGGTGAAGTCCTCCGGCCATTGGCCGGGGTCTCCTTAGGACGGCGCGCGCGGCCCTTTTAAGAGAGGGGGAGCGCGCACGCGCCCTAAGCACCGTGGCCGGGAAGCAGCGCGCGCTGCCAGCAGAGCGGGAGGAAGACGCCAGGCACAGAGCGGAGAGGTGAGGGGAACAGCGTCCCTGCCTAGCAGGAGGCAGGGACGCCGACGCTACACATGGCTCTTGTAAGGGGCATTGCAAGTTGCTCCGTCCTAATTTTTGGCAGCTTTTGCTTGCAAGGCATAAGCAAATAATATGGGACTGCCACTCCCCAATAATGGGACTTATGTTTGTAATATGCTGTACTGCATGGCTCTTGTAAGGGGCATTGCAAGTTGCTCCGTCCTAATTTTTGGCAGCTTTTGCTTGGAAAGCATAAGCAAATACTATGGGACACCCACTCCCCAATAATGGGACTTATGTTTGTAATATGCTGTACTGCATGGCTCTTGTAAGGGGCATTGCAAGTTGCTCCGTCCTAATTTTTGGCAGCTTTTGCTTGGAAAGCATAAGCAAATACTATGGGAGACCCACTCCCCAATAATGGGACTTATGTTTGTAATATGCTGTACTGCATGGCTCTTGTAAGGGGCATTGCAAGTTGCTCCATCCTAATTTTTGGCAGCTTTTGCTTGCAAGGCATAAGCAAATACTATGGGACACCCACTCCCCAATAATGTGACTTATGTTTGTAATATGCTGTACTGCATGGCTTTTGTAAGGGGCATTGCAAGTTGCTCCGTCCTAATTTTTGGCAGCTTTTGCTTGCAAGGCATAAGCAAATACTATGGGAGACCCACTCCCCAATAATGGGACTTATGATTGTAATATGCTGTACTGCATGGCTCTTGTATGGGGCATTGCAAGTTGCTCCGTCCTAATTTTTGGCAGCTTTTGCTTGCAAGGCATAAGCAAATACCATGGGAGACCCACTCCCCAATAATGGGACTTATGTTTGTAATATGCTGTACTGCATGTGACGCGCCCCCTGGGCCATGTGTACACGTGTGTGGAATACCCGGTGCCGGGTCTCTGGGGTCTGTAGTCTCCGTGGCGGTGACCCGGTCCCGTGGCTCAGGCTGGTCAAACCAGTGGCAGTCTTTCTTAGGTTTTGAGGTTAATTGTCCGACTGCGCCACCCGTGGATTGCGGTCAGGGAGTACCACCGCTGCGAGGCAGACCGCTGAGGCTGGTGTTGTGTGCGCAGCAGAGAATGGGATAAGGAGTATAGCCTCAGGGCAGTGAGTGTGGATGATGGGGGTGATGGTGCACGAGCGCAGCAGGAACGACTCAGAGTCTTTGCAGTGCAGTTCAGGGTCTTTACTGATGATTATAAGGTAGACCCTCCCGGGAGTACTGGCTAGCATAAGAGGCCTGGTCAGTCTGTGAGCAAGCAGGAGTTCCCCTGGCCAGGTGGAGTTGTAGGCCTCCCCGTCTGTCTGCACTCTTCCTGGCTACCTTGCTGTAAGTGGGTAGAAGTAGCCCACGTCCCTGAGTGTACCGTGTAGTGCTCACCCGTATGGCTGGTGACTTGGGGCCTTCTGTTAGCCTCCACTCCACGACGGCGGTGCTGGTCCCTTGCTTGTGACTGAGCCTCCGGGCTTCTATGGCCAGAGGACCTGAAATCCCCTGCCGGCTGGTTTCTGCTGCTGGATATATAAGTCCTCACAGCCTCGGACTCCTGTGTCCGGTTCCTATTGTCTTCTGCCAGGGCGAGCTCTGCTCAGCTTCCAGCCCTTGGTCTTTAGCTCCTAGCTCCTACAGAGCTCCTTGCTGTTACTTTCCCTTGCTCTCACTCTGACTCTGACTGTTCTCTGTTCTCTGACTCACTCAACCCCGCCCCAGATCCAGTTTATAAGGGCAGAATTCTCCCCTCCCAGGACTGGGGCAGGAGGATGTTGCATGTTTAAGGGATCCTGACCAGGAAACCTCCCACTTGCTCTCCGATGTAATATCTCTATTACTGTGGTGACCAGACCCCTGGGGTGCCACACATGGCTCTTGTAAGGGGCATTGCAGTTCCTCATAATTTTTGGAAAGCCTTCCATTCACTGCTTAGGCCAACAGTGCACAGGAGACCCAGTTGCTATAAATGGAAAAAAAGGTTTAGTTAACGCCCTCTGACCTCCATGTCATTTCATTTTTGGTAGGCATTGCACTCACTGTATGCCCTATAACTGTGTAGCCGAACCGCTCCTTTTGTTACAGAAACATATACTACAAGACATATCTGGTTGACTGGCCTGATATTGATGTGAATGGTCCCTGTTCCTCCTGCTCTTTCTCCTTTGCCACTACCTCATCCATCATTTATCACCTGAAGCTTTGTTTTAACGGGAGTCATAGAACTTGGATAGTAGCAGGAAAACATCCAGCAATCCTCGGAGGAGGTAGGATATGCGCCAAAACGCTGACCACCTCAGGCCTAGCCGCTACTACATACATGCGCTTGCATTACAACAAAACAAAGCAGATGCTAACTTCTATCATCCTCATCATGCTCCTCACCTTGGCACTCTCAACTCCCCTGATGGAGAAGCCAGGGCCCACCGGAGGAGTCTGATAGTCCGGTGGGCTCGGCCAATGCTGCCCTAAAGCAGGCCAGGCTGAGAAAAGTGTGGGAAAGGTTACCGGGACAAATAGGGGTGGCTGGGGACCGAGTATGGACACCCGGCCACCCCCTGGAGGCTGGGGAGCAAGCGGGGACACCCGGCCACCAGGCGACTGGGGACTGAGTATGGATACCAGGCCGCCGACACAGCCATGGCGTGGTGGCCAGATTCCACCTCCATATGCCTAAAAGGCCCAATTTAAAGTGCAAGCAAGCAGTATGGTATTGCAGCCTGGGGGTGGGTGGGTGGCAGGCTGCATACTTGCGCTTGCATTGCAAGGAATGGGAGAGGTACAATTGAACACTGCCCTGGGACAAGGACTTGAATGGGGATAGTTGCAAGTCTGCAACGACAGGTGCAAGGTGGGAGGCATCTTCGCATGTACCATGAACAGGGGTTTGGCATGCACACACTACAGCGGAATAGGCTCTCCTTCCCACTAAATGCACTGGGGAGGGCACAGGTAATGTTTTGGTATACGCGCTTACTCTTATGTATAAGGCACACGAGGACAAATAGGGGCGGCTGGGGACTGAGTATGGATACCTCGCTGCCGAAGCAGCCATGAGGTAGTGGCCAGCTTCGGCCTCCTCCAAACTAAAAGGCCCCATTTCAAGTGCAAGCTAGCAGTATGGAATTGCAGTCTGGGGGTGGGTGGGTGGCAGGCTGCACACTTACACTTGCATTAAAAGAAAACATAGCAGATGCTAACTTCTGTCATCATCATCATGCTCCTCACCTTGGCACTCTCAACTCCACCGATGGAGAAGTCAGGGCCCACCGGAGGAGTCTGGTTCTCTGGTGGGCTCGTCCAATGCTGCCTAAAGAAACTATACGAACAAGAGAAAAACAAGGTAAATAAATATCATTAAAGACACCTATATATGCGTCCTATAATAATGATAACCAGTATATGGACTTATATAAAAAGCGGACCATCGAAAAATATGCTGCCTAAAGCAGGCCGGGCTAAGAAAAGTGTGTGGGGGATGTTCCAAGGAGAAATAGGGGTGGCTGGGGTCCGTTTATGGACACCTGGCTGCCCCCAGGCGGCTGGGGACCGTGTGTGGACACTCGTCCGCGGGGAGGCTGGGGACCGAGTATGGACACCCGGCCGCCGGGCGGCTGGGGACTGAGTATGGATTCCAGGCCGCCAACACAGCCATGACGTGGTGGCCAGATTCCGCCTCCACATGCCTAAAAGGCCCAATTTCAAGTTCAAGCAAGCAAGCAGTATGGTATTGCAGCCTGGGGGTGGGTGGGTGGCAGGCTGCATACTTGCACTTGTATTGCAAGGAATGGGGAGGTACAATTGAACACTGCCCTGGGACTAGAACTTGCATGGGGATAGTTGCAAGTCTGCATCTTCTGATGCGGCAAGGATCACTTATGATGGGCACACATTTAGACAGTGACCTGGGAGTCAGAGATGCTTCCAGGGGTCTTCCCCATGCTGTTCCCATGTCTTTTCAGCACTTTATGCATGTGTCACACAGCACATGGCCAGATAAGGTTGTAATATGTTAAAATGACATTTCCCAGTGAATGCATTTGTCATAGTTGAAAGCAATACAAAAGTGCAAAAAACGCATAAAAAATGCTACTTGTGAACATAGCCGAAGGTGTGGAGGAGTATTTTTGTTTTTGGTCATTTATTTTAACTTATACACAAGTCTTTTCCCTGGAAAGGATGTTCCTTAACATATTTCACAGGAAAAAAGTTTCACTTTCGTTTTTGAACGTTTTATTGTGAGCCCGTAAAAGTGG
Source organism: Phyllobates terribilis (assembly GCF_046119375.1). Classification (NCBI taxonomy): domain Eukaryota; kingdom Metazoa; phylum Chordata; class Amphibia; order Anura; family Dendrobatidae; genus Phyllobates; species Phyllobates terribilis. The sequence goes on from NW_027362769.1 coordinate 20,647,014, forward strand.
CTTAATACCTCTGACCACGTTGTTGACAGCCATGACCTGGGGGTCAGAAATGCTTCCTGGGGCGATCCCCATGCTGTCCCCATGTCATTTGAGCACTGTCACTATCGTTTTGGGCACTTGTTAGGCTTTTAAAAGACTGCCGGGGGTGCCACCGCAAAAATGCTCGAGTCTCCCATAGACTAACATTGGGCTCGTTGCTCGGGTCGAGCACCCGAGTATCACGGCGAGCTCGGCCCAAGCTTCGAGCACCCGAGCATTTTAGTGCTCGCTCAACACTAGTCAAGAGGTTTTGTTTACTGTTGGTGACATGGTTTGGTTGTCCTCTAGGAATCTACGGTTGAGGATTCCTTCTAAGAAATTGGGCCCGAAGTTTGTGGGTCTGTTTAAGGTGCTTCAGGTAGTTAACCAATCTACTGTTAGGTTGGAAGTTCCTACCTCCTGGAAGATTAATCCGGTGTTTCATGTTTCCTTATTGAAAAAAGCTGATGTTTCTGATAGGGACGCCACTGTCTCTGTTCCTCCGGTGGAGGAAGACGGTGAATATGAAATTTCTCGCATTCTTAATTCTAGATGGCATAGAGGGAGATTGCAGTATCTCGTCGCTTGGAAAGGTTTCGGTCCCGAGGATAACTCCTGGGTAAGGGCGGATGATGTCTCTGCTCCTAGACTTGTCGGAGCATTTCACAGGAGGTTTCCTGATAGACCTGGGCCTGGAGGATCCAGAGGATCCTCATAGAAGAGGGGGTACTGTTAGAACCCTCCTGTTAGTTTTTTCTATTTTGCTGGTCACATGACTTTTTGCCTATATAATCCAGCTCCGCCCTCCTGGCCTTGCTGGACTTCAGTGTTACATTTACTCTTAAGCTAGCCAGGTGCCTTGTACCTTACTCTGTAGTTTGCTTGGTCTTTTGACCACTAGTACTTCTGTTTGTTTGTCTTTGCTCTGCTACAATTTCTGCTTGGAGGTGTCCAACTATATCCCAGTCCTTAGTTCTTGTAGGGACCCCTCCCTTATATCTATAGGTCTGCGTTCAGACTAGCCGAGGACTTAGGCGGGTCTGTTCACAAGGAACAGGTCCCCCGCTGCATCGTAGGGAATCAGCTTAGTCCTATTGTAGGGACAGTTTTCCTATCTTTCCTTAGTGTTTGTAGCAGTTCATAACAGGAAACCTGTCAGCTGTGGCCTGTGACGAGGATTCTTCGGGAGCATCCTGACTGTTGTCTGGGCAACCAGGCATCCTCCATTCCCCCACAAGTCCCAAAATAATGCAAAGTCACATCCTATTATAGCAGGGTGTAATAGATCCATGACTACTCCCACCTCATGGGACTCAGTGCCACAGTTCAAGTTTATGACCACTTGGGCAACAGGGTAGTCTTTAGCGTCCCCATGGATAGAGCGGACACCCCCCCCCCACTTCCTCAGAATCAGCCGATGATGAATTGTGGTCCTCACTAGGGTTACCAAACTCCCCGCTTCCAATAGACCAGTCATTTGCACTCCATTCACTGATATGGGGCATGCCTGCAGTTTCTTGTCTGGTTGAGGGACAGCACTGCAGGCAGGTTATACAAAATACGAGTAGTGCTGTCCTATTCTGAAGTTCATTGGTTCGTTGGTCATGGGGCACCAGTTGACTATGTGAGCTGTGGTGTGACATCTCGAACAAATCACGTTATTGGATAGGGCCTTTGGCAGCAACTCAGACGCCTCTTGAGCTCTTGGATGCCCCCCAGATGTGGCTCTGCTTGCCCACTTTTGGGTGTCTTCCACCCTTTGGGTGTCGCAGAGTGCATCTTCTTACAGTCACCACTGTACTTACGAGAGCTTCAATCAGCAAGATATTTTGAGTAAACAGTATTTACTTCATACTGGTTAAACATGAGATACAATTCAGTGTCACACAGTCCGTGTGCTGCTGACATAACACATTCAGGAAAGGAAGAAAAACACAGGAAGTAAAAACAACCAGCAATTGAGAACTTTCCTCCCCACCATTACAGCAAGCATATAACTTTACACACTATCACCATCTGCTGTCTGGTTAGTATAAAGTCCTCCTTTCACTTATAATAAGTCCTGATCTGTTGCATATGCCAACACCCTTCTCAACAGTAAGGACTTATTCAATCAAACCCAACTTTTTTATTAGTCTCTGGTGTTTATCAGCATTCAACGCCTTCGTGAAGATGTCTGCTGTCATTTCTTCAGTAGGACAATACTCTAACTTCAAGACTCCTTGTTCCTGATGATCTCTTAAGAAATGATATTTCACATCAATATGCTTGGTTCTTGGATTGACTCTTTCCATCTGAGCAAGAACAAGACATCCTTGATTGTCCTCTTTCAGTTTTGTTGGTTCCAACTGTGGTTGTCCTAATTCTGTCAACAATTGTCTTAACCACAGTACTTCTTGACTCGCATGTGCTGCGGCAACATATTCTGCTTCTGTTGAAGACAGTGTCACAATTGACTGTCTCTTACTTGACAAACTTATTGGTCCACCTGAGAGAAAAAAAATATGGCCACTGGTAGATCTTCTGTCAGTTGGAACTCCAGCCCAATCTGCATCAGCATATCCTGTTAAAATGCAATTATCACTTGTGGGTAATTTTAGCTTAACATTGCTAGTTCCTTTCAAATAACACTTTACTCTCTTCACAGGCGGTGAAAGTAGAGATATATGTCCGCGCCGCTGAAAGATCCTCAAGTCAGGAACATGTAATAATATCCTTGTTTATTGGTAAATGCCTACGCGTTTCTGGGTGTTCCACACCTCTTCATCAGGGCACCAACAGATATATCAATGTATGCACTGAAACACTCCATTTATATACAGACAGCAAATGAAAAAAAAGGGTTCAAAAAGGAAGAGCAGAAAAAAAACAAACATAACCTTTGCACCTGAGGCCGTGCAAAGGTTATGACGTCTATGCCACTTGTGAATACAGTTTTTGTGATCATGTGTACATACCTTCATCTGTTCCTTTGGTGTGTCAAAATGATATAATTGTTCATCTGCCTTGACTTTGGTGATCACCTTGTCTCCTGCAATAATTGCACACTCATTGTCTTTGAATTTTACTGTAAGTGCAGGCCTGTAGTGTCTGGGCTTTAGTGTCTGGGTTCCGGCCTGGGCCCATAACCTGTCGCAGAGTGCATCTTCTTACAGTCACCACTGTACTTACGAGAGCTTCAATCAGCAAGATATCTTGAGTAAACAGTATTTACTTCATACTGGTTAAACATGAGATACAATTCAGTGTCACACAGTCCGTGTGCTGCTGACATAACACATTCAGGAAAGGAAGAAAAACACAGGTCGTAAAAACAACCAACAATTGAGAGCTTTCCTCCCCACCATTACAGCAAGCATATAACTTTACACACTATCGCCATCTGCTGTCTGGTTAGTATAAAGTCCTCCTTTCACTTATAATAAGTCCTGATCTGTTGCATATGCCAACATTGGGCACCCCAGTGTGGAGATGCATGCTTCCCTAAGGAACTCTCTGCTTCCTGATACATTTCCATCAGTCCCACCAGGTCATCGGCATTATGGAGTTCTCTCTGGGCAACCCAGGATAGCACTGGTCTCGGAATGGAGTGTATGAACCTGTCCATGACAACCTTCTCCACCATCTGTGCTGGAGAGGAAGATTCAGGTTGCAACCACTTTTGGACCAGGTGTAGGACGTCGAACATTTGCAATAGGCCCAGTGGTGCACCCGTTGGGCCCTGATAGTCAGAATCACTACAAAGCGCGCCAAGATCTCCATTTTCAATTTGGCGTACTCTTTTGCATCCTGCAAGGCCAGGTCATAATAGGCCTTCTGCGTTTCCCTCGTTAGATATGGCACCAGAACCTCCACCCTTTCAAGAACAGTCAGGAACGCCTCGACGTCATCACCCGGGGTCATCTTTTGCAAGGCTCTCCTTACTGTCTTCACCTGGACTTAGGGGTGGGGCGGGCTGCCCTGCCACGGATCACCTTGGTTAGGAGTTCCATCTGCTGTCTGTGCTGTTGCTGCTGTTGCCACTGCTGCTGCTGCCATAGCTGTTGCTGCTGGAGATTAGCCTGCACCAGTTGCTTTATCAGCTCCTCCAAGTTGTTGGCTTTTGCTCATGCAGTCGCTTTAACCCAGGACATGTGGTATCTCCGTGGCAGTCACACTGCCAGACAGGATTTGTGCATGTGCTTCTAGCACCAATTGTAGGGTTTGGTACTCACTCAGCTGCGGTTGAGGTAGGCACAGGAAGCGGTTTTATGAAAATGTTCAGGCAGGTTTATTCAGACTTCATAAACTGCTCAGCATAAGCAAACAAAAAGACAGCCTTTTCTGGCACAGAGGGAAAACAGAAAATAATTAGTCCATACAGTATGGTAGGTTCGCCCACTCAGGTCAGTGTCTTTTAGCAAAATACACTGGAGGTCTTGATACCTCCAGCTACATACACTGAATGAGACACTTGGTCTTCATTTTATTTACCAAACCATACCCCGGGATGGGGATATGTGAGCAGCCACTCCCACCCATCTCTATGATTGCTCGTAAAACCCGCCTTACATCACCAAAGCTACCAATCTCAGTGATACGTATCTCCCCTCAAGGACTTGTCCGGCGGCCATCTTACAACATATAAATATATATTAGTTTCCCTATATGTGCTCACTAATGCATACTTAAAATGCTTGATCTTTATTAGCATCTTTATTCATGATGTGATATTTACTTTGTCGTATACTAACTGATAAACCTTGGATATATAATTGATCCGTGTGCATATTGTTTGTATACACACACAAACACATGTGCGTTTCCTTGTGTGTTCTCATTAATGCATATTGATTTTTTGATTGAGCTTCCTTATCATGCACAAATAATTCTACTACTATGTAATATACTAATATGGCAGCATGGTGGCTCAGTGGTTAGCACTGCATGAATGGGATGTGGAAAATCCGCAGATAAAATCCACTTATGATTTTACCAATAAGAATTAAACCAGGCTAAGTAACAGAAAACTTCCAAAACAAAACAGTTTTATTTAAAACATGACATACCAAAAAAGAGACAAAAACCACAGCTGAAGAAACACAATAAAAGTTCATGTAAATAAATTCACTAAAAAACGCTAAGAAAACCCAGCAAGTAATCTAATTTAGTTAACTGGTGCAGAAATGCTGCAGAAAATCTGCAAAACCAAATAGTCATCGTGGAAACATAGCCTAAACCTAAGAACACTGAAAAACTTTGGGCTCAATTAATTATTGCATTTGTGTCTTCTTTTTGTCTAATTTTTTCCTGCTTTTCATTTGCACATTTTTTAAAGTCTAATTTATAGTGTCATGTTAAAATTTGGGCACCCCTGGTTAAAATTACTGTTATTGTGAACAGTTAAGGAAGTTGAAGATGAAATGAAAAGGCCTAAAATTAAAGATTTTATATAAACTGAAAAATGTTTGCACAATTTTTGCATTGTTTTGTAAGATGTGTACAAAAAGTCGCAAAAAAAGGTTAAAGACAAAAAGGAAAACAATTTTTAATTTTTAACTGTGTGCTTCATTTTGAAGAATTTGGAGAACAAAACAGCAACACATACCACAAGACAAAAAAGAGAGTGACTTACACCCCCCCCTTCACAAATAAAGCAAATTATGCATTTGGGCCTTTGTGTTTAGGTGAGAATAAATTAAACCTTACAACCGGTATGCCTTTAGGGATTAAACAGCAATCAACTTTTTAGTTTTTTTTTTCATTGCCACATTTCAAGAGGAATTGTCAGACTTGTGAGCACCTTAGCTTATAACACATGGATTTTACAGCCATGGATTTTAGGGATAGAGATAAGCAGAACAAAAAAATGCAGAGATCCATGTGGAAAAACAAGGACTATATTTTTTATGTTGATTTGATGTAACAGTTACTCTAACTCCCAGGTTCTCAAGCTGTGATATTTGTACAGGGTATCGGATCTTTGTTGAAGCTGCAGCGGGGCTCAGGGCTGGTGCTGTGGGCCTGCTGCTGCTTATCCTTGCCCTGACACCCCACTATTCCATATGTGCTGTGCTGTAAGGTTTGCTTTGCACTCACTTACTGGTCAGAAGCCTCTGCTGCATCCATTTCCATGAGTCCAGGATAAACTGCACACACATCAGGGGACTTTAGGTTCTTTTTAACAAGTTTAACTTTACTGGACAGTTCAGATACAATAGTCTGCAACATGCAGTATTGGGTACAGCACCCTTCGATTGTTGTTCCAATTACACAGTACATTGCAAGGCTTTGCCTCCCATCTGCTCTGACTGTCCCTACCTCAACAGACTCTGCTGGTCCTAAGGACTACCCATCATGCAACGCAGCTTTTCTGAGACCCACCACCTCTCCCTCTCGTTTTTTTGCCGTCAGGGCTCTTCCACATCGAAGAGAATAAGACATGCATTCCGGCGCCTACTCCAGGCCTCAGGCCCCAGACCACACAGGGATTTCCGCAAGACTTCAGGTGTGTTCTCATACTGCCCGAATGATATCTTCTGGTAGAGCCCACTGCAGCTTGCATCTGAACTTCTACTTGAACATCTCACTGTCTTAGACTCCAACTTACTAAATCAGGAAAATGCAGTCTCTATTCAACTGAGCCATCACCCTCCCATACTGGGCTCGCCCCAAACACATTAACCCTCAACTGGTGAGGTAGGGTTTTTGTCATGCAACTTGTGATGTGGGGTTTCCTATACCCCAGTGTTTAGAAATCTCTTATTTTTACAGAGAATGCAAACATCACGTTTGTTGTAATCGTTTTCTTATTGGCGATTGATTACACATGAGTATAACAAATTTTTGACACCCACAAATGGATGGAAGCTAGTGAGACACGTATCCTCATACCAGCATTTTTCAAAGAATGGCAGCCAAACAAAAATTCCCTGGGGTGTGGCAAACCCCACCTCACCAGTTGAGGGTTAACTGTATTCTAACCTACTCTGTCTCTCCAGCAGTCAGTTGTAACCTTTCACCTACTTAACTAATATGTCCACCACTGCACATTTCCCTTTCATAATTTAACCCTATACTATTCCTTATGTCCTAATCCTAACTCTATGCTTTCCCTATTCACTACACCTTACTCAAATTGTACAATCATTTCATTACATCACAGTAACCAAATCACTTAGTTCTTATAACATTCTATGCATTTTCACATATGATGACAGTCATCAAAATACAATAAAATTACATATCAGAACCATTTTGTAAACATTGTCTTTCAGGAGGCAAGGCATGTGACAGTCTCTGTCACCCCCTTACAAAGCTTTGCTTTTATTAGCAAAGTGCATAGAGTGGAGTGAATTGAATAATAAAAAAAATGATTTGCTCAAATTTGAATTATTTTAAATTCACTAGGCGAATACAACAAAATGGTGGCCAGTTGACCGCAATTTTGATGGGTTTTAATGGGCCAAGAAGTGATAAAACAAAATTATAGTTATCTCACCACTCACCTGTCCGGCCACCAATCTCTCCCTGTAGCTTCGGTATCTCCTTTTCTTCAGGAGTGATGCTGGACATCCTCTTCTGGATATTTAACCTTTTCTGGCGATGACTAGGCCTCAGTGATACACATTGTGAAGTCATAGCTCAGAATGTCACAAGATGCATCGACAGAGGCCTAGTCTGCACCTAGGACGAGTGACATCATGATGTCACATTGTTATAGTGTCTCAATGTTTGTTGCTGTGGCCTAGCCATCACCCAAATTGCTGGCAAAAACTAAAGATCCAGAGAGGACGTCTACTTCCACATCTGAAGATAAGAAGACATGAAAGTAGCAGGGAGCGATCGTATGATTGGATGGGGGCTGCAGCAGTGGGACATGTAAGTATAATTTTTGTTTCTCTACTTTATATTTAATTTAATTGAACTGGTGAATTCTAAATTTCAGCAGATTCTCTGCTAACAGCCTTGGAGGTACGGTACTTTGCTTTAATCTGTATGTGCTTCACTACCACCAGAGGGAGCTGTCTGAAAACAAATGTTTAATGGTGCATAAAGGACCATCTAAATCCAGTTGCATATAGCTCCCCTTAGTGGTGGGTGCTGGAAGAATTCTGTAAAGGGGCTCGGCAAAAGCCCCCAAAAGAACCTACTGTAGGTCAACTTACTGATGGTAAATTAGATTGTGAGCCTCATTGAAGTCAAGAAAGCTTGTAAGTGATGGCAATCTCTGTAAATCACTGCACAATATATTAGTTATTTATAAAATAAATAGGAAGAGAAATTATTTTAAGTGACGATCACAGCCCCTTATCCAAGGTCGGACTGGCCCACCGGGGGACTGGAAGATCCTCCGGTGGGACCACGTGCAGGCACTGTCAGCTGTATATAGACTACAGCTACAGGCACAGCGGTGATAAAATGGCGGCTGATCGGAATAGTGTTCCGTTCAATACACATGTGTTATCTAATGTGTTGTAGTGCCGTCTAGGGAATGTCTTTGCTGATTGCTGTGGTACTGCTGGAAAGGGAAGTAAATTTCAGGCTAATGGCAACTTTTTCAGGACTTTTAATTTTACTCATAAATTCTCTACAACATACAATAATTTTCATCATATAATGGTAGTTGTATGATATTAGGTCTGTGATTCTCTTCCAGGTGCTAGACTGTGGAATTCCTCCGGCAGAAATGAAACTATATCACCAGAAGACCAGGAATTATACTCAGATGAACCTGTAGTAAGTCACACATCACAGACTAGATTGCTATATAAATTTATGCACCGTTTTTTTCTACATTACATATTCACAAAATGGCTAGTAAAAATCTGAAAACACAATTTTAGCCTATGTTCATAGTACCATATTTTTGGTCTGTCTGAATACTGTCTGTAGAAAGAACTGACATCACAAGGACAGCACTATGACCAGTGTTATTTAATTGAGGTATTCAGATGATAGTTGTTTTTTACATGGACCAAATATCCGCATGGAAAAAATGTCAGCATGCACTATTGTCTTCTGTATTTTGGATGAGATCTGCCCATTCAAGTCTACGGGTGTGCAAAAGAAAATAGGATCCCATACTGATCATCCATATAATATCTGATTTTTATTTATACATTGCAATTATTAACATGGGAAACATTTTTGGTGTTGTAAATTTTTGTTCATTGCTGATTTATAACAAAGGATGCAATAAGGATGACATAAAAATGAAAAATTGTCCTTTTATTCTCGATGAATTTTTTATATGGCTGTGTGAACTTATCCTGATTCCTTACACAAACTAGAAAATACCAGGCTCTTTTGGTCTGTTTACCCAAGAAGAGTTGACACAGTGTCCTTAATTCATCAAAGCTTTTATGCCAGAAAACTGGGTTAAAAACATTTTGAAGAGTTTTAAAATTTTTGGGCAGCATAAGGTTGTGTGAAAATATGAAAAGTTTGGGAATTTTCACACCAGTTTCGGCTCACTCTGCCAAAATGGGCAAAGCTGAGGAAGGGACATCATAGAATCATAGAATCATAGAATGGTAGAGTTGGAGGGGACCTCCTGGGTCATCTGGTCCAACCCCTTACTCAAAGCAGTATTCACTAAATCATCTCAGACAGATGTCTGTCCAGCCTCTGTTTGAAGACGTCCATTGAAGGGGAACTCACCACCTCTCGTGGCAGCCTGTTCCACTCACTGATCACCCTGTCAAAAAGTTTTTTCTAATATCTAATCTGTGTCTCCTCCCATTCAGTTTCATCCCATTGCTTTTAGTCTTTCCTTGTGCAAATGAGAATAAAGATGATCCTTCTTCAATGTGACAGCCCTTGAGATATTTGTAGACAGCTATTAAGTCTCCTCTCTGTCTTCATTTTTGCAAGCTAAACATTCCCAAATCCTGTAACCGTTCCTCATAGGACATTGTTTGCAGACTGGTCACCATTCTGGTCGCTCTTCTCTGAACTTGCTCCAGTTTGTCGATGTCTTTTTTAAAATGTGGTGCCCAAAACTGGACCCAGTATTCCAGATGAGGTCTGACCAAAGAGGAGTAAAGTCCAATAATGACTTCACGTGATCTAGACTGTATGCTTCTGTTAATACATCCCAGAATTGTATTTGCCTTTTTTGCTGCTGCATCACACTGTTGACTCATGTTCAGTCTATGATCTATTAGTATACCTAAGTCTTTTTCACATGTACTGTTGCTTAGCTCTATTCCTCCCATTTTGTATATGCCTTTTTCATTTTTATTGACCAGATGTAGTACTTTGCATTTTTCCCTGTTAAAAACCATTCTGTTAGTTACTGCCCACTTCTCCAGTTTATTTAGGTCTTTTTGAATCCTCTCTCTCTCTCTTCTCTAGTGTTAGCTATCCCTCCTAGCTTTGTGTCATCAGCAAATGTAATCAGTTTACCCTCAATTCATTCATCTAAATAATTGATAAAGATGTTGAACAATACAGGTCCCAGGACAGAGCCCTGTGGTACCCCACTTGAGACATTCATCCAACTGGATGTGAAGCCATTTACGACCACTCTTTGAGTCCGATCACTAAGCCAGTTATGAATCCACCTAACAGTTGCCTTGTCCATTCCATACTTGGTCATTTTTTCAATAAGGATGGTGTGAGATACTTTGTCAAATGCTTTGCTAAAGTCAAGATATACTGTATCTACAGCATTTCCCTGATCCACCCTGTCAGTGATTCTGTCATAGAAGGAAATTAAGTTAGTCTGACATGACTTGTTAGTTACAAACCCATGCTGACTCTGGTTAATCACTTCATTCTTATCCAGGTACTTACATACATGTTGTTTAATAATTTGTTCAAAGATGTTTCCTGGTATAGAAGTCAGACTCACCGGCCTATAGTTCCCTGGGTCCACCTTCTTCCCCTTTTTGAAGATAGGAACAACATTTGCTCTTCTCCAGTCTTCTGGGACTTCTCCTGTTCTCCAAGAATTTTCAAAGATTATGGAGAGTGGTTCTAAAATTTCTTTTACGATCTCCTTCAGTACTCTGGGGTGTAATTCATCTGGACCTGGATACTTGAACTCATTTGTGTTAGCTAAATATTCCCTCACAATCTTTCTGTTTACAGATAACCTGGATTCTTCTATTCCTTTAATAGGACAGTGAAGATCAGTTGATGTTACATTTTCTTTCTGAGAGAAAACAGATGCAAAATAGGAATTAAAAAGTTCGGACTTCTCAACATCCTTTCTTACCATTTCACCATTTTCATCCTGTAAAAATCCTATAGTATCTTTGACTTTTCTTTTACTTTTGACATACTCCCAAAATCCTTTTTTATTGCTTTTGACATCTCTTGCAAGCCTTAATTCATTGTCAGCTTTAGCTAACCTGATACGTGCCCTGCAGGATCTGCAGACTGCATTATAATCTTCTTTAGATATGCCTCCCTCTTTCCATTTGATAAACATTTCTTTCTTTCTTTTTAGCATGTGTTTAAGTTCTGTGTTCATCCATCCTGGTTTCAATAAATGCTTCCCATTCTTCCTACTTTTCGGGATTGTTAGCGATTGCGCTTTGAGAATCTCATTTTTAAAAATTTCCCATCCTTCCTGGACATTTTTGTCCTTAAGGACATCCAGCCATTGGATCCCTCCTATTCTCTTTCTGAGTCGCTTAAAATCAGCCTTTCTGAAATCTAACCTTGAAGTTTGAGTCCTCACATGTCTTCCTCCTCTAGTTATCCAAAATTTTATAATAGCATGATCGCTGCCTCCTAGGGTCCCAGCCACTTTTACCTCCTCAACCATTTCATCTCTGTTTATAAGGATTAGATCCAAAGTAGCAGATCCCCTTGTTTTCTCCCCTACCTTTTGGAAGATAAAGTTGTCAGCAAGAGAGGATAAGAATTTGCTTGACCTGTTAGTTTTACTTGAGAGAGATTCCCAACAAATGTCTGGATAGTTGAAATCTCCCATGACCACTACATCATATTTTTTAGAGAACTTGGTCATTTGACACATAAAGAGTTCATCCATATCTTCAGCTTGCCCAGGTGGCCTGTAGTAAATGCCTACAATGGTGTCCTTTCCGTTGTTCTCTCCTTGTATTCTTACCCAAACAGTTTCCTCAGAACTCCCAGTCTCTGCTTCAATCTCTGTGCAGATCTACGCTTTTCTAACATATAATGCGACACCTCCTCCTCGTTTATCAAGTCTGTTTCTTGCAAATAAGTTGTATCCTTTTAGCCTTGTATTCCAATCATGTGTATCGTCCCACCAAGTTTCAGTTATTCCAATGACATCATATTCCTTTTCCTACGTTAGTAGTTCCAATTCTCCTTGTTTGTTGCCCATGCTTTGTGCATTTGTATAAAAACATTTTAGTTTGTGATTGGTTTCTCTTCCTCCCATATTTTTATTATTTAAAATTTTTTGCCTTTGTTCTTCCTTTCCACTTCCAGTAGCAGATATCTCAATAGTATTTGTCAGCTGTATATCTTTTTCTGGCCTTTTGCTTCCCTTCCCACATTGTTCTAGTTTAAAGCTCTCCTGATGAGTGTAGCAAGGCAACTTCCAAATACATGTTTTCCAGTCTTCGTAAGGTGCACCCCATCTCTAGCAAGTAGTCCATCATATAGGTAATTCATTCCGTGATCCAGAAATCCAAATCCTTGTTGACGGCACCATCGACGTAGCCAGTTGTTCACCTGTAGAATCTTATTCCACCTCATTGTTCCATGGCCATCCACTGGGAGGATGGATGGGAAGACCACCTGCGCTCCCAATTCTTTCACTTTCTTGCCTAAGTCTTCAAAGTCACTGCAGATGGTTTCCAGGTCCTTTCTTGCGGTGTCATTTGTCCCCACATGTATTAGCAGGAATGGGTAGTGATCTGTAGGTCTGAAGAGTCTTGATATCCTGTCAGACACATCTTTAATTTTTGCTCCTGGAAGACAGCACATTTCTCTTGAGGTTATGTCTGGTCTGCAGATAGCAGCCTCTGTTCCTTTCAACAGGGAATCCCCCATGACCACCACTCTCCGTTTTTTCTTCACAACATTTTTCTTTCTCCATCCAGGAGGATTTTGAGGGCTTACAAGGTTCTTCATTGTGGGCAAAGTCTTATCTTGCTGTATTTCTTCGTGGTTCTCCTGCGTGAGAGCCTGGTACTGGTTCCTGAGCAGTATAGGTGCTGACTGCCTCTCGATCCTCCTGCTTCTCTGGGTCACATGCTTCCATTCCTCTGTTTCATCAGGTGCAGTTCAAATTTCTTCTCTTTCTGTATCATGAAGAGATAATTCTGCTCTGTCTAAGAACTCTTCACCTTCCTTAATGATTTTCAAGGTAGTTAACCTCTCTTCTAGATTTCGCAACTTTTCCTCCAACAGGGACACAAGCTTGCATTTCTGGCATGTGAAGTTTGGCTTTTCTACTGGCAAGTCTGTGAACATGTAGCAGGATGTGCAGCTCACCAAATGGCTCCTGGATTCTTCCATGTTCTTATTGTTGATATGTTATGAAAACAGTGAAAAACGGTTCACCGCTCGCGGAGACGCCAATGGCCAAAATCCAGTGTTCTTTGAGCTCGCGGAGACTCTTCACTTATCCCAAAATGCAGTGAGAATATGTAAATTGTCTCCTCAGAACTCCTCCCCTGGTGTTGCCCAATTGTCTGTCTGATTTTTCATGAGCTGTGGCGTGACTTACGCCATAAATTTTATTCCAGTCTTCAACTGGAGTAAATAGTAGAGATAATTGGCATGCACTCAGTCAGAGGCGACGTGCAGATGCAATGGGCATGGGAAGCCCTTGATGCAGTATAAATTAATTCATCGCACTCCCAGGTGAAGAAATGCAAAATGTATTCATTGGTACAACAAACCCAGTAAGTAAAATAGTTATAACAAACCAATAGTGAGTGGCGACACAAGAGAAGACGTTTCGGCCTTTAAATGGCCTTATTCATTTCAGTTGCTATTGATATTGGTTTGTGCAAAACCTGTTTTTTTTAGGTTGTAGAGAGAGAGAGAAGGGGCCACATAGGTGGAGGGATAGAAGGTAATGCAGGGATATACTGTGTTAGCAAAGATACATGGATTGGAAGGAGGCAGAGAAATGTGATACTTAGGGATACCTGGTAAATGTCCGGATGGTGCTTGTAGACTGCAAGCCTGTATTGTGGTGCAAAGGCTTGTCGGATGTAGACAGCTGGAGCCAAAGTCCCAAACTCCCGCGCCTCGCTGGTGAAGGCTGTGCCCCCTTCTCTCTGTCTACAACCTAAAACCCCCCCCAGGTTTTGCACAAACCAATATCAATAGCGACTGAAATGAATAAGGCCATTTAAAGGCTGAAACGTCTTCTCTTGTGTCGCCACTCACTATTGGTTTGTTATAACTATTTTACTTACTGGGTTTGTTGTACCAATGAATACATTTTGCATTTCTTCACCTGAGAGTGCAATGAATTAATTTCAGCTGGAGTAAGATTTGTGGAGAGGTGCATGAAGGCACACACTACTTTTAAGACATACCTGATGCATTAAGAAGAGTGAACAATGCCGGTCTTGACGAATTGAAGCCATTGAGTATTTATTGCAATATTTCGGTTGTGAAATCCCATTATAATTCCTCAACATTGTAGAGTACTATGAAAAATGTAACCCCCTCTCACCATGACCAATTTTTTTTGCATTCATTTTTTCTTTCCCATGTTCAAAGAGTCATAACATAACATATGATAGTTTTTTTATGAAATAAGTTGTTGTTTTAAAATAACCCTCATTAATTTACAAAAAAATCCTCTTATGGTTTTGAATGGTAAAAAAACACATTTTTGCAATAGTTCTTCGGTTTTGTTTTTAATGGGTTCAGTCTGTGCTTAAAGGACTTGGTAGATTTGTTCTGCAAGTCAGAAATGTTACAGCAATGTTCTATATATTTAAAGAGCAGACTTTTTCTGATGCTGTGATAATAATATCTTTATTTTTTTATCTGCGGTGTAGAAAACAGGTGATTTAAACATTCATATTCTCTTTCTTTACACTTCAGTATTTAAGTTTATTGTCATTTTAGCGATCACATATAAATCTCTGCCTATGGTATAGGAGCAGGGGAGTAATTATCGTGGTTGCAGAGAGTGGTCTGTGCAGTCAAGGGGGCCCACTGATGTTTTCAGCTGAATGTGCATCTTGAGATGCACAGTCAGTTGAAATGCATTTCATTGCAGAGAGCCACCAGATCCCTGCACTACCATCACTATACAGGGAGCCGGTGAATCAGAGTCTGGCATCTGACCCTTGGCATGACCCTTGTGGGTGGTACATTACATCACTAGTAAGCGCCGCCTGTCCCCATGCGCTGGCTATGGAGGATGAAGAGGAGGCTGCAAGCCATGGAAACGACGATGGGTGAGAGAAATTATTATCATTTTTTTAGATGAATATGAATTAGAGAAGAGGATGGGGAACATTATTATAGGAAGTGGGCCTGGATGGGGACATTATTACTAGACGGGGAATATTACTGAAGGGTGGGTGACATTCTTACAGGATGGGTGACATTATTACAGGATTGGCCCAGGACAAGGGACATTATTACTGGAAGGGGGCCTGGACAGGGGACATTATTACAGAATAGGAGACATTAATACTAGTGATGAGCGAGCACTAAAATGCTTGGGTACTCGTTGTTCGAGTCGAGCAAATTGGAAAACTCGAATGCTCGGACCGAGTAACGAGCCCAAGGTAAGTCTATGGAAAACTCGAGCATGTTTCCAGCGGCTCTCCCCAGCAGTCTGCAAAGGGCCTAAAAATTGCCCAAATCGATGGGAACAGTGCTCAAATGACATGGGAACAGCATGGGGAAGACCCCTGGAAGCATTTATGACTCCTAGGACACTGGAGTCAGCAACGTTATCAGAGGTATTACTCCACTTTTACGGACTCACAATAAAACATGCAAAAACGAAACCAAAATGGATTTTCCTGGGAAATATGTTAAGGAACATCGTTTCCAGGGTAATGACTTGTATAAAAGGCAAAATAAATAACCAAAAACAAAAATGCTCCTCCACACCTTGGGCTATGTTCACACGTAGCGTTTTTGCACTTTTGCATTGCTTTGAACCAAGACAAATGCATTCACCGGGAAATGTCATTTTAACATTTTACAACCTTATCTGGCCATGTAGTGTGTGACATGTGAACAGCATGGGGAAGACCCCTGGGGCTGGAAGCATCTCTGACTCTCAGGGCACTGCCTAAAACTGTGGTCATCTCATCAGACGTGATCCTATATTACTGCAGTAATAACACAGACATTTTTGGTAACATGACAAATCTTAAACTCCATTTAAAATGGACAAGGTGTGTGTCAAGGGACGGGGAAGTGGACATTATTGTGATGGTGATAGTGCACGCAGAGGCCGTGGGCAAGATGAAACTGCCTGCTGAGGGAGCACAACAAACCCACGTCATGTCGAACTACCTTCCTGTCCCAATTTCTAGGGGGCCACGGAACACCACTATTGAAGCCAGAGCAGTGTGAAAAGGTTGTTGGTTGGATAGCAGATAAAGCTTTCAGTCAGTTTGCCACCACCACCACCCTGTGTTCCACATAGTCCAGTCTTAGTAGATGTAAGTCTGGATCACATTATTATTATTACTTTATCGCCATTTACTCCATGGCACTTTACATGTAAAAAAGGGGTATACATCGCAAAATCTATTACAATAATCTTGAACAAAAATGTGACAGCGACTGGTACAGGAGAGGAGAGGACCCTGCCTGCGAGGGCTCAGTCTACAAGGCATGGGTGAGGATACAGCAGGTGAGGATAGAGCTGGTCTTGCAGCGGTATGGTGGAGAGGGGGTTACTGCAGGTTGTACGCAAGAGGTGGGTCTTCAGCTTCCTTTTAAAGGTTTCAACATTAGGCAAGAGTCAGAAATGGTGGGGTAGAGAGTTCCAGAGAAGGGGGGATGCACGGGAGAAATCTTGTATGCGATTGTGGGAAGAGGAGATGAGAGGGGAGTAGAGAAGGAGATCTAGTGAGGATCGGAGGTTGCATGCAGGTAAGTACCAGGAGACTAGGTCACAGATGTATGGAGGAGACAGGTTGTGGATAGCTTTGCATTCCAAGTTAGAGTTTTGAACTGGAGTCTCTGGGTAATGGGTAGCCAGTGAAGAGATTGACAGAGAGGAGAGACCAAGGAATAGCGAGGGGACAGGTGGATTAGTTGGGCAGCAGAGTTTAGGATAGATGGGAGGAATGCGAGAGTGTTAGAAGGGAGGCCACAGAGCAGGAAGTTGCAGTCGTCGAGAAGGTAGATGATGAGTGTGTGCACTAGTGTTTTTGTAGATTTGTGGTTGAGGAATGTGCGGATCCGGGAATTTTTTTTTACTTGGAGTCGGCATCTTCCTCACCCTGATCCTCCTTCCTCCCACCATTCCGAGTGCCCTGAGACAACTGATCCCACACTTGAACACTTCGAAGAGCTGTTTTGTTCATCTTTCCATTTAAAGATTCTGGTCTTTTGCTCGGTCCGCTTGGAAGTGGAAAGAGCTTGGATATGTGGTTTGAAGGAGAGATTAGAGTCCAGGGTTACCCCAAGAACTGTTCACGTCTCCATCGATAAATTTGAGCCTCTCGACCGGCTAGCTTTGAGCAGGGCAACAGAAAATCACATGTAGCAATTTGAGGAGCCATGGTCACCCGAAAGTGACGGTGGGAAAGTGCAAATACTGTCGCAAGAGGTGGATAATGATGAGACACAATGGACAGAAAGTCAGGAGGAGGACCAGGGTGCGGAAGTGGAAAATGAAGCAGTGGACAATGAAGTCACTAACCCAACCTGGCAAGGGTACATGTAGAGTGAGGACAGCAGCACACAGGGGGAGGGAGGCGTAGCACCACAACAGGCAGGAACAAGCAGTGTGGTGGCCACAGACACAAGGCGGGCAACTGCTCCTCGGAACACCAACACGACGGAAGTTGCCAATACAACTGTTAGGTCTTCCTGAGTCTGGTTCTTTTTTAAACACTGTTGAGATAACCCCAAAATGGCCATTTGCAACATCTGCCAGGCCAGCATCAGCAAGAGTACCAAAACTACCAGCCTGACCACCACCAGCATTCTCAGGCACATCACAGCAAAGCACCTGACAAGCTGGTCCAAACACCAAGGTCCAGAAACAGAGGTCTGCATGTGACACCACTGACTCTTCCATTGTTGTGCCTGCACGCCAATCCCCTGTCCATGGCGTATGTGAAGATGCCTCCTGCCTGCACCTATCATTGCAGACTTGCAACCATCACCGCCCAAGTTGTTGTACCTTTGCAGCGTTCAGTTGTCCCTACCCTCTTGGAATGCAAGCGTAAGTATGCAGCCAAACACCCACCCACCCATTCACAGGCCGCAATACTAAACTGCCACATTCCTGGACTGATTGCACTTAAAATGTTGCCTTTTAGGCTTGGGGAGGCGAAAGCTTTCTACAACCTCATAGCGGCGGCGTCCGGGTGTCCATACTCGGTCCCCAGCCGTTACTGTTTTTCCCGGTATCGTCTCTGCTTTCCACAAGCGCGGGTCCCAAAAAATTACCCGTGCCCTTTCCAGAGCACTTAAGTGGCAAGGACCGCTTAATCACAAACACGTGGACAAGTGAATGTGGCCAGGGACAGTACATCTCACTGACCCATGTCACTGGGTTAATATTGTGCTCGGTCTTCTAGACAATGACCAAATTATTCATCATGGTTGGATCATCCGTCTCCTTAGCTTTGTGTTACTTGGAATGCAAGTGCCAGTATGCAGCCAAACACCCACCCACCCACAGGCCGCAATACTAATCTGTCATATTTCTGGTCTGCTTGCTTGAACTTGAAATGTTGCCTTTTAGGCTCGTGGAGGCAGAAGCTTTTCACAACCTCATGCTGGCAGCTGCTGGGTGTCCATACTCGGTCCCCTGCCACCACTATTTCTCCCGGTATCGTCTCTGCCTTCCACAAGCGCAGGTCTCAGAAAATTACCACTGCCCTCCCCATTTCACTTATTGGGAAGGACTGCCTAAGCACAAACACGTGGACAGGTGAATGTGGCCAGGGATGGTACAGAGCCAGTCCACAGTAAAAAAAAAAAAAACAGCCATAGAGTGTCCGGGAACCTTTCCACATACTTTTCTTAGCCAGGGCTGCTTCTCGGCAGGGTTGGACGGGGCCCACCAGAGAACTGGAGATGCTTCCGGTGGGCCCTGGCTTCTCCATCAGGAGAGTTCATAGTGCCGAGGTGAGGTCGTGATGATTATAGAGGCCACCATCTCCTTAGCTTGCTTCTGGTACTTTTCTGTGGGAATCAGCTTAGTTCCAACCAGCCTGGAATATTTCCAGTGGATTGGTATTGGCACCCATTACCAGAAGCGAAGCCATCCACAATTTCCTTCTCAGGAATTTTATTTGGCAGACTGAGTGGCTGCCCAAATACATTAGTTTCTCACAAAAGAGCTGAAGATACTGAGTGGCAGTAGGTGCAAGTTTGTCCAGCATGTTAGATATCAGAGGGAGAACAAAGAGGGCAGCACAGTGGCTCAGTGATTAGCACTGAAGCCTTGCAGCGCTGGGGTCCAGGGTTAAAATACCACCAAGGACAACATCTGCAAAGATTTTGTATGTTCTCCCCATGTTTGCATGGGTTTCCCCCTCAGTAAAAAAAGCAGCCATAGAATGTCCAGGAACCTTCCCACACACTTTTTTTAGCTAGGGCTGCTTCTCAGCAGGGTTGAACGGGCCCACCAGAGAACCAGAGAATGCTCCGGTGGGCCCTGGCTTCTCCTTCAGGAGAGTTCATAGTGCCGAGGTGAGGTCATGATGATGATAGAGGCCACCATCTGCTTAGTTTTCTGTTACTTGGAATGCAAGCGCAAGTATGAAGCCAACCGCCCACCCGCTGCAATCCTAAACTGCCACATTTCTGGACTGCTTGCACTTGAGGCTCGTGGAGGCAGAAGCTTTCCACAACCTCATGGCGGCTGTGTCCGGGTGTCCATACTTGGTCCCCAGACGTCACTATTTCTCCGGCTTCCACAAGCGCGAGTCCCAGAATATTACCCGTGCCCTCCCCAGTGCACTTAAGTAGGAAGGACTGCCTAACCACAAACACGTGGACAAGTGAATGTGGCCAGGGACGGTTCATCTCACTGATGCATTACACTGGGTTAATATTGTGGAAGCTGGGATCCAGTGGGACCCTGGGATGGAACACGTCCTCCCAACGCAGAGGATTTTGGGCCCTGGGTCAATCAGAGTTACTCCTACATTCTACAGCTCCTGCACTACCTCATCCTCTTCAGCCTCCATCTCCATCACTTGATTCATTTTTTCAGGACATATTCCAGATTATTTACTTACACTTCGTGTGTGGCAATAACAATAAGCAGGACTGTATGCTTAGGCGACAAACCGCACACCGTTGCAGAGTTGTTGAAAGCTGTATCAGAGAACCTGGTGTCAGCTCTAAAGTTGGCAAGCTCGTACATGTACCATGCCTGGCCCATGTGCTCAACTTAGTGGTTCTGTAGTTTCTCAAAATCTACATGGATCTGCCAGATCTGCTTGTGAAAGTACGCCGCGTGTGTGCCCATTTCAGAAAGTCAGCTACAGCTTCCGCCGCCTTGGCAGGGCTTCAGCGTTCGCAGCTTCCAGCTCACCGACTGGTTTGCGATGTGACTATGCATTGGAAATCAACATTACTGATGTTTGAAATGATTTTGAGCAGCAGAGAGCAGTTGTTGAGTACCAGATTCAACACGTCCGTCGGCATTCAGATCAGCCTCCGCACATAAGAGCTGATGAGTGGGCACGGATGTCTGACATCTGTACCCTCCTCCAAAACTTTGAGGACTACACCAAGATGGTGAGCGGCGATGACACCATAATTAGCGTCACCATCCCACTTCTCTGTCTACTGAAATGCTCGCTGCTCACAATTAAAGAGAAGGTATTGCAGGCGGAGCAAGGAACTGTACAAGGTGATGCTACCAAGCCCAGCCTTATCTCAGCACGGATTGAGTGATAATGAGGAGGAGGAGGAAGAGAACATAGACAGTAATACTCTTGGTGAGAACAAGGAAGTCTTGGCTGTTGGCAGTTTGGCACACAAAGCCGACTTTATGTTCCCCTGATTTACCTTGACCATTGCATTATACGCATTTTGGGCATTACAGAAAACTGGCACAGCATGAGAGAATTCTTGGAGATGGAGGTGTGAGTTTCTGATTAAGGAGGATGTCTGTCTTAGATCAGTTGCAGAACGGAAGACACTGGAGGGGTGATACACAAAAATGAGGGAAGAGACATAGGCCAATGCAGAACTGTGGACATCCTGGTGGGTGAGAGAGATGAGTTTGTATTGCATTCTGTAGTGATTGTTTAACCTAACCCGTGTCATGACTGTCACAGGGTAGAGGCATCAGTGAAGCGGCTTGATAGAAATAAGACTCTGGCTGCTGCATTCAGAAGAGATTGGAGAGGAGACGGTTTGTTTAGAGGGAGACCGATTAGAAGAGAGTTGTACTAGTGAATAAGAGTGACAGTAAGAGTTTTTGCAGTATCAAAGGTGAGAGAAGGTCGACTTCTTGAGAAGTTTTTAAGGTGCAGGTGATATAAGCGAGTGAGTGATTTTCCAAGTTGAATAAAGGAAAGTTGTGTGTCAAATAGGACTCCAAGATAGCAGGTGTGCCGAGTGAGAGTTATGGTGGCAGCACATAAATTGCAAAAAGGAAATTGCAAAGTCAGGTATAGGTAGGTAGGTAGGAAGGAAACCGAAGGAGTTCATTTTGGGAGATATTAAGATCAGGCTCTTGTTGAAGAATTATAACAAAAAAAATTCCCATCTGACAATGCTGGAGGCAGAGGTCACAGTCAGACAGTTCATTGGACAACCAAAGAGTACAAGCGAAGAAGACACAAACCAGATGCGGCAGAGGCAGGAAAACGCTGTCAAAGGTCTGGGACAGTTTTCTCAGACCCTCCCAGCGCCAAGGCCCTGAAACACGGTGTACTCTGACAAGGAGGCAAAAGTTTTCGAGGATGCAAGCTGGACACGTGGCCTGAACTGTCTTTCTACGCCTTGGAGGTCCTGGCCGCTAGCGTCTTGTCAGAGATAGTTTTTCGTGCCGCCGGGTGCATTATAACTGATAAAACTGATAGGCGCATCCGCCTGTCAACTGAAAATGCTGACAGGCTGACTCTTATAAAAATGAACAAGGGCTGAATTGGGCCAGACTTCTCAACACCACCAGATGATAGCATCAAACATATACTCAAATCCAGTGGTTATTTTTTTGGGGGTCTATTCCCAGACATGGGTATACCCTTCAGGAATTGTTCTATTTTATGATGCCCTCCTCTTTCTCCTCATCCTCCACCAGGGAGATCGTGATGCAACACCCACATATTTTTTTTAAGGGTGTTTCTAATTAGAGACAAGCAAATATTTCAATATTTGTTTCGTATTACAAAAATCGCTGTTTTTGCAATATTCGCCAATGTAATTGTCGAATATTCGCCGAACATTGCCAAATGCCATTAAATTCAATGAGTGCCGAAACCAAACGTATACACAACACCTTCAAACGGGACCAAAAGCTGCCAAAACACATCAATTTATGGGCAGTCACCAGGAAGGTGCCATCAATTGACCCAGAGTACAAGTACAAAGTACAGAGTACAAATTATTATTATTCATTATTATAGCACCATTTATTCCATTGCGCTTTACATGTGAAAAGAAGTCACTGACTGGTACAAGAGCAGAGAGGACCTTTCCCGTGAGGGCGCACAAACAGTCTATAAGGGATGGGTGAGGATTCAGTAGGTGAGGGTACAGATGGTCGTGCAGCGGTATGGTGGAGCGAGGGTTGTAGGCTTGTCCGAAGAGGTGGGTCTTCAGCTTCCTTTTAAAGGTTTCAACAGTAGGCGAGAGTCTGATATGTTGGGGTACACAGTTCAAGAGTAGAAGGGATGCACAGGAAAAATCTTGTGGGAAGAGGAGAGAAGACGAGAGTAGAGAAGGAGATCTTGTGAGGATCGGAGGTTGCGTGCTGGTATGTACTGGGAGACTAGGTCACAGATATATGGAGCAGAGTTGTGGATGGCTTTGCATGTCATGGTTACGGTTTTGAACTGAAATCTCTGGCCAATGGGGAGCCAGTGAAGGGATCATAGATTGCAATCTTATAGATTACTGGAGCCAGTCCACAGTAAAAAAGCAGCCATAGAGTGTCCAGGAATCTTCCCACACACTTTTCTTAGCCAGGGCTGCTTCTCGGCAGGGTTTTACGGGCCCATCTGAGAATCCTTGGGTGGGCCCTGGCTTCTCCATCAGGAGAGTTCATGATAGCGCAAACTTTGCAGCCGCTATGGGGTTCTTGAGCGGGGGAGAAAGGTGAGCCCTCAGAATTAAATCCTCTGGTGGGCCCAATGTTTTTCAGTTTGACACTGCTTCTCAGTGGGAGTTGTATTTCATCACAGCCATATTCTTTAGCTCAGTAAAAGGACTGTCATAGAGGGTAACTGTATCTACTCCGGCTGTCATTTCTCCGCCACCAGGTTCCGTCCATTGTCACACACGACCATGCCTGGCTGTATGTTCAGCGGTGAGAGCCACAGATCAGGCTGTTGTGTTACAGCTTTTAACAACTCTGCAGCGGTGGGCGGTTTGTCACCTAAGCATTAAGCATGTTATCTTCATCACAGCCTGTTGCCGCTTGGCCAAGGCAGTGCTGCAGGGCTTCCAACTTGTGACTGATGTAGTCATTTTGGAGATGGAGGCCGAACTGGAGGAGGGGGTGCAGGAGCTGAACAATGTGATTACATTGAGGTTACATTGGCCAGTCTGGTTTTTATACTAAAGAAAGATCCTTCTGTGTTTTTATTATTTTTTTTCTTTACATCTCTTCAAATGTGTATTGGAGTGCGCCCTAATTTTTGGCAACCCTTGAAATTATTGCATATGCAATAACAGTAGAGGAGACACACTCCTTAATAATGGGAAGGATAATTCAAATAGATTCTATGTTCTAGAATATTAACGGTCTTATCTGAAATTCTTTTACGGGTGAGGTATCACAGTATGGATAGCGTATTACACCTATCTAGCCAGGTATTATTGCCTTATACTGTGTGCTGCTGGTGCTGCCCAAAAAAAATGTAAAATCTATTCTATTCCCTATCGATAATGCTGTCAGATGCATTTACAATAGGAACAGGTGCTGCTGCTAGGTGGTATCATCACCATCTACACATGAGTGTTCATTCTGGTTGCATAAATGTCTTCCACAGTCCATAACTTTATTTTTTTCATTTCTGTGGCCTTATATACAAGTCATTGTCTTGGAAAGAATGTTTTTTAAAATATTTTCCATTTTAGCTTGTTTTATGTATGTTATTTTTTTTTGTCAGTCCGCAAAAGTTGTGTAATACTCTGACAACATTGTTCACAGATATGCTATTTGTCAGCGGCCAACTGAGAATAGGTTTGATCCCTCAACTGCAATAATTTACACGCTCACAATAATTGCTGGATTATTAGGGCAGTCATATGTGATAACGTCTGATGGCCACGGTTTAAGACAGTTGCCTAATAGTATGGTATTTGTCAGCGACCAAGTGTCAATTGGTTCAACAAAACACAGGTGGCTGACTTTAAAAGGAGTGGAATATTTGGCACGCTCCACAAAATATTTGCATTATTATGGCAGTCATATGGATCACGTGCGTCTGATCATTAAAAAAAAGTTCCTCTGCTTCCACAATACAATATGAATAAAACGAAAAAAATCTGGCTGTATTCTGCAAACAAGCAAATAGAGCTGTAAAATGGTGTACACTGACACAATGCTACAATCTATAAATGGAGGACAATATTTTCCACGTTCACTACAAATGGCTGTATTTGAACCGCAGTTATATGTGATACATCTGGAAGACAATCACGGTTTTAAATAGCAGGCCTGTAATTTGCTTATACTATCCTTCACAGACACCTAGTGTGAATAGCTTGACTGACACACTGAAACGGAATGAAAATGGAAGAAATGGCTGATTTTGGAACACTCCCATAGGTATTGTGTCTGACAGAGAACCACGGTTTTAAATAGCAGGCCTGCTATTTGCTAATACTGTCCTTCACAGACACCTAGTGTGAATAGCTTGATTGACACATTGCAACGGAATGAAAATGGAAGAAATGTCTGATTTTGGAACACTCTTATAGGTGTTAAGTCTGACAGAGAACCATGGTTTTAAATAGCAGGCCTGTTATTTGCTAATACTATCCTTCACAGACAACTAGTGTGAATAGCTTGATCAACACACTGCAACGGAATGAAAATGGAAGAAATGTCTGATTTTGGAACACTCTTATAGGTGTTATGTCTGACAGAGAACCACGGTTTTAAATAGCAGGCCTGTTATTTGCTAATACTATTGTTCACAGACACCTAGTGTGAATAGCTTGACCGACACACTGCAACAGAATGGAAAAGGAGGCCAATATTTTCCACAATTCAGTTTAAATTTCTGGATTTTTATCACTGAAATATGGAACAGATCTGGCTTTATTCTGACGTGAGAACAAGCAAATGAAGCAGAAAAATGGTGTACTATGGATTGCTTTTTAAGCAAATAACCAGGACAAAGATCAATATTTTTTTTCCCTGGCCCCTGATATCTGGGGCTATGTCTATAAATATCTGTAAGAACAGCAGCAGCAGGAATGTTCAATGGACCCTCTTGCACTATATGCACTGCAGTCTGCCACATACACTGCCTGCCTAATTCCTTGTATCACCACTGAATATATGCAGCTGAATTAGTCCTCAGAAGGATTATTAGTTCAGATGGAGATTATATATATATATATATATATATATATATATATATATATAGTGGAATAGCTATACAGCTATGGACCCTCTTGTGCTGTATCATGCACTGTAGTCTGCAACATAAAGTGCCTGCCTGCCT
This sequence comes from Phyllobates terribilis, assembly GCF_046119375.1. Classification (NCBI taxonomy): domain Eukaryota; kingdom Metazoa; phylum Chordata; class Amphibia; order Anura; family Dendrobatidae; genus Phyllobates; species Phyllobates terribilis. Next base: position 20,673,002 of record NW_027362769.1, read on the forward strand.
AATTCCTGCTATCACCACTGAATGTATGCAGCCGGATTAGTCCTCAGAAGGACTGTTAGTTCAGTTGGATATATATATATATATATATATATATGTTGAGGAATACCTATACTAACTATGAAGAAGCAAATCTCTCCCTGACGCAGCAGCATGTCTCCCTACTCTGCCTGTTTCCAGAGTAGACTGTGAAGACCATGGTGGCGCCTGTTCTTATATACACCTGATGATGCTGTGCAGCCAGCCAATCACTGTAAAGCCAACAACTAACATGGCTACGGTATTACAGTGCAAGGAAGACAATCCCTGCATGTTCATTGGCTCTCTAAAGAGTGCAAAACATGCAGGGAGGGGACACAAGCTCGTCGAGCACAGTGATGCTCGGATGAGTACCGAGCAGTGGAAGCATGTTCGCTCATCACTAATTATTACTTGTCACATAGACACTTCCTAGCACATGACGTGGGTGTGTCTGCAAGGGTTAATTTATCTCCTCTCACTCAATCCAGCGCTCTCTGTTACAGGTTATAGAGTGAGCATAAATCACATCCCCAGAACAGACTACACAACGCGGAAACGCAACACGCTACCACCACTCATCGAACACACGGGGTGATGAGTCCCTGAAATATGTTACTGTCAGACAATTAAAAAAAAGGTCACACATTCTCTGAAAGGCTCTGATTATTTAGAGCATGCAAGGATTAAACTTATTAAAGATTTGAAGCTTTAATATAAAAATACAGTGCTTACAAAAAAAATATATAAAGGTAAAAATAAGACTACACACAAATATGCAAAACAGTTATAAAATAAAAAGGGAGAAATAACAGAAATATCTAAACGTTTCCATCTAGAGTTATCTCCTGTTTCCTTGAGGGAAGGAGAAATGAATTATGGATCACAATCAGCAGGTGCTGATGTGATGTGATGGTGATGTGTGAAGAGCTGATGTGATGTGATGTGATGTGAACACGTTCCTATTGTGTCACCCATCTGGTCCTGGGCTCATATTTTCAGGACGGCCTGGATTGGACTATTTGTGGCTGGATGGTGGGCCTTGCAATTGAGATATTCTGTGTCTCTAGCTATCCATCCATACAGTACATAGAAAATATTCAGCTTGGTTATAATCACTATCTGCCCACACTTTGAAGCTTGGCTCACTAGACTAGACCAAGGTGTCATGATTGACACCCAGAGCCGGACTGGAGTACCTGGAGCCCACCAGGAAAAAAATCAATCTTGGGGCCCACTAGCACCATGCAGTTACCGTATATAGGAATAACATAAGTCCACAAACTCTTTCAAAATGAGTCAACTTTATTAACCAATAAATAACCAATATAACAAATAAATAACAAACTAAAGCAACACTCCTGGCAAAAGAGGAACACTTTTATCTTATTCACATCAGTGTGTGATAAAGTGCCATAACATAACATAACATAACAATAACAATAAATACTTTCAAGGTACATTCTCTTAAAGTATAAGTGCCACAAATTGAACCAGCATCTATCTAGCATCCCAGCAGCCAGCATCATTGTAGCAGCACCAAACTTGGCCCACTGGGAAAACTTAAAGAATTCTGTAAGCATTTTGGAAGTTTGTATTGCACGTTTTCCTCTCCTCTATAATACAATACCATTCAATTGTTAGCGAAAGACCCAAAACAACAAATAAACACACACTAACAGTCATTCAGCTGCAAAATTACAAACGTTTTTTTTTCAGAACAGAAGATGACATTGCATACGTACTAATAATGTCATCATAGCCTAAGTTCCTTGAAATGTCATACTCAATGTTCAACAGAAGGAGTGACTCTAAAAGCTCCTGTCCAATCTAAGACCTCAAACGATTTTTTACAATTTTCATCTTTGAGAACACGCTTTCACATGAAACCTGGGTGCAAGCAAGTGTAAGAAGTGTCTTGTAAACTGCAAAAACGTTTGTATAAGCAGCATAATGTAAATTGTAGTCATATAAAAGTCTGTAGCAGCAGGAAAGACAGTTTTTTTGCGGGACGAGTTGTACTTTCAGATGCAATCATTTATTTTACCATATAGTGTACAGGGAAATGGCAACAAAAATTCCAAGTGCAGTAAAATTGCAAAAAAAAAGTGCAATGGTAAAACCGACGTGACAGTGTGATGCCTCGGGTCAGTACAAGTTCGTAGATACCAAACATGTATACCTTTACTGGTATCTAAGTGGTGAAAACAAATTCACAAGTTTGAAAAAAAAAAAAAATCACACTTTTCGCACCATGTTCTGCGCACCGTAGTGTTCTCATTTTTTTGGATCTGGGGCTGTGTGATGGCTTATTTTTTGCGTCTTGAGATGACGTGCATCTCTGCTGCTGTGTAGTAGTCACAACACAGGGAGAGGTTAAACATCCAAGTATTTAATATGTATTGCAAATAAAGAATGTTCCCATTCTTAATATCTGAAAAAACAAATGACTGACAACAATCCACTATACCTAGACTAATAATACCATATAGAAGAGAGAAATACCGCCACACCATGACCAGAACACATACCACCACATAGTGATCAAATACTACCAAGTACAAGGTATTGTAGGTGCAGTAACTGAGGCTGTGACCCAAGCAAGTCCAACATAAACAGCTTTTATTCAGCAACTCACGGGTAAACAGAAAGTCCTCCAGTTCGCAGCCGGGTTAACATGAGTCCATAAAGAACGGTTGCCGGGGGCAACGGCCGGGCCGGGCCGCTCAGAACCTGACAGGTGCAGAGCCTTCCCAGGCGGTGGTTCAGCCACACTCAATCCTGCTAAGCTTTCCTGCTATGCTCCTAGCAGGTTCCAACATAGAACAACACTAATCCTTAGTGCAGGGGTTTTAAAGGACCTGTGGCAAGAGCTACTGGAAAACCCGGGTTGGAGGGAGGAGGCTGCCCCACTGCTTCCTGTGACCTCCTCCAAGAAATGAAGGCCCTGCCGGGTTTTACTTAATCTGCCTTAGCCAGGTAGTCTGACCAGGTCATTGCTCACCTTCATTCCTGCATTGCAGCCGCAGCTGTGTCTGTGACTGCAATGCACTCCAATGGATTTAATAGGTCTCTGTACACATTCTGGGGGATATATAACGTCCCTCGTATACGATCCCGGTCACTGCCTCACATATCCCCCTCTGTTCAAACTTGTGGGGTTGAACATTTGCCACCATACAGGGTGCCTGGGACAGGGCATCTGCGTTTGCTTGCAACTTCCCAGGTCAATGTTCTACAGAGAAACTGAAATTTTGCAGTGACAGGAAGCACCTGGTGACTCGCGCATTCCTCTCCTTGGCATTCCTCATCCATACCAAGGGTGAGTGGTCCGTCATCAAGCGGAAGTGACGCCCGAGTAAATAATAACGTAGTGATTCCAAGGCCCACTTAATAGCCAAACACTCCTTCTCTACCACACTATAGTTTTTCTCTGCCGGGACAAGTTTTCTACTCAAGTAGGTGACCGGGTGCTCTTCACCTTTCACTTTTTGTGACAATATCGCCCCTAGGCCTACCTCCAAGGCATCTGTCTGTACAATGAAGGTTTCCTTGAACTTGGGGCTGATGAGGACCGGCTGTCCACACAGGACCAACTTCATGGACTGAAAAGCTTCTTCTGCCTGAGGGTTCCACCGAACCATTACCGATATTTTTCCTTTCAAGAGATCGGTCAAGGCCGCCGTTCGCCCAGCAAAATTAGGTATAAACCGGTGGTAATACCCAAGGATACCAAGGAGCGCCCTCACCTGTTTTGTACTTGAAGGTTTAGGCCAGCTTTTTATGGCCTCAACTTTATTGATTTGGGGCTTGATAGCTCCTCGACCTATCACATACCCCAAATATCGAGCTTCCTCTAGCCCTATCGCACATTTTTTTGTCGTTTGCCGTTAACCCCGCGGCTCTGAGAGAATCCAGCACCGCTTGTACCTGTGATAGGTGTGTATGCCAGTCAGTGCTAAAGATGATAATATCATCTAGATACGCGGACGCGTACTCCTGATGAGCCTTGAGCACTATGTCCATCAACCTCTGGAATGTAGCCGGGGCCCCATGTAACCCAAAAGGTAAGACCACATAGTGGTATAGACCCTCTGGAGTTACGAAGGTGGTTTTTTCCTTTGCCGAATCTGTGAGAGGTAACCTGCCAGTAACCCTTGGTGAGATCGAGCGTGGTAAAGTACTGGGCCTGCCCCAGTCTCTCAATCAGCTCGTCCACCCTGGGCATTGGATAAAGGTGAAACTTTGACACTTCATTCAATTTCCGGAAATCGTTACAGAAGCATAACGATCCGTCTGGTTTTGGAATCAGTACGATGGGGCTAGCCCACTCACTCCGTGATTCCTCTATGACGCCTAACTGAAGCATTTGTTTTACCTCAGCCGTGATGGCTTGCCTCCGGGCTTCGGGTACCCAGTATGGTCTTATTCGCACCCTTACCCCAGGTTTGGTGACAATGTCATGTTGGATAACCATAGTCCTACCTGGTAGCTCTGATAACACGTCGGTATTGTGCTGCACCAGCGAGCGAGCCTCCCGTCGCTGCTGTTTAGTGAGGGCATCACTTATCCTGACCTCCCCCTCAGACGCTTCCCTGGCTGAAGGTAGAGAACTCTCTGGTGATATGCCCGGCGTGACGTCTGTAACTAAACACTCTCGATCTTTCCAAGGCTTTAGCAGGTTTACATGGTAAAGCTGCTCAGGTTTCCTCCTTCCGGGCTGATACACCCGGTAATTTACCTCCCCCACTTTTTGTCGAACCTCATATGGCCCTTGCCACTTGGCCATGAGCTTACTCTCGGCTGTGGGTACCAGTACTAACATCCGATCGCCCTTGTTAAAAGACCTGACTCTGGCTCTTTTATTATATGTGCGCCTCTGGGCTGCCTGGGCATCTAACAGATGTTCTTTCACGATGGGCATGACCGCCGCGATCCGGTCCTGCATACTAGCCACGTGTTCAATTATACTCCTATGTGGAGTCGGCTCTTGTTCCCATGCCTCTTTGGCTACGTCCAACAGACCCCTAGGATGTCTGCCGTACAATAACTTAAAGGGAGAGATCCCTGTAGAAGCCTGGGGTACCTCACGGACGGCAAACATCAAATAGGGTAGCAACATGTCCCAATCCCTTCCGGCCTTAGAAACCACCTTTTTTAACATGGACTTGAGGGTTTTATTGAACCGTTCTACTAGCCCGTCGGTTTGAGGGTGGTACACAGAGGTGCACAATTGTTTAATATTTAGCAATTTTCACAGTTCCCTTGTCACTTTGGACATTAAAGGGGTCCCCTGATCCATCAGGATCTCCTTAGGTAGTCCAAGGCGACAGAACATGGCAAACAGCTCCCGTGCAATCAGTTTTGCCGAGGTGTGGCGTAGTGGTATAGCCTCCGGGTACCGGGTGGCATAGTCGACGACCACCAGTATATGTTGGTTTTCACAGGCGGATTTTACAATGGGCCCTACCAAATCCATTGCAATCCATTCAAAAGGTACCTCTATCACTGGCAGGGGTACCAATGGGCTACGGAAACTTGCAGTGGGTGAGGTCAACTGACATTCGGGGCAAGATTCGCAGTACCTTTTGACCTCCACGTAAACCCCAGACCAAAAGAACCGCTGCAAGATACGTTCTTGCATTTTTTCCCCCTAAGTGTCCACCCTGCAAGTGTGTGTGTGCCAAATCTAGAACCACCCGACGGTACGACTGAGGTACTACCAACTGTTCCACGACCTCGTCCCTGATCTTATCCATCCTATAGAGCAACTCACTGTTGACTACCATGCGTGGAAATATAGTATCTGCATCGGGCTGTTGGGCTACGCCGTTTACCTCTACCACCCTTTCCCGCGCCTGAGTCAGGGTGGGATCCTGTAGCTGAGCCGTCCCAAACGTGTCCCGGGACACTTCCAGCTCGGGGATCGATGGGGTCTCCTCGACCTCTCCTGCCAGCACCTCTAAGGGAAACCTATCGGGGTCACACTCTGTCCCTAAGTTGGACACCCCTACGGCAGGTTCGTCGGGTACAGCGTCTGTAATACATTTTTCCGGGGGAGAGTGGATTTTGTTTTTCCACAGAGTCCAGAACAGGGGCAAGTCTCTTCCCAACACAGTCCCATAGGGAAGAGTTTTTACCACTCCCACCCATGTTTTATGTCTCCACATGGCGTGGACAAAACTACCTCCGCAGTTGGCTACTCTCGGAGGTCCCCATGGATACACACAACCCCGACTGGCCGTCCACTGGGGTTGTTTCCTGCCACCAGCGACCCATGTACCAGAGTCACGAGGCTCCCTGAGTCCAGGAGGGCCTCTGTGGGGTACCCACTAACCAGTACCTGGCACAGTTGAAGTTCACTGTCCTGGGGTCGGCGCTCGCCGTGCAGATGGTCTGGGCATACATTGAGACCCGGCGGCTATATCCGCAGTCCATGGGTTCTGTAGTCAGGGGACAATTAGCAACCACATGTCCCGGCACCTGACACCGCCAGCACCTAATGGTGGAGGTACTGTTAGGTTTTATGACAGTTTGGGAGGGAATCGGTCTCCTGCCACTCTCACTCCGAGGTTCCCCTTCAGCACGGGTATGGTGCAGACTGTCCCCAGCAGAGGGACGCGACCCCTTTCCGACTCCTGGGTTGGCAGGGATCGGCGTGACAGCCGCGAGGGGGAAGAGTCCCGGATAAAGTCCTGAGTGGCCGAGTAGAGCTCGATCAGGCTGACCACCTGGTCAAGTGTGCCGGGGTCCCCTTGCCCCAACCAACGTTGGATAGCGGCTGGCAGAGTCCTCACCAGCCGGTCAACCACCACCCTCTCCACCATCTGGGCTGGAGACAAAGTCTCAGGCTGGAGCCACCTCTTTACCAGCTGCAGGAGGTCATAAGCCTGAGACCGGGCGGGTCGGGTCTCCACATAGGCCCACGAAAACACATGCTGAGCCCTCACGTATGTATTGACCCCCAGCCGGGCAAGGATCTCACCTTTGAGCCTCTGGTAGTCCTGGGCATCCTCTCGACTTAGGTCGAAGTAGGCCTTTTGGGCATCGTCGACGAGAAACGGAGGCACCACTTCTGCCCACTGGCCAGCCGCTAAGTTTTCCCGCTCTGCTGTGCACTCATAGATGGTCAGGAAGGCTTCCACGTCATCCTCCGATCCCATCTTCCTCAACGCTGAGCGAACCTTGTCCCGGGCCTCTTTACGTTCCAGGGCTGGCGCCGTCGGTGTCTCCCGCAGGGCAGCAATCTGTTGCAGCAACAGTTTATTTGTTTTTTGCTTCTGCTGCAGGGTGAGTCCCAGATGCTTTAACAGCTCCTCCATTTTGTCCATGGGGTGGAACTGAAAGGTGGCAGGCCGGATTGTGGTCATGCAGCTGCCGGAGAGGTATGCATCAGTCACAATGCCCGCATTCTCCACCAAGCTGTAGGGCGGCGGTTTTCACACCGTGCAGTAACTGAGGCAGTGACCCAAGCAAGTCCAACATAAACAGCTTTTATTCAGCAACTCACGGGTAAACAGAAAGTCCTCCGGTTCGCAGCCGGGTTAACATGAGTCCATAAAAAACGGTTGCCGGGGGCAATGGCCGGGCCGGGCCACTAAGAGCCTTCCCAGGCGGTGGTTCAGCCACACTCAATCCTGCTGAGCTTTCCTGCTATGCTCCTAGCAGGTTCCAACATAGAACCACACTAATCCTTAGTGCAGGGGTTTTAAAGGACCTGTGGCAAGAGCTACTGGAAAACCCAGGTTGGAGGGAGGAGGCCGCCCCACTGCCTCCTGTGACCTCCTCCAAGAAATGAAGGCCCTCCCGGGTTTTACTTAATCTGCCTTAGCCAGTAGTCTGACCAGGTCATTGCTCACCTTCATTCCTGTATTGCAGCCACAGCTGTGTCTGTGACTGCAATGCACTCCAATGGATTTAATAGGTCTCTGTATACATTCTGGGGGATATATAACGTCCCTCGTATACGATCCCGGTCACTGCCTCACAGTATATATACTGCCACACCATGAGAAGACCACATATTACCACCACATAGTGATTGTCCGAATAATACCACATACAAGGGACAAATACCGCCACGCCATGACTGCTGAGGGAGGGCAGCAATGACCCTTCACAGTTGACCAAGTGAGTGTCAAATTATTATGTTACAAGGTTGATTGCGCAATTCAACAAAAAGCCAGACGGAGACAGAGCTCTGTATGGGAGGATCCGGAGAATCTCTAACTCCCGTTTATTCTACTTAGCATTATATATTGTTTTGAGTATATCAATACCCAATCACCTACAGCCATACTACAGGCTTAAACCAATGTTAGTACAATTATTACGGAAACACACATATGGTCATATTATCATTAGTTCGGCACATGATGGAAAGTTACAAGGTTATACATCCCGGCTCAGACTAGTTTGATAACAGGAGCAGGGTGTTTCATAGAATGTTCTTGAGAGAAAAGGTTCTTGTGAGAAAATTGCATGTGAAGCAGGAGAAAAGAATGAAAAAATGTATGCTATGCAAGGAGTAATAATAACATGATTTTAGGAGCAAGCAACAGAAATGAAGTAACTATAAAAGTAACTATAGCATGAATATTGATATGACCTTTACATGACCATGGCACATAATGGCACCAGATAGTGACTGATAATGAAAATGTAAAAAAGCTCTGTATATAGAGTCAGTGTACAGATAATGTAGAGATTATCAGTGACATTATACACAGGAGCTCTGTGTATAGTGTCAGTGTAGAGGTAATAGAGTGATCACCAGTGACATTATGCACAGGAGCTCTGTATATAGTGTCAGTGTGTGTGTATAGGTAATACACATACTCACCAGTGATGTCTCTAGGTGAAGTTCTTTATCTGCAGACCGATATATCACATCTTCTATGCATGATTTATCTCTGCAGAAAATAACATAGTTAGCTACAACTGATCACTTCCAGAGCACAATCCACACTTTTCCCAAGATTTCTACACTGCATGAAATGACAGAAAAAGAAACATAGTGCCGCACTACACAGTAACAGTGCTCCAGTGTCATTCTGTGCCTGCTCATCTCTGTCAGCAGACATATTTGTCTGATGGAAAAGATGTAGCAGAGCTGAAGACAGAAGACCTATGGATTACGTTGGAGTGAGGATTTATCTTTATTAAATATGGAGTCCCTAAATGTATTTTATTTTTAATAATAAAAAAAATTCTGTCTTTTTTTTTTCTGTTTACTAGAAATTCATGGTGGCTATGTCTAATTTGGCGTGACACCATGAATTTCGGGCTTAGTACCAGCTGATAATGCAAAGCTGGCCTGGTACTAACCCTATTATTACCCAGGGTGCCACTCACCACCAGGGCCGCTGGAAGAGCCGGGTAAAGCACCTGGAAATGGTGCTATGATGCGCCATTTTCAGGGGTGGCTGCGGGCTGCGATTTTCAGCATGGGGGGCCAAGAACGCTTGGGCCTTACCATGCTGAGAATCCCAGCCCCCAGCTGCCTTGTTTTATCTGGCTGGCGATCAACATATGGCAGGAGCTGGGCAATAGGCATGATTATCAAATAATATATACCTGACAGGAGCCCATAGATTCTGCTGGCTCCAATACTATATACCTGGTAGGAGCCCATAGATTCTGCTGCCTCCAATACTATATACCTGACAGGAGACCATAGATTCTGCTGCCTTCAATAATATATACCTGACTGGAGCCCATAGATTCTGCTGGCTCCAATACTATATACCTGGTTGGAGTCCATAGATTCTGCTGCCTCCAATACTATATACCTGATAGGAGCCCATACATTCTGCTGCCTCCAATAATACATGCCTGACAGGACCCATACATTCTGCTGCCTCCAATAATATATACCTGACAGGAGCCCATAGATTCTGCTGCCTACAATAATATATACCTGACAGGAGCCCATAGATTCTGCTGCCTCCAATAATACATATCTGACAGGAGCCTATAGATTCTGCTGCCTCCAATAATATATACCTGGTAGGAGCCCATACATTCTGCTGCCTCCAATAATATAAACCTGACAGGAGCCCATAGATTCTGCTGCCTCCAATAATATATACCTGGTAGGAGCCCATACATTCTGCTGCCTCCAATAATATATCCCTGATAGGAGCCCATACATTCTGCTGCCTCCAATAATATATACCTGACAGGAGCCCATACATTCTGCTGGCTCCAATAATATATACCTAACAGGAGCCCATACATTCTGCTGCCTCCAATAATATAAACCTGACAGGAGCCCATACATTCTGCTGCCTCCAATAATATATACCTGGTAGGAGCCCATACATTCTGCTGCCTCCAATAATATATCCCTGACAGGAGCCCATACATTCTTCTGCCTCCAATAATATATACCTGACAGGAGCCCATACATTCTCCTGCCTCCAATAATATATACCTGATAGGAGCCCATACATTCTCCTGCCTCCAATAAAATATACCTGACAGGAGCCCATACATTCTGCTGGCTCAAATACTATATACCTGACAAGAGCCCATAGATTCTGCTGGCTCCAATAATATATACCTGACAGGAGCCCATACATTCTGCTGCCTCCAATAATATATACCTGACAGGAGCCCATACATTCAGCTGCCTCCAATAATATATACCTGAGAGGAGCCCATACATTCTGCTGGCTCCAATAATATATACCTGACAGGAGCCCATACATTCTGCTGCCTCCAATAATATATACCTGACAGGAGCCCATAGATTCTGCTGGCTCCAATACTATATAACTGGTAGGAGCCCATAGAATCTGCTGCCTCCAATACTATATACCTGACAGGAGCCCATAGATTCTGATGGCTCCAATACTATATACCTGGTAGGAGCCCATAGATTCTCCTGCCTCCAATACTATATACCTGACAGGAGCCCATACATTCTGCTGCCTCCAATAATACATGCCTGACAGGACCCATACATTCTCCTGCCTCCAATAATATATACCTGACAGGAGCCCATAGATTCTGCTGCCTCCAATAATATATACCTGACAGGAGCCCATAGATTCTGCTGCCTCCAATAATACATACCTGACAGGAGCCTATAGATTCTGCTGCCTCCAATAATATATACCTGGCAGGAGCCCATACATTCTGCTGCCTCCAATAATATATACCTGACAGGAGCCCATACATTCTGCTGCCTCCAATAATATATACCTGACAGGAGCCCATACATTCTACTGCCCCCAATAATATATACCTGGTAGGTGCCCATACATTCTGCTGCCTCCAATAATATATACCTGGTAGGAGCCTTACATTCTCCTGCCTCCAATAATATAAACCTGACAGAAGCCCATAGATTCTGCTGCCTCCAATAATATAAACCTGACAGGAGCCCATAGATTCTGCTGCCTCCAATAACATGTACCTGGTAGGAGCCCATACATTCTCCGGCCTCCAATAATATATACCTGACAGGAGCCCATACATTCTCCTGCCTCCAATAATATATACCTGACAGGAGCCCATATATTCTCCTGCCTCCAATAATATATACCTGACAGGAGCCCATACATTCTCCTGCCTCCAATAATATATGCCTGACAGGAGCCCATACATTCTCCCACCTCCAATAATATATACCTGACAAGAGCCCATAGATTCTGCTGGCTCCAATAATATATACCTGAAAGGAGCCCATACATTCTCCTGCCTCCAATAATATATACCTGGTAGGAGCCCATACTTTCTGCTGCCTCCAATAATATAAACCTGACAGGAGCCCATAGATTCTGCTGCCTCCAATAACATATACCTGGTAGGAGCCCATACATTCTCCGGCCTCCAATAATATATACTTGACAGGAGCCCATACATTCTCCTGCCTCCAATAATATATACCTGACAGGAGCCCATACATTCTCCCGCCTCCAATAATATATACCTGACAAGAGCCCATAGATTCTGCTGCCTCCAATAATATATACCTGACAGGAGCCCATACATTCTCCTGCCTCCAATAATATATACCTGGTAGGAGCCCATACATTCTCCTGCCTCCAATAATATATACCTGACAGGAGCCCATAGATTCTGCTGCCTCCAATACTATATACCTGACAGAAGCCCATACATTCTGCTGCCTCCAATAATGTATACCTCGTAGGAGCCCATAGATTCTGCTGCCTCCAATATTATATATCTGGTAGGAGCTCATACATTCTGCTGCCTCCAATAATATATACCTGACAGGAGCCCATACATTCTGCTGCCTCCAATAATATATACCTGACAGGAGTCCATACATTCTGCTGCCTCCAATAATATACAGTGGTGGCCAAAAGTATTGGCACCCCTGCAATTCTGTCAGATAATACTCAGTTTCTTCCTGAAAATGATTGCAATCACAAATTCTTTGGTCTTATTATCTTCATTTAATTTGCTTGCAAGGAAAAAACACAAAAGAGAATGAAGGAAAAATCAAATCATTGATCATTTCACACAAAACTCCAAAAATGGGCCAGACAAAAGTATTGGAACCCTCAGCCTAATACTTGGTTGCACAACCTTTAGCCAAAATAACTGCGAACAACCGCTTCCGGTAACCATCAATGAGTTTCTTACAATGCTCTGCTGGAATTGTAGACCATTCTTCTTTGGCAAACTGCTCCAGGTCCCTGATATTTGCAGGGTGCCTTCTCCAAACTGCCATTTTGAGATCTCTCCACAGGTGTTCTATGGGATTCAGGTCTGGACTCATTGCTGGCCACCTTAGAAGTCTCCAGTGCTTTCTCTCAAACCATTTTATAGTGCTTTCGGAAGTGTGTTTTGGGTCATTGTCCAGCTGGAAGACCCATGACTTCTGAGGGAGACCCAGCTTTCTCACACTGGGCCCTACATTATGCTGCAAAATTTGTTGGTAGTCTTCAGACTTCATAATGCTATGCACACGGTCAAGCAGTCCAGTGCCAGAGGCAGCAGAGCAACCCCAAAACATCAGGGAACCTCCTCCATGTTTGACTGTAGGGACCGTGTTCTTTTCTTTGAATGCCTCTTTTTTTTTCCTGTACATTCTATGTTGATGCTTTTTCCCAAAAAGCTCTACTTTTGTCTCATCTGACCAGAGAACATTCTTCCAAAACGTTTTAGGCTTTCTCAGGTAAGTTTTGGCAAACTCCAGCCTGTCTTTTTTATGTCTCGGGATAAGAAGTTGGGTCTTCCTGGGTATCCTACCATACAGTCCCTTTTCATTCAGATGCCGACGGATAGTACGGGTTGACACTGTTGTACCCTCGGACTGCAGGGCCGCTTGAACTTGTTTGGATGTTAGTCGAGGTTCTTTATCCACCATCCGCACAATCTTGCGTTGAAATCTCTCGTCAATTTTTCTTTTCCGTCCACATCTAGGGAGGTTAGCCACAGTGCCATGGGCTTTAAACTTCTTGATGACACTGCGCACGGAAGACACAGGAACATTCAGGTCTTTGGAGATGGACTTGTAGCCTTGAGATTGCTCATGCTTCCTCACAATTTGGTTTCTCAAGTCCTCATACAGTTCTTTGGTCTTCTTTCTTTTCTCCATGCTCAATGTGGTACACACAAGGACACAGGACAGAGGTTGAGTCGCCTTTAATCCATGTTAACTGGCTGCAAGTGTGATTTAGTTATTGCCAACACCTGTTAGGTGCCACAGGTAAGTTACAGGTGCTGTTAATTACACGAATTAGAGAAGCATCACATGATTTTTCAAAGGGTGCCAATACTTTTATCCACCCCCTTTTTTAGGTTTGGTGTGGAATTATATCCAATTTGGCTTTAGGACAATTCTTTTTGTGTTTTTTCATTGAAGACAAATTAAATGAAGATAATAATACCAAAGAATTTGTGATTTCAATCATTTTCAGGAAGAAACTGAGTATTATCTGACAGAATTGCAGGGGTGCCAATACTTTTGGCCAGCACTGTATACCTGACAGGAGCCCATACATTCTGCTGCCTCCAATAATATATGCCTGACAGGAGCCCATAGATTCTGCTGGCTCCAATAATATATACCTGACTGGAGCCCATACATTCTCCTGCCTCCAATAATATATAACTGGTAGGAGCCCATAGATTTTGCTGCCTCCAATAATATATACCTGACAGGAGCCCATAGATTCTGCTGGCTCCAATACTATATACCTGGCAGGAGCCCATAGATTCTGCTGCCTCCAATACTATATACCTGACAGGAGCCCATAGATTCTGCTGCCTCCAATAATACATACCTGACAGGACCCATACATTCTCTTGCCTCCAATAATATATACCTGAGAGGAGCCCATAGATTCTGCTGCCTCCAATAATATATACCTGACAGAAGCCCATAGATTCTGCTGCCTCCAATAATACATACCTGACAGGAGCCCATAGATTCTGCTGCCTCCAATAATATATACCTGGTAGGAGCCCATACATTCTGCTGCCTCCAATAATATATACCTGACAAGAGCCCATAGATTCTGCTGGCTTCAATAATATATACCTGACAGGAGCCCATACCTTCTGCTGGCTCCAATAATATATACCTAACAGGAGCCCATACATTCTCCTGCCTCCAATAATATATACCTGGTAGGAGCCCATACATTCTGCTGCCTCCAATAATACATACCTGACAGGACCCATACATTCTGCTGCCTCCAATAATATATACCTGACAGGAGCCCATAGATTCTGCTGCCTCCAATAATATATACCTGACAGGAGCCCATACATTCTGCTGCCTCCAATAATATATACCTGACAGGAGCTCATACATTCTCCTGCCTCCAATAATATACACCTGACAGGAGCCCATAGATTCTGCTGCCTCCAATAATACATACCTGACAGGAGCCCATAGATTCTGCTGCCTCCAATAATATATACCTGGTAGGAGCCTATACATTCTGCTGCCTCCAATAATATATACCTGACAGGAGCCCATACATTCTGCTGCTTCCAATAATATATACCTGACAGGAGACCATAGATTCTCCTGCCTCCAATAATATATACCTGACAGAAGCCCATACATTCTCCTGCCTCCAATAATATATACCTGACAAGAGCCCATAGATTCTGTTGGCTCCAATAATATATACCTGACAGGAGCCCATACATTCTCCTGCCTCCAATAATATATACCTGGAAGGAGCCCATACATTCTGCTGCCTCCAATAATATATACCTGGTAGGAGCCCATACATTCTGCTGCCTCCAATAATATATACCTGACAGGAACCCATACATTCTGCTGCCTCCAATAATATATACCTGACAGGAGCCCATAGATTCTGCTGCCTCCAATAATATATAGCTGACAGGAGCCCATACATTCTGCTGCCTCCAATAATATATACCTGGTAGGAGCCCATACATTCTGCTGCCTCCAATAATATATACCTGACAGGAGCCCATACATTCTCCTGCCTCCAATAATATATACCTGACAAGAGCCCATAGATTCTGTTGGCTCCAATAATATATACCTGACAGGAGCCCATACATTCTCCTGACTCCAATAATACATACCTGGTAGGAGCCCATAGATTCTGCTGCCTCCAATAATATATACCTGACAGGAGCCCATAGATTCTGCTGGCTCCAATACTATATACCTGGTAGGAGCCCATAGATTCTGCTGCCTCCAATACTATATACCTGACAGGAGCCCATACATTCTGCTGCATCCAATAATACATACCTGACATGACCCATAGATTCTGCTGCCTCCAATAATATATACCTGACAGGAGCCCATAGATTCTGCTGCCTCCAATAACATATACCTGACAGGAGCCCATACATTCTGCTGCCTCCAATAATACATACCTGACAGGAGCCCATAGATTCTGCTGCCTCCAATAATATACACCTGGTAGGAGCCCATACATTCTGCTGCCTCCAATAATATATACCTGACAGGAGCCCATACATTCTCCTGCCTCCAATAATATATACCTGACAAGAGCCCATAGATTCTGTTGGCTCCAATAATATATACCTGACAGGAGCCCATGCATTCTCCTGCCTCCAATAATATATACCTGGTAGGAGCCCATACATTCTGCTGGCTCCAATAATATATACCTGACTGGAACCCATAGATTCTGCTGCCTCCAATAATATATACCTGACAGGAGCCCATAGATTTTGCTGCCTCCAACAATATATACCTGACAGGAGCCCATACATTCTGCTGCCTCCAATAATATATACCTGACAGGAGCCCATACATTCTGCTGCCTCCAATAATATATACCTGATAGGAGCCCATACATTCTGCTGCCTCAAATAATATATACCTGACACAAGAGCCCGTAGATTCTCCTGCCTCCAATAATATATACCTGACAGGAGCCCATACATTCTCCTGCCTCCAATACTATAAACCTGACAGGAGCCCATAGATTATGCTGCCGCTGCCTGGGGCGACGCCGGGTCCGTCCTCCACAGTCCGCACAGGAGGCAGTCCCAGGGCGATGACGTCATCGCCCTGAGACTGACCTCCTGCGCATGCGCTGGTTGTGTCGCGCTGCACAGAGGAGGCAGAGGGGCACTGCGGCAGGAGGCAGAGCAGAGAGGCCCATCACTAATCATATTGGCAGTGCTGCTGGTATGATTAGCGAACTGGCGGGGGCCCTCTGTTCTCTGTACAGGGCCCAGGGTGGGTAGGGGGGGGCGGGGCTTGGGGGGCGTGGCTATCGGGACCCGGGGCCCACCGGGGGTTTTCCCGATCCTCCGGTGGGCCAGTCCGCCCCTGTTGACACCTCTTAGTATTCTTCCATGAGACCCCCTATGCTGGGAATATTATTACAGGATGGGCGACATTATTACAGGATTGAGCCAGGACAAGGGGCATTATTAATGGGTGGGGGCCTGGAGGGGGGACATTATCACAGGATGGAGGATATGTTTAACAGATACTGTAGGTGACATTATAACAAGAAGTGGTCATTATTACAGGATGGGAGCCAGGATAGTGGACCTTATTGTAACGGTGTCCAAAAAACACCACAATGCAGGATTCAAGTACGGCACAGCAGACAAGAAGACTGAAATAAAACTCCAGCTTTATTATATACAAAGGAATTGTATGCCGGGAGATGAGCATAACAATATTTACAACAACAATTTTACCAACATGAACATAGAAAGATGTGACATGCAGAAGTAGTGCTGTTGCTTCAAAAGCATCCTGCAACTAGAGGGGTTAATACAGTCACAGGAGACAGGGAGTGGTTAGCAGAGCAGAAGGGGGATTGTGGGGAACTTGTTTATTAGCCTGGCTGGAGCCTAAGGGAAAGGTGGTGTGTGTGTGATCTGTACCACACAGAAGAGCCTAGCAAGTGACAGGATTCAGATCAGGAGTGAAGCTAAACACAGGTCAGATAGGCTTCCTGAACTAACAGTGCAGAGTATTATCAGGCAGAAAAATAAGGACTGTAAGAAATTGTGTCAAAGGGATCATCTCCCTCATCAAACCCTCCTCCCTCCATCTCAATGCAGGATAAAGAATGCTGTGCACTACTGTGCCTTTGTGAAGGAAAAACCTGTGGTTGCGGGTGCATAAAAGTGTGCTGCTAAAGAGACTTGATTGGTGCTGTACTGTGCTACTGGAAAGACTGTTTATTATTGTGCTTTAAGAACAAACTGTACTGTTTGTTACTGGAGCCTGTTGCTCAAGAGACTTAAATTACACTGGCCGTACGTTTTCATATTAAATGCTACTGTTCTACAGTTTATGAGGACTCTTGTCAAATGTGTCTGTTCAGCAAGTGAATCCACCCACCTTTCTGTGCCTGAGGGTCAATACCCCCTGTATGACTGAGAGAGCTGCAGCATATGGTCGCCCTGAGTAAGGTTTCCCCCAGGATTCCAAAGAATTCATGTAACCTGTCTCACCCTTATCTGAACCTAGCGGCGTGGGTGTAACAAAGATATAGCTAGAGCGAGTCACAAACTATGCTCCAGCTATGACAATGAAAGCTCAGAACAAACAGTGAACAATAAGCTTCACAAACTACTCTAAGCTAATTTTCTATCTGGCTTTCAGCTTGTCGGGCCACGCTGCTACAGCATCCTAGCTACAGGAAACTATGCTAAACCCTAACACTATTCACATCGATGGGTCACTCACGATTGTGCAGATCAGGCGCAGATGGTGGCCGCCGCTTGTTCCTGATGTGAAAGAGCCAGATGAATTCACTTTAGTCTTTTCTTTGTATACGGGATTACTTTCTTCCAGCCGACAGGCAAACCTTGCTTCACTCTCACAGAAATGTCTGATATGCTGTGTTGCGTGTTATCACAGTCCCTCAGTCTCCGGGGAAAACATTCTTCAAGAAAAGGATACATTTCTCTAACCCTTGACACAGTCCCAAACAACAACTCTTGCTATAGTCTGTAATCTTCACTTTCCATAGATTAGCACCGTGTTCTTTATAGTCTCAGCTGATCAGGGAGCCTGCAAGCGTCTCCCTGTTACCTCAGACACACAAACACACACTAGGTCTCTACTTCCTGGTTCTTCTTCCTCTCCTAGCACATACTAAAAACAGCAGGGGGAGGCAACTAGTCCAACAGCAAGACTCAGAGGGGAGCATGGTGCCTTAAAGTCACAGTGTATTCAATGTCTGGTAAGGGCCGATCCTCTACATGCCTCACCACTTAAAAATGGCCGTCCTCTGCCTCGCTGTATAGCTCTGAAAGAAATAAAGGCCTCATGCAGCGGTATACATCATAGGACAACTTTCATCACAATACATATGAGTGGACCAAATAAACTGATCAGCATTGTACCTTTCTGGTGGAATCCCTGCATTAGGCCTCCTGGATCTCCGGAAATCTTGACTGTCCTCCATAGGCATAACGGCCGTGGGACTGTCCTGTTCAACTGAAGGTTAAGCTGGAGCCGTGGCTTCCTCCTCTCTGCGAGCTGGCAATGCATCATTTTTGGGAATGTCAACTCCCACTGATTGGGGACCTTCCGCGGACTCAGGAATGGTCCACCAGTCTTGAAAGCCGCTGTCAGGGAAAATCGATCTTGGTGAAGGAGCAGGAGGAGTAACTCTTGGGACAGGTGTAGGATCCTCAGAGCAGCAAGGTCGTAACATATTTCTATATAGAGTTCTCCGACCAGACTCCTCATTTTCAGTTTGCACTAAGTACACTGGACCATTGGGATACACTCACTTGATCACTTTGTATGGATGTACCTCCCAACGTCCGCTAAGCTTCCTTTTGGGGCGTTTTTCCCGCACCAGCACTCGGTTTCCAGGTTGGAACGGAACTTCCTGAATTGGCGGTTGACCGCTGTGTGCCTTTTCTTGTAACCACTGGCCTGCTAGCTGGCGGATGGTCTGAAGTTGTCGCCAAAGCTCTTTCATCCAGGAGGTGGTAGATCATTCGAATAGATCCTCTGGCTGTTCCAGATTTTGTTTGATGATTTCTCGACCGACTCTACCAAACAGTAGCGTGTATAACCTGGAAACTTTGAAGAGAACAAGGGGTACATATGCTAGGCACCAAGTATTCTTGATAAGCAATAAAAATCAAACCACAAGGATTGAAAAATTATAAAGAAATTCTATTAGGAACACTAAACACACTCCAGTTAAACCATACTTAAAAACATGTAGCAAATACCCGTGAAGGTATGTAGTATGTCAAAATATAAGTGTAATACATATAATAATATAGAGGCAATACAGATTATTCCCCCAAATCTGCCCACAAATATATTAATCTGATGAGTATCTGCAATCAAATTGTATCAAAATATATGCAGTTGCATTAGAAAAATAAGAAGGTAAGATTACTCCCATTCAAACGGTGACTGTGTTTAGTGTTCCTAATAAATTTTTTTTATAATTTTTCAATCCTTGCGGTTTGATTTTTATTGCTTATCAAGAATACTTGGTGCCTAGCATATGTACCCCTTGTTCTCTTCAAAGTTTCCAGTCTCTCTTTGGGAAGTTACTGGCACAGTATTCCTTTATTAAATATGTGGTGCTAGAATTTTTTTTCCTGCTATCTATGGGGTATAACCTGTCAGGGTGTGGACCCGATTGTTATAGGTTCAGACTAGCTCTGGTACATAGGCAAAAAATGAGGAACGATGCATCCAGCACTGGAAATCTGGAAGTTGGTGAGCTGGAAAAAACTTTTTTCTTTTTTGCAATTTAGTTCGGGTACATAATCAGGCCAATGCGTCTTCTTGTCTTCTTCTAATGTCCTCAACATTTGAATTAGAGTTTGATTAAAGTGCTCGATTCCCTTGGGGGTGATATGGGGTTGTTCAGGACCTTTCAATGCCATACTGTCGGTACAGTTCCTCCATCACTTTTCCCTGAAAACACACTCCTTGGTCTGAATGGATCCACTTCGGACACCCATAGACCCAGATGAAATCCTGACAGACAGCTTGCGCAGCAGACTCAGCTGTCTGGTCCCAAGTCGGGGTGACCACTGCAAACTTGGAGAAGTGGTCGGTCATTACCAGGCAGTACTGTGGGCCTCTAGTCGATTGTCCCACGAGGAGATAATCTATCATCAACACTTCAAGTGGCTCTTTGGTCTGTATGGGTGCCCTCTGTTCTGTGCTTTTGGTGAGGTCACACATTCATCACTGTCGGCACACTTCTTCAACCATCTCCTCCAGACGTGGGCAATATACATAACGCTGCCACCACTTGTAAGTTTTTCCTGGGCCAAAGTGAGCTCCAAACTCATGAGCTTCTTTGGCAATTTCTTGTGCCACTCTTCCAGGGACTACTACTTGCCATCTTGCCTCTAAGTTAGTAGGCTGTTGCCACTTGCAGTATAGAATGGCTTCTCAATCTTTCAATCTATCCCACTGGCATATCACAGACTTCGTTTTGAGATCTAGGGCAGCTCTTTCTTCTTGTCTGGCCATTTTCCGTGGACTACCCAGCTTTTCACTTGCTGAAACCCTGCATCCTCATCTTGGACCCGACCCCATCCTTCATTAGTCCTTCCCAGTGACTTGGGTAGAGGTCGAGCCTCTCCACTTGACTGTGCCGCTACTGCAATTGGTGTGAATTTGCGGAAATCTGGGTACTCCTCTTCTTCTAGGTGCTCATCAGGGTCTTCTCCCAGAGTCTCGAAGGTTACTCTTGACAATCCATCTGCGTTGGTATTCTCCATGGCAGAGCGGTAGCGAATCGAGAAGTCAAGTTTTGCAAGACGGGGAACCCAACGCTGCTCCATGGCCCCCAGCTTGTCAGTGTCCAGATGGGCCAATGGGTTGTTATCCATTCGCACTTGGATCTTGGCTCCCGTTAGGTACTCTGCAAATTTCTCCTTTATGGCCCATACTAGGGCAAGGAGTTCCAGCCGGAACGAGCTGTAGTTGTGGGGGTTCTGCTCCATATCCTTCAAGGACCCACTGGCATAGGCGATGACTCTTTCATGCCCGTCTTGAATCTATGAGAGGACTGCTCCTAGTCCATGAAGACTGCCATCCGTGCATAAGAAGAACGGCTGGTCGAAATCTGCATAGGCTAAGATGGGGGCTGATGTTAGGGCGTCTTTCAGTGTTTGGAAGGCCTTCTCCTGTTTCTGTTCCCAGGGTATACCCTGGTTTCTTGGCCCCCCAACAGTCCCTCTCAGCAGCTCGTGCAGTGGGCTGCTATTTTTGCATAGTCTTTGATGAACCGCCGGTAGTACCCGGTCAATCCATGGAAGGTCTTTAACTCCTGTAGGGTTCTAGGTGCTGGCCATTATTGTATAGCAGCAACTTTAGCTTGGGAAGGCAAGACTCCATCCTGAGACACCTTGTAACCCAGGTACTCAATCTCTTTCTTGAAAAGATGACTCTTCTTCGGCTTCATCTTCAGGCCATGGGTCCACAATCGTCTGAGCACCTGCCCGAGTTTGTCTAGATGTTCTTGAAAAGTAGCAGAGTAAACAATGATATCATCCAGGTATATCAGAGTAGCTTCAAAGTTTAGGTCACCCAAACACTTCTCCATCAACCGCTGGAATGTCCCCGGCTCGTTGGATAATCCGAACTGCATTCTATTAAATTCAAACAGTCCCATGGGGAGTATGAACGCTGTCTTTGCCTTGTCCTTTTCTGCCACCGGTACTTGCCAGTACCCGCTAGCCAAATCCAGAGTAGAGAAGTACTTCACATTTCCCAGGGCCATCAAAGACTCTTCGATACGAGGCAGGGGGTATGAATCTCGCACGGTGCACGCGTTCAACCGCCTATAGTCCACGCAGAAACAAAGTGTCCCGTCCTTCTTGACAAGCACAACTAGTGCTGCCCATGGGCCCTGACTACTCTTCACCACTCCCAAATCCAACATCTGTTTTAGCAGGGACTTCACCTCTTGGTACAGCTTAGGGGGTATCTGTCGATATCTTTCTCAAATTGGAGGAGTGTCCCCCCCCTCCGGTATCTCATGGGTGATGGTGTCCATGCAGCCAAAGTCGTCAGCATGATGGGCGAACGCGACATTGCTTCCACTGCTTGTATGTGATCCGAATTGAGGGCTTTCACATCCACCCCCATCTGAGTCAGAAGGGCTCGCCCATTCCATTCTGGAGTTGGTGCCCTCTTCTCTTCGGCCGTGACAGCCAGAGTCCTGACTGAATCAGCTGCTGGGGCCAGGGTCATTTCTCTCAGACTCATCACTTCACTTCGATTTAGGTACAAACGAGGACATTCTGGTCTATTTCACCTAGGACCACTGGTTCAATAGCCACCTCCATACCTTTAAGGTTGCGGAAAGTCCCCATGGGCAATGGGAGAATGGTATCCTGACCAGGCAGGAAGGTGAGGGATGCCCTTCCTGACATTCGGATAATTTTCACAGACTGGTGTATTGGGACGCTGTTCTGTGTCCCACAAATGCGGATCAGCCGTTGAAACGCTTTCTTAGTGGGCTCATGCGGGGGGCCTGTTTCCAGTAGCCAGGACCTCGTTTAGTGAACATGATCTGGTCTAACTCCCGCAGAATATTCATACTCATTATCACCGGTACGTCTTCTTCTTCACTCTCACAGGAATGGCTGACAATGTGTTGTGTGTTATCTCAGTCCCTCAGTCTCCAGGGAAAACATTCTTCAAGAAGAGGATAAATTTCTCTAATCCTTGACATAGTCCCAAACAACAACTCTTGCTATAGTCCGTAATCTTCACTTTCCATAGATTAACACTGTGTTCTTTATAGTCTCTGCTGATCAGGGAGCCTGCAAGCGTTTCCCTGTTACCTCAGACACACAAACACACACTAGGTCTCTACTTCCTGGTTCTTCTTCCTCTCCTAGCTCATACCAACAACAGCAGCGGGAGGCAACTAGTCCAACAGCAAGACTCAGAGGGGAGCATGATGCCTTAAAGTCACAGTGTATTCAATGTCTGGTAAGGGCCGATCCCTTACATTATTACAGAATGGGCCCCAAGACAAAAGAACATCATTACAGTAAGGGGCCAGAACAAAGGACATGATAGGGGGCATTAATGGATGGGGGCCTATACAGGTGACATTATTACAGGATGGGACCAGGATTGGGGACATAGTACAGAAGAGGCCAGGATGAGGGGCATAGTAACAGGAAGGGTCCAAGACAAGGGACATTATTACAGGATGGGACAACAATGGGTGATATTATTTCAGGGGCCTGTACATCTCATCAATATGCTATTGGGGGCCCAGATCAAAATTTTGCACCGGGCCCATAGAACTCTAGTTACAGCGCTGTATAAAAGTATAAAGTTTGCGGACATAGAGACCTTCAGCAGGTCTCAGCTGACATAAATTCCCTTTGGCACTCTCGATCACATCATGAGGGCAAGGGGGTAACAGCGAGAGTACCATGGCTTGCTATTTCCTGTGACATCCACAGCATTGAAGTGCAGTAATCAGAGCTATGTCAATTAATGTTGTATGCAGGTCCTGTTTTTTTAACACACATTGCAGGAGTAGTGAATAGAACAGGCTTAGCTCCTCAGCTCACTCAGAAAACTCCTTATACTGGCACCTGATGTCACATATCTGCAAGGAGTGAACAAATTCTACTCATGCAGTTTGATATGTGCCTGACCAAATAGCAAGGGTGGTGCCTGACTGCTGGGGGACAGCTTGCAAGTAATATGGGCTTTTGGTCTCCCGATCTCTATCCCCTGTGTCTTATACTTGGTTAAATGGGTTTGTGTTCCTGGTTGTTGGAAAAGAACGGGGTGCAATTTTTCCCTCCACCCAGAAGATGGCAGACTGGCACTGGTTGCTCAGGCGGTCTTCCTTTCCAGCCCACATTTTCTGTCAGATTTTATTAATTGGTTTATCCATGGTTGTCACATACAGGGTATCTTATGGTCTGATTCTCTCCCTACTTAAAGATTAGTCCTACCCCTCAGCCTCTTTGTAGGTGGAGGCGCGTTGTGTGCTTATCTATAGGGTAACCTCCGGCCATCCTGAAGAGGTTCCATAGAATCTGCTGATGAGTCCATTTTGGAGGTCCAGAAGGAGAGAATACAGGCTGAGGGGTAATCCAACATGTCCCGACTATTACCACCATTCAAAGATTTAGAAAATACAAAACTATCATATACAAGTTTAAAGATATCATAAAGTTTATTATTTTCAAAAAAACACACGAACAGAAACCCTATAAAATAGCCCCTAAAAAAATCTAATTTAAAATCATTAGGCAGTGTGGTTTCAGATGACAATATTTAATTAGCATATGTAGTTATTGTAATATAAGTTGCATATATACAGTATACCGTAGTTGATAATACACTTGATTATTATATATAATAGATAATTATACCAAAAAAAATAACAAAATTTCATATATACATTAAAGACCACAATTAGACAAGTCAATAGATCTAAAGATTTCATATATTTACATACATATAATTTACTTTACAAATAATGCCACAGATAGGATGTGAACAAATAATACAGTCAAAAAGAGATTGCTCAGTAACCATTAGTGATGGGAGAGCACTAAAATGCTCGGGTACTCGTTGCTCGGGTCGAGCCCATTGGAATACTCGGGTGCTCGACCCGAGCAACGGGCCCAATGTAAGTCTATGGGAAACTAGAGCATTTTTCAGGCGGCTCTCCCCGGCGGCCTGCAGAGGGCCTAAAAATTGCCCAAATCGATGAGAACAGTGCTCGAATGACATGGGAACAGCATGGGGAAGACCCCTGGAAGCATTTCTGACTCCCAGGTTACTGCTGTGAACAACGTTGTCAGAGGTATTACGCCACTTTTACGGACTTACAATAAAACATACAAAACCAAAATGGATTTTCCTGGGAAATATGTTAAGGAACATCTTTTCCAGGTAATGACTTGTATATAAGGCAAAATAAATAACCAAAACCAAAAATACTCCTCCACACCTTGGGCTATGTTCACACGTAGCGTTTTTGATACTTTTTTGCAGTTTTGCATTGCTTCAAACTGTGACAAATGCATTCACCGGGAGATGTCATTTTAACATTTTACAACCTTATCTGGCCATGTGATGTGTGAGACATGATCAGACACATTCTGTTTCATTTATGAAGGTGGGACACTGAAAGTCACAAAGCCTATTTTTATAGGGCCATCAGGCGGCCTTTACTATTAAACGGCCAGCAGTCGGCCCTCACTATTGTTAGAGAGCCATCAGCTGGCTATGCTTTGTTGTTCCCATTACTAAAGAGTGGGTCTCCTATACTGTTATTGCGTATGCAGTGAGTGGCAGGGCTGCCAAAAATTTGGACGCACCCCAATACCCCATTGAAGAGACTTAGAGGAGGGCATCCTGAAAACAATGTTCCCATTATTAGGAAGTGGGTCTCCCATACTGTTTCCCTATGCAGTGAATGCAAGGGCTGCCAAAAATTTGGACCTACTCCAATGACCCTTGGGAGAAATGTAGAGGAGGGCATCCTGAAAAAAAATGTTCCCACTATTAGGAAGTGGGTCTCCCATTGTGTTTGCCTAGGCAGTGAATGCAAGGGTTGCCAAAAATTTGGAGGAACTCCAATGCCCATTGGAAGAGACGTGGAGGTCAGAGGGCCTCCTGAAAACAATGTTCCCAGTATTAGGAAGTGGGTCTCCAATTGTGTTTGCCTATGCAGTGAATGCAAGGGCTGCCAAAAATTGGGAGGCACTACAATGCCCCTTGGAAGAGACGCAGAGGGCCTCATGAAAAAATGTTCCCATTATTAGGAAGTGGGTCTCCCATAGTGTTGGCCTATGCAGTGAATGCAAGGGCTGTCAAAAATTGGGAGGCACACCAATTCCCCTTGGAAGAGACGTAAAGGGCCTCATGAAAAAATGTTCCCATTATTAGGAAGTGGGCCTCCCATAGTTTTGGCCTATGCAGTGAATGCAAGGGCTGCCAAAACTTGGGAGGCACTCCAATGCACCTTGGAAAAGACGTGGAGGAGGGCCTCATAAAAAAATGTTCCCATTAGAAAGGAGCGTGTCTCCTATACTTGTAATGCCCATGCACTAAGTGTATGGGCTGACAAACATTTACCCCTGGGGGGTATACATGAACATACTGTATAAAAATCTTAAACACCCTTTAAAAAAATTATGTGGGTGTTGCATCATGGACCACGGTCACCCTGGTGATATGGTGGTGGAGGATGAGGATGAGGAGAAGGAGGACAAGAGCAAATAGCCAAAATCAGGAAGCATATACCCATGTGTGGGTGTGAAAAAGTGCATGGGTATACACCTCCCAAAAAAAAGACACTGGATTTGAGTTTGTTACGCTGCTATCAATCGGTGGTGTTGAGAAGTCTGGCCCAATACAGCCCTTGCTCATTTTTATAAGAGTCAGCCTGTCAGCATTTTCAGTTGACAGGCGGATGCGCTTATCAGTTATAATTCCACCAGCTTCACTAAAAACCGGCTCTGATAAAACGCTAGCAGCAGGGCAGGCCAGGACCTCCAAGGCATAGAGAGACAGTTTATTCCATGTATCCAGCTTGGATACCCAATAATTATAAGGCACAGAGGAATCACGGAGGACGTTGGTACAGTTGGCAAGGTACTCCCTCCTCATCTTCCCAAACTTTGCACTCCTTGTGAGATTACCCCGCGCCTCAGAGCCTGTGCGATGGGAGGGGCTGAGAAAACTCTCCCAGAACTTTGACAGTGTTCCCCTGCCTCTGCTGGATTGGAATTGTGTCTCTCTCGCTTGTACTCCTTAGTTGTCCAACGAACTGTGTCCTCTGCCGCCAGCGTTTTCAGATGGGAATTTTTTTAATAATTCTGCAACAAGGGCCTTCTGGTACTGCCCCATTTTTGCAGACCTGTCCGCCTCAAGAATAAGAGATATAAAGTTATCCTTGTAGCGTGGGTCTAGAAGTGTCACCAACACAGTAATGACTGTCACCCAAAATTTTGAGAACGCGAGGGTCACGGGAAAGGCAGCATAACATAAACTCAGCCATGCGTGCCAGACTGCTAACAGGCAAGACTTCCGTGTCCTCACCAAGAAGACGACTGACCATGCTCTCCTCCTCCTCCTCCCTGTCCTCATTAGCTGATAAGACGGTATGACAGTTGTGCAGGTAGTACCGTCTATAGCACATGAAACTAGCTCCTGTTCTTCCTCCTTCTCTTCCTCATTGTCACCCAATCCACGTTGGGATAAGATGAGGCTGGGCTGTGTGTAATCACCTTGTATGGTTCCTTGCTTCATCTCATCGTGCTCCACCTGCAGTGCATCCTCTTTAATTGTGAGCAGAGAGCGTTTCAGAAGACGGAGAAGCGGGATGGTGATGCTAATTATGGCGTCATTGCCACTCACCATCTTGGTGGAATCCTCAAAGTTTTGGAGGATGGTACAGATGTCTGACATCCATTTCCACTCCTGAGGTCTTATGTGTGGAGTCTGAACTGAATACCGATGGCCTGGCTGATGCTGGTAGTCAACAACTGCCCTCTTCTGCTCACAAATCCTTCCCAACATCTGCAGTGTAGAGTTCCAACGCGTGGGGACATCACACACCAGTCGGTGAGCCGGAATCTGCAAAAACTGCTGAAGCACGGCAAGGGCGGCGGAGGCTGTAGCTGACTTTCTAAAATGGGCACACAGGCGGCGTACTTTGACAAGCAGCTCTGGGTAGGTTTTGAGAAACCGCTGAACCACAAGGTTAAGCACATGTTCCAGGCATGGTACATGTGTGAGCTCGCCTTGCCTCAGAGCCGCCACCAGGTTCCGGTCATTGTCATACACGACCATGCCTGGCTGTTGGTTCAGCGATGTCAGCCACAGATTTGCCTGCTCTTTCAGAGCTGTCCACAACTCTTCAGCATTGTGCGGTTTGTCACCTAAGCATATTAGCTTCAGCACTGCCTGTTGCCACTTGGCCGAGGCAGTGCTGCAGTGCTTCCAACTTGTGACTGATGTGGTCATTTCAGAGATGGAGGCTGAAGAGGAGGAGGAGGCTGAGGAGGATAAGATGCAGGAGCTGTAGACTGTGGGGGAAACCCTGATTGACCTAGGGCCCGCAATCCTCGGCGTCGGGAGGATGTGTTCCGTCCCAAGGTCCGACTGGGTCCCGGCTTCCACTATGTTAACCCAGTGTGCCGTCAGCGAGATGTACCGTCCCTTCCTCAAAGCACTTGCCCATGTGTCCGTGGTTAGGTGGACTTTCTCAGTAACTGCATTGTTGAGGGCACGGCTAATGTTGTGGGACACGTGCTTGTGTAATGCGGGGACGACACACCAGGAGAAATAGTGGTGGCTGTGGACCGAGTACCGAAGGACGGCTGCCGCCATCAGGTTGCGGAAAGCTTCCGTCTCCACGAGTCTAAAAGGCAACATTTGGAGCGCAAGCAGTCGCGAAATGTGGGAATTTAGTAGTGTGGCCTGAGGGGCATTGACTGCGTATTTGCGCTTGTGTTCCAAGGACTGGGGTATGGACAACTGAATGCTGTGCTGGGACAAAGACGTGCTTGCTGATGGTGCTAGTTGAGAGTGTGCAACGACAGGTGCAGGGCAGGAGGCATCTTCACATGCACTATGGACAGGGGATTGGCTTGCACGCACAACAGCGGAAGAAGCAGTGGTGTCACCTACAGACACTGTTCCTGGACCCTCTAGTTCGGCCCACAAAGTCGGGTGCTTTGCTGCTATGTGCCTGATCGTGCTGGTGGTGGTGAGGCTGCTAGTTTTGCTACCCCTGCTGATGCTGGCCTGACAGATGGTGCAAATGGCATTTTTGGGGTTATCGGTAGAGTCTTTAAAAAACAACCAGACTCGGGAAGACCTAACAGTTGTACTGGCACCTTCCTTCGTGTTGGTGTTACAGGGAACGGTTGCCCGCCTTCTGTCTGCGGCCACCACACTACTTCTTCCTGCCTGTTGGTGTGCTCTGCCTCCCTCCCCTTGTGTGCTGCTGTCCTCACTCTGCATGTCCTCCTGCCAGGTTGGGTCAGTTACTATATCATCCACCACCTCCTCCTCTTCCACTTCTGCACCACGGTCCTCCTCCTCACTTCGTGGCAATTGTGTCTCGTCATCGTCCACCTCTTGTGACAAATTGCCAGCGTCGCCTTCCTGTGGCCATGGCTGTTCAAATATTTGGCCATCGCTACATGGGATCTCCTCTTCCACAACTTCAAGCGGAGCCGAGGGGCACAAATATGGAAATTGACCAGTGAACAGCTCTTCAGAGTGTCCAACTGTGGGATCAGTTGCTGTCTGACGACACTCGGCATGGTGGTAGGAAGGATCATCAGGGTGAGGAGGAGTATGCAGTCGAGACTCACGGCTACTAACACTTGACCGTGTGGAAGACAGACCGGAGCTGGTGGTGCCCAGGTGACTGGAAGTATTATCTGCTATCCAATTAATAACCTGTTCACACTGATCAGTTCGTAATAGTGGTGCTGTTGTGTGCTTTCCTAGTAATTCGGTCAAGAACTGGGAGCGAGAAGATGTGGCTGTTGGTTGTGCCACATTTTCACCTTGGCCACGGCCCCGTCCTCTGCACGCACCATCACCAGAACGCCCAGTTCCACGTCCCTTGCCACGCGCCTTGCCCATTGTAAATGAAGTAAAATAGCTTACACTCGCACTATCAATGGCAAAAGGGTAATAAAAAGGAGATTTGAACCATGGAAGAGGAAAACCACAGTTCTAGTTATCTGGCCTACACCAGACTCTTTTAAACAGATATATTTGTATCTGAACAGTCAGCAAGACACTCAAAATGCTTTTTTTTAATGCAAAAAGGTGGATTACACCCAGATTTGAACCGTGGGAGAGGAAAACCATATTTCAAGTTATCTGGCCTACACCAGACTCTTTTAAACAGATATATTTGTGTCTGAACAGTCAGCGAGACACTCAGAATGTTTTTTTTTATGCAAAAAGGTGGATTACACACAGATTTTAACCGTGGGAGAGGAAAAACACAGTTCTAGTTATCTGGCCTACACCAGACTCTTTTAAACGGATATATTTGTGTCTGAACAGTCAGCGAGTGTCCCAGTCACCTGCTGTGACTGCCTGCCCGTCTACCCTGGTCGCCACCTGCTCCCTTACAAGGACCGCCCCCTTGTATAGTAGCTCAGAGGTTCCGCCTCCCAGACCCGTTACAGTTTGCTCGGGCCATGGAACCCGGTGGCACCCAAGCTCCCTCGCTCTCGGACCTGTGTCATGAACTGTCCCGTCAGAGGTCCCAACAGGAGTCCATCCTGGGTCACCTGCGGAATGTCAATTCTCGCCTGGACACTCTGACTGCTCTGCCTGCAACCACCGCCAGTGCCATGACTCGCAATCCAGCAGCTCCACTGCCCACTAATAACATGGTATCCTACCCCGGACCCCGGCTTTCTGCACCTCCTCGTTTCGGAGGCGACTCCGCCCAGGCTCGGGGCTTCATAAATCAGTGCACCCTGCACTTTGAACTCCTGTCTCACCAGTTTAACTCCGACCGGGCCAAAATTGCCTTCATCATGTCCCATCTCACCGGGGAGGCCCTGGCATGGCTAAATCCTCTATGGGAGAGAGGAGACCCTCTGGTGTCCGACTTGCCTGCCTTTCTCACGGCTTTCCGGAAAGTCTTCGACGAACCCGGATGGAAGACCTCATCCGCATCATCTCTGCTACGCCTCCGTCAGGGAAGTCTCACCGTGGGCCAATATGCCATACGGTTCCGTACCCTTGCCTCGGAGCTGGCCTGGGATAATGACGCTCTGGTTTCCGTCTTCTGGGAGGGTCTGTCCGGCCGTATTAAAGATGAACTTGCCGGTCGGGACATTCCTACCACTCTCGATGACCTAATAACTCTTGCCACCCGGATTGACCTGCGGTTCCAGGAGCGTGCCAAAGAGGTCACCCGTGAGAGGAGGTTTCCGCGTCTAGCTCCTACTTTTCAGAAACCCGTCACTCCCTCCGTCTCTCCTCAGCTACACTCTCCTGAGCCTATGCAGGTCGACCAGACCAAGATGGTCGGTTCTCGCCAAGAATCTCGCCGAGCCGAGGGAAGTTGTTTCTATTGTGGCAGTATGAAGCACTTCATCCGTTCCTGCCCGGAAAAGCCGGGAAACGCCAGTGTCTAGGACCACTCGGAGAGGTTGTCCTAGACAAAAGTAAGCCCTCTCCGTCTCTGACCTTACCGGTCTCTATTGCTTGGGGAGAAAACCGTCTCTTTGAACTCGCCCATCTGGATTCTGGAGCTGCTGGAAACCTCATCTCCCAGTCTCTGGTAGAGAGATACAATATTCCCACCAAGTGCCTGGCTGAACCATTGTCAGTCGCCTCCGTGGATGGAAGACTTCTCTCGGAGACCATCCTGCTCGTCACCGAACCCATAACCCTGCAGGTGGGAATGCTGCACTCTGAGGAGATCTCATTCCATGTGCTGTCCGGACTTTCTCACTCCCTGTTGCTAGGTCTACCTTGGCTCCATACACATGAACCCGTATTGAACTGGCGGTCCGGTGAAGTACTCCGATGGGGTCCTGACTGCCATAGGACCTGCCTGGTCCCGGTCCGTCCACTTCGCCCTCAGCCTACTCCAGCTAACTTACCTGATCTCCCGGCTCCCTACTGGCCCTATGCGGACGTCTTCGGTAAGAAGGAAGCTGAGACGTTGCCACCCCATAGGCAATACGATTGCCCGATCGACCTGGTACCTGGCACCACTCCTCCCCGTGGGCGTATCTACCCGTTGTCTGCAGCCGAGACCCGAGCCATGTCTGAGTACATTGAAGAGAATCTGGCTAGGGGATTTATCCGAAAATCTACCTCCCCGGCTGGAGCCGGATTCTTCTTTGTCAAAAAGAAAGACGGCTCGCTACGTCCCTGTATTGACTACAGAGGACTCAATCTCATCATGGTAAAAAACAAATATCCCCTGCCACTCATCTCCGAATTGTTTGACCGTCTCAAGGGCGCCAGGATCTTCTCCAAGCTGGATCTACGAGGAGCGTATAATCTGGTCCGTATCCGTCAAGGAGACGAGTGGAAGACGGCATTCAATACCCGGGATGGTCACTACGAGTACCTTGTGATGCCCTTCGGTCTCTGTAATGCTCCCGCGGTCTTTCAGGAACTAGTCAACGACATCTTCCGTGACCTCCTATACTCCTGCGTAGTGGTATACCTGGACGATATCTTGGTCTTCTCTCCGGATCTCCCCACACACCGGAGGGATGTTCGTCAGGTCCTGCTTAGGCTTCGGCAGAACCACCTTTACGCCAAATACGAGAAGTGCCTCTTCGATCAGACCTCCCTTCCGTTCTTGGGCTATGTCATCTCCCAAACAGGTCTGCAAATGGATCCCGAGAAGCTCTCTTCCGTTCTAAAATGGCCTCGTCCTGAAGGTTTGAAGGCGATACAGCGATTCCTGGGCTTCGCTAATTATTATCGTCTTTTCATCCCACACTTCTCGTCTCGGACTGCTCCCATATCTGCACTTACCCGTAAGGGGGCTAACCCCAGGACATGGTCGCCTGAAGCCGAGGAGGCCTTCCTTTCCCTAAAGAAAGCCTTCGCCTCTGCTCCCGTCCTGCACCGTCCGGACTGTAATAAATAGAGATGAGCGGTGTTCGACTAGAACTGTTCGCAAATCTCAAATTCGAGCTGTTTTGGGCGGTGTTCGAGTTGTTCCATGAACCCGAACGATTTGCAAAAAATTCGGCTGTTCGAGGTTATGTTCGATAACTGTTCGTGCACCAAAAGGGTGTCCTGCATGTCTGGCGCTATTTAGAGCACCAATCATGCAGGGATTGTCTGCCACTCACTGTAATGCCACAGCCATGGTGGTTGTGGCATTACAGTGATTGCCCAAATCGATGGGAACAGTGCTCACAGTGAAACATGAAAAGCCGGCAATTCAGCAGCGGCATACACCGGTACCCGACAATTTAGAACAGAAAGAATAGAGAATCACACATAGATTAGATAGATAGAAACATGTCAGTCACACATATAAGAAGCACAGTGACAGTGTTGCTTACTGTACTTGTCATTTAGTGTAAAGGATTTATCAAAAAAAATAATAGTGTTTTCATGCACCGTCTCTTTAAAAAAGCCGGCCGGCAATTCAGCATCTGTACCCGACAATTTAGAATAGAAGGAATAGAGAATCACACATAGATTAGATAGATAGAAACATGTCAGCCACATATATACGAAGTACAGTGACAGTGTTGCTTACTGTACTTGTCATTTAGTGTAAAGGATTTATTAAAAAATATAATAGTGTTTTCGTGCACCGTCTCTTTATAAAAGCCGGCCGGCAATTCAGCAGCGGTACCCGACAATTTATAACAGACAGAATAGAGCTTCACACATAGATTAGATAGATAGAAACATGTCAGTCACATATATATGAAGTACTGTGACAGTGTTGCTTACTGTACTTGTCATTTACTGCAAAGGATTTATTAAAAAAAATAATAGTGTTTTCATGCACCGTCTCTTTAAAAAAGCCGGCCGGCAATTCAGCATCTGTACCCGACAATTTATAACAGACAGAATAGAGCTTCACACATAGATTAGATAGATAGAAACATGTCAGTCACATATATAATAAGTACAGTGACAGTGTTGGTTACTGTACTTGTCATTTAGTATTAAAATAAAGGATTTATTATTAAAAAAAATTGGCGTGGGGTTCCCCGTAATTTTAGTCTCTAGCGGAGGTTAAGCAGACAGCTGGTGCAGATGTTTGAAGCCTGGGAAGGGGGTAATACCCACGGAGCTTCCCAGACTACTAATATCAGCCCCCAGCTGAATACCTAGCCTTTACTAGCTATTAAAATGGGGGACCCCCCAAAAAAATGACGTGGGGTCCCCCCTAATTTAATAGCTAGCAAAGGCTCGGCAGACAGCTGGGGGCTGATATTAATAGCCCAGGAAGGGAACCATGAATATTGGCCCCCTCCCAGGCTAGAAACACCAGCCGTCAGCCGCCCCAGAAATGGCGCATCCATAGGATGCGCCAATTCTGGCACTTAGCCTCGCTCTTCCACGCTGCCCTGGTGCGGTGGCAGGGGGTAATAGGGTTGGGGTTGATGTCAGCTTATAATGCCAGCTGACATCAAGCCCAGGTTAGTAATGGAGAGGCGTCTATAAGACACCCCCATTACTAACCCCATAGTCAAAGTTAAAAGAAAACACAAACACCCAGAATAAAGTCCTTTAATTGAAATAAAGACACATTCCTTTATTGTTCTAAATTAAACCATACTTACCGTCACGCCCATTCCAGCTGAAGCCAACGATCTCCTGCAATAAAAGAAAAATAATAAAGCAACCTCATCCTTACCTTTCCATGGTTCCCACGACAGCTTCAGCTCTGCTACATCGAAATAACAGGCTGGACCGCAGCAGAACGCTGCCATCCAGCCTGTCATCCCACAGACACTGAGAAGCGCAGGCATGCTTGCGCTCTGCAGTGTCTGGCTGTGACGGCATAAAGATGAGACGAGTTCATGTCCAATGAACTCGGCGCACCTCATGCACGTCACTGACAGCGTGGGAGAATTCTCCTGCACTCAGCACTTCAGCGTGAGAATTCTCCCACGCTGTCAGTGACGTGCATGAGGTCAGCTGAGTTCATTGGACATGAATGAGCTCACCTCATGCACGTCAATGACAGCGTGGGAGAATTCTCACGCTGTAGCGCTGAGTGCAGGAGAATTTTCCCACGCTGTCAGTGACGTGCATGAGGTGAGCTGAGATCATTGGACATGAATGAGCTCACCTCATGCACGTCACTGACAGCGTGGGAAAATTCTCCTGCACTCAGCGCTTCAGCGTGAGAATTTTCCCACGCTGTCAGTGACGTGCATGAGGTGAGCTCATTCATGTCCAATGAACTCAGCTGACCTCATGTACGTCACTGACAGCGTGGGAGAATTTTCACGCTGAAGTGCTGAGTGCAGGAGAATTCTCCCACGCTGTCAGTGACGTGCATGAGGTGCGCCGAGTTCATTGGACATGAGCTTGTCTCATCTTTATGCCGTCACAGCGAGACACTGAGGAGCGCAAGCATGCCTGCGCTTCTGAATGTCCGCGGGATGACAGGCTGGATGGCAGCGTTCTGCTGCGGTCCAGCCTGTCATCTCGATGTAGCAGAGCTGAAGCTGTCGTGGGAACCATGGAAAGGTAAGGATGAGGTTGCTTTATTATTTTACTTTTATTGCAGAAGACATTGGCTTCAGCTGGAATGGGCGTGACGGTAAGTATGGTTTAATTTAGAACAATAAAGAATTGTGTGTTTATTTCAATTAAAGGACTTTATTCTGGGTGTTGTGTTTTTTTAAATACTTTACTAGAAATTCATGGTGGTCATGTCTAATATTGGCGTGACCCCATGAATTTCGGGCTTAGGGCCAGCTGATAATGCCAAGCTGGCCTTAACCCCTTTATTACCCAGTGAGCCACCACACCAGGGCCCTGGATGAGTTGGGTACAGCGCCAGAAGATGGCGCTTCTATGAACGCGCCATTTTCCGGGGCGGCTGCGGACTGCAATATGCAGCGGGTGGGGTCCAGAAAGCTTGGGCCTCCCTGCGCTGCAGATTCCAGCCCCCAGCTGCCTAGTTGTACCTGGCTGGGCACAAAAATAGGGCGAAGCCCCACGCATTTTTTTTTAAAATTATTTCATGAAATTCATGGAATAATTAAGGAAAAAAGGGCTTCCCTATATTGTTGTGTCCAACCAGGTACAAATAGGCAGCTGGTGGTTGGGGGCAGCCCGTCCCTGCCTGCTGTACCTGGCTGGACACAAATATAGTGCGAAGCCCCACGTCAATTTTTTTTAATTATTTCATGAAATAATTTTTTTAAAAAAGGGCTTCCCTATATTGTTGTGTCTGGCCAGGTACAAATAGGCAGCTGGTGGTTGGGGGCAGCCCGTTCCTGCCTGCTGTACCTGACTGGACACAAATATAGGGCGAAGCCCCACGTCAATTTTTTTTAAATTATTTCAGGAAATTCATGAAATAATGAAAAAAAAATTGATGTGGGGCTTCGCCCTATATTTGTGTCCAGTCAGGTACAGCAGGCAGGAACGGGCTGTTCCCAACCACCAGGTGCCTATTTGTACCTAGCCGGACACAACAATATAGGAAAGCCCTTTTTTTCTTAATTATTCCATGAATTTCATGAATTTAAAAAAAAAATACGTGGAGCTTCGCCCTATTTTTGTGTCCAGCCAGGTACAACTAGGCAGCTGGGGGCTGGAATCTGCAGCGCAGGGAGGCCCAAGCTTTCTGGGCCCCACCCGCTGCAAATTGCAGTCCGCAGCCGCCCCGGAAAATGGCGCGTTCATAGAAGCGCCATCTTCTGGCGCTGTACCCAACTCATCCAGGGCCCTGGTGCGGTGGCTCACTGGGTAATAAAGGGGTTAAGGCCAGCTTGGCATTATCAGCTGGCCCTAAGCCCGAAATTCATGGGGTCACGCCAATATTAGACATGACCACCATGAATTTCTAGTAAAGTATTTAAAAAAAACACAAACACCCAGAAAAAAGTCCTTTAATTGAAATAAACACACAATTCTTTATTGTTCTAAATTAAACCATACTTACCGCCACGCCCATTCCAGCTGAAGCCAATGATCTCCTGCAATAAAAGTAAAATAATAAAGCAACATCATCCTTACCTTTCCATGGCTCCCACGACAGCTTCAGCTCTGCTACATCGAGATGACAGGCTGGACCGCAGCAGAACGCTGCCATCCAGCCTGTCATCCCGCAGACACTGAAAAGCGCAGGCATGCTTGCGCTACTCAGTGTCTGGCTGTGACGGCATCCAGATGAGCCGAGGTCATGTCCAATGAACTCGGCTCACCTCATGCACGTCACTGACAGCGTGGGAAAATTCTCACGCTGAAGCGCTGAGTGCAGGAGAATTTTCCCACGCTGTCAGTGACGTACATGAGGTGAGCCGAGTTCATTGTCGGCTCATCTGGATGCCGTCACAGTCAGACACTGAGGAGCGCAAGCATGCCTGCGCTTCTCAGTGTGTGCGGCATGGCAAGCTGGATGGCAGCGTTCTGCTGCGGTCCAGCCTGTCATCTCGATGTAGCAGAGCTGAAGCTGTCCTGGGAACCATGGAAAGGTAAGGATGAGGTTGCTTTATTATTTTTCTTTTATTGCAGGAGATCGTTGGCTTCAGCTGGAATGGGCGTGATGGTAAGTATGGTTTAATTTAGAACAATAAAGAATTGTGTCTTTATTTCAATTAAAGGACTTTATTCTGGGTGTTTGTGTTTTTTTTTTAACTTTGACTATGGGGTTAGTAATGGGGGTGTCTTATAGACGCCTCTCCATTACTAACCTGGGCTTGATGTCAGCTGGCATTATAAGCTGACATCAACCCCAACCCTATTACCCCCTGCCACCGCACCAGGGCAGCGTGGAAGAGCGAGGCTAAGTGCCAGAATTGGCGCATCCTATGGATGCGCCATTTCTGGGGCGGCTGAGGGCTGGTGTTTCTAGCCTGGGAGGGGGCCAATATTCATGGCTCCCTTCCTGGGCTATTAATATCAGCCCCCAGCTGTCTGCCTAGCCTTTGCTAGCTATTAAATTAGGGGGGACCCCACGTCATTTTTTTGGGGGGGTCCTCCATTTTAATAGCTAGTAAAGGCTAGGTATTCAGCTGGGGGCTGATATTAGTAGCCTGGGAAGCTCCGTGGGTATTACCCACTTCCCAGGCTTCAAACATCTGCCCCAGCTGTCTGCTTAACCTCCGCTAGAGACTAAAATTACGGGGAACCCCACGCCAATTTTTTTTAATAATAAATCCTTTATTTTAATACTAAATGACAAGTACAGTAACCAACACTGTCACTGTACTTATTATATATGTGACTGACATGTTTCTATCTATCTAATCTATGTGTGAAGCTCTATTCTGTCTGTTATAAATTGTCGGGTACAGATGCTGAATTGCCGGCCGGCTTTTTTAAAGAGACGGTGCATGAAAACACTATTATTTTTTTTAATAAATCCTTTGCAGTAAATGACAAGTACAGTAAGCAACACTGTCACAGTACTTCATATATATGTGACTGACATGTTTCTATCTATCTAATCTATGTGTGAAGCTCTATTCTGTCTGTTATAAATTGTCGGGTACCGCTGCTGAATTGCCGGCCGGCTTTTTTAAAGAGACGGTGCACGAAAACACTATTATATTTTTTAATAAATCCTTTACACTAAATGACAAGTACAGTAAGCAACACTGTCACTGTACTTCGTATATATGTGGCTGACATGTTTCTATCTATCTAATCTATGTGTGATTCTCTATTCCTTCTATTCTAATTTGTCGGGTACAGATGCTGAATTGCCAGCCGGCTTTTTTAAAGAGACGGTGCATGAAAACACTATTATTTTTTTAAATAAATTCTTTGCAGTAAATGACAAGTACAGTAAGCAACACTGTCACAGTACTTCATATATATGTGACTGACATGTTTCTATCTATCTAATCTATGTGTGAAGCTCTATTCTGTCTGTTATAAATTGTCGGGTACCGCTGCTGAATTGCCGGCCGGCTTTTTTAAAGAGACGGTGCACGAAAACACTATTATATTTTTTAATAAATCCTTTACACTAAATGACAAGTACAGTAGGCAACACTGTCACTGTACTTCATATATATGTGACTGACATGTTTCTATCTATCTAATCTATGTGTGATGCTCTATTCCTTCATGTCTAAATTGTTGGGTACCGGTGTATGCCGCTGCTGAATTGCCGGCCGGCTTTTTTAAAGAAAGCGTCTTCTGAGCAGTTTGTCAGCTTTTGGACACCTTTGAAGGTGTTTTCTATGTGTTCCTATGTGTTTTTGTTTGCCTGCCATTGGTTTTAACGGTGTTCGACGGTGTTCTAAGGTGTTCGACGAACAGTTCGACGAACAGTTCCTCGAACATCCCGGTGTTCGACGAACCGAACCGAACCCGAACACTACGGGGGTGGCTCAACACTAGTAATAAACAATTCTACCTGGAGATTGATGCCTCCTCCTACGGAGCCGGAGCGGTGCTCACCCAGAAGTCTTCTACCGGGAGAATGGTAACGTGCGGCTTCTTCTCCAAAATCTTCTCCTCGTCGGAGCGCAACTACTCCATTGGAGACCGGGAATTGCTAGCCATCAAATTGGCACTGGGAGAGTGGCGCTATCTGCTTGAAGGGGCTCTCTACTAGAGATGAGCGTTGTTCTACTCGAACTGTTCGCCAATCTCAAATTCGAGCTGTTTTGGGCGGTGTTCGAGCCGTTCGGCGAACACGAACAATTTGAGAAAAATTCGGCTGTTCGAGGTTATGTTCGATAACTGTTCGTGCACCAAAATCATAACTGGATTTTTTCTCAGTAATGATGAAAATTAATGTTAATACGCAGTTTGAGTGTACAGCGGGGTGGGGGGAGGGGCAGGGGATGGATCTCTGCAGGAACAATGAAGATCTCCATTTTTTTTTCTCTTTCCCGCATTTGCAGTGGGGAGGTGCAATCTGTCAGCCTATCAGCAGCGCACACACGGAGCGAAGTGCTTTTTTTCACACAAGCAAGGGCATGTGTCATTGGCAGTGTATGTCACATGTCCTTGCCCTATAAGACCAAGCCATTTTCCCCGTCGCCACCATTTTCTCACTGCTGCAGCTGCGTGTTAGACGGCACCGCTGTTGCTGTGTGCGCTATACCTTGTTAATTTCAAGCCAATTTTCGCACAAATATACAGATAGCTTGGGAGTAGGGAATAGTTGTGATTGCAGTCCTTTTAAGGACTAGGTTACAGCATTTCCTACGACTTTTATCAGGGAGGTCTGTGCTCTTAAATAGATAGGTTGTGGGAGTAAAGACTAATTGTAATTGGAGTCCTTTTCAGGACTAGGTTACATGAGTTCCTATCAGTTTTTGCCAGGCAGGTCTGTGCCAGTGCTGTGCAAGTTTTTTTCACAGCATTTGGCTGAATCTAGCAAAGCTAATCCTTTTTGGCCTATTGCAGAGTGTGTTAGTCAGTGGAGTAGCCTATCTGTGTTGCAAGATATAACACCTGTGTATAGAATACCAATTTTTTTACTGCACCTAGTGAAGTAAAATCTTTTGGGCATAGCATCATTCTATTAGTCCATCTATACTGACCTCCATCAGGTTGCAAACTGAATATAATTTTTTTCTGCATCTAGCTCTGAAAAAATATTTGGGCTTCTAGCAGTGTGTGGGACTTGGTCTATTAGTCCATCTATACTGACCTCCATCAGGTTGCAAATTAAAAATAATTTTTTTCTTCATTTAGCTCTGAAAAAATATTTGGGCTTCTAGCAGTGTGTGGGACTTGGTCTATTAGTCCATCTATACTGACCTCCATCAGGTTGCAAATTAAAAATAATTTTTTTCTGCATCTAGCGCTGAAAAAATATTTGGGCTTCTAGCGGTGTGTGGGACTTGGTCTATTAGTCCATCTATACTGACCTCCATCAGGTTGCAAATTAAAAATAATTTTTTTCTGCATCTAGCTCTGAAAAAATATTTGGGCTTCTAGCAGTGTGTGGGACTTGGTCTATTAGTCCATCTATACTGACCTCCATCAGGTTGCAAATTAAAAATAATTTTTTTCTTCATTTAGCTCTGAAAAAATATTTGGGCTTCTAGCAGTGTGTGGGACTTGTTCTATTAGTCCTTCTATACTGACCTCCAGCAGGTTGCAAATTGAATATAATTTTTTTCTGCATCTAGCTCTGAAAAAATAGTTGGGCTTCTAGCGGTGTGTGGG
The DNA here is from genome assembly GCF_046119375.1 of Phyllobates terribilis. Taxonomy (NCBI): domain Eukaryota; kingdom Metazoa; phylum Chordata; class Amphibia; order Anura; family Dendrobatidae; genus Phyllobates; species Phyllobates terribilis. Next base: position 20,714,280 of record NW_027362769.1, read on the forward strand.
ACTTGGTCTATTAGTCCATCTATACTGACCTCCATCAGGTTGCAAATTAAAAATAATTTTTTTCTGCATCTAGCTCTGAAAAAATATTTGGGCTTCTAGCAGTGTGTGGGACTTGGTCTATTAGTCCATCTATACTGACCTCCATCAGGTTGCAAATTAAAAATAATTTTTATCTGCATCTACAGTACCTCTGAAAAAATATTTGGGCTTCTAGCAGTGTGTGGGACTATTTGTATTAGTCCATCTATACTGACCTCCATCAGGTTGCAAATTCAAAATAATTTTTTTCTGCATCTAACCCAGCCAATAGTTTTGGCCTAATACCACAGTTTGGCCACTCAGCTCTGCTCGGTTACCATCCATTGTTTTTTTGTGCAAACAACTCCAGAGTTGTGAATTAGTTAACCACCAAAATGAGTGGAAAAAGGCCTGCTGCTGGTGGAAAGGGGAATAGGCGTGTTGGGAAGGGGAAAAAAGGTTGTGTCCGTGGGGTAGGTGTTAAAGCAACAGTAACATCTGCAGAAGAAAGACCATCTTCCAGCCAAACTAAAATGTCTACTTCTTTTAGCGGACAATGTGATAAGATCCCTTTCTTACGGCCACGCCAATCGCTACAAATTCCAGATGAGGCACAAAAACAGCAGGTGCTTCAACGGATATCAAGTGCTCCTTTAAGTGGGCTCTCCTCCACATCAACTTCAACATCACAAATACTCCAGTCCTCAAAGGTGTCACCCAAATCGCACTTGCTTCCTCACAGCTCCCAAATCTCCAGCTGCCCGTCTGAGTATGAGGTAGAACAGATGGTTGAGTCTGCAGAGCTGTTTACTCATACTATAGCCTGGGAATCAGAGGTCGACTCCAGCGCTTCTGTGAATCCAGACGAGGAAATGATCTGCACTGATGCCCAGAATCTTTATGAGTCGGATCCAGGACCAGACGCAGAAGGTTCTGACCATAATGTAGACCCTCATTCCCAAACTGTAACTCCTGTTGGTGGAGACAATGAGGAAGACGATGATAAGACTCAAATACCTGATTGGAGCGACAACTTTAGTTTTTTGTCAGGGCAGGAACAGGTTGGCTCTGAGGACGACGGGTGTGATAATGCACAGGGTGATGATGATGAGGTCGGAGATCCCACTTACTGTCAACCCACAGTCAGCCAAGAGATGAGGTCAGCAGAGGAGGTGGAGGAAGATGCTAGTGACGACGAGGTCAGGTTGCGCCTTCCTGGACAGAGACGTAGTACTGGAAGCACGTCAACAACTGCATCCTCAAACACAACTCTGCCTCTCACCACAAGTCGTGGTGGCTCTTCAGGTCGCATGGGTGCTAAGCCTTGCATAGCCTGGGCATTTTTTCAGATCGATAAAGATGACCCAACTCGTGTTATCTGTAACATTTGTCAGCAAAAGCTAAGTAGAGGCCAAAAAATACATAGTTTGAGTACTTCATGCATGAACCGGCACATGGACATGAAGCATAAGTTGCAGTGGGAAGCTCAGTGTGCTACAATGCGGCCTAGCCGGCCGGGCCAATCACCGTCTGCCATATCTTGTGCATCCGCGGCCTCTTCATCCTCTGTGACTGGGGGGACAGCAGTCACACCTGTTTTGGGGCGCAGACCTGCCACCTCTTTACCCGCAACAGCCAGCGTGATTGGCAGGTCATCATTTTCTTTGGAGGTGGTAACACCAGCTGGTGTTGAGCGCTGTCCGACATCGATAGCACCACCTTTGGATCAAGGCAACCTAACATGTCCGCCTGCATCTTCCTCACAGACCGGCAGTTTGCCGGGGACACCCTTATCAACCCCGTCTAAGCACAATAGCCAGCCCTCAGTCCCTCAGATGTGGACAAGTAAAAGACCATTTCCTCCTAGCCATGAGAAAGCTAAGAGGTTGAATTTCACCATCTGCAAGCTCTTGGCTACAGAAATGCTGCCTTTCCGCCTGGTGGACACAGAGGATTTTCGAGACCTTATGTCCGTCGCAGTGCCCCAGTACCAGATGCCCAGTCGGCACTACTTCTCAAAGAAAGGTGTGCCTGCGCTCCACCAGCATGTCGCACACAACATCACCGCTTCTTTGAGAAACTCTGTGTGTGACAGGGTGCATTTCACCACAGACACTTGGACGAGTAGGCATGGACAGGGGCGTTACATGTCGCTGACTGGGCACTGGGTAACTATGGTGACAGCAGGACAAGTGGCTGCTGTCCAAGTCTTGCCGTCCCCACGAGTTGTGCGTCAATCCTCTTTATGTCAAAGTTCCTCCACTGCTTCTGCCTCCTCAACCTCCTCTCGGTCTTCCACCTGCACCCAAAGCCTGTCTGGTCATGCCACAAGCTTTCTAACTGCGCAGAAGGGATCCTGCACACCTCCTTACTATGCTGGCAGTAGGGCTCAACGTCATCAGGCGGTTTTTACATTGAAATGTCTGGGAAATGTGAGTCACACAGCTGAGGAGTTGTGGTCAGCTCTGGAGAACCAATTTCATGAATGGTTGTCTCCACTGGACCTGAAACCAGGGAAGGCCGTGTGCGACAATGCTGCAAACCTGGGTGCGGCCCTTCGCCGGGGCAATGTCACACACGTGCCTTGTATGGCTCACGTGTTGAACCTGGTTGTCCAGCAATTTTTAGCCCACTATCCCAGACTAGATGGCCTTCTGCAGAGGGCACGGTCGCTGTGTGCTCACTTCCGCCGTTCGCATCCCGCAGCTCAGCGACTTACATCTCTACAGAAGTCGTTGGGCCTGCCACTTCACCGGCTAAAATGCGATGTGCCTACCCGGTGGAATTCAACTCTGCACATGTTGCAGCGACTGTGGCAGCACCGACAAGCCCTGGTGCAATACGTTCTGACGTATAGCCTGGGCCAACGAGATTCAGAGGTGGGGCAAATCATGCTGGAGGAGTGGTCTCAGATCAGGGACCTATGCACCCTTCTGCACAGTTTTGAAATGGCGACGAAGATGTTTAGTGCTGACGATGCCATTATCAGCATGACTATTCCGGTGATTTACATGCTGGAGCACATGTTAAACAGAATTCGGAGTCAGCTGGTGGCACAAGAGGAGGTGGAGGAAGTAGAGGAGGAGGAGTTGTATGCGGAAGGGCTAACATCTGCAAGGTCCAGACGGTCGGCAGCACCAAGGCGGCAGGCATGTGAGGGTGGGGGAGATGGTTTTACCAGGGCGCATGGTAGCAGCCAAACTAGTGAGGAAGGTACAGGAGCCCAGGAAGGAGTGGAGGACGAACTGATGGAAGACTCATCAGATGAGGGAGACCTTGATCACATTTCTGTTGTGCGAGGTTGGGGGGAGAGGACAGAGGAAGGAAGCATGATTGTTACCTCGCCACCAACACAACAGGGACTTGGTGCTCCTGGATGCGCAACACACATGAGTGCCTTCTTGCTGCACTACCTGCAACATGACCCTCGAATTGTGAGAATTAGAAATAATCCTGACTACTGGGTTGCCACACTGTTAGATCCCCGGTACAAAAGTAAATTTGCAGAAATTATTCCTGCCATAGAAAGGGATGCACGCATGCAGGAGTATCAGCAGAGACTGTTGCAGAATCTTACATGTGCTTTTCCACAAAATACCAGTGGTGCACGTAGTGAATCTCACAGTTCCAACTTGCCAACCGTGGGACCGTCAAGTGTTCAGCACTCAAACCGTAACAGAACCACAGTATCTGCTGGTAACATCAATTTTGCGGAATCATTTCACCACTTTTTTAGCCCATCCTTTGCAAGGCCACAGGAGACAAGAAGTCTGACACATAGTCAACGCCTAGAGACGATGGTACAGGAGTATCTCCAAGTAAACATTGAAGCCACGACTGTGTCACTGGACCCTTGCTCTTTTTGGGCTTCCAATCTGGATAAATGGCCGGAGCTAGCCACTTACGCCTTGGAGATCTTGTCATGCCCCGCAGCCAGCGTTCTGTCTGAACGTGTGTTCAGCGCTGCTGGTGGTGTGCTGACAGATAAGCGCACGCGGCTCTCCACTGATAATGTAGACAGACTCACGTTCATAAAGATGAACAAATCATGGATCCGAAACGACTTTTCTACCCCTGTGTCATCCTGGGGAGAGTAAAAGCTTGATGATTGGTTAAAATCACCCTACCAACCGTTTTAAGCTTTCAAATTACTAATCATGTTTATCTGTATCTTGACTGGAAAATAATTTGGGCTTTGTAGCAGTGTGCAGCACTGATCCTATTAGGCCATCTATACTAAAGCTTCACCAGATTTAAAATTAAAAATAATTTTTAGCTGCATCTAGCCCGGAAAATAATTTTGGGGCTCCGAGATGCGCAAGGCACATAAGTGCCTTCTTGCTGCACTACCTGCAGCATGACCCTCATATTGTCAGAATTCGAAGTAATCATGACTACTGGGTTTGCCACACTCTTAGATCCCCCAAACTTTTCGATCAACCTTTTCATTTTAATAAAGACCAAAAAAATTGTCATTTTTGAAATTATAAGCATTAGCAGGTTGTTAGAAACTGAAATCAAACAGTTTTCAACTCAAAACTTTATTCTAGGTGATGTTACATTTTCACATAGGACCCCTTGTTCGAAAGGAGCTTCTGAACTCTCTCGTCCATTGAATTTGTCAGGTTTTGGATGGTTTCTGCTTCAATTGTTTTGCATGAGGACAGAATACCCTCCCAGAGCTGTTGCTTAGATGTGAACTGCCTCCCGCCATCATAGACACTCCTTTTAATGATGCTCCAAAGGTTCTGAATGGGGTAGAGGTCAGGGGAGCATGGGGGTCACACCATAAGTTTGTCCCCTTTTATGCCCATATCAGCCAGAGATGCAGATGTTTTATGTGCAGCATGAGATGGTGCATTATCATGCAGAAAAATGATCTTGCTGTGAAATACACGGTTCTTCTTCTTGAACCATGGCAGGAAGTGCTGTTTGAGAAAATCCACATACATTATGGAGTTCATCTTTAGCGCCTTCAGGGATCCTAAAGGGGCCGACAATCTCTCTCCCCATGATTCCAGCCCAAAACATTACTCCACCTCCTCCTTGTTGGCGCTGTAGCCGTGTTTGCGTGGGGTGTCCATCAACCAGCCATCCTCCACTCCATCCATCTGGACCATCGAGCGCTGCACGGCACTCATCCGTGAACAAAACAGTTTTGAAATCAGTCTTCATGTAATGTTTGGCCCACTGGAGCCGTTTCTGCTTGTGTGAAGTGGATAGAGGAGGTCGACAGGATGGCGATTGCACAGCTGCAAACCTCTGAAGGACCCTGCATCTTGTTGTTCGGGGGACGTTGGAGGCACAAGCAGCTTCAAAAACTTGTCTGCTGCTATGACAAGGCTTTTTTGCCGCTGCTATTTCAACCTGACGTAATTGCCTGTAGGAAAGAGTCCTCAATTTGCCCTTATCAGCACGCACACGTGTGTACTGTGAATCAGCTACATACTTCTTGATTGCCAAGACACTTCATCCTGATCATCGCACAATGTTGATTGTAGTCATGCCTTGACCTAAACACTCCACAATTTGTTGCTTCTCAGCAGCCGACACATCCTTTTTCTTTCCCATTTTGGCAGAAAATGTAGGCTGCTTAATAATGTGAGAGAGCCTTCTTATGTAGTCTTGCCTTTCATTGGACACACCTGCCAAACTAATTAGCACAGGTGTCTGCAATTGCTTACAGTGATATAAAGAGCCCTGACACACATCACCATCAATGAGTTTAACTGACAAACAAACAAATTCTTCCCTTATCACTCCTAAACACTTTTTGTATAATAATTTGGAACGCAGTGTACATGTGCTTTTCCACAAAACACCAGTGGTTCACGTAGTGAATCTTACAGTTCTAACTTGCCAACCGTGGTCTGTATGGAGTTGTTCAATAAAGGGCCCAAAATTAAGATAACATAGATGGGAGAGGTCTCTATGAATAGGAATTCCTAAGTATTTGATACCCTGTGAGGGCCAGGCAAAGGGAAAGTTGGACTGGATGGAATCCTATATGGATTTGGGGAGGGAGACATCGAGGGCCTCAGACTTCGCTGCATTGATTTTAAAATTTTACCATGTAACAAAGTGATCTATTTCAGCCATAACAGCATGGATGGATATATGTGATTGAGTGATATATACTAGGACATCATCAGCAAATAGAGAGCACTTGTACTCGGTGCCTCCCACCTCAATCCACCTAATATTGGGGTTATGGCGAATTGATGAGAGCAGGTGCTCCGTCACTAGGATGTATAAGAGAGGGGACAGAGGACATCACTGCCTTGTCCCATTGATGATTGTGAAAGGTGATGAAAATGTTCTGACGCACCCCCTGGGCCTTGGGACACCCGGAGCCGGACCCTTTTTGGTGGATGCTGGTGGTTGTAGTCTTCGTGGCGGCGACCCAGTTCCGTGGCTCAGGGCGGTCAAACCAGTGGCGGAACTATTTATGTGGTTTTGATGTTTAAATGTCCGACTACGCCACCCGTGGATTGCGGTCAGAGTGAACCGCCGCTACAGGGCAGACCACTGAGGCTGGTGTTGTGGGTGCAGCAGAGCGTAGCATAACTCCCCACGGGAGGAGTATAGCCTCAGGGCAGTGTATGCGGAGGATGGGGGTGATGGTGCAGGGCAGCAGCAGTAACGACACGGAGTCAGTGATGCAGTTCAGGGCCTTTACTCACAGTTCTTATTATCCAGACCACGTCTGCAGGTAACGGCTGCCCACGTCGTACTGTGCTCACCAGGTGAGGGGCTCAGACAACTCCCAGATAACTTTGGAGCACTTCACAGGACCCCCTTTGTGTGTCCTTTGTCTGGCCTTTCTTACCAACACTTCTGTCCGGCTGCCTCGGGCCTCCTCTTGGTAAACTTGGCGCCAGTTTCCCTGACCCTATGTGGTGCCTTCCTAGCGGGTGTAGCGAGGGGCTGCGCCACATAAAATGTCAGAGCCTCCGGTTTCTAGCTGAGGGTCGTTTCCTGCCTCCACTAGTTCGGGGACCGGTCTCCCCCTTTGGCCTGACCCCTCCACGCAGGTGGATTCGGGCGTGCGGTGGCGACTCGTCCGTCCGCACCCCTGGGATCCCTTCATTCCTCGTTCCTGGAGCCTTCTCCGCTCCTCTTCCTTCCTTCTCCCTCTTCCAGGCCTGGGCCTCTGTTACTAGGCCCGCCTCCGGAGCAGAGCTCATGCAGAGCCCCTGCTCCCTGCCACTTCTGCTCAGACTTCTCTGCACTGAACTAAGATGGTGCCCACCTTTTATACTCCCTTCTCAATGCACCCAGGAACTGCTTCCTCCCTGCTCCTGCACTACAGGGTTCCCCTTCCTCAGTGTTCCCTCCCCCCACTCCAGCCAGGGACAGGGACTGTCGTGCCCATCTCAGGGGCATATTGGTCGCCCTGCCCCACGGCAATGTGGTGTAATGCATGCAGGTGTCGGGTCCTGATCCACACTCCATCCTTACCTGAGAGTGAGATATCACACCTCTGGGTGAGGTGCAATACGTCTGTAGCAACCGAGCCCTCAGGGTGCTACAGTTCCATTTATCTTCAGCCTAGGTGACGTATTGCGATACAGGGCCGTGATTTTGGCTATAAAAGGGTCCCCTAGACCCCTACCCCAAGCTTTTTAAGAGAATCATATATGGCGTGCCAGGAGACTCTATGGAATGCTTTCTCAGCATCCAACGAGAGTATCTAATTACAAATTTTTAACTGCATCTAGCCCAGGAAATACTTTGTGCCTAGTAGCAGTGTCTGCTAGTGAGCGGATTATCCCGGCTGTTAAGCAAGCTGCACCACCTGTAGTTTAGACACTTAATTTTTTCAAAGGAAATGCTTCGGGACCATGGGATACTTAGTGAAGAGCATCAGGAGGCACCCCAAGGCATAGGGGCTGGGACTGGCAGTAGGATGCCTTGCGGTGGACAGCTGAGCTCGATCCTTATAAAAGCTTTTTAACTGCAGCAGCTTTAGTGGACGCTACTGGAGCTGGAATTACCGCGGCTGCTGGCATGAGACTTGCCCTCCAATAGATCCTTGTAAATGGATTTAAAGTGTATTCATTCAAATTAGAGAGACAATTTAAATTAAAAAGCTTAGAGCTGGCTCCACCACAGGGGGGCTCGCTCGACCCACCAGCGGACAGGCACCAGTATTGGGAGAGGGGGGCTGGCCGTCAGGGTTCACAGCGGCTCTGGCACAAACCCGGCGACACGGAGGTGGCACGGGCAGGAGCGGACTGGCCGTGTCGGCTTCTCACTTTTTGGATTTTAGAAGGGCATGACATGCCTTTATCTGTGTCTCCCCCTCCTTTTACTCCTCCACCTCTTTTATTTTCGCATGACTATATGTACTTGTCACTTTTCCATGTGTTAGTTATGTCTTCTGAGCAGTTTGTCAGCTTTTGGACACCTTTGAAGGTGTTTTCTATGTGTTTCTATGTGTTTTTGTTTGCCTGCCATTGGTGTTAACGGTGTTCGAAGGTGTTCGACGAACAGTTCGACGAACAGTTCGGCGAACACACGGGTGTTCGAGGAACCGAACCGAACTCGAACACTACGGGGGTGGCTCAACACTAGTTATTACCATATAGAAAGGCACATATATACCACATCTCTGCACAATGTAACTGTATCATCCCCCCTCTCTTAATATATACTCTAACAGCGCATGTAGTACACAACAGATCCCATTAATGGGTATCCATGCATGTCAAATTCTCCTCCCACTGCAATTGAGAAAAGTGCTCCACACACAGAAAGGGGCCAGGGGATCAAGTGAACCAATTCGAGGACAATTTGACTGTTTGATGAGGGACAACAATTTTGGACTCCGTTGGAATTCCCTTGCTTTGTCCACCTTCTCTTCTAAAGAAAACAAGCCACATAATGGACATGGACATTTATCCATATGCATGGATACCCATTAATGGGATCTGTTGTGTACTACATGCGCTGTTAGAGTATATATTAAGAGAGGGGGGATGATACAGTTACATTGTGCAGAGATGTGGTATATATGTGCCTTTTTATATGGTAATAACCGCTTGCCCCTTTTCAGTATTTTCTCTGCAAGTCCATATCCGGCATTTTTCTCCTCTCTTGTTATTGTGTGGGTTGACGCTGTGCGCATGCGCCGGGTGCCGCGGTCATGTGACGGTGACGCGGTCTCTGCGAGTCGGCGTCCCGGAACACGTGACGTCAATGGGGGAGTACCCCTCTTCTGGGACGCTGCTTGAGGCCGCGCCGCTGTCACCAATGTTTGGGGGTGCGCGGCGCTATGTACCTCTATTGGTCAGTACTCACTTCTGCTTCCTGATGGCTCACATATATAAGGGGCCTTGTATCCACACACACCCTACCACTGCCCCCTGAGGAAGTACGGAAACACGTGTCGGGGCTTCCCCTGACACTGTTGATATATCTCCTGCTTGTTACTAAGTATGCCTTATCTAGCCTTACCTATGTAATACTTGCATGATTGTGTGTTGTATGATCTGATTCTTGATTGAATATTTACATTGATCGCTGTTTCAGCCATATGATTAATCTTATTGAGATCTGACTCACACACTTTTTTGCTGTAACTAATTGATTGCATTGGTTGGATTATGTGATTGCATTTTTGGCCTATACTTGATACCAACAGTGTCCCTATCTACCCTCTGTTGCCTCACCTGCCCAGATTATGTCTGTTAAATACATCTTATAGACAATGTGTATCTTTTTAAATATTTAATAAAGTAATCATTTTATAGTCATCACATTGTGTCATAATTGTACACGCCCTGGGGTTGTTTGAAACACTTATGGTCTATTTCTCTTTGCCAAACCTATAAATGTAAAAGTGAACAGCTCTTCTGAGTGTCCAAGCGTGGGATCAGTTGTCTCTGGGCACTCGGCATGGTGGGAGGAAGGAGGATCAGGGTGATGAATATGCGGTCCAGACTCCCGGACACTGAGACTTGACCTTGTGGAAGACAGGGTGGTGGTGGTGGCTAAGTGACTGGAAGCATTATCTGCTATTCAACCAATAACCTTTTCACACTGCTCTGTGTTCAATAGTGGTGTTCTGCGGTCCCCTATTAATTGGGACAGGAAGGTCAAGTGAGAAGATGTGGGTGTTTGTTGTGGCACAATTTCAGATTCCCTACGGCCTCAGCCTCTGCATGCACCATCTCCATCACTTCCAGTTCCCTGTCCCTTGCCACGTGCCTTGCCCATTTAAAATGGAGGACAATATCTTCCACGCTCACTACAAATGGCTGATTTTTGAACGAACTTATAAGTGATCCGTGTGACGGACAAACCACAGTTTTAAATAGCTGGCCTGTAGGTAACAATTTTTAACAACAAACTGGTATCAATAACTTCACTGACACACTGAAACAAAATTATTTTGGGCCCAGAAATGGCAGAATTTTCAGCACAATTATATGTGATCCATGTGACGGACAAACCACAGCTTAAATAGCTGGATTTTTAGCGCTGTAACATGGAAAGGACTTGGCTGTATTATGCAGTGCCAACAAGCAGATGGCGCAGAAAAGCAGTGTTCTCTGGATTGCTTTTTAAGCAAATAATCAGGATTAAGATAAAAAAAAATATTCCTGATATTCCTGGCCTCTGATACCTGGGGCTATTTCTACAAATATCTGTAAAAACACCAACAGACAGAACTGGAATGGACCCTCTTGCTATGTGCACTGCAGTCTGCTATATACCCTGCCTGCCTAGCACTGATATCTCTGCAGCTGGATTAGTCCTCAGAAGGACTGTTAGTTGAGATGGATATGTGTCTCTAATATAGTCTGGTATACCTACACAAACTAGAAACCTGCAAATCTCTCCCTAGCTCAGCAGCAGCTCTCCCTACACTGTCTGATTCCGGAGTGACTGTGATGAGCATGGCAGCGCCAGGTCTGATATAGACCTGATGACGCTGTGCAGCCAGCTAATCACTGTAATGCCACAACCAACATGGCTGCTGCATTACAATGTGTGGCAGACAATACCTGCATGTTGATTGGCGCTCTAAAGAGCACCAAACATGCAGGGAGGGGTCCCGAGCTCCCGCCGAGCAACCCCGGAAATACTCGGTGAGCGCCGGGCATCTCGAGCAGTAAGATGCTCGGGCGAGCACCGAGCAGTAGCGAGCATGCTTGCTCATCACTAGTAACCATCAATACCCCTATATCACAGAAGCAACCATTAATGACAATTCATAGATAGTTTGTACCTTTCTGTGTTCTATGTGCCATAATGTAGAACCACACTATCTTAGTACCCCAACGCACACAAAACGTTTGTTGGGGTACTAAGGCAGTGTGGTTCTACATTATGGCACATGGTTTGTACTTTTCTGTGTTGTTGTGACGGGTGTGTGTCAGGGTTGACAGGCAGTCATACGGTGTCCGGCTGTAGAAGGTCGCTGCACTTGGCTTTACAAACATATTCCTGATCCTTTTATGATTCCTCCCTCTTTAGGACCCAGTGGTGATCCTCACCTTACTTGGGGATTATATTTTTCCCTTTAGGACCCTGAGGTATCCTCACCTTTCTGCTGTTAATTAGCACTTCCTTGCTGTGTCCTTAAATACACTCAGATCCTCAGAGAGTTGCTGGTGATAGCATGTATACCTATTCAAGCCTGGGATTCTAGTAGTCGGCTAGAATTACCTTGGAGTTCCTTCGTGGATTGTTGCAGTGCTTTCCCCGGTATCATCTTGGAGCTAAGTGTATTTCCCTGTTTGTCTCTCCTGTGTGTTCGTTAGTTTGCAGTGGGGCTGACTCAGTGGTCACCCCTCCCACTCCCTACCTAGGGCATAGCCTTAGGGTCAGCTAGGGCCAGGTTTCCAGGTCAGTGATAGGTGCAGAACCTATTTAAGGTTTATAAAGGAGTCAAGGTTTGTTGTTTAGATCATTTAGGGGTCTCCATTCTCACTTTCCCTAGTTTTAGGGCTCCCTCCCCTTTTCCTGTCCTTATGCGCTGGTTTCTCTCCATACCTAGAGTGACAGTTCTATCTATGAATTGTCATTGATGGTTACTTCTGTGATATAGGTGTATTGAAGGTTACTGAGCAACCTCTTTGTGACTGTATTATTTGTTCACATCCTATCTGTGGCATTATTTGTAAAGTAAATTATATGTATGTAAATATATGAAAACTTTAGATCTATTCACTTGCCTAATTATGGTATTTAATGTATATGTGAAATTTTGTTATATATTTTTTTGGGTACAGTTATCTATTATATATAATAATCATGTGTATTATCAACTATATATATGCCACTTATATTACAATAACTACCTACACCAATTAACATAGTAAGTAACATAGTAACATAGTTTTATGGTTGAAGGAAGACTAAGTCCATCTAGTTCAACCCACAGCCTAACATGTTGATCCAGAGGAAGGCAAAAAAAAACCATGTGGCAAACACTAAGCTCCACATTGGGGAAAAAATTCCTTCCCGACTCCATGCGACAATCAGACTAGTTCCCTGTATCAACGCCCTATCAAGGAATCTAGTATATATAACCTGTAATATTATACTTTTCAAGAAAGGCATCCATGCCCTTCTTAAATGTTAGAAGTGAATCACTCATTACAACATCATGCGGCAGAGAGTTCCATAGTCTCACTCCTCTTACAGTAAAGAATCCCCGTCTGTGATTATGATTAAACCTTCTTTCCTCCAGATGTAGAAGATGCCCCCTTGACCCCGTCTCTGGCCTCAGAGTAAAAAGATCAGTAGAAAGGTCTTTGTACTGTCCCCTCATATACTTGTACATAGTAATAAGATCACCCCTAATTCTTCTTTTTTCCACAGTAAATAACCCCAAGTGTAATAACCTGTCTTGGTATTGCAGACCCCCAGTCCTCTAATAACCTTGGTCGCTCTTCTCTGCACCCGCTCTAGTTCAGCTATGTCTTTCTTATACACCGGAGACCAAAAGTGTACACAGTATTCTAAGTGTGGTCGCACTAATGACTTGTATAGAGGTAAAATTATGTTCTCCTCATGAGCATCTATGCCTCTTTTACTGCATCCCATTATTTTATTTGCCTTTGCAGCAGCTGCCTGACATTGGCCACTAAACGTGAGCTTGTCGTCCACCAATACATCCAGGTCTATTTCAGTTACAGTTTTGCCCAGTGTTTTACAATTAAGCATATAATTATACATTTTATTTCCTCTGCCCAAGTGCATTACCTTACATTTATCCCCATTAAAGCTCATTTGCCATTTATCAGCCCAAGCTTCTAGTTTATATAGATCCTCCTGTAATATAAAATTGTCCTCCTCTGTATTGATTACCCTGCAGAGTTTAGTGTCATCTGCTAATATTGAAATATTACTCTGTATGCCCCCTACAAGGTCATTAATAAATATGTTAAAAAGAAGGGGGCCCAATACTGACCCCTGTGGTACCCCACTGTTAACCGAGACCCAGTCTGAGTGTTTTCCATTAATAACCACCCTTTGTTTCCTATCACTGAGCCAATTCTTAACCCACATACATATATTTTCCCCTATCTCCATTGTTCTCATTTTATGTATCAACCTTTTGTGTGGAACCGTATCAAAAGCTTTTGAGAAGTCCATATACACAACATCCACTGCATTTCCTTGGTCCAGTCCAGAACTTGCCTCCTCATAAAAACTTATCAGATTAGTTAGACAGGAACGGTCCCTCGTAAACCCATGTTGATATTGGGTCATGAGGTTATTCTTCTTCAGATACTCTAGTATAGCATCTCTTAGAAAACCCTCCAGGATTTTACGCACAGTAGAGGTTAAGCTTACTGGCCTATAATTTCCAAGTTCAGTTTTTGTCCCCTTTTTGAATATTGGCACCACATTTGCTATACGCCAGTCGTGTGGTACAGACCCTGTTATTATGGAATCTTTAAAGATTAAAAATAATGGTCTATCTATGACGTTACTTAATTCCTGCAGTACTCGCGGGTGTATACCATCCGGGCCCGGGGATTTGTCAACTTTAGTGATTTTTAGACGCCGCCGTACTTCCTGCTGGGTTAAGCAAGTGACATTTAATGGAGAATTTTTGTTATCACTAATCATGTTTTCTGTCATGCGATTTTCTTGTGTAAATACGGTTGAAAAAAAATCATTTAGCATATTGGCTTTTTCCTCATCCTCATCCACCATTTCACCCAGACTATTTTTAAGGGGGCCAACACTATCATTTTTTAGTTTTTTACTATTTATGTAGTTAAAGAATATTTTGGGGTTATTTTTACTTTCTCTGGCAATTATTCTCTCTGCCTCAATCTTTGCTGCCTTGATTTGTTTTTTACATAATTTATTTAATTTTCTATATTTATTTAATGCCTCATCACTACCTACTTGCTTTAGCTCTATAAATGCTTTCTTTACGTCACTTATTGTGCCCCTTACAGCTCTATTTAGCCATAGTGGTTTCCTCCTATTTCTAGCATGTTTATTCCCAAAGGATATATATTGTGCACAGGTCCTACTCAAGATGTTAATAAATGTCTCCCATTTGCTTTGTGTAGCTTTATGTCTCAGGATATCGTCCCAGTTTATTGCACTAAGATCATTTCTCAACCGTTGGAAATTTGCCTTCCTGAAGTTTAGTGTCCTTGTAACCCCTCTACTACACATCTTATTAAAGGATACATGAAAACGTATTATTTTGTGATTACTATTACCCAAGTGACCCCCAACTCGTATATTTGATATACGGTCTGGCCTATTGGTTAATATTAGGTCTAGCAGTGCCCCCCTTCTGGTTGGGTCCTGAACCAGTTGTGAAAGGTAATTGTCTCTCATAGTTGTCAAAAACCTATTACCTTTGCTGGAACTACAGGTTTCTGTTCTCCAATGTATTTCAGGGTAGTTAAAGTCCTCATAATAATGACTTCTCCTTGAGTCGCTGCTTCATCTATTTGCTTTATGAGGATATTCTCCTCTGCTTCCATTATTTTTGGAGACTTATAACAAACCCCTATCAGTAATTTAGTATTTTTTCCCCCTCCCCTTAACTCCACCCACAGGGACTCTTCATTTTCATTAGATTCACATATATCCTCCCGCAAGATGGGTTTTAAGGATGATTTTACATATAAACACCCCCCCCCCTCGCTTGTTTGTACGGTCATTTCTGAACAGACTATAGCCCTGTAAATTAACTGCCAAGTCATGGCTCTCGTCCAGCCATGTCTCAGATATCCCTACCATGTCATAATTATTTTCCAACAAAATTAATTCTAATTCCTCCATTTTGTTGGTGAGGCTTCTGGCATTAGTGTACATGCATTTTATGTATCTCTCTGTACCTCTATTCCTTCTTACTTTATTGACTGTTCTAACTCCACCCTCAATTTCTTTATTTGTGCCCAGGTCACTATCTGCACTATCTTCCCCACCTATAAAATGAATACCCTCCCCCCCAATCCCTAGTTTAAACACTCCTCCAACCTTCTAGCCATTTTCTCCCCCAGCACAGCTGCACCCTCCCCATTGAGGTGCAGCCGGTCCCTAGCGTAGAGTCTGTAGCCAACTGAGAAGTCGGCCCAGTTCTCCAGGAACCCAAATCCCTCCTTCCTACACCAGTTCTTGAGCCACTTATTTATCTCCCTAATCTCCTGTTGCCTCTCTGGCGTGGCACGTGGTACCGGTAGTATTTCAGAGAATACCACCTTGGAGGTCCTTGCTTTCAGCTTGCAGCCTAATTCCCTGAAATCATCTTTAAGGACCTTCCACCTACCTCTAACTTTGTCCTTTGTGCCAATGTGCACCATGACCGCTGGGTCCTCACCAGCCCCTCCCTGTAATCTGTCAACCCGATCAGCGATGTGCCGGACTCGAGCGCCAGGTAGGCAGCACACTGTTCGACGATCCCTGTCTTTGTGACAGATTGCCCTATCTGTTCCCCTAATAATTGAGTCCCCCACTACCAGCACCTGCCTGGCCTGCCCTGCTCTCCTATTTCCCTCTTTACTGGAGCTGACACTCCTCCGGCTTTCAGGGGACATGCAGTAGTGCTACCCCTGTACCGTCACTCCCCTCATCTGCCAACTTTGCAAACTTATTGGGGTGTGCCAGATCAGGAATAGCCTCCCTGGCACTCTTCCCTCTACCCCCCCTTCTAACTGTCACCCAACTAGCGGCCTCACTGTCCTGCAGCTCCCGACTACCACCCTCCCCCACATCTACCCCAGTGAGCTGCTGCTCAGTGAGCAGCAGACTCCTTTCCATATTGTCAATGCATCTCAGATGCTCATTTAGATCCAGTACCTGGGCTTCCAAACGCACAACGTGCACACATCTCGCGCAGCAGTAAGCAACCCCGACCGGCTGTTCAAGGAATGCATACATGTGGCAAGATGTACACTGGATAGCATTGTCAATAATGGAGCTCATTTCCTAATAGGGATTTCAATAGACAGAATGTTAAGTAAAAAGAAAAGCAAAGAGTTAATAAAATACAGACAGAAATTCAGTCCAAAGTCCTCCCTTCCAAACTCCCTGAATCCAAAGTCACTGAAAAACAAGTCACACACTTACTTTCGCTCGCACTTACACTCCGGTCACACTCAGCTCATTCACACTCGCAAAATAAGAGATTTAAAGAGGTTTTTTTTTTCCCCTTTTCCAGCAATGCATTCTACAGCTCAATGCACTATTGTCATCTGAAACCACACTGTCTAATTATTTTAAATTGGGCTTTTTAGCGGCTGTTTTATAGGGTTTCTGTTTGTGAGTGTTTTTAGAAAATATTAAACTTTATGATGGCTTTAGCTCCATCCCTTATGACGTCTTTCCACTATAACGCGACAGGAGCAACAATGGGAGGTCAGACAAGTGCCTCCCCCGCACAGTAACTCCGCCCCATGACATCTTTCTACTATAATGCAACAGGAGCAATAATGGGAGGTTATGCAAGTGCCTCCTCGGCCTCTGAGCAATCAGAGACCAATACTTCACGCCCCCTGACTCCAATAGAGCCCCTGCTACCCAGGCTGCTGTAGTAATTCCAGCTGTGGAGTCTCAGCAGGTGACAGGTGATAATAACTCCACCCATTTGGAGGTCCCTCTCCTACCTCAGTCTATGGCTGTAGAGCAGGTTATGAACACCAATCTTGCCTCAGATCCAGTTCGGCCCCATTCCACAAGTGGAGGGTCTCATTCCTCCTCATTGTCCCATGGAGCCAGAGGACATAGGCGTCGCCATTCCAAAAGTCACCACCATGTTGCCGGTATAGGTCCAGGCAGCACTCCAGATCTTCAAGATGGCGCACCCCATCCACATCTGGTGTGTCTTCAAGTGCATCTGGGGAGTCTGGTTGAATGTCATGGTCAGCATCCAAGAGGCAGGAGCTTAGCATGGTTTCCAGGTTAGCTAATGCCGCGGCAGGATCCATCACCATCTTCCATCCCCATTCCTCCTGCTTCTGGTGAGTACTAATATGCGGGGGGCCTGGGATGATGGGGGTGGGGGAATGGATGTCGTTGCAGCCCTTAAGTCTATTCTGGATAAATTCCCATTAGCAGGTTCACCCTCCCCCCCGCATCTAATTTTATCCCAAAACAACAGCCCATAATGGCGGGTATTCACATGGATGCTGTTTTCGGGGATCATTTGGAGTAAGAGGTAAAACAGAAAATATGGGAGAATAAGTACAAAGATATATGGTCATTGATTTCTGTGGACCAGCATACGGCTGATAAAGAATGCCGTTTCTCTGAAAAAAAGAGCTATGGTAGATGACCAAAAGTAGCAAAAACTATGAATAATTTTTTGCAGGCATTTATGGTTCTCGGTTGCACTATGGGTCAGCGTTTTGCAGAGCAATGTTCTGATCTCTTCACATACATGGATTCTATCTATAATGCCTATAAGGCTTAAAGGGGATGTGGGTGGTGGTGTTATGATGAGGAATTTAGGAGGAGATTAGCTCTGCAGCCTGAAACCTAAAAATGGAGGTGGATAATGGCGACAGATCTATGATTACGCCTGATGCTGGTCCAGAAGTTGCAGCCTTTTCCCAATGCAGCCACTGGTTCTGGGCACATTTCCACCGGTGGGCCAGTAGTGATTTAGCGCTGGTTGTTTAATGAGGGGCATTGTAAATACACCGGCCTCCGTAGATATAAGCACAAGTGCTCATCCTTTGGCTGCCAGCACCCAGCGAATCGCTGCTCCCGCATGTTCGCTAAACCAGCAACCAAAACATTAGTACAAAATGACCCTAAGGACCTCAGTGAGCATTGCCATGATGGGTCCTTGGCTAAGTATTTACCCCAATAAAGAGGCAGCTGATTAAATACGTGATGGTTTTGTTAATGTTTTTCTCATACATTTTCTGCAGGGATACGTTGTTCTCGATGAACCTAAAATCGTCCAGAAATCATCCAGATGTCCTCAGGGATAAGCTGATCAAGGAGGTGGCATTGGGTAGGATTCCTTTCAGGGTTCTGCCTTACCTTACCTTATGGGTTTCCCCACTAGGTGTTGTACCTAAAAAGGAGGAGGGAGAATTCTGCCATATTCACCGCCTGTCTCACCCAAAAGGTGTATCTGTGAATGATGGCATTTCCCGGGATGAAGCCTCAGTGTTTTATGTATCCTTTGACTGGGAGGTTGCCCTAGTTATGGGGACGGGTCCCAGGGCCCTCTTGGCAAAATCGGATATTGAATCTGCTTTTCACTCGCTCCCTGTTCACTCTGATTGTTACCAACTCTTGGGTTGTCATTTTGAAGGTGCTTTCTATTTTGATACTTGTCTTCCGATGGGCTGTTCCATATTCTGCCACTATTTCGAGATGTTCAGTTAGTTTCTCGAGTGGTCGGTGAGATATGAGACTGGCTGTAGGACATAACTACATTATCTAGATGATTTCCTTTTCGTAGCCCCTGGGGATAGTGATAAATGCCGCTTCATGCTTGCCACCTTTGGATTCTTTATGAGGCTCTTTGGCATCCCATTATCGTCTGAGAAAACGGAGGGCCGTGTCACCAGATTACAGTTTTTAGGCATCGAGATCGACACCCGAACATGGTCTTCCGCTTACCAGAGGATAAGCTCAAAAGGTTTAGGGACCTAATTGATGTGTTTTCTGCTGTTAATAAGGTGACATTAAAACAGATGAAATCCCTTCTTGGTCTTCTCGTCTTTGCTGGCCGAGTTATGCCTATGGGCAGAGCCTTTTCTAGACATTTGTCGTTGGCTATTCAGGGAATCAAAGCTCCAGGACATAGGATTCAAATTACCTGGTCCCTGAATGCTGACCTCGCAGTCTGGCAAGAGTTATTGAACAGTTACAATGGTCATATGTGTTCTAGATACGTTTGGAAGGGGTGCGTGGATTCCTCTTCACCTCGTTCAAGGCCCTGTTTGTCCCATACAGGCAATTGAATTTTTCTAAGCAGTCCGCAGTTCCCAAGCCTCAATTCTTTACTCATCAGGAGTCAGACGCTTCGCACTTAACTTAGCATCAATTCAAGGCAATATTTAACCGGTGTCTTACCATCTGTGGGGCGAACCCGGCAGAGTTTGAGACTCACTCCTTTAACATTGGGGCAGCAACTTAGGCCACAAGGGCTGGATTATCGGAAGGTGAGGTGATGCGGATAGGTTGTTGGTGATTATCTTGCTTTGCAGGTTATATTCGCCCTGATTTACTGTTGTAGATAATATTTTCCTTATCCTTGCCTGTGCGGGTCTGGTTCAGCCCATGATATGGTTGTTGGACCACTCTTATTTTTTTCTTGCGGGTTGCGCAGAGAACAGACTATCGTCCACAAGGCCGTAATTTGGGGTTCCATGACATTGACATTTTCTGGAAGGGTACCGAGATCTGGAATGAGGTCCTTCCAGAGGTTGTTAAACATGGCTGGACCTGTCATCTTGGTCATCCATGCTGGCGGCAATGATCTCTGCCACCTTAGAATGCCGGAATTGCTCACAATGATGCAGTTGGATGTCGAACGGTTTCATTCATTTTTCCGAAATGGTGTTAGTGTGGTCAGAGATCATTCTTCGTGTGTTTTGACAAGAGGCCAGGGATTCAGAGGAGGTCAAAAAGGTGAAGGTGAGACGTACGGTGCATGCCGGTATGTCCAGGTTTGTTTGTTCAAGATCTGAAGCAGTTGTGAAACACCGCCAACTAGAGGGGGACAACAGTAGGCTCATGAGAGAAGATGGTGTTCATCTGTTGGATATTTTCCTGTAGGGCCTTCAGGATGGAATTGAGCAGGCTCTTCCTTTGCTGGGTGGGGGTCAGAGCCCTGTGTAGGGTTATAGGGTCTCCTCCATGGAGGTTTATGAGAAAATTATTTGTGGTAGAACATCGAAGGTGGACATTCCTTCTGGGAGTCCGGCGGCGGGCATATCACTTCCCAGCTTAAAGGTTTCGTAACAAAAGTTTGCATTTATGGTTTTAAAGGAAATACGTTTTAATAAATGCTGTTATTGTCTTCCATCCAGCAACAGATATATTGTTGTCCATGCCTCATTTCAGATGATTGAGGGTGGGCGATCTTTACTCAGGTTTTCACTCCTCCTAGCAGTCTGATAGGCACCTGACCAAATAGGGAGGGTGCTGCCTGCCTGCTGGGCGACAGCTTGCAAGTAATACAAGCTTTTAGTCACCTAAACTCTATCCCCTGTGTCTGGTTGTTGTAAAAGAACAAGGTGCAATTTATCCCTCCATCCAGAAGATGGCAGACTGGCACTGTTTGCTCAGGTGGTCATCCTTTCAATGCCCCAACCTCCCTTTATTAATTGTTTATCCTTGGTTGTCACCTACACGATATCTTATGGTCTGATCCTCTCTCTACTTAACCCTCCGTCACATACAATAGGCCTGACAGGCACATCTCTTTTACTTTCATTTCTCCTTCCTCACCGGATTGTGAGGAAATCCCCTCCCTCCAGGTAGTCTCCTGTCTCTAGCAGCTCTGTGAAACCTCATACCACAGTTGGATTGTAGAGCTTCAGGAGGACAGATATAACTGCGCTAATCTCTCAGGCTCATTGTATGTGAACATGTCATACTCAATAAGGTTGGTATTTTATGTTTTTATTCATCACAATTGTTTATTTAGCTTGTTATATGAATGTATAGCACAAAGTGTGAGGATATTTCATAGAAATAAGGCAGATTAAAAAAGAAAGTGTGCTGCTCAGGCATATACAGTAGTTCCCTAACACATATTCCTTCTCTTGCTTCAGATTATCTGCTGAAATGGAGAGGAAAATGTACAATTTATCAAAAAACCTTGATGTTGAGGAAGTAACAAACATGCTGATGATGCAGACCCCACACTGAATGAGGATTTAGGAGAGGAAAGTGAGATTGATTCTCATGATGAGGTGGAAGTATGTGAAGTGGATTCTGAAACAGAGCAAGATGGTGACAGTGATGAGGATGAAGATGTAAAATCTTATTATATGGGAAAAGATAAAAAAAAACAATGGAACAAGAAGCCACTCCAGAAAAAACGTAGGGAACCTCAAAACATTATTACTCACCTTCCTGCAGTTATAGGAACTGCAAGTAATGCAAAAACTGCAGTTGAATGCTGGAATAGTTTATTCACAGATGACATTCTGGACTCTATTGTCACATATACCAACCAATATATAGACATTATAAAGGACAAGTTCACCTGCAACAGAACCATCAAGGCCACAGATTAAATAGAACTGCGTGCTTTTTTTGGATTATTATACCTTGCAGGAGTTTATAGGGTAAATAGACAAAGTTTGGAGGAACTTTGGAGTAAAGATAGGGATGGAGTTGAAAAATTTGGCCTTGTTATGTCCATAAACAGATTCAAGCTTCTAATTCGTTGCCTTCGGTTTGACGACAGAACTACCCGAACCGAACGTAAAACACATGACCGACTTGCTCCAATTCGTGATATATTCCAAAAATTTGTTGAAAACTGTAAAAAAAGCTATTGCCCTGGGGAGAATCTCACTATTGACGAAATGCTCCCTGGTTTTCGTGGTAAATGTGCCTTTCGTCAATATATTCCATCAAAGCCTAACAAATATGAAATAAAAATGTATGCCCTTGTTGATGCCAGTAAGACCTACACTTACAACCTGGAAGTTTATGCAGGAAAACAACCAGAAGGTCCTTACTGTGTCAGCAACAAACCCAGTGATGTTGTAAAAAGACTGGCTGAGCCCTTATTTGGATCGGGTCGCAATATAACAGCTGACAATTGGTTTTCAAATTGTGATCTGATTGATTATCTGAAAATGCAGAAGCTTTCATATGTCGGAACTGTAATAAAAAATAAAAAAGAATTGCCTACACAGTTTGTAAGTGTGAAAGGGAGACAACAGTACAGCAGTATGTTTGTATTCCATAATGGAAAGGTTTTGGTTTCCTATGTACCACAAGCCAAAAAAATTGTACTTCTTCTATCAACACTTCATGATGATGATGCCATCGATCCTGGGACTGAGGCACAAAAAAACCCGGAGATAATTACATTTTATAATGCAACCAAAGGGGGTGTTGATACAGCTGATCAGATGTGCTCAACTTTCAACGTCAGCAGAAACACCAAACGCTGGCCAATGGTCATATTTTTTGCTATGTTGAATTTGGGTGGTATAAATTCACAAGTCATTTACCTTGAAAACAAGCTTGAACCACTCCGTAGACGATTCTATCTGAAAAAATTGGCCCATGAACTAGTGCTTGGAGAGCTACGCAGGAGAAGTATGAAAACAATCGGTATCCCCTCTCGCCTTCAAGTTCAGCTCAAAAGATTCCGCCCAGAAGATGATAGTGAAAATTCACCACCTGCACCACCTCCCAAAAGAAGGAGATGCACCACCTGCACCACGGAAAGCGGAATCAGAAGGCTTTCTAATTATGAATGTCACAAATGTCATAATGCAATCTGCCTGACACATGCAAAAATTATGTGTAATTCTTGCTCTTTGCTCTGCAAGTGTAATTTTTCTGGGGAAACTTCAGGATCTAATTCTGATTGAATATGTGTTTAATAGTACTTAAGGTACCTTAAAATTAAGTTTGTTTCCATAAATTTTCTTTATAGAGTTTTTGGACAGAGTCGAACTGGGGACTATTTGGCGGGAGTTTTGAAATGTTTGTATTTCAGAGTTATTTGTTTTATGTTAAGTAAATGTTTTTTTTTTGTACCTGATTATGTGTAGTCTCTTTTATTACATCCCTATGAAGGTCACTGATCACTTTTAGAGCACTGAAATTGCAAACATTAGATATTATAGGTATTTTTCTAGCCTGCACCTGACAGTCACATTGTATGTGAACTCGTTAGAACCGATATTGTATGTGACGGAGGGTTAACAATGATTAGTCCCACCCCTCAGCCTCTGTGTTGCTGGAAGTTATTGTCCTTTCCTCTATGTTTTCTGTGTTATCTATTTGTTTTAAATATAATTTAAAAAAATTTATGTAAAGTCACAGCCGGCAGTTTATGAGAAAGTTATTTGTGGTAGAGCAATGAAGGTGGACATGTCTGCTGGGAGTCCGGCGGCCGGCATGTCACTTCACAGCTCAAAGGTTTACAACTATAGTTTTAAAGGAAATACGTTTTAATAAATGCTGTGACCGGCTTCCATACAGCAAAAGGTATATTGTTATCCGTGCTTCATTTAAGGGGACTGAGGGTGTTTGACCTTTACTTAGGTTTTAATCCTCCCAGAAGTCTAATTTATATGCAGCAGATTGGAAAATCGCTGCATGTATACAATCTGCAACATGTCCTATCTGTCTGTGGCTACCAATTTCAATAATTGCCATGCATTAAGCGAAATCTGTGGCTAAATCTCATGCAACACATGCTGAATTTCATCATGTATTATGCTACTGGTTTGTTCGCTGGTTTAGAAGCATGGCGTTTACATTATGTGCGAACTTGGCCTTTAAATACACTGAAAATTGATTGTTTACATTGGAGATTGTTCCTTCAGGTACAAGTTAAAAAGAGTGCAGGCTGTAAATGTGCACTGCTGCTTCGTTCTAACTTGCCATGCCATTTTGTAACAGGGATAAAGAATTCCTCTATAAGTGTAGGTCCCAGCAGTGGGACACCTACCAATCAGCATGTTATTACCTATCCTGAGGATAGTTACCAAATAAAGTTACACTCTGTAGCGCTTACATGTCAAACTATGGCCCATGGGCCAAATCTGGACTGCAGGGTGGTTTTATTTGGCCCTCGACACCAGAACCATCACACCTATGTGGGGGCCATTATACTGTGTGGATGACTATGTGGGGTCCATTATTCTATATGGAGGACTATGTTAGGCCCATTATTCTGTATAGAGGACTATGTGGGGCCCATTATTCTGTATGGAAGACTATGTGGGGCCCATTATACTGTATACTGTTTGGCTCGCGACTTTGTCCAAGTTTTTCATTTTAGCCTTCTGTGTGTTTGAGTTTGACATCCCTGCTTTAGCACTATAGCATGCAATCATGAAATATATGAAATTTGAGTTGCATTACTGCTATAGAAAAAAGGAAAAAATGAGAGTACTTGGCGCATAAATTGGCCAATTCATGTGTACCCGGTAGCCATGAAAAGGCGATTCTCTCTTCTGGGGCCTATCCTGTTTTCATGCTAGGTATGGGAAGAACCCAGCGTACGATGATGGGAAAAGCGGGGAAGCCCACCAACTAGGGAAAGTGGGGAGTGGAGACGCCTAAGCACATCTAACAACACCCTGACTCCCCTATTGTCTCTAAATAGGTTCCTCACCTATCGCCGAGCGTGATTCTTAGCCCTGGCTGAGGCTACAGCTAGCGCCTAGGTAGGGAGGGGGAGGGTTGAGCACTAGTCAGCCCCAATGCAACTAAAGACAAACAAGGGAAACATACAAGGAGATAGCTTTGAGAAGACACCAGAGAGATAACAACTACAATCCACAAAGGAACCCCAAGGAGAATCTAGCTGACAGCTAGAATTCCAGACCTGAACAGAGGAATTAACTCTATCACCAGCAACTCTCTGGAGAATCTGAGTGTATTTAAAGATCCAACAAGGGTGTGTCAATTTGCAGCAGATGGTGGAGATCACCTCTGGGTCCGAGAGAGGGAAGGATGATGAAAGGATCAAGAAGGTGTCCGCAAGGCCAAGCGCAGCAACCTTCTACAGCCGGATCCAGAATTACTGTCTGTCAAACCTGACACACCCGTGACACCTGTATGTAAATTCTATTCTAGGCTGAAACCCACACCTATATAGGAAGGTAGGATCCTGCTGTCATTAAAACCGCCAGAGGTTGATGGGTGTAGTGCTCAGTCAGAAAGCCTATGTACACCAATATCAAAAGACAGACCATCACTTTTAAACAGAAAACAGGTGTTTACAGGTGCTTAGGAATAGTAGCCATCTCCATATATAACTAACAAACAAAGTAGAACTCAGTATGGCTATAACATGCAAACATGAAATATATAAAAATTGAATTGCTATCCTGAGGATAGGTGATAACTCGTTTTCACTGGACAACCCTTTTAACCATGTCCTGAAAAATTGTAATTACTAATTTCCATTTGTATGGCAAAAGTATGAGAAAAGCCAATTGAAAACCAGATTCATTGTGGAAGATTATTTGCAGTGTATTACAGTACCAGCATTGTAGATAAGATTTTATAGAATCTCATCCAAACACCGTTTAGAAAATCCACAGCCTGTCAATCTGCATGGCTGAATTTCACAAATGGTTTACCCTTTACAATGCAAAAAATAAATTGGCAGTAAATCCATTGAATTTCTGCTGTGAAATGTGCACCATTTGAAAGGAAAGCACCACACAAATAAAAACAGGAATACAGCTGGTTTGCCAGGAGTTGCACTTACAGAGACTCTGGTCTTGCTTATAACAGATATTCCAAACAAGGAATCCCTATAAAAGACGTTCAGATGCCTCTATAGGGAATATGGACTAGATTGTCTTCATGATGAGGCAACTTCTTTAATGTAAAGTTTATGTGTGGTCAAATACAGTTGTCCTGGACCTATATATTGATGACCTGTCCTTAGTATAGGTACATATCCGATTGATGGCGGTCTAACCCCCATCTCTTCTGTTTGTAGCTCCTGCAGTGGCTGATTGGCAAGGGTTCAGGCTTAGATTCCTACAGATCTGATATTGATGACTTACCCCAAGGATATGTCTTCAATATACCATATAAGGCCTGGACAACTCCTTTAGAGGGAACCTGTATACAAAATGTTACCTACAAACTATTTATACACACTTGTAGCTGTTTCAAAGACAAGTCCAGCAATACCTTTACATGGCTAGCCTGTTCCTTTATTACTGACAAATCAGTGTTTGAATTAATGTGCGAATGAGGCTGAAGGACTATGGTAGATCTGAAAGCTCTGTCACTCCAGCTCTTGTTCCCACCCAGCAGTGCCTCCTGCTTCACTGACATCCTCTATGCTGTTTGACTTCAGGCAAAGGAGCCATTAGTCAAACAGGAGGAGGCAACGATGAGTGTAGAATAGAGTTGGAGTGACAGAATCATATAATCATAGAATGTTAGAGTTGGAAGGGACCTCCAGGGTTATCGTGTCCAATGCCAGGTTCAATGCAGAATTCACTAAACCATCTCAAACAGATGTCTCTCCAGCCTGTTTGAAGACTTCCATTGAAGGAGAACTCACCACTTCTCGTGGCTGCCAATGTTCCACTCATTGATCACCCTCACTGTCAAAAAGTTTTTCTAATATCTAATCTGTGTCTTCTCTATTTGTTTCATTCCATTACTTCTCGTGTATCCATGCAAAAATGAGAATAGGGATGATCCCTCTACACTGTGACATCTCTTCAGATATTTGCAGATTGATATTAAGTCTCCTCTTAGCCTTCTTTTTTGCAAGCCAATCCTTTAACTGTTCCTCGTAGGATATAGTTTACATTCCGCTCACCATCCTGGTAGCTCTTCTCTGAACTTGCTCCAGTTTTTCGATGTCTTTTTTAAAATGTGGTGCCCAGAACTGGACACAGTATTCCAGATGAGCTCTGGCAAAGGAGGAGTAGAGGGGGTAATTACTTTATGTCCTCTAGACTCTATGCTTCCCTTAATACTTCCCAGAACTGTGTTTGCCTTTTTTGCTGCTGCATCACATTGTTGACTCATGTGCAATATGTGATCTCAGTAATGGAGGAATGGACTGGCCATGTAAAGTATTAATTAAATTTCAGTAAGCATATTCACTACTTTCTTTGTCATATCTCATTGTTACACATAACTTAATTTATGGATATCTATGATATGATTTCTTTGCCTTTGTGGATTGGATGGGTTGTTACCGACAGCTGATGAGCATTTCATGTCAATGGCACCTTTAGAAATATATTTACTTAGGAAATTGGTGACATGTTTAATACTTATTTCACCCACTGAAAATTATTTTTTTTATTTCTTTATTTTTAACCCCTTTCCGACATGGCCAATTTCTATTTTTCCTTTTTAGTTTTTTCCTCTTCTTCTTCCAAGGGCTATAACTTTTTTATTTTTCTGTACACATAAAAGTATGAGGGCTTGTTTTTTACAGGATGAGTTTTACTTTTGAATTACAGTGTTCATTTTACCACATAATGTACTATAGAACGGTAACAAAATTCCAAGTGCTGAGTAACATAGCCAGCACCTGCTGGGTTTTGTGCGGGCTGAACTCCTAGCCTGCTCCATACATTCATACTTGTACAGTTACAACACACATCAGGAAGGGGTTAAATGTGACAGATAAGCAAGTATAGAAGAAATAGTGTGAGGGGCAACTACTTTTTCACAGCACTCAATATTCCATATATACATGTTTGCAAATAATTCTGTTTGGCTTCATTATAGGAACAAGAAAGAGAAGAAATGGCACCTGAACTTGAAACTGAAGAATGTCCTGATAAAGCAGATGATTTAAACCAATGAACATCCCAAAAAATAAACAGATCTACAGTATGCTCAGCGGAATTTTGTAATTTCTTCCTATAAATCAAAGCAATTTATAGTTTTTTTTTTAGTGTACTTCCTGTGATGTTTTGTTTGAGAAGAGTCTCAAACATGATGTCACAGGAAGCTGGGGCTGTACTTCCTCTCCGCAGTGTCCATCGCCCCTCCTGGAACAGGACATCATCAGGGAAAGCAGCGCTGCAATTAAATCACATGTCACTCACTGCTTATAGCACCACCCCCTGATGACACTTCATTTGAGCGCAGTGCTAGAAACTGTGGGGCGGCGCTAATGTCAATCACTGCTTTTATCTCTGCCCCCTGATGACATCTTTCACAGTTAAAAGCTATGGTGGCAATGCGAGTTTGATAAAACAAAAGCAAGTAAGGGATATGTGAGAAAAAAGCAGTAGCGACAAAAAAAACAAAACAGCAAAGTACAACAACATCCATAGCTATCACACAGACGTATCCATTGATGAATGGATGGTAATGTGTAAAAAAGAAGTTACATACAGTCAGAAAATCTGGCATAAAGCTGATATATTAGCAAAGCATTTAACCCCTTCATAACATAGTGACTTTCCATTTTTTTTGTTTTTGTTTTTTCCTCCCCTTCTTCCAAGAGCCATAACTTTTTTATTTTTCACTAATATATAGGTATATGAGGGCTTGTTTTTTGTGGGACGAGTTGTACTTTTGAAAGACACCATGTATTCTACCACATAGTTTACTGGAATACAGGAAAAAAATCCAAGTACATTGAAATGGCAAAAAAGTGCAATTCCACAATTGTTTTTTGATTTTTGTATTTACCATGTTCACTATTTGGAAAATATACCATGTGAGACTCGGTAACTCTGATGAGCACTGTAGTTACACATGTCACCACTAGTGTTGAGCGAGCACTAAAATGCTCAGGTGCTCGAAGCTCGGGCCGAGCTCACCGTGATACTCAGGTGCTCGACCCCAGCAACGAGCCCAATGTTAGTCTATGGGAGACCCGAGCATTTTTGCGGCGGCACCCCGGCAGTCTGTAGAAAGCCTAAAAAGTGGCCAAAACGACAGTGACAGTGCTCAAAAGACATGGGGACATCATGGGCATTGCCCCAGGAAGCATTTCTGACCCCCAGGTCACTGTTGTCAACAACGTGGTCAGAGGTATTAAGCCACTTTTACGGGCTCACAATAAAACGTTCAAAAAAGAAACTGAAACGGTTTTCCTGTGAAATATGTTAAGGAACATCCTTTCCAGGGTAAAGACTTGTGTATAAAGTAAAATAAATAACCAAAAACAAAAATACTCCTCCACACCTTGGGCTATGTTCACAAGTAGCATTTTTATGCGTTTTTGCACTTTTGTATTGCTTTCAACCGTGACAAATGCATTCACCGGGAAATGTCATTTTAACATTTTACAATCTTATGCTGTATGACACATGCATATGTAGCACCCTGAGGATTCGGCTGCTACAGGGGTATTGCACCTCAACCCAGAGGTGTGATATCCCACTCCCGGGTAAGGATGGAGTGTGGAACTGAGCTCAGTTAGCTGCATGCACTACACACATCCCATTTCCGAGGAACAGACCGATGGTACTCCCACTAGAGAAATGTGCAGGTACAACAGTGTCTGTTCCTGGCTGGAGTGGGAGGGGGGTGGAACATCCCAGTAGTGTAGGGGCAGATAGGGGGAGCAGTCTGGGTAGTGCTAGGAGCTCATTGGGTGCTGGTCACCTGAGCTCACACATAGAGGGAGTATATAAGGTGGGCACCATCTTAGGACAGGGTCTTTTGCAGAGTGAGGTCAGTCTGTCAGAGTTGAGTCAGAGAAGCAGAGCAGAGGAGAAGAGCAGCTCCAAGGCCCAGAGAGAGAGAGGAGAAAGAAGGACCCAGAGGGGGAGAAAGAAGGAACTCCAAGAGCCCAAATTAGACCAGAGGGTGAAGAGTTGGCAACAGGGTACCGGATCCCAAGCTGGCAGAGGCTACAGCACACCTTAGCCAGGAACCGGAGGTCGTGGGCAGGACCGATCTGCCACGATCACCCACTAAATCCACCCGGAAGGCAGACCAGGAATAGGGTCAGGGAACCCAGAGACAAGGGTTTACCACCAAGAGGCCCGAGGGAGCCGGACATAGGTGGATCCCTGGTGGGGAAGGCCAGAGAAGAGGACAGGACAGAAAGGGAGCTCAGGACCACGCTCCAGAATCACCTGGGGGTTGGCTGAGTCCAGGACCTGGTGGACGCAGCACGGCTCGGGTGGTCACTTAAGGCCGGAGTGACCAGAACAACTGCAGTAAGTAAACAAACCCTGAACTGCACAGCCCGACTCTGAGTCTCATTTCAATCCTCGCTGCACCATCACAACCCCCATCCTCTGCAACTGACCTCCTGAGGCTATACCCCTCCCGTTGGGGGTTATACTACCCGAGCTGCACATACATCACCAGCCTCAGCGGACCCTGCTGCAGCGGCGGCCGTATTGACCGCAAATCAACGGGTGGCGTAGTCGACACAAAAGAACATCTAGTAACATCATAAGGACTGCCACACACTGAGCTTGACACCCTGGGCACGGACCGGGTCACAGCCACTCGGAGACTACAACCCCCATCTGATCCGGCTCCAGGTATCCCCAACAACACTGGCCCAGGGGGCGCGTCACATACAGTGCTGAAAAGACATGGGAACAGCATGGGGAAGACCCCTGGAAGCATCTGACACCCTGGTCACTGCCTAAAAGTGTGCCCATCAGAAGTGATCCTTGCCGCATCTGAAGATGCAGACTTGCAACTATCCCCGAGCAAATCCTTGTCCCAGGGAAGTGTTCAATTGTACCTCCCCCATTCCTTGCAATGCAAGCGCAAATATGCAGCCTGCCACCCACCCACCCCCAGGCTGCAATACCATACTGCTAGCTTGCACTTGAAATGGGGCCTTTTTGTTTGGAGGGGGCCGAAGCTGGCCACTACCTCATGGCTGCTTTGGCAGCGAGGTATCCATACTCAGTCCCCAGCCGCCCAGCGGCCGGGTGTCCACACTCGGTCCCCACCCGCCAGGAGGCGGCCGGGTGTCCATACTCGGTCCCCAGCCGCCCCGCGGCCGGGTGTCCACACACGGTCCCCAGCTGCCTGGGGGCGGCCGGGTGTCCATAAACGGTCCCCAGCCGCCCCTATTTCTCCTTGGAACTCCCCCCCCCCCACTTTTCTTAGCCCGGCCTGCTTTAGGGCAGCATTGGACGAGCCCACCAGAGAACCAGACTCCTCCGGTGGGCCCTGGCTTCTCCATCAGGGGAGTTGAGAGTGCCAAGGTGAGGAGCATGATGATGATGATAGAAGTTAGCATCTGCTTTGTTTTCTTGGAATGCAAGCGTATGTAGGTGGTCAGCGTTTTGTCGCATATGCTACCTCCTCCGAGGATTGCTGGATGTTTTCCTGCTACTATCCCTGTTCTATGACTCCCGTTAAATCAAAGCTTCAGGTGATGAATGATGGATGAGGTGGTGGCAAAGGAGAAAGAGCAGGAGGAACAGAGACCATTCATATCAATATCAGGCCAGTCAACCACACATGTCTTGTAGGATATGTTTCTGTACCAAAAGGAGCGGTTCGGCTACACAGTTATAGGGCATGCAGTGAGTGCAACGCCCACCAAAAATTTCGAGGCACTCCAATGCCCCTTGGAAGTGACATGGAGGTCAGAGGGCCTTAACTAAACCATTTTTTCCATTTATAGCAACTGGGTCTACTGTGCACTGTTGGCCTAAGCAGTGAATGGAAGGCTTTCCAAAAATTATGAGGAACTGCAATGCCCCTTGAAACAGACGTGGATTACAGCATACTAAAAACCTTCTACCCATTATTGGGGAGTGGGTCTCCCTTAGTGTTCACCTATGCAATGAAAAGGAAAAGCTGACTAAAATTAGAGGGAAATGCAATGCCCATTGGAAGAATGGTGGACTTCGCAGTGGAATAAATAGACAATATCAATGCCCCTTTAAAAAGTGGTGGAGGTCGCAGTAGCTTAATAAGACCGTTTTAATGCCCCTTGGAAGAGACGTGGAGGTCGCAGTAGCTTAACAAGATGGTTTTAATACCCCTTGGAAGAATGGTGGAGGTCGCAGTGGAATAAAAAGACAATATCAATGCCCCGTGGAAAAGACGTGGAGGTCACAGTAGCTTAACAAGACGGTTTTAATGCCCCTTGGAAGAGCTGTGGAGTTCAGAGTGGTTTAACAAGATGGTTTTAATGCCCCTTGGAAGAGACGTGGAGTTCAGAGTGGTTTAACAAGACAGTTTTAATGTCTCTTGGAAGAGTGGTGGAGGTCGCAGTGGAATAAAAAGACAATATCAAAGCCCCTTGGAAGAGACGTGGAGGTCACAGTAGCTTAACAAGATGGTTTTAATGCCCCTTACAAGAGCCATGCAGTACAGCATATTAAAAACATTATTCCCATTATTAGGGAGTGGGTCTCCCATAGTCTTTGCCTATGCCTTCCAAGCAAAAGCTGCCAAAATTTAGGATGGAGGAACTTGCAATGCCCCTTACAAGAGCCATGCAGTCCAGCATATTAAAAACATTATTCACATTATTGGGGAGTGGGTCTCCCATAGTCTTTGCCTATGCCTTCCAAACAAAAGCTGCCAAAAATTAGGACGGAGGAACTTGCAATGCCCCTTACAAGAGCCATGCAGTCCAGCATATTAAAAACATTATTCCCATTATTTGGGAGTGGGTCTCCCACAGTCTTTGCCTATGCCTTCCAAACAAAAGCTGCCAAAAATTAGGACGGAGGAACTTGCAATGCTGGCAAACAAGAGCCATGCAGTACAGCATATTAAAAATATTATTCCCATTATTTGGGAGTGGGTCTCCCATAGTCTTTGCCTATGCCTTCCAAGCAAAAGCTGCCAAAAATTAGGATGGAGGAACTTGCAATGCTGGCAAACAAGAGCCATGCAGTACATCATATTAAAAACATTATTCCCATCATTGGGGAGTGTGTCTCCCATAGTCTTTGCCTATGCCTTCCAAGCAAAAGCTGCCAAAAATTAGGATGGAGGAACTTGCAATGCTGGCAACACGGACCACGGTCACCCTGGTGGTATAGTGGTGGTGGAGGCTGAGGATAAGGAGAAGAGCAAAATATAGCCAAAATGAGGAAGCGTATACCCATGTGGGGGTGTGAAGCGGTGCATGGGAATACACCTCCCGAAATAACAGTGGATTTGACTTTATGTTACTCTGCTGTCATTTGGTGGTGATGAGAAGTCTGGCCCAATCCAGCCCTTGTTCATTTTGATAAGGATCAGCTTGTCAGCATTGTCAGTTGACAGGCGAGTGCGCTTATCAGTTATAATTCCCCCAGTGGCACTAAAAACATACTCCGATAACACGCTAGAGGCAGGGCAGGCCAGGACCTCCAAGGCTTACAGAGCGAGTTGATTCCAAGAGTCCAGCTTGGATACCCAATAATTAAAAGGCACAGAGGAATCACGGAGGACGCTGGTATGGTCGGCAAGGTACTCCCTCACCATCTTTTGAAACTTTCCACTCCTTGTGAGAGTACCCCGCGCCTCAGGGCCTGTAAGCTGGGCGGGTCTCAGAAAACTGTCCCAGAATGTTGACAGTGTTCCCCTGCCTCTGCTGGATTGGAGTTGCTTCTCTCTTGCCTGTACGCTTTGGTTGGGCAACGAACTGTGACCTCTGCCGCTAGCATGTTCAGATGGGAATTTTTTTAACAGTTCTGCAGGGCCTTCTGGTACTGCCCCATTTTTGTAGACCTCTCCACCTCAGGAATAAGAGAGTGAAAGTTCTCCTTGTAGCGGTGGTCTAAAAGTGTCACCAACCAGTAATGACTGTCACCCAACATTTTGACAACGTGAGGGTCACGGTTAAGGCAGCGTAACGTAAAGTCAGCCATGCGTGCCAGACTGGTAACGGGCAAGACTTCCGTGTCCTCACCAAGATGACGACTGACCATGCTCTCCTCCTCCTCCCCCCTGTCCTAAGGCCACCCACGCTGAACAGACTGTATGAGAGTTGTACAGGTACTACCATCTACAGCGCATGATACCAGCTCCCGTTCTTCCTCCTCCTCCTCCTCTCCCTCATTGCCCCCCCAATGCACGTTGGGATGAGATGAGGCTGGGCTGTGTGTAATCGCCCATTATGGGTTCTTGATCCATCTCATCATACTCTGGCTACAATGCCTCCTTTCCTTTTTAATTCTCTGCAGAAAGTGTTGCAAAAGACCGACAAGTGGGATGCTGACGCTAATGATGGCGTCATCGCCACTCACCATCTTGGTGGACTCCTCAAGGTTTGTCAGGATGGTACATATGTCAGACATCCAGGTCCACTCCTGAGGTCTTATGTGTGGAGTCTGACCTGAATATCGGCTTTGTTGCAGCTGGTACTCCACAACTGCTCTCTTCAGCTCACAAATCCTTTGCAACATATGGAGGGTAGAGTTCCAACTTGTGGGGACATCACACACCAGTGTTCCGGAAGCTGCAAACGGTGCTGCAACACAGCAAGGGCGGCTGACAGGCGGCGTACTTTGATGAGCAGATCTGGCAACTCAGGGTACGATTTAAGAAACCGCTGAACCACGAGGTTAAGCACATGAGCTAGGCATGGTACGTCTGTGATCTCGCCTTGCCTCAGAGCCGCCACCAGGTTATGGCCATTGTCACACACAACCATGCCTGGATGTAGGTTCAGCGGTCTCAGCCACAGATCTGCCTGCTCTTTCACAGCTGTCCACAACTCACAAGCAGTGTGAGGTTTATCACCTAAGCTTATGAGTTTCAGCACAGCCTGTTGCCGCTTGGCTGAGGCAGTACTGCAGTGCTTCCAGCTTGTAACTGATGTGGTGATATCGGAGATGGAGGCTGAACATGAGGAGGAGGAGGAGATTGATGCGCAGGAGCTGTACACTGTAGGGGCAACTCTGACTGACATAGGGCCCACAATCCTCGGTGTTGGGAGGATGTGTTCTGTCCCAAGGTCCGACTGGGTCCCGGCTTCCACTATGTTTACCCAGTGTGCCGTCAGGGAGATGTACCGTCCCTGGCCACAAGCACTTGTCCACGTGTCCGTTGTCAGGTGGACTCTCCCAGTAACTACGTTGCTGAGGGCACGGCAGATGTTTAGGGACACGTGCTTGTGTAGTGCGGGGATGGCACACCGGGAAAATAGTGTTGGCTGGGGACAGAGTACCGAGGGTCGGCCACCCCCATAAGGTTGTGGAAGGATTCCGTCTCCACCAGCCTAAAAGGCAGCATTTCCAACGCAAGCAGTCGTGAAATGTGCAAATTTAGGACTGTGGCCTGTGGGGCTTTGGCTGCGAATTTGCGCTTTCATTCAAAACTCTGGGATATGGACAATTGAACGCTGTGGTCGGACGTGGACGTGGACGTTGATGCTGTTTCTTGAGAAACTGCCATAACAAGTGAAGACTGAGAGGAGGGGGCATCTTTGCATGCAGTATGAACAGGGAATTGCCTTGCACATGACTTGCCCTCTGGGCCATGGAGCACCCGGAACCAGGCTTCAGTGCGAAGATGGGGGTAGTAGTGGCAACCCGATCCCGTGGCTCAGGGTGGTCAGACCAAATGCTGTGAAAGTCTATTTATCAGTGTTTTTGGAATGTCCGACTACGCCACCCGTGGATTGCGGTCAGGGATGACCACCGCTGCAAGACAGACTGCTGAGGCTGGTGTTGGTGTGCAGCACAGGGATAGGATAACTTCCCACCGTGGCCTACCTTCCGGCGATCCTCTTCTGTAGGCCGCGGCTCCGCTGGCGATGGTCTGCGTTGAGGACCTGGCGTCGCGCGCTGCTGATGTCAGCGCTCGCTGGGCTCCTTCCAGTACCTTGTGCGGCGTCAGCGCGTGGGGCGGGGCTTCGGACTTCGCGCGTTTTTGACATCCACGCCCCTCTTCTTCCCGCGCTGCGTCCCGAAGATGGCGTCCGACGGCGGGAAAATGGCTGAAGATGGCGGGAAACGGCTCCGAATGGCGGGAAACCACTCAGGTAAGTATAAAGTCTTTTTCAGGCACACAATACCCGTTTGTGGCGGGTTGGTCACAATCCTGCCGACTACGCCAAAGCTGACTCGCCCCCTGGGCCGTGGGGCACCCGGAACCGGGCTTCAGTGCGATGATGGGGGTAGTAGTGGCAACCCGATCCCGTGGCTCAGGGTGGTCAGACCAAATGCTGTGGCAGTCTATTTATCAGTGTTTGTGGAATGTCCGACTACGCCTCCCGTGGATTGCGGTCAGGGATGACCGCCGGTGCAAGGCAGACCGCTGAGGCTGGTGTTGGTGTGCAGCACAGGGATAGGATAACTCCCCACGGGAAGAGTGTAGCCTCAGGGCAATGTAGGTGGATGCTGGGGGTGATGGTGCAGACGCAGCATAAATCACTCCTAGCGAGTGTAGCAAGGGGTCGCACCAATAAATGATCACGACCTCCGGTCTTTGGCTGAGGGATGATTTACCTCCACCAACTTGGGACTCCGGTAACCTTCCACGACCTGACCCATCACCCGATATAACGCGGGTTTGCAACGGTTGCTGTCCGTTCTGCTCTCTTAGGGTCCCTTCTGCCTTCTTGTTTCTGGAGCCTTTCTACTCCTCTGTCTCTCCTCTTTCCTTCCTTCTCCTTTTCTCCTCTTCTCTTCTCTGGCCCCGGCCTTCTCCCCAGGCCTGCCTCGTGGAGCTGAGCTCAAGCTGAGCCACAGCTCCCTGTCAGCTCTCTCTGGCTGAACTCCTTCTCTCTCTGAACTTCTCACTGACTAAAGATGGCCCCCACCTTTTATCTGCTTCTCTGTATCTGAGCTCAGGTGACCTGCACCCAATGAGCTCCTTCCTATGCTCCAGAAACCATCCCCTTCTGCTCCTACATCACTGGGTTCTCAC
This sequence comes from Phyllobates terribilis, assembly GCF_046119375.1. Lineage (NCBI taxonomy): Eukaryota > Metazoa > Chordata > Amphibia > Anura > Dendrobatidae > Phyllobates > Phyllobates terribilis. The sequence goes on from NW_027362769.1 coordinate 20,751,204, forward strand.
CCCCCTCCCCACTGCAGCCAGGGACATAGTCAGTTATGCCTGCAATTATATGGGAGCACCGTCGAGCTGTCCCCCGGAAATGGGAAGTGTGTAAGTGTATGTATGCAGCTAACTGAGCCCTGGTCCACACTCCATCCTTACCTGGGAGTGGAATATCACACCTCTGGTTGAGGTGCAATACCCCAGTAGCAACCGAACCCTCGGAGCGCTACATTCCCTCTGGTAAACCACAGCACGTCCTCGGGCTGGAACAAAGTAAAAGACCATTCAGAAACATGCAAGTTTTTAGAATGCATTCACATATAAGATTACAAACCATTATAACTCATCCCTTTATGGGAGGCACTTCTTCTCTTTTAACGTTACTGGCACATTTTCTCTTTCAGCAGTTATTTTAGGACTCTCTTCACATATATAAAACAGTATAAAACTCTTTTCACTTTTATAATCACATCTATCACATATAAAACACTTTTCTTGTAAACATTTTTCATGTAAAACTTTTGTTAACTGGTCACAGTGTACTTTGCAACCAGGTGTCCATCTTTCTATTAAGTGCAAACACATGAACACAAACACGAGGGACCCATTTGTAAACCCTCAACGAAGGCCCTGGGGTGGCTGCAGGGCGTAGCTGATCCAGCTGCTGGACCTCGCCTTCTGCCACCTCTAACGGGTTTTTGTTCTGAGGTCAGTTGTTGTTGTGGTTTCTCATAAAATCAGTAGGGGGCACTTTAAGAAGTGCAATTATGTAAAAGATTGACCGCTCTCAGTCCTCGGCCGGACAGTTCAATAAGTTGGCTGCTCCCAGTCCTCAGCCGGTTTTTACTGACCCGATATCGGGTAACTCTCTGCAACAGTTCCTTCACCCTAACGGGCAACTATGTACATTGGTACGCTGCCACTCCTCTGTAGCGGTGTCCTCCCTGCGCACCTTATTCCTCCTCATCATATTCTTCAGACCCGTCCGGGTCCTCTGGATAACCAGGTTCGGCGAGCTGGCTGTACAGGTCAGTCCCAAGGGGTGGTGGCTTCGGGACTGGGGGCGCACGCGGTTGGGAGGCGCCTGGGGAGATCAGGCCTTGTGACCGGGCCTGGAGAGGGCCGCTGTTGATGATGCCCCGGATCAGCGGCTCCACCAGGGTGCCCGGGAGCAGGCTGATGCTGGCAGCGTCCAGGACAGGGAGACTCCTCTTACCTGCTCCCGCGACCGCTCCTGTGTCACACGTCTTCTCCTGGCGCTGGTCAGGGCCCGCGACGGCTGGGGCTCTGCCGATGCTGGGCAGCTTAGTCTGCTGCCGGTCCGCCATCTTGCCCTCCATTCCTGATGTCTTCCTCCCCCCTGGTTAACCGTGGCCTACCTTCCGGCGATCCTCTTCTGTAGGCCGCGGCTCCGCTGGCGATGGTCTGCGTTGAGGACCTGGCATCGCGCGCTGCTGATGTCAGCGCTCGCTGGGCTCCTTCCAGGACCTTGTGCGGCGTCAGCGCGTGGGGCGGGGCTTCGGACTTCGCGCGTTTTTGACATCCACGCCCCTCTTCTTCCCGCGCTGCGTCCCGAAGATGGCGTCCGACGGCGGGAAAATGGCTGAAGATGGCGGGAAACGGCTCCGAATGGCGGGAAACCACTCAGATAAGTATAAAGTCTTTTTCAGGCACACAATACCCGTTTGTGGCGGGTTGGTCACAATCCTGCCGACTACGCCAAAGCTGACTCGCCCCCTGGGCCGTGGGGCACCCGGAACCGGGCTTCAGTGTGATGATGGGGGTAGTAGTGGCAACCCGATCCCGTGGCTCAGGGTGGTCAGACCAAATGCTGTGGCAGTCTATTTATCAGTGTTTGTGGAATGTCCGACTACGCCTCCCGTGGATTGCGGTCAGGGATGACCGCCGGTGCAAGGCAGACCGCTGAGGCTGGTGTTGGTGTGCAGCACAGGGATAGGATAACTCCCCACGGGAAGAGTGTAGCCTCAGGGCAATGTAGGTGGATGCTGGGGGTGATGGTGCAGGCGCAGCATAAATCACACAGAGTCCAATGGTGCAGTTCAGGCCTTTTACTCACAGTTGATATCCAAGTCACTTCTGTCAGCAATGACTGCCCAAGCCGTGCTGCGTCCACCTGGTGAGGAGCTCGGTCAACCCCCAGGCAATTCAGGAGTGTGGCACAGGACCCCCTTCTATCCTTTCTCTGACCTCTCGTGCCCCACCAGTTACCGCGCTTCTGTCCGGCTGCCTCGGGCCTTCTCTGGTAAAACTTGGCGCCAGTTTCCCTGACCCTATGTGGTGCCTTCCTAGCGAGTGTAGCAAGGGGTCGCACCAATAAATGATCACGACCTCCGGTCTTTGGCTGAGGGATGATTTACCTCCACCAACTTGGGAATCCGGTAACCTTCCACGACCCGACCCATCACCCGATATAACGCGGGTTTGCAACGGTTGCTGTCCGTTCTGCTCTCTTAGGGTCCATTCTGCCTTCTTGTTTCTGGAGCCTTTCTACTCCTCTGTCTCTCCTCTTTCCTTCCTTCTCCTTTTCTCCTCTTCTCCTCTCTGGCCCCGGCCTTCTCCCCAGGCCTGCTTCGTGGAGCTGAGCTCAGGCTGAGCCACAGCTCCCTGTCAGCTCTCTCTGGCTGAACTCCTTCTCTCTCTGAACTTCTCACTGACTAAAGATGGCCCCCACCTTTTATCTGCTTCTCTGTATCTGAGCTCAGGTGACCTGCACCCAATGAGCTCCTTCCTATGCTCCAGAAACCATCCCCTTCTGCTCCTACATCACTGGGTTCTCACCCCCCTCCCCACTCCAGCCAGGCTCATAGTCAGTTGTGCCTGCAATTATATGGGAGCACCGTCGAGCTGTCCCCCGGAAATGGGAAGTGTGTAAGTGTATGTATGCAGCTAACTGAGCCCTGGTCCACACTCCATCCTTACCTGGGAGTGGAATATCACACCTCTGGTTGAGGTGCAATACCCCTGTAGCAACCGAACCATCAGGGCGCTACACACGCACAACAGGGGGTTCTATTACACGCAGAACAGCGGAAGAAGCAGTGGTGACACTCGCTGACACTGGTCATGGACCCTGGGGTTCGCCCCATAAAGTCGGGTGCTTTGCTGCCATGTGCCTGATCATGCTGGTGGTGGTCAGGCTGGTAGTTTTGTCACCCCTGATGCTTGCATGGCAGGTGGTACAAATGGCCTTTTTTGGGTTATCAGCAGAGTCTTTAAAAAAATTCCAGACTCTGGAAGACCTACCGGTTGTACTGGCAATGTCCCTCGTGTTGGTGTTACGGGGAACTGTTGCCCGCCTTCTGAGTGCGGCCACCACACTGCTTCTTCCTGCCTGTTGGGGTACTCTGCCTCCCTCCCCCTGTGTGCTGCTGGCCTCGCTCTGCGTGTCCTCCTGCCATGTTGGGTCAGTTACTAGATCATCCACCACCTCCTCCTCTTCCACTTGCGCACCACGATCCTCCTCCTCACTTTGTGGCAATTGTGTCTCATCATCGTCCACCTCTTGTGACAAATTGCCAGCATCGACTTCCTGTGGACGTGGCTGTTCAAATATTTGGGCATCGCTACATGGGATCTCCTCTTCCACCACTTCAAGCGGAGCAGGCGAGGGGCACAAATATGGAAATGGACCAGTGAACAGCTCTTCAGAGTGTCCAACTGTGGGATCAGTTGCTGTTTGACGACACTCGGCATGCTGGGAGGAAGGAGCATCAGGGTGAGGAGGAGTATGCGGTAAAGGCTCACGGCTACTAAAACTTGACCGTGTGGAAGACAGATCGGAGGTGGTGGTGCCCAGGTAACTGGAAGTATTATCTGCTATCCAATTAATAACCTATTCACACTGATCAGTTCGCAATACTGGTGTTGTAGTGTGCTTCCCTAGTAATTCGGTCAAGAAGTGGGAGCGAGAAGATGTGGCTGTTGGTTGTGGCACATTTTCACCTTGGCCACAGCCCCGTCCTCTACACGCACCATCACCAGAACGTCCAGTTCCACGTCCCTTGCCACGCGCCTTGCCCATTGTAAATGAAGTAAAATAGCTTACACTCACACTATCAATGGAAAAAGGGTAATAAAAAGGAGATTAGAACCGTGGAAGAGGAAAAACCACAGTTCTATTCCTCTAGCCTACACCCGACTCTTTTAAACAGATATTTTGGTGTCTGACCAGTGAGGGAGACACTCTTACTGTTTTTTTTATGGCAAAAAATGCCAAAAACAGGATAATACAGAGATTTGACCTGTGGAACTGGAAAACCACAGTTCTATTTCTCTGGCCTACACCAGACTCTTTTAAACAGATATATTGGTGCCTGACCAGTCAGGGAGACACTATTACAGTTTTTTTACGGCAAAAAATGCCAAAAGCAGGATAATACAGAGACTTGACCCGTGGAACTGCAAAACCACAGTTCTGTTTTTCTGGCCGACACCAGACTCTTTTAAAGAGATATATTGGTGTCTGACCAGTCAGGGAGACACTATTACAGTTTTTTTTACGGCAAAAAATGCCAAAAGCAGGATAATACAGAGATTTGACCCGTGGAACTGCAAAACCACAGTTCTATTTTTCTGGCCTACACCAGACTCTTTTAAACAGATATATTGGTGTCTGACCTGTCAGGGAGACACTAATACAGTTTTTTTTTTATGGCAAAAAATGCCAAAAGCAGGATAATACAGAGATTTGACCCGTGGAACTGCAAAACCACAGTTATAGTTATGTGGCGTACACCAGACTCTTTTAAACAGATATATTGGTGTCTGACCAGTCAGGGAGACACTATTACAGTTTTTTTTTACGGCAAAAAATGCCAAAAGCAGGATAATACAGAGATTTTACCCGTGGAACTGCAAAACCACAGTTCTATTTTCTGGCCTGCACCAGACTCTTTTAAAGAGATATATTGGTGTCTGAACAGTCACAGACACACTCCATTTTTTTTTTTGGGGGGGGATACCAAAAGGTTAATAAGATGCGTATTTGTACAGTCTGACTGAGGAAAAAAATAAATACAGGATTTAGATGAAAAAAAAAAAAATTTTTCCTTGCCCCTGAGACACGGGTGATAAGTCTAGCAATTTGACCAACAGGAGCACACAGGATTGTAATGCAGCGTTTGCTGGTATAACCACTGCGTCTCCTATACAGCCTGCCTGCCTGCCTGATATCTGGGATGGATATTAGTCCTGAGAAGGTTTGTTCGTTTGATTTGGCAGGCTTTAGATACCCTACACTAACTATTTCGCAGTATAAATCTCTCCCTAGCTCAGCAGCACTGACCCTACACTGTCTGATCCGGAGCGACTGTGTCCAAGATGGCGGCGCCTGGTACTCACTGTAATGCCGACAACCAACATGGCTGCGGCATTATAGTGACTGGCTGGCAATCCCTGCATGTTCATTGGCTCTGTAAAGAGCGCCAAGCGTGCAGGGCGGAGACCCGAGCTCCCACCCGAGTAACCCAGAAATGCTCGGTGCTCGCCGAACATCCCGAGTAGTGAGATGCTCGGGTGAGTAACGAGCAGTGTCGAGCATGCTTGCTCAACACTAGTAATTATACATTTTATATTAATATTAGTCACGGCTTACCATAACATGAATTCACATAATTATGCTATTGAATACATATAACAATAACCTGATATTGATATTATTATTATTAATATTATTATTATGGACATTAAATTATATTGCCAAGGGAGAAGAAAAAAGAAAGGAAATCCTGTTATCCTAATGATGAACCTATCTACTTTGAGGATTTTAGTTGATATCTGTCATCAAAAGGGGGAATTGTTAAATATTAATTATGGATATTCATTTTTGCTCTTAATTCTGAATTCTGTATCCATACATTGCATAAGATTGTAGAAGATTGCATCAGCCTCGTGATAGAGGGCTATTCTTGTATTTTTAGCTCAGTTTAAGTTAGTGCCATATATGATGAACAGGTGCTATGAGGGGCCTATATAACCCATGTCAGTCACAGGGAGGGGCTCTCTCGCTCTCTCTTGGACTTCTTACAACACCATACGGGGGATCTACGTGCTGGAGGAAGCAGCTGACATGTAGTCCCTGACACACCTGCTGGACACAGACAGATGCAATCTACCATCCAGTATCCCAGGAAAAGATGGGTAAATCTCAACTAATAAGCTAATTATGGACAAATGGTCAATCACTTTGTAACTATTTCACCTATTTTATGTAACTAACTACTGCAATTATTCTTTTTAATGGACGATCCAAGAATAAATTGATACATTTTTTTATAAGAATATCGTGATATATTTTTTGAACAATCACATCTGGTAAACAGTCCTACATTTAAAAATATATGGAAATAAGTATATTTAACACATCCCTAATACAGTATGATGGTTCCCAAACAGACCCCATATAGTATGATGGTTCTCCACAGCTCAAATGTAGTATGATGGTCCACCACCAATACAGTATGATGATCTACCTACAGACCCCCTTATGACATCATGGTCCCCTCACACAGTATAATGTTTGCCCAACGCCTCCATATAGTATGATGTTCACCCACAGAGCCATATAGTACAATGATCTCCCACAGCCCTAATAGAGTATGATGGCCCCCCCACAGACCTCATATAGTATGATAGTTCCCCACAACCCCAATACAGTATGATGATCTACCTACAGACTCCCACATGATATGATGGCCCCCTCGAACAGTATAATTATCCCCTACAGCCTCAATGCAGTATGATGTTCCACCATAGACCCAATACAGTATGATGATCTACCTACAGACCCCCAAATGATATAATGGCCCCCCACACAGTATAATGTTTCCCCTCAACCCCCTTTTAGTATAATGTTTCTCCACAGCACCCATATATTATGATGGCCCCCTTAGCCCCCATTTAGTATGATAGTCCCACAAAGCCCCTATATAGTATGATTGCCCCTCCACAGACCCATTACAGTATGATTGTCTCCCTGCACAGTATAATATTTTCATACAGGACCCATATAATATGACATTCCCCCCACAGCCCCTTTATAGTTTGACAGTCTCCCACAGACCCCATATACTATGATTCCCCAAAGCTCCAATACAGAATGATGGTCTGCCACTGCCTCTCATATATCAAGATGGTCTCCCACTGTCCCCATATAGTATGATGGTACCCCACAGCCCCAATACCATATATGCTCCTCTGACATGATGGGTATTCATTGCACTAAGCAATTTTCTCCAACTGTGAGATTAGGGACGTAACAATCACTGTCACAGGGCATTCAACTGCAACCAGACCCATGAAGTCGGGGGGGGGGGGGGCTGCCGATGACAGCCCCATTTTCAGCTGATTGTGCATTCTTGAACAATGTTACAGGGGCAGAATATTACTAGATAGGGGCCATTCTTAACGGAAGATGGCCATTATTACAGAAAGGGGCCCAGAATGGAGGACATTTTTACTGGAAGGAGCCTGGATGAGGGCCATATTTACAGGATAGAGGACATTATTATATGATTTTTTTTTTCAGGCCGCTAAGATATGAGAGGCAGGTAGATGCTAACTAACTCCCTTTTCTGCCCTGCGCCAGCTCAGAGTGGTCACGGACTGCTTTTGCTGGCGACCTCATGTCAGCAATGCAGCTTATCATCTTCCAGGCTGCTCTGTCAATGGTGCGTGACTGTCAACGTCATACTGATTGACAGCTGGCTCCACGCAGTTAGGCTAAGGAATAGAAGCTGTTGCTCTGTCAAATTCCATCAGCAGAAGCCACAGAATCACTGGCTGAAATGATTCATGACTAGTGTTGAGTGATACCTTCCGATATCAGGAAATATCGTATCGGATTGGATCGGGCGATACCCAAAAAGTATCGGATATCGCCGATTCCGATACCGGAAACCAATGCAAGTCAATGGGACACAAATATCGGAATGAAAATAAACCCTTTCTTTCCTTGTAGGTTAATTCTACATGAAGGAAAACAACTAAGAATAATGTAGAATGACATGAAAAGCCGGCAATTCATCAGCGGCATACACCGGTACCCGACAATTTACAACAGAAAGAATAGAGCTTCACACATAGATTAGATAGATAGAAACATGTCAGTCACATATATATGAAGTACAGTGACAGTGTTGCTTACTGTACTTGTCATTTAGTGTAAAGGATTTATTAAAAAAAATATTAGTGTTTTCGTGCACCGTCTCTTTAAAAAAGCCGGCCGGCAATTCAGCAGCGGTACCCGACAATTTATAACAGACAGAATAGAGCTTCACACATAGATTAGATAGATAGAAACATGTCAGCCACATATATAAGAAGTACAGTGACAGTGTTGCTTACTGTACTTATCATTTAGTGTAAAGGATTTATTTAAAAAAATAATAGTGTTTTCATGCACCGTCTCTTTAAGAAAGCCGGCCGGCAATTCAGCATCTGTACCCGACAATTTAGAATAGAAAGAATAGAGAATCACACATAGATTAGATAGATAGAAACATGTCAGTCACATATATATGAAGTACAGTGACAGTGTTGCTTACTGTACTTGTCATTTAGTGTAAAGGATTTATTAAAAAAAATATTAGTGTTTTCGTGCACCGTCTCTTTAAAAAAGCCGGCCGGCAATTCAGCAGCGGTACCCGACAATTTATAACAGACAGAATAGAGCTTCACACATAGATTAGATAGATAGAAACATGTCAGTCACATATATATGAAGTACAGTGACAGTGTTGCTTACTGTACTTGTCATTTAGTGTAAAGGATTTATTTAAAAAAATAATAGTGTTTTCATGCACCGTCTCTTTAAGAAAGCCGGCCGGCAATTCAGCATCTGTACCCGACAATTTAGAATAGAAAGAATAGAGAATCACACATAGATTAGATAGATAGAAACATGTCAGTCACATATATATGAAGTACAGTGACAGTGTTGATTACTGTACTTGTCATTTAGTGTTAAAATAAAGGATTTATTTAAAAAAAAATTGGCGTGGGGTTCCCCTTAATTTTAGGCTCTAGCGGAGGTTAAGCAGACAGCTGGGGCAGATGTTTGAAGCCTGGGAAGGGGGTAATACCCACGGAGCTTCCCAGGCTGCTAATATCAGCCCCCAGCTGAATACCTAGCCTTTACTAGCTATTAAAATGGGGGAACCCCCCCAAAAAAATAACGTGGGGTCCCCCCTAATTTAATAGCTAGCACAGGCTAGGCAGACAGCTGGGGGCTGATATTAATAGCCCAGGAAGGGTGCCATGAATATTGGCCCCCTCCCAGGCTAGAAACACCAGCCGTCAGCCGCCCCAGAAATGGCGCATCCATAGGATGCGCCAATTCTGGCACTTAGCCTCGCTCTTCCACGCTGCCCTGTAGCGGTGGCAGGGGGTAATAGGGTTGGGGTTGATGTCAGCTTATAATGCCAGCTGACATCAAGCCCAGGTTAGTAATGGAGAGGCGTCTATAAGACACCCCCATTACTAATCCCATAGTCAAAGTTAAAAGAAAACACAAACACCCAGAATAAAGTCCTTTAATTGAAATAAAGACACAATTCTTTATTGTTCTAAATTAAACCATACTTACCATCACGCCCATTCCAGCTGAAGCCAACGATCTCCTGCAATAAAAGTAAAATAATAAAGCAACCTCATCCTTACCTTTCCATGGTTCCCACGACAGCTTCAGCTCTGCTACATCGAGATGACAGGCTGGACCGCAGCAGAACGCTGCCATCCAGCCTGTCATCCCGCAGACACTGAAAAGCGCAGGCATGCTTGCGCTCCTCAGTGTCTCTCTGTGACGTCATCCAGATGAGCCGAGTTCATGTCCAATGAACTCAGCTCACCTCATGCACGTCACTGACAGCGTGGGAAAATTCTCCTGCACTCAGCGCTTCAGCGTGAGAATTCTCCCACGCTGTCAGTGACATACATGAGGTGAGGTCATGTCCAATGAACTCGGCGCACCTCATGCACGTCACTGACAGCGTGGGAAAATTCTCACGCTGAAGCGCTGAGTGCAGGAGAATTTTCCCACGCTGTCAGTGACGTGCATGAGGTGAGCTGAGTTCATTGGACATGACCTCGGCTCATCTGGATGCCGTCACAGCGAGACACTGAGGAGCGCAAGCATGCCTGCGCTTCTCAGTGTCTGCGGGATGACAGGCTGGATGGCAGCGTTCTGCTGCGGTCCAGCCTGTCATCTCGATGTAGCAGAGCTGAAGCTGTCCTGGGAACCATGGAAAGGTAAGGATGAGGTTGCTTTATTATTTTACTTTTATTGCAGGAGATCGTTGGCTTCAGCTGGAATGGGCGTGACTGTAAGTATGGTTTAATTTAGAACAATAAAGAATTGTGTCTTTCTTTCAATTAAAGGACTTTTTCTGGGTGTTTGTGTTTTTTTTAAATACTTTACTAGAAATTCATGGTGGTCATGTCTAATATTGGCGTGACCCCATGAATTTCGGGCTTAGGGCCAGCTGATAATGCCAAGCTGGCCTTAACCCCTTTATTACCCAGTGAGCCACCGCACCAGGGCCCTGGATGAGTTGGGTACAGGGCCAGAAGATGGCGCTTCTATGAACGCGCCATTTTCCGGGGCGGCTGCGGACTGCAATTTGCAGCGGGTGGGGCCCAGAAAGCTTGGGCCTCCCTGCGCTGCGGATTCCAGCCCCCAGCTGCCTTGTTGTACCTGGCTGGACACAAAAATAGGGCGAAGCCCCACGTATTTTTTTTTTAAATTATTTCATGAAATTCATGGAATAATTAAGAAAAAAAGGGCTTCCCTATATTGTTGTGTCCGGCTAGGTACAAATAGGCAGCTGGTGGTTGGGGGCAGCCTGTTCCTGCCTGCTGTACCTGACTGGACACAAATATAGGGCGAAGCCCCACATAATTTTTTTTTAATTATTTCATGAATTTCCTGAAATAATTAAAAAAAAATTGACGTGGGGCTTTGCACTATATTTGGGTCCAGCCAGGTACAGCAGGCAGGAACGGGCTGCCCCCAACCACCAGCTGCCTATTTGTACCTGGTTGGACACAACAATATAGGGAAGCCCTTTTTTTCTTAATTATTCCATGAATTTCATGAAATAATTAAAAAAAAAAAAACGTGGAGCTTCTCCCTATTTTTGTGTCCAGCCAGGTACAACTAGGCAGCTGGGGGATGGAATCTGCAGCGCAGGGAGGCCCAAGCTTTCTGCCCCCCGCTGAAAATTGCAGTCCGCAGCCGCCCCGGAAAATGGCGCGTTCATAGAAGCTGGATGCTGTACCTGGCTGGCATACAAAAATATGGCGAAGCCCACGTCAAAAGTTTTGGGAAAAATTAATTAAAAAATAAATAATAATTTAGGGACTGCATCTTTATAAACTCCTCAAATGTCATTTAGTGTTAAAATAATGGATTTATTTAAAAAAAAAATGGCGTGGGATCCCCCATAATTTTAGTCTCTAGCGGAGGTTAAGCAGACGGCTGGGGCAGATGTTTGAAGCCTGGGAAGGGGGTAAAACCCACGGAGCTTCCAAGGCTACTAATATCAGCCCCCAGCTGAATACCTAGCCTTTACTAGCTATTAAAATGGGGGACCCCCCCCCAAAAAATGACGTGGGGTCCCCCCTATTTTAATAGCTAGCAAAGGCTAGGCAGACAGCTGGGGGCTGATATTAATAGCCCAGGAAGGGTGCCATGAATATTGGCCCCCTCCCAGGCTAGAAACACCAGTCGTCAGCCGCCCCAGAAATGGCGCATCCATAGGATGCGCCAACTCTGGCACTTAGCCTCGCTCTTCCACGCTGCCCTGGTGCGGTGGCAGGGGGTAATAGTGGTGGGGTTCATGTCAGCGCCAGCTGCCATGAAGCCCAGGTTAGTAATGATGGGCGTCTATAAGACACCCCCATTACTAACCTACAAAGTGTTAAAAAGAAAAAACACACTACACCCAGAAAAAAATAATTTATTTGAAATAAAACACACAATTTTATTTAATTCTTAGTTTACTAAAAATAATAGTTACCTGTCCACGTTCCTGCGCTGATCTCCCATGCACAGCTGTCACATCTGGAGATGGTGACAGCTGTGCATGGCTGCTGTAAGCTCACGCTGCCGGGAACACGTCCGCTCCCGGCAGCGGGAGCCACTGACTGAGGTCACCGGAGTGCATTCATGCAGCGCAGCTCCGGAGACCTCCTTTACGGCACTGCTGTACCGTGGGAATTTCTCACGATACAGCAGGGCCGTAAAGGAGCTAACCGGAGCAGCGCTGCCTGAACTCCGGTGAACCCTTACGGCCCCGTCATTCTAGCGGCGGCAGCGGTTCAGAGCGGTCACATTCTATGTGGCTGCTCTGAACTGGAGATCTTCGTGGGACACTCGTGAACTGCTACGGAGGGGTAAGGATAAGGTTGTGGTTTATTATTTTATATTTTATTACAGGAGATCGATGGCTTCGGGGAATTAGGTGTCTTGGTGAGTATAGGTGTAGTTTTTTATTTTTTACTTTATTTTAGGTGGCGATCGGCGGGGACAGGTAATGTATGAACTAATTTCTTTTAGGTAACCACTGGCCACCAATGACATGTATTTAACATTTATTGGGGACACAGTAGGGCAATTTAAATAGCAGGATCAGTCTGATGGGAACTACTGCTCCCATCGAGCTGATCCTGCTGGCAGGAGTGGACGGGGGACAGACATAGGCCGATGGGAGTAGTAGTGTCACATCGGCCTATGTCTGCCTGCACGCACACATTCGTAGACATCGCACAGACACCGCGCACACACACCCGCACAGACACCGCACACACTCGCAGACATCGCACAGACACCGCGCACACCCGCACAAACATCGCGCACACACCCCGCACACACCCGCAGACATCGCACAGACACCGCGCACACCCGCACAAACATCGCACACACACACCCCGCACACACACCCCGCACACACACTAATCATGACGGTCTGATCGTCTGGGAGGTGAGGCTGACCTGTGCGGCCGTGGGAAAGTTCATGTGAGTTCATGCAGTCAAGCATGAACTCACATGAACCCTCTGAGGGCACCGCGGCTAATTCAAATGAACAGCTGATCGGCATCACCTGATACCTCAGCTGTTCATTTGAAATAACCGGCGGGAAAGCGCAGCACAGAACGGGAAAGCCGGCGGTGAAGTCTTTTCACTGCCGGCTTCCCCGCCCGGGTCCTTCACTCCCCGCTCCTTGGAGCTGCGCTCCCCGCCCGGTCCTAACTTACGATCGGGATGGGAGGTGGCGAGGGGAGCGGAGGATCGGGGTGGGAGGCTGCGGGGAAGCAGTATGGGGCTGTGTGATTGTTTAAAAGCCGGCGGCTTTATACCGCCCGCCGGCTTTTAAACAATCAGGAGAATTCTCCCCCGCTGGGATGGCATTCTGATGACAGGCTGGATCGCGCTGCCATCCAACTTGTCATCCTTCACAGACACTGCAGAGCGCAGGCATTATGGGAACTTCCGATTCCGGTATCCGATATTGTAAAAGTATCGGAATTAAGTATCGGAATTCCGATACCGCGAATATCGGCCGATACCCGATATTACAGTATCGGAATGCTCAACACTATTCATGACCACTCTGAGCTGGCAGAGATCGTTGCTGGATACAACAGAAAGGCAGCTAGAAAGTATCTGCTTTTAAGTTCTATGGCCCATAAGAAAAAAATAGTCCTGCATAACCACTTTAAATAAAGAGCCCAGATCGGGGCCATTATTACAGTAAGGGGGACATTATTACAAGATGTGGGGTCAAGTTAGGGCACATTATTAAATAAAGGGCCCATTATGGGGGACATTATTGCAGGATGGGTGACATTATTACAGGATGGAGACCAGAACTGGGGACATTATTACAGGATGGGGGACATTACTATAAGACTGGGGACATTATTACAGGATAGAGGACAATACTACAGGATAGGAGCCAGGGCAGAGGACATTATTACAGGGGTCCACAGATCTAAACAACATGCTGGTGGGGGCCCTGGTCCAAATTTTGCACTGAGCCCCATAGAACTCTAGTTACACCTTTGTGTGAGATCCTTACTTTAGCACTTTGTCGAGGGGTGACGTATCCATTTTCCCCTTTATTTATTATGCCACTAGCATCATGTACAGTATACATTTGTAATTATTCTGTGGAAAAGTTGATGATTTATATGTATTATATTTATTTGACTCATGGGATTATGTATATACTTTTAATCACTTGGGAATATTGCAGCATGCCATGAAATCTTGTTTTCCGCATCATGTGTGTCTTCCCTGAGTTTTATATTTTTATATTTTTTTTATTAAGATTGTATAATGATTTTATGAATTAAGAAAGTATTATTATTTTTGATTATAGTCTGAAGTTGAGTCTGGTTCTATATAGGATATATTTGAATTGGTAAGAAAGACTCTAATTACTTATTAGGGCAATTTGGTTGACTTATATGCAATGCTCCTGTAGGAAATTAAATATGCAAATTGTCTATTCAGAGAGGAAGAGGACTTGAACTGTACTGCCACCTATTTGAAGTAGAATTGTGTTACCAAGTCAGTTTTACCATACAACGAACAGTGTAAGAAACAACCCCCTCCCAAAAAAACAATGGAGGAATTGCATTTCTTCAATGTATGTTTATATTGCAACTAGATGGTGGCCCGATTCTAACGCATCGGGTATTCTAGAATATGTATGCATTCGACCGGGCGCGACTAATCAGCGAAGCAGTGTTTAAATGGGTTGTGCACTACTTTAAATTAACTGCCAAATGTATCAACCCGGGATGAATTTTGGAGGACCGGGGAGCGAGGCCGCCGGTCGGGGTACTTCTGCTGCGAGCAGCCGGGAGATGACCGGCTAGCACAGAGTGAGTGTGTGAGGGAGATGACCGGCTAGCACAGGGTGAGCGTGTGAGGGTGAGCATGGGAGCGGGTGAGCGTGGGAGCGGGTGAGCGTGGGAGGGTGAGAATGTGAGGGTGTGAGGGTGAGCGTGGGAGCGGGTGAGGGTGAGCGTGGGAGCGTGTGAGGGTGAGCGTGGGAGTGTGAGAGGTGAGCGTGGGAGCGTGAGAATGTGAGCGTGAGAAGGTGAGCGTGAGAAGGTGAGCGTGTGAGGGTGAGCGTGTGAGGGTGAGCGTCTGAGGGTGAGCGTCTGAGGGAGAGCGTCTGAGGGTGAGCAGGTGACGGTGAGCGTCTAAGGGTGAGCGTCCGAGGGTGAGCATCAAAGCATGAGCATCCGAGCGTGAGCGTCAGAGCGTGAGCGTCAGAGCGTCTCAGCGTGAGCGTCTGAGCGTGTGTGTCTGAGCGTGAGCGTCAGAGCGTGAGTGTCAGAGCGTGACCGTGAGCGTCAGAGCGTGAGCGTCCGAGCGTGAGCATCAGAGCGTGAGCGTGAGCATCAGAGCATGAGCGTCCGAGTGTGAGCGTCAGAGCCTGAGCGTGAGCGTCAGAGCGTGAGCATCAGAGTGTGAGCGTCCGAGCACGAGCGTCAGAGCGTGAGCGTCAGAGCGTGACGTGAGCGTGAGCGTCTGAGCATGAGCGTCTGAGCGTGAGTGTCCGAGCGTTAGCGTCAGAACGTGAGCGTCAGAGCGTGAGTGTGAGAATCAGAGCGTGAGCGTCAGAGCGTGAGCGTGAGAATCAGAGCGTGAGCGTCAGAGCGTGAGCGTCTGAGCGTGAGCGTCTGAGCGTGAGCATCAGGGCATGAGCGTGAGCGTCCGAGCGTGAGTGTCAGAGCATGAGCATCTGAGCGTGAGCGTCAGAGCGTGAGTGTGAGCGTCCGAGCGTGAGCGTCAGAACGTGAGCGTGAGCGTCCAAGCGTGAGCGTCAGAACGTGAGCGTGAGCGTCCAAGCGTGAGCGTCAGAACGTGAGCGTGAGCGTGAGCGTCAGAGTGTGAGCGTGGGAGCATGTGAGGGTGAGCGTCTGAGGGTGAGCGTCTGAGGGTGAGCGTCTGAGGGTGAGCGGGTGAGGGTGAGCGTCTGAGGGTGAGCGGGTGAGGGTGAGCGTCCGAGGGTGAGCGTCTTAGGGTGAGCGTCAAAGCGTGAGCGTCCGAGCATGAGCGTCAGAGCGTGAGTGTCAGAGCGTGAGCGTCAGAGCGTGAGCGTGGGAGCATGTGAGGGTGAGCGTGTGAGGGTGAGCGTGTGAGGGTGAGCGTGTGAGGGTGAGCGGGTGAGGGTGAGCGTCCGAGGGTGAGCGTGTGAGGGTGAGCGTCTGAGGGTGAGCGTCTGAGGGTGTTTGGGTGAGCGTCTGAGGGTGAGCGTCTGAGGGTGAGCGTGTGAGAGTGAGCCGCTAACGGCCGCCATCTTGTTCTGGAATCCCGCGTCGCTGATTGGCTGCGGCCTGACCAATCAGTGACGTGGGATTTCCTGGACAGACAGACAGACAGACAGATAGACAGACAGACAGACAGATGGGATAAGACAATTATATATATTAGATGTGGCGAGTGGCGCCATATCAATTTTTATCTCAGCAGGAAAGCCAGAATTGGCGCTATCAGTGGTCCTCGGTGACACTGTCCACATGTCATTATCATATTGCAGTCACCAACTAAATGTCTCTTCATTGTGATCCTAAACATTTAACTCAATAAATAATTTGAGCGTCAGAGCGTGAGCGTGAGCGTCAAAGCCTGAGCGTCTGAGCGTGAGCGTCCGAGCGTGAACGTCAGACCATGAGCGTCTGAGTGTGAGCGTCAGAGCGTGAGCGTCTGAGCGTGAGCGTCTGAGCGTGAGCGTCCGAGCGTGAACGTCAGACCATGAGCGTCTGAGCGTGAGCGTCAGAGCGTGAGCGTCTGAGCGTGAGCGTCTGAGCGTGAGCGTCAGAGCATGAGCGTGAGCGTCCGAGCGTGAGTGTCAGAGCGTGAGCGTGAGCGTCAGAGCCTGAGCGTCAGAGCGTGAGCGTCAGAGCGTGAGCGTTAGCGTCTGAGCATGAGCGTCCGAGCGTGAGCGTCAAAGCGTGAGCGTGAGCGTCCGAGCGTGAGCATCAGAACCTGAGTGTGAGCGTCAGAGCGTGAGCGTCAGAGCGTGAGAGTCAGAGCGTGAGCGTCAGAGCATGAGCGTGAGCATCAGAGCGTGAGCGTCAGAGCATGAGCGTGAGCGTCCAAGCGTGAGCGTCAGAACGTGAGCGTGAGCGTGAGCGTCAGAGTGTGAGCGTGGGAGCATGTGAGGGTGAGCGTCTGAGGGTGAGCGTCTGAGGGTGAGCGTCTGAGGGTGAGCGGGTGAGGGTGAGCGTCTGAGGGTGAGCGGGTGAGGGTGAGCGTCCGAGGGTGAGCGTCTTAGGGTGAGCGTCAAAGCGTGAGCGTCCGAGCATGAGCGTCAGAGCGTGAGCGTCCGAGCGTGAGTGTCAGAGCGTGAGCGTCAGAGCGTGAGCGTGGGAGCATGTGAGGGTGAGCGTCTGAGGGTGAGCGTGTGAGGGTGAGCGTGTGAGGGTGAGCGTGTGAGGGTGAGCGGGTGAGGGTGAGCGTCCGAGGGTGAGCGTGTGAGGGTGAGCGTCTGAGGGTGAGCGTCTGAGGGTGTTTGGGTGAGCGTCTGAGGGTGAGCGTCTGAGGGTGAGCGTGTGAGAGTGAGCCGCTAACGGCCGCCATCTTGTTCTGGAATCCCGCGTCGCTGATTGGCTGCGGCCTGACCAATCAGTGACGTGGGATTTCCTGGACAGACAGACAGACAGACAGATAGACAGACAGACAGACAGATGGGATAAGACAATTATATATATTAGATGTGGCGAGTGGCGCCATATCAATTTTTATCTCAGCAGGAAAGCCAGAATTGGCGCTATCAGTGGTCCTCGGTGACACTGTCCACATGTCATTATCATATTGCAGTCACCAACTAAATGTCTCTGCATTGTGATCCTAAACATTTAACTCAATAAATAATTTGAGCGTCAGAGCGTGAGCGTGAGCGTCAAAGCCTGAGCGTCTGAGCGTGAGCGTCCGAGCGTGAACGTCAGACCATGAGCGTCTGAGCGTGAGCGTCTGAGCGTGAGCGTCCGAGCGTGAACGTCAGACCATGAGCGTCTGAGCGTGAGCGTCAGAGCGTGAGCGTCTGAGCGTGAGCGTCTGAGCATGAGCGTCTGAGTGTGAGCGTCAGAGCATGAGCGTGAGCGTCCGAGCGTGAGTGTCAGAGCGTGAGCGTGAGCGTCAGAGCCTGAGCGTCAGAGCGTGAGCGTCAGAGCGTGAGCGTTAGCGTCTGAGCATGAGCGTCCGAGCGTGAGCGTCAAAGCGTGAGCGTGAGCGTCCGAGCGTGAGCATCAGAACCTGAGTGTGAGCGTCAGAGCGTGAGCGTCAGAGCGTGAGAGTCAGAGCGTGAGCGTCAGAGCATGAGCGTGAGCATCAGAGCGTGAGCGTCAGAGCATGAGCGTGAGCGTCCAAGCGTGAGTGTCAGAGCATGAGCGTGATCGTGTGAGCGTGAGCGTCAGAGCGTGAGCGTCAGAGCGTGAGCGTCAGAGCGTGAGCGTCCGAGCGTGAACGTCAGAGCCTGAGCGTGAGCGTGAGTCCGAGCGTGAGCGTCAGAGCGTGAGCGTCAGAGCATGAGCGTCAGAGAGTGAGCGTCAGAGCGTGAGTGTCCGAGCGTGAGCGTTAAAGCCTGAGCGTGAGCATCAGAGCGTGAGCGTCCAAGCATGAGCGTCAGCGTGAGCGTGAGCTTCCGAGCGTGAGCGTGAGTGTCAGAGTGTGAGCGTCAGAGCGTGAGTGTCAGAGCGTGAGCATGAGCGTCTGAGCGAGAGCGTGAGCGTGAGAGTCTGAGCGTGAGCGTCTGAGGGTGTTTGGGTGAGCGTCTGAGAGTGAGCTGCTAACGGCCGCCATCTTGTTCTGAAATCCCGTGTCGCTGATTGGCCGCGGCCTGACCAATCAGCGACGTGGGATTTCCTGGATAGACAGACAGACAGACAGACAGACAGACAGACAGACAGACAGATAGACAGGCGGGATAAGACAATTATATATATTAGATGTGGCGAGTGGCGCCATATCAATTTTTATCTCAGCAGGAAAGCCAGAATTGGCGCTATCAGTGGTCCTCGGTGACACTGTCCACATGTCATTATCATATTGCAGTCACCAACTAAATGTCTCTGCATTGTGATCCTAAACATTTAACTCAATAAATACTTTGAAAACATCTACGAGGAGATGAGTGAAATTGGACACATGCGAGCAGATGCCGCACATACTACAGTCGTAATGCAAGCTAGAATTACACTAGGTTTTCATGACAAATGTCAGCAGTTGAAAATATAAAAAATTTTCTAATCATTTTTCATATTTTGTACAATTTAAAAAATGTAAACTTTTTTTAAAATAAAACATTAACACTTTACATTTCTTGAATTGTTGAAAACATTTTTTTTCATGACACGTTCCTTTTAAAGATGGCATTGGTGGCAAAGTGAATGTCTAAGGACCACAGTGCTGTCACCGCACAGAGATGATATACACAACATCATAATACCAAAAAAAATTGAGTATATTAACAAGAGGAATAATACATTCATGCCCAAATTCATTAAGATTAGCATTTTGTATATCAGTCTCATTGAAAGGAACTCTATAGTAAGATGAGCCAAATTCATTAAGAGGTCTGGCACAGCTTTGAACTGCTGTGCACCTCTTGCACAATGTTATTGCAGCATAAATTTCAGACATAATTTACTGCACTATTGTGACAAATTATTATGACATTTTGGGACGGGCTTTGCCATGCCTCATCCCATCTTGTTTCAACCCAGCTGGCCGGGATTGGTGAAAAATATCATAAATTGCAAAACTGCGATATTTCAAGGAATTTTACTTCAGAATTCTGATAAAACACCTTGATGAATTGGGCTTTAATAACTTTGTGACATTTCAAGAAATTTTACACCATAATTCTGACAAAACCACCTTAATGAATCAGGCTTTCATGGTGTCAGTCACAAAAAATAGCACTGGGTGACAGTATAGCCACATCGCATTACACGCTGTCATGATTCGGCAATCTGCAGTCATGTAGAGTGACTTTGGACTTCTGTTCCAAGTCTGGACAGCTGCTTTAATTGATTATTTTTTTCTTATTTACAAGAGAAGAGTAAATCTTTTGAAATTCAAGTTCACCAGCTTTGCCAATTTTTTCCCCAAAACGCCACAAAATTGTCCTGAAAGGAATTGTATGACACTTTGAAGTCTCCTTTGACAGTATCCAACCCCACTGCACCAAATGTGCTCCCTATTTGAGGGCAGATTCCTTTTGTGTTTACACATATGTTGTGTATACGGCAGACGCCATTGTGATTGGACAAGGAGTGGCTCAAAAATGAGACATTTTGTGGGATATCAACAGATTTGGTGTTTACAAACTGAAGGGGCAGTGAGTTGGTGTTTTTGCCCATCAAAAATGTTTTAATTATCCCTTTCATGGTGTAAAAACTGGTTTGATATTTGCTCACAAACTAAGTAATCAATGAGGAAGCACAGGGACCTGACAGTATGGCAAATGAATAAGCAATGGGAAGCAAAAGTCCAAAAATATCTAAATGTATATATTTATATATATGTATATATATATATATATATATATATATATATATATATTGGTAGTGGTAATGATCACAAAATATAGTGCAAGAAAACTTCTGTTTCAGTGGATGAAACAATAGAAGAAAGAAGTTGTGGCTTATTTCAATCATTTTTCAGCATTAAAATTTTTGTTGCTACAATTTTAAAAATGTTTTGCCCACTACACAATGACAGTGCAGGTCATGAAAAAGCAATGGCTTTTAGCAAATCATCCAGGATCCAAGGGGTAACGTTTCTCCTTATGGTGAGAGACATATCAAGCATGACATGCCAAGGTGAGGAGACTTTTAAGCTGCAATGCTCCTCTAGAAAATATGCAAATTGTCTTTTCAGAGAGGAAGAGGACTAGACCTCTAGTGCCACCTATAGGAAGTAGCTATCCTAAAAGTCTCACACTTTGAACTGACGAGGGGCAGTGCCCTGAAACACAATGTCCCCAAATTGAGATTTTTGTTTTGGCTTTTATCCTAAGTCATGTGACAAGACTAGACTTTTAGAATGGCTACTTACTATAAATGGCACTAGAGTTCTAGTCCTCTTCTTCTCTGAAGAGACAATTTGCATCTTTTCCAGAGAGGAGCATTGTGGCTTAAAAGTCTCCTCACCTTGGCATGTCAGACTTGACATGTCACTCTCCCGGTCAGACGCCTTTCACCCAGCCAAACCAGATCTCACACTTTGCATTGATGAATCATGGTGTCTGCAAATTGAGGTTTTGTTTTTGGCTTTTATCCTATGCCATGTGGCTCGTTAAGAGAGTCGATATTGACTTTTGGGACTGATACTTAATGTAGTTGGAAACAAACCCTCCAAAAACTTTCTCTTGTTGGGAATGAAAAACAGGTTCTCTGTTTGAAAATCAAAGAATCAGTGGATTTTTAAAAAGCTATCCAAAATGTATCCATTTTTTGAGATCAGCAAGATGTTAGTTCTTTGGAAAGTGAAAAAGTAATGGCATTTTCTAACAATCTATCCAACAATCTATTTTTTGTGAGTAACAGCACATTTGGAAATTAAAGAAGCAATGTCTTTTAAAAATCCATTAAAAAATATCCCTTTTTCTGAGAAGTTTCAGGTTTCTTATATTTACCTTTTCCAGGGTAGGGCTCCTAGATGTGTGGCATTTTATTGGTGTGGCAGTGGCAGAAGCAGAAAAAGCACAGTAAACAACATGAAGTACAAGTAGGAGATGTGTGGCTGGGTAGGAGTAATGGCATAGGTGGCAGAACAGTATAGGACATGATAGACTGGCAGGCAGATGCTATGGCTGATCTAATCATTAACAGCAGCTGTCGTTGAATGAAAATATTAATTGACTTATGAAGTAATGAAGTATTCATTTGGACAAAAATCTGCAATGTCATTTATTCATTTGGACAAATGTAAGATTTAGCACAACACTTGAGGAGGACAAAGTAATCTACCTGTCGTTCTGAGTACCATCTCTGTTAGTAAAATGGATACCTTAAAAAATAGTACACTCATGAGAAACTGGGCCAGTTCTTGTCACTGGTTCATTTTACTGATCTAGAAGTCCATGTGGTTGGAGCTCAGGTTATTTGTTGGAGAAAGGACACAGTCCAGGTACAACTGAACCTGGCTGTTCAGCCAGTGCATCCCTGCTTACTGATTTGCACTTGGTTGGCACAGCAGCTAATAAAACATCTGATACATCATGTCATATTTATTTTAATCACTGTTCCAGCTTTGTCTACTTCTTGTAACTGTAGCGCTAGCAGAGACAAAGAAGAATTTTCTCTGCAGGAAGCTGAGATAGGTCTTCTAGTCAGCAGTAGAGATGAGCGTTGTTCTACTCGAACTGTTCGCCAATCTCAAATTCGAGCTGTTTTGGGCGGTGTTCGAGCCGTTCGGCGAACACGAACGATTTGAGAAAAATTCGGCTGTTCGAGGTTATGTTCGATAACTGTTCGTGCACCAAAATCATAACTGGATTTTTTCTCAGTAATGATGAAAATTAATGTTAATACGCAGTTTGAGTGTACAGCGGGGTGGGGGGAGGGGCAGGGGATGGATCTCTGCAGGAACAATGAAGATCTCCATTTTTTTTTCTCCTTCCCGCATTTACAGTGGGGAGGTGCAATCTGTCAGCCTATCAGCAGCGCACACACGGAGCGAAGTGCTTTTTTCACACAAGCAAGGGCATGTGTCATTGGCAGTGTATGTCACATGTCCTTGCCCTATAAGACCAAGCCATTTTCCCCGTCGCCACCATTTTCTCACTGCTGCAGCTGCGTGTTAGACGGCACTGCTGTTGCTGTGTGCTCTATACCTTGTTAATTTCAAGCCAATTTTCGCACAAATCTACAGATAGCTTGGGAGTAGGGAATAGTTGTGATTGCAGTCCTTTTAAGGACTAGGTTGCAGCATTTCCTACGACTTTTATCAGGCAGGTCTGTGCTCTTAAATAGAAAGATTGTGGGAGTAAAGACTAATTGTAATTGCAGTCCTTTTCAGGACTAGGTTACATCAGTTCCTATCAGTTTTTACCAGGCAGGTCTGTGCCAGTGCTGTGCAAGTTTTTTTCACAGCATTTGGCTGAATCTAGCAAAGCTAATCCTTTTTGGCCTATTGCAGAGTGTGTTAGTCAGTGGAGTAGCCTATCTGTGTTGCAAGATATACCACCTGTGTATAGAATACCAATTTTTTTACTGCACCTAGTGAAGTAAAATCTTTTGGGCATAGCATCATTCTATTAGTCCATCTATACTGACCTTCATCAGGTTGCAAATTGAATATAATTTTTTTCTGCATCTAGCTCTGAAAAAATATTTGGGCTTCTAGCAGTGTGTGGAACTTGTTCTATTAGTCCATCTATACTGACCTCCATCAGGTTGCAAATTGAATATAATTTTTTTCTGCATCTAGCTCTGAAAAAATATTTGGCCTTCTAGCAGTGTGTGGGACTTTCTCTATTAGTCCATCTATACTGACCTCCATCAGGTTGCAAACTGAATATATTTTTTTTCTGCATCTACCTCTGAAAAAATATTGGGCTTCTAGCTGTGTGTGGGACTTGTTCTATTAATCCATCTATACAGACCTCCATCAGGTTGCAAACTGAATATAATTTTTTTCTGCATCTACCTCGGAAAAAATATTTGGGCTTCTAGCTGTGTGTGGGACTTGTTCTATTAGTCCATCTATACTGACCTCCATCAGGTTGCAAATTAAAAATAATTTTTATCTGCATCTAGCTCTGAAAAAATATTTGGGCTTCTAGCAGTGTGTGGGACTTGTTCTATTAGTCCATCTATACTGACCTCCATCAGGTTGCAAACTGAAAATAATTTTTTGTCTGCATCTAGCTCTGAAAAAATATTTGGCCTTCTAGCAGTGTGTGGGACTTTCTCTATTAGTCCATCTATACTGACCTCCATCAGGTTGCAAACTGAATATATTTTTTTTCTGCATCTACCTCTGAAAAAATATTGGGCTTCTAGCTGTGTGTGGGACTTGTTCTATTAATCCATCTATACAGACCTCCATCAGGTTGCAAACTGAATATAATTTATTTCTGCATCTACCTCTGAAAAAATATTTGGGCTTCTAGCTGTGTGTGGGACTTGTTCTATTAGTCCATCTATACTGACCTCCATCAGGTTGCAAACTGAAAATAATTTTTTGTCTGCATCTAGCTCTGAAAAAATATTTGGCCTTCTAGCAGTGTGTGGGACTTTCTCTATTAGTCCATCTATACTGACCTCCATCAGGTTGCAAATTAAAAATAATTTTTATCTGCATCTACCTCTGAAAAAATATTTGGGCTTCTAGCTGTGTGTGGGACTTGTTCTATTAGTCCATCTATACTGACCTCCATCAGGTTGCAAACTGAATATAATTTTTTTCTGCATCTAGCTCTGAAAAAATATTTGGCCTTCTAGCAGTGTGTGGGACTTTCTCTATTAGTCCATCTATACTGACCTCCATCAGGTTGCAAATTAAAAATAATTTTTATCTGCATCCAGCTCTGAAAAAATATTTGGCCTTCTAGCAGTGTGTGGGACTTTCTCTATTAGTCCATCTATACTGACCTCCATCAGGTTGCAAATTAAAAATAATTTTTATCTGCATCTAGCTCTGAAAAAATATTTGGCCTTCTAGCAGTGTGTGGGACTTTCTCTATTAGTCCATCTATACTGACCTCCATCAGGTTGCAAATTAAAAATAATTTTTATCTGCATCTACCTCTGAAAAAATATTTGGGCTTCTAGCTGTGTGTGGGACTTGTTCTATTAGTCCATCTATACTGACCTCCATCAGGTTGCAAACTGAATATAATTTTTTTCTGCATCTAGCTCTGAAAAAATATTTGGCCTTCTAGCAGTGTGTGGGACTTTCTCTATTAGTCCATCTATACTGACCTCCATCAGGTTGCAAATTAAAAATAATTTTTATCTGCATCCAGCTCTGAAAAAATATTTGGCCTTCTAGCAGTGTGTGGGACTTTCTCTATTAGTCCATCTATACTGACCTCCATCAGGTTGCAAATTCAAAATAATTTTTTGTCTGCATCTAGCTCTGAAAAAATATTTGGCCTTCTAGCAGTGTGTGGGACTTTCTCTATTACTCCATCTATACTGACCTCCATCAGGTTGCAAATTAAAAATAATTTTTATCTGCATCTAGCTCTGAAAAAATATTTGGCCTTCTAGCTGTGTGTGGGACTTGGTCTATTAGTCCATCTATACTGACCTCCATCAGGTTGCAAATGAAAAATAATTTTTATCTGCATCTAGCTCTGAAAAAATATTTGGCCTTCTAGCAGTGTGTGGGACTCATTGTATTAGTCCATCTATACCAAGCTCCACCAGCTTTTAAATTCATAATAATTTTTAGCTGCATCTAGCCCTGAAAATAATTTTTCTTCCCAATAGTGGTAGCAATAGAAATATGGGGCGCGCGCCTGGCTTACAAAAATATACGCTTCATAACAAAAAACACCAGCCTAGCGCACTGCATTAATAAGATGGCATCATCGTCTCCCCCAGTGCTAGGCCTACTACCCAGGCTAGCATTCCTGTGCCTAAAACACAATGTATGGGTCCGCGCTAGCCACTATGCTGAGGGGTCTAAAGCTGCTGCTAACGCTTTATAACAATTCAATTGGCAGATTTTCACAGAGCTCTTCCACAACGCCCACCCATCGGGCAGCAGTTGCCCACCTTCCCTATGGGATCTAGTGGCGAATAGTTGATGCCATTAATCAGAGCGTCAGTTGCCCCGTCGACGTGGCAAGCATACGGTAAGGCATGGGAAGAGTGGACACGACTAGTAGCAGGCAGACGGGTTGACCAATGTGAACAAGCCAGATCACAAGTCACCATAGAATTTCTCCACCAGCTAATTATGAGGGGCATATCAGGGGCGTCAGCGCAGCGGTGTCTGACCGGAGTAGCATTTCACTTCCAACTACGGAATTGGGGAGATGTGACAAAGGTTCATCATCAGACAATCCATAAAAGGGTGGAAAAGGGGTCAGCCAAGTCAGGAGTGTAGACGTCCCGTCCCGTGTCACTAAAACTGATTTCTCACATCATATCCCTAACACCATTAACATGACACTCACAATTTGAAGCAACACTACTGTCTACTGCATTTGTGATCGCCTTCTTCGGGGCGCTATGCATAAGCAAATTAGTCCCTCAATCCAAAATTACCACCAGTGGAGGCTTATTACACCAGGACGTAGTCATAGCCAATAATGCAATACGTCTACGGATACACAAATCGAAAACGGTTCCAGCGGGCAGGGGCACTTGGGTACTTCTACAACCCACAAACGGTACACTGAGTTGGGTAACAATAGTAAAAACATATCTAACCATCAGATCACAAAGTAATTTCTTCCTATCACACATTGATGGAATGCCATTATCAAGATACCAGTTCCAAGCTATATTTAATAAATGCATAACATCGGCAGGGAACCACCCCAAAGATTACGGGACACACTCATTCCGCATAGGCGCGGCCACAGAAGCAGCAAGAGCAGGACTGTCAGAAACGGAAGTTCAGAGGATAGGGAGATGGCGATCCACGTGTTTGGCAAGATACATAAGACCGGACTTGTTATCCTAACGTGGTTTGTTTCTTTTACAGGTGACGCTAAGCCAACAGTGTGGGTGATAGGCCACTCGTATATGTATTGGGCAGAAAAAAGGGCGAAAGTCTGCCCAGGTGGGAGGAAATTAGAGTTTCATAACACATATTTCAACTAGAGAGGTATTAGAGGCCTGCTATGGCCACAGGTACTAATGGAGGTAATCAAGGTAGGGAGAGAGGCAAGATGTCCGGTCATCTTAGTCATACAGGCCGGGGGAAACAACCTAGGTCATCATAACAGCGCATAACTAATGGCAATAATGAAACTAGACACTGAGCGCTTCAGAGAATTTTTTACAAAACTAGCGATAGTATGGTCAGAGATTGTGCCGATAGCGGTATGGCAAGGTGCGCGAGACATCACGGCCATCGAACGGACAAGGCGGGTAATAAATATTCGGATGGCAAAATTTAGAAGAGACAGAGGCAGTGTAGTGGTACGACACCGACAACTGGAAGGAGATAAAGCAGGCCTCATACGGCCCGACGTTGTTCACTTAATGAATATTGAACTGGACATATTCCTGTCAGGACTCCAGTACGGAGTGGAACAAGCGTTAAGAGTGATGGGTGGGGGTCAGAGTCCTGCAAACGAGTACGCAGGATCCTCCGTGGCCTGGAAATAGAAAGGATATGTTGGAGAGTTACACTTGTTGGCCAACTTGCCGGAGTGGAGACCCAGGGCATGCTGCAAGAAGCTGAATTATTTTAGAAATAAAATGCCTTTCTAATGGAATGAGTATAAAGAGTTAATAAAGCTGTGACCGATCCTCACCCATCCAGTTGTAAGAGTTACATTATTGTATTGTCAAGGAAAGGGGGGCGGTAGGGGGGCTGAGCGTCTGGGTTTGGTTGGGGGTCCCCACAGTCTGCCTAGGCTAGATGCATTTAAAAATTCTTATTAGATACGCAGGCGGTGCAGCTTGCTTCGCAGCTGGGCTACTACGCCCAAAGTATTGCCTAGGCTAGATGCAGTTAAAAATTCTACGCTGACTAGCAGACACTGAAGATTTGGAGCAGACCTCTGAGCTCTTCAGACTCAACCATCTGTGTTACCCCAAGCCATAGTGTATCTAGTTTCTTACAGTTAAAAAGGGGGGGGAGCGACCCAACCCACCTGGAATTGATGATGCCAACGTCACGTAAGACACAGCAAGGGGACTCCAAAAAGAGTCTCCATTTTTTCCCAAAATTGTGGCACAGACACCACTTAATCCTAGAACGCATACCTGGGGCCTCGCAGGCCCGCCCTGTTAATTGTTTTCTATTTTCTGCAAGATTACTTTAGTTAGAATTTTGAAACTCTAGGTATTCTTCATGTATATAGTTGTTTGTCATTTGAGTTTGAGTTATTCCATGTTATTTGCACATGAGCATAAAAGGCCCCAGGTATATGAAAGTGTAGATTTTTATGGTCATGCGTTCTAGGGTTAAGTGGCATCAATTGCCCCACAGTTGCTTAAAACGGTTGGTGAGGTGATTTTAACAAATCCTCAAGGTTTTAGTCTCCCAAGGATAACACAGGGGTAGAAAAGTCCTTGCGAATCCATGATTTGTTCATCTTTATGAACATGAGTCTGTCTACATTCTCAGTGGACAGACGCGTGCGCTTATCTGTCAGCACACCACCAGCAGCGCTGAACACACGTTCAGAGAGAACACTGGTTGCAGGACATGACAAGATCTCCAAGGCGTGAGTGGCGAGCTCCGGCCATTTTTCCAGATTGGAATACCAAAATGAGCAAGGGTTCAGTGACACAGTCATGGCTTCGATGTTCACTTGGAGATACTCCTGCACCATCCTCTCTAGGCGTTGACTATGTGTCAGACTTCTTGTCTCCTGTGGCCTTGCAAAGGATGGTCTAAAAAAGTGGTGAAACGATTCCACAAAATTGCTGTTACCAGCATATACTGTGTTACTGTTACGGTTTGAGTGATGAAGACTCGACAGTCCCACGGTTGGCAAGTTAGAACTGTGAGATTCACTACGTGCACCACTGGTGTTTTGTGGAAAAGCACATGTAAGATTCTGCAACAGCGTCTGCAGATACTCCTGCATGCGTCAATCCCTTTTTATGGCAGGAATTATTTCGGCAAATTTACTTTTGTACCGGGGATCTAAGAGTGTGGCAACCCAGTAGTCAGGATTACTTCGAATTCTGACAATCTGAGGGTCATGTTGCAGGTAGTGCAGCAAGAAGGCACTCATGAGTCTTGCGCATCCAGGAGGACCAAGTCCTTGTTGTGTTGGTAGCGAGGTAAGAATCATGCTTCCTTCCTCTGCCCTCTCCCCTCAACCTCGCACAACAGAAATGTGATCAAGGTCTCCCTCATCTGATGAGTCTTCCATGCCCATCGCCAGTTCGTCCTCCACTTCTTCCTCGGCTCCTGCACCTTCCTCAACAGTTTGGCTGCTACCATGCGCCCTGGTTAATCCCTCTCCCCCACCCTCCCATGCCTGCCGCCTTGGTGCTGCCAACCGTCTGGACCTTGGAGATGTTATCCCTTCCGCATACGACTCCTCCTCTACTTCCTCCACCTCCTCTTGTCCCACCACCTGACTCTGAATTCTGTTTAGTGTGTGCTCCAGCATGTAAATCACCAGAATAGTCATGCTGATAATGGCATCGTCGTCAGCACTAAACATCTTCGTCGCCATTTCAAAACTGTGCAGAAGGGTGTGTGGCGCCCCTGAGGGTTCAGTCGCCACAGAGTTACTGCATCTTACCCAGAGGTGTGGTATCTCACCCTCAGGTAAGGAAGGCATATGGCTCGGGACCCTAACACCTGCATCCAACACATACCCGCAGTGGGGGTAGGGCAAGATTGCTCCTAAGGGAGAGCACAGTCCCAGGTCCCTAGCTGGTGGAAGGGTCCTATGTAGTGGGTGCTTAGGGGAGCAGCTTAGCGGAGCACATGACAGGGAGAGTATAAATAGGAAGCTATCTTAGAAAGAGCAAGCCAATCAGAGGAGGAAAAGTGACAGGAGCAGAGGCTCGGCATGAGCTCTGCTCCAGAGGCGGGCCTAGCCTGGGAGGCCCAGGACTGAAGGAGAGAAGAGAGGAGTGGGAGCAGGAAGGCTCCAGGAACCGAAGGGACCCTAGGGCTATGGGCCGTGCAGAAGGTCACCCGTACTCCTGCTGCTACCAGGAGGTAGAGGGGTCAGACCAGATAAGGGGAACCGGTCCCTCAACTAGCAGAGAAACAGCAAGGCTCAACTAGAAACCGGAGGCTGCAGCATTTCATGTACTGCAGGTAAAAGTCCACACCAGTCTCACTAAGAAGGTAGCCACATAGGACCCAGGGGACGGAACACAAGTCGCCCGCCAAGGCCCGAGGATACCGGATAGAAGTGTCACTGGGTGTGAGGTGCAGGTAGAAGGCCAGAGAAAGGACACACAGAAGGGGGTCCTGCTAAGTACTCCGGAGCTATCTGGGGGTGGACTGAGCCCCTCACTGAGTACGCACAGCACGACGGGTGAGATTGCTCTGGTACCTGTAATCTGGACTGCAACAACTGTGAGTAAAGATCTTGGGACTGCATCACACGGACTCTGTGTTCATTACTGACTCCCTGCACTACAACCACCAACACCCCACCCACACTGCCCTCAAGCTACACTCTTCCTGTGGTGAGTAATAATACCATTGCTGCAAAACCACCAGCTTCAGAGGACTGTTCCGCAGCGGCGGCCCCTTTTGCCCTACTCCAGAGGTGGCATAGTCGGACATTATAAAACCCATATATACAAATTACCCTTGGATTGACCGCCCTGGATCACGGACCGGGTCACCGCCACAGTGACTACAACCCCGAGCGTCTACCGGCCCGGCTCAGGGTACCCCACGGCCTAGGGGGCGTGTCAACTTCATAGGTCCCTGATCTGAGACCACTCCTGCAGCGTGATTTGCCCCACCTCTGGATCTAGTTGGCCCAGGCTATACGTCAGAACGTATTGCACCAGGGCTTGTCGGTGCTGCCACAGTCGCTGCAACATGGTGAGAGTTGAATTCCACCGTGTCGGCACATCGCATTTCAGCCGGTGAACTGGCAGGCCCAACGACTTCTGTAGAGATGTAAGTCATTGAGCTGCGGGATGCGAACGGCGGAAGTGAGCACACAGCGACCGTGCCCCCTGCAGAAGGCCATCTAGTCCGGGATAGTGGGCTAACAATTTATGGACAACCAGGTTCAACACGTGAGCCATACAAGGCACGTGTGTGACATTGCCCCGGCGATGCAGCATTGTCGCACACGGCCTTCCCTGGTTGCAGGTCCAGTGGAGACAACCATTCATGAAACTGGGTCTCCAGAGCTGACCACAACTCCTCAGCTGTGTGACTCACATTTCCCAGACATTTCAAAGTAAACACTGATGCCTTGAGCCCTGCTGCCAGCATAGTAAGGAGGTGTGCAGGATTCCTTCTGCGCAGTTAGAATGCAGACAGGCTTTGGGTGCAGGTGGAGGACCGAGAGGAGGTTGAGGAGGCAGAAGCAGTGGAGGAACTTCGAGATAAAGAGGATTGACGCACAACTCGTGGGGACGGTAAGACTTGGACAGCAGCCCCTTGTCCTGCTGTCACCATAGTTACCCAGTGCCCAGTCAGCGACATGTAACGCCCCTGTCCATGCCTACTCATCCAAGTGTCTGTGGTGAAATGCACCCTGTCACACACAGAGTTTCTCAAAGAAGCGGTGATGTTGTGTGCGACATGCTGGTGGAGCGCAGGCACACCTTTCTTTGAGAAGTAGTGCCGACTGAGCATCTGGTACTGGGGCACTGAGACGGACATAAGGTCTCGAAAATCCTCTGTGTCCACCAGGCGGAAAGGCAGCATTTCTGTAGCCAAGAGCTTGCAGATGGTGAAATTCAACCTCTTAGCTTTCTCATGGCTAGGAGGAAATGGTCTTTTACTTTTCCACATCTGAGGGACCGAGGGCTGGCTGTTGTGCTTAGACGGGGTTGAGTAGGATGTCCCCGGCAAACTGCCGGTCTGTGAGGAAGATGCAGGCGGACATGTTAGATTGCCTTGATCCAAAGCTGGTGCTCTCGATGTCAGAGAGCGCTCAACACCAGCAGGTGTTTCCACTTCCCAATGAACTGATGACCTGCCAATCACACTGGCTGTTGCAGGTAAATAGGTGGCAGGTCTGCGTCCAAAAACATGTATGACTGCTGTCCCCCCAGTCACAGAGGATGAAGAGGCCGCGGATGCACAAGATGGGGCAGACGGTGGTTGGCCCAGCCTGCTAGGCCGCATTGTAGCACAGTGAGCTTCCCACTGCAACTTATGCTTCATATCCATGTGCCGGTTCATGCATGAAGTACTCAAACTATGGATTTTTTGGCCTCTACTTATGTTTTGGTTACAAATATTACAGATAACACGAGTTGGGTCATCCTTATCATTCTGAATAAATGCCCAGGCTATGCAAGGCTTAGAGCCCATGCGACCTGAAGAGCCACTACGACTTGTGGTCAGAGGCAGAGTTGTGGTTGAGGATGCAGTTGTTGACGTGCTTCCAGTACTCCATCTGTGTCCAGGAAGGCGCAACCTAACCTCGTCGTCAATAGCATCTGTGACGCCCCGCTGTGCTTGGTATCATATATCCTAGAAGAGTGTATTGATGGAATCCTCCACAAGAGGCCCCCATAAACATTCACACATCTCCACCTTCCACCTCAGACCAGCAGAGGGAGCCCGTTAGGGATATAAATAGGGAAGGTGGAGCTAGGCAGTTCAGTTCCTCTGAAGAGTTCCTGCAGTAGAGAAGCCTAAGAGAGGTCAGTCTGCAGTGGAGCTCAGTCTAGTCTAGAGAACTCAGTTAATATTTCAGCAGTGGAGCACGAGGCTCCTGCTAACTAGATTCAGTAAGGCATAACCGGAATCCCTGGAGAACTACAAGTCCCAGGATGGCTAAGGTGCTGATACGTAACAGAGCCAGGAGACGCTTAGGCCCCGCATAGTGGGAGCGTGAACTCCAAGAGAAGGCCCTACCACAAGGTCAGCCAGCGCAGGACAGAGACAAAGTTAGGCCTAGCTCCAGGCAGGTCAGAAACTTACTACGCAGAGGCAAGAAACAGGAGGCCCTACACCCGCTCATTGGGGAGGATCCTGATATTCACCCTTCACCCTACAGTGCTCCGGGATGTGCCTGAATTTCCTCCAGTAAAAGGTACTGAAGTGACTACCGTGTCCGTTCCCGTTCTTGCTCTGACCCAGCTGGGTCTCGCCTGTCCTGCATTCCCCCTGCATACGCTGCCCTGAGACCTAGCTCCACCTGTGGGGAGCTATACCATCGAGCAGCCTTATCACGGGTCTCAGTGGACTGCTGCAGCGCTGGTGCTTCTCACCAGATACCACAGGTGGCGTCACAAACTCTTATAAAATTAACAATTATCCACTCTTTTAAAGAGTGACCCCAGGGTACGGGCCAGGGAGCCGACCACCGCGACATCCCCAAGGCCAGGCAAAGGCCCGGGTACCGAGTCATCCCCATCCCCTGGGCTAGTCACATCCTCCTCCACCTCCTCCGTTGACCTCATCGACTGGCTGACTGTGGGTTGACAGTAAGTGGGATCTCCAACCTCATCATCCTCACCCTGTGTGTTATCACACCCGTCGTCCTCAAAGCCAACCTCTTCCTGCCCTGACCGAAAAGTCAAGTTGTCGCTCCAATCAGGTATTTGAGTCTCATCATCGTCTTCATCATTGTCTCCACCAACAGGAGTTACAGTTTGGGAATGAGGGTCTACATTATGCTCAGAACCTTCTTCATCTGGTCCTGGATCCGACTTATAAAGATTCTGGGCATCAGTGCAGATCATTTCCTCGTCTGGATTAACAGAAGCTCTGGAGCAGACTTACGTTTCCCAGGCTATAGTCTGAGTAAACAGCTCTGCAGACTCAACCATCTGTGTTACCCCATACTCAGACGGACAGCTGGAGACTTGGGAGCTGTGAGGAAGCAAGTACGATTGGGGTGACACCTCTGAGGACTGGAATATTTGTGATGTTGAAATTGAGGTGGAGGAGAGCCCACTTGAAGGAGCACTTGATATCCGCTGAAGCACCTGCTGTTTTTGTGCCTCATCTGGAATTTGTAGCGATGGGCGTGTCCGTAAGAAAGGGATCGTATCACATTGTCCACGAAAAGAAGTCGACATCTTAGCTTGGCTGGAAGATGGTCTTTCTTCTGCAGATGTTACCCCCCCCCCACCAGCGGACAGGCACCAGTATTGGGAGAGGGGGGCTGGCCGTCAGGGTCCACCGCGGCTCTGGCACAAACCCGGCGACACGGAGGTGGCACGGGCAGGAACGAACTGGCCGTGTCGGCTTCTCACTTTTTGGATTTTAGAAGGGCATGACATGCCTATATCTGTGTCTCCCCCTCCTTTTACTCCTCCACCTCTTCTTTTCGCATGACTATATGTACTTGTCACTTTTCCATGTGTTAGTTATGTCTTCTGAGCAGTTTGTCAGCTTTTGGACACCTTTGAAGGTGTTTTCTATGTGTTTCTATGTGTTTTTGTTTGCCTGCCATTGGTTTTAACGGTGTTCGAAGGTGTTCGACGAACAGTTCGACGAACAGTTCGGCGAACACACGGGTGTTCGACGAACCGAACCGAACTCGAACACTACGGGGGTGGCTCAACACTAGTCAGCAGGCATCTGCTCAGTAAAAGTTTTGCTGAGCAAAGACCACCTCTTATCCTAGTAATGCACAATTTTAACTCACTTCTAGATGCCAAAAATATTCCCCCATTTTGCTTTTATATCAAGAATTTAAAAGCATGGCTATCCAATCAATCAAGCATGCATCTTGCCATTTCTTCCAGCGTGACAGATGTTTCCATTGGTTCTCTTTCAGACCCCACTGCAATAGTTGTTCATCTTAGCCAGGGTCATCATTAATTTCACACTGACAGTCAGTCTTGCCTGCCAACTGTGCCTGGGATAACTCAATTTCCTCTCAAAGCATCCACCTGTAACTCCTCTTCCTCTGCAGCCAGATGCATGTGACATTGTCCCTGAAGATCCCCAAAAGCCACAGGATGACAATAAACATATTTAATCAAGTGTAAAAAAGTCTTCGGCACCAAATCGTTGCTAACAACGCACCCTTATATGAACAAAAGCAGTATATCCAATGGTGGTGCAAAGCAGAAAAGAAAAAATTCATCCACAAAAAAGGAGAAGAAAAGCAGCACTCACCATATCCAAATTATCAGTCCTGGACCTGTGGAAGTGTCAGTGCAGGCGAGAAACGGCCATCGTCCATTGCTTATCGCAATAAAGGACTGATAATTTGTACATAATAATAATAATAATTTTTATTTTTATAGCGCCAACATATTCCGCAGCACTTTACAATTTTAGCTGGAACTTATACAGACAATACAGAATAAGCATATCTCATATCGAAAGAAGTGAGGGCCCTGCTCGCAAGCTTAAAGTCTATGAGGAAATGGGGGAGACACAAAAGGTAAAATGTACATATATTCTATAATGCAGCCTTGATATACTAAATAGGATAAATGATAATACATGAACTGGTCGCCAGCCAGTATGTGTACAGTTCTGACCGAGGCTATTAAATGCATGGATGGTATGACCCTGAAAGAAGAAGATTTTAATATGGGCCAAAACTGGGGCAGACAGATAGTGTGTTGACGCGATACGCCAGTCTAAAGAAATGGGTGAGTGCTGCTTTTATTCTCCTTTTTTCTGGATGAACATATTTAAGTTGATGTTCTTCCTATAAATTTTGCTGCATCCTTGTGAGTTTTTATTCCAATATACAGTACAGACCAAAAGTTTGGACACACCTTCTCATTTAAAGATTTTTCTGTATTTTCTTGACTATGAAAATTGTACATGCACACTGAAGGCATCAAAACTATGAATTAACACATGTGGAATTATATACTTAACAAAAAAGTGTGAAACAACTGAAAATATGTCTTATATTCTATGTTCTTCAAAGTAGCCACCTTTTGCATTGATGACTGCTTTGCACAATCTTGGCATTCTCTTGATGAGCTTCAAGTGGTAGTCACCGGAAATGGTTTTCACTTCACAGGTGTGCCCTGTCAGGTTTAATAAGTGGGATTTCTTGCCTTATAAATGGGGTTGGGACCATCAGTTGTGTTGTGCAGAAGTCTGGTGGATACACAGCTGATAGTCTTACTGAATAGACTGTTAGAATTTGTATTATGGCAAGAAAAAAGCAGCTAAGTAAAGAAAAACGAGTGGCCATCATTACTTTAAGAAATGAAGGTCAGTCAGTCCGAAAAATTGGGAAAACTTTGAAAGTGTCCCCAAGTGCAGTTGCAAAAACCATCAAACGCTACAAAGAAACTGGCTCACATAAGGACCGCCCCAGGAAAGGAAGACCAAGAGTCACCTCTGCTTCTGAGGATAAGTTTATCTGAGTCACCAGCCTCAGAAATCGCAGGTTAACACCAGATCATATTAGAGACCAGGTCAATGCCACACAGAGTTCTAGCAGCAGACACATCTCTTCCACAACTGTTAAGAGGAGACTTTGTGCTGCAGGCCTTCATGGTAAAATAGCTGCTAGGAAACCACTGCTAAGGACAGGCAACAAGCAGAAGAGACTTGTTTGGGCTAAAGAACACAAGGAATGGACATTAGACCAGTGGAAATCTGTGCTTTGGTCTGATGAGTCCAAATTTGAGATCTTTGGTTCCAACCACCGTGTCTAAGTGCGACTCAGAAAAGGTGAACGGATGGACTCTACATGCCTGATTCCCACCGTGAAGCATGGAGGAGGAGGTGTGATGGTGTGAGGGTGCTTTGCTGGTGACACTATTGGGGATTTATTCAAAATTGAAGGCATACTGAACCATCATGGCTACCACAGCATCTTGCAGCGGCATGCTATTCCATCCGGTTTGCATTTAGTTGGACCATCATTTATTTTTCAACAGGACAATGACCCCAAACACACCTCCAGGCTGTGTAAGGGCTATTTGACCAAGAAGGAGAGTGATGGGGTGCTACGCCAGATGACCTGGCCTCCACAGTCACCAGACCTGAACCCAATAGAGATGGTTTGGGGTGAGCTGGACCGCAGAGTGAAGGCAAAAGGGCCAACAAGTGCTAAGCATCTCTGGGAACTCCTTCAAGATTGTTGGAATACCATTTCCAGTCACTACCTCTTGAAGCTCATCAAGAGAATGCCAAGAGTGTGCAAAGCAGTCATCGAAGCAAAAGGTGGCTACTTTGAAGAACCTAGAATATAAGACATATTTTCAGTTGTTTCACACTTTTTTGTTAAGTATATAATTCCAAATGTGTTACTTCATAGTTTTGATGCCTTCCGTGTGAATGTACAATTTTCATAGTCATGAAAATACAGAAAAATCTTTAAATGAGAAGGTGTGTCCAAACTTTTGGTCTGTACTGTACATATGAGAGAGATTACTTTGTTGATGTCAAAGTTCTCACTGCTGACAAATTTAGTAATTTCATCAAAGGGCCACTTTCCCTCATCAGCTACCAATGGCAGATGTCAAAGTAAAGCAGGCTCCAGTTTGCTTGATGTCTGATACGTTTAGCTTTTCCGGCTTTTTTCAAATGTAAATTGAAGAGTAGAGATGAGCGGTGTTCGACTCGAACTGTTCGTCAATCTCAAATTCGAGCTGTTTTGGGCGGTGTTCGAGCCGTTCGGCGAACACGAACGATTTGAAAAAAATTCGGCTGTTCGAGGTTATGTTCGATAACTGTTCGTACACCAAAATCATAACTGGATTTTTTCTCAGTAATGCTCAAAATTTATGTTAATACGCAGTTTGAGTGTACAGCGGGGCGGGGGGAGGGGCAGGGGATGGATCTCTGCAGGAATAATGAAGATCTCCATTTTTTTTCTCTTTCCCGCATTTACAGTGGGGAGGTGCAGTTGTCAGCCTATCAGCAGCGCACACACGGAGCGAACTGCTTTTTTTCACACAAGCAAGGGCATGTGTCATTGGCAGTGTATGTCACATGTCCTTGCCCTATAAGACCCAGCCATTTTCCACATCGCCACCATTTTCTCACTGCTGCAGCTGCGTGTTAGACGGCACCGCTGTTGCTGTGTGCGCTATACTTTGTTAATTTCAAGCCAATTTTCGCACAAATCTACAGATAGCTTGGGAGTAGGGAAGAGTTGTGATTGCAGTCCTTTTAAGGACTAGGTTACATCATTTCATACGACTTTTATCAGGCAGGTCTGTGCTCTTAAATAGATAGGTTGGGAGTAAAGACTAATTGTAATTGCAGTCCTTTTCAGGGATAGGTTACATCAGTTCCTATGACTTTTTGCCAGGCAGGTCTGTGCCAGTGCTCTGCAAGTTTTTTTCACAGCAGTTGGCTAAATTTAGCAAAGCAAATCCTTTTTGGCCTATTGCAGAGTGTGTTAGTCAGTGGAGTAGCCTATCTGTGTTGCAACCTGTGTATAGAATACATTTTTTTTAATGCACCTAGTGAAGTAAAACCTTTTGGGCATAGCATCATTCTATTAGTCCATCTATATTGACCTCCACCAGGTTGCAAATTCAATATAATTTTTTTCTGCATCGAGCTCTGAAAAAATATTTCAGCTTGTAGCAGTGTGTGGGACTTGTTCTATTAGTCCATCTATACTGACCTCCATCAGGTTGCAAATTCAATATAATTTTTTTCTGCATCTAGCTCTGAAAAAAATATTACAGCTTGTAACAGTGTGTGGGACTTGTTCTATTAGTCCATCTATACTGACCTAAATCAGGTTGCAAATTCAATATAATTTTCTTCTGCATCTAGCTCTGAAAAAATACTTCGGCTTGTAGCAGTGTGTGGGACTTGTTCTATTAGTCCATCTATACTAACCTCCATCAGGTTGCAAATTCAATATAATTTTTTCTGCATCTAGCTCTGAAAAAATATTACAGCTAGTAGCAGTGTGCGGGACTTGTTCTATTAGTCCATCTATACTGACCTCCATCAGGTTGCAAATTCAATATAATTTTTTTCTGCATCTAGCTCTGAAAAAATATTTAGGCTTCTAGCAGTGTGTGGGACTTGTTCTATTAGTCCATCCATACTAACCTCCATCAGGTTGCAAATTCAATATAATTTTTTTCTGCATCTAGCTCTGAAAAAATATTTCGGCTTCTAGCAGTGTGTGGGACTTGTTCTATTAGTCCATCTATATTGACCTCCGTCAGGTTGCAAATTCAATATAATTTTTTTCTGCATCTAGCTCTGAAAAAATATTTAGGCTTCTAGCAGTATGTGGGACTTGTTCTATTAGTCCATCTATACTGACCTCCATTAGGTTGAAAATTCAATATAATTTATTTCTGCATCTAGCTCTGAAAAAATATTTCAGCTTGTAGCAGTGTGTGGGACTTGTTCTATTAGTCCATCTATACTAACCTCCATCAGGTTGCAAATTCAATATAATTTTTTTCTACATCTAGCTCTGAAAAAATATTTAGGCTTCTAGCAGTGTGTGGGACTTGTTCTATTAGCCCATCTATACTAACCTCCATCAGGTTGCAAATTCAATATAATTTTTTCTGCATCTAGCTCTGAAAAAATATTACAGCTAGTAGCAGTGTGCGGGACTTGTTCTATTAGTCCATCTATACTGACCTCCATCAGGTTGCAAATTCAATATAATTTTCTTCTGCATCTAGCTCTGAATAAATATTTCGGCTTCTAGCAGTGTGTGGGACTTGTTCTATTAGTCCATATATACTAACCTCCATCAGGTTGCAAATTCAA
Source organism: Phyllobates terribilis (assembly GCF_046119375.1). NCBI lineage: Eukaryota > Metazoa > Chordata > Amphibia > Anura > Dendrobatidae > Phyllobates > Phyllobates terribilis. The sequence goes on from NW_027362769.1 coordinate 20,790,673, forward strand.
TATAATTTTTTTCTGCATCTAGCTCTGAAAAAATATTTCAGCTTGTAGCAGTGTGTGGGACTTGTTCTATTAGTCCATCTATACTAACCTCCATCAGGTTGCAAATTCAATATAATTTTTTTCTTCATCGAGTTCTGAAAAAATATTTAGGCTTCTAGCAGTGTGTGGGACTTGTTCTCTTAGTCAATCTATACTAATCTCCATCAGGTTGCAAATTCAAAATAATTTTTTTCTGCATCTAGCTCTGAAAAAATATTTCAGCTTGTAGCAGTGTGTGGGACTTGTTCTATTAGTCCATCTATACTAACCTCCATCAGGTTGCAAATTCAATATAGTTTTTTTCTGCGTCTAGCTCTGAAAAAATATTTAGGCTTCTAGCAGTTTTGGGGACTTGTTCTATTAGTCCATCTATACTAACCTCCATCTGGTTGCAAATTCAATATAATTTTTTTCTGCATCTAGCTCTGAAAAAATATTACAGCTTGTAGCAGTGTGTGGGACTTGTTCTATTAGTCCATCTTTACTGACCTCCATCAGGTTGCAAATTCAATATAATTTTTTTCTGCATCTAGCTCTGAAAAAATATTTACGCTTCTAGCAGTGTGTGGGACTTGTTCTATTAGTCCATCAGTACTGACTTCCATCAGGTTGCAAATTCAATATAATTTTTTTCTGCATCTAGCTCTGAAACAATATTTCAGCTTGCAGCAGTGTGTGGGACTTGTTCTTTTAGTCCATCTATACTAACCTCCATCAGGTTGCAAATTCAATATAATTTTTTTCTGCATCTAGCTTTGAAAAAATATTTCAGCTTGTAGCAGTGTGTGGGACTTTTTCTATTAGTCCATCTATACTGACCTCCATCAGGTTGCAAATTCAATATAATTTTTTTCTGTATCGAGCTCTGAAAAAATATTTCGACTTCTAGCAGTGTGTGGGACTTGTTCTATTAGTCCATCTATACTAAACTCCATCAGGTTGCAAATTCAATATAATTTTTTTCTGCATGTAGCTCTGAAAAAATATTTCAGCTTGTAGCAGTGTGTGGGACTTGTTCTATTAGTCCATCTATACTAACCTCCATCAGGTTGCAAATTCAATATAATTTTTTTCTTCATCGAGCTCTGAAAAAATATTTCAGCTTGTAGCAGTGTGTGGGACTTGTTCTATTAGTCCATCTATACTAACCTCCATCTGGTTGCAAATTCAATATAATTTTTTTCTGCATCTAGCTCTGAAAAAATATTACAGCTTGTAACAGTGTGTGGGACTTGTTCTATTAGTCCATCTATACTGACCTAAATCAGGTTGCAAATTCAATATAATTTTCTTCTGCATCTAGCTCTGAAAAAATATTTCGGCTTGTAGCAGTGTGTGGGACTTGTTCTATTAATCCATCTATACTAACCTCCATCAGGTTGCAAATTCAATATAATTTTTTCTGCATCTAGCTCTGAAAAAATATTACAGCTAGTAGCAGTGTGCGGGACTTGTTCTATTAGTCCATCTATACTGACCTCCATCAGGTTGCAAATTCAATATAATTTTTTTCTGCATCTAGCTCTGAAAAAATATTTCAGCTTGTAGCAGTGTGTGGGACTTGTTCTATTAGTCCATCTATACTAACCTCCATCAGGTTGCAAATTCAATATAATTTTTTTCTTCATCGAGTTCTGAAAAAATATTTAGGCTTCTAGCAGTGTGTGGGACTTGTTCTCTTAGTCAATCTATACTAATCTCCATCAGGTTGCAAATTCAAAATAATTTTTTTCTGCATCTAGCTCTGAAAAAATATTTCAGCTTGTAGCAGTGTGTGGGACTTGTTCTATTAGTCCATCTATACTAACCTCCATCAGGTTGCAAATTCAATATAGTTTTTTTCTGCGTCTAGCTCTGAAAAAATATTTAGGCTTCTAGCAGTTTTGGGGACTTGTTCTATTAGTCCATCTATACTAACCTCCATCTGGTTGCAAATTCAATATAATTTTTTTCTGCATCTAGCTCTGAAAAAATATTACAGCTTGTAGCAGTGTGTGGGACTTGTTCTATTAGTCCATCTTTACTGACCTCCATCAGGTTGCAAATTCAATATAATTTTTTTCTGCATCTAGCTCTGAAAAAATATTTACGCTTCTAGCAGTGTGTGGGACTTGTTCTATTAGTCCATCAGTACTGACTTCCATCAGGTTGCAAATTCAATATAATTTTTTTCTGCATCTAGCTCTGAAACAATATTTCAGCTTGCAGCAGTGTGTGGGACTTGTTCTTTTAGTCCATCTATACTAACCTCCATCAGGTTGCAAATTCAATATAATTTTTTTCTGCATCTAGCTTTGAAAAAATATTTCAGCTTGTAGCAGTGTGTGGGACTTTTTCTATTAGTCCATCTATACTGACCTCCATCAGGTTGCAAATTCAATATAATTTTTTTCTGTATCGAGCTCTGAAAAAATATTTCGACTTCTAGCAGTGTGTGGGACTTGTTCTATTAGTCCATCTATACTAAACTCCATCAGGTTGCAAATTCAATATAATTTTTTTCTGCATGTAGCTCTGAAAAAATATTTCAGCTTGTAGCAGTGTGTGGGACTTGTTCTATTAGTCCATCTATACTAACCTCCATCAGGTTGCAAATTCAATATAATTTTTTTCTTCATCGAGCTCTGAAAAAATATTTAGGCTTCTAGCAGTGTGTGGGACTTGTTCTCTTAGTCAATGTATACTAATCTCCATCAGGTTGCAAATTCAAAATAATTTTTTTCTGCATCTAGCTCTGAAAAAATATTTCAGCTTGTAGCAGTGTGTGGGACTTGTTCTATTAGTCCATCTATACTAACCTCCATCAGGTTGCAAATTCAATATAGTTTTTTTCTGCGTCTAGCTCTGAAAAAATATTTAGGCTTCTAGCAGTTTTGGGGACTTGTTCTATTAGTCCATCTATACTAACCTCCATCTGGTTGCAAATTCAATATAATTTTTTTCTGCATCTAGCTCTGAAAAAATATTACAGCTTGTAACAGTGTGTGGGACTTGTTCTATTAGTCCATCTATACTGACCTAAATCAGGTTGCAAATTCAATATAATTTTCTTCTGCATCTAGCTCTGAAAAAATACTTCGGCTTGTAGCAGTGTGTGGGACTTGTTCTATTAATCCATCTATACTAACCTCCATCAGGTTGCAAATTCAATATAATTTTTTCTGCATCTAGCTCTGAAAAAATATTACAGCTAGTAGCAGTGTGCGGGACTTGTTCTATTAGTCCATCTATACTGACCTCCATCAGGTTGCAAATTCAATATAATTTTTTTCTGCATCTAGCTCTGAAAAAATATTTAGGCTTCTAGCAGTGTGTGGGACTTGTTCTATTAGTCCATCCATACTAACCTCCATCAGGTTGCAAATTCAATATAATTTTTTTCTGCATCTAGCTCTGAAAAAATATTTCGGCTTCTAGCAGTGTGTGGGACTTGTTCTATTAGTCCATCTATATTGACCTCCGTCAGGTTGCAAATTCAATATAATTTTTTTCTGCATCTAGCTCTGAAAAAATATTTAGGCTTCTAGCAGTGTGTGGGACTTGTTCTATTAGTCCATCTATACTAACCTCCATCAGGTTGCAAATTCAATATAATTTTTTCTGCATCTAGCTCTGAAAAAATATTACAGCTAGTAGCAGTGTGCGGGACTTGTTCTATTAGTCCATCTATACTGACCTCCATCAGGTTGCAAATTCAATATAATTTTCTTCTGCATCTAGCTCTGAATAAATATTTCGGCTTCTAGCAGTGTGTGGGACTTGTTCTATTAGTCCATCTATACTAACCTCCATCAGGTTGCAAATTCAATATAATTTTTTTCTGCATCTAGCTCTGAAAAAATATTTCAGCTTGTAGCAGTGTGTGGGACTTGTTCTATTAGTCCATCTATACTAACCTCCATCAGGTTGCAAATTCAATATAATTTTTTTCTTCATCGAGCTCTGAAAAAATATTGAGGCTTCTAGCAGTGTGTGGGACTTGTTCTCTTAGTCAATCTATACTAATCTCCATCAGGTTGCAAATTCAAAATAATTTTTTTCTGCATCTAGCTCTGAAAAAATATTTCAGCTTGTAGCAGTGTGTGGGACTTGTTCTATTAGTCCATCTATACTAACCTCCATCAGGTTGCAAATTCAATATAGTTTTTTTCTGCGTCTAGCTCTGAAAAAATGTTTAGGCTTCTAGCAGTTTTGGGGACTTGTTCTATTAGTCCATCTATACTAACCTCCATCTGGTTGCAAATTCAATATAATTTTTTTCTGCATCTAGCTCTGAAAAAATATTACAGCTTGTAGCAGTGTGTGGGACTTGTTCTATTAGTCCATCTTTACTGACCTCCATCAGGTTGCAAATTCAATATAATTTTTTTCTGCATCTAGCTCTGAAAAAATATTTACGCTTCTAGCAGTGTGTGGGACTTGTTCTATTAGTCCATCAGTACTGACTTCCATCAGGTTGCAAATTCAATATAATTTTTTTCTGCATCTAGCTCTGAAACAATATTTCAGCTTGCAGCAGTGTGTGGGACTTGTTCTTTTAGTCCATCTATACTAACCTCCATCAGGTTGCAAATTCAATATATTTTTTTTCTGCATCTAGCTTTGAAAAAATATTTCAGCTTGTAGCAGTGTGTGGGACTTGTTCTATTAGTCCATCTATACTGACCTCCATCAGGTTGCAAATTCAATATAATTTTTTTCTGTATCGAGCTCTGAAAAAATATTTCGACTTCTAGCAGTGTGTGGGACTAGTTCTATTAGTCCATCTATACTAAACTCCATAAGGTTGCAAATTCAATATAATTTTTTTCTGCATGTAGCTCTGAAAAAATATTTCAGCTTGTAGCAGTGTGTGGGACTTGTTCTATTAGTCCATCTATACTGACCACCATCAGGTTGCAAATTCAATATAATTTTTTTCTGCATCTACCTCTGAAAAAATATTTTGGCTACGAGCAGTGTATGGGACTTGTTCTATTAGTCCATCTATACTAACCTTCATCAGGTTGCAAATTGAATATAATATTTTTCTGCATGTAGCTTTGAAAAAATATTTGAGCTTGCAGCAGTGTGTGGGACTTGTTCTATTAGTCCATCTATACTGACCTCCATCAGGTTGCAAATTCAATATAATTTTTTTTTGCATCTAGCTGTGAAAAAATATGTCAGCTTGTAGAAGTGTGTGGGAGTTGTTCTATTAGTCCATCTATACTGACCTCCATCAGGTTGCAAATTCAATATAATTTTTTTCTTCATCGAGCTCTGAAAAAATATTTAGGCTTCTAGCAGTGTGTACGACTTGTTCTATTAGTCCATCTATACTAACCTCCATCAGGTTGTAAATTCAATATAATTTTTTTCTGCATGTAACTCTGAAAAAATATTTCAGCTTGTAGCAGTGTGTGGGACTTTTTCTATTAGTCCATCTATACTGACCTCCATCAGGTTGCAAATTCAATATAATTTTTTTCTGCATCTAGCTCTGAAAAAATATTTCGGCTACTAGCAGTGTGTGGGACTTGTTCTCTTAGTCAATCTATACTAATCTCCATCAAGTTGCAAATTCAATTTAATTTTTTTCTGCATCTAGCTCTGAAAAACTATTTCAGCTTGTAGCAGTGTGTGGGACTTGTTCTATTAGTCCATCTATACTAACCTCCATCAGGTTGCAAATTCAATATAATTTTTTTCTGCATCTAGCTCTGAAAAAATATTTAGGCTTCTAGCAGTGTTTGGGACTTGTTCTATTAGTCCATCTATACTAACCTCAATCAGGTTGCAAATTCAATATAATTTTTTTCTGCATCGAGCTCTGAAAATATATTACAGCTTGTAGCAGTGTGTGGGACTTGTTCTATTAGTCGATCTATACTGACCTCCATCAGGTTGCAAATTCAATATAATTTTTTTCTGCATCTAGCTCTGAAAAAATATTTACGCTTCTAGCTGTGTGTGGGACTTGTTCTATTAGTCCATCTATACTAACCTCCATCAGGTTGCAAATTCAATATAATTTTTTTCTGCATCTAGCTCTGAAAAAATATTTCAGCTTGCAGCAGTGTGTGGGACTTGTTCTATTAGTCCATCTATACTAACCTCCATCAGGTTGCAAATTCAATATAATTTTTTTCTGCATCTAGCTCTGAGAAAATATTTCAGCTTGTAGCAGTGTGTGGGACTTGTTCTATTAGTCCATGTATACTGACCTCCATCAGGTTGCAAATTCAATATAATTTTTTTCTGCATCTAGCTCTGAAAAAATATTTAGACGTCTAGCAGTGTGTGGGGCTTGTTCTATTAGTCCATCTATACTAAACTCCATCAGGTTTGAAATTCAATATAATTTTTTTCTGCATCTAGCTCTGAGAAAATATTTCAGCTTGTAGCAGTGTGTGGGACTTGTTCTATTGGTCCATCTATTCTGACCTCCATCAGGTTGCAAATTCAATATAATTTTTTTCTGCATCTACCTCTGAAAAAATATTTTGGCTACTAGCAGTGTATGGGACTTGTTCTATTAGTCCATCTATACTAACCTCCATCAGGTTGCTAATTCAATATAATATTTTTCTGCATGTAGCTTTGAAAAAACATTTCAGCTTGCAGCAGTGTGTGGGAGTTGTTCTATTAGTCCATCTATACTGACCTCCATCAGGTTGCAAATTCAATATAATTTTTTTCTGAATCGAGCTCTGAAAAAATATTTAGGCTTCTTGCAGTGTGTGGGACTTGTTCTATTAGTCCATCTATACTAACCTCCATCAGGTTGCAAATTTAATATAATTTTTTTCTGCATCTAGCTCTGAAAAAATATTTCAGCTTGTAGCAGTGTGTGGGACTTGTTCTATTAGTCCATTTATACTGACCTCCATCAGGTTGCAAATTCAATATAATTTTTTTCTGCATCTAGCTCTGAAAAAATATTTCAGCTTGTAGCAGTGTGTGGGACTTGTTCTATTAGTCCATCTATACTGACCTCCATCAGGTTGCAAATTCAATATAATTTTTTTCTGCATCGAGCTCTGAAAAAATATTTCGATTTCTAGCAGTGTGTGGAACTTGTTCTATTAGTCCATCTATACTAAACTCCATCAGGTTGCAAATTCAATATAGTCTTTTTCTGCATGTAGCTCTGAAAAAATATTTCAGCTTGTAGCAGTGTGTGGGACTTGTTCTATTAGTCCATCTATACTGACCTCCATCAGGTTGCAAATTCCATATAATTTTTTTCTGCATCTACCTCTGAAAAAATATTTTGGGTACTAGCAGTGTATGGGACTTGTTCTATTAGTCCATCTATACTAACCTCCATCAGGTTGCAAATTCAATATATTTTTCTGCATGTAGCTGTGAAAAAATATTTCAGCTTGTAGCAGTGTGTGGAAGTTGTTCTATTAGTCCATCTATACTGACCTCCATCAGGTTGCAAATTCAATGTAATTTTTTTCTGCATCTAGCTGTGAAAAAATATTTCAGCTAGTAGCAGTGTGTGGGAGTTGTTCTATTAGTCCATCTATACTGACCTCCATCAGGTTGCAAATTCAATATAATTTTTTTCTGCATCTAGCTCTGAAAAAATATTTCAGCTTGTAGCAGTGTGTGGGACTTGTTCTATTAGTCCATCTATACTGACCTCCATCAGGTTGCAAATTCAATATAATTTTTTTCTGCATCGAGCTCTGAAAAAATATTTCGATTTCTAGCAGTGTGTGGAACTTGTTCTATTAGTCCATCTATACTAAACTCCATCAGGTTGCAAATTCAATATAGTTTTTTTCTGCATGTAGCTCTGAAAAAATATTTCAGCTTGTAGCAGTGTGTGGGACTTGTTCTATTAGTCCATCTATACTGACTTCCATCAGGTTGCAAATTCCATATAATTTTTTTCTGCATCTACCTCTGAAAAAATATTTTGGCTACTAGCAGTGTATGGGACTTGTTCTATTAGTCCATCTATACTAACCTCCATCAGGTTGCAAATTCAATATATTTTTCTGCATGTAGCTTTGAAAAAATATTTCAGCTTGCAGCAGTGTGTGGGACTTGTTCTATTAGTCCATCTATACTGACCTCCATCAGGTTGCAAATTCAATATAATTTTTTTCTGCATCTAGCTGTGAAAAATTATTTCAGCTTGTAGCAGTGTGTGGGAGTTGTTCTATTAGTCCATCTATACTGACCTCCATCAGGTTGCAAATTCAATATAAATTTTTTCTTCATCGAGCTCTGAAAAAATATTTAGGCTTCTAGCAGTGTGTAGGACTTGTTCTATTAGTCCATCTATACTAACCTCCATCAGGTTGCAAATTCAATATAATTTTTTTCTGCATCTAGCTCTGAAAAAATATTTCGGCTACTAGCAGTGTGTGGGACTTGTTCTATTAGTCCATCTATACTAACCTCCATCAGGTTGCAAATTAAAAATATTTTTTTTCTGCATCTAGCTCTGAAAAAATATTTAGGCTTCTAGCAGTGTTTGGGACTTGTTCTATTAGTCCATCTATACTAACCTCCATCAGGTTGCAAATTCAATATAATTTTTTTCTGCATCGAGCTCTGAAAAAATATTACAGCTTGTAGTAGTGTGTGGGACTTGTTCTATTAGTCCATCTATACTGACCTCCATCAGGTTGCAAATTCAATATAATTTTTTTCTGCATCTAGCTCTGAAAAAATATTTACGCTTCTAGCAGTGTGTGGGACTAGTTCTATTAGTCCATCTATACTAACCTCCATCAGGTTGCAAATTCAATATAATTTTTTTCTGCATCGAGCTCTGAAAAAATATTTCAGCTTGTAGTAGTGTGTGGGACTTGTTCTATTAGTCCATCTATACTGACCTCCATCAGGTTGCAAATTCAATATAATTTTTTTCTGCATCTAGCTCTGAAAAAATATTTACGCTTCTAGCAGTGTGTGGGACTTGTTCTATTAGTCCATCTATACTAACCTCCATCAGGTTGCAAATTCAATATCATTTTTTTCTGCATCTAGCTCTGAAAAAATATTTCAGCTTGCAGCAGTGTGTGGGACTTGTTCTATTAGTCCATCTATACTAACCTCCATCAGGTTGCAAATTCAATATAATTTTTTTCTGCATCTAACTTTGAAAAAATATTTCAGCTTGTAGCAGTGTGTGGGACTTGTTCTATTAGTCCATCTATACTGACCTCCATCAGATTGCAAATTCAATATAATTTTTTTCTGCATCTAGCTCTGAAAAAATATTTAGACGTCTAGCAGTGTGTGGGACTTGTTCTATTAGTCCATCTATACTAAACTCCATCAGGTTGCAAATTCAATATAATTTTTTTCTGCATCTACCTCTGAAAAAATATTTTGGCTACTAGCAGTTTATGGGACTTGTTCTATTAGTCCATCTATACTAACCTCCATCAGGTTGCAAATTCAATATAATATTTTTATGCATGTAGCTTTGAAAAAATATTTCAGCTTGCAGCAGTGTGTGGGACATGTTCTATTAGTCCATCTATACTGACCTTCATCAGGTTGCAAATTCAATATAATTTTTTTCTGCATCTAGCTCTGAAAAAATATTTCATCTTGTAGCAGTGTGTGGGACTTGTTCTATTAGTCCATCTATACTGACCTCCATCAGGTTGCAAATTCAATATAATTTTTTTCTGTATCGAGCTCTGAAAAAATATTTCGACTTCTAGCAGTGTGTGGGACTTGTTCTATTAGTCCATCTATACTAAACTCCATCAGGTTGCAAATTCAATATCATTTTTTTCTGCATGTAGCTCTGAAAAAATATTCCAGCTTGTAGCAGTGTATGGGACTTGTTCTATTAGTCCATCTATACTAACCTTCATCAGGTTGCAAATTCAATATAATATTTTTCTGCATGTAGCTTTGAAAAAATATTTGAGCTTGCAGCAGTGTGTGGGACTTGTTCTATTAGTCCATCTATACTGACCTCCATCAGGTTGCAAATTCAATATAATTTTTTTCTGCATCTAGCTGTGAAAAAATATGTCAGCTTGTAGAAGTGTGTGGGAGTTGTTCTATTAGTCCATCTATACTGACCTCCATCAGGTTGCAAATTCAATATAATTTTTTTCTTCATCGAGCTCTGAAAAAATATTTAGGCTTCTAGCAGTGTGTACGACTTGCTCTATTAGTCCATCTATACTAACCTCCATCAGGTTGCAAATTCAATATCATTTTTTTCTGCATCTAGCTCTGAAAAAATATTTCAGCTTGCAGCAGTGTGTGGGACTTGTTCTATTAGTCAATCTATACTAACCTCCATCAGGTTGCAAATTCAATATAATTTTTTTCTGCATCTAACTTTGAAAAAATATTTCAGCTTGTAGCAGTGTGTGGGACTTGTTCTATTAGTCCATCTATACTGACCTCCATCAGATTGCAAATTCAATATAATTTTTTTCTGCATCTAGCTCTGAAAAAATATTTAGACGTCTAGCAGTGTGTGGGACTTGTTCTATTAGTCCATCTATACTAAACTCCATCAGGTTGCAAATTCAATATAATTTTTTTCTGCATCTACCTCTGAAAAAATATTTTGGCTACTAGCAGTTTATGGGACTTGTTCTATTAGTCCATCTATACTAACCTCCATCAGGTTGCAAATTCAATATCATTTTTTTCTGCATGTAGCTCTGAAAAAATATTCCAGCTTGTAGCAGTGTATGGGACTTGTTCTATTAGTCCATCTATACTGACCTCCATCAGGTTGCAAATTTAATATAATTTTTTTCTGCATCTAGCTCTGAAAAAATATTTCGGCTACTAGCAGTGTGTGGGACTTGTTCTCTTAGTCAATCTATACTAATCTCCATCAGGTTGCAAATTCAATATAATTTTTTTCTGCATCTAGCTCTGAAAAAATATTTCAGCTTGTAGCAGTGTGTGGGACTTGTTCTATTAGTCCATCTATACTAACCTCCATCAGGTTGCAAATTCAATATAATTTTTTTCTGCATCTAGCTCTGAAAAAATATTTAGGCTTCTAGCAGTGTTTGGGACTTGTTCTATTAGTCCATCTATACTAACCTCCATCAGGTTGCAAATTCAATATAATTTTTTTCTGCATCGAGCTCTGAAAAAATATTACAGCTTGTAGCAGTGTGTGGGACTTGTTCTATTAGTCCATCTATACTGACCTCCATCAGGTTGCAAATTCAATATAATATTTTTCTGAATCGAGCTCTGAAAAAATATTTTGGCTTCTTGCAGTGTGTGGGACTTGTTCTATTAGTCCATCTATACTAACCTCTATCAGGTTGCAAATTTAATATAATTTTTTTCTGCATCTAGCTCTGAAAAAATATTTCAGCTTGTAGCAGTGTGTGGGACTTGTTCTATTAGTCCATCTATACTGACCTCCATCAGGTTGCAAATTCAAAATAATTTGTTTCTGCATCTAGCTCTGAAAAAATATTTCAGCTTGTAGCAGTGTGTGGGACTTGTTCTATTAGTCCATCTATACTGACCTCCATCAGGTTGCAAATTCAATATAATTTTTTTCTGCATCGAGCTCTGAAAAAATATTTAGGCTTCTAGCAGTGTTTGGGACTTGTTCTATTAGTCCATCTATACTGACCTCCATCAGGTTGCAAATTCAATATAATTTTTTTCTGCATCTACCTCTGAAAAAATATTTACGCTTCTAGCAGTGTGTGGGACTTGTTCTATTAGTCCATCTATACTAACCTCCATCAGGTTGCAAATTCAATATAATATTTTTCTGCATGTAGCTTTGAAAAAATATTTCAGCTTGCAGCAGTGTGTGGGACTTGTTCTATTAGTCCATCTATACTGACCTCCATCAGGTTGCAAATTCAATGTAATTTTTTTCTGCATCTAGCTGTGAAAAAGTATTTCAGCTAGTAGCAGTGTGTGGGAGTTGTTCTATTAGTCCATCTATACTGACCTCCATCAGGTTGCAAATTCAATATAATTTTTTTCTGAATCGAGCTCTGAAAAAATATTTAGGCTTCTTGCAGTGTGTGGGACTTGTTCTATTAGTCCATCTATACTAACCTCCATCAGGTTGCAAATTTAATATAATTTTTTTCTGCATCTAGCTCTGAAAAAATATTTCAGCTTGTAGCAGTGTGTGGGACTTGTTCTATTAGTCCATCTATACTGACCTCCATCAGGTTGCAAATTCAATATAATTTTTTTCTGCATCTAGCTCTGAAAAAATATTTCAGCTTGTAGCAGTGTGTGGGACTTGTTCTATTAGTCCATCTATACTGACCTCCATCAGGTTGCAAATTCAATATAATTTTTTTCTGCATCGAGCTCTGAAAAAATATTTCGATTTCTAGCAGTGTGTGGGACTTGTTCTATTAGTCCATCTATACTAAACTCCATCAGGTTGCAAATTCAATATAGTTTTTTTCTGCATGTAGCTCTGAAAAAATATTTCAGCTTGTAGCAGTGTGTGGGACTTGTTCTATTAGTCCATCTATACTGACCTCCATCAGGTTGCAAATTCCATCTAATTTTTTTCTGTATCTACCTCTGAAAAAATATTTTGGCTACTAGCAGTGTATGGGACTTGTTCTATTAGTCCATCTATACTAACCTCCATCAGGTTGCAAATTCAATATATTTTTCTGCATGTAGCTTTGAAAAAATATTTCAGCTTGCAGCAGTGTGTGGGACTTGTTCTATTAGTCCATCTATACTGACCTCCATCAGGTTGCAAATTCAATATAATTTTTTTCTGCATCTAGCTGTGAAAAAATATTTCAGCTTGTAGCAGTGTGAGGGAGTTGTTCTATTAGTCCATCTATACTGACCTCCATTAGGTTGCAAATTCAATATAATTTTTTTCTTCATCGAGCTCTGAAAAAATATTTAGGCTTCTAGCAGTGTGTAGGACTTGTTCTATTAGTCCATCTATACTAACCTCCATTAGGTTGCAAATTCAATATAATTTTTTTCTGCATGTAGCTCTGAAAAAATATTTAAGCTTGTAGCAGTGTGTGGGACTTTTTCTATTAGTCCATCTATAATGACCTCCATCAGGTTGCAAATTCAATATAATTTTTTTCTGCATCTAGCTCTGAAAAAATATTTCGGCTACTAGCAGTGTGTGGGACTTGTTCTATTAGTCCATCTATACTAACCTCCATCAGGTTGCAAATTCAATATAATTTTTTTCTGCATCTAGCTCTGAAAAAATATTTACGCTTCTAGCAGTGTGTGGGACTTGTTCTATTAGTCCATCTATACTAACCTCCATCAGGTTGCAAATTCAATATAATTTTTTTCTGCATCTAGCTCTGAAAAAATATTTCAGCTTGCAGCAGTGTGTGGGACTTGTTCTATTAGTCCATCTATACTAACCTCCATCAGGTTGCAAATTCAATATAATTTTTTTCTGCATCTAGCTTTGAAAAAATATTTCAGCTTGTAGCAGTGTGTGGGACTTGTTCTATTAGTCCATCTATACTGACCTCCATCAGATTGCAAATTCAATATAATTTTTTTCTGCATCTAGCTCTGAAAAAATATTTCAGCTTGCAGCAGTGTGTGGGACTTGTTCTATTAGTCCATCTATACTAACCTCCATCAGGTTGGAAATTCAATATAATTTTTTTCTGCATCTAGCTCTGAAAAAATATTTCAGCTTGTAGCAGTGTGTGGGACTTGTTCTATTAGTCCATTTATACTGACCTCCATCAGGTTGCAAATTCAATATAATTTTTTTCTGCATCTAGCTCTGAAAAAATATTTAGACGTCTAGCAGTGTGTGGGGCTTGTTCTATTAGTCTATCTATACTAAACTCCATCAGGTTTCAAATTCAATATAATTTTTTGCTGCATGTCGCTCTGAAAAAATATTTCAGCTTGTAGCATTGTGTGGGACTTGTTCTATTGGTCCATCTATTCTGACCTCCATCAGGTTGCAAATTCAATATAATTTTTTTCTGCATCTACCTCTGAAAAAATATTTTGGCTACTAGCAGTGTATGGGACTTGTTCTATTAGTCCATCTATACTAACCTCCATCAGGTTGCAAATTCAATATAATATTTTTCTGCATGTAGCTTTGAAAAAATATTTCAGCTTGCAGCAGTGTGTGGGACTTGTTCTATTAGTCCATCTATACTGATCTCCATCAGGTTGCAATTTCAATGTAATTTTTTTCTGCATCTAGCTGTGAAAAAGTATTTCAGCTAGTAGCAGTGTGTGGGAGTTGTTCTATTAGTCCATCTATACTGACCTCCATCAGGTTGCAAATTCAATATAATTTTTTTCTGAATCGAGCTCTGAAAAAATATTTAGGCTTCTTGCAGTGTGTGGGACTTGTTCTATTAGTCCATCTATACTAACCTCCATCAGGTTGCAAATTTAATATAATTTTGTTCTGCATCTAGCTCTGAAAAAATATTTCAGCTTGTAGCAGTGTGTGGGACTTGTTCTATAAGTCCATCCATACTGACCTCCATCAGGTTGCAAATTCAATATAATTTTTTTCTGCATCTAGCTCTGAAAAAATATTTCAGCTTGTAGCAGTGTGTGGGACTTGTTCTATTAGTCCATCTATACTGACCTCCATCAGGTTGCAAATTCAATATAATTTTTTTCTGCATCGAGCTCTGAAAAAATATTTCGATTTCTAGCAGTGTGTGGGACTTGTTCTATTAGTCCATCTATACTAAACTCCATCAGGTTGCAAATTCAATATAGTTTTTTTCTGCATGTAGCTCTGAAAAAATATTTCAGCTTGTAGCAGTGTGTGGGACTTGTTCTATTAGTCCATCTATACTGACCTCCATCAGGTTGCAAATTCCATCTAATTTTTTTCTGTATCTACCTCTGAAAAAATATTTTGGCTACTAGCAGTGTATGGGACTTGTTCTATTAGTCCATCTATACTAACCTCCATCAGGTTGCAAATTCAATATATTTTTCCGCATGTAGCTTTGAAAAAATATTTCAGCTTGCAGCAGTGTGTGGGACTTGTTCTATTAGTCCATCTATACTGACCTCCATCAGGTTGCAAATTCAATATAATTTTTTTCTGCATCTAGCTGTGAAAAAATATTTCAGCTTGTAGCAGTGTGAGGGAGTTGTTCTATTAGTCCATCTATACTGACCTCCATCAGGTTGAAATTCAATATAATTTTTTTCTTCATCGAGCTCTGAAAAAATATTTAGGCTTCTAGCAGTGTGTAGGACTTGTTCTATTAGTCCATCTATACTAACCTCCATTAGGTTGCAAATTCAATATAATGTTTTTCTGCATGTAGCTCTGAAAAAATATTTAAGCTTGTAGCAGTGTGTGGGACTTTTTCTATTAGTCCATCTATAATGACCTCCATCAGGTTGCAAATTCAATATAATTTTTTTCTGCATCTAGCTCTGAAAAAATATTTCGGCTACTAGCAGTGTGTGGGACTTGTTCTATTAGTCCATCTATACTAACCTCCATCAGGTTGCAAATTAAAAATATTTTATTTCTGCATCTAGCTCTGAAAAAATATTTAGGCTTCTAGCAGTGTTTGGGACTTGTTCTATTAGTCCATCTATACTAACCTCCATCAGGTTGCAAATTCAATATAATTTTTTTCTGCATCGAGCTCTGAAAAAATATTACAGCTTGTAGTAGTGTGTGTGACTTGTTCTATTAGTCCATCTATACTGACCTCCATCAGGTTGCAAATTCAATATAATTTTTTTCTGCATCTAGCTCTGAAAAAATATTTACGCTTCTAGCAGTGTGTGGGACTTGTTCTATTAGTCCATCTATACTAACCTCCATCAGGTTGCAAATTCAATATAATTTTTTTCTGCATCTAGCTCTGAAAAAATATTTCAGCTTGCAGCAGTGTGTTGGACTTGTTCTATTAGTCCATCTATACTAACCTCCATCAGGTTGCAAATTCAATATAATTTTTTTATGCATCTAGCTTTGAAAAAATATTTCAGCTTGTAGCAGTGTGTGGGACTTGTTCTATTAGTCCATCTATACTGACCTCCATCAGATTGCAAATTCAATATAATTTTTTTCTGCATCTAGCTCTGAAAAAATATTTAGACGTCTAGCAGTGTGTGGGACTTGTTCTATTAGTCCATCTATACTAACCTCCATCAGGTTGCAAATTCAATATAATTTTTTTCTGCATCTAGCTTTGAAAAAATATTTCAGCTTGTAGCAGTGTGTGGGACTTGTTCTATTAGTCCATCTATACTGACCTCCATCAGATTGCAAATTCAATATAATATTTTTCTGCATCTAGCTCTGAAAAAATATTTAGACGTCTAGCAGTGTGTGGGACTTGTTCTATTAGTCCATCTATACTAAACTCCATCAGGTTGCAAATTCAATATAATTTTTTTCTGCATCTACCTCTGAAAAAATATTTTGGCTACTAGCAGTGTATGGGACTTGTTCTATTAGTCCATCTATACTAACCTCCATCAGGTTGCAAATTCAATATAATATTTTTCTGCATGTAGCTTTGAAAAAATATTTCAGCTTGCAGCAGTGTGTGGGACTTGTTCTATTAGTCCATCTATACTGACCTCCATCAGGTTGCAAATTCAATATAATTTTTTTCTGCATCTAGCTCTGAAAAAATATTTCAGCTTGTAGCAGTGTGTGGGACTTGTTCTATTAGTCCATCTATACTGACCTCCATCAGGTTGCAAATTCAATATAATTTTTTTCTGTATCGAGCTCTGAAAAAATATTTTGACTTCTAGCAGTGTGTGGGACTTGTTCTATTAGTCCATCTATACTAAACTCCATCAGGTTGCAAATTCAATATAATTTTTTTCTGCATGTAGCTCTGAAAAAATATTTCAGCTGGTAGCAGTGTGTGGGACTTGTTCTATTAGTCCATCTATACTGACCTCCATCAGGTTGCAAATTCAATATAATTTTTTTCTGCATCTACCTCTGAAAAAATATTTTGGCTACTAGCAGTGTATGGGACTTGTTCTATTAGTCCATCTATACTAACCTTCATCAGGTTGCAAATTCAATATAATATTTTTCTGCATGTAGCTTTGAAAAAATATTTGAGCTTGCAGCAGTGTGTGGGACTTGTTCTATTAGTCCATCTATACTGACCTCCATCAGGTTGCAAATTCAATATTTTTTTCTGCATCGAGCTCTGAAAAAATATTACAGCTTGTAGCAGTGTGTGGGACTTGTTCTATTAGTCCATCTATACTGACCTCCATCAGGTTGCAAATTCAATATAATTTTTTTCTGCATCTAGCTCTGAAAAAATATTTACGCTTCTAGCAGTGTGTGGGACTTGTTCTATTAGTCCATCTATACTAACCTCCATCAGGTTGCAAATTCAATATAATTTTTTTCTGCATCTAGCTCTGAAAAAATATTTCAGCTTGCAGCAGTGTGTGGGACTTGTTCTATTAGTCCATCTATACTAACCTCCATCAGGTTGCAAATTCAATATAATTTTTTTCTGCATCTAGATTTGAAAAAATATTTCAGCTTGTAGCAGTGTGTGGGACTTGTTCTATTAGTCCATCTATACTGACCTCCATCAGGTTGCAAATTCAATATAATTTTTTTCTTCATCTAGCTCTGAAAAAATATTTCAGCTTGCAGCAGTGTGTTTGACTTGTTCTATTAGTCCATCTATACTGACCTCCATCAGGTTGCAAATTCAATATAATTTTTTTCTGTATCGAGCTCTGAAAAAATATTTTGACTTCTAGCAGTGTGTGGGACTTGTTCTATTAGTCCATCTATACTAAACTCCATCAGGTTGCAAATTCAATATAATTTTTTTCTGCATGTAGCTCTGAAAAAATATTTCAGCTTGTAGCAGTGTGTGGGACTTGTTCTATTAGTCCATCTATACTGACCTCCATCAGGTTGCAAATTCAATATAATTTTTTTCTGCATCTACCTCTGAAAAAATATTTTGACTTCTAGCAGTGTGTGGGACTTGTTCTATTAGTCCATCTATACTAACCTTCATCAGGTTGCAAATTCAATATAATATTTTTCTGCATGTAGCTTTGAAAAAATACTGGAGCTTCCAGCAGTGCGTGGGACTTGTTCTATTAGTCCATCTATACTGACCTCCATCAGGTTGCAAATTCAATATTTTTTTCTGCATCGAGCTCTGAAAAAATATTACAGCTTGTAGCAGTGTGTGGGACTTGTTCTATTAGTCCATCTATACTGACCTCCATCAGGTTGCAAATTCAATATAATTTTTTTCTGCATCTAGCTCTGAAAAAATATTTACGCTTCTAGCAGTGTGTGGGACTTGTTCTATTAGTCCATCTATACTAACCTCCATCAGGTTGCAAATTCAAAATAATTTTTTTCTGCATCTAGCTCTGAAAAAATATTTCAGCTTGCAGCAGTGTGTGGGACTTGTTCTATTAGTCCATCTATACTAACCTCCATCAGGTTGCAAATTCAATATAATTTTTTTCTGCATCTAGCTCTGAAAAAATATTTCAGCTTGTAGCAGTGTGTGGGACTTGTTCTATTAGTCCATCTATACTGACCTCCATCAGGTTGCAAATTCAATATAATTTTTTTCTGCATCTAGCTCTGAAAAAATATTTAGACGTCTAGCAGTGTGTGGGGCTTGTTCTATTAGTCCATCTATACTAAACTCCATCAGGTTTCAAATTCAATATAATTTTTTGCTGCATGTAGCTCTGAAAAAATATTTCAGCTTGTAGCAGTGTGTGGGACTTGTTCTATTGGTCCATCTATTCTGACCTCCATCAGGTTGCAAATTCAATATAATTTTTTTCTGCATCTACCTCTGAAAAAATATTTTGGCTACTAGCAGTGTATGGGACTTGTTCTATTAGTCCATCTATATTAAACTCCATCAGGTTGCAAATTCAATATCATTTTTTTCTGCATGTAGCTCTGAAAAAATATTCCAGCTTGTAGCAGTGTATGGGACTTGTTCTATTAGTCCATCTATACTAACCTTCATCAGGTTGCAAATTCAATATAATATTTTTCTGCATGTAGCTTTGAAAAAATATTTGAGCTTGCAGCAGTGTGTGGGACTTGTTCTATTAGTCCATCTATACTGACCTCCATCAGGTTGCAAATTCAATATAATTTTTTTCTGCATCTAGCTGTGAAAAAATATGTCAGCTTGTAGAAGTGTGTGGGAGTTGTTCTATTAGTCCATCTATACTGACCTCCATCAGGTTGCAAATTCAATATAATTTTTTTCTTCATCGAGCTCTGAAAAAATATTTAGGCTTCTAGCAGTGTGTACGACTTGCTCTATTAGTCCATCTATACTAACCTCCATCAGGTTGCAAATTCAATATCATTTTTTTCTGCATCTAGCTCTGAAAAAATATTTCAGCTTGCAGCAGTGTGTGGGACTTGTTCTATTAGTCAATCTATACTAACCTCCATCAGGTTGCAAATTCAATATAATTTTTTTCTGCATCTAACTTTGAAAAAATATTTCAGCTTGTAGCAGTGTGTGGGACTTGTTCTATTAGTCCATCTATACTGACCTCCATCAGATTGCAAATTCAATATAATTTTTTTCTGCATCTAGCTCTGAAAAAATATTTAGACGTCTAGCAGTGTGTGGGACTTGTTCTATTAGTCCATCTATACTAAACTCCATCAGGTTGCAAATTCAATATAATTTTTTTCTGCATCTACCTCTGAAAAAATATTTTGGCTACTAGCAGTTTATGGGACTTGTTCTATTAGTCCATCTATACTAACCTCCATCAGGTTGCAAATTCAATATCATTTTTTTCTGCATGTAGCTCTGAAAAAATATTCCAGCTTGTAGCAGTGTATGGGACTTGTTCTATTAGTCCATCTATACTGACCTCCATCAGGTTGCAAATTTAATATAATTTTTTTCTGCATCTAGCTCTGAAAAAATATTTCGGCTACTAGCAGTGTGTGGGACTTGTTCTCTTAGTCAATCTATACTAATCTCCATCAGGTTGCAAATTCAATATAATTTTTTTCTGCATCTAGCTCTGAAAAAATATTTCAGCTTGTAGCAGTGTGTGGGACTTGTTCTATTAGTCCATCTATACTAACCTCCATCAGGTTGCAAATTCAATATAATTTTTTTCTGCATCTAGCTCTGAAAAAATATTTAGGCTTCTAGCAGTGTTTGGGACTTGTTCTATTAGTCCATCTATACTAACCTCCATCAGGTTGCAAATTCAATATAATTTTTTTCTGCATCGAGCTCTGAAAAAATATTACAGCTTGTAGCAGTGTGTGGGACTTGTTCTATTAGTCCATCTATACTGACCTCCATCAGGTTGCAAATTCAATATAATATTTTTCTGAATCGAGCTCTGAAAAAATATTTTGGCTTCTTGCAGTGTGTGGGACTTGTTCTATTAGTCCATCTATACTAACCTCTATCAGGTTGCAAATTTAATATAATTTTTTTCTGCATCTAGCTCTGAAAAAATATTTCAGCTTGTAGCAGTGTGTGGGACTTGTTCTATTAGTCCATCTATACTGACCTCCATCAGGTTGCAAATTCAAAATAATTTGTTTCTGCATCTAGCTCTGAAAAAATATTTCAGCTTGTAGCAGTGTGTGGGACTTGTTCTATTAGTCCATCTATACTGACCTCCATCAGGTTGCAAATTCAATATAATTTTTTTCTGCATCGAGCTCTGAAAAAATATTTAGGCTTCTAGCAGTGTTTGGGACTTGTTCTATTAGTCCATCTATACTAACCTCCATCAGGTTGCAAATTCAATATAATTTTTTTCTGCATCGAGCTCTGAAAAAATATTACAGCTTGTAGCAGTGTGTGGGACTTGTTCTATTAGTCCATCTATACTGACCTCCATCAGGTTGCAAATTCAATATAATTTTTTTCTGCATCTACCTCTGAAAAAATATTTACGCTTCTAGCAGTGTGTGGGACTTGTTCTATTAGTCCATCTATACTAACCTCCATCAGGTTGCAAATTCAATATAATATTTTTCTGCATGTAGCTTTGAAAAAATATTTCAGCTTGCAGCAGTGTGTGGGACTTGTTCTATTAGTCCATCTATACTGACCTCCATCAGGTTGCAAATTCAATGTAATTTTTTTCTGCATCTAGCTGTGAAAAAGTATTTCAGCTAGTAGCAGTGTGTGGGAGTTGTTCTATTAGTCCATCTATACTGACCTCCATCAGGTTGCAAATTCAATATAATTTTTTTCTGAATCGAGCTCTGAAAAAATATTTAGGCTTCTTGCAGTGTGTGGGACTTGTTCTATTAGTCCATCTATACTAACCTCCATCAGGTTGCAAATTTAATATAATTTTTTTCTGCATCTAGCTCTGAAAAAATATTTCAGCTTGTAGCAGTGTGTGGGACTTGTTCTATTAGTCCATCTATACTGACCTCCATCAGGTTGCAAATTCAATATAATTTTTTTCTGCATCTAGCTCTGAAAAAATATTTCAGCTTGTAGCAGTGTGTGGGACTTGTTCTATTAGTCCATCTATACTGACCTCCATCAGGTTGCAAATTCAATATAATTTTTTTCTGCATCGAGCTCTGAAAAAATATTTCGATTTCTAGCAGTGTGTGGGACTTGTTCTATTAGTCCATCTATACTAAACTCCATCAGGTTGCAAATTCAATATAGTTTTTTTCTGCATGTAGCTCTGAAAAAATATTTCAGCTTGTAGCAGTGTGTGGGACTTGTTCTATTAGTCCATCTATACTGACCTCCATCAGGTTGCAAATTCCATCTAATTTTTTTCTGTATCTACCTCTGAAAAAATATTTTGGCTACTAGCAGTGTATGGGACTTGTTCTATTAGTCCATCTATACTAACCTCCATCAGGTTGCAAATTCAATATATTTTTCTGCATGTAGCTTTGAAAAAATATTTCAGCTTGCAGCAGTGTGTGGGACTTGTTCTATTAGTCCATCTATACTGACCTCCATCAGGTTGCAAATTCAATATAATTTTTTTCTGCATCTAGCTGTGAAAAAATATTTCAGCTTGTAGCAGTGTGAGGGAGTTGTTCTATTAGTCCATCTATACTGACCTCCATTAGGTTGCAAATTCAATATAATTTTTTTCTTCATCGAGCTCTGAAAAAATATTTAGGCTTCTAGCAGTGTGTAGGACTTGTTCTATTAGTCCATCTATACTAACCTCCATTAGGTTGCAAATTCAATATAATTTTTTTCTGCATGTAGCTCTGAAAAAATATTTAAGCTTGTAGCAGTGTGTGGGACTTTTTCTATTAGTCCATCTATAATGACCTCCATCAGGTTGCAAATTCAATATAATTTTTTTCTGCATCTAGCTCTGAAAAAATATTTCGGCTACTAGCAGTGTGTGGGACTTGTTCTATTAGTCCATCTATACTAACCTCCATCAGGTTGCAAATTCAATATAATTTTTTTCTGCATCTAGCTCTGAAAAAATATTTACGCTTCTAGCAGTGTGTGGGACTTGTTCTATTAGTCCATCTATACTAACCTCCATCAGGTTGCAAATTCAATATAATTTTTTTCTGCATCTAGCTCTGAAAAAATATTTCAGCTTGCAGCAGTGTGTGGGACTTGTTCTATTAGTCCATCTATACTAACCTCCATCAGGTTGCAAATTCAATATAATTTTTTTCTGCATCTAGCTTTGAAAAAATATTTCAGCTTGTAGCAGTGTGTGGGACTTGTTCTATTAGTCCATCTATACTGACCTCCATCAGATTGCAAATTCAATATAATTTTTTTCTGCATCTAGCTCTGAAAAAATATTTCAGCTTGCAGCAGTGTGTGGGACTTGTTCTTTTAGTCCATCTATACTAACCTCCATCAGGTTGGAAATTCAATATAATTTTTTTCTGCATCTAGCTCTGAAAAAATATTTCAGCTTGTAGCAGTGTGTGGGACTTGTTCTATTAGTCCATTTATACTGACCTCCATCAGGTTGCAAATTCAATATAATTTTTTTCTGCATCTAGCTCTGAAAAAATATTTAGACGTCTAGCAGTGTGTGGGGCTTGTTCTATTAGTCTATCTATACTAAACTCCATCAGGTTTCAAATTCAATATAATTTTTTGCTGCATGTCGCTCTGAAAAAATATTTCAGCTTGTAGCATTGTGTGGGACTTGTTCTATTGGTCCATCTATTCTGACCTCCATCAGGTTGCAAATTCAATATAATTTTTTTCTGCATCTACCTCTGAAAAAATATTTTGGCTACTAGCAGTGTATGGGACTTGTTCTATTAGTCCATCTATACTAACCTCCATCAGGTTGCAAATTCAATATAATATTTTTCTGCATGTAGCTTTGAAAAAATATTTCAGCTTGCAGCAGTGTGTGGGACTTGTTCTATTAGTCCATCTATACTGATCTCCATCAGGTTGCAATTTCAATGTAATTTTTTTCTGCATCTAGCTGTGAAAAAGTATTTCAGCTAGTAGCAGTGTGTGGGAGTTGTTCTATTAGTCCATCTATACTGACCTCCATCAGGTTGCAAATTCAATATAATTTTTTTCTGAATCGAGCTCTGAAAAAATATTTAGGCTTCTTGCAGTGTGTGGGACTTGTTCTATTAGTCCATCTATACTAACCTCCATCAGGTTGCAAATTTAATATAATTTTGTTCTGCATCTAGCTCTGAAAAAATATTTCAGCTTGTAGCAGTGTGTGGGACTTGTTCTATAAGTCCATCCATACTGACCTCCATCAGGTTGCAAATTCAATATAATTTTTTTCTGCATCTAGCTCTGAAAAAATATTTCAGCTTGTAGCAGTGTGTGGGACTTGTTCTATTAGTCCATCTATACTGACCTCCATCAGGTTGCAAATTCAATATAATTTTTTTCTGCATCGAGCTCTGAAAAAATATTTCGATTTCTAGCAGTGTGTGGCACTTGTTCTATTAGTCCATCTATACTAAACTCCATCAGGTTGCAAATTCAATATAGTTTTTTTCTGCATGTAGCTCTGAAAAAATATTTCAGCTTGTAGCAGTGTGTGGGACTTGTTCTATTAGTCCATCTATACTGACCTCCATCAGGTTGCAAATTCCATCTAATTTTTTTCTGTATCTACCTCTGAAAAAATATTTTGGCTACTAGCAGTGTATGGGACTTGTTCTATTAGTCCATCTATACTAACCTCCATCAGGTTGCAAATTCAATATATTTTTCCGCATGTAGCTTTGAAAAAATATTTCAGCTTGCAGCAGTGTGTGGGACTTGTTCTATTAGTCCATCTATACTGACATCCATCAGGTTGCAAATTCAATATAATTTTTTTCTGCATCTAGCTGTGAAAAAATATTTCAGCTTGTAGCAGTGTGAGGGAGTTGTTCTATTAGTCCATCTATACTGACCTCCATCAGGTTGAAATTCAATATAATTTTTTTCTTCATCGAGCTCTGAAAAAATATTTAGGCTTCTAGCAGTGTGTAGGACTTGTTCTATTAGTCCATCTATACTAACCTCCATTAGGTTGCAAATTCAATATAATGTTTTTCTGCATGTAGCTCTGAAAAAATATTTAAGCTTGTAGCAGTGTGTGGGACTTTTTCTATTAGTCCATCTATAATGACCTCCATCAGGTTGCAAATTCAATATAATTTTTTTCTGCATCTAGCTCTGAAAAAATATTTCGGCTACTAGCAGTGTGTGGGACTTGTTCTATTAGTCCATCTATACTAACCTCCATCAGGTTGCAAATTAAAAATATTTTATTTCTGCATCTAGCTCTGAAAAAATATTTAGGCTTCTAGCAGTGTTTGGGACTTGTTCTATTAGTCCATCTATACTAACCTCCATCAGGTTGCAAATTCAATATAATTTTTTTCTGCATCGAGCTCTGAAAAAATATTACAGCTTGTAGTAGTGTGTGTGACTTGTTCTATTAGTCCATCTATACTGACCTCCATCAGGTTGCAAATTCAATATAATTTTTTTCTGCATCTAGCTCTGAAAAAATATTTACGCTTCTAGCAGTGTGTGGGACTTGTTCTATTAGTCCATCTATACTAACCTCCATCAGGTTGCAAATTCAATATAATTTTTTTCTGCATCTAGCTCTGAAAAAATATTTCAGCTTGCAGCAGTGTGTTGGACTTGTTCTATTAGTCCATCTATACTAACCTCCATCAGGTTGCAAATTCAATATAATTTTTTTATGCATCTAGCTTTGAAAAAATATTTCAGCTTGTAGCAGTGTGTGGGACTTGTTCTATTAGTCCATCTATACTGACCTCCATCAGATTGCAAATTCAATATAATTTTTTTCTGCATCTAGCTCTGAAAAAATATTTAGACGTCTAGCAGTGTGTGGGACTTGTTCTATTAGTCCATCTATACTAACCTCCATCAGGTTGCAAATTCAATATAATTTTTTTCTGCATCTAGCTTTGAAAAAATATTTCAGCTTGTAGCAGTGTGTGGGACTTGTTCTATTAGTCCATCTATACTGACCTCCATCAGATTGCAAATTCAATATAATATTTTTCTGCATCTAGCTCTGAAAAAATATTTAGACGTCTAGCAGTGTGTGGGACTTGTTCTATTAGTCCATCTATACTAAACTCCATCAGGTTGCAAATTCAATATAATTTTTTTCTGCATCTACCTCTGAAAAAATATTTTGGCTACTAGCAGTGTATGGGACTTGTTCTATTAGTCCATCTATACTAACCTCCATCAGGTTGCAAATTCAATATAATATTTTTCTGCATGTAGCTTTGAAAAAATATTTCAGCTTGCAGCAGTGTGTGGGACTTGTTCTATTAGTCCATCTATACTGACCTCCATCAGGTTGCAAATTCAATATAATTTTTTTCTGCATCTAGCTCTGAAAAAATATTTCAGCTTGTAGCAGTGTGTGGGACTTGTTCTATTAGTCCATCTATACTGACCTCCATCAGGTTGCAAATTCAATATAATTTTTTTCTGTATCGAGCTCTGAAAAAATATTTTGACTTCTAGCAGTGTGTGGGACTTGTTCTATTAGTCCATCTATACTAAACTCCATCAGGTTGCAAATTCAATATAATTTTTTTCTGCATGTAGCTCTGAAAAAATATTTCAGCTGGTAGCAGTGTGTGGGACTTGTTCTATTAGTCCATCTATACTGACCTCCATCAGGTTGCAAATTCAATATAATTTTTTTCTGCATCTACCTCTGAAAAAATATTTTGGCTACTAGCAGTGTATGGGACTTGTTCTATTAGTCCATCTATACTAACCTTCATCAGGTTGCAAATTCAATATAATATTTTTCTGCATGTAGCTTTGAAAAAATATTTGAGCTTGCAGCAGTGTGTGGGACTTGTTCTATTAGTCCATCTATACTGACCTCCATCAGGTTGCAAATTCAATATTTTTTTCTGCATCGAGCTCTGAAAAAATATTACAGCTTGTAGCAGTGTGTGGGACTTGTTCTATTAGTCCATCTATACTGACCTCCATCAGGTTGCAAATTCAATATAATTTTTTTCTGCATCTAGCTCTGAAAAAATATTTACGCTTCTAGCAGTGTGTGGGACTTGTTCTATTAGTCCATCTATACTAACCTCCATCAGGTTGCAAATTCAATATAATTTTTTTCTGCATCTAGCTCTGAAAAAATATTTCAGCTTGCAGCAGTGTGTGGGACTTGTTCTATTAGTCCATCTATACTAACCTCCATCAGGTTGCAAATTCAATATAATTTTTTTCTGCATCTAGATTTGAAAAAATATTTCAGCTTGTAGCAGTGTGTGGGACTTGTTCTATTAGTCCATCTATACTGACCTCCATCAGGTTGCAAATTCAATATAATTTTTTTCTTCATCTAGCTCTGAAAAAATATTTCAGCTTGCAGCAGTGTGTTTGACTTGTTCTATTAGTCCATCTATACTGACCTCCATCAGGTTGCAAATTCAATATAATTTTTTTCTGTATCGAGCTCTGAAAAAATATTTTGACTTCTAGCAGTGTGTGGGACTTGTTCTATTAGTCCATCTATACTAAACTCCATCAGGTTGCAAATTCAATATAATTTTTTTCTGCATGTAGCTCTGAAAAAATATTTCAGCTTGTAGCAGTGTGTGGGACTTGTTCTATTAGTCCATCTATACTGACCTCCATCAGGTTGCAAATTCAATATAATTTTTTTCTGCATCTACCTCTGAAAAAATATTTTGACTTCTAGCAGTGTGTGGGACTTGTTCTATTAGTCCATCTATACTAACCTTCATCAGGTTGCAAATTCAATATAATATTTTTCTGCATGTAGCTTTGAAAAAATACTGGAGCTTCCAGCAGTGCGTGGGACTTGTTCTATTAGTCCATCTATACTGACCTCCATCAGGTTGCAAATTCAATATTTTTTTCTGCATCGAGCTCTGAAAAAATATTACAGCTTGTAGAAGTGTGTGGGACTTGTTCTATTAGTCCATCTATACTGACCTCCATCAGGTTGCAAATTCAATATAATTTTTTTCTGCATCTAGCTCTGAAAAAATATTTACGCTTCTAGCAGTGTGTGGGACTTGTTCTATTAGTCCATCTATACTAACCTCCATCAGGTTGCAAATTCAAAATAATTTTTTTCTGCATCTAGCTCTGAAAAAATATTTCAGCTTGCAGCAGTGTGTGGGACTTGTTCTATTAGTCCATCTATACTAACCTCCATCAGGTTGCAAATTCAATATAATTTTTTTCTGCATCTAGCTCTGAAAAAATATTTCAGCTTGTAGCAGTGTGTGGGACTTGTTCTATTAGTCCATCTATACTGACCTCCATCAGGTTGCAAATTCAATATAATTTTTTTCTGCATCTAGCTCTGAAAAAATATTTAGACGTCTAGCAGTGTGTGGGGCTTGTTCTATTAGTCCATCTATACTAAACTCCATCAGGTTTCAAATTCAATATAATTTTTTGCTGCATGTAGCTCTGAAAAAATATTTCAGCTTGTAGCAGTGTGTGGGACTTGTTCTATTGGTCCATCTATTCTGACCTCCATCAGGTTGCAAATTCAATATAATTTTTTTCTGCATCTACCTCTGAAAAAATATTTTGGCTACTAGCAGTGTATGGGACTTGTTCTATTAGTCCATCTATACTAAACTCCATCAGGTTGCAAATTCAATATCATTTTTTTCTGCATGTAGCTCTGAAAAAATATTCCAGCTTGTAGCAGTGTATGGGACTTGTTCTATTAGTCCATCTATACTAACCTTCATCAGGTTGCAAATTCAATATAATATTTTTCTGCATGTAGCTTTGAAAAAATATTTGAGCTTGCAGCAGTGTGTGGGACTTGTTCTATTAGTCCATCTATACTGACCTCCATCAGGTTGCAAATTCAATATAATTTTTTTCTGCATCTAGCTGTGAAAAAATATGTCAGCTTGTAGAAGTGTGTGGGAGTTGTTCTATTAGTCCATCTATACTGACCTCCATCAGGTTGCAAATTCAATATAATTTTTTTCTTCATCGAGCTCTGAAAAAATATTTAGGCTTCTAGCAGTGTGTACGACTTGCTCTATTAGTCCATCTATACTAACCTCCATCAGGTTGCAAATTCAATATCATTTTTTTCTGCATCTAGCTCTGAAAAAATATTTCAGCTTGCAGCAGTGTGTGGGACTTGTTCTATTAGTCAATCTATACTAACCTCCATCAGGTTGCAAATTCAATATAATTTTTTTCTGCATCTAACTTTGAAAAAATATTTCAGCTTGTAGCAGTGTGTGGGACTTGTTCTATTAGTCCATCTATACTGACCTCCATCAGATTGCAAATTCAATATAATTTTTTTCTGCATCTAGCTCTGAAAAAATATTTAGACGTCTAGCAGTGTGTGGGACTTGTTCTATTAGTCCATCTATACTAAACTCCATCAGGTTGCAAATTCAATATAATTTTTTTCTGCATCTACCTCTGAAAAAATATTTTGGCTACTAGCAGTTTATGGGACTTGTTCTATTAGTCCATCTATACTAACCTCCATCAGGTTGCAAATTCAATATCATTTTTTTCTGCATGTAGCTCTGAAAAAATATTCCAGCTTGTAGCAGTGTATGGGACTTGTTCTATTAGTCCATCTATACTGACCTCCATCAGGTTGCAAATTTAATATAATTTTTTTCTGCATCTAGCTCTGAAAAAATATTTCGGCTACTAGCAGTGTGTGGGACTTGTTCTCTTAGTCAATCTATACTAATCTCCATCAGGTTGCAAATTCAATATAATTTTTTTCTGCATCTAGCTCTGAAAAAATATTTCAGCTTGTAGCAGTGTGTGGGACTTGTTCTATTAGTCCATCTATACTAACCTCCATCAGGTTGCAAATTCAATATAATTTTTTTCTGCATCTAGCTCTGAAAAAATATTTAGGCTTCTAGCAGTGTTTGGGACTTGTTCTATTAGTCCATCTATACTAACCTCCATCAGGTTGCAAATTCAATATAATTTTTTTCTGCATCGAGCTCTGAAAAAATATTACAGCTTGTAGCAGTGTGTGGGACTTGTTCTATTAGTCCATCTATACTGACCTCCATCAGGTTGCAAATTCAATATAATATTTTTCTGAATCGAGCTCTGAAAAAATATTTTGGCTTCTTGCAGTGTGTGGGACTTGTTCTATTAGTCCATCTATACTAACCTCTATCAGGTTGCAAATTTAATATAATTTTTTTCTGCATCTAGCTCTGAAAAAATATTTCAGCTTGTAGCAGTGTGTGGGACTTGTTCTATTAGTCCATCTATACTGACCTCCATCAGGTTGCAAATTCAAAATAATTTGTTTCTGCATCTAGCTCTGAAAAAATATTTCAGCTTGTAGCAGTGTGTGGGACTTGTTCTATTAGTCCATCTATACTGACCTCCATCAGGTTGCAAATTCAATATAATTTTTTTCTGCATCGAGCTCTGAAAAAATATTTAGGCTTCTAGCAGTGTTTGGGACTTGTTCTATTAGTCCATCTATACTAACCTCCATCAGGTTGCAAATTCAATATAATTTTTTTCTGCATCGAGCTCTGAAAAAATATTACAGCTTGTAGCAGTGTGTGGGACTTGTTCTATTAGTCCATCTATACTGACCTCCATCAGGTTGCAAATTCAATATAATTTTTTTCTGCATCTACCTCTGAAAAATTATTTACGCTTCTAGCAGTGTGTGGGACTTGTTCTATTAGTCCATCTATACTAACCTCCATCAGGTTGCAAATTCAATATAATATTTTTCTGCATGTAGCTTTGAAAAAATATTTCAGCTTGCAGCAGTGTGTGGGACTTGTTCTATTAGTCCATCTATACTGACCTCCATCAGGTTGCAAATTCAATGTAATTTTTTTCTGCATCTAGCTGTGAAAAAGTATTTCAGCTAGTAGCAGTGTGTGGGAGTTGTTCTATTAGTCCATCTATACTGACCTCCATCAGGTTGCAAATTCAATATAATTTTTTTCTGAATCGAGCTCTGAAAAAATATTTAGGCTTCTTGCAGTGTGTGGGACTTGTTCTATTAGTCCATCTATACTAACCTCCATCAGGTTGCAAATTTAATATAATTTTTTTCTGCATCTAGCTCTGAAAAAATATTTCAGCTTGTAGCAGTGTGTGGGACTTGTTCTATTAGTCCATCTATACTGACCTCCATCAGGTTGCAAATTCAATATAATTTTTTTCTGCATCTAGCTCTGAAAAAATATTTCAGCTTGTAGCAGTGTGTGGGACTTGTTCTATTAGTCCATCTATACTGACCTCCATCAGGTTGCAAATTCAATATAATTTTTTTCTGCATCGAGCTCTGAAAAAATATTTCGATTTCTAGCAGTGTGTGGGACTTGTTCTATTAGTCCATCTATACTAAACTCCATCAGGTTGCAAATTCAATATAGTTTTTTTCTGCATGTAGCTCTGAAAAAATATTTCAGCTTGTAGCAGTGTGTGGGACTTGTTCTATTAGTCCATCTATACTGACCTCCATCAGGTTGCAAATTCCATCTAATTTTTTTCTGTATCTACCTCTGAAAAAATATTTTGGCTACTAGCAGTGTATGGGACTTGTTCTATTAGTCCATCTATACTAACCTCCATCAGGTTGCAAATTCAATATATTTTTCTGCATGTAGCTTTGAAAAAATATTTCAGCTTGCAGCAGTGTGTGGGACTTGTTCTATTAGTCCATCTATACTGACCTCCATCAGGTTGCAAATTCAATATAATTTTTTTCTGCATCTAGCTGTGAAAAAATATTTCAGCTTGTAGCAGTGTGAGGGAGTTGTTCTATTAGTCCATCTATACTGACCTCCATTAGGTTGCAAATTCAATATAATTTTTTTCTTCATCGAGCTCTGAAAAAATATTTAGGCTTCTAGCAGTGTGTAGGACTTGTTCTATTAGTCCATCTATACTAACCTCCATTAGGTTGCAAATTCAATATAATTTTTTTCTGCATGTAGCTCTGAAAAAATATTTAAGCTTGTAGCAGTGTGTGGGACTTTTTCTATTAGTCCATCTATAATGACCTCCATCAGGTTGCAAATTCAATATAATTTTTTTCTGCATCTAGCTCTGAAAAAATATTTCGGCTACTAGCAGTGTGTGGGACTTGTTCTATTAGTCCATCTATACTAACCTCCATCAGGTTGCAAATTCAATATAATTTTTTTCTGCATCTAGCTCTGAAAAAATATTTACGCTTCTAGCAGTGTGTGGGACTTGTTCTATTAGTCCATCTATACTAACCTCCATCAGGTTGCAAATTCAATATAATTTTTTTCTGCATCTAGCTCTGAAAAAATATTTCAGCTTGCAGCAGTGTGTGGGACTTGTTCTATTAGTCCATCTATACTAACCTCCATCAGGTTGCAAATTCAATATAATTTTTTTCTGCATCTAGCTTTGAAAAAATATTTCAGCTTGTAGCAGTGTGTGGGACTTGTTCTATTAGTCCATCTATACTGACCTCCATCAGATTGCAAATTCAATATAATTTTTTTCTGCATCTAGCTCTGAAAAAATATTTCAGCTTGCAGCAGTGTGTGGGACTTGTTCTTTTAGTCCATCTATACTAACCTCCATCAGGTTGGAAATTCAATATAATTTTTTTCTGCATCTAGCTCTGAAAAAATATTTCAGCTTGTAGCAGTGTGTGGGACTTGTTCTATTAGTCCATTTATACTGACCTCCATCAGGTTGCAAATTCAATATAATTTTTTTCTGCATCTAGCTCTGAAAAAATATTTAGACGTCTAGCAGTGTGTGGGGCTTGTTCTATTAGTCTATCTATACTAAACTCCATCAGGTTTCAAATTCAATATAATTTTTTGCTGCATGTCGCTCTGAAAAAATATTTCAGCTTGTAGCATTGTGTGGGACTTGTTCTATTGGTCCATCTATTCTGACCTCCATCAGGTTGCAAATTCAATATAATTTTTTTCTGCATCTACCTCTGAAAAAATATTTTGGCTACTAGCAGTGTATGGGACTTGTTCTATTAGTCCATCTATACTAACCTCCATCAGGTTGCAAATTCAATATAATATTTTTCTGCATGTAGCTTTGAAAAAATATTTCAGCTTGCAGCAGTGTGTGGGACTTGTTCTATTAGTCCATCTATACTGATCTCCATCAGGTTGCAATTTCAATGTAATTTTTTTCTGCATCTAGCTGTGAAAAAGTATTTCAGCTAGTAGCAGTGTGTGGGAGTTGTTCTATTAGTCCATCTATACTGACCTCCATCAGGTTGCAAATTCAATATAATTTTTTTCTGAATCGAGCTCTGAAAAAATATTTAGGCTTCTTGCAGTGTGTGGGACTTGTTCTATTAGTCCATCTATACTAACCTCCATCAGGTTGCAAATTTAATATAATTTTGTTCTGCATCTAGCTCTGAAAAAATATTTCAGCTTGTAGCAGTGTGTGGGACTTGTTCTATAAGTCCATCCATACTGACCTCCATCAGGTTGCAAATTCAATATAATTTTTTTCTGCATCTAGCTCTGAAAAAATATTTCAGCTTGTAGCAGTGTGTGGGACTTGTTCTATTAGTCCATCTATACTGACCTCCATCAGGTTGCAAATTCAATATAATTTTTTTCTGCATCGAGCTCTGAAAAAATATTTCGATTTCTAGCAGTGTGTGGCACTTGTTCTATTAGTCCATCTATACTAAACTCCATCAGGTTGCAAATTCAATATAGTTTTTTTCTGCATGTAGCTCTGAAAAAATATTTCAGCTTGTAGCAGTGTGTGGGACTTGTTCTATTAGTCCATCTATACTGACCTCCATCAGGTTGCAAATTCCATCTAATTTTTTTCTGTATCTACCTCTGAAAAAATATTTTGGCTACTAGCAGTGTATGGGACTTGTTCTATTAGTCCATCTATACTAACCTCCATCAGGTTGCAAATTCAATATATTTTTCCGCATGTAGCTTTGAAAAAATATTTCAGCTTGCAGCAGTGTGTGGGACTTGTTCTATTAGTCCATCTATACTGACCTCCATCAGGTTGCAAATTCAATATAATTTTTTTCTGCATCTAGCTGTGAAAAAATATTTCAGCTTGTAGCAGTGTGAGGGAGTTGTTCTATTAGTCCATCTATACTGACCTCCATCAGGTTGAAATTCAATATAATTTTTTTCTTCATCGAGCTCTGAAAAAATATTTAGGCTTCTAGCAGTGTGTAGGACTTGTTCTATTAGTCCATCTATACTAACCTCCATTAGGTTGCAAATTCAATATAATGTTTTTCTGCATGTAGCTCTGAAAAAATATTTAAGCTTGTAGCAGTGTGTGGGACTTTTTCTATTAGTCCATCTATAATGACCTCCATCAGGTTGCAAATTCAATATAATTTTTTTCTGCATCTAGCTCTGAAAAAATATTTCGGCTACTAGCAGTGTGTGGGACTTGTTCTATTAGTCCATCTATACTAACCTCCATCAGGTTGCAAATTAAAAATATTTTATTTCTGCATCTAGCTCTGAAAAAATATTTAGGCTTCTAGCAGTGTTTGGGACTTGTTCTATTAGTCCATCTATACTAACCTCCATCAGGTTGCAAATTCAATATAATTTTTTTCTGCATCGAGCTCTGAAAAAATATTACAGCTTGTAGTAGTGTGTGTGACTTGTTCTATTAGTCCATCTATACTGACCTCCATCAGGTTGCAAATTCAATATAATTTTTTTCTGCATCTAGCTCTGAAAAAATATTTACGCTTCTAGCAGTGTGTGGGACTTGTTCTATTAGTCCATCTATACTAACCTCCATCAGGTTGCAAATTCAATATAATTTTTTTCTGCATCTAGCTCTGAAAAAATATTTCAGCTTGCAGCAGTGTGTTGGACTTGTTCTATTAGTCCATCTATACTAACCTCCATCAGGTTGCAAATTCAATATAATTTTTTTATGCATCTAGCTTTGAAAAAATATTTCAGCTTGTAGCAGTGTGTGGGACTTGTTCTATTAGTCCATCTATACTGACCTCCATCAGATTGCAAATTCAATATAATTTTTTTCTGCATCTAGCTCTGAAAAAATATTTAGACGTCTAGCAGTGTGTGGGACTTGTTCTATTAGTCCATCTATACTAACCTCCATCAGGTTGCAAATTCAATATAATTTTTTTCTGCATCTAGCTTTGAAAAAATATTTCAGCTTGTAGCAGTGTGTGGGACTTGTTCTATTAGTCCATCTATACTGACCTCCATCAGATTGCAAATTCAATATAATATTTTTCTGCATCTAGCTCTGAAAAAATATTTAGACGTCTAGCAGTGTGTGGGACTTGTTCTATTAGTCCATCTATACTAAACTCCATCAGGTTGCAAATTCAATATAATTTTTTTCTGCATCTACCTCTGAAAAAATATTTTGGCTACTAGCAGTGTATGGGACTTGTTCTATTAGTCCATCTATACTAACCTCCATCAGGTTGCAAATTCAATATAATATTTTTCTGCATGTAGCTTTGAAAAAATATTTCAGCTTGCAGCAGTGTGTGGGACTTGTTCTATTAGTCCATCTATACTGACCTCCATCAGGTTGCAAATTCAATATAATTTTTTTCTGCATCTAGCTCTGAAAAAATATTTCAGCTTGTAGCAGTGTGTGGGACTTGTTCTATTAGTCCATCTATACTGACCTCCATCAGGTTGCAAATTCAATATAATTTTTTTCTGTATCGAGCTCTGAAAAAATATTTTGACTTCTAGCAGTGTGTGGGACTTGTTCTATTAGTCCATCTATACTAAACTCCATCAGGTTGCAAATTCAATATAATTTTTTTCTGCATGTAGCTCTGAAAAAATATTTCAGCTGGTAGCAGTGTGTGGGACTTGTTCTATTAGTCCATCTATACTGACCTCCATCAGGTTGCAAATTCAATATAATTTTTTTCTGCATCTACCTCTGAAAAAATATTTTGGCTACTAGCAGTGTATGGGACTTGTTCTATTAGTCCATCTATACTAACCTTCATCAGGTTGCAAATTCAATATAATATTTTTCTGCATGTAGCTTTGAAAAAATATTTGAGCTTGCAGCAGTGTGTGGGACTTGTTCTATTAGTCCATCTATACTGACCTCCATCAGGTTGCAAATTCAATATTTTTTTCTGCATCGAGCTCTGAAAAAATATTACAGCTTGTAGCAGTGTGTGGGACTTGTTCTATTAGTCCATCTATACTGACCTCCATCAGGTTGCAAATTCAATATAATTTTTTTCTGCATCTAGCTCTGAAAAAATATTTACGCTTCTAGCAGTGTGTGGGACTTGTTCTATTAGTCCATCTATACTAACCTCCATCAGGTTGCAAATTCAATATAATTTTTTTCTGCATCTAGCTCTGAAAAAATATTTCAGCTTGCAGCAGTGTGTGGGACTTGTTCTATTAGTCCATCTATACTAACCTCCATCAGGTTGCAAATTCAATATAATTTTTTTCTGCATCTAGATTTGAAAAAATATTTCAGCTTGTAGCAGTGTGTGGGACTTGTTCTATTAGTCCATCTATACTGACCTCCATCAGGTTGCAAATTCAATATAATTTTTTTCTTCATCTAGCTCTGAAAAAATATTTCAGCTTGCAGCAGTGTGTTTGACTTGTTCTATTAGTCCATCTATACTGACCTCCATCAGGTTGCAAATTCAATATAATTTTTTTCTGTATCGAGCTCTGAAAAAATATTTTGACTTCTAGCAGTGTGTGGGACTTGTTCTATTAGTCCATCTATACTAAACTCCATCAGGTTGCAAATTCAATATAATTTTTTTCTGCATGTAGCTCTGAAAAAATATTTCAGCTTGTAGCAGTGTGTGGGACTTGTTCTATTAGTCCATCTATACTGACCTCCATCAGGTTGCAAATTCAATATAATTTTTTTCTGCATCTACCTCTGAAAAAATATTTTGACTTCTAGCAGTGTGTGGGACTTGTTCTATTAGTCCATCTATACTAACCTTCATCAGGTTGCAAATTCAATATAATATTTTTCTGCATGTAGCTTTGAAAAAATACTGGAGCTTCCAGCAGTGCGTGGGACTTGTTCTATTAGTCCATCTATACTGACCTCCATCAGGTTGCAAATTCAATATTTTTTTCTGCATCGAGCTCTGAAAAAATATTACAGCTTGTAGCAGTGTGTGGGACTTGTTCTATTAGTCCATCTATACTGACCTCCATCAGGTTGCAAATTCAATATAATTTTTTTCTGCATCTAGCTCTGAAAAAATATTTACGCTTCTAGCAGTGTGTGGGACTTGTTCTATTAGTCCATCTATACTAACCTCCATCAGGTTGCAAATTCAAAATAATTTTTTTCTGCATCTAGCTCTGAAAAAATATTTCAGCTTGCAGCAGTGTGTGGGACTTGTTCTATTAGTCCATCTATACTAACCTCCATCAGGTTGCAAATTCAATATAATTTTTTTCTGCATCTAGCTCTGAAAAAATATTTCAGCTTGTAGCAGTGTGTGGGACTTGTTCTATTAGTCCATCTATACTGACCTCCATCAGGTTGCAAATTCAATATAATTTTTTTCTGCATCTAGCTCTGAAAAAATATTTAGACGTCTAGCAGTGTGTGGGGCTTGTTCTATTAGTCCATCTATACTAAACTCCATCAGGTTTCAAATTCAATATAATTTTTTGCTGCATGTAGCTCTGAAAAAATATTTCAGCTTGTAGCAGTGTGTGGGACTTGTTCTATTGGTCCATCTATTCTGACCTCCATCAGGTTGCAAATTCAATATAATTTTTTTCTGCATCTACCTCTGAAAAAATATTTTGGCTACTAGCAGTGTATGGGACTTGTTCTATTAGTCCATCTATACTACCCTCCATCAGGTTGCAAATTCAATATAATATTTTTCTGCATGTAGCTTTGAAAAAATATTTCAGCTTGCAGCAGTGTGTGGGACTTGTTCGATTAGTCCATCTATACTGACCTCCATCAGGTTGCAAATTCAATGTAATTTTTTTCTGCATCTAGCTGTGAAAAAATATTTCAGCTAGTAGCAGTGTGTGGGAGTTGTTCTATTAGTCCATCTATACTGACCTCCATCAGGTTGCAAATTCAATATAATTTTTTTCTGAATCGAGCTCTGAAAAAATATTTAGGCTTCTTGCAGTGTGTGGGACTTGTTCTATTAGTCCATCTATACTAACCTCCATCAGGTTGCAAATTTAATATAATTTTTTTCTGCATCTAGCTCTGAAAAAATATTTCAGCTTGTAGCAGTGTGTGGGACTTGTTCTATTAGTCCATCTATACTGACCTCCATCAGGTTGCAAATTCAATATAATTTTTTTCTGCATCTAGCTCTGAAAATATATTTCAGCTTGTAGCAGTGTGTGGGACTTGTTCTATTAGTCCATCTATACTGACTTCCATCAGGTTGCAAATTCAATATAATTTTTTTCTGCATCGAGCTCTGAAAAAATATTTCGATTTCTAGCAGTGTGTGGGACTTGTTCTATTAGTCCATCTATACTAAACTCCATCAGGTTGCAAATTCAATATAGTTTTTTCTGCATGTAGCTCTGAAAAAATATTTCAGCTTGTAGCAGTGTGTGGGACTTGTTCTATTAGTCCATCTATACTGACCTCCATCAGGTTGCAAATTCAATATAATTCTTTTCTGCATCTAACTCTGAAAAAATATTTTGGCTACTAGCAGTGTATGGGACTTGTTCTATTAGTCCATCTATACTAACCTCCATCAGGTTGCAAATTCAATATATTTTTCTGCATGTAGCTTTGAAAAAATATTTCAGCTTGCAGCAGTGTGTGGGACTTGTTCTATTAGTCCATCTATACTGACCTCCATCAGGTTGCAAATTCAATATAATTTTTATCTGCATCTAGCTGTGAAAAAATATTTCAGCTTGTAGCAGTGTGAGGGAGTTGTTCTATTAGTCCATCTATACTGACCTCCATCAGGTTGCAAATTCAATATAATTTTTTTCTTCATCGAGCTCTGAAAAAATATTTAGGCTTCTAGCAGTGTGTGGTACTTGTTCTATTAGTCCATCTATACTAACCTCCATCAGGTTGCAAATTAAAAATATTTTTTTCTGCATCTAGCTCTGAAAAAATATTTAGGCTTCTAGCCGTGTTTGGGACTTGTTCTATTAGTCCCTCTATACTAACCACCATCAGGTTGCAAATTCAATATAATTTTTTTCTGCATCGAGCTCTGAAAAAATATTACAGCTTGTAGTAGTGTGTGGGACTTGTTCTATTAGTCCATCTATACTGACCTCCATCAGGTTGCAAATACAATATAATTTTTTTCTGCATCTAGCTCTGAAAAAATATTTACGCTTCTAGCAGTGTGTGTGAATTGTTCTATTAGTCCATCTATACTAACCTCCATCAGGTTGCAAATTCAATATAATTTTTTTCTGCATCTAGCTCTGAAAAAATATTTCAGCTTGCAGCAGTGTGTGGGACTTGTTCTTTTAGTCCATCTATACTAACCTCCATCAGGTTGCAAATTCAATATAATTTTTTTCTGCATCTAGCTCTGAAAAAATATTTCAGCTTGTAGCAGTGTGTGGGACTTGTTCTATTAGTCCATCTATACTGACCTCCATCAGGTTGCAAATTCAATATAATTTTTTTCTGTATCGAGCTCTGAAAAAATATTTCGACTTCTAGCAGTGTGTGGGACTTGTTCTATTAGTCTATCTATACTAAACTATATCAGGTTGCAAATTCAATATAATATTTTTCTGCATGTAGCTCTGAAAAAATATTTCAGCTTGTAGCAGTGTGTGGGACTTGTTCTATTAGTCCATCTATACTGACCTCCATCAGGTTGCAAATTCAATATAATTTTTTTCTGCATCTACCTCTGAAAAAATATTTTGGCTACTAGCAGTGTATGGGACTTGTTCTATTAGTCCATCTATACTAACCTTCATCAGGTTGCAAATTCAATATAATATTTTTCTGCATGTAGCTTTGAAAAAATATTTGAGCTTGCAGCAGTGTGTGGGACTTGTTCTATTAGTCCATCTATACTGACCTCCATCAGGTTGCAAATTCAATATAATTTTTTTCTGCATCTAGCTGTGAAAAAATATGTCAGCTTGCAGAAGTGTGTGGGAGTTGTTCTATTAGTCCATCTATACTGACCTCCATCAGGTTGCAAATTCAATATAATTTTTTTCTTCATCGAGCTCTGAAAAAATATTTCAGCTTGTAGCAGTGTGTGGGACTTGTTCTATTAGTCCATCTATACTGACCTCCATCAGGTTGCAAATTCAATATAATTTTTTTCTGTATCGAGCTCTGAAAAAATATTTCGACTTCTAGCAGTGTGTGGGACTTGTTCTATTAGTCCATCTATACTAAACTATATCAGGTTGCAAATTCAATATAATTTTTTTCTGCATCTAGCTCTGAAAAAATATTTCAGCTTGTAGCAGTGTGTGGGACTTGTTCTATTAGTCCATCTATACTGACCTCCATCAGGTTGCAAATTCAATATAATTTTTTTCTGCATCGAGCTCTGAAAAAATATTTCGATTTCTAGCAGTGTGTGGGACTTGTTCTATTAGTCCATCTATACTAAACTCCATCAGGTTGCAAATTCAATATAGTTTTTTTCTGCATGTAGCTCTGAAAAAATATTTCAGCTTGTAGCAGTGTGTGGGACTTGTTCTATTAGTCCATCTATACTGACCTCCATCAGGTTGCAAATTCCATATAATTTTTTTCTGAATCGAGCTCTGAAAAAATATTTAGGCTTCTTGCAGTGTGTGGGACTTGTTCTATTAGTCCATCTATACTAACCTCCATCAGGTTGCAAATTTAGTATAATTTTTTTCTGCATCTAGCTCTGAAAAAATATTTCAGCTTGTAGCAGTGTGTGGGTCTTGTGCTATTAGTCCATCTATACTGACCTCCATCAGGTTGCAAATTCAATATAATTTTTTTCTGCATCTAGCTCTGAAAAAATATTTCAGCTTGTAGCAGTGTGTGGGACTTGTTCTATTAGTCCATCTATACTGACCTCCATCAGGTTGCAAATTCAATATAATTTTTTTCTGCATCGAGCTCTGAAAAAATATTTCTATTTCTAGCAGTGTGTGGGACTTGTTCTATTAGTCCATCTATACTAAACTCCATCAGGTTGCAAATTCAATATAGTTTTTTTCTGCATGTAGCTCTGAAAAAATATTTCAGCTTGTAGCAGTGTGTGGGACTTGTTCTATTAGTCCATCTATACTGACCTCCATCAGGTTGCAAATTCCATATAATTTTTTTCTGCATCTACCTCTGAAAAAATATTTTGGCTACTAGCAGTGTATGGGACTTGTTCTA
This sequence comes from Phyllobates terribilis, assembly GCF_046119375.1. Classification (NCBI taxonomy): domain Eukaryota; kingdom Metazoa; phylum Chordata; class Amphibia; order Anura; family Dendrobatidae; genus Phyllobates; species Phyllobates terribilis. The sequence goes on from NW_027362769.1 coordinate 20,831,499, forward strand.
TTAGTCCATCTATACTAACCTCCATCAGGTTGCAAATTCAATATATTTTTCTGCATGTAGCTTTGAAAAAATATTTCAGCTTGCAGCAGTGTGTGGGACTTGTTCTCTTAGTCCATCTATACTGACCTCCATCAGGTTGCAAATTCAATATAATTTTTTTCTGCATCTAGCTGTGAAAAAATATTTCAGCTTGTAGCAGTTTGTGGGAGTTGTTCTATTAGTCCATCTATACTGACCTCCATCAGGTTGCAAATTCAATATAATTTTTTTCTTCATCGAGCTCTGAAAAAATATTTAGGCTTCTAGCAGTGTGTAGGACTTGTTCTATTAGTCCATCTATACTAACCTCCATCAGGTTGCAAATTCAATATAATTTTTTTCTGCATGTAGCTCTGAAAAAATATTTCAGCTTGTAGCAGTGTGTGGGACTTTTTCTATTAGTCCATCTATAATGACCTCCATCAGGTTGCAAATTCAATATAATTTTTTTCTGCATCTAGCTCTGAAAAAATATTTCGGCTACTAGCAGTGTGTGGGACTTGTTCTATTAGTCCATCTATACTAACCTCCTTCAGGTTGCAAATTAAAAATATTTTTTTTCTGCATCTAGCTCTGAAAAAATATTTAAGCTTCTAGCAGTGTTTGGGACTTGTTCTATTAGTCCATCTATACTAACCTCCATCAGGTTGCAAATTCAATATAATTTTTTTCTGCATCGAGCTCTGAAAAAATATTACAGCTTGTAGCAGTGTGTGGGACTTGTTCTATTAGTTCATCTATACTGACCTCCATCAGGTTGCAAATTCAATATAATTTTTTTCTGCATCTAGCTCTGAAAAAATATCTACGCTTCTAGCAGTGTGTGGGACTTGTTCTATTAGTCATAGAATCATAGAATCATAGAATGGTAGAGTTGGAAGCGACCTCCTGGGTCATCTGGTCCAACCCCCTGCTCAAAGCAGGATTCACTAAATCATCTCAGACAGATGTCTTTCCAGCCTCTGTTTGAAGACGTCCATTGAAGGGGAACTCACCACCTCTCGTGGCAGCCTGTTCCACTCATTAATCACCCTAACTGTCAAAAAGTTTTTTCTAATATCTAATCTGTGTCTCCTCCCATTTAGTTTCATCCCATTGCTTCTAGTCTTTCCTTGTGCAAATGAGAATAAAGATGATCCTTCTACAATGTGACAGCCCTTGACATATTTGTAGACAGCTGTTAAGTCTCCTCTCAGTCTTCTTCTTTGCAAGCTAAACATTCCCAAATCCTGCAGCCGTTCCTCATAGGACATGGTTTGCAGACCAGTCACCATTCTGGTCGCTCTTCTCTGAACTTGCTCCAGTTTGTCTATGTCTTTTTTAAAATGTGGTGCCCAAAACTGTACACAGTATTCCAGATGAGGTCTGACCAAAGAGGAGTAAAGACCGATAATGACTTCACGTGATCTAGACTGTATGCTTCTGTTAATACATCCCAGAATTGTATTTGCCTTTTTTGCTGCTGCATCACACTGTTGGCTCATGTTCAGTCTATGATCTATTAGTATACCTAAGTCTTTTTCACATGTACTGTTGCTTACCTCTATTCCTCCCATTCTGTATATGCTTTTTTCATTTTTATTGCCCAGATGTAGTACTTTGCATTTTTCCCTGTTAAAAACCATTCTGTTGGTTGCTGCCCACTGCTCCAGTTTATTTAGGTCTTTTTGAATCCTCTCTCTCTCTTCTCTAGTATTAGCTATCCCTCCTAGCTTTGTGTCATCAGCAAATTTAATCAGTTTACCCTCAATTCCTTCATCTAAATCATTGATAAAGATGTTGAACAATACAGGTCCCAGGACGGAGCCCTGTGGTACCCCACTTGAGACATTCATCCAGCTGGATGTGAAGCCATTTACAACCACCCTTTGAGTCCGATCACTAAGCCAGTTATGAATCCACCTAACAGTTGCCTGGTCCATTGCATACTTGGTCATTTTTTCAATAAGGATGGTGTGAGATACTTTGTCAAATGCTTTGCTGAAGTCAAGATATACTATATCTACAGCATTTCCCTGATCCACCCAGTCAGTGATTCTGTCATAGAAGGAAATTAAGTTAGTCTGACATGACTTGTTAGTTACAAACCCATGCTGACTCTGGTTAATCACTTCATTCTTATCCATGTACTTACATACATGTTGTTTAATAATTTGTTCAAAGATCTTTCCTGGTATAGAAGTCAGACTCACCGGCCTATAGTTCCCTGGGTCCACCTTCTTCCCCTTTTTGAAGATAGGAACAACATTTGCTCTTCTCCAGTCTTCTGGGACTTCTCCTGTTCTCCAAGAATTTTCAAAGATTATGGAGAGTGGTTCTAAAATTTCTTCTATGATCTCCTTCAGTACTCTGGGGTGTAATTCATCTGGACCTGGAGACTTGAACTCATTTATGTTAGCTAAATATTCCCTCACAATCTTTCTGTTTACAGATAACTTGGATTCCTCTATTCCTCTAAAAGGACAGTGAAGATCAGTTGATGTTACATTTTCTTTCTGAGAGAAAACAGATGCAAAATAGGAATTAAAAAGTTCGGCCTTCTCAACATCCTCTCTTACCATTTCTCCATTTTCATCCTGTAAAAATCCTATAGCATCTTTGACTTTTCTTTTACTTTTGACATACCCCCAAAATCCTTTTTTATTGCTTTTGACATCTCTTGCAAGCCTTAATTCATTGTCAGCTTTAGCTAACCTGATACGTGCCCTACAGGATCTGCAGACTGCATTATAGTCCATCTATACTAACCTCCATCAGGTTGCAAATTGAATATAATTTTTTTCTGTATCTAGCTTTGAAAAAATATTTCAGCTTATAGCAGCGTGTGGGACTTGTTCTATTAGTCCATCTATACTGACCTCCGTCAGATTGCAAATTCAATATAATTTTTTTCTGCATCTAGCTCTGAAAAAATATTTAGACGTCTAGCAGTGTGTGGGACTTGTTCTATTAGTCCATCTATACTAAACTCCATCAGGTTGCAAATTCAATATAATTTTTTTCTGCATCTACCTCTGAAAAAATATTTTGGCTACTAGCAGTGTATGGGACTTGTTCTATTAGTCCATCTATACTAACCTCCATCAGGTTGCAAATTCAATATAATTTTTTTCTGCATCTAGCTCTGAAAAAATATTTCGGCTACTAGCAGTGTGTGGGAGTTGTTCTATTAGTCCATCTATACTAACCTCCATCAGGTTGCAAATTAAAAATATTTTTTTTCTGCATCTAGCTCTGAAAAAATATTTAGGCTTCTAGCAGTGTTTGGGACTTGTTCTATTAGTCCATCTATACTAACCTCCATCAGGTTGCAAATTCAATATAATTTTTTTCTGCATCGAGCTCTGAATAAATATTACAGCTTGTAGCAGTGTGTGGGACTTGTTCTATTAGTCCATCTATACTGACCTCCATCAGGTTGCAAATTCAATATAATTTTTTTCTGCATCTAGCTCTGAAAAAATATTTACGCTTCTAGCAGTGTGTGGGACTTGTTCTATTAGTCCAACTATACTAACCTCCATCAGGTTGCAAATTCAATATAATTTTTTTCTGCATCTAGCTCAGAAAAAATATTTCAGCTTGCAGCAGTGTGTGGGACTTGTTCTATTAGTCCATCTATACTAACCTCCATCCGGTTGCAAATTCAATATAATTTTTTTCTGCATCTAGCTCTGAAAAAATATTTCAGCTTGTAGCAGTGTGTGGGACTTGTTCTATTAGTCCATCTATACTGACCTCCATCAGATTGCAAATTCAATATAATTTTTTTCTGCATCTAGCTCTGAAAAAATATTTAGACGTCTAGCAGTGTGTGGGACTTGTTCTATTAGTCCATCTATACTAAACTCCATCAGGTTGCAAATTCAATATAATTTTTTTCTGCATCTACCTCTGAAAAAATATTTTGGCTACTAGCAGTGTATGGGACTTGTTCTATTAGTCCATCTATACTAACCTCCATCAGGTTGCAAATTCAATATAATATTTTTCTGCATGTAGCTTTGAAAAAATATTTCAGCTTGCAGCAGTGTGTGGGACTTGTTCTATTAGTCCATCTATACTGACCTCCATCAGGTTGCAAATTCAATGTAATTTTTTTCTGCATCTAGCTGTTAAAAAATATTTCAGCTAGTAGCAGTGTGTGGGAGTTGTTCTATTAGTCCATCTATACTGACCTCCATCAGGTTGCAAATTCAATATAATTTTTTTCTGAATCGAGCTCTGAAAAAAAATTTAGGCTTCTTGCAGTGTGTGGGACTTGTTCTATTAGTCCATCTATACTAACCTCCATCAGGTTGCAAATTCAATATAATTTTTTTCTGCATCTAGCTCTGAAAAAATATTTCGGCTACTAGCAGTGTGTGGGAGTTGTTCTATTAGTCCATCTATACTAACCTCCATCAGGTTGCAAATTAAAAATATTTTTTTTCTGCATCTAGCTCTGAAAAAATATTTAGGCTTCTAGCAGTGTTTGGGACTTGTTCTATTAGTCCATCTATACTAACCTCCATCAGGTTGCAAATTCAATATAATTTTTTTCTGCATCGAGCTCTGAATAAATATTACAGCTTGTAGCAGTGTGTGGGACTTGTTCTATTAGTCCATCTATACTGACCTCCATCAGGTTGCAAATTCAATATAATTTTTTTCTGCATCTAGCTCTGAAAAAATATTTACGCTTCTAGCAGTGTGTGGGACTTGTTCTATTAGTCCATCTATACTGACCTCCATCAGGTTGCAAATTCAATATAATTTTTTTCTGCATCTAGCTCTGAAAAAATATTTCAGCTTGTAGCAGTGTGTGGGACTTGTTCTATTAGTCCATCTATACTGACCTCCATCAGGTTGCAAATTCAATGTAATTATTTTCTGCATCTAGCTGTGAAAAAATATTTCAGCTAGTAGCAGTGTGTGGGACTTGTTCTATTAGTCCATCTATACTGACCTCCATCAGATTGCAAATTCAATATAATTTTTTTCTGCATCTAGCTCTGAAAAAATATTTAGACGTCTAGCAGTGTGTGGACTTGTTCTATTAGTCCATCTATACTAAACTCCATCAGGTTGCAAATTCAATATAATTTTTTTCTGCATCTACCTCTGAAAAAATATTTAGGCTACTAGCAGTGTATGGGACTTGTTCTATTAGTCCATCTATACTAACCTCCATCAGGTTGCAAATTCAATATAATATTTTTCTGCATGTAGCTTTGAAAAAATATTTCAGCTTGCAGCAGTGTGTGGGTCTTGTTCTATTAGTCCATCTATACTGACCTCCATCAGGTTGCAAATTCAATGTAAGTTTTTTCTGCATCTAGCTGTGAAAAAATATTTCAACTAGTAGCAGTGTGTGGGAGTTGTTCTATTAGTCCATCTATACTGACCTCCATCAGGTTGCAAATTCAATATAATTTTTTTCTGAATCGAGCTCTGAAAAAAAATTTAGGCTTCTTGCAGTGTGTGGGACTTGTTCTATTAGTCCATCTATACTAACCTCCATCAGGTTGCAAATTCATTATAATTTTTTTCTGCATCTAGCTCTGAAAAAATATTTCAGCTTGTAGCAGTGTGTGGGACTTGTTCTATTAGTCCATCTATACTGACCTCCATCAGGTTGCAAATTCAATATAATTTTTTTCTGCATCTAGCTCTGAAAAAATATTTCAACTTGTAGCAGTGTGTGGGACTTGTTCTATTAGTCCATCTATACTGACCTCCATCAGGTTGCAAATTCAATATAATTTTTTTCTGCATCGAGCTCTGAAAAAATATTTCGATTTCTAGCAGTGTGTGGGACTTGTTCTATTAGTCCATCTATACTAAACTCCATCAGGTTGCAAATTCAATATAGTTTTTTTCTGCATATATCTGTGAAAAAATACTTCAGCTTGTAGCAGTGTGTGGGACTTGTTCTATTAGTCCATCTATACTGACCTCCATCAGGTTGCAAATTCAATGTAATTTTTTTCTGCATCTAGCTGTGAAAAAATATTTCAGCTAGTAGCAGTGTGTGGGAGTTGTTCTATTAGTCCATCTATACTGACCTCCATCAGGTTGCAAATTCAATATAATTTTTTTCTGAATCGAGCTCTGAAAAAATATTTAGGCTTCTTGTAGTGTGTGGGACTTGTTCTATTAGTCCATCTATACTAACCTCCATCAGGCTGCAAATTTAATATAATTTTTTTCTGCATCTAGCTCTGAAAAAATATTTCAGCTTGTAGCAGTGTATGGGACTTGTTCTATTAGTCCATCTATACTGACCTCCATCAGGTTGAAAATTCAATAAAAAAATTTTCTGCATCTAGCTCTGAAAAAATATTTCAGCTTGTAGCAGTGTGTGGGACTTGTTCTATTAGTCCATCTATACTGACCTCCATCAGGTTGGAAATTCAATATAATTTTTTTCTGCATCGAGCTCTGAAAAAATATTTCGATTTCTAGCAGTGTGTGGGAGTTGTTCTATTAGTCCATCTATACTAAACTCCATCAGGTTGCAAATTCAATATAATTTTTTTCTGCATGTAGCTCTGAAAAAATATTTCAGCTTGTAGCAGTGTGTGGGACTTGTTCTATTAGTCCATCTATACTGACCTCCATCAGGTTGCAAATTCAATATAATTTTTTTCTGCATCTACCTCTGAAAAAATATTTTGGCTACTAGCAGTGTATGGGACTTGTTCTATTAGTCCATCTATACTAACCTCCATCAGGTTGCAAATTCAATATAATATTTTTCTGCATGTAGCTTTGAAAAAATATTTCAGCTTGCAGCAGTGTGTGGGACTTGTTCTATTAGTCCATCTATACTGACCTCCATCAGGTTGCAAATTCAATATAATTTTTTTCTTCATCGAGCTCTGAAAAAATATTTAGGCTTCTAGCAGTGTGTAGGACTTGTTCTATTAGTCCATATATACTAACCTCCATCAGGTTGCAATTTCAATATAATTTTTTTCTGCATGTAGCTCTGAAAAAATATTTCAGCTTGTAGCAGTGTGTGGGACTTTTTCTATTAGTCCATCTATAATGACCTCCATCAGGTTGCAAATTCAATATAATTTTTTTCTGCATCTAGCTCTGAAAAAATATTTCGGCTACTAGCAGTGTGTGGGACTTGTTCTATTAGTCCATCTATACTAACCTCCATCAGGTTGCAAATTAAAAATATTTTTTTTCTGCATCTAGCTCTGAAAACATATTTAGGCTTCTAGCAGTGTTTGGGACTTGTTCTATTAGTCCATCTATACTAACCTCCATCAGGTTGCAAATTCAATATAATTTTTTTCTGCATCGAGCTCTGAATAAATATTACAGCTTGTAGCAGTGTGTGGGACTTGTTCTATTAGTCCATCTATACTGACCTCCATCAGGTTGCAAATTCAATATAATTTTTTTCTGCATCTAGCTCTGAAAAAATATTTACGCTTCTAGCAGTGTGTGGGACTTGTTCTATTAGTCCATCTATACTAACCTCCATCAGGTTGCAAATTCAATATAATTTTTTTCTGCATCTAGCTCAGAAAAAATATTTCAGCTTGCAGCAGTGTGTGGGACTTGTTCTATTAGTCCATCTATACTAACCTCCATCAGGTTGCAAATTCTATATAATTTTTTTCTGCATCTAGCTCTGAAAAAATATTTCAGCTTGTAGCAGTGTGTGGGACTTGTTCTATTAGTCCATCTATACTGACCTCCATCAGATTGCAAATTCAATATAATTTTTTTCTGCATCTAGCTCTGAAAAAATATTTAGACGTCTAGCAGTGTGTGGGACTTGTTCCATTAGTCCATCTATACTAAACTCCATCAGGTTGCAAATTCAATATAATTTTTTTCTGCATCTACCTCTGAAAAAATATTTTGGCTACTAGCAGTGTATGGGACTTGTTCTATTAGTCCATCTATACTAACCTCCATCAGGTTGCAAATTCAATATAATATTTTTCTGCATGTAGCTTTGAAAAAATATTTCAGCTTGCAGCAGTGTGTGGGACTTGTTCTATTAGTCCATCTATACTGACCTCCATCAGGTTGCAAATTCAATGTAATTTTTTTCTGCATCTAGCTGTTAAAAAATATTTCAGCTAGTAGCAGTGTGTGGGAGTTGTTCTATTAGTTCATCTATACTGACCTCCATCAGGTTGCAAATTCAATATAATTTTTTTCTGAATCGAGCTCTGAAAAAAAATTTAGGCTTCTTGCAGTGTGTGGGACTTGTTCTATTAGTCCATCTATACTAACCTCCATCAGGTTGCAAATTCAATATAATTTTTCTGCATCTAGCTCTGAAAAAATATTTCAGCTTGTAGCAGTGTGTGGGACTTGTTCTATTAGTCCATCTATACTGACCTCCATCAGGTTGCAAATTCAATATAATTTTTTTCTGCATCTAGCTCTGAAAAAATATTTCAGCTTGTAGCAGTGTGTGGGACTTGTTCTATTAGTCCATCTATACTGACCTCCATCAGGTTGCAAATTCAATGTAATTATTTTCTGCATCTAGCTGTGAAAAAATATTTCAGCTAGTAGCAGTGTGTGGGATTTGTTCTATTAGTCCATCTATACTGACCTCCATCAGATTGCAAATTCAATATAATTTTTTTCTGCATCTAGCTCTGAAAAAATATTTAGACGTCTAGCAGTGTGTGGACTTGTTCTATTAGTCCATCTATACTAAACTCCATCAGGTTGCAAATTCAATATAATTTTTTTCTGCATCTACCTCTGAAAAAATATTTTGGCTACTAGCAGTGTATGGGACTTGTTCTATTAGTCCATCTATACTAACCTCCATCAGGTTGCAAATTCAATATAATATTTTTCTGCATGTAGCTTTGAAAAAATAATTCAGCTTGCAGCAGTGTGTGGGTGTTGTTCTATTAGTCCATCTATACTGACCTCCATCAGGTTGCAAATTCAATGTAAGTTTTTTCTGCATCTAGCTGTGAAAAAATATTTCAACTAGTAGCAGTGTGTGGGAGTTGTTCTATTAGTCCATCTATACTGACCTCCATCAGGTTGCAAATTCAATATAATTTTTTTCTGAATCGAGCTCTGAAAAAAAATTTAGGCTTCTTGCAGTGTGTGGGACTTGTTCTATTAGTCCATCTATACTAACCTCCATCAGGTTGCAAATTCATTATAATTTTTTTCTGCATCTAGCTCTGAAAAAATATTTCAGCTTGTAGCAGTGTGTGGGACTTGTTCTATTAGTCCATCTATACTGACCTCCATCAGGTTGCAAATTCAATATAATTTTTTTCTGCATCTAGCTCTGAAAAAATATTTCAACTTGTAGCAGTGTGTGGGACTTGTTCTATTAGTCCATCTATACTGACCTCCATCAGGTTGCAAATTCATTATAATTTTTTTCTGCATCGAGCTCTGAAAAAATATTTCGATTTCTAGCAGTGTGTGGGACTTGTTCTATTAGTCCATCTATACTAAACTCCATCAGGTTGCAAATTCAATATAGTTTTTTTCTGCATGTATCTGTGAAAAAATACTTCAACTTGTAGCAGTGTGTGGGACTTGTTCTATTAGTCCATCTATACTGACCTCCATCAGGTTGCAAATTCAATGTAATTTTTTTCTGCATCTAGCTGTGAAAAAATATTTCAGCTAGTAGCAGTGTGTGGGAGTTGTTCTATTAGTCCATCTATACTGACCTCCATCAGGTTGCAAATTCAATATAATTTTTTTCTGAATCGAGCTCTGAAAAAATATTTAGGCTTCTTGTAGTGTGTGGGACTTGTTCTATTAGTCCATCTATACTAACCTCCATCAGGCTGCAAATTTAATATAATTTTTTTCTGCATCTAGCTCTGAAAAAATATTTCAGCTTGTAGCAGTGTATGGGAATTGTTCTATTAGTCCATCTATACTGACCTCCATCAGGTTGCAAATTCAATAAAAAAATTTTCTGCATCTAGCTCTGAAAAGATATTTCAGCTTGTAGCAGTGTGTGGGACTTGTTCTATTAGTCCATCTATACTGACCTCCATCAGGTTGGAAATTCAATATAATTTTTTTCTGCATCGAGCTCTGAAAAAATATTTCGATTTCTAGCAGTGTGTGGGAGTTGTTCTATTAGTCCATCTATACTAAACTCCATCAGGTTGCAAATTCAATATAGTTTTTTTCTGCATGTAGCTCTGAAAAAATATTTCAGCTTGTAGCAGTGTGTGGGACTTGTTCTATTAGTTCATCTATACTGACCTCCATCAGGTTGCAAATTCAATATAATTTTTTTCTGCATCTACCTCTGAAAAAATATTTTGGCTACTAGCAGTGTATGGGACTTGTTCTATTAGTCCATCTATACTAACCTCCATCAGGTTGCAAATTCAATATAATATTTTTCTGCATGTAGCTTTGAAAAAATATTTCAGCTTGCAGCAGTGTGTGGGACTTGTTCTATTAGTCCATCTATACTGACCTCCATCAGGTTGCAAATTCAATATAATTTTTTTCTTCATCGAGCTCTGAAAAAATATTTAGGCTTCTAGCAGTGTGTAGGACTTGTTCTATTAGTCCATCTATACTAACCTCCATCAGGTTGCAATTTCAATATAATTTTTTTCTGCATGTAGCTCTGAAAAAATATTTCAGCTTGTAGCAGTGTGTGGGACTTTTTCTATTAGTCCATCTATAATGACCTCCATCAGGTTGCAAATTCAATATAATTTTTTTCTGCATCTAGCTCTGAAAAAATATTTCGGCTACTAGCAGTGTGTGGGACTTGTTCTATTAGTACATCTATACTAACCTCCATCAGGTTGCAAATTAAAAATATTTTTTTTCTGCATCTAGCTCTGAAAAAATATTTAGGCTTCTAGCAGTGTTTGGGACTTGTTCTATTAGTCCATCTATACTAACCTCCATCTGGTTGCAAATTAAATATAATTTTTTTCTGCATCTAGCTCTGTAAAAATATTTAGGCTTCTAGCAGTGTTTGGGACTTGTTCTATTAGTCCATCTATACTAACCTCCATCAGGTTGCAAATTCAATATAATTTTTTTCTGCATCGAGCTCTGAAAAAATATTACAGCTTGTAGCAGTGTGTGGGACTTGTTCTATTAGTCCATCTATACTGACCTCCATCAGGTTGCAAATTCAATATAATTTTTTTCTGCATCTAGCTCTGAAAAAATATTTACGCTTCTAGCAGTGTGTGGGACTTGTTCTATTAGTCCATCTATACTAACCTCCATCAGGTTGCAAATTCAATATAATTTTTTTCTGCATCTAGCTCTGAAAAAATATTTCAGCTTGCAGCAGTGTGTGGGACTTGTTCTATTAGTCCATCTATACTAACCTCCATCAGGTTGCAAATTCAATATAATTTTTTTCTGCATCTAGCTCTGAAAAAATATTTCAGCTTGTAGCAGTGTGTGGGACTTGTTCTTTTAGTCCATCTATACTGACCTCCATCAGATTGCAAATTCAATATAATTTTTTTCTGCATCTAGCTCTGAAAAAATATTTAGACGTCCAGCAGTGTGTGGGACTTGTTCTATTAGTCCATCTATACTAAACTCCATCAGGTTTCAAATTCAATATAATTTTTTTCTGCATGTAGCTCTGAAAAAATGTTTCAGCTTGTAGCAGTGTGTGGGACTTGTTCTATTAGTCCATCTATACTGACCTCCATCAGGTTGCAAATTCAAAATAATTTTTTTCTGCATCTACCTCTGAAAAAATATTTTGGCTACTAGCAGTGTATGGGACTTGTTCTATTAGTCCATCTATACTAACCTCCATCAGGTTGCAAATTCAATATAATATTTTTCTGCATGTAGCTTTGAAAAAATATTTCAGCTTGCAGCAGTGTGTTGGACTTGTTCTATTAGTCCATCTATACTGACCTCCATCAGGTTGCAAATTCAATGTAATTTTTTTCTGAATCTAGCTGTGAAAAAATATTTCAGCTAGTAGCAGTGTGTGGGAGTTGTTCTATTAGTCCATCTATACTGACCTCCATCAGGTTGCAAATTCAATATAATTATTTTCTGAATCGAGCTCTGAAAAAAACTTTAGGCTTCTTGCAGTGTGTGGGACTTGTTCTATTAGTCCATCTATACTAACCTCCATCAGGTTGCAAATTCAATATAATTTTTTTCTGCATCTAGCTCTGAAAAAATATTTCAGCTTGTAGCAGTGTGTGGGACTTGTTCTATTAGTCCATCTATACTGACCTCCATCAGGTTGCAAATTCAATATAATTTTTTTCTGCATCTAGCTCTGAAAAAATATTTCAGCTTGTAGCAGTGTGTGGGACTTGTTCTATTAGTCCATCTATACTGACCTCCATCAGGTTGCAAATTCAATATAATTTTTTTCTGCATCGAGCTCTGAAAAAATGTTTAGATTTCTAGCAGTGTGTGGGACTTGTTCTATTAGTCCATCTATACTAAACTCCATCAGGTTGCAAATTTAATATAGTTTTTTTTCTGCATGTAGCTGTGAAAAAATATTTAGGCTTCTAGCAGTGTTTGGGACTTGTTCTATTAGTCCATCTATACTAACCTCCATCTGGCTGCAAATTAAATATAATTTTTTTCTGCATCTAGCTCTGAAAAAATATTTAGGCTTCTAGCAGTGTTTGGGATTTGTTCTATAAGTCCATCTATACTAACCTCCATCAGGTTGCAAATTCAATATAATTTTTTTCTGCATCGAGCTCTGAAAAAATATTACAGCTTATAGCAGTGTGTGGGACTTGTTCTATTAGTCCATCTATACTGACCTCCATCAGGTTGCAAATTCAATATAATTTTTTTCTGCATCTAGCTCTGAAAAAATATTTACGCTTCTAGCAGTGTGTGGGACTTGTTCTATTAGTCCATCTATACTAACCTCCATCAGGTTGCAAATTCAATATAATTTTTTTCTGCATCTAGCTCTGAAAAAATATTTCAGCTTGTAGCAGTGTGTGTGAGTTGTTCTATTAGTCCATCTGTACTAACCTCCATCAGGTTGCAAATTAAAAATATTTTTTTTCTGCATCTAGCTCTGAAAAAATATTTAGGCTTCTAGCAGTGTTTGGGACTTGTTCTATTAGTCCATCTATACTAACCTCCATCTGGTTGCAAATTAAATATAATTTTTTTCTGCATCTAGCTCTGAAAAATTATTACAGCTTGTAGTAGTGTGTGGGATTTGTTCTATTAGTCCATCTATACTGATCTCCATCAAGTTGCAAATGCAATATAATTTTTTTCTGCAGCTAGCTCTGAAAAAAATATTTCGGCGTCTAGCAGTGTGTGGGACTTGTTCTATTAGTCCATCTATACTAACCTCCATCAGGTTGCAAATTCAATATAATTTTTTTCTGCATCTAGCTCTGAAATAATATTTCAGCTTGTAGCAGTGTCTGGGACTGGTTCTATTAGTCCATCTATACTAACCTCCATCAGGTTGCAAATTCAATATAATTTTTTTCTGCATCTAGCTCTGAAAAAAAATATCAGCTTGTAGCAGTGTGTGGAACTTGTTCTATTAGTCCATCTATACTAACCTCCATCAGGTTGCAAATTCAATATAATTTTTTTCTGCATCTGGCTCTGAAAAAATATTTACGCTTCTAGCAGTGTGTGGGACTTGTTCTATTAGTCCATCTATACTAACCTCCATCAGGTTGCAAATTCAATATAATTTTTTTCTGCATCTAGCTCTGAAAAAATATTTCAGCTTGCAGCAGTGTGTGGGACTTGTTCTATTAGTCCATCTATACTAACCTCCATCAGGTTGCAAATTCAATATAATTTTTTTCTGCATCTAGCTCTGAAAAAATATTTCAGCTTGTAGCAGTGTGTGGGACTTGTTCTTTTAGTCCATCTATACTGACCTCCATCAGATTGCAAATTCAATATAATTTTTTTCTGCATCTAGCTCTGAAAAAATATTTAGACGTCGATCAGTGTGTGGGACTTGTTCTATTAGTCCATCTATACTAAACTCCATCAGGTTTCAAATTCAATATAATTTTTTCTGCATGTAGCTCTGAAAAAATATTTACGCTTGTAGCAATGTGTGGGACTTGTTCTATTAGTCCATCTATATTGACCTCCATCAGGTTGCAAATTCAAAATAATTTTTTTCTGCATCTACCTCTGAAAAAATATTTTGGCTACTAGCAGTGTATGGGACTTGTTCTATTAGTCCATCTATACTAACCTCCATCAGGTTGCAAATTCAATATAATATTTTTCTGCATGTAGCTTTGAAAAAATATTTCAGCTTGCAGCAGTGTGTTGGACTTGTTCTATTAGTCCATCTATACTGACCTCCATCAGGTTCAAATTCAATGTAATATTTTTCTGCATCTAGCTGTGAAAAAATATTTCAGCTAGTAACAGTGTGTGGGAGTTGTTCTATTAGTCCATCTATACTGACCTCCATCAGGTTGCAAATTCAATATAATTATTTTCTGAATCGAGCTCTGAAAAAAACTTTAGGCTTCTTGCAGTGTGTGGGACTTGTTCTATTAGTCCATCTATACTAACCTCCATCAGGTTGCAAATTCAATATAATTTTTTTCTGCATCTAGCTCTGAAAAAATATTTCAGCTTGCAGAAGTGTGTGGGACTTGTTCTATTAGTCCATCTATACTAACCTCCATCAGGTTGCAAAATCAATATAATTTTTTTCTGCATCTAGCTCTGAAAAAATATTTCAGCTTGTAGCAGTGTGTGGGACTTGTTCTATTAGTCCATCTATACTGACCTCCATCAGGTTGCAAATTCAATATAATTTTTTTCTGCATCGAGCTCTGAAAAAATGTTTAGATTTCTAGCAGTGTGTGGGACTTGTTCTATTAGTCCATCTATACTAAACTCCATCAGGTTGCAAATTTAATATAGTTTTTTTTCTGCATGTAGCTCTGAAAAAATATTTCGGCTTCTAGCAGTGTTTGGGACTTGTTCTATTAGTCCATCTATACTAACCTCCATCTGGCTGCAAATTAAATATAATTTTTTTCTGCATCTAGCTCTGAAAAAATATTTAGGCTTCTAGCAGTGTTTGGGATTTGTTCTATTAGTCCATCTATACTAACCTCCATCAGGTTGCAAATTCAATATAATTTTTTTCTGCATCGAGCTCTGAAAAAATATTACAGCTTATAGCAGTGTGTGGGACTTGTTCTATTAGTCCATCTATACTGACCTCCATCAGGTTGCAAATTCAATATAATTTTTTTCTGCATCTAGCTCTGAAAAAATATTTACGCTTCTAGCAGTGTGTGGTACTTGTTCTATTAGTCCATCTATACTAACCTCCATCAGGTTGCAAATTCAATATAATTTTTTTCTGCATCTAGCTCTGAAAAAATATTTCAGCTTGTAGCAGTGTGTGGGAGTTGTTCTATTAGTCCATCTGTACTAACCTCCATCAGGTTGCAAATTAAAAATATTTTTTTTCTGCATCTAGCTCTGAAAAAATATTTAGGCTTCTAGCAGTGTTTGGGACTTGTTCTATTAGTCCATCTATACTAACCTCCATCTGGTTGCAAATTAAATATAATTTTTTTCTGCATCTAGCTCTGAAAAATTATTACAGCTTGTAGTAGTGTGTGGGATTTGTTCTATTAGTCCATCTATACTGACCTCCATCAAGTTGCAAATTCAATATAATTTTTTTCTGCAGCTAGCTCTGAAAAAATATTTCGGCGTCTAGCAGTGTGTGGGACTTGTTCTATTAGTCCATCTATACTAACCTCCATCAGGTTGCAAATTCAATATAATTTTTTTCTGCATCTAGCTCTGAAATAATATTTCAGCTTGTAGCAGTGTCTGGGACTGGTTCTATTAGTCCATCTATACTAACCTCCATCAGGTTGCAAATTCAATATAATTTTTTTCTGCATCTAGCTCTGAAAAAAAATATCAGCTTGTAGCAGTGTGTGGGACTTGTTCTATTAGTCCATCTATACTGACCTCCATCAGGTTGCAAATTCAATATAATTTTTTTCTGCATCTGGCTCTGAAAAAATATTTACGCTTCTAGCAGTGTGTGGGACTTGTTCTATTAGTCCATCTATACTAGCCTCCATCAGGTTGCAAATTCAATATAATTTTTTTCTGCATCTAGCTCTGAAAAAATATTTCAGCTTGCAGCAGTGTGTGGGACTTGTTCTATTAGTCCATCTATACTAACCTCCATCAGGTTGCAAATTCAATATAATTTTTTTCTGCATCTAGCTCTGAAAAAATATTTCAGCTTGTAGCAGTGTGTGGGACTTGTTCTTTTAGTCCATCTATACTGACCTCCATCAGATTGCAAATTCAATATAATTTTTTTCTGCATCTAGCTCTGAAAAAATATTTAGACGTCGAGCAGTGTGTGGGACTTGTTCTATTAGTCCATCTATACTAAACTCCATCAGGTTTCAAATTCAATATAATTTTTTCTGCATGTAGCTCTGAAAAAATATTTCAGCTTGTAGCAGTGTGTGGGACTTGTTCTATTAGTCCATCTATATTGACCTCCATCAGGTTGCAAATTCAAAATAATTTTTTTCTGCATCTACCTCTGAAAAAATATTTTGGCTACTAGCAGTGTATGGGACTTGTTCTATTAGTCCATCTATACTAACCTCCATCAGGTTGCAAATTCAATATAATATTTTTCTGCATGTAGCTTTGAAAAAATATTTCAGCTTGCAGCAGTGTGTTGGACTTGTTCTATTAGTCCATCTATACTGACCTCCATCAGGTTGCAAATTCAATGTAATATTTTTCTGCATCTAGCTGTGAAAAAATATTTCAGCTAGTAGCAGTGTGTGGGAGTTGTTCTATTAGTCCATCTATACTGACCTCCATCAGGTTGCAAATTCAATATAATTATTTTCTGAATCGAGCTCTGAAAAAAACTTTAGGCTTCTTGCAGTGTGTGGGACTTGTTCTATTAGTCCATCTATACTAACCTCCATCAGGTTGCAAATTCAATATAATTTTTTTCTGCATCTAGCTCTGAAAAAATATTTCAGCTTGCAGAAGTGTGTGGGACTTGTTCTATTAGTCCATCTATACTAACCTCCATCAGGTTGCAAAATCAATATAATTTTTTTCTGCATCTAGCTCTGAAAAAATATTTCAGCTTGTAGCAGTGTGTGGGACTTGTTCTATTAGTCCATCTATACTGACCTCCATCAGGTTGCAAATTCAATATAATTTTTTCTGCATCGAGCTCTGAAAAAATATTTCGATTTCTAGCAGTGTGTGGGACTTGTTCTATTAGTCCATCTATACTAAACTCCATCAGGTTGCAAATTCAATATAGTTTTTTTTCTGCATGTAGCTCTGAAAAAATACTTCAGCTTGTAGCAGTGTGTGGGACTTGTTCTATTAGTCCATCTATACTGACCTCCATCAGGTTGCAAATTCAATATAATTTTTTTCTGCATCTACCTCTGAAAAAATATTTTGGCTACTAGCAGTGTGTGGGACTTGTTCTATTAGTCCATCTATACTAACCTCCATCAGGTTGCAAATTCAATATAATTTTTTTCTGCATCTAGCTGTGAAAAAATATTACAGCTTGTAGCAGTGGGTGGGAGTTGTTCTCTTAGTCCATCTATACTAACCTCCATCAGGTTGCAAATTCAATATAATTTTTTTCTGCTTCTAGCTCTGAAAAAATATTTAGGCTTCTAGCAGTGTATGGCACTTGTTCTATTAGTCCATCTATACTAACCTCCATCAGGTTGCAAATTTAATATAATTTTTTTCTGCATCAGGCTCTGAAAAAATATTACAGCTTGTAGCAGTGTGTGGGACTTGTTCTATTAGTCCATCTATACTGACCTCCATCAGGTTGCAAATTCAATATAATTT
Organism: Phyllobates terribilis; assembly: GCF_046119375.1. Taxonomy (NCBI): domain Eukaryota; kingdom Metazoa; phylum Chordata; class Amphibia; order Anura; family Dendrobatidae; genus Phyllobates; species Phyllobates terribilis. Next base: position 20,849,382 of record NW_027362769.1, read on the forward strand.
TTTTCTGCATCTAGCTCTGAAAAAATATTTCGGCTTCTAGCAGTGTGTGGGACTTGTTCTATTAGTCCTTCTATACTAACCTCCATCAGGTTGCAAATTCAATATAATTTTTTTCTGCATATAGCTCTGAAAAAATATTTCAGCTTGTAGCAGTGTGTAGGACTTGTTCTATTAGTCCATCTATACTGACCTCCATCAGGTTGCAAATTCAATATAATTTTTTTCTACATCTAGCTCTGAAAAAATATTTCGGCTACTAGCAGTGTGTGGGACTTGTTCTATTAGTCCATCTATACTAACCTCCATCAGGTTGCAAATTCAATATAATTTTTTTCTACATCTAGCTCTGAAAAAATATTTAGGCTTCTAGGAGTGTGTGGGACTTGTTCTATTAGTCCATCTATACTGACCTCCATCAGGTTGCAAATTCAATATAATTTTTTTCTGCATCGAGCTCTGAAAAAATATTTCAGCTTGCAGCAGTGTGTGGAACTTGTTCTATTAGTCCATCTATACTGACCTCCATCAGGTTGCAAATTCAATATAATTTTTTTCTGCATCTAGCTCTAAAAAAATATTTCGGCTACTAGCAGTGTGTGGTACTTGTTCTATTAGTCCATCTATACTAACCTCCATCAGGTTGCAAATTCAATATAATTTTTTTCTATATCTAGCTCTGAAAAAATATTTAGTCTTCTAGCAGTGTTTGGGACTTGTTCTATTAGTCCATCTATACTAACCTCCATCTGGCTGCAAATTAAATATAATTTTTTTCTGCATCTAGCTCTGAAAAAATATTTAGGCTTCTAGCAGTGTTTGGGATTTGTTCTATTAGTCCATCTATACTAACCTCCATCAGGTTGCAAATTCAATATAATTTTTTTCTGCATCGAGCTCTGAAAAAATATTACAGCTTATAGCAGTGTGTGGGACTTGTTCTATTAGTCCATCTATACTGACCTCCATCAGGTTGCAAATTCAATATAATTTTTTTCTGCATCTAGCTCTGAAAAAATATTTACGCTTCTAGCAGTGTGTGGGACTTGTTCTATTAGTCCATCTATACTAACCTCCATCAGGTTGCAAATTCAATATAATTTTTTTCTGCATCTAGCTCTGAAAAAATATTTCAGCTTGCAGCAGTGTGTGGGACTTGTTCTATTAGTCCATCTATACTAACCTCCATCAGGTTGCAAATTCAATATAATTTTTTTCTGCATCTAGCTCTGAAAAAATATTTCAGCTTGTAGCAGTGTGTGGGAGTTGTTCTATTAGTCCATCTGTACTAACCTCCATCAGGTTGCAAATTAAAAATATTTTTTTTCTGCATCTAGCTCTGAAAAAATATTTAGGCTTCTAGCAGTGTTTGGGACTTGTTCTATTAGTCCATCTATACTAACCTCCATCTGGTTGCAAATTAAATATAATTTTTTTCTGCATCTAGCTCTGAAAAATTATTACAGCTTGTAGTAGTGTGTGGGATTTGTTCTATTAGTCCATCTATACTGACCTCCATCAAGTTGCAAATTCAATATAATTTTTTTCTGCAGCTAGCTCTGAAAAAATATTTCGGCGTCTAGCAGTGTGTGGGACTTGTTCTATTAGTCCATCTATACTAACCTCCATCAGGTTGCAAATTCAATATAATTTTTTTCTGCATCTAGCTCTGAAATAATATTTCAGCTTGTAGCAGTGTCTGGGACTGGTTCTATTAGTCCATCTATACTAACCTCCATCAGGTTGCAAATTCAATATAATTTTTTTCTGCATCTAGCTCTGAAAAAAAATATCAGCTTGTAGCAGTGTGTGGGACTTGTTCTATTAGTCCATCTATACTGACCTCCATCAGGTTGCAAATTCAATATAATTTTTTTCCGCATCTGGCTCTGAAAAAATATTTACGCTTCTAGCAGTGTGTGGGACTTGTTCTATTAGTCCGTCTATACTAGCCTCCATCAGGTTGCAAATTCAATATAATTTTTTTCTGCATCTAGCTCTGAAAAAATATTTCAGCTTGCAGCAGTGTGTGGGACTTGTTCTATTAGTCCATCTATACTAACCTCCATCAGGTTGCAAATTCAATATAATTTTTTTCTGCATCTAGTTCTGAAAAAATATTTCAGCTTGTAGCAGTGTGTGGGACTTGTTCTTTTAGTCCATCTATACTGACCTCCATCAGATTGCAAATTCAATATAATTTTTTTCTGCATCTAGCTCTGAAAAAATATTTAGACGTCGAGCAGTGTGTGGGACTTGTTCTATTAGTCCATCTATACTAAACTCCATCAGGTTTCAAATTCAATATAATTTTTTCTGCATGTAGCTCTGAAAAAATATTTCAGCTTGTAGCAGTGTGTGGGACTTGTTCTATTAGTCCATCTATATTGACCTCCATCAGGTTGCAAATTCAAAATAATTTTTTTCTGCATCTACCTGTGAAAAAATATTTTGGCTACTAGCAGTGTATGGGACTTGTTCTATTAGTCCATCTATACTAACCTCCATCAGGTTGCAAATTCAATATAATATTTTTCTGCATGTAGCTTTGAAAAAATATTTCAGCTTGCAGCAGTGTGTTGGACTTGTTCTATTAGTCCATCTATACTGACCTCCATCAGGTTGCAAATTCAATGTAATATTTTTCTGCATCTAGCTGTGAAAAAATATTTCAGCTAGTAGCAGTGTGTGGGAGTTGTTCTATTAGTCCATCTATACTGACCTCCATCAGGTTGCAAATTCAATATAATTATTTTCTGAATCGAGCTCTGAAAAAAACTTTAGGCTTCTTGCAGTGTGTGGGACTTGTTCTATTAGTCCATCTATACTAACCTCCATCAGGTTGCAAATTCAATATAATTTTTTTCTGCATCTAGCTCTGAAAAAATATTTCAGCTTGCAGAAGTGTGTGGGACTTGTTCTATTAGTCCATCTATACTAACCTCCATCAGGTTGCAAAATCAATATAATTTTTTTCTGCATCTAGCTCTGAAAAAATATTTCAGCTTGTAGCAGTGTGTGGGACTTGTTCTATTAGTCCATCTATACTGACCTCCATCAGGTTGCAAATTCAATATAATTTTTTCTGCATCGAGCTCTGAAAAAATATTTCGATTTCTAGCAGTGTGTGGGACTTGTTCTATTAGTCCATCTATACTAAACTCCATCAGGTTGCAAATTCAATATAGTTTTTTTTCTGCATGTAGCTCTGAAAAAATACTTCAGCTTGTAGCAGTGTGTGGGACTTGTTCTATTAGTCCATCTATACTGACCTCCATCAGGTTGCAAATTCAATATAATTTTTTTCTGCATCTACCTCTGAAAAAATATTTTGGCTACTAGCAGTGTGTGGGACTTGTTCTATTAGTCCATCTATACTAACCTCCATCAGGTTGCAAATTCAATATAATTTTTTTCTGCATCTAGCTGTGAAAAAATATTACAGCTTGTAGCAGTGGGTGGGAGTTGTTCTCTTAGTCCATCTATACTAACCTCCATCAGGTTGCAAATTCAATATAATTTTTTTCTGCTTCTAGCTCTGAAAAAATATTTAGGCTTCTAGCAGTGTATGGCACTTGTTCTATTAGTCCATCTATACTAACCTCCATCAGGTTGCAAATTTAATATAATTTTTTTCTGCATCAGGCTCTGAAAAAATATTACAGCTTGTAGCAGTGTGTGGGACTTGTTCTATTAGTCCATCTATACTGACCTCCATCAGGTTGCAAATTCAATATAATTTTTTTCTGCATCTAGCTCTGAAAAAATATTTCGGCTTCTAGCAGTGTGTGGGACTTGTTCTATTAGTCCTTCTATACTAACCTCCATCAGGTTGCAAATTCAATATAATTTTTTTCTGCATATAGCTCTGAAAAAATATTTCAGCTTGTAGCAGTGTGTAGGACTTGTTCTATTAGTCCATCTATACTGACCTCCATCAGGTTGCAAATTCAATATAATTTTTTTCTACATCTAGCTCTGAAAAAATATTTCGGCTACTAGCAGTGTGTGGGACTTGTTCTATTAGTCCATCTATACTAACCTCCATCAGGTTGCAAATTCAATATAATTTTTTTCTACATCTAGCTCTGAAAAAATATTTAGGCTTCTAGGAGTGTGTGGGACTTGTTCTATTAGTCCATCTATACTGACCTCCATCAGGTTGCAAATTTAATATAATTTTTTTCTGCATCGAGCTCTGAAAAAATATTTCAGCTTGCAGCAGTGTGTGGAACTTGTTCTATTAGTCCATCTATACTGACCTCCATCAGGTTGCAAATTCAATATAATTTTTTTCTGCATCTAGCTCTAAAAAAATATTTCGGCTACTAGCAGTGTGTGGTACTTGTTCTATTAGTCCATCTATACTAACCTCCATCAGGTTGCAAATTCAATATAATTTTTTTCTATATCTAGCTCTGAAAAAATATTTAGTCTTCTAGCAGTGTTTGGGACTTGTTCTATTAGTCCATCTATACTAACCTCCATCTGGCTGCAAATTAAATATAATTTTTTTCTGCATCTAGCTCTGAAAAAATATTTAGGCTTCTAGCAGTGTTTGGGATTTGTTCTATTAGTCCATCTATACTAACCTCCATCAGGTTGCAAATTCAATATAATTTTTTTCTGCATCGAGCTCTGAAAAAATATTACAGCTTATAGCAGTGTGTGGGACTTGTTCTATTAGTCCATCTATACTGACCTCCATCAGGTTGCAAATTCAATATAATTTTTTTCTGCATCCAGCTCTGAAAAAATATTTACGCTTCTAGCAGTGTGTGGGACTTGTTCTATTAGTCCATCTATACTAACCTCCATCAGGTTGCAAATTCAATATAATTTTTTTCTGCATCTAGCTCTGAAAAAATATTTCAGCTTGCAGCAGTGTGTGGGACTTGTTCCATTAGTCCATCTATACTGACCTCCATCAGGTTGCAAATTCAATATAATTTTTTTCTGCATCTAGCTGTGAAAAAATATTTCAGCTTGTAGCAGTGTGTGGGAGTTGTTCTATTAGTACATCTATACTAACCTCCATCAGGTTGCAAATTAAAAATATTTTTTTCTGCATCTAGCTCTGAAAAAATATTTAGGCTTCTAGCAGTGTTTGGGACTTGTTCTATTAGTCCATCTATACTAACCTCCATCTGGTTGCAAATTAAATATAATTTTTTTCTGCATCTAGCTCTGAAAAATTATTACAGCTTGTAGTAGTGTGTGGGATTTGTTCTATTAGTCCATCTATACTGACCTCCATCAAGTTGCAAATTCAATATAATTTTTTTCTGCATCTAGCTCTGAAATAATATTTCAGCTTGTAGCAGTGTCTGGGACTTGTTCTATTAGTCCATCTATACTAAACTCCATCAGGTTGCAAATTCAATATAATTTTTTTCTGCATCTAGCTCTGAAAAAAAATATCAGCTTGTAGCAGTGTGTGGGACTTGTTCTATTAGTCCATCTATACTGACCTCCATCAGGTTGGAAATTCAATATAATTTTTTTCTGCATCTGGCTCTGAAAAAATATTTACGCTTCTAGCAGTGTGTGGGACTTGTTCTATTAGTCCATCTATACTAACCTCCATCAGGTTGCAAATTCAATATAATTTTTTTCTGCATCTAGCTCTGAAAAAATATTTCAGCTTGCAGCAGTGTGTGGGACTTGTTCTATTAGTCCATCTATACTAACCTCCATCAGGTTGCAAAATCAATATAATTTTTTTCTGCATCTAGCTCTGAAAAAATATTTCAGCTTGTAGCAGTGTGTGGGACTTGTTCTATTAGTCCATCTATACTGACCTCCATCAGGTTGCAAATTCAATATAATTTTTTCTGCATCGAGCTCTGAAAAAATATTTCGATTTCTAGCAGTGTGTGGGACTTGTTCTATTAGTCCATCTATACTAAACTCCATCAGGTTGCAAATTCAATATAGTTTTTTTTCTGCATGTAGCTCTGAAAAAATACTTCAGCTTGTAGCAGTGTGTGGGACTTGTTCTATTAGTCCATCTATACTGACCTCCATCAGGTTGCAAATTCAATATAATTTTTTTCTGCATCTAACTCTGAAAAAATATTTCAGCTACTAGCAGTATGAGGGACTTGTTCTATTAGTACATCAATACTAAACTGCATCAGGTTGCAAATTCAATCTAATTTTTTTCTGCATCTAGCTCTGAAAAAATAATTCAGCTTGTAGCAGTGTGTGGGTTTCGTTCTATTAGTCCATCTATACTAACACTCCATCAGGTTGCAAATTCAATATAATTTTTTTCTGCATCTAGCTCTGAAAAAATATTTATGCTTCTAGCAGTGTTTGGGACTTGTTCTATTAGTCCATGTATACTAACCTCCATCAGGTTGCAAATTCAATATAATTTTTTTCTGCATCTAGCTCTGAAAAAATATTTCAGCTTGTAGCAGTGTGTGGGACTTGTTCTATTAGTACATCTATACTAACCTCCATCAGGTTGCAAATTCAATATAATTTTTTTCTGCATGTAGCTCTGAAAAAATATTTCAGCTTGCAGCAGTGTGTGGAACTTGTTCTATTAGTCCATCTATACTGACCTCCATCAGGTTGCAAATTCAATATAATTTTTTTCTGCATCTAGCTCTAAAAAAATATTTCGGCTACTAGCAGTGTGTGGTACTTGTTCTATTAGTCCATCTATACTAACCTCCATCAGGTTGCAAATTCAATATAATTTTTTTCTATATCTAGCTCTGAAAAAATATTTAGTCTTCTAGCAGTGTTTGGGACTTGTTCTATTAGTCCATCTATACTAACCTCCATCTGGCTGCAAATTAAATATAATTTTTTTCTGCATCTAGCTCTGAAAAAATATTTAGGCTTCTAGCAGTGTTTGGGATTTGTTCTATTAGTCCATCTATACTAACCTCCATCAGGCTGCAAATTCAATATAATTTTTTTCTGCATCGAGCTCTGAAAAAATATTACAGCTTATAGCAGTGTGTGGGACTTGTTCTATTAGTCCATCTATACTGACCTCCATCAGGTTGCAAATTCAATATAATTTTTTTCTGCATCTAGCTCTGAAAAAATATTTACGCTTGCAGCAGTGTGTGGGACTTGTTCCATTAGTCCATCTATACTGACCTCCATCAGGTTGCAAATTCAATATAATTTTTTTCTGCATCTAGCTGTGAAAAAATATTTCAGCTTGTAGCAGTGTGTGGGAGTTGTTCTATTAGTACATCTATACTAACCTCCATCAGGTTGCAAATTAAAAATATTTTTTTCTGCATCTAGCTCTGAAAAAATATTTCAGCTTGTAGCAGTGTGTGGGACTTGTTCTATTAGTACATCTATACTAACCTCCATCAGGTTGCAAATTCAATATAATTTTTTTCTGCATGTAGCTCTGAAAAAATATTTCAGCTTGCAGCAGTGTGTGGAACTTGTTCTATTAGTCCATCTATACTGACCTCCATCAGGTTGCAAATTCAATATAATTTTTTTCTGCATCTAGCTCTAAAAAAATATTTCGGCTACTAGCAGTGTGTGGTACTTGTTCTATTAGTCCATCTATACTAACCTCCATCAGGTTGCAAATTCAATATAATTTTTTTCTATATCTAGCTCTGAAAAAATATTTAGTCTTCTAGCAGTGTTTGGGACTTGTTCTATTAGTCCATCTATACTAACCTCCATCTGGCTGCAAATTAAATATAATTTTTTTCTGCATCTAGCTCTGAAAAAATATTTAGGCTTCTAGCAGTGTTTGGGATTTGTTCTATTAGTCCATCTATACTAACCTCCATCAGGTTGCAAATTCAATATAATTTTTTTCTGCATCGAGCTCTGAAAAAATATTACAGCTTATAGCAGTGTGTGGGACTTGTTCTATTAGTCCATCTATACTAACCTCCATCAGGTTGCAAATTCAATATAATTTTTTTCTGCATCTAGCTCTGAAAAAATATTTCAGCTTGCAGCAGTGTGTGGGACTTGTTCCATTAGTCCATCTATACTGACCTCCATCAGGTTGCAAATTCAATATAATTTTTTTCTGCATCTAGCTGTGAAAAAATATTTCAGCTTGTAGCAGTGTGTGGGAGTTGTTCTATTAGTACATCTATACTAACCTCCATCAGGTTGCAAATTAAAAATATTTTTTTCTGCATCTAGCTCTGAAAAAATATTTAGGCTTCTAGCAGTGTTTGGGACTTGTTCTATTAGTCCATCTATACTAACCTCCATCTGGTTGCAAATTAAATATAATTTTTTTCTGCATCTAGCTCTGAAAAATTATTACAGCTTGTAGTAGTGTGTGGGATTTGTTCTATTAGTCCATCTATACTGACCTCCATCAAGTTGCAAATTCAATATAATTTTTTTCTGCATCTAGCTCTGAAATAATATTTCAGCTTGTAGCAGTGTCTGGGACTTGTTCTATTAGTCCATCTATACTAACCTCCATCAGGTTGCAAATTCAATATAATTTTTTTCTGCATCTAGCTCTGAAAAAAAATATCAGCTTGTAGCAGTGTGTGGGACTTGTTCTATTAGTCCATCTATACTGACCTCCATCAGGTTGGAAATTCAATATAATTTTTTTCTGCATCTGGCTCTGAAAAAATATTTACGCTTCTAGCAGTGTGTGGGACTTGTTCTATTAGTCCATCTATACTAACCTCCATCAGGTTGCAAATTCAATATAATTTTTTTCTGCATCTAGCTCTGAAAAAATATTTCAGCTTGCAGCAGTGTGTGGGACTTGTTCTATTAGTCCATCTATACTAACCTCCATCAGGTTGCAAAATCAATATAATTTTATTCTGCATCTAGCTCTGAAAAAATATTTCAGCTTGTAGCAGTGTGTGGGACTTGTTCTATTAGTCCATCTATACTGACCTCCATCAGGTTGCAAATTCAATATAATTTTTTCTGCATCGAGCTCTGAAAAAATATTTCGATTTCTAGCAGTGTGTGGGACTTGTTCTATTAGTCCATCTATACTAAACTCCATCAGGTTGCAAATTCAATATAGTTTTTTTTCTGCATGTAGCTCTGAAAAAATACTTCAGCTTGTAGCAGTGTGTGGGACTTGTTCTATTAGTCCATCTATACTGACCTCCATCAGGTTGCAAATTCAATATAATTTTTTTCTGCATCTACCTCTGAAAAAATATTTTGGCTACTAGCAGTGTATGGGACTTGTTCTATTAGTCCATCTATACTAACCTCCATCAGGTTGCAAATTCAATATAATATTTTTCTGCATGTAGCTTTGAAAAAATATTTCAGCTTGCAGCAGTGTGTGGGACTTGTTCTATTAGTCCATCTATACTGACCTCCATCAGGTTGCAAATTCAATATAATTTTTTTCTGCATCTAGCTCTGAAAAAATATTTTGGCTACTAGCAGTGTGTGGGACTTGTTCTATTAGTCCATCTATACTAACCTCCATCAGGTTGCAAATTCAATATAATTTTTTTCTGCATCTAGCTGTGAAAAAATATTACAGCTTGTAGCAGTGGGTGGGAGTTGTTCTTTTAGTCCATCTATACTAACCTCCATCAGGTTGCAAATTCAATATAATTTTTTTCTGCTTCTAGCTCTGAAAAAATATTTAGGCTTCTAGCAGTGTATGGGACTTGTTCTATTAGTCCATCTATACTAACCTCCATCAGGTTGCAAATTTAATATAATTTTTTTCTGCATCAGGCTCTGAAAAAATATTACAGCTTGTAGCAGTGTGTGGGACTTGTTCTATTAGTCCATCTATACTGACCTCCATCAGGTTGCAAATTCAATATAATTTTTTTCTGCATCTAGCTCTGAAAAAATATTTCGGCTTCTAGCAGTGTGTGGGACTTGTTCTATTAGTCCTTCTATACTAACCTCCATCAGGTTGCAAATTCAATATAATTTTTTTCTGCATATAGCTCTGAAAAAATATTTCAGCTTGTAGCAGTGTGTAGGACTTGTTCTATTAGTCCATCTATACTGACCTCCATCAGGTTGCAAATTCAATATAATTTTTTTCTACATCTAGCTCTGAAAAAATATTTCGGCTACTAGCAGTGTGTGGGACTTGTTCTATTAGTCCATCTATACTAACCTCCATCAGGTTGCAAATTCAATATAATTTTTTTCTACATCTAGCTCTGAAAAAATATTTAGGCTTCTAGGAGTGTGTGGGACTTGTTCTATTAGTCCATCTATACTGACCTCCATCAGGTTGCAAATTCAATATAATTTTTTTCTGCATCGAGCTCTGAAAAAATATTTCAGCTTGTAGCAGTGTGTGGGACTTGTTCTATTAGTCCATCTATACTGACCTCCATCAGGTTGCAAATTCAATATATAATTTTTTTCTGCATCTAACTCTTAAAAAATATTTCAGCTACTAGCAGTATGAGGGACTTGTTCTATTAGTACATCAATACTAAACTGCATCAGGTTGCAAATTCAATCTAATTTTTTTCTGCATCTAGCTCTGAAAAAATAATTCAGCTTGTAGCAGTGTGTGGGTTTCGTTCTATTAGTCCATCTATACTAACACTCCATCAGGTTGCAAATTCAATATAATTTTTTTCTGCATCTAGCTCAGAAAAAATATTTATGCTTCTAGCAGTGTTTGGGACTTGTTCTATTAGTCCATCTATACTAACCTCCATCAGGTTGCAAATTCAATATAATTTTTTTCTGCATCTAGCTCTGAAAAAATATTTCAGCTTGTAGCAGTGTGTGGGACTTGTTCTATTAGTACATCTATACTAACCTCCATCAGGTTGCAAATTCAATATAATTTTTTTCTGCATGTAGCTCTGAAAAAATATTTCAGCTTGCAGCAGTGTGTGGAACTTGTTCTATTAGTCCATCTATACTGACCTCCATCAGGTTGCAAATTCAATATAATTTTTTTCTGCATCTAGCTCTAAAAAAATATTTCGGCTACTAGCAGTGTGTGGTACTTGTTCTATTAGTCCATCTATACTAACCTCCATCAGGTTGCAAATTCAATATAATTTTTTTCTATATCTAGCTCTGAAAAAATATTTAGTCTTCTAGCAGTGTTTGGGACTTGTTCTATTAGTCCATCTATACTAACCTCCATCTGGCTGCAAATTAAATATAATTTTTTTCTGCATCTAGCTCTGAAAAAATATTTAGGCTTCTAGCAGTGTTTGGGATTTGTTCTATTAGTCCATCTATACTAACCTCCATCAGGTTGCAAATTCAATATAATTTTTTTCTGCATCGAGCTCTGAAAAAATATTACAGCTTATAGCAGTGTGTGGGACTTGTTCTATTAGTCCATCTATACTGACCTCCATCAGGTTGCAAATTCAATATAATTTTTTTCTGCATCTAGCTCTGAAAAAATATTTACGCTTCTAGCAGTGTGTGGGACTTGTTCTATTAGTCCATCTATACTAACCTCCATCAGGTTGCAAATTCAATATAATTTTTTTCTGCATCTAGCTCTGAAAAAATATTTCAGCTTGCAGCAGTGTGTGGGACTTGTTCCATTAGTCCATCTATACTGACCTCCATCAGGTTGCAAATTCAATATAATTTTTTTCTGCATCTAGCTGTGAAAAAATATTTCAGCTTGTAGCAGTGTGTGGGAGTTGTTCTATTAGTCCATCTATACTAACCTCCATCAGGTTGCAAATTAAAAATATTTTTTTCTGCATCTAGCTCTGAAAAAATATTTAGGCTTCTAGCAGTGTTTGGGACTTGTTCTATTAGTCCATCTATACTAACCTCCATCTGGTTGCAAATTAAATATAATTTTTTTCTGCATCTAGCTCTGAAAAATTATTACAGCTTGTAGTAGTGTGTGGGATTTGTTCTATTAGTCCATCTATACTGACCTCCATCAAGTTGCAAATTCAATATAATTTTTTTCTGCATCTAGCTCTGAAATAATATTTCAGCTTGTAGCAGTGTCTGGGACTTGTTCTATTAGTCCATCTATACTAACCTCCATCAGGTTGCAAATTCAATATAATTTTTTTCTGCATCTAGCTCTGAAAAAAAATATCAGCTTGTAGCAGTGTGTGGGACTTGTTCTATTAGTCCATCTATACTGACCTCCATCAGGTTGGAAATTCAATATAATTTTTTTCTGCATCTAGCTCTGAAAAAATATTTCAGCTTGCAGCAGTGTGTGGGACTTGTTCTATTAGTCCATCTATACTAACCTCCATCAGGTTGCAAAATCAATATAATTTTTTTCTGCATCTAGCTCTGAAAAAATATTTCAGCTTGTAGCAGTGTGTGGGACTTGTTCTATTAGTCCATCTATACTGACCTCCATCAGGTTGCAAATTCAATATAATTTTTTCTGCATCGAGCTCTGAAAAAATATTTCGATTTCTAGCAGTGTGTGGGACTTGTTCTATTAGTCCATCTATACTAAACTCCATCAGGTTGCAAATTCAATATAGTTTTTTTTCTGCATGTAGCTCTGAAAAAATACTTCAGCTTGTAGCAGTGTGTGGGACTTGTTCTATTAGTCCATCTATACTGACCTCCATCAGGTTGCAAATTCAATATAATTTTTTTCTGCATCTACCTCTGAAAAAATATTTTGGCTACTAGCAGTGTATGGGACTTGTTCTATTAGTCCATCTATACTAACCTCCATCAGGTTGCAAATTCAATATAATATTTTTCTGCATGTAGCTTTGAAAAAATATTTCAGCTTGCAGCAGTGTGTGGGACTTGTTCTATTAGTCCATCTATACTGACCTCCATCAGGTTGCAAATTCAATATAATTTTTTTCTGCATCTAGCTCTGATAAAATATTTTGGCTACTAGCAGTGTGTGGGACTTGTTCTATTAGTCCATCTATACTAACCTCCATCAGGTTGCAAATTCAATATAATTTTTTTCTGCATCTAGCTGTGAAAAAATATTACAGCTTGTAGCAGTGGGTGGGAGTTGTTCTTTTAGTCCATCTATACTAACCTCCATCAGGTTGCAAATTCAATATAATTTTTTTCTGCTTCTAGCTCTGAAAAAATATTTAGGCTTCTAGCAGTGTATGGGACTTGTTCTATTAGTCCATCTATACTAACCTCCATCAGGTTGCAAATTTAATATAATTTTTTTCTGCATCAGGCTCTGAAAAAATATTACAGCTTGTAGCAGTGTGTGGGACTTGTTCTATTAGTCCATCTATACTGACCTCCATCAGGTTGCAAATTCAATATAATTTTTTTCTGCATCTAGCTCTGAAAAAATATTTCGGCTTCTAGCAGTGTGTGGGACTTGTTCTATTAGTCCTTCTATACTAACCTCCATCAGGTTGCAAATTCAATATAATTTTTTTCTGCATATAGCTCTGAAAAAATATTTCAGCTTGTAGCAGTGTGTAGGACTTGTTCTATTAGTCCATCTATACTGACCTCCATCAGGTTGCAAATTCAATATAATTTTTTTCTACATCTAGCTCTGAAAAAATATTTCGGCTACTAGCAGTGTGTGGGACTTGTTCTATTAGTCCATCTATACTAACCTCCATCAGGTTGCAAATTCAATATAATTTTTTTCTACATCTAGCTCTGAAAAAATATTTAGGCTTCTAGGAGTGTGTGGGACTTGTTCTATTAGTCCATCTATACTGACCTCCATCAGGTTGCAAATTCAATATAATTTTTTTGTGCATCGAGCTCTGAAAAAATATTTCAGCTTGTAGCAGTGTGTGGGACTTGTTCTATTAGTCCATCTATACTGACCTCCATCAGGTTGCAAATTCAATATATAATTTTTTTCTGCATCTAACTCTGAAAAAATATTTCAGCTACTAGCAGTATGAGGGACTTGTTCTATTAGTACATCAATACTAAACTGCATCAGGTTGCAAATTCAATCTAATTTTTTTCTGCATCTAGCTCTGAAAAAATAATTCAGCTTGTAGCAGTGTGTGGGTTTCGTTCTATTAGTCCATCTATACTAACCTCCATCAGGTTGCAAATTCAATATAATTTTTTTCTGCATCTAGCTCTGAAAAAATATTTATGCTTCTAGCAGTGTTTGGGACTTGTTCTATTAGTCCATCTATACTAACCTCCATCAGGTTGCAAATTCAATATAATTTTTTTCTGCATCTAGCTCTGAAAAAATATTTCAGCTTGTAGCAGTGTGTGGGACTTGTTCTATTAGTACATCTATACTAACCTCCATCAGGTTGCAAATTCAATATAATTTTTTTCTGCATGTAGCTCTGAAAAAATATTTCAGCTTGCAGCAGTGTGTGGAACTTGTTCTATTATTCCATCTATACTGACCTCCATCAGGTTGCAAATTCACTATATTTTTTTTCTGCATCTAGCTCTAAAAAAATATTTCGGCTACTAGCAGTGTGTGGTACTTGTTCTATTAGTCCATCTATACTAACCTCCATCAGGTTGCAAATTCAATATAATTTTTTTCTATATCTAGCTCTGAAAAAATATTTAGTCTTCTAGCAGTGTGTGGGACTTGTTCTATTAGTCCATCTATACTGACCTCCATCAGGTTGCAAATTCAATATAATTTTTTTCTGCATCGAGCTCTGCAAAAATGTTTAGGCTTCTTGCAGTGTGTGGGACTTGTTCTATTAGTCCATCTATACTAACCTCCATCAGGTTGCAAATTCAATAAAAAAATTTTCTGCATGCAGCTCTGAAAAAATATTTCAGCTTGTAGCAATGTGTGGGACTTGTTCTATTAGTCCATCTATACTGACCTCCATCAGGTTGCAAATTCAATATAATTTTTTTCTGCATCTAACTCTGAAAAAATATTTCGGCTACTAGCAGTATGTGGGACTTGTTCTATTAGTCCATCAATACTAAACTGCATCAGGTTGCAAATTCAATATAATTTTTTTCTGCATCTAGCTCTGAAAAAATATTTCAGCTTGTAGCAGTGTGTGGGATTCGTTCTATTAGTCCATCTATACTAACCTCCATCAGGTTGGAAATTCAACATAATTTTTTTCTGCATCTGGCTCTGAAAAAATATTTAGGCTTCTAGCAGTGTGTGGGACTTGTTCTATTAGTCCATCTATACTAACCTCCATCAGGTTGCAAATTCAATATAATTTTTTTCTGCATCTAGCTCTGAAAAAATATTACAGCTTGTAGCAGTGTGGGGGACTTGTTCTATTAGTCCATCTATACTGACCTCCATCAGGTTGCAAATTCAATATAATTTTTTTCTGCATCTAGCTCTGAAAAAATATTTCGGCTTCTAGCAGTGTGTGGGACTTGTTCTATTAGTCCATCTATACTGACCTCCATTAGGTTGCAAATTCAATATAATTTTTTTCTGCATCTAGCTCTGAAAAAATATTTCGGCTTCTAGCAGTGTGTGGGACTTGTTCTATTAGTCCATCTATACTAACCTCCATCAGGTTGCAAATTCAATATAATTTTTTTCTGCATCTAGCTCTGAAAAAATATTTCATCTTGTAGCAGTGTGTGGGATTCGTTCTATTAGTCCATCTATACTAACCTCCATCAGGTTGCAAATTCAATATAATTTTTTTCTGCATCTAGCTCTGAAAAAATATTTAGGCTTCTAGCAGTGTGTGGGACTTGTTCTATTAGTCCATCTATACTAACCTCCATCAGGTTGCAAATTCAATATAATTTTTTTCTGCATCTAGCTCTGAAAAAATATTACAGCTTGTAGCAGTGTGGGGGACTTGTTCTATTAGTCCATCTATACTGACCTCCATCAGGTTGCAAATTCAATATAATTTTTTTCTGCATCTAGCTCTGAAAAAATATTTCGGCTTCTAGCAGTGTGTGGGACTTGTTCTATTAGTCCATCTATACTAACCTCCATCAGGTTGCAAATTCAATATAATTTTTTTCTGCATCTAGCTCTGAAAAAATATTTCAGCTTGCAGCAGTGTGTGGGACTTGTTCTATTAGTCCATCTATACTGACCTCCATCAGGTTGCAAATTCAATATAATTTTTTTCCGCATCTAGCTCTAAAAAAATATTTCGGCTACTAGCAGTGTGTGGTACTTGTTCTATTATTCCATCTATACTAACCTCCATCAGGTTGCAAATTCAATATAATTTTTTTCTACATCTAGCTCTGAAAAAATATTTCAGCTTGTAGCTGTATGTTGGACTTGTTCTATTAGTCCTTCTATACTAACCTCCAACAGGTTGCAAATTCAATATAATTTTTTTCTGCATCTAGCTCTGAAAAAATATTTAGGCTTCTAGCAGTGTGTGGGACTTGTTCTATTAGTCCATTTATACTAACCTCCATCAGGTTGCAAATTCAATATAATTTTTTTCTGGATGTAGCTTTGAAAAAATATTTCAGCTTGTAACAGTGTGTGTGACTTATTCTATTAGTCCATCTATACTGACCTCCATCAGGTTGCAAATTCAATATAATTTTTTTCTGCATCTAGCTCTGAAAAAATATTTCAGCTTGTAGCATTGTGTGGGACTTGTATTATTCTGTCTATACTAACCTCCATCAGGTTGCAAAATCCAATATAATTTTTTTCTGCATCTAGCTCTGAAAAAATATTTAGGCTTCTAGCAGTGTGTGAGACTTGTTCTATTAGTCCATCTATACTAACCTCCATCAGGTTGCAAATTCAATATAATTATTTTCGGTATGTAGCTTTGAAAAAATATTTCAGCTTGTAGCAATGTGTGAGACTTGTTCTATTAGTCCATCTATACTGACCTCTGTCAGGTTGCAAATTCAATATAATTTCTTTCTGCATCTAGTTCTGAAAAAACATTTAGGCTTCTAGCAGTGTGTGGGACTTGTTCTATTAGTCCACCTATACTAACCTCCATCAGGTTGCAAATTCAATATAATTTTTTTCTGCATCTAGCTCTGAAATAATATTTCAGCTTGTAGCAGTGTCTGGTACTTGTTCTATTAGTCCATCTATACTAAGCTCCATCAGGTTGCAAATTCAATATAATTTTTTTCTGCATCTAGCTCTGAAAAAAAATTTCAGCTTGTAGCAGTGTGTGGACTTGTTCTATTTGTCCATCTATACTGACCTCCATCAGGTTGCAAATTCAATATCATTTTTTTCTGCATCGAGCTCTGAAAAAATATTTAGGCTTCTAGCAGTGTGTGGGACTTGTTCTATTAGTCCATCTATACTAACCTCCATCAGGTTTCAAATTCAATATAATTTTTTTCTGCATGTAGCTCTGCAAAAATATTTCAGCTTGTAGCAGTGTGTGGGACTTGTTCTATTAGTCCATCTATACTAACCTCCATCAGGTTGCAAATTCAATATAATTTTTTTCTGCATCTAGCTCTGAAAAAATATTTCAGCTTGTAGCAGTGTGTGGGACTTGTTCTATTAGTCCATCTATACTAACCTCCATCAGGTTGCAAATTCAATATAATTTTTTTCTGCATCGAGCTGTGAAAAAATATTTAGGCTTCTAGCAGTGTGTGGGACTTGTTCTATAAGTCCATCTATACTAAACTCCATCAGGTTGCAAATTCAATATAATTTTTTTACTGCATGTAGCTCTGAAAAAAAATTTCAGCTTGTAGCAGTGTGTGGGACTTGTTCTATTAGTCCATCTATACTGACCTCCATCAGGTTGCAAATTCAATATAATTTCTTTCTGCATCTAGCTCTGAAAAAATATTTTGGCTACTAGCAGTGTGTGGGACTTGTTCTATTAGTCCATCTATACGAACCTCCATCACGTTGCAAATTCAATATAATTTTTTTCTGCAACTAGCTGTGAAAAAATATTACAGCTTGTAGCAGTGGGTGGGAGTTGTTCTTTTAGTCCATCTATACTAACCTCCATCAGGTTGCAAATTCAATATAATTTTTTTCTGCTTCTAGCTCTGAAAAAATATTTAGGCTTCTAGCAGTGTATGGGACTTGTTCTATTAGTCCATCTATACTAACCTCCATCAGGTTGCAAATTCAATATAATTTTTTTCTGCATCAGGCTCTGAAAAAATATTACAGCTTGTAGCAGTGTGTGGGACTTGTTCTATTAGTCCATCTATACTGACCTCCATCAGGTTCCAAATTCAATATAATTTTTTTCTGCATCTAGCTCTGAAAAAATATTTCGGCTTCTAGCAGTGTGTGGGACTTGTTCTATTAGTCCATCTATACTAACCTCCATCAGGTTGCAAATTCAATATAATTTTTTTCTGCATATAGCTCTGAAAAAATATTTCAGCTTGTAGCAGTGTGTAGGACTTGTTCTATTAGTCCATCTATACTGACCTCCATCAGGTTGCAAATTCAATATAAATTTTTCCACATCTAGCTCTGAAAAAATATTTAGGCTTCTAGGAGTGTGTGGGACTTGTTCTATTAGTCCATCTTTACTGACCTCCATCAGGTTGCAAATTTAATATAATTTTTTTCTGCATCGAGCTCTGAAAAAATATTTCAGCTTGTAGCAGTGTGTGGGACTTGTTCTATTAGTCCATCTATACTGACCTCCATCAGGTTGCAAATTCAATATTATTTTTTTCTGCATCTAACTCTGAAAAAATATTTCGGCTACTAGCAGTATGAGGGACTTGTTCTATTAGTCCATCAATACTAAACTGCATCAGGTTGCAAATTCAATATAATTTTTTTCTGCATCTAGCTCTGAAAAAATAATTCAGCTTGTAGCAATGTGTGGGATTCGTTCTATTAGTCCATCTATACTAACCTCCATCAGGTTGCAAATTCAATATAATTTTTTTCTGCATCTAGCTCTGAAAAAATATTTATGCTTCTAGCAGTGCGTGGGAATTGTTCTATTAGTCCATCTATACTAACCTCCATCGGGTTGCAAATTCAATATAATATTTTTCTGCATGTAGCTTTGAAAAAATATTTCAGCTTGCAGCAGTGTGTGGGACTTGTTCTATTAGTCCATCTATACTGACCTCCATCAGGTTGCAAATTCAATATAATTTTTTTCTGCGTCTAGCTGTGAAAAAATATTTCAGCTTGTAGCAGTGTGTGGGAGTGGTTCTATTAGTCCATCTATACTGACCTCCATCAGGTTGCAAATTCAATATAATTTTTTTCTGCATCTAGCTCTGAAAAAATATTTTGGCTACTAGCAGTGTGTGGGACTTGTTCTATTAGTCCATCTCTACTAACCTCCATCAGGTTGCAAATTCAATATAATTTTTTTCTGCATCTAGCTGTGAAAAAATATTACAGCTTGTAGCAGTGGGTGGGAGTTGTTCTTTTAGTCCATCTATACTAACCTCCATCAGGTTGCAAAT
The DNA here is from genome assembly GCF_046119375.1 of Phyllobates terribilis. Lineage (NCBI taxonomy): Eukaryota > Metazoa > Chordata > Amphibia > Anura > Dendrobatidae > Phyllobates > Phyllobates terribilis. Next base: position 20,868,618 of record NW_027362769.1, read on the forward strand.
TCAATATAATTTTTTTCTGCTTCTAGCTCTGAAAAAATATTTAGGCTTCTAGCAGTGTATGGGACTTGTTCTATTAGTCCATCTATACTAACCTCCATCAGGTTGCAAATTTAATATAATTTTTTTCTGCATCAGGCTCTGAAAAAATATTACAGCTTGTAGCAGTGTGTGGGACTTGTTCTATTAGTCCATCTATACTGACCTCCATCAGGTTGCAAATTCAATATAATTTTTTTCTGCATCTAGCTCTGAAAAAATATTTCGGCTTCTAGCAGTGTGTGGGACTTGTTCTATTAGTCCATCTACACTAACCTCCATCAGGTTGCAAATTCAATATAATTTTTTTCTGCATATAGCTCTGAAAAAATATTTCAGCTTGTAGCAGTGTGTAGGACTTGTTTTATTAGTCCATCTATACTGACCTCCATCAGGTTGCAAATTCAATATAATTTTTTTCTACATCTAGCTCTGAAAAAATATTTCGGCTACTAGCAGTGTGTGGGACTTCTTCTATTAGTCCATCTATACTGACCTCCATCAGGTTGCAAATTCAATATAATTTGTTTCTGCATCTAACTCTGAAAAAATATTTCGGCTACTAGCAGTATGAGGGACTTGTTCTATTAGTACATCAATACTAAACTGCATCAGGTTGCAAATTCAATCTAATTTTTTTCTGCATCTAGCTCTGAAAAAATAATTCAGCTTGTAGCATTGTGTGGGTTTCGTTCTATTAGTCCATCTATACTAACCTCCATCAGGTTGCAAATTCAATATAATTTTTTTCTGCATCTAGCTCTGAAAAAATATTTATGCTTCTAGCAGTGCTTGGGACTTGTTCTATTAGTCCATCTATACTAACCTCCATCAGGTTGAAATTCAATATAATTTTTTTCTGCATCTAGCTCTGAAAAAATATTTCAGCTTGGAGCAGTGTGTGGGACTTGTTCTATTAGTACATCTATACTAACCTCCATCAGGTTGCAAATTCAATATAATTTTTTTCTGCATGTAGCTCTGAAAAAATATTTCAGCTTGCAGCAGTGTGTGGAACTTGTTCTATTAGTCCATCTATACTGACCTCCATCAGGTTGCAAATTCAATATAATGTTTTTCTGCATCTAGCTCTAAAAAAATATTTCGGCTACTAGCAGTGTGTGGTACTTGTTCTATTAGTCCATCTATACTAACCTCCATCAGGTTGCAAATTCAATATAATTTTTTTCTATATCTAGCTCTGAAAAAATATTTAGTCTTCTAGCAGTGTGTGGGACTTATTCTATTAGTCCATCTATACTGACCTCCATCAGGTTGCAAATTGAATATAATTTTTTTCTGCATCGAGCTCTGAAAAAATGTTTAGGCTTCTTGCAGTGTGTGGGACTTGTTCTATTAGTCCATCTATACTAACCTCCATCAGGTTGCAAATTCAATAAAAAATTTTTCTGCATGTAGCTCTGAAAAAATATTTCAGCTTGTAGCAGTGTGTGGGACTTGTTCTATTAGTCCATCTATACTGACCTCCATCAGGTTGCAAATTCAATATAATTTTTTTCTGCATCTAACTCTGAAAAAATATTTCGGCTACTAGCAGTATGTGGGACTTGTTCTATTAGTCCATCAATACTAAACTGCATCAGGTTGCAAATTCAATATAATTTTTTTCTGCATCTAGCTCTGAAAAAATATTTCAGCTTGTAGCAGTGTGTGGGATTCGTTCTATTAGTCCATCTATACTGACCTCCATCAGGTTGCAAATTCAATATAATTTTTTTCGGCATCTAGCTCTGAAAAAATATTTCGGCTTCTAGCAGTGTGTGGGCCTTGTTCTATTAGTCCATCTATACTAACCTCCATCAGGTTGCAAATTCAATATAATTTTTTTCTGCATCTAGCTCTGAAAAAATATTTCAGCTTGCAGCAGTGTGTGGGACTTGTTCTATTAGTCCATCTATACTGACCTCCATCAGGTTGCAAATTCAATATAATTTTTTTCCGCATCTAGCTCTAAAAAAATATTTCGGCTACTAGCAGTGTGTGGTACTTGTTCTATTATTCCATCTATACTAACCTCCATCAGGTTGCAAATTCAATATAATTTTTTTCTACATCTAGCTCTGAAAAAATATTTCAGCTTGTAGCTGTATGTTGGACTTGTTCTATTAGTCCTTCTATACTAACCTCCAACAGGTTGCAAATTCAATATAATTTTTTTCTGCATCTAGCTCTGAAAAAATATTTAGGCTTCTAGCAGTGTGTGGGACTTGTTCTATTAGTCCATCTATACTAACCTCCATCAGGTTGCAAATTCAATATAATTTTTTTCTGGATGTAGCTTTGAAAAAATATTTCAGCTTGTAACAGTGTGTGTGACTTATTCTATTAGTCCATCTATACTGACCTCCATCAGGTTGCAAATTCAATATAATTTTTTTCTGCATCTAGCTCTGAAAAAATATTTCAGCTTTTAGCAGTGTGGGGGACTTGTTCTATTAGTCCATCTATACTAACCTCCATCAGTTTGCAAATTCAATATAATTATTTTCTGTATGTAGCTTTGAAAAAATATTTCAGCTTGTAGCAGTGTGTGGGACTTGTTCTATTAGTCCATCTATACTGAGCTCCGTCAGGTTGCAAATTCAATATAATTTTTTTCTGCATCTAGCTCTGAAAAAATATTTCAGCTTGTAGCATTGTGTGGGACTTGTATTATTCTGTCTATACTAACCTCCATCAGGTTGAAAAATCCAATATAATTTTTTTCTGCATCTAGCTCTGAAAAAATATTTAGGCTTCTAGCAGTGTGTGAGACTTGTTCTATTAGTCCATCTATACTAACCTCCATCAGGTTGCAAATTCAATATAATTATTTTCGGTATGTAGCTTTGAAAAAATATTTCAGCTTGTAGCAGTGTGTGAGACTTGTTCTTTTAGTCCATCTATACTGACCTCTGTCAGGTTGCAAATTCAATATAATTTCTTTCTGCATCTAGTTCTGAAAAAACATTTAGGCTTCTAGCAGTGTGTGGGACTTGTTCTATTAGTCCACCTATACTAACCTCCATCAGGTTGCAAATTCAATATAATTTTTTTCTGCATCTAGCTCTGAAATAATATTTCAGCTTGTAGCAGTGTCTGGTACTTGTTCTATTAGTCCATCTATACTAAGCTCCATCAGGTTGCAAATTCAATATAATTTTTTTCTGCATCTAGCTCTGAAAAAAAATTTCAGCTTGTAGCAGTGTGTGGGACTTGTTCTATTAGTCCATCTATACTGACCTCCATCAGGTTGCAAATTCAATATAATTTTTTTTCTGCATCGAGCTCTGAAAAAATATTTAGGCTTCTAGCAGTGTGTGGGACTTGTTCTATTAGTCCATCTATACTAACCTCCATCAGGTTTCAAATTCAATATAATTTTTTTCTGCATGTAGCTCTGAAAAAATATTTCAGCTTGTAGCAGTGTGTGGGACTTGTTCTATTAGTCCATCTATACTAACCTCCATCAGGTTGCAAATTCAATATAATTTTTTTCTGCATCTAGCTCTGAAAAAATATTTCAGGTTGTAGCAGTGTGTGGGACTTGTTCTATTAGTCCATCTATACTAACCTCCATCAGGTTGCGAATTCAATATAATTTTTTTCTGCATCGAGCTCTGAAAAAATATTTAGGCTTCTAGCAGTGTGTGGGACTTGTTCTATAAGTCCATCTATACTAAACTCCATCAGGTTGCAAATTCAATATAATTTTTTTCTGCATCAGGCTCTGAAAAAATATTACAGCTTGTAGCAGTGTGTGGGACTTGTTCTATTAGTCCATCTATACTGACCTCCATCAGGTTGCAAATTCAATATAATTTTTTTCTGCATCTAACTCTGAAAAAATATTTCGGCTACTAGCAGTATGAGGGACTTGTTCTATTAGTCCATCAATACTAAACTGCATCAGGTTGCAAATTCAATATAATTTTTTTCTGCATCTAGCTCTGAAAAAATAATTCAGCTTGTAGCAGTGTGTGGGATTCGTTCTATTAGTCCACCTATACTAACCTCCATCAGGTTGCAAATTCAATAAAAAAATTTTCTGCATCTAGCTCTGAAAAAATATTTATGCTTCTAGCAGTGCGTGGGACTTGTTCTATTAGTCCATCTATACTAACCTCCATCAGTTTGCAAACTCAATATAATTTTTTTCTTTATCTAGCTCTGAAAAAATATTTAGTCTTCTAGCAGTGTGTGGAACTTGTTCTATTAGTCCATCTATGCTGACCTCCATCAGGTTGCAAATTCAATATAATTTTTTTCTGCATCGAGCTCTGAAAAAATATTTAGGCTTCTTGCAGTGTGTGGGAATTGTTCTATTAGTCCATCTATACTAACCTCCATCAGGTTGCAAATTCAATATAATTTTTTTCTGCATGTAGCTCTGAAAAAATATTTCAGCTTGTAGCAGTGTGTGGGACTTGTTCTATTAGTCCATCTATACTGACCTCCATCAGGTTGCAAATTCAATATAATTTTTTTCTGCATCTAGCTCTGAAAAAATATTTCGGCTTCTAGCAGTGTGTGGGACTTGTTCTATTAGTCCATCTATACTAACCTCCATCAGGTTGCAAATTCAATATAATTTTTTTCTGCATCTAGCTCTGAAAAAATATTTCAGCTTGCAGCAGTGTGTGTGACTTGTTCTATTAGTCCATCTATACTGACCTCCATCAGGTTGCAAATTCAATATAATTTTTTTCCTCATCTAGCTCTAAAAAAATATTTCGGCTACTAGCAGTGTGTGGTACTTGTTCTATTAGTCCATCTATACTAAACTCCATCAGGTTGCAAATTCAATATAATTTTTTTCTACATCTAGCTCTGAAAAAATATTTCAGCTTGTAGCTGTATGTGGGACTTGTTCTATTAGTCCTTCTATACTAACCTCCAACAGGTTGCAAATTCAATATAATTTTTTTCTGCATCTAGCTCTGAAAAAATATTTAGGCTTCTAGCAGTGTGTGGGACTTGTTCTATTAGTCCATCTATACTAACCTCCATCAGGTTGCAAATTCAATATAATTTTTTTCTGGATGTAGCTTTGAAAAAATATTTCAGCTTGTAACAGTGTGTATGATTTATTCTATTAGTCCATCTATACTGACCTCCATCAGGTTGCAAATTCAATATAATTATTTTCTGCATCTAGCTCTGAAAAAATATTTCAGCTTGTAGCAGTGTGTGGGACTTGTATTATTCTGTCTATACTAACCTCCATCAGGTTGCAAAATCCAATAAAATTTTTTTCTGCATCTAGCTCTGAAAAAATATTTAGGCTTCTAGCAGTGTGTGGGACTTGTTCTATTAGGCCATCTATACTAACCTCCATCAGGTTGCAAATTCAATATAATTATTTTCGGTATGTAGCTTTGAAAAAATATTTCAGCTTGTAGCAGTGTGTGAGACTTGCTCTATTAGTCCATCTATACTGACCTCTGTCAGGTTGCAAATTCAATATAATTTCTTTCTGCATCTAGTTCTGAAAAAACATTTAGGCTTCTAGCAGTGTGTGGGACTTGTTCTATTAGTCCATCTATACTAACCTCCATCAGGTTGCAAATTCAATATAATTATTTTCTACATCTAGCTCTGAAAAAATATTACAGCTTGTAGCAGTGTGTGGGACTTGTTCTATTAGTCCATCTATACTGACCTCCATCAGGTTGCAAATTCAATATAATTTTCTTCTGCATCTAGCTCTGAAAAAATATTTCAGCTTCTAGCAGTGTGTAGGAATTGTTCTATTAGTCCATCTATAGTAACCTCCATCAGGTTGCAAATTCAATATAATTTGTTTCTGCATCCAGCTCTGAAAAAATATTTCAGCTTGTAGCAGTTTGTTGGACTTGTTCTATTAGTCCATCTATACTGACCTCCATCAGGTTGCAAATTGAATATAATTTTTTTCTGCATCTAGCTCTGAAAAAATATTTCAGCTTGTAGCAGTTTGTGGGACTTGTTCTATTAGTACATCTATACTGACCTCCATCATGTTGCAAATTCAATATAATTTTTTTCTGCATCTAGCTCTGAAAAAATATTTCGGCTACTAGCACTGTGTGGGACTTGTTCTATTAGTCCATCTATACTAACCTTCATCAGGTTGCAAATTCAAAATAATTTTTTTCAGCATCTAGCTCTGAAAAAATATTTCAGCTTGTAGCAGTGTTTGGGACTTGTTCTATTAGTCCATCTATACTAACCTCCATCAGGTTGCAAATTCAATATAATTTTTTTCTGCATCTAGCTCTGAAAAAATATTTAGGATTCTAGCAGTGTTTGGGACTTGTTCTATTAGTCCATCTATACTAACCTCCATCAGGTTGCAAATTCAATATAATTTTTTTCTGCATGTAGCTCTGAAAAAATATTACAGCTTGTAGCAGTGTGTGGGACTTGTTCTATTAGTCCATCTATGCTGACCTCCATCAGGTTGCAAATTCAATATAATTTTTTTCTGCATCTAGTTCTGAAAAAATATTTCGGCTTCTAGCAGTGTGCGGGACTTGTTCTATTAGTCCATCTATACTAACCTCCATCAGGTTGCAAATTCACTATAATTTTTTTCTGCATCTAGCTCTGAAAAAATATTTCAGCTTGTAGCAGTGTGTGGGACTTGTTCTATTAGTCCATCTATACTAACCTTCATCAGGTTGCAAATTCAAAATAATTTTTTTCTGCATCTAGCTCTGAAAAAATATTTCGGCTTCTGGCAGTGTGCGGGACTTGTTCTATTAGTCCATCTATACTAACCTCCATCAGGTTGCAAATTCACTATAATTTTTTTCGCATCTAGCTCTGAAAAAATATTTCAGCTTGTAGCAGTGTGTGGGACTTGTTCTATTAGTCCATCTATACTGACCTCCATCAGGTTGCAAATTTAATATAATTTTTTTCTGCATCTAGCTCTAAAAAATATTTCAGCTTGTAGCAGTGTGTGGGACTTGTTCTATTAGTCCATCTATACTGACCTCCATCAGGTTGCAAATTCAATATAAGTTTTTTCTGCACCGAGCTCTGAAAAAGTATTTAGGCTTCTAGCAGTGTGTGGGACATGTTCTATTAGTCCATCTATACTAACCTCCATCAGGTTGCAAATTCAATATAATTTTTTTCTGCATCTAGCTCTGAAAAAATATTACAGCTTGTAGCAGTGTGTGGGACTTGTTCTATTAGTCCATCTATGCTGACCTCCATCGGGTTGCAAATTCAATATAATTTTTTTCTGCATCTAGCTCTGAAAAAATATTTCGGCTTCTAGCAGTGTGTGGGACTTGTTCTATTAGTCCAACTATACTAACCTCCATCAGGTTGCAAATTCAATATAATTTTTTTCTGCATCTAGCTCTGAAAAAATATTTCAGCTTGTAGCCGTGTTTGGGACTTGTTCTATTACTCCATCTATACTGACCTCCATCATGTTGCAAATTCAATATAATTATTTTATGCATCTAGCTCTGAAAAAATATTGCGCCTACTAGCAGTGTGTGGGACTTGTTCTATTAGTCCATCTATACTAACCTTCATCAGGTTGCAAATTCAAAATAATTTTTTTCTGCATCTAGCTCTGAAAAAATATTTCAGCTTGTAGCAGTGTATGGGACTTGTTCTATTAGTCCATCTATACTGACCTCCATCAGGTTGCAAATTTAATATAATTTATTTCTGCATCTAGCTCTGAAAAATATTTCAGCTTGTAGCAGTGTGTGGGACTTGTTCTATTAGTCCATCTATACTGACCTCCATCAGGTTGCAAATTCAATATAATTTTTTTCTGCATCTAGCTCTGAAAAAATATTTCAGCTTGTAGCAGTGTGTGGGACTTGTATTATTCTGTCCATACTAACCTCCATCAGGTTCCAAAATCCAATATAATTTTTTTCTGCATCTAGCTCTGAAAAAATATTTAGGCTTCTAGCAGTGTGTGGGACTTGTTCTATTAGTCCATCTATACTAACCTCCATCAGGTTGCAAATTCAATATAATTTTTTTCTGCATCTAGCTCTGACAAAATATTTCAGCTTGTAGCAATGTGTGGGACTTGTTCTATTAGTCCATCTATACTAACCTCCAACAGGTTGCAAATTCAATATAATTTTTTTCTGCATCTAGCTCTGAAAAAATATTTCAACTTGTAGCAGTGTGTGGGACTTGTTCTATTAGTCCATCTATACTGACCTCCATCATGTTGCAAATTCAATATAATTTTTTTCTGCATCTAGCTTTGAAAAATATTTCAGCTTGTAGCAGTGTGTGGGACTTGTGCTATTAGTCCATCTATACTGACCTCCATCATGTTGCAAATTCAATATAATTTTTTTCTGCATCGAGCTCTGAAAAAGTATTTAGGCTTCTAGCAATGTGTAGGACATGTTCTATTAGTCCATCTATACTAACCTCCATCAGGTTGCAAATTCAATATAATTTTTTTCTGCATGTAGCTCTGAAAAAATATTTCAGCTTGTAGCAGTGTGTGGGAGTTGTTCTTTTAGTCCATCTATATTAACCTCCATCAGGTTGCAAATTCAATATAATTTTTTTCTGCTTCTAGCTCTGAAAAAATATTTCGGCTTCTAGCAGTGTGTGGAACTTGTTCTATTAGTCCATCTATACTGACCTCCATCAGGTTGCAAATTCAATATAATTTTTTTCTGCATCGACCTCTGAAAAAATATTTAGGCTTCTAGCAGTGTGTGGGACTTGTTCTATTAGTCCATCTATACTAACCTCCATCAAGTTGCAAATTCAATATAATGTTTTTTCTGCATGTAGCTCTGAGTAAATATTTCAGCTTGTAGCAGTGTGTGGGACTTGTTCTTTTTTTCCATCTATACTGACCTCAATCAGGTTGCAAATTCAATATAATTTTTTTCTGCATCTAGCTCTGAAAAAATATTTCGGCTGCTAGCAGTGTGTGGGACTTGTTCTATTAGTCCATCTATACTAAACTCCATCAGGTTGCAAATTCAATATAATTTTTTTCTGCATCTAGCTCTGAAAAAATATTACAGCTTGTAGCAGTGTGTGGGACTTGTTCTATTAGTACATCTATACTGACCTCCATCAGGTTGCAAATTCAATATAATTTTTTTCTGCATCTAGCTCTGAAAAAATATTTCATCTTCTAGCAGTGTTTGGGACTTGTTCTATTAGTCCATCTATACTAACCTCCATCAGGTTGCAAATTCAATATAATTTTTTTCTGAATGTAGCTCTGAAAAAATATTTCAGCTTGTAGCAATGTGTGGGACTTGTTCTATTAGTCCATCTATACTGACCTCCATCAGGTTGCAAATTCAATATAATTTTTTTCTGCATCTAGCTCTAAAAAAATATATCGGCTACTAGCAGTGTGTGGGACTTGTTCTATTAGTCCATCTAGACTAACCTCCATCAGGTTGCAAATTCAATATAATTTTTTTCTGCATCTAGCTCTGACAAAATATTTCAGCTTGTAACAATGTGTGGGACTTGTTCTATTAGTCCATCTATACTAACCTCCAACACGTTGCAAATTCAATATAATTTTTTTCTGCATCTAGCTCGGAAAAAATATTTAGGCTTCTAGCAGTGTGTGGGACTTGTTCTATTAGTCCATCTATAGTAACCTCCATCAGGTTGCAAATTCAATATAATTTTTTTCTGCATCTAGCTCTGAAAAAATATTACAGCTTGTAGCAGTGTGTGGGACTTGTTCTATTAGTCCATCTATGCTGACCTCCATCAGGTTGCAAACTCAATATAATTTTTTTCTGCATCTAGCTCTGAAAAAATATTTCGGCTTCTAGCAGTGTGCGGGACTTGTTCTATTAGTCCATCTATACTAACCTCCATCAGGTTGCAAATTCACTATAATTTTTTTCTGCATCTAGCTCTGAAAAAATATTTCAGCTTGTAGCAGTGTGTGGGACTTGTTCTATTAGTCCATCTATACTAACCTCCATCAGGTTGCAAATTAAATATAATTTTTTTCTGCATCTAGCTCTGAAAAAATATTACAGCTTGTAGCAGTGTGTGGGACTTGTTCTATTAGTCCATCTATGCTGACCTCCATCGGGTTGCAAATTCAATATATTTTTTTTCTGCATCTAGCTCTGAAAAAATATTTCGGCTTCTAGCAGTGTGTGGGACTTGTTCTATTAGTTCATCTATACTAACCTCCATCAGGTTGCAAATTCAATATATTTTTTTTCTGCATCTAGCTCTGAAAAAATATTTCAGCTTGTAGCCGTGTGTGGGACTTGATCTATTACTCCATCTATACTGACCTCCATCATGTTGCAAATTCAATATAATTTTTTTATGCATCTAGCTCTGAAAAAATATTTTGCCTACTAGCAGTGTGTGGGACTTGTTCTATTAGTCCATCTATACTAACCTTCATCAGGTTGCAAATTCAAAATATTTTTTTTCTGCATCTAGCTCTGAAAAAATATTTCAGCCTGTAGCAGTGTGTGGGACTTGTTCTATTAGTCCATCTATACTGACCTCCATCAGGTTGCAAATTTAATATAATTTTTTTCTGCATCTAGCTCTGAAAAATATTTCAGCTTGTAGCAGTGTGTGGGACTTGTTCTATTAGTCCATCTATACTGACCTCCATCAGGTTGCAAATTCAATATAATTTTTTTCTGCATCTAGCTCTGAAAAAATATTTCAGCTTGTAGCAGTGTGTGGGACTTGTATTATTCTGTCTATACTAATCTCCATCAGGTTGCAAAATCCAATATAATTTTTTTCTGCATCTAGCTCTGAAAAAATAATTAGGCTTCTAGCAGTGTGTGGGACTTGTTCTAATAGTTCATCTATACTAACCTCCATCAGGTTGCAAATTCAATATAATTTTTTTCTGCATCTAGCTCTGACAAAATATTTCAGCTGGTAGCAATGTGTGGGAATTGTTCTATTAGTCCATCTATACTAACCTCCAACAGGTTGCAAATTCAATATAATTTTTTTCTGCATCTAGCTCTGAAAAAATATTTCAGCTTATAGCAGTGTGTGGGACTTGTTCTATTAGTCCATCTATACTGACCTCCAACATGTTGCAAATTCAATATAATTTTTTTCTACATCTAGCTCTGAAAAATATTTCAGCTTGTAGCAGTGTGTGGGACTTGTGCTATTAGTCCATCTATACTGACCTCCATCAGGTTGCAAATTCAATATAATTTTTTTCTGCATCGAGCTCTGAAAAAGTGTTTAGGCTTCTAGCAATGTGTGGGACATGTTCTATTAGTCCATCTATACTAACCTCCATCAGGTTGCAAATTCAATATAATTTTTTTCTGCATGTAGCTCTGAAAAAATATTTCAGCTTGTAGCAGTGTGTGGGAGTTGTTCTTTTAGTCCATCTACACTAACCTCCATCAGGTTGCAAATTCAATATAATTTTTTTCTGCATCTAGCTCTGAAAAAATATTTCGGCTTCTAGCAGTGTGTGGAACTTGTTCTATTAGTCAATCTATACTGACCTCCATCAGGTTGCAAATTCATTATAATTTTTTTCTGCATCGACCTCTGAAAAAATATTTAGGCTTCTAACAGTGTGTGGGACTTGTTCTATTAGTCCATCTAAACTAACCTCCATCAAGTTGCAAATTCAATATAATGTTTTTTCTGCATGTAGCTGTGAATAAATATTTCAGCTTGTAGCAGTGTGTGGGACTTGTTCTTTTTGTCCATCTATACTGACCTCCATCAGGTTGCAAATTCAATATAATTTTTTTCTGCATCTAGCTCTGAAAAAATATTTTGGCTACTAGCAGTGTGTGGGACTTGTTCTATTAGTCCATCTATACTAAACTCCATCAGGTTGCAAATTCAATATAATTTTTTTCTGCATCTAGTTCTGAAAAAATATTACAGCTTGTAGCAGTGTGTGGGACTTGTTCTATTAGTACATCTATACTGACCTCCATCAGGTTGCAAATTCAATATAATTTTTTTCTGCATCTAGCTCTGAAAAAATATTTCGTCTTCTAGCAGTGTGTGGGACTTGTTCTATTAGTCCATCTATACTAACCTCCATCAGGTTGCAAATTCAATATAATTTTTTTCTGAATGTAGCTCTGAAAAAATATTTCAGCTTGTAGCAATGTGTGGGACTTGTTCTATTAGTCCATCTATACTGACCTCCATCAGGTTGCAAATTCAATATAATTTTTTTCTGCATCTAGCTCTGAAAAAATATATTGGCTACTAGCAGTGTGTGGGACTTGTTCTATTAGTCCATCTAGACTAACCTCCATCAGGTTGCAAATTCAATATAATTGTTTTCTGCATCTAGCTCTGACAAAATATTTCAGCTTGTAGCAATGTGTGGGACTTGTTCTATTAGTCCATCTATACTAACCTCCAACACGTTGCAAATTCAATATAATTTTTTTCTGCATCTAGCTCGGAAAAAATATTTAGGCTTCTAGCAGTGTGTGGGACTTGTTCTATTAGTCCATCTATAGTAACCTCCATCAGGTTGCAAATTCAATATAATTTTTTTCTGCATCTAGCTCTGAAAAAATATTACAGCTTGTAGCAGTGTGTGGGACTTGTTCTATTAGTCCATCTATGCTGACCTCCATCAGGTTGCAAACTCAATATAATTTTTTTCTGCATCTAGCTCTGAAAAAATATTTCGGCTTCTAGCAGTGTGCGGGACTTGTTCTATTAGTCCATCTATACTAACCTCCATCAGGTTGCAAATTCACTATAATTTTTTTCTGCATCTAGCTCTGAAAAAATATTTCAGCTTGTAGCAGTGTGTGGGACTTGTTCTATTAGTCCATCTATACTGACCTCCATCAGGTTGCAAATTTAATATAAGTTTTTTCTGCACCGAGCTCTGAAAAAGTATTTAGGCTTCTAGCAGTGTGTGGGACATGTTCTATTAGTCCATCTATACTAACCTCCATCAGGTTGCAAATTCAATATAAATTTTTTCTGCATCTAGCTCTGAAAAAATATTACAGCTTGTAGCAGTGTGTGGGACTTGTTCTATTAGTCCATCTATGCTGACCTCCATCGGGTTGCAAATTCAATATAATTTTTTTCTGCATCTAGCTCTGAAAAAATATTTCGGCTTCTAGCAGTGTGTGGGACTTGTTCTATTAGTTCATCTATACTAACCTCCATCAGGTTGCAAATTCAATATATTTTTTTTCTGCATCTAGCTCTGAAAAAATATTTCAGCTTGTAGCCGTGTGTGGGACTTGATCTATTACTCCATATATACTGACCTCCATCATGTTGCAAATTCAATATAATTTTTTTATGCATCTAGCTCTGAAAAAATATTTTGCCTACTAGCAGTGTGTGGGACTTGTTCTATTAGTCCATCTATACTAACCTTCATCAGGTTGCAAATTCAAAATAATTTTTTTCTGCATCTAGCTCTGAAAAAATATTTCAGCTTGTAGCAGTGTGTGGGACTTGTTCTATTAGTCCATCTATACTGACCTCCATCAGGTTGCAAATTTAATATAATTTTTTTCTGCATCTAGCTCTGAAAAATATTTCAGCTTGTAGCAGTGTGTGGGACTTTTTCTATTAGTCCATCTATACTGACCTCCATCAGGTTGCAAATTCAATATAATTTTTTTCTGCATCTAGCTCTGAAAAAATATTTCAGCTTGTAGCAGTGTGTGGGACTTGTATTATTCTGTCTATACTAACCTCCATCAGGTTGCAAAATCCAATATAATTTTTTTCTGCATCTAGCTCTGAAAAAATAATTAGGCTTCTAGCAGTGTGTGGGACTTGTTCTATTAGTCCATCTATACTAACCTTCATCAGGTTGCAAATTCAAAATAATTTTTTTCTGCATCTAGCTCTGAAAAAATATTTCAGCTTGTAGCAATGTGTGGGAATTGTTCTATTAGTCCATCTATACTAACCTCCAACAGGTTGCAAATTCAATATAATTTTTTTCTGCATCTAGCTCTGAAAAAATATTTCAGCTTATAGCAGTGTGTGGGACTTGTTCTATTAGTCCATCTATACTGACCTCCAACATGTTGCAAATTCAATATAATTTTTTTCTGCATCTAGCTCTGAAAAATATTTCAGCTTGTAGCAGTGTGTGGGACTTGTGCTATTAGTCCATCTATACTGACCTCCATCAGGTTGCAAATTCAATATAATTTTTTTCTGCATCGAGCTCTGAAAAAGTGTTTAGGCTTCTAGCAATGTGTGGGACATGTTCTATTAGTCCATCTATACTAACCTCCATCAGGTTGCAAATTCAATATAATTTTTTTCTGCATGTAGCTCTGAAAAAATATTTCAGCTTGTAGCAGTGTGTGGGAGTTGTTCTTTTAGTCCATCTATACTAACCTCCATCAGGTTGCAAATTCAATATAATTTTTTTCTGCATCTAGCTCTGAAAAAATATTTCGGCTTCTAGCAGTGTGTGGAACTTGTTCTATTAGTCCATCTATACTGACCTCCATCAGGTTGCAAATTCATTATAATTTTTTTCTGCATCGACCTCTGAAAAAATATTTAGGCTTCTAGCAGTGTGTGGGTCTTGTTCTATTAGTCCATCTAAACTAACCTCCATCAAGTTGCAAATTCAATATAATGTTTTTTCTGCATGTAGCTCTGAATAAATATTTCAGCTTGTAGCAGTGTGTGGGACTGGTTCTTTTTGTCCATCTATACTGACCTCCATCAGGTTGCAAATTCAATATAATTTTTTTCTGCATCTAGCTCTGAAAAAATATTTTGGCTACTAGCAGTGTGTGGGACTTGTTCTATTAGTCCATCTATACTAAACTCCATCAGGTTGCAAATTCAATATAATTTTTTTCTGCATCTAGTTCTGAAAAAATATTACAGCTTGTAGCAGTGTGTGGGACTTGTTCTATTAGTACATCTATACTGACCTCCATCAGGTTGCAAATTCAATATAATTTTTTTCTGCATCTAGCTCTGAAAAAATATTTCATCTTCTAGCAGTGTGTGGGACTTGTTCTATTAGTCCATCTATACTAACCTCCATCAGGTTGCAAATTCAATATAATTTTTTTCTGAATGTAGCTCTGAAAAAATATTTCAGCTTGTAGCAATGTGTGGGACTTGTTCTATTAGTCCATCTATACTGACCTCCATCAGGTTGCAAATTCAATATAATTTTTTTCTGCATCTAGCTCTGAAAAAATATATTGGCTACTAGCAGTGTGTGGGACTTGTTCTATTAGTCCATCTAGACTAACCTCCATCAGGTTGCAAATTCAATATAATTGGTTTCTGCATCTAGCTCTGACAAAATATTTCAGCTTGTAGCAATGTGTGGGACTTGTTCTATTAGTCCATCTATACTAACCTCCAACACGTTGCAAATTCAATATAATTTTTTTCTGCATCTAGCTCGAAAAAAATATTTCGGCTTCTAGCAGTGTGTGGGACTTGTTCTATTAGTCCATCTATACTAACCTCCATCAGGTTGCAAATTCAATATAATTTTTTTCTGGATGTAGCTTTGAAAAAATATTTTAGCTTGTAACAGTGTGTGTGACTTGTTCTATTAGTCCATCTATACTGACCTCCATCAGGTTGCAAATTCAATATAATTTTTGTCTGCATCTAGCTCTGAAAAAATATTTCAGCTTGTAGCAGTGTGTGGGACTTTTTCTATTATTCCATCTATACTAACCTCCATCAGGTTGCAAAGTCAATATAATTTTTTTCTGCATCTAGCTCTGAAAAAATATTTAGGCTTCTAGCAGTGTGTGGGACTTGTTCTATTAGTCCATCTATACTAACCTCCATCAGGTTGCAAATTCAATATAATTTTTTTCTGCATCTAGCTCTGAAAAAATATTTCGGCTTCTAGCAGTGTGTGGGACTTGTTCTATTAGTCCATCTATACTAACCTCCATCAGGTTGCAAATTCATTATAATTTTTTTCTGGATGTAGGTTTGAAAAAATATTTTAGCTTGTAACAGTGTGTTTGACTTGTTCTATTAGTCCATCTATACTGACCTCCATCAGGTTGCAAATTCAATATAATTTTTTTGTGCATCTAGCTCTGAAAAAATATTTCAGCTTGTAGTAGTGTGTGGAACTTGTTCTATTATTCCATCTATACTAACCTCCATCAGGTTGCAAATTCAATATAATTTTTTTCTGCATCTAGCTCTGAAAAAATATTTAGGCTTCTAGCAGTGTGTGGGACTTGTTCTATTAGTCCATCTATACTAACCTCCATCAGGCTGCAAATTCAATAAAAAAAATTCCTGCATCTAGCTCTGAAAAAATATTTCAGCTTGTAGCAGTGTGTGGGACTTTTTCTATTAGTCCATCTATACTGTCCTCCATCAGGTTGCAAATTCAATATAATTTTTTTCTGCATCTAGCTCTGAAAAAGAATTTCAGCTTGTAGCAGTGTGTGGGACTTGTTCTATTAGTCCATCTATACTGACCTCCATCAGGTTGCAAATTCATTATAATTTTTTTCTGCATCTAGCTCTGAAAAAATAGTTCAGCTTGTAGCATTGTGTGGGACTTGTTCTATTAGTCCATCTATACTGACCTCCATCAGGTTGCAAATTCAATATAATTTTTATCTGCATCTAACCCAGCCAATACTTTTTGCCTAATACCACAGTTTCGCCACTCAGCTCTGCTTGGTTCCCATCCATTGTTTTTTTGTGCAAACAACTCCAGAGTTGTGAATTAGTTAACCACCAAAATGAGTGGAAAAAGGCCTGCTGCTGGTGGAAAGGGGAATAGGCGTGTTGGGAAGGGGAAAAAAGGTTGTGTCCGTGGGGTAGGTGTTAAAGCAACAGTAACATCTGCAGAAGAAAGACCATCTTCCAGCCAAACTAAAATGTCTTCTTCTTTTAGCAGACAATGTGATAAGATCCCTTTCTTACGGCCACGCCAATCGCTACAAATTCCAGATGAGGCACAAAAACAGCAGGTGCTTCAACGGATATCAAGTGCTCCTTTAAGTTGGCTCTCCTCCACCTCAACTTCAACATCACAAATACTCCAGTCCTCAGAGGTGTCACTCCAATCGCACTTGCTTCCTCACAGCTCCCAAGTCTCCAGCTGCCCATCTGAGTATGGGGTAGAACAAATGGTTGAGTCTGCAGAGCTGTTTACTCATACTATAGCCTGGGAATCAGAGGTCGGCTCCAGAGCTTCTGTGAATCCAGACGAGGAAATGATCTGCACTGATGCCCAGAATCTTTATGAGTCGGATTCAGGACCAGACGCAGAAGGTTCTGACCATAATGTAGACCCTCGCTCCCAAACTGTAACTCCTGTTGGTGGAGACAATGAGGAAGACGATGATGAGACTCAAATACCTGATTGGAGCGACAACTTTAGTTTTTCGTCAGGGCAGGAACAGGTTGGCTCTGAGTACGACGGGTGTGATAACACACAGGGTGATGATGATGAGGTTGGAGATCCCACTTACTGTCAACAAACAGTCAGCCGAGAGATGAGGTCAGCAGAGGAGGTGGAGGAGGATGCTAGTGACGATGAGGTCAGGTTGCGCCTTCCTGGACAGAGACGTAGTACTGGAAGCACGTCTACAGCTGCATCCTCAAACACAACTCTGCCTCTGACCACAAGTCGTGGTGGCTCTTCAGGTTGCATGGGTGCTAAGCCTTGCATAGCCTGGGCATTTTTTCAGATCGATAAAGATGACCCAACTCGTGTTATCTGTAACATTTGTCAGCAAAAGCTAAGTAGAGGCCAAAAAATACATAGTTTGAGTACTTCATGCATGAACCGGCACATGGACATGAAGCATAAGTTGCAGTGGGAAGCTCACTGTGCTACAATGCGGCCTAGCCGGCCGGGCCAACCACCATCTGCCACATCTTGTGCATCCGCGGCCTCTTCATCCTCTGTGACTGGGGGGACAGCAGTCACACCTGTTTTGGGACACAGACCTGCCACCTCTTTACCTGCAACAGCCAGCGTGATTGGCAGGTCATCATTTTCTTTGGAGGTGGAAACACCAGCTGGTGTTCAGAGCTGTCCGACATCGATAGCACCACCTTTGGATCAAGGCAATCTAACATGTCCGTCTGCATCTTCCTCACAGACCGGCAGTTTGCCGGTGACACCCTTCTCAACCCCGTCTAAGCACAACAGCCAGCCCTCGGTCCCTCAGATGTGGACAAGTAAAAGACCATTTCCTCCTAGCCATGAGAAAGCTAAGAGGTTGAATTTCACCATCTGCAAGCTCTTGGCTACAGAAATGCTGCCTTTCTGCCTGGTGGACACAGAGGATTTTCGAGACCTTATGTCCGTCACAGTACCCCAGTACCAGATGCCCAGTCGGCACTACTTCTCAAAGAAAGGTGTGCCAGCGCTACACCAGCATGTCGCACACACCATCACCGCTTCTTTGAGAAACTCTGTGTGTGACAGGGTGCATTTCACCACAGACACTTGGACGAGTAGGCATGGACAGGGGCGTTACATGTCGCTGACTGGGCACTGGGTAACTATGGTGACAGCAGGACAAGGGGCTGCTGTCCAAGTCTTGCCGTCCCCAGGAGTTGTGCGTCAATCCTCTTTATCTCAAAGTTCCTCCACTGCTTCTGCCTCCTCAACCTCCTCTCGATCTTCCACCTGCACCCAAAGCCTGTCTGGTCATGCCACAAGCTTTCTAACTGAGCAGAAGGGATCCTGCACACCTCCTTACTATGCTGGCAGCAGGGCTCAACGTCATCAGGCGGTTTTTACTTTGAAATGTCTGGGAAATGTGAGTCACACAGCTGAGGAGTTGTGGTCAGCTCTGGAGAACCAGTTTCATGAATGGTTGTCTCCACTGGACTTGAAACCAGGGAAGGCCGTGTGCGACAATGCTGCAAACCTGGGTGCGGCCCTTCGCCGGGGCAATGTCACACACGTGCCTTGTATGGCTCACGTGTTGAACCTGGTTGTCCAGCAATTTTTAGCCCACTATCCCGGACTAGATGGCCTTCTGCAGAGGGCATGGTCGCTGTGTGCTCACTTCCGCCGTTCGCATCCCGCAGCTCAGCGACTTACATCTCTACAGAAGTCGTTCTGACGTATAGCCTGGGCCAACGAGATCCAGAGGTGGGGCAAATCACGCTGGAGGAGTGGTCTCAGATCAGGGACCTATGCACCCTTCTGCACAGTTTTGAAATGGCGACGAAGATGTTTAGTGCTGACGATGCCATTATCAGCATGACTATTCCGGTGATTTACATGCTGGAGCACATGTTAAACAGAATTCGGAGTCAGGTGGTGGCACAAGAGGAGGTGGAGGAAGTAGAGGAGGAGGAGTTGTATGCGGAAGGGCTAACATCTGCAAGGTCCAGACGGTCGGCAGCACCAAGGCGGCAGGCATGTGAGGGTGGGGGAGATGGTTTTACCAGGGCGCATGGTAGCAGCCAAACTAGTGAGGAAGGTGCAGGAGCCCAGGAAGAAGTGTAGGACGAACTGATGGAAGACTCATCAGATGAGGGAAACCTTGATCACATTTCTGTTGTGTGAGGTTTGGGGAAGAGGACTGAGGAAGGAAGCATGATTGTTACCTTGCCACCAACACAACAGGGACTTGGTGCTCCTGGATGCGCAGGACACATGAGTGCCTTCTGGCTGCACTACCTGCAACATGACTCTCGAATTTTGAGAATTAGAAATAATCCTGACTACTGGGTTGCCACACTGTTAGATCCCCGGTACAAAAGTAAATTTGCAGAAATTATTCCTGCCATAGAAACGGATGCACGCATGCAGGAGTATCAGCACAGACTGTTGCAGAATCTTACATTTGCTTTTCCACAAAACACCAGTGGTGCACATAGTGAATCTCACAGTTCCAACTTGCCAACCGTGGGACCGTCGAGTGTTCAGCACTCAAACCGAAACAGAAACACCGTATCTGCTGGTAACATCAATTTTGCGGAATCATTTCACCACTTTTTTAGCCCATGCTTTGCAAGGCCACAGGAGACAAGAAGTCTGACACATAGTCAACGCCTAGAGAGGATGGTACAGGAGTATCTCCAAGTAAACATTGAAGCCATGACTGTGTCACTAGACCCTTGCTCTTTTTGGGCTTCCAATCTGGATAAATGGCCGGAGCTCGCCACTTACGCCTTGGAGATCTTGTCATGCCCCGCAGCCAGCGTTCTGTCTGAACATGTGTTCAGCGCTGCTGGTGGTGTGCTGACAGATAAGCGCACGCGACTCTCCACTGATAATGTAGACAAACTCATGTTCATAAAGATGAACAAATCATGGATCCGAAATGACTTTTCTACCCCTGTGTCATCCTGGGGAGAGTAAAAGCTTGATGATTTGTTAAAATCACCTCACAAACCGTTTTAAGCTTTAAAATTACTAATCATGTTTATCTGTATCTTGGCTGGAAAATAATTTGGGCTTTGTAGCAGTGTGCAGTACTGATTCTATTAGGCCATCTATACTAAGCTCCAACAGCTTTCAAATTAATAATAATTTTTAGCTGCATCTAGCCCGGAAAATAATTTTGGGTCTCCTAGATGCGCAAGACACATGAGTGCCTTCTTGCTGCACTACCTGCAACATGACCCTCAGATTGTCAGAATTTGAAGTAATCCTGACTACTGGGTTGCCACACTCTTAGATCCCCCACACTCTTCGATCAACCTTTTCATTTTAATAAACAACAAAAAATGGTCATTTTTGAAATTATAAGCATTAGCAGGTATTAGAAACTGAAATCAAACAGTTTTCAACTCAAAACTTTATTCTAGGTGATGTTACATTTGCAAATAGGACCCCTTGTTCGAAAGGAGCTTCTGAACTGTCTCGTCCATTGAATTTGTCAGGTTTTGGATGGTTTCTGCTTCAATTGTTTTGCATGAGGACAGAATACCCTCCCAGAGCTGTTGCTTAGATGTGAACTGCCTCTCGCCATCATACACACTCCTTTTGATAATGCTCCAGAGGTTCTGAATGGGGTTGAGGTCAGGGGAGCATGGGGGTCACACCATAAGTTTGTCCCCTTTTATGCCCATATCAGCCAGAGATGCAGATGTGTTATGTGCAGCATGAGACGGTGCATTATCATGCATGAAAATGATCTTGCTGTGGAATACACGGTTCTTCTTCTTGAACCATGGCAGGAAGTGCTGTTTGAAACTCCACATACATTATTGAGTTCATCTTTACCCCTTCAGGGATCCTAAAGGGGCCGACAATCTCTCTCCCCATGATTCCAGCCCAAAACATTACTCCACCTCTTCCTTGTTGGCGCTGTAGCCGTGTTTGCGTGGGGTGTCCATCAACCAGCCATCCTCCACTCCATCCAACTGGACCATCAAGCGTTGCACGGCACTCATCGGTGAACAAAACAGTTTTGAAGTCAGTCTTCATGTATTGTTTGGCCTTCTGGAGCCGTTTCTGCTTGTGTGCAGTGGATAGAGGGGTCGACAGGATGGCTTACGCACAGCTGCAAACCTCTGAAGGACTCTGCATCTTGTTGTTCGGGGGACGTTGGAGGCACCAATGTTGATTGTAGTCATGCCTTGACCTAAACACTCCACAGTTTGTTGCTTCTCAGCAGCCGACACATCCTTTTTCTTTCCCATTTTGGCAGAAAATGTAGGCTGCTTAATAATGTGGGACAGCCTTCTTAAGTAGTCTTGCCTTTCATTGGACACACCTGCCAAACTAATTAGCACAGGTGTCTGCAATTGCTTACAGTGATATAAAGAGCCCTGACACACATCACCATCAATGAATTTAACTGACAAACAAACAAATTCTTCCCTTATCACTCCTAAACACTTTTTGCATAATAATTTGGAACACAGTGTACATGTGATTTTCCACAAAACACCAGTGGTTCACGTAGTGAATCTTACAGTTCTAACTTGCCAACCGTGGTCTGTATGGAGTTGTTCAATAAAGGGCCCAAAATTAAGATAACATAGACGGGAGAGGTCTCTATGAATAGGAATTCCTAAGTATTTGATACCCTGTGAGGGCCAGGCAAAGGGAAAGTTGGACTGGATGGAATCCTGTATGGATTTGGGGAGGGAGACATCGAGGGCCTCAGACTTCGCTGCATTGATTTTAAAATTTGACCATGTAACAAAGTGGTCTATTTCAGCCATAACAGCAGGGATGGATATATGTGATTGAGTGATATATACTAGGACATCATCAGCAAATGCAGAGCACTTGTACTCGGTGCCTCCCACCTCAATCCACCTAATATTGGGGTTATGGCGAATTGATGAGAGTAGGTGTTCCGTCAGTAGGATGTATAAGAGAGGGGACAGAGGACATCCCTGCCTTGTCCCATTGGTGATTATGAAAGGTGATGAAAATGTTCTGACGCGCCCCCTGGGCCTTGGGACACCCGGAGCCGGACCCTTTTTGGTGGATGCTGGTGGTTGTAGTCTCCGTGGCGGCGACCCGGTTCCGTGGCTCAGGGCGGTCAAACCAGTGGCGGAACTATTTATGTGGTTTTGATGTTTAAATGTCCGACTACGCCACCCGTGGATTGCGGTCAGAGTGAACCGCCGCTGCAGGGTAGACCGCTGAGGCTGGTGTTGTGGGTGCAGCAGAGCGTAGTATAACTCCCCACAGGAGGAATATAGCCTCAGGGAAGTGTATGCGGAGGATGGGGGTGATGGTGCAGGGCAGCAGCAGTAACGACACGGAGTCAGTGATGCAGTCCAGGGCCTTTACTCACAGTTCTTATTATCCAGACCACTTCTGCAGGTAACGGCTGCCCACGTCGCACTGTGTTCACCAGGTGAGGGGCTCAGACAACTCCCAGGTAACTTTGGAGCGCTTCACAGGACCCCCTTTGTGTGTCCTTTGTCTGGCCTTTCTTACCAATGCTTCTGTCTGGCTGCCTCGGGCCTCCTCTTGGTAAACTTGGCACCAGTTTCCCTGACCCTATGTGGTGCCTTCCTAGCGGGTGTAGCGAGGGGCTGCGCCACATAAAATGTCACAGCCTCCGGTTTCCAGCTGAGGGTCGTTTCCCGCCTCCACTAGTTTCGGGGACCGGTCTCCCCCTTTGGCCTGACCCCTCCACACAGGTGTATTCGGGCGTGCGGTGGTTACTCGCCCGTCCGCACCCCTGGGATCCCTTCATTCCTCGTTCCTGGAACCTTCTCCGCTCCTCTTCCTTCCTTCTCCCTCTTCCAGGCCTGGGCCTCATTTACTAGGCCCGCCTCCGGAGCAGAGCTCATGCAGAGCCCCTGCTCCCTGTCACTTCTGCTCAGACTTCTCTGCACTGAACTAAGATGGTGCCCACCTTTTATACTCCCTTCTCAATGCACCCAGGAACTGCTTCCTCCCTGCTCCTGCACTACAGGGTTCCCCTTCCTCGGTGTTCCCTCCCCCCACTCCAGCCAGGGACAGGGACTGTCGTGCCCATCTCAGGGGCTTATTGGTCGCCCTGCCCCATGGCAATGTGGTGTAATGCATGCAGGTGTCGGGGTCCTGATCCAGACTCCATCCTTACCTGAGAGTGAGATATCACACCTCTGGGTGAGGTGCAATACCTCTATAGCAACCGAGCCCTCGAGGTGCTACAGTTCCATTTATCTTCTGCCTAGGTGACGTATTGCGATACAGGGCCGTGATTTTGGCTATAAAAGGGTCCCCTAGACCCCTACCCTAAGCTTTTTAAGAGAATAATATATGACGTGCCAGGAAACTCTATGGAATGCTTTCTCAGCATCCAACGAGAGTATCTAATTACAAATTTTTAACTGCATCTAGCCCAGGAAATGCTTTGTGCCTAGTAGCAGTGTCTGCTAGTCAGCGGATTATCCCAGCTGTTAAGCAAGCTACACCACCTGTAGTTTGGACACTTAATTTTTTCAAAGGAAATGCTTCGGGACCCCGGGATACTCAGTGAAGAGCATCAGGAGGCACCCCAAGGCATAGGGGCTGGGACTGGCGGTAGGACGCCTTGCAGTGGACCGCCGAGCTCGATCCTTATAAAAGCTTTTTAACTGCAGCAGCTTTAGTAGACGCTACTGGAGCTGGAATTACGCGGCTGCTGGCATGAGGCTTGCCCTCCAATAGATCCTTGTGAAAGGATTTAAAGTGTATTCATTCAAATTAGAGAGACAATTTAAATTAAAAATCTTAGATCTGCCTCCACCACAGGGGGGCTCGCTCGACTCACCAGCGGACAGGCACCCGTATTGGGAGAGGGGGGCTGGCCGTCAGGGTCCACCGCAGCTCTGGCACAAAGCCGGCGACACGGAGGTCGCATGGGCAGGAACGGACTGGCCGTGTCGGCTTCACACTTTTTTGGTTTTAGAAGGGCATGACCTGCCAATATCTGCGTCTCCCCCTCCTTTTACTCCTCCACATCTTTTCTTTTCGCATGACTATATGTACTTGTCACTTTTTCATGTGTTAGTTGTGTCTTCTGAGCAGTTTGTCAGCTTTTGGACACCTTTGAAGGTGTTTTCTATGTGTTTCTATGTGTTTTTGTTTGCCTGCCATTGGTTTTAACGGTGTTCGAAGGTGTTCGACGAACAGTTCGACGAACATACGGGTGTTCGACGAACCGAACCGAACTCGAACACTACGGGGGTGGCTCAACACTATTGAAGAGATATTTGAAATATTTGGAGTTAAGGAAATGCATATATACATAAACATTCCACAACATGATTGTAGAACTCAGCAAGATAGGCTCAACAGAGCTATCAATTTTTTTAAGTTCCTAGATGTTTACAGTATATAAGTTGTCTGTGTTCTGAAAACCATAAAAAAGGGTTTGTCTAAGACACACGTGTCAAACTCTGGCCTGTGGGCCAAACCTGGCCCGCACGGTGGTGATATTTGGCCTGCGACACCACAACCACCACCCCTATGTGGGGCCATTATGCTGTATGGAGGACTATATGGGGCCCATTATTCTGTATGGAGGACTGTGTGGGGCCCACTATAATATATACTGGTTGGCCCGCAAATTTGTCCAAGTTTTTCATTTTGACCCTCTGCGTGTTTGAGTTTTACATCCCTGGTCTAAGGCAACCGATTAGTTTCATATTTACTTAAAGAGTACCTGTCGACAGGATATTATATCTCAACTAATGGCATGTATTGAAAGTTGCTTTAATGCTGATTAAATCCTTCCCTTTCTTCTAAAAATCCATTTTGCTGTTTTGGAGAAATCCATAATTGAAATTGCATGCTAATGAGTTGCAAGTGCAGTGGGGTGACTCTCCGTTTACAGCTCTCCTGCCTCTCTCCTTATTCTTCACCTGTTGCCTGCATCTTGTCTCTAACTGAGAGGTCACTTGTGTTTCACTAATCTGCCTCTTGTGAAGAATATTTGTGAGTCAGAGACAGGAAGCAGGCAGTGGGGGCGTAATGGGGAGAGAGGAAGCACAGCTGCAAGTGCAGTGCCCACTCCACTGCACTTGCAGCTCATTAGCATGCAATTTAAACTATGGATTTCTACAAGAAAAGTAGGGATTGTAAGGATTTAAGCAGCATTAAAGCACACATATATATATATATATATATATATATATATATATATATACATATATATATGCCCTTAGTTTGGGGTATAAGGTTCTGATGACAGGTTCCCTTTAAGTTACACAAGGGTGCATATTCTTCAAGTTTAACCTGTCTTAGACCTAGTATTTCAACCTAGAGGGAAATAAAAAACAGATTGACTGGCTAATTGTTACCATATTTGACTTCACTTGGACAATTTCTCTTGATTACATATCATTCACATGTCATTAGCATCCGGCCATCTTTTCAACCTGACAGACCATCTCTTTAGAACGATCTACCATAAATCTGCTGCCATGGTCGTATGGGCAGCTTCTCTCCTCACTCCTTTCTTCTCTCCTTCTAGACGTTAAGCCCTTACGTGCAGGGTCCTCTCTCCCTCTGTTCTGGACTAGTTCTAGTTTATTATATTTGTTGTTATATGTTTCTCATTTAAAGTAAACTCTGTTTGCAACTTTCTTTTTCATGTACAGCCCTGGAATTAAGGGCAATTTAAAATGATGAAACATATTTTGAATGTTGTGATCACATATTATAGTTTAGTAGATTATAAAGTAGAAACAGGCATATGTTGTCTATGTGTTTATCAGTCAGTCTTTGCATCAGTTTTCTAGTTAGATATTTTAGCATTTTTACATATTTCTGAAAAACAGGAAACCCAAAAAAGTTCAGACAAAACATTTCATTCAATAATGAGCTGTTTATTTAATCCTTTTAATTATTATGATGTAGTTTAATAATTTTCCCTTACACGTCTCAAAGAGCCAACCCTGGCATTGACAGAGCCCCAATCAGTGTATCTTCTGTACTCTCCAGGTCTCAGGTAGTACTGACGTCCTCTGTAGTTTGGCTGCTCATAAAAGATCCAGTGGCCTTCCAGGACATTGCAGGAGTAGATGTCATGATAATTAAAACGCTCATGGACTGAGGAGCAATCGTCTACAAACTCCATGCTCTCTCCTCTGAAGTCTTCTCTCTCGTAAATCCTAATTCTGTAGGAACCACGTTGCTAAAATAGCAAATAATATGTTAATACGATAATCTGATAAATCATAGGCTTTTTAAAATTATTTGGGGATTTTAATCCATAAAATGTACTAAGAATTTCTTATATTACCAGAGCACAAGACCAATCTGCATGACACAACTTATTAAATATATACATTTATATAATGTCTATCATTGGAATTTTTTTAACTGATAAAACCTGGGTGAAAATATATTTAAAAAGTTATAAGCAGTTTATATTTTTTTTATTTAAAAGACAAGTATGTTGATAGTAATTTGTTAAGGTAAAGTTAAGTATGTAGAAATCAATTCTCCTAAATGATTAAGATACCTCTGTAAGCAATGAATTGTCAAATTATTTGATGCAAAAAAAAGAATTTTAAAAGCAAAATGCTAAATTGTTAATAAGGTGGATAACACTGTATTAAGTGTCCTTGTTTTTTTATGCATATTTTAAAATGGACTTAACCAAAGGAGACGCACCTGAGGAATGATACGACAAGACCTGATAGAGTCATTGAAGCCCAACCACTGCTGGAAATCAGGATATTCTCCCCTCCTCAGGAAGTACTGGTGTCCAGTAAAGTTGGGGTGCTCATACAGCATCCAGTTTCCATTTTCCACACGGATGGAGTTGCAGCGGTTGAAAAAAGAATGGAGATCAGAACAGTCAGAGCTGCACTCATAAGAGCGACCCTGGAAGTTCCTGTCCTCGTAGAAGATGATCTGAAATTAGATAACAGTGGTAACATTGAGGAAACAGCTAATTACAAATGATATAAAAGCTAACAATGATGTTGAAGACATATTACAAATTCCTTCAATGTATATATGTCCAGAGTATACCAGCCACATTCACTTTGTAGTATTGTATCAGTTTCATATTACACTCCACAAATCAGACATCTGGCATAGATGTAATAGCATTTACCTGTTCTAATATTTTTAATCAATAGGTCTTCTATTTAAAAAAGCTGTTTGAGAAAATGTTTAATTTGCTCTAGGGCTTTACATCTGCTGTCAATCCTATATGTCCCTTTTTACAATATTAATTTCACCTAGGCAAAGATGGATAGAAATATACATTACCTTTCCCATCTTGGTGGCTTCGCTGTCAGTGGAGGCTTTGAGTGAACACAGTTTTGACAGGGAATGTGACATCCCTTATATACTCCTGTGTAGAACCGTGGAAAGGACTCAGCAAGCTAGTTGTGTAAATGATAATTAGTGAACTCAGCAAAAGAGACCTACACAATTCATTCACACAGGCTGTCACGCATTATTGGAGAATTTTCTTTCTTTAGTAAACGCTTAGGCAAAATCCGCTTTGTAGAGTTTCGAAAACAAAGGGGAAATGTCAGACATCATATATGGGGTCAGCAGATTTCACAGGTCATTTTGTCAACTGCCAATGGTGACAGCTCAAGTCAGTTCTAGAATGCTGAGGCAATACTGGAATTTTGGGTACCACTAACACAGTAACTGTAGTAAAGAGTTAAAGGCCTACTTTAAAATATGACAACTACTTTAATGTATAAAACATAATTGTTTTTAACTCACTTAACCAGCTTCTTTTCAGGTCGATATATAAAACATGAAGAATATTAAATCTACATCAAACAAAACCCTTTTAAAATGCAAGTTTTATGAAAAAATACGCTTAAAGGAATTGACATCTACAAAAGGTTTAAGGTTTTTCTTACAATTGAATATTACATTTATCACACAAAACATTAATATCTTTAATTGAAATATTTTAGTTACATTTAGAAATATCATGTACTCCATTAGAATTTTTAAACCAAAAGGAGAAATGAAACCTGCACAGACAACATGTGTAATGGAAAGATTTGCAAGTCTTCCTGTCTTAGATTCCGCTCCTGGTTTTGGATTACAAATGCTGATGTAAAATACTGACTAAAATAATGCAGTGTCAAATTGGCTTAAGTCTTGATACTGCTATCACATACTTGTTATGTCGCTCCCTATTCTTTACTTTCTAACTGGTCAGGACTAATGTGTTTAGTGCCAGTACACACACATGTCCAGTAGGCGTCTGATTATCCAGATCTTCTTTTACACTGATGGTAGAATGATTCCTGCTATTGTGCAAGATAGGAACATTTTATTTTAACACATCCAAGTGTGGAACTTATTTTTATTCCAAAGTCTATTGATTAAAATGTACTTTGTTTATGGGAAAAACATTTTAAATACTGTATATTAGCAAAATCCAATGGCGCATGGCCACTACTTAATCATATGAGCAAAACATACAAAGAGGAGCCCTCTCTGCTGGTATCTTTTGAGGTTTATTCGAGACCCTGAACGTTCCTAATATATTGGAGCCTTTTTTTGCTCTTCAGACTCCATACAAAGGGAAAATAAACGTTTTATTCAAAACAACATCACATTTATCACATTTTTTATATGAATTAAATGATATTTAGCCGCACGGATGGTGGCAAATGAAAACTGAAATTTTTCAGCTATGGAATTTCAGTGTCCAATATATGGTTCCTAGCTCATCCCTTAAATCCCTTAACTTGTTAAGCAGATTCACCCAAATACTGTTATTTCAATGTATGATTATGTAAGGGGCTTTCATATCAACATAAACCAATTATGTTTCAAATTAAAGGTATTCAAAATTTGTTCACCTTTATGAAAGGAATGCTTAGTTTTCAGAATTCTGTCATTGTTTCTTGGGATCAGTTCACTACAATTACTGTGATACCAAAGTTACATAGATTGTTTACATTTTCTGCTTTTACACAATAAAAAGTTATATTGTGGTACCATGTTAGCCAGAAAAATTGATGTAAATACTTTTATGCCCAAAAATGACAAAAGTATTCTCGGAGTGATAGCTTTATAGGCTAACCAGAAAAAAAAATATATATATGCAAGCTTTCAGAGCACACAGGCTCCTTCTTCAGGCATTATTACAAATGAATTGATAAGACAAAAGGCACAACATTTAAGAGATGTTACAGCAAGACATTTGTTCATGAGGTGTAAGGGGTGATGCCTCCTAATTAAACATTCCCACAGGCTTGCCATTTGCAACTAAAAACCCTAAATGTGATCTCTTTGACTTATCATGACTTTTTGGCCAGACACCACAAAGTGCCGCACAATATCAGTATAGAGGAAAGAAAAGCCATAAAATCTTTAAAAGTTAACAATAAAATCATCATCAAACCAGCAGACAAAGGAGGAGCTGTAGTTATCATGAACATGTAAGATTACATCCAGGAAGCACTCAGACAACTCTTGGATTTGAAATACTACACTCCACTTCATGAAGATCCCACCAAAAAATACACTGAAGAACTAACACATATCATCAATGGGTTTGATTGTACTTCATGGTCACTACTGGAACTAATACCAGATGATCACCAAACAGGTACATTCTGCATATTACCTAAAACACATAGAGAAGGTAATCCGGGGAGGCCAATCATCTCTGATATTGGGGCATTAACTGAGAATATCTCAGGCAGGGTGGAGAACATTCTGGAACCCTCAGTGAGGCACACATCCAGCTATATCCAGGACACCACGGATATCCTCTGCAGATTGCCAGCCCTGGGCCCACTTTTGGAGAACACAATACTAGCCACCATGAATGTAGAGTCTCTCTACCCCAACATTCCTTGTGAGAAAGGGATTGCGGCATGCAAATATTTCGTTAAAAAAAACAATCTGGCCACAGTACCAACTCTGCAATTTATTAGGTTTGTGCTCAATCACAACTATTTTGGGAATAATTTATACCTGCAGTCTTTGGCCAGCGCCAAGGGAAGCAAAATGTCCCCACAATATGCCAACCTATTAATGGCTGAACTAGAGGAGTTCTGTCCTCTTGCTCTATTAAACTTCTAGCATACTTATGCTACATTTATGATCTGCTAATAATCTGGATAGGCTCAAAAGATGATCTGCTCACCTTCCACAATAACTTCAACAAGTTGCACCCAACCATCAAGCTCACCCTCAACATCTCAAAGTCCCAAATACATTTTCTGGACACCACCATATACATCAAAGACAACACCATACAAATGTACTAGTGAGGAAGAGTGTAACCTTCCCCTGGGACTGAAGTAGTTAGAATTACATATTCACATAGTTAGGCACTCTCTGAACTGCTATTAGGTCAAGTTACGGGGTTAATTTCAGTGCGCAGTCAGTGGAGTAAGGGGGAAACACAGTGACAGGGATAGACATTGGGAATGTCTAGAGGTTAGATATAATTCCTTGTGGGGCTGCAGTACTTTTTATCAGCGACAAGATGCCACTGCTGGGCACAGTTGTCAGTGAGAGGCAAGGCAGTTCCTAAGCAGATGGCTTAGTGGGTGGAGCCTCTGGGTGTGCTAAAAATAGCTGCAACCATTATTTTTGAGTCAGTTGAAGCCCTGTCAGGGACGTGACAGGAACTCATACGTATGGACAGTCAGAAAAATTGTCTGCTAGGGTAGACGGGGGCTCTCTACCCTCAGAAAGTGAATCCGCAGTATGATTGTCTCCTCACGCAAGAGTTCCATTAGCCGGCCAGAGAAGCTCAACTGAGGTATTGAGGACCAGGGGCACTTCTAGTCTGAAGGTAGCAGAGGAAAATAGGACTCCAGAATAATCCATGAGGGAGATAAAGGATCTGGGCATACTGTCACTGGTGAGGAACCATCTGTTAGGCTAAGGAATAGAAACAGAGCGATGCTTCACCTAAAGAGGGCACCAGGGTTGAAGATGATTTTAGCACCTGTATGGGAGACAAGAACCTGTTGGGCCTTATCCAATTTACCAGACTGTAAATATTGTAATTACTCCTTTCCCCCAAGTAGAACTCCAGTTATGGTTAATAACTTTGTGTCCTCTGAAATTATTACTGCCCTGGTCCCAGAAGAGAAATGTCTGGAGACAGCCGTGACCGGATGGTGTGAAGTAAGTGAAGAATGTCACATGCACAGCCACACAACAGAGGGAGGACACAAATTGTCTGTAAGGTACCAAAGCGAGCAGGGGCCACAACTCGCCCATGACTACCTTGCTGGGGCACCTTACACAAACACCAATTTACCCTAAACCCACAGTACGTCCAACATATGTTAGATGGAACAGCTTTCATTCAAGACTAGGGATGAGCAAATATGTTCGAAATCCGATCTCAAATGTTAAATTCGACACAAATATGGCACATTCGGATTCGTGATTGGAAACGCAAAAATTTTTTATGTAAATTCGGGAAAATCTGTAACATTCGGCGAACAAGGGCGGGAAAATTATTGCGGTGCAACTACAGTGTTTTTAACAGTTTAGCTAGCATACTGCTTGTGTATGATGAGCGGGGGGACGTGTTTGATGAGTGGAGAGGCTGGGGAGAACTCAGAAGAGCTCACTTGTAATCTTTTTTTTTCCTGTAACTTTAAGTGTGCAAATCACGGCTAGCCAATCAGAGTGAAGAAAGCATCCACACTGTCCAGACAAAAGGGCTTCTGCCATTGGCTGCTGAAATCACATGTCCTCTCTATTAGAGATGAGCGTTGTTCTACTCGAACTGTTCGCCAATCTCAAATTCGAGCTGTTTTGGGCGGTGTTCGAGCCGTTCGGCGAACACGAACAATTTGAGAAAAATTCGGCTGTTCGAGGTTATGTTCGATAACTGTTCGTGCACCAAAATCATAACTGGATTTTTTCTCAGTAATGATGAAAATTAATGTTAATACGCAGTTTGAGTGTACAGCGGGGTGGGGGGAGGGGCAGGGGATGGATCTCTGCAGGAACAATGAAGATCTCCATTTTTTTTTCTCTTTCCCGCATTTACAGTGGGGAGGTGCAATCTGTCAGCCTATCAGCAGCGCACACACGGAGCGAAGTGCTTTTTTTCACACAAGCAAGGGCATGTGTCATTGGCAGTGTATGTCACATGTCCTTGCCCTATAAGACCAAGCAATTTTCCCCGTCGCCACCATCTTCTCACTGCTGCAGCTGCGTGTTAGACGGCACCGCTGTTGCTGTGTGCGCTATACCTTGTTAATTTCAAGCCAATTTTCGCACAAATATACAGATAGCTTGGGAGTAGGGAATAGTTGTGATTGCAGTCCTTTTAAGGACTAGGTTACAGCATTTCCTACGACTTTTATCAGGCAGGTCTGTGCTCTTAAATAGATAGGTTGTGGGAGTAAAGACTAATTGTAATTGGAGTCCTTTTCAGGACTAGGTTACATCAGTTCCTATCAGTTTTTGCCAGGCAGGTCTGTGCCAGTGCTGTGCAAGTTTTTTTCACAGCATTTGGCTGAATCTAGCAAAGCTAATCCTTTTTGGCCTATTGCAGAGTGTGTTAGTCAGTGGAGTAGCCTATCTGTGTCGCAAGATATACCACCTGTGTATAGAATACCAATTTTTTTACTGCACCTAGTGAAGTAAAATCTTTTGGGCATAGCATCATTCTATTAGTCCATCTATACTGACCTCCATCAGGTTGCAAACTGAATCTAATTTTTTTCTGCATCTAGCTCTGAAAAAATATTTGGCCTTCTAGCAGTGTGTCGGACTTTCTCTATTAGTCCATCTATACTGACCTCCATCAGGTTGCAAATTCAAAATAATTTTTATCTGCATCTACAGTACCTCTGAAAAAATATTTGGGCTTCTAGCTGTGTGTGGGACTTGTTGTATTAGTCCATCTATACTGACCTCCATCAGGTTGCAAACTGAATATATTTTTTTCTGCATCTACCTCTGAAAAAATATTGGGCTTCTAGCTGTGTGTGGGACTTGTTGTATTAGTCCATCTATACTGACCTCCATCAGGTTGCAAACTGAATATAATTTTTTTCTGCATCTAGCTCTGAAAAAATATTTGGCCTTCTAGTAGTGTGTCGGACTTTCTCTATTAGTCCATCTATACTGACCTCCATCAGGTTGCAAATTAAAAATAATTTTTATCTGCATCTACAGTACCTCTGAAAAAATATTTGGCCTTCTAGCAGTGTGTCGGACTTTCTCTATTAGTCCATCTATACTGACCTCCATCAGGTTGCAAATTCAAAATAATTTTTATCTGCATCTACAGTACCTCTGAAAAAATATTTGGGCTTCTAACTGTGTGTGGGACTTGTTGTATTAGTCCATCTATACTGACCTCCATCAGGTTGCAAACTGAATATATTTTTTTCTGCATCTACCTCTGAAAAAAATATTGGGCTTCTAGCTGTGTGTGGGTCTTGTTCTATTAATCCATCTATACTGACCTCCATCAGGTTGCAAACTGAATATAATTTTTTTCTGCATCTAGCTCTGAAAAAATATTTGGCCTTCTAGTAGTGTGTCGGACTTTCTCTATTAGTCCATCTATACTGACCTCCATCAGGTTGCAAATTAAAAATAATTTTTATCTGCATCTACAGTACCTCTGAAAAAATATTTGGGCTTCTAGCTGTGTGTGGGACTTGTTGTATTAGTCCATCTATACTGACCTCCATCAGGTTGCAAACTGAATATATTTTTTTCTGCATCTACCTCTGAAAAAATATTGGGCTTCTAGCTGTGTGTGGGACTTGTTGTATTAGTCCATCTATACTGACCTCCATCAGGTTGCAAATTGAATATAATTTTTTTCTGCATCTAGCTCTGAAAAAATATTTGGCCTTCTAGTAGTGTGTCGGACTTTCTCTATTCGTCCATCTATACTGACCTCCATCAGGTTGCAAATTAAAAATAATTTTTACCTGCATCTACAGTACCTCTTAAAAAATATTTGGCCTTCTAGCAGTGTGTCGGACTTTCTCTATTAGTCCATCTATACTGACCTCCATCAGGTTGCAAATACAAAATAATTTTTATCTGCATCTACAGTACCTCTGAAAAAATATTTGGCCTTCTAGCAGTGTGTCGGACTTTCTCTATTAGTCCATCTATACTGACCTCCATCAGGTTGCAAATTCAAAATAATTTTTATCTGCATCTACAGTACCTCTGAAAAAATATTGGGCTTCTAGCTGTGTGTGGGACTTGTTGTATTAGTCCATCTATACTGACCTCCATCAGGTTGCAAACTGAATATATTTTTTTCTGCATCTACCTCTGAAAAAATATTGGGCTTCCAGCTGTGTGTGGGTCTTGTTCTATTAATCCATCTATACAGACCTCCATCAGGTTGCAAACTGAATCTAATTTTTTTCTGCATCTAGCTCTGAAAAAATATTTGGCCTTCTAGCAGTGTGTCGGACTTTCTCTATTAGTCCATCTATACTGACCTCCATCAGGTTGCAAATTAAAAATAATTTTTATCTGCATCTACAGTACCTCTGAAAAAATATTTGGCCTTCTAGCAGTGTGTCGGACTTTCTCTATTAGTCCATCTATACTGACCTCCATCAGGTTGCAAATTCAAAATAATTTTTATCTGCATCTACAGTACCTCTGAAAAAATATTGGGCTTCTAGCTGTGTGTGGGACTTGTTGTATTAGTCCATCTATACTGATCTCCATCAGGTTGCAAACTGAATATATTTTTTTCTGCATCTACCTCTGAAAAAATATTGGGCTTCTAGCTGTGTGTGGGTCTTGTTCTATTAATCCATCTATACAGACCTCCATCAGGTTGCAAACTGAATCTAATTTTTTTCTGAATCTAGCTCTGAAAAAATATTTGGCCTTCTAGCAGTGTGTCGGACTTTCTCTATTAGTCCATCTATACTGACCTCCATCAGGTTGCAAATTAAAAATAATTTTTATCTGCATCTACAGTACCTCTGAAAAAATATTTGGGCTTCTAGCTGTGTGTGGGACTTGTTGTATTAGTCCATCTATACTGACCTCCATCAGGTTGCAAACTGAATATATTTTTTTCTGCATCTACCTCTGAAAAAATATTGGGCTTCTAGCTGTGTGTGGGACTTGTTGTATTAGTCCATCTATACTGACCTCCATCAGGTTGCAAATTGAATATAATTTTTTTCTGCATCTAACCCAGCCAATAGTTTTGGCCTAATACCACAGTTTGGCCACTCAGCTCTGCTCGGTTACCATCCATTGTTTTTTTGTGCAAACAACTCCAGAGTTGTGAATTAGTTAACCACCAAAATGAGTGGAAAAAGGCCTGCTGCTGGTGGAAAGGGGAATAGGCGTGTTGGGAAGGGGAAAAAAGGTTGTGTCCGTGGGGTAGGTGTTAAAGCAACAGTAACATCTGCAGAAGAAAGACCATCTTCCAGCCAAACTAAAATGTCTACTTCTTTTAGCGGACAATGTGATAAGATCCCTTTCTTACGGCCACGCCAATCGCTACAAATTCCAGATGAGGCACAAAAACAGCAGGTGCTTCAACGGATATCAAGTGCTCCTTTAAGTGGGCTCTCCTCCACATCAACTTCAACATCACAAATACTCCAGTCCTCAAAGGTGTCACCCAAATCGCACTTGCTTCCTCACAGCTCCCAAATCTCCAGCTGCCCGTCTGAGTATGAGGTAGAACAGATGGTTGAGTCTGCAGAGCTGTTTACTCATACTATAGCCTGGGAATCAGAGGTCGACTCCAATGCTTCTGTGAATCCAGACGAGGAAATGATCTGCACTGATGCCCAGAATCTTTATGAGTCGGATCCAGGACCAGACGCAGAAGGTTCTGACCATAATGTAGACCCTCATTCCCAAACTGTAACTCCTGTTGGTGGAGACAATGAGGAAGACGATGATAAGACTCAAATACCTGATTGGAGCGACAACTTTAGTTTTTTGTCAGGGCAGGAACAGGTTGGTTCTGAGGACGACGGGTGTGATAACACACAGAGTGATGATGATGAGGTTGGAGATCCCACTTACTGTCAACCCACAGTCAGCCAAGAGATGAGGTCAGCAGAGGAGGTGGAGGAAGATGCTAGTGACGACGAGGTCAGGTTGCGCCTTCCTGGACAGAGACGTAGTACTGGAAGCACGTCAACAACTGCATCCTCAAACACAACTCTGCCTCTCACCACAAGTCGTGGTGGCTCTTCAGGTCGCATGGGTGCTAAGCCTTGCATAGCCTGGGCATTTTTTCAGATCGATAAAGATGACCCAACTCGTGTTATCTGTAACATTTGTCAGCAAAAGCTAAGTAGAGGCCAAAAAATACATAGTTTGAGTACTTCATGCATGAACCGGCACATGGACATGAAGCATAAGTTGCAGTGGGAAGCTCAGTGTGCTACAATGCGGCCTAGCCGGCCAGGCCAACCACCATCTGCCATATCTTGCTTATCCGCGGCCTCTTCATCCTCTGTGACTGGGGGGACAGCAGTCACACCTGTTTTGGGGCGCAGACCTGCCACCTCTTTACCCGCAACAGCCAGCGTGATTGGCAGGTCATCATTTTCTTTGGAGGTGGTAACACCAGCTGGTGTTGAGTCCTGTCCGACATCGATAGCACCACCTTTGGATCAAGGCAACCTAACATGTCCGCCTGCATCTTCCTCACAGACCGGCAGTTTGCCGGGGACACCCTTATCAACCCCGTCTAAGCACAATAGCCAGCCCTCGGTCCCTCAGATGTGGACAAGTAAAAGACCATTTCCTCCTAGCCATGAGAAAGCTAAGAGGTTGAATTTCACCATCTGCAAGCTCTTGGCTACAGAAATGCTGCCTTTCCGCCTGGTGGACACAGAGGATTTTCGAGACCTTATGTCCGTCGCAGTGCCCCAGTACCAGATGCCCAGTCGGCACTACTTCTCAAAGAAAGGTGTGCCTGCGCTCCACCAGCATGTCGCACACAACATCACCGCTTCTTTGAGAAACTCTGTGTGTGACAGGGTGCATTTCACCACAGACACTTGGACGAGTAGGCATGGACAGGGGCGTTACATGTCGCTGACTGGGCACTGGGTAACTATGGTGACAGCAGGACAAGGGGCTGCTGTCCAAGTCTTGCCGTCCCCACGAGTTGTGCGTCAATCCTCTTTATGTCAAAGTTCCTCCACTGCTTCTGCCTCCTCAACCTCCTCTCGGTCTTCCACCTGCACCCAAAGCCTATCTGGTCATGCCACAAGCTTTCTAACTGCGCAGAAGGGATCCTGCACACCTCCTTACTATGCTGGCAGTAGGGCTCAACGTCATCAGGCGGTTTTTACTTTGAAATGTCTGGGAAATGTGAGTCACACAGCTGAGGAGTTGTGGTCAGCTCTGGAGAACCAATTTCATGAATGGTTGTCTCCACTGGACCTGAAACCAGGGAAGGCCGTGTGCGACAATGCTGCAAACCTGGGTGCGGCCCTTCGCCGGGGCAATGTCACACACGTGCCTTGTATGGCTCACGTGTTGAACCTGGTTGTCCAGCAATTTTTAGCCCACTATCCCAGACTAGATGGCCTTCTGCAGAGGGCACGGTCGCTGTGTGCTCACTTCCGCCATTCGCATCCCGCAGCTCAGCGACTTACATCTCTACAGAAGTCGTTGGGCCTGCCACTTCACCGGCTAAAATGCGATGTGCCTACCCGGTGGAATTCAACTCTGCACATGTTGCAGCGACTGTGGCAGCACCGACAAGCCCTGGTGCAATACGTTCTGACGTATAGCCTGGGCCAACGAGATTCAGAGGTGGGGCAAATCACGCTGGAGGAGTGGTCTCAGATCAGGGACCTATGCACCCTTCTGCACAGTTTTGAAATGGCGACGAAGATGTTTAGTGCTGACGATGCCATTATCAGCATGACTATTCCGGTGATTTACATGCTGGAGCACATGTTAAACAGAATTCGGAGTCAGGTGGTGGCACAAGAGGAGGTGGAGGAAGTAGAGGAGGAGGAGTTGTATGCGGAAGGGCTAACATCTGCAAGGTCCAGACGGTCGGCAGCACCAAGGCGGCAGGCATGTGAGGGTGGGGGAGATGGTTTTACCAGGGCGCATGGTAGCAGCCAAACTAGTGAGGAAGGTGCAGGAGCCCAGGAAGAAGTGTAGGACGAACTGATGGAAGACTCATCAGATGAGGGAGACCTTGATCACATTTCTGTTGTGCGAGGTTGGGGGGAGAGGACAGAGGAAGGAAGCATGATTGTTACCTCGCCACCAACACAACAGGGACTTGGTGCTCCTGGATGCGCAACACACATGAGTGCCTTCTTGCTGCACTACCTGCAACATGACCCTCGAATTGTGAGAATTAGAAATAATCCTGACTACTGGGTTGCCACACTGTTAGATCCCCGGTACAAAAGTAAATTTGCAGAAATTATTCCTGCCATAGAAAGGGATGCACGCATGCAGGAGTATCAGCAGAGACTGTTGCAGAATCTTACATGTGCTTTTCCACAAAATACCAGTGGTGCACGTAGTGAATCTCACAGTTCCAACTTGCCAACCGTGGGACCGTCAAGTGTTCAGCACTCAAACCGTAACAGAACCACAGTATCTGCTGGTAACATCAATTTTGCGGAATTATTTCACCACTTTTTTAGTCCATCCTTTGCAAGGCCACAGGAGACAAGAAGTCTGACACATAGTCAACGCCTAGAGACGATGGTACAGGAGTATCTCCAAGTAAACATTGAAGCCACGACTGTGTCACTGGACCATTGCTCTTTTTGGGCTTCCAATCTGGATAAATGGCCGGAGCTAGCCACTTACGCCTTGGAGATCTTTTCATGCCCCGCAGCCAGCGTTCTGTCTGAACGTGTGTTCAGCGCTGCTGGTGGTGTGCTGACAGATAAGCGCACGCGGCTCTCCACTGATAATGTAGACAGACTCACGTTCATAAAGATGAACAAATCATGGATCCGAAACGACTTTTCTACCCCTGTGTCATCCTGGGGAGAGTAAAAGCTTGATGATTGGTTAAAATCACCCTACCAACCGTTTTAAGCTTTCAAATTACTAATCATGTTTATCTGTATCTTGACTGGAAAATAATTTGGGCTTTGTAGCAGTGTGCAGCACTCATCCTATTAGGCCATCTATAATAAGCTCCACCAGATTTAAAATTAAAAATAATTTTTAGCTGCATCTAGCCCGGAAAATAATTTTGGGGCTCCGAGATGCGCAAGACACATAAGTGCCTTCTTGCTGCACTACCTGCAGCATGACCCTCATATTGTCAGAATTCGAAGTAATCATGACTACTGGGTTGCCACACTCTTAGATCCCCCAAACTTTTCGATCAACCTTTTCATTTTAATAAAGACCAAAAAAATGGTCATTTTTGAAATTATAAGCATTAGCAGGTTGTTAGAAACTGAAATCAAACAGTTTTCAACTCAAAACTTTATTGTAGGTGATGTTACATTTTCACATAGGACCCCTTGTTCGAAAGGAGCTTCTGAACTCTCTCGTCCATTGAATTTGTCAGGTTTTGGATGGTTTCTGCTTCAGTTGTTTTGCATGAGGACAGAATACCCTCCCAGAGCTGTTGCTTAGATGTGAACTGCCTCCCGCCATCATAGACACTCCTTTTAATGATGCTCCAATGGTTCTGAATGGGGTAGAGGTCAGGGGAGCATGGGGGTCACACCATAAGTTTGTCCCCTTTTATGCCCATATCAGCCAGAGATGCAGATGTTTTATGTGCAGCATGAGATGGTGCATTATCATGCAGAAAAATGATCTTGCTGTGAAATACACGGTTCTTCTTCTTGAACCATGGCAGGAAGTGCTGTTTGAGAAAATCCACATACATTATGGAGTTCATCTTTAGCGCCTTCAGGGATCCTAAAGGGGCCGACAATCTCTCTCCCCATGATTCCAGCCCAAAACATTACTCCACCTCCTCCTTGTTGGCGCTGTAGCCGTGTTTGCGTGGGGTGTCCATCAACCAGCCATCCTCCACTCCATCCATCTGGACCATCGAGCGCTGCACGGCACTCATCCGTGAACAAAACAGTTTTGAAATCAGTCTTCATGTAATGTTTGGCCCACTGGAGCCGTTTCTGCTTGTGTGAATTGGATAGAGGAGGTCGATAGGATGGCGTATGCACAGCTGCAAACCTCTGAAGGACCCTGCATCTTGTTGTTCGGGGGACGTTGGAGGCACCAGCAGCTTCAAAAACTTGTCTGCTGCTATGACAAGGCTTTCTTGCCGCTGCTCTTTTAACCTGACGTAATTGCCTGTAGGAAAGAGTCCTCAATTTGCCCTTATCAGCACGCACACGTGTGTACTGTGAATCAGCTACATACTTCTTGATTGCCAAGACACTTCATCCTGATCATCGCACAATGTTGATTGTAGTCATGCCTTGACCTAAACACTCCACAATTTGTTGCTTCTCAGCAGCCGACACATCCTTTTTCTTTCCCATTTTGGCAGAAAATGTAGGCTGCTTAATAATGTGAGAGAGCCTTCTTAAGTAGTCTTGCCTTTCATTGGACACACCTGCCAAACTAATTAGCACAGGTGTCTGCAATTGCTTACAGTGATATAAAGAGCCCTGACACACATCACCATCAATGAGTTTAACTGACAAACAAACAAATTCTTCCCTTATCACTCCTAAACACTTTTTGCATAATAATTTGGAACGCAGTGTACATGTGCTTTTCCACAAAACACCAGTGGTTCACGTAGTGAATCTTACAGTTCTAACTTGCCAACCATGGTCTGTATGGAATTGTTCAATAAAGGGCCCAAAATTAAGATAACATAGATGGGAGAGGTCTCTATGAATAGGAATTCCTAAGTATTTGATACCCTGTGAGGGCCAGGCAAAGGGAAAGTTGGACTGGATGGAATCCTATATGGATTTGGGGAGGGAGACATCGAGGGCCTCAGACTTCGCTGCATTGATTTTAAAATTTTACCATGTAACAAAGTGATCTATTTCAGCCATAACAGCAGGGATGGATATATGTGATTGAGTGATATATACTAGGACATCATCAGCAAATAGAGAGCACTTGTACTCGGTGCCTCCCACCTCAATCCACCTAATATTGGGGTTATGGCGAGTTGATGAGAGCAGGTGCTCCGTCACTAGGATGTATAAGAGAGGGGACAGAGGACATCCCTGCCTTGTCCCATTGGTGATTGTGAAAGGTGATGAAAATGTTCTGACGCACCCCCTGGGCCTTGGGACACCCGGAGCCGGACCCTTTTTGGTGGATGCTGGTGGTTGTAGTCTTCGTGGCGGCGACCCGGTTCCGTGGCTCAGGGCGGTCAAACCAGTGGCGGAACTATTTATGTGGTTTTGATGTTTAAATGTCCGACTACGCCACCCGTGGATTGCGGTCAGAGTGAACCGCCGCTACAGGGCAGACCGCTGAGGCTGGTGTTGTGGGTGCAGCAGAGCGTAGCATAACTCCCCACGGGAGGAGTATAGCCTCAGGGCAGTGTATGCGGAGGATGGGGGTGATGGTGCAGGGCAGCAGCAGTAACGACACGGAGTCAGTGATGCAGTCCAGGGCCTTTACTCACAGTTCTTATTATCCAGACCACGTCTGCAGGTAACGGCTGCCCACGTCGTACTC
This sequence comes from Phyllobates terribilis, assembly GCF_046119375.1. Lineage (NCBI taxonomy): Eukaryota > Metazoa > Chordata > Amphibia > Anura > Dendrobatidae > Phyllobates > Phyllobates terribilis. The sequence goes on from NW_027362769.1 coordinate 20,910,595, forward strand.
ATCAGGTGAGGGGCTCAGACAACTCCCAGATAACTTTGGAGCACTTCACAGGACCCCCTTTGTGTGTCCTTTGTCTGGCCTTTCTTACCAACACTTCTGTCCGGCTGCCTCGGGCCTCCTCTTGGTAAACTTGGCGCCAGTTTCCCTGACCCTATGTGGTGCCTTCCTAGCGGGTGTAGCGAGGGGCTGCGCCACATAAAATGTCAGAGCCTCTGGTTTCTAGCTGAGGGTCGTTTCCTGCCTCCACTAGTTCGGGGACCGGTCTCCCCCTTTGGCCTGACCCCTCCACGCAGGTGGATTCGGGCGTGCGGTGGCGACTCGCCCGTCCGCACCCCTGGGATCCCTTCATTCCTCGTTCCTGGAGCCTTCTCCGCTCCTCTTCCTTCCTTCTCCCTCTTCCAGGCCTGGGCCTCTGTTACTAGGCCCGCCTCCGGAGCAGAGCTCATGCAGAGCCCCTACTCCCTGCCACTTCTGCTCAGACTTCTCTGCACTGAACTAAGATGGTGCCCACCTTTTATACTCCCTTCTCAATGCACCCAGGAACTGCTTCCTCCCTGCTCCTGCACTACAGTGTTCCCCTTCCTCAGTGTTCCCTCCCCCCACTCCAGCCAGGGACAGGGACTGTCGTGCCCATCTCAGGGGCATATTGGTCGCCCTGCCCCACGGCAATGTGGTGTAATGCATGCAGGTGTCGGGTCCTGATCCACACTCCATCCTTACCTGAGAGTGAGATATCACACCTCTGGGTGAGGTGCAATACGTCTGTAGCAACCGAGCCCTCAGGGTGCTACAGTTCCATTTATCTTCAGCCTAGGTGACGTATTGCGATACAGGGCCGTGATTTTGGCTATAAAAGGGTCCCCTAGACCCCTACCCCAAGCTTTTTAAGAGAATCATATATGGCGTGCCAGGAGACTCTATGGAATGCTTTCTCAGCATCCAACGAGAGTATCTAATTACAAATTTTTAACTGCATCTAGCCCAGGAAATACTTTGTGCCTAGTAGCAGTGTCTGCTAGTCAGCGGATTATCCCGGCTGTTAAGCAAGCTACACCACCTGTAGTTTAGACACTTAATTTTTTCAAAGGAAATGCTTCGGGACCATGGGATACTTAGTGAAGAGCATCAGGAGGCACCCCAAGGCATAGGGGCTGGGACTGGCAGTAGGATGCCTTGCGGTGGACAGCCGAGCTCGATCCTTATAAAAGCTTTTTAACTGCAGCAGCTTTAGTGGACGCTACTGGAGATGGAATTACCGCGGCTGCTGGCATGAGACTTGCCCTCCAATAGATCCTTGTAAATGGATTTAAAGTGTATTCATTCAAATTAGAGAGACAATTTAAATTAAAAAGCTTAGAGCTGCCTCCACCACAGAGGGGCTCGCTCGACCCACCAGCGGACAGGCACCAGTATTGGGAGAGGGGGGCTGGCCGTCAGGGTTCACCGCGGCTCTGGCACAAACCCGGCGACACGGAGGTGGCACGGGCAGGAGCGGACTGGCCGTGTCGGCTTCTCACTTTTTGGATTTTAGAAGGGCATGACATGCCTATATCTGTGTCTCCCCCTCCTTTTACTCCTCCACCTCTTTTATTTTCGCATGACTATATGTACTTGTCACTTTTCCATGTGTTAGTTATGTCTTCTGAGCAGTTTGTCAGCTTTTGGACACCTTTGAAGGTGTTTTCTATGTGTTTCTATGTGTTTTTGTTTGCCTGCCATTGGTTTTAACGGTGTTCGAAGGTGTTCGACGAACAGTTCGACGAACAGTTCGGCGAACACACGGGTGTTCGACGAACCGAACCGAACTCGAACACTACGGGGGTGGCTCAATACTACTCTCTATATAAAGATCGGCTATGTTACCTCAGCACCATTTTATGCAGGTCACTGCTCACAGACACTGCTGCTGAGTGTGCATTCAGTAGGGGACATCTCAGTTTGAAATTGTTCGTAGCATATCTCCTATGTTATTCAGGCCTCATCCACACTAAAAAAATACTTTCTTCTGTTCCTAACATTATACAGCAGGGGACATGTCAGTTGGAAATAGTTTTTAAAATATCTAGTATGTTATAAAAGCTTCAACCACACTAAAAATTACTTTCTTCTGATCCTAACGTTATACAGCAAGCCATATCTTACCTTGTCATTTAGTGCTGCTGAAATTCAGCTGTGTGCAGAGCTGTTGCAGAGGAAAAAAATCTATTTTTTTTTTGCTAATAGCGTGCTCCTACCACACTATCTGAGCAACATGAGTGTGAAAAAGAGAGGTTGTGTTGGAAGGGGGAATAGGCTTGGTCTTCAAGGTATACGTGGGGTAGGTGGTAATATTAGTGAAAGCACTAGTGAACCAACACCGTCATGTCCTATCTGAAGACAACTGACAACTTCTGCTACTGGACGGGCTACTCCTCTCTTTTTCTTTGGGAGCCGCAGCGCGATACGCTTTGCTGATAAGGGTCAGAAAGAGCAGATGCTCCAGTGGATGGCGAGCGCTGCTTCAAGTGGCCTCTCCTCTTATTCATCCACCTCAACATCACACACAGTACAGTCCACAGAAATGGCACCCCAATTACCCTTGTTTTCCCCACATCACAACTGTCCAACTGCCCAACTGACTGTAGAGAACTACAAATGGGCAAGTCTGTAGAACTGTAGAACTGCCCCAAATTTTTTTAGGTTGGATTCGGGACAGGATGAAGAAGGGTCTGAGCAGGTTCATGACCCTCATCACCAGACGCTAACCACCAGGGAGGTGATCCTGATGAGACTCATATACCTGAGGCTCATGTGGACTGTACAGTGCTGTCAGGGCAAAAAGAAAAGAAGGGTCACTTTGATGGCGAGGAATGGGATAACACATTGGATGATAATGAGGTTGAAGATGCTATCTCGTGTGAACCCAGAGTCACGCAGCCGAGTAACTCATCTGAGGACGTGGAGGAGGATGACAAGGAGGTTACCTTTCGCCCTACGGTGCAGACACGGAGTGATGCAAGCACGAGGAGCACTGCATCCTTAGCCACAACTATGGCTGTGGCCAGCAGTGGTCGCAGGTCTGCAGCTCGCAGGGGTGGCAAGGGTTGCCTAGCCTGGGCCTTTTTTGTCACCGCAAAGGATGAGCTAACTCACATTATCTGCAAATTTTGCAAGAAAATACCCAGTAGAGGGAAAAAGTGCAATAATTTGACTACTACATGCATGAACCTTCACATGCACAATCAACATGCGCTACTCTGGCAATCTTACTGCGCTGAAATGTGGACCAGCGGACCTCAACAACCATCAGCTGCCCAATCAACTGCATCCGCTGCTTCTTCCTCCTCCTCTATTACCGTGCCAAGTATTGTCACGCAGGTCTCCCACAGCAGAACCTCCGGTTCTCTACCCACTCCAGTCAGTCTGAGTGAGAGCCCGTCAGCTGTAACGGAAGCAGACATGCTTGCTATGTTTGTTTCACTGAGCACACTACATGTTTCTCAATCCAGTGTAACATCTATGCCTGCACCTTACTCACGGTCCAGCAGTTTGTCCGGTTCACCGTACTCCACCCTCTCTCAACACTGCAGCCAGCCCTCGGTCCTGCAGTTGTGGTCACGTAAAAAATTGTTTCATCCTACACATGACAAAGCTAAGAGGTTGAACTCCACCATCTCCAATCTGTTGGCCACGGAAATACTGCCTTTCTGCCTGGTAGATACAGACGGTTTCCGAAAGCTGATGGCTGACGCAGTCCCTCAGTACCAGTTGCCTAGTCGCCATTACTTCTCAAAGAAAGCTGTGCCTGAGCTACACCAGCATGTCGCAGACAACATCAGCCATTCCTTGACTAAATCTATGTCTGCCAGGGTGCATTTCACCACAGACACCTGGACAAGTAATCATGGACAAGTGCGTTACATCCTGCTGACTGGGCACTGGGTGACTCTGGTGGCTGTGGGGGCAGGCGGGGAAGGGACTGCTCCACAAATCTTGGAATCTCCAACGCTTGCAGAACAAACCTCTGTATTTCACACTTCCTCCTCTGCTTCTGCCTCCTCCAGCTCCTCTAGGGCCTCCACCTGCGCACTCAACCTCTGCCTTAACGAGATATGCATTCCAACAGTGCAGAGTGAATCCACACCACCTCTGTACTGCTCAACCAGGGCTCACCGCCATCAGGCAATCTTAAAATTAATATGCCTTAGAGATCACCGTTATACAGCTGAAGAGCTGTCTCCGCTGAACCTGGAGTCAGGGAAGGCCGTGTGCGATAACAGTGATGAGGCGAGCTCACACACGTGCCTTGCATGGCTCACATCCGCAATCTGGTGGTACAGTGATTTCTCTGCCACTATCCCGGCCTGGATGAGCTGCTTCAGAAAGCACAGAAGCTGTGTGCTCACTTCTGCCGTTTGCACCCCTCATGTCATTGACTTGCATCGGTACAGAGGTCTTTGTGCATGCCAATTAACAGGTTGATATGCGATGTGCTGACGTGGTGGAATTTCACTCTGCACATGTTGCAGCGACTTAAGCAGCAGAAACAAGCCCTGACGCAGTATATCATGTCGTATAGCCTTGCCAACGCAGTACGGACGTGGGGCACAGATTAAGGACCTCTGCACCCTTCTGCACAGTTTTGAAATGGCTACTAAAATGGTTAGTGCTGACGATGTCATCATCAGCATCACTATTACGGTCATCTACATGCTGGAGCAGACTTTGAATAACCAGCGGCAGGAGGTGGTGGTCCCAGAAGAAGAGGAGGATGTGGAAGGGATAAGAATGTCTTAAATTTCGAGATTGTCGTCACAAAGGCGGATGCCAAGTGAAGGTGGATTACTGCTATCGAGGGGGGTTGGTGATACCTGAAAAACTGTTAGTGAAGGTGCAAGAGCCAGGGAACAAAGGGAGAAGGAAGAGGTGATGGGCGAACAACAGTCAGAAGATGAAGAGGATAATCATCCTCTCTCTGTTGATCGTGGTTGGCAGGAGGGGACGGAGGAAACAAGCACCAGTGTTATGCAGCCATCAATACAGCCTGTTTTTGGACTTCCTGGAAATGCCCGACATATGAGTGCCTTCTTGATGCACTATCTGCAACATGACCTCCGTATAGTTATGATTCGAAATAATGATGACTACTGGGTTGCCACTCTGTTAGATCCACGTTATAAGAGTAAATTTTGCCAGATGCTTTCTCCCCTGGAAAGGGACCCGCTAATGCTGGAGTATCAAAACAAGCTTTTAAGCAACCTTAAGAGAGGTTTTACCCAAAGATAGCAGTGAGACACACAGTGTGCATTGCAGTGTAGTCTTTCAGTTCGTTAACGCCAAGACATTAGCTGTAGCAGCGTAAGTGGCAGAAGCAATTTCTGTGAGTCCTTTCATACATTTTTTACAACAGCTCGTGCACCAGCACAACAGAGGACAAGTCTGACACTTGGTGAAGGACTGGAGAGGATGGTGGAGGAGTATCTAGAGCTCAATATGAATACCATCAGATATGAGTGTTTAGCCTGTGCATGGACGAACCTTCAGACGGACCCCACAATCTTGAAATTTCTACCAGATTCCCCTAGCATAACAATTAGACATTCGCAAAATCTACCTGATCACCTTATACATAGTCACTACCTGTACGAGTGCGCATCGCAGCTCTCTCCATGGCTCCCGGCTCTCGGCATATACCCGCCAGGACCTTCCGGGATGACATGGTCTCCTCGTGACCCGGAGGCGGTCTCTCAGATGCCGACGCCGCAGTTCGTCCAGACAGTGGCGATGCTGCACGCGTTACTAAAGGTGCTACACAAGCTGATTGGTGGACTTTTATTTAAATAGTCGTCTGATCCACTCTGACACCGCACCCTGACGAAGGTACGCCAAAACGCGCATACGGGTGGATGTGCGCCCACCCAAGGTGTGTGTTTAATCACATGCTTTCCTCCCAGCAGGTACTTGACATGTAAGCTATAATAGTTTTTTTTGGTACCACCAATTACTGTTCGTTCCCTGCTAGCTGGGATTTTGATATGGGCATACCAACTTTCACCATAGGTGCCGTAAATATTTGAGGGAGTGATTAGGTTAAATTGAATACTCATAGTTTACCATACCTCATACACAGCTTTGGGTTGCGCAGTACGTCCTTTTTGTCTTTATTTGCTCACTATATTACCATTAGTTCTATTACACTATGTGTAATTAATATTTTCAATAAAGATTATATTTTTAGAAGTTTTGTATTGTGATGGGGATTCTTCGTTTTTCTCTTATATTTTTTTTTCTACTGGTTGGCTGTAGTGGAAGAGGTTTTAGTCTCCATTATACTACTTCTAGTCTAGTTAAATTGATGCCACTTCAGTGGTGTTAGGCCCTAATTTAGGCTGGGTTGCCTTTAGTGGAAAAGGTATCGTTCCTAATTCTACAATTTCTACTGTACTGAAATTGATGTCACTTTGCTGGTGTCTGCCACTAATTTTTGTAAATGTGGAGAATCCTGATTGGGTCTCCATCTATTGGATTGGCTGTAGTGGAAGAGGTTTTGTTCTCCATTAAACTACTTCTACTCTGGTGAAATTGATGCCAATTTGGTGGTGTTAGGCCCTAATTTAGGGAAATGTGAACACTCCTGATTGAGTCTCCATTAGTGTTGAGCCACCCCCGTAGTGGTCGAGTTCGGTTCGGTTCGTCGAACACCCGTATGTTCGCCGAACTGTTTGTCGAACTGTTCATCGAACACCTTCGAACACCATTAAAACCAATGGCAGGCAAACAAAAACACATAGAAATACATAGAAAACACCTTCAAAGGTGTCCAAAAGCTGACAAACTGCTCAGAAAACACAACTAACACATGGAAAAGTGACAAGTACATATAGTCATGCGAAAAGAAAAGAGGTGGAGGAGTAAAAGGAGGGGGAGACACAGATATAGGCATGTCATGCCCTTCTAAAACCAAAAAAGTGCGAAGCTGACACGGCCAGTCCGTTCTTGCCCGTGCGACCTCCGTGTCGCCGGGTTTGTGCCAGAGCCGCGGTGGACCCTGACGGCCAGCCCCCCTCTCCCAATACTGGTGCCTGTCCGCTGGTGGGTCGAGCGAGCCCCCCTGTGGTGGAGGCAGGTCTAAGCTTTTTAATTTAAATTGTCTCTCTAATTTGAATGAATACACTTTATATCCTTTTACAAGGATCTATTGGAGGGCAAGTCTCATGCCAGCAGCCGCGTAATTCCAGCTCCAGTAGCGTCCACTAAAGCTGCTGCAGTTAAAAAGCTTTTATAAGGATCGAGCTCGGCGGTCCACCGCAAGGCGTCCTACCGCCTGTCCCAGCCCCTATGCCTTGGGGTGTCTCCCCGATGCTCTTCACTGAGTGTCCCTGGGGCCTGAACCATTTCCTTTGAAAAAATTAAGTGTCCAAACTACAGGTGGGAAAATCCGCTGACTAGCAGACACTGCTACTAGGCACAAAGTATTTCCTGGGCTAGATGCAGTTAAAAATTTGTAATTAGATACTCTCGTTGGATGCTGAGAAAGCACTCCATGGAGTCTCCTAGCACGCCATATATTATTCCCTTAAAAAGCTTGGGGTAGGGGTCTAGGGGACCCTTTTATAGGCAAAATTACGACCCTGTATCGCAATACGTCACCTAGGCTGAAGATAAATGGAACATTTTCATCACCTTTCATAATCACCAATGGGACAAGGCAAGGATGTCCTCTGTCCCCTCTCTTATACATCCTACTGACGGAGCACCTGCTCTCATCAATTCGCCATAACCCCAATATTAGGTGGATTGAGGTGGGAGGCACCGAGTACAAGTGCTCTGCATTTGCTGATGATGTCCTAGTATATATCACTCAATCACATATATCCATCCCTGCTGTTATGGCTGAAATAGATCACTTTGTTACATGGTCAAATTTTAAAATCAATGCAGCGAAGTCTGAGGCCCTCGATGTCTCCCTCCCCAAATCCATACAGGATTCCATCCAGTCCAACTTTCCCTTTGCCTGGCCCTCACAGGGTATCAGATACTTAGGAATTCCTATTCATAGAGACCTCTCCCATCTATGTTATCTTAATTTTGGGCCCTTTATTGAACAACTCCATACAGACCATGGTTGGCAAGTTAGAACTGTAAGATTCACTACGTGAACCACTGGTGTTTTGTGGAAAAGCACATGTACACTGTGTTCCAAATTATTATGCAAAAAGTGTTTAGGAGTGATAAGGGAAGAATTTGCTTGTTTGTCAGTTAATCTCATTGATGGTGATGTGTGTCAGGGCTCTTTATATCACTGTAAGCAATTGCAGACACCTGTGCTAATTAGTTTGGCAGGTGTGTCCAATGAAAGGCAAGACTAAAAAAGGATGTGTCGGCTGCTGAGAAGCAACAAATTGTGGAGTGTTTAGGTCAAGGCATGACTACAATCAACATTGCCAAGACACTTCTTCCTGATCATCGCGCAATCAAGAAATATGTAGCTGATTCACAGTACACACGAGTGCGTGCTGATAAGGGAAAATTGAGGACTCTTTCCTCCAGGCAATTACGTCAGGTTAAGAGAGCAGCGGCAAAAAAGCCTTGTCATAGCAGCAGACAAGTTTTTGAAGCTGCTGGTGCCTCTAACGTCCCCAGAACAACAAGATGCAGAGACCTTCAGAGGTTTGCAGCTGTGCGTAAGCCATCCTGTCGACCTCCTCTATCCACTGAACACAAGCAGAAACGGCTCCAGAGGGCCAAACAATACATGAAGACTGACTTCAAAACTGTTTTGTTCACCGATGAGTGCCGTGCAACGCTCGATGGTCCAGATGGATGGAGTGGAGGATGGCTGGTTGATGGACACCCCACGCAAACACGGCTACAGCGCCAAGAAGGAGGAGGTGGAGTAATGTTTTGGGCTGGAATCATGGGGAGAGAGATTGTCGGCCCATTTAGGATCCCTGAAGGGGTAAAGATGAACTCCATAATGTATGTGGAGTTTCTCAAACAGCACTTCCTGCCATGGATCAAGAAGAAGAACCGTGTATTCCCCAGCAAGATCATTTTCATGCATGATAATGCACCGTCTCATGCTGCACATAACACATCTGCATCTCTGGCTGATATGGTCATAAAAGGGGACAAACTTATGGTGTCACCCCCATGCTACCCTGACCTCAACCCCTTTCAGTACCTCTGGAGCATCATCAAAAGAGGAGTCTATGATGGCGGGGGGGCAGTTCACATCTAAGCAACAGCTCTGGGAGGGTATTCTGTCCTCATGCAAAACAATTGAAGCAGAAACCATCCAAAACCTGACAAATTCAATGGACGAGAGAGTTCCGAAGCTCCTTTCGAACAAGGGGTCCTATGTGCAAATGTAACATCACCTAGAATAAAGTTTTGAGTTGAAAACTGTTTGATTTCAGTTTCTAATAACCTGCTAATGATTATAATTTCAAAAATTACCATTTTTTTTGTTCTTTATTAAAATGAAAAGGTTGACCGAAGAGTGTGGGAGATCTAAAAGTGTGGCAACCCAGTAGTCAGGATTACTTTGAATTCTGACAATCTGAGGGTCATGTTGCAGGTAGTGCAGCACGAAGGCACTCATGTGTCTTGCGCATCTAGAAGACCCAAAATTATTTTCCGGGCTAGATGCAGCTAAAAATTATTATTAATTTGAAAGCTGTTGGAGCTTAGTATAGATGGCCTAAAAGAATCAGTACTGCAAACTGCTACAAAGCCCAAATTATTTTCCAGCCAAGATACAGATAAACATGCTTACTAATTTTAAATCTGGTGGAGCTTAGTATAGATGGCCTTATAGAATCAGTACTGCAAACTGCTACAAAGCCCAAATTATTTTCCAGCCAAGATACAGATAAACATGATTAGTAATTTTAAATCTGGTGGAGTTTAGTATAGATGGCCTAATAGAATCAGTACTGCACACTGCTGGAAGGCCCAAATTATTTTCCATCCAAGATACAGATAAACATGATTAGTAATTTTAAATCTGGTGGAGTTTAGTATAGATGGCCTAATAGAGTCAGTACTGCACACTGCTACAAGGCCCAAATTATTTTCCAGCCAAGATACAGATAAACATGATTAGTAATTTTAAATCTGGTGGAGTTTAGTATAGATGGCCTAATAGAATCAGTACTGCACACTGCTACAAGGCCCAAATTATTTTCCAGCCAAGATACAGATAAACATGATTAGTAATTTTAAAGCTTAAAATGGTTGGTGAGGTGATTTTAACAAATCATCAAGCTTTTACTCTCCCCAGGATGACACAGGGGTAGAAAAGTCATTTCGGATCCATGATTTGCTCATCTTTATGAACGTGATTCTGTCTACATTATCAGTGGAGAGCCGCATGCGCTTATCTCTCAGCACACCACCAGCAGCGCTGAACACACATTCAGACAGAACGCTGGCTGCAGGGCATGACAAGATCTCCAAGGCGTAAGTGGCGAGCTCCGGCCATTTATCCAGATTGGAAGCCCAAAAAGAGCAAGGGTCCAGTGACACAGTCATGGCTTCAATGCTTACTTGCAGATACTCCTGTACCATCGCCTCTAGGCCTTGACTATGTGTCAGACTTCTTGTCTCCTGTGGCCTTGCAAAGGATGGGCTAAAAAAGTGGTGAAATGATTCCGCAAAATTGATGTTACCAGCAGATACTGTGTTTCTGTTACGGTTTGAGTGCTGAACACTCGACGGTCCCACGGTTGGCAAGTTGGAACTGTGAGATTCACTATGTGCACCACTGGTGTTTTGTGGAAAAGCACATGTAAGACTCTGCAACAGTCTCTGCTGATACTCCTGCATGCGTGCATCCCTTTCTATGGCAGGAATAATTTCTGCAAATTTACTTTTGTACCGGGGATCTAACAGTGTGGCAACCCAGTAGTCAGGATTATTTCTAATTCTCACAATTCGAGGGTCATGTTGCAGGTAGTGCAGCAAGAAGGCACTCATGTGTCTTGCGCATCCAGGAGCACCAAGTCCCTGTTGTGTTGGTGGCGAGGTAACAATCATGCTTCCTTCCTCTGTCCTCTCAACCCAACCTCGCACAACAGAAATGTGATCAAGGTCTCCCTCATCTGATGAGTCTTCCATCAGTTCGTCCTCCACTTCTTCCTGGGCTCCTGCACCTTCCTCACTAGTTTGGCTGCTTCCATGCGCCCTGGTAAAACCATCTCCCCCACCCTCACATGCCTGCCGCCTTGGTGCTGCCGACCGTCTGGACCTTGCAGATGTTAGCCCTTCTGCATACAACTCCTCCTCCTCTACTTCCTCCACCTCCTCTTGTGCCACCACCTGACTCCGAATACTGTTTAACATGTGCCCCAGCATGTAAATCACCGGAATAGTCATGCTGATAATGGCATCGTCAGCACTAAACATCTTCGTCGCCATTTCAAAACTGTGCAGAAGGGTGCAGAGGTCCCTGATCTGAGACCACTCCTCCAGCGTGATTTGCCCCACCTCTGGATCTCGTTGGCCCAGGCTATACGTCAGAACGTATTGCACCAGGGCTTGTCGGTGCTGCCACAGTCGCTGCAACATGTGCAGAGTTGAATTCCACCGGGTAGGCACATGACATTTTAGCCGGTGAAGTGGCAGGCCCAACGACTTCTGTAGAGATGTAAGTCGCTGAGCTGCGGGATGCGAACGGCGGAACTGAGCACACAGCAACCGTGCCCTCTGCAGAAGGCCATCTAGTCCAGGATAGTGGGCTAAAAATTGCTGGACAACCAGGTTCAACACATGAGCCATGCAAGGCACGTGTGTGACATTGCCCCGGTGAAGGGCCGCACCCAGGTTTGCAGCATTGTCGCACACGACCTTCCCTGGTTTCAGGTCCAGTGGAGACAACCATTCATGAAACTGGCTCTCCAGAGCTGACCACAACTCCTCAGCTGTGTGACTCACATTTCCCAGACATTTCAAAGTAAAAACCACCTGATGACGTTGAGCCCTGCTGCCAGCATAGTAAGGAGGTGTGCAGGATCCCTTCTGCGTAGTTAGAAAGCTTGTGGCATGACCAGACAGGCTTTGGGTGCAGGTGGATGACAGAGAGGAGGTTGAGGAGGCAGAAGCAGTGGAGGAACTTTGAGATAAAGAGGATTGACACACAACTCGTGGGGACGGCAAGACTTGGACAGCAGCCCCTTCATCTGCTGTCACCATAGTTACCCAGTGCCCAGTCAGTGACATGTAACGTCCCTGTCCATGCCTACTCGTCCAAGTGTCTGTGGTGAAATGCACCCTGTCACACACAGAATTTCTCAAAGAAGCGGTGATGTTGTGTGCGACATGCTGGTGGAGCGCAGGCACACCTTTCTGTGAGAAGTAGTGCCGACTGGGCATCTGGTACTGGGGCTCTGTGACGGACATAAGGTCTCGAAAATCCTCTGTGTCCACCAGGTGGAAAGGAAGCATTTCTGTAGCCAAGAGCTTGCAGAAGGTGAAATTCAACCTCTTAGCTTTCTCATGGCTAGGAGGAAATGGTCTTCTACTTGTCCACATCTGAGGGACCGAGGGCTGGCTATTGTGCTTAGACGGGGTTGAGAAGGGTGTCCCCGGCAAACTGCCGTTCTGTGAGGAAGATGAAGGCGGACATGTTAGGATGCCTTGATCCAAAGGTGGTGCTATCGATGTCGGACAGCGCTGAACACGAGCTGGTGTTTCCACCTCCAAAGAAAATGATGACCTGCCAATCACGCTGGCTGTTGCGGGTAAAGAGGTGGCAGGTCTGCGTCCCAAAACAGGTGTGACTGCTGTCCCCCCAGTCACAGAGGATGAAGAGGCCACGGATGCACAAGATGTGGCAGACGGTCGTTGGCCCGGCCGGCTAGGCCGCATTGTAGCACAGTGAGCTTCCCACTGCAACTTATGCTTCATGTCCATGTGCCGGTTCATACATGAAGTACTCAAACTATGTATTTTTTGGCCTCTACTTAGCTTTTGCTGACAAATGTTACAGATAACACGAGTTGGGTTATCTTTATCGATCTGAAAAAATGCCCAGGCTATGCAAGGCTTAGCACCCATGCGACCTGAAGAGCCACCACGACTTGTGGTCAGAGGCAGAGTTGTGTTTGAGGATGCAGTTGTTGACGTGCTTCCAGTACTACGTCTCTGTCCAGGAAGGCGCAGCCTGACCTCGTCGTCACTAGCATCCTCCTCCACCTCCTCTACTGACCTCATCTCTTGGCTGACTGTGGGTTGACAGTAAGAGGGATCTCCAACCTCATCATCATCACCCTGTGTGTTATCACACCCGTCGTCCTCAGAGCCCACCTGTTCCTGCCCTGACAAAAAACTAAAGTTGTCGCTCCAATCAGGTATTTGAGTCTCATCATCGTCTTCCTCATTGTCTCCACCAACAGGAGTTACAGTTTGGGAGCGAGGGTCTACATTATGGTCAGAACCTTCTGCGTCTGGTCCTGGATCCGACTCATAAAGATTCTGGGCATCAGTGCAGATCATTTCCTCGTCTGGATTCACAGAAGCTCTGGAGCTGACCTCTGATTCCCAGGCTATAGTATGAGTAAACAGCTCTGCAGACTCAACCATCTGTTCTACCCCATACTCAGACGGGCAGCTGGAGACTTGGGAGCTGTGAGGAAGAAAGTGCGATTGGGGTGACACCTTTGAGGACTGGAGTATTTGTGATGTTGAAGTTGATGTGGAGGAGAGCCCACTTAAAGGAGCACTTGATATCCGTTGAAGCACCTGCTGTTTTTGTGCCTCATTTGGAATTTGTAGCGATTGGCGTGGCCGTAAGAAAGGGATCTTATCACATTATCCGCTAAAAGAAGTAGACATCTTAGTTTGGCTGGAAGATGGTCTTTCTTCTGCAGATGTTACTGTTGCTTTAACACCTACCCCACAGACACAACCTTTTTTTCCCTTACCAACACGCCTATTCCCCTTTCCACCAGCAGCAGGCCTTTTTCCACTCATTTTGGTGGTTAACTAATTCACAACTCTGGAGTTGTTTGCACAAAAAACAATGGATGGGAACCAAGCAGAGCTGAGTGGCCAAACTGTGGTATTATCCCAAAAGTATTGGCTGGGTTAGATGCAGAGAAATATGATATTGAATTTGCAACCTGATGGAGGTCAGTATACAGTCATGGCCAAAAGTTTTGAGAATGACACCAAAATTATATTTTCACATGATCTGCTGGCCTCTGGTTTTTATTAGTGTTTGTCTGATGTTTATATCACATACAGAAATATAATTGCAATCATATTATGAGTACCAATAGGTTATATTGACAGTTAGAATGAGTTAATGCAGCAAGTCAATATTTGCAGTGTTGCCCCTTCTTCTTCAAGACCTCTGTAATTCTCCCTGGCATGCTCTCAATCAACTTTTGGACCAAATCCTGACTGATAGCAGTCCATTCTTGCACAATCAATGCTTGCATTTTGCCAGAATTTGTTGGTTTTTGTTTGTCCACCCGTCTCTTGATGATTGACCACAAGTTCTCAATGGGATTAAGATCTGGGGAGTTTCCAGGCCATGGACCCAAAATCTCTTTGTTTTGTTCCATGAGCCATTTAGTTATCACCTTTGCTTTATGGCAAGGTGCTCCATCATGCTGGAAAAGGCATTGTTGGGCGCCAAACTGCTCTTGGACGGTTGGGAGAAGTTGCTCTTGGAGGACATTCTGGTACCATTCTTTATTCATTGCTGTGTTTTTAGGCAAGACTGTGAGTGAGCCGATTCCCTTGGCTGAGAAGCAACCCCACACATGAATGCTTTCAGGATGCTTTACAGTTGGCATGAGACAAGACTGGTGGTAACGCTCACCTCTTCTTCTCCGAATAAGCTGTTTTCCAGATGTCCCAAACAATCGAAAAGGGGATTCATCAGAGAAAATGACTTTGCCCCAGTCCTCAGCAGTCCACTCCCTGTACCTTTTGCAGAATATCAGTCGGTCCCTGATGTTTTTTCTGGAGAGAAGTGGCTTCTTTGCTGCCCTCCTTGAAACCAGCCCTGGCTCAAAGAGTCTCCGCCTCACAGTGCGTGCAGAAGCACTCACACCAGCCTGCTGCCATTCCTGAGCAAGCTCGGCACTGCTGATAGTCCGATCCCACCGCTGAAACAGTTTTAAGATACGGTCCTGGCGCTTGCTTGTCTTTCTTGGGCGCCCTGGAGCCTTTTTGACAACAATGGAAGCTCTCTCCTTGAAGTTCTTGATGATGCGATAGATTGTTGACTGAGGTGCAATCTTTGTAGCTGCGATACTCTTCCCTGTTAGGCCATTTTTGTGCAGTGCAATGATGGCTGCACGTGTTTCTTTAGAGATAACCATGGTTAACTGAAGAGAAACAATGATACCAAGAACCAGCCTCCTTTTAAAGTGTCCAGTGATGTCATTCTTACTTAATCACGACTGATTGATCGCCAGCCCTGTCCTCATCAACACCCACACCTGTGTTAATGGATCAATCACTAAAACGATGTTAGCTGCTCCTTTTAAGGCAGGACTGCAATAATGTTGAAATGTGTTTTGGGGGTTAAAGTTCATTTTCTGGGCAAATATTGACT
Organism: Phyllobates terribilis; assembly: GCF_046119375.1. Lineage (NCBI taxonomy): Eukaryota > Metazoa > Chordata > Amphibia > Anura > Dendrobatidae > Phyllobates > Phyllobates terribilis. The sequence continues at coordinate 20,926,145 of NW_027362769.1, forward strand.
TTGCAAGTACAGTAATTGCTGTTAAGCTGATCACTCTTCGACATTCAGGAGTATATGCAAATTGCCATTACAAAAAATGAAGCAGTAAACTTTGGAAAAAATACTATTTGTCTTTTTCTCAATACTTTTGGCCATGACTGTAGATGGACTAATAGAACAAGTCCCACACACTGCTAGAAGCCTAAATATTTTTTCAGAGCTAGATGCAGAAAAAAATTATATTGAATTTGCAACCTGATGGAGGTCAGTATAGATGGACTAATAGAACAAGTCCCACACACTGCTAGATGCCTAAATATTTTTTCAGAGCTAGATGCAGAAAAAAATTATATTGAATTTGCAACCTGATGGAGGTCAGTATAGATGGACTAATAGAACAAGTCCCACACACTGCTACAAGCTGAAATATTTTTTCAGAGCTAGATGCAGAAAAAAATTATATTGAATTCGCAACCTGATGGAGGTCAGTATAGATGGACTAATAGAACAAGTCCCACACACTGCTAGAAGCCTAAATATTTTTTCAGAGCTTGATGCAGAAAAAAATTATATTGAATTTGCAACCTGATGGAGGTCAGTATAGATGGACTAATAGAACAAGTCCCACACACTGCTAGATGCCTAAATATTTTTTCAGAGCTATATGCAGAAAAAAATTATATTGAATTTGCAACCTGATGGAGGTCAGTATAGATGGACTAATAGAACAAGTCCCACACACTGCTAGATGCCTAAATATTTTTTCAGAGCTAGATGCAGAAAAAAATTATATTGAATTTGCAACCTGATGGAGGTCAGTATAGATGGACTAATAGAACAAGTCCCACACACTGCTACAAGCTGAAATATTTTTTCAGAGCTAGATGCAGAAAAAAATTATATTGAATTCGCAACCTGATGGAGGTCAGTATAGATGGACTAATAGAACAAGTCCCACACACTGCTAGAAGCCTAAATATTTTTTCAGAGCTTGATGCAGAAAAAAATTATATTGAATTTGCAACCTGATGGAGGTCAGTATAGATGGACTAATAGAACAAGTCCCACACACTGCTAGATGCCTAAATATTTTTTCAGAGCTATATGCAGATAAAAATTATATTGAATTTGCAACCTGATGGAGGTCAGTATAGATGGACTAATAGAACAAGTCCCACACACTGCTAGAAGCCTAAATATTTTTTTCAGAGCTCGATGCAGAAAAAAATTATATTGAATTTGCAACCTGGTGGAGGTTAGTATAGATGGACTAATAGAACAAGTCCCATACACTGCTACAAGCTGAAATATTTTTTCAGAGCTAGATGCAGAAAAAATTATATTGAATTTGCAACCTGATGGAGGTCAGTATACATGGACTAATAGAACAAGTCCCACACACTGCTAGAAGCGTAAATATTTTTTCAGAGCTGGATACAGAAAAAAATTATATTGAATTTGCAACCTGATGGAGGTTAGCATAGATGGACTAATAGAACAAGTCCCACACACTGCTAGAAGCGTAAATATTTTTTCAGAGTTCGATGCAGAAAAACATTATATTGAATTTGCAACCTGGTGGAGGTTAGTATAGATGGACTAATAGAATGATGCTATGCCCAAAAGGTTTTACTTCACTAGGTGCAGTAAAAAAATTGTATTCTATACACAGGTGGTGTAGCTTGCAACACAGATAGGCTACTCCACTGACTAACACACTCTGCAATAGGCCAAAAAGGATTTGCTTTGCTAGATTTAGCCAAATGCTGTGAAAAAAACTTGCACAGCACTGGCACAGACCTGCCTGGCAAAAAGTGATAGGAACTGATGTAACCTAGACCTGAAAAGGACTGCAATTACAATTAGTCTTTACTCCCAACCTATCTATTTAAGAGCACTGACCTGCCTGATAAAAGTCGTAGGAAGTGATGTAACCTAGTCCTTAAAAGGACTGCAACCACAACTCTTCCCTACTCTCAAGCTATCTGCAGATTTGTGCGAAAATTGGCTTGAAATTAACAAAGGATAGCGCACACAGCAACAGCAGTGCTGTCTAACACGCAGCTGCAGCAGTGAGAAAATGGTGGCGACGGGGAAAATGGCTGGGTCTTATAGGGCAAGGACATGTGACATACACTGCCAATGACACATGCCCTTGCTTGTGTGAAAAAAAGCAGTTCGCTCCGTGTGTGCTCTGCTGATAGGCTGACAGACTGCACCGCCCCACTGTAAATGCGGTGAAGAGAAAAAAAAATGGAGATCTTCATTATTTCTGCAGAGATCCATCCCCTGCCCCTCCCCCCGCCCCGCTGTACACTCAAACTGCGGATTAACATTAATTTTCAGCATTACGGAGAAAAAATCCAGTTATGACTTTGGTGAACGAACAGTTATCGAACATAACCTCGAACAGCCAAATTTTTTTCAAAGCGTTCGTGTTCGCCGAACGGTTCGAACACAGTCCAAAACAGCTCGAATTTGAGATTGGTGAACAGTTCGAGTCGAACACCGCTCATCTCTAGTCTCCATCCACTGGGTTGGCTGTAGTGGAAGAGATGTAATTCCTAATTCTACAATTTCTACTGTACTGAAAATGATGCCACTTTGCTGGTGTCTGCCACTGATTTTTTGAAATGTGGAGAATCCTGATTGGGTCTCCATCTACTGGGTTGGCTGTAGTGGAAGAGGTGTCATTCCTAATTCTACTATTTCTACTGTAGTGATATTGATGCCACTTTGCTGGTGTCTGCCACTAATTTTTGGAAATGTGGGGAATCCTGATTGAGACTCCATCTACTGGGTTGGTTGTAGTTGGAGAGGTTTTGGTCTTCATTAAACTACTTCTGCTCTGGTGAAATTGATGCCACTTTGGTGTTGTTAGGTCCTAATTTAGAGAAATGTGAACACTCCTGGTTAGGTCTCCATCTCCTGGGTTGGCTGTAGTGGAAGAGGTTTTGGTCTCCTTTACAATTGTTATACTCTAGTGAAATTAATTTTTGGTGCAGATATTGTTTTCCACACAGGGGTGCACAGACATGATAAACTCAAAATAGTTTTTCTTACTACCGTGGTAAATAAAGCAGGCTACATCTCAGCTTAAAATTCTATGGTGCAAGAATAAAAAAAGCAGGGTCAGTGCAGCTTCCTGATTCTTGTCACCAGATGTTAGCCACCAGGGGAGGTGATCCTGATGAGACTCAGATACCTGAGTGTCACGCGGACTGTACTGTGTTGTCAGGGCAAGAAGAGGAGGAGGGTGACTCTCAGGGCAAGGAATGGGATAACACATTGGATAATGATGAAATTGGAGATCCCACTTGGTGTGAACCCAGAGGCAGCCAGCTGAGTAGCTCATCTGAGGAGGTGGAGGAGGAGGAAAATGAGGAGGTTATGTTGCATCCTATTGCGCAGACATGGAGTGATGCAAATGCGACGAGCACTGCATCCTTAGCCACAACAGTGGCAGTGACCAGCAGCGGTCATGGGTCTGCAGCTCGCAGGGGCAGCAAGGGTTGTCTAGCCTGGGCCTTTTTTGACACTGCAAAGAATAAGCCAACTCACATTATCTGGCAATTTTGCAAGAAGAAAAAATAGTAGAGGGAAAAAGTGCAATAATTTGACTACTACATGCATGAACCTTCACATGCGCAATCAACATGCATTACTCTGGCAATCTCACTGCGATAAAATGTGAACCTCAACAACCATCAGCCGCCCCAACAACTGCATCTGCTGCTTCTTCCTCCTCCTATTTCCATGCCACGCAGGTCTCCCACCACAGAAACTCTGGTTCTTTACCAGCTCCAGTCAGGCTTTGTGAGAGCTGTAACAAAAGTGGACAAGCCTGCTGTTTTTGACCAATCTTAGAGAACGAGCACACCACATCTTTATCGATCCATCGTAACATCTCCACCTGCATCTCACTCACGTTCCAGCAGTTTTTTCTGGTTCACCGTACTCCACCCTCTTTCAGCACTGCAGCCCGCCCTTGGTCCTGTAGTTGTGGTCACTTAAAAGATTGTTTCCTTCTACACATGACAAAGCTAAGAGATTGAACTCCACCATCCTCAATCTGTTGGCCATGGAAATGGTAGTTTCAGGCCCTAATTTTCTGAAATGTGAACACTCCTGGTTGGGTCTCCATCTGCTGGGTTGCTGTAGTGGAAGAGTTGAAATTAATTCTTTGGTGCAGATATTGTTGTCACATGGGTACACATGATATAATCAAAATTGGTGTTCTTACTACCGTGGTATATAAAGCAGGCTACATTTCATCTTTTGATTGGTGCTGATATTGTTCTCCATACAGGGGTACACATTAGCGATGAGCAAGCACTAAATGTGCTCAGGTTAGTGATTCAGCGGTTTCTCAAAACCTACCCAGATCGGTCAGCGCTGCTTATGAAAGTATGCCGCTTGTGTGCCCATTTCAGAAAGTCAGCTACAGCTTCTGCCACCCTGGAAGTACTTCAGCAGTGTTTGCAGCTTCTGGCTAACCGACTGGTGTGTGATGTGACCACACGTTGGAAATGAACGTTGCAGATGTTGGGAAGGATTTGTGAGCAGCAGAGGGCAGTTGTTGAGTACCATCCCCAACACGCCCGTTGGATTGCAGGTCAGCCTCCGCACATAACAGCTGATGAGTGGGCATGGATGTCTGACATCTGTGCCATCCTCCAAAGCTTTGAGGACTCCACCAAGATGGTGAGCGGCGATGACGCCATAATTAGTGTCACCATCCCGCTTCTCTGTCTACCGAAATGCTTGCTACTTACAGTTAAAGAAGAGGCATTGCAGACGGAGCAAGGAATTATTAACCCTACAAAGCACCATTTTGAGTCATAAAGAACCAAAGAATAGTTTATCACAATCTGGTTAAGTCATCATTTTATTAAATAACACACTTACACTGATAAACATACATTTAAAAATGAGTCATGCTCATTAGCATTAGCATACAGGGAAAATTCCTTCTTAATTATGTAGCGGTATCAGCAACGGTTCACAACAAGAACAGAAAAAGGACATAATTGAGGAAGCAAACACCTGAAGTGACTCTAGGGTCCTGATCTAGTGCAACTTGCCTTACACAGTATATGATAGAATCCCATGTGTGATCCCTGCATCTATTGGATCAAGTGATCACAGTGATTAGAACTATTGGTCTACTATGTAGAGATAAAGACGCTTGGCACACACTATGAAAGCTGATCCATAGGTCAGCTTATCACAGCCAAAGATTCAAAGTTACAGCAAGTGATAATCAATGTATGGTAATAAATACTTAAAAGATGGTTAGCAGTTGCACCACATCAGTGTGATCATAACCTTGTCAGCGTGCTTCCCTGTCCAGTCTAGTGCCCCTAGCAAGGAACTATACAAGGTGATGCTACACAGCCTAGCCTCATCTCATCTCAACGCGGATTTGGTGATAATGAGGAGGATGAGGAGGAGATCATGTACAGTTGTCCTCTTGGTGAGGACAGGGAAGTCTTGGCTGTCCTGGAAGTCTTGATACCCCTCTTTCAGTCTGTGGGAAAGCTGTATGAGTTTCGCTTAATAATGACTTTCAGTAGCCTAAACTATGGCTTTGCTTATGCACGTTATTTCTCAAAATGCATTGCAGATCAAGCCATTTCCCAACTCTGTAGAAACAGCAGGGAGTAGTGACCATTAGATTTAGCTGTTAGTAGATCATTAGAAACTTTAGTAAGGGCAGTTTCGGTAGAGTGTGAGGAGCGGAAACCTGATTCTAAACGGTCGAGAAGAGAGTTTTCTGAGAGATAGCGGATTACATGGTAGTGGACCAAGCGTTCCAGGAGTTTAGAGATGAAGGGAAGATTAGAGACCGGTCTGTAGTTAGCGCAGTTCTGGTACAGGGATGGCTTTTTGAGTAAAGGGGTTATGATGGCATGTTTGAATGAAGAGGGAAAGATACCCGAAGAAAGAGAGAGGTTAAATATTTAGTTAAGTGGGTAGTGACAGATGGGGAAAGGGACTGAAGGAGATGTGAGGGAATAGGGTCACTGTTGTAGGGCGAGAAGAAGTGAGAAGTCTGGTCACTTCTTCTGTGAATGGCTGGAATATGGAAAGAGCAGTTGCGGTGAGGGAGGGAAGGGGATCCAGACTCTGAGGGGATTGTGCAAAAATGTCTTGATGAATACAATTGATTTTTGGTAGGAAGTAAGTGGCCAGATCGTAAGCGCTTAGGTTGGTGACAGGGGTCTGTACTAGAGATGAGCGTTGTTCGACTCGAACTGTTCGCCAATCTCAAATTCGAGCTGCTTTGGGCGGTGTTCGAGCCGTTCGGCGAACACGAACGATTTGAGAAAAATTCGGCTGTTCGAGGTTATGTTCGATAACTGTTCGTGCACCAAAATCATAACTGGATTTTTTCTCAGTAATGATGAAAATTAATGTTAATACGCAGTTTGAGTGTACAGCGGGGCGGGGGGAGGGGCAGGGGATGGATCTCTGCAGGAATAATGAAGATCTCCATTTTTTTTTCTCTTTCCCGCATTTACAGTGCGGAGGTGCAATCTGTCAGCCTATCAGCAGCGCACACACGGAGCGAAGTGCTTTTTTTCACACAAGCAAGGGCATGTGTCATTGGCAGTGTATGTCACATGTCCTTGCCATATAAGACCCAGCCATTTTCCCCGTCGCCACCATTTTCTCACTGCTGCAACTGCGTGTTAGACGGCACCGCTGTTGCTGTGTGCGCTATACCTTGTTAATTTCAAGCCAATTTTCGCACAAATCTACAGATAGCTTGGGAGTAGGGAATAGTTGTGATTGCAGTCCTTTTAAGGACTAGGTTACAGCATTTCCAACGACTTTTATCAGGCTGGTCTGTGCTCTTAAATAGATAGGTTGTGGGAGTAAAGACTAATTGTAATTGCAGTCCTTTTCAGGACTAAGTTACATCAGTTCCTATCAGTTTTTGCCAGGCAGGTCTGTGCCAGTGCTGTGCAAGTTTTTTTCACAGCATTTGGCTGAATCTAGCAAAGCTAATCCTTTTTGGCCTATTGCAGAGTGTGTTAGTCAGTGGAGTAGCCTATCTGTGTTGCAAGATACACCACCTGTGTATAGAATACCAATTTTTTTACTGCACCTAGTGAAGTAAAATATTTTGGGCATAGAATCATTCTATTAGTCCATCTATACTGACCTCCATAAGGTTGCAAATTGAATATAATTTTTTTCTGCATCTAGCTCTGAAAAAATATTTGTCCTTCTAGCAGTGTGTGGGACTTGTTCTACTAGTCCATCTATACTGACCTCCATCAGGTTGAAAATTCAAAATAATTTTTTGTCTGCATCTAGCTCTGAAAAAATATTTGGGCTTCTAGCAGTGTGTGGGACTTGTTCTATTAGTCCACCTATACTGACCTCCATCAGGTTGCAAATTAAAAATATTTTTTTGTCTGCATTTAGCTGTGAAAAAATATTTGGCCTTCTAGCAGTGTGTGGGACTTGGTCTATTAGTCCATCTATACTGACCTCCATCAGGTTGCAAATTAAAAAAATTTTTTTGTCTGCATCTAGCTCTGAAAAAATATTTGGCCTTCTAGCAGTGTGTGGGACTTGTTCTATTAGTCCATCTATACTGACCTCCATCAGGTTGCAAATTAAAAATAATTTTCTGTCTGCATCTAGCTCTGAAAAAATATTTGGTCTTCTAGCAGTGTGACGGACTTGTTCTATTAGTCCATCTATACTGACCTCCATCAGGTTGCAAACTGAATATAATTTTTTTCTGCATCTAGCTCTGAAAAAATATTTATGCTTCTAGCAGTGTATGGGACTTGTTTTATTAGTCCATCTATACTGACCTCCATCAGGTTGCAAACTGAATATAATTTTTTTCTGCATCTACCTCTGAAAAAATATTTGGGCTTCTAGCAGTGTGTGGGACTTGTTTTATTAGTCCATCTATACTGACCTCCATCAGGTTGCAAATTAAAAATAATTTTTATCTGCATCTAGTTCTGAAAAAATATTTGGCCTTCTAGCAGTGTGTGGGACTTGTTCTATTAGTCCATCTATACTGACCTCCATCAGGTTGCAAATTTAAAATAATTTTTTGTCTGCATCTAGCTCTGAAAAAATATTTGGGCTTCTAGCAGTGTGTGGGACTTGTTCTATTAGTCCATCTATACTGACTTCCATCAGGTTGCAAATTCAAAATAATTTTTATCTGCATCTAGCTCTGAAAAAATATTTGGGCTTCGAGCAGTGTGTTGGACTTGTTCTATTAGTCCATTTATACTGACCTCCATCAGGTTGCAAATTAAAAATATTTTTTTGTCTGCATCTAGCTCTGAAAAAATATTTGGCCTTCTAGCAGTGTGTGGGACTTGTTCTATTAGTCCATCTATACTGACCTCCATCAGGTTGCAAATTAAAAATAATTTTCTTTCTGCATCTAGCTCTGAAAAAATATTTGGCCTTCTAGCAGTGTGTGGGACTTGTTCTATTAGTCCATCTATACTGACCTCCATCAGGTTGCAAACTGAATATAATTTTTTTCTGCATCTAGCTCTGAAAAAATATTTGGGCTTCTAGCAGTGTGTGGGACTTGTTCTATTAGTCCATCTATACTGACCTCCATCAGGTTGCAAACTGAATATAATTTTTTTCTGCATCTACCTCTGAAAAAATATTTGGGCTTCTAGCAGTGTATGGGACTTGTTTTATTAGTCCATCTATACTGACCTCCATCAGGTTGCAAACTGAATATAATTTTTTTCTGCATCTAGCTCTGAAAAAATATTTGGCCTTCTAGCAGTGTGTGGGACTTGTTCTACTAGTCCATCTATACTGACCTCCATCAGGTTGCAAATTCAAAATAATTTTTTGTCTGCATCTAGCTCTGAAAAAAATATTTGGCCTTCTAGCAGTGTGTGGGACTTGTTCTATTAGTCCATCTATACTGACCTCCATCAGGTTGCAAACTGAATATAATTTTTTTCTGCATCTACCTCTGAAAAAATATTTGGGCTTATAGCAGTGTGTGGGACTTGGTTTATTAGTCCATCTATACTGACCTCCATCAGGTTGCAAACTGAATATAATTTTTTTCTGCATCTACCTCTGAAAAAATATTTGGGCTTCTAGCAGTGTGTGGGACTTGTTTTATTAGTCCATCTATACTGACCTCCATCAGGTTGCAAATTAAAAATAATTTTTATCTGCATCTAGCTCTGAAAAAATATTTGGTATTCTAGCAGTGTGTGGGACTTGTTCTATTAGTCCATCTATACTGACCTCCATCAGGTTGCAAATTCAAAATAATTTTTTGTCTGCATCTAGCTCTGAAAAAATATTTGGGCTTCTAGCAGTGTGTGGGACTTGTTCTATTAGTCCATCTATACTGACCTCCATCAGGTTGCAAACTGAATATAATTTTTTTCTGCATCTACCTCTGAAAAAATATTTGGGCTTCTAGCAGTGTGTGGGACTTGTTTTATTAGTCCATCTATACTAACCTCCATCAGGTTGCAAACTGAATTTAATTTTTTTCTGCATTTACCTCTGAAAAAATATTTGGGCTTCTAGCAGTGTGTGGGACTTGTTTTATTAGTCCATCTATACTGACCTCCATCAGGTTGCAAATTAAAAATAATTTTTATCTGCATCTAGCTCTGAAAAAATATTTGGCCTTCTAGCAGTGTGTGGGACTTGTTCTATTAGTCCATCTATACTGACCTCCATCAGCTTGCAAATTCAAAATAATTTTTTGTCTGCATCTAGCTCTGAAAAAATATTTGGGCTTCTAGCAGTGTGTGGGACTTGTTCTATTAGTCCATCTATACTGACCTCCATCAGGTTGCAAATTCAAAATAATTTTTATCTGCATCTAGCTCTGAAAAAATATTTGGGCTTCTAGCAGTGTGTGGGACTTGTTCTATTAGTCCATCTATACTGACCTCCATCAGGTTGCAAATTCAAAATAATTTTTTGTCTGCATCTAGCTCTGAAAAAATATTTGGCCTTCTAGCAGTGTGTGGGACTTGTTCTATTAGTCCATCTATACTGACCTCCATCAGGTTGCAAATTGAATATAATTTTTTTCTGCATCTAGCTCTGAAAAAATATTTGTCCTTCTAGCAGTGTGTGGGACTTGTTCTACTAGTCCATCTATACTGACCTCCATCAGGTTGCAAATTCAAAATAATTTTTTGGCTGCATCTAGCTCTGAAAAAATATTTGGCCTTCTAGCAGTGTGTGGGACTTGTTCTGTTAGTCCATCTATACTGACCTCCATCAGGTTGCAAATTCAAAATAATTTTTATCTGCATCTAGCTCTGAAAAAATATTTGGGCCTCTAGCAGTGTGTGGGACTTGTTCTATTAGTCCATCTATACTGACCTCCATCAGGTTGCAAACTGAATATAATTTTTTTCTGCATCTACCCCTGAAAAAATATTTGGGCTTCTAGCAGTGTGTGGTACTTGTTTTATTAGTCCATCTATACTGACCTCCATCAGGTTGCAAACTGAATATAATTTTTTTCTGCATCTACCTCTATAAAAATATTTGGGCTTCTAGTAGTGTGTGGGACTTGTTTTATTAGTCCATCTATACTGACCTCCATCAGGTTGCAAATTAAAAATAATTTTTATCTGCATCTAGCTCTGAAAAAATATTTGGCCTTCTACCAGTGTGTGGGACTTGTTCTATTAGTCCATCTATACTGACCTCCATCAGGTTGCAAATTCAAAATAATTTTTTGTCTGCATCTAGCTCTGAAAAAATATTTGGGCTTCTAGCAGTGTGTGGGACTTGTTCTATTAGTCCATCTATACTGACCTCCATCAGGTTGCAAATTCAAAATAATTTTTATCTGCATCTAGCTCTGAAAAAATATTTGGGCTTCTAGCAGTGTGTGGGACTTGTTCTATTAGTCCATCTATACTGACCTCCATCAGGTTGCAAATTCAAAATAATTTTTTTCTGCATCTAGCTCTGAAAAAATATTTGTCCTTCTAGCAGTGTGTGGGACTTGTTCTGTTAGTCCATCTATACTGACCTCCATCAGGTTGCAAATTCAAAATAATTTTTATCTGCATCTAGCTCTGAAAAAATATTTGGGCTTCTAGCAGTGTGTGGGACTTGTTCTATTTGTCCATCTATACCAACCTCCATAAGGTTGCAAATTCAAAATAATTTTTTGTCTGCATCTAGCTCTGAAAAAATATTTGGCCTTCTAGCAGTGTGTGGGACTTGGTCTATTAGTCCATCTATACTGACCTCCATCAGGTTGCAAATTCAAAATAATTTTTTGTCTGCATCTAGCTCTGAAAAAATATTTGGCCTTCTAGCAGTGTGTGGGACTTGTTCTATTAGTCCATCTATACTGACCTCCATCAGGTTGCAAATTGAATATAATTTTTTTCTGCATCTAACCCAGCCAATACTTTTGGCCTAATACCACAGTTTGGCCACTCAGCTCTGCTCGATTCCCATCCATTGTTTTTCTGTGCAAGCAACTCCAGAGTTGTGAATTAGTTAACCACCAAAATGAGTGGAAAAAGGCCTGCAGCTGGTGGAAAGGGGAATAGGCGTGTTGGGAAGGGGAAAAAAGGTTGTGTCCATGGGGTAGGTGTTAAAGCAACAGTAACATCTGCAGAAGAAAGACCATCTTCCAGCCAAACTAAAATGTCTACTACTTTTAGCGGACAATGTGATAAGATCCCTTTCTTACGGCCACGCCTATCGCTACAAATTCCAGATGAGGCACAAAAACAGCAGGTGCTTCAACGGATATCAAGTGTTCCTTTAAGTGGGCTCTCCTCCACATCAACTTCAACATCACAAATACTCCAGTCCTCAAAGGTGTCACCCCAATCGCACTTGCTTCCTCACAGCTCCCAAATCTCCAGCTGCCCGTCTGAGTATGATGTAGAACAGATGGTTGAGTCTGCAGAGCTGTTTACTCATACTATAGCCTGGGAATCAGAGGTCGGCTCCAGCGCTTCTGTGAATCCAGACGAGGAAATGATCTGCACTGATGCCCAGAATCTTTATGAGTCGGATCCAGGATCAGACGCTGAAGGTTCTGACCATAATGTGGACCCTCATTCCCAAACTGTAACTCCTGTTGGTGGAGACAATGAGGAAGACGATGATGAGACTCAAATACCTGATTGAAGCGACAACTTTAGTTTTTTGTCAGGGCACGAACAGGTTGGCTCTGAGGACGACGGGTGTGATAACGCACAGGGTGATAATGATGAGGTTGGAGATCCCACTTACTGTCAACCCACAGTCAGCCAAGAGATGAGGTCAGCAGAGGAGGTGGAGGAGAATTCTAGTGATGACGAGGTCAGGTTGCGCCTTCCTGGACAGAGACGTAGTACTGGAAGCACGTCAACAACTGCATCCTCAAACACAACTCTGCCTCTCACCACAAGTCGTGGTGGCTCTTCAGGTCGCATGGGTGCTAAGCTTTGCATAGCCTGGGCATTTTTTCAGATCGATAAAGATGACCCAACTCGTGTTATCTGTAACATTTGTCAGCAAAAGCTAAGTAGAGGCCAAATAATACATAGTTTGAGTATTTCATGCATGAATCGGCACCTGGACATGAAGCATAAGTTGCAGTGGGAAGCTCACTGTGCTACAATGCGGCCTAGCCGGCCGGGCCAACCACCGTCTGCCACATCTTGTGCATCCGCGGCCTCTTCATCCTCTGTGACTGAGGGGACAGCAGTCACACCTGTTTTGGGGCGCAGACCTGTCACCTCTTTACCCGCAACAGCCAGCGTGATTGGCAGGTCATCATTTTCTTTGGAGGTGGTAACACCAGCTGGTGTTGAGCGCTGTCCGACATCGATAGCACCACCTTTGGATCAAGGCAATCTAACATGTCCACCTGCATCTTCCTCACAGACCGGCAGTTTGCCGGGGACACCCTTATCAACCCCGTCTAAGCACAATAGCCAGCCCTCGGTCCCTCAGATGTGGACAAGTAAAAGACCATTTCCTCCTAGCCATGAGAAAGCTAAGAGGTTGAATTTCACCATCTGCAAGCTCTTGGCTACAGAAATGCTGCCTTTCCGCCTGGTGGACACAGAGGATTTTCGAGACCTTATGTCCGTCTCAGTGCCTCAGTACCAGATGCCCAGTCTGCACTACTTCTCAAAGAAAGGTGTGCCTGCGCTCCACCAGCATGTCGCACACAACATCACCGCTTCTTTGAGAAACTCTGTGTGTGACAGGGTGCATTTCACCACAGACACTTGGACGAGTAGGCATGGACAGGGGCGTTACATGTCACTGACTAGGCACTGGGTAACTATGGTGACAGCAGGACAAGGGTCTGCTGTCCAAGTCTTGCCGTCCCCACGAGTTGTGCGTCAATCCTCTTTATCTCAAAGTTCCTCCACTGCATCTGCCTCCTCAACCTCCTCTCGGTCCTCCACCTGCACCCAAAGCCTATCTGGTCATGCCACAAGCTTTCTAACTGCGCAGATCCTGCACACGTCCTTACTATGCTGGCAGTAGGGCTCAACGTCATCAGGCGGTTTTTACTTTGAAATGTCTGAGAAATGTGAGTCACACAGCTGAGGAGTTGTGGTCAGCTCTGGAGAACCAATTTCATGAATGGTTGTCTCCACTGGACCTGAAACCAGGGAAGGCCGTGTGCGACAATGCTGCAAACCTGGGTGCGGCCCTTCGCCGGGGCAATGTCACACACTTGCCTTGTATGGCTCACGTGTTGAACCTGGTTGTCCAGCAATTTTTAGCCCACTATCCCGGACTAGATGGCCTTCTGCAGAGGGCACGGTCGCTGTGTGCTCACTTCCGCCGTTCGCATCCCGCAGCTCAGCGACTTACATCTCTACAGAAGTCGTTGGGCCTGCCACTTCACCGGCTAAAATGCCATGTGCCTACCCGGTGGAATTCAACTCTGCACATGTTGCAGCGACTGTGGCAGCACCGACAAGCCCTGGTGCAATACGTTCTGACGTATAGCCTGGGCCAACGAGATCCAGAGGTGGGGCAAATCACGTTGGAGGAGTGGTCTCAGATCAGGGACCTATGCACCCTTCTGCACAGTTTTGAAATGGCGACGAAGATGTTTAGTGCTGACGATGCCATTATCAGCATGACTATTCCGGTGATTTACATGCTGGAGCACATGTTAAACAGAATTCGGAGTCAGGTGGTGGCACAAGAGGAGGTGGAGGAAGTAGAGGAGGAGGAGTTGTATGCGGAAGGGCTAACATCTGTAAGGTCCAGACGGTCGGCAGCACCAAGGCGGCAGGCATGTGAGGGTGGGGGAGATGGTTTTACCAGGGCGCATGGTAGCAGCCAAACTAGTGAGGAAGGTGCAGGAGCCCAGGAAGAAGTGGAGGACGAACTGATGGAAGACTCATCAGATGAGGGAGACCTTGATCACATTTCTGTTGTGCGAGGTTGGGGGGAGAGGACAGAGGAAGGAAGCATGATTGTTACCTCGCCACCAACACAACAGGGACTTGGTGCTCCTGGATGCGCAACACACATGAGTGCCTTCTTGCTGCACTACCTGCAACATGACCCTCGAATTGTGAGAATTAGAAATAATCCTGACTACTGGGTTGCCACACTGTTAGATCCCGAGTACAAAAGTAAATTTGCAGAAATTATTCCTGCCATAGAAAGGGATGCACGCATGCAGGAGTATCAGCAGAGATTGTTGCAGAATCTTACATGTGCTTTTCCACAAAACACCAGTGGTGCACGTACTGAATCTCACAGTTCCAACTTGCCAACCATGGGACCGTCGAGTGTTCAGCACTCAAACCGTAACAGAAACACAGTATCTACTGGTAACATCAATTTTGCGGAATCATTTCACCACTTTTTTAGCCCATCCTTTGCAAGGCCACAGGAGACAAGAAGTCTGACACATAGTCAACGCCTAGAGACGATGGTACAGGAGTATCTCCAACTAAACATTGAAGCCATGACTGTGTCACTGGACCCTTGTTCTTTTTGGGCTTCCAATCTGGATAAATGGCCGGAGCTAGCCACTTACGCCTTGGAGATCTTGTCATGCCCCGCAGCCAGCGTTCTGTCTGAACGTGTGTTCAGCGCTGCTGGTGGTGTGCTGAAAGATAAGCGCACGCGGCTCTCCACTGATAATGTAGACAGACTGACGTTTATAAAGATGAACAAATCATGGATCCACAAAGACTTTTCTACCACTGTGTCATCCTGGGGAGAGTAAAAGCTTGATGATTGGTTAAAATCTCCTCACCAACCATTTTAAGCTTTCAAATTACTAATCATGTTTATCTGTATCTTGGCTGGAAAATTATTTGGGCTTTGTAGCAGTGTGCAGTACTGATTCTATTAGGCCATCTATACTAAGCTCCACCAGATTTAAAATTACTAATCATGTTTATCTGTATCTTGGCTAGAAAATAATTTGGGCTTTGTAGCAGTGTGCAGTGCTGATTCTATTAGGCCATCTATACTAAGCTCCACCAGATTTAAAACTAATAATAATTTTTAGCTGCATCTAGCCCGGAAAATAATTTTGGGGCTCCGAGATGCGCAAGACACATAAGTGCCTTCTTGCTGCACTACCTGCAACATGACCCTCAGATTGTCAGAATTCAAAGTAATCCTGACTACTGGGTTGCCACACTCTTAGATCCCCCACACTCTTCGATCAACATTTTCATTTTAATAAAGACCCAAAAAATTGTCATTTTTTAAATTATAAGCATTAGCAGGTTATTAGAAACTGAAATCAAACAGTTTTCAACTCAAAACTTTATTCTAGGTAATGTTACATTTGCACCTAGGACCCCTTGTTCGAAAGGAGCTTCTGAACTCTCTCGTCCATTGAATTTGTCAGGTTTTGGATGGTTTCTGCTTCAATTGTTTTGCATAAGGACAGAATACCCTCCCAGAGCTGTTGCTTAGATGTGAACTGCCTCCCGCCATCATAGACACTCCTTTTGATGATGCTCCAGAGGTTCTGAATGGGGTAGAGGTCAGGGGAGCATGGGAGTCACACCATAAGTTTGTCCCCTTTTATGCCCATATCAGCCAGAGATGCAGATGTGTTATGTGCAGCATGAGACGGTGCATTATCATGCATAAAAATGATCTTGCTGTGGAATACACGGTTCTTCTTCTTGAACCATGGCAGGAAGTGCTGTTTGAGAAACTCCACATACATTATGGAGTTCATCTTTACCCCTTCAGGAATCCTAAAGGGGCCGACAATCTCTCTCCCCATGATTCCAGCCCAAAACATTACTCCACCTCCTCCTTGTTGGCGCTGTAGCCGTGTTTGCGTGGGGTGTCCATCAACCAGCCATCCTCCACTCCATCCATCTGGACCATCGAGCGTTACACGGCACTCATCCGTGAACAAAACAGTTTTGAAATCAGTCTTCATGTAATGTTATGCCCACTGGAGCCGTTTCTGCTTGTGTGAAGTGGATAGAGGAGGTCGACAGGATGGCGTATGCACAGATGCAAACCTCTGAAGGACCCTGCATCTTGTTGTTCGGGGGACGTTGGAGGCAACAGCAGCTTCAAAAACTTGTCTGCTGCTATGACAAGGCTTTTTGCCGCTGCTCTTTTAACCTGACGTAATTGCCTTTAGCAAAGAGTCCTCAATTTGCCCTTATCAGCACGCACGCGTGTGTACTGTGAATCAGCTACATACTTCTTGATTGCCAAGACACTTCATCCTGATCATCGCACAATGTTGATTGTAGTCATGCCTTGACCTAAACACTCCACAATTTGTTGCTTCTCAGCAGCCGACACATCCTTTTTCTTTCCCATTTTGGCAGAAAATGTAGGCTGCTTAATAACGTGGGACAGCCTTCTTAAGTAGTCTTGCCTTTCATTGGACACACCTGCCAAACTAATTAGCCTAGGTGTCTGCAATTGCTTACAGTGATATAAAGAGCCCTGACACACATCACCATCAATGAGTTTAACTGACAAACAAACAAATTCTTCCCTTATCACTCCTAAACACTTTTTGCATAATAATTTGGAACACAGTGTACATGTGCTTTTCCACAAAACACCAGTGGTTCACGTAGTGAATCTTACAGTTCTAACTTGCCAACCGTGGTCTGTATGGAGTTGTTCAATAAAGGGCCCAAAATTAAGATAACATAGATGGGAGAGGTCTCTATGAATAGGAATTCCTAAGTATTTGATACCCTGTGATGGCCAGGCAAAGGGAAAGTTGGACTGGATGGAATCCTGTATGGATTTGGGGAGGGAGACATCGAGGGCCTCAGACTTCTCTGCATTGATTTTAAAATTTGACCATGTAACAAAGTGATCTATTTCAGCCATAACAGCAGGGATGGATATATGTGATTGAGTGATATATACTAGGACATCATAAGCAAATAGAGAGCACTTGTACTTGGTGCCTCCCACCTCAATCCACCTAATATTGGGGTTATGGCGAATTGATGAGAGCAGGTGCTCCGTCACTAGGATGTATAAGAGAGGGGACAGAGGACATCCCTGCCTTGTCCCATTGGTGATTATGAAAGGTGATGAAAATGTTCTGACGCGCCCCCTGGGCCTTGGGACACCCGGAGCCGGACCCTTTTTGGTGGATGCTGGTGGTTGTAGTCTCCGTGGCGGCGACCCGGTTCCGTGGCTCAGGGCGGTCAAACCAGTGGCGGAACTATTTATGTGGTTTTGATGTTTAAATGTCCGACTACGCCACCCGTGGATTGCGGTCAGAGTGAACCGCGCTGCAGGGCAGACCGCTGAGGCTGGTGTTGTGGGTGCAGCAGAGCGTAGCATAACTCCCCACGGGAGGAGTATAGCCTCAGGGCAGGGTATGCGGAGGATGGGGGTGATGGTGCAGGGCAGCAGCAGTAACGACACGGAGTCAGTGATGCAGTCCAGGGCCTTTACTCACAGTTCTTATTATCCAGACCACGTCTGCAGGTAACGGCTGCCCACGTCGTACTGTGCTCACCAGGTGAGGGGCTCAGACAACTCCCAGATAACTTTGGAGGGCTTGACAGGACCCCCTTTGTGTGTCCTTTGTTTGGCCTTTCTTACCAACCCTTCTGTCCGGCTGCCTCGGGCCTCCTCTTGGTAAACTTGGCGCCAGTTTCCCTGACCCTATGTGGTGCCTTCCTAGCGGGTGTAGCTAGGGGCTGCGCCACATAAAATGTCACAGCCTCCGGTTTCTAGCTGAGGGTCATTTCCTGCCTCCACTAGTTTCGGGGACCGGTCTCCCCCTTTGGCCTGACCCCTCCACGCAGGTGGATTCGGGCGTGCGGTGGCGACTAGCCCGTCCGCACCCCTGGGATCCCTTCATTCCTCATTCCTGGAGCCTTCTCCGCTCCTCTTCCTTCCTTCTCCCTCTTCCAGGCCTGGGCCTCTGTTACTAGGCCTGCCTCCGGAGCAGAGCTCATGCAGAGCCCCTGCTCCCTGTCACTTCTGCTCAGACTTCTCTGCACTGAACTAAGATGGTGCCCACCTTTTATACTCCCTTCTCAATGCACCCAGGACCTGCTTCCTCCCTGGTCCTGCATTACAGGGTTCCCCTTCCTCAGTGTTCCCTCCCCCCACTCCAGCCAGGGACAGGGTCTGTCGTGCCCATCTCAGGGGCATATTGGTCGCCCTGCCCCACGGCAATGTGGTGTAATGCATGCAGGTGTCGGGTCCTGATCCACACTCCATCCTTACCTGAGAGTGAGATATCACTCCTCTGGGTGAGGTGCAATACCTCTGTAGCAACTGAGCCCTCAGGGTGCTACAGTTCCATTTATCTTCAGCCTAGGTGACGTATTGCGATACAGGGCCGTGATTTTGGCTATAAAAGGGTCCCCTAGAACCCTACTCCAAACTTTTTAAGAGAATAATATATGGCGTGCCAAGAGACTCTATGGAATGCTTTCTCAGCATCCAACGAGAGTATCTAATTACAAATTTTTAACTGCATCTAGCCCAGGAAATACTTTGCGCCTAGTAGCAGTGTCTGCTAGTCAGCGGATTATCCCGGCTGTTAAGCAAGCTACACCACCTGTAGTTTGGACACTTAATTTTTTCAAAGGAAATGCTTCGGAACCACGGGATACTCAGTGAAGAGCATCAGGAGGCACCCCAAGGCATAGGGGCTGGGACTGGCAGTAGGATTCCTTGCGGTGGACAGCCGAGCTCGATCCTTATAAAAGCTTTTTAACTGCAGCAGCTTTAGTGGACGCTACTGGAGCTGGAATTACGCGGCTGCTGGCATGAGACTTACCCTCCAATAGATCCTTGTAAATGGATTTAAAGTGTATTCATTCAAATTAGAGAGACAATTTAAATTAAAAAGCTTAGAGCTGCCTCCACCACAGGGGGGCTTGCTCGACCCACCAGCGGACAGGCACCAGTATTGGGAGAGGGGGGCTGGCCATCAGGGTTCACCGCGGCTCTGGCACAAACCCGGCGACACGGAGGTGGCACGGGCAGGAGCGGACTGGCCCTGTCGGCTTCTCACTTTTTGGATTTTAGAAGGGCATGAGATGCCTATATCTGTGTCTCCCCCTCCTTTTACTCCTCCACCTCTTTTCTTTTCGCATGACTATATGTACTTGTCACTTTTCCATGTGTTAGTTATGTCTTCTGAGCAGTTTGTCAGCTTTTGGAAACCTTTGAAGGTGTTTTCTATGTGTTTCTATGTGTTTTTGTTTGCCTGCCATTGGTTTTAACGGTGTTCGAAGGTGTTCGACGAACAGTTCGACGAACAGTTCGGCGAACACACGGGTGTTCGACGAACCGAACCGAACTCGAACACTACGGGGGTGGCTCAACACTAGTCTGTACTTTAGGGCTCAGGGGGGAGTGGAAGGTTTCAAAGAGTTGTTTAGGATTGTTGGCTAGAGATGTGATGAGGGTGGTAAAGTAAAATTGTTTAGCCAGATGGAGAGTAGAGTTATAAGTTTTGAGCATGAACTTATAGTGGATGAAGTCTTCTGCTGAAAGTGACTTTCTCCACAGATCCTCAGCGCACCTTGAGCAGTGCTGGAGAAAATATGTTTGTATCGTGTGCCAGGGTTGTCGTCGATGCGGGTCTTTCTAGATTTCTGTGTGTATGGTAAGTGGGGGTGTCCCAGGTGAGGAGACAGTCCTTGACTGATAAGGAAAGAAGGTTGTGGTCAGAGAGTGTTAGAGGGGAGTTAGTAAAATCATGCAGCGAGCCGAGTTGTGAGAAGACCAGGTCCAGAGTATTCCTGTCTTCATGTGTAGGAGAGTTAGTAAGCTGTGAGAGGCTGAAAGAGGCGGTTAGAGAAAGAAGATGAGAGGCAGATGGGGAAAGCGGCTTATCAATGTGTATGTTAAAGTTCCCTATGATGAGAGTGGGAATATCACAGGATAGGAAGTGTGGAAGTCAGGTGGCAAAGTGATGCAGAAACTGACGGGAGGAGCCTGAAGGGTGATACACAACCACCACTCGCAGGGAGACGGGTTTGAAGAGTCTAATAGTGTGGACTTCGAAGGAAGGAAACACAAGTGAGGGAACTGGGTGGATGATCTGGAAAGCACATTGTGGTGAAAGGATAAAACCAACACCTCCACCTTGTCTGCTCTCAGGTCTGGGGGTATGTGAAAATAGTAGCCCGTCGTACGAGAGAGCAGCTGCGGCAATTGTGTCAGACTGCTGGATCCGTGTTTCAGTGATTGCCAAGAAGAAATCTTGGATGTAGAGGAGTTTATTGCATGCTGAGCGTGAGTTCCAAAGGATTTAGTGATTTGTGTGAGCGTTTTGTGCGCTGTATGGTGGTAGTGGATGGTGAGGAGTGATTGAGAAAAGTCAGCAAGGCCTCAGTGTTGAACATGGGAGCGGGCAGGAGAGAGGGACTGATGTAGAGAGACTGTGTAGAATATATCAAAGGGCAGTAGAGATGAAAGGAAACAGAAGTTAGGACATGTATGAAGCAAAGAGATATAGAAATTAGATGTTGTAGTGCAACTTAACTAAGAGCATGTTTGTTTGAATATCTGGCATAGCTGACCCGTCTCCTGCTCTGTCAACTTGTCATGTTTATCTGAAGAGACATTTTGAATATTTTGGACATAGAATAAATTTCACAAGTGCCCCAAGCACACGTGTTCTCTTTAAGCCAGATCTGGATATATTGGAAGTGTATACTAGGATGTAGGACCAGTTTGCCTTGAAACCTTGAAACCTTGAAACCTTGAAAAGAAAGCTGAAGACCCACTTCTTCTGACAAGCATACAATCTGTGGTAACCCTCACTCCAACATTCCGCTGCAAGACTAGCAGTACCCTGACCTACTGTATCCTCACCCATCCCTTGTAGATTGTTTGTGCGCCCTTGCAGGCAGGGTCCTCTATCCTCTTGTACCAGTCGGTGACCCCTTTTCACATGTAAAGCGCCACGGAATAAATGTTGCTGTAATAATAATTATAGTTCTTGTACTCTGGGTCAATTGATGGCACTTTCCTCGTGTCTACTCCAAATTTGATGTGTTTTGGCAGCTTTTGGGCCCATTTGAATGTGTTGTGTATGCATTTGTTTTTTCCCCCATTGAATCCTATGGCGTTCGGTAATGTTCGGCAAATATTTGACAAATAAATCGGCCAATATTGCAAATTCGACGATTGTAATCCGAACCGAACATTGAAACATTGAACATTCGCTCATCTCTATTCAAGACACACAAAAAATCCATCATCTACAGTCAAGCACTGAGGTACATTCGAATATGTTCAGAAAGTAAGGACAGACAGTAAGGACAGAAAATTACAGCTGCTATCACTGATGAATACATTCTTACAACAAGGATACCATCCACTGGTAATACATGAACAGATCCACAGAGATACAAGGATCCCAAGAAGCAGCCTCCTGGATTACACACAGAGGGAGGACAACAAAAGGGTGCCTCTTGTGGTCACATACACCCCCCACATGAACATCCTAAAGAAAATTCAAGACCTATTATAGTTATCTCTTACCAAAACATTAAACCGAAAGGGAAGAGAATTGTAGCCAAAATAACAACTATATTCATAGATAGCACAGATCTCTAAAGAAATAGCCAGAGATAGAGCTCTTAATGAAAAAATACATTTATTATACAATAATTAGAAAAAGTGTTAAATACATTACAGGTGTCTAAAGTGAGAGACACGACCGAGAGATGGCAGATGAAAAAAGCCAAAGAAAGAAGACCATATCCCTCATGGCAGAAAATCCACAATGACCACAGATTAGTATGTACATTACAGACCAAAAGTTTGGAGACACTTTATCATTTAAAGATTTTTCTGTATATTCATGACTATGAAAATTGTACATTCACACTGAAGGCATCAAAACTATGAATTAACACATGTGGAATTATATACTTAACAAAAAAGTGTGAAACAACTGAAAATATGTCTTATATTCTAGGTTCTTCAAAGTAGCCACCTGTTGCTTTGATGACTGCTTTGCACACTCTTGGCATTCTCTTGATGAGCTTCAAGAGGTAGTCACCGGAAATGGTCTTCCAACAATCTTGAAGGAGTTCCCAGAGATGCTTAGCACTTGTTGGCCCTTTTGCCTTCACTCTGCGGTCCAGCTCACCCCAAACCATCTCGATTGGGTTCAGGTCTGGTGACTGTGGAGGCCAGGTCATCTGGCGTAGCCCTTACACAGCCTGGAGGTGTGTTTGGGGTCATTGTCCTGTTGAAAAATAAATGATGGCCCAACTAAACACAAACCGGATGGAATAGCATGCCGCTGCAAGATGCTGTGGTAGCCATGCTGGTTCAGTATGCCTTCAATTTTGAATAAATCCCCAACAGTGTCACCAGCAAATCACCCCCACACCATCACACCTCCTCCTATATGCTTCACAGTGGGAACCAGGCATGTAGAGTCCATCCGTTCACCTTTTCTGAGTCACACAAAGACACGGTGGTTGGAACCAAAGATCTCAAATTTGGACTCATCAGACCAAAGCACAGATTTCCACTGGTCTAATGTCCATTCCTTGTGTTCTTTAGCCAAAAACAAGTCTCTTCTGCTTGTTGCCTGTCCTTAGTAGTGGTTTCCTAGCAGCTATTTTACCATTAAGGCCTGCTGCACAAAGTCTCCTCTTAACAGTTGTTGTAGAGATGTGTCTGCTACTAGAACTCTGTGTGGCATTGACCTGGTCTCTAATCTGAGCTGCTGTTAACCTGCGATTTCTGAGGCTGGTGACTCGGATAAACTTATCCTCAGAAGCAGAGGTGACTCTTGGTCTTCCTTTCCTGGGGCAGTCCTCATGTGAGCCAGTTTCTTTGTAGCGCTTGATGGTTTTTGCAACTGCACTTGGGGACACTTTCAAAGTTTGCCCAATTTTTCGGACTGACTGACCTTCATTTCTTAAAGTAATAATGGTCACTCGTTTTTCTTAACTTAGCTGCTTTTTTGTTGCCATAATACAAATTCTAACAGTCTATTCAGTAGGACTTTCAGCTGTGTATCCACCTGACTTCTGCGCAACACAACTGATGGTCCCAACTCCATTTATAAGGCAAGAAATCCCACTTATTAAACCTGACAGGGCACACCTGTGAAGTGAAAACCATTTCCGGTGACTACCTCTTGAAGCTCATCAAGAGAATGCCAAGAGTGTGCAAAGCAGTCATCAAAGCAAAAAGTGGCTACTTTGAAGAACCAAGAATATAAGACATATTTTCAGTTGTTTCACACTTTTTTGTTAAGTATATAATTCCAGATGTGTTAACTCATAGTTTTGATGCCTTCAGTGTGAATTTACAATTTTCAAAGTCATGAAAATACAGAAAAATATTTAAATGAGAAGGTGTGTCCAAATTTTTGGTCTGTACTGTATGACAACACCAGTATGAATCTGTTGTAAAGAGGTTGCAAGCAAAACAATAGTCTATAAATCAAGTAATAGCACATCTAGTTCATAGCAGACTAACTATATAATATAGAACAAATAGATAATAGTCAGTCCGGGGCATCGCTTGTAGGGGATGACCCGGTGGTTACAGCGAAACCCGTAAATAAATGGATACACATAGTCTGTTGGACCAATGTATAAGCGAATCCCCGTCCAAACATCCAGGAATATGAATTGCACTTAGTGCATAGTTATTGTGAAGACTATGTCCATACCACAGCTTGTGCTGTTCACATGTATGAAAATAAGATATTACCTTGCAACATATTGTATGTGGTATGCGGGCACTGCTGAGAGGGAAAGGATAACGCGCCTCAACGCGTGTTTCTCCTGCGTGGCTTCGTCAGGAGGCGTGGCTAAAAGTGTGCCGGTGGATGTATATATGTGAAATAGCGATGATGTCAGATCAATCAGCGCATCATATGTAATGACGCCGGTCCTCTTCCGGCAGCCAGGTGGGTCCGAGAACGCCGCACACAGCAGGACGGAGGACTGCGTCATGCATCTCGCTGCCTCGGCAACCCAGACCCGCCCCGGACGCCAGAGCCGCACAGCGACAGGTATATGGGGCAAATTTGCACTGGTAAGTGGGAATGATATTAGCTATGGCGGCGATCAGGGGTGCACGTTCTGACAACGGATGGGTGGCCAGTCCAACAGTTTCAAGGGCATCATCTGATCCCATCGCCATAAAGCCTAATGGGAAGATGTGACATATGGTTAAGAGTCTATGTCCAAAAAGGAATGTAGATAGATGTGGGAGTATATGATAACATAAGAAAACCATTGTCTACCATTATTATACAAGTATATCTATATTGCAATCAATAATCCTGATTTAGCAGCCTTGGCCCGTACAACACTGACAAACATAGAGGAATGAGGTAGTACAAGAATAAATCATCTCTATGTTAGAAAAATCAATACAAGTTCTAATAATAAGGCCAATGAATACTTAATACATATAAATATGGCCTATAGATACTTAATACACATGCATATGGCCTATAAATATACAATATACATACATATGCAATACAGGCACTATATATATAAATACACAGATGTTGGACCACAAACTCTATGATGATGGTAAGCTTGTTCAGGATATAAACCAAGGGCCAGAAAGGATAAGTCCATATTCCAATATCAGTATTGGATGCCGTAAATTGGTATACTCCCACCGCCAACAGAACTGGGTGATATCACATAAAATGAACAAGACCTAAGACAAGGCAAACATAAACAGTTAAAAAGTGATCAACAATCACCGGATAACACAAAATCCCACTGTTAAAATATGAGCACTCAGACTCTTTAAGCCAAAAATAGCTTGAAACTCACGTTTTCGTTAAGTCCCATGGGGGCTAATGTGTCCAACACCATTATCCATCGTGTTTCCTTCTGCAGTAGCTTTTGTTTTTAATTACCACCTCTAATTCCGAGGTAGATATGGTCAATACCACAAGCCACCATGCCTTTGGGATTGCCTTGATGAACTTCAAGGTAATGTTTGGGAATGGTTTTCAATAAATGTGGGTCGGAACATGTAAGTGCATTTTTGATGTTAAGAATATGTTCCTGAATATCAACTTTGAACGATCTTGTGGTCATTCCCACATAGATCAATCCACAAGGGCAAGTGATTTGGTAAACTACTGCTTCGGTGTCACAGGATATATGGTGTACAATTTTAAGTTTTGTTATTTCTGGAATTCTAAAAGTCTAAAGTTTTTGGGATATACTTGCAGACAGAACATCTGCCGCAAAGTAAACTACACCATGGTGGACCCCTGCTACCACAGATAAAGCAGTTCCCTGGAGATATATAGTGGCTTTTGGAGAGCATATCTCCTAATGTTTGTGATCTTCGCCAGGTAATGAGTGGATGGGTTGTCAGGTTGCTATGTAGATCGCTGTCTGTCAAGAGGATTGGCTAGTGTCTAGAGAGAATGTCCTTAATTGCTTGCCAGTTGGCATTAAATCCTGAATAGGACCTGTGCACAATATATACCCTATGGGAATAAACATGCTAGAAATAGGAGGAAACCACTATGGCTAAATAGAGCTGTAAGGGGCGGAATAAGTGACAAAAAAAAAGCATTTAGAGAACTAAAGCAAGTAGGTAGTGATGAGGCATTAAATAAATCCAGAAAATTAAATAAATTCTGTAAAAATCAAATCAAGGCAGCAAAGATTGAGACAGAGAGACTCATTGCCAGAGAAAGTAAAAATAATCCCAAAATATTCTTTAACTACATAAATAGTAAGAAACTAAAAAATGATAGTGTTGGCCCCCTTAAAAATAGTCTGGGTGAAATGGTAGATGAAGATAAGGAAAAAGCCAATATGCTAAATGATTTTTTTCAACAGTATTTACACAAGAAAATCGCATGACAGAAAACATGATCAGTGATAACAAAAATTCTCCATTAAATGTCACTTGCTTAATCCAGCAGGAAGTACGGCGGCGTCTAAAAATCACTAAAGTTGACAAATCTCTGGGCCCAGATGGGATACACCCGCGAGTACTACAGGAATTAAGAAAAGTCATAGATAGACCATTATTTTTAATCTTTAAAGATTCCATAATAACAGGGTTTGTAATACAGGACTGGCATATAGCAAATGTGGTGACAATATTCAAAAAGGGGACAAAAACCGAACTTGGAAATTATAGGACAGTAAGCTTAACCTCTACTGTGGGTAAAATCCTGGAGGGTTTCCTAAGAGATGCTATACTAGAGTATCTGAAGAAGAATAACCTCATGACACAATATCAACATGGGTTTACGAGGGACCGTTCCTGTCAAACTAATCTGATCAGCTTTTATGAAGAGGTAAGTTCCAGACTGGACCAAGGAAATGTTGTGGATGTTGTGTATATGGACTTTTCAAAAGCTTTTGATACGGTTCCACACAAAAGGTTGATACATATAATGAGAACAATGGGGATAGGGGAAAATATATGTATGTGGGTTAAGAACTGACTCAGTGATAGGAAACAAAGGGTGGTTATTAATGGAACACACTCAGACTGGGTCACAGTTAACAGTGGGGTACCACAGGGGTAAGTATTGGGCCCGTTTCTTTTTAATATATTTATTAATGACCTTGTAGGGGGCATACAGAGTAGTATTTCAATATTTGCAGATGACACTAAACTCTGCAGGGTAATTAATACAGAGGAGGACAATTTTATATTACAGGAGGATCTATGTAAACTAGAAGCTTGGGCTGTTTAATGGCAAATGAGCTTTACTGGGGATAAATGTAAGGTAATGCACTTGGGCAGTGGAAATAAAATGTATAATTATATGCTAAATTGTAAAACACTGGGCAAAACTGTCA
This sequence comes from Phyllobates terribilis, assembly GCF_046119375.1. Lineage (NCBI taxonomy): Eukaryota > Metazoa > Chordata > Amphibia > Anura > Dendrobatidae > Phyllobates > Phyllobates terribilis. Next base: position 20,953,390 of record NW_027362769.1, read on the forward strand.
CTGAAAAAGACCTGGGTGTATTGGTGGATGACAAGCTCACGTTTGGTGGCCAGTGTCAGGCAGCTGCTGCAAAGGCAAATAAAATAATGGGATGAATTAAGAGAGGCATAGATGTTCATGAGGAGAACATAATTTTACCTATATACAATTCACTAGTGCGACCAAACTTAGAATACTGTGTACAGTTCTGGTCTCTCGTGTATAAGAAAGACATAGCTGAACTAGAGCGGGTGCAGAGAAGAGCGACCAAGGTTATTAGAAGACTGGGGGGTCTGCTATACCAAGACAGGTTATTACTAGTGTTGAGCGAACATGCTCGACACTGCTCGGTACTCGCCCGAGCATCACGCTACTCGGGATGTTCGGCGAGCACCGAGCATTTCTGGGTTACTCGGGCGGGAGCTCGGGTCTCCGCCCTGCATGTTTGGCGCTCTTTACAGAGCCAATGAACATGCAGGGATTGCCAGCCAGTCACTGTAATGCTGCAGCCATGTTGGTTGTGGGCATTACAGTGATTGGCTGGCCGCACAGCGTCACCTCGAGTATTTAAAATGGGGCGCCGCCATCTTGGACCCAGTCACTCCGGATTAGACAGTGTAGGGACAGCGCTGCTGATTTAGGGAGAGATGTAAACTGCAAAATAGTTAGTGTAGGGTCTGTAAAGGCTGCCAGAACAAACAAACAGTCCTTTTCAGGACTAATATCCATCCCAGATACCAAGCAGGCAGGCTGTATAGGAGACACAGTGGTTATACCAGCAAATGCTGCGTTACAGTCCTGTGTGCTCCTGTTGCTGAAATTGCTGGACTTAGCACCAGGTGTCGGGGGCCAGGAAAAATTCTTTTTTTTTCATCTAAATCCTCCTTTTTTTTCCTCCTTCACACTGTACAAATACCCGTCTTATTAACCTTTTGGTGTGTCCCCCCCCCTCCCCCCAAAAAAAGAGTGTCCCTGATTTTTCAGACACAAATATAACTGTTGAAAATAGTCTGGTGTAGGCTAGAGAAACAGAAGTGTTGTTTTGCACTTCCACGGTTCAAACCTCTGTATTATCCATTTTGGGCCATTTGTATCTAAAAAAAAAAACAGTTTGAGTGTGTCGCTCACTGTTCAGCCGCAAATATCTCTATTTAAAAAAGTGTGGTATAACCCAGTAAACAATAACTGTGGTTTTGCCATCCCACAGTAAAAAATCTCTATTATTCAGCTTTTGGTATTTTTTTCCGTAAAGAAAAACAGTAGTGTCTCCTGACTGTTGTGACACAAAAATATATCTGTTGAAAATAGTCTTGTGTAGGCCCGACATCCCAATGTTGTTTCGCAGTTTCACGGGTCAAATCGCTGTACTATCCAGTTTTGGGCCTTTGGTATCTAAAAAAAAAGCAGTTTGAGTGAGTCGCTCACTGTTCAGCCGCAAATATCTCTATTTAAAAAAGTGTGGTATACCCTAGTAAACAATAACTGTGGTTTTCCTCTTCCACGGTTCTAATCTACTCTTTATTACCCTTTTTCCATTGATAGTGCAAGTGTAAGCTATTTTACTTCATTTACAATGGGCAAGGCGCGTGGTTAGGGACGTGGAAGTGGACATTCTGGTGATGGTTCGTGCAGAGGACGGGGCCGTGGCCAAGGTGAAAATGTGCCACAACCAGCAGCCACATCTTCTCGCTCCCACTTCTTGACCGAATTACTAGGGAAGCACAGAACAACACCAGTATTGAGAACTGATCAGTGTGAACAGGTTATTAATTGGATAGCAGATAATACTTCCAGTTACCTGGGCACCACCACCTCCAGTCTGTCTTCCACACGGTCAACTCTTAGTAGCCGTGAGTCTCGACCGCATACTCCTCCTCACCCTGATGCTCCTTCCTCCCACCATGCCGAGTGTCGTCAGACAGCAAGTGATCCCACACTTGGACACTCTGAAGAGCTGTTCACTGGTCCATTTCCATATTTGGGCCCCTCGCCTGATACGCTTGAAGTGGTGGAAAAGGAGATCCCATGTTGCGATGCCCAAATATTTGAACAGCCACGGCCACAGGAAGTCGACGTTGGCAATCTGTCACAAGAGGTGGACGATGACGAGACACAATTGCCAGGAAGTGAGGAGGAGGATCGTGGTGCGCAAGTGGAAGAGGAGGAGGTGGTGGATGATCTAGTAAATGACCCAACGTGGAAGGAGGACATGCAGAGTGAGGCCAGCAGCACACAGGGGGAGGGAGGCAGAGTACCCCAACAGGCAGGAAGAAGCAGTGTGGTGGCCGCAGACAGAAGGCAGGCAACCGTTCCCCGTAACACCAACACGAGGGATGTTGCCAGTACAAGCGGTAGGTCTTCCAGAGTCTGGAATTTTTTTAAAGACTCTGCTGATAACCCCAAAAAGGCCATATGTTCCACCTGCCATGCCAGCATCAGCAGGGGTGACAAAACTACCAGCCTGACCACCACCAGCATGATCAGGCACATGGCAGCAAAGCACCCGACTTTGTGGGGCGAAACCCAGGGTCCACGACCAGTGTCAGCGGGTGTCACCACTGCTTCTTCCATTGTTGTGCGTGCAATAGAACCCCCTGTTGTGTGTGCAAGGCAATCCCCTGTCCATACTGCATGTAAAGATGCCCCCTCCTCTCAGTCTTCACTTGTTATGGCAGTTTCTCAAGAAACAGCATCAACGTCCACGTCCACATCCCACCGCAGCGTTCAATTGTCCATATCCCAGACCTTTGAACGAAAGCGGAAATTCGCAGCTAACGCCCCACAGGCCACAGTCCTAAATTCGCACATTTCACGACTGCTTGCATTGGAAATGCTGCCTTTTAGTCTGGTGGAGACGGAATCCTTCCACAATCTTATGGCGGTGGCCATCCCTCGGTACTCGGTCCCCAGCCGACACTATTTTGCCCGGTGTGCCATCCCCGCACTACACAAGCACGTGTCCCAAAGCATCTGCCGTGCCCTCAACAACGCAGTTACTGGGAGAGTCCACCTGACAACGGACACGTGGACAAGTGCTTGTGGCCAGGGACGGTACATCTCTCTGACGGCACACTGGGTAAACATAGTGGAAGCCGGGACCCAGTCGGACCTTGGGACGAAACACATCCTCCCCACACCGAGGATTGCGGGCCCTATGTCAGTCAGAGTTGCCCCCACAGTGTACAGCTCCTGCGCATCCTCCTCCTCCTCCTCATGTTCAGCCTCCATCTCAGATATCACCACATCAGTTACAAGCTGGAAGCATTGCAGTACTGCCTCCGCCTAGCGGCAACAAGCTGTGCTGAAACTCATAAGCTTAGGTGATAAACCTCACACTGCTTGTGAGTTGTGGACAGCTGTGAAAGAGCAGGCAGATCTGTGGCTGAGACCGCTGAACCTACATCCCGGCTTGGTCGTGTGTGACAATGGCCGTAACCTGGTGGCGGCTCTGAGGCAAGGTGAGATCACACACGTACCATGCCTGGCTCATGTGCTTAACCTCGTGGTTCAGCGGTTTCTTAAATCGTACCCCGAGTTGCCAGATCTGCTCGTGAAAGTACGCCGCCTGTCAGCTCATTTTCACAAGTCGGCTACAGCTTCCGCCGCCCATGCTGTGTTGCAGCAGCGTTTGCAGCTTCCGGCACACCGACTGGTGTGTGATGTCCCCACACGTTGGAACTCTACCCTCCACATGTTGCAAAGGATTTGTGAGCAGAAGAGAGCAGTTGTGGAGTACCAGCTGCAACAAGGCCGTCGATATTCAGGTCAGACTCCACACATAAGACCTCAGGAGTGGACCTGGATGTCTGACATATGTACCATCCTGACAAACTTTGAGGAGGCCACCAAGATGGTGAGTGGCCATGACGCCATCATTAGTGTCAGCATCCCACTTGTCTGTCTTTTGCAACGCTCTCTGCAGAGAATTAAAGAGGAGGCATTGCAGCCAGAGTATGATGAGATGGATCAAGAAGCCGTAGCGGGCGATTACACACAGCCCAGCCTCATCTCATCCCAACGTGCATTGGGGGACAATGAGGGAGAGGAGGAGGAGGAGGAGGAGGAGGAAGAACAGGAGCTACTATCATGCGTTGTAGACGGTAGTACCTGTACAAGTGTCATACCGTCGGTTCAGCGTGGGTGGCCTGAGGACAGGGGGGAGGAGGAAGAGGAGGAGGAGGAGGAGAGCATGGTCTGTCGTCATCTTGGTGAGGACACGGAAATCTTGCCCGTTACCAGTCTGGCACGCATCGCTGACTTTATGTTACTGTTAGAACTCTCCTGTTAGGTTTTTTTTAGTTTGCTGGTCACATGACCATTTTTGCCTATTTAATCTGGCTCCGCCCTCCTGGTCTTGCTGGACTTCATTGTATTTACTACTCTTGAGCTAGCTTGGTGCTCTGTTGCCGTTCTCTGTTAGTTTTGCTAGGTCTTCTGACCTCTATGCTTTTTGTTGTGTGTTTGTCTTTGACTGCTACTATTTCTGCTAGGAGGTGTCCATCTTTCTCTCAGTCCCTAGTTCTTGTAGGGATCCCTCCCTCACATCTATAGGTCTTCGTTCAGACTAGCCGAGGACTTTAGCGGGTCTGATCGCAGGATCAGGTTCCCCGTTACATCGTAGGGATCTAGTTTAGTTCTATTGTAGGGACAGTTCTCCTGTCTTTCCTTAGTCCCTGTAGCAGATCATAACAGTAAGTCCAGCCCTAAAAGAAAAAAAAAAAAATTTTCTCTAAGGAAAGACCTCCAGTTTTCCATCATGGTGTCGGTTCAAGATTTGGCTCAACGCTTGCAGGGACTCTCTCTGGAGGTGGCCAAGCTCCAACAACACGTGAGTAGCTGTTCTGGAGCACATTTTGTGGAACCAAAGGTACGTCTGCCTGATTTATTTTTTGGCGAACAACAAGATTTTTTTTCTTTTAAAAATGCTTGTTTATTGTATTTTCGTTTGAGACATGGATCCTCTGGTGATGAATCACAGCGCATAGGGTTCATAATGTCACTTTTGCGCAAAGATCCTCAGGGATGGGCCTTCTCTCTCCAACCTAGTGATCCGTGCTTTAGATCAGTGGATAGTTTTTTTTCTGCTTTGGGTTTGTTGTATGATGATCCTGATCGTGTCTCATCTGCTGAGTCTGAATTGAGACGTTTGAGGCAGGGATCAGGTAATGTGGAAAAATATTGTTCTCACTTCCGTCGGTGGTCTGCCCAGGTGGGGTGGAACGATTCAGCTTTGAAAAGCTTGTTTCTTGCAGGGCTAGGTGAAAGGGTTAAGGATTTACTGATTGCTTATCCCACACCTGGAAACTTGCAGGAGGCTATGCAATTAGCTATACGGGTGGACAGGAGACTGCGTGCAAGGGTTAATGAGAGCAAATCCTCTGCTATGTCAGCTCCGAGTCTTGAGAGGGTCTGTGCTGACAATGGAGAGCCGATGGAGATTGGGGCGATGCCACCCCGCTCTCAGGAAAAAGATCGCAGGCTTTCTGAAGGCTTGTGCTTCTATTGCGGAAATTCTGGTCATTTTATTAAGAACTGTGTGCTTCGTTTGAAGAAAGAAAAAAAAATGGTCAGTTATGCCCGTATTGCCTGTTTAAATTCTAAGGGAGTATTCCTATCTGCCACTACTGCTGCTCAGGATGAATTAATTGAATTTCGGGTATTTGTGGATTGTGGTTCTACTCTGAATGTGATTGATGGGGGATTCTTGGAAAAACTTAGATTAGAACCTAAAACTTTGTCATCCCCTATTGCTGTGGTTTCTGTTGATGGCTCTCCCTTGAAGAGTGTTACTCATAAGGTCTGTGAATTTCCCCTCACTATTAATGGTATTCACCAAGAAAATTTGTATTTGGTGGTATTGGATAATTTGCCTTCTCCAGTAATATTGGGGTTACCCTGGTTAAAATTGCACAATCCTGTACTGTATTGGTCTACCAATGAAATTAAGTCCTGGAGCCCTAAGTGTTATGACAAGTGTTGTAACGGACGTATTGCTGCTGTGGATAAAGGGGAATTGCCTGTACCTATTCAGGATTTTTGGAGAGTTTTTTCTGAGGAGGAGTCAAAAATTTTGCCTCCCCATAGAGACTATGATTGTACCATTGAATTTGTCCCTGGAGCGACTCTTCCTAAAAGTCGTTTATTTAATCTTACTATTCCTGAGAGAAAGGCTTTGGAGGAATACATACAGACAAGCTTGGCCGCCGGTCACATTAGGCCTTCCAAGTCTCCTGTGGCTGTTGGATTTTTTTTTGTAAAAAAAAAAGATGGCGGTTTACGTCCTTGTCTGGACTTTCGTGAGATTAATAAAATTACTGTACGCAATCCTTACCCACTGCCATTGATTTCTGATTTATTTAACCAGTTAGTGGGGGCCAAGTGGTTCTCTAAAATTGATCTCCGGGGGGCATGCAATTTGTTGCGCATGAAGGAGGGTGATGAATGGAAGACTGCTTTTAACACTCCTGTGGGTCATTTTGACAATCTGGTTATGCCTTTTGGTCTTACCAATGCTCCAGCATTTTTTCAGAATCTTATTAATGACATCCTTAGACCTTTAATCGGCAAAAATGTGGTTGTGTATTTTTAATGACATTCTGATTTATTCGCCTGATCTGGAGTCTCATTGGCGGAGCGTACGTAAGGTATTACAGTTATTAATGGACAATTCGCTTTTTGCTAAGCTGGAGAAATGTGAGTTTGCTGTACAGAGAATTAGTTTTTTGGGCTACATTATCTCCAGTGAAGGTTTTGAGATGGACCCGGTTAAAGTTCAAGCTGTGCAGGAATGGCCTAGGCCTATTGGTTTGAAATCGATACAGAGGTTTTTGGGTTTTGCCAATTATTACAGAAAATTCATAAAAAATGTTTCTATTATTGTCAAACCGCTGACCGATCTCACCAGGAAAGGTGCTAATGCGGTTCAGTGGACTTGTGAGGCCATTGAAGCTTTTGTGTTTCTAAAGGAGAGGTTCACCTCTGCTCCCATCCTTATGCAGCCTGATGTGACTAAGCCGTTTTTGGTTGAGGTTGATGCTTCTTCGGTGGGGGTCGGTGCGGTGTTGTCTCAGGAAAACAAGGATGGAGTACATCCCTGTGCCTTTTTTTCAAAAAAATTTTCTGAGACTGAACTTAATTACGATGTTGGTAATCGGGAATTGCTGGCGATTAAACTCGCATTTGAACACTGGCGTCACCTCTTGGAAGGTGCTGAATTTCCCATTCAGGTTTTCACTGATCATAAAAATCTGATCTATCTTGATGCTGCCAAGCGCTTGAATGCCCGTCAGGCTAGGTGGGCACTTTTTTTCTCGCGGTTTAATTTTTCCATTACTTACATCCCGGGTACCAAAAATGTTAAAGCGGATGCTTTGTCTCGCAGCTTTTCTCGAATGGTCGGTGTTGAGGAGGAAGAGGAGAGCATTTTACAAGAAGGTGTTGTGATTGCTGCTTTGGACTCCGTTTTGGAGGATGAGATTCTTAAAGCACAGGAGAATGCCCCATCTAACACTCCCCATGGGAGGTTGTTTGTGCCTAGGACCTTTAGGAGAGATTTGTTTGTTCAGTGTCATGAGTCTCGGTTGGCAGGTCATCCAGGAATTTCTGAGACCAAGAGACTTGTGGGTCGCAGTTTTTGGTGGCCTGGATGGCAGAAGGAAGTCATTAAGTGGGTGCGCCAATGTACTGTGTGTGCTAGATCCAAGTCTTCGCATGCTCCTGCTGCGGGGTTGCTTTGCCCTTTGGAGGTTCCTAGTGCACCTTGGACACATCTGGCTATGGACTTTATTACTGACCTTCCCCCCTCTGAAGGTTTCACGGTCATCTGGGTGGTCGTGGACCGTTTTAGCAAGATGTGTCACTTGGTTCCCTTCATCAAACTGCCTTGCGCTAAGACACTCGCTAAGGCCTTTGTCAAGGAAATTGTCAGACTACATGGTGTTCCTACTGACATTGTTTCTGATAGTTGACCTCAGTTCGTGGCTCGTTTTTGGCGTGCCTTTTGTGACAGGTTGGGAGTTCATTTGTCGTTTTCATCTGGATATCATCCTGAGTCTAATGGCCAGACAGAAAGGAAGAACCAGGATGTTGAGCAGTTCTTGCGTTGTTTTGTGGCAGACAATCAAGAGGGGTGGTCTGAGTTTCTGCCACTTGCTGAATTTGCTCTTAACAACCATACATCCTCTTCTGCTGGGTGTTCGCCTTTTTTTTGTTGTTCTGGGAGACATCCGTCTTTTGGGTCATTCTCCAAATTGGTTTCGGCTGTGCCTGAGGAGGAGAGTTTTTCCGGTGATTTGGAGAGAGTTTGGACGGATGTGCGTGGTAATCTTCAGGAGAATAACAAAAAATCTAAGAGGTACTTTGATAGGAAACGGCAAGAGGTTTTGTTTTCTGTTGGTGACATGGTTTGGTTGTCCTCTAAGAATCTGCGATTGAGGATTCCTTCTAAAACATTGGGTCCCAAGTTCGTAGGGCCCTTTAAGGTGCTTCAGATAGTTAACCAATCTGCTGTTAGGCTGGAGGTTCCTACGTCCTGGAAGATTAACCCGGTGTTTCATGTTTCTCTGTTGAAAAAAGCTGATGTGTCTGATGGTGACGCCTCTGCCACTGTTCCTCCGGTGGTGGAGGACGGGGAATATGAAATTTCCCGCATCCTAAATTCTAGACGGTATAGAGGGAGTTTGCAGTATCTCGTCGCTTGGAAGGGTTTCGGGCCTGAGGATAACTCATGGGTGAGGGCGGATGATGTTTCTGCTTCCAGACTTGTCAGAGCGTTTCACAGGAGGTTTCCTGGTAAGCCTGGGCCTAGGGGATCCGGAGGATCCTCTTAGAAGAGGGGGTACTGTTAGAACTCTCCTGTTAGGTTTTTTTTAGTTTGCTGGTCACATGACCATTTTTGCCTATTTAATCCGGCTCCGCCCTCCTGGTCTTGCTGGACTTCATTGTATTTACTACTCTTGAGCTAGCTTGGTGCTCTGTTGCCGTTCTCTGTTAGTTTTGCTAGGTCTTCTGACCTCTATGCTTTTTGTTGTATGTTTGTCTTTGACTGCTACTATTTCTGCTAGGAGGTGTCCATCTTTCTCCCAGTCCCTAGTTCTTGTAGGGATCCCTCCCTCACATCTACAGGTCTTCGTTCAGACTAGCCGAGGACTTTAGCGGGTCTGATCGCAGGATCAGGTTCCCCGTTACATCGTAGGGATCTTGTTTAGTTCTATTGTAGGGACAGTTCTCCTGTCTTTCCTTAGTCCCTGTAGCAGATCATAACAGTTACGCTGCCTTAACCGTGACCCTCGCGCTGTCAAAATGTTGGGTGACAGTCATTACTGGTTGGTGACACTTGTAGACCCCCGCTACAAGGAGAACTTTCACTCTCTTATTCCTGAGGTGGAGAGGTCTACAAAAATGGGGCAATACCAGAAGGCCCTTGCTGCAGAACTCTTAAAAAAATTCCCATCTGAACACGCTTGCGGCAGAGGTCACAGTTCGTTGCCCAACCAAGGCGTACAGGCGAGAGAGATGCAACTCCAATCCAGCAGAGGCAGGGGAACACTGTCAACGTTCTGGGACAGTTTTCTGACACCCACCCAGCTTACAGGCCCTGAGGCGCGGGGTACTCTCACAAGGAGTGGAAAGTTTCAAAAGATGGTGAGGGAGTACCTTGCCGATCGTACCAGCGTCCTCCGTGATTCCTCTGTGCCTTTTAATTATTGGGTATCCAAGCTGGACACTTGGAATGTACTCGCTCTGTACGCCTTGGAGGTCCTGGCCTGCCCTGCCGCTAGCGTGTTATCGGAGCGTGTTTTTAGTGCCGCTGGGGGAATTATAACTGATAAGCGCACTCGCCTGTCAACTGACAATGCTGACAATCTGACCCTTATCAAAATGAACAAGGGCTGGATTGGGCCAGACTTCTCATCACCACCAAATGACAGCAGAGTAACATAAAGTCAAATCCACTGTGAAATTTCGGGAGGTGTATTCACATGCACCGCTTCACACCCACACATGGGTATACGCTTCCTCGTTTCGGCTGTTTAATCTTCTTCTCCTTATCCTCAGCCTCCACCACCACTATACCACCAGGGTGCCAGCATTGCAAGTTCCTCCGTCCTTATTTTTGTCAGCTTTTGCTTGCAAGGCATAAGCAAATACTATGGGACACCCACTCCCCAATAATGGGACTTATGTTTGTAATATGCTGTACTGCATGGCTCTTGTAAGGGGCATTGCAAGTTGCTCCGTCCTAATTTTTGGCAGCATTTGCTTGGAAAGCATAAGCAAATACTATGGGACACCCACTCCCCAATAATGGGACTTATGTTTGTAATATGCTGTACTGCATGGCTCTTGTAAGGGGCATTGCAAGTTGCTCCGTCCTAATTTTTGGCAGCTTTTGCTGGGAAAGCATAAGCAAATACTATGGGACACCCACTCCCCAATAATGGGACTTATGTTTGTAATATGCTGTACTGCATGGCTCTTGTAAGGGGCATTGCAAGTTGCTCCGTCCTAATTTTTGGCAGCTTTTGCTGGGAAAGCATAAGCAAATACTATGGGACACCCACTCCCCAATAATGGGACTTATGTTTGTAATATGCTGTACTGCATGGCTCTTGTAAGGGGCATTGCAAGTTGCTCCGTCCTAATTTTTGGCAGCTTTTGCTGGGAAAGCATAAGCAAATACTATGGGACACCCACTCCCCAATAATGGGACTTATGTTTGTAATATGCTGTACTGCATGGCTGTTGTAAGGGGCATTGCAAGTTGCTCCGTCCTAATTTTTGGCAGCTTTTGCTGGGAAAGCATAAGCAAATACTATGGGACACCCACTCCCCAATAATGGGACTTATGTTTGTAATATGCTGTACTGCATGGCTGTTGTAAGGGGCATTGCAAGTTGCTCCGTCCTAATTTTTGGCAGCTTTTGCTTGGAAAGCATAAGCAAATACCATGGGACACCCACTCCCCAATAATGGGACTTATGTTTGTAATATGCTGTACTGCATGTGACGCGCCCCCTGGGCCGTGTGTACACGTGTGTGGGATACCCGGTGCCGGGTCTCTGGAGTCTGTAGTCTCCGTGGCGGTGACCCGGTCCCGTGGCTCAGGCTGGTCAAACCAGTGGCAGTCTTTCTTAGGTTTTGAGGTTAATTGTCCGACTGCGCCACCCGTGGATTGCGGTCAGGGAGTACCACTGCTGCGAGGCAGACCGCTGAGGCTGGTGTTGTGTGCGCAGCATAGAATGGGATAACTCCCCTCGGGAGGAGTATAGCCTCAGGGCAGTGAGTGTGGATGATGGGAGTGATGGTGCACGAGCGCAGCAGGAATGGCTCAGAGTCTTTGCAGTGTAGTTCAGGGTCTTTACTGATGATTATAAGGTAGACCCTCCCGGGAGTACTGGCTAGCATAAGAGGCCTGGTCAGTCTGTGAGCAAGCAGGAGTTCCCCTGGCCAGGTGGAGTTGTAGGCCTCCCCGTCTGTCTGCACTCTTCCTGGCTACCTTGCTGTAAGCGGGTAGAAGTAGCCCACGTCCCTGAGTGTACCGTGTAGTGCTCACCCTTATGGCTGGTGACTTGGGGCCTTCTGTTAGCCTCCGCTCCACGACGGCGGTGCTGGTCCCTTGCTTGTGACTGAGCCTCCGGGCTTCTATGGCCAGAGGACCTGAAATCCCCTGCCGGCTGGTTTCTGCTGCTGGATATATAAGTCCTCACAGCTTCGGACTCCTGTGTCCGGTTCCTATTGTCTTCTGCCAGGGCGAGCTCTGCTCAGCTTCCAGCCCCTGGTCTTTAGCTCCTAGCTCCTACAGAGCTCCTTGCTGTTACTTTCCCTTGCTCTCACTCTGACTCTGACTGTTCTCTGACTCACTCAACCCCGCCCCAGATCCAGTTTATAAGGGCAGAATTCTCCCCTCCCAGGATTGGGGCAGGAGGATGTTGCATGTTTAAGGGATCCTGACCAGGAAACCTCCCACTTTCTCTCCGACGTAATATCTCTATTACTGTGGTGACCAGACCCCTGGGGTGCCACACATGGCTCTTGTAAGGGGCATTGCAGTTCCTCATAATTTTTGGAAAGCCTTCCATTCACTGCTTAGGCCAACATTGCACGGGAGACCCAGTTGCTATAAATGGAAAAAAAGGTTTAGTTAATGCCCTCTGACCTCCATGTCATTTCCAAGGGGCATTGGAGTGGCTCGAAATTTTTGGTAGGCATTGCACTCACTGTATGCCCAATAACTGTGTAGCTGAACCGCTCCTTTTGTTACAGAAACATATCCTACAAGACATATCTGGTTGACTGGCCTGATATTGATGTGAAAGGTACCTGTTCCTCCTGCTCTTTCTCCTTTGCCACTACCTCATCCATCATTTATCACCTGAAGCTTTGTTTTAACGGGAGTCTTAGAACTTGGATAGTAGCAGGAAAACATCCAGCAATCCTCGGAGGAGGTAGGATATGCGACAAAACGCTGACCACCTCAGGCCTAGCTGCTACTACATACATGACCTTGCATTACAACAAAACAAAGCAGATGCTAACTTCTATCATCCTCATCATGCTCCTCACCTTGGCACTCTCAACTCCCCTGATGGAGAAGCCAGGGCCCACCGGAGGAGTCTGATAGTCCTGTGGGCTCGGCCAATGCTGCCCTAAAGCAGGCCAGGCTAAGAAAAGTGTGGGAAAGGTTACCGGGACAAATAGGGGTGGCTGGGGACCGAGTATGGACACCCTGCCACCCCCTGGAGGCTGGGGAGCAAGCGGGGACACCCGGCCACCAGGCGGCTGGGGACTGAGTATGGATACCAGGCTGCCGACACAGCCATGGCGTGGTGGCCAGATTCCGCCTCCATATGCCTAAAAGGCCCAATTTAAAGTGCAAGCAAGCAGTATGGTATTGCAGCCTGGGGGTGGGTGGGTGGCAGGCTGCATACTTGCGCTTGCATTGCAAGGAATGGGAGAGGTACAATTGAACACTGCCCTGGGACAAGGACTTGAATGGGGATAGTTGAAAGTCTGCAACGACAGGTGCAAGGTGGGAGGCATCTTCGCATGTACCATGAACAGGGGTTTGGCATGCACACACTACAGCGGAATAGGCTCTTCTTCCCACTAAATGCACTGGGGAGGGCACAGGTAATGTTTTGGTATACGCGCTTAATCTTATGTATAAGGCACACCAGGACAAATAGGGGCGGCTGGGGACTGAGTATGGATACCTCGCTGCCGAAGCAGCCATGAGGTAGTGGCCAGCTTCGGCCTCCTCCAAACTAAAAGGCCCCATTTCAAGTGCAAGCTAGCAGTATGGAATTGCAGTCTGGGGGTGGGTGGGTGGCAGGCTGCACACTTACACTTGCATTAAAAGAAAACATAGCAGATGCTAACTTCTGTCATCATCATCATGCTCCTCACCTTGGCACTCTCAACTCCACCGATGGAGAAGTCAGGGCCCACCGGAGGAGTCTGGTTCTCTGGTGGGCTCGTCCAATGCTGCCTAAAGCAGGCCGGGCTAAGAAAAGTGTGTGGGGGGATGTTCCAAGGAGAAATAGGGGCGGCTGGGGACCGTTTATGGACACCCGACTGCCCCCAGGTGGCTGGGGACCGTGTGTGGACACCCGGCCGCCGGGCAGCTGGGGACTGAGTATGGATTCCAGGCCGCCAACACAGCCATGACGTGGTGGCCAGATTCCGCCTCCACATGCCTAAAAGGCCCAATTTCAAGTTCAAGCAAACAAGCAGTATGGTATTGCAGCCTGGGGGTGGGTGGGTGGCAGGCTGCATACTTGAGTTTGTATTGCAAGGAATGGGGGAGGTACAATTGAACACTGCCCTGGGACTAGACCTTGCATGGGGATAGTTGCAAGTCTGCATCTTCTGATGCGGTAAGGATCACTTAAGATGGCCACACTTTTACACAGTGACCTGGGAGTCAGAGATGGTTCCAGGGGTCTTCCCCATGCTGTTCCCTTGTCTTTTCAGCACTTTATGCATGTGTCACACAGCACATGGCCAGATAAGGTTGTAAAATGTTAAAATGACATTTCACGGTGAATGCATTTGTCATAGTTGAAAGCAATACAAAAGTGCAAAAATGCTACTTGTGAACATAGCCGAAGGTGTGGAGGAGTATTTTTGTTTTTGGTCATTTATTTTAACTTATACACAAGTCTTTACCCTGGAAAGGATGTTCCTTAACATATTTCACAGGAAAAAAGTTTCACTTTAGTTTTTGAACGTTTTATTGTGAGCCTGTAAAAGTGGCTTAATACCTCTGACCACGTTGTTGACAGCAGTGACCTGGGGGTCAGAAATGCTTCCTGGGGCGATCCCCATGCTGTCCCCATGTCATTTGAGCACTGTCACTATCGTTTTGGGCACTTGTTAGGCTTTTAAAAGACTGCCGGGGGTGCCACCGCAAAAATGCTCGAGTCTCCCATAGACTAACATTGGGCTCGTTGCTCGGGTCGAGCACCCGAGTATCACGGCGAGCTCGGCCCGAGCTTCGAGCACCCGAGCATTTTAGTGCTCGCTCAACACTAGTTATTACCCTTGGGGTTATTTAGTTTGTAAAAACGAAGGCTTAGGGGTGATCTTATTACTATGTACAAGTATATGAGGGGACAGTACAAAGACCTTTCTGCTGATCTTTTTACTCTGAGGCCTGAGATGGGTACAAGAGGGCATCTTCTACGTCTGGAGGAAAGAAGGCTTAATCATAATCACAGACACGGATTCTTTACTGTAAGAGCAGTGAGACTGGAAATCTCTGCCGCATGATGTTGTAATGAGTGATTCACTACTAAAATTTAAGAAGGGTATGGATGCCTTTCTTGAAAAGTATAATATTATAGTTATATATATACTAGATTCCTTGATAGGGCGTTGATCCTGGGAACTAGTCTGAGTGCCGTATGGAGTCAGGAAGGAATTATTTTCCCCAATGTGGAGCTTAGTGTTTGCCACTTGAGTTTTTTTTGCCTTCCTCTGGATCAACATATTAGGCTATGGATTGAACTAGATGGACTTAGTCTTCCTTGAACCTTAAAAACTATGTTACTATTAGTGTTGAGCCACCCCCGTAGTGTTCGAGTTCGGTTCGGTTCGTCGAACACCCTTGTGTTCGTCGAACTGTTCGTCGAACACCTTCGAACACAGTTAAAACCAATGGCAGGCAAACAAAAACACATAGAGACACAAAGAAAACACCTTCAAAGGTGTCCAAAAGCTGACAAACTGCTCAGAAGACACAACTAACACATGAAAAAGTGACAAGTACATATAGTCATGCGAAAAGAAAAGAGGTGGAGGAGTAAAAGGAGGGGGAGACACAGATATAGGCATGTCATGCCCTTCTAAAATCCAAAAAGTGAGAAGCCGACACGGCCAGTCCGCTCCTGCCCGTGCCACCTCCGTGTCGCCGGGTTTGTGCCAGAGCCGCGGTGGACCCTGACGGCCAGCCCCCCTCTCCCAAAACTGGTGCCTGTCCGCTGGTGGGTCGAGCGAGCCCCCTGTGGTGGAGGCAGGTCTAAGCTTTTTAATTTAAATTGTCTCTCTAATTTGAATGAATACACTTTAAATCCTTTTACAAGGATCTATTGGAGGGCAAGTCTCATGCCAGCAGCCGTGTAATTCCAGCTCCAGTAGCATCCACTAAAGCTGCTGCAGTTAAAAAGCTTTTATAAGGATCGAGCTTGGAGGTCCACCGCAAGGCGTCCTACCGCCAGTCCCAGCCCCTATGCCTTGGGGTGCCTCCTGATGCTCTTCACTGAGTATCCCAGGGTCCCGAAGCATTTCCTTTGAAAAAATTAAGTGTCCAAACTACAGGTGGTGTAGCTTGCTTAACAGCTGGGATAATCCGCTGACTAGCAGACACTGCTACTAGGCGCAAAGTATTTCCTGGGCTAGATGCAGTTAAAAATTTGTAATTAGATACTCTCGTTGTATGCTGAGAAAGCATTCCATAGAGTCTCCTGGCACGCCATATATTATTCTCTTAAAAAGCTTGGGGTAGGGGTCTAGGGGACCCTTTTATAGCCAAAATAACGGCCCTGTATCGCAATACGTCACCTAGGCTGAAGATAAATGGAACTGTAGCACCCCGAGGGCTTGGTTGCTACAGAGGTATTGCACCTTACCCAGAGGTGTCATATCTCACTCTCAGGTAAGGATGGAGTGTGGATCAGGACCCCGACACCTGCATGCATTACACCACATTGCCGTGGGGCAGGGCGACCAATATGCCTCTGAGATGGGCACGACAGTCCCTGTCCCTGGCTGGAGTGGGGAGAGGGAACACTGAGGAAGGGGAACCCTGTAGTGCAGGAGCAGGGAGGAAGCAGTTCCTGGGTGCATTGAGAAGGAAGTATAAAAGGTGGGCACCATCTTAGTTCAGTGCAGAGAAGTCTGAGCAGAAGTGACAGGGAGCAGGGGTTCTGCATGAGCTCTGCTCCGGAGGCGGGCCTAGTAACAGAGGCCCAGGCCTGGAAGAGGGAGAAGGAAGGAAGAGGAGCGGAGAAGGCTCCAGGAACGAGGAACGAAGGGATCCCAGGGGTGCGGACGGGCGAATCCACCTGCGTGGAGGGGTCAGGCCAAAGGGGGAGACCGGTGCCCGAAACTAGTGGAGGCGGGAAACGACCCTCAGCTAGAAACCGGAGGCTGTGACATTTTATGTGGCGCAGCCCCTCGCTACACCTGCTAGGAAGGCACCACATAGGGTCAGGGAAACTGGCGCCAAGTTTACCAAGAGGAGGCCCGAGGCAGCCGGACAGAAGCGTTGGTAAGAAAGGCCAGACAAAGGACACACAAAGGGGGTCCTGTGAAGCGCTCCAAAGTTATCTGGGAGTTGTCTGAGCCCCTCACCTGGTAAGCACAGTACGACGTGGGCAGCCGTTACCTGCAGAAGTGGTCTGGATAATAAGAACTGTGAGTAAAGGCCCTGGACTGCATCACTGACTCCGTGTGGTTACTGCTGCTGCCCTGCACCATCACCCCCATCCTCCGCATACACTGCCCTGAGGCTATACTCCTCCCGTGGGGAGTTATGCTACACTCTGCTGCACCCACAACACCAGCCTCAGCGGTCTGCCCTGCAGCGGCGGTTCACTCTGACCGCAATCCACGGGTGGCGTAGTCGGACATTTAAACATCAAAACCATATAAATAGTTCCGCCACTGGTTTGACCACCCTGAGCCACGGAACCGGGTCGCCGCCACGGAGACTACAACCACCAGCATCCACCAAAAAGGATCCGGCTCCGGGCGTCCCAAGGCCCAGGGGGCGCGTCAGAACATTTTCATCACCTTTCATAATCACCAATGGGACAAGGCAGGGATGTCCTCTGTCCCCTCTCTTATACATCCTACTGACGGAGCACCTGCTCTCATCAATTCGCCATAACCCCAATATTAGGTGGATTGAGGTGGGAGGCACCGAGTATAAGTGCTCTCTATTTGCTGATGATGTCCTAGTATATATCACTCAATCACATATATCCATCCCTGCTGTTATGGCTGAAATAGATCACTTTGTTACATGGTCAAATTTTAAAATCAATGCAGCGAAGTCTGAGGCCCTCAATGTCTCCCTCCCAAAATCCATACAGGATTCCATCCAGTCCAACTTTCCCTTTGCCTGGCCCTCACAGAGTATCAAATACTTAGGAATTCCTATTCATAGAGACCTCTCCCGTCTATGTTATCTTAATTTTGGGCCCTTTATTGAACAACTCCATACAGACCACGGTTGGCAAGTTAGAACTGTAAGATTCACTACGTGAACCACTTTTGTTTTGTGGAAAAGCACATGTACACTGTGTTCCAAATTATTATGCAAAAAGTGTTTAGGAGTGATAAGGGAAGAATTTGTTTGTTTGTCAGTTAAACTCATTGATGGTGATGTGTGTCAGGGCTCTTTATATCACTGTAAGCAATTGCAGACATCTGTGCTAATTAGTGTGGCAGGTGTGTCCAATGAAAGGCAAGACTACTTAAGAAGGCTGTCCCACATTATTAAGCAGCCTACATTTTCTGCCAAAATGGGAAAGAAAAAGGGTGTGTCGGCTGCTGAGAAGCAACAAATTGTGGAGTGTTTAGGTCAAGGCATGACTACAATCAACATTGTGCGATGATCAGGATGAAGTGTCTTGGCAATCAAGAAGTATGTAGCTGATTCACAGTACACACGTGTGCGTGCTGATAAGGGCAAATTGAGGACTCTTTCCTACAGGCAATTACGTCAGGTTAAAAGAGCAGCAGCAAAAAAGCCTTGTCATAGCAGCAGACAAGTTTTTGAAGCTGCTGGTGCCTCCAACGTCCCCCGAACAACAAGATGCAGGGTCCTTCAGAGGTTTGCAGCTGTGCGTACGCCATCCTGTCGACCTCCTCTATCCACTTCACACAAGCAGAAACGGCTCCATTGGGCCAAACATTACATGAAGACTGATTTCAAAACTGTTTTGTTCACGGATGAGTGCCGTGCAACGCTCGATGGTCCAGATGGATGGAGTGGAGGATGGCTGGTTGATGGACACCCCACGCAAACATGGCTACAGCGCCCTCAAGGAGGAGGTGGATTAATGTTTTGAGCTGGAATCATGGGGAGAGAGATTGTCGGCCCCTTTAGGATCCCTGAAGGGGTAAAGATGAAATCCATAATGTATGTGAAGTTTCTCAAACAGCATTTCCTGCCATGGTTCAAGAAGAAGAACCATGTATTCCACAACAAGATCATTTTTATGCATGATAATGCACCGTCTCATGCTGCACATAACACATCTGCATCTCTGGCTGATATGGGCATAAAAGGGGACAAACTTATGCTGTGACCCCCATGCTCCCCTGACCTCTACCCCATTCAGAACCTCTGGAGCATCATCAAAAGGAGTGTCTATGATGGCGGGAGGCAGTTCACATCTAAGCAACAGCTCAGGGAGGGTATTCTGTCCTCATGCAAAACAATTGAAGCAGAAACCATCCAAAACCTGACAAATTCAATGGACGAGAGAGTTCAGAAGCTCCTTTTGAACAAGGGGTCCTATGTGCAAATGTAACATCACCTAGAATAAAGTTTTGAGTTGAAAACTGTTTGATTTCAGTTTCTAATAACCTGCTAATGCTTATAATTTCAAAAATGACCATTTTTTTGGTCTTTATTACAATGAAAAGGTTGATCGAAGAGTGTGGGGGATTTAAGAGTGTGGCAACCCAGTAGTCATGATTACTTCGAATTCTGACAATATGAGGGTCATGTTGCAGGTAGTGCAGCAAGAAGGCTCTTATGTGTCTTGCGCATCTCGGAGCCCCAAAATTATTTTCCGGGCTAGATGCAGCTAAAAATTATTATTAATTTTAAATCTGGTGGAGCTTAGTATAGATGGCCTAATAGAATCAGTACTGCACACTGCTACAAAGCCCAAATTATTTTCCAGCCAAGATACAGATAAACATGATTAGTAATTTTAAATCTGGTGGAGCTTAGTATAGATGGCCTATTAGAATCAGTGCTGCACACTGCTACAAAGCCCAAATTTTTTTCCAGCCAAGATACAGATAAACATGCTTAGTAATTTGAAAGCTTAAAACGGTTGGTGAGGTGATTTTAACCAATCATCAAGCTTTTACTCTCCCCAGGATGACACAGGGGTAGAAAAGTCGTTTCGGATCCATGATTTGTTCATCTTTATGAACGTGAGTCTGTCTACATTATCAGTGGAGAGCCGCGTGCGCTTATCTGTCAGCACTAATGTTGAGCCACCCCCGTAGTTTTCGAGTTCGGTTCGTCGAACACCCGTGTGTTCGCCGAACTGTTCGTCGAACTGTTCGTCGAACACCTTCGAACACCGTTAAAACCAATGGCAGGCAAACAAAAACACATAGAAACACATAGAAAACACCTTCAAAGGTGTCCAAAAGCTGACAAACTGCTCAGAAGACACAACTAACACATGGAAAAGTGACAAGTACATATAGTCATGCGAAAAGAAAAGAGGTGGAGGAGTAAAAGGAGGGGGAGATACAGATATAGGCATGTCATGCCCTTCTAAAATCCAAAAAGTGAGAAGCCGACACGTTCAGTTCGCTCCTGCCCGTGCCACCTCCGTGTCGCCGGGTTTGTGCCAGAGCCGCGGTGAACCCTGACGGCCAGCCCCCCTCTCCCAATACTGGTGCCTGTCCGCTGGTGGGTCGAGCGAGCCCCCCTGTGGTGGAGGCAGCTCTAAGCTTTTTAATTTAAATTGTCTCTCTAATTTGAATGAATACACTTTAAATCCATTTACAAGGATCTATTGGAGGGCAAGTCTCATGCCAGCAGCCGCGTAATTCCAGCTCCAGTAGTGTCCACTAAAGCTGCTGCAGTTAAAAAGCTTTTATAAGGATCGAGCTCGGCTGTCCACCACAAGGCATCCTACTGCCAGTCCCAGCCCCTATGCCTTGGGGTGCCTCCTGATGCTCTTCACTGAGTATCCCGTGGTCCCGAAGCATTTCCTTTGAAAAAATTAAGTGTCCAAACTACAGGTGGTGTAGCTTGCTTAACAGCCGGGATAATCCGCTGACTAGCAGACACTGCTACTAGGCACAAAGTATTTCCTGGGCTAGATGCCGTTAAAAATTTGTAATTAGATACTCTCGTTGGATGCTGAGAAAGCATTCCATAGAGTCTCCTGGCACGCCATATATTATTCTCTTAAAAAGCTTGGGGTAGGGGTCTAGGGGTCCCTTTTATAGCCAAAATCACGGCCCTGTATCGCAATACGTCACCTAGGCTGAAGATAAATGGAACTGTAGCACCCTGAGGGCTCGGTTGCTACAGAGGTATTGCACCTCACCCAGAGGTGTGATATCTCACTCTCAGGTAAGAATGGAGTGTGGATCAGGACCCGACACCTGCATGCATTACACCACATTGCCGTGGGGCAGGGCGACCAATATGCACCTGAGATGGGCACGACAGTCCCTGTCTCTGGCCGGAGTAGGGGGAGGGAACACTGAGGAAAGGGAACCCTGTAGTGCAGGAGCAGGGAGGAAGCAGTTCCTGGGTGCATTGAGAAGGGAGTATAAAAGGTGGGCACCATCTTAGTTCAGTGCAGATAAGTCTGAGCAGAAGTGGCAGGGAGCAGGAGCTCTGCATGAGCTCTGCTCCGGAGGCGGGCCTAGTAACAGAGGCCCAGGCCTGGAAGAGGGAGAAGGAAGGAAGAGGAGCGGAGAAGGCTCCAGGAACGAGGAATGAAGGGATCCCAGGGGTGCGGACGGGCGAGTCGCCATCGCACGCCCGAATCCACCTGCGTGGAGGGGTCAGGCCAAAGGGGTAGACCGGTCCCCGAAACTAGTGGAGGCAGGAAACGACCCTCAGCTAGAAACCGGAGGCTGTGACATTTTATGTGGCGCAGCCCCTCGCTACACGGGCTAGGAAGGCACCACATAGGGTCAGGGAAACTGGCGCCAAGTTTACCAAGAGGAGGCCCGAGGCAGTCGGACAGAAGGGTTGGTAAGAAAGGCAAGACAAAGGACACACAAAGGGGGTCCTGTGAAGCGCTCCAAAGTTATCTGGGAGGTGTCTGAGCCCCTCACCTGGTGAGCACAGTACGACGTGGGCAGCCGTTACCTGCAGACGTGGTCTGGATAATAAGAACTGTGAGTAAAGGCCCTGGACTGCATCACTGACTCCGTGTGGTTACTGCTGCTGCCCTGCACCATCACCCCCATCCTCCGCATACACTGCCCTGAGGCTATACTCCTCCCGTGGGGAGTTATGCTACGCTCTGCTGCACCCACAACACCAGCCTCAGCGGTCTGCCCTGCAGCGACGGTTCACTCTGACCGCAATCCACGGGTGGCGTAGTCGGACATTTAAACATCAAAACCACATAAATAGTTCCGCCACTGGTTTGACCGCCCTGAGCCACGGAACCGGGTCGCCGCCATGGAGACTACAACCACCAGCATCCACCAAAAAGGGTCCGGCTCCGGGTGTCCCAAGGCCCAGGGCTGCATCAGAACATTTTCATCACCTTTCACAATCACCAATGGGACAAGGCAGGGATGTCCTCTGTCCCCTCTCTTATACATCCTAGTGACGGAGCACCTGCTCTCATCAATTCGCTATAACCCCAATATTAGGTGGATTGAGGTGGGAGGCACCGAGTACAAGTGCTCTCTATTTGCTGATGATGTCCTAGTATATATCACTCAATCACATATATCCATCCATGCTGTTATGGCTGAAATAGATCACTTTGTTACATGGTCAAATTTTAAAATCAATGCAGCGAAGTCTTAGGCCCTCGATGTCTCCCTCCCCAAATCCATACAGGATTCCTTTCAGTCCAACTTTCCCTTTCTCTGGCCCTCACAGGGTATCAAATACTTAGGAATTCCTGTTCATAGAGACCTCTCCCATCTATGTTATCTTAATTTTGGGCCCTTTATTGAACAACTCCATACAGACCACGGATGGCAAGTTAGAACTGTAAGATTCACTACGTGAACCACTGGTGTTTTGTGGAAAAGCACATGTACACTGTGTTCCAAATTATTATGCAAAAAGTGTTTAGGAGTGATAAGGGAAGAATTTGTTTGTTTGTCAGTTAAGCTCATTGATGGTGATGTGTGTCAGGGCTCTTTATATCACTGTAAGCAATTGCAGACACCTGTGCTAATTAGTTTGGCAGGTGTGTCCAATGAAAGTCAAGACTACTTAAGAAGGCTGTCTCACATTATTAAGCAGCCTACATTTTCTGCCAAAATGGGAAAGAAAAAGGATGTGTCGGCTGCTGAGAAGCAACAAATTGTGGAGTGTTTAGGTCAAGGCATGACTACAATCAACATTGTGCGATGATCAGGATGAAGTGTCTTGGCAATCAAGAAGTATGTAGCTGATTCACAGTACACACGTGTGCGTGCTGATAAGGGCAAATTGAGGACTCTTTCCTACAGGCAATTACGTCAGGTTAAAAGAGCAGTGGCAAAAAAGCCTTGTCATAGCAGCAGACAAGTTTTTGAAGCTGCTGGTGCCTCCAACATCCCCCGAACAACAAGATGCAGGGTCCTTCAGAGGTTTGCAGCTGTGCATACGCCATCCTATCGACCTCCTCTATCCACTTCACACAAGCAGAAACGGCTCCAGTGGGCCAAACATTACACGAAGACTGATTTCAAAACTGTTTTGTTCACGGATGAGTGCCATGCAGCGCTCGATGGTCCAGATGGATGGAGTGGAGGATGGCTGGTTGATGGACACCCCACGCAAACACGGCTACAGCGCCAACAAGGAGGAGGTGGAGTAATGTTTTGGGCTAGAATCATGGGGAGAGAGATTGTCGGCCCCTTTAGGATCCCTGAAGGGGTAAAGATGAACTCCATAATGTATGTGGATTTTCTCAAACAGCACTTCCTGCCATGGTTCAAGAAGAAGAACCGTGTATTCCACAGCAAGATCATTTTTATGCATGATAATGCACCATCTCATGCTGCACATAACACATCTTCATCTCTGGCTGATATGGGCATAAAAGGGGACAAACTTATGCTGTGACCCCCATGCTCCCCTGACCTCTACCCCATTCAGAACCTCTGGAGCATCATCAAAAGGAGTGTCTATGATGGCGGGAGGCAGTTCACATCTAAGCAACAGCTCTGGGAGGGTATTCTGTCCTCATGCAAAACAATTGAAGCAGAAACCATCCAAAACCTGACAAATTCAATGGACGAGAGAGTTCAGAAGCTCCTTTCGAACAAGTGGTCCTATGTGAAAATGTAACATCACCTAGAATAAAGTTTTGAGTTGAAAACTGTTTGATTTCAGTTTCTAATAACCTGCTAATGCTTATAATTTCAAAAATGACCATTTTTTTGGTCTTTATTAAAATGAAAAGGTTGATCGAAAAGTTTGGGGGATCTAAGAGTGTGGCAACCCAGTAGTCATGATTAACTTCGAATTCTGACAATATGAGGGTCATGTTGCAGGTAGTGCAGCAAGAAGGCACTTATGTGTCTTGCGCATCTCGGAGCCCCAAAATTATTTTCCGGGCTAGATGCAGCTAAAAATTTATTATTAATTTTAAATCTGGTGGAGCTTAGTATAGATGGCCTAATAGGATCAGTGCTGCACACTGCTACAAAGCCCAAATTATTTTCCAGCCAAGATACAGATAAACATGATTAGTAATTTTAAATCTGGTGGAGCTTATTATAGATGGCCTAATAGAATCAGTGCTGCACACTGCAACAAAGCCCAAATTATTTTCCAGCCAAGATACAGATAAACATGATTAGTAATTTGAAAGCTTAAAACGGTTGGTGAGGTGATTTTAACCAATCATCAAGCTTTACTCTCCCCAGGATAACACAGGGGTAGAAAAGTCGTTTCGGATCCATGATTTGTTCATCTTTATGAACGTGAGTCTGTCTACATTATCAGTGGAGAGCCGCGTGCGCTTATCTGTCAGCACACCACCAGCAGCGCTGAACACACGTTCAGACAGAACGCTGGCTGCGGGGCATGACAAGATCTCCAAGGCGTAAGTGGCTAGCTCCGGCCATTTATCCAGATTGGAAGCCCAAAAAGAGCAATGGTCCAGTGACACAGTCATGGCTTCAATGTTTACTTGGAGATACTCCTGTACCATCGTCTCTAGGCGTTGACTATGTGTCAGACTTCTTGTCTCCTGTGGCCTTGCAAAGGATGGGCTAAAAAAGTGGTGAAATGATTCCGCAAAATTGATGTTACCAGCAGATACTGTGGTTCTGTTACGGTTTGAGTGCTGAACACTTGACGGTCCCACGGTTGGCAAGTTAGAACTGTGAGATTCACTACGTGCACCACTGGTGTTTTGTGGAAAAGCACATGTAAGATTCTGCAACAGTCTCTGCTGATACTCCTGCATGCGTGCATCCCTTTCTATGGCAGGAATAATTTCTGCAAATTTACTTTTGTACCGGGGATCTAACAATGTGGCAACCCAGTAGTCAGGATTATTTCTAATTCTCACAATTCGAGGGTCATGTTGCAGGTAGTGCAGCAAGAAGGCACTCATGTGTGTTGCGCATCCAGGAGCACCAAGTCCCTGTTGTGTTGGTGGCGAGGTAACAATCATGCTTCCTTCCTCTGTCCTCTCCCCCCAACCTCGCACAACAGAAATGTGATCAAGGTCTCCCTCATCTGATGAGTCTTCCATCAGTTCGTCCTCTACTTCTTCCTGGGCTCCTGCACCTTCCTCACTAGTTTGGCTGCTACCATGCGCCCTGGTAAAACCATCTCCCCCACCCTCACATGCCTGCCGCCTTGGTGCTGCCGACCGTCTGGACCTTGCAGATGTTAGCCCTTCCGCATACAACTCCTCCTCCTCTACTTCCTCCACCTCCTCTTGTGCCACCACCTGACTCCGAATTCTGTTTAACATGTGCTCCAGCATGTAAATCACCGGAATAGTCATGCTGATAATGGCATCGTCAGCACTAAACATCTTCGTCGCCATTTCAAAACTGTGCAGAAGGGTGCATAGGTCCCTGATCTGAGACCACTCCTCCAGCGTGATTTGCCCCACCTCTGGATCTCGTTGGCCCAGGCTATACGTCAGAACGTATTGCACCAGGGCTTGTCGGTGCTGCCACAGTCGCTGCAACATGTGCAGAGTTGAATTCCACCGGGTAGGCACATCGCATTTTAGCCGGTGAAGTGGCAGGCCCAACGACTTCTGTAGAGATGTAAGTCGCTGAGCTGCGGGATGCGAATGGCGGAAGTGAGCACACAGCGACCGTGCCCTCTGCAGAAGGCCATCTAGTCTGGGATAGTGGGCTAAAAATTGCTGGACAACCAGGTTCAACACGTGAGACATACAAGGCACGTGTGTGACATTGCCCCGGCGAAGGGCCGCACCCAGGTTTGCAGCATTGTCGCACACGGCCTTCCCTGGTTTCAGGTCCAGTGGAGACAACCATTCATGAAATTGGTTCTCCAGAGCTGACCACAACTCCTCAGCTGTGTGACTCACATTTCCCAGACATTTCAAAGTAAAAACCGCCTGATGACGTTGAGCCCTACTGCCAGCATAGTAAGGAGGGGTGCAGGATCCCTTCTGCGCAGTTAGAAAGCTTGTGGCATGACCAAACAGGCTTTGGGTGCAGGTGGAAGACCGAGAGGAGGTTGAGGAGGCAGAAGCAGTGGAGGAACTTTGAGATAAAGAGGATTGACGCACAACTCGTGAGGACGGCAAGACTTGGACGGCAGCCCCTTGTCCTGCTGTCACCATAGTTACCCAGTGCCCAGTCAGCGACATGTAACGCCCCTGTCCATGCCTACTCATCCAAGTGTCTGTGGTGAAATGCACCCTGTCACACACAGAGTTTCTCAAAGAAGCGGTGATGTTGTGTGCGACATGCTGGTGGAGCGCAGGCACACCTTTCTTTGAGAAGTAGTGCCGACTGGGCATCTGGTACTGGGGCACTGCGACGGACATAAGGTCTCGAAAATCCTCTGTGTCCACCAGGCGGAAAAGCAGCATTTCTGTAGCCAAGAGCTTGCAGATGGTGAAATTCAACCTCTTAGCTTTCTCATGGCTAGGAGGAAATGGTCTTTTACTTGTCCACATCTGAGGGACCGAGGGCTGGCTATTGTGCTTAGACGGGGTTGATAAGGGTGTCCGCGGCAAACTTCCGGTCTGTGAGGAAGATGCAGGCGGACATGTTAGGTTGCCTTGATCCAAAGGTGGTGTTATCGATGTCGGACAGCGCTCAACACCAGCTGGTTTTACCACCTCCAAAGAAAATCACGCTGGCTGTTGCGGGTAAAGAGGTGGCAGGTCTGCGCCCCAAAACAGGTGTGACTGCTGTCCCCCCAGTCACAGAGGATGAAGAGGCCGCGGATGCACAAGATATGGCAGACGGTGGTTGGCCCGGCCGGCTAGGCCGCATTGTAGCACACTGAGCTTCCCACTGCAACTTATGCTTCATGTCCATGTGCCGGTTCATGCATGAAGTACTCAAACTATGTATTTTTTGGCCTCTACTTAGCTTTTGCTGACAAATGTTACAGATAACACGAGTTGGGTCATCTTTATCGATCTGAAAAAATGCCCAGGCTATGCAAGGCTTAGCACCCATGCGACCTGAAGAGCCACCACGACTTGTGGTGAGAGGCAGAGTTGTGTTTGAGGATGCAGTTGTTGATGTGCTTCCAGTACTACGTCTCTGTCCAGGAAGGCGCAACCTGACCTCATCGTCACTAGCATCTTCCTCCACCTCCTCTGCTGACCTCATCTCTTGGCTGACTGTGGGTTGACAGTAAGTGGGATCTCCAACCTCATCATCATCACTCTGTGCGTTATCACACCCGTCATCCTCAGAGCCAACCTGTTCCTGCCCTGACAAAAAACTAAAGTTGTCGCTCCAATCAGGTATTTGAGTCTCATCATCGTCTTCCTCATTGTCTCCACCAACAGGAGTTACAGTTTGGGAATGAGGGTCTACATTATGGTCAGAACCTTCTGCGTCTGGTCCTGGATCCGACTCATAAAGATTCTGGGCATCAGTGCAGATCATTTCCTCGTCTGGATTCACAGAAGCGCTGGAGTCGACCTCTGATTCCCAGGCTATAGTATGAGTAAACAGCTCTGCAGACTCAACCATCTGTTCTACCTCATACTCAGACGGGCAGCTGGAGATTTGGGAGCTGTGAGGAAGCAAGTGCGATTGGGGTGACACCTTTGAGGACTGGATTATTTGTGATGTTGAAGTTGATGTGGAGGAGAGCCCACTTAAAGGAGCAATTGATATCCGTTGAAGCACCTGCTGTTTTTGTGCCTCATCTGGAATTTGTAGCGATTGGCGTGACCGTAAGAAAGGGATCTTATCACATTGTCCGCTAAAAGAAGTAGACATTTTAGTTTGGCTTTTAGATGGTATTTCTTCTGCAGATGTTACTGTTGCTTTAACACCTACCCCACGGACATAACCTTTTTTCCCCTTCCCAACACGCCTATTCCCCTTTCCACCAGCAGCAGGCCTTTTTCCACTCATTTTGGTGGTTAACTAATTCACAACTCTGGAGTTGTTTGCACAAAAAAACAATGGATGGGAACCGAGCAGAGCTGAGTGGCCAAACTGTGGTATTAGGCCAAAACTATTGACTGGGTTAGATGCAGAAAAAAATTATATTCAATTTGCAACCTGATGGAGGTCAGTATAGATGGACTAATAGAACAAGTCCCACACACAGCTAGAAGGCCAAATATTTTTTCAGAGGTAGATGCAGATAAAAATTATTTTTAATTTGCAGCCTGATGGAGGTCAGTATAGATGGACTAATAGAGAAAGTCCCACACACTGCTAGAAGGCCAAATATTTTTTCAGAGCTAGATGCAGACAAAAAATTATTTTGAATTTGCAACCTGATGGAGGTCAGTATAGATGGACTAATAGAGAAAGTCCCACACACTGCTAGAAGGCCAAATATTTTTTCAGAGCTAGATGCAGACAAAAAATTATTTTTAATTTGCAACCTGATGGAGGTCAGTATAGATGGACTAATAGAGAAAGTCCCACACACTGCTAGAAGGCCAAATATTTTTTCAGAGCTAGATGCAGATAAAAATTATTTTTAATTTGCAACCTGATGGAGGTCAGTATAGATGAACTAATAGAGAAAGTCCCACACACTGCTAGAAGGCCAAATATTTTTTCAGAGCTAGATGCAGAAAAAAATTATATTCAGTTTGCAACCTGATGGAGGTCAGTATAGATGGACTAATAGAACAAGTCCCATACACAGCTAGAAGCCGAAATATTTTTTCAGAGGTAGATGCAGAAAAAAATTATATTCAGTTTGCAACCTGATGGAGGTCTGTATAGATGGATTAATAGAACAAGTCCCACACACAGCTAGAAGCCCAATATTTTTTCAGAGGTAGATGCAGAAAAAAAATATATTCAGTTTGCAACCTGATGGAGGTCAGTATAGATGGACTAATAGAGAAAGTCCCACACACTGCTAGAAGGCCAAATATTTTTTCAGAGCTAGATGCAGACAAAAAATTATTTTTAATTTGCAACCTGATGGAGGTCAGTATAGATGGACTAATAGAGAAAGTCCCACACACTGCTAGAAGGCCAAATATTTTTTCAGAGCTAGATGCAGATATAAATTATTTTTAATTTGCAACCTGATGGAGGTCAGTATAGATGGACTAATAGAGAAAGTCCCACACACTGCTAGAAGGCCAAATATTTTTTCAGAGCTAGATGCAGATATAAATTATTTTTAATTTGCATCCTGATGGAGGTCAGTATAGATGGACTAATAGAGAAAGTCCCACACACTGCTAGAAGGCCAAATATTTTTTCAGAGCTAGATGCAGACAAAAAATTATTTTGAATTTGCAACCTGATGGAGGTCAGTATAGATGGACTAATAGAGAAAGTCCCACACACTGCTAGAAGGCCAAATATTTTTTCAGAGCTAGATGCAGAAAAAAATTATTTTTAATTTGCAACCTGATGGAGGTCAGTATAGATGGACTAATAGAGAAAGTCTCACACACTGCTAGAAGGCCAAATATTTTTTCAGAGCTAGATGCAGATATAAATTATTTTTAATTTGCAACCTGATGGAGGTCAGTATAGATGGACTAATGGAGAAAGTCCCACACACTGCTAGAAGGCCAAATATTTTTTCAGAGCTAGATGCAGATATAAATTATTTTTAATTTGCAACCTGATGGAGGTCAGTATAGATGGACTAATAGAGAAAGTCCCACACACTGCTAGAAGGCCAAATAATTTTTCAGAGCTAGATGCAGATATAAATTATTTTTAATTTGCAACCTGATGGAGGTCAGTATAGATGGACTAATAGAACAAGTCCCACACACAGCTAGAAGGCCAAATATTTTTTCAGAGGTAGATGCAGATAAAAATTATTTTTAATTTGCAGCCTGATGGAGGTCAGTATAGATGGACTAATAGAGAAAGTCCCACACACTGCTAGAAGGCCAAATATTTTTTCAGAGCTAGATGCAGACAAAAAATTATTCTGAATTTGCAACCTGATGGACGTCAGTATAGATGGACTAATAGAGAAAGTCCCACACACTGCTAGAAGGCCAAATATTTTTTCAGAGCTAGATGCAGACAAAAAATTATTTTTAATTTGCAACCTGATGGAGGTCAGTATAGATGGACTAATAGAGAAAGTCCCACACACTGCTGGAAGACCAAATATTTTTTCAGAGCTAGATGCAGATATAAATTATTTTTAATTTGCAACCTGATGGAGGTCAGTATAGATGGACTAATAGAGAAAGTCCCACACACTGCTAGAAGGCCAAATATTTTTTCAGAGCTAGATGCAGAAAAAATTTATATTCAGTTTGCAACCTGATGGAGGTCAGTATAGATGGACTAATAGAACAAGTCCCACACACAGCTAGAAGGCCAAATATTTTTTCAGAGGTAGATGCAGATAAAAATTATTTTAAATTTGCAGCCTGATGGAGGTGAGTATAGATGGACTAATAGAGAAAGTCTCACACACTGCTAGAAGGCCAAATATTTTTTCAGAGCTAGATGCAGACAAAAAATTATTTTGAATTTGCAACCTGATGGAGGTCAGTATAGATGGACTAATAGAGAAAGTCCCACACACTGCTAGAAGGCCAAATATTTTTTCAGAGCTAGATGCAGACAAAAAATTATTTTTAATTTGCAACCTGATGGAGGTCAGTATAGATGGACTAATAGAGAAAGTCCCACACACTGCTAGAAGGCCAAATATTTTTTCAGAGCTAGATGCAGATATAAATTATTTTTAATTTGCAACCTGATGGAGGTCAGTATAGATGGACTAATAGAGAAAGTCCCACACACTGCTAGAAGGCCAAATATTTTTTCAGAGCTAGATGCAGATATAAATTATTTTTAATTTGCAACCTGATGTAGGTCAGTATAGATGGACTAATAGAGAAAGTCCCACACACTGCTAGAAGGCCAAATATTTTTTCAGAGCTAGATGCAGAAAAAAATTATATTCAGTTTGCAACCTGATGGAGGTCAGTATAGATGGACTAATAGAAAGAGTCCCACACACAGCAAGAAGGCCAAATATTTTTTCAGAGGTAGATGCAGATAAAAATTATTTTTAATTTGCAGCCTGATGGAGGTCAGTATAGATGGACTAATAGAGAAAGTCCCACACACTGCTATAAGGCCAAATATTTTTTCAGAGCTAGATGCAGACAAAAATTATTTTTAATTTGCAACCTGATGGAGGTCAGTATAGATGGACTAATAGAGAAAGTCCCACAAACTGTTAGAAGGCCAAATATTTTTTCAGAGATAGATGTAGAAAAAAATTATATTCAGTTTGCAACCTGATGGAGGTCAGTATAGATGGACTAATAGAACAAGTCCCACACACAGCTAGAAGCCCAAATATTTTTTCAGAGGTAGATGCAGAAAAAAATTATATTTAGTTTGCAACCTGATG
This sequence comes from Phyllobates terribilis, assembly GCF_046119375.1. NCBI lineage: Eukaryota > Metazoa > Chordata > Amphibia > Anura > Dendrobatidae > Phyllobates > Phyllobates terribilis. Next base: position 20,984,834 of record NW_027362769.1, read on the forward strand.
GAGGTCTGTATAGATGGATTAATAGAACAAGTCCCACACACAGCTAGAAGCCCAATATTTTTTCAGAGGTAGATGCAGAAAAAAAATATATTCAGTTTGCAACCTGTTGGAGGTCAGTATAGATGGATTAATAGAGAAAGTCCCACACACTGCTAGAAGGCCAAATATTTTTTCAGAGCTAGATGCAGACAAAAAATTATTTTTAATTTGCAACCTGATGGAGGTCAGTATAGATGGACTAATAAAGAAAGTCCCACACTCTGCTAGAAGGCCAAATATTTTTTCAGAGCTAGATGCAGACAAAAAATTATTTTTAATTTGCAACCTGATGGAGGTCAGTATAGATAGTCTAATAGAGAAAGTCCCACACACTGCTAGAAGGCCAAATATTTTTTCAGAGCTAGATGCAGATATTAATTATTTTTAATTTGCAACCTGATGGAGGTCAGTATAGATGGACTAATAGAGAAAGTCCCACACACTGCTAGAAGGCCAAATATTTTTTCAGAGCTAGATGCAGACAAAAAATTATTTTTAATTTGCAACCTGATGGAGGTCAGTATAGATGGACTAATAGAGAAAGTCCCACACACTGCTAGAAGGCCAAATATTTTTTCAGAGCTAGATGCAGATAAAAATTATTTTTAAATTGCAACCTGATGGAGGTCAGTATAGATGGACTAATAGAGAAAGTCCCACACACTGCTAGAAGGCCAAATATTTTTTCAGAGCTAGATGCAGATAAAAATTATTTTTAAATTGCAACCTGATGGAGGTCAGTATAGATGGACTAATAGAGAAAGTCCCACACACTGCTAGAAGGCCAAATATTTTTTCAGAGCTAGATGCAGAAAAAAATTATATTCAGTTTGCAACCTGATGGAGGTCAGTATAGATGGACTAATAGAACAAGTCCCACACACAGCTAGAAGGCCAAATATTTTTTCAGAGGTAGATGCAGATAAAAATTATTTTTAATTTGCAGCCTGATGGAGGTCAGTATAGATGGACTAATAGAGAAAGTCCCACACACTGCTAGAAGGCCAAATATTTTTTCAGAGCTAGATGCAGACAAAAAATTATTTTTAATTTGCAACCTGATGGAGGTCAGTATAGATGGACTAATAGAGAAAGTCCCACACACTGCTAGAAGGCCAAATATTTTTTCAGAGCTAGATGCAGACAAAAAATTATTTTTAATTTGCAACCTGATGGAGGTCAGTATAGATGGACTAATAAAGAAAGTCCCACACTCTGCTAGAAGGCCAAATATTTTTTCAGAGCTAGATGCAGACAAAAAATTATTTTTAATTTGCAACCTGATGGAGGTCAGTATAGATAGTCTAATAGAGAAAGTCCCACACACTGCTAGAAGGCCAAATATTTTTTCAGAGCTAGATGCAGATATTAATTATTTTTAATTTGCAACCTGATGGAGGTCAGTATAGATGGACTAATAGAGAAAGTCCCACACACTGCTAGAAGGCCAAATATTTTTTCAGAGCTAGATGCAGACAAAAAATTATTTTTAATTTGCAACCTGATGGAGGTCAGTATAGATGGACTAATAGAGAAAGTCCCACTCACTGCTAGAAGGCCAAATATTTTTTCAGAGCTAGATGCAGATAAAAATTATTTTTAAATTGCAACCTGATGGAGGTCAGTATAGATGGACTAATAGAGAAAGTCCCACACACTGCTAGAAGGCCAAATATTTTTTCAGAGCTAGATGCAGATAAAAATTATTTTTAAATTGCAACCTGATGGAGGTCAGTATAGATGGACTAATAGAGAAAGTCCCACACACTGCTAGAAGGCCAAATATTTTTTCAGAGCTAGATGCAGAAAAAAATTATATTCAGTTTGCAACCTGATGGAGGTCAGTATAGATGGACTAATAGAACAAGTCCCACACACAGCTAGAAGGCCAAATATTTTTTCAGAGGTAGATGCAGATAAAAATTATTTTTAATTTGCAGCCTGATGGAGGTCAGTATAGATGGACTAATAGAGAAAGTCCCACACACTGCTAGAAGGCCAAATATTTTTTCAGAGCTAGATGCAGACAAAAAATTATTTTTAATTTGCAACCTGATGGAGGTCAGTATAGATGGACTAATAGAGAAAGTCCCACACACTGCTAGAAGGCCAAATATTTTTTCAGAGCTAGATGCAGACAAAAAATTATTTTTAATTTGCAACCTGATGGAGGTCAGTATAGATGGACTAATAGAGAAAGTCCCACACACTGCTAGAAGACCAAATATTTTTTCAGAGCTAGATGCAGATATAAATTATTTTTAATTTGCAACCTGATGGAGGTCAGTATAGATGGACTAATAGAGAAAGTCCCACACACTGCTAGAAGGCCAAATATTTTTTCAGAGCTAGATGCAGAAAAAAATTATATTCAGTTTGAAACCTGATGGAGGTCAGTATAGATGGACTAATAGAACAAGTCCCACACACAGCTAGAAGGCCAAATATTTTTTCAGAGGTAGATGCAGATAAAAATTATTTTTAATTTGCAGCCTGATGGAGGTGAGTATAGATGGACTAATAGAGAAAGTGTCACACACTGCTAGAAGGCCAAATATTTTTTCAGAGCTAGATGCAGACAAAAAATTATTTTGAATTTGCAACCTGATGGAGGTCAGTATAGATGGACTAATAGAGAAAGTCCCACACACTGCTAGAAGGCCAAATAATTTTTCAGAGCTAGATGCAGATATAAATTATTTTTAATTTGCAACCTGATGGAGGTCAGTATAGATGGACTAATAGAACAAGTCCCACACACAGCTAGAAGGCCAAATATTTTTTCAGAGGTAGATGCAGATAAAAATTATTTTTAATTTGCAGCCTGATGGAGGTCAGTATAGATGGACTAATAGAGAAAGTCCCACACACTGCTAGAAGGCCAAATATTTTTTCAGAGCTAGATGCAGACAAAAAATTATTCTGAATTTGCAACCTGATGGACGTCAGTATAGATGGACTAATAGAGAAAGTCCCACACACTGCTAGAAGGCCAAATATTTTTTCAGAGCTAGATGCAGACAAAAAATTATTTTTAATTTGCAACCTGATGGAGGTCAGTATAGATGGACTAATAGAGAAAGTCCCACACACTGCTGGAAGACCAAATATTTTTTCAGAGCTAGATGCAGATATAAATTATTTTTAATTTGCAACCTGATGGAGGTCAGTATAGATGGACTAATAGAGAAAGTCCCACACACTGCTAGAAGGCCAAATATTTTTTCAGAGCTAGATGCAGAAAAAATTTATATTCAGTTTGCAACCTGATGGAGGTCAGTATAGATGGACTAATAGAACAAGTCCCACACACAGCTAGAAGGCCAAATATTTTTTCAGAGGTAGATGCAGATAAAAATTATTTTAAATTTGCAGCCTGATGGAGGTGAGTATAGATGGACTAATAGAGAAAGTCTCACACACTGCTAGAAGGCCAAATATTTTTTCAGAGCTAGATGCAGACAAAAAATTATTTTGAATTTGCAACCTGATGGAGGTCAGTATAGATGGACTAATAGAGAAAGTCCCACACACTGCTAGAAGGCCAAATATTTTTTCAGAGCTAGATGCAGACAAAAAATTATTTTTAATTTGCAACCTGATGGAGGTCAGTATAGATGGACTAATAGAGAAAGTCCCACACACTGCTAGAAGGCCAAATATTTTTTCAGAGCTAGATGCAGATATAAATTATTTTTAATTTGCAACCTGATGGAGGTCAGTATAGATGGACTAATAGAGAAAGTCCCACACACTGCTAGAAGGCCAAATATTTTTTCAGAGCTAGATGCAGATATAAATTATTTTTAATTTGCAACCTGATGTAGGTCAGTATAGATGGACTAATAGAGAAAGTCCCACACACTGCTAGAAGGCCAAATATTTTTTCAGAGCTAGATGCAGAAAAAAATTATATTCAGTTTGCAACCTGATGGAGGTCAGTATAGATGGACTAATAGAAAGAGTCCCACACACAGCAAGAAGGCCAAATATTTTTTCAGAGGTAGATGCAGATAAAAATTATTTTTAATTTGCAGCCTGATGGAGGTCAGTATAGATGGACTAATAGAGAAAGTCCCACACACTGCTATAAGGCCAAATATTTTTTCAGAGCTAGATGCAGACAAAAATTATTTTTAATTTGCAACCTGATGGAGGTCAGTATAGATGGACTAATAGAGAAAGTCCCACAAACTGTTAGAAGGCCAAATATTTTTTCAGAGATAGATGTAGAAAAAAATTATATTCAGTTTGCAACCTGATGGAGGTCAGTATAGATGGACTAATAGAACAAGTCCCACACACAGCTAGAAGCCCAAATATTTTTTCAGAGGTAGATGCAGAAAAAAATTATATTTAGTTTGCAACCTGATGGAGGTCTGTATAGATGGATTAATAGAACAAGTCCCACACACAGCTAGAAGCCCAATATTTTTTCAGAGGTAGATGCAGAAAAAAAATATATTCAGTTTGCAACCTGTTGGAGGTCAGTATAGATGGATTAATAGAGAAAGTCCCACACACTGCTAGAAGGCCAAATATTTTTTCAGAGCTAGATGCAGACAAAAAATTATTTTTAATTTGCAACCTGATGGAGGTCAGTATAGATGGACTAATAAAGAAAGTCCCACACTCTGCTAGAAGGCCAAATATTTTTTCAGAGCTAGATGCAGACAAAAAATTATTTTTAATTTGCAACCTGATGGAGGTCAGTATAGATAGTCTAATAGAGAAAGTCCCACACACTGCTAGAAGGCCAAATATTTTTTCAGAGCTAGATGCAGATATTAATTATTTTTAATTTGCAACCTGATGGAGGTCAGTATAGATGGACTAATAGAGAAAGTCCCACACACTGCTAGAAGGCCAAATATTTTTTCAGAGCTAGATGCAGACAAAAAATTATTTTTAATTTGCAACCTGATGGAGGTCAGTATAGATGGACTAATAGAGAAAGTCCCACACACTGCTAGAAGGCCAAATATTTTTTCAGAGCTAGATGCAGATAAAAATTATTTTTAAATTGCAACCTGATGGAGGTCAGTATAGATGGACTAATAGAGAAAGTCCCACACACTGCTAGAAGGCCAAATATTTTTTCAGAGCTAGATGCAGATAAAAATTATTTTTAAATTGCAACCTGATGGAGGTCAGTATAGATGGACTAATAGAGAAAGTCCCACACACTGCTAGAAGGCCAAATATTTTTTCAGAGCTAGATGCAGAAAAAAATTATATTCAGTTTGCAACCTGATGGAGGTCAGTATAGATGGACTAATAGAACAAGTCCCACACACAGCTAGAAGGCCAAATATTTTTTCAGAGGTAGATGCAGATAAAAATTATTTTTAATTTGCAGCCTGATGGAGGTCAGTATAGATGGACTAATAGAGAAAGTCCCACACACTGCTAGAAGGCCAAATATTTTTTCAGAGCTAGATGCAGACAAAAAATTATTTTTAATTTGCAACCTGATGGAGGTCAGTATAGATGGACTAATAGAGAAAGTCCCACACACTGCTAGAAGGCCAAATATTTTTTCAGAGCTAGATGCAGACAAAAAATTATTTTTAATTTGCAACCTGATGGAGGTCAGTATAGATGGACTAATAAAGAAAGTCCCACACTCTGCTAGAAGGCCAAATATTTTTTCAGAGCTAGATGCAGACAAAAAATTATTTTTAATTTGCAACCTGATGGAGGTCAGTATAGATAGTCTAATAGAGAAAGTCCCACACACTGCTAGAAGGCCAAATATTTTTTCAGAGCTAGATGCAGATATTAATTATTTTTAATTTGCAACCTGATGGAGGTCAGTATAGATGGACTAATAGAGAAAGTCCCACACACTGCTAGAAGGCCAAATATTTTTTCAGAGCTAGATGCAGACAAAAAATTATTTTTAATTTGCAACCTGATGGAGGTCAGTATAGATGGACTAATAGAGAAAGTCCCACTCACTGCTAGAAGGCCAAATATTTTTTCAGAGCTAGATGCAGATAAAAATTATTTTTAAATTGCAACCTGATGGAGGTCAGTATAGATGGACTAATAGAGAAAGTCCCACACACTGCTAGAAGGCCAAATATTTTTTCAGAGCTAGATGCAGATAAAAATTATTTTTAAATTGCAACCTGATGGAGGTCAGTATAGATGGACTAATAGAGAAAGTCCCACACACTGCTAGAAGGCCAAATATTTTTTCAGAGCTAGATGCAGAAAAAAATTATATTCAGTTTGCAACCTGATGGAGGTCAGTATAGATGGACTAATAGAACAAGTCCCACACACAGCTAGAAGGCCAAATATTTTTTCAGAGGTAGATGCAGATAAAAATTATTTTTAATTTGCAGCCTGATGGAGGTCAGTATAGATGGACTAATAGAGAAAGTCCCACACACTGCTAGAAGGCCAAATATTTTTTCAGAGCTAGATGCAGACAAAAAATTATTTTTAATTTGCAACCTGATGGAGGTCAGTATAGATGGACTAATAGAGAAAGTCCCACACACTGCTAGAAGGCCAAATATTTTTTCAGAGCTAGATGCAGACAAAAAATTATTTTTAATTTGCAACCTGATGGAGGTCAGTATAGATGGACTAATAGAGAAAGTCCCACACACTGCTAGAAGACCAAATATTTTTTCAGAGCTAGATGCAGATATAAATTATTTTTAATTTGCAACCTGATGGAGGTCAGTATAGATGGACTAATAGAGAAAGTCCCACACACTGCTAGAAGGCCAAATATTTTTTCAGAGCTAGATGCAGAAAAAAATTATATTCAGTTTGAAACCTGATGGAGGTCAGTATAGATGGACTAATAGAACAAGTCCCACACACAGCTAGAAGGCCAAATATTTTTTCAGAGGTAGATGCAGATAAAAATTATTTTTAATTTGCAGCCTGATGGAGGTGAGTATAGATGGACTAATAGAGAAAGTGTCACACACTGCTAGAAGGCCAAATATTTTTTCAGAGCTAGATGCAGACAAAAAATTATTTTGAATTTGCAACCTGATGGAGGTCAGTATAGATGGACTAATAGAGAAAGTCCCACACACTGCTAGAAGGCCAAATATTTTTTCAGAGCTAGATGCAGACAAAAAATTATTTTTAATTTGCAACCTGATGGAGGTCAGTATAGATGGACTAATAGAGAAAGTCCCACACACTGCTAGAAGGCCAAATATTTTTTCAGAGCTAGATGCAGATATAAATTATTTTTAATTTGCAACCTGATGGAGGTCAGTATAGATGGACTAATAGAGAAAGTCCCACACACTGCTAGAAGGCCAAATATTTTTTCAGAGCTAGATGCAGATATAAATTATTTTTAATTTGCAACCTGATGTAGGTCAGTATAGATGGACTAATAGAGAAAGTCCCACACACTGCTAGAAGGCCAAATATTTTTTCAGAGCTAGATGCAGAAAAAAATTATATTCAGTTTGCAACCTGATGGAGGTCAGTATAGATGGACTAATAGAACAAGTCCCACACACAGCAAGAAGGCCAAATATTTTTTCAGAGGTAGATGCAGATAAATATTATTTTTAATTTGCAGCCTGATGGAGATCAGTATAGATGGACTAATAGAGAAAGTCCCACACACTGCTAGAAGGCCAAATATTTTTTCAGAGCTAGATGCAGACAAAAAATTATTTTGAATTTGCAACCTGATGGAGGTCAGTATAGATGGACTAATAGAGTAAGTCCCACACACTGCTAGAAGGCCAAATATTTTTTCAGAGCTAGATGCAGACAAAAATTATTTTTAATTTGCAACCTGATGGAGGTCAGTATAGATGGACTAATAGAGAAAGTCCCACAAACCTTTAGAAGGCCAAATATTTTTTCAGAGCTAGATGCAGAAAAAAATTATATTCAGTTTGCAACCTGATGGAGGTCAGTATAGATGGACTAATAGAACAAGTCCCACACACAGCTAGAAGCCCAAATATTTTTTCAGAGGTAGATGCAGAAAAAAATTATATTCAGTTTGCAAACTGATGGAGGTCTGTATAGATGGATTAATAGAACAAGTCCCACACACAGCTAGAAGCCCAATATTTTTTCAGAGGTAGATGCAGAAAAAAAATATATTCAGTTTGCAACCTGATGGAGGTCAGTATAGATGGATTAATAGAGAAAGTCCCACACACTGCTAGAAGGCCAAATATTTTTTCAGAGCTAGATGCAGACAAAAAATTATTTTTAATTTGCAACCTGATGGAGGTCAGTATAGATGGACTAATAAAGAAAGTCCCACACTCTGCTAGAAGGCCAAATATTTTTTCAGAGCTAGATGCAGACAAAAAATTATTTTTAATTTGCAACCTGATGGAGGTCAGTATAGATAGACTAATAGAGAAAGTCCCACACACTGCTAGAAGGCCAAATATTTTTTCAGAGCTAGATGCAGATATTAATTATTTTTAATTTGCAACCTGATGGAGGTCAGTATAGATGGACTAATAGAGAAAGTCCCACACACTGCTAGAAGGCCAAATATTTTTTCAGAGGTAGATGCAGATAAAAATTATTTTTAAATTGCAACCAGATGGAGGTCAGTATAGATGGACTAATAGAGAAAGTCCCACACACTGCTAGAAGGCCAAATATTTTTTTCAGAGCTAGATGCAGAAAAAAATTATATTCAGTTTGCAACCTGATGGAGGTCAGTATAGATGGACTAATAGAACAAGTCCCACACACAGCTAGAAGGCCAAATATTTTTTCAGAGGTAGATGCAGATAAAAATTATATTTAATTTGCAGCCTGATGGAGGTCAGTATAGATGGACTAATAGAGAAAGTCCCACACACTGCTAGAAGGCCAAATATTTTTTCAGAGCTAGATGCAGACAAAAAATTATTTTGAATTTGCAACCTGATGGAGGTCAGTATAGATGGACTAATAGAGAAAGTCCCACACACTGCTAGAAGGCCAAATATTTTTTCAGAGCTAGATGCAGACAAAAAATTATTTTTAATTTGCTACCTGATGGAGGTCAGTATAGATGGACTAATAGAGAAAGTCCCACACACTGCTAGAAGGCCAAATATTTTTTCAGCGCTAGATGCAGATATAAATTATTTTTAATTTGCAACCTGATGGAGGTCAGTATAGATGGACTAATAGAGAAAGTCCCACACACTGCTAGAAGGCCAAATATTTTTTCAGAGCTAGATGCAGATATAAATTATTTTTAATTTGCATCCTGATGGAGGTCAGTATAGATGGACTAATAGAGAAAGTCCCACACACTGCTAGAAGGCCAAATATTTTTTCAGAGCTAGATGCAGACAAAAAATTATTTTGAATTTGCAACCTGATGGAGGTCAGTATAGATGGACTATTAGAGAAAGTCCCACACACTGCTAGAAGGCCAAATATTTTTTCAGAGCTAGATGCAGACAAAAAATTATTTTTAATTTGCAACCTGATGGAGGTCAGTATAGATGGACTAATAGAGAAAATCTCACACACTGCTAGAAGGCCAAATATTTTTTCAGAGCTAGATGCAGATATAAATTATTTTTAATTTGCAACCTGATGGAGGTCAGTATAGATGGACTAATGGAGAAAGTCCCACACACTGCTAGAAGGCCAAATATTTTTTCAGAGCTAGATGCAGATATAAATTATTTTTAATTTGCAACCTGATGGAGGTCAGTATAGATGGACTAATAGAGAAAGTCCCACACACTGCTAGAAGGCCAAATATTTTTTCAGAGCTAGATGCAGAAAAAAATTATATTCAGTTTGCAACCTGATGGAGGTCAGTATAGATGGACTAATAGAACAAGTCCCACACACAGCTAGAAGGCCAAATATTTTTTCAGAGGTAGATGCAGATAAAAATTATTTTTAATTTGCAGCCTGATGGAGGTCAGTATAGATGGACTAATAGAGAAAGTCCCACACACTGCTAGAAGGCCAAATATTTTTTCAGAGCTAGATGCAGACAAAAAATTATTTTGAATTTGCAACCTGATGGAGGTCAGTATAGATGGACTAATAGAGAAAGTCCCACACACTGCTAGAAGGCCAAATATTTTTTCAGAGCTAGATGCAGATAAAAATTATTTTTAAATTGCAACCTGATGGAGGTCAGTATAGATGGACTAATAGAGAAAGTCCCACACACTGCTAGAAGGCCAAATATTTTTTCAGAGCTAGATGCAGATAAAAATTATTTTTAAATTGCAACCTGATGGAGGTCAGTATAGATGGACTAATAGAGAAAGTCCCACACACTGCTAGAAGGCCAAATATTTTTTCAGAGCTAGATGCAGAAAAAAATTATATTCAGTTTGCAACCTGATGGAGGTCAGTATAGATGGACTAATAGAACAAGTCCCACACACAGCTAGAAGGCCAAATATTTTTTCAGAGGTAGATGCAGATAAAAATTATTTTTAATTTGCAGCCTGATGGAGGTCAGTATAGATGGACTAATAGAGAAAGTCCCACACAATGCTAGAAGGCCAAATATTTTTTCAGAGCTAGATGCAGACAAAAAATTATTTTGAATTTGCAACCTGATGGAGGTCAGTATAGATGGACTAATAGAGAAAGTCCCACACACTGCTAGAAGGCCAAATATTTTTTCAGAGCTAGATGCAGACAAAAAAATATTTTTAATTTGCTACCTGATGGAGGTCAGTATAGATGGACTAATAGAGAAAGTCCCACACACTGCTAGAAGGCCAAATATTTTTTCAGAGCTAGATGCATATATAAATTATTTTTAATTTGCATCCTGATGGAGGTCAGTACAGATGGACTAATAGAGAAAGTCCCACACACTGCTAGAAGGCCAAATATTTTTTCAGAGCTAGATGCAGACAAAAAATTGTTTTGAATTTGCAACCTGATGGAGGTCAGTATAGATGGACTAATAGCGAAAGTCCCACACACTGCTAGAAGGCCAAATATTTTTTCAGAGCTAGATGCAGACAAAAAATTATTTTTAATTTGCAACCTGATGGAGGTCAGTATAGATGGACTAATAGAGAAAGTCTCACACACTGCTAGAAGGCCAAATATTTTTTCAAAGCTAGATGCAGATATAAATTATTTTTAATTTGCAACCTGATGGAGGTCAGTATAGATGGACTAATGGAGAAAGTCCCACACACTGCTAGAAGGCCAAATATTTTTTCAGAGCTAGATGTAGATATAAATTATTTTTAATTTGCAACCTGATGGAGGTCAGTATAGATGGACTAATAGAGAAAGTCCCACACACTGCTAGAAGGCCAAATATTTTTTCAGAGCTAGATGCAGAAAAAAATTATATTCAGTTTGCAACCTGATGGAGGTCAGTATAGATGGACTAATAGAACAAGTCCCACACACAGCTAGAAGGCCAAATATTTTTTCAGAGGTAGATGCAGATAAAAATTATTTTTAATTTGCAGCCTGATGGAGGTCAGTATAGATGAACTAATAGAGAAAGTCCCACACACTGCTAGAAGGCCAAATATTTTTTCATAGCTAGATGCAGACAAAAAATTATTTTGAATTTGCAACCTGATGGAGGTCAGTATAGATGGAATAATTGAGAAAGTCCCACACATTGCTAGAAGGCCAAATATTTTTTCAGAGCTAGATGCAGATATAAATTATTTTTAATTTGCAACCTGATGGAGGTCAGTATAGATGGACTAATAGAGAAAGTCCCACACACTGCTAGAAGGCCAAATATTTTTTCAGAGCTAGATGCAGATATAAATTATTTTTAATTTGCATCCTGATGGAGGTCAGTATAGATGGACTAATAGAGAAAGTCCCACACACTGCTAGAAGGCCAAATATTTTTTCAGAGCTAGATGCAGAAAAAAATTATATTCAGTTTGCAACCTGATGGAGGTCAGTATAGATGGACTAATAGAACAAGTCCCAGACACAGCTAGAAGGCCAAATATTTTTTGAGAGGTAGATGCAGATAAAAATTATTTTTAATTTGCAGCCTGATGGAGGTCAGTATAGATGGACTAATAGAGAAAGTCCCACACACTGCTAGAAGGCCAAATATTTTTTCAGAGCTAGATGCAGACAAAAAATGATTTTGAATTTGCAACCTGATGGAGGTCAGTATAGATGGACTAATAGAGAAAGTCCCACACACTGCTAGAAGGCCAAATATTTTTTCAGAGCTAGATGCAGATAAAAATTATTTTTAATTTGCAACCTGATGGAGGTCAGTATAGATGGACTAATAGAGAAAGTCCCACACACTGCTAGAAGGCCAAATATTTTTTCAGAGCTAGATGCAGATATAAATTATTTTTAATTTGCAACCTGATGGAGGTCAGTATAGATGGACTAATAGAGAAAGTCCCACACACTGCTAGAAGGCCAAATATTTTTTCAGAGCTAGATGCAGAAAAAAATTATTTTCAGTTTGCAACCTGATGGAGGTCAGTATAGATGGACTAATAGAACAAGTCCCACACACAGCTAGAAGGCCAAATATTTTTTCAGAGGTAGATGCAGATAAAAATTATTTTTAATTTGCAGCCTGATGGAGGTCAGTATAGATGGACTAATAGAGAAAGTCCCACACACTGCTAGAAGGCCAAATATTTTTTCAGAGCTAGATGCAGACAAAAAATTATTTTGAATTTGCAACCTGATGGAGGTCAGTATAGATGGACTAATAGAGAAAGTCCCACACACTGCTAGAAGGCCAAATATTTTTTCAGAGCTAGATGCAGATAAAAATTATTTTTAATTTGCAACCTGATGGAGGTCAGTATAGATGGACTAATAGAGAAAGTCCCACACACTGCTAGAAGGCCAAATATTTTTTCAGAGCTAGATGCAGACAAAAAATTATCTTCAGTTTGCAACCTGATGGAGGTCAGTATAGATGGACTAATAGTACAAGTCCCACACACAGCTAGAAGGCCAAATATTTTTTCAGAGGTAGATGCAGATAAAAATTATTTTTAATTTGCAGCCTGATGGAGGTCAGTATAGATGGACTAATAGAGAAAGTCCCACACACTGCTAGAAGGCCAAATATTTTTTCAGAGCTAGATGCAGACAAAAAATTATTTTGAATTTGCAACCTGATGGAGGTCAGTATAGATGGACTAATTAAGAAAGTCCCACACACTGCTAGAGGCCAAATATTTTTTCAGAGCTAGATGCAGACAAAAAATTATTTTTAATTTGCAACCTGATGGAGGTCAGTATAGATGGACTAATAGAGGAAGTCTCACACACTGCTAGAAGGCCAAATATTTTTTCAGAGCTAGATGCAGATATAAATTATTTTTAATTTGCAACCTGATGGAGGTCAGTATAGATGGACTAATGGAGAAAGTCCCACACACTGCTAGAAGGCCAAATATTTTTTCAGATCTAGAAGCAGATATAAATTATTTTTAATTTGCAACCTGATGGAGGTCAGTATAGATGGGCTAATAGAGAAAGTCCCACACACTGCTAGAAGGCCAAATATTTTTTCAGAGCTAGATGCAGAAAAAAATTATATTCAGTTTGCAACCTGATGGAGGTCAGTATAAATGGACTAATAGAACAAGTCCCACACACAGCTAGAAGGCCAAATATTTTTTCAGAGGTAGATGCAGATAAAAATTATTTTTAATTTGCAGCCTGATGGAGGTCAGTATAGATGGACTAATAGAGAAAGTCCCACACACTGCTAGAAGGCCAAATATTTTTTCAGAGCTAGATGCAGACAAAAAATTATTTTGAATTTGCAACCTGATGGAGGTCAGTATAGATGGACTAATAGAGAAAGTCCCACACACTGCTAGAAGGCCAAATATTTTTTCAGAGCTAGATGCAGAAAAAAATTATATTCAGTTTGCAACCTGATGGAGGTCAGTATAGATGGACTAATAGAACAAGTCCCACACACAGCTAGAAGCCCAAATATTTTTTCAGAGGTAGATGCAGATAAAAATTATTTTTAATTTGCAACCTGATGGAGGTCAGTATAGATGGACTAATAGAGAAAGTCCCACACACTGCTAGAAGGCCAAATATTTTTTCAGAGCTAGATACAGACAAAAAATTATTTTGAATTTGCAGCGTGATGGAGGTCAGTATAGATGGACTAATAGAACAAGTCCCACACACTGCTAGAAGGCCAAATATTTTTTCAGAGCTAGATGCAGAAAAAAATTATATTCAGTTTGCAACCTGATGGAGGTCAGTATAGATGGACTAATAGAACAAGTCCCACACACTGCTAGAAGCCCAAATATTTTTTCAGAGCTAGATGCAGAAAAAAATTATATTCAATTTGCAACCTGATGGAGGTCAGTATAGATGGACTAATAGAATCATGCTATGCCCAAAAGATTTTACTTCACTAGGTGCAGTAAAAAAATTGGTATTCTATACAGAGGTGGTATATCTTGCAACACAGATAGGCTACTCCACTGACTAACACACTCTGCAATAGGCCAAAAAGGATTAGCTTTGCTAGATTCAGCCAAATGCTGTGAAAAAAACTTGCACAGCACTGGCACAGACCTGCCTGGCAAAAACTGATAGGAACTGATGTAACCTAGTCCTGAAAAGGACTGCAATTACAATTAGTCTTTACTCCCACAATCTATCTATTTAAGAGCACAGACCTGCCTGATAAAAGTCTTAGGAAATGCTGTAACCTAGTCCTTAAAAGGACTGCAATCACAACTATTCCCTACTCCCAAGCTATCTGTAGATTTGTGCGAAAATTGGCTTGAAATTAACAAGGTATAGCGCACACAGCAACAGCGGTGCCGTCTAACACGCAGCTGCAGCAGTGAGAAAATGGTGGCGACGGGGAAAATGGCTTGGTCTTATAGGGCAAGGACATGTGACATACACTGCCAATGACACATGCCCTTGCTTGTGTGAAAAAAAGCACTTCGCTCCGTGTGTGCGCTGCTGATAGGCTGACAGATTGCACCTCCCCACTGTAAATGCGGGAAAGAGAAAAAAAAATGGAGATCTTCATTGTTCCTGCAGAGATCCATCCCCTGCCCCTCCCCCCACCCCGCTGTACACTCAAACTGCGCATTAACATTAATTTTCATCATTACTGAGAAAAAATCCAGTTATGATTTTGGTGCACGAACAGTTATCGAACATAACCTCGAACAGCCGAATTTTTCTCAAATCGTTCTGTTCGCCGAACGGCTCAAACACCGCCCAAAACAGCTCGAATTTGAGATTGGCGAACAGTTCGAGTAGAACAACACTCATCTCTAGTCAGCACACCACCAGCAGCGCTGAACACACGTTCAGACAGAACGCTGGCTGCTTGGCATGACAAGATCTCCAAGGCGTAAGTGTCTAGCTCCGGCCATTTATCCAGATTGGAAGCCCAAAAAGAGCAAGGGTCCAGTGACACAGTCATTGCTTCAATGTTTACTTGGAGATACTCCTGTACCATCATCTCAAGGCGTTGACTATGTGTCAGACTTCTTGTCTCCTGTGGCCTTGCAAAGGATGGGCTAAAAAAGTGGTGAAATGATTTCGCAAAATTGAGGTTACCAGCAGATACTGTGTTTCTGTTACGGTTTGAGTGCTGAACACTCGACGGTCCCATGGTTGGCAAGTTGGAACTGTGAGATTCACTACGTGCACCACTGGTGTTTTGTGGAAAAGCACATGTAAGATTCTGCAACAGTCTCTGCTGATACTCCTGCATGCGTGCATCCCTTTCTATGGCAGGAATAATTTCTGCAAATTTACTTTTGTACCGGGGATCTAACAGTGTGGCAGCCCAGTAGTCAGGATTATTTCTAATTCTCACAAGTCGAGGGTCATGTTGCAGGTAGTGCAGCAAGGAGACACTCATGTGTCTTGCGCATCCAGGAGCACCAAGTCCCTGTTGTGTTGGTGGTGGTGATGTAGCAATCATGCTTCCTTCCTCTGTCCTCTCCCCCCAACTTCGTACAACAAAAATGTGATCAAGGTCTCCCTCATCTGATGAGTCTTCCATCAGTTCGTCCTCCTCTTCTTCCTGGGCTCCTGCACCTTCCTCACTAGTTTGGCTGCTACCATGCGCCCTGGTAAAACCATCTTCCCCACCCTCACATGCCTGCCGCCTTGGTGTTGCCGACCGTCTGGACCTTGCAGATGTTAGCCCTTCCGCATACAACTCCTCCTCCTCTACTTCCTCCACCTCCTCTTGTGCCACCACCTGACTCTGAATTCTGTTTAACATGTGCTCCAGCATGTAAATCACCGGAATAGTCATGCTGATAATGGCATCGTCAGCACTAAACATCTTCGTCGCCATTTCAAAACTGTGCAGAAGGGTGCATAGGTCCCTGATCTGAGACCACTCCTCCAGCGTGATTTGCCCCACCTCTGGATCTCGTTGGCCCAGGCTATACGTCAGAACGTATTGCACCAGGGCTTGTTGGTGCTGCCACAGTCGCTGCAACATGTGCAGAGTTGAATTCCACCGGGTAGGCACATGGCATTTTAGCCGGTGAAGTGGCAGGCCCAACAACTTCTGTAGAGATGTAAGTCGCTGAGCTGTGGGATGCGATTGGCGGAAGTGAGCACACAGCGACCGTGCCCTCTGCAGAAGGCCATCTAGTCTGGGATAGTGGGCTAAAATTTGCTGGACCACCAGGTTCAACACGTGAGCCATACAAGGCACGTGTGTGACATTGCCCCGGCGAAGGGCCGCACCCAGGTTTCCAGCATTGTCGCACACGGCCTTCCCTGGTTTCAGGTCCAGTGGAGACAACCATTCATGAAATTTGTTCTCCAGAGCTGACCACAACTCCTCAGCTGTGTGACTCACATTTCCCAGACATTTCAAAGCAAAAACCGCCTGATGACGTTGAGCCCTACTGCCAGCATAGTAAGAAGGTGTGCAGGATCCCTTCTGTGCAGTTAGAAAGCTTGTGGCATGACCAGACAGGCTTTGGGTGCAGGTGGAGGACCGAGAGGAGGTTGAGGAGGCAGAAGCAGTGGAGGAACTTTGAGATAAAGAGGATTGACGCATGACTCGTGGGGATGGCAAGACTTGGACAGCAGCCCCTTGTCCTGCTGTCACCATAGTTACCCAGTGCCCAGTCAGCGACATGTAACGCCCCTGTCCATGCCTACTCGTCCAAGTGTCTGTGGTGAAATGCACCCTGTCACACACAGAGTTTCTCAAAGAAGCGGTGATGTTGTGTGCGACATGCTGGTGGAGCGCAGGCACACCTTTCTTTGAGAAGTAGTGCCAACTGGGCATCTGGTACTGGGGCACTGCGACAGACAAAAGGTCTCGAAAATCCTCTGTGTCCACCAGGCAGAAAGGCAGCATTTCTGTAGCCAAGAGCTTGCAGATGGTGAAATTCAACCTCTTAGCTTTCTCATGGCTAGGATGAAATGGTCTTTTACTTGTCCACATCTGAGGGACCGAGGGCTGGCTATTGTGCTTAGACGGGATTGATAAAGGTGTCCCCGGCAAACTGCCGGTCTGTGAGGAAGATGCAGGCGGACATGTTAGGTTGCCTTGATCCAAAGGTGGTGCTATCGATGTCGGACTGCGCTCAACACCAGCTAGTGTTACCACCTCCAAAGAAAATGATGACCTGCCAATCACGCTGGCTGTTGCGGGTAAAGAGGTGGCAGGTCTGCATCCCAAAACAGGTGTGACTGCTGTCCCCTCAGTCACAGAGGATGAAGAGGCCGCGGATGCACAAGATATGGCAGACGGTGGTTGGCCCGGCCGGCTACGCCGCATTGTAGCACAGTGAGCTTCCCACTGCAACTTATGCTTCATGTCCATGTGCCGGTTCATGCATGAAGTATTCAAACTATGTATTTTTTGGCCTCTACTTAGCTTTTGCTGTCAAATGTTACAGATAACACGAGTTGGGTCATCTTTATCGATCTGAAAAAATGCCCAGGCTATGCAAGGCTTAGCACCCATGCGACCTGAAGAGCCACCACGACTTGTGGTGAGAGGCAGAGTTGTGTTTGAGGATGCAGTTGTTGACGTGCTTCCAGTACTACGTCTCTGTCCAGGAAGGCGCAATCTGACCTCGTCGTCACCAGCATTCTCCTCCACCTCTTCTGCAGACCTCATCTCTTGGCTGACTGTGGGTTGACAGTAAGTGGGATCTCCAACCTCATCATCATCACCCTGTGCGTTATCACACCCGTCGTCCTCAGAGCCAACCTGTTCCTGCCCTGACAAAAAACTAAAGTTGTCGCTCCAATCAGGTATTTGAGTCTCATCATCATCTTCCTCATTGTCTCCACCAACAGGAGTTACAGTTTGGGAATGAGGGTCTACATTATGATCAGAACCTTCTGCGTCTGGTCCTGGATCCGACTCATAAAGATTCTGGGCATCAGTGCAGATCATTTCCTCGTCTGGATTCACAGAAGCGCTGGAGCCGACCTCTGATTCCCAGGCTATAGTATGAGTAAACAGCTCTGCAGACTCAACCATCTGTTCTACCTCATACTCAGACGGGCAGCTGGAGATTTGGGAGCTGTGAGGAAGCAAGTGCGATTGGGTTGACACCTTTGAGGACTGGAGTATTTGTGATGTTGAAGTTGATGTGGAGGAGAGCCCACTTAAAGGAGCACTTGATATCCGTTGAAGCACCTGATGTTTTTGTGCCTCATCTGGAATTTGTAGCGATTGGCGTGGCCGTAAGAAAGGGATCTTATCACATTGTCCGCTAAAAGAAGTAGACATTTTAGTTTGGCTGGAAGATGGTCTTTCTTCTGCAGATGTTACTGTTACTTTAACACCTACCCCACGGACACAACCTTTTTTCCCCTTCCCAACACGCCTATTCCCCTTTCCACCAGCAGCATGCCTTTTTCCACTCATTTTGGTGGTTAACTAATTCACAACTCTGGAGTTGTTTGCACAAAAAAACAATGGATGGGAACCGAGCAGAGCTGAGTGGCCAAACTGTGGTATTAGGCCAAAACTTTTGGCTGGGTTAGATGCAGAAAAAAATTATATTCAATTTGCAGCCTGATGGAGGTCAGTATAGATGGACTAATAGACCAAGTCCCACACACTGCTAGAAGCCCAAATATTTTTTCAGAGCTAGATGCAGAAAAAAATTATATTCAATTTTCAACCTGATGGAGGTCAGTATAGATGGACTAATAGAACAAGTCCCACACACTGCTAGAAGCCCAAATATTTTTTCAGAGCTAGATGAAGAAAAAAATTATTTTTAATTTCCAACCTGATGGAGGTCAGTATAGATGGACTAATAGACCAAGTCCCACACACTGCTAGAAGCCCAAATATTTTTTCAGAGCTAGATGCAGAAAAATATTATATTCAATTTGCAACCTGATGGAGGTCAGTATAGATGGACTAATAGACCAAGTCCCACACACTGCTAGAAGCCCAAGTATTTTTTCAGGGCTAGATGCAGAAAAAAATTATATTGAATTTGCAACCTGATGGAGGTCAGTATAGATGGACTAATAGACCAAGTCCCACACACTGCTAGAAGCCCAAATATTTTTTCAGATCTAGATGCAGAAAAAATTATTTTTAATTTGCAACCTGATGGAGGTCAGTATAGATGGACTAATAGACCAAGTCCCACACACTGCTAGAAGCCCAAATATTTTTTTCAGAGCTAGATGCAGAAAAAAATTATATTCAATTTGCAACCTGATGGAGGTCAGTATAAATGGACTAATAGAACAAGTCGCACACACTGCTGGAAGCCCAAATATTTTTTCAGAACTAGATGCAGAAAAAAAATATTTTTAATTTGCAACCTGATGGAGGTCAGTATAGATGGACTAATAGACCAAGTCCCACACACTGCTAGAAGCCCAAATATTTTTTAAGAGCTAGATGCAGAAAAAAATTATATTCAATTTGCAACCTGATGAAGATCAGTATAGATGGACTAATAGAACAAGTCCCACACACTGCTAGAAGCCCAAATATTTTTTCAGAGCTAGATGAAGAAAAAAAATATTTTTAATTTGCAACCTGATGGAGGTCAGTACAGATGAACTAATAGACCAAGTCCCACACACTGCTAGAAGCCCAAATATTTTTTCAAAGCTAGATGCAGAAAAAAATTATATTGAATTTGCAACCTGATGGAGGTCAGTATAGATGGACTAATAGACCAAGTCCCACACACTGCTAGAAGCCCAAATATTTTTTCAGAGCTAGATGCAGAAAAAAATTATATTGAATTTGCAACCTGATGGAGGTCAGTATAGATGGACTAATAGACCAAGTCCCACACACTACTAGAAGCCCAAATATTTTTTCAGAGTTACATGCAGAAAAAAATTATATTCAAATTGCAACCTGATGAAGGTCAGTATAGATGGACTAATAGAACAAGTCCCACACACTGCTAGAAGCCCAAATATTTTTTCAGAGGTAGATGCAGATAAAAATTATTTTTAATTTGCAACCTGATGGAGGTCAGTATAGATGGACTAATAGAGAAAGTCCCACACACTGCTAGAAGGCCAAATATTTTTTCAGAGCTAGATACAGACAAAAAATTATTTTGAATTTGCAGCGTGATGGAGGTCAGTATAGATGGACTAATAGAACAAGTCCCACACACTGCTAGAAGGCCAAATATTTTTTCAGAGCTAGATGCAGAAAAAAATTATATTCAGTTTGCAACCTGATGGAGGTCAGTATAGATGGACTAATAGAACAAGTCCCACACACTGCTAGAAGCCCAAATATTTTTTCAGAGCTAGATGCAGAAAAAAATTATATTCAATTTGCAACCTGATGGAGGTCAGTATAGATGGACTAATAGAATCATGCTATGCCCAAAAGATTTTACTTCACTAGGTGCAGTAAAAAAATTGGTATTCTATACAGAGGTGGTATATCTTGCAACACAGATAGGCTACTCCACTGACTAACACACTCTGCAATAGGCCAAAAAGGATTAGCTTTGCTAGATTCAGCCAAATGCTGTGAAAAAAACTTGCACAGCACTGGCACAGACCTGCCTGGCAAAAACTGATAGGAACTGATGTAACCTAGTCCTGAAAAGGACTGCAATTACAATTAGTCTTTACTCCCACAATCTATCTATTTAAGAGCACAGACCTGCCTGATAAAAGTCTTAGGAAATGCTGTAACCTAGTCCTTAAAAGGACTGCAATCACAACTATTCCCTACTCCCAAGCTATCTGTAGATTTGTGCGAAAATTGGCTTGAAATTAACAAGGTATAGCGCACACAGCAACAGCGGTGCCGTCTAACACGCAGCTGCAGCAGTGAGAAAATGGTGGCGACGGGGAAAATGGCTTGGTCTTATAGGGCAAGGACATGTGACATACACTGCCAATGACACATGCCCTTGCTTGTGTGAAAAAAAGCACTTCGCTCCGTGTGTGCGCTGCTGATAGGCTGACAGATTGCACCTCCCCACTGTAAATGCGGGAAAGAGAAAAAAAAATGGAGATCTTCATTGTTCCTGCAGAGATCCATCCCCTGCCCCTCCCCCCACCCCGCTGTACACTCAAACTGCGCATTAACATTAATTTTCATCATTACTGAGAAAAAATCCAGTTATGATTTTGGTGCACGAACAGTTATCGAACATAACCTCGAACAGCCGAATTTTTCTCAAATCGTTCTGTTCGCCGAACGGCTCAAACACCGCCCAAAACAGCTCGAATTTGAGATTGGCGAACAGTTCGAGTAGAACAACGCTCATCTCTAGTCAGCACACCACCAGCAGCGCTGAACACACGTTCAGACAGAACGCTGGCTGCTTGGCATGACAAGATCTCCAAGGCGTAAGTGTCTAGCTCCGGCCATTTATCCAGATTGGAAGCCCAAAAAGAGCAAGGGTCCAGTGACACAGTCATTGCTTCAATGTTTACTTGGAGATACTCCTGTACCATCATCTCTAGGCGTTGACTATGTGTCAGACTTCTTGTCTCCTGTGGCCTTGCAAAGGATGGGCTAAAAAAGTGGTGAAATGATTTCGCAAAATTGAGGTTACCAGCAGATACTGTGTTTCTGTTACGGTTTGAGTGCTGAACACTCGACGGTCCCATGGTTGGCAAGTTGGAACTGTGAGATTCACTACGTGCACCACTGGTGTTTTGTGGAAAAGCACATGTAAGATTCTGCAACAGTCTCTGCTGATACTCCTGCATGCGTGCATCCCTTTCTATGGCAGGAATAATTTCTGCAAATTTACTTTTGTACCGGGGATCTAACAGTGTGGCAGCCCAGTAGTCAGGATTATTTCTAATTCTCACAAGTCGAGGGTCATGTTGCAGGTAGTGCAGCAAGGAGACACTCATGTGTCTTGCGCATCCAGGAGCACCAAGTCCCTGTTGTGTTGGTGGTGGTGATGTAGCAATCATGCTTCCTTCCTCTGTCCTCTCCCCCCAACTTCGTACAACAAAAATGTGATCAAGGTCTCCCTCATCTGATGAGTCTTCCATCAGTTCGTCCTCCTCTTCTTCCTGGGCTCCTGCACCTTCCTCACTAGTTTGGCTGCTACCATGCGCCCTGGTAAAACCATCTTCCCCACCCTCACATGCCTGCCGCCTTGGTGTTGCCGACCGTCTGGACCTTGCAGATGTTAGCCCTTCCGCATACAACTCCTCCTCCTCTACTTCCTCCACCTCCTCTTGTGCCACCACCTGACTCTGAATTCTGTTTAACATGTGCTCCAGCATGTAAATCACCGGAATAGTCATGCTGATAATGGCATCGTCAGCACTAAACATCTTCGTCGCCATTTCAAAACTGTGCAGAAGGGTGCATAGGTCCCTGATCTGAGACCACTCCTCCAGCGTGATTTGCCCCACCTCTGGATCTCGTTGGCCCAGGCTATACGTCAGAACGTATTGCACCAGGGCTTGTTGGTGCTGCCACAGTCGCTGCAACATGTGCAGAGTTGAATTCCACCGGGTAGGCACATGGCATTTTAGCCGGTGAAGTGGCAGGCCCAACAACTTCTGTAGAGATGTAAGTCGCTGAGCTGTGGGATGCGATTGGCGGAAGTGAGCACACAGCGACCGTGCCCTCTGCAGAAGGCCATCTAGTCTGGGATAGTGGGCTAAAATTTGCTGGACCACCAGGTTCAACACGTGAGCCATACAAGGCACGTGTGTGACATTGCCCCGGCGAAGGGCCGCACCCAGGTTTCCAGCATTGTCGCACACGGCCTTCCCTGGTTTCAGGTCCAGTGGAGACAACCATTCATGAAATTTGTTCTCCAGAGCTGACCACAACTCCTCAGCTGTGTGACTCACATTTCCCAGACATTTCAAAGCAAAAACCGCCTGATGACGTTGAGCCCTACTGCCAGCATAGTAAGAAGGTGTGCAGGATCCCTTCTGCGCAGTTAGAAAGCTTGTGGCATGACCAGACAGGCTTTGGGTGCAGGTGGAGGACCGAGAGGAGGTTGAGGAGGCAGAAGCAGTGGAGGAACTTTGAGATAAAGAGGATTGACGCATGACTCGTGGGGACGGCAAGACTTGGACAGCAGCCCCTTGACCTGCTGTCACCATAGTTACCCAGTGCCCAGTCAGCGACATGTAACGCCCCTGTCCATGCCTACTCGTCCAAGTGTCTGTGGTGAAATGCACCCTGTCACACACAGAGTTTCTCAAAGAAGCGGTGATGTTGTGTGCGACATGCTGGTGGAGCGCAGGCACACCTTTCTTTGAGAAGTAGTGCCAACTGGGCATCTGGTACTGGGGCACTGCGACAGACAAAAGGTCTCGAAAATCCTCTGTGTCCACCAGGCAGAAAGGCAGCATTTCTGTAGCCAAGAGCTTGCAGATGGTGAAATTCAACCTCTTAGCTTTCTCATGGCTAGGATGAAATGGTCTTTTACTTGTCCACATCTGAGGGACCGAGGGCTGGCTATTGTGCTTAGACGGGATTGATAAAGGTGTCCCCGGCAAACTGCCGGTCTGTGAGGAAGATGCAGGCGGACATGTTAGGTTGCCTTGATCCAAAGGTGGTGCTATCGATGTCGGACTGCGCTCAACACCAGCTAGTGTTACCACCTCCAAAGAAAATGATGACCTGCCAATCACGCTGGCTGTTGCGGGTAAAGAGGTGGCAGGTCTGCATCCCAAAACAGGTGTGACTGCTGTCCCCTCAGTCACAGAGGATGAAGAGGCCGCGGATGCACAAGATATGGCAGACGGTGGTTGGCCCGGCCGGCTACGCCGCATTGTAGCACAGTGAGCTTCCCACTGCAACTTATGCTTCATGTCCATGTGCCGGTTCATGCATGAAGTATTCAAACTATGTATTTTTTGGCCTCTACTTAGCTTTTGCTGTCAAATGTTACAGATAACACGAGTTGGGTCATCTTTATCGATCTGAAAAAATGCCCAGGCTATGCAAGGCTTAGCACCCATGCGACCTGAAGAGCCACCACGACTTGTGGTGAGAGGCAGAGTTGTGTTTGAGGATGCAGTTGTTGACGTGCTTCCAGTACTACGTCTCTGTCCAGGAAGGCGCAATCTGACCTCGTCGTCACCAGCATTCTCCTCCACCTCTTCTGCAGACCTCATCTCTTGGCTGACTGTGGGTTGACAGTAAGTGGGATCTCCAACCTCATCATCATCACCCTGTGCGTTATCACACCCGTCGTCCTCAGAGCCAACCTGTTCCTGCCCTGACAAAAAACTAAAGTTGTCGCTCCAATCAGGTATTTGAGTCTCATCATCATCTTCCTCATTGTCTCCACCAACAGCAGTTACAGTTTGGGAATGAGGGTCTACATTATGATCAGAACCTTCTGCGTCTGGTCCTGGATCCGACTCATAAAGATTCTGGGCATCAGTGCAGATCATTTCCTCGTCTGGATTCACAGAAGCGCTGGAGCCGACCTCTGATTCCCAGGCTATAGTATGAGTAAACAGCTCTGCAGACTCAACCATCTGTTCTACCTCATACTCAGACGGGCAGCTGGAGATTTGGGAGCTGTGAGGAAGCAAGTGCGATTGGGTTGACACCTTTGAGGACTGGAGTATTTGTGATGTTGAAGTTGATGTGGAGGAGAGCCCACTTAAAGGAGAACTTGATATCCGTTGAAGCACCTGATGTTTTTGTGCCTCATCTGGAATTTGTAGCGATTGGCGTGGCCGTAAGAAAGGGATCTTATCACATTGTCCGCTAAAAGAAGTAGACATTTTAGTTTGGCTGGAAGATGGTCTTTCTTCTGCAGATGTTACTGTTACTTTAACACCTACCCCACGGACACAACCTTTTTTCCCCTTCCCAACACGCCTATTCCCCTTTCCACCAGCAGCATGCCTTTTTCCACTCATTTTGGTGGTTAACTAATTCACAACTCTGGAGTTGTTTGCACAAAAAAACAATGGATGGGAACCGAGCAGAGCTGAGTGGCCAAACTGTGGTATTAGGCCAAAACTATTGGCTGGGTTAGATGCAGAAAAAAATTATATTCAATTTGAGCCTGATGGAGGTCAGTATAGATGGACTAATAGACCAAGTCCCACACACTGCTAGAAGCCCAAATATTTTTTCAGAGCTAGATGCAGAAAAAAATTATATTCAATTTTCAACCTGATGGAGGTCAGTATAGATGGACTAATAGAACAAGTCCCACACACTGCTAGAAGCCCAAATATTTTTTCAGAGCTAGATGAAGAAAAAAATTATTTTTAATTTCCAACCTGATGGAGGTCAGTATAGATGGACTAATAGACCAAGTCCCACACACTGCTAGAAGCCCAAATATTTTTTCAGAGCTAGATGCAGAAAAATATTATATTCAATTTGCAACCTGATGGAGGTCAGTATAGATGGACTAATAGACCAAGTCCCACACACTGCTAGAAGCCCAAGTATTTTTTCAGGGCTAGATGCAGAAAAAAATTATATTGAATTTGCAACCTGATGGAGGTCAGTATAGATGGACTAATAGACCAAGTCCCACACACTGCTAGAAGCTCAAATATTTTTTCAGATCTAGATGCAGAAAAAATTATTTTTAATTTGCAACCTGATGGAGGTCAGTATAGATGGACTAATAGACCAAGTCCCACACACTGCTAGAAGCCCAAATATTTTTTAAGAGCTAGATGCAGAAAAAAATTATATTCAATTTGCAACCTGATGAAGATCAGTATAGATGGACTAATAGAACAAGTCCCACACACTGCTAGAAACCCAAATATTTTTCAGAGCTAGATGCAGAAAAAAAATATTTTTAATTTGCAACCTGATGGAGGTCAGTATAGATGGACTAATAGACCAAGTCCCACACACTGCTAGAAGCCCAAATATTTTTTCAGAGCTAGATGCAGAAAAAAATTATATTCAATTTGCAACCTGATGAAGATCAGTATAGATGGACTAATAGAACAAGTCCCACACACTGCTAGAAGCCCAAATATTTTTTCAGAGCTAGATGAAGAAAAAAAATATTTTTAATTTGCAACCTGATGAAGGTCAGTATAGATGAACTAATAGACCAAGTCCCACACACTGCTAGAAGCCCAAATATTTTTTCAAATCTAGATGCAGAAAAAAATTATATTGAATTTGCAACCTGATGGAGGTCAGTATAGATGGACTAATAGACCAAGTCCCACACACTGCTAGAAGCCCAAATATTTTTTCAGAGCTAGATGCAGAAAAAAATTATATTGAATTTGCAACCTGATGGAGGTCAGTATAGATGGACTAATAGACCAAGTCCCACACACTACTAGAAGCCCAAATATTTTTTCAGAGTTACATGCAGAAAAAAATTATATTCAAATTGCAACCTGATGAAGGTCAGTATAGATGGACTAATAGACCAAGTCCCACACACTGCTAGAAGCCCAAATATTTTTTCAGAGCTAGATGAAGAAAAAAATTATTTTTAATTTGCAACCTGATGGAGGTCAGTATAGATGGACTAATAGACCAAGTCCCACACACTGCTAGAAGCCCAAATATTTTTTCAGAGCTAGATGCAGAAAAAATTATATTCAATTTGCAACCTGATGGAGGTCAAGATAGATGGACTAATAGACCAAGTCCCACACACTGCTAGAAGCCCAAATATTTTTTCAGGGCTAGATGCAGAAAAATATTATATTGAATTTGCAACCTGATGGAGGTCAGTATAGATGGACTAATAGACCAAGTCCCACACACTGCTAGAAGCCCAAATATTTTTTCAGAGCTAGATGCAGAAAAAAAATATTTTTAATTTGCAACCTGATGGAGGTCAGTATAGATCGACTAATAGACCAAGTCCCACACACTGCTAGAAGCCCAAATATTTTTTTCAGAGCTAGATGCAGAAAAAAATTATATTCAATTTGCAACCTGATGGAGGTCAGTATAGATGGACTAATAGAACAAGTCGCACACACTGCTAGAAGCCCAAATATTTTTTCAGGGCTAGATGCAGAAAAAAATTATATTGAATTTGCAACCTGATGGAGGTCAGTATAGATGGACTAATAGACCAAGTCCCACACACTGCTAGAAGCCCAAATATTTTTTCAGAGCAAGATGCAGAAAAAAATTATTTTTAATTTGCAACCTGATGGAGGTCAGTATAGATGGACTAATAGACCAAGTCCCACACACTGCTAGAAGCCCAAATATTTTTTTCAGAGCTAGATGCAGAAAAAAATTATATTCAATTTGCAACCTGATGGAGGTCAGTATAAATGGACTAATAGAACAAGTCGCACACACTGCTAGAAGCCCAAATATTTTTTCAGAACTAGATGCAGAATAAAAATATTTTTAATTTGCAACCTGATGGAGGTCAGTATAGATGGACTAATAGACCAAGTCCCACACACTGCTAGAAGCCCAAATATTTTTTCAGAGCTAGATGCAGAAAAAAAATATATTAAATTTGCAACCTGATGAAGATCAGTATAGATGGACTAATAGAACAAGTCCCACACACTGCTAGAAGCCCAAATATTTTTCAGAGCTAGATGCAGAAAAAAAATATTTTTAATTTGCAACCTGATGGAGGTCAGTATAGATGGATTAATAGACCAAGTCCCACACACTGCTAGAAGCCCAAATATTTTTTCAGAGCTAGATGAAGAAAAAAATTATATTCAATTTGCAACCTGATGAAGATCAGTATAGATGGACTAATAGAACAAGTCCCACACACTGCTAGAAGCCCAAATATTTTTTCAGAGCTAGATGAAGAAAAAAATTATATTGAATTTGCAACCTGATGGAGGTCAGTATAGATGGACTAATAGACCAAGTCCCACACACTGCTAGAAGCCAAAATATTTTTTCAGAGCAAGATGCAGAAAAAAATTATATTGAATTTCAACCTGATGGAGGTCAGTATAGATGGACTAATGGACCAAGTCCCACACACTGCTAGAAGCCCAAATATTTTTTCAGAGTTAGATGCAGAAAAAAATTATATTCAAAATGCAACCTGATGAAGATCAGTATAGATGGACTAATAGAACAAGTCCCACACACTGCTCGAAGCCCAAATATTTTTTCAGAGCTAGATGAAGAAAAAAATTATTTTTAATTGGCAACCTGATGGAGGTCAGTATAGATGAACTAATAGACCAAGTCCCACACACTGCTAGAAGCCCAAATATTTTTTCAGAGCTAGATGCAGAAAAAAATTATATTGAATTTGCAACCTGATGGAGGTCAGTATAGATGGACTAATAGACCAAGTCCCACACACTGCTAGAAGCCCAAATATTTTTTCAGAGCTAGATGCAGAAAAAAATTATATTGAATTTGCAACCTGATGGAGGTCAGTATAGATGGACTAATAGACCAAGTCCCACACACTGCTAGAAGCCCAAATATTTTTTCAGAGTTAGATGCAGAAAAAAATTATATTGAAATTGCAACCTGATGAAGGTCAGTATAGATGGACTAATAGAACAAGTCCCACACACTGCTAGAAGCCCAAATATTTTTTCAGAGCTAGATGAAGAAAAAAATTATTTTTAATTTGCAACCTGATGGAGGTCAGTATAGATGGACTAATAGACCAAGTCCCACACACTGCTAGAAGCCCAAATATTTTTTCAGAGCTAGATGCAGAAAAAATTATATTCAATTTGCAACCTGATGGAGGTCAAGATAGATGGACTAATAGACCAAGTCCCACACACTGCTAGAAGCCCAAATATTTTTTCAGGGCTAGATGCAGAAAAATATTATATTGAATTTGCAACCTGATGGAGGTCAGTATAGATGGACTAATAGACCAAGTCCCACACACTGCTAGAAGCCCAAATATTTTTTCAGAGCTAGATGCAGAAAAAAAATATTTTTAATTTGCAACCTGATGGAGGTCAGTATAGATCGACTAATAGACCAAGTCCCACACACTGCTAGAAGCCCAAATATTTTTTTCAGAGCTAGATGCAGAAAAAAATTATATTCAATTTGCAACCTGATGGAGGTCAGTATAGATGGACTAATAGAACAAGTCGCACACACTGCTAGAAGCCCAAATATTTTTTCAGGGCTAGATGCAGAAAAAAATTATATTGAATTTGCAACCTGATGGAGGTCAGTATAGATGGACTAATAGACCAAGTCCCACACACTGCTAGAAGCCCAAATATTTTTTCAGAGCAAGATGCAGAAAAAAATTATTTTTAATTTGCAACCTGATGGAGGTCAGTATAGATGGACTAATAGACCAAGTCCCACACACTGCTAGAAGCCCAAATATTTTTTTCAGAGCTAGATGCAGAAAAAAATTATATTCAATTTGCAACCTGATGGAGGTCAGTATAAATGGACTAATAGAACAAGTCGCACACACTGCTAGAAGCCCAAATATTTTTTCAGAACTAGATGCAGAATAAAAATATTTTTAATTTGCAACCTGATGGAGGTCAGTATAGATGGACTAATAGACCAAGTCCCACACACTGCTAGAAGCCCAAATATTTTTTCAGAGCTAGATGCAGAAAAAAAATATATTAAATTTGCAACCTGATGAAGATCAGTATAGATGGACTAATAGAACAAGTCCCACACACTGCTAGAAGCCCAAATATTTTTCAGAGCTAGATGCAGAAAAAAAATATTTTTAATTTGCAACCTGATGGAGGTCAGTATAGATGGATTAATAGACCAAGTCCCACACACTGCTAGAAGCCCAAATATTTTTTCAGAGCTAGATGAAGAAAAAAATTATATTCAATTTGCAACCTGATGAAGATCAGTATAGATGGACTAATAGAACAAGTCCCACACACTGCTAGAAGCCCAAATATTTTTTCAGAGCTAGATGAAGAAAAAAATTATATTGAATTTGCAACCTGATGGAGGTCAGTATAGATGGACTAATAGACCAAGTCCCACACACTGCTAGAAGCCAAAATATTTTTTCAGAGCAAGATGCAGAAAAAAATTATATTGAATTTCAACCTGATGGAGGTCAGTATAGATGGACTAATGGACCAAGTCCCACACACTGCTAGAAGCCCAAATATTTTTTCAGAGTTAGATGCAGAAAAAAATTATATTCAAAATGCAACCTGATGAAGATCAGTATAGATGGACTAATAGAACAAGTCCCACACACTGCTCGAAGCCCAAATATTTTTTCAGAGCTAGATGAAGAAAAAAATTATTTTTAATTGGCAACCTGATGGAGGTCAGTATAGATGAACTAATAGACCAAGTCCCACACACTGCTAGAAGCCCAAATATTTTTTCAGAGCTAGATGCAGAAAAAAATTATATTGAATTTGCAACCTGATGGAGGTCAGTATAGATGGACTAATAGACCAAGTCCCACACACTGCTAGAAGCCCAAATATTTTTTCAGAGCTAGATGCAGAAAAAAATTATATTGAATTTGCAACCTGATGGAGGTCAGTATAGATGGACTAATAGACCAAGTCCCACACACTGCTAGAAGCCCAAATATTTTTTCAGAGTTAGATGCAGAAAAAAATTATATTGAAATTGCAACCTGATGAAGGTCAGTATAGATGGACTAATAGAACAAGTCCCACACACTGCTAGAAGCCCAAATATTTTTTCAGAGCTAGATGAAGTAAAAAATTATTTTTAATTTGCAACCTGATGGAGGTCAGTATAGATGGACTAATAGACCAAGTCCCACACACTGCTAGAAGCCCAAATATTTTTTCAGACCTAGATGCAGAAAAAATTATATTCAATTTGCAACCTGATGGAGGTCAGTATAGATGGACTAATAGACCAAGTCCCACACACTGCTAGAAGCCCAAATATTTTTTCAGGGCTAGATGCAGAAAAATATTATATTGAATTTGCAACCTGATGGAGGTCAGTATAGATGGACTAATAGACCAAGTCCCACACACTGCTAGAAGCCCAAATATTTTTTCAGAGCTAGATGCAGAAAAAAAATATTTTTAATTTGCAACCTGATGGAGGTCAGTATAGATGGACTAATAGACCAAGTCCCACACACTGCTAGAAGCCCAAATATTTTTTTCAGAGCTAGATGCAGAAAATAATTATATTCAATTTGCAACCTGATGGAGGTCAGTATAAATGGACTAATAGAACAAGTCGCACACACTGCTAGAAGCCCAAATATTTTTTTCAGAGCTAGATGCAGAAAAAAATTATATTCAATTTGCAACCTGATGGAGGTCAGTATAAATGGACTAATAGAACAAGTCGCACACACTGCTAGAAGCCCAAAAATTTTTTCAGAACTAGATGTAGAAAAAAAATTTTTTTAATTTGCAACCTGATGGAGGTCAGTATAGATGGACTAATAGACCAAGTCCCACACACTGCTAGAAGCCCAAATATTTTTTCAGAACTAGATGCAGAAAAAAATTATATTCAATTTGCAACCTGATGAAGATCAGTATAGATGGACTAATAGAACAAGTCCCACACACTGCTAGAAGCCCAAATATTTTTCAGAGCTAGATGCGGAAAAAAAATATTTTTCATTTGCAACCTGATGGAGGTCAGTATAGATGGACTAATAGACCAAGTCCCACACACTGCTAGAAGCCCAAATATTTTATCAGAGCTAGATGCAGAAAAAAATTATATTCAATTTGCAACCTGATGAAGATCAGTATAGATGGACTAATAGAACATGTCCCACACACTGCTAGAAGCCCAAATATTTTTTCAGAGCTAGATGAAGAAAAAAATTATATTGAATTTGCAACCTGATGGAGGTCAGTATAGATGGACTAATAGACCAAGTCCAACACACTGCTAGAAGCCCAAATATTTTTTCAGAGTTAGATGCAGAAAAAAATTATATTCAAATTGCAACCTGATGAAGATCAGTATAGATGGACTAATAGAACAAGTCCCACACACTGCTATAAGCCCAAATATTTTTCAGAGCTAGATGCAGAAAAAAAATATTTTTCATTTGCAACCTGATGGAGGTCAGTATAGATGGACTAATAGACCAATTCCCACACACTGCTAGAGGCCCAAATATTTTTTCAGAGCTAGATGCAGAAAAAAATTATATTCAATTTGCAACCTGATGAAGATCAGTATAGATGGACTAATAGAACATGTCCCACACACTGCTAGAAGCCCAAATATTTTTTCAGAGCTAGATGAAGAAAAAAATTATATTGAATTTGCAACCTGATGGAGGTCAGTATAGATGGACTAATAGACCAAGCCCCACACACTGCTAGAAGCCCAAATATTTTTTCAGAGTTAGATGCAGAAAAAAATTATATTCAAATTGCAACCTGATGAAGGTCAGTATAGATGGACTAATAGAACAAGTCCCACACACTGCTAGAAGCCCAAATATTTTTTCAGAGCTAGATGCAGAAAAAAAATATTTTTAATTTGCAACCTGATGGAGGTCAGTATAGATGGACTAATAGACCAAGTCCCACACACTGCTAGATGCCCAAATATTTTTTCAGAGCTAGATGCAGAAAAAAATTATATTCAATTTGTAACCTGATGAAGATCAGTATAGATGGACTAATAGAACAAGTCCCACACACTGCTAGAAGCCCAAATATTTTTTCAGAGCTAGATGAAGAAAAAAATTATATTGAATTTGCAACCTGATGGAGGTCAGTATAGATGGACTAATAGACCAAGAACCACACACTGCTAGAAGCCCAAATATTTTTTCAGAGCTAGATGCAGAAAAAAATTATATTGAATTTGCAACCTGATGGAGGTCAGTAGAGATGGACTAATAGACGAAGTCCCACACACTGCTAGAAGCCCAAATATTTTTTCAGAGTTAGATGCAGAAAAAAATTATATTCAAATTGCAACCTGATGAAGGTCAGTATAGATGGACTATTAGAACAAGTCCCACACACTGCTAGAAGCCCAAATATTTTTTCAGAGCTAGATGAAGAAAAAAATTATTTTTAATTTGCAACCTGATGGAGGTCAGTATAGATGGACTAATAGACCAAGTCCCACACACTGCTAGAAGCCCAAATATTTTTTCAGAGCTAGATGCAGAAAAAATTATATTCAATTTGCAACCTGATGGAGGTCAGTATAGATGGACTAATAGACCAAGTCCCACAAACTGCTAGAAGCCCAAATATTTTTTCAGGGCTAGATGCAGAAAAATATTATATTGAATTTGCAACCTGATGGAGGTCAGTATAGATGGACTAATAGACCAAGTCCCACACACTGCTAGAAGCCCAAATATTTTTTCAGAGCTAGATGCAGAAAAAAAATATTTTTAATTTGAAACCTGATGGAGGTCAGTATAGATGGACTAATAGACCAAGTCCCACACACTGCTAGAAGCCCAAATATTTTTTCAAAGCTAGATGCAGAAAAAAATTATATTGAATTTGCAACCTGATGGAGGTCAGTATAGATGGACTAATAGACCAAGTCCCACACACTGCTAGAAGCCCAAATATTTTTTCAGAGTTACATGCAGAAAAAAATTATATTCAAATTGCAACCTGATGAAGGTCAGTATAGATGGACTAATAGAACAAGTCCCACACACTGCTAGAAGCCCAAATATTTTTTCAGAGCTAGATGAAGAAAAAAATTATTTTTAATTTGCAACCTGATGGAGGTCAGTATAGATGGACTAATAGACCAAGTCCCACACACTGCTAGAAGCCCAAATATTTTTTCAGAGCTAGATGCAGAAAAAATTATATTGAATTTGCAACCTGATGGAGGTCAGTATAGATGGACTAATAGACCAAGTCCCACACACTGCTAGAAGCCCAAATATTTTTTCAGAGTTAGATGCAGAAAAAAATTATATTGAAATTGCAACCTGATGAAGGTCAGTATAGATGGACTAATAGAACAAGTCCCACACACTGCTAGAAGCCCAAATATTTTTTCAGAGCTAGATGAAGAAAAAAATTATTTTTAATTTGCAACCTGATGGAGGTCAGTATAGATGGACTAATAGACCAAGTCCCACACACTGCTAGAAGCCCAAATATTTTTTCAGAGCTAGATGCAGAAAAAATTATATTCAATTTGCAACCTGATGGAGATCAGTATAGATGGACTAATAGACCAAGTCCCACACACTGCTAGAAGCCCAAATATTTTTTCAGGGCTAGATGCTGAAAAATATTATATTGAATTTGCAACCTGATGGAGGTCAGTATAGATGGACTAATAGACCAAGTCCCACACACTGCTAGAAGCCCAAATATTTTTTCAAAGCTAGATGCAGAAAAAAATTATATTGAATTTGCAACCTGATGGAGGTCAGTATAGATGGACTAATAGACCAAGTCCCACACACTGCTAGAAGCCCAAATATTTTTTCAGAGTTACATGCAGAAAAAAATTATATTCAAATTGCAACCTGATGAAGGTCAGTATAGATGGACTAATAGAACAAGTCCCACACACTGCTAGAAGCCCAAATATTTTTTCAGAGCTAGATGAAGAAAAAAATTATTTTTAATTTGCAACCTGATGGAGGTCAGTATAGATGGACTAATAGACCAAGTCCCACACACTGCTAGAAGCCCAAATATTTTTTCAGAGCTAGATGCAGAAAAAATTATATTGAATTTGCAACCTGATGGAGGTCAGTATAGATGGACTAATAGACCAAGTCCCACACACTGCTAGAAGCCCAAATATTTTTTCAGAGTTAGATGCAGAAAAAAATTATATTGAAATTGCAACCTGATGAAGGTCAGTATAGATGGACTAATAGAACAAGTCCCACACACTGCTAGAAGCCCAAATATTTTTTCAGAGCTAGATGAAGAAAAAAATTATTTTTAATTTGCAACCTGATGGAGGTCAGTATAGATGGACTAATAGACCAAGTCCCACACACTGCTAGAAGCCCAAATATTTTTTCAGAGCTAGATGCAGAAAAAATTATATTCAATTTGCAACCTGATGGAGATCAGTATAGATGGACTAATAGACCAAGTCCCACACACTGCTAGAAGCCCAAATATTTTTTCAGGGCTAGATGCTGAAAAATATTATATTGAATTTGCAACCTGATGGAGGTCAGTATAGATGGACTAATAGACCAAGTCCCACACACTGCTAGAAGCCCAAATATTTTTTCAGAGCTAGATGCAGAAAAAAAATATTTTTAATTTGCAACCTGATGGAGGTCAGTATAGATGGACTAATAGACCAAGTCCCACACACTGCTAGAAGCCCAAATATTTTTTTCAGAGCTAGATGCAGAAAAAAATTATATTCAATTTGCAACCTGATGGAGGTCAGTATAAATGGACTAATAGAACAAGTTGCACACACTGCTAGAAGCCCAAATATTTTTTTCAGAGCTAGATGCAGAAAAAAATTATATTCAATTTGCAACCTGATGGAGGTCAGTATAAATGGACTAATAGAACAAGTCGCACACACTGCTAGAAGCCCAAAAATTTTTTCAGAACTAGATGTAGAAAAAAATATTTTTAATTTGCAACCTGATGGAGGTCAGTATAGATGGACTAATAGACCAAGTCCCACACACTGCTAGAAGCCCAAATATTTTTTCAGAACTAGATGCAGAAAAAAATTATATTCAATTTGCAACCTGATGAAGATCAGTATAGATGGACTAATAGAACAAGTCCCACACACTGCTAGAAGCCCAAATATTTTTCAGAGCTAGATGCAGAAAAAAATATTTTTCATTTGCAACCTGATGGAGGTCAGTATAGATGGACTAATAGACCAAGTCCCACACACTGCTAGAAGCCCAAATATTTTTTCAGAGCTAGATGCAGAAAAAAATTATATTCAATTTGCAACCTGATGAATATCAGTATAGATGGACTAATAGAACATGTCCCACACACTGCTAGAAGCCCAAATATTTTTTCAGAGCTAGATGAAGAAAAAAATTATATTGAATTTGCAACCTGATGGAGGTCAGTATAGATGGACTAATAGACCAAGTCCCACACACTGCTAGAAGCCCAAATATTTTTTCAGAGTTAGATGCAGAAAAAAATTATATTCAAATTGCAACCTGATGAAGATCAGTATAGATGGACTAATAGAACAAGTCCCACACACTGCTAGAAGCCCAAATATTTTTCAGAGCTAGATGCAGAAAAAAAATATTTTTCATTTGCAACCTGATGGAGGTCAGTATAGATGGACTAATAGACCAAGTCCCACACACTGCTAGAAGCCCAAATATTTTTTCAGAGCTAGATGCAGAAAAAAATTATATTCAATTTGCAACCTGATGAAGATCAGTATAGATGGACTAATAGAACATGTCCCACACACTGCTAGAAGCCCAAATATTTTTTCAGAGCTAGATGAAGAAAAAAATTATATTGAATTTGCAACCTGATGGAGGTCAGTATAGATGGACTAATAGACCAAGTCCCACACACTGCTAGAAGCCCAAATATTTTTTCAGAGCTAGATGCAGAAAAAATTATATTCAATTTGCAACCTGATGGAGGTCAGTATAGATGGACTAATAGACCAAGTCCCACACACTGCTAGAAGCCCAAATATTTTTTCAGAGCTAGAAGAAGAAAAAAATTATATTGAATTTGCAACCTGATGGAGGTCAGTATAGATGGACTAATAGACCAAGTCCCACACACTGCTAGAAGCCCAAATATTTTTTCAGAGCTAGATGCAGAAAAAATTATATTCAATTTGCAACCTGATGGAGGTCAGTATAGATGGACTAATAGACCAAGTCCCACACACTGCTAGAAGCCCAAATATTTTTTCAGGGCTAGATGCAGAAAAATATTATATTGAATTTGCAACCTGATGGAGGTCAGTATAGATGGACTAATAGACCAAGTCCCACACACTGCTAGAAGCCCAAATATTTTTTCAGAGCTAGATGCAGAAAAAAAATATTTTTAATTTGAAACCTGATGGAGGTCAGTATAGATGGACTAATAGACCAAGTCCCACACACTGCTAGAAGCCCAAATATTTTTTCAAAGCTAGATGCAGAAAAAAATTATATTGAATTTGCAACCTGATGGAGGTCAGTATAGATGGACTAATAGACCAAGTCCCACACACTGCTAGAAGCCCAAATATTTTTTCAGAGCTAGATGCAGAAAAAAATTATATTGAATTTGCAACCTGATGGAGGTCAGTATAGATGGACTAATAGACCAAGTCCCACACACTGCTAGAAGCCCAAATATTTTTTCAGAGTTACATGCAGAAAAAAATTATATTCAAATTGCAACCTGATGAAGGTCAGTATAGATGGACTAATAGAACAAGTCCCACACACTGCTAGAAGCCCAAATATTTTTTCAGAGCTAGATGAAGAAAAAAATTATTTTTAATTTGCAACCTGATGGAGGTCAGTATAGATGGACTAATAGACCAAGTCCCACACACTGCTAGAAGCCCAAATATTTTTTCAGAGCTAGATGCAGAAAAAATTATATTGAATTTGCAACCTGATGGAGGTCAGTATAGATGGACTAATAGACCAAGTCCCACACACTGCTAGAAGCCCAAATATTTTTTCAGAGTTAGATGCAGAAAAAAATTATATTGAAATTGCAACCTGATGAAGGTCAGTATAGATGGACTAATAGAACAAGTCCCACACACTGCTAGAAGCCCAAATATTTTTTCAGAGCTAGATGAAGAAAAAAATTATTTTTAATTTGCAACCTGATGGAGGTCAGTATAGATGGACTAATAGACCAAGTCCCACACACTGCTAGAAGCCCAAATATTTTT
The DNA here is from genome assembly GCF_046119375.1 of Phyllobates terribilis. Lineage (NCBI taxonomy): Eukaryota > Metazoa > Chordata > Amphibia > Anura > Dendrobatidae > Phyllobates > Phyllobates terribilis. Next base: position 21,023,010 of record NW_027362769.1, read on the forward strand.
TCAGAACTAGATGCAGAAAAAAATTATATTCAATTTGCAACCTGATGAAGATCAGTATAGATGGACTAATAGAACAAGTCCCACACACTGCTAGAAGCCCAAATATTTTTCAGAGCTAGATGCAGAAAAAAATATTTTTCATTTGCAACCTGATGGAGGTCAGTATAGATGGACTAATAGACCAAGTCCCACACACTGCTAGAAGCCCAAATATTTTTTCAGAGCTAGATGCAGAAAAAAATTATATTCAATTTGCAACCTGATGAATATCAGTATAGATGGACTAATAGAACATGTCCCACACACTGCTAGAAGCCCAAATATTTTTTCAGAGCTAGATGAAGAAAAAAATTATATTGAATTTGCAACCTGATGGAGGTCAGTATAGATGGACTAATAGACCAAGTCCCACACACTGCTAGAAGCCCAAATATTTTTTCAGAGTTAGATGCAGAAAAAAATTATATTCAAATTGCAACCTGATGAAGATCAGTATAGATGGACTAATAGAACAAGTCCCACACACTGCTAGAAGCCCAAATATTTTTCAGAGCTAGATGCAGAAAAAAAATATTTTTCATTTGCAACCTGATGGAGGTCAGTATAGATGGACTAATAGACCAAGTCCCACACACTGCTAGAAGCCCAAATATTTTTTCAGAGCTAGATGCAGAAAAAAATTATATTCAATTTGCAACCTGATGAAGATCAGTATAGATGGACTAATAGAGCATGTCCCACACACTGCTAGAAGCCCAAATATTTTTTCAGAGCTAGATGAAGAAAAAAATTATATTGAATTTGCAACCTGATGGAGGTCAGTGTAGATGGACTAATAGACCAAGTCCCACACACTGCTAGAAGCCCAAATATTTTTTCAGAGTTAGATGCAGAAAAAAATTATATTCAAATTGGAACCTGATGAAGGTCAGTATAGATGGACTAATAGAACAAGTCCCACACACTGCTAGAAGCCCAAATATTTTTTCAGAGCTAGATGCAGAAAAAAAATATTTTTAATTTGCAACCTGATGGAGGTCAGTATAGATGGACTAATAGACCAAGTCCCACACACTGCTAGATGCCCAAATATTTTTTCAGAGCTAGATGCAGAAAAAAATTATATTCAATTTGTAACCTGATGAAGATCAGTATAGATGGACTAATAGAACAAGTCCCACACACTGCTAGAAGCCCAAATATTTTTTCAGAGCTAGAAGAAGAAAAAAATTATATTGAATTTGCAACCTGATGGAGGTCAGTATAGATGGACTAATAGACCAAGAACCACACACTGTTAGAAGCCCAAATATTTTTTCAGAGCTAGATGCAGAAAAAAATTATATTGAATTTGCAACCTGATGGAGGTCAGTAGAGATGGACTAATAGACGAAGTCCCACACACTGCTAGAAGCCCAAATATTTTTTCAGAGTTAGATGCAGAAAAAAATTATATTCAAATTGCAACCTGATGAAGGTCAGTATAGATGGACTATTAGAACAAGTCCCACACACTGCTAGAAGCCCAAATATTTTTTCAGAGCTAGATGAAGAAAAAAATTATTTTTAATATGCAACCTGATGGAGGTCAGTATAGATGGACTAATAGACCAAGTCCCACACACTGCTAGAAGCCCAAATATTTTTTCAGAGCTAGATGCAGAAAAAATTATATTCAATTTGCAACCTGATGGAGGTCAGTATAGATGGACTAATAGACCAAGTCCCACACACTGCTAGAAGCCCAAATATTTTTTCAGGGCTAGATGCAGAAAAATATTATATTGAATTTGCAACCTGATGGAGGTCAGTATAGATGGACTAATAGACCAAGTCCCACACACTGCTAGAAGCCCAAATATTTTTTCAGAGCTAGATGCAGAAAAAAAATATTTTTAATTTGCAACCTGATGGAGGTCAGTATAGATGGACTAATAGACCAAGTCCCACACACTGCTAGAAGCCCAAATATTTTTTTCAGAGCTAGATGCAGAAAAAAATTATATTCAATTTGCAACCTGATGGAGGTCAGTATAGATGGACTAATAGAACAAGTCGCACACACTGCTAGAAGCCCAAATATTTTTTCAGGGCTAGATGCAGAAAAAAATTATATTGTATTTGCAACCTGATGGAGGTCAGTATAGATGGACTAATAGACCAAGTCCCACACACTGCTAGAAGCCCAAATATTTTTTCAGAGCTAGATACAGAAAAAAATTCTTTTTAATTTGCAACCTCATGGAGGTCAGTATAGATGGACTAATAGACCAAGTCCCACACACTGCTAGAAGCCCAAATATTTTTTTCAGAGCTAGATGCAGAAAAAAATTATATTCAATTTGCAACCTGATGGAGGTCAGTATAAATGGACTAATAGAACAAGTCGCACACACTGCTAGAAGCCCAAATATTTTTTTCAGAGCTAGATGCAGAAAAAAATTATATTCAATTTGCAACCTGATGGAGGTCAGTATAAATGGACTAATAGAACAAGTCGCACACACTGCTAGAAGCCCAAAAATTTTTTCAGAACTAGATGTAGAAAAAAAATATTTTTAATTTGCAACCTGATGGAGGTCAGTATAGATGGACTAATAGACCAAGTCCCACACACTGCTAGAAGCCCAAATATTTTTTCAGAACTAGATGCAGAAAAAAATTATATTCAATTTGCAACCTGATGAAGATCAGTATAGATGGACTAATAGAACAAGTCCCACACACTGCTAGAAGCCCAAATATTTTTCAGAGCTAGATGCAGAAAAAAAATATTTTTCATTTGCAACCTGATGGAGGTCAGTATAGATGGACTAATAGACCAAGTCCCACACACTGCTAGAAGCCCAAATATTTTTTCAGAGCTAGATGCAGAAAAAAATTATATTCAAATTGCAACCTGATGAAGATCAGTATAGATGGACTAATAGAACATGTCCCACACACTGCTAGAAGCCCAAATATTTTTTCAGAGCTAGATGAAGAAAAAAATTATATTGAATTTGCAACCTGATGGAGGTCAGTATAGATGGACTAATAGACCAAGTCCCACACACTGCTAGAAGCCCAAATATTTTTTCAGAGTTAGATGCAGAAAAAAATTATATTCAAATTGCAACCTGATGAAGATCAGTATAGATGGACTAATAGAACAAGTCCCACACACTGCTAGAAGCCCAAATATTTTTCAGAGCTAGATGCAGAAAAAAAATATTTTTCATTTGCAACCTGATGGAGGTCAGTATAGATGGACTAATAGACCAAGTCCCACACACTGCTAGAAGCCCAAATATTTTTTCAGAGCTAGATGCAGAAAAAAATTATATTCAATTTGCAACCTGATGAAGATCAGTATAGATGGACTAATAGAACATGTCCCACACACTGCTAGAAGCCCAAATATTTTTTCAGAGCTAGATGAAGAAAAAAATTATATTGAATTTGCAACCTGATGGAGGTCAGTATAGATGGACTAATAGACCAAGTCCCACACACTGCTAGAAGCCCAAATATTTTTTCAGAGTTAGATGCAGAAAAAAATTATATTCAAATTGCAACCTGATGAAGGTCAGTATAGATGGACTAATAGAACAAGTCCCACACACTGCTAGAAGCCCAAATATTTTTTCAGGGCTAGATGCAGAAAAAAATTATATTGAATTTGCAACCTGATGGAGGTCAGTATAGATGGACTAATAGACCAAGTCCCACACACTGCTAGAAGCCCAAATATTTTTTCAGAGCTAGATGCAGAAAAAAAATATTTTTAATTTGCAACCTGATGGAGGTCAGTATAGATGGACTAATAGACCAAGTCCCACACACTGCTAGAAGCCCAAATATTTTTTTCAGAGCTAGATGCAGAAAAAAATTATATTCAATTTGCAACCTGATGGAGGTCAGTATAAATGGACTAATAGAACAAGTTGCACACACTGCTAGAAGCCCAAATATTTTTTTCAGAGCTAGATGCAGAAAAAAATTATATTCAATTTGCAACCTGATGGAGGTCAGTATAAATGGACTAATAGAACAAGTCGCACACACTGCTAGAAGCCCAAAATTTTTTTCAGAACTAGATGTAGAAAAAAATATTTTTAATTTGCAACCTGATGGAGGTCAGTATAGATGGACTAATAGACCAAGTCCCACACACTGCTAGAAGCCCAAATATTTTTTCAGAACTAGATGCAGAAAAAAATTATATTCAATTTGCAACCTGATGAAGATCAGTATAGATGGACTAATAGAACAAGTCCCACACACTGCTAGAAGCCCAAATATTTTTCAGAGCTAGATGCAGAAAAAAATATTTTTCATTTGCAACCTGATGGAGGTCAGTATAGATGGACTAATAGTCCAAGTCCCACACACTGCTAGAAGCCCAAATATTTTTTCAGAGCTAGATGCAGAAAAAAATTATATTCAATTTGCAACCTGATGAATATCAGTATAGATGGACTAATAGAACATGTCCCACACACTGCTAGAAGCCCAAATATTTTTTCAGAGCTAGATGAAGAAAAAAATTATATTGAATTTGCAACCTGATGGAGGTCAGTATAGATGGACTAATAGACCAAGTCCCACACACTGCTAGAAGCCCAAATATTTTTTCAGAGTTAGATGCAGAAAAAAATTATATTCAAATTGCAACCTGATGAAGATCAGTATAGATGGACTAATAGAACAAGTCCCACACACTGCTAGAAGCCCAAATATTTTTCAGAGCTAGATGCAGAAAAAAAATATTTTTCATTTGCAACCTGATGGAGGTCAGTATAGATGGACTAATAGACCAAGTCCCACACACTGCTAGAAGCCCAAATATTTTTTCAGAGCTAGATGCAGAAAAAAATTATATTCAATTTGCAACCTGATGAAGATCAGTATAGATGGACTAATAGAACATGTCCCACACACTGCTAGAAGCCCAAATATTTTTTCAGAGCTAGATGAAGAAAAAAATTATATTGAATTTGCAACCTGATGGAGGTCAGTGTAGATGGACTAATAGACCAAGAACCACACACTGCTAGAAGCCCAAATATTTTTTCAGAGTTAGATGCAGAAAAAAATTATATTCAAATTGCAACCTGATGAAGGTCAGTATAGATGGACTAATAGAACAAGTCCCACACACTGCTAGAAGCCCAAATATTTTTTCAGAGCTAGATGCAGAAAAAAAATATTTTTAATTTGCAACCTGATGGAGGTCAGTATAGATGGACTAATAGACCAAGTCCCACACACTGCTAGATGCCCAAATATTTTTTCAGAGCTAGATGCAGAAAAAAATTATATTCAATTTGTAACCTGATGAAGATCAGTATAGATGGACTAATAGAACAAGTCCCACACACTGCTAGAAGCCCAAATATTTTTTCAGAGCTAGAAGAAGAAAAAAATTATATTGAATTTGCAACCTGATGGAGGTCAGTATAGATGGACTAATAGACCAAGAACCACACACTGCTAGAAGCCCAAATATTTTTTCAGAGCTAGATGCAGAAAAAAATTATATTGAATTTGCAACCTGATGGAGGTCAGTAGAGATGGACTAATAGACGAAGTCCCACACACTGCTAGAAGCCCAAATATTTTTTCAGAGTTAGATGCAGAAAAAAATTATATTCAAATTGCAACCTGATGAAGGTCAGTATAGATGGACTATTAGAACAAGTCCCACACACTGCTAGAAGCCCAAATATTTTTTCAGAGCTAGATGAAGAAAAAAATTATTTTTAATTTGCAACCTGATGGAGGTCAGTATAGATGGACTAATAGACCAAGTCCCACACACTGCTAGAAGCCCAAATATTTTTTCAGAGCTAGATGCAGAAAAAATTATATTCAATTTGCAACCTGATGGAGGTCAGTATAGATGGACTAATAGACCAAGTCCCACACACTGCTAGAAGCCCAAATATTTTTTCAGGGCTAGATGCAGAAAAATATTATATTGAATTTGCAACCTGATGGAGGTCAGTATAGATGGACTAATAGACCAAGTCCCACACACTGCTAGAAGCCCAAATATTTTTTCAGAGCTAGATGCAGAAAAAAAATATTTTTAATTTGCAACCTGATGGAGGTCAGTATAGATGGACTAATAGACCAAGTCCCACACACTGCTAGAAGCCCAAATATTTTTTTCAGAGCTAGATGCAGAAAAAAATTATATTCAATTTGCAACCTGATGGAGGTCAGTATAGATGGACTAATAGAACAAGTCGCACACACTGCTAGAAGCCCAAATATTTTTTCAGGGCTAGATGCAGAAAAAAATTATATTGTATTTGCAACCTGATGGAGGTCAGTATAGATGGACTAATAGACCAAGTCCCACACACTGCTAGAAGCCCAAATATTTTTTCAGAGCTAGATACAGAAAAAAATTCTTTTTAATTTGCAACCTCATGGAGGTCAGTATAGATGGAATAATAGACCAAGTCCCACACACTGCTAGAAGCCCAAATATTTTTTTCAGAGCTAGATGCAGAAAAAATTATATTCAATTTGCAACCTGATGGAGGTCAGTATAAATGGACTAATAGAACAAGTCGCACACACTGGTAGAAGCCCAAATATTTTTTCAGAACTAGATGCAGAAAAAAAATATTTTTAATTTGCAACCTGATGGAGGTCAGTATAGATGGACTAATAGACCAAGTCCCACACACTGCTAGAAGCCCACATATTTTTTCAGAGCTAGATGCAGAAAAAAATTATATTCAATTTGCAACCTGATGAAGATCAGTATAGATGGACTAATAGAACAAGTCCCACACACTGCTAGAAGCAATATTTTTCAGAGCTAGATGCAGAAAAAAAATATTTTTAATTTGCAACCTGATGGAGGTCAGTATAGATGGACTAATAGACCAAGTCCCACACACTGCTAGAAGCCCAAATATTTTTTCAGAGCTAGATGAATTAAAAAATTATATTCAATTTGCAACCTGATGAAGACCATTATAGATGGACTAATAGAACAAGTCCCACACACTGCTAGAAGCCCAAATATTTTTTCAGAGCTAGATGAAGAAAAAAATTATATTGAATTTGCAACCTGATGGAGGTCAGTATAGATGGACTAATAGACCAAGTCCCACACACTGCTAGAAGCCCAAATATTTTTTCAGAGCTAGATGCAGAAAAAAATTATATTCAAATTGCAACCTGATGAAGGTCAGTATAGATGGACTAATAGAACAAGTCCCACACACTGCTAGAAGCCCAAATATTTTTTCAGGGCTAGATGCAGAAAAAAATTATATTGAATTTGCAACCTGATGGAGGTCAGTATAGATGGACTAATAGACCAAGTCCCACACACTGCTAGAAGCCCAAATATTTTTTCAGAGCTAGATGCAGAAAAAAAATATTTTTAATTTGCAACCTGATGGAGGTCAGTATAGATGGACTAATAGACCAAGTCCCACACACTGCTAGAAGCCCAAATATTTTTTTCAGAGCTAGATGCAGAAAAAAATTATATTCAATTTGCAACCTGATGGAGGTCAGTATAAATGGACTAATAGAACAAGTTGCACACACTGCTAGAAGCCCAAATATTTTTTTCAGAGCTAGATGCAGAAAAAAATTATATTCAATTTGCAACCTGATGGAGGTCAGTATAAATGGACTAATAGAACAAGTCGCACACACTGCTAGAAGCCCAAAATTTTTTTCAGAACTAGATGTAGAAAAAAATATTTTTAATTTGCAACCTGATGGAGGTCAGTATAGATGGACTAATAGACCAAGTCAAACACACTGCTAGAAGCCCAAATATTTTTTCAGAACTAGATGCAGAAAAAAATTATATTCAATTTGCAACCTGATGAAGATCAGTATAGATGGACTAATAGAACACGTCCCACACACTGCTAGAAGCCCAAATATTTTTCAGAGCTAGATGCAGAAAAAAATATTTTTCATTTGCAACCTGATGGAGGTCAGTATAGATGGACTAATAGACCAAGTCCCACACACTGCTAGAAGCCCAAATATTTTTTCAGAGCTAGATGCAGAAAAAAATTATATTCAATTTGCAACCTGATGAATATCAGTATAGATGGACTAATAGAACATGTCCCACACACTGCTAGAAGCCCAAATATTTTTTCAGAGCTAGATGAAGAAAAAAATTATATTGAATTTGCAACCTGATGGAGGTCAGTATAGATGGACTAATAGACCAAGTCCCACACACTGCTAGAAGCCCAAATATTTTTTCAGAGTTAGATGCAGAAAAAAATTATATTCAAATTGCAACCTGATGAAGATCAGTATAGATGGACTAATAGAACAAGTCCCACACACTGCTAGAAGCCCAAATATTTTTCAGAGCTAGATGCAGAAAAAAAATATTTTTCATTTGCAACCTGATGGAGGTCAGTATAGATGGACTAATAGACCAAGTCCCACACACTGCTAGAAGCCCAAATATTTTTTCAGAGCTAGATGCAGAAAAAAATTATATTCAATTTGCAACCTGATGAAGATCAGTATAGATGGACTAATAGAACATGTCCCACACACTGCTAGAAGCCCAAATATTTTTTCAGAGCTAGATGAAGAAAAAAATTATATTGAATTTGCAACCTGATGGAGGTCAGTGTAGATGGACTAATAGACCAAGTCCCACACACTGCTAGAAGCCCAAATATTTTTTCAGAGTTAGATGCAGAAAAAAATTATATTCAAATTGCAACCTGATGAAGGTCAGTATAGATGGACTAATAGAACAAGTCCCACACACTGCTAGAAGCCCAAATATTTTTTCAGAGCTAGATGCAGAAAAAAAATATTTTTAATTTGCAACCTGATGGAGGTCAGTATAGATGGACTAATAGACCAAGTCCCACACACTGCTAGATGCCCAAATATTTTTTCAGAGCTAGATGCAGAAAAAAATTATATTCAATTTGTAACCTGATGAAGATCAGTATAGATGGACTAATAGAACAAGTCCCACACACTGCTAGAAGCCCAAATATTTTTTCAGAGCTAGAAGAAGAAAAAAATTATATTGAATTTGCAACCTGATGGAGGTCAGTATAGATGGACTAATAGACCAAGAACCACACACTGCTAGAAGCCCAAATATTTTTTCAGAGCTAGATGCAGAAAAAAATTATATTGAATTTGCAACCTGATGGAGGTCAGTAGAGATGGACTAATAGACGAAGTCCCACACACTGCTAGAAGCCCAAATATTTTTTCAGAGTTAGATGCAGAAAAAAATTATATTCAAATTGCAACCTGATGAAGGTCAGTATAGATGGACTATTAGAACAAGTCCCACACACTGCTAGAAGCCCAAATATTTTTTCAGAGCTAGATGAAGAAAAAAATTATTTTTAATTTGCAACCTGATGGAGGTCAGTATAGATGGACTAATAGACCAAGTCCCACACACTGCTAGAAGCCCAAATATTTTTTCAGAGCTAGATGCAGAAAAAATTATATTCAATTTGCAACCTGATGGAGGTCAGTATAGATGGACTAATAGACCAAGTCCCACACACTGCTAGAAGCCCAAATATTTTTTCAGGGCTAGATGCAGAAAAATATTATATTGAATTTGCAACCTGATGGAGGTCAGTATAGATGGACTAATAGACCAAGTCCCACACACTGCTAGAAGCCCAAATATTTTTTCAGAGCTAGATGCAGAAAAAAAATATTTTTAATTTGCAACCTGATGGAGGTCAGTATAGATGGACTAATAGACCAAGTCCCACACACTGCTAGAAGCCCAAATATTTTTTTCAGAGCTAGATGCAGAAAAAAATTATATTCAATTTGCAACCTGATGGAGGTCAGTATAGATGGACTAATAGAACAAGTCGCACACACTGCTAGAAGCCCAAATATTTTTTCAGGGCTAGATGCAGAAAAAAATTATATTGTATTTGCAACCTGATGGAGGTCAGTATAGATGGACTAATAGACCAAGTCCCACACACTGCTAGAAGCCCAAATATTTTTTCAGAGCTAGATACAGAAAAAAATTCTTTTTAATTTGCAACCTCATGGAGGTCAGTATAGATGGACTAATAGACCAAGTCCCACACACTGCTAGAAGCCCAAATATTTTTTTCAGAGCTAGATGCAGAAAAAATTATATTCAATTTGCAACCTGATGGAGGTCAGTATAAATGGACTAATAGAACAAGTCGCACACACTGGTAGAAGCCCAAATATTTTTTCAGAACTAGATGCAGAAAAAAAATATTTTTAATTTGCAACCTGATGGAGGTCAGTATAGATGGACTAATAGACCAAGTCCCACACACTGCTAGAAGCCCAAATATTTTTTCAGAGCTAGATGAATTAAAAAATTATATTCAATTTGCAACCTGATGAAGACCATTATAGATGGACTAATAGAACAAGTCCCACACACTGCTAGAAGCCCAAATATTTTTTCAGAGCTAGATGAAGAAAAAAATTATATTGAATTTGCAACCTGATGGAGGTCAGTATAGATGGACTAATAGACCAAGTCCCACACACTGCTAGAAGCCCAAATATTTTTTCAGAGCTAGATGCAGAAAAAAATTATATTGAATTTGCAACCTGATGAAGGTCAGTATAGACGGACTAATAGAACAAGTCCCACAGACTGCTCGATGCCCAAATATTTTTTCAGAGCTAGATGAAGAAAAAAATTATTTTTAATTTGCAACCTGATGGAGGTCAGTATAGATGGAATAATAGACCAAGTCCCAAACACTGCTAGAAGCCCAAATATTTTTTCAGAGCTAGATGCAGAAAAAATTATATTCAATTTGCAACCTGATGGAGGTCAGTATAGATGGACTAATAGACCAAGTCCCACACACTGCTAGAAGCCCAAATATTTTTTCAGGGCTAGATGCAGAAAAATATTATATTGAATTTGCAACCTGATGGAGGTCAGTATAGATGGACTAATAGACCAAGTCCCACACACTACTAGAAGCCCAAATATTTTTTCAGAGCTAGATGCAGAAAAAAAATATTTTTAATTTGCAACCTGATGGAGGTCAGTATAGATGGACTAATAGACCAAGTCCCACACACTGCTAGAAGCCCAAATATTTTTTTCAGAGCTAGATGCAGAAAAAAATTATATTCAATTTGCAACCTGATGGAGGTTAGTATAAATGGACTAATAGAACAAGTCGCACACACTGCTAGAAGCCCAAATATTTTTTCAGAACTAGATGCAGAAAAAAAATATTTTTAATTTGCAACCTGATGGAGGTCAGTATAGATGGACTAATAGACCAAGTCCCACACACTGCTAGAAGCCCAAATATTTTTTCAGAGCTAGATGCAGAAAAAAATTATATTCAATTTGCAACCTGATGAAGATCAGTATAGATGGACTAATAGAACAAGTCCCACACACTGCTAGAAGCCCAAATATTTTTCAGAGCTAGATGCAGAAAAAAAATATTTTTAATTTGCAACCTGATGGAGGTCAGTATAGATGGACTAATAGACCATGACCCACACACTGCTAGAAGCCCAAATATTTTTTCAGAGCTAGATGCAGAAAAAAATTATATTCAATTTGCAACCTGATGAAGATCAGTATAGATGGACTAATAGAACAAGTCCCACACACTGCTAGAAGCCCAAATATTTTTTCAGAGCTAGATGAAGAAAAAAATTATCTTGAATTTGCAACCTGATGGAGGTCAGTATAGATGGACTAATACACCAAGTCCCACACACTGCTAGAAGCCCAAATATTTTTTCAGAGCTAGATACAGAAAAAAATTATATTGAATTTGCAACCTGATGGAGGTCAGTATAGATGGACTAATAGACCAAGTCCCACACACTGCTAGAAGCCCAAATATTTTTTCAGAGTTAGATGCAGAAAAAAATTATATTCAAATTGCAACCTGATGAAGGTCAGTATAGATGGACTAATAGAACAAGTCCCACACACTGCTAGAAGCCCAAATATTTTTTCAGAGCTAGATGCAGAAAAAAAATATTTTTAATTTGCAACCTGATGGAGGTCAGTATAGATGGACTAATAGACCAAGTCCCACACACTGCTAGAAGCCCAAATATTTTTTCAGAGCTAGATGCAGAAAAAAATTATATTGAATTTGCAACCTGATGGAGGTCAGTATAGATGGACTAATAGACCAAGTCCCACACACTGCTAGAAGCCCAAATATTTTTTCAGAGTTAAATGCAGAAAAAAATTATATTCAATTTGCAACCTGATGAAGGTCAGTATAGATGGACTATTAGAACAAGTCCCACACACTGCTAGAAGCCCAAATATTTTTTCAGAGCTAGATGAAGAAAAAAATTATTTTTAATTTGCAACCTGATGGAGGTCAGTATAGATGGACTAATAGATCAAGTCCCACACACTGCTAGAAGCCCAAATATTTTTTCAGAGCTAGATGCAGAAAAAAATATATTCAATTTGCAACCTGATGGAGGTCAGTATAGATGGACTAATAGACCAAGTCCCACACACTGCTAGAAGCCCAAATATTTTTTCAGGGCTAGATGCAGAAAAATGTTATATTGAATTTGCAACCTGATGGAGGTCAGTATAGATGGACTAATAGACCAAGTCCCACACACTGCTAGAAGCCCAAATATTTTTTCAGAGCTAGATGCAGAAAAAAATTATTTTTAATTTGCAACCTGATGGAGGTCAGTATAGATGGACTAATAGACCAAGTCCCACACACTGCTAGAATGCCAAATATTTTTTTCAGAGCTAGATGCAGAAAAAAATTATATTCAATTTGCAACCTGATGGAGGTCAGTATAGATGGACTAATAGAACAAGTCGCACACACTGCTAGAAGCCCAAATATTTTTTCAGAACTAGATGCAGAAAAAAAATATTTTTAATTTGCAACCTGATGGAGGTCAGTATAGATGGACTAGTAGACCAAGTCCCACACACTGCTAGAAGCCCAAATATTTTTTCAGAGCTAGATGCAGAAAAAAATTATATTGAATTTGCAACCTGATGGAGGTCAGTATAGATGGACTAATAGACCAAGTCCCACACATTGCTAGAAGCCCAAATATTTTTCAGAGCTAGATGCAGAAAAAAATTATTTTTAATTTGCAACCTGATGGAGGTCAGTATAGATGGACTAAAAGACCAAGTCCCACACACTGCTAGAAGCCCAAATATTTTTTCAGAGCTAGATGCAGAAAAAAAATATATTCAATTTGCAACCTGATGAAGATCAGTATAGATGGACTAATAGACCAAGTCCCACACACTGCTAGAAGCCCAAATATTTTTTCAGAGCTAGATGCAGAAAAAAATTATATTGAATTTGCAACCTGATGGAGGTCAGTATAGATGGACTAATAGACTAAGTCCCACACACTGCCAGAAGCCCAAATATTTTTTCAGAGCTAGATGCAGAAATTTTTTTTTTTAGTTTGCAACCTGATGGAGGTCAGTATAGATGGACTAATAGACCAAGTCCCACACACTGCTAGAAGCCCAAATATTTTTTCAGAGCTAGATGCAGAAAAAAATATATTCAATTTGCAACCTGATGAAGTTCAGTATAGATGAACTAATAGAACAAGTCCCACACACTGCTAGAAGCCCAAATAATTTTTCAGAGCTAGATGAAGAAAAAAATTATTTTTAATTTGCAACCTGATGGAAGTCAGTATAGATGGACTAATATACCAAGTCCCACACACTGCTAGAAGGCCAAATATTTTTTTCAGAGCTAGATGCAGAAAAAAATTATATTCAATTTGCAACCTGATGAAGGTCAGTATAGATGAACTAATAGAACAAGTCCCACACACTGCTAGAAGCCCAAATATTTTTTCAGAGCTAGATGCAGAAAAAAATTATATTCAATTTGCAACCTGATGAAGATCAGTATAGATGGACTAATAGAACAAGTCCCACACACTGCTAGAAGCCCAAATATTTTTTCAGAGCTAGATGAAGAAAAAAATTATCTTGAATTTGCAACCTGATGGAGGTCAGTATAGATGGACTAATAGACCAAGTCCCACACACTGCTAGAAGCCCAAATATTTTTTCAGAGCTAGATGCAGAAAAAAATTATATTGAATTTGCAACCTGATGGAGGTCAGTATAGATGGACTAATAGACCAAGTCCCACACACTGCTAGAAGCCCAAATATTTTTTCAGAGTTAGATGCAGAAAAAAATTATATTCAAATTGCAACCTGATGAAGGTCAGTATAGATGGACTAATAGAACAAGTCCCACACACTGCTAGAAGCCCAAATATTTTTTCAGAGCTAGATGCAGAAAAAAAATATTTTTAATTTGCAACCTGATGGAGGTCAGTATAGATGGACTAATAGACCAAGTCCCACACACTGCTAGAAGCCCAAATATTTTTTCAGAGCTAGATGCAGAAAAAAATTATATTGAATTTGCAACCTGATGGAGGTCAGTATAGATGGACTAATAGACCAAGTCCCACACACTGCTAGAAGCCCAAATATTTTTTCAGAGTTAAATGCAGAAAAAAATTATATTCAATTTGCAACCTGATGAAGGTCAGTATAGATGGACTATTAGAACAAGTCCCACACACTGCTAGAAGCCCAAATATTTTTTTAGAGCTAGATGAAGAAAAAAATTATTTTTAATTTGCAACCTGATGGAGGTCAGTATAGATGGACTAATAGATCAAGTCCCACACACTGCTAGAAGCCCAAATATTTTTTCAGAGCTAGATGCAGAAAAAAATATATTCAATTTGCAACCTGATGGAGGTCAGTATAGATGGACTAATAGACCAAGTCCCACACACTGCTAGAAGCCCAAATATTTTTTCAGGGCTAGATGCAGAAAAATGTTATATTGAATTTGCAACCTGATGGAGGTCAGTATAGATGGACTAATAGACCAAGTCCCACACACTGCTAGAAGCCCAAATATTTTTTCAGAGCTAGATGCAGAAAAAAATTATATTCAATTTGCAACCTGATGAAGATCAGTATAGATGGACTAATAGAACAAGTCCCACACACTGCTAGAAGCCCAAATATTTTTTCAGAGCTAGATGAAGAAAAAAATTATCTTGAATTTGCAACCTGATGGAGGTCAGTATAGATGGACTAATAGACCAAGTCCCACACACTGCTAGAAGCCCAAATATTTTTTCAGAGCTAGATGCAGAAAAAAATTATATTGAATTTGCAACCTGATGGAGGTCAGTATAGATGGACTAATAGACCAAGTCCCACACACTGCTAGAAGCCCAAATATTTTTTCAGAGTTAGATGCAGAAAAAAATTATATTCAAATTGCAACCTGATGAAGGTCAGTATAGATGGACTAATAGAACAAGTCCCACACACTGCTAGAAGCCCAAATATTTTTTCAGAGCTAGATGCAGAAAAAAAATATTTTTAATTTGCAACCTGATGGAGGTCAGTATAGATGGACTAATAGACCAAGTCCCACACACTGCTAGAAGCCCAAATATTTTTTCAGAGCTAGATGCAGAAAAAAATTATATTGAATTTGCAACCTGATGGAGGTCAGTATAGATGGACTAATAGACCAAGTCCCACACACTGCTAGAAGCCCAAATATTTTTTCAGAGTTAAATGCAGAAAAAAATTATATTCAATTTGCAACCTGATGAAGGTCAGTATAGATGGACTATTAGAACAAGTCCCACACACTGCTAGAAGCCCAAATATTTTTTTAGAGCTAGATGAAGAAAAAAATTATTTTTAATTTGCAACCTGATGGAGGTCAGTATAGATGGACTAATAGATCAAGTCCCACACACTGCTAGAAGCCCAAATATTTTTTCAGAGCTAGATGCAGAAAAAAATATATTCAATTTGCAACCTGATGGAGGTCAGTATAGATGGACTAATAGACCAAGTCCCACACACTGCTAGAAGCCCAAATATTTTTTCAGGGCTAGATGCAGAAAAATGTTATATTGAATTTGCAACCTGATGGAGGTCAGTATAGATGGACTAATAGACCAAGTCCCACACACTGCTAGAAGCCCAAATATTTTTTCAGAGCTAGATGCAGAAAAAAATTATTTTTAATTTGCAACCTGATGGAGGTCAGTATAGATGGACTAATAGACCAAGTCCCACACACTGCTAGAATGCCAAATATTTTTTTCAGAGCTAGATGCAGAAAAAAATTATATTCAATTTGCAACCTGATGGAGGTCAGTATAGATGGACTAATAGAACAAGTCGCACACACTGCTAGAAGCCCAAATATTTTTTCAGAACTAGATGCAGAAAAAAAATATTTTTAATTTGCAACCTGATGGAGGTCAGTATAGATGGACTAGTAGACCAAGTCCCACACACTGCTAGAAGCCCAAATATTTTTTCAGAGCTAGATGCAGAAAAAAATTATATTGAATTTGCAACCTGATGGAGGTCAGTATAGATGGACTAATAGACCAAGTCCCACACATTGCTAGAAGCCCAAATATTTTTCAGAGCTAGATGCAGAAAAAAATTATTTTTAATTTGCAACCTGATGGAGGTCAGTATAGATGGACTAAAAGACCAAGTCCCACACACTGCTAGAAGCCCAAATATTTTTTCAGAGCTAGATGCAGAAAAAAAATATATTCAATTTGCAACCTGATGAAGATCAGTATAGATGGACTAATAGACCAAGTCCCACACACTGCTAGAAGCCCAAATATTTTTTCAGAGCTAGATGCAGAAAAAAATTATATTGAATTTGCAACCTGATGGAGGTCAGTATAGATGGACTAATAGACTAAGTCCCACACACTGCTAGAAGCCCAAATATTTTTTCAGAGCTAGATGCAGAAATTTTTTTTTTTAGTTTGCAACCTGATGGAGGTCAGTATAGATGGACTAATAGACCAAGTCCCACACACTGCTAGAAGCCCAAATATTTTTTCAGAGCTAGATGCAGAAAAAAATATATTCAATTTGCAACCTGATGAAGTTCAGTATAGATGAACTAATAGAACAAGTCCCACACACTGCTAGAAGCCCAAATAATTTTTCAGAGCTAGATGAAGAAAAAAATTATTTTTAATTTGCAACCTGATGGAAGTCAGTATAGATGGACTAATATACCAAGTCCCACACACTGCTAGAAGGCCAAATATTTTTTTCAGAGCTAGATGCAGAAAAAAATTATATTCAATTTGCAACCTGATGAAGGTCAGTATAGATGAACTAATAGAACAAGTCCCACACACTGCTAGAAGCCCAAATATTTTTTCAGAGCTAGATGAAGAAAAAAATTATTTTTAATTTGCAACCTGATGGAGGTCAGTATAGATGGACTAATAGAACAAGTCCCACAGACAGCTAGAAGCCCAAATATTTTTTTCAGAGCTAGATGCAGAAAAAAATTATATTCAATTTGCAACCTGATGCAGGTCAGTATAGATGGACTAATAGAACAAGTTCCACACACTGCTAGAAGCCCAAATATTTTTTCAGAGCTAGATGAAGAAAAAAATTATTTTTAATTTGCAACCTGATGGAGGTCAGTATAGATGGACTAATAGACCAAGTCCCACACACTGCTAGAAGCCCAAATATTTTTTCAGAGCTAGATGCAGAAAAAAATTATATTCAATTTGCAACCTGATGAAGATCAGTATAGATGGACTAATAGAACAAGTCTCACACACTGCTAGAAGCCCAAATATTTTTTCAGAGCTAGATGCAGAAAAAAAATATTTTTAATTTGCAACCTGATGGAGGTCAGTATAGATGGACTAATAGACCAAGTCCCACACACTGCTAGAAGCCCAAATATTTTTTCAGAGCTAGATGCAGAAAAAAATTATATTGAATTTGCAACCTGATGGAGGTCAGTATAGATGGACTAATAGACCAAGTCCCACACACTGCTAGAAGCCCAAATATTTTTTCAGAGTTAGATGCAGAAAAAAATTATATTCAATTTGCAACCTGATGAAGGTCAGTATAGATGGACTATTAGAACAAGTCCCACACACTGCTAGAAGCCCAAATATTTTTTCAGAGCTAGATGAAGAAAAAAATTATTTTTAATTTGCAACCTGATGGAGGTCAGTATAGATGGACTAATAGACCAAGTCCCACACACTGCTAGAAGCCCAAATATTTTTTCAGAGCTAGATGCAGAAAAAAATATATTCAATTTGCAACCTGATGGAGGTCAGTATAGATGGACTAATAGACCAAGTCCCACACACTGCTAGAAGCCCAAATATTTTTTCAGGGCTAGATGCAGAAAAATGTTATATTGAATTTGCAACCTGATGGAGGTCAGTATAGATGGACTAATAGACCAAGTCCCACACACTGCTAGAAGCCCAAATATTTTTTCAGAGCTAGATGCAGAAAAAAATTATTTTTAATTTGCAACCTGATGGAGGTCAGTATAGATGGACTAATAGACCAAGTCCCACACACTGCTAGAATCCCAAATATTTTTTTCAGAGCTAGATGCAGAAAAAAATTATATTCAATTTGCAACCTGATGGAGGTCAGTATAGATGGACTAATAGAACAAGTCGCACACACTGCTAGAAGCCCAAATATTTTTTCAGAACTAGATGCAGAAAAAAAATATTTTTAATTTGCAACCTGATGGAGGTCAGTATAGATGGACTAGTAGACCAAGTCCCACACACTGCTAGAAGCCCAAATAATTTTTCAGAGCTAGATGCAGAAAAAAATTATATTGAATTTGCAACCTGATGGAGGTCAGTATAGATGGACTAATAGACCAAGTCCCACACACTGCTAGAAGCCCAAATATTTTTTCAGAGCTAGATGCAGAAAATTTTTTTTTTAATTTGCAACCTATGGAGGTCAGTATAGATGGACTAATAGACCAAGTCCCACACACTGCTAGAAGCCCAAATATTTTTTCAGAGCTAGATGCAGAAAAAAAATATATTCAATTTGCAACCTGATGAAGTTCAGTATAGATGAACTAATAGAACAAGTCCCACACACTGCTAGAAGCCCAAATATTTTTTCAGAGCTAGATGAAGAAAAAAATTATTTTTAATTTGCAACCTGATGAAGGTCAGTATAGATGGACTAATAGACCAAGTCCCACACATTGCTAGAAGCCCAAATATTTTTCAGAGCTAGATGCAGAAAAAAAATATTTTTAATTTGCAACCAGATGGAGGTCAGTATAGATGGACTAAAAGACCAAGTCCCACACACTGCTAGAAGCCCAAATATTTTTTCAGAGCTAGATGCAGAAAAAAAATATATTCAATTTGCAACCTGATGATGATCAGTATAGATGGACTAATAGACCAAGTCCCACACACTGCTAGAAGCCCAAATATTTTTTCAGAGCTAGATGCAGAAAATTTTTTTTTTAATTTGCAACCTGATGGAGGTCAGTATAGATGGACTAATAGACCAAGTCCCACACACTGCTAGAAGCCCAAATATTTTTTCAGAGCTAGATGCAGAAAAAAAATATATTCAATTTGCAACCTGATGAAGTTCAGTATAGATGAACTAATAGAACAAGTCCCACACACTGCTAGAAGCCCAAATATTTTTTCAAAGCTAGATGAAGAAAAAAATTATTTTTAATTTGCAACCTGATGGAAGTCAGTATAGATGGACTAATATACCAAGTCCCACACACTGCTAGAAGGCCAAATATTTTTTTCAGAGCTAGATGCAGAAAAAAATTATATTCAATTTGCAACCTGATGAAGGTCAGTATAGATGAACTAATAGAACAAGTCCCACACACTGCTAGAAGCCCAAATATTTTTTCAGAGCTAGATGAAGAAAAAAATTATTTTTAATTTGCAACCTGATGGAGGTCAGTATAGATGGACTAATAGAACAAGTCCCACACACAGCTAGAAGCCCAAATATTTTTTTCAGAGCTAGATGCAGAAAAAAATTATATTCAATTTGCAACCTGATGCAGGTCAGTATAGATGGACTAATAGAACAAGTTCCACACACTGCTAGAAGCCCAAATATTTTTTCAGAGCTAGATGAAGAAAAAAATTATTTTTAATTTGCAACCTGATGGAGGTCAGTATAGATGGACTAATAGACCAAGTCCCACACACTGCTAGAAGCCCAAATATTTTTTCAGAGCTAGATGCAGAAAAAAATTATATTCAATTTGCAACCTGATGGAGGTCAGTATAGATGGACAAGTAGAACAAGTCCCACACACTGCTAGAAGCCCAAATATTTTTTCAGAGCTAGATGCAGATAAAAATTATTTTTAATTTGCAACCTGATGGAGGTCAGTATAGATGGACTTATTGACCAACTCCCACACACTGCTAGAAGCCCAAATATTTTTTCAGAGCTAGATGCAGAAAAAAAATATTTTTAATTTGCAACCTGATGGAGGTCAGTATAGATGGACTAATAGACCAAGTCCCACACATTGCTAGAAGCCCAAATATTTTTTCAGAGCTAGATGCAGAAAAAAATTATATTCAAATTGCAACCTGATGAAGGTCAGTATAGATGGACTATTAGAACAAGTCCCACACACTGCTAGAAGCCCAAATATTTTTTCAGAGCTAGATGAAGAAAAAAATTATTTTTAAATTGCAACCTGATGGAGGTCAGTATAGATGGACTAATAGACCAAGTCCCACACACTGCTAGAAGCCCAAATATTTTTCAGAGCTAGATGCAGAAAAAAATATATTCAATTTGCAACCTGATGGAGGTCAGTATAGATGGACTAATAGACCAAGTCCCACACACTGCTAGAAGCCCAAATATTTTTTCAGGGCTAGATGCAGAAAAATGTTATATTGAATTTGCAATCTGATTTAGGTCAGTATAGATGGACTAATAGACCAAGTCCCACACACTGCTAGAAGCCCAAATATTTTTTCAGAGCTAGATGCAGAAAAAAATTATTTTTAATTTGCAACTTGATGGAGGTCAGTATAGATGGACTAATAGACCAAGTCCCACACACTGCTAGAATCCCAAATATTTTTTTCAGAGCTAGATGCAGAAAAAAATTATATTCAATTTGCAACCTGATGGAGGTCAGTATAGATGGACTAATAGAACAAGTCGCACACACTGCTAGAAGCCCAAATATTTTTTCAGAACAAGATGCAGAAAAAAAATATTTTTAATTTGCAACCTGATGGAGGTCAGTATAGATGGACTAGTAGACCAAGTCCCACACACTGCTAGAAGCCCAAATATTTTTTCAGAGCTAGATGCAGAAAAAAATTATATTGAATTTGCAACCTGATGGAGGTCAGTATAGATGGACTAATAGACCAAGTCCCACACATTGCTAGAAGCCCAAATATTTTTCAGAGCTAGATGCAGAAAAAAATTATTTTTAATTTGCAACCTGATGGAGGTCAGTATAGATGGACTAAAAGACCAAGTCCCACACACTGTAGAAGCCCAAATATTTTTTCAGAGCTAGATGCAGAAAAAAAATATATTCAATTAGCAACCTGATGAAGATCAGTATAGATGGACTAATAGACCAAGTCCCACACACTGCTAGAAGCCCAAATATTTTTTCAGAGCTAGATGCAGAAAAAAATTATATTGAATTTGCAACCTGATGGAGGTCAGTATAGATGGACTAATAGACCAAGTCCCACACACTGCTAGAAGCCCAAATATTTTTTCAGAGCTAGATGCAGAAAAAAAATTTTTTAATTTGCAACCTGATGGAAGTCAGTATAGATGGACTAATATACCAAGTCCCACACACTGCTAGAAGGCCAAATATTTTTTTCAGAGCTAGATGCAGAAAAAAATTATATTCAATTTGCAACCTGATGAAGGTCAGTATAGATGAACTAATAGAACAAGTCCCACACACTGCTAGAAGCCCAAATATTTTTTCAGAGCTAGATGAAGAAAAAAATTATTTTTAATTTGCAACCTGATGGAAGTCAGTATAGATGGACTAATATACCAAGTCCCACACACTGCTAGAAGGCCAAATATTTTTTTCAGAGCTAGATGCAGAAAAAAATTATATTCAATTTGCAACCTGATGAAGGTCAGTATAGATGAACTAATAGAACAAGTCCCACACACTGCTAGAAGCCCAAATATTTTTTCAGAGCTAGATGAAGAAAAAAATTATTTTTAAATTGCAACCTGATGGAGGTCAGTATAGATGGACTAATAGACCAAGTCCCACACACTGCTAGAAGCCCAAATATTTTTTCAGAGCTAGATGCAGAAAAAAATATATTCAATTTGCAACCTGATGGAGGTCAGTATAGATGGACTAATAGACCAAGTCCCACACACTGCTAGAAGCCCAAATATTTTTTCAGGGCTAGATGCAGAAAAATGTTATATTGAATTTGCAACCTGATTTAGGTCAGTATAGATGGACTAATAGACCAAGTCCCACACACTGCTAGAAGCCCAAATATTTTTTCAGAGCTAGATGCAGAAAAAAATTATTTTTAATTTGCAACTTGATGGAGGTCAGTATAGATGGACTAATAGACCAAGTCCCACACACTGCTAGAATCCCAAATATTTTTTTCAGAGCTAGATGCAGAAAAAAATTATATTCAATTTGCAACCTGATGGAGGTCAGTATAGATGGACTAATAGAACAAGTCGCACACACTGCTAGAAGCCCAAATATTTTTTCAGAACTAGATGCAGAAAAAAAATATTTTTAATTTGCAACCTGATGGAGGTCAGTATAGATGAACTAGTAGACCAAGTCCCACACACTGCTAGAAGCCCAAATATTTTTTCAGAGCTAGATGCAGAAAAAAATTATATTGAATTTGCAACCTGATGGAGGTCAGTATAGATGGACTAATAGACCAAGTCCCACACATTGCTAGAAGCCCAAATATTTTTCAGAGCTAGATGCAGAAAAAAATTATTTTTAATTTGCAACCTGATGGAGGTCAGTATAGATGGACTAAAAGACCAAGTCCCACACACTGCTAGAAGCCCAAATATTTTTTCAGAGCTAGATGCAGAAAAAAAATATATTCAATTTGCAACCTGATGAAGATCAGTATAGATGGACTAATAGACCAAGTCCCACACACTGCTAGAAGCCCAAATATTTTTTCAGAGCTAGATGCTGAAAAAAATTATATTGAATTTGCAACCTGATGGAGGTCAGTATAGATGGACTAATAGACCAAGTCCCACACACTGCTAGAAGCCCAAATATTTTTTCAGAGCTAGATGAAGAAAAAAATTATTTTTAATTTGCAACCTGATGGAAGTCAGTATAGATGGACTAATATACCAAGTCCCACACACTGCTAGAAGGCCAAATATTTTTTTCAGAGCTAGATGCAGAAAAAAATTATATTCAATTTGCAACCTGATGAAGGTCAGTATAGATGAACTAATAGAACAAGTCCCACACACTGCTAGAAGCCCAAATATTTTTTCAGAGCTAGATGAAGAAAAAAATTATTTTTAATTTGCAACCTGATGGAAGTCAGTATAGATGGACTAATATACCAAGTCCCACACACTGCTAGAAGGCCAAATATTTTTTTCAGAGCTAGATGCAGAAAAAAATTATATTCAATTTGCAACCTGATGAAGGTCAGTATAGATGAACTAATAGAACAAGTCCCACACACTGCTAGAAGCCCAAATATTTTTTCAGAGCTAGATGAAGAAAAAAATTATTTTTAATTTGCAACCTGATGGAGGTCAGTATAGATGGACTAATAGAACAAGTCCCACACACAGCTAGAAGCCCAAATATTTTTTTCAGAGCTAGATGCAGAAAAAAATTATATTCAATTTGCAACCTGATGCAGGTCAGTATAGATGGACTAATAGAACAAGTCCCACACACTGCTAGAATCCCAAATATTTTTTCAGACCTAGATGAAGAAAAAAATTATTTTTAATTTGCAACCTGATGGAGGTCAGCATAGATGGACTAATAGACCAAGTCCCACACACTGCTAGAAGCCCAAATATTTTTTCAGAGCTAGATGCAGAAAAAAATTATATTCAATTTGCAACCTGATGGAGGTCAGTATAGATGGACTAGTAGAACAAGTCCCACACACTGCTAGAAGCCCAAATATTTTTTCAGAGCTAGATGCAGATAAAAATTATTTTTAAGTTGCAACCTGATGGAGGTCAGTATAGATGGACTTATTGACCAAGTCCCACACACTGCTAGAAGCCCAAATATTTTTTCAGAGCTAGATGCAGAAAAAAAATATTTTTAATTTGCAACCTGATGGAGGTCAGTATAGATGGACTAATAGACCAAGTCCCGCACATTGCTAGAAGCCCAAATATTTTTTCAGAGCTAGATGCAGAAAAAAATTATTTTGAATTTGCAACCTGATGGAGGTCAGTATAGATGGACTATTAGAACAAGTCCCACACACTGCTAGAAGCCCAAATATTTTTTCAGAGCTAGATGCAGAAAAAAAATATATTCAATTTGCAACCTGATGAAGATCAGTATAGATGGACTAATAGACCAAGTCCCACACACTGCTAGAAGCCCAAATATTTTTTCAGAGCTAGATGCAGAAAAAAATTATATTGAATTTGCAACCTGATGGAGGTCAGTATAGATGGACTAATAGACCAAGTCCCACACACTGCTAGAAGCCCAAATATTTTTTCAGAGCTAGATGCAGAAAAACAATATTTTTAATTTGCAACCTGATGGAGGTCAGTATAGATGGACTAATAGACCAAGTCCCACACACTGCTAGAAGCCCAAATATTTTTTCAGAGCTAGATGCAGAAAAAAAATATATTGAACTTGCAACCTGATGGAGGTCAGTATAGATGGACAAATAGACCAAGTCCCACACACTGCTAGAAGCCCAAATATTTTTTTCAGAGCTAGATGCAGAAAAAAATTATATTCAATTTGCAACCTGATGGAGGTCAGTATAGATGGACTAATAGAACAAGTCGCACACACTGCTAGAAGCCCAAATATTTTTTCAGAACTAGATGCAGAAAAAAAATATTTTTAATTTGCAACCTGATGGAGGTCAGTATAGATGGACTAGTAGACCAAGTCCCACACACTGCTAGAAGCCCAAATATTTTTTCAGAGCTAGATGCAGAAAAAAATTATATTGAATTTGCAACCTGATGGAGGTCAGTATAGATGGACTAATAGACCAAGTCCCACACATTGCTAGAAGCCCAAATATTTTTCAGAGCTAGATGCAGAAAAAAATTATTTTTAATTTGCAACCTGATGGAGGTCAGTATAGATGGACTAAAAGACCAAGTCCCACACAGTGCTAGAAGCCCAAATATTTTTTCAGAGCTAGATGCAGAAAAAAAATATATTCAATTTGCAACCTGATGAAGATCAGTATAGATGGACTAATAGACCAAGTCCCACACACTGCTAGAAGCCCAAATATTTTTTCAGAGCTAGATGCAGAAAAAAATTATATTGAATTTGCAACCTGATGGAGGTCAGTATAGATGGACTAATAGACCAAGTCCCACACACTGCTAGAAGCCCAAATATTTTTTCAGAGCTAGATGCAGAACATTTTTTTTTTAATTTGCAACCTGATGGAGGTCAGTATAGATGGACTAATAGAACAAGTCCCACACACTGCTAGAAGCCCAAATATTTTTTCAGAGCTAGATGCAGAATAAAAATACATTCAATTTGCAACCTGATGAAGTTCAGTATAGATGAACTAATAGAACAAGTCCCACACACTGCTAGAAGCCCAAATATTTTTTCAGAGCTAGATGAAGAAAAAAATTATTTTTCATTTGCAACCTGATGGAAGTCAGTATAGATGGACTAATATACCAAGTCCCACACACTGCTAGAAGGCCAAATATTTATTTCAGAGCTAGATGCAGAAAAAAATTATATTCAATTTGCAACCTGATGAAGGTCAGTATAGATGAACTAATAGAACAAGTCCCACACACTGCTAGAAGCCCAAATATTTTTTCAGAGCTAGATGAAGAAAAAAATTATTTTTAATTTGCAACCTGATGGAGGTCAGTATAGATGGACTAATAGAACAAGTCCCACACACAGCTAGAAGCCCAAATATTTTTTTCAGAGCTAGATGTAGAAAAAAATTATATTCAATTTGCAACCTGATGCAGGTCAGTATAGATGGACTAATAGAACAAGTCCCACACACTGCTAGAAGCCCAAATATTTTTTCAGAGCTAGATGAAGAAAAACATTATTTTTAATTTGCAACCTGATGGAGGTCAGTATAGATGGACTAATAGACCAAGTCCCACACACTGCTAGAAGCCCAAATATTTTTTCAGAGCTAGATGCAGAAAAAAATTATATTCAATTTGCAACCTGATGGAGGTCAGTATAGATGGACTAGTAGAACAAGTCCCACACACTGCTAGAAGCCCAAATATTTTTTCAGAGCTAGATGCAGATAAAAATTATTTTTAATTTGCAACCTGATGGAGGTCAGTATAGATGGACTTATTGACCAAGTCCCACACACTGCGAGAAGCCCAAATATTTTTTCAGAGCTAGATGCAGAAAAAAAATATTTTTAATTTGCAACCTGATGGAGGTCAGTATAGATGGACTAATAGACCAAGTCCCACACACTGCTAGAAGCCCAAATATTTTTTCAGAGCTAGATGCAGAAAAAAATTATATTCAATTTGCAACCTGATGAAGATCAGTATAGATGGACTAAAAGAACAAGTCCCACACACTGCTAGAAGCCCAAATATTTTTTCAGAGCTAGATGAAGAAAAAAATTATTTTTAATTTGCAACCTGATGGAGGTCAGTATAGATGAACTAATGGAGAAAGTCCCACACACTGCTAGAAGCCCAAATATTTTTTCAGAGCTAGATGCAGAAAAAGATTATATTGAATTTGCAACCTGATGGAGGTCAGTATAGATGGACTAATAGACCAAGTCCCACACACTGCTAGAAGCCCAAATATTTTTTCAGAACTAGATGCAGAAAAAAAATATTTTTAATTTGCAACCTGATGGAGGTCAGTATAGATGGACTAGTAGACCAAGTCCCACACACTGCTAGAAGCCCAAATATTTTTTCAGAGCTAGATGCAGAAAAAAATTATTTTGAATTTGCAACCTGATGGAGGTCAGTATAGATGGACTATTAGAACAAGTCCCACACACTGCTAGAAGCCCAAATATTTTTTCAGAGCTAGATGCAGAAAAAAAATATATTCAATTTGCAACCTGATGAAGATCAGTATAGATGGACTAATAGACCAAGTCCCACACACTGCTAGAAGCCCAAATATTTTTTCAGAGCTAGATGCAGAAAAAAATTATATTGAACTTGCAACCTGATGGAGGTCAGTATAGATGGACTAATAGACCAAGTTCCACACACTGCTAGAATCCCAAATATTTTTTTCAGAGCTAGATGCAGAAAAAAATTATATTCAATTTGCAACCTGATGGAGGTCAGTATAGATGGACTAATAGAACAAGTCACACACACTGCTAGAAGCCCAAATATTTTTTCAGAACTAGATGCAGAAAAAAAATATTTTTAATTTGCAACCTGATGGAGGTCAGTATAGATGGACTAGTAGACCAAGTCCCACACACTGCTAGAAGCCCAAATATTTTTTCAGAGCTAGATGCAGAAAAAAATTATATTGAATTTGCAACCTGATGGAGGTCAGTAAAGATGGACTAATAGACCAAGTCCCACACATTGCTAGAAGCCCAAATATTTTTCAGAGCTAGATGCAGAAAAAAATTATTTTTAATTTGCAACCTGATGGAGGTCAGTATAGATGGACTAAAAGACCAAGTCCCACACACTGCTAGAAGCCCAAATATTTTTTCAGAGCTAGATGCAGAAAAAAAATATATTCAATTTGCAACCTGATGAAGATCAGTATAGATGGACTAATAGACCAAGTCCCACACACTGCTAGAAGCCCAAATATTTTTTCAGAGCTAGATGCAGAAAAAAATTAAATTGAATTTGCAACCTGATGGAGGTCAGTATAGATGGACTAATAGACCAAGTCCCACACACTGCTAGAAGCCCAAATATTTTTTCAGAGCTAGATGCAGAAAAATTTTTTTTTAATTTGCAACCTGATGGAGGTCAGTATAGATGGACTAATAGACCAAGTCCCACACACTGCTAGAAGCCCAAATATTTTTTCAGAGCTAGATGCAGAAAAAAAATATATTCAATTTGCAACCTGATGAAGTTCAGTATAGATGAACTAATAGAACAAGTCCCACACACTGCTAGAAGCCCAAATATTTTTTCAGAGCTAGATGAAGAAAAAAATTATTTTTAATTTGCAACCTGATGGAAGTCAGTATAGATGGACTAATATACCAAGTCCCACACACTGCTAGAAGGCCAAATATTTATTTCAGAGCTAGATGCAGAAAAAAATTATATTCAATTTGCAACCTGATGAAGGTCAGTATAGATGAACTAATAGAACAAGTCCCACACACTGCTAGAAGCCCAAATATTTTTTCAGAGCTAGATGAAGAAAAAAATTATTTTTAATTTGCAACCTGATGGAGGTCAGTATAGATGGACTAATAGAACAAGTCCCACACACAGCTAGAAGCCCAAATATTTTTTTCAGAGCTAGATGCAGAAAAAAATTATATTCAATTTGCAACCTGATGGAGGTCAGTATAGATGGACTAATAGAACAAGTCCCACACACTGCTAGAAGCCCAAATATTTTTTCAGAGCTAGATGCAGAAAAAAATTATATTCAATTTGCAACCTGATGGAGGTCAGTATAGATGGACTAGTAGAACAAGTCCCACACACTGCTAGAAGCCAAAATATTTTTTCAGAGCTAGATGCAGAAAAAGATTATATTGAATTTGCAACCTGATGGAGGTCAGTATAGATGGACTAATAGACCAAGTCCCACACACTGCTAGAAGGGCAAATATTTTTTCAGAGTTAGATGCAGAAAAAAATTATATTCAATTTGCAACCTGATGAAGGTCAGTATAGATGGACTAATAGACCAAGTCCCACACACTGCTAGAAGCCCAAATATTTTTTCAGAGCTAGATGCAGAAAAAATTTATATTCAATTTGCAACCTGATGGAGGTCAGTATAGATGGACTAATAGAACAAGTCGCACACACTGCTAGAAGCCCAAATATTTTTTCAGAACTAGATGCAGAAAAAAAATATTTTTAATTTGCAACCTGATGGAGGTCAGTATAGATGGACTAGTAGACCAAGTCCCACACACTGCTAGAAGCCCAAATATTTTTTCAGAGCTAGATGCAGAAAAAAATTATATTGAATTTGCAACCTGATGGAGGTCAGTATAGATGGACTAATAGACCAAGTCCCACACATTGCTAGAAGCCAAAATATTTTTCAGAGCTAGATGCAGAAAAAAATTATTTTTAATTTGCAACCTGATGGAGGTCAGTATAGATGGACTAAAAGACCAAGTCCCACACACTGCTAGAAGCCCAAATATTTTTTCAGAGCTAGATGCAGAAAAAAAATATATTCAATTTGCAACCTGATGAAGATCAGTATAGATGGACTAATAGACCAAGTCCCACACACTGCTAGAAGCCCAAATATTTTTTCAGAGCTAGATTCAGAAAAAAATTATATTGAATTTGCAACCTGATGGAGGTCAGTATAGATGGACTAATAGACCAAGTCCCACACACTGCTAGAAGCCCAAATATTTTTTCAGAGCTAGATGCAGAAAATTTTTTTTTTAATTTGCAACCTGATGGAGGTCAGTATAGATGGACTAATAGAACAAGTCGCACACACTGCTAGAAGCCCAAATATTTTTTCAGAACTAGATGCAGAAAAAAAATATTTTTAATTTGCAACCTGATGGAGGTCAGTATAGATGGACTAGTAGACCAAGTCCCACACACTGCTAGAAGCCCAAATATTTTTTCAGAGCTAGATGCAGAAAAAAATTATATTGAATTTGCAACCTGATGGAGGTCAGTATAGATGGACTAATAGACCAAGTCCCACACATTGCTAGAAGCCCAAATATTTTTCAGAGCTAGATGCAGAAAAAAAATATTTTTAATTTGCAACCTGATGGAGGTCAGTATAGATGGACTAAAAGACCAAGTCCCACACACTGCTAGAAGCCCAAATATTTTTTCAGAGCTAGATGCAGAAAAAAAATATATTCAATTTGCAACCTGATGAAGATCAGTATAGATGGACTAATAGACCAAGTCCCACACACTGCTAGAAGCCCAAATATTTTTTCAGAGCTAGATTCAGAAAAAAATTATATTGAATTTGCAACCTGATGGAGGTCAGTATAGATGGACTAATAGACCAAGTCCCACACACTGCTAGAAGCCCAAATATTTTTTCAGAGCTAGATGCAGAAAATTTTTTTTTTAATTTGCAACCTGATGGAGATCAGTATAGATGGACTAATAGAACAAGTCGCACACACTGCTAGAAGCCCAAATATTTTTTCAGAACTAGATGCAGAAAAAAAATATTTTTAATTTGCAACCTGATGGAGGTCAGTATAGATGGACTAGTAGACCAAGTCCCACACACTGCTAGAAGCCCAAATATTTTTTCAGAGCTAGATGCAGAAAAAAATTATATTGAATTTGCAACCTGATGGAGGTCAGTATAGATGGACTAATAGACCAAGTCCCACACATTGCTAGAAGCCCAAATATTTTTCAGAGCTAGATGCAGAAAAAAAATATTTTTAATTTGCAACCTGATGGAGGTCAGTATAGATGGACTAAAAGACCAAGTCCCACACACTGCTAGAAGCCCAAATATTTTTTCAGAGCTAGATGCAGAAAAAAAATATATTCAATTTGCAACCTGATGAAGATCAGTATAGATGGACTAATAGACCAAGTCCCACACACTGCTAGAAGCCCAAATATTTTTTTCAGAGCTAGATGCAGAAAAAAATTATATTGAATTTGCAACCTGATGGAGGTCAGTATAGATGGACTAATAGACCAAGTCCCACACACTGCTAGAAGCCCAAATATTTTTTCAGAGCTAGATGCAGAAAAAAATTTTTTTAATTTGCAACCTGATGGAGGTCAGTATAGATGGACTAATAGACCAAGTCCCACACACTGCTAGAAGCCCAAATATTTTTTCAGAGCTAGATGCAGAAAAAAAATATATTCAATTTGCAACCTGATGAAGTTCAGTATAGATGAACTAATAGAACAAGTCCCACACACTGCTAGAAGCCCAAATATTTTTTCAGAGCTAGATGAAGAAAAAAATTATTTTTAATTTGCAACCTGATGGAAGTCAGTATAGATGGACTAATATACCAAGTCCCACACACTGCTAGAAGGCCAAATATTTATTTCAGAGCTAGATGCAGAAAAAAATTATATTCAATTTGCAACCTGATGAAGGTCAGTATAGATGAACTAATAGAACAAGTCCCACACACTGCTAGAAGCCCAAATATTTTTTCAGAGCAAGATGAAGAAAAAAATTATTTTTAATTTGCAACCTGATGGAGGTCAGTATAGATGGACTAATAGAACAAGTCCCACACACAGCTAGAAGCCCAAATATTTTTTTCAGAGCTAGATGCAGAAAAAAATTATATTCAATTTGCAACCTGATGCAGGTCAGTATAGATGGACTAATAGAACAAGTCCCACACACTGCTAGAAGCCCAAATATATTTTCAGAGCTAGATGAAGAAAAAAATTATTTTTAATTTGCAACCTGATGGAGGTCAGTATAGATGGACTAATAGACCAAGTCCCACACACTGCTAGAAGCCCAAATATTTTTTCAGAGGTAGATGCAGAAAAAAATTATATTCAAATTGCAACCTGATGGAGGTCAGTATAGATGGACTAGTAGAACAAGTCCCACACACTGCTAGAAGCCCAAATATTTTTTCAGAGCTAGATGCAGATAAAAATTATTTTTAATTTGCAACCTGATGGAGGTCAGTATAGATGGACTTATTGACCAAGTCCCACACACTGCTAGAAGCCCAAATATTTTTTCAGAGCTAGATGCAGAAAAAAAATAGTTTTAATTTGCAACCTGATGGAGGTCAGTATAGATGGACTAATAGACCAAGTCCCACACACTGCTAGAAGCCCAAATATTTTTTCAGAGCTAGATGCAGAAAAAAATTATATTCAATTTGCAACCTGATGAAGATCAGTATAGATGGACTAATAGAACAAGTCCCACACACTGCTAGAAGCCCAAATATTTTTTCAGAGCTAGATGAAGAAAAAAATTATTTTTAATTTGCAACCTGATGGAGGTCAGTATAGATGAACTAATGGAGAGAGTCCCACACACTGCTAGAAGCCCAAATATTTTTTCAGAGCTAGATGCAGAAAAAGATTATATTGAATTTGCAACCTGATGGAGGTCAGTATAGATGGACTAATAGACCAAGTCCCACACACTGCTAGAAGCCCAAATATTTTTTCAGAGTTAGATGCAGAAAAAAATGATATTCAATTTGCAACCTGATGAAGGTAAGCATAGATGGACTAATAGACCAAGTCCCACACACTGCTAGAAGCCCAAATATTTTTTCAGAGCTAGATGCAGAAAAAATTATATTCAATTTGCAACCTGATGGAAGTCAGTATAGATGGACTAATAGACCAAGTCCCACACACTGCTAGAAGCCCAAATATTTTTTCAGGGCTAGATGCAGAAAAAAATTATATTGAATTTGCAACCTGATGGAGGTCAGTATAGATGGACTAATAGACCAAGTCCCACTCACTGCTAGAAGCCCAAATATTTTTTCAGAGCTAGATGCAGAAAAAAAATATTTTTAATTTGCAACCTGATGGAGGTCAGTATAGATGGACTATTAGACCAAGTCCCAAACACTGCTAGAAGCCCAAATATTTTTTCAGAGCTACATGCAGAAAAAAATTATATTCAATTTGCAACCTGATGAAGATCAGTATAGATGGACTAATAGAACAAGTCCCACACACTGCTAGAAGCCCAAATATTTTTTCAGAGCTAGATGAAGAAAAAAATTATTCTTAATTTGAAACCTGATGGAGGTCAGTATAGATGAACTAATAGAGAAAGTCCCACACACTGCTAGAAGCCCAAATATTTTTTCAGAGCTAGATGCAGAAAAAGATTATATTGAATTTGCAACCTGATGGAGGTCAGTATAGATGGACTAATAGACCAAGTCCCACACACTGCTAGAAGCCCAAATATTTTTTCAGGGCTAGATGCAGAAAAAAATTATATTGAATTTGCAACCTGATGGAGGTCAGTATAGATGGACTAATAGACCAAGTCCCACACACTGCTAGAAGCCCAAATATTTTTTTCAGAGCTAGATGCAGAAAAAAATTATATTCAATTTGCAACCTGATGGAGGTCAGTATAGATGGACTAATAGAACAAGTCGCACACACTGCTAGAAGCCCAAATATTTTTTCAGAACTAGATGCAGAAAAAAAATTTTTTTAATTTGCAACCTGATGGAGGTCAGTATAGATGGACTAATAGACCAAGTCCCACACACTGCTAGAAGCCCAAATATTTTTTCAGAGCTAGATGCAGAAAAAAATTATATTGAATTTGCAACCTGATGGAGGTCAGTATAGATGGACTAATAGACCAAGTCCCACACACTGCTAGAAGCCCAAATATTTTTCAGAGCTAGATACAGAAAAAAAATATTTTTAATTTGCAACCTGATGGAGGTCAGTATAGATGGACTAAAAGACCAAGTCCCACACACTGCTAGAAGCCCAAATATTTTTTCAGAGCTAGATGCAGATAAAAAATATATTCAATTTGCAACCTGATGAAGATCAGTATAGATGGACAAATAGACCAAGTCCCACACACTGCTAGAAGCCCAAATATTTTTTCAGAGCTAGATGCAGAAAAAAATTATATTGAATTTGCAACCTGATGGAGGTCAGTATAGATGGACTAATAGACCAAGTCCCACACACTGCTAGAAGCCCAAATATTTTTTCAGAGCTAGATGCAGAAAAAGATTATATTGAATTTGCAACCTGATGGAGGTCAGTATAGATGGACTAATAGACCAAGTCCCACACACTGCTAGAAGCCCAAATATTTTTTCAGAGTTAGATGCAGAAAAAAATGATATTCAATTTGCAACCTGATGAAGGTAAGCATAGATGGACTAATAGACCAAGTCCCACACACTGCTAGAAGCCCAAATATTTTTTCAGAGCTAGATGCAGAAAAAATTATATTCAATTTGCAACCTGATGGAAGTCAGTATAGATGGACTAATAGACCAAGTCCCACACACTGCTAGAAGCCCAAATATTTTTTCAGGGCTAGATGCAGAAAAAAATTATATTGAATTTGCAACCTGATGGAGGTCAGTATAGATGGACTAATAGACCAAGTCCCACTCACTGCTAGAAGCCCAAATATTTTTTCAGAGCTAGATGCAGAAAAAAAATATTTTTAATTTGCAACCTGATGGAGGTCAGTATAGATGGACTAATAGACCAAGTCCCAAACACTGCTAGAAGCCCAAATATTTTTTCAGAGCTACATGCAGAAAAAAATTATATTCAATTTGCAACCTGATGAAGATCAGTATAGATGGACTAATAGAACAAGTCCCACACACTGCTAGAAGCCCAAATATTTTTTCAGAGCTAGATGAAGAAAAAAATTATTCTTAATTTGAAACCTGATGGAGGTCAGTATAGATGAACTAATAGAGAAAGTCCCACACACTGCTAGAAGCCCAAATATTTTTTCAGAGCTAGATGCAGAAAAAGATTATATTGAATTTGCAACCTGATGGAGGTCAGTATAGATGGACTAATAGACCAAGTCCCACACACTGCTAGAAGCCCAAATATTTTTTCAGGGCTAGATGCAGAAAAAAATTATATTGAATTTGCAACCTGATGGAGGTCAGTATAGATGGACTAATAGACCAAGTCCCACACACTGCTAGAAGCCCAAATATTTTTTTCAGAGCTAGATGCAGAAAAAAATTATATTCAATTTGCAACCTGATGGAGGTCAGTATAGATGGACTAATAGAACAAGTCGCACACACTGCTAGAAGCCCAAATATTTTTTCAGAACTAGATGCAGAAAAAAAATTTTTTTAATTTGCAACCTGATGGAGGTCAGTATAGATGGACTAATAGACCAAGTCCCACACACTGCTAGAAGCCCAAATATTTTTTCAGAGCTAGATGCAGAAAAAAATTATATTGAATTTGCAACCTGATGGAGGTCAGTATAGATGGACTAATAGACCAAGTCCCACACACTGCTAGAAGCCCAAATATTTTTCAGAGCTAGATACAGAAAAAAAATATTTTTAATTTGCAACCTGATGGAGGTCAGTATAGATGGACTAAAAGACCAAGTCCCACACACTGCTAGAAGCCCAAATATTTTTTCAGAGCTAGATGCAGATAAAAAATATATTCAATTTGCAACCTGATGAAGATCAGTATAGATGGACAAATAGACCAAGTCCCACACACTGCTAGAAGCCCAAATATTTTTTCAGAGCTAGATGCAGAAAAAAATTATATTGAATTTGCAACCTGATGGAGGTCAGTATAGATGGACTAATAGACCAAGTCCCACACACTGCTAGAAGCCCAAATATTTTTTCAGAGTTAGATGCAGAAAAAAATTATATTCAATCTGCAACCTGATGAAAGTCAGTACAGATGGACTAATAGAACAAGTCCCACACACTGCTAGAAGCCCAAATATTTTTTCAGAGCTAGATGCAGATAAAAATTATTTTTAATTTGCAACCTGATGGAGGTCAGTATAGATGGACTTATTGACCAAGTCCCACACACTGCTAGAAGCCCAAATATTTTTTCAGAGCTAGATGCAGAAAAAATTTTTTTTTAATTTGCAACCTGATGGAGGTCAGTATAGATGGACTAATAGAACAAGTCCCACACACTGCTAGAAGCCCAAATATTTTTTCAGAGCTAGATGAAGAAAAAAATTATTTTTAATTTGCAACCTGATGGAGGTCAGTATAGATGAACTAATGGAGAAAGTCCCACACACTGCTAGAAGCCCAAATATTTTTTCAGAGCTAGATGCAGAAAAAAATTATATTGAATTTGCAACCTGATGGAGGTCAGTATAGATGGACTAATAGACCAAGTCCCACACACTGCTAGAAGCCCAAATATTTTTTCAGAGTTAGATGCAGAAAAAAATTATATTCAATTTGCAACCTGATGAAGGTCAGTATAGATGGACTAATAGAACAAGTCCCACACACTGCTAGAAGCCCAAATATTTTTTCAGAGCTAGATGAAAAAAAAAAATATTTTTAATTTGCAACCTGATGGAGGTCAGTATAGATGGACTAATAGACCAAGTCCCACACACTGCTAGAAGCCCAAATATTTTTTCAGAGCTAGATGCAGAAAAAATTATATTCAATTTGCAACCTGATGGAGGTCAGTATAGATGGACTAATAGACCAAGTCCCACACACTGCTAGAAGCCCAAATATTTTTTCAGGGCTAGATGGAGAAAAAAATTATATTGAATTTGCAACCTGATGGAGGTCAGTATAGATGGACTAATAGACCAAGTCCCACACACTGCTAGAAGCCCAAATATTTTTTCAGAGCTAGATGCAGAAAAAAAATATTTTTAATTTGCAACCTGATGGAGGTCAGTATAGATGGACTAATAGACCAAGTCCCACACACTGCTAGAAGCCCAAATATTTTTTCAGAGCTAGATGCAGAAAAAAATTATATTCAATTTGCAACCTGATGAAGGTCAGTATAGATGAACTAATAGACCAAGTCCCACACACTGCTAGAAGCCCAAATATTTTTTTCAGAGCTAGATGCAGAAAAAAATTATATTCAATTTGCAACCTGATGGAAGCCAGTATAGATGGACTAATAGAACAAGTCCCACACACTGCTAGAAGCCCAAATATTTTTTCAGAGCTAGGTGAAGAAAAAAATTGTTTTTAATTTGTAACCTGATGGAGGTCAGTATAGATAGACTAATAGACCAAGTCCCACACACTGCTAGAAGCCCAAATATTTTTTCAGAGCTAGATGCAGAAAAAAAATATATTCAATTTGCAACCTGATGGAGGTCAGTATAGATGGACTTATTGACCAAGTCCCACACACTGCTAGAAGCCCAAATATTTTTTCAGAGCTAGATGCAGATAAAAATTATTTTTAATTTGCAACCTGATGGAGGTCAGTATAGATGGACTAATAGACCAAGTCCCACACACTGCTAGAAGCCCAAATATTTTTTCAGAGCTAGATGCAGAAAAAAATTATTTTTAATTTGCAACCTGATGGAGGTCAGTATAGATGGACTAATAGACCAAGTCCCACACACTGCTAGAAGCCCAAATATTTTTTTCAGAGCTAGATGCAGAAAAAAATTATATTCAATTTGCAACCTGATGGAGGTCAGTATAGATGGACTAATAGAACAAGTCGCACACACTGCTAGAAGCCCAAATATTTTTTCAGAACTAGATGCAGAAAAAAAATATTTTTAATTTGCAACCCGATGGAGGTCAGTATAGATGGACTAAAAGACCAAGTCCCACACAGTGCTAGAAGCCCAAATATTTTTTCAGAGCTAGATGCAGAAAAAAAATATATTCAATTTGCAACCTGATGAAGATCAGTATAGATGGACTAATAGACCAAGTCCCACACACTGCTAGAAGCCCAAATATTTTTTCAGAGCTAGATGCAGAAAAAAAATATTTTTAATTTGCAACCTGATGGAGGTCAGTATAGATGGACTAATAGACCAAGTCCCACACACTGCTAGAAGCCCAAATATTTTTTCAGAGCTAGATGCAGAAAAAAATTATATTCAATTTGCAACCTGATGAAGGTCAGTATAGATGAACTAATAGAACAAGTCCCACACACTGCTAGAAGCCCAAATATTTTTTTCAGAGCTAGATGCAGAAAAAAATTATATTCAATTTGCAACCTGATGGAGGTCAGTATAGATGGACTAATAGACCAAGTCCCACACACTGCTAGAAGCCCAAATATTTTTTTCAGAGCTAGATGCAGAAAAAAATTATATTCAATTTGCAACCTGATGGAGGTCAGTATAGATGGACTAATAGAACAAGTCGCACACACTGCTAGAAGCCCAAATATTTTTTCAGAACTAGATGCAGAAAAAAAATATTTTTAATTTGCAACCCGATGGAGGTCAGTATAGATGGACTAAAAGACCAAGTCCCACACAGTGCTAGAAGCCCAAATATTTTTTCAGAGCTAGATGCAGAAAAAAAATATATTCAATTTGCAACCTGATGAAGATCAGTATAGATGGACTAATAGACCAAGTCCCACACACTGCTAGAAGCCCAAATATTTTTTCAGAGCTAGATGCAGAAAAAAAATATTTTTAATTTGCAACCTGATGGAGGTCAGTATAGATGGACTAATAGACCAAGTCCCACACACTGCTAGAAGCCCAAATATTTTTTCAGAGCTAGATGCAGAAAAAAATTATATTCAATTTGCAACCTGATGAAGGTCAGTATAGATGAACTAATAGAACAAGTCCCACACACTGCTAGAAGCCCAAATATTTTTTTCAGAGCTAGATGCAGAAAAAAATTATATTCAATTTGCAACCTGATGGAGGCCAGTATAGATGGACTAATAGAACAAGTCCCACACACTGCTAGAAGCCCAAATATTTTTTCAGAGCTAGATGAAGAAAAAAATTGTTTTTAATTTGCAACCTGATGGAGGTCAGTATAGATGGACTAATAGACCAAGTCCCACACACTGCTAGAAGCCCAAATATTTTTTCAGAGCTAGATGCAGAACATTTTTTTTTTAATTTGCAACCTGATGGAGGTCAGTATAGATGGACTAATAGAACAAGTCCCACACACTGCTAGAAGCCCAAATATTTTTTCAGAGCTAGATGCAGAATAAAAATACATTCAATTTGCAACCTGATGAAGTTCAGTATAGATGAACTAATAGAACAAGTCCCACACACTGCTAGAAGCCCAAATGTTTTTTCAGAGCTAGATGAAGAAAAAAATTATTTTTCATTTGCAACCTGATGGAAGTCAGTATAGATGGACTAATATACCAAGTCCCACACACTGCTAGAAGGCCAAATATTTATTTCAGAGCTAGATGCAGAAAAAAATTATATTCAATTTGCAACCTGATGAAGGTCAGTATAGATGAACTAATAGAACAAGTCCCACACACTGCTAGAAGCCCAAATATTTTTTCAGAGCTAGATGAAGAAAAAAATTATTTTTAATTTGCAACCTGATGGAGGTCAGTATAGATGGACTAATAGAACAAGTCCCACACACAGCTAGAAGCCCAAATATTTTTTTCAGAGCTAGATGTAGAAAAAAATTATATTCAATTTGCAACCTGATGCAGGTCAGTATAGATGGACTAATAGAACAAGTCCCACACACTGCTAGAAGCCCAAATATTTTTTCAGAGCTAGATGAAGAAAAACATTATTTTTAATTTGCAACCTGATGGAGGTCAGTATAGATGGACTAATAGACCAAGTCCCACACACTGCTAGAAGCCCAAATATTTTTTCAGAGCTAGATGCAGAAAAAAATTATATGCAATTTGCAACCTGATGGAGGTCAGTATAGATGGACTAGTAGAACAAGTCCCACACACTGCTAGAAGCCCAAATATTTTTTCAGAGCTAGATGCAGATAAAAATTATTTTTAATTTGCAACCTGATGGAGGTCAGTATAGATGGACTTATTGACCAAGTCCCACACACTGCGAGAAGCCCAAATATTTTTTCAGAGCTAGATGCAGAAAAAAAATATTTTTAATTTGCAACCTGATGGAGGTCAGTATAGATGGACTAATAGACCAAGTCCCACACACTGCTAGAAGCCCAAATATTTTTTCAGAGCTAGATGCAGAAAAAAATTATATTCAATTTGCAACCTGATGAAGATCAGTATAGATGGACTAAAAGAACAAGTCCCACACACTGCTAGAAGCCCAAATATTTTTTCAGAGCTAGATGAAGAAAAAAATTATTTTTAATTTGCAACCTGATGGAGGTCAGTATAGA
Source organism: Phyllobates terribilis (assembly GCF_046119375.1). Taxonomy (NCBI): domain Eukaryota; kingdom Metazoa; phylum Chordata; class Amphibia; order Anura; family Dendrobatidae; genus Phyllobates; species Phyllobates terribilis. Next base: position 21,063,095 of record NW_027362769.1, read on the forward strand.
TGAACTAATGGAGAAAGTCCCACACACTGCTAGAAGCCCAAATATTTTTTCAGAGCTAGATGCAGAAAAAGATTATATTGAATTTGCAACCTGATGGAGGTCAGTATAGATGGACTAATAGACCAAGTCCCACACACTGCTAGAAGCCCAAATATTTTTTCAGAACTAGATGCAGAAAAAAAATATTTTTAATTTGCAACCTGATGGAGGTCAGTATAGATGGACTAGTAGACCAAGTCCCACACACTGCTAGAAGCCCAAATATTTTTTCAGAGCTAGATGCAGAAAAAAATTATTTTGAATTTGCAACCTGATGGAGGTCAGTATAGATGGACTATTAGAACAAGTCCCACACACTGCTAGAAGCCCAAATATTTTTTCAGAGCTAGATGCAGAAAAAAAATATATTCAATTTGCAACCTGATGAAGATCAGTATAGATGGACTAATAGACCAAGTCCCACACACTGCTAGAAGCCCAAATATTTTTTCAGAGCTAGATGCAGAAAAAAATTATATTGAACTTGCAACCTGATGGAGGTCAGTATAGATGGACTAATAGACCAAGTTCCACACACTGCTAGAATCCCAAATATTTTTTTCAGAGCTAGATGCAGAAAAAAATTATATTCAATTTGCAACCTGATGGAGGTCAGTATAGATGGACTAATAGAACAAGTCACACACACTGCTAGAAGCCCAAATATTTTTTCAGAACTAGATGCAGAAAAAAAATATTTTTAATTTGCAACCTGATGGAGGTCAGTATAGATGGACTAGTAGACCAAGTCCCACACACTGCTAGAAGCCCAAATATTTTTTCAGAGCTAGATGCAGAAAAAAATTATATTGAATTTGCAACCTGATGGAGGTCAGTAAAGATGGACTAATAGACCAAGTCCCACACATTGCTAGAAGCCCAAATATTTTTCAGAGCTAGATGCAGAAAAAAATTATTTTTAATTTGCAACCTGATGGAGGTCAGTATAGATGGACTAAAAGACCAAGTCCCACACACTGCTAGAAGCCCAAATATTTTTTCAGAGCTAGATGCAGAAAAAAAATATATTCAATTTGCAACCTGATGAAGATCAGTATAGATGGACTAATAGACCAAGTCCCACACACTGCTAGAAGCCCAAATATTTTTTCAGAGCTAGATGCAGAAAAAAATTAAATTGAATTTGCAACCTGATGGAGGTCAGTATAGATGGACTAATAGACCAAGTCCCACACACTGCTAGAAGCCCAAATATTTTTTCAGAGCTAGATGCAGAAAAATTTTTTTTTAATTTGCAACCTGATGGAGGTCAGTATAGATGGACTAATAGACCAAGTCCCACACACTGCTAGAAGCCCAAATATTTTTTCAGAGCTAGATGCAGAAAAAAAATATATTCAATTTGCAACCTGATGAAGTTCAGTATAGATGAACTAATAGAACAAGTCCCACACACTGCTAGAAGCCCAAATATTTTTTCAGAGCTAGATGAAGAAAAAAATTATTTTTAATTTGCAACCTGATGGAAGTCAGTATAGATGGACTAATATACCAAGTCCCACACACTGCTAGAAGGCCAAATATTTATTTCAGAGCTAGATGCAGAAAAAAATTATATTCAATTTGCAACCTGATGAAGGTCAGTATAGATGAACTAATAGAACAAGTCCCACACACTGCTAGAAGCCCAAATATTTTTTCAGAGCTAGATGAAGAAAAAAATTATTTTTAATTTGCAACCTGATGGAGGTCAGTATAGATGGACTAATAGAACAAGTCCCACACACAGCTAGAAGCCCAAATATTTTTTTCAGAGCTAGATGCAGAAAAAAATTATATTCAATTTGCAACCTGATGGAGGTCAGTATAGATGGACTAATAGAACAAGTCCCACACACTGCTAGAAGCCCAAATATTTTTTCAGAGCTAGATGCAGAAAAAAATTATATTCAATTTGCAACCTGATGGAGGTCAGTATAGATGGACTAGTAGAACAAGTCCCACACACTGCTAGAAGCCCAAATATTTTTTCAGAGCTAGATGCAGAAAAAGATTATATTGAATTTGCAACCTGATGGAGGTCAGTATAGATGGACTAATAGACCAAGTCCCACACACTGCTAGAAGGGCAAATATTTTTTCAGAGTTAGATGCAGAAAAAAATTATATTCAATTTGCAACCTGATGAAGGTCAGTATAGATGGACTAATAGACCAAGTCCCACACACTGCTAGAAGCCCAAATATTTTTTCAGAGCTAGATGCAGAAAAAATTTATATTCAATTTGCAACCTGATGGAGGTCAGTATAGATGGACTAATAGAACAAGTCGCACACACTGCTAGAAGCCCAAATATTTTTTCAGAACTAGATGCAGAAAAAAAATATTTTTAATTTGCAACCTGATGGAGGTCAGTATAGATGGACTAGTAGACCAAGTCCCACACACTGCTAGAAGCCCAAATATTTTTTCAGAGCTAGATGCAGAAAAAAATTATATTGAATTTGCAACCTGATGGAGGTCAGTATAGATGGACTAATAGACCAAGTCCCACACATTGCTAGAAGCCAAAATATTTTTCAGAGCTAGATGCAGAAAAAAATTATTTTTAATTTGCAACCTGATGGAGGTCAGTATAGATGGACTAAAAGACCAAGTCCCACACACTGCTAGAAGCCCAAATATTTTTTCAGAGCTAGATGCAGAAAAAAAATATATTCAATTTGCAACCTGATGAAGATCAGTATAGATGGACTAATAGACCAAGTCCCACACACTGCTAGAAGCCCAAATATTTTTTCAGAGCTAGATTCAGAAAAAAATTATATTGAATTTGCAACCTGATGGAGGTCAGTATAGATGGACTAATAGACCAAGTCCCACACACTGCTAGAAGCCCAAATATTTTTTCAGAGCTAGATGCAGAAAATTTTTTTTTTAATTTGCAACCTGATGGAGGTCAGTATAGATGGACTAATAGAACAAGTCGCACACACTGCTAGAAGCCCAAATATTTTTTCAGAACTAGATGCAGAAAAAAAATATTTTTAATTTGCAACCTGATGGAGGTCAGTATAGATGGACTAGTAGACCAAGTCCCACACACTGCTAGAAGCAAAAATATTTTTTCAGAGCTAGATGCAGAAAAAAATTATATTGAATTTGCAACCTGATGGAGGTCAGTATAGATGGACTAATAGACCAAGTCCCACACATTGCTAGAAGCCCAAATATTTTTCAGAGCTAGAAGCAGAAAAAAAATATTTTTAATTTGCAACCTGATGGAGGTCAGTATAGATGGACTAAAAGACCAAGTCCCACACACTGCTAGAAGCCCAAATATTTTTTCAGAGCTAGATGCAGAAAAAAAATATATTCAATTTGCAACCTGATGAAGATCAGTATAGATGGACTAATAGACCAAGTCCCACACACTGCTAGAAGCCCAAATATTTTTTCAGAGCTAGATTCAGAAAAAAATTATATTGAATTTGCAACCTGATGGAGGTCAGTATAGATGGACTAATAGACCAAGTCCCACACACTGCTAGAAGCCCAAATATTTTTTCAGAGCTAGATGCAGAAAATTTTTTTTTTAATTTGCAACCTGATGGAGATCAGTATAGATGGACTAATAGAACAAGTCGCACACACTGCTAGAAGCCCAAATATTTTTTCAGAACTAGATGCAGAAAAAAAATATTTTTAATTTGCAACCTGATGGAGGTCAGTATAGATGGACTAGTAGACCAAGTCCCACACACTGCTAGAAGCCCAAATATTTTTTCAGAGCTAGATGCAGAAAAAAATTATATTGAATTTGCAACCTGATGGAGGTCAGTATAGATGGACTAATAGACCAAGTCCCACACATTGCTAGAAGCCCAAATATTTTTCAGAGCTAGATGCAGAAAAAAAATATTTTTAATTTGCAACCTGATGGAGGTCAGTATAGATGGACTAAAAGACCAAGTCCCACACACTGCTAGAAGCCCAAATATTTTTTCAGAGCTAGATGCAGAAAAAAAATATATTCAATTTGCAACCTGATGAAGATCAGTATAGATGGACTAATAGACCAAGTCCCACACACTGCTAGAAGCCCAAATATTTTTTTCAGAGCTAGATGCAGAAAAAAATTATATTGAATTTGCAACCTGATGGAGGTCAGTATAGATGGACTAATAGACCAAGTCCCACACACTGCTAGAAGCCCAAATATTTTTTCAGAGCTAGATGCAGAAAAAAATTTTTTTAATTTGCAACCTGATGGAGGTCAGTATAGATGGACTAATAGACCAAGTCCCACACACTGCTAGAAGCCCAAATATTTTTTCAGAGCTAGATGCAGAAAAAAAATATATTCAATTTGCAACCTGATGAAGTTCAGTATAGATGAACTAATAGAACAAGTCCCACACACTGCTAGAAGCCCAAATATTTTTTCAGAGCTAGATGAAGAAAAAAATTATTTTTAATTTGCAACCTGATGGAAGTCAGTATAGATGGACTAATATACCAAGTCCCACACACTGCTAGAAGGCCAAATATTTATTTCAGAGCTAGATGCAGAAAAAAATTATATTCAATTTGCAACCTGATGAAGGTCAGTATAGATGAACTAATAGAACAAGTCCCACACACTGCTAGAAGCCCAAATATTTTTTCAGAGCAAGATGAAGAAAAAAATTATTTTTAATTTGCAACCTGATGGAGGTCAGTATAGATGGACTAATAGAACAAGTCCCACACACAGCTAGAAGCCCAAATATTTTTTTCAGAGCTAGATGCAGAAAAAAATTATATTCAATTTGCAACCTGATGCAGGTCAGTATAGATGGACTAATAGAACAAGTCCCACACACTGCTAGAAGCCCAAATATATTTTCAGAGCTAGATGAAGAAAAAAATTATTTTTAATTTGCAACCTGATGGAGGTCAGTATAGATGGACTAATAGACCAAGTCCCACACACTGCTAGAAGCCCAAATATTTTTTCAGAGGTAGATGCAGAAAAAAATTATATTCAAATTGCAACCTGATGGAGGTCAGTATAGATGGACTAGTAGAACAAGTCCCACACACTGCTAGAAGCCCAAATATTTTTTCAGAGCTAGATGCAGATAAAAATTATTTTTAATTTGCAACCTGATGGAGGTCAGTATAGATGGACTTATTGACCAAGTCCCACACACTGCTAGAAGCCCAAATATTTTTTCAGAGCTAGATGCAGAAAAAAAATAGTTTTAATTTGCAACCTGATGGAGGTCAGTATAGATGGACTAATAGACCAAGTCCCACACACTGCTAGAAGCCCAAATATTTTTTCAGAGCTAGATGCAGAAAAAAATTATATTCAATTTGCAACCTGATGAAGATCAGTATAGATGGACTAATAGAACAAGTCCCACACACTGCTAGAAGCCCAAATATTTTTTCAGAGCTAGATGAAGAAAAAAATTATTTTTAATTTGCAACCTGATGGAGGTCAGTATAGATGAACTAATGGAGAGAGTCCCACACACTGCTAGAAGCCCAAATATTTTTTCAGAGCTAGATGCAGAAAAAGATTATATTGAATTTGCAACCTGATGGAGGTCAGTATAGATGGACTAATAGACCAAGTCCCACACACTGCTAGAAGCCCAAATATTTTTTCAGAGTTAGATGCAGAAAAAAATGATATTCAATTTGCAACCTGATGAAGGTAAGCATAGATGGACTAATAGACCAAGTCCCACACACTGCTAGAAGCCCAAATATTTTTTCAGAGCTAGATGCAGAAAAAATTATATTCAATTTGCAACCTGATGGAAGTCAGTATAGATGGACTAATAGACCAAGTCCCACACACTGCTAGAAGCCCAAATATTTTTTCAGGGCTAGATGCAGAAAAAAATTATATTGAATTTGCAACCTGATGGAGGTCAGTATAGATGGACTAATAGACCAAGTCCCACTCACTGCTAGAAGCCCAAATATTTTTTCAGAGCTAGATGCAGAAAAAAAATATTTTTAATTTGCAACCTGATGGAGGTCAGTATAGATGGACTAATAGACCAAGTCCCAAACACTGCTAGAAGCCCAAATATTTTTTCAGAGCTACATGCAGAAAAAAATTATATTCAATTTGCAACCTGATGAAGATCAGTATAGATGGACTAATAGAACAAGTCCCACACACTGCTAGAAGCCCAAATATTTTTTCAGAGCTAGATGAAGAAAAAAATTATTCTTAATTTGAAACCTGATGGAGGTCAGTATAGATGAACTAATAGAGAAAGTCCCACACACTGCTAGAAGCCCAAATATTTTTTCAGAGCTAGATGCAGAAAAAGATTATATTGAATTTGCAACCTGATGGAGGTCAGTATAGATGGACTAATAGACCAAGTCCCACACACTGCTAGAAGCCCAAATATTTTTTCAGGGCTAGATGCAGAAAAAAATTATATTGAATTTGCAACCTGATGGAGGTCAGTATAGATGGACTAATAGACCAAGTCCCACACACTGCTAGAAGCCCAAATATTTTTTTCAGAGCTAGATGCAGAAAAAAATTATATTCAATTTGCAACCTGATGGAGGTCAGTATAGATGGACTAATAGAACAAGTCGCACACACTGCTAGAAGCCCAAATATTTTTTCAGAACTAGATGCAGAAAAAAAATTTTTTTAATTTGCAACCTGATGGAGGTCAGTATAGATGGACTAATAGACCAAGTCCCACACACTGCTAGAAGCCCAAATATTTTTTCAGAGCTAGATGCAGAAAAAAATTATATTGAATTTGCAACCTGATGGAGGTCAGTATAGATGGACTAATAGACCAAGTCCCACACACTGCTAGAAGCCCAAATATTTTTCAGAGCTAGATACAGAAAAAAAATATTTTTAATTTGCAACCTGATGGAGGTCAGTATAGATGGACTAAAAGACCAAGTCCCACACACTGCTAGAAGCCCAAATATTTTTTCAGAGCTAGATGCAGATAAAAAATATATTCAATTTGCAACCTGATGAAGATCAGTATAGATGGACAAATAGACCAAGTCCCACACACTGCTAGAAGCCCAAATATTTTTTCAGAGCTAGATGCAGAAAAAAATTATATTGAATTTGCAACCTGATGGAGGTCAGTATAGATGGACTAATAGACCAAGTCCCACACACTGCTAGAAGCCCAAATATTTTTTCAGAGTTAGATGCAGAAAAAAATTATATTCAATCTGCAACCTGATGAAAGTCAGTACAGATGGACTAATAGAACAAGTCCCACACACTGCTAGAAGCCCAAATATTTTTTCAGAGCTAGATGCAGATAAAAATTATTTTTAATTTGCAACCTGATGGAGGTCAGTATAGATGGACTTATTGACCAAGTCCCACACACTGCTAGAAGCCCAAATATTTTTTCAGAGCTAGATGCAGAAAAATTTTTTTTTTAATTTGCAACCTGATGGAGGTCAGTATAGATGGACTAATAGAACAAGTCCCACACACTGCTAGAAGCCCAAATATTTTTTCAGAGCTAGATGAAGAAAAAAATTATTTTTAATTTGCAACCTGATGGAGGTCAGTATAGATGAACTAATGGAGAAAGTCCCACACACTGCTAGAAGCCCAAATATTTTTTCAGAGCTAGATGCAGAAAAAAATTATATTGAATTTGCAACCTGATGGAGGTCAGTATAGATGGACTAATAGACCAAGTCCCACACACTGCTAGAAGCCCAAATATTTTTTCAGAGTTAGATGCAGAAAAAAATTATATTCAATTTGCAACCTGATGAAGGTCAGTATAGATGGACTAATAGAACAAGTCCCACACACTGCTAGAAGCCCAAATATTTTTTCAGAGCTAGATGAAAAAAAAAAATATTTTTAATTTGCAACCTGATGGAGGTCAGTATAGATGGACTAATAGACCAAGTCCCACACACTGCTAGAAGCCCAAATATTTTTTCAGAGCTAGATGCAGAAAAAATTATATTCAATTTGCAACCTGATGGAGGTCAGTATAGATGGACTAATAGACCAAGTCCCACACACTGCTAGAAGCCCAAATATTTTTTCAGGGCTAGATGGAGAAAAAAATTATATTGAATTTGCAACCTGATGGAGGTCAGTATAGATGGACTAATAGACCAAGTCCCACACACTGCTAGAAGCCCAAATATTTTTTCAGAGCTAGATGCAGAAAAAAAATATTTTTAATTTGCAACCTGATGGAGGTCAGTATAGATGGACTAATAGACCAAGTCCCACACACTGCTAGAAGCCCAAATATTTTTTCAGAGCTAGATGCAGAAAAAAATTATATTCAATTTGCAACCTGATGAAGGTCAGTATAGATGAACTAATAGACCAAGTCCCACACACTGCTAGAAGCCCAAATATTTTTTTCAGAGCTAGATGCAGAAAAAAATTATATTCAATTTGCAACCTGATGGAAGCCAGTATAGATGGACTAATAGAACAAGTCCCACACACTGCTAGAAGCCCAAATATTTTTTCAGAGCTAGGTGAAGAAAAAAATTGTTTTTAATTTGTAACCTGATGGAGGTCAGTATAGATAGACTAATAGACCAAGTCCCACACACTGCTAGAAGCCCAAATATTTTTTCAGAGCTAGATGCAGAAAAAAAATATATTCAATTTGCAACCTGATGGAGGTCAGTATAGATGGACTTATTGACCAAGTCCCACACACTGCTAGAAGCCCAAATATTTTTTCAGAGCTAGATGCAGATAAAAATTATTTTTAATTTGCAACCTGATGGAGGTCAGTATAGATGGACTAATAGACCAAGTCCCACACACTGCTAGAAGCCCAAATATTTTTTCAGAGCTAGATGCAGAAAAAAATTATTTTTAATTTGCAACCTGATGGAGGTCAGTATAGATGGACTAATAGACCAAGTCCCACACACTGCTAGAAGCCCAAATATTTTTTTCAGAGCTAGATGCAGAAAAAAATTATATTCAATTTGCAACCTGATGGAGGTCAGTATAGATGGACTAATAGAACAAGTCGCACACACTGCTAGAAGCCCAAATATTTTTTCAGAACTAGATGCAGAAAAAAAATATTTTTAATTTGCAACCCGATGGAGGTCAGTATAGATGGACTAAAAGACCAAGTCCCACACAGTGCTAGAAGCCCAAATATTTTTTCAGAGCTAGATGCAGAAAAAAAATATATTCAATTTGCAACCTGATGAAGATCAGTATAGATGGACTAATAGACCAAGTCCCACACACTGCTAGAAGCCCAAATATTTTTTCAGAGCTAGATGCAGAAAAAAAATATTTTTAATTTGCAACCTGATGGAGGTCAGTATAGATGGACTAATAGACCAAGTCCCACACACTGCTAGAAGCCCAAATATTTTTTCAGAGCTAGATGCAGAAAAAAATTATATTCAATTTGCAACCTGATGAAGGTCAGTATAGATGAACTAATAGAACAAGTCCCACACACTGCTAGAAGCCCAAATATTTTTTTCAGAGCTAGATGCAGAAAAAAATTATATTCAATTTGCAACCTGATGGAGGCCAGTATAGATGGACTAATAGAACAAGTCCCACACACTGCTAGAAGCCCAAATATTTTTTCAGAGCTAGATGAAGAAAAAAATTGTTTTTAATTTGCAACCTGATGGAGGTCAGTATAGATGGACTAATAGACCAAGTCCCACACACTGCTAGAAGCCCAAATATTTTTTCAGAGCTAGATGCAGAAAAAAATTATATTCAATTTGCAACCTGATGGAGGTCAGTATAGATGGACTCATTGACCAAGTCCCACACACTGCTAGAAGCCCAAATATTTTTTCAGAGCTAGATGCAGATAAAAATTATTTTTAATTTGCAACCTGATGGAGGTCAGTATAGATGGTCTAATAGAACAAGTCCCACACACTGTTAGGAACCCAAATATTTTTTCAGAGCTAGATGCAGAAAAAAATTATATTCAATTTGCAACCTTATGGAGGTCAGTATAGATGGACTAATAGAATGATGCTATGCCCAAAATGTTTTACTTCACTAGGTGCAGTAAAAAAATTGGTATTCTATACACAGGTGGTTTAGCTTGCAACACAGATAGGCTACTCCACTGACTAACACACTCTGAAATAGGCCAAAAAGTATTAGCTTTGCTAGATTTAGCAAAATGCTGTGAAAAAAACTTGCACAGCACTGGCACAGACCTGCCTGGCAAAAACTGATAGGAACTGATGTAACTTAGTCCTGAAAAGGACTGCAATTACAATTAGTCTTTACTCCCAACCTATCTATTTAAGAGCACAGACCTGCCTGATAAAAGTCGTAGGAAATGCTGTAACCTAGTCCTTAAAAGGACTGCAATCACAACTCTTCCCTACTCCCAAGCTATCTGTAGATTTGTGTGAAAATTGGCTTTAAATTAACAAGGTATAGCGCACACAGCAACAGCAGTGCCGTCTAACACGCAGCTGCAGCAGTGAGAAAATGGTGGCGACGAAAAATGGCTGGGTCTTATAGGGCAAGGACATGTGACATACACTGCCAATGACACATGCCCTTGCTTGTGTGAAAAAAAGCAGTTCTCTCCGTGTGTGCTCTGCTGATAGGCTGACAGATTGCACCTCCCCACTGTAAATGCGGGAAAGAGAAAAAAAAATGGAGATCTTCATTATTCCTGCAGAGATCCATCCCCTGCCCCTCCCCCCGCCCCGCTGAACACTCAAACTGCGTATTAACATTAATTTTCAGCATTACTGAGAAAAAATCCAGCTATGATTTGGTGCACGAACAGTTGTCGAACATAACCTCGAACAGCCGAATTTTTTTCAAATTGTTCGTGTTCGCCGAACGGCTCGAACACCGCCCAAAACAGCTCAAATTTGAGATTGGCGAACAGTTCGAGTCGAACAACGCTCATCTCTAGTTACTATGTTACTATGTAAATGTAGAGATAAATGTCGGAGTCGTATTTCACTGACTATTCCTTGATTTGTTAGATGAACTTCGTGGTGCGCTCAAAAGAGATTGTCTGACAGTATTTTTAGCTCTGGCCAGCCCTTTATTGATGTCATGTTGCCTGTAACCTCTGTTACGGAATCTTGTGGTTAATTCTTTTGCTTGATCTCTAAATTTCTCCTCACTGGAGCAGATCCGGCGCGCCCTCAAAAACTGGCTTATAGGTATAGACTTTTTTAATTTTGGAGGGTGGTATGAAGTATAGTGGAGCAAGGAGTTGGTCGAGGTTTCTTTACAGAAAATGTCCGTATCCAACATACCATCCGAATTTCAGGAGATAAGCAAGTCCAGGAAATCGATCTGTTTCTGACTATATTTCCATGTCAGCTTAATATTGGACTCATTGACATTTAAGCAGCCAAGGAAGTCCTCCAACTGCAACGTGGAGCCCTGCCAGATAAATAGCAAGTCGTCAATATAGCTTGACCAGAGGACAACTGCATCATGCCCCGAAGTGTTCACTACCGTGTCTCTCTCCTACAGCCCCAGGAACAGATTAGCGTATGTGGGCGCACAAGACGCCCCCATCGCAGTGCCCTGGAGCTGTAGGAAGGGGCGGTCCTTGAACGCAAAGTAATTATGAGTGAGAATGAATCTTAATAATCTCAGTAAAAATTCAATTAACTCGGGGTACAAATTAGTCATATTTAGAAAAAATTTAGCAGCTTGTATCCCCTGGTCGTGCCGTATGGATGTGTATAGAGACTCCACGTCGCAGGTGACCAGTCACATATCATCCTCAAGCGTAACACCATCCAGTCTTCTGAGGATGTCTGTGGCATCCCTAATAAACAAAGGAAGGGTCTCCACACATTGTTGCAAATAGAAGCCCACAAAGTTACAAACAGGTTCACAAAGACCCTCCATGCCCGAGACAATGGGTCTGCCCGGTGGGCAGAGGGGGTCTTTGTGAACATTAGGCAGCAGATAAAAAGTGGGGTTCACTGGAAAATCTGGTACCAGTGCCTCCCCAATTTTTGATGTAATGACAGTTGAATCCATACCATCGTCAATCAGGTCCTTAAGTTCTTTGCGAAAAGGCATTCAATGGAATATTATCAAGCCTCCTATATTTATCAGTACAGTGACGCTGTTTGAATGCCTCTGCCTCGTACATCTCCACCGGTCAGATGACAACGTTTCCACCTTTGTCCGCTCACTTGATAACTATATTTTACATCTTTCGTAGTTCTTGTATTGCACATCGTGAGAGATTATCGTCATTAATCTTAGAGTTCAATTTGGAAAAATCTTCCCGTACTAGTTTGACGAAAATTTCAACCTGTGGGCAGGCGGATAAGGACAGAAAAACACGAGAGTGTCGGTGGAGATGTATTTGAATGCTTGAAGGTACCTGTACTGCTTGTTCTGTTCCAGCGATTCTAGATCTCTCATAGCTTGTGTCTCTGCTGTAGATGAGAGAATCGCTGGTATAGAGTTAAAGTGTTTTTTAAAAATTTATTTCCTGGCAAACAACTCCAGGTCTTTGATTGCCGTGAAATAATCATAACTCTCAACAGGTGAAAATGAAAGCCCCTTTGACAAAACCTCAGATTGTGCTCTAGATAGAGGAGTTCTGGAAAGATTTATTACCTTCAAAATTTATTTTCTCTCTGAAATTGTAAGGAAGATTTTTCATTTTTGTGGAGGGAGTTCTTGCATATGGGTGAGAAGGGGCGGAAATGTGCTCTGTATTTGGAGGAAGACGTTTGTCTAAAAAATGCCCTGCTCCACCGCCAAATTCTTCTTCTGAGATGGTAGAAGAACTAGAGATAGAATGGGTGCGAGATCTAATTTTACTTTTGCATTTCCACCGATATATGTTGTTAGATTGATAATCACCCAGATGATGTATATATTTTTTTGTGTTTGAATTTTGAATTTCACTCTCCCATTTATTAAGATCTTCCTCTAGTGATTGATCGAAATTTCTGCTTTCATCTGGTGTTGCAGTATAAATTATATGCAGTATGTAATTTTTCACAAATGCAATCGATCTCTTTTTCTAGAGGTTCAAGGGCCTTTTTGTCTAGGCCAATGAGGAGCTCCAAAAGTGTTTTAGAACACTTCATGACTAGTGTTTCTTCCCATTTGTTAATAAACAATGGATTGTCAATTTCCAGAGTTGGAAAGAGTTGACTGTGTAATACTCTTGGCAGAATTTCTTTCTGTAGGTAATTTTCTAATGCAGCCTTATTCCACCATATTTTAACCCGTTTTTAAGTAGCTCCCGTATTTTAAGATTCAGGTCTCTTTCTCACTAGTCAGCCTCTCTCCAAAGACCACCCCGAGTTGGTTAACCCAGGTTCTGTTGCATTTCCTATAATCCGTATAACCTGTTGAGGTTTCTGCAAACACAGTAACATCAAGACCTATTATACTTATCTCTTACCAAAACATTATACCGAAAGGGAAGAGAATTGTAGCCAAAATAACAACTATATTCATAGATAGCTCAGATCTCTAAAGAAATAGCCAGAGATAGAGCTCTTAATGAAAAAATACATTTATTATACAATAATTAGAAAAAGTGTTAAATACATTACACATGGCTAAAGTGAGAAACACGACAGAGAGATGGCAGATGAAAAAAGTCAAAGAAAATTGTAGCTGATCTCCAACCCATATTCCACAGAGGCCACAGACTAAAAGGAATATTCCCAGAACTACCACTTCTCTCCTACAAACAGCCCCCTAGCATGTCGTATCTTCCCCTTTGATGCAGGTTCCGGCGCAGAGCCCGTATCTTTCCAGTCACATGACAGCTGATCTGCGCAGCTGACATGTGCCCCTAACAGGCGCGGATGGAATCGCGATCCACCCGCGGCTGTTAACATCAATCTCTGACAGCGGCAGTTAACATTGCCGCCACTGAAGCACTTCACTAGCTCGGCCCATTGGCGCCCACGTCACATAACTGCAGGTTGGCATGACAACCCGGGGTCTGCAGGAGACCCTTGGGGTTGTCATAACCGTTCTGCTTTGAGCATCACACAGAGGTCGGCGTTCATAGCAGATGAGCACTTTTGTGTAACACATTTGATCAGATGATCCCAGATTCAAGTCTCCTATGGAGATTATTGAAGCATGTAAAAAGTAGAAAAAAAAAGCTTTTTAAAATTTTTAAAAAAATGTAAAATTGAAATCACCCTCCTTTTGCCCCATTCAAAATAAACAATAAAAAAATACACATATTTGGTATAACGACATATTTAGAATCGCCCGTTCTATTAATATAAAAAAGAATTCATCCGATCGGTAAATGGCATAACAAGAAAAAGAATCAAAACGCCAGAATTATGTTTTTTTGGTTGCCGCAACATTGCAGTAAAATGCAATAACAGGCGATCAAAACATCTTGTCTACCCCAAAATGGTATCAATAAAAACGTCAGCTTGGCACGCAAAAAATAAGCTCTTACCCAGCCTATGACCCTGAAAATTGGAGACGGTATGGGTTTCGGATTATGGCACCTTTTTTTTTTTTTTAAACAAATTTTTTTTTTCACCACTTAACCCCTTTACAACCCAAGGTGGTTTGCACATTAATGACCAGGTCAATTTTTATAATTCTGACCACTGTCACTTTATGAGTTAATTACTCTGGAACGCTTCAACAGATCCCCCTGATTCTGAGATTGTTTTTTCATGACATATTGTACTTCATGATTGTGGTAAAATTTCTTCGATATCACTAGAGATGAGCGGTGTTCGAATTGAACTGTTCGCCAATCTCAAATTCGAGCTGTTTTGGGCGGTGTTCGAGCCGTTCGACGAACCCGAACGATTTGAAAAAAATCCGTCTGTTCGAGGTTATGTTCGATAACTGTTTGTGCACCCAAATCGTAACTGGATTTTTTCACAGTAATGCTGATAATCAATGTTAATACACAGTTTGTGTGTACAGCTGGGCGGGGGGAGGGGCATGGGATGGATCTCTGCAGAAATAATGAAGATCTTCTTTTTTTTTTCTCTTTCCCGCATTTACAGTGGGGAGGTGCAGTCTGTCAGCCTATCAGCAGCGCACACACGGAGCGAAGTGCTTTTTTTCACATAAGCAAGGGCATGTGTCATTGGCTGTGCATGTCACATGTCCTTGCCCTATAAGACCCAGCCATTTTCCCCATCGCCACCATTTTCTCACTGCTGCAGCTGAGTGTTAGACAGCACTGCTGCTTCTGTTAGCGCTATATTGTGTAACAGAATTGCAAGCGAATTTTCTCTTAAATAGACAGAAAGGTTTAGGGAGTAGGGACTAGTTTGTAATTGCAGCCCTTTTGAGGGCTAGGTTACAGCAGTTCCTAGCCCTTTTAGCAGGCAGGTCTGTGCTCTTAAATCGACAGATAGGTTGGGAGTAGTGACTTGTTGTAATTCCAGCCCTTTTGAGGGCTAGTTAACATCAGTTCCTATCACTTTTTGCCAGGCAGGTCTGTTTTAGTGCTGTGCAAGTGTTTTTCACAGCATTTGGCTAAATCTAGCTAAGCAAATCCTTTTGGGCCTCTTGCAGTGTGTGTTATTCAGTGGAGTAGCCTATCTGTGTTGCAAGCTACACCACCTGTGTATGTAATACAATTTTTTTACTGCACTTAGCCAAGTAAAACCTTTTGGGCCTGTAGCAGTGTGTGGTACTCAATCTATAATTAGACCATCTATACCAAGCTCCACCAGCTTTGAAATTAATGATTTTTAGCTGCATCTAGCCCGGAAAATAATTTTGGGCTTAGTAGCAGTGTGTGGTACTCATTGTATTAGGCCATCTATACCAAGCTCCACCAGCTTTGAAATTAATAATAATTTTTAGCTGCATCTTGCCTGGAAAATAATTGTGGGCATATTAGCAGTGTGTGGTACTCATTCTATTAGGCCATCTATACTAAGCTCCACCAGCTTTCAAATTACTAATAATTTTTAGCTGCATCTTGCCTGGAAAATAATTTTGGGCATAGTAGTGTGGCACCCCAGGGGTCTGGTTACCACAGTAATAGAAATATTACGTCTGAGAGCAGGTGGGAGGTTTCTCTGGTCAGGAGCCCTAAGCATGCAACACTGCCCGCCCAGACCTGGGAGGGGAGGAATCTGCCCTTATAAACTGTGTCTGGGGCGGGATTAGGACAGTCAGAGCCTGGAGAGGGAAAGTGACAGCAGGAGCTCTGTAGGAGCAGGAGCGAGTGCCAGAGGCTGGAAGCTAGATAGCTCGCCTTGGCTGAAGACACTAAACCCGGACACGGAGTCCGAAGCTGTGGGGACATCCAGGTCCAGCAGCAGAATCCAACCGGCAGGGGATTCCAGGTCCTCTGGCCATAGAAGCCCGGAGGCACGGTCACAAGCAAGGGACCAGCACCGCCGTGGTGGAGCGGAGGCTAACAGGAGGCCCCAAATCACCGGCCATACGGGTGAGCACCACACGATATACTCAGGGACGTGGGCTACTTCTACCCGCATACAGCAAGGTAGCCAGGAAAGAGTGTAGATAGACGGGGAGGCCTACAACTCCACCTGGCCAGGGGAGATCCTACTTGCTCACAGACTGACCAGGCCCCTACTGCTAACCAGTACTCCCTGGAGTGTCTGCCTTATAACACCAGTAAAGACCCTGAACTGCACTGCACGGACTCTGAGCTATTCCTGCTGCGCTCGTGCACCATCACTCCCATCATCCACACTAACTGCCCTGAGGCTGTACTCCTCCCGTGGGGAGTCATCCCATTCTTAGCTGCACACATAACACCGGCCTCAGCGGTCTGCATTGCAACGATGGTCCCCACTGACCGCGATCCACGGGTGGCGTAGTCGGACTATCATCATACCAATAAGACTGCCACTGAATTGACCACCATGGGCACGGACCGGATCAGCGCCATGGAGACTACAACCCCCAGCGATCCGGCTCCGGGTATTCCCTGCACAACACAGGCCCAGGGGGCGCGTCAACTTTGGCGTAGTCGGCAGGATTCAAACCAACCCGCCCCAACGGATATTGCGTGCCTGAAAAAAGACTTTTTGCACTTACCTGAGAGAAGTTTCCCGCCGTCCGGAGCCGTTTCCCGCCATCGGACGCCATCTTGGGTCGTTTCCCGCCGTCTTCTGCCGTCTTCCCGCCATCCGCAGCTGCTTCCCACCATCGGACGCCATCTTCAGAACGCCGCACGGGAAGAAGAGGGGCGTGGATGCTGAAAGCGCGCGAGATCCGAAGCTCCGCCCCACGCACTGACGCTGCGTAAGGTCCTGGAAGGGAGGAAGAGCGACGCTGACGTCACAGGAGCGCGACGCAAGGTCCTCAACCCCGACGATCGACTGCGGAGCCGCAGCCTACGGAAGGAGAGCATCGCAAGGTAGGCCACGGTCCACTAGGGGGGAAGGAGGATGTCGGACACCGAGGGGATCAGCAGCGCAACCGCTGCTGCGGTCATGCCATTCACCATGCCCTATATCCCGGGGGCAACCTGGCTACCCCAGTACTCAGGGGAGTCACATACTCTAAGTGACTTTAGGGAAAGACTGGATAGCCTCTTCCAGGTATACCCCCTCACGGAAGAGCAAAAAGTGAGCATCCTGGTGGCCCAGTTAATCGGGGCAGCCCAAAGGGAGGTAAAGTCCTGGCCACCTAGGAAGAAGAGGACTGTCAGAGAAATACTAGCCCGGCTGAAAGACACATTTGATACCCGAACCTCAGCCGAAATAAAGCTCAGATTTTACGGGTGCAAACAACGGGCACATGAAAGTATAAGAGACTATGCTCTAAACGTACAAGAGGCCCTGAGAGCCATTAAGCAGGCAGACCCTGACAGCGTGGGAAATGAAGACAAGCTGTTGACCGAACAATTTATTGAGGGTCTACTGTGCAATGCCCACCGAACCCTGTTGCGGGCAATGGCCTTACAGGACCCTGACCTGGACTTTGCACAGTTCAAGGACAGAGCCATCTGGGTGCTCCGAGAACTGGCACCAGGTGGCGCTGTAACCCACAAGCGCCCTGCTATCACTTATCACCAGGACGCGGCGCCCTTGTCTGCAGGGCCTGTGGGAGCTGATGCGCAGGCTTTGAACAATAACCCGGCTACAGACCTGCACCATCAGGTCCAAGAGCTGACTAAGAGCGTTGCCGCGCTAGCCAGAACTGTGCAGTCTTTACAGGTCTCTTCTCCAGGAAAGATCCAGCTGGCATCCGGACCGGAGGACGTCCCGTGGCGCCGACTGAGGAGGACCCCACCGGCCAGAGGAAGACCCAGCGACCGATACAACGAGGACGGACAACCCATCTGCCGCCGTTGCAATCAACCCGGACATATGGCAAGGTACTGTCATTTAAACGGGCACAACCTGGGGTAGAGGGCCAATCCCCAGGCATAAGATCATCAGGCCCATCAAACTGGTGTGACAAATACGTAGGGGGACGTCCAGTCTTGCCTGTGGTACTGGATGGCATTCCTATGAGTGCCCTTCTAGACACTGGGTCACAGGTGACTACCATCCCATATGTGCTCTTCAAGCGGTACTGGAATGACTCGGACATAACCCGCTACCCAGATGACGACCTGAGCATTATCGCCAGCAATGGTCAGCCCGTGCCACAGATAGGATTTAAAGAGGTGACCATCAAGGTCGGTAAGGTTGAACTGCCGGCACAAGGACTGATCATTGTGGACATTGACCGTCGCGAGAGTCACCCAAAAATAACCCTAGGTACTAACGTAATCGAAAACTGTCTTGCAGAGGTGATTCTTATTTTGCAACAGGTTGCCAAGAACGCCAGTTCCAGCCAACAGCGTGTCCTCCAAAAAGAGATCCGGGCACTGATGAAACGGCAACAGGTGGAACTATCTGGTGGTGAGATTGGTAGCGTGAGAATGTGTGACCAACCTATTGCCATGCCCCCGAAAAGTGAGATGATGATTTGGTGCCGGGAAGCTATTGGTCTAAGAGGTAGAGACTACCAAGCAATGGTAGAACCCATCTACTCAGACAGTAGGCCCACCATTTTGACAGCATGGGGGGTGGTCGATGTACGCCATGGGAGGGTGCCCGTCCGCATCATAAATATCGGGGAGAGAGAAGTATACCTGCCCCGGTATGCCACGCTAGCCAAATTGTTCACCATCAACCAGAACTCTGTACAGGCCGTGGAACCCTTGCCTCCATCTCAACCAGAGGAAGGTAATAGCTCTAAGAAACCAATGGAGGACTGGTGTCAGCAACTGCATTTGGGTACTGACTCCACTCCCTCACACCAAAAACAGGGAGTCTATCGGGTGGTTCAAGAGTATGAGAGAGTGTTTAGTAAACACCCGCTGGACTTCGGGCGAGTAAAGGGGGTAGAACATCACATCCCCACGGGAGACCATCCTCCCATAAAGGAGAGATACCGACCCGTACCCCATGCACACTATCAACACGCCAAGTGGATGCTAAAAGACATGAAGGAGGCTGGGGTAATTAGGGACAGCTGTAGCCCCTGGGCAGCTCCACTAGTCTTAGTGAAAAAGAAAGACAACACCATGAGAATGTGTGTAGACTACAGGAAGGTCAACCGTATCACACACAAAGATGCGTACCCGTTACCAAGGATAGAAGTGTCCTTAGCTGCATTAAAATCTGCTAACTTCTTCTCTACTTTGGATCTCACTAGCGGGTACTGGCAGGTTCCTGTAGCAGAGGCGGACCGGGAGAAGACCGCATTCACCACCCCGATGGGACTTAGCGAATTTAACTGTATGCCGTTCGGGCTCTGCAATGCACCAGGAACCTTCCAACGGTTGATGGAATGCAGTCTGGGACACCGGAACTTTGAGACGGTCCTATTATACCTGGACAATGTCATCGTCTATTCCAAGACCTATGAGGACCATCTGGAACACCTGGCTGAAGTGTTTGAAGCCCTGGCAAACTATGGCCTAAAGGTAAAACCCCCGAAGTGTCATCTACTGAAGCCAAAGGTACAGTACCTGGGACACGTGGTGAGTGCTGACGGAGTGGCTCCCGACCCTGACAAGATCACTGTGATTAAGGACTGGCCAAGACCATCCAGCATAAAGGAAGTGCGGCAGTTCCTCGGGTTGGTAGGCTACTACCGAAGATTCATTCCCGGTTTTACCAAGAAGGCAGCTCCTATGCAGGACCTCCTGATAGGCCAGTCCAGGAAGGCAAAAAAACAGAAGCCACCCTTCAAATGGGAAAAGCTGGAAGAGGAGTCATTCCACCAGCTGAAGATGGCCCCTCTTGGCGTACCCTGATTACAGCCAGCCCTTTATCCTCCACACGGACGCAAGCAACATCGGGCTAGGAGCCGTACTATCCCAGATCCAGCAGGGGAGAGAACGGGTAATTGCTTACGCCAGCTGAAAACTGCGACCCACGGAAAGAAACCCTGAGAATTACAGCGCGTTCAAGCTAGAATTCCTGGCAGTGGTGTGGGCGGTAATCGAACGTTTTAAGCATTACCTTGCCTCTTCCAGGTTCACCGTGTACACGGACAACAACCCGTTGACACACCTGGACACTGCAAGACTGGGTGCCCTGGAGCAGAGATGGATGGCCAGCCTGTCCAATTATGAGTTCACAATCAAATACCGGGCAGGACGCTCCAATACCAACGCGGACGCCCTGCCCAGGATGCCAAACCTACCGGACGGAGGGGAAGATCCAGAAGAACTGGAAGAGGTTGAACTCCCTGCGTTCCACCGTCATGGGATTACCCAGTATTCCCACCGTGTGAGGGGCCAGCGATAAGCTACGTTCAACCCCTTACCCTACTACAACTGGGCGGAGACGCAAGACAGGGACCCCGCAGTCCGTCTGGTGAAGGAGATGCTGACCCAGGCTGATGACCGCCTGGATCCAGACGCTCCGGAAGAGACCAAGCAACTGTGGACAGAGAAAATCAGACTGTTTCTCTACAAGGAGAAGTTGTGCCGCAGAATGGTCAATTCCCGGACACATGAACTGATCTGGCAGGTTGTGGTACCGAGACGGGACGCAGCTATGGTGCTGGAGGCCTACCACAATGGGGCAGGGCACTTCGGATGGAAGAAGCTGGAGTTCCTGCTGCGTGAACGGTTCTACTGGATAGGCATGAGAGGAGCCATTGAGAGATGGTGTAGAGACTGTGGCCCGAGCAATCTAAGAAGGAGGGACTGTGCCAGCCAGAGGACTCCTCTGCAGCCCATCCTCACCAGGCAGCCGCTGGAACTGGTCGCTCTGGACCATGTTAAAATGGCTCCAAGCAGAAGCGGGTATGTCTACGCCCTAACCATCGTAGATCACTACTCCCGGTTCCTGGTGATGGTCCCAGTCAAAGACTTGACGGCTCAGACAGCAGCCAGAGCCTTCCAGCTGCACTTCTGCCGCCCACACGGGTACCCGGACCAAGTACTGACGGACCAAGAACCAGCCTTCGAAGTGGAGGTCTTCCAGGAGTTCTGCAACCTGTATGGCTGCAAGAAGATAAGAACAATGCCCTATCACCCCCAAACCAATGGACTCTGCGAGAAGATGAACCAGGTGGTGATAGATCTGCTAAAAACATTGCCCCTGGAAGAACGCAGTCTGTGGCCTGAGAAACTGCCCGATCTGGTGGACCTGTATAACCACATCCCGGTAGGTTCCACCAACTGTACCCCGGCTTACCTAATGCAAGCAAGACCTGGTAAGCTGCCTGTTGACCTGGATATGGGAGTCCTGACACCTGAGGACACCTCGCCAGAGGCAGACTGGGATACAGAACGGCAGCAGCAGTACCGGAAAGTACAGGAGAGCGTCGAGCGAAGTCTCTGTCAATCAAGAGAAAGGCAGGAGAGGACTTATAACCAACATGCTCCCGCTGTTCCCCTGGTAACTGGAGAGCAGGTCTTGAAAAGAAAAAGGCGGCTCCATAAGTTGGACGACCAGTGGGAAAAGGACCCATACACCGTACTGCCCTCAAGCCACAATAGTCCAAAGGTGTACGTCATCAGCAAGGATGGAGGAGAGACCACAGCCACTGTCTCCAGAGACCACCTGAAAAAGTGCCCCGAGAAGTTGCAAAGCACGGACGAAGATCAGGAAGACCCTCAACCCGTAGAGGAAAAGGAGGAAATGATCAGCACCGTACTCGGAGACTTTCCCCGGTCCTGGACACAAGTAAACAACGCTATCGTGGTGCCCGTCCTCACATTTCTCCAGCCAGCCCCTCAAGTCCCTACAGAAGACCAGGTAGAGCTGGAAGAGCAGCCGTCCCAGGAGGCAGAAGAGTCCACACCAGCAGCGCAGGAGGATCAACCCTCTGCTAGTAGTGAGCCTGCCGTGCCCCTAGTGAGCCAAAGAGTACGCAGACAGCTGCCCAGCTTACCCATAACACCTCCTACACCCTGTAGTGCAGGACCAGTTAGTGAGCTCCGTAGGTCCACTAGAGTCACTAGAGGTCAGAAGCCCGCCCGCTGGAGAATATAAAGTAATGCACTGTAAATTTACCTGTTTGTCATAAACACATATTTTGACTGGTTGTGCTGTGCTATTTATAGCCAGGGTTGCTTAGTAGGTCTACATTAATCGAATGTTATATAAGTGATGTAAAATATACCTGTGGCACATAACATAGTGGGGTTTATTGCTATTTTTATGCATATTATCATGAATTCCCCCATATGAAGATTGCACATGTTTTTGTCTGTTTTAAATGCTTTTAAAAAATTTTTCTTTTGTTGTCTAAATGTAATCATGTAATAAAGATTTTTTTCACTTTTCCAACATTGGGTGTGCATGGTTATATATCCTGAGTCTTTTTCTTCCGAATAATTTTGTGTCTTTACATCAGGTTACTGTAGCACCCCTTTCTATTTGTGATTATTATTCCCCAGCAGTGCCCACTTTTTCTTTTTGTGTTTCTTGAAAATGTTTACGGTTTTTGTTGTTGCCTGTTATTAATTATGTTTCTCAGTTACCCTGCAGATTTGTATGGACTAACAAGTTATGGACGCTGGATAACCGGAACAATCTTGTAGATAGTTGCACATTGTGCCTCTTGCGAAGACGGCCGCGGAAGAGAAAACCTGTCTGGCGTGGCCTCCTTGCGGCCCAAAGTAGCTAGCTTCAGCCTTGCAGCCACGCCCAGGGCCAACGCAAGGGGTTTTCTTTGGACAGGTCCCCTACCTCGCTTAAAACTTCACCTTGGGTGATATGGACACCCGGTTATGGAAACGCCGTGACCACAAAATGTACTTTTTCATGTTGACTTGTTATTGTTATACCCTGCATTTATGTTTCTTTAAAAATGTGTTCAGTCCCGGAGTACTAAATTTTACTAGGGGGGAATGTGGCACCCCAGGGGTCTGGTTACCACAGTAATAGAAATATTACATCTGAGAGCAGGTGGGAGGTTTCTCTGGTCAGGAGCCCTAAGCATGCAACACTGCCCGCCCAGACCTGGGAGGGGAGGAATCTGCCCTTATAAACTTGGTCTGTGGCGGGATTAGGACAGTCAGAGCCTGGAGAGGGAAAGTGACAGCAGGAGCTCTGCAGGAGCAGGAGCGAGTGCCAGAGGCTGGAGGCTAGATAGCTCGCCTTGGCTGAAGACACTAAACCCGGACACGGAGTCTGAAGCTGTGGGGACATCCAGGTCCAGCAGCAGAATCCAACCGGCAGGGGATTCCAGGTCCTCTGGCCATAGAAGCCCGGAGACACGGTCACAAGCAAGGGACCAGCACCGCCGTCATGGAGCGGAGGATAAAAGGAGGCCCCAAGTCACCGGCCATACGGGTGAGCACCACACGGTATACTCAGGGACGTGGGCTACTTCTACCCGCATACAGCAAGGTAGCCAGGAAAGAGTGCAGATAGACGGGGAGGCCTACAACTCCACCTGGCCAGGGGAGATCCTACTTGCTCACAGACTGACCAGGCCTCTACTGCTAACCAGTACTCCCGGGAGTGTCTGCCTTATAACACCAGTAAAGACCCGGAACTGCACTGCACGGACTCTAAGTTATTCCTGCTGCGCTCGTGCGCCATCACTCCCATCATCCACACTAACTGCCCTGAAGCTGTACTCCTCCCGTGGGGAGTCATCCCATTCTTAGCTGCACACATAACACCGGCCTCAGCGGTCTGCCTTGCAGCGGCGGTCCCCACTGACCGCGATCCACGGGTGGCATAGTCGGACTATCATCATACCAATAAGACTGCCACTGAATTGATCACCCTGGGCACGGACCGGGTCAGCGCCATGGAGACTACAACCCCCAGCGATCCGGCTCCGGGTATTCCCTGCACAACACAGGCCCAGGGGGCACGTCAGTAGCAGTGTGTGGTACTCATTGTATTAGGCCAACTATACCAAACTCCACCAGCTTTCAAATTACTAATAATTTTTAGCTGCATCTTGCCTGGAAAATAATTTTGGGCATAGTAGTAGTGTGTGGTACTCATTGTATTAGGTCATCTATACCAAGCTCCACCAGCTTTGAAATTAATAATAATTTTAGCTGCATCTAGCCTGTAAAATAATTTTGGGCATATTAGCAGTGTGTGGTACTCATTCTATTAGGCCATCTATACTAAGCTCCACCAGCTTTCAAATTACTAACAATTTTTAGCTGCATCTTGCCTGGAAAATCATTTTGGGCATAGGAGAAGTGTGTGGTACTCATTGTATTAGGCCATCTATACCAAGCTCCACCAGTTTTGAAATTAATAATAATTTTTAGCTGCATCTTGCCTGGAAAATAATTTTGGGCATAGTAGTAGTGTGTGGTACTCATTGTATTAGGCCATCTATACCAAGCTCCACCAGCTTTGAAATTAATAATAATTTTTAGCTGCATCTAGCCCGGAAAATAATTTTGGACTTAGTAGCAGTGTGTGGTACTCATTGTATTAGGCCATCTATACCAAGCTCCACCAGCTTTGAAATTAATAATAATTTTTAGCTGCATCTAGCCCGGAAAATAATTTTTCTTCCCAATAGTGGTAGCAATAGAAATATGGGGCGCGCGCCTGGCTAACAAAAATATACGCTTCATAACAAAAAACACCAGCCTAGCGCACTGCATTAATAAGATGGCATTATCGTCTCTCCCAGTGCTAGGCCTACTACGCCGGCTAGCATTCCTGTGCCTAAAACACAATGTATGGGTCCGCGATAGCCACGATGCTGAGGGGTCTAAAGCTGCTGCTAACGCTTTATCACAATTCAATTGGCAGATTTTCACAGAGCTCCTCCCAAACGCCCACCCATCGGGCAACAGTTGCCCACCCTCCCTATAGGATCTAGTGGCGAATAGTTGATGCCATTAATAAGAGCGTCAGTTGCCCTGTCGACGTGGCAAGCATACGGTAAGGCATGGGAAGAGTGGACACGACTAGTAGCAGGCAGACGGGTTGACCAATGTGAACAAGCCAGATTACAAGTCACCATAGAATTTCTCCACCAGCTAATGATGAGGGGCATATCAGGGGTGTCAGCGCAGCGGTGTCTGACCGGAGTAGCATTTAACTTCCAACTACTGAATTGGGGAGATGTGACAAAGAGATTCATCATCAGACAATCCATAAAAGGGTGGAAAAGGGGTCAGCCAAGTCAGGAGTGTAGACGTCCTGTCCCATGTCACTAAAACTGATTTCTCACATCATATCCCTAACACCATTAACATGACACTCACAATTTGAAGCAACACTACTGTCAACTGCATTTGCGATCGCCTTCTTCGGGACGCTATGCATAAGCGAATTAGTCCCTCAATCCAAAATTACCACCAGTGGAGGCTTATTACACCAGGACGTAGTCATAGCCAATAATGCAATACGTCTACGCATACGCCAATCGAAAACGGTTCCAGCGGGCAGGGGCACTTGGGTACTTCTACAACCCACAAACAGTACACTGAGTTGGGTAACAATAGTAAAAATATATATAACCATCAGATCACAAAGTAATTTCTTCCTATCACACATTGATGGAATGCCATTATCAAGATACCAGTTCCAAGCTATAGTTAATAAATGCATAACATCGGCAGGGAACCACCCCAAAGTTTATGGGACACACTCATTCCGCATAGGCGCGGCCACGGAAGCAGCAAGAGCAGGACTGTCACAAACGGAAGTTCAGAGGATAGGGAGATGGCGATCCACGTGTTTGGCGAGATACATAAGACCGGACTTGTTATCTTAACGTGGTTTGTTTCTTTTACAGGTGACGCTAAGCCAACAGTGTGGGTGATAGGCCACTCGTATATATATTGGGCAGAAAAAAGGGCGAAAGTCCACCCAGGCGGGAGGAAATTAGAGTTTCATAACACATATTTCAACTGGAGAGGTATTAGAGGCCTGCTATGGCCACAGGTACTAATGGAGGTAATCAAGGTAGGGAGAGAGGCAAGAGGTCCGGTCATCTTAGTTATACAGGCCAGGGGAAATGACCTAGATCATCACAAGAGCACATAACTAATGGCAATAATGAAACTAGACACTGAGCGCTTCAGAGAATTTTTCACAAAACTAGCTATAATATGGTCAGAGATTGTGCCGATAGCGGTATGGCAAGGTGCGCGAGACATCACGGCCATCGAACGGACAAGGCGGGTAATAAATATTTGGATGCCAAAATTTAGACGAGACAGAGGCGGTGTAGTGATACAACACCGACAACTGGAAAGAGATAAAGCAGGCCTCATACGGCCCGACGGTGTTCACTTAATGGATATTGGACTGGACATTTTCCTGTCAGGACTCCAGGACGGAGTGGAACAAGCGTTAAGAGTGATGGATGAGGGTCAGAGTCCTGCATACGAGTACGCAGGATCCTCCGTGGCCTGGAAATAGAAAGGACATGTTGGAGAGTTACACTTGTTGGCCAACTTGCCGGTGTGGAGACCCACGGCATGCTACAACAAGCTGAATTATTTTAGAAATAAAATGCCTTTCTAATGGAATGAGTATAAAGAGTTAATAAAGCTGTGACCGATCCTCACCCATCCAGTTGTAAGAGTTACATTATTGTATTGTCAAGGAAAGGGGGGCGGTAGGGGGGCTGAACGTCTGGGTTTGGTTGGGGGTCCCCACAGTCTGCCTAGGCTAGATGCATTTAAAAATCTTATTAGATACACAGGTGGTGCAGCTTGCTTCGCAGCTGGGCTACTACGCCCAAAGTATTGCCTAGGCTAGATGCAGTTAAAAATTCTATGCTGACTAGCAGACACTGAAGCTTTGGAGCAGACCTCTGAGTAAACAGCTCTTCAGACTCAACCATCTGTGTTACCCCAAGCCATAGTGTATGTAGTTTCTTACAGTTAAATGGGGGGGGGCGACCCAACCCACCTTGAATTGACGATGCCAACGTCACGTAAAACACAGCAAGGGGACTCCAAAAAGAGTCTCCATTTTTTCCAAAAAGTGTGGCACAGACACCACTTAAGTGGCATAAAATGCCCCAGAGTTGCTTAAAATGGTTGGTGAGGTGATTTTACCAAATCCTCGAGCTTTTAGTCTCCCCAGGATGACACAGGGGTAGAAAAGTCCTTGCGGATCCATGATTTGTTCATCTTTATGAACGTGAGTCTGTCTACATTCTCAGTGGACAGCCACGTGCGCTTATCTGTCAGCACACCACCAGCAGCGCTGAACACACATTCAGAGAGAACACTGGCTGCAGGGCATGACAAGATCTCCAAGGCATGAGTGGCGAGCTCCGGACATTTTTCCAGATTGGAATCCAAAAATGAGCAAGGGTCCAGTGACACAATCATGGCT
This sequence comes from Phyllobates terribilis, assembly GCF_046119375.1. NCBI lineage: Eukaryota > Metazoa > Chordata > Amphibia > Anura > Dendrobatidae > Phyllobates > Phyllobates terribilis. Next base: position 21,090,839 of record NW_027362769.1, read on the forward strand.
TCGATGTTCACTTGGAGATACTCCTGTACCATCCTCTCTAGGCGTTGACTATGTGTCAGACTTCTTGTCTCCTGTGGCCTTGCAAAGGATGGTCTAAAAAACTGGTGAAACGATTCCACAAAATTGCTGTTACCAGCAGATACTGTGTTACTGTTACGATTTGAGTGATGAAGACTCGACAGTCCCACGGTTTGCAAGTTAGAACTGTGATATTCACTACGTGCACCACTGGTGTTTTGTGGAAAAGCACATGTAAGATTCTGCAACAGCCTCTGCTGATACTCCTGCATGCGTGAATCCCTTTCTATGGCAGGAATTATTTAGGCAAATTTACTTTTGTACCGGGGATCTAAGAGTGTGGCCACCCAGTAGTCGGGATTACTTCGAATTCTGACAATCCAAGGGTCATGTTGCAGGTAGTGCAGCAAGAAGGCACTCATGTGTCTTGCGCATCCAGGAGGACCAAGTCCTTGTTGTGTTGGTAGCGAGGTAAGAATCATGCTTCCTTCCTCTGCCCTCTCCCCCCAACCTCACACAACAGAAATGTGATCAAGGTCTCCCTCATCTGATGAGTCTTACATGCCCATCGCCAGTTCGTCCTCCACTTCTTCCTCAGATCCTGCACCTTCCCCCACAGTTTGGCTGCTACCATGCGCCCTGGTTAATCCCTCTCCCCCACCCTCCCATGCCTGCCGCCTTGGTGCTGCCGACCGTCTGGACCTTGGAGATGTTATCCCTTCCGCATACGACTCCTCCTCTACTTCCTCCACCTCCTCTTGTCCACCACCTGACTCTGAATTCTGTTTAACATGTGCTCCAGCATGTAAATCACCAGAATAGTCATGCTGATAATGGCATCGTCAGCACTAAACATCTTCGTCGCCATTTCAAAACTGTGCAGAAGGGTGTGTGGCGCCCCTGAGGGTTCAGTCGCCACAGAGGTACTGACTCTCACCCAGAGGTGTGGTATCTCACCCTCAGGTAAGGAAGGAGTATGGCTCGGGACCCTAACACCTGCATCCAACACATACCCGCAGTGGGGGTAGGGCGAGATTGCTCCTAAGGGAGAGCACAGTCTCAGGTCCCTAGCTGGCGAGAGGGTCCTATGTAGTGGGTGTGGGTGGAGAAAGCAGCTTAGGGGAGCACATGACAGGGAGAGTATAAATAGGAAGCCATCTTAGAAAGAGCAAGCCAGTCAGAGGAGGAGAAGTGACAGGAGCAGAGGCTCTGCATGAGCTCTGTTCCGGAGGCGGGCTCAGTCTGGGAGGCCCAGGACTGAAGGAGAGAAGAGAGAAGTGGGAGCAGGAAGGCTCCAGGAACCGAAGGGACCCTAGGGGTACGGGCCGTGCAGAAGGCCACCCGTACACCCGCTGCTACCAGGAGGTAGAGCGGTCAGGCCAGATAAGGGGAACCGGTCCCTCAACTGCGGAGAAACAGCAAGGCTCAACTAGAAACCGGAGGCTGCAGCATTTCATGTACTGCAGGCCAAAGTCCACACCAGTCTCACTAAAAAGGTAGCCACATAGGACCCAGGGGGCGGAACACACGTCTCCCGCCAAGGCCCGAAAATACCGGATAGAAGTGTCACTGGGTGTGAGGTGCAGGGAGAAGGCCAGAGAAAGGACACACAGAAGGGGGTCCTGCTAAGTACTCCAGAGCTATCTGGGGGTGGACTGAGCCCCTCACTGAGTACGCACAGCACGATGGGGGAGATTGCTCTGGTACCTGCAATCTGGACTGCAACAACTGTGAGTAAAGATCTTGGGACTGCATCACACGGACTCTGTGTTCATTACTGACTCCCTGCACTACAACCACCATCATCCACCCACACTGCCCTGAAGCTACACTCTTCCTGTGGGGAGTAATAATACCATTGCTGCAAAACCACCAGCTTCAGAGGACTGTTCCGCAGCGGCGGCCCCTTTGGCCGCACTCCACAGGTGGCGTAGTCGGACATTATAAAACTCATATATACAAATTACCCTTGGATTGACCGCCCTGGGTCACGGACCGGGTCACCGCCACAGTGACTACAACCCCCAGCGTCTACCGGCCCGGCTCCGGGTACCCCACGGCCCAGGGGGCGCGTCAACTTCATAGGTCCCTGATCTGAGACCACTCCTGCAGCGTGATCTGCCCTACCTCTGGATCTCGTTGGCCCAGGCTATACGTCAGAACGTATTGCACCAGGGCTTGTTGGTGCTGCCACAGTAGCTGCAACATGTGCAGAGTTGAATTCCAACGTGTCGGCACATCGTATTTCAGCCGGTGAACTGGCAGGCCCAACGACTTCTATAGAGCTGTAAGTCGTTGAGCTGTGGGATGCGAACGGCGGAAGTGAGCACACAGCGACCGTGCCCTCTGCAGAAGGCCATCTAGTCCGGGATAGTGGGCTAAAAATTGCTGGACAACCAGGTTCAACACGTGAGCCATACAAGGCACGTATGTGACATTGCCCTGGTGAAGGGCCGCACCCAGGTTTGCAGCATTGTCGCACACGGCCTTCCCTGGTTGCAGGTCCAGTGGAGACAACCATTCATGAAACTGGGTCTCCAGAGATGACCACAACTCCGCAGCTGTGTGACTCACATTTCCCAGACATTTCAAAGTAAACACCGCCTGATGACGTTGAGCCCTGCTGCCAGCATAGTAAGGAGGTGTGCAGGATTCCTTCTGCGCAGTTAGAAAGCGGGTGGCATTACCAGACAGACTTTGGGTGCAGGTGGAGGACCGAGAGGAGGTTGAGGAGGCAGAAGCTGTGGAGGAACTTCTAGATAAAGAGGATTGATGTACAACTCGTGGGGATTGCAAGACTTGGACAGCAGCCCCTTGTCCTGCTGTCACCATAGTTACCCAGTGCCCAGTCAGCGACATGTAACGCCCCTGTCAATGCCTACTCGTCCAAGTGTCTGTGGTGAAATGCACCCTGTCACACACAGAGTTTCTCAAAGAAGCCGTGATGTGTGCGACATGCTGGTGTAGCGCAGGCACACCTTTCTTTGAGAAGTAGTGCCGACTGGGCATCTGGTACTGGGGCACTGCGACAGACATAAGGTCTTGAAAATCCTCTGTGTCCACCTGGCGGAAAGGCAGCATTTCTGTAGCCAAGAGCTTGCAGATGGTGAAATTCAACCTCTTAGCTTTGTCATGGCTAGAAGGAAATGGTCTTTTACTTGTCCACATCTGAGGGACCGAGGGCTGGCTGTTGTGCTTAGATGGGGTTGAGTAGGGTGTCCCTGGCAAACTGCCCGTCTGTGAGGAAGATGCAGGTGGAAAAGTTAGGTTGCCTTGATCCAAAGGTGGTGCTCTCGATGTCGGAGAGAGCTCAACACCAGCTGGTGTTTCCACTTCCAAATGAAATGATGACCTGCCAATCACACTGGCTGTTGCGGGTAAAGAGGTGGCAGGTCTGCGTCCAAAAATATGTGTGACTGCTGTCCCCCCAGTCACAGAGGATGAAGAGGCCGCGGATGCACAAGATGAGGCAGACGGTGGTTGGCCCGGCCCGCTAGGCCGCATTGTAGCACAGTGAGCTTCCCACTGCAACTTATGCTTCATATCCATGTGACGGTTCATGCATGAAGTACTCAAACTTTGGATTTTTTGGCCTCTACTTAGCTTTTGGTGACAAATATTACAGATAACACGAGTTGGGTCATCCTTATCGATCTGAGAAAATGCCCAGGCTATGCAAGGCTTAGAGCCCAAGCGACCTGAAGAGCCACTACGACTTGTGGTCAGAGGCAGAGTTGTGGTTGAGGATGCAGTTGTAGACGCGCTTTCAGTACTCCGTCTCTGTCCAGGAAGGCGCAACCTAACCTCGTCGTCAATAGCATCTGTGACTCCCAGCTGCGCTTGGTATCACAGATCCTAGAAGAGTGCATTGATGGAATCCTCCACAAGAGGCCCCCATAAACATTCTCACATCTCCACCTTCCACCTCAGACCAGCAGAGGGAGCCCATTAGGGATATAAATAGGGAAGGTGGAGCTAGACAGTTCAGTTCCTCTGAAGAGTTCCTGCAGTAGAGAAGCCTAAGAGAGGTCAGTCTGCAGTGGAGCTCAGTCTAGTCTAGAGAACTCAGTTAATAGTTCAGCAGTGGAGCACGAGGCTCCTGCTAGCTAGATTCAGGGAGCCCAGTTAGAGCTTAAGGTGTGCCGGCGCCATAAGATCGGTGAAGCGCGGCAAGCTGCCTTTGGTGTGTATAGCTTAGTGAGGGCCCGAGTAGGCCGAAGGCGAGTGGAGAGTTAGTACATAGGGGGCAGAGGAGCTTAACCAGCTCACCTCGAAGCATCTACCGGACACCGGATCCGAGCTTACCGGGATCTCTATGACCCAGTAAGGCATAACTGGAATCCCTGGAGAACTACAAGTCCCAGGATCGCTAAGGTGCTGATACGTAACAGAGCCAGGAGACTCTTAGGCCCCGCATACTGGGAACTCCAAGACAAGGCCCTACCCAAGGTCAGCCAGCGCAGGACAGAGACAAAGTTAGGCCTAGCTCCAGGCAGGTCAGAAACTTACTACGCAGAGGCAAGAAACAGGAGGCCCTACACCCGCTCATTGGGGAGGATCCTGATATGCACCCTTCACCCTACAGTGCTCCGGGATGTGCCTGAATTTCCACCAGTAAAAGGTACTGAAGTGACTACCGTGTCCATTCCCGTTCTTGCTCTGACCCAGCTGGGTCTCGCCTGTCCTGCATTCCCCCTGCATATGCTTTTCTGAGGCCTAGCTCCACCAGTGGGGAGCTATACAATCGAGCTGCCTTATCACCGGCCTCAGTGGACTGCTGCAGCGCTGGTGCTTCTCACCAGATACCACAGGTGGCGTCACGAACTCTTATAAAGTTAACAGTTATCTACCCTTTTAAAGAGTGACCCCAGGGTACGGGCACGGGAGCCGACCACCGCAACATCCCAAAGGCCAGGCAAAGGCCCGGGTACCGAGTCATCCCCTTCCCCTGGGCTAGTCACATCCTGCTCCACCTCCTCTGCTGACCTCATCGACTGGCTGGCTGTGGGTTGACAGTAAGTGGGATCTCCAACCTCGTCATCATCACCCTGTGTGTTCTCACACCCGTCGTCCTCAGAGCCAACCTCTTCCTGCCCTGACTGAAAAGTCAAGTTGTCACTCCAATCAGGTATTTGAGTCTCATCATCGTCTTCATCATTGTCTCCACCAACAGGAGTTACATTTTGGGAACGAGGGTCTACATTATGCTCAGAACCTTCTTCATCTGGTCCTGGATCCGACTCATAAAGATTCTGGGCATCAGTGCAGATCATTTCCTCATCTGGATTAACAGAAGCTCTGTAGCAGACCTCAGTTTCCCAGGCTATAGTATGAGTAAACAGCTGTGCAGACTCAACCATCTGTGTTACCCCATACTCAGATGGGCAGCTGGAGACTTGGGAGCTGTGAGGAAGCAAGTGCGATTGGGGTGACACCTCTGAGGACTGGAGTATTTGTGATGTTGAAGTTGATGTGGAGGAGAGCCCACTTGAAGGAGCACTTGATATCCGTTGAAGCACCTGCTGTTTTTGTGCCTCATCTGGAATTTGTAGCGATAGTCGTGTCCGTAAGAAAGGGATCGTATCACATTGTCCACTAAAAGAAGTAGACATCTTAGTTTGGCTGGAAGATGGTCTTTCTTCTGCAGATGTTACTCCCCCCCCACCGCGTGGGGGCTCGACCCACCAGCGGACAGGCACCAGTATTGGGAGAGGGGGGCTGGCCGTCAGGGTCCACCGCGGCTCTGGCACAAACCCGGCGACACGGAGGTCGCACGGGCAGGAACGGACTGGCCGTGTAGGCTTCGCACTCCAGCGTAGTCCCTCTGCCCGCTCGCACCCGTAACCTCAAAGGGATGCGCAAGCGGCTTTTCTTCCCAGGGCTGTTCCCCGCCCAGCAGGAACGTGAGGGAGCTCAGGTCGGCCTTCCACTGTACTCCCTTACCTCCCTCTCCCTCTTTCCTTCTTCCGTTCTCCATCTAACCCCTCGGCTCTGTGGTGTCCGCTCTCCCTCCAGCTCTCTCCTTCTCACAGGTGGATTACCGCGTGTATTCACACTGTGGCGAATCTTTTGGGCCCAGGCATAAGAAGTTGTCGAGGTAATGGATAATATGTGCCCCCTTAGAAACGTCCATTACAACCCATTCGAGGAAGCAACTAAACGCCTCAAATAGTGAGCAGGATCTGGAGCACCCCATGGGCAAACAGCGATCTATATAGTATGCTCCTTCCCAGAAGCAGCCCAATAGGTGGACACTATTCGGAGGCACAGGTAGTAAGTAACCGGAACGCCGCATCAATGTCTGTTTTGGCCATTAGGGTGACCCTTCCCAACTTCTTGATCTGCCTGATTGCCTTGTCAAATGATGTACAGTATATACTACTGTACTTGGTTCCGCGTCGATGTTGTCGTTTACTGACATGCCCCTTGGATATGACAAATGGTGGATTAGTCCGAATGTATTGGGTTCCGTTTTTGGCACATCTCACAACGGGGATACCACTTGTAAGGAAAGTGTTCTGAATGGAACCGCCATTCTACCTAAAGATATTTCTTTTTTTCATTTTCTTGTCACGACGTCTGGGTGTTGGTAGGCTGATTTTAGATTTTTACTCAAGCCTTTCTTGATTTTAGAAGGGCATGACATGCCTATATCTGTGTCTCCCCCTCCTTTTACTCCTCCACCTCTTTTCTTTTCGCATGACTATATGTACTTGTCACTTTTCCATGTGTTAGTTGTGTCTTCTGAGCATTTTTTCAGCTTTTGGACACCTTTGAAGTGTTTTCTATGTGTTTTCTATGTGTTTCTATGTGTTTTTGTTTGCCTGCCATTGGTTTTAACGGTGTTCGAAGGTGTTCGACGAACAGTTCGACGAACAGTTCGGCGAACATACGGGTGTTCGACGAACCGAACTCGAACACTACGGGGGTGGCTCAACACTAGATATCACTTGCATTTATTTGTGAAAAAAACGGAAATTTTGCGAAAATTTTGAAAATTTAGCAATTTTCAAAATCGGAATTTTTATGCCCTTAAATCAGAGAGATATGTCACATAAAATTGTTAATAAATAACATTTCCCACATGTCTACTTTACATCAGCACAATTTTGGAACCCAAATTTTTTTTATTAGGGAGCTATAAGGGTTAAAAGATGACCAGCGATTTCTCATTTTTCCAACAAAATTTACAAAACCATTTTTTAAGGGACCACATCATATTTGAAGTCACTTTGAGGGGTCTTTATGACAGAAAATACCCAAAAAGTGACACCATTCTAAAAACTGCACCCCTCAAGGTGCTCAAAACCACATTCAAGAACTTTATTAACCCTTCAGGTGCTTCACAGGAATTTTTGGAATGTGGAAGAAAAAAATTAACATTTAACTTTTTTCACAAAAATGTTACTTTAGACCCATTTTTTTTTCATTTTCGCAGGGGTAATAGGAAAAAATGGACCCCAAAATTTGTTGTGCAATTTCCCTGGAGCATGGAGATACTCCATATGTGGGGAAAAACCACTGTTTGGGCGCACGGCAGGGTTTGTAAGGGAAGGAGCACCATTTGACTTTTAGAATGTATAATTTGCTTGAATAATTAGCAGACGCCATGTTGCGTTTGGAGAGCCCCTGATGTGCCTAAACAGTGGAAACCCCCCCACAAGTGACACCAATTTGGAAACTAGACCCATCAGGGAACTTATCTAGATGTGTGGTGAGCACCTTGAATCCCCATGTGTTTCACAGAAGTTTATAACATTGAGCCGTAAAAATAAAATTTTCACATTTTTCCCTCAAAAATGTTTTCAGCCCCCAATTTTGCATTTTCATAAGGGTAACAGGAGAAATTGCACCATGCAGTTTGTTGTGCAATTTCTCCTGAGTAAGCAGATACCCCGTTTGTGGGGGAAAACCACTATTTGGGCGCACAGCAGGGTTCGGAAGGGAAGGAGCGCCATTTGACTTCTTGATTGTAAAATTTGCTTGAATAATTAGCAGATGCCATGTTGCGTTTGGAGAGCCCCTGATGTGCCTAAACAGTGAAAACCCCCCACAAATGACACCATTTTGGAAACTAGACCACTCAAGAAACCTATCTAGATGTGTGGTGAGCACCCTGAACCCCAAAGTGCTTTACAGAAGTTTAAAACATGGAGCCGAGAAAATAAAAAAATCAAATTTTTTCCACAAAAATGATGTTTTAGCCACAATTTTTTTATTTTTACAAGGGTAACAGGAGAAAATGGACCTCAAAAACGTTTGTGCAATTTATCCTGAGTACGCCAATACCCCACATTTGGGGAAAATACAGTGTTTGGGCGCACGGCAGAGTTCAGAAGGGAAGGAGCACTGTGTGACTTTTTGAACGCAAAATTGGCTGGAATCGAGAGTGGACGCCATGTCGCGTTTGAATAAGTTGTCATTAGTCTTGAGCGCAAGTGCTCACTAATTGAGTTTGCATCGGGTACTCAGGTATGCACCATATATCGCAGGTGCTCGAGTGACATGCTCAAGTCCCCGCCCACATGTTTCACGTTTATTAGACATGCAAAAAAAACCATACGGGGATCGCTCGTGCATGGCAGGCAATCCCCGCAAGGTTTTTTAGGCCGCGAAGCATATGGGGCGGAGACTCGAGCATGTCACTTGAGCACCCACGATACTCAGTGAATACACGCGCACCCGATGCAAACTCAAGTAGCGAGCACTAGTACTCAACACTAGTCGCCATATCGTCATCCTTTTTTTTTACTTTTGAAAAAAATCCCAACCCTAACCCTAGCCCAACCCTAACCCCAACCCCAACCCTAGCCCAACCCTAACCTTAGCCCAACTCTATCCCTAGCCCTAACGCTAGCCCAACCCTAACCCTAGCCCAACCCTAACCCTAACCCCAACCCTAACCCTAACCCCAACCATAACCCTAGCCCAACCCTAACCCTAGCCCAACCCCAACCCTAACCCTAGCCCAACCCTAGCCCAACCCTAACCCTAGCCCAATCCTAACCCCAACCCTAACCCTAGCACAACCCTAACCATAGAATTTATTTTTTACGCCGTTCCTCGTGCGGTATAAGTGATTAGACGACTTTATTCTTCGGGTTGGTGTGATTACAGCGATACCAGAATCATATTGGATTTTTATGATTGACAGCTGTTCCACACTAAAAGACGCATTTTTTTGTAAAATCTAGTTTTTGCATCGCCATATTTTGAGAGCTATAATTTTTCCATATTTTGGCCGACTGAGTCATGTGACGGCTTGTTTTTTGCTGGATGAGTTGATGTTTTTATTGGTGCATGTGACATTTATTTTCAGACACGTGACATTTTTTGATCGCTTTCTATTCCAATATCTGGGAGGCAGAATAAACAAAAACCAACAATTCAAGAATTGTTTATTTTTTACATTTTTTTATGCTGTTCCACGTGTGGTAAAATTGATAAGGTAGCTTTATTCTTCGGGTCAGTACTTTTACAGAGGTCCACATTTATATCATTTTTCTATGTTTTGGCGCTTTTACACAATAAAAGCTATTTTATATAAAAAAAAAATTTTTTGCATCGCTTTATTCTGAGAGTTATAACATTTTTATTTTTCGGCTGATGGAGCTGTATGGCGGCTTGTTTTTTTGCGGGACAAGATGACGTTTTCAGCGGTATCATTTTTATTTATATTCGTCTTTTTGATCTCGTTTTATTCCATTTTTTTTGGCGGTATGATGATAAAGCATTGTTTTTTGCTTTGTTTTTTATTTTATTTTTTTACCGTGTTCATTAAAGGGGTTAACTAGTGGGACAGTTTTACAGGTCAGGTTGTTCCGGATGCGGCGATACCAAATATGTGTACTTTTATTGTTTTGTTTTGTTTGTTTTCATAATAATATTTATTGATGGGTACATTATATTTTTATTTTTGGTGGGTTATTTTCTTTTTAATATTTTTACAATTTTTTCATTTTTTTTCATTTTTAAACACTTTTTTTACTTTTAGTCTTTGTCCCACTTTGGGACTTTCACTTTTTTTTATTCTGATCACCTGTATAGCATAGTGATGGAGCACCATCCCTGTGCTATAAAGGCTGTCAGTGCTGCGGATGCAGAAGATACTTTGGTCATGCACTGCACATGACCAAAATATCTTCCTGCTGTCTGGTGACCCAGATGTTGTCATGACGACATCAGGTCATCATGGCAACATCCGGAAAGCTGCGGCAGACATCGCTGGATGCCGGCAGGAGAGGTGAGTATCCCGATCACCTCCCCTTGCCACCGCAATGCTGCGATCGACTTCGATCGCAGCATTGCGGGGGTTAATGTGCCAGGAGCAGTGTGGGCCCGCTTCCTGTACATAGCACCGGGCGTCAGCTGAGACAATCAGCTGACACCCGGCGGTGATCGCGCCCGCACAACCTATGTGCGGGCGCGATCGCCAACACGTACTAATACGTATCAGGCTCTTAAGTCCCATGGCGCAGATACGTATTAGTATGTCTTGGGCTTTAAAGGGGTTAAATAAAATAGAACCTATACATATTTGCTATCTGCAAACTCATAATGACCTGGAGAATCCTAGTGGCAGATCAGTTTTAGCAATAAGTGAATATGGTAAAAAACAAAAACAAAAAACAATTATGCAGTTGCACTATTTTTGCAATTTCACCGCACTTTGAATTTTTTTCCCCAATTTCTAGTACACTATATGGTAAAAGCAATAGTGTCATTCAAACGTATATCTTGTCCCGCAAAAAACAAGCCCTCACGCGGCCATATTGACCTAAAAATAAAAAAGTTATGGCTCTGGGAAGAAGGGGAGCAAAAAACTAAAGCGTAAAAGCCGAAAAGTGCCAGGATGTGAAGGGGTTAACACCTAGATTTATGACTCACTACATGGATACAATTCACACCTCCACAAGAGGGACTAAAGATATCTAAACATTCACACACCCTCTCCATTTGTAACAAAAACCCCTAAATTTGATTTCCTCAGCTTATCATTAGGAGGCATCACACCTTACACCTCATCAACAAATGTCCTGCTGTAATTTCTCTTAAATGTTGGGCCTTTGTCTTATTAATTCATTTGTAATCCTGTCTGAAGAAGGGGCCTCTGTGCTTTGAATGCTTGCAAATATATTATTTACATTGTGTACAGTCCTGCTCATCATTATTGGCACCCATGAAGTTTCAGTACATAATGTGGAATATCTCCTGAAAACAAATAATCAAGAGAAACAGTTTTTTTGTATAGAGCACTTGTGTTAAATACAAAAGAGCAAATGATAAACAATAATTTAAAACAAAAATCAATGAGAGGCAAAAATAAAAAAACTAAAGCTTGCCGTGACACTGGTATTAGCACCCTTTACATTAATTTAGTATGGAAACACATTTTGACTCGCCTGTGTAAATTTTGACTCACCTGTGGTAAATCATAAAAGAAATTCACCTGTGATTAAGTGTCAATGCCCATGTGACATGAATTAGCCAATGAATGATGACTTCAATGTTTTAAAAAGCCACATGGTAGACCCTGTTTGTTTGTCACAATGGTGAAGACAAAGGAGCTGTCTGAGGACATCAGAATTGCTATTATTAGCAAACACAAGACTTAAAAAGTGTATAAGGCCATCTCCAAAGACCTTGGCATCCTAGTTTCAACAGTGCGCAAAGTTATTAAGAAGTTTGCCAAGCATGGAACCATCAAGAACCTCCCTTGACGTAGGAGAAAGAGGAAAATTGACAAGAGATGTCTTTGAAGGTTGGTTCGAATAGTGGAAAAAACACCACATCAAACATGCAAAGACCTGAAGGCTAACCTGGAACTGTCTGGGGTCATGGTTTCAACAATTACCATATGCCTCACACTAAACCAAGCAGAGCTTTATGGGCAAAGGCCAAGAAAGAAACCATTACTGAAGAAAAGACATAAAAAGGAAAGACTGGTCTTTGCCAAAGAGTACCTTGACAAACCACAATCCTTTTGGGAAAATTTTCTGTGAACAGATGCAACAACAATAGGGCTTTTTGGCAATGCAAAGCAACAGTTTGTTTAAAGACAGCGCAATGAAGCTTATAAGAAAAAGAACACCTTACCAACAGATAAGCATGGTGGAGAATCCATAATGCTGTGGAGTTGCTTTGCTGCGTCTGATACTGGAGGTCTTGACAGTATAACAGGAATCATGAAATCAGAGAATGATCAAGAGATTTTAGAGCAAAATATCCTACCCAGTGTAAGATAAATTGGTTTGAGTCGAAGATCATGTGTCCTCCAGCAAGACAATGACCCAAAGCACACATCCAAAAGTACACAGGAATGGTTGAAAAAGAAAAAATTGACTGTTTTACAATGGCCAGCAATGAGTCCTGAACTCAATCCCATTGAAAATCTTTGGGGAGAGCTGAAATTTGCCATTGGGAAAAAGAACCCCTTCAAACATTCAAGAGCTTGAACAAACTACAAACGAAGAGTGGAGAAAATTCCAGTTGAGTAGTGGAAGAAGCTTATAGATGGCTACAAGAAACATTTGGAGGCTGTCAGCAATGCCAAAGGGTGTGCAACCAAGTATTAATTAGGGGTATCTTTATTGCTGCAGATGCTGTTTACTCTGTTTCTTCTTTGAAATTGCAACATGGAAGTTGAAAAACAATGGTTTATTGTTGTATTACTTTGGACCACTAATTAAAAAATCCTGAAGATATAACTTTGGTAGATTTCCATTTGCTTCTGAAGATATTTTACAGTCTATGAAAAAAAATGAAGGGGTGCCAATAATGGTGAGCAGCACTGTAAATCTCTGAAATACGTGATTCAGACAGAACACTCAGAGGAAGATTCCCCATAATTAGGCAGATGGAGGCACTGTGGATGATCTCTAGCTTATGATTTGGTGGTATCCGTCATTTAAAGCTTGCATTAAAGCGCAGTCAACCACAGTTTTGTGAACTTCTGAAAAGAAGGACAAGGCTGGTCAAAAGCGGAGTCCAGAGTTACTCTGCTGCCTCATTAGAGTGAATGGATCCCTTGTGGGTTTCAACTGAACCACGTCATTCGGAGATTTAGATGTAAACCCTGATGTAAATGCTCAGCATAGAGTGCAGGATAAATGTGATCTAAAATGTTGTGTAAAATGTTCCCAACAAAAGCTTTACCTCAATCTACAAAAAAAGCAAGTCCTCACTAAGGTCCATCATATGCTTTTGGAAATATAGGGGGTGTCCAAGTTACTGGTAGTACAAAGGCATTAGAAAAGCAAAATGGCTCCTCGCCCTCCAAAAGAAATTCAGCAAATTCTGCATGCCCAAATCCAAAGATCACCTCCTTCTGAGCCCTACAATGTGCCTTAACCACATTTAGCATCCACATGTTTGGCATTTCTGAAGCTATGAGAGCCCACCTAATTTACAGGTGCATATGTCTAGAAGCACAAGCTGGGCATAATGTACTGGGCACTACAATGTACCGGCACTATAATGCGCTGGGCACTATAATGTACGGGCACTACAATAGCAGATTTGCAATTTTCACTCAGCAACATTCACTGCTGATTATTTTTGGATATCACTAGATCTGTAGATAAATTCCCAAAAGGGTATGATTTCGAAAATGGGGTCACTTCAGTGGGGTATTCTCCTCTTCTAGCCCTTAGGGGCTCTGTATATGGAGTCTGCAAACTATTCTAGGAAAATCTGTGCTCCAGGAGGCAAGTAGTGCTCCGTCCCTCCCTAGTGTGGCTAAGTAGCACTGTACAGTCACATATAGGGTAAAATCTGTGGCTAAAACAAAATTTTTGTGGTAAAAATATAATTATTTTTTCATCACTGACCAGTGGTGTAAAATTCCGTGACATACCTGTGCAATCAATAACTGCAATCAATCACTTCCTATAACCCTCAACAAACTTTTTACACCTGTCAACTGAAATTTTGGACCACTCTTCTTTTGCAATCTGCTCCACGTCTCTCATATTTGATGGGTGCCTTGTCCCAACAGCAATTTTAAGATCTCTCCACAGGTGTTCAATGGGATTTAGATCTGGACTAATTGTTGGCCACTTCAAAACGCTCCAATGCTTTGTTTCCATCCATTTCTGCTAGCTTCTTCAAGAGTATTTGGGGTAATTGTTATGCTGGAAGACTCAGAGCTGATAACTTCAGCTGGATGCACACACACCCACACTGCCAGACTGGATGGCTGTACAGGTCTCAACCACTCTAACCTTAGTGCATGGACAGAGCCTGCTGGACAGAGCTTCTGGTTCTGACATTTCTATAACCAGCGCTGCCCACAGATTGAATACGGCGGCGCCTGAAGACAGAAGCAGAAGTTTCAGGAGCATATCTCAATGTCCTAAATTTCCTTTAACTAGAACAGGAGAAGGAGGATTTCTGATTGGATGAACCGGGGAATGATACAGACAGCAGGAAGTGGGCAGTCTCCCATCCAGATCAGGAGCTGCAGTGACGTTACAAAGAGGCAGGGCCAGAGCAACACAGAACAGCACAACGCGCAGTCCCCCTGGCCCTGCCTCTTTGAAGCGTCACTACAGTGCGTGATCTGGATGGGAGACCGCCCACTTCTTCCTGTCTAGCGTGGCCATAGTGAATTCATGGCAGCGCCTACAGACCTACTGTCGCCGCCGCTCCCTGCTGTGTAACCCTGCTCCCTGCCGTGTTACCCCACTCCCTCTCCACTGCTGCCACCCTGCACCACAGTGAGCATTCAGACTATAACAGGTACATTCAAACTATAAGATGCACCCTCATTTTGGCTCCCAAATTTGGGGGGACAAAGTGCATCTTATAGTCCGAACAATCCGATTTTGGCCCTACAGCATGGGCCTTTTTAAAACTTTGTGTGACATCAAAACAGAAAATAGTGTAAATTCATGCATTATCACCTCATATTTAAGTATTAACATATTGTCATATATATACACACAAGAAAAATACAAAGAAAAAGTACAAAGAAAAAAATAAGATACAAAGAAAAAAAAGATATACATGCAATCTCTGTCCCATAGACATAAAAATCCGTTGGAAAAATCGTATCCATATCAAGAATGTCTTTCATGTCACATATTAATATCGTTTATCATCTTTTATTTTTCCAGATATAATCTGATCCTCTTTGTTTGTGTATAGAAAAAGTTGAGGGTTGTTCCTATAATAGAATTACTGAAATGTACCATATTTTTCGGACTATAAGACGCACCAGACCTCAAGACGCACCCCAAATTTTGGGGTGGAATATAGAAAAAATATATACTTTTATAAGATGGGGTCCGTCTTATACAGTAGTCTTAATAGGTACAGTATCTTACCTGGGGGTCGGAGGAGTGAGGGTCACAGGAGGCAGGGTCCTTCAGGAATCCAGTGCTCCAGCAGCGGGGAGTTGGGGTGGAGCAGGATTGCAGGGCCCTCCGTTCCCTCGCTCAGGAACCTGGTGGCTGCAGCAGAAGAGATGGCTGGGGCCCGATGCCAGGCTGAGGCCTAATGCCAGGCTGGGGGCTGGGGCTTGGCTGGGGGCCGGGGCCTGGCTGAGGCCCAGTGCATGGCTGGGGGCCTGGCTGAGGCCCGGTGCATGGCTGGGGGCCAGGCCGTGGACCTGGCTTAGGGCCAGGGCCAGTGTTTGGCAATAGGGCCTGCCTGCCTGAGGGCAGGGATCGGGGTCTGGCTGCCTGCCGCTGAGGCCTGATTGGGGACAGGGACCGGTGGTGGTGGTGATGGCGATGGCGGCAACAGGAAAGGAGGAGGAGGTGAGGTGCTGCGGGTGTCTGGCTGGGGGTCGTGGGAGTCTGGCTGGGGTTTGACTGGATGCGGGCAGTGCCTGACAGCGGGCCGGGGCGGTGAGCGGCACAGGTTTCCGGTGTGCGCCGCCATCTTCCTGAAGCTGTTGTATACAGGAAAATGGCCGCCCGAGCTACATGTCAGCACATGCGCCGGCTTGGGCGGCCATTTTCCTGTGGATCATAGCTTCAGGAAGTGACCACGCACACCGGAAACCTGCGCCGCTCACCGGCCCGCAGCCAGACACTGCCCGCATTTAGTCCAACCCGCACTGGCCCCCAGCCAGACACCCGCAGCCACCAGCCAGACACCCGCAGCATCTCACCTCCTCCTGCTTTACTGCCGCCGCCACCTTAAAGGAGGGAGATCCCGCTCCACAACCACCGCCCAAATTTGGGGGAAAAAAAGTGCGTCTTATGGTCCGAAAAATATGGTATAACCGAAGAAAATTAGAATACAAAGAATTTGCAAGGTATTCAACAAGTAAATAGTCACCTTCAGCGATTTACAGTCTCAATTATAAAGAAAACAAGAGAAGAAGGAAGGGAAAATGGAAAAAAAATTAAAAAAGGAGAGAAAAAAGAAAAAAATGTTTTTGACATATAAAAATATGTAGTCTGTCTAATAGGGTACCATAATGTTCGTGATCTTTCATGAATAAATTAATAGTATAGCCCAAAAATGCTGTGAATCAAATATACATGTATTGAATTGAAATGAAGATAAAACTCACCGGATTGCAAAGAATAGAATGGCTTACATATAAATTGGCGCTGTGGCAGGCAGTACTTGCGTAACACTGTGCGCTCACAATGCCATGTGTTGTTTTGTTATTTATGTCCTCCCAAAAGACAGAACTAGTCTCGGAGTGTGACGTTATCGATAGCGCCCATTGGACCGTGTCATTAAGAGGCATGTCTCTGGGTGATGTCATAATGAGACACCAATGGTAAAGCCCATTACACCGCGTCATTAGGGGGCGTTCTGTGGGGTTATATAATAGGTGATGTAAGTTCTGTTTGACCGGTGGTCTCTGGGTGGTAGGCGGGAGAAAAAGACAACTCAATATTGTTCTTTCTACAAAATGTTCTACAAAATTTGGAAATGAACTTAGTCCCCAGGTCAGAAACTATATTTACTCATGTAATCGCACAATGTGATTAATGAACAACTTTAGGCAACCCAGACAAAGGTACAAAATGATACTGTTTACTGAACCTGTCAACCACCACTCAGATAACAGTCTTCTCTTCTGAGGGTGGGAGGTCAGTAATGAAGTTCATGGAGAGGTGTATAGAGGCTAGAGAAAACCAGTGGGTCGAGTTTGGGGTGTCTTGGCACAAGTTTCACAAGTGAGCACATATTCCCTACAGTCTTTAACTATGGTTGGCCACCAAAAATTCTTGGCTACCAGTCGGATGGTATGGTATACCAGGGTGACCTGCAAATATAAAATCATGAGAATAATGAATAATACGTAGACGAAACTGGGGAGGAACAAATAGTTTTTGGATTTGAGTAGTGTCAGGGGCTTGCTCTTGGAACCTATGGATCTGTTCTACAATATTTAAAGAAACAGATGACACAACTATACGCTCAGCTACAATAGGAACTGGTTCAGAGTCAGCAGACTGAGAAGAACAGAAACTCTGGGAGAGTGTGTCAGCTTATATGTCCTTAGTACCAGGTCTGAACCTCACCATAAAATGAAGTCTAGAAAAGAATGAAGTCCATCTAGCTTGCCTAGGGTTGAGTCTCTTACCTGATTCCAAATAAATCTGATTTTTTGTGGTCTGTCATGTTAGGCATTTGCTGGATTTGAAATGGGTTCAGAGGCATGAGTGGATTCTGTTGTCTCCCATTCCAGTTGAGCCAGGGCTGATGCAGCTCAGCATCATCATCAGTCCCAACACCTAGCTTGTGCACAAGATGGATAAGCTGTCTCTTGGGTCTTTGTTCCTAGCAACATGAAGGGTAGGTTGCGGAGGGAAACGGCTGCTACAGCCTGTCCAGGATTCACTGCACTGAGCATGCCCGTGACATGGCGGACCGTGATTAGTGGCTTGGGAGTCAGCTGATCCGGTGACCTGGCACCGCCTGATTGGTCGTGGGTGACGTCACCAATAGTGCGACGGTGGGCAGGGCTTAATCTTTAAATAGCCGCCCACAAACATGGCGGCGCGCTCTGATCATTGAGCTGTGATGGTGTTGTTGTGTGGATGCTTAGTCGTTTGGGCTCCACGTATGCTTTAGCTTCAGTCAGGCAGGTTTAGCGGGGGATAGGCAGGCTTAGATGGAGGGAGGCAGGTAGCTTCATCTGGCAGTCTGGCTCCGACAAAGGGGTCGCCATACACCCCGAGCAGTCTGCAGACGCCGTATTCCCGGCACCGCCTGTAAGCCACGTAGAGAGATACTCCTCAGTCCGGTAGCACGCCGGCTGGGAGCATGTATACGCCGGCGTGTATCACACACGCATCCTAGAGCCTGCTGTGTAGTCCCTGTGCTGTAAACAGGGCTACAGATTCATTATTTATCGCACATCTCTTGTGCAGTTAACGGAGATAGTGCGAATTCCTATTCCCGTTCCGGTGTGCAGTAACACGGAGGGGATTGATATTTCAGTTGGTTGTTTTACCTTCTTACCCAGAAGGTGTTCGGCCGCAGTCCTCCAGGCTGCATCGCGGACCCCGGGTTTGGTTGCGTTCCATTATTTAATAAAGTTGTTTGCAACCGTCCCCTTAACAAGTCAGAACAGAGACTTTATGTTTGGCACCTTCAAGGAAGTGGCGCCATTCCTCAAAGGCCAACTTGATTGCCAACAGTTCACGATTACAGATTTCATAATTTCTCATGGCAAATTGAATTTTTCGGGAAAAGCAGGCGCATGGATGAAGCTGAATGAGAGATGGGGTACCTTGCTATAACACCGCTCCAACTCCAATCATAGAGACATCAACCTCCACAATAAAAGCACAGATTGCCTCAGGCTTCCAATTAACCACATCTGGCCTGTTCTTAGTCAAATCAGTGAGTATGTCTCCAGACACATCTTGGGGGACACGTAACGACCCTCATATATGATTTCGATCACTGCCTCACATACCCCCTTTGTTCAAACTTGAGGGGTTGAACACCTGTTACCATACAGGATGCATTCGCATTTCCTTGCCACTTCCGAGCTCGATGTTCCAATGTGAAACTAAAGTTCTGTAATGACAAAAACCATCTGATAACCTGAGCATTTCCCTTCTTGTCATTCCTCATCCATACTAGGGGTGAATGGTCCATTACCAGGTGGAACGGAACTATCGCCCCAGCAACTAATAGCGTAGGGACTCAAAGGCCCACTTAATGGCCAAGCATTCCTTCTCCACTATGCTATAATTTCTCTCTCAAGTAGGTGACTGGATGTTCTTATCTTATCCTTGCACCTCCTGTGAACTGCTCTTAGGTCTACTTCAGAGTCATCCATTTGAACTATTAAACTGTTGCTAAAGTTGGTTCTGGTGAGGACGGGCTGTCCACACAATGCCAACTTCATGGACTGGAATGCTTCTTTACAATGACGGTTAACCAGGACCGATTGCCATCTCTTTAAGAGATCGATCAAAGGTGCCAATCTTCAGGCAAAATTAGGTATAAATCATCTGAAATACCCAATGATGCTGAGGAATGCTCTTACCTGTTTCTTAATAAGAGGCAGGGGTCAGTTTTGAATGGCCTTGATTTTGTTTATTTGGGGTTTGATGATCCCACGGCCAATCATGTACCCCAAGTAACTGACTTCCTCAAAACCTATTGCACATTTTTTCGGGTTCCCCCGTCAAGCACGTGTCTGTGAGCGAATCCACTACCCTTTGCACCTGAGACAAGTGGGTATGCCAGTCATTACTATTAGTGATGAGCAAACGTGCTCGCCACTGCTCAGTACTCGCCCGAGCATCATGGTGCTCGACAAGCACGGCGAGTATTTCCGGGTTGCTCGGGCGGGAACTCGGGTCCCCTCCCTGCATGCTTAGAGAGCCAATGAACATGCAGGGATTGCCAGCCATGCACTGTAATGCCGTAGCCATTTTGTGGGCATTACAGTGATTGGCTAGCCGCACAGCGTCATCAGGTCTATATAAGACCTGGAGCCGCTATGCTCATCACAGTATACCCCGGAATCAGGCAGAGTAGGGAGAGGTGCGGCTGCGTCAGGGAGAGATTTGCTTCTTTATAGTTAGTATAGGTATTCCACAACATACATACATATATATATATATATATGTTCAACTGAACTAACAGTCCTTCTGAGGACGAATCCAGCTGCATATATTCAGTGGTGATGGCAGGAGTTAGGCAGGCCGGCAAGCAATGTATGTGGCAGACTGCAGTGCATGATACAGCACAAGAGGGTCCATTGTACGTCCTGTTAGTATAGGTATTCCTCAACATACATATATACTGTATATCCATCTGAACTAAAAGTCCTTCTGAGGACTAATCTAACTGCATATACAGTAATCAGTGCTAGGCAGGAGTTAGGCAGGCAGGCAGTGTATGTGGCAGACTGCAGTGCATACAGCGCAAGAGGGTCCATTGAACATCCTGTCTAATGCTACTGTAATAATTACAGATATTTGCAGATATAGCCCCAGATATCAGGGGCCAGGGCAAATTTTTTTTTATCTTAATCCTGGTTATTTGCTTAAAAAGCAATCCAGAGTACACCATTTTTCTGCTCCATTTGCTTGTTCTCACTTCAAAATAAAGCCAGATCTGTTCCATAATATTTCAGAAATTTCAGAAATTCAGAAATTTAAACTGAAAGTGGAAAATATTAGCCTTCTTTTCCATTCTGTTGCAGTGTGTCGGTCAAGTTATTCACACTAGGTGTTTGTAAAGAATAGTATTAGTAAATTACAGGCCTGCTATTTAAAACCTTGGTTCTCTGTCAGGCATATCACCTATAAGACTGTTCCAAAATCAGACATTTCTTACATTTCCATTCTGTTGCAGTGTGTCGGTCGAGCTATTCACACTAGGTGTCTGTGAAGAATTAGATTAGAAAATTACAGGACTGCTATTTAAAACCTTGGTTCTCTGTCAGACATAACACCTATAAGAGTATTGCAAAATCAGCCATTTCTTCCATTTTCATTTTGTTGCAGTGTGTTGGTCAAGGTATTCACATTAGGTGTCTAAAGAATAGTATTAGCAAATTACAGGCCTGCTAATTAAAACCGTGGTTCTCTGTCAGACATAACACCTATAAGAATGTAGCAAAATCAGCCATTTCTTCCATTTTCATTTCGTTGCAGTGTGTCGATCAAGCTATTCACACTAGGTGTCTGTGAAGAAAAGTATTAGCAAACTACAGGCCTGTTATTTAAAACTGTGGTTCTCTGGCAGACATAACACTATAAGAGTTTTCCAAAATCAGCCATTTCTTCCATTTTCATTTCGTTGCATTGTGTCGGTCAAGCTATTCACACTAGGTGTCTGTGAAGAATAGTATTAGTAAATTACAGGCCTGCTATTTAAAACCATGGTTCTTTGTCAGACATATCACCTATAAGATTGTTCCAAAATCAGACATTTCTTCCATTTCCATTCCATTGCAGTGTGTCGGTCAAAATATTCACACTAGGTCTCTGTGTAGAATAGTATTAGTAAATTACAGGCCTGCTATTTAAAACCGTGATTCTCTGTCAGACATATCACCTATAAGACTGTTTCAAAATCAACCATTTCCTCCATTTTCATTTCATTGCAGTTAGTCGGTGTAACATCCCTGGCGGCGTACTTGCATAGTGCACCACCTCCCACTATGCAAGACCGCAATCTTACCTGTCTGTCCAGTCTGCTATTCCTGCTCCAGTGCATGCTGTGTGCATGTCCCGTGACTGTCTGCTTCGGGTGGTGGCCCGGTTACTTCCTGATTCCTATAGCTGCTGTGGGTGCACCCCTAATGCGTCTCCAGCCTATTGCTGTGAGTCACTGGATATTTAAACCCCCTCCACCCAGTAGGAGGGGCCTGAGCAACTCTTACCTTCAGAGGGCTCCTTGCCTCTAATGTGCCAGGTCCGGTCCCGTTCTGTTTCTTGCCTGTCCTCCAACCTGGGGGCTGTATTCCCAGGCCTGTCTGAACTATCTACTAGCCTGTTTGTCCGCCTCTCTGGGGGCCGCATACCCAGACTCACTCCTGTATCTTGTTGCAGTGTCAGTTCCTGTCTGAACACTCTCCTAGTCTGTTTGTCCGCCTCTCTGGGGGCCGTATACCCAGACTCACTCCTGTATCTTGTTGCAGTGTCAGTTCCTGTCTGAACACTCTCCTAGCCTGTTTGTCTCTGTGTCAGTACCTTCCCTTTTCCTGCAGTCTCTGAACCTGTACCTGTTAGAACTCTCCTGTTAGTTTTTTTTTAGTTTGCTGGTCACATGACCATTTTTGCCTATTTAATCCGGCTCCGCCCTCCTGGTCTTGCTGGACTTCATTGTATTTACTACTCTTGAACTAGCTTGGTGCTCTGTTGCCGTTCTCTGTTAGTTTTGCTAGGTCTTCTGACCTCTATGCTTTTTGTTGTGTGTTTGTCTTTGACTGCTACTATTTCTGCTAGGAGGTGTCCAACTTATCCCAGTCCCTAGTTCTTGTAGGTATCCCTCCCTCACATCTATAGGTCTTCGTTCAGACTAGCCGAGGACTTTAGCGGGTCTAATCGCAGGATCAGGTTCCCCGTTACATCGTAGGGATCTAGTTTAGTTCTATTGTAGGGACAGTTCTCCTGTCTTTCCTTAGTCCCTGTAGCAGATCATAACAGTAAGTCCAGCCCTAAAAGAAAAAAAAAAAAAAAAAAAATTTCTCTAAGGAAAGACCTCCAGTTTTCCATCATGGTCTCGGTTCAAGATTTGGCTCAACGCTTGCAGGGACTCTCTCTGGAGGTGGCCAAGCTCCAACAACACGTGAGTAGCTGTTCTGGAGCACATTTTGTGGAACCTAAGGTACGTCTGCCTGATTTATTTTTTGGCGAACAACAAGATTTTTTTTCTTTTAAAAATGCTTGTTTATTGTATTTTCGTTTGTGACCCGGATCCTCTGGTGATGAATCACAGCGCATAGGGTTTATAATGTCACTTTTGCGCAAAGATCCTCAGGGATGGGCCTTCTCTCTCCAACCTAGTGATCCGTGCTTTAGATCAGTGGATAGTTTTTTTTCTGCTTTGGGTTTGTTGTATGATGATCCTGATCGTGTCTCATCTGCTGAGTCTGAATTGAGACGTTTGAGGCAGGGATCAGGTAATGTGGAAAAATATTGTTCTCACTTCCGTCGGTGGTCTGCCCAGGTGGGGTGGAACGATTCAGCTTTGAAAAGCTTGTTTCTTGCAGGGCTAGGTGAAAGGGTTAAGGATTTACTGATTGCTTATCCCACACCTGGAAACTTGCAGGAGGCAATGCAATTAGCTATACGGGTGGACAGGAGACTGCGTGCAAGGGTTAATGAGAGCAAATCCTCTGCTATGTCAGCTCCGAGTCTTGAGAGGGTCTGTGCTGACAATGGAGAGCCGATGGAGATTGGGGCGATGGCACCCCGCTCTCAGGAAAAAGATCGCAGGCTTTCTGAAGGCTTGTGCTTCTATTGCGGAAATTCTGGTCATTTTATTAAAAACTGTGTGCTTCGTATGAAGAAAGAAAAAAAAATGGTCAGTTATGCCCGTATTGCCTGTTTAAATTCTAAGGGAGTATTCCTATCTGCCACTACTGCTGCTCAGGATGAATTAATTGAATTTCGGGTATTTGTGGATTGTGGTTCTACTCTGAATGCGATTGATGGGGGATTCTTGGAAAAACTTAGATTAGAACCTAAAACTTTGTCATCCCCTATTGCTGTGGTTTCTGTTGATGGCTCTCCCTTGAAGAGTGTTACTCATAAGGTCTGTGAATTTCCCCTCACTATTAATGGTATTCACCAAGAAAATTTGGATTTGGTGGTATTGGATAATTTGCCTTCTCCAGTAATATTGGGGTTACCCTGGTTAAAATTGCACAATCTTGTACTGGATTGGTCTACCAATGAAATTAAGTCCTGGAGCCCTAAGTGTTATGACAAGTGTTGTAACGGACGTATTGCTGCTGTGGATAAAGGGGAATTGCCTGTACCTATTCAGGATTTTTGGAGAGTTTTTTCTGAGGAGGAGTCACAAATTTTGCCTCCCCATAGAGACTATGACTGTACCATTGAATTTGTCCCTGGAGCGACTCTTCCTAAAAGTCGTTTATTTAATCTTACTATTCCTGAGAGAAAAGCTTTGGAGGAATACATACAGACAAGCTTGGCCGCCGGTCACATTAGGCCTTCCAAGTCTCCTGTGGCTGTTGGATTTTTTTTTCTAAAAAAAAAAAGATGGCGGTTTACGTCCTTGTCTGGACTTTCGTGAGATTAATAAAATTACTGTACGCAATCCTTACCCACTGCCATTGATTCCTGATTTATTTAACCAGTTAGTGGGGGCCAAGTGGTTCTCTAAAATTGATCTCCGGGGGGCATACAATTTGTTGCGCATGAAGGAGGGTGATGAATGGAAGACTGCTTTTAACACTCCTGTGGGTCATTTTGAGAATCTGGTTATGCCTTTTGGTCTTACCAATGCTCCAGCATTTTTTCAGAATCTTATTAATAACATCCTTAGACCTTTAATCGGCAAAAATGTGGTTGTGTATTTGGATGACATTCTGATTTATTCGCCTGATCTGGAGTCTCATTGGCGGAGCGTACGTGAGGTATTGCAGTTATTAATGGACAATTCACTTTTTGCTAAGCTGGAGAAATGTGAGTTCGCTGTACAGATAATTCGTTTTTTGGGCTACATTATCTCCAGTGAAGGTTTTGAGATGGACCCGGTTAAAGTTCAAGCTGTGCAGGAATGGCCTAGGCCTATTGGTTTGAAATCGATACAGAGGTTTTGGGGTTTCGCCAATTATTACAGAAAATTCATAAAAAAATTTTCTATTATTGTCAAACCGCTGACCGATCTCACCAGGAAAGGTGCTAATGCGGTTCAGTGGACTTCTGAGGCCATTGAAGCTTTTGTGTTTCTAAAGGAGAGGTTCACCTCTGCTCCCATCCTTATGCAGCCTGATGTGACTAAGCCGTTTTTGGTTGAGGTTGATGCTTCTTCGGTGGGGGTCAGTGCGGTGTTGTCTCAGGAAAACAAGGATGGAGTACATCCCTGTGCCTTTTTTTCAAAAATATTTTCTGAGACTGAACTTAATTACGATATTGGTAATCGGGAATTGCTGGCGATTAAACTCTCATTTGAACACTGGCGTCACCTCTTGGAAGGTGCTGAATTTCCCATTCAGGTTTTCACTGATCATAAAAATCTGATCTATCTTGATGCTGCCAAGCGCTTGAATGCCCGTCAGGCTATGTGGGCACTTTTTTTCTCGCGGTTTAATTTTTCTGTTACTTACATCCCGGGTACCAAGAATGTTAAAGCGGATGCTTTGTCTCGCAGCTTTTCTCCCATGGTCAGTGTTGAGGAGGAAGAGGAGAGCATTTTACAAGAAGGTGTTGTGATTGCTGCTTTGGACTCCGTTTTGGAGGATGAGATTCTTAAAGCTCAGGAGAATGCCCCATCTAACACTCCCCATGGGAGGTTGTTTGTGCCTAGGACCTTTAGGAGAGATTTGTTTGTTGAGTGTCATGAGTCTCGGTTGGCAGGTCATCCAGGAATTTCTGAGACCAAGAGACTTGTGGGTCGCAGTTTTTGGTGGCCTGGATGGCAGAAGGAAGTCATTAAGTGGGTGCGCCAATGTACTGTGTGTGCTAGATCCAAGTCTTCGCATGCTCCTGCTGCGGGGTTGCTTTGCCCTCTGGAGGTTCCTAGTGCACCTTGGACACATCTGGCTATGGACTTTATTACTGACCTTCCCCCCTCTGAAGGTTTCACGGTCATCTGGGTGGTCGTGGACCGTTTTAGCAAGATGTGTCACTTGGTTCCCTTCATCAAACTGCCTTGCGCTAAGACACTCGCTAAGGCCTTTGTCAAGGAAATTGTCAGACTACATGGTGTTCCTACTGACATTGTTTCTGATAGGGGACCTCAGTTCGTGGCTCATTTTTAGCGTGCCTTTTGTGACAGGTTGGGAGTTCATTTGTCGTTTTCATCTGGATATCATCCTGAGTCTAATGGCCAGACAGAAAGGAAGAACCAGGATGTTGAGCAGTTCTTGCGTTGTTTTGTGGCAGACAATCAAGAGGGGTGGTCTGAGTTTCTGCCACTTGCTGAATTTGCTCTTAACAACCATACATCCTCTTCTGCTGGGTGTTCGCCTTTTTTTTTTGTTCTGGGAGACATCCGTCTTTTGGGTCATTCTCCAAATTGGTTTCGGCTGTGCCTGAGGAGGAGAGTTTTTCCGGTGATTTGGAGAGAGTTTGGACGGATGTGCGTGGTAATCTTCAGGAGGCTAACAAAAAATCTAAGAGGTACTTTGATAGGACACGGCAAGAGGTTTTGTTTGCTGCTGGTGACATGGTTTGGTTGTCCTCTAAGAATCTGCGATTGAGGATTCCTTCTAAAAAATTGGGTCCCAAGTTCGTAAGGCCCTTTAAGGTGCTTCAGATAGTTAACCAATCTGCTGTTAGGTTGGAGGTTCCTACGTCCTGGAAGATTAACCCGGTGTTTCATGTTTCTCTGTTGAAAAAAGCTGATGTGTCTGATTGTGACGCCTCTGCCACTGTTCCTCCGGTGGTGGAGGACGGGGAATATGAAATTTCCCGCATCCTAAATTCTAGACGATATAGAGGGAGTTTGCAGTATCTCGTCGCTTGGAAGGGTTTCGGACCTGAGGATAACTCATGGGTGAGGGCGGATGATGTTTCTGCTTCCAGACTTGTCAGAGCGTTTCACAGGAGGTTTCCTGGTAAGCCTGGGCCTAGGGGATCCGGAGGATCCTCTTAGAAGAGGGGGTACTGTTAGAACTCTCCTGTTAGATTTTTTTTAGTTTGCTGGTCACATGACCATTTTTGCCTATTTAATCCGGCTCCGCCCTCCTGGCCTTGCTGGACTTCATTGTATTTACTACTCTTGAGCTAGCTTGGTGCTCTGTTGCCGTTCTCTGTTAGTTTTGCTAGGTCTTCTGACCTCTATGCTTTTTGTTGTGTGTTTGTCTTTGACTGCTACTGTAACATACCTGGCGGCATCCTTGCATAGTGGTCCATCTCCCACTGTGCAAGAGCGCGCACTTGATCTCCAGTCCAGGGTGTCTCTCTGGCTTCCCTCCATGCTTTCTGTTTGCTTCTGTGTCTGCTGCTTATGGGCGGCGCCCGATCACTTCCTGCTTTTTGTACCTGCTGCAGGCACACCCTTTGTGCGTCCTCAGCCTATTGCTGTCTGTCACCTGGTATTTAAACCAGCTGCCCCATTAACCCATGCCTGAGCATCTTGCCCTGTCAGTTGGCTTTTGTCTCTGACATGCCAGGTCCTGTCTATGTTACCTGTCTTGCAGTATCTGTTCCCATGTCTGTACTGTGTCCTATCTGTGTACCTTAACCTGCAGTCTGTACTCGTTCCTTGCCTGTTCGTTCCGCCCTCCTGGAGGCTGTATTTCCAGGCCAGTCTGAACACGCTCCTTGCCTGTTCGTCCTGCCTCTCTGGGGGCCGTATTCCCAGACCCGCTCCTGTATCCTGCTGCAGTGTCGGTCTTCTCCGTACACTCAGTTCCAGTCTGAACTCTCTCCTATCTTTTACCTGTTTTTTCTCTATGTCCGTTCCATTCCTTTTTCTGCAGAGTCTGAACTCGTACCTAACTCCTGCTCGTTGTCACTGTACTTCCGTTTGTGAGTTTGTGGTCCACTCGCTACTTCTCTGCAAGTACCCTGTGGGTATCTGGTTCTGCCTTTCCCTTCTAGTCTGTTCCGTGTGAACAGAGCCCTGTTCCTCGCGTCTGCGGTTTTCGCTTTGCTCTGCTCTGTCCGCCGCGTCTGCGGTTTTCGCTTTGCTCAGCTCTGTCCGCCGCGTCTGCGGTTTTCGCTTTGCTCAGCTCTGTCCGCCGCGTCTGCGGTTTTCGCTTTGCTCTGCTCTGTCCGCCGCGTCTGCGGTTTTCGCTTTGCTCTGCTCTGTCTGCCCCGTCTGCGGTTTTCGCTTTGCTCTGCTCTGTCTGCCCCGTCTGCGGTTTTCGCTTTGCTCTGCTCTGTCCGCCCCGTCTGCGGTTTTCGCTTTGCTCTGCTCTGTCCGCCCCGTCTGCGGTTTTCGCTTTGCTCAGCTCTGTCCGCCGCGTCTGCGGTTTTCGCTTTGCTCAGCTCTGTCCGCCGCGTCTGCGGTTTTCGCTTTGCTCAGCTCTGTCCGCCGCGTCTGCGGTTTTCGCTTTGCTCAGCTCTGTCCGCCGCGTCTGCGGTTTTTGCTTTGCTCTGCTCTGTCCGCCGCATCTGCGGTTTTTGCTTTGCTGAGCTCTGTCCGCCGCGTCTGCGGTTTTCGCTTTTCTGAGCTCTGTCCGCCGCGTCTGCGGTTTTCGCTTTGCTCTGCTCTGTCTGCCCCGTCTGCGGTTTTCGCTTTGCTCTGCTCTGTCTGCCCCGTCTGCGGTTTTCGCTTTGCTCTGCTCTGTCCGCCCCGTCTGCGGTTTTCGCTTTACTCTGCTCTGTCCGCCGCGTCTGCGGTTTTCGCTTTGCTCTGCTCTGTCCGCCGCGTCTGCGGTTTTCGCTTTGCTCTGCTCTGTCCGCCGCGTCTGCGGTTTTTGCTTTGCTCAGCTCTGTCCGCCGCGTCTGCGGTTTTTGCTTTGCTCAGCTCTGTCCGCCGCGTCTGCGGTTTTCGCTTTGCTCAGCTCTGTCCACCGTGTCTGCGGTTTTCGCTTTGCTCAGCTCTGTCTACCGCGTTTGCGGTTTCGAATTGGTCTCCCAGTCTGTACTGGACCCTACCCAGCCTGTGCTCTAGTCTGCCTGTTCCTGTATTCCCCGGTGTGGGTCAACAGCCGTGTCCGGAGTCTGACCTGGAGTAGACCCTGGTTCCTCTGCTCGGTTCCTCCCTGGTGCACTGGCGTCGTATGCCGTCGTGCGACCTTGGTCGGATCGGGCAGATACTTAGTTACGCCCCTCCAGGCACTCTCCCGTTCATGGCACAGTGGAATCACTACATAAACACGCACACGCCAGTCAGTCCGGGCGTGTGCATAACAGCTACTATTTCTGCTAGGAGGTGTCCAACTTATCCCAGTCCCTAGTTCTTGTAGGGATCCCTCCCTCACATCTATAGGTCTTCGTTCAGATTAGCCGAGGACTTTAGCGCAGGGTTCCCCAACTCCAGTCCTCAAGGCCCACCAACAGGTCATGTTTTCAGGATTTCCTTAGTATTGCACAGGTGATGGAATTATTGCCTGTGCAGGTGATGGAATTATCACCTGTGTAATACTAAGGAAATCCTGAAAACATGACCTGTTGGTGGGCCTTGAGGACTGGAGTTGGGGAACCCTGCTTTAGCGGGTCTGATCGCAGGATCAGGTTCCCCGTTACATCGTAGGGATCTAGTTTAGTTCTATTGTAGGGACAGTTCTCCTGTCTTTCCTTAGTCCCTGTAGCAGATCATAACAGTACCTAACTCCTACTCCTTGTCTCTGTACTTCTGTTGTGAGTTTAGAGTCCACTCGCTACTTCATTGCAAGTACCTTGTGTGTATCAGGTTCTGCTTTTCCCTTCCAGTCTGTTCAGTGTGAACAGAGCCCTGTCCTCTCTGCTCTTCCTTGCTTACCACTCCGGCAGTTCCTGCCTGCTCTGCCTTGCTCACCGCTCTGGCGGTTCCTGCCTGCTCTGCCTTGCTCACCGCTCTGGCGGTTCCTGCCTGCTCTGCCTTGCTCACCGCTCTGGCGGTTCCTGCCTGCTCTGCCTTGCTCACCGCTCTGGCGGTTCCTGCCTGCTCTGCCTTGCTCACAGCTCTGGTGGTTCCTGCCTCCTCTGCCTTGTTCACCGCTCTGGCAGTTCCTGCCTGCTCTGCCTTGCTCACTGATCCGGCGGTTCCTGCCTGCTCTGCCTTGCTCACCGCTCCGGCGGTTCCTGCCTGCTCTGCCTTGCTCACCGCTCCGGCGGCTCCTGCCTGCTCTGCCTTGCTCACCGCTACGGCGGCTCCTGCCTGCTCTGCCTTGCTCACCGCTCCGGTGGTTTCTCACTGCTCTGCTTGCTCACCTCTCCGGCGGTACCTCTCTGCTCTGCCTTGCTCACCGCTCCAGCGGTTCCTCTCTGTTCTGCTTGTCTACCGCATCTGCGGTTCTGTTCCTGAATCTCAGTCTGTACTGGACCCTATCCAGCCTGTGCTCCAACCTGCTAGTACCTCCCCGTCTGCACGCCAGCCGTACTTGTCAGCACCCCCCTGTCTGCATACCAGCTGCGCCTGCCAGTATCCTCCTGTCTGCACTCCAGCCGTGCCTGCCAATACCCACCTGTCTGTGTGCCAGCCTAATCTGCCTGTTCCTGTATTCCCTGATGTGGGTCAACAGCCGTGTCCGGGGTCTGACCTGGAGTAGCACCTGGTCCCTCTGTTCGATTCCTCCCTGGTGCACGGCGTCGTTAGCCGTCGTGCGGCCTTGGTCGGATCGGGTTGATACTTAGTTACGCCCCTCCAGGCACTCTCCGGTTCATTGTACAGTGGAATCACTAAATCACGCACACGCCAGTCAGCCCAGGCGTGTGCATAACAGTCGGTCAAGCCATTCACACTAGGTGTCTGTGAAGAATAGTATTAGTAAATTACAGGCCTGCTATTTAAAATAGTGGTTCTCTGTCAGACGTATCACATATAACTGCATTCCAAAATCAGCCATTTATCGTGAACGTGGAAAATATTGTCCTCCAATAAAAATGGGCAAGGTGCATGGCAAGGGACGGGGAAGTGGACGTGATGGTGTTGGTGCATGCAGAGGCTGAGGCCAAGGACGTGGCCGTGAGCAAGCTGAAATTGTGCCACAACAAACACCCACATCTTGTCGCTCGACTTTCCTGTCCCAATTACTAGGGGACCGCTGAACACCACTATTGAACACAGAGCAGTGTCAAAAGGTTTTGGGTTGATAGAAGATAATGCTTCCAGTCACTTTGCCACCACCACCACCACACTGTCTTCCACACGGTCAAGTCTCAGTAGCCGTGAGTCTGGATCGCATTTTTCTCACCCTGATCCTCCTTCCTCCCACCATGACGAGTGCCCGGAGACAACTGATCCCACACTTGGACACTCAGAAAAGCTGTTCACTTTTCCATTTGTAGATTCGGGCCTCTCGCCCGGCCAGCATCAAGAGAGTCAAAAGGAGAACGCATGTAGCGATGCCCAAATATTGGAGCAGCCACGTTCACATGGAGGCGACGGTGGGAAAGTGCAATTACTGTCGCAAGAGGTGGATGATGATGACACAATTGCCAGAAATTCAGGAGGAGGACCAGGGTGCGGAAGTGGAAAACGAGGTGGTGGATGATATAGTAACTGACCCAACCTGGCATGGGGACATACAGAGCGAGGACAGCAGCACACAGGGGGAGGGAGGAGTAGCACCACAACAGGCAGGAAGAAGCAGTGTGGTGGCCGCAGACACAAGGCGTGAAAGCGTTCCTCGTAACGCCAATGCGACGGAAGTTGCCAGTACAACTGTTAGGTCTTCCCTAGTCTGGTTGTTTTTTAAAGACTCTGCAGATAACCACAAAAAGGCCATTTGCACCACCTGCCAGGCCAGCATCAGCAGGGGTAGAAAACTAGCAGCCTTACCACCACTAGCATGATCAGGCACATGGCAGCAAAGCACCCAACTAAGTGGGCCGAACCCCAGGCTCCAGCAACAGTGTCTGTGGGTGACAACACTGTTTGTTCCGCTGTTGTGCGTGCACGCTAATCCCATGTCCATGGCACATGCCAAGATGCCTCCTGCCCTAAACATGTCGTTGAACACTCTGAACTAGCACCATCAGCTAGCACGTCCACGTCCTTGTCCCAGCACAGTGTTCATTAGTCCCTACTTCAGTCCTTGGAACGCAAGGACAAATACGCAGCCAACGCCTCACAGGCCACACTACTAAATTCACACATTTCGCGAATGCTTGGGCTAGAAATGTTGCCTTTTAGGCTCGTGGAGATGGAAACTTTACGCAACCTGATGGTAGCGGCCATCCCTTGGTACTCAGTCCCCAACCACCACTATTTCTCCAGGTGTGACGTCCCCGCATTACACAAACACGTGTCCCACAACATTAGACGTGCCCTCAACAATGCAGTTACTGGGAAAGTCCGCCTAACCACGGACACAAGCGAACAAGTGCTTGTGGGCAGGGACTGTACATCTTGGTGACGGCACACTGGCACACTGGGTTAATATAGTGGAAGCCGGGACCCAGTCTGCCCTTGGGACTGAACACGTCCTCCCTACTCCGAGGATTGCGGGACCTGGGTCAATCAAGGTTGCCCCCATATTCTACAGCTCCTGCACCTCATCCTCCTCCTCTTCAGCCTCCTCTTTACCACATAACTCCTAAGCTGGAAGCACTGTAGCACTGCCTCGGCCAAGCGGCAACAGGCTGTGCTGAAGCTAATATACTTAGGTGACAAACCGCACAATGCTGAAAAGCTGTGGACAGCTCTGAAAGAGCAGGCAGATTTGTGGTTGACACCGCTGACTCTACAGCCAGGCATGGTCATGTGTGACTATGGCCAGAACCTGGTGGAGGCTCTGAGGTGAGGTGAGCTCACACACGTACCATGCCTGGCCCATGTGCTTAACCTGGTGGTTCAGCGGTTTCTCAAAACCTACTCAGATCTGTCGGATCTGCTTGTCAAAGTACGCCACCTGTGTGCCCATTTTAGAAAGTCAGTTACAGCTTCCGCCGCCTTTGCCGTGCTTCAGCAGCATTTGCAGCTTCCAGCTCACCGACTGATCTGCGATGTCCTCATGCATTGGAACTCTACATTGCAGATGTTGGGAAGGATTTGTGAGCAGAAGTGGGCAGTTGTTGACTACCAGCATCAACAAGGCCGTCGCTATTCAGGTCAGACTCCACACATAAAACCTCAGGAGTGGACATAGATGTCAGACATATGTACCATCCTGCAAAACATGGAGGACTCCACCAAGATGGTGAGTGGAGATGACACCATAATTCGCCTCACCATCCTGCTTCTCTGGCTTTTGAAATGCTCTCTGCTCACAATTAAAGAGGATGCATTGCAGGCGGAGCACGATTGAGATAGAGCAAGGAACCATACAGGGTGATTCCAAACAGCCCAGCCTCATCTCATCCCAACGTGGATTGGGTGACAATGAGGAAGAGGAAAAGAACAGGAGCTAGTTTCCTGCACTATAGACGGTACTACCTGCACAACTGTCATACCGTCTGTTCAGCGTGGATTGCCTGAGGACAGGGTGGAGTTGGAAGTGGAGGAGGATGAGGAGGATGAGGAGGAGAGCATGGTCAGTCATCCTCTTGGTGAGGACACGGAAGTCTTGCCACACATAGCTGAGTTTATGTTACGCTGCCTTTCCCGTGACCCACGCGTTGTTCAAATTTTGGGTGAGAGTCATTTTTGGTTGGTGACAATTCTAGACCCACACTCCAAGGAGACCTTTCTGTCTCTTATTCCCACACAGGACATGCCTAATAAAATGGGGTAATACGAGAAGGTCCTTGATGCGGAATTATTAAAAAAACTCCCATCTGAAAACGCTGGCGGTAGAGGTCACAGTTCGTTGGATAACCAATAAGTACAGGTGAGAGATTACACAAATGCAATCCAGCAGAGGCAGGGGAACACTGTCAAGGTTCTGGGAGTTGTCTCAGACCCACTCATCGTACAGGAGGGAAAAGTTTCAGAAAATGCTGACGGAGTACCTTGCCAACCATACCAACGTCCTCCATGATTCCTCTGTGCCTTACAATTATTGGGTATCCAAGCTGGACACATGGCATGAACTGGCTCTCTACGCCTTGAAGGTCCTGGCCTGTCCTGCCGCTAGCATTTTGTCAGAGTGGGTTTTTAGTGCCACTGGTGGAATTATAAAATATAGGCGCATCCGCCTGTCAACTGAAAATGCTGATAGGCTGACTCTTATAAAAATGAACAAGGGCTGTATTGGGCCAGAATTCTCAACAATACTGAATGATATCAGCGTCACATAAACTCAAATACAGTGTCTTTTTTTGGGAGGTCTAATTCTATTCCCATGCACCTCTGTCTTCACATCCAGACATGGGTATACACTTCCAGATTTTGTCTATTTGCTCTTGTCGTCTTCCTTCTCCGTATCCTTATCCTCCACCAACATATCAGCACCATATGTACCAGATCAACATATCCACATCTCTTGCAAGGGACATTGGAGTTCCTCCAAATTTTTGGCAGCCATTGCTTCACTGCATAGGCAAACAGTATGGGAGACCCACTTCCTAATAATGGGAACATTGTTTTCAGGAGGCCCTCCGACTTCTACGTCTCTTGCAAAGGGGCATTGGAGTTCCTAGAAATTTTTGGCAACCGTTGCTTCACTGCATAGGCAAACAGTATAGGAGACTCAATTACTAATAATGGGAACATTGTTTTCAGGAGGCCCTCCAACCTCTACATCTCTTGCAAGGGGTATTGGAGTTACTCCAAATTTTTGGCAGCCATTGCTCCTCTGCATAGGCAAACAGTATGGAAGACCCACTTCCTAATAATAGGAACATTGTATTCGGGAGGCCCTCCGACCTTTCATCCTTTTTAATAGGAACATGTCGTTACTGAAGCCCAGCTCTATGCGTCTTTAATTTGTTAGTGGGGTTTTTCCTAAATTTTGGCAGCCATTGGACTCACTGCATACTCTATAACTGTATAGCAGACCCTCTCCTTTTCTAATGGGAACATGTCGTACTTGTTACTGTGGCCCAGCTCTATGTGACTTTAAATTGTTAGTGGGGTTTTTCCTAAATTTTGGCAGCCGTTGGACTCATTGTATACTCTATAACTGTATAGCAGACCCTCTCCTTTCTAAAGGGAAAATGTCGTATTCATTTCTGTTGCCCAGCTCTATGTATCTTTAAATTGTTAGTTGGGTTTTTTCTAAATTTTGGCAGCCGTTGGACCCACTGCATACCCTAAAACTCTATAGCAGACGCTCTACTTTCTAATAGGAACATGTCATTACTGTGGCCCAGCTCTATGTGTCTTTAAATTGTTAGTATGGTTTTTCCTAAATTTTGGCAGCCGTTGCACTCACTGCATATTCTATAACTGAAAAGCAGACCCTCTCCTTTTCTAAAGGAAACATGTCGTACTCGTTACTGTGGCCCAGCTCTATGTGACTTTAAATTGTTAGTGGGGTTTTTCCTAAATTTTGGCAGCCGTTGCACTCACTGCATACCCTATAACTGAATAGCAGACCCTCTCCTTTCTAATAGGATCATGTCGTACTCGTTACTGTGGCCCAGCTCTACGTGTCTTTAAATTGTTAGTAGGGTTTTTCCTACATTTTGGCAGCCGTTGGACTTACTGCATACCCTATAACTGAATAGAAGACGCTTTAATTTCTAATGAGAACATGTCGTACTCGTTTCTGTGGCCAAGCTGTATGTGTCTTTAATTTTTTTTTGGCATTTTTACTAAATTTTAGCAGCTGTTGGACTCACTGAATACCCTATATCTGTATAGCAGACCCTCTCCTTTCTAATGGGAACATGTCGTTACTGTGGCCCAGCTCTATATGTCTATAAATTGTTAGAAGGGTTTTTCCTAAATTTTGGCAGCTGTTGGACTCAATGAATATTCTATAACTGAATAGCAGACCCTCTCCTTTCTAATGGGAACATGTCGTTACTGTGGTTCAGTTCCATGTGTCTTTAAATTGTTAGTAGGATTTTCCTAAATTTTGACAGCCGTTGGACTCACTGCATAACCTATAAATGAATAGCAGACCCTCTCCTTTCTAATGGGAACATTTCGTGCTCTTTACTGTGGCCCATCTCTATGTGTCTTTAAATTGTTAGTAGGGTTTTTCCTAAATTTTGGCAGCCGTTGGACTCATTGCATACCCTTTAACTGTATAGCAGACCCTCTCCTTTCTAATGGGAACAAGTCATTACTGTGGACCTGCTCTATGTGTCTTTAAATTGTTAGCAAGGTTTTTCCTAAATTTTGGCAGCCGTTGGACTCATTGCATACCATATAATTGTATAGCAGACCCTCTCCTTTGTAATGGGAACATGTCGTTACTGTGGCCCAGCTCTATGTGTCTTTAAATTGTTAGTGGGGTTTTTCCTAAATTTTGGCAGCCGTTGCACTCACTGCATACCCTATAACTGAACAGCAGACCCTTTCCTTTCTAATGGGAACATGTCATTACTGTGGTTCAGCTCTATGTGTCTTTAAATTGTTAGTAGGATTTTTCTAATTTTTGTCAGCAGTTGCACTCACTGCATACCATATTATTGAATAGCAGACCCTCTCCTTTCTAATTGGAACATGTTGTATTCGTTACTGTTGCCCAGCTGTATGTGTCTTTAAATTGTTAGTGGGGTTTTTCCTAAATTTTTGCAGCCATTGTGACGCGCCCCCAGGGTCATGGGGTACTCGGCAGCCGGGCCTAGGGATGCCGGTATGGGGAATATCACGGTGGCTGGCCAGGTCCGTGACCCAGGGCGGTCAATCAAAAAGGGGGAATTTATAGGGGATTTGGAAAGTTCGTTACGCCACCTGTGGATTGCGGCTAAAGGGTGCCGCTGCTGCGGAGCAGTCCTTTGGCACTGGTGTTACGGCAGCAGGGATGGTGTGGCTATCCACATGTAGAGCTAGCTCCAGGGCAGCGTAGGGGGTGAATGGTGGATGCTGGTGAGAGATGGCAGGACAGTCCCGGAGGAAAGCCGGACACTCACACGGGGTAAGCTTCAGTACCTTTACTGGTGATGGTGCAGGCACAGTCCAGGGTACTCCGGACGAAGGGCGCACTTTTGGACTCTCCCCAGTGAGCGGGTATAGGGCCTCCTGATCCATGGCTTTACTCGCTAAGCTTCTGACCTGCCTGGAGCTAGGCCAAGCTTGGTTACTGTCTCTTTCTCTTGCACCTGCTGACCTGGTGGTAGGGCCTTCTCTTGGAGATCACTCTCCCTGGTAGCTGGGGCCTCCGTGACTCCTAGCCCTGGTACTGTAGTCAGCGTTTGGTAAACCTGGGACCTGTAGTCCTCCAGGGGTTCCGGTGGTCCCTACTGGGTATAAAGGGTCCCTGTAGGCGTGGACCTGGTGTCCGGTGTATATTTAGGGGTAGCCTGGTATGCTCCTCTGCCCCCTCAACTCCTCTCTCCTCTCCTCTTCTCTCCTCTCACCTTCGGCCACACTCGGGGCCCTCACTAGGCTTCAGTGCGTGCTGTAGGCCTCAACTTGCCTCACACAGCAGCCTGCGTGCTGCTCTCTCACTGAGCACACTAAACTCTAAACTAGACTTCTAACTCACTGAGCTGCCTGGCTCCACCCTCCCTATATATATGGGCTCCCTCTGCTGGACTGAGGTGGTAGGGTGGAGGTGTGTGAATGTAGTGAGGGCCTCTTGTGGAGAAGTCCATCCATGCACCCTTCTGGGTTCTGTGGCACCAATGCGCAGCAGGGCGCCACAGTTGGACCCACTGCATACCCTATTACTGTATAGCGGACCCTCTACTTTCTAAGGGGAACATGTCGTTACTGTGGCGCAGCTCTATGTGTCTTTAAATTGTTAGTTTTTTTTTTTTTTTTAAATTTGGCAGTCGTTGCACTCACTGCATACCCTATAACTGAATTGTATACCCTTTCCTTTCTAATGGGAATATGTCATTACTGTGGTTCAGCTCTATGTGTCTTTAAATTGTTAGCAAGGTTTTTACTAAATTTTGGCAGTCATTGCACTCACTGCATACCCTATAACTGTATAACAGACCCTCTCATTTCTAATGGGAACAAGTCGTATTCGTTACTGTGGCCCAGCTCTATGTGTCTTTAAATTTCTAGTAGCGTTTTTCCTAAATTTTGGCAGCTGTTGGACTCACTGCATACCCTATAACTGTATAGCAGACCCTCTGCTTTCTAATGGGAACATGTCATTAATGTGGCCCAGGTCTATGTGTCTTTAAAATGTTAGTGGGGTTTTTCCTAAATTTTGGCAGCCGTTGTATTCACCGCATAGCCTATAACTGAATAGCAGACCCTTTTCTTTCTAATGGGAACATCTCATTACTGTGGTTCAGCTCTATGTGTCTTTAAATTGTTAGTAGAGTTTTCCTAAATTTTGACAGCCGTTGGACCCACCGCATACCCTATAACTGAATAGCAGATCCTTTCCTTTCTAATGGGAACATGTCATTACTGTAGTTCAGCTCTATGTGTCTTTAAATTGTTAGTAGAGTTTTCCTAAATTTTGACAGCCGTTGGACTCACGGCATACCCTATAAATGAATAGCAGACCCTTTCCTTTCTAATGGGAACATGTCATTACTGTGGTTAAGCTCTATGTGTCTTTAAATTGTTAGCAAGGTTTTTCCTAAATTTTGACAGCCGTTGCACTCACTACATACCCTATAATTGAATAGCAGACCCTCTGCTTTCTAATAG
The DNA here is from genome assembly GCF_046119375.1 of Phyllobates terribilis. Lineage (NCBI taxonomy): Eukaryota > Metazoa > Chordata > Amphibia > Anura > Dendrobatidae > Phyllobates > Phyllobates terribilis. Next base: position 21,129,200 of record NW_027362769.1, read on the forward strand.
GAACATGTTATACTCGTTACTTTGGCCCAGCTCTATGTGTATTTAAATTGTTAGTGGGGTTTTTCCTAAATTTTGGCAGCCGTTGGACTCACTGCATACCCTATAACTGAATAGAAGACGCTTTCCTTTCTAATGGGATCATGTAGTACTCTTTTCTGTGGCCCAGCTCTATGTGTCTTTAAATTGTTAGTGGGGTGTTTACTAAATTTTGGCAGCTGTTGGACTCACTGCATACCCTATATCTGTAAAGCAGACCCTCTCCTTTCTAATGGGAACATGTCGTTACTGTGGCCCAGCTCTATGTGTCTTTAAATTGTTAGTAGGGCTTTTCCTAAATTTTGGCAGCTGCTGGACTCACTGCATACCCTATAACTGTATAGCAGACCCTCTCCTTTGTAATGGGAACGTGTCGTTACTGTGGCCCAGCTCTATGTGTCTTTAAATAGTTAGTAGGGTTTTTCCTAAATTTTGGCAGCCATTGCACTCACTGCATACCCTATAACTGAACAGTAGACCCTTACCTTTCTAATGGAAACATGTCATTACTGTGGCCCAGCTCTATGTGTCTTTAAATTGTTCGTAGGGTTTTTCCTAACTTTTGGCAGCCGTTGGACTCACTGCATACCCTATAACTGAATATTAGACCCTCTCCTTTCTAATGGGAACATGTCATTACTGTGGCCTGGCTCTATATGTCTTTAAATTGATAGTAACATTTTAACTACATTTTGGCAGCCGTTGCACTCACTGCATGCCCTATAACTAAATAGCAGACTATCGCCTTTCTAATGGGAACATGTCATTACTGTGGAAAAGCTCTATGTGTCTTTAAATTGTTAGTAGAGTTTTTCCTAAATTTTGGTAGCCGTTGGACTCATTGCATACCCTATAACTGTATAGCAGACCCTCTCCTTTCTAACGGGAACATGTCATTAATGTGGCCCAACTCTATGTGTCTTTAAATTGATAGTGGGGTTTTACCTAAATTTTGGCAGCCGTTGGACTCACTGTATACCCTTTAACTGAATAGCCGACCCTCTGCTTTCTTATGGAAACATGTCGTACTCGTTACTGTGGCCCAGCTGCATGTGTCTTTAAATTGTTTTTAGTAAATTTTGGCAGCCGTTGCACTCACCGCATACCCTATAACTGAATAGCAGACTCTTTCCTTTCTAATGGGAACATGTCATTACTGTGGTTCAGCTCTATGTGTTGTAATGCACGCGCCCGGACTGACTGGCGTGTGCGTGTATATGTAGTGATTCCACTGGACCGTACCTTAGAGTGAATGCCTGGAGGGGCGTAACTAAGTATCCACCCGATCCGACCAAGGTCGCACGACTGCATATGACTCGCCCCCTGGGCCGTGGGGCACTCGGATCCGGGCAATAGGGGGAACGATGGGAGTAGTAGTGGCAACCCGGTTCCGTGGCTCAGGGTGGTCAGGCCAGTGGTAGTCCGTTATGTGCTGATGTTTATGTCCGACTACGCCACCCATGGATTTGCGGTCATTAGGAACCGCCGCTGCAAGGCAGACCGCTGGGGCTGATGATATATGCAACTGGGATGGTGTGACTCCCCACGGGAAGAGTGCGGCCCCAGGGCAGTGTGGTGGATGGTGGGAGTGATGGTAGTGAGAGTCCCGGTGCCGATAGTGCTGGAGGAGCAAGGAGCACACAGACAACAAGTTGCAGTCCAGGGTCTTTACTAAAACAGGTAAACTGACCCATAAACAGTCCCAGCTAGGAGGGGACCTGGGTGTCTGAGAGCAACGGGGAAATTGGCCCTGGTCAGGGTGAGGGTGTAGGCCTACCGTGCTTTCTGCGCTCCTTCTGGCTATCTCCTCATTATAGGGTAACAGCCCACGTTTCCGAGCTTTCCGTGTATTCTCGCCTGTATGGCCTGCGACGTGGGTTCCTTTCTGCTCCCAGCCTTGTACGGCTTTACTGGTCCCTTCGGTTGTGGCAGGGCCTCCAGGCTTCTTTGGCCAAGGAATATACAGTCCCTTGCGGACTGGTTATCTGCTGGAGAATGTAGAATCCTCCCAGCCTCAGACACCAAAGTCTGGTAAAGTCAGTCTCTTATCTGCCAAGACAGGCTCTCTTCGCCTCTTGTCTCTGGCTTGTGGCTCTCCTCCTGCCACACTTCCTCTTAGGTGCAGTGCAACTGTCTGTCCCTGCTCTGCTCTGGGACAAGTCTCAGTGCTGAGACAGGCCATCAAGTTCTCCCTAACCCTGCCCCCAGTACCAGCTTTTATAGGGGCAGCCTGCTCCCCCTACTGGCCTGAGACAGGAGGTACTGCATGCTAATGTTCCCCTGACTAGAGAACCTCCCCCTTGCTCTCAGACACAGCTTTATTTACACTTGTGGCATCCAGGCCAGGGTGACACACATACGACACCAGTGCACTAAGGAGGAACCGAGCAGAGGGACCAGGTGCTACTCCAGGTCAGACCCCAGACACGGCTGTTGACCCACACCGGGGAATACAGGAACAGGCAGGTTAGGCTGGCACACAGACGGGTGGATGCTGGCAAGCACGACTGGTATGCTAACAGTGAGGTACTGACAGGTACGGCCGGTATGCAGGCAGGTGGATGCTGGTAAGCACGACTGGTATGCAGGCAGGGAGTTACTGGCAGGTATGACAGGTTGGAGCACAGAGTGGATAGGTTCCTGTACAGACTGGGACTCAGGAACAGAACCGCAGATGCGGTGGACAAACACAGCAGAGTGAGGCCGCCCGGAGCGGTGAGCAAGAGCAGAGTGAGAAGAGAAAGCCTGGAGCGGTGAGCGAGAGTAGAGCAGGATGAGGCCGCCTGGAGCTGTGAGCAAGAGTGGAGCAGGACGAGGCCGCCTGGAGCGGTGAGCAAGAGTGGAGCAGGATGAGACTGCCGGAGCAGTGAGCAAAGGGTCAGAGCAGAGCGAGACTGCCGGAGCAGTGATCAAAGAGTCAGAGCAGAGCGAGACTGCCGGAGCAGTGAGCAAAGAGTCAGAGCAGAGCAAGACTTCCGAAGCAGTGAGCAAAGGGTCAGAGCAGAGCGAGACTGCCGGAGCAGTGAGCAAAGGGGCAGAGCAGAGCGAGACTGCCGGAGCAGTGAGCAAAGGGTCAGAGCAAAGCGAGACTGCCGGAGCAGTGAGCAAAGGGTCAGAGCAGAGCGAGACTGCCAGAGCAGTGAGCAAAGGGTCAGAGCAGAGCGAGACTGCCAGAGCAGTGAGCAAAGGGGCAGAGCAGAGCGAGACTGCCGGAGCAGTGAGCAAAGGGGCAGAGCAGAGCGAGACTTCCGGAGCAGTGAGCAAAGGGTCAGAGCAGAGCGAGACTGCTGGAGCAGTGAGCAAAGGGTCAGAGCAGAGCGAGACTGCCGGAGCAGTGAGCAAAGGGTCAGAGCTGAGCAAGACTGCCGGAGCAGTGAGCAAAGGGTCAGAGCAGAGCGAGACTGCCGGAGCAGTGAGCAAAGGGTCAGAGCAGAGTGAGACTGCCGGAGCAGTGAGCAAAGGGTCAGAGCAAAGCGAGACTGCTGGAGCAGTGAGCAAAGGGTCAGAGCAGAGCGAGACTGCCAGAGCAGTGAGCAAAGGGTCAGAGCAGAGCGAGACTGCCAGAGCAGTGAGCAAAGGGGCAGAGCAGAGCGAGACTGCCGGAGCAGTGAGCAAAGGGGCAGAGCAGAGCGAGACTTCCGGAGCAGTGAGCAAAGAGTCAGAGCAGAGCGAGACTGCTGGAGCAGTGAGCAAAGGGTCAGAGCAGAGCGAGACTGCCGGAGCAGTGAGCAAAGGGTCAGAGCTGAGCAAGACTGCCGGAGCAGTGAGCAAAGGGTCAGAGCAGAGCGAGACTGCCGGAGCAGTGAGCAAAGGGTCAGAGCAGAGTGAGACTGCCGGAGCAGTGAGCAAAGCAGAGCAGGCAAGGACCGCCGGAGCGGTGAGCAAGGCAGAGCAGGCAAGAACCGCCGGAGAGGTGAGCAAGGCAGAGCAGGCAAGAACCACCGGAGCGGTGAGCAAGGCAGAGCAAGCAAGAACCACCAGAGCTGAACAAGGCAGAGCAGGCAGAAACCGCCGGAGCGGCGAGCAAGGCAGGGCAGAGGGGACAGGGCTCTGTTCACACGGAACAGACAGGAAGGGAAAGGCAGAACCAGATACCCGCAGGGTACTTGCAGTGAAGTAGCGAGTGGACCACAAGCTCACAAACGGAAGTACAGTGACAACGAGTAGGAGTTAGGTACGAGTTCAGACTCTGCAGAAAAAGGGAAGATATGGGCGTAGAGAGAAACGGGAAACAGGCTGGAAGATGGTTAGGGCAGGAACAGACACTGGGAAAAGACACAGACAACAGATCTAGGTATGCGGCCCCTAGAGGGCGGAATGGACAGGCTAAGAGCGTGTTCACACGGGCCTGGAAATACAGCCTCCAGGAAAGGCAGAAAGACAGCTGGCTAGAGTGGACAGACAGGACACAGTTCAGACACGGGAACTGATACCGCAAGGCAGGAAACATAGACAGGACCTGGCACATCAGTGACAAGAAGCCAACTGACAGAACAAGATGCTCAGGCTAGGATTCCAAGGAGGAGCTGGTTTAAATACCAGGTGACAGACAGCAATAGGCTGAGGACGCATTAGGGGTGTGTCTGCAGCAGCTACAAGAAACAGGAAGTTCAGCGAGCGTCGCCCTAAGCAGCCAGAGCAGAGCAAAGCAGACAGTATGGAAAGAAGCCAGAGTGGCAGTCTGGACTGGAAATCAAGTGCGCGCTCTTGCACAGTGGGAGATGGACCACTATGCAAGGAGGCTGCCAGGTATGTTACAGTACCCCCCCCTACGCCCCTCTTCTTCAGGCCTGCCAGAATCTTCCGCAGGGAATTTGAGGGCCAATCCTTCTCTTCAAGGAGATTACTTCTACTGTCCACAGGAAGAGACAAAACTGGTCTCATCTGGGTAGCTAGGATGCTACCTCCTATCCAGCCATCCTCAGCACCAGACGAAATGGGTGAAGTACCAGGAACAGCACACAAGGAAGTCTCTCTCCACCTATTATCAGGTAGCACCCTAGAGGGTTCAGGAGACAACTGGAAGTCCTCCGCCGGGTTGAAGGGGTGCAGAGACTCGGGGGTAGCCTCTGCTTCGGGGTACATCTTGTCAAGCTCACAGGATGAAATGGGCGAGGTATCAGGTACAAGGTGTAGAAACGTCACTGTCCCTTTGTTATCTGGTGGTACCCCGGCGGATTCAGGAAACAACTGGAGGTCCTCAGCCTGGTCGGAGGGGTGTAGAGACTCAGGGTTAACCTCTGCTTCGGAGTACACTAGGTCGGACTCATTGGACGAAGCGGGCAAGGTATCAGGTGCAGAGAATAGGAAAGTCTCTGTCCATTCGCTACCAGGTAGCACCCCGAAGGGTTCAGGAGACAACTGGAGTTCCTCCGCCTGGTCGGAGGGGTGTAGAGACTCGGGGGTAACCTCTGCTTCGGAGTACACTAGGTCGGACTCACTGAACGAAGCGGGTGAGGTATCAGGTACCGGGTGTAGGGAAGTCTCTCTCCATTTGTCATCAAGTGGTATCCTGGAGGATTCAGGAGGCAACAGGGGGTCCTCCTGTGTGGATTCTGGGTGGGCAGCAGTCTCTTCGGGCGTGAGAACTGGTGCGCTACCCACGCACATTACCCGTCAGGGCTGCTCTGGGATACTGGGAAGTGAAGCTTCAGCAGGGACTTCAAGGTTGGTGTCAGGAGGTCTTTGGGAGGACAGACCCTGGCGTGACAGCTTGCCTCTATGCCTAGCATGTCTGGACTGCCTCTTGAGGTTGGAAGAAGTATTCCGGAGAGCGTAGTCATCCTGTGTGGATTCTGGGTGGGCAGTAGTCTCTTCGGGCAGGAGGACTAGTGCGCTACCCACACACATTACCCATCGGGGCTGCTCCGGGATATTGGGAAGTGAAGCTTCAGCAAGGGTTTCCGGGTTAGGGACATCAAGGACCATTAGAAAGGCCACCAGGAAGGCCTGTAGGTACAGGACGATAGGATCCTGTGCGTCCCATAGTTGGGTGATCCATTTCAAGGCATCACCCGCTAGGTAAGACATCATGAATTCCACCTTAACCCGATCGGTGGGAAAATAAAGAGGGTAGAACTTGAAGTGTAGCATGCATTGCTCCACAAATGCACGACTCTGTCTTGGATCCCCATAGTACCGTGGCGGATCCGCAGGAACGGGTGCAGAAAGCTCCATCTGGACGGGTGCGTAATTCGCCTGGAACTCAGCTAGTAGCAAAAAAAAAAATTTCTTCTAGATGCACGTATTCGCTGGAAAACGTCTCAAAGAGCGAAGGCCTTGGGGCTCAACGGGAACCATGGCCTGAGCATGCTGTAATGCACGCGCCCGGACTGACTGGCATGTGCGTGCATATGTAGTGTTTCCACTGGACCGTACTGGAGAGTGAATGCCTGGAGGGGTATAACTAAGTATCCACCTAATCCGACCAAGGTCGCACGATGGCATACGACGCCAGTGCACCAAGGAGGAACCAAGCAGAGGGACCAGGTGCTACTCCAGGTCAGACCCCGGACACGGCTGTTGACCCACACCGGGGAATACAGGAACAGGCAGGTTAGGCTGGCACACAGACGGGTGGATGCTGGCAAGCACGACTGGTATGCAAACAGGGAGGTACTGACAGGTACGGCCGGTATGCAGGCAGGTGGATGCTGGAAAGCACGACTGGTATGCAGGCAGGGAGGTACTGGCAGGTATGACAGGTTGGAGCACAGAGTGGATAGGTCCCAGTACAGACTGAGACTCAGGAACAGAACCGCAGATGCGGTGGACAAACACAGCAGAGTGAGGCCGCCCAGAGCGGCGAGCAAGAGCAGAGCGAGACGAGACCGCCTGGAGCGGTGAGCGAGAGTAGAGCAGGACGTGGCTGCCTGAAGCGGTGAGCAAGATTGGAGCAGGACGAGGCCGTCTGGAGCGTTGAGCAAGAGTTTAGCAGGACGAGACTGCCGGAGCAGTGAGCAAAGGGTCAGAGCAGAGCGAGACTGCCGGAGCAGTGAGCAAAGAGTCAGAGCAGAGCGAGACTGCCAGAGCAGTGAGCAAAGAGTCAGAGCAGAGCCAGACTTCCGGAGCACTGAGCAAAGGGTCAGAGCAGAGCGAGACTGCCGGAGCAGTGAGCAAAGCAGAGCAGGCAAGAACCGCCGGAGCGGTGAACAAGGCAGAGCAGGCAAGAACCGGCGGAGCGGTGAGCAAGGCAGAGCAGGCAAGAACCGGCGGAGCGGTGAGCAAGGCAGAGCAGGCAAGAACCGGCGGAGCGGTAAACAAGGCAGAGCAGGCAGAAACCGCCGGAGCGGCGAGCAAAGCAGGGCAGAGGGGACAGGGCTCTGTTCACACAGAACAGAAAGGAAGGGAAAGGCAGAACCAGATACCCACAGGGTACTTGCAGTGAAGTAGCGAGTGGACCACAAACTCACAAATGGAAGTACATTGACAACGAGCAGTAGTTAGGTACGAGTTCAGACTCTGCAGAAAAAGGGAAGATATGGGCGTAGAGAGAAACGGGAAACAGGCTGGAAGATGGTTAGGGCAGGAACAGACACTGGGAAAAGACACAGACAACAGATCTAGGTATGCGGCCCCTAGAGGGCGGAAGGAACAGGCTAAGAGCATGTTCACACAGGCCTGGAAATACAGCCTCCAGGAAAGCCAGAAAGACAGCTGGCTAGAGTACACAGACAGGACACAGTTCAGACACGGGAACTGATACCGCAAGGCAGGAAACATAGACAGGACCTGGCACATCAGTGACAAGAAGCCAATTGACAGAACAAGATGCTCAGGCATGGATTCCAAGGAGGAGCTGGTTTAAATACCAGGTGACAGGCAGCAATAGGCTGAGGACGCATTAGGGGTGTGTCTGCAGCAGCTACAAGAAACAGGAAGTTCGGCGGGCGTCGCCCTAAGCAGCCAGAGCAGAGCAAAGCAGACAGTATGGAAAGAAGCCAGAGTGGCAGTCTGGACTGAAAATCATGTGCGCGCTCTTGCACAGTGGGAGATGGACCACTATGCAAGGATGCCACCAGGTATGTTACATGTGTCTTTAAATTGTTAGTGGGGTTTTTCCTAAATTTTGGCAGCCGTTGGACTCACTGAATACCCTATAACTGAATAGAAGACACTTTCATTTCTAATGGGAACATGTCGTTCTCGTTTCTGTGACCCAGCTGTATGTGTCTTTAAACTGTTAGTAGGGTTTTTCCTAAATTTTGGCAGCTGCTGGACTCACTGCATACCCTATAACTGTATAGCAGACCCTCTCCTTTGTAATGGGAACATGTCGTTACTGTGGCCCAGCTCTATGTGTCTTTAAATTGTTAGTAGGGTTTTTCCTAAATTTTGGCAGCCGTTGCACTCACTGCATTGCCTATAACTGAACAGTAGACCCTCGCCTTTCTAATGGGAACATGTCATTACTGTGGCAAAGCCCTATGTGTCTTTAAATTGTTAGTAGGGTTTTTCCTAACTTTTGGCAGCCGTTGCACTCACTGTGTACCCTATAACTGAATATTCGACCCTCGCCTTTCTATTGGGAACATGTGATTACTGTGGTAAAGCTCTATGTGTCTTTAAATTGTTAGTAGAGTTTTTCCAAAATTTTGGCAGCCGTTGGACTCATTGCATACCCTATAACTATATAGCAGACCCTCTCCTTTCCAATTGGAACATGTCATTAATGTGGCCCAACTCTATGTGTCTTTAAATTGATAGTGGGGTTTTTCCTAAATTTTGGCAGCCGTTGGACTCACTGCATACCCTATAACTGAAAAGCAGACCCTTTCCTTTCTAATGGGAACATGTCATTACTGTGGTTCAGCTCTATGGGTCTTTAAATTATTAGCAGGGTTTTCCTAAATTTTGACAGCCGTTGGACTCACTGAATACCCTATAACTGAATTGCAGACCCTTTCCTTTCTAATGGGAACATGCCATTTCTGTGGTTCAGCTCTTTGTGTCATTAAATTGTTAGTGGGGTTTTTCCTAAATTTTGGCAGCCGTTGCACTCACTGCATACCCTATAACTGGATAGAAGACACTTTCATTTCTAATGGGAACATGTCGTACTCGTTCTGTGTCCCAGCTGTATGTGTCTTTAAATTGTTAGCGGGGTTTTTCCTAAATTTTGGCAGCTGCTGGACTCACTGCATACCCTATAACTGTATAGCAGACCCTCTCCTTTGTAATGTGAACATGTCGTTACTGTGGCCCAGCTCTATGTGTCTTTAAATTGTTAGTAGGGTTTTTCCTAACTTTTGGCAGCCGTTGCACTCACTGCATACCCTATAACTGAATATTAGACCCTCGCCTTTCTATTGGGAACATGTGATTACTGTGGTAAAGCTCTATGTGTCTTTAAATGGTTAGTAGAGTTTTTCCAAAATTTTGGCATCCGTTGGACTCATTGCATACCCTATAACTGTATAGCAGACCCTCTACTTTCTAATTGGAACATGCCGTTAATGTGGCCCAACTCTATGTGTCTTTAAATTGATAGAGGGGTTTTTCCTAAATTTTGGCGGCCGTTGGACTCACTGAATACCCTAAAACTGAATTGCAGACCCTTTTCTTTCTAATGGGAACATGTCATTTCTGTGGTTCAGCTCTATGTGTCTTTAAATTGTTAGTAGGGTTTTTCCTAACTTTTGGCAGCCGTTGCACTCACTGCATACCCTATAACTGAATATTAGACCCTCGCCTTTCTATTGGGAACATGTGATTACTGTGGTAAAGCTCTATGTGTCTTTAAATGGTTAGTAGAGTTTTTCCAAAATTTTGGCATCCGTTGGACTCATTGCATACCCTATAACTGTATAGCAGACCCTCTACTTTCTAATTGGAACATGCCGTTAATGTGGCCCAACTCTATGTGTCTTTAAATTGTTAGTGGGGTTTTTCCTAAATTTTGGCAGCCGTTGCACTCACTGCATACCCTATAATTGAAAAGCAGACCCTCTCCTTTCTAATAGGAACATGTTATACTCGTTACTTTGGCCCAGCTGTATGTGTCTTTAAATTGTTAGTAGGGTTTTTCCTAACTTTTGGCAGCCGTTGGACTCACTGCATACCCTATAACTGAATAGAAGACGCTTTCATTTCTAATGGGAACATGTCGTACTCGTTCTGTGGCCCAGCTGTATGTGTCTTTAAATTGTTAGTGGGGTTTTTACTAAATTTTTGCAGCTGCTGGACTCACTGCATACCCTATAACTGTATAGCAGACCCTCTCCTTTCTAATGGGAACGTGTCATTACTGTGGCAAAGCTCTGTGGGTCTTTAAATTGTTAATAGGATTTTTCCTAAACTTTGGCAACCGTTGGACTCACTGTATACCCTGTAAGGCAGCGCTAGTCATCATACTGGGGGATACTCGCTGCACCGGGTAAATTAAGCACACGTGCAATGTCCTTCCAGTATTTTCTCAATACAGCAGTTTATTAAGTTATCATAAACCGCTGTTCACACACATAATGTCCATCTTAGTTTGTCACCGGCATGTTTACACACTTAACATCTGGGAGTCTCTCAAATAGCAGACAGGCCCATTTGACCCAGGACACAGCCTTCAGCAAGGTAATACTATAGCAATGTCCATAACACAGTCCATGTAACAAAGTGTATTACCTTTGCCGGGTTTAGTTGCTGCAGTCCTTTTAATCCGCCACCACTGTGGCTTTGTGGCTTCCCAGGTGGGGGTCTCCAGCCGTCGTCCCGTCTAAGGCTACTGGGATGTTTCACTCACACACATCCAGTCTGCGCCTTTCCGGACTCTTCACCAAGCCTCTGCCTTCCAAGGCCACTAGCATCCACACAGGATCCAGTCTCGACCTTTCAGGTACCAGGCTTTACGCCAAAGCCGCTGCCTTCCAAGGCCACTGGTATCTACACAAGATCCAGCCTCGACCTTTCAGGATGCCAGGCTTCACTCGGCCTCACTAGGCCTCACACGGTCGGTGTCCCACACACACGGGACCAGGCCTCATCTCTCTCTCGGAACACACCTGTCTCCCATCAAGCAGGGTTTATATATGCATCCCGTGCACACACACACACACACACATACTGACAGGACCTTAACTGTGTGCATAAGGACCTGTGTGATGTCACGGTCATGTGACCAGTCAGTTGAAGGTACATGGTCAGGTAAAACACATCCTGGACCATTTACAGTAATGCTAGCAAGCTGCTGCATTACATATTCCCCTCCTCTGTTCAAACTTGTGGGGTTGAACACATAATATACACAATAACATTATAACCCCCAGCTCACATAGAGACCATGTACTTTACAATTGTGCTACTCAGCCCCTGGAACCTTAGTCAACAACATTAGCCCATTCCTTAGGGACCTACCATTTGTCACTGTCACTGACTTCGTCAGGTCACCTTTCCGGGTCGTAACCTTGTCAGGTCTTCCCCGCTCCCAGCGGTCAGTCATAATCTTGTCAGACCTCCCCCGCTCCCAGCGGTCAGTCGTAACCTTGTCAGGTCTCCCCTGCTCCCAGCGGTCAGTCATACAGCGGTGTGACTCAAATGCCCTGGTATCTAAGGTCCGGTTTGACTCCGTACTGTCCCATCCACTATGGGGTCGTTTGTATGGGCTGCTCAAACCTGAGTTACTGGAGGTCTCACTACCTCTAAACCCACGCCCACTACTCTCAGGATATCTTGAAAGGTCCCTAACTCCAGCTGTAGCTGTTCTGTTATTTAGGGGGCCCTTTCTCTGTCGGGTCTCACTATTTCTAGACGTCTTCCATCTTCTGCTGCTCAGATGATGCTGGCTATCTACTCGCAGTCTAGCGAGATTCAATTGTTCTACCTCCTGCAGGTAGATCACTCGTTACTCAATCAGCATGTGTATATATTCCAGGCTTTCTTCTGTTCCTACAACGGAGAATAATACCATGCCGTCTTCGTCTGGTATCCAGTCCTGACGATCACGTGGACTGCTTACTTTCACCACACCAGACTTCTTGACCATCATCTGCATGGCTCGACCATTTCTCCCAACGAGCTTCCTCACCAGAACATGAGGCACCCGGATGACCTCTTCACGCATACTATGAGCTTTCCTCAACAACTCCAGTTGTCTAACGGCTTGCTCCGTCTTCAACCGGAGAAACCGCTTTGTGCGAATACATCGCCAGTGCATGTCACTTAGGATAGCCACCCTCTTCACTGTGACTTCGGTCGTGGACAGGACCACCAGCTGTTTAGCTTCTGAGGTCAAGTACACCTTACAGGCTCCCACAGCCTTCTTAAACTCTTCATGCACGGACTCACATGTGCATTCTTCCCTCAAATCCTCGGGTACATCTACGAGGCATTTGTACCAAGACGTTTCGGTCTCACCAGTGGTTTCCAGACGATCAATCAGCTCAGGGTTCAGGGACAACTGACTTTCAGCTTCTTCCCCCTGTATGCTTACCCTGAGCTGACTCACAGCTACAAATTCACGAATTTTCATCTTGACCACTTCCACTTCATATTTATCTTCTGTTATCATGCTCTTAGCTCTCCTCAGGTCCACCTTCTCATGGTATAAGGGAGTGAGTGCAACGTGTTCGCCCTTTTCCTTCTCCAAGAAGGCCTCGTTCACTGAGTGATACTTTGTCAGGCGGCTTTTGAGCCCGGAAACTTCTTCCTCTAGCTCCGCCACTCGCCTCATCCTCCTCTAGTTTTTCCTTCACCTTGAGGAGATCCTCATAATCTCTCTTACTCTGTTGCAGTTCCCTACTGCGTTCACCACACTCCTTCTTGGAGTCACACAGCTCCTGGTTGAGCTGCTTGCGCAGTCGTTCTAGGATTTGTTCACGTCCAGAAAAACCATCCTGCCGCGCCTCCTTCTCAAGCTTCAACTGCAAAACCTCTCCCTTGATTTTGCGGCGGTCCTCCTTAATTGCGTAGAACATTTCCTTCCAATGGTTAATTTCCGCGTTGCTTCCCTCCACGTCTCGCTGCCAGTTCCTCATAACCTGGTATATTTTCTGCTGTTTAGACTCCAGGCTCAGCTGGTCTGCGGACACGTTCCCCTGGTTTTCCCTTATCTGCTGCACGTCACTCTGACACTGTTGCCTGATAGGCTCCAGTTCTTGGTCATGACTGGCCACCTTCTCTATCAGGGCTGTCAGATCCTGATCCGTCAGTCTCAGTACCATACCGGAGGTTGCTACTGGCAACGTCACCTCCTCTTCTACCTCTAAAGGAGGACTCACACTTGAAGCAAAGGCACACAGTACTACATTCTCTTTATTTTCATTTTCAGCGAGGACTACAGGAGCAACCTTTTTGTGGCCCTTGCGCCGTCGACGACGAGAGGGGGACTCTCTCCCCTTGTCTAGCCCCTCCTGACCGAACTCACTTTTTACTTTAATAGTGTCACAGTCAGCTACGGGGTCTGTGTCACTCCCCATGGTGTTGTGGACTAACAGGTCACCTCCCACTTTGACGTCACCCCCTTCTACTGGAGTTACCCCGTTATCAACGGTCACATTGTCATTTTTAGGAGGTACCAACCCACAACCAGTAACAATTTCCAGTTTTCTGCAGTCCACACTCTTGTGAAAATCCGCCCCTTTTTTTTACTCCACCCCCTTTTTAACAACCACACCGGCAGGGTAATTTTTACACAAAAAATCAGCAGTAGTCTTAGGACTCAGTTCACAACATCTCTTACCACCTCCCTGGGCACTCTGGGACAACACTGGCGCCCCCAGAGAGTCCATAGAATGGTCCACTGCCGCCATTCCATATGGTGCCCACAGCTCCTGCGGTTCCTGCACCATGTCCAGTAAAAGTTTCCCAAATACCTGCTCCGGTCCCAACCGGCCCTTCAACCGCTCAATAGCTCCAGACAGATCTGCTGCTTTGGTCACAGCCATCGCGGTACGTTGTTCACACTAGAACTTCACCGCTCTCCCGGAAAAAATATTCGTGGCCCCACAGAGCCACCGCAAACCAGGTTTGAGTGCGACGATAATCTTCGGAACCCCGCCGAGTTGCCGCAAGATGCTTTAAACTTCGTGAGCCCCGCCAAGCCACAGCAAACCAGGTTTGAGTGCGACGCCAATCTTCGCAACCCCGCCGAGTTGCCGCAAGATGCTTTATCCACACTCGTCGTCCTGTGCCGTTGATGCTAGCAACCGGGCTGTCGTTGCCCGCATCCTCGAACCAAATGTAAGGCAGCGCTAGTCATCATACTGGGGGATACTCGCTGCACCGGGTAAATTAAGCACACGTGCAATGTCCTTCTGGTATTTTCTCAATACAGCAGTTTATTAACTTATCATAAACCATTGTTCTCACACATAATGTCCATCTTAGTTTGTCACCGGCATGTTTACACACTTAACATCCGGGAGTCTCTCAAATAGCAGACAGGCCCAATTAGCCCAGGATACAGCCTTCAGCAAGGTAATACTATAGCAATGTCCATAACACAGTCCATGTAACAAAGTGTATTACCTTTGCCGGGTTCAGTTGCTGCAGTCCTTTTAATCCGCCACCACTGTGGCTTTGTGGCTTCCCAGGTGGGGGTCTCCAGCCGTCGTCCCGTCTAAGGCTACTGGGATGTTTCACTCACACACATCCAGTCTGCGCCTTTCCGGACTCTTCACCAAGCCTCTGCCTTCCAAGGCCACTAGCATTCACACAGGATCCAGTCTCGACCTTTCAGGTACCAGGCTTTACTCCAAAGCCGCTGCCTTCCAAGGCCACTGGTATCTACACAAGATCCAGCCTCGACCTTTCAGGCTGCCAGGCTTCACTCGGCCTCACTAGGCCTCACACGGTCGGTGTCCCACACACACGGGACCAGGCCTCATGCCTCTCTCACGTAACACACCTGTCTCCCATCAAGCAGGGTTTATATATGCATCCCGTGCACACACACACATACTGACAGGACCTTAACTGTGTGCATAAGGACCTGTGTGATGTCGCGGTCATGTGACCAGTCAGTTAAAGGGGAAGGTACATGGTCAGGTAAAATACATCCTGGACCATTTACAGTAATGCTAGCAAGCTGCTGCATTACAACCCTATAACTGAATAGCAGACGCTTTCCTTTCTAATGGGAACATGTCGTGCTCGTTTCTGTTGCCCAGCTGTATGTGTCTTTAAATTGTTAGTGGGGTTTTTCCTAAATTTTGGCAGCTGCTGGACTCACTGCATACCCTATAACTGTATAGCAGACCCTCTCCTCTGTAATGGGAACATGTCGCTACTGTGGCCCAGCTCTATGTGTCTTTAAATTGTTAGTAGGGTTTTTCCTAAATTTTGGCAGCCGTTGGACTCACTGCATACCCTATAACTGAATAGCAGACCCTCTCCTTTCTAATGGGAACATGTCATTACTGTGGCTCAGCTCTATATGTCTTTAAACTGTTAGTAAGATTTTTCCTAAATTTCGACAGCCGTTGCACTCACTGCATACCCTATAACTTTATAGCAGACCCTCTCCTTTCTAATGGCAACAGGTCGTAGTCGTTACTGTGGCCCAGTTGTATGTGTCTTTAAATTGTTAATGGGGTTTCTCCAAATTTTCGCAGCCCTTGCAGTCACAGCATGGGCATTACCACTTTAGAAGACCCGCTCCTTTATAATGGAAATAGGGGTCTTCCCCATGCTGTTCCCATGTCATTTGAGCACTGTTCCCATCGATTTGGGCAATTTTTAGGCCCTCTGCAGACCGCCGGGGGGAGCCGCCGGAAAAATGCTCGAGTTTCCCATAGACTTATATTGGGCTCGTTACTTGGACCGAGCACTCGAGCATTCCAATTTGCTCGACTCGAACAATGAGTACCCGAGCACTTTAGTGCTTGCTCATCACTAGTAGTAACTAGGTATGCATACTTCTGATGGGGTTCTAAAACTATGTCTATCAGCCTCTGAAATATGGCCAGGGCCTATGTAACCCAAAAGGCAAGATGACATAGTGATAGAGAACCTCCGGTGTAATGAAGGCTTTCTTTTCTTGCCGACTCTGTGAGAGACAAATGCCAGCTGGGCCGGCTCCAAGTTTTTGTGGGCCCCGGGCGAAAGAGTCTCAGTTGTCCCTTTAACACATACCATGATTCATGATACACAGCTATGGCTGAGAAATATAGTTATACAACACAGGGCCCAGCTTGTCCCCTCATTCTTCACATATGCAGACATGTACACACATACAGTACACGTACATGCACATGACTCGCCCCCTGGGCCGTGGGGCACTCGGGACCGGACTTCAGGACAACGCTGGGAGTAGTAGTGGCGACCCGGTCCCATGGCTCAGGGTGGTCAGACCAGTGGTAGTCTACTATGTGCTTTGCAATGTCCGACTATGCCACCCGTGGATTGCGGCTATTATGAACCGCGCTGCAAGGCAGTCCCCTGAGGCTGATGGTATGTGCAGCTGAGATCGTATAACTCCCCACGGGAAGAGTGTAGCCCCAGGGCAGTGTAGTAGATGGTGGGGGTGATGGTGCAGGGAGTCCCAGTACCGTTAGTGCCGGTGAAGTAAGAAGCACAAAGACAACATGTTGCAGTCCAGAGTCTTTTACTCACAGTTCGTATACTCCAAGCCACTTCGGTACCGGTAGTGACTGCCCAAGCCGTGCCGTGACCACCAGGCGAGGGGCTCGGTCAACCCCCAGGCAGTTCAGGAGTATGGCACAGGACTCCCTTCTATCCTTCCTCTGGCTCGTGCCCCACCAGTGACCAAGCTTTTGTCCAGCTGCCGCGGATCTATGCGGGTAAACGTGGGCCCCATTTCCCGCTATCCTATATGGTGCCTTCCTAGCAAGGTTTAGCAGGGGGTCACACCAAGTGATGATCACGACCTCCGGTTCTTGGCTGAGGATTATTTGCCTCCACCAACTTGGGATCCGGTACCCTTTTCTTGCCTGACCCATCACCCGTAATTTCCTGGGTCCTTAGGGTCCCTTCTGCCTTCTTGTTTCTGAGCCCTTCTACACTTTGGGTACTTCTCCTCCTTTTCCGTTCCTTTCTGTTTCTGTTCCTTTCTGTTTCTGTTCCTTTCTCCTGGCTCCGGCCTTCACCCTAGGCCTGCCTTTGAGCAGGGCTCCTACAGAGCCTCCGCTCCCTGTCTTCTCCTCTCACTGACCAGATTCGACCGTGAACTAAGATGGTGCCCACCTTCTATACCTTCCCCTAGAGTGTGAGCTCAGGTGACCAGCAACCAATGAGCTCCTACCTATGCTCAGAAACTGTCCCCTTCTGCTCCTACATCACTGGGTTTTCCTCCCCCCTCCCCACTCCAGCCAGGGACATGGTCTGTCGTGCCTGCATTACTATTTAAATGGGAGCACCGTTGAGCTGTCCCCCGGAAATGGGGTGTGTGTGATGCATGCAGCTAACTGAGCCCTGGTCCATACTTCATCCTTACCCGGGAGTGGAATACCACACCTCTGGCAGAGGTGCAATACCCCTGTAGCGGCCGAACCTTCGGGGCGCTACACACATATATACAGTACACAGACATACACACATATACTGTACACATACATGCACATATATTCAGTACACAGACATACACACATATACAGTACGCAGACATACACACATATACAGTACGCAGACATGCACACACATACAGTATGCAGAAAAGCATACATACAATATGCAGACATGCACACACATACAGTATGCAGACATGCACACATGCAATATGCAGACATGCACACATACAATATGCAGACATGCACACACATACAGTACGCAGACATGCACACATACAATATGCAGACATGCACACACATACACTACGCAGACACGCACACATACAGTACGCAGACATGCACACACATAAAGTACACAGACATGCACACATACAATATGCAGACATGCACAGACATACAGTACGCAGACATACACACATACAGTACACAGACATGTATATACGGTATGCAGACATGCGCACACACGCAGACATGCATACATACACAGTACGTAGACATGCATATACACAAACATATACACAGTTACCTACACATGCAGGCATATATACATTAACATATTTGAAGACAAATTCACAAAAACACATATAAACAGACATAAAAATATACACAGTGTGAGGTAGTGTGGGGAATTATATGCGAGGGACGGTATGTATTCCCCAGGATGCGCATAGAGGCGTATTGAACTCGCTTAAGTGCATTGCAATCACAGACACAGCTGTGCTTGCAGTGCAGAATAAAACTAAGTTTGGACTTGGTCAAGCTATTTGACCAAGGCAGATTTAGTAAAACCCAGCATGGGCTTTTATTCTTGGAGTAGACTACAGGATGGCAGTGGCGCGGTCCACTCCCTCCAGCCCGGGTCTTGCATGTAGCTAATGTCCACAGTTTTCATTTAAAAACCTGCAGCAAAGCTTTGGGTGTGTCAGTCTTTGGTTTGTAAGCTGCAGAGCAAGAGGCTCTGTGCTATAGAGGCCTGTGTGAAGGGAACACAGAGCCCCAGGATGGCAAAGCTTCTGACACACCCACAGGAACTGTGTTTTGCTTGTACGGACTATTGTGAACAACCTGGCTGAGATCTGGAGGATAAAGGTGTCTTCACTGTGTGAGTTATTTGGACAATAAAAACTTTAAGTTGGACATTCTTGTGTCACTACCTATTAAATCGCACTGTGTGAACACCGCCGCACTACAATATGGTGGAGAATGCGGGCAGTGTGAACAGAGGCATACCCCAAAAGCTGCATGTCCGTGGTCAAGCCTGAAAAGCTACAGCTCAGGCCAACTGGCAACATGGGGGACCTACTGAAGCAATTGGTACTCACCTGTTATGATCTGCTACAAGAACTAAGGAAAGAAACGGAATCTGTCCCTACAATAAGACTGAGCTGATTCCCTACGTTGCAGCGGGCGACCTGTTCCTTGTGAACAGACCCGCCTTCGTCCTCAGCTAGTCTGAACGCAGACCTATAGAATAAAGGGAGGGATCCCTAAAAGAACTAAGGACTGGGACAAAATTGGACACCTCCTAGCAGATGTTGTAGCGGAGCAAAAAGACAAACAGACAAAAAGTACTTAGAGGTCCAAAGGACCAAACGAACGAGAGAGATAGGTACAAAAGCATCTGGCTAGATAGAGAGTCAAAAAACACTGAAGTCCAGCAAAGCCAGAAGGGCGGAGCTGGAATAAATAGGCAGCAGGTCACGTGACCAAAATAGAAAAAAACTAACAGGAGAGTTCTAACTGTACCCCCTCTTCTATGAGGATCCTCCGGATCCTCCAGGCCCAGGCCTATCAGGAAACCTCCTGTGGAACGCTTTGACAAGTCTAGGAGCACAGACATCATCCGCCCCTACCCAGGAGTAATCCTCGGGACCGAAACCTTTCCAAGCGACGAGATACTGCAATCTCCCTCTATGTCTTCAGGATACAAGAAATTTCATATTCGCCGTCTTCCACCACCGGAGGAACTGTGACCGTAGCATCCCTATCCGACACATCAGCCTTTTTCAACAAGGAAACATGAAACACAGGATTAATCTTAAGGAGGTGGGTACCTCCAACCTAACAGCAGACTGATTAACCACCTGAAGCACCTTAAATGGCCCCACAAACTTCGGACCCAATTTTTTAGAGAGAATCCTCAACCGCAGATTCTTTGAAGACAACCAAACCATGTCACCCACCGTAAACAAAACGTCTTTACGTTTCCTGTTAAAATACATCTTGGACTTTTTGTTAGCCTCTTGAAGGTTACAACGTACGTCAGTCCAAACTCTCTCCAAATCACCGGAAAAATTCTCCTCCTCCGGCACAGCCGACACCAATTTGGAGAACGAACCAAACGATGGATGTCTCCCAGTACAACAAAAAAAAGAACACCCAGCAGAAGAGGATGTATGGTTGTTAAGAGCAAATTCAGCAAGTGGCAGAAACTCAGACCACCCCTCTTGATTGTCTGCCACAAAACAACGCAAAAACTGTTCAACATCCTGGTTCTTTCTTTCTGTCTGTCCATTAGACTCAGGATGATACCCAGATAAAAATGACAAATGGACTCCCAACCTGTCACAAAAAGCATGCCAAAAGCGATCACAAACTGAGGTCCCCTATCCGAAACAATGTCGGTGGGAACGCCATGGAGTCTGACAATTTCCTTAACAAACGCCTTAGCGAGTGTCTTAGCGCCGGGTAGTTTAATGAAAGGAACCAAATGACACATCTTGCTAAAACGGTCCACGACCACCCAGATGACAGTGAAACCCTCGGACACAGGAAGGTCAGTAATAAAATCCATTGCCAGATGCATCCAAGGTGCACTAGGAACCTCCAGAGGGCAAAGCAACCCCGCAGCAGGGGTATGCGAAGCCTTTGACCTAGCACACACCGTACATTGACGCACCCACTTGATGACTTCCTTCTGCCACCCAGGTCACCAAAAACTGCGACTTATAAGTCTCTTAGTCTCAGAAATTCCTGGATGACCTGCCAACCGAGACTCATGATATTCCACAAACAAATCTTTCCTAAAGGTTCTAGGCACAAACAACCTCCCCTGGGGCGTGTTAGATGGGGTATGCTCCTCAGAATCCCATCTTCCAAAACAGAGTCCAATGCTGCTACCACAACTCCTTCCTGTAAAATGCTCTCCTCCTCCTCGGTACCAACCATGATAGTTGGTGATAGTTAATTAATCCAGGGATTTAATCTGACTGCCAGATTAGTGTTGGGAAGTGAATTTTTCCTCAATGATGTAAATTGGCCTATACCGCATGTTTTTTTTTTTACTTCCCCTGGATCAATGCTGCGGAATAGCTGCAGTGCACAAGAAATAGGCTGAACTGGATGGACGCTTGTCTTTTTTCGGCCTTATAAACTATGTAACTATGTAACTATGTAACCATGGGAGAAAAACTGCGAGATAAAGCATTGGCTTTAACATTCTTGGTACCAGGGATGTAAGTAACAGAAGAATTAAACCGAGAAAAAAAAAGTGCCCACCTAGCCTGACGGGCATTCAAGCGCTTGGCAGCATCCAGATAAATCAAATTTTTATGATCAGTGAAAACCTGAACCGTAAATTTAGCACCTTCCAAAAAATGCCGCCAATGTTCAAACGTGAGTTTAATAGCCAGCAATTCCCGATTACCAACATCATAATTAAGTTCGGTTTCTGAAAATTTTTTCGAAAAAAAAGGATAGGGATGTACTCCATCCTTGTTCTCCTGAGACAAAACCGCACCGACCCCCATCGAAGAAGCATCAACCTCGTCCAAAAAAGGCTTGGTCTCATCAGGCTGCATAAGGATAGGGGCAGAACTGAACCTCTCCTTGAGATACACAAAAGCTTCAATGGCCTCAGTAGTCCACTGGACAGTATTCGCACCTTTCCTGGTGAGATCGGTCAGCAGCTTAACAATTATAGAAAAATTCTTAATGAATTTTCTGTAATAATTGGCGGAACCCAAAAATCTCTGTATCGATTTCAAACCAATAGGCCTAGGCCATTCCTGCACAGCCTGAACCTTCACCGGGTCCATCTCAAAGCCCTCGCTGGAGATAATGTAGCCCAAAAAAATAATTCTCTGCACAGCGAACTCACATTTCTCCAGCTTAGCAAAAAGTGAATTGTCACTTAATAACTGCAATACTTCACATACGCTCTGCCAATGAGACTCCAGATCTGGCGAATAAATCAAAATGTCATCCAAATACACAACCACATTCTTACCAATCAAAGGTCTCAGGATGTCATTAATAAGATTCTGAAAAAACGCGGGTGCATTGGTTAGACCAAAAGGCATCACCAGATTCTCAAAATGACCTACCGGAGTGTTAAAAGCAGTTTTCCATTCATAACCCTCCTTTATTCGTAACAAATTATATGCCCCCCGGAGATCAATTTTAGAGAACCACTTGGCCCCCACTAACTGGTTAAACAAGTCAGGAATTAACGGCAATGGGTAGGAATTGTGTACGGTAATTTTATTAATTTCGCGAAAGTCCAGACATGGACGTAAACCGCTGTCCTTTTTTTTTACAAAATAAAATCCAACAGCCACACGTGACTTAGAAGGTCTAATGTGACCAGCAGCCAAGCTTGTCTGTATGTATTCCTCCAAGGCCTTTCTCTCAGAGATAGTCAGATTAAATAAGCGACTCTCGGGAAGAGTAGCTCCAGGAACAAACTCAATGGTGCAATCATAGTCCCTATGAGGAGGTAAAACTTGCGACTCCTCCTCTGAAATAACCTTCCAAAAATCCTGAATAGGTACAGGTAATTCCCCTTTTTCCACAGCCGCAATGCGACCGTTACAACACTTATCATAGCACTTAGGACTCCATGACTTAATCTCATTAGTAGACCAGTTCAGTAAAGGATTGTGCAGTTTTAACCAAGGCAAACCTAAAACTACTGGAGAAGGTAAATTATTTAATACCACCAAATCCAAATTTTCCTGGTGAATACCATTGATAGTGAGGGGAAATTCAGCAACCTTGTGAGTAATACATTTCAAAGGAGTGTTGTCAATAGCAATCACAGAAATAGGTGATGACAAAGGTTTGGATTCCAATTTAAGTTTTTCCAAAACCCCCTTATCAATCACATTAAGTGTTGAACCACAATCCACAAATACCTGAAATTCAATCAAATCTTCCTGAAATAAGGTACTCCCTGAAAGAAATACTCCCTTAGAATTCAAACAAGCAATACGGGCGTAACTGACCTTTTTTTTACGCTGCTTAATCGAAGCTCACAGTTCTTAATTAAATGGTCAGATTTACCACAGTGAAAACACAATCCCTTGGAAAACCTGCGGTCTCTTTCCTGAGAGCGGGGTGACATCGCCCCAACCTCCATCGGTTCTCCGCCGTCCGAGCAGACCCTCTGAGGACTATTAGCTGCCATTGCAGGAATTTTCTCATCATTAACCCTGGCACGCAGTCTCCTGTCCAAACGTATAGCTAATTGCGTGGCCTCTTGCAATGTCACAGGTGCAGGAAATGTAATCAGCAGATCTTTAACCCTTTCACTTAGACCGGCAAGAAACTAACATTTTGACGCCGAATCATTCCATTTCACTTCTGAAGACCACCTTCTGAAGTGTGTACAATAATTTTCAACATCACCTGACCCCTGCTTCAAACGTCTCAGTTCTGTCTCAGCAGATGAGACTCGATCAGGATCGTCATACAATAACCCCATAGGAGAAAAAAAGTCCTCCACTGATCTAAAACATGGATCATTAGGTTGGAGAGAAAAGGCCCACCCCTGTGGTTCCTTGCGCAAAAGTGACATGATAAACCCAATGCGCTGTGATTCATTCCCAGAGGACCTGGGTCTCAAACGAAAATATAATAAACAAGCATTTTTAAAGGAAAAAAAATCTTGTTGTTTACCATCAAAAATATCAAGCAGTCCTACCTTTGGTTCCACAAAATGCGCTCCAGGACAACTACTCACGTGTTGCTGGAGATCGGCCACCTCTAGAGACAATCCCTGCAGGCGTTGAGCCAACTCTTGAACAGACACCATACTGATCCCAGGATTTCTTTCCAAGTTTAGTTTGGGCTGGACTTACTGTTATGATCTGATACAAGAACTAAGGAAAGAAAGGGAATCTGTCCCTACAATAATACTGAGCTGATTCCCTACGTTGCAGCGGGCGACCTGTTCCTTGTGAACAGACCCGCCTTCGTCCTCAGCTAGTCTGAACGCAGACCTATAGAATAAAG
Organism: Phyllobates terribilis; assembly: GCF_046119375.1. Taxonomy (NCBI): domain Eukaryota; kingdom Metazoa; phylum Chordata; class Amphibia; order Anura; family Dendrobatidae; genus Phyllobates; species Phyllobates terribilis. The sequence continues at coordinate 21,152,926 of NW_027362769.1, forward strand.
GGAGGGATCCCTAAAAGAACTAAGGACTGGGACAAAATTGGACACCTCCTTGCAGATGTTGTAGCGGAGCAAAAAGACAAACAGACAAAAAGTACTTAGAGGTCCAAAGGACCAAACGAACGAGAGAGATAGGTACAAAAGCACCTGGCTAGATAGAGAGTCAAAAAACACTGAAGTCCAGCAAAGCCAGAAGGGCGGAGCTGGAATAAATAGGCAGCAGGTCACGTGACCAAAATAGAAAAAAACTAACAGGAGAGTTCTAACTGTACCCCCTCTTCTATGAGGATCCTCCGGATCCTCCAGGCCCAGGACTATCAGTAAACCTCCTGTGGAACGCTCTGACAAGTCTAGGCGCACAGACATCATCCGCCCCTACTCAGGAGTTATCCTCGGGACCGAAACCTTTCCAAGCGACGAGATACTGCAATCTCCCTCTATGTCTTCTGGAATTCAGGATACGAGAAATTTCATATTCGCCGTTTTCCACCACCGGAGGAACTGTGACCGTAGCATCCCTATCCGACACATCAGCCTTTTTCAACAAGGAAACATGAAACACAGGATTAATCTTCCAGGATGTGGGGACCTCCAACCTAACAGCAGACTGATTAACCACCTGAAGCACCTTAAATGGCCCCACAAACTTCGGACCCAATTTTTTAGAGAGAATCCTCAACCGCAGATTCTTTGAAGACAACCAAACCATGTCACCCACCGTAAACAAAACGTCTTTACGTTTCCTGTTAAAATACATCTTGCACTTTTTGTTAGCCTCTTGAAGGTTACAACGTACGTCAGTCCATACTCTCTCCAAATCACCGGAAAAATTCTCCTCCTCCGGCACAGCCGACACCAATTTGGAGAACGAACCAAATGACGGATGTCTCCCAGTACAACAAAAAAAAGGAGAACACCCAGCAGAAGAGGATGTATGGATGTTAAGACCAAATTCAGCAAGTGGCAGAAACTCAGACCACCCCTCTTGATTGTCTGCCACAAAACAACGTAAAAACTGTTCAACATCCTGGTTCTTTCTTTCTGTCTGTCCATTAGACTCAGGATGATACCCAGATGAAAATGACAAATGGACTCCCAACCTGTCACAAAAAGCACGCCAAAAGCGATCACAAACTGAGGTCCCCTATCCGAAACAATGTCGGTGGGAATGCCATGGAGTCTGACAATTTCCTTAACAAACGCCTTAGCGAGTGTCTTAGCGCAGGGTAGTTTAATGAAAGGAACCAAATGACACATCTTGCTAAAACGGTCCACGACCACCCAGATGACAGTGAAACCCTCGGACACAGGAAGGTCAGTAATAAAATCCATTGCCAGATGCGTCCAAGGTGCACTAGGCACCTCCAGAGGGCAAAGCAACACCGCAGCAGGGGTATGCGAAGCCTTTGACCTAGCACACACTGTACATTGACGCACCCACTTGATGACTTCCTACTGCCACCCAGGCCACCAAAAACTGCGACTTATAAGTCTCTTAGTCTCAGAAGGCAGTAGTCAGTAGTCCACTGGACAGTATTTGCACCTTTCCTGGTGAGATCGGTCAGCGGCTTAACAATTATAGAAAAATTCTTAATGAATTTTCTGTAATAATTGGCGAAACCCAAAAATCTCTGTATCGATTTCAAACCAATAGGCCTAGGCCATTCCTGCACAGCCTGAACCTTCACTGGGTCCATCTCAAAGCCCTCGCTGGAGATAATGTACCCCAAAAAACTAATTCTCTGCACAACGAACTCACATTTCTTCAGCTTAGCAAAAAGTGAATTGTCACTTAATAACTGCAATACCTCACATACGCTCTGCCAATGAGACTCCAGATCTGGCGAATAAATCAAAATGTCATCCAAATACACAACCACATTCTTACCAATCAAAGGTCTCAGGATGTCATTAATAAGGTTCTGAAAAAATGCGGGTGCATTGGTAAGACCAAAAGGCATCACCAGATTCTCAAAATGACCTACCGGAGTGTTTAAAGCAGTTTTCCATTCATCACCCTCCTTTATTCGTAACAAATTATATGCCACCCGGAGATCAATTTTAGAGAACCACTTGGCCCCCACTAACTGGTTAAACAAGTCAGGAATTAAATGCAATGGGTAGGAATTGCGTACGGTAATTTTATTAATTTCGCGAAAGTCCAGACATGGACGTAAACCGCCGTCCTTTTTTTTTACAAAAAAAACTCCAACAGCCACACGTGACTTAGAAGGTCTAATGTGACCAGCAGCCAAGCTCGTCTGTATGTATTCCTCCAAGGCCTTTCTCTCAGGTATAGTCAGATTAAATAAGCGACTCTCGGGAAGAGTAGCTCCAGGAACAAACTCAATGGTGCAATCATAGTCCCTATGAGGAGGTAAAACTTGCGACTCCTCCTCTGAAAAAACCTTCCAAAAATCCTGAATAGGTACAGGTAATTCCCCTTTTTCCACAGCCGCAATGCAACCATTACAACACTTATCATAGCACTTAGGACTAGAGATGAGCGGTGTTCGACTAGAACTGTTCGCCAATCTCAAATTCGAGCTGTTTTGGGCGGTGTTCGACGAACCCGAACGATTTGCAAAAAATTCGGCTGTTCGAGGTTATGTTCGATAACTGTTCGTGCACCAAAAGCGTGTCCTGCATGTCTGGCGCTATTTAGAGCACCAATCATGCAGGGATTGTCTGCCACTCACTGTAATGCCACAGCCATGGTGGTTGTGGCATTACAGTGATTGCCCAAATCGATGGGAACAGTGCCAACAGTGAAACATGAAAAGCCGGCAATTCAGCAGCGGCATACACCTGTACCCGACAATTTAGAACCGAAAGAATAGAGCTTCACACATAGATTAGATAGATAGAAACATGTCAGCCACATATATACGAAGTACAGTGACAGTGCTGCTTACTGTACTTGTCATTTAGCGTAAAGGATTTATCAAAAAAAATAATAGTGTTTTCATGCACCGTCTCTTTAAAAAAGCCGGCCGGCAATTCAGCAGCGGTACCCGACAATTTATAACAGACAGAATAGAGCTTCACACATAGATTAGATAGATAGAAACATGTCAGTCACATATATATGAAGTACAGTGATAGTGTTGGTTACTGTACTTGTCATTTAGTATTAAAATAAAGGATTTATTATTAAAAAAATTGGCGTGGGGTTCCCCTTAATTTTAGGCTCTAGCGGAGGTTAAGCAGACGGCTGGGGCAGATGTTTGAAGCCTGGGAATGGGGTAATACCCACGGAGCTTCCCAGGCTACTAATATCAGCCCCCAGCTGAATACATAACCTTTACTGGCTATTAAAATGGGGGACACCCCAAAAAAAATGACGTGGGGTCCCCCCTAATTTAATAGCTAGCAAAGGCTAGGCAGACAGCTGGGGGCTGATATTAATAGCCCAGGAAGGGAGCCATGAATATTGGCCCCCTCCCAGGCTAGAAACACCAGCCGTCAGCCGCCCCAGAAATGGCGCATTCATAGGATGCGCCAATTCTGGCACTTAGCCTCGCTCTTCCACGCTGCCCTGGTGCGGTGGCAGGGGGTAATAGGGTTGGGGTTGATGTCAGCTTATAATGCCAGCTGACGTCAAGCCCAGGTTAGTAATGGAGAGGCGTCTATAAGACACCCCCATTACTAACCCCATAGTCAAAGTTAAAAAAAACACAAACACCCAGAATAAAGTCCTTTAATTGAAATAAAGACACAATCCTTTATTGTTCTAAATTAAACCATACTTACCGTCACGCCCATTCCAGCTGAAGCCAACGATCTCTTGCAATAAAAGAAAAATAATAAAGCAACCTCATCCTTACCTTTCCATGGTTCCCACGACAGCTTCAGCTCTGCTACATCGAGATGACAGGCTGGACCGCAGCAGAACGCTGCCATCCAGCCTCTCATCCCGCAGACACTGAGAAGCGCAGGCTTGCTTGCGCTGCTCAGCGTCTCTCTGTGACGACATCCAGATGAGCCGAGTTCATGTCCAATGAACTCGGCTCACCTCATGCACGTCACTGACAGCGTGGGAAAATTCTCACGCTGAAGCGGTGAGTGCAGGAGAATTCTCCCACGCTGTCAGTGACGTGCATAAGGTGAGCTCATGTCCAATGAACTCAGCTCACCTCCTGCACGTCACTGACAGCGTGGGAGAATTCTCCTGCAATCAGCGCTTCAGCGTGAGAATTCTCCCACGCTGAAGCGCTGAGTGCAGGAGAATTTTCCCACGCTGTCAGTGACGTGCATAAGGTGAGCTCATGTCCAATGAACTCAGCTCACCTCCTGCACGTCACTGACAGCATGGGAGAATTCTCCTGCACTCAGCGCTTCAGTGTGAGAATTCTCCCACGCTGAAGCGCTGAGTGCAGGAGAATTTTCCCACGCTGTCAGTGACGTGCATGAGGTGAGCCGAGTTCATTGTACATTAACTCGGCTCATCTGGATGCCCTCACAGAGAGACACTGTGGAGCGCAAGCAAGCCTGCGCTTCTCAGTGTCTGCGGGATGAGAGGCTGGATGGCAGCGTTCTGCTGCGGTCCAGCCTGTCATCTCGATGTAGCAGAGCTGAAGCTGTCATGGGAACCATGGAAAGGTAAGGATGATGTTGCTTTATTATTTTTCTTTTATTTCAGGAGATCGTTGGCTTCAGCTGGAATGGGCGTGATGGTAAGTATGGTTTAATTTAGAACAATAAAGAATTGTGTGTTTATTTCAATTAAAGGACTTTTTTCTGGGTGTTGTGTTTTTTTTAAATACTTTACTAGAAATTCATGGTGGTCATGTCTAATATTGGCGTGACCCCATGAATTTCGGGCTTAGGGCCAGCTGATAATGCCAAGCTGGCCCTAACCCCTTTATTACCCAGTGAGCCACCGCATCAGGGCCCTGGATGAGTTGGGTACAGCGCCAGAAGATGGCGCTTCTATGAACGCGCCATTTTCCGGGGTGGCTGCGGACTGCAATTTGCAGCGGGGGTGGCCCAGAAAGCTTGGGCCTCCCTGCGCTGCGGATTCCAGCCCCCAGCTGCCTAGTTGTACCTGGCTGGACACAAAAACAGGGCGAAGCCCCACGTCAATTTTCTTTAAATTATTTCATGAAATAATTAAGAAAAAAAGGGCTTCCCTATATTGTTGTGTCCGGCCAGGTACAAATAGGCAGCTGGTGGTTGGGGGCAGCCCGTTCCTGCCTGCTGTACCTGGCTGGACACAAATATAGTGCGAAGCCCCACGTCAATTTTTTTTAAATTATTTCATGAATTTCCTGAAATAATTTAAAAAAATTGAAGTGGGGCTTCGCACTATATTTGTGTCCAGCCAGGTACAGCAGGCAGGAACGGGCTGCCCCCATCCACCAGCTGCCTATTTGTACCTGGCCGGACACAACAATATAGGGAAGGCCTTTTTTTCTTAATTATTTCATGAATTTCATGAAATAATTAAAAAAAAGTACGTGGGGCTTCGCCCTATTTTTGTGTCCAGCCAGGTACAACTAGGCAGCTGGGGGCTGGAATCTGCAGCGCAGGGAGGCCCAAGCTTTCTGGGCCCCCCCCCCGCTACAAATTGCAGTCCGCAGCCACCCCGGAAAATGGCGCGTTCATAGAAGCGCCATCTTCTGGCGCTGTACCCAACTCATCCAGGGCCCTGGTGCGGTGGCTCACTGGGTAATAAAGGGGTTAGGGCCAGCTTGGTATTATCAGCTGGCCCCAAGCCCGAAATTCATGGGGTCACGCCAGTATTAGACATGACCGCCATGAATTTCTAGTAAAGTATTTAAAAAAAACACAACACCCAGAATAAAGTCCTTTAATTGAAATAAAGACACAATTCTTTATTGTTCTAAATTAAACCATACTTACCATCACACCCATTCCAGCTGAAGCCAACGATCTCCTGCAATAAAAGAAAAATAATAAACCAACCTCATCCTTACCTTTCCATGGTTCCCACGACAGCTTCAGCTCTGCTACATCGAGATGACTGGCTGGACCGCAGCAGAACGCTGCCATCCAGTCTGTCATCCCGCAGACACTGAGAAGCGCAGGCATGCTTGCGCTCCTCACTGTCTCGCTGTGAGGGCATCCAGATGAGCCGAGGTCATGTCCAATGAACTCGGCTCACCTCATGCACGTCACTGACAGCGTGGGAAAATTCTCACGCTGAAGTGCTGAGTGCAGGAGAATTCTCCCACGCTGTCAGTGATGTGCATGAGGTGAGCTCATGTCCAATGAACTCAGCTCACCTCCTGCACGTCACTGACAGCGTGGGAAAATTCTCCTGCAATCAGCGCTTCAGCGTGAGAATTTTCCCACGCTGTCAGTGACGTGCATGAGGTGAGCCGAGTTCATTGGACATGAACTCGGCTCATCTGGATGTCGTCACAGAGAGACGCTGAGCAGCGCAAGCAAGCCTGCGCTTCTCAGTGTCTGCGGGATGACAGGCTGGATGGCAGCGTTCTGCTGCGGTCCAGCCTGTCATCTCGATGTAGCAGAGCTGAAGCTGTCGTGGGAACCATGGAAAGGTAAGGATGAGGTTGCTTTATTATTTTTCTTTTATTGCAGGAGATCGTTGGCTTCAGCTGGAATGGGCGTGATGGTAAGTATGGTTTAATTTAGAACAATAAAGGATTGTGTCTTTATTTCAATTAAAGGACTTTATTCTGGGTGTTTGTGTTTTTTTTAACTTTGACTATGGGGTTAGTAATGGGGGTGTCTTATAGACGCCTCTCCAATACTAACCTGGGCTTGATGTCAGCTGGCATTATAAGCTGACATCAACCCCAACCCTATTACCCCCTGCCACCGCACCAGGGCAGCGTGGAAGAGCGAGGCTAAGTGCCAGAATTGGCGCATCCTATGAATGCGCCATTTCTGGGGCGGCTGACGGCTGGTGTTTCTAGCCTGGGAGGGGGCCAATATTCATGGCTCCCTTCCTGGGCTATTAATATCAGCTCCCAGCTGTCTGCCTAGCCTTTGCTAGCTATTAAATTAGGGGGGACCCCACGTCATTTTTTTTGGGGGGTCCCCCATTTTAATAGCTAGTAAAGGCTATGTATTCAGCTGGGGGCTGATATTAGTAGCCTGGGAAGCTCCGTGGGTATTACCCCCTTCCCAGGCTTCAAACATCTGCCCCAGCCGTCTGCTTAACCTCCGCTAGAGCCTAAAATTAAGGGGAACCCCACGCCAATTTTTTTAATAAATCCTTTATTTTAATACTAAATGACAAGTACAGTAACCAACACTATCACTGTACTTCATATATATGTCACTGACATGTTTCTATCTATCTAATCTATGTGTGATGCTCTATCTTTCTGTTCTAAATTGTCGGGTACCGCTGCTGAATTGCCGGCCGGCTTTTTTAAAGAGACAGTGCATGAAAACACTATTATTTTTTTAAATAAATCCTTTACACTAAATGACAAGTACAGTAAGCAACACTATCACTGTACTTATTATATATGTGACTGACATGTTTCTATCTATCTAATCTATGTGTGAAGCTCTATTCTTTCTGTTCTAAATTGTCGGGTACAGATGCTGAATTGCCGGCCGGCTTTTTTAAAGAGACAGTGCATGAAAACACTAATATTTTTTTTAATAAATCCTTTACACTAAATGACAAGTGCAGTAACCAACACTGTCACTGTGCTTCTTATATGTGTGACTGACATGTTTCTATCTATCTAATCTATGTGTGATGCTCTATTCCTTCTTGTCTAAATTGTCGGGTACCGGTGTATGTCGCTGCTGAATTTGCCGGCCGGCTTTTTTAAAGAGAGTGTCTTCTGAGCAGTTTGTCAGCTTTTGGACACCTTTGCAGGTGTTTTCTATGTGTTTCTATGTGTTTTTGTTTGCCTGCCATTGGTTTTAACGGTGTTCGACGGTGTTCTAAGGTGTTCGACGAACAGTTCGACGAACAGTTCCTCGAACATCCCGGTGTTCGACGAACCGAACCGAACCCGAACACTACGGGGGTGGCTCAACACTACTTAGGACTCCATGACTTAATCTCATTAGTAGACCAGTTCAGTAAAGGATTGTGCAGTTTTAACCAAGGCAAACCTAAAACTACTGGAGAAGGTAAATTATTTAATACCACCAAATCCAAATTTTCCTGGTGAATACCATTGATAGTGAGGGGAAATTCAGCAACCTTGTGAGTAATACATTTCAAAGGAGTGTTGTCAATAGCAATCACAGAAATAGGTGATGACAAAGGTTTGGATTCCAATTTAAGTTTTTACAAAAACCCCTTATCAATCATATTAAGTGTTGAACCACAATCCACAAATACCTGAAATTCAATCAAATCTTCCTGAAATAAGGTACTCCCTGAAAGAAATACTCCCTTAGAATTCAAACATGCAATACAGGCGTAACTGACCTTTTTTTTTTCTTTGCTTAAATGAAGCTCACAGTTCTTAATTAAATGGTCAGATTTACCACAGTAAAAACACAATCCCTTGGAAAACAAGCGGTCTCTTTCCTGAGAGCGGAGTGACATCGCCCCAACCTCCATCGGTTCTCCGCCATCCGAGCAGACCCTCTGAGGACTAGGAGCTGCCATTGCAGGAATTTTCTCATCATTAACCCTGGCACGCAGTCTCCTGTCCACACGTATAGCTAATTGCATGGCCTCTTGCAATGTCACAGGTGCAGGAAATGTAATCAGCAGATCTTTAACCCTTTCACTTAGACCGGCAAGAAACGAATATTTTAACACCGAATCATTCCATTTCACTTCTGAAGACCACCTTCTGAAGTGTGTACAATAATTTTCAACATCACCTGACCCCTGCTTCAAACGTCTCAGTTCTGTCTCAGCAGATGAGACTCGATCAGGATCGTCATACAATAACCCCATAGCAGAAAAAAAATCCTCCACTGATCTAAAACACGGATCATTAGGTTGGAGAGAAAAGGCCCACCCCTGTGGTTCCTTGCGCAAAAGTGACATGATAAACCCAATGCGCTGTGATTCATTCCCAGAGGACCTGGGACTCAAACGAAAATATAATAAACAAGCATTTTTAAAGGAAAAAAAATCTTGTTGTTTACCATCAAAAATATCAGGCAGTCCTACCTTTGGTTCCACAAAATGCGCTCCAGGACAACTACTCATGTGTTGCTGGAGATCGGCCACCTCTAGAGACAATCCCTTCAGGCGTTGAGCCAACTCTTGAACAGACACCATACTGATCCCAGGATTTCTTTCCAAGTTTAGTTTGGGCTGGACTTACTGTTATGATCTGCTACAAGAACTAAGGAAAGAAAGGCAATCTGTCCCTACAATAAGACTGAGCTGATTCCCTACATTGCAGCGGGCCACCTGTTCCTTGTGAACAGACCCGCCTTCGTCCTCAGCTAGTCTGAACGCAGACCTATAGAATAAAGGGAGGGATCCCTAAAAGAACTAAGGACTGGGACAAAATTGGACACCTCCTAGCAGATGTTGTAGTGGAGCAAAAAGACAAACAGACAAAAAGTACTTAGAGGTCCAAAGGACCAAACGAACTAGAGAGATAGGTACAAAAGCACCTGGCTAGATAGAGAGTCAAAAAACACTGAAGTCCAGCAAAGCCAGAAGGGCGGAGCTGGAATAAATAGGCAGCAGGTCATGTGACCAAAATAAAAAAAAACTAAAAAGAGAGTTCTAACATCACCCAGCAGCAGCAGCAACAGCGGCAGCTGCAACAAAAACACAATAAGCAGCAGCAGCTTGTGAGAGTGTGAAATGTGATAACAGCAGGAGAGCACTAGGACCCTGTGACTTTTGCCTGTCTGGGCTCAGAGGAGGGGCAGTGCTAGAAACTGTGTGTATTCTGAGAGCATCTGATGTGTGAGTCTAGACAGGAAGTCTGTGAAAAGGAGCTGCAAGAAGACGCTGTCTTTACCCTCCTCCGTGTGGAGTTTGTTTACCCCTTTCTCTGTTTAAGGAAAAGTGCTGAGCTGGGGAAGCTGTGTGGCTCTGTGGAGTTTTGTGGAGGTCCATGCTGAGTGGATTATAGACTTTGTACTGAAGGAGTCACGTGTCGAGTGATGAAGGGACTGAATAATCCATTTCTGTGACTGAGCATGCGGTTGGTGTACTGGATAACAGTTAGAGACTTCGGGAGGAAAGAAGGTTTCTGGTGCCATTTCCACTGAGAGGATATTGACAAGACTTTGTGAAGAGATCTTCCCAGACCTTAATCTGAGGCTTCAGGACTAAAGTCCCCGGCGTGTGGGCTCGGCATCGGCCGACAAGACAAGGAATTTTTGCTGTTTTGTGAACTTTGTTTTTGTTTTGGCGCCAAAGTTTTCCGGGACTAGCTGCAGCCACCGTGATTCACAGGCCTGTGATAGACTGCATCTGAGGTGAACGGTACCATAACTTTAAGATATCCGGATATCTTGATAATAAGGGTATAAGAGCAATTGATATAGTTTCATGCATTATTATTGTTCATAGTGGTAGGATTGTATGCAGTGTGCCATCTCAGGGGGTCCCCATAAACCGCCCTCACTAGACTGACATGTTGTTTAGGTAAAATTGTTCCAGATCTCTAGAATAATTCACACAAGTTGGAAACCTTGAGATTGGCACATTGATTTCAGCTTTTGCTGATTGTGTGTATTTAATAGAGACAGTGTCCCAGGCACAACCTGAGACTGATTCATGCAATACTGAGTTTTAGTCTAATCCCTGTTTTAGTAAAGAAAGTGTTGTTTATTTCTGTCTCTGTCTCGGTTTGTGACTCACTGGATCTCTCTCGGACCTCCGGTCATTACATTTTTGGCGCAGTCGGCAGCATCCAGTGCTTGTCATGGACGGAGATGAGGGAAGAAATGACTCTGCCGCACCAGCAGCCCCCCCGCTGGTAGCGGAACCCCTGGCAGCCGCGACGACTGTGGGAGGATATGTGCCGGTAGGAGCTTTACTCCAGCACATGCCAAAATACGACGGGCGTAACATGCCGTTGCAGGATTGGGCTGAGAGGGTTCGGAGTGTGCTGCGGATGTGTAATCTGGCCCCCGCATTACGGGCAGAGTTGGCATTAAATGCACTAGAGGGCGACGCTAGTCGGATGGTGAAGGTACGTCCAGAGTCAGAGAGGAGCACGTTAGAGAAAATCTTGGAGCTGTTAGAGGGGAGTTCAGGGGGCCGGGCTCGTGTGGCCCAGCTTCATTCTTTGTTTTACAATCGGCCCCAATGGGAATGTGAGACTTTGGTGCAGTACTCGAACACTTTACAGGAAACGTTGAATGAGGTGCAGCGACTAGACCCAGGGGCCATGGGGGCATTCCGAGAGGTAGACCGCCTACTCTGGGATCAATTCATAACGGGGTTAGCCAATAGACTCCTTCGAGACAAACTGATGGAGATGTCCCGAGCTACCCCGGAATTATCCTTCTGGCAGATTTATCGGGCCGCGGTGGAAAGGGAGGAGGAGTCTACTCTGGTGGCCGAGGGGGCAGTGGACGGTGCACAGCTGGAGGGAGGTCTGGCGCCAGTTTCAGGAGGGGGTGGACTGGTAAACGTTTACAGGCTCTGCGTGCCGAACTGAAGGAGTTAAAGCTGGAGGTGTCTAACCTCAGAGCCGGGCCTGTCCCTACTCCTACGGAAGGGCCACCCGACCCGTCCTCTTGAATGGTGGTTCCACAGTCTGCCAGGTCGCCCCCCTTGAATGATCCAAGTTTTCGTCCACGAGGAGCAGTCACCTGCTGGAGGTGTGGGCGTCGGGTCACATCTCCCGGTACTGCCGGATGTCTGCAGCCCTGGAGCCTCCTTCGCCGGCGTTAAACTCCCAGCCGCTGCCATGAGAGAGCGAGCAGCAGCGGCCCACCCCCCACAAAGCCCTCGACGGGAAGAACAAGATTTGTTCGCATGCAGTCCTGTGCTGGAAGCAGAGTTTGAAGGGCGGAAGATGAGATGCTTGGTCGACACAGGATCCGAATGTACCATAATGCCCTTAGAGGTGTACGAAAGGCACTTCAGTCAACTCGTGGTTCCCGAGGACGGCCGAGTGATAAGGCTTACAGCCGCTAACAATGGCCAACTGACGGTGAAGGGGATCATGTGGATGCAACTGAAAATGTTTGGTCAAGAGCTGGGTCAGAAAGGGATAGTGCTGATGGACCACCCTCCCAGAAGAGGGATGGAGGTGATGCTCGGAATGAACGTTCTGCGAGATTTAAATCATCAGATGTATGCCAGAGAGGGAACCCGATACTGGGCAAGTGCTACCCACCATCAACCCACCCAGAGAATGTTACACCGTCTCGTGCTGAGTTGCGATCTCCTGAAGAGTGCGGTCCCTGGGGGTCGGGTGAGCCTGGTCCGAGTGCCATCGCGGACCATGATCTCGCTAGCGCCCCTGCATGAAGAACTCTTAATGTTACCGGTGGGGGCTGCACAGAGACTAAATGGGCTTGAAGTACTCATCGAGCCAGCCCCAGAGAAGTCCTCGTTCGCCAAGGCGCATGTGGCCCGGTCTCTGGCGATTGTGAAGAATGGACGGGTGCCAGTCAGATGTATCAACGTTTTAGATGAAGCTGTTACAATTCCAGCTGGGACCATTCTGGCTGAACTGTTCGTGCCAGCAGGGAAGGTGCCTGATAAGACAGTGTTTGAACTTCGCTTAGATGAACAGTCTTCCTGGACATTCGCGGTTGAAGTAGGCCAGACCGAATCTCCTACCGAAGAATGGAATGGTCGTGTGATCATGGACCAGATGGGAGTGGATTGGGAGAAACTGACCCCCGTGCAATTGGAGCAGCTGGAGAAGGTCTTGTGGGAACATCAAGAGACCTTTTCGCGACATGCGGAGGATTTCGGTTGTTCCCGGACGATTGAGCATGAGATTCCCACAGGGGATACTCCTCCTATTAGGGAACGTTATCGTCAAATTCCCCCAACACTCTATCAAGAGGTGAAGCGCATGGTGGCCAGTATGCTTGACAACCAAGTGATCCGAGAAAGCCAGAGCCCCTGGGCGGCCCCTGTGGTCTTGGTGCGGAAGAAGGATGGGACCCTTCGGTTTTGTGTGGACTATCGCAAATTGAATGCTCACACGGTGAGGGACGCATATCCATTACCTCGCATAGAAGAGTCTCTGTCGGCATTGGGTCGGGCCAAATATTTCTCGACGTTGGATTTAGCAAGTGGCTATTGGCAGGTACCAATGGCCGAAAAAGATCGAGCCAAGACGGCGTTTGTCCTACCAATGGGGCTCTTTGAATTCAACCCGATGCCCTTCGGGCTCACTAACGCCCCGGGAACTTTTCAGCGCCTGATGGAACATTGCTTAGGTGATCTGAATTTTGAATCAGTCCAGATATACCTAGATGACATTGTGGTGTTCGGGGCCTCATTTGAAGACCATCTTGAGAAGTTACGTCAAGTTCTCCGGCGGCTCAGTTGTTATGGCCTAAAAATAAAACCTAAGAAGTGCCAACTGTTACAGAGTCAGATTGAGTATCTAGGTCACGTGGTGACTCCGGACGGGGTTCTGCCCGCGACCAGTAAGGTCATGGTTGTGCAGGAGTGGCCACCCCCCCATACCCTGCGAGAGGTTCGGGCCTTCTTAGGTTTAGCGGGGTACTATCGGTGATTTGTACCTAAGTTTTCACAAGTAGTGAGTCCCCTGAATGAGCTCTTAAGAGGGATGGCACAAGGCCCCCAAAATCGCCCCATCCCATGGGGACCCCAGCAACGAAAGGCATTTGAGGAGGTGAAGGCCGCCCTAACGAGTGCTCCGCTGTTAGCATATGCCCGGTTCGATTCCCATTTCCTGTTATATACCGATGGCAGTCTGCATGGGCTGGGGGCGGTACTAGCAGAAGTGCAGGATGGTCAGGAGCGAGTAATCGCCTATGGCAGCAGGTCTTTGAGAGACACTGAACGTAACCCAGCTAACTACAGTTCATTTCGCCTTGAGCTACTGGCCCTGGCTTTGCCGAGTATTTAACGGGAGCTGAGGTGCTGGTCATGACTGATAATAACCCTCTGGCTCTCCTAGAAAACGCAAAGCTGGGAGTGTTGGTGCAGCGGTGGGTCGCTCGCCTTGCTAAGTTTAACTATCGAATTAAGTTTCGATCTGGGCGGGAAAACGGAAATGCGGATGCACTCTCAAGGGTGCCCCTTGGGTCCTCGGGGGAAAATGTTGATGACCAGCTGGAGGACACTGAAACCCCTGACTTGGGGCAGGTACCTATCTTCCGAAGTGTGGTACATTCAAGTGGGGTGGCGTCAGGGATGCCGTGTGTTCTGGGGAAAACACCCTCGGATTGGGCGAAGGACCAGAACGATTGCTCTGACATTGCACTAGTGCGCAGTTGGGTACAAAAAGGGGTCTGGCCGCGTGCAGAGGAAAAGGTCCAGCTGTCCGTGGAAGGAGTGAAACTACTGCGACAGTGGGATAAGTTGTGCGTGGAACAGGGCCTCTTGTACCGTAAGGTGTACCTGCTATCTGAGCTGCAGCACCGGTACCAGCTAGTAATTCCTATGGGGATGGGTCCGATAGTCGCTCGCGAGGCGCATGAAAAGGGGGCCCACTTTGGCAGTGAAAAGACACTCCAGTGGCTACAGCAAGTCCTCTATTGTCCTGAATTGGGGGAGATGGTGACAGAGGTGTGTCGGCAGTGTCGGGTCTGTGGTCTCAGTAAGAGCCCTGAGCAGCGGGCGCCCACGCAATCTATTAAGACTTCCGCTCCTTTAGAGCTGCTCATGATTGACTATGTCCTGATAGGATACTCAACGTCTGGGTATTCCTATTGCTTGGTAATGACAGACCACTTCACCAAGTATGCTGTAGCCGTGCCGACAAGAGATCAGACGGCGGAGTCGGCAGCTGAAGCCGTGTGTCGATATTTCATTCAGGTGTTTGGGTGTCCGCAAAGAATACACTCGGATCAAGGGGCATGTTTTCAGGGGGCATTGATGAAGGAGCTGTACCAGCTGTATGGTGTCGCACAGTCGAGATCGACACCTTACCATCCCCAAGGTAATGGAGCTTGTGAGCGCTTTAATTGGACTCTGTTGCAGATGTTGAGGACGTTGGAGGGTAAACAACAGGTACGCTGGCCTGAGTATCTTCCCGAATTGATGTGGGCCTACAATAATAGAGTGCACAGCACTGCTGGCTACTCACCACACATGTTGATGTTCGGTAGGCCAGGGCAGGACATTGAGGATTTGAGCATGCCAAATCCCTCCTCCAATCCCCCTCGGACCGCATCAGAATGGGTTCGGGAACACCGGCGGCGATTGAGGTTGGTGTGTCAGGTGGTGGGTAATCGACTCAGTCAGGTGACCCATAGGGACACGCGCCCCGTGCAAACCGAGCCTTTCTCCCCGGGGGATAGAGTGTTGGTGAGAATCAAATGACGGTTCGGAAAGCTGAGTGAATGGTGGGAGGCGACTCCGTACCTGGTAAAAAAACGACTGAGCCCTGAGATTCCAGTCTACGAGGTTGAACCGGTGGGGACAGGGGGACCATCCCGTAATCTTCATCGTAACATGCTACAACAGTGCTGGTTTAAAGATGCCGTCCCCATTTCCCCGGAACAACAGGCCGTGTCCCGAGGGGTGGGCATCCCTAATACTCTCGAATTTGATGGTGAGTCTGTCTCCGCCCCTGCTTACTTGCCCCCTGCGACCAATCTGTCCCCGTGTGGAGAGAGTATTGAGAATGTGGTATGTCCTTCGGAGAACAGGGAATCAGGTCAGTTACCTGATCCGTATGATGTGGCACCGGGCGCCACACTTCAGGAGGGAGCAGCCTCATTGGCTCCCATTGAAGAGACTTCTGCTCCCTTGGGAGCCGAGCCTGGTGGGGTGGGTCTCAGGAGAACTACTCGAGCTACGGCGGGTATACCTCCACAACGCTATGCACAAGACGACTTTGAGTGGGGAGGTGTGTCGAGGACGCCAACCTCTAGCGGGGTGGCATGTGAGAGTGTGAAATGTGATAACAGCAGGAGAGCACTAGGACCCTGTGACTTTTGCCTGTCTGGGCTCAGAGGAGGGGCAGTGCTAGAAACTGTGTGTATTCTGAGAGCATCTGATGTGTGAGTCTAGACAGGAAGTCTGTGAAAAGGAGCTGCAAGAAGACGCTGTCTTTACACTCCTCCGTGTGGAGTTTGTTTACCCCTTTCTCTGTTTAAGGAAAAGTGCTGAGCTGGGGAAGCTGTGTGGCTCTGTGGAGTTTTGTGGAGGTCCATGCTGAGTGGATTATAGACTTTGTACTGATGGAGTCACGTGTCGAGTGATGAAGGGACTGAATAATCCATTTCTGTGACTGAGCATGCGGTTGGTGTACTGGATAACAGTTAGAGACTTCGGGAGGAAAGAAGGTTTCTGGTGCCATTTCCACTGAGAGGATATTGACAAGACTTTGTGAAGAGATCTTCCCAGACCTTAATCTGAGGCTTCAGGACTAAAGTCCCCGGCGTGTGGGCTCGGCATCGGCCGACAAGACAAAGAATTTTTGCTGTTTTGTGAACTTTGCTTTTGTTTTGGCGCCAAAGTTTTCCGGGACTAGCTGCAGCCACCGTGATTCACAGGCCTGTGATAGACTGCATCTGAGGTTAATGGTACCATAACTTTAAGATATCCGGATATCCTGATAATAAGGGTATAAGAGCAATTGATATAGTTTCATGCATTATTATTGTTCATAGTGGTAGGATTGTATGCAGTGTGCCATCTCAGGGGTCCCCATAAACCGTCCTCACTAGACTGACATGTTGTTTAGGTAAAATTGTTCCAGATCTCTAGAATAATTCACACAAGCTGGAAACCTTGAGATTGGCACATTGATTTCAGCTTTTGCTGATTGTGTGTTTTTAATAGAGACAGCGTCCCAGGCAGAACCTGAGACTGATTCGTGCAATACTGAGTTTTAGTCTAATCACTGTTTTAGTAAAGAAAATGTTGTTTATTTCTGTCTCTGTCTCGGTTTGTGACTCACTGGATCTCTCTCGGACCTCCGGTCATTACAAGTTACTGTACCAACAACAGCAGAAAACTATTGAACTGATTTTTCAATAGATATCTGCTCTGCGAGAGACGCCCCCAGCACTGACCCCGATTCATTCTGAGGCCCGGGACAAAGTCAGGTCAGCACTGAGGAAGAGGAGTCCTGAGGACGACATGGAAGCTTTCCTCACTGTGTCTGAACGCACAGCGGAGCGAGAGAGCTTGACAATTGCTCAGTCGGCTGACGTTGTGACCCCGTTCCTGATGGGAGATGCCCAGAAGGCGTACTTTGGGTTTGGGTGTGTCAATCTTTGGTTTGCAAGCTGCAGAGCAGGAGACTCTGTGCTATAGAGGCCTGTGTGAAGGGATCACAGAGCCCCTGGAAGGCAAAGCTTTTGACATCTTGGAGGGATACGGCGGTGAAATCGCCCACAGGAACGGTATTTTGTTTGTACGGACTATTGTGGACAACCTGGCTGCGATCCGGAGGATAAAGCTGCCTTCACTATGTGAGTTATTTGGACAATAAAAACTTTAAGTTGAACATTCTTGTGTCACTGCCTATTAAATTGCACTGTGTGAATACTGCCACACTACAATAGCTATACAACACTGACATACACAGATATACACATCATACATGCACACACACACAGACATACAGACACATTAGAAATATTTTTAATATGGGGAAGCAGGCAACAAGCCTCGCTCAAATCCCCCCAGCTTGTCTCCTGACCAGCTCCTCTGGCATGTAGCTGTACAAAGCGAGCAGCTTTTTTTGCTGTCACTTAAATAAACATTTCCACACGCAGTCCACTGTGCGATTGTGTGTGCTAGTAATGACACAGCTGGGTTGGCACTGCACCTTTAATTTTACTTGTGTGTCGGCCTGTCCGCGTCATTACTAGCAGACACAGCCGCACAGTGCACTGTGCGTAGCCATGTCTGTTTAAGAGATGGCAATCTCCGACGGTTAGTGGGGCCCCTCTTTGTCCAGGGCCCAGGTGCGCTGGGTGCTGATGCCCGTCTGCACCCAAGCGTGCTCGCTGGACAGGGTTAATGAAACATCACTGTTGGTTACCTCTGGGGGTGACATTTGGGGTATGGACATTAACATTAAATTTCTTTGGGGGAATCAGAAAAATTGTTCGTGTTAGTAGACATTCTGCTAGTAATCTAATTTTCTCATTTAGTAATCAGTCTATTAATCATTCTTTGGGAGCATTCAAGCATAAAATCCTGGGTGAAAATAGAATCATCCTTAAAGGATGATGAAAAGGGATTTCTCAATCCTCAACGAAAAATATTTTCTCCTATGTAAGACTAAGAAATGTCACATCTTTAGTGTGCTGTATTTCTACTCTGCATACATCTTCTAGTTCAGAAAATAAGGTTGTCAAGGATTTGATTTGATCATCTGATGGCTGCATCAATTGTGAGGAATCAGCCATTTGTAACTCAAGTGCACAATCACGTAATGCTTGTTTAATTAATGTATTCCTTATTCCTAATGACATTTATATTGTCACATAATTCCATGTTGATAAAAGGCTATTTGTGAGATTATCTGTAAATTACATGAAAATATAAAATAATTCCAGCCCCATCCTCCCCATCTCATTTATTTAATTCCATTGTTCCTTAATCCTTTTCTGGGTATACTCATCAGATTTGCACAGTAGATCTAGACACATGCATATGTCTCATCATCTCAGAGCACCATAATTCATAGGCAAAATTTGATGTTTTTTTGACATGATAAAATTTCTTATGCAAATACTAGTTTATATATTCTGATTCATGCTTTTAATTGTATATTTTAATCTGTAATTTTTGTAAATATTGTTAAAAATGTCTTGCAGTTTCTTGTATTTATATTGCTGTGATCGTTTTATCCCACCAATCATGTTTCTCTTTGTTAAAACTGACCCCTATAAAAGGTCAAGACTGATATCCTGTTTTTCATGTGCCTGATGAAGGAGTCAGACTGACTCCATAATGCGTTGCCCAAATAAATACCTTTTAATGCTGATGCTATCTCGTCTCCCATGCATGATAGCACTCTTATAGCAATGGTATTTTCTCCTTGTGCAGCAGATGCAGGGAGAGACCTGTCAATCACTGGTAGTAGCAGGGAGAAGCCTCCTGGTTATATGAACCCCGGCTGAGAATACTGTGACTTCCTGTTATGTCAGGTCAGATGCTCATTGACATCTTGACTCGAAATCTGACATAACATCACAATTTTGTGACTTTCATGCTCTGCGGGAGGGCAGGGCTCTATTTAGCAGAGTTCCCTCACTGCTTCTGTGCATACAGCTGCAAACACAGTTCTGCCATCTCCAGGCACATTTCTCCCTTCTACCTTGTGTCTGTATGTATACAGCACAGTAGAGGATAAACTTTATTGCCAGACCTGCTGTTCTGGTGCTTTGGTTTGTTACTTCTATGCACTGTATCAGTGACTTTGCTGCAGGAATATGCTGGACAATTGTGCTAAAGCTGTGTGTTAAGATGGGGAGAAATTGGAGGGCATTAGGCAGAGCTACAGGGGGTGTGCTCACTGCTGGCTTGCAGCCAAGTGTGAGGGCTTATGTGAAATGTAGTCAGAAATGAGCAGAGGATCCTGAAAGGGAAGTGATAGCTGTGAGAAACAGAGCAAATGCCAAGGCACAGGAGGTGAAGCTGAAAGGTATACTGTAAAACAGTATGAAAATCAGGAGAAAAGGTTTTGACCTAGCTTTAAAGTAAATCTGATGTAGTATGTTGGAGGTTTCTACAGACACTCATTGTGGAAGATGCCCTTTGAGATCAGGTCCAGTAGTCTGCAGTACCTCTCAGGCGCAACACATCTGTCACATGTAATTGATAAAGGGGTGGTCTGAAGGCAAAGCATCTTTCTCCTAACTCCCTGTCTATTTAGTCCCATAATTCTAAGCTATTTTTAATATACTTGCTTTAAAAATTTCCTACCTTTCCTTAACTACACTATGTAACTGATTAGTATTTTTTCCCTAATTCCTGTCTGTCGGTATTCCGGTCAGCCTCTGCACATAACAACCAATGAGTGGTCATGGATGTCTAACATCTTTGAGGTTATACAAAACTTTGAAGAATCGACCAAGATGGTGAGCGGCGATGATGCCATAATTTTCTATTGACATGTACAGTCTCTCTTGTGCTCACAGAACATGACGCGCTATGACTCATTATGTTGACAGTGGGCCAAATCACATTAAATAGGTAATCTACACACTGAATACTAATATTGTATTGATTACATCTGCTATATAAATGAATGTTCTGATGGTCTATTTTCTTTTTCCCTGATGAAGCTGCTATTAGCACTGATACGCTTGGGGTCTACACTTATGGCGCTATAACCTTCCTCCTTGATGCCCATTTTTTGATTCTCTCCCAGAGGTTTTGGACATAATATTATGGGTTTGTAAATTTTCTTAACATATTTTTTATTTGCCACACCAACAAATAAAATAAGGAGCGATCAAAAGAGTCCGTAAATGAATTGTGTATAAAAATATAACTTTTATTTAATCATCAATAACAATCCAAATGTATCAAGGCAGTATATGACCAAATGGCACAAACGCGATGTGCAACTATGCAAAGGACACACGGTCAGCCCAGATTCAGCCACAAGATGAATACTCACACATTCACAAAAGTATGGTGTGGATGCTCCCAAGATCGGAACTATTGTCAAGTACCACCAATGAATGTTATGCCCATAGGCACAAATGGATATATTTAAGGCACAGTGTCCATCATTACCTTATGTGAGGATATCTTTTTAGGAGGTGCTGTAGACCGGGCCAATGTGCGTCCGCCCCAACGCAAGTTTCGGCGAACCTTTGGCAGGGGGCAGTGCTATAGTATACCATCGTTCTATTTAACTGTCTTGCAGCCAATCAGCTGCCTTAAGGACCTTAATGACGCATGTCGCATCACCACAATCAGGGCAGTCCACGGTGTCGACATCATGTGGGTCCTGCATCAGAGTCACATGGCCTCTAGTTTTTAATTGTATTTAATGGTTGTCTAGTATTTTGTTCATTCTATATTTACAATAAATGTTTAATATCTCCATATAGGTATGTACATGGCTATGACTATTGCTCTTTTTGTGAATTACCTCCATTACTCTTGTAGCACCATTCTTACACGGCTGTGCATCCTCTCCTTTTGCCTTGCTCACCAAAGTGAATTATTGGGGACAGGGGCGCACATAGAAATCATGGGGCCCCATAGCAGAAGTTCTAATTGGGCCCCTCACAAAAAAAAAATAATAATTGTCGGGGTCACAGAAAAGCAGAACCCACAACATTCCAGCCTTCACATAGTAATTTTCCTCCTGCTGAAGTCCTCAATTCCTCTTTCATTGCCCCTATAAAGTATTATGCAAACAAAAGTGCCCCCCAAACACAGCATTATACCCCCATGGTGAATTCCATCACATGCACAGTATAATGACCCTACTGTACCCCACCTCAACTCCCAAGGCAAAGTATGGTGACCCCAACACAGTATGATCCACCAACTGTGACCCCCACACAGCCCTCCATGCAGTATAATGGGCCTACATACAGTATATGTATGGCCCCCACACCTCACCATACAGTATAATGGCCCGCACTAGCTCTCCAAACAGTATAATGGCCCCCACACAGCCCTCCAAACTGTATAATTGCCCCCACACAGTATGAAGGACCCCACACAAACCTTTACACTGTATAATTGCTTGCATACAGTACAATGGATCCCCACATATTATAATGGCCCCACATAGCATTCCATATAGCATAATGCACCCCTCAAAATCTTCCGTATAGTATAATGCACTCCCCATAATCGTCCATATAGTATAATGCACTCCCATAGTCCTCCATACAGTGTAATGCACTCCCCATAGTCCTCCAAACAGTATAATGCACTCCCCATAATCCTTCATATAGTATAATGCACCCCTGTCACGGGTGTGTCAGAGGTGACAGACAGTCGCCCTGCAGTGGGTTGCAGAAGATCTCTATGAACAGTTTCTTAGATTAGAGGCTGTCTTTAGGACCGAGCGGCTACCTCTCTTGCTAATTAGCTCTCTGGCCTGGGTGTATATATACCTGGTGTGCCTGAGAGGGAGTTGCCGGCTATATCCATTTCTACTTGTGAAGCTTAACAGGAGCAGTATTTCGTCCTCTCTGGAGCTTGAGGCCGTGTGTTTATTTGGAGTTCATCTAAATCTAAGCAATTTCCCGTTTTGTCCACCCTTGTTGTCTATAGAGTTTAGTGGAGGTTGACTAGTGCTCATCTCCTTCCATCCCTAGCCGTAGCCATACGCCAGGGATAGTAGGGCGAAGCACACGTGCAGCGATTGCTGAGAAGGCAATATAGGGACGATAGTTGAGCCAGGGTGATGCTAGACCAGACTAGGAGGTCTCCTCTTCCCCCCTTTCCCTAGTTTCTGGGCTTCCTTTCCCTTTTCCCTCTGTGTTGCACTAAGTCTTCCCCACACCTGGCGTGATATTATAGCCAGTCGAACATGTTTTGAAAAGGTAAAAAAAAGCTAACTGATGTATATATATATTTTTTTCTTTGTGTATTTTTGGGTGTGCACTTTTTTTTCCTTTCTCCCTTTGGTATGGGTTCAGTTGCAGAGCTCGCAGAGCAGTTCCGCTGTCTGTCTCTGGAGGTGAATGACCTCCGCTGTGAGGTTCAGCTGCATCATCGGTTACAAGTCGCCAATGTGGGGGTCTCTGCAGGTAGGCCTGTCCAGCTTGAACCCAAGCTTGAACATAGCCTAGCCGAGTCGCCTTGGCTGAGGCTAGGCTATGTTGCCTTCAGCAGGGAATTCGGTCAGTGGAAACATACAGTTCGGAATTCCGTAGAAGGGCGACAGATTCCAAATGGAATGACTCAGCCCTTAGAAGTCAATGTTGTGAGGGGCTTACTGAAAGGTTGAAAGATGCCTTGGCTGTATATGAAACTCCTCAGTCCTTGGAGGCCATGTCTTTGGCCATACGTCTTGACAGACGCCTTCAGGATAGATGGGCGCGACCACCTTCTTTGGGGACTTCTTGCCGGGGTTGTGTACCTCTGCCAGGGGAGCGGTTTGGGGCTGAACCAGTACTGGGTGAGGTTGAGGAACTCATGCAGTTAGGGGGTGTCTATACATCACACTTCTCCCCGGATATTCGCAATAAAAAAGGTGTTTGTTTTTTTTGTGGGAAAAAGGGACACTTTGTTGGGACCTGTCCTTCAATTCCTAAACAAAAGGAGACTCCATTAACTCTCGGTAGTCTGGAGTTGGATAAACAAGGGGTGCATTTGTAGCCAAACTGAAGTTCCCGCTTTGTCCTGACAGCAGAGGTGGTGCTAGAGAGCAAAACTGAAAAAATTTCTGTGTTTGTTGACAGTGGAGCCGAAGTCAGCATGGTTGATGCTGAGTTTATGAAAACTCATGCTCTTGCTTGCTGTGCTTTAGCTGAACCTATTCCCATCTTTGCCATTGACTCGGCGCCACTTGCACAGAAAGCATTTATTCAGATTGTACATAATGTAAAACTGTGGATGGGGTCAGTTCATTGTGAAATCATCCCTTGCTATGTTCTGGACAATCTTCCTACTCCGATTGTCTTTGGTATACCTTGGCTTGTTAAACATAAGCCATTGGTGGATTGGCAAGCAGGGGAGATTATTGAATGGGGAGATTACAGCCATGAGAAATGTCTAGATATTTCCATTGCTACTGTCTCTACGGAAATATTACCTGCTTTTCTGTCTGGTTTTGAGGACGTTTTTTCTGAGAAGGGGTGTCAGGATTTGCCTCCTCATCATGTTTATGACTGTCCTATTAACCTGACCCCCAGAGCTAAACTACCGAAGTCCAGACTGTATAAACTTTCTGGCCCTGAGAGACAAACCATGAAGAATTTCAATGCAGAAAGTTTGGAGAAGGGACATATCAGACCCTCATCTTCGCCAGTGATGGCAGGGTTCTTCTTTGTGAAGAAAAAAGATGGTGGTCTACGTCCCTGTTTAGATTTCCGGGAATTAAATCAAATTACCATCCATGATCCATATCCTCTTCCTCTGATTCCTGATTTGTTCAGCCAGGTTGTGGGAGCTAAGCTATTCTCCAAGTTGGATTTAAGGGGAGCCTACAATCTGGTTAGAATCAGAGAAGGGGACGAATGGAAGACAGCGTTCAATACCCCGGAAGGACATTTCGAGAGTCTGGTTATGCCTTTTGGCTTGACCGATGCACCTGCGGTATTCCAGCATTACATAAATGATATTTTCCATCATTTGGTGGGGAGATTTGTGGTCTATCTGGATGATATTTTGGTTTATTCACCTGATTTTGAGACTCATCGGGGGCATGTTAAGCAGGTGCTCCAGATATTAAGGGATAGCAAACTTTATGCCAAACTAAAAAAATGTGTTTTCGCTGTTCAGGAGGTGCAGTTTTTGGGGTACTTGTTATCATCTCCAGGTTTTCAGATGGATCCGAAGAAGATCCATGCAGTTCTTGACTGGGAACGTCACGAGAACCTGAAGACTCTTTAACGTTTTCTGGGCTTAACTAATTTTTACAGGAAATTCATCCAAAATTACTTTGAAACGCCTTACTGACATGACTAAGAAGGGGTCTGATTTTTCCAAATGGTCGGATGTTTCCCTCCAGGCGTTTTCTTCCTTAAAGAATCATTTTGTCACTGCACCCATACTCAGTCAACCCGATGTTTCTCCATCCTTTATTGTGGAGGTCGATGCTTTGGATGTCGAGGTTGAGGCTGTGTTATCTCAGGGTTGGTTCCCTGGTAAATGGTGTCTATGCGCCTTTTTTTCTAAAGAATTGTCTTCGGCTAAGAGAAATTATGACGTGGGTAATAGGGAAATTTTGACGTTCGAGGAATGGCGACTTTGGTTGGAGGGGGTTGTCCATCCTATTACTGTTCTTACTGACCATAAGAACCTGTCTTATCTCCAGTCAGCAAAACGTCTCAACCCTAGGCAAGTCAGATGGTCCCTGTGTTTTACTAGGTTCAATTTTGTTGTCACTTTTCGTCCAGGGTCAAAAATGTCAAAGCTGATGCTTTGACCCGGAGCTTCGATGGTGGTGGTGACCATGAGAACCCTTCCATGATATTACAAAAAGGGGTAGTCATTTCGGCTCTTTATTCTGAACTGGAGCATGAGATGTTGGATGCTCAGGGGGACGCCCCTGCCTCCTGCCCTTCAGGAAAGTTATTTGTACCATCTGATCTGCGTTGCAAAGTAATCAAGGAACATCATAACTCTGTGCTTGCTGGTCATCCAGGTGGGAAAGAAACCATGGACCTCCTCTCTCGTTGTTTTTAGTGGCCAGGGTTGCATCTGGATGTACAGTACAGACCAAAAGTTTGGACACACCTTCTCATTCAAAGATTTTTCTTTATTTTCATGACTATGAAAATTGTACATTCACACTGAAGGCATCAAAACTTTGAATTAACACATGTGGAATTATATACTTAACCCTCCGTCACACACAATAGGGCTGACAGGCACATCTCTTTTACTTTAATTTCTCCTTCCTCACCAGATTGTGAGGAAATCCCCTCCCTCCAGGTAGTCTCCTGTCTCTAGCAGCTCTGTGAAACCTCATACCACAGTTGGATTGCAGAGCTTCAGGAGGACAGATATAACTGCGCTAATCTCTCAGACTCATTGTATGTGAACACATTACACTCAATAAGGTTGGTATTTTATGTTTTTATTCATCACAATTGTTTATTAAGCTTGTTTTATGAATGTATAGCACAAAGTGTGAGGATATTTCATAGAAATAAGGCAGATTAAAAAAGAAAGTGTGCTGCTCAGGCATATACAGTAGTTCCCTAACACATATTCCTTCTCTTGCTTCAGATTATCTGCTGAAATGGAGAGGAAAATGTACAATTTATCAAAAAAATCTTGATGTTGAGGAAGTAACAAACATGCTGTTAGATGATGTAGACCCCACACTGAATGAGAATTTAGGAGAGGAAAGTGAGATTGATTCTCATGATGAGCTGGAAGTATGTGAAGTGGATTCTGAAACAGAGCAAGATGGTGACAGTGATGAGGATGAAGATGTAGAATCTTATTATATGGGAAAAGATAAAAAAAAAACAATGGAACAAGAAGCCACTCCAGAAAAAGCATAGGGAACCTCAAAACATTATTACTCACCTTCCTGCAGTTATAGGAACTGCAAGTAATGCAAAAACTGCAGTTGAATGCTGGAATAGTTTATTCACAGATGACATTCTGGACTCTATTGTCACATATACCAACCAATATATAGACATTATAAAGGACAAGTTCATCTGCAACAGAACCATCAAGGCCACAGATGAAATAGAACTGCGTGCTTTTTTTGGATTATTATACCTTGCAGGAGCTTATAGGGCAAATAGACAAAGTTTGGAGGAACTTTGGAGTAAAGATGGGGATGGAGTTGAAAAATTTGGCCTTGTTATGTCCATAAACAGATTCAAGCTTCTAATTCGCTGCCTTCGGTTTGACGACAGAACTACCCGAACCGAACGTAAAACACATGACCGACTTGCTCCAATTCGTGATATATTCCAAAAATTTGTTGAAAACTGTAAAAAAAGCTATTTCCCTGGGGAGAATCTCACTATTGACGAAATGCTCCCTGGTTTTCGTGGTAGATGTGCCTTTCGTCAATATATTCCATCAAAGCCTAACAAATATGGAATAAAAATGTATGCCCTTGTTGATGCCAGTAAGACCTACACTTACAACCTGGAAGTTTATGCAGGAAAACAACCAGAAGGTCCTTACTGTGTCAGCAACAAACCCAGTGATGTTGTAAAAAGACTGGCTGAGCCCTTATTTGCATCGGGTCGCAATATAACAGCTGACAATTGGTTTTCAAATTGTGATCTGATTGATTATCTGAAAATGCAGAAGCTTTCATATGTCGGAACTGTAAGAAAAAATAAAAAAGAATTGCCTACACAGTTTGTAAGTGTGAAAGGGAGACAACAGTACAGCAGTATGTTTGCATTCCATAATGGAAAGGTTTTGGTTTCCTATGTACCACAAGCAAAAAAAATTGTACTTCTTCTATCAACACTTCATGATGATGATGCCATCGATCCTGGGACTGAGGCACAAAAAAACCCGGAGATAATTACATTTTATAATGCAACCAAAGGGCGTGTTGATACAGCTGATCAGATGTGCTCAACTTTCAACGTCAGCAGAAACACCAAACGCTGGCCAATGGTCATATTTTTTGCTATGTTGAATTTGGGTGGTATAAATTCACAAGTCATTTACCTTGAAAACAAGCTTGAACCACTCCGTAGACGATTCTATCTGAAAAAATTGGCCCATGAACTAGTGCTTGGAGAGCTACGCAGGAGATGTATGAAAACAATCGGTATCCCCTCTCGCCTTCAAGTTCAGCTCAAAAGATTCCGCCCAGAAGATGATAGTGAAAATTCACCACCTGCACCACCTCCCAAAAGAAGGAGATGCACCACGGAAAGCGGAATCAGAAGGCTTTCTAATTATGAATGTCACAAATGTCATAATGCAATCTGCCTGACACATGCAAAAATGATGTGTAATTCTTGCTCTTTGCTCTGCAAGTGTAATTTTTCTGGGGAAACTTCAGGATCTAATTCTGATTGAATATGTGTTTAATAGTACTTAAGGTACCTTAAAATTAAGTTTGTTTCCATAAAGTTTCTTTATAGAGTTTTTGGACAGAGTCGAACTGGGGACTATTTGGCGGGAGTTTTGAAATGTTTGTATTTCAGAGTTATTAGTTTTATGTTAAGTAAATGGGTTTTTTTTGCACCTGATTATGTGTAGTCTCTTTTATTACATCCCTATGAAGGTCACTGATCACTTTTAGAGCACTGAAATTGCAAACATTAGATATTATAGGTATTTTTCTAGCCTGCGCCTGACAGTCACATTGTATGTGAACTCGTTAGAACCGATATTGTATGTGACAGAGGGTTAACAAAAAAGTGTGAAACAGCTGAAAATATGTCTTATATTCTAGGTTCATCAAAGTAGCCACCTTTTGCTTTGATGACTGCTTTGCACACTCTTGGCATTCTCTTGATGAGCTTGAAGAGGTAGTCACCGGAAATGGTTTTCACTTCACAGGTGTGCTCTGTCAGGTTTAATAAGTTTGATTTCTTGCCTTATAAATAGGGTTGGGACCATCAGTTGTGTTGTGCAGAAGTCAGGTGGATGCACAGCTGATAGTCCTACTGAATAGACTGTTAGAATTTGTATTATGGCAAGAAAAAAGCAGCTAAGTAAAGAAAAACAAGTGGCCATCATTACTTTAAGAAATGAAGGTCAGTCAGTGTGAAAAATTGGGAAAACTTTGAAAGTGTCCCCAAGTGCAGTTGCAAAAACCATCAAGCGCTACAAAGAAACTGGCTCACATGAGGACCGCCCCAGGAAAAAAAGACCAAGAGTCACCTCTGCTTTTGAGGATAAGTTTATCCGAGTCACCAGCCTCAGAAATCGCAGGTTAACAGCAGCTCAGATTAGAGACCAGTTCAATGCCACACAGAGTTTTAGCAGCAGACACATCTCTTCAACAACTGTTAAGAGGAGACTTTGTGCAGCAGGTCTTCATGGTAAAATAGCTGCTAGGAAACCACTGATAAGGACAGGCCACAAGCAGAAGAGACTTATTTGGGCTAAAGAACACAAGAAATGGACATTAGACCAGTTGATGTGCTTTGGTCTGATGAGTCCAAATTTGAGATCTTTGGTACCAACCACCGTGTCTTTATGCGATGCAGAAAAGGTGAACGGATGGACTCTACATGCCTGGTTCCCAGCGTGAAGCATGGAGGAGGAGGTGCGATGGTGTGAGCGTGCTTTGCTGGTGACACTGTTGGAGATTTATTAAAAATTGAAGGCATGCTGAACCAGCATGGCTACCAAAACATCTTGCTACGGCATGCTATTCCATCAATTTTTCGTTTAGTTGGACCTATATTTTTTTTCAACAGGACAATGACCCCAAACACACCTCCAGGCTGTGTAAGGGCTATTTGACCAAGAAGGAGAGTGATGGGGTGCTATGCCATTTGACCTGGCCTCCACAGTCACCAGACCTGAATCCAATCGAGATGGTTTGGGGTGAGCTGGACCGCAGAGTGAAGGCAAAAGGGCCAACAAGTGCTAAGCATCTCTGGGAACTCCTTCAAGATTGTTGGAAGACCATTTCCGGTGACTACCTCATGAAGCCCATCAAGAGAATGCCAAGAGTGTGCACAGCAGTCATCAAAACAAAAGGTGGCTACTTTGAAGAACCTAGAATATAAGACATATTTTCAGTTGTTTCACACTTTTTTGTTAAGTATATAATTCCACATGTGTTAATTCATAGTTTTGATGCCTTCAGTGTGAATGTACAATTTTCATAGTCATGAAAATACAGAAAAATCCAAACTTTTGGTCTGTACCGTACTTAAACATGTAGCTGCTTGTAGTATTTGCTTGTGTTCTAAGGTTTCGCAGACCTGTCGGTCTGGTACTCTTCTTCCGCTACCTATTCCTAGTAGGCCATGGACACACTTGTCCATGGATTTTATTACTGACCTACCAGTTTCTGCAGGCAAAACGGTGGTTTCGGTCGTAGTAGATAGGTTCAGTAAAATGGTTCACTTTGTCGCATTACCTGCACTTCCCAATGCCAAGACACTTGCTCAGGTGTTCATAAATGAGATTGTGAAGCTTCACCGGGTTCCCTCCGATGTGGTGTCAGATCAGGGGACCCAGTTTGTTTCCAAGTTCTCGAATGGGGGTGCAGCTGTCCTTTTCCTCTGCCTTCCACCCTCAGTCGAATGGTCAAACTGAGCGTGTCAATCAGAACTTGGAGACATACCTCAGGTGTTTCGTCTCCGAAAATCAGGAGGATTGGGCATTGTAAAGATCCGAATTTGTGGGTTGTAAGTAATCACCTAGGCAGATTAGCGATGCAACAATATTTTATTGATCACAGCCATGGTAATAAGCAATTCCAGGTAATTGGCCAAAAAAAAGTTCTCTCAGTCCTCAAATTCCCAATCTGGGTTCAGTAGTTCCACTGGCTTTGTATAAGCACATACTCACTGTCTCCCAACTTTTGGTTGGCCCACAGATTTCGTATCTCCAGCCAGTATAGCCACAGTCCATGATCCTCTAGACGGCAGATAAAACGATGAAAGCACAGGTATCCAGTAGCAGCAGTCCTTTTAAGAAAGTGTAAATCCAATGACCCTACTGTACCCCACTTCAACTCCCAAGGCAAAGTATGGTGACCCTAACACAGTATGATCCCCCAACTGTGACTCCCACACAGCCCTCCATACAGCAAAATGGGCCTACATACAGTATAATGGCCCTCACTAGCCCTCCAAAAAGTATAATGGCCCCCCACACAGCCCTCCAAACAGTATGATGGACCCCACACAAACCTCCACACTGTATAATTGCTTTCATACAGTATAGTGGCCCCCAACATAGCTCTCAAAATATTATAATGGCCCCACGTAGCCTTCCATATAGTATAATACGCCCCCCCATAATCCTCCATATAGTGTAATGAACTTCCAATGGTTCTCCATAGAATATAATGCACTCCCCATAGTCCTCCATACAGTATATTACACACCCCATAGCGTAAAATGCAGCCCCCATGTAGTATAATACACCCCACAGTCCTGCAGTATTATGGGAACAACGTACTCACTGATTTTAAAATACCGTATATTTTAAATAAGCCGACCCGAGTATAAACCGAGGCCCCAAATTTTACCACAAAAAACTGGGAAAACGTATTGACTTGAGTATATGCCTAGGGTGGGAAATGCAGCAGCTATTGGTAAATTTCCCCATCCTGGTATGTATGGCATCCCTCACCCACCAATCCTGGTATGTGTGGCACCCCTCATCCCCCAATCCTTGTATGTGTGGCACCCCTCATCCCCCAATCCTAGTATGTGTGGTACCCCTCATCCCCCAATCCTGGTACACGTGGCCCCCCTCATCCCCCAATCCTGGTACACGTGGCCCCCCTCATTCCCCAATCCTGGTATGCGTGGCTCCCCTCATCCCCTAATTCTGGTATGCATGCCCCCCCATCCCCCAATTCTGGTATGTGTGGCCCCCTCATCCCCCAATCCTGGTATGCCTGGCCCCCTCATCACCCAATCCTGGTATGTGTGGCCCCCTCATCCCCCAATCCTGGTATGTGCGGCCCCCTCATCCAGCAATCCTGGTATGTGTGGCCCCATCACTGCACACACAAAAAAATAAATACTTATACTCATCTCCTTCCTCACATCTGCTCCAGTGCTGCGTCCTGTCTGCCAGCAGCTCATGTCGGCATCTGAGCAGCGCGCGCTCTCAGACACTGATGTGAGCTGCTGCTGCCAGCACATTCACTCCTCTCCACGCCGGGATCATGGGCGTGGAGAGGAGTGAATATACATTCACTTAAGTAGCGTGCACTGTCAGCACTGTCCTCTGTGCCCGCTACTAAAGAGAATAAATATTCACTCTTCTCCATGCCCATGGGAGTGGAGAAGAGGTAATATTCATGTTCCTTTAGCAGCGGGCACACGTGGTAGCTGCAGCAGTGGCTACTGCATGTGCACCGCTCCTCCGCTGCCACAAACTCCCTCCCCCCCAATACTCACCTATCCTCCTCGTTCCCCCGCTGCTTCAGGGCCCTCTCGGCTCACGGGCCCATAGCAGTGGTGTGGTCTACCGCTATTGGCGGTACGCCACTGGTGATGGGTATGTGCCCTTAGAGTGAGAAATTGATGGTACATGAGATTTTGAGGTTATTTGGTCCTGTCAGGAGTTGACAATTATAGTAGACAATTACTCTTTTCTTTGCAATAATATTTAATTTAAAGAATAGGATAGTTTGAAAGTAAAAAGAAAATAATTTCAGAAATCTATGCATAATTTTTTATATTAGAAAATGAGTTAACTATAAACAGACTCAAAATAAGACGTCACTGGAAAATATAGCAAAGCTGTAACTGATTGTTGAGGAGCATCCGGTTACTAAACAATGTGTATATATATATATATATATATATATATATATATATATACTAGCTGGTGGCCCGATTCTAACGCATCGGGTACTCTAGAATATGTATGCGGCCGACCGGGCGCAATCAGCAGAGCGGTGTCTAAATTTGGCGCCAAAATTGCTGACTGGTCGCGGACGCGACCAATCATCGCATTGTATTAGTGAGGACCGGGGAGCGGCGCTGCCTGTGCGGGTACTTCCGCTGCGAGCAGCCTGGAGATGACTGGCTGCTCGCAGTAGAAGTATCCGGACCGGCGGCGCCGCTCACCAGTCCTCCCTTCACACTTGCCGTCGGGAGATCAGTGGCCCTAGCCGCTGATCTCCCAATAGTAGCCGCATGGAGGTCAGCGGCTAGCGCCGGTCATCTCCCAGCTGCATCGCCGCTGACCTCCGTGCGGCAGATGAGCCGCTAACGGCCGCCATCTTTTTCTGAAATCCTTCGTCGCTGATTGGCCGCAGCCGGACCAATCAGCGACGCGGAATTTCCTGGACAGAAGGACAGACAGACAGATGGGATAAGACGATTATATATATTATATATTATATATATTAGATATATATAATTCTGTTTGCTTTTTTTAAAGAATCATGGATTCTCTTGAGCTATTTATCATTTAACATAGCAGACAGATAACACAAAGAAAGAATATGAGAACTATATACATGTAATTAAAAAGGGATGGCATAGAATAAGCAGATAGAAATTGCTAAGAGTATATTTAGCCACAGTGGACCAACAGCAACTGCACTGTCATCGCAGTCAAGTGGCTCCAGATATTTCTCATCCAAGTATTCAAACAAGGTCATCATAGCGGTCAATGTTTCTTCACAAGTAGGTTTTATCTCGTCTTCTGGTAGTTCAAATCCAAATTCACCATCATCTCTTAATTCAAATGTATACGCATATGAAATGTTATTGTCAACTGCAAAATCTACAGAGGATCCTGAATTATAATCTGGAAGAAAGGAGGAAATAGGAATAAGAAATTTAGGAGACACAACGAAGGTCCAGGATAAGATGACAGAGCTCAATCTTGTCTGTGGCTTCTTGAATGTCTGCAACTAGGGAGCATGGAATAGGTACTTAGGAGTTTCCATATTTTCATCGCTTGTAAATCTCTATTTTATCATATTTATTTTGCTTCCAATTGCAGGTCATTTCCATTTAAAGGAATCTGTCACTAGGTTTTCCCAATATAAAGTATGGCCACTAAGTTGAAGGTCTCTATAAGGCTGTGTGCACATTCAGTATTTCATTGCAGATATTTCTGCAAGGTTTCTGCATCTCTTGGCAGCAAAAACTCTGCTGCAAAAATGCGTGCTTTGCTGCGATTTTGATGCCTTTTTTATGCGTTTTTTATGCATTTTCTATGGATTTTTGTACAGCAATGATTGCTTTTTGGAGTTAAATAATGATATCTGAAAAAAAAGAAACGTGGGACATTGCTTTAACCCTTGGATTACCGTCGGACCTGGGGTGAGTATATTGGGCTAATTTAAATGATTAAAAAATGTGTCTGTTTTATTTCAAATAAAGTGTTTTATTCTCAGTGTGGGTGCTTATTTAACCCCTTTCTGACATAGTCAGTAATAGTACGTCCCTGTGCCCTGGTACTTATGGACCAGGTACGTACTATTACGACATGTGATCGCGCACACACAGCCCGGTCACCGCTGTCAGAATCAGCTGACACCCGGCACTCAGTACCAGGAGTGTTGCCCGCACTGCTCCCAGCACTTTAACCCCCTAAATACTGCGATCAGTGCGATCACAACATTTAGCGAGCGAGCAGAGGGACGGAAGCCCCTCTGCTCTTGGATAAGAGACCCTGCGCCGTCAGCGCAGGTTCTCGATCGTTGCCATAGTGACCCGATGTTGTCATGACGACATCCGGGTCACCAGGCACCAGCAAGTTACTTTGATCATGCGTAGTGTATGAAGAAAGTAACTTGTGTCTGCAGCACTGACAGGTTATATGTATAGCAGTGATCCTGTACTGCTATACATTATAACTGCGATCAGACTACAGAAAGTGAAAGTGCCATAGTGGGGCTAAGTAAAAAAGTAAACAGAAAAAATAAATAAATAAATATATATATATATATATACATACATACATACATACATACACATGGTCAAAATTGTTGGTACCTCTTGTTTAATGAAAGAAAAACCCACAATGGTCACAGAAATAACTTGAATCTGACAAAAATAATAATAAATTAAAGATCTATGGAAATGAACAAATGAAAGTCAGTCATTGCTTTTCAACCCTGCTTCTACAGAATTTTTTAAAAAACTAAAAACTCATGAAATAGACCTGGACAGAAATGATGGTACCCCTGAAAATAATGTGACAAAAGGGACATATTAAATCAAACTGTGTCCACTAATTAGCATCACAGGTGTCTACAATCTTGTAATAAGTCAGTGGGCCTGTATACAGGGCTACAGATACTCACTGTGCTGTTTGTTTGGTGACATGGTGTGTACCACACTCAACATGGACCAGAGGAAGCAAAGGAAAGAGTTGTCTCAGGAGATTAGAAAGAAAATTATAGACAGGTACACTACCGTTCAAAAGTTTGGGGTCACCCAGACAATTTTGTGCTTTCCATGAAAACTCATACTTTTATTTATCAAATGAGTTGCAAAATGATTAGAAAATATAGACATTGACAAGGTTAGAAATAATGATTTTTATTTGAAAGAATAATTTTCTCCTTCAAACTTTGCTTTCGTCAATTACAGCATTGCAGACCTTTGGCATTCTAGCTGTTAATTTGCTGAGGTAATTTTAAGAAATTTCACCCCATGATTCCTGAAACCCCTCCCACAAGTTGGATTGGCTTGATGGGCACTTTTTGGGTATCATACGGTCAAGCTGCTCCCACAACAGCTCAATGGGGTTGAGATCAGGTGACTGCGCTGGCCACTCCATTACAGATAGAATACCAGCTGCCTGCTTCTTCCCTAAATAGTTCATGCATAAGTTGGAGGTGTGCTTTGGGTCATTGTTCTGTTCTAGGATGAAATTGGCTCCAATCAAGTGCTGTCCACAGCGCATGGCATGGCGTTGCAAAATGGAGTGATAGCCTTCCTTATTCAAAATCTCATTTACCTTGTACAAATCTCCCACTTTACCAGCACCAAAGCAACCCAAGACCATCACATTACCTCCACCATGCTTGACAGATGGCATCAGGCATTCTTCCAGCATCTTTTCAGTTGTCCTGCGTCTCACAAATGTTCTTCTGTGTGATCCAAAACACCTCAAACTTTGATTCATCTGTCCATAAAACTTTTTTCCAATCTTCCTCTGTCCAATGTCTGCGTTCTTTTGCCCATATTAATCTTTTCCCTTTATTAGCCAGTCTCAGATATGGCTTTTTCTTTGCCACTTTGCCCTGAAGGCCAGCATCCCAGAGTCGCCTCTTCACTGTAGACGTTGACACTGGTGTTTTGAATGTACTATTTAATGAAGCTGCCAGTTGAGGAGCTGTGAGGCATTGATTTCTCAAACTAGAGACTCTAATGTACTTGTCTTTTTGCTCAGTTGTGCAGCGGGGCCTCCCATTTCTCTTTCTACTCTGGTTAGAGCCTGTTTGTGCTCTCCTCTGAAGGGAGTAGGTCACACCGCTGTAGGAAATCTTCGGTTTCTTGGCAACTTCTCGCATGGAATAGCCTTCATTTCTAAGAACTAAAATAGACTGTCGACTTTCACATGAAAGTTTCACATCTTCAGTCGTCACTACTCACCTAACTAAAATCTTTAACCTCTCCCTCTCTTCTGGTATCTTCCCCTCCTCCTTCAAACACTATATCATTACTCCATTATTAAAAAAAGCCCTCTCTTGACCCTTCCTGCACAAACAACTACAGACCAGTCTCCAATCTTCCCTTCATCTCTAAACTCTTGGAGCGCCTGGTCTACTCCCGCCTTACCAGTTACCTCTCCACTCACTCTCTTCTAGACCCATCACAGTCTGGCTTCTGCCCCCTACATTCTACAGAAACTGCACTCATCGAAGTAACCAATGACCTTCTGACAGCAAAACGTAATGGTGACCACTCTCTGCTCATTCTTCTTGACCTCTCTGCAGCTTTTGACACCATTGACCACCACCTCCTACTCTCTATGCTCCACTCAATCGGCATAAAGGACACTGCTTTCTCCTGGTTCTCCTCCTACCTATCTGACTGCTCTTTCAGTGTATCATTCGCTGGCTCCACTTCTTCCCCTCTTCCTCTCACTATTAGGGTTCCTCAGGGTTCAGTCCTTGGCCCTCTTCTCTTCTCTCTCTACACAGCCCCAATTGGACAGACCATCAGCAAATTTGGTTTTCAGTACCATCTTTATGCTGATGACACAACTATACACCTCATCCCCTGACCTTACCCCCGCTGTACTACAGAACACCAGTGACTGTCTGGCCGCAGTTTCTAACATAATGTCCGCTCTCTACCTGAAACTCAACCTTTCCAAAACTGATCTTCTTCTGCTCCCGCCATCTACTCACCTCTCGAAATCTAACATCTCTCTCTCCGTGTGTAGCACCACAATAATGCCGAGCATGCAGGCACGCTGTCTGGGCGTTGTGTTTGACACCAATCTCTCCTTCACCTTCCACATAAAATCTCTTGCCCGCTCTTGTCACTTGCACCTGAAGAACATCTCTAGAGACCGCCCCTTTCTCACCTTGGAAACAACAAAAACCCTCACCGTCGCCCTGATCCATTCCCAACTTGACTACTGTAACTCTCTATTAATTGGCCTCCCCCTCACTCGACTTTCCCCCCTCCAGTCCATCCTTAATGATGCAGCCAGGGTCATCTATTTGGCTAACCATTACTCAGACTTCTCCGCTCTGTGCCAGTCATTGCACTGGCTGCCCATGAATTATAGGATCCAATTTAAATAGCTTGTTCTCACCCACAAAGCTCTCCACAGTGTGGCACCCCCCTACATCTCTTCCCTCATTTCTGTTTATCGGCCTACCCGCTCTCTTTTCTCCGCAAGCGACTTTCGACTAACATCCACACTAATCCGTACCTCCCAATCCCGGCTTCAAGATTTCTCCCGAGCTGCAACTATTCTTTGGAATGCTCTACCTCAAGAAATTAGGATGAACCACAATTTACACAGTTTTAGGCGCTCCCTAAAAACACACCTGTTTAGGGCAGCCTATCACCTTCCCTAATCGAAGTCCTTTTATCGTCTTATAGCCCATCCCTTATTTCTCCACACATAACTCTCCACCGAACGAAAAAACACCACAAATACTGGCTGGTGATGAGCTCATGCAGCCTTTATCTATCCCTCATCCCCTCAAGATGGCTGGACCATCCTTGTAAATAAGCCATTGAACTTGGTGTCACCCCTACCTCATTGTAGATTCTAAGCTCTTACCAGCAGTATCGCCATTATTTTTGCTGTAATTATTGTATTATCTTTAGCTATGTTACTTATGACTGTTGTATATGAACCTGTGAATTGTTAAGCGCTGCGGAATATGTTGGTGCTATATAAATAAAGATTATTATTATTATAAAGTTCTCTTTTTCTGGCCATTTTGAGAGTTTCATAGAACAAACAAATGTAATGCTCCAGATTCTCAACTAGCTCAAATGAAGGTCAATTTTATAGCTTCTCAAATTAGCCAAACCGTTTTCAGCTGGGCTAACATACTTGTGCAAGGGTTTTCTAGGGTTTTCTAAACATCCATTAGCCTTCTTACACAGTTAGCAAACACAATGTACCATTAAAACACTGCAGTGGTAGTTGTTGGAAATGGGCCTCTATACACCTATGTAGATATTGCAATAAAAACAAGACGTTTGAGCTAGAATAGTCATTTACCACATAAACAATGTGTAGAGTGTATTTCTGATTCATTTAATGTTAGCTTCATTGAAAAAAAATGTGCTTTTCTTTAAAAAAATAATGAAATTTCTAAATGACCCAAAACTTTTGAACTGTAGTGTATGTTAAAGGTAAAGGTTATAAGACTATCTCCAAGCAGCTTGATGTTCCTTTGACTACAGTTGCACATATTATTCAGAAATTTAAGATCCATGGGAGTGTAGCCAACCTCCCTGGAAGTGGCCGCAGGAGGAAACTTGATGACAAATCAAAGAGACGGATAATACAAATGGTAATAAAAGAGCCCAGGATAACTTCTAAAGAGATTAAAGGTGAACTCAAGCTCAAGGAACATCAGTGTCAGATCGCACCATCCGCCTTTGTTTGATCCAAAGTGGACTTCATGGGAGACGACCAAGGAGAACACCATTGTTGAAAAAAATCCTACAAAAGCCAGACTGGAATTTGCCAAACTACATGCTGACAAGCCACAAAGCTTCTGGGAGAATGTCCTATGGACAAATGAGACAAAAATGGAAGTTTTTGGCAAGGCATATCAGCTCTATGTTCACAGACGGAAAAATAAAGCATATCAAGAAAAGAACACTGTCCCTACTGTGAAACATGGAGGAGGCTCTGTTATGTTCTGGGGCTGCTTTGCTGCATCTGGCACAGGGTGTCTTGAATCTGTGCAGGGTACAATGAAATCTCAAGACCATCAAGGGATTTTAGAGAGAAATGTGCTGCCCAGTGTCAGAAAGCTTAGTCTCAGTCGCAGGTCATGGGTCTTGCAACAGGATAATGAGCCAAAACACACAGCTAAAAACACCCAGGAATGGCTAAGAGGAAAACATTGGACTATTCTGAAGTGGCCTTCTATGAGCCCTGACCTAAATCCTATTGAGCATCTTTGGAAAGAGCTGAAACATGCCGTCTGGAAAAGGCAACCTTCAAACACGAGACAACTGAAGCAGTTTGCTCATGAGGAGTGGGCCAAAATACCTGTCGAGAGGTGCAGAAGTCTCATTGACAGTTACAGGAATCGTTTGATTGCAGCAAGTGCCTCAAAAGGTTATTCAACAAAATATTAAGTTAAGAGTACCATCATTTCTGTCCAGGCCTATTTCAGGAGTTTAATTTTTTTTTAAATTCTGTGGAAGCAGGGTTGAAAAGCAATGTCTGACTTTCATTTTTTCATTTTCATAGATTTTTAATTTATTATTACTTTTGTCAAATTCAAGTTATTTCTATGACCATTGTGTTTTTTTCTTTCATTAAATGAGGGGTACCAACAATTTT
Organism: Phyllobates terribilis; assembly: GCF_046119375.1. NCBI lineage: Eukaryota > Metazoa > Chordata > Amphibia > Anura > Dendrobatidae > Phyllobates > Phyllobates terribilis. The sequence continues at coordinate 21,192,194 of NW_027362769.1, forward strand.
GACCACGTGTGTATATATATTTATATATTTTGTACCCATAAATAAATATTATTATGAAAAAAAGACTATCAATAAAAGTACATATATTTGGTATCACCACATCCAGAATGACCTGACCTATAAAACTGTCCCACTAGTTAACCTCTTTAGTGAACACGGTAAAAGAAATAAATAAGAAACAAAGCAAAAAACTGTGCTTTATCATCATACTGCCAAACGAAAAGTGGAATAAAACACGATCAAAAAGACAAATGTAAATAAAAATTATACCGCTGAAAACGTCATCTTGTCTTGCAAAAAAACAAGCCACCATACAGCTCCATCAGCCGAAAAATAAAAAAGTTATAGCTCTCAGAATAAAGCGATGCAAAAAAATAGTTTTTTTCTATAAAATAGTTTTTATTGTGTAAAAGCGCCAAAACATAAAAAAAATTATATAAATGTATTATCACTGTAAACGTACTGACCCAAAGAATAAAGCTGACTTATCAATTTTACCACACGTGGAATGGCATGAAAAAAAAAAAAAACAATTTCTGAATTGTTGTTTTTTGTTTATTCTGCCTTCCAAAAATTGGAATGGAAAGCGATCAAAAAATGTCACGTGCCCGAAAATGGTACCAAGAAAAACGTCAACTTGTCCCGCAAAAAACAAACCCTCACATGACTCTGTCGGCAGAAACATGGTAAAATTATAGCTCTCAAAATATAGCTATGCAAAAACTAGTCTTTGCAAAAAAAAGGGGTTTTTTTAGTGTGTGACAGCTGCCAAACATAACAACCCGATATAAATCTGGTATCGCTGTAATCGCACCAACCCGAAGAATAAAGTCATCCAATCACTTACACCACATGAGGAACAGCATAAAAAATAAATAAAACCATTTCTTCACCAGCTGCTGATTTGTTCATTCTGCCTCCCAAAGATCGCAGTAAGGCTCAGCTCACATTAACCCTGCGCTCTGCGCTGAGAGCTTACACCGGGGTTTCCATGTAAGTCTCTAAAATACATGTTTCAGACGGAACCCCCGGCGGAAGATACCCTGTAATGAGGCAGATGGAGGCACAGTGGACGCCGTCTGGCCTGTGATGCCACGGTGTCCATCTTCTTATTATACATCCATAAAAGTGCCGTCGGCCAAAAAAGGACACCACTAAACAGAGGCCAGACAGAGTCCAGAGTAACTCAGCTGCCTCATTATAGTGAATGGATCCCTCAGAATAGTGTTGTGTTAGAGTTAGGGTTGTGTTAGGGTTAGGAATAGGGTTAGGGTAGGGTTGTGTTAGAGTTAGGGTTGTGTTAGGGTTGGGATTTTTTCAAACGAAAAAAAAATGATGACATAGCGACTAGTGTTAAGCTCAAGTGCTTGCTATTTGAGTTTGCATTGGGTGCTCGGGTATGCACCAAGTATCGTGGGTGCTCGAGTGACATGGTCGAGTCCACGTTGCATATTTTGGGGCTGTCATAAAGCCAAAAAAAACACGTGGGGATTGCTTGCCATACACAAGCAATTCTCGCATGTTTTTTTTGGGTGTCTAACAACCGTGAAACATGCGGGGTGGGGACTCGACCATGTCACTCGAGCACCCGCGATACTTGGTGCATACCCGAGTACCCGATGCAAACTCAAATAACAAGCACTTGCGCTCAAGATTAATGAAAACATATTCAATATGATGACCCAATGTTATCAAATACTGTGTTGTACCTCTGGGTTAAAAATATTCACTTTACTCCTTGATAAAATGATTGAGGTGTGTGGTTTCAAAAATGGTATCTTTTGTGGGGGGTTTCCACTGTTTAGGCACATCAGGGACTCTGCAAACGCGACATGGCGTCCGCTCTCGATTCCAGCCAATTTTGCGTTTAAAAAGTCACACAGTGCTCCTTCCCTTCTGAACCCTGCCGTGCACCCAAACAGTGTTGTTTCTCCACATATGGAGTATCGGCGTACTCAGGAAAAATTGCACAACAGTTTTTGGGGTCCATTTTCTCCTCTTACCCTTGTGAAAATAAAAAATTTGGGGTTAAATATAATTTTTGTGGAAAAAATTAGATTTTTTTTTATTTTCAGGGCTCCACATTATAAATTTCTGTGAAGCACTAGGGGGTTCAGGGTGCTCACCACACATCTAGCTAAGTTCCTTGGATCCAGTTTCCAAAACGGGGTCACTTGTGGGCAGTTTCCACTGTTTAGGCACATAAGGGGCTCCCCAAACGGGGCATTGCGTCCGTTAATTATTCAAGCAAATTTTTAATTTAAGAACTCAAATGGTGCTTCTTCCCTTCCGAATCCTGCCGTGCGCCCAAACAGTAGTTTTTCCCCACATATGGAGTATCAGATTACTCAGAAGAAATTGCACAACAATTGGTGCAATTTCTCCTGTTACCCTTATGAAAATGCGAAATTGAGGGTTAAAAAAACACTTTTGTGGGAAAAATGTAAACATTTTATTTTTACAGCCCAATCTTATAAATTTCTGTGAAGCACCTGGGGGTTCAAGGTGCTCACCACACATCTAGATAAGTTCCCTGAGGGGTCTAGTTTCCAAAAAGGTGTCACTTGTGGGGGTTTCCACTGTTTAGGCACATCAGGGGCTCCCCAAATGTGACATGGCTTCCTTCTTGAATGTGGTTTTGAGCACCTTGAGGGGTGCAGTTTTTAGAATGGTGTTACTTTTGAGTATTTTCTGTCATAAAGGCCCCTCAAAGTCACTTCAAATGTGATCTGGTCCCTTAAAAATGGTTTTGTAAATTTTATTGGAAAAATGAGAAATCGCTGGTCAACTTAACCCTTATACCTTCCTAACAAAAAAAAAAATTTGTTTCCAACAAGTAGACAAATGGGAAATGTTATTTCTTAACTATTTTGTGTGACATATTTCTCTGATTTAACGGCATTAAAATTCAAAATTTTAAAAACTTTCGCCAAATTTCCGATTTTGTAATAAAGTAACGCAAGTCATATCAAAGAAATATTACCACTGTCATGAAGTACAACATGTCACAAAAACATTCTCAGAATCAGTGGGATCCATTGAAGCGTTCCAGAGTTACTACCTCATAAAGTGACAGTGGTCAGAATTGTAAAAATTGGCCTGGTCATTAATGTGCAATCCACCTTCGGGGGTAAAGGGGTTAACTCTTTACTTACATGTTTAGTAAGGAGGGTGTCTGGCTGACACCTCTTCATTACTAAAACTAGGGCTTGGTGTCAGCAACATCTAATCCCATTAACCCTAATCCCATTACTCCTAAGGCTGCACTTGTTTTATCAGTACATGCAGATCCACCGCATGTAATGATATTTCAATTGGTTTAATTCTGCAGACTAGCGTCCCTGCTACAGAAATTGATATGCTACGGGTAAGTTTGGGTACGTGCCCACGATCAGGAAATGCTGCGGGTTTGACATTGCGTATTTATGCAGAGTCACACCCGCAGCGGCCAGATGTTACAGCATAGTGGATGGTATTTCTAGAAATCCCATGTCCACTATGCGTGCATCTGAGGCTGCGGATTACCCGTGGACACTGACATGAGGCAGGACTGCAGCATGTCAATTTCTCTTGCGGAGTTGCTGTAGCATCAGCGTCTCTGCCCCCTACCAGGCAGAGACGCTGTCCTTCTCACCTCCCCGCTCCCCGCGCGTTGTCCTCCTGCCCTCCTCTTCCTGCTGCTGCCGGCGCGCACAGCTTCCCGGGCACTGTGCTTAGGGCGCGCGCGCTCCCTCTCTCTCTTAAAAAGGGGCCGCGCACCGTCCTAAGGAGTCCCCGGCCAATAGCCGAGGGTCCTCCCATATATAAGGCACCTCCTCCAAAATGGAGATGCCCGAGCAAAAGTTGATGCACAGTATACTTACCTCTGCTTCAGCCCTCAGGTCCAGTTGCCAGCCTGACTACTGTTCCAGTCCGCCAGTCTGACTACTCTCCAGCCCGACAGTCTGCCTTCCGTTCTACCCGCCAGTCTGTCTATGGGCAAGTCTGCCTGCTTATCAGGAAGCACCTGCCAATTACCTGCCAGCTACCTGCCGTGCCTGCTAGCCCGCTCACCTGGGAGCACTCGCCTGTTACCTGCCTGTTACCTGATAGCCTACCTGGAGGCTCCTGCGGTCACTTGCCGTGACCACCTGCCTGCTAACCTAGAGACTTCGGCCTGCTTGGCCGTCACTTGCCGTAGCCTACCTGGAGGCTCCTATTGTCACTTGCCGTGACCACCTGTCTGTTACCTAGAGACTTCAACCTACTCTGCCGTCACGTGCCGTGACCACCCGTCAACTATCCAGAGACTTCTGACTGCCTGTTGTGTCCATCCGCTATACCGGTCAGTCCTAGTCTGCTTACCTGTGGGAGCCACCTGCTCTCTTACAAGGTAGTCCCCAGAGTAACACCTGGTCCCTCTGCTCGGTCCCTTCCTGGTCACGGAGTCATTAGCCGCCGTACGACCAGGGTCGGTCTGAGTTGATACTTAGTCACGCCCCTCTGAGTCCCTCCTTGCATCGCGGCACAGAGGTTCCACCACCCGGCTCTGTAACAGTTTGCTCGGGCCATGGAACCTGGTGGCCTCCAGACCCCCGCAATCTTTGACCTGCACCAGGAGGTCTTACGTCAGAGAGCTCAACAGGAGTCGGTCCTGTCCTACCTGCGGTCTGTTAACTCTCGCCTAGGTGCATTATCCGATCCGCCTGTGTCCTTCTCTGGTCAGGCAGCGCCTACTTCCGCGGCACCACAACCTAGTCCTATTATGGCGTCCGGCTATGGACCCCGGCTCTCGGCACCTCCACGCTTTGCTGGCAATCCCGCCTTAGCTCGGGGTTTCATAAACCAGTGCACCCTGCACTTTGAACTCTTGGCACATCAGTTCATCTCCGACGGGGCCAAGGTGGCATTCATCATGTCCCATCTCACTGGTGAGCACTGGCATGGCTAAATCCCCTGTGGGAGAGAGGGGATACCCTGGTGTCCGACCTATCATCTTTCCTCGTTGCTTTCTGGAAAGTCTTCGATGAACCAGGACGAAAATCCTCTTCAGCCTCCTCTCTGCTACGTCTCCGCCAAGAGAGTCTCACCGTGGGCCAATATGCCATACGGTTCCGTACCCTCGCTTCTGAGCTGGCCTGGGATAACGAGGCTCTGGTGTCCATCTTCTGGGAGGGACTTTCCCGCCGGATTAAGGATGAGCTAGCCGGCCGGGACATTCCTACCACCCTGGATGACCTGGTCTCACTCGCTACCCGGATTGACATCCGGTTCCAAGAACGCACCAAAGAGACCACCCGGGAGAGAAAATTCCTCCGCCTTGCTTCTACTTTCCAGACACCCGCCTCTCAACCAGTCACTCCTCGGGCGCACTCTTCCGAACCCATGCAGATCGACCAGACCAAGATGGTCAAATCTCGCCAAGAGTCACGTCGAGCCGAGGGGAGCTGTTTCTATTGTGGCAGTAAATAGAACCTGATCCGTTCCTGCAGGGAGAGGCCGGGAAACTTCAGTGTCTAGGACCGCTCAGAGAGGTCGTCCTAGGCAAAAGTAAGCCCTCTCCATCCCTGACTTTGTCTCTATCTCCTGGGGAGAGAACAGTCTCTTTGAAATTGCTCATCTGGATTCTGGAGCTGCTGGAAACCTCATTTCCCAGTCCCTGGTAGAGAGATACCGAATTCCCACCAAACCTCTGGCTGAACCATTGTCCGTCCCCTCCGTGCATGGAAGACTCCTTCCGGTGACCATCCGGCTCGTCACTGAGCCCCTAACCCTGCAGGTGGGAATGCTGCACTCGGAGAAAATCTCCTTCCATGTGCTGTCCGGACTCTCTCACTCCCTATTGCTAGGTCTACCCTGGCTCCAGACACATGAACCCGTGCTGAACTGGCAATCCGGAGAGGTACTCCGGTGGGGGCAGGACTGCCATAGGACCTGCCTGATTCCAGTTCGCTCGACTCTTCCTCCACCTACCCCAGCTAATTTACTCGGTCTACCGGCTCCTTACTGGCCCTACGCGGATGTCTTCGATAAAAAGGAAGCAGAGACACTGCCACCTCATAGGCCATATGATTGCACGATCGACCTGGTACCTGGCGCCACTCCACCCCGTGGGCGTATTTATCCGTTGTCGGCGACTGAAACCCGGGCCATGTCTGAGTACATTGAGGAAAATCTGGCTAGGGGATTCATCCGGAAATCTACCTCCCCGGCTGGAGCCGGATTCTTCTTTGTCTAAAAGAAGGATGGTTCGCTACGCCCCTGTATTGATTATAGAGGACTCAATCAGATCATGGTCAAAAATAAATACCCCCTGCCGCTCATCTCCGAGTTGTTTGACCGCCTTAAGGGCGCTCGGATCTTTTCCAAGCTGGATCTTCGTGGAGACTATAACCTGGTCCGGATCCGTCAAGGAGACAAGTGGAAGACGGCATTCAATACCCGGGACGGTCACTACGAATACCGTGTGATGCCCTTCGGCCTCTGCAATGCTCCCGCCGTCTTCCAAGAATTGGTCAATGACATCTTCCGTGATCTTCTTTCCTCCTGCGTGGTGGTGTACCTGGACGATATCTTGATCTTCTCTCCGGATCTTCCCACACACCGGAGGGATGTTCGTCAGGTCCTGCTTAGGCTCAGGCAGAATCACCTCTATGCAAAATAGAAGAAGTGCCTCTTCGAGCAGATCTCTCCTCCATTCCTGGGCTATGTTATCTCCCAGACAGGCTTGCGAATGAATCCCGAGAAACTCTCTGCTGTCCTAAAGTGGCCCCGTCCGGAGGGGTTGAAGGCGATTCAGCGATTCCTGGGCTTCGCCAATTACTATCGTCTCTTCATCCTGCCCTTCTCTTGTCGGACTGCTCCCATATCTGCGCTCACCCGTAAGGGAGCAAATCCCAAGAAATGGTCACCCGAAGCTGATAAGGCCTTCCTTTCCTTAAAGCAAGCCTTCTCCTCGGCCCCAGTGCTGCACCGTCCGGATTGCAGCAAACAGTTTTACCTGGAAGTTGATGCTTCCTCCTCTGGAGCCGGAGCGGTGCTCACCCAAAAGTCTTCTACCGGGAAAATGGTAACCTGCGGCTTCTTCTCCAAACTCTTCTCTTCCTCGGAGCGCAACTACTCCATAGGAGACCGAAAACTGTTAGCCGTTAAATTGGCGCTGGAGGAGTGGCGTTACCTGCTTGAAGGGGCTCTATACCCGGTGATCATCTATACGGATCACAAAAACCTGGCATATCTCCAGAATGCCCAAAGACTCAACCCGCGCCAGGCCCGGTGGTCTTTGTTCTTCGCCCGCTTCAACTTCGTCCTACACTTCCGCCCGGCGGACAAGAAAGTCAAAGCCGACGCCTTGTCCCGATCCTTCCTATCCTCTGATCTAGAGGAGGTGCCTATGCACATCATCGACCCCTCCAAAGTGATGAATTTGGCCCCCTTGGATCTGACTCGTCTTCCACCCGTTAAGACGTTTGTAGCAGTACCAGATCGTGTGAAGGTTCTTCGCTGGGGTCATTCATCTAAACTAGCCGGCCATGCTGTCCAAAAGAAGACCTTTCTGCTCATTACCCGGCATTACTGGTGGCCTACCCTGCGCAAGGATGTGGTAGACTTCATCTCAGCCTGTTCGTCCTGTGCCCCCAGCAAAGTTCCCAGACATCTACCAGCCGGTCATCTCCTGCCTCTTCCCGTACCTGATGGTCCGTGGCAACACATGGCTATGGACTTTATCACAGATCTCCCTGTCTCTGCCGGTTGAACAGTCATTTGGGTGGTCGCCGACCGCTTTTCTAAAATGGCTCAGTTCATTCCCCTGCCTGGTCTCCCGTCTGCATCAGTGCTAGCTAAGGACTTCTTCCTCCACATCTTCCATCTCCATGGCCTACCCCTCCACATCGTGTCGGATCGAGGGGTTCAGTTCACCTCTCGTTTCTGGCGAGCTACGTGTAAGCTGCTGGATGTCACCCTGGATTTCTCCTCCGCTTATCATCCACAGTCCAATGGTCAAGTGGAGCGGATCAACCAGATCCTTACCAGCTACCTCCGGCACTTTGTTAACGCTCACCATACTGATTGGGTGGATCTATTGCCATGGGCCGAATTCTCCTACAACAACCATGAGAGCGAATCATCTTCCAAGTCTCCGTTCTTTATAGTCTATGGACAACATCCCCGCATTCCGTTTCCCGTCTCCGCTTCTGTGGACAACCCTGCCGCGGAGTCTCTGGTCAGCAAATTTTCCACCATTTGGGAGAGTACTAGGTCCGCACTTCTTCAGTCCTCCGAGCGGATAAAGAGACATGCTGACAAGAGACATCTGGATCCGCCTCAATTCCGTCCGGGAGACAAGGTTTGGCTCTCCTCCAAACATGTTTGGCTCAAAATACCCTCCTATAAGTTGGGTCCTCGGTTCATCGGTCCATTTGAAGTCCTTAATAGAGATGAGCGTTGTTCTACTCGAACTGTTCGCCAATCTCAAATTCGAGCTGTTTTGGGCGGTGTTCGAGCCGGTCGGCGAACACGAACAATTTGAGAAAAATTCGGCTGTTCGAGGTTATGTTCGATAACTGTTCGTGCACCAAAATCATAACTGGATTTTTTCTCAGTAATGATGAAAATTAATGTTAATACGCAGTTTGAGTGTACAGCGGGGCGGGGGGAGGGGCAGGGGATGGATCTCTGCAGGAACAATGAAGATCTCCATTTTTTTTTCTCTTTCCCGCATTTGCAGTGGGGAGGTGCAATCTGTCAGCCTATCAGCAGCGCACACACGGAGCGAAGTGCTTTTTTTCACACAAGCAAGGGCATGTGTGATTGGCAGTGTATGTCACATGTCCTTGCCCTATAAGACCAAGCCATTTTCCCCGTCGCCACCATTTTCTCACTGCTGCAGCTGCGTGTTAGACGGCACCGCTGTTGCTGTGTGCGCTATACCTTGTTAATTTCAAGCCAATTTTCGCACAAATATACAGATCGCTTGGGAGTAGGGAATAGTTGTGATTGCAGTCCTTTTAAGGACTAGGTTACAGCATTTCCTACGACTTTTATCAGGCAGGTCTGTGCTCTTAAATAGATAGATTGTGGGAGTAAAGACTAATTGTAATTGGAGTCCTTTTCAGGACTAGGTTACATCAGTTCCTATCAGTTTTTGCCAGGCAGGTCTGTGACAGTGCTGTGCAAGTTTTTTTCACAGCATTTGGCTGAATCTAGCAAAGCTAATCCTTTTTGGCCTATTGCAGAGTGTGTTAGTCAGTGGAGTAGCCTATCTGTGTTGCAAGATATACCACCTGTGTATAGAAAACCAATTTTTTTACTGCACCTAGTGAAGTAAAATCTTTTGGGCATAGCATCATTCTATTAGTCCATCTATACTGACCTCCATCAGGTTGCAAACTGAATATAATTTTTTTCTGCATCTAGCTCTGAAAAAATATTTGGGCTTCTAGCAGTGTGTGGGACTTGGTCTATTAGTCCATCTATACTGACCTCCATCAGGTTGCAAATTAAAAATAATTTTTTTCTGCATCTAGCTCTGAAAAAATATTTGGGCTTCTAGCAGTGTGTGGGACTTGGTCTATTAGTCCATCTATACTGACCTCCATCAGGTTGCAAATTAAAAATAATTTTTTTCTTCATTTATCTCTGAAAAAATATTTGGGCTTCTAGCAGCGTGTGGGACTTGTTCTATTAGTCAATCTATACTGACCTCCATCAGGTTGCAAATTAAAAATAATTTTTTCTGCATCTAGCTCTGAAAAAATATTTGGGCTTCTAGCAGTGTGTGGGACTTGGTCTATTAGTCCATCTATACTGACCTCCATCAGGTTGCAAATTGAATAAAAAATTTTTCTGCATCTAGCTCTGAAAAAATATTTGGGCTTCTAGCGGTGTGTGTGACTTGGTCTATTAGTCCATCTATACTGACCTCCATCAGGTTGCAAATTAAAAATAATTTTTTTCTGCATCTAGCTCTGAAAAAATATTTGGGCTTCTAGCGGTGTGTGGGACTTGGTCTATTAGTCCATCTATACTGACCTCCATCAGGTTGCAAATTAAAAATAATTTTTTTCTGCATCTAGCTCTGAAAAAATATTTGGGCTTCTAGCGGTGTGTGGGACTTGGTCTATTAGTCCATCTATACTGACCTCCATCAGGTTGCAAATTAAAAATATTTTTTTTCTGCATCTAGCTCTGAAAAAATATTTGGGCTTCTAGCAGTGTGTGGGACTTGGTCTATTAGTCCATCTATACTGACCTCCATCAGGTTGCAAATTGAATAAAAAAATTTTCTGCATCTAGCTCTGAAAAAATATTTGGGCTTCTAGCGGTGTGTGGGACTTGGTCTATTAGTCCATCTATACTGACCTCCATCAGGTTGCAAATTAAAAATAATTTTTTTCTGCATCTAACCCAGCCAATAGTTTTGGCCTAATACCACAGTTTGGCCACTCAGCTCTGCTCGGTTACCATCCATTGTTTTTTTGTGCAAACAACTCCAGAGTTGTGAATTAGTTAACCACCAAAATGAGTGGAAAAAGGCCTGCTGCTGGTGGAAAGGGGAATAGGCGTGTTGGGAAGGGGAAAAAAGGTTGTGTCCGTGGGGTAGGTGTTAAAGCAACAGTAACATCTGCAGAAGAAAGACCATCTTCCAGCCAAACTAAAATGTCTACTTCTTTTAGCGGACAATGTGATAAGATCCCTTTCTTACGGCCACGCCAATCGCTACAAATTCCAGATGAGGCACAAAAACAGCAGGTGCTTCAACGGATATCAAGTGCTCCTTTAAGTGGGCTCTCCTCCACATCAACTTCAACATCACAAATACTCCAGTCCTCAAAGGTGTCACCCAAATCGCACTTGCTTCCTCACAGCTCCCAAATCTCCAGCTGCCCGTCTGAGTATAAGGTAGAACAGATGGTTGAGTCTGCAGAGCTGTTTACTCATACTATAGCCTGGGAATCAGAGGTCGACTCCAGCGCTTCTGTGAATCCAGACGAGGAAATGATCTGCACTGATGCCCAGAATCTTTATGAGTCGGATCCAGGACCAGACGCAGAAGGTTCTGACCATAATGTAGACCCTCATTCCCAAACTGTAACTCCTGTTGGTGGAGACAATGAGGAAGACGATGATAAGACTCAAATACCTGATTGGAGCGACAACTTTAGTTTTTTGTCAGGGCAGGAACAGGTTGGCTCTGAGGACGACGGGTGTGATAACGCACAGGGTGATGATGATGAGGTCGGAGATCCCACTTACTGTCAACCCACAGTCAGCCAAGAGATGAGGTCAGCAGAGGAGGTGGAGGAAGATGCTAGTGACGACGAGGTCAGGTTGCGCCTTCCTGGACAGAGACGTAGTACTGGAAGCACGTCAACAACTGCATCCTCAAACACAACTCTGCCTCTCACCACAAGTCGTGGTGGCTCTTCAGGTCGCATGGGTGCTAAGCCTTGCATAGCCTGGGCATTTTTTCAGATCGATAAAGATGACCCAACTCGTGTTATCTGTAACATTGGTCAGCAAAAGCTAAGTAGAGGCCAAAAAATACATAGTTTGAGTACTTCATGCATGAACCGGCACATGGACATGAAGCATAAGTTGCAGTGGGAAGCTCAGTGTGCTACAATGCGGTCTAGCCAGCCGGGCCAACCACCGTCTGCCATATCTTGTGCATCCGCGGCCTCTTCATCCTCTGTGACTGGGGGGACAGCAGTCACACCTGTTTTGGGGCGCAGACCTGCCACCTCTTTACCCGCAACAGCCAGCGTGATTGGCAGGTCATCATTTTCTTTGGAGGTGGTAACACCAGCTGGTGTTGAGCGCTGTCCGACATCGATAGCACCACCTTTGGATCAAGGCAACCTAACATGTCCGCCTGCATCTTCCTCACAGACCGGCAGTTTGCCGGGGACACCCTTATCAACCCCGTCTAAGCACAATAGCCAGCCCTCGGTCCCTCAGATGTGGACAAGTAAAAGACCATTTCCTCCTAGCCATGAGAAAGCTAAGAGGTTGAATTTCACCATCTGCAAGCTCTTGGCTACAGAAATGCTGCCTTTCCGCCTGGTGGACACAGAGGATTTTCGAGACCTTATGTCCGTCGCAGTGCCCCAGTACCAGATGCCCAGTCGGCACTACTTCTCAAAGAAAGGTGTGCCTGCGCTCCACCAGCATGTCGCACACAACATCACCGCTTCTTTGAGAAACTCTGTGTGTGACAGGGTGCATTTCACCACAGACACTTGGACGAGTAGGCATGGACAGGGGCGTTACATGTCGCTGACTGGGCACTGGGTAACTATGGTGACAGCAGGACAAGGGGCTGCTGTCCAAGTCTTGCCGTCCCCACGAGTTGTGCGTCAATCCTCTTTATGTCATTTTTCCTCCACTGCTTCTGCCTCCTCAACCTCCTCTCGGTCTTCCACCTGCACCCAAAGGCTGTCTGGTCATGCCACAAGCTTTCTAACTGCGCAGAAGGGATCCTGCACACCTCCTTACTATGCTGGCAGTAGGGCTCAACGTCATCAGGCGGTTTTTACATTGAAATGTCTGGGAAATGTGAGTCACACAGCTGAGGAGTTGTGGTCAGCTCTGGAGAACCAATTTCATGAATGGTTGTCTCCACTGGACCTGAAACCAGGGAAGGCCGTGTGCGACAATGCTGCAAACCTGGGTGCGGCCCTTCGCCGGGGCAATGTCACACACGTGCCTTGTATGGCTCACGTGTTGAACCTGGTTGTCCAGCAATTTTTAGCCCACTATCCCAGACTAGATGGCCTTCTGCAGAGGGCACGGTCGCTGTGTGCTCACTTCCGCCGTTCGCATCCCGCAGCTCAGTGACTTACATCTCTACAGAAGTCGTTGGGCCTGCCACTTCACCGGCTAAAATGCGATGTGCCTACCCGGTGGAATTCAACTCTGCACATGTTGCAGCGACTGTGGCAGCACCGACAAGCCCTGGTGCAATACGTTCTGACGTATAGCCTGGGCCAACGAGATTCAGAGGTGGGGCAAATCACGCTGGAGGAGTGGTCTCAGATCAGGGACCTATGCACCCTTCTGCACAGTTTTGAAATGGCGACGAAGATGTTTAGTGCTGACGATGCCATTATCAGCATGACTATTCCGGTGATTTACATGCTGGAGCACATGTTAAACAGAATTCGGAGTCAGGTGGTGGCACAAGAGGAGGTGGAGGAAGTAGAGGAGGAGGAGTTGTATGCGGAAGGGCTAACATCTGCAAGGTCCAGACGGTCGGCAGCACCAAGGCGGCAGGCATGTGAGGGTGGGGGAGATGATTTTACCAGGGCGCATGGTAGCAGTCAAACTAGTGAGGAAGGTGCAGGAGCCCAGGAAGAAGTGGAGGACGAACTGATGGAAGACTCATCAGATGAGGGAGACCTTGATCACATTTCTGTTGTGCGAGGTTGGGGGGAGAGGACAGAGGAAGGAAGCATGATTGCTACCTCGCCACCAACACAACAGGGACTTGGTGCTCCTGGATGCGCAACACACATGAGTGCCTTCTTGCTGCACTACCTGCAACATGACCCTCGAATTGTGAGAATTAGAAATAATCCTGACTACTGGGTTGCCACACTGTTAGATCCCCGGTACAAAAGTAAATTTGCAGAAATTATTCCTGCCATAGAAAGGGATGCACGCATGCAGGAGTATCAGCAGAGACTGTTGCAGAATCTTACATGTGCTTTTCCACAAAATACCAGTGGTGCACGTAGTGAATCTCACAGTTCCAACTTGCCAACCGTGGGACCGTCAAGTGTTCAGCACTCAAACCGTAACAGAACCACAGTATCTGCTGGTAACATCAATTTTGCGGAATCATTTCACCACTTTTTTAGCCCATCCTTTGCAAGGCCACAGGAGACAAGAAGTCTGACACATAGTCAACGCCTAGAGACGATGGTACAGGAGTATCTCCAAGTAAACATTGAAGCCACGACTGTGTCACTGGACCCTTGCTCTTTTTGGGCTTCCAATCTGGATAAATGGCCGGAGCTAGCCATTTACGCCTTGGAGATCTTGTCATGCCCCGCAGCCAGCGTTCTGTCTGAACGTGTGTTCAGCGCTGCTGGTGGTGTGCTGATAGATAAGCGCACGCGTCTCTCCACTGATAATGTAGACAGACTCACGTTCATAAAGATGAACAAATCATGGATCCGAAACGACTTTTCTACCCCTGTGTCATCCTGGGGAGAGTAAAAGCTTGATGATTGGTTAAAATCACCCTACCAACCGTTTTAAGCTTTCAAATTACTAATCATGTTTATCTGTATCTTGACTGGAAAATAATTTGGGCTTTGTAGCAGTGTGCAGCACTGATCCTATTAGGCCATCTATAATAAGCTTCACCAGATTTAAAATTAAAAATAATTTTTAGCTGCATCTAGCCCGGAAAATAATTTTGGGGCTCCGAGATGCGCAAGACACATAAGTGCCTTCTTGCTGCACTACCTGCAGCATGACCCTCATATTGTCAGAATTCGAAGTAATCATGACTACTGGGTTGCCACACTCTTAGATCCCCCAAACTTTTCGATCAACCTTTTCATTTTAATAAAGACCAAAAAAATGGTCATTTTTGAAATTATAAGCATTAGCAGGTTGTTAGAAACTGAAATCAAACAGTTTTCAACTCAAAACTTTATTCTAGGTGATGTTACATTTTCACATAGGACCCCTTGTTCGAAAGGAGCTTCTGAACTCTCTCGTCCATTGAATTTGTCAGGTTTTGGATGGTTTCTGCTTCAATTGTTTTGCATGAGGACAGAATACCCTCCCAGAGCTGTTGCTTAGATGTGAACTGCCTCCCGCCATCATAGACACTCCTTTTAATGATGCTCCAAAGGTTCTGAATGGGGTACAGGTCAGGGGAGCATGGGGGTCACACCATAAGTTTGTCCCCTTTTATGCCCATATCAGCCAGAGATGCAGATGTTTTATGTGCAGCATGAGATGGTGCATTATCATGCAGAAAAATGATCTTGCTGTGAAATACACGGTTCTTCTTCTTGAACCATGGCAGGAAGTGCTGTTTGAGAAAATCCACATACATTATGGAGTTCATCTTTAGCGCCTTCAGGGATCCTAAAGGGGCCGACAATCTCTCTCCCCATGATTCCAGCCCAAAACATTACTCCACCTCCTCCTTGTTGGCGCTGTAGCCGTGTTTGCGTGGGGTGTCCATCAACCAGCCATCCTCCACTCCATTCATCTGGACCATCGAGCGCTGCACGGCACTCATCCGTGAACAAAACAGTTTTGAAATCAGTCTTCATGTAATGTTTGGCCCACTGGAGCCGTTTCTGCTTGTGTGAAGTGGATAGAGGAGGTCGACAGGATGGCATATGCACAGCTGCAAACCTCTGAAGGACCCTGCATCTTGTTGTTCGGGGGACGTTGGAGGCACAAGCAGCTTCAAAAACTTGTCTGCTGCTATGACAAGGCTTTTTTGCCGCTGCTGTTTCAACCTGACGTAATTGCCTGTAGGAAAGAGTCCTCAATTTGCCCTTATCAGCACGCACACGTGTGTACTGTGAATCAGCTACATACTTCTTGATTGCCAAGACACTTCATCCTGATCATCGCACAATGTTGATTGTAGTCATGCCTTGACCTAAACACTCCACAATTTGTTGCTTCTCAGCAGCCGACACATCCTTTTTCTTTCCCATTTTGGCAGAAAATGTAGGCTGCTTAATAATGTGAGAGAGCCTTCTTAAGTAGTCTTGCCTTTCATTGGACACACCTGCCAAACTAATTAGCACAGGTGTCTGCAATTGCTTACAGTGATATAAAGAGCCCTGACACACATCACCATCAATGAGTTTAACTGACAAACAAACAAATTCTTCCCTTATCACTCCTAAACACTTTTTGCATAATAATTTGGAACGCGGTGTACATGTGCTTTTCCACAAAACACCAGTGGTTCACGTAGTGAATCTTACAGTTCTAACTTGCCAACCGTGGTCTGTATGGAATTGTTCAATAAAGGGCCCAAAATTAAGCTAACATAGATGGGAGAGGTCTCTATGAATAGGAATTCCTAAGTATTTGATACCCTGTGAGGGCCAGGCAAAGGGAAAGTTGGACTGGATGGAATCCTATATGGATTTAGGGAGGGAGACATCGAGGGCCTCAGACTTCGCTGCATTGATTTTAAAATTTTACCATGTAACAAAGTGATCTATTTCAGCCATAACAGCAGGGATGGATATATGTGATTGAGTGATATATACTAGGACATCATCAGCAAATAGAGAGCACTTGTACTCGGTGCCTCCCACCTCAATCCACCTAATATTGGGGTTATGGCGAATTGATGAGAGCAGGTGCTCCGTCACTAGGATGTATAAGAGAGGGGACAGAGGACATCCCTGCCTTGTCCCATTGGTGATTGTGAAAGGTGATGAAAATGTTCTGACGCACCCCCTGGGCCTTGGGACACCCGGAGCCGGACCCTTTTTGGTGGATGCTGGTGGTTGTAGTCTTCGTGGCGGCGATCCGGTTCCGTGGCTCAGGGCGGTCAAACCAGTGGCGGAACTATTTATGTGGTTTTGATGTTTAAATGTCCGACTACGCCACCCGTGGATTGCGGTCAGAGTGAACCGCCGCTACAGGGCAGACCGCTAAGGCTGGTGTTGTGGGTGCAGCAGAGCGTAGCATAACTCCCCACGGGAGGAGTATAGCCTCAGGGCAGTGTATGCGGAGGATGGGGGTGATGGTGCAGGGCAGCAGCAGTAACGACACGGAGTCAGTGATGCAGTTCAGGGCCTTTACTCACAGTTCTTATTATCCAGACCACGTCTGCAGGTAACGGCTGCCCCCGTCGTACTGTGCTCACCAGGTGAGGGGCTCAGACAACTCCCAGATAACTTTGGAGCGCTTCACAGGACCCCCTTTGTGTGTCCTTTGTCTGGCCTTTCTTACCAACACTTCTGTCCGGCTGCCTCGGGCCTCCTCTTGGTAAACTTGGCGCCAGTTTCCCTGACCCTATGTGGTGCCTTCCTAGCGGGTGGAGCAAGGGGCTGCGCCACATAAAATGTCAGAGCCTCCGGTTTCTAGCTGAGGGTCGTTTCCTGCCTCCACTAGTTCGGGGACCGGTCTCCCCCTTTGGCCTGACCCCTCCACGCAGGTGGATTCGGGCGTGCGGTGGCGACTCGCCCGTCCGCACCCCTGGGATCCCTTCATTCCTCGTTCCTGGAGCCTTCTCCGCTCCTCTTCCTTCCTTCTCCCTCTTGCAGGCCTGGGCCTCTGTTACTAGGCCCGCCTCCGGAGCAGAGCTCATGCAGAGCCCCTGCTCCCTGCCACTTCTGCTCAGACTTCTCTGCACTGAACTAAGATGGTGCCCACCTTTTATACTCCCTTCTCAATGCACCCAGGAACTGCTTCCTCCCTGCTCCTGCACTGCAGGGTTCTCCTTCCTCAGTGTTCCCTCCCCCCACTCCAGCCAAGGACAGGGACTGTCGTGCCCATCTCAGGGGCATATTGGTCGCCCTGCCCCACGGCAATGTGGTGTAATGCATGCAGGTGTCGGGTCCTGATCCACACTCCATCCTTATCTGAGAGTGAGATATCACACCTCTGGGTGAGGTGCAATACGTCTGTAGCAACCGAGCCCTCGGTGCTACAGTTCCATTTATCTTCAGCCTAGGTGACGTATTGTGATACAGGGCCGTGATTTTGGCTATAAAAGGGTCCCCTAGACCCCTACCCCAAGCTTTTTAAGAGAATCATATATGGCGTGCCAGGAGACTCTATGGAATGCTTTCTCAGCATCCAACGAGAGTATCTACTTACAAATTTTTAACTGCATCTAGCCCAGGAAATACTTTGTGCCTAGTAGCAGTGTCTGCTAGTCAGCGGATTATCCCGGCTGTTAAGCAAGCTACACCACCTGTAGTTTGGACACTTAATTTTTTCAAAGGAAATGCTTCGGGACCACGGGATACTCAGTGAAGAGCATCAGGAGGCACCCCAAGGCATAGGAGCTGGGACTGGCACTAGGATGCCTTGCGGTGGACAGCCGAGCTCGATCCTTATAAAAGCTTTTTAACTGCAGCAGCTTTAGTGGACGCTACTGGAGCTGGAATTACGCGGCTGCTGGCATGAGACTTGCCCTCCAATAGATCCTTGTAAATGGATTTAAAGTGTATTCATTCAAATTAGAGGGACAATTTAAATTAAAAAGCTTAGAGCTGCCTCCACCACAGGGGGGCTCTCTCGACCCACCAGCGGACAGGCACCAGTATTGGGAGAGGGGGGCTGGCCGTCAGGGTTCACCGCGGCTCTGGCACAAACCCGGCGACACGAAGGTGGCACGGGCAGGAGCGGACTGAATGTGTCGGCTTCTCACTTTTTGGATTTTAGAAGGGCATGACATGCCTATATCTGTGTCTCCCCCTCCTTTTACTCCTCCACCTCTTTTCTTTTCGCATGACTATATGTACTTGTCACTTTTCCATGTGTTAGTTGTGTCTTCTGAGCAGTTTGTCAGCTTTTGGACACCTTTGAAGGTGTTTTCTATGTGTTTCTATGTGTTTTTGTTTGCCTGCCATTGGTTTTAACGGTGTTCGAAGGTGTTCGACGAACAGTTCGACGAACAGTTCGGCGAACACACGGGTGTTCGACGAACCGAACCGAACTCGAACACTACGGGGGTGGCTCAACACTAGTCCTTAAGCAAATCAATCCAGTGGCCTACAAGTTAAAACTCCCAGCCACCTTACGGATTCCCAACTCCTTCCACGTATCTCTCCTCAAACCAGTTGTCTTTAACTCTTTTTCTAACAATCCAGGTTCTTCCCCTGCTTCGGTTTCTGCTGAGGACGTGTTTGAGGTAGAGAATATTCTGGCCACCAAGAGGGTAAGAGGAAAAACCTTTTTTCTGTTAGATTGGAAGGGGTTTGGCCCAGAGGAGAGAACTTGGGAACCCAGGGAGAACATCCATGCCCCGCTTCTCCTTGAAAATTTCTTTCTGGCCTAAAAAAGAGGGGGCGTAAAGGGGGGGTACTGTAGCATCGGCGTCTCTGCCCCCTACCAGGCAGAGACGCCATCCTTCTTATCCTCCTGCGCTCCTCTTCCTGCTGCTGCCGGCGCGTGCAGCTTCCCGGGCACTGTGCTTAGGGCGCGCGCTCCCTCTCTCTCTTAAAGGGGCCGCGCGCCTTCTTAAGGAGTCCCCGGCCAATAGCCAAGGGTCCTCCCATATATAAGGCACCTCCTCCAAAATGGAGGTGTCCGAGCAAAAGTTGATGCACAGTATACTTACCTCTGCTTCAGCCCTCAGGTTCAGTTGCCAGCCTGACTACTGTTCCAGTCAGCCAGTCTGACTACTCTCCAGCCCGACAGTCTGCCTTCCGTTCTACCCGCCAGTCTGTCTATGGGCAAGTCCGCCTGCTTACCAGGAAGCACCTGCCAATTACCTGCCAGCTACCTGCCGTGCCTGCTAGCCGGCTCACCTGGGAGCACTCGCCTGTTACCTGCCTGTTACCTGATAGCCTACCTGGAGGCTCCTGCGGTCACTTGCCGTGACCACCCGCCTGCTAACCTAGAGACTTCGGCCTGCTTGGCCGTCACTTGCCGTAGCCTACCTGGAGGCTCCTACTGTCACTTGCCGTGACCACCTGTCTGTTACCTAGAGACTTCAACCTGCTCTGCAGTCACGTGCCGTGACCACCCGTCAACTATCCAGAGACTTCTGCCTGCCTGTTGTGTCCATCCGCTATACCGGTCAGTCCTAGTCTGCTTACCCGTGAGAGCCACTTGCTCTCTTACAAGGTCATCCCCAGAGTAGCACCTGGTCCCTCTGCTCGGTCCCTCCCTGGTCACGGAGTCGTTAGCCTCCGTACGACCAGGGTCGGTCTGAGTTGATACTTAGTCACGCCCCTGTGGGGCCCTCCTTGCATCGCAGCACAGAGGTTCCACCACCCGGATCCGTAACAGTAGCTCGTCTCCGCTGCAGAAATTTGACCACTAGAATGTATTGAATGTGGTAAATCCCCATGGTCCAGTGAACACATGCGGATGTACCTACGTTCAATAGAACACAGCGTTTTGGAAGCAGCATATTTCTGCTACATCTGGATCATAGGCACATAGCCTAAAATTAAAAAAATGGCGTGGGCTCCAGCGTCATTTTCATAATCAGGAGAGGGAAAGACAATCACTGGGGGCTGATATTACTAGCCGGGGAAGGGGCCATTAACCAAAAATGTTCCCTGGCTACTAATAACAGCCCACAGCTGTTTGCTTAACCTTTACTGGCTAGATTACAGGGGGACCCCAGAAAAAATTTGACGTACAGTACAGACCAAAAGTTTGGACACACCTTCTCATTTAAAGATTTTTCTGTATTTTCCTGACTATGAAAATTGTGCATTCACACTGAAGGCATCAAAACTATGAATTAACACATGTGGAATTATATACTTAACAAATACGTGTGAAACAACTGAAAATATGTCTTATATTCTAGGTTCTTCAAAGTAGCTACCTTTAGCTCTGATGACTGCTTTGCACACTCTTGGCATTCTCTTGATGAGCTTCAAGAGGTAGTCACCAGAAATGGTTTTCACTTCACAGGTGTGCCCTGTCAGGTTTAATAAGTGGGATTTCTTGCCTTATAAATGGGGTTGGGACCATCAGTTGTGTTGTGCAGGAGTCTGGTGGATACACAGCTGATAGTCCTACTAAATACACTGTTAGAATTTGTATTATGGCAAGAAAAAAGCAGCTAAGTAAAGAAAAACGAGTGGCCATGATTACTTTAATGAATGAAGGTCAGTCAGTCCGAAAAATTGGGCAAACTTTGAAAGTGTCCCCAAGTGCAGTTGCAAAAACCATCAAGCGCTACAAAGAAACTGGCTCATATGAGGACCGCCCCAGGAAAGGAAGACCAAGCGTCACCTCTGCTTCTGAGGATAAGTTTATCCGAGTCACCAGCCTCAGAAATCGCAGGTTAACAGCAGCTCAGATTAGAGACCAGGTCAATGCCACACAGAGTTCTAGCAGCAGACACATCTCTTCAACAACTGTTAAGAGGAGACTTTGTGCAGCAGGCCTTCATGGTAAAATAGCTGCTAGGAAACCACTGCAAAGGATAGGCCACAAGCAGAAGAGACTTGTTTGGGCTAAAGAACACAAGGAATGGACATTAGACCAGTGGAAATCTGTGCTTTGGTCTGATGAGTCCAAATTTGAGATCTTTGGTTCCAACCACTGTGTCTTTGTGCGACGCAGAAAAGTTGAACGGATGGACTCTACATGCCTGGTTCCCACCGTGAAGCATGGAGGAGGAGATGTGATGGTGTGGGGGTGCTTTGCTGGTGACACTGTTGGGGATTTATTCAAAATTGAAGGCATACTGAACCAGCATGGCTACCACAGCATCTTGCAGCGGCATGCTATTCCATCCGGTTTGCATTTAGTTGAACCATCCTTTATTTTTCAACAGGACAATGACCCCAAACACACCTCCAGGCTGTGTAAGGGCTATTTGACCAAGAAGGAGAGTGATGGGGTGCTACGCTAGATGATCTGGCCTCCACAGTCACCAGACCTGAACCCAATCGAGATGGTTTGGGGTGAGCTGGACCGCAGAGTGAAGGCAAAAGGGCCAACAAGTGCTAAGCATCTCTGGGAACTCCTTCAACATTGTTGAAAGACCATTTCCGGTGACTACCTCTTGAA
Organism: Phyllobates terribilis; assembly: GCF_046119375.1. NCBI lineage: Eukaryota > Metazoa > Chordata > Amphibia > Anura > Dendrobatidae > Phyllobates > Phyllobates terribilis. The sequence goes on from NW_027362769.1 coordinate 21,213,884, forward strand.
GCTCATCAAGAGAATGCCAAGAGTGTGCAAAGCAGTCATCAAAGCAAAAGGTGGCTACTTTGAAGAACCTAGAATATAAGACATATTTTCAGTTGTTTCACACTTTTTTGTTAAGTATATTATTCCACATGTGTTAATTCATAGTTTTGATGCCTTCAGTGTGAATGTACAATTTTCATAGTCAAGAAAATACAGAAAAATCTTTAAATGAGAAGGTGTGTCCAAACTTTTGGTCTGTACTGTAGGTTCCCCTATAAAATCTAACTAGTAAAGGCTAGGCAGACAGCTGCGGGCTGATATTAATAGCCAGGGAAGTGGCCATGGATCCTGGCCCCCTCCCCCCTGACCAGTATTCCTTTTTAATGTTTTCTTATTTCTTCACTTTTTTTTTTCTTCATTAAATTGTAATTATGATTTCAATATCCAATAGTAATTAGGGAATCAGCAGCAGCCGACCACCACTGCCAATATACTTCGTCAGTGGAGAGTACTTAACAAGTTAACAGTATTGTAAATAACCTAACAAGGTGAGGACATTACCTCTTACCTATACTTGCTAATTTCACCAGCCAGATTCCTGCACTATGGAGCACTATGGAACGGTGGTCTTTTTCTAGGCTCAGGAGACAGGAGCACACAGCTGTTGTCACAGCTTCAAAGCCTATGCTTTCTGTTGAATCCATACTCTGATTCAGGCCACGTTCACACTATCAGTATTCAGTCAGTATTTTACATCAGTATTTAATATATATATAATATAAAATACTGACGAAATACTTAAAGTGTGAATGTGGCCTTATGTGCACGCTCAGGCAGGAGCTGTGCACTTCCAGGGAATCTTCTTAGCGATAAGTGGGGGTCTTTGGACTTGAACCCTCACCTAACTGCAGACAATTAGAGTGGCTACAAAATATTAAAAAATGTTGAAAGATTAGTTAGGGCTCATTCAGACATTAGTTTTTCTTCTATATGTTCTATCTGTGATTTTCGCAGATAACTCTTACTTATAGTCTCTGTGGCTATTTGATAGGAGAAGCTTGAGAAACTCAGGCTTTTTTTCATTACAGAAAAACTGATGAAACTCTGATGGTAAAAAACTGCCAATAACCAACTTATAATGAAAAGCTGATCAAAAATACTGACGAAAATAGGTAATTATTTTTTGTTTAAGAAAAATCACTGAGGTCTGGATGAGGAGTCATTCATTTAAAATAATGATCCAAGATACTGACAAATGTGAGACTGGACTACAGGACAGAATTGTACTTACATAATATCACGGATGAAGATCCCACTATGTAACCCTCACCGTGTTTTTCAGCCATTTTTTTAGCAGCTCGATTGGCAGCTGTCATCTGGTGTAAAGAAAATGAAAACGGTTAAAGTTTTTTAAGTAGCATGACAATAAAAAAATTTTTCAAGTACATTTCTAAGAACTATATGCTTTTGGCATACATTTGACAGGTTTATGTTAGGATACTATACTATATGGAATACTGAAGGATAATTTAATACTTTGAGAAGGTTTCCCTTTAACCCATTAGTGACAGAGCCAATTTTCACCTTAATGATCAAACCCCATTTTTCAAATCTAACATATGTCACTTTATGTGGTAATAACTCTGGAATGCTTCTACATATCCCAGTGATTCCGAGAATGTTTTTTTTGTGACACAATGTACTTTATGTTACTGGTAAATTTAGGTTGATAAGTTTTGCGTTTTTTTCTGAAAATATCTGAAATTTGACATCATTTTGGAAAAATAGAAATTTTTAAATTTTGAATGCTTACACATTACCCTTGCTGCAATAGAGCATACAGTTATGTCCTATTGCAACTGCGTGCATTAATGTGGGCTTACAAGGTGAAACTGCATCTTTCTTGGCTTATGAGGCTACGTGCTCACGATGCGTTTTTCAAGCATTTTTGCTGCGGAATTTGCACAACGTAAACGCTTGTAAAACGCTTGGTAATCCATCCCCCATGGTCCATAATCCGCACTTTTAATGCCCATGCTGCGGAATGTTCCGCAGCGTTTTTGATGTACGGAAAAATCCACAGCATGTCCATTATTTGTGCGTTTACGCATGCGGAATTGCCTTCTCAATGCATTAAAAAACGCAAGGCAATTCTGCATGTCAAAAATGCTTCAAAAACGAGAAAAAAACGAGTGTCAAATTCTGCACGCGTTTTTCCGGGCAAGGACATGCAGAAATGAAACGTAAATTTTCCGCTTCATTTCTGCATCGTGGGCACATAGATGAAGGTGATAGCCTGATGGCTGTGATATTTAGCTAACAGCTGCTGGTGGAGCCACTCCACCCTCAGTTGTTAACCTATGAAATGCCGCTGTCGTCAATCTCTGACAGCTGCTTTTACAGAGCACTGGCATGGAGAGCACGCTATGCTAAGGCTATGTGCCCATGATAAAGAAATGAAGCAGAAAATTTCTGCAGCGTTTCTGCATGGTCTTGGCAGTCAAAAACGCTTGCAGATTTTACACGCGTTTTTGCAGCGTTTTTACATGCGGATTTGACTTGCGTTTTTCAATTCCATTGGGACCTCAAATCCGCATGCAGAAATGCACAAATAATGGACATGCTGCAGATTTTTCCGCAAGGAAAATCCGCTGCGGAAAAATCCACAGCATGGGCACAGAACATGCAGATTTTCATTTGGGATCATGGGGCACGGATTACCAAGCGTTTTTAAAGCGTTTCTGCTGCGGACATTCCGCAGCAAAAACGCTTGAAAAACGCATAGTGGGCAAACAGCCTCACAGCCTGTCTGTGCCCCTTCAACACGATCACGGGACGCTGCTGGATTGCTAAGAGTGTTCATAGGAGACTGATTTGTGCTATACACATCAGTATAGTATAGTATAGTACAAGCGATCAGATGATTGCAGGTTCAAGTCCCGTAAATGTTTTTAAAAATATGAAACAAATAAAAAATATGAAAGTGCAAATCACCACTTGTTCACTAAAAAATACACATCTGTGGAATCGTTAATTCTGTAAAGTCTGATTTATCAAAATCTGAAATGAATTAACTATATCTGTAAACTATGTAATGACATAATGACAAAAAAAGATCAAAACAGCAGAATCACCGATTTTCAACAGCAGCAATATTATAAAAAATGCAGTAAGAGGCGATTAAAGCAATCAAACTACCACAAAATGGAATAGATAAAAACATCGGCTCAGGGCGCAAAAAAAAACCCCACAAGTAGCACTATTGAACAAAAAATGAAAACGTTACAGGTCTCGGAATAGTGTGACACAAGCAAATTTTTTTAAATTTTACAAATTTCCCCCAAAATCTTCACCACTTAAAAAGAAAAACAAAACTATGCATTTTTGGAATCCCAGTGATTGTACTGATGAGGAGAATCATATTGCCATGTAACGACTGTAACACCAGTCATATGTGGATGTGAGTGAGATACAGTACTGTTATGAATGACTCCAACCCCAATATGATACCAATCAAACTTCTTTTTTTTATAACTGACAATAAATGACAGTATTACACTTCTAAAACAAGATATGGGCCACAACAGCCAACAACCACAAAATACAACTTATACCGCCTGAGAGATCCCAAGTGCCAGCTTCACAGTAAGGAGCAGGACTATCCCCAGGATATACCACTCCCAACCTTATCCGTTAGAGGGCCTACCCGTAATTCTACCCGTAATTTTTTTATTTTCAAGTTATCATACATTATCTATAAAATTTCTTTTCTTTTGAATTCAATTGAATAGGAAAGAGGCCTTCTGGATATATAGGCTACATTGTCTACAGTTAGGTCCATATATATTTGGACAGAGACATATTTCTAATTTTGGTTCTAGACATTACCACAATGAATTTTAAACAAAACAATTCAGATGCAGTTGAAGTTCAGACTTTCAGATTTCATTTGAGGGTATCCACATTAAAATTGGATGAAAGGTTTAGGAGTTTCAGCTCCTTAACATGTGCCACCCTGTTTTTAAAGGGACCAAAAGTAATTGGACAATTGACTCCAAGGCTATTTCATGGACAGGTGTGGGCAATCCCTTCATTATGTCATTCTCAATTAAGCAGATAAAAGGCCTGGAGTTGATTTGAGGTGTGGTGCTTGCATTTGGAAGGTTTTGCTGTGAAGTAAACATGCGGTCAAAGGAGCTCTCCATGCAGGTGAAACAAGCCACCCTTAAGCTGCAAAAACAGAAAAAACCCATCTGAGAAATTGCTACAATATTAGGAGTGGCAAAATCTACAGTTTGGCACATCCTGAGAAAGAAAGAAAGCACTGGTGAACTCATCAATGCAAAAAGACCTGGGTACCAACGGAAGACAACAGTGGTGGATGATCGCAGAACAAACTCCATGGTGAAGAGAAACCCCTTCACAACAGCCAACCAAGTGAACAACACACTCCAGGAGGTAGGCGTATCAATATCCAAATCTACCATTAAGAGAAGACTGCATGAAAGTAAATACAGAGGGTTCACTGCACGGTGCAAGCCACTCATAAGCATCAAGAATAAAAAGGCTAGATTGGACATGGCTAAAAAACATCTAAAAAAGCCAGCACAGTTCTAGAAGAACATTCTTTGGACAGATGAAACCAAGATCAACCTCTACCAGAATGATGGAAAGAGAAAAGTATGGCGAAGGCGTGGTACAGCTCATGATCCAAAGCATACCACATCATCTGTCAAACACGGCGGAGGCTGTGTGATGGCTTGGGCATGCATGGCTGCCAGTGGTGCTGGGTCACTAGTGTTTATTGATGATGTGACACAGGACAGAAGCAGCCGAATGAATTCTGATGTATTCAGAGCCATACTGTGTGCTCAGATCCAGCCAAATGCAGCCAAACTGACTGGTCGTCGTTTCATACTACAGATGGACAATGACCCAAAACATAAAGCCAAAGCAACCCAGGAGTTTATTAAAGCAAAGAAGTGGCATATTCTTGAATGGCCAAGTCAGTCACCTGATCTCAACCCAATTGAGTATGCATTTCAGTTGTTAAAGACTAAACTTCAGACAGAAAGACCCACAAACCAACAGCAACTGAAAACCACCGCAGTGAAGGCCTGGCAGAGCATCAAAAAGGAGGAAACACAGCGTCTGGTGATGTCCATGAGTTCAAGACTTCAGGCAGTCATTGCCAACAAAGGGTTTTCAACCAAGTACTAGAAATGAACATTTTATTTACAATTATTTAATCTGTCCAATTACTTTTGGTCCCTTTAAAAACAGGGTGGCACATGTTAAGGAGCTGAAATTCCTAAACCCTTCATCTAATTTTAATGTGGATACCCTCAAATGAAAGCTGAAAGTCTGAACTTCCACTGCATCTGAATTGTTTTGTTTAAAATTTATTGTGGTAATGTCTACAACCAAAATTAGAAAAATGTTGTCTCTGTCCAAATATATATGGACCTAACTGTATCTCCAATGAGGCCGACGTCATGATCGTCTAAACAGGAGCCCTCTGTTCTAGCAACTTATTAAATTCACACGGCCGGCACCTTGCACACACTTCTCTCACAACTTTTTCTAAGCATGGTGTGTACACGAACCGGTGTAACCATCGATAAGTCTTTTCAGGCCCAAAGTGTGCATCCCGCGCATGAGCCTCTCGTGCAATGTCTGGAGCCACTGAGGCTGGGATTACCACATGCCAACGGTACCCCAGCTCTGCCGCTACGTAGATCCAGTGATACAGTACCCCTTTTGCTATGACCAATCGATCCCACTTCCGTAGCAGTTTCTGTCCTTCTAAGCCCAGCCAAGCTCTCACCCTTCCATCGGGCCAGGACTTTTGACTCAGCCATTTTTTTTAACTCGTAACAGCTCGGAGTCTGCATCCTGTAGATCGGCCCACTCCTGACAAGTCTTTCCCAACAACGTGATGACCCGTGTCGCCACCCCACTTGAACGTGCCATGTTTATGAACACAGGTAATCGCCTCAGATAGGGGATCTCAGTATCCTCGAGATCTTCATCCACCACATGCTCGGGTGTGCCTCAAGTCACTCATGACAATGCATCTGCATTGGAGTTCTCTTTACCAGAACGAAACCGAATCCGGTAATTGAACTTGGACATCCACGCCACCCACCTCTGTTCCAAGGCTCCCAGTTTGGCACTCTCCAAGTGCGCCAGCAGATTATTGTCCGTCATCACAAGAATCTCTGGACCAGCCAGATACTTTGCGAACTTCTCGGTCATGGCCCACACCAGGGCCAACATCTCCAACTTGAACGAGATCTAATTGTCCGGATTTCGCTCGGTGTCCCATAGAGACTGGCTGGCATACGCGATGACCCTCTCATGCCCCTCTTGTTCTTGGGCTAACAAGGCTCCCAGACCATGGAGACTCCCGTCAGTGTACAGGGTAAAAAGTCGGTCAAAACGTGCATACGCTAACAAGGGTGCCTGCACAAGGGTGGCCCGAATCCGATCAAATGCCTGTTGTTGTCAGTCAGATAGGCTGGTTCCTGGGCCCCTGCGCCATCCCTCTCAACAGCTCGTGCAGTTGCTCAGCCACTTTATCAAAGTCTTTCACAAAACGACGGTAGTATCCGGCTAAACCGAGAAACGCCTGTACTTCCCTCAGGGTCTTGGGTCTGGGCCACTCCTGAACTGCCTCAATCTTACTCGTTGCCGGCCGCTCACCCTCAGCCGATACTTCATACCCCAGATACTTGATCTGTGTCTGGAACAGGCGACACTTTTTGGATTGATCTTAAGTCCATTGTCTCTCAGTCGGAACAAGACTTGTCGGAGCTTTTTTAAGTGATCATCGAACGAATCTCCGACTATAATCACATCATCCAGACAGATCAACACAGACTCAAAGTTGTAATCACCCAAGCAAAACTCCATCAACCGCTGAAACGATCCTGGGGCATTAGAAAGTCCGAAAGGCATTCGGTTAAACTCATATCCATCGGTAAGATGAATGCTGTCTTCTGCCGATCTCGAGCCGCCATGGGCACCTGCCAGTAGCCACTGGCCAGGTCAAGCATAGAGAAGTACTTCACCTTTCCCAGAGCAGACAGGGATTCCTCAATTCTTGGTAACGGGTAGGAGTCATGTACATTATGTGCATTCAGCTTGTGGAAATCAACACAAAACCGCATGGACCCGTCCTTCTTCCGTACCAACACGACTGGTGCGTCCCAAGGACTCTGACTCGTGCAGATCACCCCATTATCCAGCATTTGTGCTATCATCCCCTTGACCTCTTGGTAGAGGTTCAGTGGGATCTGGTGATATCTCTCCTGAATTTGCGGGGGTGTTTCCCGTGGGTATCTCATGTTCCACTGCCTTCGAGCAACCAAAGTCTTAATCACTCCTGGAGAAAGCAGCCTGATATTCCCACAGTGTAGCCTCCAGCCTGTGCTCCTGCTCGGCTGTCAATGGAGACTCATCCACTCCCTTAATCTCCATAATCTTCCTGCCATCCCACGCAGGTGTGGGGGACTCTTCTTCTGCTGTCTGCATTGACCTGGTCCAGGCGGTCCGGCGGTCTGTCCTCAGTGTGAACTGACTTTTGGGAATGACTCCTTCGCCACCCACACATATACATCAGCCAGCTTAGTGCCCACTGTCAGAGTCACCTCATGATTCTGCAGATTCAGACACCTTACTGGTACACTTCCATCTTGTACAATGGTCAACATTCAGGCTATCATCGGACTATCCGTATCTTCTGACCGACCCACCAGTTCCAGAACCACCTCCACACCGTTCAGTTTTCTGTGTGTCCCTACCGGCATCAACACAAGCTTCTCTTGACCCGGGGCGATCACAACAGCAGACCCGCGTGGGACATACACCGCTCCCACCGTTCTTCCCTCTACTGAACTCTTCTGAATACCGCATGAACGGACCACCTGCTGCAGGGCTTTCTGAGTGGCTTTGTGGGGTGTTGCGCGTTTCCAATACCTCGGACCATCGCGCTTAAACAAAATGTGGTCCAGCTCTCTCAGGATATTCATTCCCAGAACCACCCGGAGGTTCGGTCTCGCCTGTGTCTTCACGAGTACCACTCCTTTGGTTCCCAAGTCCTGGCCGTACAGCTGTACCGTAATCCATGCAATGCCCGCCACTGGAATTTCCTCATTATTAGCGGCTTTTAGCCTTAACAGATGTCCCGACTCCGGTTTGACAGTCTCCTCGAAGTGCGCCTTGAAAAATTTCATCGGCACGGTCGTCACCTCCGATCCGGTATCCACCAAGCACGCCACCTTCTTTCCTGAAAACTGCACCTCCAGAGTGGGACTCTCCGCAATCAGATCTTCGGAACAAACTTTGGGCATTGATTTTCATTAATGCCTCACCGTATGCCCAACTACAGCAAGGGTCTCTCTTTTGCCAATGCCGGGACTTCAGCTGGCAGGTTCATCTGACAGTCTTGCTGCATATGACCGAGTTCTTGGCATCGCCAACATTGGACCGGTCTTCTTGCCCTTCTTCTGGACGCCTCAGTTCTTAACGCAATCGTTGTCCTCCCTGCGGTATTAGGTGCTTGCCCGTACAGGGGAGCAGAGGGATTACTCGGCGTCGAGTATATCGGAGGCATTTCTCGAACCCGCATCTGCTGCATCTGTTCCGCCAGCCTTTCCATAGTTTTTTGTAAAACCGCCAACTGTGTCTGTATAGGGTCTTGTCTCGGCCCCCTTGTATCAGCCACCTTTGGTTACTCCACTGCAGAGTGGGCTTCACTTCTAAAGTCTGTGCTACCGCCTCTTCTTGTCTTTCAGAATTGGTGATTCCAGGGGTACTCCACACCTTCAGTAACAATTCACTCCTTAGCGTCTCACTCCGTATCCCCTTGATGAACTGATCCCACTTTCCAGTACATCACTTGATAAAATGAATTGTGTCATTTAAAAGTACAACTTGTCATGCAAAAAAACAAGCCCTGATATGTCTATTTCGATGGAAAAATAAAAAAAGTTATGGCTCTTGGAAGGCGAGGAAAACACAAAAAAATTAAAATAGTTGAGTCTGCAATAATCTGATATCATGACAGCACTGCTGCCAATCAGTGTTCTTAACGGCGTTGAGCCAGTCATAGGCACTAGCCACTCACAGATGCAGAGCTCACAAATTGGACTGCAGTGCTGTAAATTGCGCTGCAGTCAATAACAGACAACAGTAGTAGTGGATACTCAGGGCTGGACCTGGGCAGGGAGAGTAAAGAAATGTTTCTTTTAAATCAATCTTTGCTTTTGACAGGATTTTTTCCATTTAGCTATGCCTTAAACAGGTCATAGTAGTAAATACTACCCTTCACTGTATCCAACCTATATGTAGATACACAGAAGGAGTTTATCATATACCAGTCTTGAACCTAAAACCCACTGGAGTAAAATGCACCAAATTTATAACAGTGTTTACTCTTAATAAATGTGATGAGTTATTAGGCTGGGCTCTGTTTATCAGAAAAGAAAATCTATGTCAGATATGATCTGGTGTAGATTTTAGCTACAATTTTTGCCAGTTTTCCGGTGTACACTGTAGTAAGTTTGATGCATTGCGGTTGGCCATGATGATTGGCAATTTTGATAAACCCCATCCATAAAATAAAAAAAATAAAAAACTGGTGTAATGAAAATGATAATTTGCACTGGAGTTTAAAAATTGTGAATTTAGATCCGGGTTAATGAAAGTTACTCAACTTTTACCGTTAAAGGGGTGGTTCTTTCTAACCATCTATCTTTACCCTCTAAACACTTTTGTAATTGGCTTTATTATAAAATGCCCTACACTTCTCCCAATATATCTAATCGCTAACATTGTTTTTTTTCTTCTACATCATTTCCAATTACATTTTGTTTGAGAGGAGTCACAAACCGGACATTACAGGAGGACAGGGTGGTACTCACTTCTCTGCAGCATCTATCAACTCTCCTGGAACAGGATGTCATCAGGGGGCATCATTGCAGTTATTTACTACAGTTTCTTGCATCAACCCCCTCTGAAGATATTCTGGTTGCACAGCGCTGATAGAAGTTGTGGGAGAGGTGAGTGCAGCGCCGGCACTCTGTTTCTATCTCCGCCGCTGCAGCTTTGTGAAATAAGACTTCATCAGGGGGCAATGAAAGAAGCAGTGAGTGACAACAATGTCGCCCGACAGAAGCAGAGTGCGGGCGCTGCACTCACCTCTCCTGCAGCTTCAAGCACCATGGTTCCAGGATATCTTCAGAGGGCAGTGATGCAAGAAACTGTGGAAAATAACTGCAGCACTGAAGTTGTCTTGTTCCAGCAGGGGCGATAGACACTGCACGGAAGTGAGTGCAGCCCCAGCCTCCTGTGATTTCCCATTTGAGACTACTCTTAAACAAAACGTCACAGGAAATGAAGTAAAAAAAACACTTTTAGGGAATAAACACTAATAGGGAATAAAGATAATTACAAAAGTGGTGAGGGTGTAAAAATAGATATTTAGAAAGGACTTTTTAGGTACCAGACCACACCTTTATTTTATATTTAAATTCATTATGTTATAAAGAAACTTACCATTTCATTATGATTTGCAGATTGATTCTGTTTATATCCATAAGGAAGAAGAATAAGTCTTCCATAGTTGTGAACTGTAAGGTACATGAGCATGTTGGATTTCACTTGTTCAAAAAGTTTGACCACACCTTTGGTTTCACGTTCTGAAGCAGCACTTGGACCACAAAAGACGAAACTATCACAGAATGCGTCTGCTCCAACACCTAAATATTTAAAAAAAACATCAAAAAGAATGAGGAAAAATGTTAATAGTTTATTAACAGCAACATCTGTACAGTCTTAAAAATATAAGAAATGAGAATGATAGAATCTCATAGATTTGGAAGCACATTACTCTGGATGTCAGTCCTTATCAGATCTAATCAGAAGCTAATATTTAAGTCTAGATGCTGGTAATTACGGTACTATTGCAAACTACTATTAATACTTTGTTAGAAACAAGGTATAATAGGTGATAACTAGAGATGAGTAGATGATTTGAAATTTGAATTTGCTAGATTTGGAGAATATTCAGAGAGAGAAAGAGTTTTCAATATGATATGTACACTGAACAAAAATATAAACGCAACACTTTTGTTATTGCTCCCATTTTTCATGAACTGAACTAAAAGATCTAAGACTTTTTTATGTACACAAAGGGCCTTTTTCTCTCTATTGTTTACAAATTTGTCTAAATCTGTGTTAGTGAGCATTTCTCCTTTGCCAAGATAATCCATCCACCTGAAAGATGTGGCATATCAAGATGCTGATTAGACGGCATGATTATTATACAGGTGTGCCTTAGGCTGGCCACAATAAAAGGCCACTCTAAAATGTGCAGTTTTATCACATAGCTCAATGTCAGAGATGTTGCAACGTTTGAGGGATTGTGCAATTGGCATGCTGACTGCCGTAATGTCAACCAGAGCTGTTGCCCGTGAATAGAATGTTCATTTTTCTACTACAAGCCGCCTCCAAAGGCCTTTCAAAGAATTTGGCAGTACATCCCACTGGCCTCACAACTGCAGACCACGTGTAACCACACCAGCCTCAACATTCAGCATCTTCACCTCCAAGATCGTCTGAGACCAGCCAGCCGCCAGCTGCTGCAACAATTGTTTGCATAACCAAAAACTTTCTGCACAAACTGTCAGAAACCATCTCAGGGAAGCTCCTCTGCATGCTCAACATCCTCATCGGATCTCTACCTGACTGCAGTTCGTCGTCGTAACTGACTTGAGAAGGCAAATGCTCACATTCATGGCGTCTGGCACGTTGGAGAGGTGTTCTCTTCATGGATGAACCCCGGTTTTCACTGTACAAAGCACATGGCAGACTGCATATATGGCGGTTTGATGATGTCAACTTTGCATATCGTGTGGCCCATGGTGGCAGTGGGGTTATGATTTGTTCAGGCATATGTTATGGAAAACAAACACTGGTGCATTTTATTGATTTTATTGATGTAATTTTGAATGCACAGAGATGCCGTGACAAGATCCTGAGACCCCTTGTTGCGCCATTCATCCACGACCATCACCTAATGTTGCAGCATGATAATGCACGGCCCCATGTTGCAAGGATCTGTACACAATTTCTGGAAACTGAAAACATCCCAGTTTTTGCATGGCCAGCATACTCACCAGAAGGTGTCACCCATTGAGCATGTTTGGGATGCTCTTGATTGGCGTATATGACAGCGTGTCCAAGTTCCTGCCGACATCCAGCAACTTCGCACAAGCATTGAAGAGGAGTGGACCAACATTCTACAGGCCACAATCAACAACCTGATCAACTATATGCAAAGGAGATGAGTTACACTGCGTGAGGCAAATGGTGGTCACATTAGACTGGTTTTCTGACTACCCAATGCTGTAAAAGTTCACATTTTAGAGTGGCCTTTTATTTTGGCCAGCCTAAGGCAACCTGTGCAATAATCATGCTGTCTAATCAGCATCTTGATAAACCACACCTGTGAGGTGGATGGATTATCTCAGCAAAGGAGAAGTGCTCAGTAACACAGATTTAGACAAATTTGTGAACAATAAATGAGAGAAAAAGGCCTTTTGTGTACATAGAAAAAGTCTTAGATCTTTGAGTTCAACTGATGAAAAATGGGAGCAAAAGCAAAATTGTTGCGTTTATATTTTTGTTCAATGTCTCCAGTGGAATATGGAGATGGAAACCGATTCTGACGAACAAACTTCCAATCCTATACTCGACTAAGCCCCAATGGGAATCGCTAATCTCTGATGACCCAGGCACTGACCACCAATGTACAAGGTATGATAATCTGCTAGATGTAAAAGCTACAGGGCCTTTTTGGGGGAGCTCACACATCCACGCAAATTGCATTAGTCCCCTCTTTGATACTTCAGAGGTCTGGGAAATGGTGTTGGGCAAGCTGTTTTTTTTTGCGAATCAGAAATGAAATCTCAAAGTGTTTGAATTTGTGTGGAACTCTGTGAATTTCTGAAAATTCGACTTGAACTGGATACTCCACGGAACTGATCTGCTCATCTCCAGTGATAACGCAAACACTTATATCACACGACAAGGAAGCATCAGTTGACTGAGGCCCAAGAATGGTCCAGCTTGAGTACTGTATGAGATTGTATTAGTGATGATTGATTCCTAAAATGCTCAAGTGCTCGTTACTCGAATCAAGCAGGTCGGATGTGCTCGACTCGAGTAACAAGTATTATGGAAGTCAATGGGAAACTGGAGCATTTTTCAGGCAAACCCTAAAAGGACTGGGGGGCAGGAAAATCACTGAAATGGATGGAAACAGTGCTCAAACTGAATGGGAACAGCATGGGGAAAACACCTGGATGCAGCTCTGACTCCCAGGTTGCTGCTTGGAACTAAATAAATAATTTAAAAAAATGACTTGTGGTCCCACCTATTTTTGGCAACCAGCCAAGGTAAAGCAGTCAGTTGGGGGCTGATACTATCAAGCTGGCAAGGTCCATGGTTATTTGGCCCTTCCCAGCCTAAAAATACCAGCTGTGTAATGTTAGCTGGCATCAAGCCCAGGGGATAGTAATGGAGAGGCAACTATCAGACATCCCCATTACTAACTCAGTAAATAAAAAGAGAAAAAAACACACACAGAAAAAAAATACTTTATTTGAATAAAGACTTTCCCCTCACTATCCCTCATTCACCAATTAATTATCAAAAATGTTCCCTCAAAGCTCCTCCAATGTAGTCCACATTCCCCGATGTCTCCGGCGTCTGTGAATAGCAGTAAACTACAGCTATTCACAGGCATTGGTGCTGACGATAGCTCTCATCAGAGCCCCTGCGTCACTGAGCCGGTGGCTCTGATGAGAGTCTTCAACACTACCCAACGCCTGTCAATAGCCGTACTTTATTTGAGATGAGCGAACATGTTTGGAAAACGTTTGTTTTTTTTCAAATTTGGCATGAACGTTGCTCATTCGGATTCGTATTCGGATTCCCGAGCCTTTTGAGCTAGAATCATCAAAAGTCAGCCCGGACATGAACATCCCTGCTTTCCCGCAGTCATCTACGTGACAGCGTGGGAAACAGGGGCTGTGATTGGAGGTAACATCGTTATCGCGGGTCAGAGTGCTGTGGGATCACGATGTCAGATGTCAGTGTGATCCTGGAGTAGTGACAGTGACCCGTGGTAAAAAGCTTACCGTGGGTCATGGGTGCCGGCTGAGGAGACTACTACCTCCATCAGTCGGCGCCTGCTTTCACTATAAACGGGGAGCAAAAGCACAGATGATGAGAGGAGTAATCTCATCAGCTGGCGCTTCCGCAGTGAAAGTAAAAAAAAAAAGTTTAAATTAATAAATAATTATTTAAATAGAAATAAAAAATACATTATACTCACCTACACCTAATCGCCGATGTTGTCGTCCCCTGTAAAAAATAAAAAAAAACACATACTCACCTTAATCCCTAATACCTGATGCCCATGTCACCTGTAATAAAAAAAGTAATAAACCACCATAATCCTCTCCTATCCACTGTGATCCTGAGTATCCCATGCAGATCTCATGAATATGACAGCCACATAGAGAGATGTGACTGCTCTATTCAGCAGCTGGCGATACACTGACAGGAGTATCATCGCTCCCTCAGTGTATCACGATAAGCTGCCCGGAGAGAGATCACATGAGTTCATCAGCTGATGAGCTCATGTGATTTCACTTACTGCACCACCGCGTGAGAAAATTCTCACACAGCAGCGGTGCCGTAAGTGAGGTCACCAGAGTTCATCAGCTGATTGAACTCTGGTGACCTCTCTCCTGGCAGCTTAGTGCTGTATACTGGCACAGGAGTCATTGTATAGCCGTCAGTAATTGCTGATGTGACTGCTCTACAACTGACCCAGATCTTCATGGGACATTGTGGATTATGTCATCAGGTCGGACAGGTGAGGGATGTTTTTTTTTGTTTGTTTTTTTACAGGTGACAATGACTTCATCGGATTAGGCGTTAGGTGAGTATATGGTGTTTTTTATTCTTAAATTATTAAAACTGTGTGGACTTTTATTTCAAATAAAGGATTTTTTTCAGGCCATGTGTTTATTTTTAAACCTTACTATGGGGTTAGTACTGGGGGCTTGTTATAGACGCCTCTCCAATACAAACCTTGGCTTCATGTCAGCTGCCAATCGTCGTTTTTTTAAATTATTTATTTATTACGGTTAAACCTACGCTCTACCAGCAGAAGCTGTATATATGTACAGCAATAGCAAATAAACACTGCCTATATGCCTGCTCTAATCTAAGCTCTCCCTCCTAGAACAACTCTCCCTGGACTGCTTCCAGAGCACAGTGTGGCGAGCATAGCGTCACCGGGTCTCATATAAAACCCGATGATGTGATGCAGCCGGCCAATCACAGTAGTGCCAGCCACTACGTCATTAGCATGTATGGCAGGCAATCCCCGCATGTTTATTGGCTGTCTAACAGCCGCGAAACAATGCGGGTCGGGGACCCGAGCATTGAGCTCCAGCACCCGCGATACTTGATTGAGTAACGAGCGTGCCCGAGCACCCTGATGCTCGATCGAGTATCAAGCAGTGGCGAGCGCACTCGCTCATCACTAGATGATATCTATCACAAGTGACCACCTAACTAGCTCACAAAAATTCTACCAGTCTACCATTAATGGTTGGGCTACTAACTCTGAAACTGGTAATTTCTAATGGTGGTAAGTCTTGTGCTAAACCTCAATGCGTGCTATAAAATGTGTTACTTTCTCTACTATGTGATCCAGAAAGAATCCGTCTGACTTCATGCTTTTAGTTAGACCACTGCATACCGCTTGTTGATTCATAACAGTATCAAAATAGTGAAGAAACATGTAATGGCGTGTTCCTATATGAAAAACCTTTTTTTTTTTTCAGCTGTGTGTTTTTCTGCAGGTATCTACACAAAATACACCATAGTAATCTGCTCTGATTATTGTGTTTTTGCTGATTTTTAGGTGTTTTCCCCATTGATACATATTTTGGGTGCAGATTTGAAACAGCATTTTTATGCTTATTTTAGTGCAGAAACTCTGGGATTCTGCATTTAAAAATGCAACCACTTTTTTACATGAGTTTTTTTTTCAAGTTCACCAGAGAAAACTATGCATAAAAAACACACAAATTCAACAGAATCTTTAAATGCACAGTGGTCATCAGTTTTCGTAATATATCCACTTTGCTTGAACTTTTATATGCAGCAGGTTTTCTGCACAAAAAAACAGCATGTAGGTATGGGGGAATATGAACTAATGCTTTTTAAAGTGTATAGAATGATAAAACATTGTGAACTAAGGTACTGTAGATGTCTGTATTGTTTCTTATAAGTTTTGCTCTAACAGATTATTTTTCTCTGTAGCCCCCTATCAAGCATTAGGGAAAATAATTAGTTGAGGACTAGCACAGGATTTAGTGGTATTTTAAATTTCCGATTGAGAAGTTAAAGAGGGCCTGTCAATTGCCATAATTATGTATTTATTTACATTGGTGTAAATGCTCCTGCTCCCCTGAATATGGCAATGTTTTTCTTTTGCTGTTGCGCCTCTCAGTACCTGTGATATGGCCCTCTTATCCCTGTATATAAATCTAGTCTTGTTAACCAAGAGGGTGTGGCTCTCAAGAAGATCACACCCTTTTGACTAACAAGACTAAATTTACAATAAAGAGGAATAAAGGGTCATATCTCAGGAACCGATAGGCATAGAAACAAAAGGAAACAACATCAGATTCAGGAGAATGGCAACATTTATATCAAGTTAAAACCCAAACCACAGGCGGCATGAATAAGAGCTTGGGTGTATGACCGCAGCCAGGTAAGTATTTCTCTGATATGATCCAGCGATTCAGACGAAACAGTTTGTTAAGCTGGCTGGGCACAATAGGGAGAGACCTGACTAGTTCAGTGTTGCCCATGGATGACTTTTCTCCACCTCACTCCTGTTGACTGACAGGTCTGTCTCTATGTACACAGAGAGAGAGAAAGGGGGACAAGCTGACCAGGGACTGCATTGTCTAGTCAGGGCTTGCTCTGTGATTCCCAGTCAGGTTTTCCAAGTGTTTTCACTTAAAATTCACAACGTTTCAGAGAAAAACATACTTTTTTGCAATCATGCCTAGTCCCATCTGAAGCCACAGCTTTGAGTGAATAGGCAGAAGAAGGTGCAAGTGACAGGGGGAGTGCAAAATAAGAGGTGTGGAGAAGTGAATGATGGTCGGCGGAACAGGGAAGAGGTGAGGTATTATTATATATATTATATATATATATATTATATTATATTTATTTTTTTAATCATTTGCCTGGCCCTCTGTTGCGCTGCAAAATGGTGGCCTCAGTTGGCTGCCATTTTTCTGACTTCACGTGGAGCAAATTGCAAAAATCTGTATTGTTCAGAATACAAATTTTTGTAAAATTCAAAGAGAATTCAATTCCACTCAAATAAATTCACTCATCTCTAACTATTATAGCTTGTTTATACCATGGTATAAATAAAAGTTACATTTTAATATTGTTACAATTATCCTAGTCTATGCTCACATTTTCAGTGAATAGCATTTGACATATTTGGGGTTCACATACTTTTACTACAGTTTTAGTGAGAAATTTTGTTTCCAATCTGGGATTGTGCATTTACTCAATGCAGTGCATTGTGAAAGTATTTGGCCACCTTGAACTTTTCTACCTTTTGCCACATTTCTGGCTTCAAACATAAAGATATAAAATTCTAATTTTTTTAGGAAAATCAACAACAAGTGGACACAATCGTGAAGTGGAATGAAATTTATTGGATATTTTAAACTTTTTAACAAATTCAAAACTGAAAAGTTGGGCATGCAATATTATTCGGCCCCCTTGAGTTAATACTTTGCAGCGCCACCTTTTGCTGCGATTACAGCTGCAAGTCACTTGGGGTCTCTATCAGTTTTGCACATCGAGAGGCTGAAATTCTTGCCCATTCTTCCTTACAAAACAGCTCGAGCTCATTGAGGTTGGATGGAGGGCATTTGTGAACAGCAGTTTTCAGCTCTTTCCACAGATTCTCGATTGGATTCAGGTCTGGACTTTGACTTGGCCATTCTAATACTTGGATACATTTGTTTTTGAACCATTCCATTGTAGATTTTGCTTTATGTTTGGGATCATTGTCTTGTTGGAAGATAAATCTCCGTCCCAGTCTCAGGTCTTTTGCAGGCTCCAACAGGTTTTCTTCCAGAATGGTCCCGTATTTAGCTCCGTCCATCTTCCCATCAATTGTAACCATCTTCCCTGTCCCTGCTGAAGAAAAGCAGGCCCAAACCATGATGCGGCCACCACCATGTTTGACAGTGGGGATGGTGTTTTGAGTTTGATGAGCTGTGATGCTTTTACGCCAAACATATCGTTTTGCATTGTGGCCAAAAAGTTCAATTTTGGTTTCATCTGACCAGAGCACCTTATTCCACATATTTGGTGTGTCTCAAAGGTGGCTTGTGGCAAACTTCAAACAAGACTTTTTATGGATATCTTTGAGAAATGGCTTTTTTCTTGCCACTCTACCATAAAGGCCAGATTTGTGCAATGTAAGACTGATTGTTGTCCTATGGACAGACTCTCCCACCTCAGCTGTAGATCTCTGCAGTTCATCCAGAGTGATCATGGGCCTTTTGGCTGCATCTCTGATCAGTCTTCTCCTTGATTCAGATGAAAGTTTAGAGGGACGGACGGGTCTTGGTAGATTTGCAGTGGTCTGATACTCCTTCCATTTCAATATGATCGATTGAACAGGGCTCCTTGAGATGTTTAAAACTTGGGACATCTTTTTGTATCCAAATCCAGCTTTAAACTTCGCCACAACAGTATCTCGGACCTGCCTGGTGTGTTCCTTGGTCTTCATGATGCTCTCTGCACTTGAAACATAACCCTGAGACTATCACAGAGCAGGTGCATTTAATCGGAGACTTTATTATGCACAGGTGGATTCTATTTATCATTACCAGTCATTTAGGACAACATTGGATCATTCAGAGATCGTCACTGAACTTCTGGAGTGAGTTTTCTGCACTGAAAGTAAAGGGGCCGATTAATATTGCACGCCCACTTTTCAGCTTTGAATTTGTTAAAAAAGTTTAAAATATCCAATAAATTTAATTCCACTTCACGATTGTGTCCCACTTGTTGTTGATTCTTCCCCAAAAAATTTGAATTTTATATCTTTATGTTTGAAGCCAGAAATGTGGCAAAAGGTACAAAAATTCAAGGGGGCCAAATACTTTCACAATGCACTGTACATTGAGCTGAAAGCTACATTTAAAGCTCTCAAAGTCTTGAGTTGTAAGAGATGTCAAACATAATTTAATGGTTCATGCCTAATATATTATATTTTATATCTTTATATAGTTCTAAAAAAGAATAGTAGAAAATAAACAGGTCATAAACTTTTGAATTTGTAACTTACTGCACCATTGTGCATCAAAATTGCGGTTAAGGTCCACTCCAAAACAATCATCTGTTTGAGGTGACCTATTCTTTCTCCACAGACGATCCTGAGTTGAAGAAGAAAAATAATTGAAAACTTCAATTTATTAACATATTTGATCCTACTCTAAAAGATTACCATCCTCATTTCAATTTACAAGAGATTGCTCCCACAGCATGTTTTCAATATAGCAATACATGCTGGATATCCTTTTACTCTACTAGATATTTTCAAATATCACATTATGTGTTTGGGTTAGGTAAAACTACATTTCAACACTAAGGAACAGAACTGGGCCCTCCAGTATTACAGGGATGCACATCTCAAAATCTCTCATGGAGGCTGAGTCAGGAGATAAAAGTTTCCAATACGCACAACATTCCAATTCTTCAATGGTTTGTGTGATTTTTTTTTTTAGTATGCAGCATAGCAACCAATCATACATTGTGGGTTATTGTTGGAAAGTCCTTGTGAGGAGCTGCTCACTTTCTAAAGACTATGATACTTTTCCAGCAAAGGACCACCATTTTTGTTAATATTATTATTGTGTTTTATTAGTGATTTACTTGTTATGTTTTATATAGTTCTGCTAACTTGTCAGTATGTGCACTAGATTCACTTGTAAAATGTCCAGCATTCCACTAATTTGTATCTCAGGATATATGTATCTCAGGAGTATCCAACCATTGTTCCATTAGCCAATAATCTCATTATGTGTGTGTAGATTGTAGACACAGTGGAGCCGTCACCACAGGGGGTCTTACATGCAGTCTCAGGTGAAGGCTTCTAGAATACTCTTCATTGTTTTAGGGAACAGTGAATGTTTAAGGGGGAGGGTGTGATCACTTCTGACCTGGGAGGGGACTGATCCCAGTGGAAGAAAGTGGAGACATGTTTTAGGGAGTTGTGTGGAAGGATTGAAGGAAGAGGATGGAGACCGTGGACTTGGAAGGATGAATGGATGAACATGTTGGATTATGGATTATGTCGTTTGGAGTTACACTTTCTTAAAAGGATTGCTGCTACTGGATACCTGTGCTTTCATCGTTTTATCTGCCATCTAGAGCAGAGGTCCCCAACCGCCGGTCCGCGGACCAGGACCGGGCCGTTGGGGTTTTTCAGCCGGTCCGCGGCGCCGCTGACCAGGGCCGGCGTCAGCACCCGGGCAAATGCCGGGGCTCTGAGCAGGCAGAGGGGCCCACTGGCGGTCGCGCACCCCGCTGGGCTATGGGCGGAGGAGAGCGGTGTCAGCGCCCGCCCTTCTCCGCCGCTTGCTCAGGGCCCCGGCAGCCCGATACTTACCTCTCCCCGTGCCTCCGCAGATCAGCTGTCTTCCTGCTCTGCGCTCCCTGTGACGTCTCAGGTCAGAGGGCGCGGTGACGTCTTTACACCGCGCCCTCCCCTGAGCCGTCACAGGGAGCGCTGAGCGGGAAGAAACGACAACGCTGGAGTTCGGAGCCGAGCAGCGAGCGGCGGGCAGCAGGTAGCAGGTGAGGAAAAGGGAGGTGAGTATTTGATTTTATTTATTTTTTTAATGTATGGAGGCATGGGGCAGTATAAAGAGGGGAGGGGGGGCATCCTGCTTGGGGCATTATAAAGAGGAGGGGTGACAGCCTGCATGGGGCATTATAAGGTGGGGAACAGCCTGCATGGGGCATTATAAAGAGGGGGGGATTCCTGCTTGGGGCATTATAATGAGGAGGGGTGACAGCCTGCATGGGGCATTATAAGGGGGGGGGCAGCCTGTATGGGGCATTATGTGGGGGTAACAGCCTGCATGGAGCATTAAAAGGGAGGGGCCTGTATGGGGCATTATGTGGGGGGTAACAGCCTGCATGGAGCATTATAAGGGGGGGACAGCCTGTATGGGGCATTATGTGGGGGGTAACAGCCTGCATGCAGCATTATATGGGGACCGGTATCCTGTATGGAGCGTTATATGGGGGCCAGTATCCTGTATGGAGCGTTATATGGGGGCCAGTATTCTGTATGGAGCCTTATATGGGGGCCAGTATTCCGTATGGGGTCTTATATGGGGGCCAGTATTCCGTATGGGGCCTTATATGGGGGCAAGTATTCCGTATGGGGCCTTATATGGGGGCAAGTATTCCGTATGGGGCCTTATATGGGGGCAAGTATTCCGTATGGGGCCTTATATGGGGGCCAGTATTCCGTATGAAGCGTTATATGGGGACCAGTATTCCGTATGGAGCCTTATATGGGGGCCACTATTCTGTGTGGAGCGATTCACCGGTTTCTGAGCTATTGTAGAATTTACAATAGATATCACTCATGAAGTGAAATCTTTGCATTGTACTATATATATATATTTCTCCGCTGTATCTCTGCATCATGAATCGTGGTATGTGTTAAAGGGGCCCACTGAGACTCTTTCGCCCGGGGCCCAGAAAAACCTGGAGCCGGCCCTGCCGCTGACAGCTAGCTCCGCGGCCCTGCGCCTGGTCAGAACTCGCTGTGTGTGGATTTATAATGTTTTCTGCCATAGCCGTGACAGCTCGCAGCTCCCGGCAGAGAACATTATGCAGGACGGGGTGGGGCGTCGGGCGGGTTGTACGTCACGGGGCGGGTCTTAGTGACGCGGCCCTCCTGCACAGCATGGTGTGTTCCTGACGGGGTGGGGCGGCAGGCTCTCCTCACTGACACGCCCCCGGCAGAACATGTTATGTGGGGCGTGCTGGGGCAGCAGACTGGCTTCAGTGACGCGGCTCCCGGTACCGGTGTTCAGTGTGTAGCGCTGCTAAGCAGCAGCGCTGTATACACTGACGCTCAATGTACAATGCTGCTACTTAGCAGCGCTGTACACCGAGGTCCCGCCAGCATCCTCCCCATACAGCTCCACCCCTTCATAACCCCACCCCCATATGACCAAAGCCCCGCCCCCACCCCCACCGGGCCATGGAAAACTGGTCTTGCTTAAAGCCGGTCCCTGGTGCAAAAAAGGTTGGGGACCTCTGATCTAGAGGATCATGGACTGTGGCTACAGACTGTGGCTGGAGGTACGAAATCTGTGGGCCAACCAAAAGTTGGGAGACAGTGAGTATGGCCTTATACAAAGCCAGTGGAACTACTGAACCCAGATTGGGAATTTGAGGACTGAGAGATCTGTATTTTGGCCATTAACCTGGAATTGCTTTATTACCATGGCTGTGCTCAATAAACTATTGTTGCATCATTAACCTGCATAGGTGATTACTTACAACCCACAACCTCAGATCTCTACAGTCCTTTTTCAAGCCATATTTGGATCATGTAGAACTGGATCTTGTGGCAATAAAACTACAATATAAAGATTCATGCTAGTAACACAAGTGAATTTGCTTATACAGGGCCGGCCATTTATATGGGTACACCTAAATTAAATGGGAATGGTTGGTGATATCAACTTCCTGTTTGTGGCACATTAGTATATGGGAGGGGGAAAATTTTTCCAGATTGGTGGTGACCATGGCGGCCAATTTGAAGTTGGCCATTTTGGATCCAACTTTATTTTTTTCAATGGGAAGAGGGTCATGTGACACATCAAACACTGATAGCAACACCGCAGAAGAAATGCTAGCATAGGCTTTTAGTATCCGTTGTTTCAGATGCTGCACATCTCGTATCTTCACAGCATAGACAATTGCCTTCACATGACCCCAAAGATAAAAGTAGACCTTGGTGGCCATTCAACTGGCCCACGACGACCAATCCACTTTCCAGGAAACTGTTCATGTAGGAATGCTTAGACCTGACACCCATACTGTGGTGGTGCACTATCTTGTTGGAAAAACTCAGGGAATGTGCCATCTTCAGTGCGTACAGAGGGCAACACATCATCATGTAGCAATTTCAGATATACAGTGGCATTGAGGTTTCCATTGATGAAGAATTGCCCCACTATCTTTGTACCCCAGCATCTGAAACAATGGATTCTGGAAGCCTGTGCTAGCATTTCTTCTGCGATGTTGCTATCAGTGTGTCAAGAGTGGGAGAAGAGGGTTGCATTGACAATCCAACACAATGGGCAGCATTTTGAACACATTTTATAAGTGGTCATAAACTTTAAAAAACTCATGAAAGAATAAAATTATGTTAAAACCAAGCACACCATTGTTTTTCTTATGAAATTCTCAATAAGTTTGATGTGTCACATGACCCTCTTCCCATTGAAAAAAATAAAGTTGGATCCAAAATGGCCGACTTCAAAATGGCCACCATGGTCACCACCCATCTGGAAAAGTTTTCCCCCTTCCATATATTAATGTGCCACAAACAGGAAGTTGATACCACCAACCATTCCCATTTAATTTAGGTGTATCCATATAAATGGCCGGCCCTGTATATTGCCATATGATGTCCAAGGTAACTCTGTGTGACTGCAGGATTGTGAATCCTCACATCATGCGCACTGAGGATTCACAAGTCTGCAGTCACCCAAAATGACTGCAGACTTATACAGTAGCTGAGGACAACCTTTTAAAACATAATTCCCCCTTCTCAAAAAGGATGGTGCAACAACAAATTCGAGGTGGTAGATAAATAGCTTACAAATGTGTCAACAACCCAGATGAGTATAGTTGGAGGGTGTACGGATACCAAATTAGACTAGTGAAACACTTATTCAAATTGTTGACATTTGTTAGTATTTTTTATACCAAAATATCAACCTTTTTATGTATGTTTTTAATATTTTTTTTGCTTAAATATTCCCCCACCATTGAGAAAAATTATGCAACACTATAAAGTTACATTACTACGTAGGTACACGCAGGAAAATGGAAATGCTGCAGTATTGTTCTTACATGTGCTGTTGTAAAATTGTACAAAAATGTTGAAAATTTAGCAATTTTCAAACTTTGAATTCTTATGCTCTTAAATCAGAGATATATCACACAAAACAGTTAATAAACAAAATTTCCCACATGTCTACTTTGCATAAGCACAATTTTTGAAACAAAATTTATTTTGTTAGGAAGTTATAAGGGTTTCCAACAAAATTTACAAAACCATTTTTTTAAGGGACCACATCACATTTGAAGCGACTTTGAGGGGTCTATATGACAGAAAATACCCACCATTCTTAAAACTGCACCCCTCAATGTGCTCAAAACCACATTCAAGAAGTTTACTAACCTTTCAGGTACTTCACAAGAATTTTTGGAATATGGAAAAAAAATGAACGTTTAACTTTTTTTCACAAAAATTTTACTTTAGACACAATTTTTTTCATTTTCACAAGGGTAACAGGAAAAAATGGACCCCATAATGTGTTGTGAAATTTCTCCTGAGCATGCTGATACCCCATATGTGGGGTAAAACCACTGTTTGGGTGCGCGGCAGAGCTCAGAAGGAACTCCATTTAACTTTTTGAATGTAAAATTTGATTGAATAATTAGCGACTGCCATGTCGCATTTGGAGAGCCCTTGATGTGCCTAAACAGTGGAGACCAGCCACAATTTACACCATTTTGGATACTGGACCCCTCAGGGAACTTACCTAGATGTGTGATGAGCACCTTGAACCCCAAGGTGCTTCACAGAAGTTTATAACATTGAGACGTGAAAATAAAAAAAAATTAATTTTTCCCACAAAAATGTGGTTTTAGCCCCAAATTTTGCATTTTCACAAAGGTAACAGGAAAAATTGTACCACACAATTTGATGTGCGATTTCTCCTGAGTATGCCAATACCCCATATGAGGGGGAAAACTACTGTTTGGGCGCAAAGCATTGCTCTTAAGGGAAGGAGCACCATTTGACTTTTTGATTGTAAAACTTGCTGGAAATATTAGTGGACGCCATGTCAAGTTTGGAGAGCCCCTGATGTTCTTAAACAGTGGAAACCATCCACAAGTGGCACAGTTTTGGAAACTAGACCCTTCAGGGAGCCTATCTAGATGTGTGGTGAGCACCTTGAACCCCCAGGTGCTTCACAGAAGTTTATAACATTGAGAAGTGAAAATAAAAAAACACATTTTTCACACACAAATGTTCTTTTATCCCCAAATTTAGCATTTTTACAAGTGTAACAGGAGAAATTGCACCACACAATTTGTTATGCAATTTCTCCAGAGTACGCCAATACTCCATATGTGTAGGAAAACTATTGTTTGGGCGCATGGCAGGGCTTGGAAGGGAAGGAGCACCACTTGACTTTTTGAATGCAAAATTTGCTGGAACAATTAGCGGACACCATGTTGTGTTTGGCGAGCCCCTGATGTGCCTAAACAATTGAAATCCCCACACGTAGTGATCAAAAACTACTTTGAGGCACAGTGCAAAGCTCAGAAGGGAAGAAGCGCCATTTTGGAGTTCAGATTTTGCTGGAATGGTTTGAGGGGGCCATGTCACATTGGTAGAGCCCCTGAGGTGCCAGAACAAGAGAAACCCCCCATATGTGACCTCAGTTTACAAACTACACCCACCAATGAATTCATTTAAGGGTGCAGTGATCATATTGACACAACATATACCCTCAGAATTTTATACCATTGGGCGGTGAAGAAAGAATAAATTACATTTTTACCACTAAAGTGCTGTTTTAGCCCCAAGTTTTTAATTTTTATAAGGGCTAATAGGAGAACTTTTTACAACAAACTGAAGCCCATTTTTTCCTGAGTGCGTCAATAGTCTACATGTAATCGGGAAATACTTTTCAGGCACAGTGCAAAGCTCAGAAGAGAAGGAGCGCCATATTATAGTGCAGATTTTACTGTTATGGTTTACGGGTGCCATGACACACCAGGAGAGCCCCTGAGGTGCCACAACAGAATAACCCTGCATAAGTTACCCCATTTTACAAACTACATCTCTCAATGAACTCATCTAAGGGTGCAATGATCATATTGACATTACGGGTGTGTCACAGAATTTTATACCATTCGGCAGTGAAGAAAAAATAATTACATTTTTACCACCAAAATGTTATTTTAGCCCCAGATTTTACATTTTCACACGGGGAAGTGGGTAAAAATGGCACCAAAATTTGTCCCGCAATTTCTGCTGAACGTGGCAATACCCCATATGTGGCTGTACAGTACTGCTTAGCAACAAGGCGAGACTCGGGAGGGACAGAGTGCTATTTGCCTCCTGGGGCGCAGATTTTTGTAGAATAGATTGCAAACTCCATATACAGACCCCCTAAGTACTAGAAGAGCAGAATGCCCCTCAAGTGACCCCATTTAGGAAATTATACCTCTTTTGGAATTTATCTACAGGTGTACTGATGATTTTGACTTCATGGGTGTTTTCCAGAATCAAGCCGCAGCAGATGTTGCTGAGTGAAAATTGCAAACTGCCTTTGCAGTGACCAGTACGCTGTAGTGACCAGTATGCTGTAGTGCCCAGTATGCTGTAGTGCAGAGCACATGCTTCTGGAGACATACACCCATAAATTAGGCGGGCTCTCATCACTACCGAGATGCCAAACATGAGGACGCCAAATGCGGTCTAGGCATACTGGGGCTCAGAAGGAAGGGGGGCATTTGGATTTGGCAGTGCAGAATTTGTTGGATTTCCTTTGGGGGGCGAGGAACAATAACACCAGGATGGGGGAGCACATACCAGGAGGAAGGACCAGGATGGGGGCTCAAATACCAGGATGGGGTTGCATATACCAGGATGGGGGAGCATATACCAGGATGGGGGACCAGGATGGAGGAGCATACACCAGGATGGGGGGACCGGGATGGGGCAGCACATAACAGGAGGAAGGACCAGGATGGGGGACCGGGATGGGGGTGCAAATACCAGGATGGGAGTGCACATAATAGGATGAGAATGGGGGAGCATATACCAGGATGGGGGAGCAGAATAAGGGCGCAAATAGTAGGATGAAGGAGAATGGACCAGGATGAGGGCACAAATACCAGGATGGGGGAGCATGGACCAGGATGGGGGAGCATATACCAGGATGGGAGACCAGGATGACGGAGCACATAACAGCAAGGGGGAGCATGGACCAGGAAGGGGGAGCATGGACCAGGATGGGGGAGCATATACCAGGATGGGAGAGCATATACCAGGGTGGGTGACCATATACCAATAAAAATACTCGCCACCCGGGCGCAGAATGGGTTCAGTAGCTAGTTTTACATAACATTTGGGATCACATTTATTCTGTGATCTATGCTGAGTACTTATCTCGGGGTTTCCATCTACATCTCCGAATCACATTATTCGGATGAAATCCCCGAGGGATCCATTCACTATAATGAGGCAGCAGAGTTTCTTTGCATTCCGTCTCGCCTCTGTTCAGCGTTGTTCTTCTTTTCATTAGTGCACAAAACTGTGGCCGATAGCACTTTTATGCATGTGTAAAAAAGATGGACACCGCCGGATCACAAGTCAGACGGCGTCCACAGTGCCTCCATCTGCCTCATTATAGGGAATCTTCCGCTAGGGGTTCCACCTGAATCACATATTTCAGAGATTTACACGGAAATTAAGAATTGGTTTTATTTATTTTTTACGATGTTCCTCATGCGGTATAAGTGATTAGACGACTTTATTCTTCGGGTCGGTGCGATTACAGCGATACCAGATTTATATTGGGTTTTTATGTTTGGCTGCTATCACACAAAGACTCTTTTTTGAAAGAACTAGTTTTTGCATGGCCATATTTTGTGAGCTCTAATTTTTCCATATTTCAGCCAACAGAGTCATGCGATGGCTTGTTTTTTGCGAGATGACTTGACTTTTTTATTGATATCATTTTCAGGCACATTACATTTTACGATCGCTTTCTATTCCGATTTTTGGAAGGCCAATTGAACAAAACCCAGCAATTCAGGAATTGTTTTTTTTTTTTTATGCTGTTCCGCTTGTGGTAAAATTGATAAGTCAACTTTATTCTTGCGGTCAGTACGATTAAAGGGATACCACATTTGCAAAGGTTTTTTATGTTTTGCCGCTTTTACACAAGAAAAACTATTTTATACAAAAAATAATTATTTTTGAATCGCTGTATTCTGAGAGCTATAACTTTTTATTTTTCCACTGATGGAGCTGTATGATAGCATGTTTTTTGCGGGACAAGATGACATTTTCAATGATACCATTTTTATTTACATTCATCTTTTGATTGCACATTTTATTCCACTTTTTGATTAGCGGTATGTTGAAAAAGCATTGTTTTGTGCTCCACTTTTTTTTTTTACGATGTTCACTGAAGGGGTTAACTAGTGTGACAGTTTTATGGGGCAGATCGTTCCAGATGCAGGGATACCAAACATGTGTAATTTTTTTTACATAAAATTACAAATTTATTAGAACAATATATATATATATATATATATATATATATATATATATATATATATATATATATATATACAGTACAGACCAAAAGTTTGGACACACCTTCTCATTTAAAGATTTTTCTGTATTTTCATGACTATGAAAATTGTACATTCACACTGAAGGCATCAAAACTATGAATTAACACATGTGGAATTATATACTTTACAAAAATGTGTGAAACAACTGAAAATATGTCTTATATTCTAGGTTCTTCAAAGTAGCCACCTTTTGCTTTGATGACTGCTTTGCACACTCTTGGCATTCTCTTGATGAGCTTCAAGAGGTAGTCACCGGAAATGGTTTTCACTTCACAGGTGTGCCCTGTCAGGTTTAATAAGTGGGATTTCTTGCCTTATAAATGGGGTTGGGACCATCAGTTGTGTTTTACAGAACTCTGGTGGATACACAGCTGATAGTCCTACTGAATAGACTGTTAGAATTTGTATTATCACAAGAAAAAAGCAGCTAAGTAAAGAAAAACGAGTGGCCATCATTACTTTAAGAAATGAAGGTCAGTCAGTTCGAAAAATTGGGAAAACTTTGAAATTCTCCCCAAGTGCAGTTGCAAAAACCATCAAGCACTACAAAGAAACTGGCTCACATGAGGACCGCCCCAGGAAAGGAAGAGCAAGAGTCACCTCTGCTTCTGAGGATAAGTTTATCCGAGTGACCAGCCTCAGAAATTGCAGGTTAACAGCAGCTCAGATTAGAGACCAGGTCAATGCCACACAGAGTTCTAGCAGCAGACACATCTCTACAACAACTGTTAAGAGGAGACTTTGTGCAGCAGGCCTTCATAGTAAAATAGCAGTTAGGAAACCACTGCTAAGGACAGGCAACAAGCAGAAGAGACTTGTTTGGGCTAAAGAACACAAGGAATGGACATTAGACCAGTGGAACTCTGTGCTTTGGTCTGATGAATCCAAATTTTAGATCTTTGGTTCCAACCACCATGTCTTTGTGCGACGCAGAAAAGGTGAACGGATGGACTCTACATGCCTGGTTCCCACCGTGAAGCATGGAGGAGAAGGTGTGATGGTGTGGGGGTACTTTGCTGGTGACACTGTTGGGGATTTATTCAAAATTGAAGGCATACTGAACCAGCATGGCTACCACAGCATCTTGCAGCGGCATGCTATTCCATCCGGTTTGCGTTTAGTTGGATCATCATTTATTTTTCAACAGGACAATGACCCCAAACACACCTCCAGGCTGTGTAAGGGCTATTTGACCAAGAAGGAGAGTGATGGGGTGCTACGCTAGATGACCTGGCCTCCATAGTCACCAGACCTGAACCCAATAGAGATGGTTTGGGGTGAGCTGGACCGCACAGTGAAGGCAAAAGGGCCAACAAGTGCTAAGCATCTCTGGGAACTCCTTCAAGATTGTTGGAAGACCATTTCCGGTGACTACCTCTTGAAGTTCACCAAGAGAATGCCAAGAGTGTGCAAAGCAGTCATCAAAGCAAAAGGTGGCTACTTTGAAGAACCTAGAATATAAGACATATTTTCAGTTGTTTCACACTTTTTTGTTAAATATATAAATCCACATGTGTTAATTCATAGTTTTGATGCCTTCACTGTGAATGTACAATTTTCATAGCTATGAAAATACAGAAAAATCTTTAAATGAGAAGGTGTGTCCAAACTTTTAGTCTGTACTGTATGTATATATATATATATATATATATATATATATATATATATATATATATATATATATATATATAAATAAAGGGAACACTCAAATAAAACATCCTAGATCTGAATGAATGAAATATTCTCTTTGAATACTTTTTTCTGTACAAAGTTGAATGTGCTGACAACAAAATCACACAAAAATCATCAGTGGAAATCAAATTTATTAACCAATGGAGGCCTGGATTTGGAATCACCCCCAAAATTTAAGTGGAAACGCACACTACAGGCTGATCCAACTTTGATGTAATGTCCTTAAAACAAGTCAAAATGAGGCTCAGTATTGTGTGTGGCCTCCACGTGCCTGTATGACCTCCCTAGAATGCCTGGGCATGCTCCTGATGAGGTTGCGGATGTTCTCCTGTGGGATCTCCTCCCAGACCTGGACTAAAGCATCCGGCAACTTCTGGATAGTCTGTGGTGCAACGTGACGTTGGTGGATGGAGCGAGACATGATGTCCCAGATGTGCTCAATCGGATTCAGGTCTGGGGAATGGGCGAGCCAGTCCATAGCTTCAATGCCTTCATCTTGCAGGAACTGCTGACACACTCCAGCCACATGAGGTCTGGCATTGTCCTGCATTAGGAGGAACCCAGGGCCAACCGCACCAGCATATGATCTCACAAGGGGTCTGAGGATCTCATCTCGGTACCTAATGGCAGTCAGGCTACCTCTGGTGAGCACATGGAGGGCAGTGCGGCCTCCCAAAGAAATGCCACCACACACCATTACTGACCCACTGCCAAACCGGTCATGCTGAAGGATGTTGCAGGCAGCAGATCGCTCTCCACGGCATCTCCAGACTTTGTCACGTCTGTCACATGTGCTCAGTGTGAACCTGCTTTCATCTGTGAAGAGCACAGGGCACCAGTGGCGACTTTGCCAATCCTGTTGTTCTGTGGCAAATGCCAAGCGTCCTGCACGGTGTTGGGCTGTGAGCACAACCCCCATCTGTGGACGTCGGGTCTTCATACCACCCTCATGGAGTCAGTTTCTAACCGTTTGTGCAGACCCATGCACATTTGTGGCCTGCTGGAGGTCATTTTGCAGGGCTCTGGCAGTGCTCCTATTGTTCCTCCTTGAACAAAGGCGGAGGTAGCGGTCCTGCTGCTGGGTTGTTGCCCTCCTACAGCCCCCTCCACGTCTCCTGGTGTACTGGCCTGTCTCCTGGTGGCGCCTCCAGCCTCCAGACACTACGCTGACAGACATAGGAAACCTTCTTGCCACAGCTCGCATTGATGTGCCATCCAGGATGAGCTGCACTACCTGAGCAACTTCTGTGGGTTGTAGAGTTTGTCTCATGCTACTACGAGTGTGAAAGCACAACCAACATTCAAAAGTGACCAAAACATCAGCCAGAAAGCATTGGTACTGAGATGTGGTCTGTGGTCCCCACCTGCAGAACCACTCCTTTATTGAGTGTGTATTGATAATTGCCAATAATATCCATCTATTGTCTATTCCATTTGCACAACAGCATGTGAAATTGATTGTCTCTTAGTGCAATAAACTGGGACGATATCCTGAGACATAAAGCTACACAAAGCAAATGGGAGACATTTATTCGCATCCTGAATAGGACCTGTGCACAATATATACCCTTTGGGAATAAACATGCTAGAAATAGGAGGAAACCACTATGGCTAAATAGAGCTGTAAGGGGCGCAATAAGTGACAAAAAGAAAGCATTTAGAGAACTAAAGCAAGTAGGTAGTGATGAGGCATTAAATAAATATAGAAAATTAAATAAATTCTGTAAAAATCAAATCAAGGCAGCAAAGATTGAGGCAGAGAGAATCATTGCCAGAGAAAGTAAAAATAACCCCAAAATATTATTTAACTACATAAATAGTAAAAAACTAAAAAATGATAGTGTTGGCCCCCTTAAAAATAGTCTGGGTGAAATGGTGGATGAGGATGAGGAAAAAGCCAATATGCTAAATGATTTTTTTTCAACCGTATTTACACAAGAAAATCGCATGACAGAAAACATGATCAGTGATAACAAAAATTCTCAATTAAGTGTCACTTGCTTAACCCAGCAGGAAGTACGGCGGCGTCTAAAAATCACTAAAGTTGACAAATCCCCGGGCCCGGATGGGATACACCGGCGAGTACTGCAGGAATTAAGTAATGTCATAGATAGACCATTATTTTTAATCTTTAAAGATTCAATAATAACAGGGTTTGTACCACACGACTGGCGGATAGCAAATGTGGTGACAATATTCAAAAAGGGGACAAAAACTGAACTTGGCAATTATAGACCAGTAAGCTTAACCTCTACTGTGGGTAAAATCCTGGAGGGTTTCCTAAGAGATGCTATACTAGAGTATCTGAAGAAGAATAACCTCATGACCCAATATCAACATGGGTTTACGAGGGACCGTTCCTGTCAAACAAATCTGATCAGTTTTTATGAAGAGGTAAGTTCCGGACTGGACCAAGGAAATGCAGTGGATGTTGTGTATATGGACTTTTCAAAAGCTTTTGATACGGTTCCACACAAAAGGTTGATACATAAAATGAGAACAATGGGGATAGGGGAAAATATATGTATGTGGGTTAAGAATTTGCTCAGTGATAGGAAACAAAGGGTGGTTATTAATGGAAAACACTCAGACTGGGTCTCAGTTAACAGTGGGGTACCACAGAGGTCAGTATTGGGCCCCCTTATTTTTAACATATTTATTAATGACCTTGTAGGGGGCATACAGAGTAATATTTCAATATTTGCAGATGACACTAAACTCTGCAGGGTAATCAATACAGAGGAGGACAATTTTATATTACAGGAGGATCTATGTAAACTCAAAGCTTGGGCTGATAAATAACAAATGAGCTTTAATGGGGATAAATGTAAGGTAATGCACTTCGGCAGAGGAAATAAAATGTATAATTATATGCTTAATTGTAAAACACTGGGCAAAACTGTAACTGAAAAAGACCTGGGTGTATTGGTGCCAGTGTCAGGCAGCTGCTGCAAAGGCAAATAAAATAATGGGATGCATTAAAAGAGGCATAGATGCTCATGAGGAGAACATAATTTTACCTCTATACAAGTCATTAGTGCGACCACACTTAGAATACTGTGTACAGTTCGGGTCTCCGGTGTATAAGAAAGACATAGCTGAAATAGAGCGGGTGCAGAGAAGAGCGACCAAGGTTATTAGAGGACTGGGGGGCTCTGCTATACCAAGACAGGTTATTACACTTGGGGTTATTTACTGTGGAAAAAAAAGGCTTAGGGGTGATCTTATTACTATGTATAAGTATATGAGGGGACAGTACAAAGACCTGTCTACTGATCTTTTTACTCTGAGGCCAGAGACGGGGACAAGGGGGCCACTTCTACGTCTGGAGGAAAGAAGGTTTAATCATAATCACAGACGGGGATTCTTTACTGTAAGAGCAATGAGACTATGGAACTCTTTGCCACATGATGTTGTAATGAGTTATTCACTATTAAAATTTAAGAAGGGCATGGATGCCTTTCTTGAAAAGTATAATATTACAGGTTATATATTCTAGATTCCTTGATAGGGCGTTGATCCAGGGAACTAGTCTGATTGTCGTATGGAGTCGGGAAGGAATTTTTTCCCCAATGTGGAGCTTAGTGTTGCCACATGTTTTTTTTTTGCCTTCCTCTGGATCAACATGTTAGGCTATGGGTTGAACTAGATGGACTTAGTCTTCCTTCAACCTTAAAAACGAAGTTACTATGTTACTATGTCAATCAGTGTTGCTTCCTAAGTGGACAGTTTGATTTCACAGAAGTCTGATTTATTTGAAGTTATATTCTTTTGTTTAAGTGTTTATTTTTTTGAGCAGTGTATTTACACTATATATATATATATATATATATATATATATATATATATATATATATATATATATATATATATACATACACACAGTTGAAACCAGACGTTTACATACACTGTATAAAAATACCTGCACCTTCACCTAAATTCCACTGCCACCCTCCGTTACACTCCCCTCTTTTGAGGTGCACTGTGTGCGCATCTATTCCCCCTCCGACCTCCAACTGGCCGTCATTTACCGACCCCCAGGGCTAGCCACCACTTTCTTAGACCACTTCACCACCTGGCTGCTTCATTTCCTTTCCGCTGACATCCCCACTATCATAATGAGTGACTTCAATGTCCCCATTGACACTTCCCACTCATCTGTCTCTAAGTGCCTATTCCTCACTTCCTCCTTCGGCCTTGCTCAATGGTCTTCTGCAGCTACTCATAAAGATGGCCACATGCTGGACCTCATCTTCACCTGCCTCTGTTCCCTATCTAACCTCTCTCACTCACCTCTCCCTCTCTCTGACTACAACCTCCTCACATTCTCTACCCTCTCCTCTCCAGAACCACAATCCCCATTCCACAAACTTACACATCCTCGCAGAAACCTCGAACACCTTGACCTACACTCACTCTCTGAATCCCTCCTCCCTCTTACAGACATAAATTCTGTACATGACGCAGATGTTGCTGCTGCTTTATGTAACACCACAATAGCTGCAGCTCTCGACTCGATCGCCTCTCTCACACATACCAAAGCTCGCAAAATCAACAGGCAACCCTGGCACACCAACCTTACTAAAGAACTGCGATGGGCCTAGAGGGTTGCTGAGCGAAGATGGAAAAGGTCTCACTCCATCGAGCACTTCATTGCATTCAACAATCCCAAATAATCCCTCACTATTTTCAAGTCCACACTCACTGCAGCAAACAAACATACTTCTCATCTCTCATATCTTCCCTGTCCCACAACCCTAAACAGCTATTCAACACTTTCAATTCTCTCCTTCGTCCCCCAGTGCCTCCTCCCTCTTCTCTCATCTCAGTCGAAGACTTTGCCTCATTCTTTAAGCAGAAGATTGACACCATCTGACAAAGCTTTTGCCTAAAGTCCCCATAAACCCTCCTCATATCTACTCAACCTTCCTCCTCCAAACCCCACTTCTCCACCATTACAGAAGGTCAAGTCTCCTCTTTACTCTCCAAATCACACCTTACCACCTGCGAACTTGACGCAATCCCATCCCACCTCATCCCTAACCTTACCACAGTCTTCATCCCAACCCTAACCCACCTCTTCAACCTGTCACTAACAACCGGTGTCTTCCCCTCAGGTTTCAAACATGCCTCAATCACACCCATCCTCAAAAAGCCATCTTTTGACCCATCCTCTCTGACTAGCTACCGCCCCATATCAATTCTCTCCTATGCCTCAAAACTACTAGAACAACATGTCCACCTTGAACTGTCCTCCTATCTCTCCTCATGTTCCCTCTTCGACTGCTTACAATCTGGCTTCCGACCGCATCACTCAACTAAAACTGCCCTGACCAAAGTCACCAATGAACTACTAACCGCCAAATCCAAGCAACACTACTCCATCCTCCTCCTCCTGGACCTGTCATCTGCCTTCGACACAGTCGACCATTCCCTCTTACTACAGATTCTCTCATCTCTTGGCATCACGGACTTGGCCCTATCTTGGATCTCCTCATACCTAACAGACAGCACATTCAGCGTCTCCCACTCACGCACCACCTCCTCATCTCGCCCCCTATCTGTCGGTGTCCCCCAAGGTTCAGTTCTAGGACCTCTGCTCTTCTCCATCTACACCTTTGGCCTGGGAAAACTCCTAGAGTCTCACGGCTTTCAGTATCACCTCTATGATGATGACACATAGATCTATCTCTCTGGACCTGATATCTCCTCCCTACTAACCAAAATCCCACAATGTCTGTCTGCCATCTCATCTTTCCTCTCTGCCAGATTTCTAAAACTTAAAATGGATAAAACAGAATTCATCATCTTTCCACTCTCTCATTCATATCCTGTTATGATCTGCAACAAGTACTAAGGAAAGATAGGGGAAAACTGTCCCTACAGTAAGACTAAGCTGAATCCCTACGATGTAGCAGGCTGACTGTTCCTAGAGAACAGACCCGCCTTAGTCCTCGGCTAGTCTGAACGAAGACCTATAGCATAAGGGGAGGGTTCCCTAAAAGAACTAAGGACTGGGACAAAAAAGGAACACCTCCTAAACAGAGAAGTTGTTACAGAACACAAAAAGACAAACTGACAAAAAGGTACTAGAGGTCCCAGAAGGACCAAGCGAACTGACAGAGAAAGGCACCGAAGCACCTGGCTAGAGAAAGAGTCAAACACTGAAGTCCAGCACAGCCAAAAGGGCGGAGCTGGAATATAAAGGCTGATGGTCACATGACAGCAAAACACAAGATGGAAAAAACAAACAGGAGGGTTCTAACAGTACCCCCATTTGACCTATCCATCAACATCAATGGCTGTTCACTCTCCCCAGTCCCACAAGCTCGCTGCCTTGGGGTAACCCTGGACTCTGATCTCTCCTTCAAACCACATATCCAAGCCCCTTCCACTTCCTGCTGACTGCAACTGAAAAATATCTCCCAGATAAGCGCATTCTTCAGCAAAGGCGCTGCAAAAACACCAGTGCATGCCCTCATCATCTCCCGCCTTGACTACTGCGAACTCCCGCTCTGTGGCGTCCCTTCCAACCCTCTCGCGCCCCTCCAATCTATCCTAAACTCTGCTGCTTGACTAATCCACCTGTCCCCCCGCTATTCCCCGGCCTCTCCCCTCTGTCAATCCCTTCACTGGCCCCCCATTGCCCAGAGACTCAAGTTCAAAATCCTAACCTTGGCATTCAAAGCCATCCACAACCTGTCTCCTCCATACATCTGTGATCTAGTCTCCCGGTACCTACCTGCTCACAACCTCCAATCCTCACAAGATCTCCTGCTTTACTCCCCTCTTATCTCCTCTTCCCACAATCGCATACAAGATTTCTCCCATGCATCCCCCCTACTCTGGAACTCTCTGCCCCAACACATCAGACTCTCGCCTACCGTGGAAGCCTTCAAAAGAAACCTGAAGATCTACCTCTTCCGACAAGCCTACAACCTGCAGTAACCACCGCTCCACCACATTACTGCATTACCTCCTCTACCCCCACCTCCTGTATCCCCACCCATCCCTTGTAGATTGTGAGCCCTCGCGGGTAGGGTCCTGGGTCCTCTCTTCTCCTGTACCAGTCGCTGACTCGTTTTGTTAAGATTATGTAAATGTTTTTGCTATGTATACCCCCTTTTTCACATGTAAAGCGCCATGGAATAAATGGCGCTATAATAATAAATAATACATTTTATATATATATATATATATATATATATATATATATATATATATATATATATATATATATATAATTTTCTGATTTTTTAAAAAAATATATAATTTTTTTTACTTTTTTTACTTTTTTACTTAGTTCCACTATTGAACTTTCACTTTCTGCAGTCTGATTGCAGTTATAAAGCATAGGAGCACGGCTATGCTTTATAACTGCCAGGTCATAACTGTCAGTTCTGCACTGACACAAGTTATTTAGAACATGCACTGCGCATGATCATACAAACTTACTAGTGCTGTGTCACCATGGGAATGATCAGGCCCCCGTGACTTCACAAGGGGGCGCCAATCCAAGAGCAGAGGGGCTTCTCTCCCTCTGCCTGCCGGCTAAATGGGCACCGCTCCTGGCAATGAGTGTTGGGTGTCAGCTGTCAGAGTCAGCTGAGACCCAGCGGTGATCGTGGGCACATAGCCTATGTACGCGGAAAATCGCCGGGACATTTTCAGTACATGTCCGTAAATACTTACTAGCCAGGGCGTACTCAGTACTTC
This sequence comes from Phyllobates terribilis, assembly GCF_046119375.1. NCBI lineage: Eukaryota > Metazoa > Chordata > Amphibia > Anura > Dendrobatidae > Phyllobates > Phyllobates terribilis. The sequence continues at coordinate 21,252,113 of NW_027362769.1, forward strand.
CAAGGTCAGGAAGGTGTTAAAATAAGTGTGCCAAATTTTTTTTAAAAAGTATTTAAAATATGCTCACTTTGTGAGGCAGACAGTTTCATTGAAATTTCTGGAATTTTGATGCTTTTATTTTAGCATTAAAAAGAAAAACACAAAAAATGAAAAAATTATACCACTAATGGCATTTCTGTCTTACTAGCCAGGAAGTGCTCTTTTTATGTAAGACGAGCCTTGGATTGAATATTCATGACTGACAAGTCTGAAACTACCTTTTTTTTCTAAAGTGTATGAAAATAGAAAAAAAATTAAATTAATTGTGTTACTAATTGTGTTTACAGACTAGCAGCTTGTTCATAATTATCTTGCAGGGAAAATGCCCCTTAAGGTGCTTTACTAATAGATCACAGACTGCACATGAGTCAACAGTGTGATGCAGCAGAAAAAAAGGCAGACACAGTTCTAGAATGTAGTAATAGAAGTGTAGCGCCCCGAGGGCTCGGCCTCTACAGGGGTATTGCACCTCTGCCAGAGGTATGGTATTCCACTCCCAGGTAAGGATGGAGTGTGGACCAGGGCTCAGTTAGCTGCATACAGCACACTCACCCCATTTCCGAGGGACAGCTCAACGGTACTCCCATTAGACAGAAATGCAGGTACGACAGACCATGTCCCTGGCTGGAGTGGGGAGGGGGGAGGAATACCCAGTGATGTAGTAGCAGATAGGGGTTGGTTCCTGAGCGTAGATAGGAGCCCATTGGTTGCTGGTCACCTGGGCTCATGGCTAAAGGGAGGTATAAAAGGTGGGCACCATCTTAGCTCTGGGTTGAGTAGAGACAGGGAGTAGAGGCTCTGTAGGAGCTCTACTCCAGAGTGGGCCTAGAGAAAGGCCGAGGAGGAGAGTGGAGAGAGAGAGGAGGTGAAGGGGAGCTGTGGTTCCTCTCAGCCCAGCTCCACGAGAAGGGAGAAGAAAGAGGAACAGAAAAGAGGAGAAGAAGAGAAAGAGGAACAGAGGGGCTCAGGAACAAAAAGGTGGAAGGGACCCTAAGAACCCACGAGAATACCGGGTGAAGGGTCAGGCAGATTAAGGGTACCGGATCCCAAGTTCGTGGAGGAGAAACAACCCTCAGCCAAAGACCGGAGGCTGTGACCATTTATTGGTGCAGCACCTCATCAAACCTGCTAGGAAGGCACCATAAAGGACAGCGGGGAATGGGGCCCACGTTTACCCGCGCAGATCCGCGGCAGCTGGACAAAAGTGGGTCACTGGTGAGGCAGGACAGAGGAAGGATTGAAGGGGTTCCTGAGCCATACTTCTGAGCTGCCTGGGAGTTGACCGAGCCCCACACCTGGTGGACGCAGCACAACTCGGGCGGTCATTGCTGACAGAAGTGACCCGGAACAAATGAACTGTGAGTAAAGACCCTGGACTGTAACCTGTTGTCTGTGATCTCCTTCGCGCCTCCAGCACTACCGGTACTGGGACTCTCACCACCATCACTCCCACTATTCACTACACTGCCCTGGGGCTGCACTCTTCCCGTGGGGAGTCGCACCACCTTAGCTGCACCCACCATCAGCCCCAGCGGTCTGCCCTGCAGCGGCAGTTCCTAATGACCGCAAATCCACGGGTGGCGTAGTCGGACATCACTTAAAACATCTAAAAGACTGCCGCTGGTCTGACCACCCTGAGCCACGGGATCGGGTCGCCACTACTACCCCCATCGTCTCCCTGCTGCCCGGTTCCGGGTGCCCCGCGGCCCAGGGGGCGAGTCAGCTTTGGCGTAGTCGGCAGGATTTCGTGCCCGCTAACAACGGGTACTGCGCGCCTGAAGAGAAAGAGACTGTTTTATTGAAATTGACCGTGTTGAAAATGGCGCCCGCCCCAGAAGAACGAGCGCCATAATGTGCGCGCCAAAAGACCACAGGAAGCCACCTCCCATCGTAGGCCAGGTCCCAGAATGGCGCCAAAGAAGGAGCCCACCCCCGACAGCCATGAGTGCGGCTGTGGAAATGTCCATCAAGGTGGGGGGGCTGCCCCTGAAAGTGATTGTTACCAAGTTGCTCCGGGACCACCCCCAATGGGTGTGGGAAGAGAAGAAAACCGTGGGGCAGGGCGCAGTCTGGATCAGCCTAGACAGACCGCACCCGGGAATGGACGCATTCAACAGCACCAACCTGTTGGGCCGGAGCCTGCTGCAAGCCGAACCACCCTGCAGCCTGGCAGAGATCCTGGCGCAGCTCCTGAGAGACCCGGAGCGTGCGCAAGCTGCACTGGAGGATCTGGAGCGGAGGATGTTTCGAGCGCAGCGGGGTGCGCTCATCGAGTGGAGGGAGGAACTGGCCCGGCAGGCCGAAACCCACCAGTGACAGGCCTCAACCGCACCCCGGAGTCTGCCTGCCTCTGAGGACGGTGCAGGAGGAGAGAGGACCGGAGGCGACGCCGCGGAGGGAGCCGTGAGGACTGAGGCAGGTACAGGGGACGTCACCACCCCAGGCCCAGCAACTGCAAGCCTGCCCCAGCCTCCCGTCGCAGAACCCGAAGCCCCACTCACCGTGCCTGTTGCCGCACCGCCACTGCTCCCAGCTAGGCCTCAAGCTGTGAGCGCCGCGGCCGCGCCCCGCCCGACGCCACGCCCCTTGACCCCGGGCGCCGTAAAGAAGGAAGCGTCATCGGCCAGGTCGCAAGGCCTGGTTAACCCGGGTGCCGCTACCCCACCGGCACCCCCTTCCCGGGCTGGGCCGCCACCAGACGTGACCAGAAGACCCCCGGCCTGGTCGCAAGGCCGAGTGCCCCCGGGCGCTGCTCCCAAACCGGGTCCCCCCGCTATACCACCGCTGGGCGCAGACCTGTTTGCCCAGCACACTGGTCCGGATGGACTGCCATTGGAGTGGCCGGCCGAACTGACCAGCGGTCAGCCATGGAAGACCCAGCCCCCGCGCGAGCCTCTGATACCGGCTCCGGAGCCCGTAGAGGTTACCCCGCCCCCATTAGAAGACGCCCAATTTGAGTGGGACCCCGCCGGCGAGAACTTGATGGGCTTCACTCAGGAGACCAGGGCGGACGCGGTCCGTCGTCTGGAGGCATGTTAGCAGCAACTGGCGACCTTCGAACGGGAACGGCGGGAGAGGCGCGTCAGGAAGGAGCGGCTCCAGGCCCGAAGCGCGGAGCAAAAGCGCAAGGCCCGTCAGGACCCCCGGGCCGCCCGCGGTCCCCGAATCACCGGGACCCAAATTAAATTCCATATGGAGAACGGTTGGGGCTTCATTAGGGGCCCGGAAACAGCAGGCGACGTCTTTGTAACCCGCAGGGACGTTGAAAGCCACCTACCGGAGGGACACCGTGGCCGTGACCTCTACCCTGGTGACGTGGTCACCTTCACCCGACACGAGGGCGCAAAAGGACCATACGCCCTCCATGTCCATCGGCTCACAGAGGAGGAGCTGCAGCACTATGGCTATGAGGAAAGCCAGGAGGACCCGGACGGGTCGGAAGAACCGTATGAGGAGGAGGAAGAAGGAGCATATGGAGGACACCGCTACTAGTAAGTAGCAAAAGCATACGTGTAAATAGTTACCCGTCGGGGTAAAAGGAACTGTTTCCAGAGAGTGTGTGGTCCCCGTTGGGACTGTTAAGAGACTGTTACCTGTGTGCCCCTCATCCCAAACCAGGCTGAGGACTGTGAGCAGCCATTCCCCTCCCCCTTTCTAACCGGCCGAGGACTGGGAGCAGCCAATCCCCTGTAAATAGTTGCGCTTCCTAAAGCGCCCCCTACTGGTTTTATAAAAAGACTACCACGTCTACCTCGGGACAGCAAGTCCCTCATGTTTACAAGTTTGCCAAAGTTCCTGCACTTACAAGAAGAATGCACACCTGGTCGCAAGTTGCACCGCGGCCATGATCCAAGAATACAAGAATGTGTTTTGCCTAAAAATGTTTTATATGAAGAGTTTAATATGCTGCTAGAAAATGTTTTACATGATCTCGAAACCGTTTTATATGACAAGTGACAAAAGAGTTCCAGTAGTGATGAAAATATTTTATAATGCCTAGTGAAAGAAAAGTGTGTCCCATAAAGGGAATTCTTCTGTGTCGTCCGTTTCTAAATGTAAAAGGTTATTGAAAAAGTTTGCACGTCCTGTATTTAACTGTTTTTGCTCTTTTCCAGCCCGAGGACGTGCTGTGGTTTACCAGGGGGGAACGTAGCGCCCCGAGGGCTCGGCCGCTACAGGGGTATTGCACCTCTGCCAGAGGTGTGGTATTCCACTCCCAGGTAAGGATGGAGTGTGGACCAGGGCTCAGTTAGCTGCATACAGCACACTCACCCAATTTCCGAGGGACAGCTCAACGGTACTCCCATTAGACAGAAATGCAGGTACGACAGACCATGTCCCTGGCTGGAGTGGGGAGGGGGGAGGAATACCCAGTGATATAGGAGTAGATAGGGGTTGGTTCCTGAGCGTAGATAGGAGCCCATTGGTTGCTGGTCACCTGGGCTCATGGCTAAAGGGAGGTATAAAAGGTGGGCACCATCTTAGCTCTGGGTTGAGTAGAGACAGGGAGTAGAGGCTCTGTAGGAGCTCTACTCCAGAGTGGGCCTAGAGAAAGGCCGAGGAGAAGAGTGGAGAGAGAGAGGAGGTGAAGGGGAGCTGTGGTTCCTCTCAGCCCAGCTCCACGAGAAGGGAGAGGAAGGAGGAACAGAAAAGAGGAGAAGAAGAGACAGAGGAACAGAGGGGCTCAGGAACAAGAAGGTGGAAGGGACCCTAAGAACCCACGAGAATACCGGGTGAAGGGTCAGGCAGATTAAGGGTACCAGATCCCAAGTTGGTGGAGGAGAAACAACCCTCAGCCAAAGACCGGAGGCTGTGACCATTTATTGGTGCAGCACCTCATCAAACCTGCTAGGAAGGCACCATAAAGGACAGCAGGGAACGGGGCCCACATTTACCCGCGCAGATCTGCGGCAGCTGGACAAAAGTGGGTCACTGGTGAGGCAGGCCAGAGGAAGGATTGAAGGGGGTCCTGAGCCATACTTCTGAGCTGCCTGGGAGTTGACCGAGCCCCACACCTGGTGGACGCAGCACGGCTCGGGCGGTCACTGCTGACAGAAGTGACCCGGAACAAATGAACTGTGAGTAAAGACCCTGGACTGTAATTTGCTGTCTGTGTGCTCCTTCGTGCCTCCAGCACTACCGGTACTGGGACTCTCACCACCATCACTCCCACCATTCACTACACTGCCCTGGGGCTGCACTCTTCCCGTGGGGAGTCACACCACCTCAGCTGCACCCACCATCAGCCCCAGCGGTCTGCCCTGCAGCAGCGGTTCCTAATGACCGCAAATCCACAGGTGGCGTAGTCGTACATCACTTAAAACATCTAAAAGACTGCCGCTGGTCTGACCACCCTGAGCCACGGGACCGGGTCGCCACTACTACCCCCATCGTCTCCCTGCTGCCCTGTTCCGGGTGCCCCGCGGCCCAGGGGGCGAGTCAGAAGCATATAGAATCAATGAGTGGAATAGGCTGCCACGAGAGGTGGCAAGTTTTCTTTCAATAGAAATCTTCAGAGGCTGGACAGACATCTGTCTGAGATGGTTAAGTGAATCCTGCATTGAGCAGGGGATTGAACACGATGAATGACCCTAGAGATCCCTTTCAACTCTAACATGCTTTGATTCTACTGTAGAATATCACAGATTAATCATTTCACAGTCACAGTGAGTGACTCTACCTCAGTATCACTTGTATCACTTGTATCAATCTGTATATTCTTATTCACAGACTGAGACTACACTCCCATTTTCTATGTTCTTCAGCGCTTCTGTAGTATACCACATAGGGATAAGCGAACGTGCTCCATGATACTCAGATATCTGGGTGCTTGGATGTGCTCGGCACTCGCCGAGCATTGACTGGTGCTCGGATTTGAAGCTCAAATCCTCGCCCCGCTTGTTTGGCGTCTATTACACAGTCAATAAACATGCAGGGATTGCCTGCCAGTCATTGTAATTCTGTAGCCATCTTGTTAGTGGCATTACTGTGACTGGCTGACTGCAGTACATCATCAGGGGTTATAAAAGCACAGGCACCATCATGCTCAGGATACTTTGGCCATTTCACACCTCAGGGACAGTTCTTACTGGAGGGAGAGAGTGGTTGTCCAGGCCTGTGTGTGCACAGTTTAATGGATCAGAGTCCTCTTGTGTTGATAATGGTGCTGATCCATCATATTAACAGTCCTTATAAGGGCTAAACCTGTGCTTTGCTGTTTGTATCAGATACATTCTGAATTTAGCCTAGGGAGGGAGAGTTGCAGGAGCAAGGAGAGTGGCTGAATACAGTTTCTAGGCAGGCCTTAGGGTTTTGTAGTCCTTTGCTAAATATACAATATATCTGCTTCACGTGACCACATTCTTTTTTGGGGGGTAAAAAAATGTACTATATTATCATTCATAGAATATTACTTACTTTGTGTTACATTTCGGTGGTATATAACACTCCAAAAAAGCGTTCAAAATTTTTTCTAGACTCAGTCATTTATAGAGTATTATGCAGTTTTGTTACATTTTGGTGGTATAAAACATTCCAACAAAGCATTCAAAAAAATTTATGGATTCAATTAGTCACCCATAGAGTATTATGTACTTTGTGCTACATTTCAGGGGCATATAACACTCCAAAAAAGCATTCAAAATGTTTTCTGGATTCAATTAGTCATCCATAAAGTATTACGTGGTTACATTTCGGTAACGCAATTCGGTAACACTCCAAAAAACGAGTTAAAATTTTTTTCTGGATTCAATTAGTCATCCATAGAGCATTACATACTCTGTATTACATTTGGGTGGTATATAACACTCCAAACAAAGCGTTCAAATTTTTTTATTTTTTTGGGACTTAATTATTAATGCATAGAGTATTATGTACTTTATGTTACATTTAAGTAGTATATAACGCTCAAAAAAATTCTGGATTCAATTAGTCATCTATAGAGCATTTCTTGGTTTGTGTTACATTTTGGTGGTATATAACACTTCAAAAAAGAGTTAAAAAATTTTATGGATTCAATTAGTCATCTAGAGTATTACGTGATTTTTGTTACATTTTGGTGTTATATAACACTTGAAAAAAGAGTTCACATTTTTTTTCTGAATTCAATTAGTCATCCGTAGAGTATTACGTACTTTGTGTTAAATTTCGGTGGGATTTAATACTCCAAAAAAGTTTTCAATTTTTTTTCTGGATTCAATTAGTCACTGTTACGGATCCGGGTGGTGGAACCTCTGTGCTGTGATACAAGGAGGGACCAGAGGGGCGTAACTAAGTGCCTAACCGGACTGACCCTGGTCACACGGCGGCTTAGTCGACTCCATGAACCGAGGAGGGACTGGGAAGGTGAACCAAGTGCCACTCTGGGACCGACCTTGTGTGAGAGCAGGCGACTCCCATGGGACTGATGGCCGAAGTCGACAGGCACAGCAGATGAGCACGGCTGGTAGACAGGTGGGTGATGCGGGTAGACAAGCAGGTGGGCACGGCAGATAGACAGGCAGGTGGGCACGGCTGATAGACACGAAGGTGGGCATGGCTGCTAGACAGACAGGCAGACACGGCTGATAGACAGGCAGGCGGGCACGGCTGATAGACAGGCTGCCGGGCACTGGAACCTGAGGGCTGAGCAAAGTGTTAGCACACAAACAACAACCTTGCAGAGACACCTCCATTTTGGAGGAGGTGCCTTACATAAGGGCAGTCCTCCGGCCATTGGCCGGGGACTCTTTAGGATGGTGCGCGCGGCCCCTGTAAGAGGGAGGGAGCGCGCTCGCCCTAAGTACAGTGCCTGGGGAGCTGGAGTGGCAGGATTGTCCACTGAAGAAGAGATGAGAAACGTAATTTGGGGGTGTCGACTGTAAACCACAAAAAACGGAGACTTAGCAGAGGACTCACTCACATGGTTGTTATAAGAAAACTCGGCCCAAGACAAAAGTTCTACCCAATCGCTAAGGTGAGCGTTGACAAAGTGCCGAAGAAAACTGGTAAGGATCTGATTAATACGTTTCACCTGACCATTGGACTGAGGATGATAAGGTCGAAGAAAAGTCCAAAGTGACATCCAGCAGCTTGCATGTGTCTCTCCTTAAGCGAGAAGTGAACTGAACTCCTCTGTCTGAAACAATGTGGAGAGGTAAGCCGTGGAGATGAAAGATGTGATGGATGAAGTCCTTAGCCAGCACAGGTGCGGACGGAAGACCAGGCAAAGGAATGAAGTGAGCCATCTTGGAGAAGCAGTCAGCGACCACCCATATGACGGTAGAACCGGCAGATACCGGAAGATCAGTGATGAAGTCCATAGCAATGTGTTGCCAAGGAGCAGAAGGCATGAGGAGAGGAAGAAGACGACCAGCTGGGAGGTGCCTAAGTATCTTGCTACGGGCACAAGAGGAACAAGCCACGACAAAATCCGCAACATCCTTGCACAGGGTGGGCCACCAATAATGTCGGGCAATGAACAGAAGTGTCTTCCTCTGGCCGGCATGACCAGCCAGTTTGGACGAATGACCCCAGAGTAAGACCCTCTTCCGATCCTGAGCCGCTACAAAGGTCTTACCAGGAGGTAGATGAGAAAGGTTAAGCGGAGCAATAGTCATTATTCTGGAGGGGTCAATGATGTGTAGAGGCTCTTCCTCTTGGTCGGTAGACAGGAAAGAGCGGTATAGAGCATCAGCTTTAATATTCTTGTCTGCTGGGCAGTAATGGAGAGTGAAGCTGAAACGAGCAAAGAACAAAGACGATCTGGCCTTACACGGATTTAGTCTTTTGGCGGTCTGCAAGTAAGCAAGGTTTTTATGGTCAGTGTAGATGACCACTGAGTGCAGAGCCCCCTCAAGCAAGTAGCGCCACTCCTCCAGTGCTAATTTGATGGCCAGCAATTCTCGATCTCCTATGGATTAATTGCACTCGGACGGAGAGAAGAGTTTGGAGAAGAAGCCGCAGGTCACCATTCGCCTGGACGAGGATTTCTGGGTGAGCACTGCTCTGGCCCCAGAGGAAGAGGCATCAACCTCCAGGAAGAACTGAAGAGAAGGCTTGCTTAACAGAGACAAAGGCACTTTCCGCCTCGGAAGTCCATTCCCTGGGATTTGCCGTTTTACGGGTGAGAGCAGAGATGGTAGCAGTCCAGGAGGAGAAATGAGGAATGAAGAGGCGGTAATAGTTAGCGATCCCAGAAACCGCTGAATAGCTTTCAACCCCTCAGGTCGGGGCCACTTTAAGACAGCAGACATCTTCTAGGGATCCATCCGGAGACCAGTCTCAGAGATTATATACCCCAAAAATGATAGGGAGGTCTGCTCAAGGAGGCATTTCTCATACTTTGCAAACAGGCGATTCTTCCGGAGCCTCAGCAGTACTTGACGAACATCCCTACGATGAGAGGGCAGATGAGGGGAGAACGCAAAGATATCGTCCAGGTACACCACCACGCAGGAATACAGGAGATCTCGGAAGATGTCGTTCACTAACTCCTGGAAGACGGCTGGAGCATTACAGAGACCGAAGGGCATCACACAGTACTCGTAGTGACCATCCCGAGTGTTGAATGCTGTCTTCCACTTGTCTCCCTTGCAAATCCGGACCAGATTGTACGCCCCACAAAGATCGAGCTTAGTGAAGATCTTTACACCTTTTAGGCAGTCAAACAGCTCCAAGATGAGAGGCAGGGGGTACTTATTTTTGATGGTAATCTGGTTTAGGCCCCTATAGTCGATACATGGATGAAGAGAGCCGTCTTTCTTTTTGACGAAGAAGAATCCTGCTCCAGCCGGAGAGGTGGATTTCTGGATAAATCCCCTAGCAAGATTCTCTTCTATTTACTCACACATAGCACGGGTATCGGCCAGTGACAAGGGGTAGATTCGCCCACGAGAAGGTGAAGCACCAGGTATTAGGTCGATGGGGCAATCATACGGCCTATGAGGTGGTAGTGTCTCTACCTCCTTTTTATCAAAGATGCCCGCATGTGAAAACTAGGGTGCCGGCAGGCCAAGTAGGTTAGCTGGAGTAGACGGAGGTCGAGCAGGACGAACCGGAACCAGACAGGACTTATGACATTCCTGACCCCAACGGAGCACCTCACCCAAGCTACAACTCAGGATGGGCTCATGTCTCAGTAACCAAGGCAGGCCAAGCAAGAGAGGATGAGAGAGACCGGACAGCACAGAAAAGGAGATCCTCTCCGAATGTAGCATTCCCACTTGAAGAGTTACAGGCTCAGTGACAAACAAGATGGTCTCAGAGGGAAGCTATCCATCCACAGAGGAAACCGCTAAAGGATCAGCCAGACGTATGGTAGGAATCTGATATCGCTCCACAAGGGCCTGTTGAATGAGGTTCCCAGAGGCTCCGGAATCCAGATAGGCAGTCTCGAAGACTTATCACTGGTAACCGAAACGGACAGAGTCAAGGGCAGAGAGGAAGAACTTTTGCCTAGGATGACCTCTCCGAGCGGTCCTAGACACTGGAGTTTCCTGGTCTCACCGGACAGGAGTGGATTAGATGCTCTATACTGCCACAGTAGAAGCAACTCCCCTCGGCGCGGCGGACCTCCTGGCGAGACTTAACCATCTTAACTTGGTCTATTTGCATACACTCTGGGGAAGACACTGGAGGGGATGCTGGTTGCGAGACTGGCCTTTGGAAGGTTGGTGCAAGGTGCAGGGATCTTCTCTCATGGGTCGCCTCCTTAGAACGCTCCTGAAAACGGATGTCGATTCGTGTAGCTAATGACACTAGGTCGTCCAGAGAGGGAGATATGTCACGACCGGCTAGCTCATTCTTGATCCATCCAGAAAGGCCCTCCCAAAAGGTGGACACCAGAGCCTCATTGTTCCAGGCAAGTTCAGATGCGAAGGTGCGGAAACGCATGGCTTACTGTCCCACAGAGAGACTCCCTTGGTGGAGTCGGAGAAGAGAGGAGACAGTCAAAGATTTTCGTCCGGGCTCATCGAACACCTTCCGGAAAGCCGCAAGGAAGGCCTGGAGGTTGGACACCAGAGGATCCACTCTCTCCTACAGAGGGTTAAGCGACGCCAACGCCTCTTCGGTGAGATGAGACATGATGAATGCCACCTTGGCCCAGTCGGAGGCGAACTGGTGTGCCAGGGGCTCAAAATGCAGCGTGCACTGATTAATGAAACCCGGACATAGGGCAGGGTCACCACCAAAACGTGGAGGAGCAGATAGCAGTGGTCCTAAGCCAGATGCCACAGTGCCACTGGGTTGAGGTGCCACCGGAGCAGGTGCCGCTTGGTTAGAGGCGGACACAGTTGGGGTGGACAGCGAATCCAAAAGGGAGTTCACTGTTCGCAGATAGGACAGGATAGTATCCTGTTGGGATCTCTGACGAGAGACCTTTTGGTACAGGTCTGAGAGCGAAGGAGCCTGGGAGCCACCGGATTCCATGGCCTGTGCAAACTGTTACGAATCCGGAAGGTGGAACCTTTGTGCTGTGGTACAAAGAGGGACCAGAGGGGCGTAACTAAGTGCCTACCCGGACCGACCCTGGCCACACGGCAGCTTAGTCGACTCCGTGAACCAAGGAGGGACCGGAAAGGTGATCCAGGTGCCACTCTGGGAGCGACCTTGTGTGAGAGCAGGCGACTCCGACGGGATTGATGGCCAAAGCCGACAGGCACAGCAGATGAGCACAGCTGGTAGACAGGTAGGTGATGTGGGTAGACAAGCAGGCGGGCACGGCTGATAGACAGGCAGGCGGGCACGGCTGATAGACAGGCTGGCAGGCACTGGAACCTGAGGGCTGAGGAGAGTATTAGCACACAAACAACAACCTTGCACAGGCACCTCCATTTTGGAGGAGGTGCCTTACATAAGGGCAGTCCTCAAGCCATTGGCCGGGGACTCTTTAGAATGGCGCGCGAGGCCACTTAAAGAGGGAGGGAGCGCGCGCGTGCCCTAAGTACATTGCCCGGGGAGCTGCGCCTGGTGCGTCCACTCCGGGCAGATGCAGCAGGGGAGCCGGAGGATGCCGGACCGGGAACGCGGCGGTGAGGGGATCGGCGTCTCTGCCTGATAGGAGGCAGAGACGCTACAGTCACCCATAGAGTATTACATGGTTTGTGTTACATTTCTGTGGTAATTAACACTCCAAAAAAGCATTAAAAATTTTTCTGAATTCAATTAGTCATCCATAGAGTATTATGTGCTTTGTGTTACATTACGGTGGTATTAAACTCCAAACAAAAACCACTTTGCTTGCTGCAGGTGACCAAATTTTTTAATATTAAGAATAAACTTGGTTTCAAGAGACCTAGAAATTAGAAAATGCATAAGGCGCGCGGTAAGGGACGGGGAAGTTGAAGTGCTGATGATGCTGCACGCAGACGCTGAGGATGTGGGTCTGGTGCGACTTCGCCTGTTGCTGGAGCACAAGAAACACGGCCATCCATGACACATAGGTTCCTATCCTACTTTTCAGGGAGGCATGGTACACCACTTCTGAAGCCACACCAGTTCGAACAGGTGGTCAATTGGATAGGAAATGCTTCCAGCATGCTTGGCAGCACCACTCAGTCTTCCACACGGTCCAGTCCCACCAGCCTGCAGCCTAGATCACATAATCCTAACCCTCATCCTTCTTTCTCCCACCATGTTTAGAACCTGGAAACAAGTGATCCCACACTATGACACACTGAGGAGTTTATAACATCATTTTCTGGATTGTGGCCTCTCAATCTGCATGCTCCAAGAGGGACAGGAGGACATGCTGTTTAGTGATGCACAAAAATTAGAGCAGCCATGACCACAAGACAAATTTTGTCTAAGGAGATGATGATGAAACCCAGTTGCCAATAAGTCAGGTCATTGTTTAGTCCAAGTCAGGAGGACCAGGGTGCGTCGGTGGAAGACGAGGTGGTGGATGACAAAGTCACCAACCCAACCTGGGAAGCTGGCATGCTGAGCGAGGCCAGCAGTGCTGAGGGATAGGGAATGGCAGCATCAAAACAGGCAGGAAGAGGCAGTGGGGTGACCAAAGTGAGAAGGCTCCCGCTCCTGTTCAGCAGAGCACCGACACTCGTGAATTTCTCCGTCAAAGAATTCCCCAGTTTGGGACTTTTTTAAAGAGAGTTCTGAGACAAAAAATTGGTAATTTGCACCTGCGCCATGCCAAGATCAGCAGGGGCATGACCACTAAGAGCCTAAACACTACTAGCATGATCAGGCACATGTCATCTAAGCAACCGATTTGATGGGCCAAACGCCTAGGACCATGACTGGTGCAAGCGGGTGACACCACTGCATCTTCCCCTGTGCTAAGTGCTTCCCAATCTCCTGTCCATGACACTGGTGCAGATGCCTCCCACTCTGCACACGTCCTTGCACATTGTGAGCCCCCATCATCAGGCACTGACAAACACTTGTCCCAGCACAGCTTTCAGCTGTCCCTACGCCAGGCCTTGGATTGAAATAGAAAGTTCCCATCCACCCACCCCCTGGCCCAAATGCTAAACAGGCAAATTTTCAGGCTGCTTGCCATGGAAATGTTGCCGTTTAGGCTTGTAGACACGAAGGATTTCCACCGACTTGTGGAGACAGTCGTTCCTCGGCACTTGGTTCCCAGCCTCCACTTTTTCTCCCGATGTGGCGAACCCGCCTTGTACCAGCATCACACCTCCGTTCATACAATCCAACTCTATACATCCAGCACATCTAGAATGGAACACTCTGCTTCCTAGTGCTGCTGTGCAGGCTCCACCTGTCTCTGCGCCCAGACGCTATGGCACATGCGCAACATGCTCTGCACTCCAGACCTCGTTCTGGCAGCGGCATCTACATCACTTTCGGTGCTTAGGCACCGGAGGTACCACTGCCAGCACGTACATATAGCTTTACACACTACTTACTAGTGCTAATGCGCACGTCCCAACTGTCCCTGCTCCCAGACTCCATGGATCATGAGCAACGTGCCCCACCCTCCAGGCCTCATTCTTGTAGCGGCTTCCACATCACTTCCGATACTCAGAAACCGGAAGTACCGCTGCCGGTGCTTCATTATAGAACCACTGACACCAATGATGCCACAACCACCATAGATTGTGCAGGGCGCAACATGCGCTTATTTCTCCAGACGCTCCACGGTATGTACTGTACATCCCCCTACTCTGGTTTCCTCTTCACTTTTCCAGACACAATACATTGAAATCACTAATGAGATCTCTTTCCCACAGTTCTGCTTAGGACACTAGACTATTCTAATATGCGATTTGCATGCAGCCACCTCATGTGATCTACTTTATTTGATATAGGTTAGTATCCTACCATTACATACCCTCCTTCGTTTGAACACCTATTATTATCTCACCTGTTTCTCACCTTTTTTCTATGAATTCTTCTCTGTGTTAGTGCATGGAATTGGCTCTAGCCCTATGTCACTTACTTCTAAGAAAAAAAAATATTTATCTTATTCCATGACTTGGTTATAGATTAAGCAGCTTCCTAGTGAAACACTGCCCTATGTGTTTTGTTATCTTTGGTTTATATTTTACATTTTTTACTTATTGTTTCATTTGTAATTCTTATAGTTCCATTTGTTTGGGTACTTTATGTTTATTTATTATTATTCTTGTTGCTATCCTGGCAATAGCTTTGTATCTATGATTTGGCCACATGTATATTTGTATAGCACACTAACTATGTATATCTCTTTTCTCAATTCTCGGTGAGTGCGGCTGGCTATCTTCTACTTGATTGCTTGGAGTATTCCAGTCAGGCCAGCACCCACACGCTTACTGAGTGTGCATCTTTTCTGCTACCTATTGTAAATTTTTACACTGTGTACAGAGCTTTTATGAGTGTAGGATACCACAACTACACTTTGTTCACAATATTTGAATGAGGTACTACAGTTTGTGCCTTCAAGGGTGTATGGATAACCCTGCTTCTTATTTTTGGAAGGCTTTGCACTTAGTGCATAGACTTTATGAGTCTTGGAGTAGAACTACATGACAATTTGAACAGAATGTGTATGGCCCTCCTTTATGTCTAATACAGGGCGTATCTGAGTCCCTCTTCCATCAAATTTTTGGCCGTTCTTGCTTCCTTCATAAATTATACTGAAATTTCCAATTTTTTAATAAACATTTCAATTTTGGTTTACTTAAATTATTATTTTTTTTAATTATTTTTAAATGTTGCCTTATATACAAGTCATTATACAGAAAGAATGTTTCGTAACATTTTTTTTTCCTGTAAACTCCAATTTATTGCTGATTTTTAATATTTTATTGTCAGTCCTTAAAGTGGAGCAAAAGTGTGACACCATTGTTATCAGCAGCGATCTGGGAGCAGAGATGCTTCCAGGGGTCTTCCCCACGCTGTTCTCCTTCCATTCAGCACTTTTTCCACCCATTTCAACACTTTCACTGCCCCTCAGGCCTCCTTGTAGGGTCTGCCGGAAAAATGCTCTGATTTCCCATTGACTCTTAATATACTCATTACTCGAAATGAGCATCTGAGCATTAGGAATTGCTCGGTTCGAATGACGAGCATCAGAGCATTTTAGTGCGTGCTCATCTCTAATACCACACTCTCACTTAGGCCTTTCTATCCCTTTGTGTAATAATGAGCTGTGCGCCCTGGCCTCCTATTCCTAAGCTATAAAACCCTAAAATCACATGTGATGTGATAGGTTCAAGGCATTATAGCAAAGCCTACATGGCTATGTCCATATATCGTTATGTGAGTCCGCTGCCTCTACAGCAATATGTGAAATGGCACTGATCCAATCTGCGCAAATCAAATTGCATATTGTTGGACTTTGCAGGGACCTGCAAATTCCACTAAAAATCACTCAAAGTTAATTTGCAGAGCATCGATTCATTCATCTCTATATAGTACTAGCTATTGAGCCCGTTCTACGCCCGGGTGGCGAGCATTTTTATTGGTATATGGTCTCCAATCCTGGTATTTGTGTTGCCCCTATCCTGATATTTGTGCTGCCCCCATCCTGGTATTTGTGCTGCACCCAGTCTGGTATTTATGCTGCACCCATCCTGGTATTTGTGCTCCCCAATCCTGTTCCCCCATCCTGTTATGTGCTGTCCTCATCCCTATCCTGGTATGCATGGCACGCCTCATCCCCATTCTGGTATGCATGGCACCCCTCACCCCCAATCCTGGCATGCATGGCACCCCTCACCCTCAATCCTGGTATGCATGGCACCCCATACCCTCAATCCTGGTATGCATGGCACCCCTCACCCCCAATCCTGGTACGCATGGCACCCCTCACCCTCAATCCTGGTATGCATGGCCCCCCAGATCCCTATCCTGGTATGCATGGTACCCCTCACCCCTCAATCATGGTATGCATGGCACCCCTCACCCCTCACCCCAAATTTGACATACATGGCACCCCTCATCTCAATCCTGGTATGCATGGCACTCCTCATCCCCCAATCCTGGTATGCATGGTCCCCTCATCCCTATCCTGGTATGCATGGCACTCCTCATCCCCCAATCCTGGTATGCATGGTACCCCTCATCCCCCATTCCTGGTATGTATGGTACCCCTCATCCCCCAATCCTGGTATGCATGCTACACCTCATCCCCCAATCCTGGTATGAATGGTACCCCTCATCCCCCAATCCAGGTATGCATGGTACCCCTCATCCCCCAATCCTGGTATGCGTGGTACCCTCACCCCCAATCCTGGTATGCATGGTCCCCTCACCCCCAATCGTGGTAGGCATGGTATGTTCATCCCCAATCCTGGTTTGCATGGCACCCCTCATCTCCAATCCTGGTGTGTGTGGTCCCCTCACCCCCAATCCTGGTATGCATGGCCCCCCTCATCCCCCAATCCTGGTATGTATCGTACCCCTCATCCCCCAATCCTGGTATGTATGGTACCCCTCATCCCCCAATCCTGGTATGCATGGTCCCCTCATCCCCCAATCCTGGTATGCATGGTTCCCTCACCCCCAATCCTGGTATGCATGGTCCCCTCATCCCCCAATCCTGGTATGTGTGGCCCCCTCATCCCTCAATCCTGGTATATATGATACCCCTCATCCCCCAATCCTGGTATGCATGGTCCCATCACCCCCCAATCCTGGTATGTATGGTACCCCTCATCCCCCAATTCTGGTATGTATCGTACCCCTCATCCCCCAATCCTGTTATATGTGGCCCCCTCATCCCTCAATCCTGGTATGCATGGTCCCCTCATCCCCCAATCCTGGTATGCATGGTCCCTTCACCCCCAATCCTGGTATGTATGGTCCCCTCATCCCCCAATCCTGGTATGTGTGGCCCCCTCATCCCTCAATCCTGGTATGTATGATACCCCTCATCCCCCAATCCTGGTATGTGTGGCCCCCTCATCCCCCAATCCTGGTATGTGTGGCCCCCTCATCCCCCATCCTGATATGTGTGGCCCCCTCATCCCCCAATCCTGGTATGTGTGGCCCCTTCACCCCCCAATTCTGGTATGTGTGGCCCCCTCACCCCCCAAATACTGGCATGTGTGGCCCCCTCATCCCCCAATCCTGGTATGTATGGGACTCCTCATCCCTCAATCCTGGTATGTATGATACCCCTCATCCCCCAATCCTGGTATGTGTGGCCCCCTCATCCCCCAATCCTGGTATGTGTGGCCCCCTCATCCCCCCATCCTGATATGTGTGGCCCCCTCATCCCCCAATCCTGGTATGTGTGGCCCCCTCACCCCCCTATTCTGGTATGTGTGGCCCCCTCACCCCCCAAATCCTGGTATGTGTGGCCCCCTCATCCCCCAATCCTGGTATGTATGGGACTCCTCATTCCTTTCACGTCGCACACATGCAAAAAAAATAAATACTTATACTCACCTTTCTTCCCTGTGCTCCAGCGCTGCTGTGCCCTGTTCTGCCGGTGGCCGGGGGAGGAGTGCGGTGCCGGAGTACTGCGCTGTCCGGCGCCATTTTGCTGAAGACACACTGCAAATGTGTCTTCAGTAAAATGGCGCCAGATAGCGCTATGTGCATGCGCCGATTCCGACGCCTTCACTCCGCCCCGATCTCCGGCAAGAAGAGGCGCCACGGCAACGCTCCTCCCGGTCATGTAAGTATGTAAGTATGGCGCCGGAGATCGCCGTATGCGTTCAGTGTCTACGCATACCGCGATCTCCTGCGCCATACACTCCTCTTACCTGTAACGGCTCCAAGCGTTCTTCTGTTTGGAGCCAGACTGCGCGTCGCGCATGCGCAGTCTGTAGAGGCTTCAGACAGAGGGACACTTGGCCGGTTATATTATACAGTTATATGAAAAAGTTTGGGCACCCCTATTAATCTTAAGCTTAATGTTTTATAAAAATTGGTGTTTTTGCAACAGCTATTTCAGTTTGATATATGTAATAACTGTTGGACACAGTAATGTTTCTGCCTTGAAATGAGGTTTATTGTACTAACAGAAAATGTGCAATCTGCATTCAAACAAAATTTGACAGGTGCATAAGTATGGGCACCCTTATCATTTTCTTGTTTTAAATACTCCTACCTACTTTTTACTGACTTAATAAAGCACTTTTTTTGGTTTTGTAACCTCATTGAGCTTTGAACATCATAGCCAGTTGTATGCAATCATGAGAAAAGCTACTTAAAGTGGCCACTTGCAAGTCGTTCTCCTGTTTGAATCTCCTCTGAAGAGTGGCATCATGGGCTCCTCAAAACAACTGTCAAATGATCTGAAAACAAAGATTATTCAACATAGTTGTTCAGGGGAAGGATACAAAAAGCTGTCTCAGAGATTTAACCTGTCAGTTTCCACTGTGAGGAACATAGTAAGGAAATGGAAGAACACAGAGACAGTTCTTGTTAAGGCCAGAAGAGGCAGGCCAAGAAAAACATCAGAAAGGCAGAGAAGAAGAATGGTTAGATCAGTCAAGGACAATCCTCAGACCACCTCCAGAGAGCTGCAGCATAAACTTGCTGCAGATGGTGTCACTGTGCATCGGTCAACTATACAACGCACTTTGCACAAGGAGAAGCTGTATGGGAGTGTGATGCGAAAGAAGCCCTTTCTGCAAGCACGCCACAAACAGAGGTATGCAAAAGCACATTTGGAGAAGCCAATTTCTTTTTGGAAGAAGGTCCTGTGGACTGATGAAATCAAGATTGAGTTGTTTGGTCATACAAAAAGGCGTTATGCATGGCGGCAAACAAACACAGCATTCCAAGAAAAACACTTGCTACCCACAGTAAAATTTGGTGGAGGTTCCATCATGCTTTGGGGCTGTGTGGCCAATGCCGACACCGGGAATCTTGTTAAAGTTGAGGGACGCATGGATTCCACTCAGTATCAGCAGATTCTTGACAATAATGTTCAAGAATCAGTGACAAAGTTGAAGTTACGCAGGGGATGGATCTTTCAGCAAGACAATGATCCAAAACACTGCTCCAAATCTACTCAGGCATTCATGCAGAGGAACAATTACAATGTTCTGGAATGGCCATCCCAGTCCTCAGACCTGAATATCATTGAACATCTGTGCGATCATTTGAAGAGGGCTGTCCATGCTCGGCGACCATCAAACTTAACTGAACTGGAATTGTTTTGTAAACAGGAATGGTCAAAAATACCTTCATCCAGGATCCAGGAACTCATTAAAAGCTACAGGAAGCGACTAGAGGCTGTTATTTTTGCAAAAGGAGGATCTACTAAATATTAATGTCATTTTTCTGGTGAGGTGCCCATACTTATGTGTGGCGCCCAGGGGATGGGGACTACTCAGCGCCCGGGCATAATGTCTGGTCTTCGGGGATGTCGCGGTGGTCGGCTCCCGGGCCCGTACCCTGGGGTCTCTCTTAAAAAAAAAGGGGAAAGTAAAATGTCAAAGTTCGTGACGCCACCTGTGATGTCTGGTGAGGACCACCAGCGCTGTGGCAGTCCACTGAGGCCGGTATTACGGCAGCTATGATGGTGTAGCTCCCCACAGGTGGAGCTAGGCCTCAGAGCAGCGGTGTTTGGTAAGGTGCACGATATGGCGGTGACCCAGCCGGGTCCAAGGAAAAATGGGAGACACACTCACGTTTGGCTTCAGTACCTTTTTACTGGTGGAGTTGGGGTACCGCCCAGAGCACTGTAGGGTGAGGGGTGCACTGCAGGTCTCTCCCCAGTGAGCAGGTATAGGGCCTCCTGTATCCTTGCCGCTCGTGTAGTTTATAGCCTGTCTGAAACTAAGCCTAACTTAGTCCTTGCGATGCGCCGGCTGACTTGGTGCTAGGGTCTTTTGCTGAAGAGCACGCTCCTGGTATGGTGGAGCCTCCGTGCCTCCTGGTCCTGCTACGTGTCAGCTCCTGGGCTATCCTGAGGCCTGAAGTCTTCCAGAAAAGATCTGTCTGTTTTCCACAGAGGGTATACTGCTCTGCAGACTCGGAGCCGGTGTCCGGTATATTTCTGGGGTGAGCTTATGAAGCTCCTCTGTCCCCAATGCTACTGTTCCACTAGCCTTCAGCCTACTCTGGGCCCTCACTAGGCTTTACACACTGGCAGTTAGCTGGCTGCCTCTTCTGCCGCTCTCTAGAGCGTCGGCAACGCTCCTAGCTGTCTCTTTCTCTCTGGCTGCAGCAGACTCCAGACTGTTCTCTCTCTGCAGAAACCTGCTGAGTCACTCTCTGCCTAGCTCCACCATCCCTATTTATATATCCCTAAAGGGCTCCCTCTGGTGGTTCTGAGGTAGGGTGGAGGTGTGTGCATGATCTGAGGGCCTCTTGTGGAGAAAACCTGAAATGCACCCCCCCTTTGGATCTGTGACTCCATGCACAGCAGGGCGTCACATATGCACCTGTCAAATTTTGTTTGAATGCAGATTGCACATTTTCTGTTAGTATAATAAACCTCATTTCAAGGCAGAAACATTTCTGTGTCCAACAGTTATTACATATATCAAACTGAAATAGCTGTTGCAAAAACACCAATTTTTATAAAACATTAAGCTTAAGATTAATAGGGGTGCCCAAACTTTTTCATATAACTGTAGATGTATGAAGTAAGGGATACAGACATTTTTATAAGAAATACAATTAAACTCTGCGTGACTCTTGATGATCCTCACTTGTTTACTGATATTAGTATAGAATAACATATAAAGTTAATGTATCTGTTTTTAGTCTTACTCTTGTTTTTCAGCTGTTCCTTATACACTCAGCAGCTGTCATTATTTAGCATATATCAGAATCTTACCGTTGTCCAGGTGTAAATATATCCATCAATATTTAACACAGGTATAATATAGAAATCCACTTGTTTGAGAAGTTTGCGTATAAATCGGTCACTCGTTTGTTTCGTTAGAATCTAAAGAAGAAAAAATGGAAAAAAATACCTTCAATGTCTGAAGCAAAATTGTTTAGTATTGTAAAGTCCTCAAAGGCTATATTCACACATCCTTGCAACATGTCCGTGTTTTGTCCATTTTTTAAACAGACATCACATTGACCCAGAGTTTCATTGATCTACACGCATCCGTTTTAAAACTGGATGGATGTGTCATTGAGACTCCGAGCTTGTCCTATTCTAAATCATTTTGCAGATGAGACGCAATCTCTGTGGATCTATTAGCAAAGGATGAAAATGTTAGACAGACATTTTACTTCAGTGTTCAATCTGAGTTTCAACCATTTTTCATTGATTTATTGTTGCAGAACAAAAATAAAAATATAAAAGATAAGAAAGTTCAGACAGATTACCTCCCTCAGTTTTAAGGGTATGTGCACATGGTGTCTTTTTTTAAGCACTTTCCGCTTGGAAAGTGCCTGAAAAAAGCAATCATCCAATGTTAAAAATAAGGAATATATGCACAACAATAAGGAACATATGCACAACAATGTCAAAACGAATTTCTGAGCATACTGCATGTTCAATCTTTTTAATGTCTTATTTTTTACCACTTTAGGCTTTCAAAGCTGTGAAGCAACTGAAAAAAGTGACCCAACCATTCTTTATGTGGCTTCCGCTTGGAAGCAGCCACTACTTTATGTATAAAATGTAAAAAAAAACCATGCCTGCAGCAAAGTCGCCACAAAAACCATCAAAATGGACCCCAGAGAAGACTTTTTATAAAAACACCATTTTCCTGAAATTCCCTTCCGCTTAAAAATTTTGCATGTTGGCTGGCATCTATAAGATACCAATGGCACATACTCTAAAAACGAATGAAAAAAAATGTATGCAACACAGAGGCAAGGCAGCCTATACATGAGACAAAAATGGTCTGTTTTACTGGGATGTAAAAATAAACTCGGATGTGTAAATGTAGTTAACGACTGAAATAAGAATGTTATGTGATTATACTAGAACATAGCAACTTCATCACAGTAATGGTGCTGGTCTGGGACATACAGTACAGACCAAAAGTTTGTACATTGACACTTCTTGAAGCTCATCAAGAGAATGCCAAGAGTGTGCAAAGCAGTCATCAAAGCAAAAGGTGGCTACTTTGAAGAACCTAGAATATAAGACATATTTTCAGTTGTTTCACACTTTTTTGTTAAGTATATAATTCCACATGTGTTAATTCATAGTTTTGATGCCTTCAGTGTGAATGTACAATTTTCATAGTCATGAAAATACAGAAAAATCTTTAAATGAGAAGGTGTGTCCAAACTTTTGGTCTGTACTGTAGGTATATGTTTTTTTTCATTATACAATAGCAAATTTAGCTGATGAGAAGGGATGGTCCAAAAACATAATAATCCTGAACAGTTGCCAGACCTAAAAGGAAGCACACTGCAAATCTAGGTTCTTAGCTCATGGCTTTTGTCTAAACCTAAAGTGCCTCTGTATGGTTCTAAGCAAGGTTACCCCTACCACAGAATGCCTTGCAGGGCATTGTGAAGAGTTATACAGGCCTCTTGTACAGGATAGCCCAGCTGCCTCGGGGATTTAGGTGATCACTAGGCCATACTGTTTTTCTCTGACTAAACACAGTTTTAGAATACCTTAGATTGAACACAGTATGAAACCAGTCCACAACAAGAGTTTAGAAGTACCACAATTTTTAATTTGATTGAAAGGTTAACTTAGGCTTCATGAACAATGTACATTGATTGGCTTTGTATCAGTCTCAAAGATTCACCATCATTTTTGGTTCTCTTTTCACTGACGGACTTTCTGAGGGAATCCAGTTCCAAGATCCATCTCATTTTCTCAGCATCCTCACACCCTGACTTGGGCTTCACTCTTCCTTAGGCTTCCATCATTCTTTCAATCTCTTCTTTTCTCACAGTTCACTGGGTGCTCCTTGATGACTCATTAGGTCCAGACCTCTCCTCATCCTTTTAACAGTGTGCACTACTCACAAATTTAGAAGAGACAGCAAACAATCCCATACTAAAACTGTATCTCAGTTAAATCTACAGACACTAGGATAAAATAATTGTATACTGCATGTACTGTTAAGACAGTTCAGGGCACCAAAGTAATGTCCCCTTCTGGCTGACACCTCCTCATGTAGAATCACATGTAGTAATATCGTTCCTGAAATCATCTACTAACACTGGATGTGGCATGTCAGCCAGTATGTGTACAAGTAGTGATGAGCGAGTACCATAATATTCGTAATCGTTATACTCGTAACGAGTACTTTGTAATAATAGCATATTCGTTCCGAATAGCGAGCACAATGTAAGTCAATGGGAAATGCCAGTAATTTTCAGCTGGACCCTACAAAGGTGTCTGGGGGCCAGAGGAAAAGGCTGAAATGGATGGTAAAGTGATGAAACAGAATGGGAAGAGCCTGGAGAATATGCCTGCATGCATTTCTGACTCACATATGGTTTCTGGGAATAAGTTTTTCGCAGTATAACGCCACTTTTACAGACACACAAGAACAACTACCAAACCTAACCTAAATTGCATTTAACAGGCCAAAAAGGTTAAGAAACATTTTTTCCTGCATAATCACTTGTATATAAGGCTAAATAGACCAGAGAAACCCCAAAAATATCCCTTCTGGCTTTT
The DNA here is from genome assembly GCF_046119375.1 of Phyllobates terribilis. Taxonomy (NCBI): domain Eukaryota; kingdom Metazoa; phylum Chordata; class Amphibia; order Anura; family Dendrobatidae; genus Phyllobates; species Phyllobates terribilis. The sequence goes on from NW_027362769.1 coordinate 21,276,114, forward strand.
GTTCACACATACTGTTGTGGCTTTTTTTATGCCTTTAACAATTGGGAGGGCCCTGACTTATACATTTTGTAGGTCCCTCTGTCACACATCATTTTAGTTCACCATTCCCCAACACTTTACAAGCACAGCTAGAAAGTACCAGTAGGTATTTTGATCTTTAACCTGAGAGGCCCCAGATGGCTCTGTAACATGTGTTTTGGAGGGACAGCTGTTACTTAGACATTTGGGCGGTCCCTCCATCATTGACACTCAGATAGTGGAATACATATTCCATAGAAGTTTACAATGTGCCCATTGTAGCGTTGGGCTTGAACCTCCTCCTCCACCACCATGTGATACTGCGGCCCTAAATTCAAATGTTCAGAGGGCCTCCAGTAGGCAGGAAAGCGGAGTTTTGTGAGAGCCCTCGTGTGGCCCTATAACATACATTTTGAGTGCCCTCCTCTAGAAATTTTGGAGGTCCCTCTTGTGTACATTTGAGAGTGCCCTCACTTATTCATATTGTAGAGCCCTCACTCTATTATTTAACTCATTTAAGGGCAGAGAATACAGAGAAAAAGGCCAAGAGACATGGTGTACCAGAAGGTAGCAGTAAGTGCAGCCTGTGATCCTCAGGTATGGCTGAACTCTGTGAACCGGAAAAATAAAGCTGCACTTGTCATCTGGATGACGAGCTCAAATATATCACTTGTGCAAGTCAATGGACAAAGGATATATGGTGCCCCCCCTCCAGGATGGGGTGGAGAAGCTACTCCAAATGGCTCAGAGATTTTGATTGTCAATATTTCCCAGATTATATAGCAAGAGAAGACTTCTTGATACTGTACTACTTGGTCCAGTGCAGAATGTGCATTGTATTTCCAAAAATTACTCCTGGGGGCTGTGTCATAGGTGCAGGAAGATTCCATGAAAAGGGCCTCTCTTGGCAAACATTATCTACGATGGAGTGGTGTAGTAGTTGTGTCCCTCAATTCAAGTTTTCAGAGGGCCATCAGTCGGTCATCAAGAGTCAGTGTAAATTTCTATTTAATATGTATCCCCTGTCTCAGTCACAACGTGGCACAACCTGTGACAAGGGTCTCCAATGACAAATATTAGTTTGGTAGGAACACTGTACATTCCAGATTTGTCCACTGCACAATGTGCATAGGATTTGTAAAAATTAGCCCTAAGGGCTGAGTCATGGTTGACGCAGGAAGCCACCATCAAAAGGGCCTCCGATCACAAATAGTAGTTAGGCTGGAGTAAGAATACTGTCCTGGTTTGTGCATAGGGTTTGTAAAAATTAGCCATCAACATCTGAAAATCTGTCAACAAAACCCAAAATGCCAAAAAAGCCTGTTGTTAAGGGACGTGGACGTGGATGTGGTGTTGTCAGTGGTGCGCGAGCAGGCACTCAGGCTGTGTCAGGTCAGAAGAAGCTTGATGCATCCACTATGTTCCTGGAAAAATTTCCCTGTCTGGAAAGTAAACGTGTGTGGAAGCCACAAGAGCGAGAGCAGATTCTGTCTTGGATAGCAAGCAATGCCTCTATGCATTTGTCAACAAATCTTGCACGACCACACAGTGTACTGTGGATACACAGAAGGCTGGCCCATTCAATCCTGAAGCTGGTTCTCCTTCCTCCTGCCATCCAGTCACAGAAGACATATGACCCCAAGCTTGGCCACTCTGAGGAACTTTTTGGTACGTATCCCTTGGTTGGCTCTGGCCTATCACCGTGCAGTATTGAAGAGTGACAAGAGGAGGTGGCGTGCGTTGATGCTCAAGTATTTGAAGACCTACGGCCAGAAGAAAGCCACTTGGAGGAATGTCATTTACTGTCTCCAGAGGTGGAGGCTGATGATGATGATACACAGTTGCCATCAGGTCAGCCTACAATGTCAACTGGGAAGGAGGATGAGATGGAAGACGAGGTGGTCGACGATGAGTCCACTGATCCGACCTGGACCGTTGGCACGCATAACCATAACAGCAACACAGAGGAAGATGGATATGTAGCACCAACACAGGCACCAAGGGGTCGTAGTTTGCCCAGAGTGAGAACTGGGTCAAGTGTTCCCAAGAGCAACCTCGCTGTGCACCAAGTCAGGGCAAAAGGGCGTTCAGCTGCTGTGTGGAATATGTTTTCTGAAAGTCCTTAAGAGAAAAACATTGCAGTCTGTAGCATCTGCCGTACCAAGTTTAGCAAAGGCCAGGGCAAAGGCAACCTGAGCACCACCTGTATGCGAAACCACATGGCAATCAAGCACCCCAGTAGGTGGGTGGAACACCAGGGTACCAAATCGGCGTCTGCGTGTCAAACCAATGCCATGTCGCCTGGGCTATGTCCTTCAGAATCTGCTGTTCAGGAAGCAGGCGCTCATACCTCCTGCCCACAAGCTGTGGTTGCGCACACACAACAAACATCAACCACATCCACTTCCTTGCCCCAGCGAAGCGTCCAATTGTCCATGCCTGAGAGCTTGGAAAGAAGGCGTAAATACCCAGCCACGCAACCACAGGCACAAATACTAAAATCGCACATCGCCAAATTGCTAGTTGTGGAGATGTTGCCGTTTAGGCTTGTGGGAACATAGTCTTTCAGTGATCTCTTGGCTGTGGCTGCCACACGATACAGTGTTCCCAGCCACCACTATTTTGCTCGGTGTGCCGTCCCTGCGTTACACAAGCACGTGTTAACCAATCTGAACCGTGCTCTCACCAACGCTGTAACCGGGAAGGTCCACTTAACAACAGACACCTGGACAAGTTGTTGTGGACAGGGATGATACATTTCTGTCACGGCACACTGGGTGAACCTGGTAGAGGGTGGGACAAAAGCGCAAACTGGTACATGACACATCCTACACACGCCAAGAATAGCGGGCCCAACTTTTGTCAGGGCTTCCGCCTCTTCATATTCCACTTCCTCTCTCCCCTCCTCCTGCTCCTTATCCTCTGCTGAATTACCCTACCCATCACTGTCAAGCTGGGACCTGTGCAGCAGCGTATCGGCAAAGCGGAAACACGCTCTGCTGAAGCTGATCTGTTTAGGTCAGAAAGCACACACTGCAGCAGAGCTGTGGCAAGCTTTAAAATAACAGACCGATCAGTGGCTTTCCCCGCTGCACCTCCAACCCGGTCTGGTCGTCTGCGATAACGGGCGTAACCTGGTGGCGGCTTTAAAGGTCGGCAAGCTGGTGCACGTACCATGCATGGCTGACATGCTGAACCTAGTTGTTCAGAAACTTCTGAAAACTTACCGTGACTTGCCGTACCTACTTGAGAAGGTGCACTGTATTGGCGCTCATTTCCGCTATTCCTCTACCGCTTTTGCTGCTCTTACAGTGCTGAAAAAGCACTTGAATTTGCCAAGTTACTGACTCATTTGCGACCTGCCCACGTGGTGGAACTCAACCTATCATATGTTGGCAAAGATTAGTGAACAGCAGAGGGCTGTAGCTGAATACCAGCTTCAACATGCCCATCAGACTAAGAGTCAGCCACCACACTTAACAACTGTCGAGTAGGTGTAGATCGCTGACATTTTGTGAGGTTCTTGAGAACTTTGAGTACTGCACCAACCTCGTGAGCGGTGATCAGGCTATTATCAACGTAACCATCCCGCTGCTGTGTCTCTTGAAGCAATCACTGCATAATCTCAAGGAGGAAATTTTGAGTGCCCAGCATGTTGGTATGGAGCCAGATTTCCCAATAGGTGATACTACCCAGCCCAGACAATATTCTGAGGCAACATTGGGTGATGAGGAGGAAGATGAGGAGGGAGAGGACTTATTTTTCTCTTCTACCAAGGCGACGTGTAATGCTACAGAGGGGACACCCAACCCAAGCTTCATGTCTGTCCAGCCTGGATGGGCTGGAGAGGAAGAGGTGGAGGAGGAGGCGAGTCAGCGTGAGGAGAGAATGGGTACTGTTTCTACTGTTGAGGACACAGAACATTTGCCTTTTTGCAGCTTGGCCCACATGACACAGTTCATGTGTAACTGTCTGTGGCAAGACCCTCGCGGGATAAGCATTTTATCCAACAATAATAATAATATTAATTTTTATTTATATAGCGTCAACATATTCCGCAGCACTTTACAATTAAGCGGGGACATGTACATACAATAAATTCAATACAAGGTAAGACAGTTTAAACAGTTACATTAGGAGTGAGGTCCCTGCTCGCAAGCTTACATTCTACAAGGAAATGGGTGGACACAATGGGTGAAAAGTGCTTGTCATTTCAGGTCTGGGAATTATAATAAGTAGGGATTTTCATATGAAGCTGCATGATTCGGTCATCAGCCAGTATGCTTAAGTGCAATAATCAAGTATTGAGTGCAGTTACCGTGTGCATGGAGGGTGTGGAGACAGATGAATAGTAGGGTGCAGATTCTTAATAATATTTAGAAGGAGTGAACAGGGGGAAGTTAGTTTACTGAGAAGTTGAGGTGGTAGGCTTGTTTAAAGAGATGTGTTTTTAAAGCGTGCATGAAGACGTGGGGGCTAGGCATCAGTCGGATCGTCTGGGGTAGAGCATTCCAGATAACTGGTGCAGCATGAGAGAAGTCTTGGAGATGGAGGTGCGAGGTTCGGATTATGGGGGATGTCTGTCTTAGGTCATTTGTAGAACAGAGGGCACATGTAGGGCGATAGACAGAGATGAGAGAGGAGATATAAGGTGGTTCAGAACTGTGGAGAGCTTTGTGGGTGAGAGTGATGAGTTTATATTAGACCCTGTAGCGAATGGGGAACCAGTGTAATGACTGGCACAAGATGAATGCATCGGTGAAGCGGCTGGACATAAATAAGACCCTGGCTATCGCATTCAGGACGGATTGGAGAGGAGAAAGTTTGGTAAGAGGGAGACCGATCAGAAGAGAGTTGCAGTAGTCCAGACGAGAGTGAATAAAAGCGACAGTAAGAGTTTTAGCAGTTTCAAAGGTGAGAAAAGGTTGAATTCTGGAGATGCTTTTAAGGTGCAGGTGACAAGAGCGACCTATACTGGTTGGCCATCTTTCTCGATCCACGGTACAAGAAGAAATTTCCTTCTCTCCTTTTGGAGTCACCAGAGAGTTTTACAATAGAATCTTTCAAGAGGACCGTTGTAGATCAGTTACTGAAAACATCACTCGCAGACAATGCTGGTAGCAGAGGTACTGGCTCTTTTCAAGACCAAGGGATAATGGGGAGAGACACGAACACCAGCTCTAACAGATGTGGGGGGAAATGTGCACAAATTAGGCAAGTTTCAATAAACTAGCACAACAGCAAGGGCTATTTGTGCATGTAACAATGCCAATGAGGGATAAGTTTCAGAACATGGTCAAGGGGTACTTAAGTGACCATACGTGCATCCTTTCTGACGCTTCAATTCCCTTTAATTATTGGGTGTCTAAGCTGAACACTTGGCCCGACCACTCCTTATATTCCTTGGAGGTGCTGGCCTGCCCGGCTGCTAGTGTAGTGTCTGAGTGTGTTTTCAGTTCCACTGGGGCAATCATCACTGATAGGTGCACACGCCTCTCCACAGAAAATGCAGACAGACTTACTCTGATTAAATTAAACAAGGACTGGATATCTCCACAGTTTGTAATCCCTCCAGATAACAGCAAGCCAACCTAAATGCACCAAAAATGCAGATTCATGCTACTGCTGTTAACGTCACCCCATTCACATAAAAACCCGTTTCCTTCCTTCGTCAACCATGACTCATCCCATAGGGCTAATTTTTACAAACCCTATGCACATTGTACAGTGGACAAACCAGGACAGTATTCCTAAATCCCGAGGTGGATTACCAATGTGCCTTACGGCCAATACTGGAGAATAAGAAAAAATTGCACTAAAGACTCTGATTTTTTTAAAGAGTCAAACATATTAAAGAAACGGTTCAGATAGAAGGGTTACACCAACAAAATTTTTTTTTTCACAAAACCAAATCCCTCTCACAGGATTTTTGTATTAATAAAATTGAGTCATAAGGGGTCAGTGATCATACTAATTTGGATTTATCCAAGTGGAGTTTTATAACTAGGTTCAATCAATCCCGAGTAGCGATCCAAAACATGCTTAGTCAATTTTGATTTATGTTGAAGGGTGACCCTGTCCTTTCTGAACACCTTCCAAAGAAGCCTATAGTTATATACAGGAGAAATCGGAATTTACGTAACTTGGTGGCACCAAGTAACACCACATTGAAATGCTTGTCCAGGTGTGGTGAGTGGTGATCCACATTTTGGTTGTTTTTCGTTTTGAACATCTAAATAGTTATAGTTGTGGCACTTTACTAAATGTACTACGATAGTAGTACATAGTATATTTACTAGTATTTACTATAGTAAATGTACTACTATAGTAAATGAATTACGTACAACGAATCAATCTTTTATGATCAACTGTCGAGTAGTGTTGAGCATTCCGATACTGAAATATCGGGTATCGACTGATATTCGCGGTATCGGAGTTCCGATACTGAGTTCCGATACTTTTAGAATATCGAATACCGGAATCGGAAGTTCCCATAATGCCTGCGCTCTGCAGTGTCTCTGAAGGATGACAAGCTGGATGGCAGCGCTCAGCTTACTGTACTTGTCATTTAGTGTTAAAGGATTTATTAAAAAAAATAATAGTGTTTTCATGCACCGTCTCTTTAAAAAAGCCGGCCGGCAATTCAGCATCGGTACCCGACAATTTAGAATAGAAAGAATAGAGCATCACACATAGATTAGATACATATAAATATGTCAGTCACATATATAAGAAGTACAGTGATAGTGTTGATTACAGTACTTGTCATTTAGTGTTAAAATAAAGGATTTATTAAAAAAAAAATTGGCGTGGGGTTCACCGTAATTTTAGTCTCTAGCGGAGGTTAAGCAGACGGCTGGGGCAAATGTTTGAAGCCTGGGAAGGGGGTAATACCCACGGAGTTTCCCAGACTACTAATATCAGCCCCCAGCTGAATACCTAGCCTTTACTAGCTATTAAAATGGGGGAACCCAAAAAAAATGACTTGGGGTCCCTGCTCTTTTAATAGCTAGCAAAGGCTAGGCAGACAGCTGGGGGCTGATATTAATAGCCCAGGAAGGGTGCCATGAATATTGGCCCCCTCCCAGGCTAGAAACAACAGCCGTCAACCGCCCCAGAAATGGCGCATCCATAGGATGCGCCAATTCTGGCACTTGGCCTCGCTCTTCCCACTGCCCTGTAGCGGTGGCAGTGGGGTAATAGGGCTGGGGTTGATGTCAGCTTATAATGCCAGCTGACATCAAGCCCAGGTTAGTAATGGAGAGGCGTCAATAAGACACCCCCATTACCAACCCCATAGTCAAAGTTAAAAAAAAAACACAAACACCCAGAATAAAGTCCTTTAATTGAAATAAACACACAATTCTGTATATGTTCTAAATTAAACCATACTTACCATCACGCCCATTCCAGCTGAAGCCAATGTCTTCTGCAATGAAAGTAAAATAATAAACCAACATCATCCTTACCTTTCCCACGATGGCTCCAGCTCTGCTACATTCACATGACAGGCTGGATCGCAGCCGAAAGCTGCCATCCAGCTTGCCATCCCGCAGACACTGAGAAGTGCAGGCATGCTTGTGCTCCTCAGTGTCTGGCTGTGACGGCATAAAGATGAGCCTAGGTCATGTCCAATGAACTCAGCTCACCTCATGCACGTCACTGACAGCGTGGGAAAATTCTCCTGCGCTTGCAGTGAGCGTGAGAGAATTCTCCTGCTGAAGTGCTGAGCGCAGGAGAATTTTCCCATGCTGTCAGTGACGTGCATGAGGTGAGCTCATGTCCAATGAACTCAGCTCACCTCATGCACATCACTGACAGCGTGGGAGAATTCTCCTGCGCTCAGCGCTTGAGCAGGAGAATTCTCCCACGCTGGGATGGCATTGAGATGACAGGCTGGATCGCAGCTGAATGCTGCCATCCAGCTTGTCATCCTTCAGAGACACTGCAGAGCGCAAGCATGCCTGTGCTTCTCAGTGTCTGCGGCATGGCAAGCTGGATGGCAGCTTTCGGCTGCGATCCAGCCTGTCATGTGAATGTAGCAGAGTTGGAGCCGTCGTGGGAACCATGGAAAGGTAAGGATGATGTTGGTTTATTATTTTACTTTTATTGCAGAAGACATTGGCTTCAGCTGGAATGGGCGTGATGGTAAGTATGGTTTAATTTAGAACAATAAAGAATTAAGTGTTTATTTCAATTAAATGACTTTATTCTGGGTGTTTGTGGTTTTTTTTTTAACTTTGACTATGGGGTTAGTAATGGGGGTGTCTTATAGACGCCTCTCCATTACTAACCTGGGCTTGATGTCAGCTGGCATTATAAGCTGACATCAACCCCAGCCCTATTACCCCACTGCCACCGCTACAGGGCAGTGGGAACAGCGAGGCTAAGTGCCAGAATTGGCACATCCTATGGATGCGCCATTTCTGGGGCGGCTGATGGCTGGTGTTTCTAGCCTGGGAGGGGGCCAATATTCATAGCATCCTTCCTGGGCTATTAATATCAGCACCCAGCTGTCTGCCTAGCCTTTGCTAGCTATTAAAATAGGGGGGACCCCACTTCATTTTTTTGGGGGTCCCCCATTTTAATAGCTAGTAAAGGCTAGGTATTCAATTGGGGGCTGATATTAGTAGCCTGGGAAGCTCCGTGGGTATTACCCCCTTCCCAGGCTTCAAACATCTGCCCCAGCTGTCTGCTTTGCCTCCGCTAGAGACTAAAATTACGGTGAACCCCACGCCAATTATTTTTTTAATAAATCCTTTATTTTAACACTAAATGACAAGTACAGTAATCAACACTATCACTGTACTTCTTATATATGTGACTGACATGTTTCTATGTATCTAATCTATGTGTGATGCTCTATTCTTTCTATTCTAAATTGTCGGGTACCGATGCTGAATTGCCGGCCGGCTTTTTTAAAGAGACGGTGCATGAAAACACTATTATTTTTTTAAATAAATCCTTTAACACTAAATGACAAGTACAGTAAGCAACACTGTCACTAAACATTTTATATATGTGACTGACATGTTTCTATCTATCTAATCTATGTGTGATGCTCTATTCTTTCTGTTCTAAATTGTCGGGTACTGGTGTATGCCGCTGCTGAATTGCCGGCTTTTCATGTAATACATTCTACATTATTCTTAGTTGTTTTCCTTCATGTAGAATTAACCTACAAGGAAAGAAAGGGTTTATTTTCATTCCGATATTTGTGCCCCATTGACTTGCATTGGTTTCCGGTATCGGAATCGGCGATATCCTATATTTTTTGGGTATCGGTCCGATCCAATCCGATCCGATCGGAAGGTATCGCTCAACACTACTGTTGAGTTGATTGTCAATCTACCTATGTAGTATGTCTATTGCACTGCACATGCGGCCTACAGTATATTGGCCGAATGATTCAAACCATGCATGCCCGCCTTAACAAACATCACCATAATATACGGATTGGATACCCGTTACATAGTGTGTCCAAACATTTTAACGAAGTACATTGCAAAAATCCAGAATTTTTGAGGCTCAACATATTCGATCAGGTGACAGACACTGTCGCTGATCGATTGGGTAACCTTATCAAAAAAGAAAGTTACTGGATCTTTAAATTGGGTACTTTGGTTCCGGAAGGGTTAAATTTGACTATTGAAAATGTGGTTGTGTAATTTAATTTTTTTTTTTGGTCAGTTTTTTTATTAATTTATGATTATTTATTTATTTACTTATTTTTTGGTCAGGTTTTTTGTTCATATTCTTCATTCATAATTATTTTTATATGTATATCATTTTAACATATTCTTGTTATTAGTATAGGATATGATTTCTTTTGCAGATACCTTAAGGGTTAATTGTTTGCAGGGTTAATTGTGTCCTGCATTTTCATTGGTGCTTTTCCTTTATAAATTTGTCTCTTCCTTCCTGTTTTTTATACCACCTGATGAAGATGGCTTGATGCTATCGATACGCGTTGTGGAATTTTTATACCAAATTATATTAAAGGTTAGCTACCTTATATTTTTATAATACTCCCTTTTCCTAGCACTCCATACACCGCGTCTTTTTTACCTTCTATTTACTATCCCTATTTTGGTCTCGCGGTGGGAGCTGCTTTGGATCATGGATTAATCATCCTGTGGCTCAAGGACCTGTGGTGATCCATTTCCGGCCACGCCTCTCAGCGGTCACGTGACCCGGATTAGGATGCCACACACGGCATGTTGCCTGACTTTCATCTCCTCACCTTATGCGATTACCGGGGTTGTGCAGGGTTGCACAACCTTAGAAGTTGAGTGGCCCTTCGGTTGCTTTTCTTCAATGTGCCAACAGGTTCTGTTCATTTGCGCTCCTCTCTCTCTTTTCATAGTATTCCTACTCCAACCTAACTACTCTTTGTGATTGGAGGCCCTTGGGATGGTGGCTTCCTGCATCAACCATAGGGCTAATTTTTACAAACCCTATGCACATTGTGCAGTGGACAAACCAGGACAGTATTCCTACTTCAGCCTAACTACTATTTGTGATTGGTGGCCCTTGAGATGGTGGCTTCCAAAATAGTGAGTAAAATGGCCTGCTGCTTGCTTTGTAGCAGGCAGTAGGAAATGTTTGGACTACTGCTTTGAGTAGGGCACTAAACATTTTTTTAAGTGGACTAATGTGGACAGAAGGCAGGCTGTCACTCCAAAAACAGCAGGGAAAATGGGCTGGTGCGTGCTTTCTAGCAGGCAGTAGGAAATGTTTGGACTACTGCTTTGTGTAGGGCACTAAACGCCTTTTAAGTGGACTAATATGGACAGAAGGCAGGCTGTCACCCCAAAAACAGCAGGGAAAATGGGCTGGTGCGTGCTTGGTAGCAGGCAATAGGAAATGTTTGGACTACTGCTTTGTGTAGGGCACTAAACGCTTTTTTAAGTGGACTAATGTGGACAGAAGGCAGGCTGTCACCCCAAAAACAGCGGGGAAAATGGCCTGGTGTGTGCTTGGTAGCAGGCAGTAGGAAATGTTTGGACTACTGCTTTGTGTTGGGCACTAAACGCCTTTTAAGTGGACTAATATGGACAGAAGGCAGGCTGTTACCCCAAAAACAGCAGGGAAAATGGGCTGGTGCGTGCTTGGTAGCAGGCAATAGGAAATGTTTGGACTACTGCTTTGTGTAGGGCACTAAACGCCTTTTTAAGTGGACTAATGTGGACAGCAGAAGCCAGGCTCTAACCCCTAAAACAGCGGGGAAAATAGACCGGTGCTTTTAAAAAAAAAGGCATCACAAAATGCTACTACTATGTTTGCTGGAAAAATATTGCTTTGCATCTGACAAGAGCTGTTTTAAGATGGACACTGGAAGAACACTTTATCCTCTCCCTACCCAATACACAATCCCTCCCTCCCTGTACTCTGACTTTGTTGTGTGTCTTCAGCTCTGAAAAGAGCTATTTTTTGGTGGTATTATGGAGCTAGTGAGCGGCTCCTTTAAACACTGAACTAGTACACACTGCAGGTAGCCCTTAAAAGGGCTTTTGTTTTATCAAGAGGCCTAAACACTCTCCCTAGCAGCTCAGTGATTTATCCCTATGCTTATAGAACGCAGGCTCCAGACGCACAAAATGGCGGCGGCAGGGCTTAAATAAACACTATGACGCTGGGCGGCCAGCCAATTAATCACAGTAATGCCACAACCAAGATGTCTGCGGCATTACTGTGATTGGTTAAGAAGCCCAACATGTTTAGTGGCTGCAAAAGAGGTGCCAAAACTGCAGGGCGGGACATCCGAATATAGCGAGGCGAGTGCACAAATACTCGCAATACAGCAAGTAACTTGAATACCGTGCTATCCATGCGAATAGCGAATTGTAACGAATACACTGGCTCATCACTATGTACAAGTAAAGACACAGAGGGCTATTAAGTGAATGGAGGGTGTGTGAAGAGATGCTACGAGGTTCCTGATTTTTAAGAAAATTTTGTATGTGCAAAATGAGGATAATTAGATAACTGAGGTGAGGCAGTAGACCAGTCTAAAGAAAATGGATGTTAATCTTAGGTCATCAGTGGAACAGAGGGCACGGGTAGGGTGTAGACTGAGACGAGGGAGGAGACGTAAGGTGGTGCTGAAAAATGGAGTGCTTTTGGGGTAAGAGTGATAAGTCTAAATTGAACTCTGTAATGGATGGGCAACCAGTGCAACGACTGCCACAGGGTAGAGCCATTGGTGTAGCGGTTGGAAAGGAATATGGTAAGTCAGTGGGAGACTGATTAGTAGAGAGTTGCAATAGTCCAGACGAGAATGGATAAGAGCAACAGTAAGAGTTTTTGCTGAGTCAAAAGTAAGAAAAGGTCTAATTCTAGAGTTGTTTTTGAGGTGTAGGTGACATGAACAAGAGAGTGATCGGATGTGGGGGGGGTGAAGGAAAGATCTGAGTCAAATATGACCCCAAGAAAGTGGCATGTTGCCTGGGAGTAATGGTAGAACCACACACGGAATGGCAATATCGGACATAGGTATTTTAATGGAGGGAAGAAACACAAGGAGTTCAGTTTTTGACAGATTCAGTTTTAGATAGAGGGAGGACATGGTGTTAGAGACAGTGGAAAGACTATCACTGATATATTGAGGTAATGCAGGGGTGATGTCAAGAGACAATGTGTATAATTGGGTGTCATCAGCATATAGATGGTACTTAAAACCGAATCTACATATGTTTCTCTAATAGGAGCAGTATATAAGGAGAAGAGGAGGGGACCTAGACCTGGATCCTGTGGAACCCCAAAGTAAGGGGAAGAGTAGAGGAAGAGGAGCCGGCAAAAGATACAGCGAAGGAGTGGTCAGAGGGGTAGGAGGAGAACCAGGAGAGAGTGGTATCTCTAAGTCCAATAGAACGGAACTTATTGTGGAGGAGCTGGTGATCCACAGTGTTGAAAGCTGCAGAGAGATCCAGGAAAATCAGCAGGGAGTAGTGACCATTAGATTTAGCTGTTGACAAATCATTAGAGACTTTAGTAACAGAAACCAAATTGTAAAGAGTTAAGAAGAGAGTTATCTGAGAGATAGCGGATCAGATGGGAGTAGACCAAGTGTTTCAGGAGCTTAGAAATGAAAGAAAGATTAGAGACCGGTCTGTAGTTAGCAGTGCAGTTCTGGTAGAGGGATGTTTTTTTAAGTAATAGATGTATGCTGGAGTGTTTAAATAAGGAAGGAAAGATACCAGATGAAAGAGAGAGAGGTTAAATATTTTAGTCTGGTGAGTGGTGACAAACAGGGAAAGGGACTGAAGGTTATGTGAGGGAATAGAGGCAAATAGCGCTCCACTCCTCCAAAGTCTCGCCACGTGGCTAAGCAGTACTGTACAGTCACATATGGGGTATTTCCACGTTCAGCAGAAATTGTGGGACAAAATTTTAGTGCCATTTTTACCCCCCAAAAAATCTGGGGTTAGAATAAAATTTTTGCGGTAAAAATGTAATTATGTTTTCTTCACTGCCCAATGGTATAAAAACCTGTGACACACCTGTGGTGTCAATATGTTCACTGCACCCTTAGATGAATTTATTGAGAAGTATAATTTGTAAAATGGGGTCACTTATGGGGGAAGTTCTGCTGTTCTGGCACCTCAGAGGCTCTTCCAGTGGGTCATGGCATCCGCAAACCATTCCAGCAAAATCTGAACTCCAATATGGCGCTTTTTCCCTTCTCAGCTTTGCACTGTGCCTCAAAAGTAGTTTTCAACCACATATTGGTATCAGTGTAATCAGTAGAAATTGTGCAACAAATTGAGTGGTTCCTTTTGCTCCTGTTACCCCTATGAAAATGAAAAATTTGGGGCAAAACCAACAGTTTTGCTGAAAAAAATATTTTTTTCCTTTTTGACAGTTCAACGTTATAAACTTCTGTGAAGCACCTGGGGGTTCGAGGTGTTCTCCACATATCTAGATAAATTCCTTGAGGGGTCTAATGTCCAACGTGGCATCACTTGTGAGGGGTTTCCACTGTTTAGGCACATCAGGGGCTCTCCAAACCCGGCATGGCATCTGCTAACAATTCTAGCCAATTTTGTGTTTAAAAAGTCAAATGACGCTCCTTCCCTTTTGAGCACTGCCGTGCGCCCAAATAGTAGTTTCCCCCCACATATGGGGTATCAGCGTATTCAGAACAAATTGCATAAAAAATTTTGCTGTTCATTTTCTCCTGTAACCCTTGTGAAAGTAAAAAAATTGGGGCTAAAATAAAAATTTTGTGAAAAGAAAGCTACATTTTTTCCTTCCACATTGCATTATTTCCTGTGAAACACCTGAAGGGTTAGTAAACTTGTCAAATGTGGTTTGAGGATTTTGAGGGGTGCAGGTTTTAGAATAATGTCACGTTTAGGTATTTTCTGTCATATAGGCTTCCAAATGGTTTTGTAAATTTTGTTGAAAAAATGAGAAATTGCTGATCAACTTTTAACCCTTCTAACTTCCTAATAAAAAAATGATTTTTCAAAAATGATGCAGATGTAAAGTAGACATGTGGTAAATGCTATTTATTAACTATTTTGTGTGACATAACTCTCTGGTTTAAAGGCATAAGAATTAAAAGTTTGAGAATTGCAAAATTTTCTAAATTTTCACCAAATTTCCAATATTTTCACAAATAAACACAAATCATGTTGAACAAATTTTACCACTACCATGAAGTACAATATGTCATGACAAAACAGTCTCAGAATCTCTGTGATCCGTTGAAGCGTTCCAGAGTTATTACCACATAAAATGATAGTGGTCAGGATTGTAAAATTTGGCCTGGTTATGAAGGTGAAAACTGGCTTGTGGAGATGAAGGCGTTAAGCATGAACTCATAATGGATTTTCTCCACAGACATTTGGCGCACCAGGAGCATTGCTGGAGAAAATGTGTTTGCAGCGTGTACCTGGGTTGTCGCCATCTGTGCCGTGTTGTTCTAAATGGAGATATCGCTTCATCCAGGGCACTTTGCAATGTTTCATTATGTTTCAGAGCAGAGCCAGGACATGCGAGGGAGGAGATTGAGGCCAATGATGACTACAAATTCTTCATAAGTTTCTGGGTATTAATGGCGCGTATATTTCTATATGGGTAGGGACACACTGCCCTATGACTCGTGCGACGATTGCATCACACTGAACGGACTGGCCGACACCTCTCCTGACCTGAGCGTGACAGCATGATAGATTTCTATGCAGCTGTCAAGCTCAGGTCAGGAGAGATGTCGGCCAGTACGAGGTTTACCATGCGATCCTTGGATGAGAAATATGGCAGTGTGTCCCTGCCCTAAGTGTGGTAATTAAGACTTTCTCAAACATTAAGGTGTTTGGGAATGTTTCACAATAAGCACCACTGGGGATCTGGGACTGTGAAGGTACATTGATATAAAACCACTAGCTATTGAACCAGTTCTACGCCCGGGTGGCGAGCATTTTTATTGGTATATGGTCTCCCATGTTGGTATGTGCTACCCCCCTCCTGGTATTTGTGCTGCCCCCACCATCCTATCCCGGTATGCGTGGCACCCCTAATCCCCAATCCCGGTATGCGTGGCATCCCTCATCCCCAATCCCGGTATGCGTGGCTCCCCTCATCCCCAATCAAGGTATGCGTGGCTCCCCTCATCCCCAATCCTGGTATGCGTGACACCCCTCATCCCTATTCTGGTATGCATGGCACCCCTCATCCCCAATCCCGGTATGCGTGGCACCCCTCATCCCTATTCTGGTATGCGTGGCACCCCTCATCCCTATTGTGGTATGCATGGCACCCCTCATCCCCAATCCCGGTATGTGTGGCACCCCTCATCCCCAATCCCGGTATGCGTGGCACCCCTCATCCCCAATCCCGGTATGCGTGGCACCCCTCATCCTCAAACCCGGTATGCGTGGCACCCCTCATCCCCAATCCCGGTATGCGTGGCACCCCTCATCCCCAATCCCGGTATGCGTGGCACCCCTCATCCCCAATCACGGTATGCGTGGCACCCCTCACCCCCAATCCCGGTATGCGTGGCACCCCTCATCCCTATTCTGGTATGTGTGCCACTCCTCATCCCTATTCTGGTATGCGTGGCACCTTTCATCCCCAATCCTGGTATGCATGGCACCCCTCATCCCCAATCCCGGTATGCGTGGCACCCCTCATCCCTATTCTGGTATGCGTGGCACCTTTCATCCCCAATCCCGGTATGCGTGGCACCCCTCATCCCCAATCCCGGTATGCGTGGCTTCCCTCATCCCCAATGCCATTATGCGTGGCACCCCTCATCCCCAATCCTGGTATGAGTGTCACCCCTCATCCCCAATCCTGGTATGCGTGTCACCCCTAATCCCCAATCGTGGTATGCGTGGCACCCCTCATCCCCAATCCTGGTATGCGTGGCACCCCTCATCCCTATTCTGGTATGCGTGGCACCCCTCATCCCTATTCTGCTATGCGTGGCACCCCTCATCCCCAATCCCGGTATGCATGGCTCCACTCATCCCCAATCCCATTATGCGTGACACCCCTCATCCCCAATCCCGGTATGCGTGGCACCCCTCATCCCCAATCCCGGTATGCGTGGCACCCCTCATCCCCAATCCCGGTATGCGTGTCACCCCTCATCCCCAATCCCGGTATGCGTGTCACCCCTCATCCCCAATCCCGGTATGCGTGTCACCCCTCATCCCTATTTTGGTATGCGTGTCACCCCTCATCCCCAATCCTGGTATGCGTGGCACCCCTCATCCCTATTCTGGTATGCATGGCTCCCCTCATCCCTATTCTGGTATGCATGGCTCCCCTAATCCCGGTATGCGTGGCACCCCTCACCCCCCCACTATACACACATCCCCAAAAAAATAAACAGTTATACTCACCTTTCTTCTCTGTACTCCAGCGCTGCAGCTTCCTGTTCTGCCGGAGGCCGGGGGAGGAGTGCGGCGACAGAGCACCGCGCTGTCCGGCGCCAGAGCACCGCGCTGTCTGGCGTCATTTTGCTGAAGACACACTGTAAATGTGTCTTCAGTAAAATGGCGCCGGATAGCGCTATGCGCATGCGCCGATCCGACGTCTCACTCCGCCCCCGGTCTCCGCTGAAGAGAGGCGCCACGTCAACGCTCTTCCCGGTCAGGTAAGTATGTAAGTATGGCGCCGGAGATCGCAGTGTGCGTTCAGTGCCTACGCATACCGCGATCTCCGATGCCATACACCTCCTCTTACCTGTAACGGCTGGATTCGGTCTTCTGTCTGGAGCCAGACTGCGCGTCACGCATGCACAGTCTATCGAGGCTTTGGACAGAGACCTGCATCCCCGGTTATATTATAGATATACTGCAGTACAACAACCTCATACATTGAAAACAATTGTAGAAATAGCAATGCAAATACTGTATAAAAGTATATTTATATAAGGGGATAAGTAGGGTTGTAGGAGTTCTTGCCATTCACCCCTTCACTTAGTGAAAGAGATATTTAAGAATTTTTGTAGATTATTATGAAATTTACTGCTAGGCAAATTCCCGTCTCATTAAAAAGGATTGTCCCGGACTGTTATATTGATGGGCCCGCCTTAGGAAACTTATCAACATCTGATCAGAGGGGATGCGACACCCCTGCCCATCAGCTGTTCCCAAGTTGGCTGGATGTGCGGAGTTGCATAGCTGCATTCAAATCAATAGGGGGCAGATATGCAGTACCCAGCTACAGCCACTATGCAGGTGATGGAGCTGTGCTGTGCAGCTCTGCAAGTCAGCAAATCCTGCCACCGACTGCACAGGCTAGGCCTTCAATAATAAAGTCCCAGACAACTCCTTTAAGTGATGACATTTCATTGGGTTATTACATTATTTACTGAGATAGAAGTGCCCCTTTAACTTTTATTTTTAATAATCTATATAAAAAATATACCTCTCTCATAAACCACTGGCAATAAGCTACAGCAATCCATTCTCGAGCATGAATTCCACAGTCCATAAATATCACTTTCTTTGTCTTTTCTGATGGCCATCCCACCTGTAAAATATAAAATATTAGTGTGTGCAAATAAATAATCACAAAGTTGCCACAAAATGTGCAGTTGTTGTGTGCAGATGTCTTTTGGACTTGCTGGGGATTTTACCCTTGGCATTGCAAGTGAAAGGCGAATCCCAATGTGAATCAGCCCACAACACATTGCATTGCAGATTGTACAATGGATTGCTGCAGCCAAATCCAATAACATACCACATGGGAATCTCATTTTATAGCCTACTAGCCCTATGCTCATAACATTGAAAGCTGAATACATGTCTGTCTTAGGTTACAGTCACACATCTGTGTGAATTCTTGCATCTTACATTTTTCATCCATGTAACAAACACTTTGCCGCCTGTTTTGCATTCATGTTTTTTTCTCATTTGTTTTTTTTAAACTGAATAATGTGAACTAAACATGTTTATATCTATTGTCTCTTAGCAATGGATCAGTGAAAATAAATGAAATATAGAAGTAAAACTGAAGTACAGATTATGTCCGCTGTGGCACCCTGCTATACACAGGTACCACAGGACCCAAAAGGGTGCATGGACGGACTTCTCCACAAGAGGCCCTCATTGCATAACAGACACCTCCTCCCTTCCACCTCATACCAGCAGAGGGAGCCCTGTTAGGGATATATATACGGAGGGTGGAGTTAGGTAGTCAGAGTGTGCTGACACTTTAGATCAGTGAAGAAGCAGCACGTCTGCTGCTGTGTGTTGAGGGCCCCGAGTGTGACCGGAGGAAAGGAGGGAGGAGTAAAAGGGGCAGAGGAGCATCTAAAGCTCACCCCAGGACACAAGCCGAACACCAGGTCCGCGCCTACAGGGTCCTCTACACCCAGTAGGGACAACTGGCATACCAGGAGGATTCCAGACCTCTGGTCGACCTGAAGCTATCATCATTTTACAGAACTAGGAACCACGAAGGCCCCAGCGACCAGGGATAGTGGTAGCCACAGAAAAGTTCTATTACCAAGCAGACAGGTGAGAGAGTGAAACCGTACAGAAGCTAGGCCTAGTTCCAGGCTGGCCAGAAGCTTAGAGAGAGGAAGAAACGGACCAGGAGGCCTAATACCTGCTTACTGGGGAGAGTCCTGAAGTGCACCCTCCTAATAGGTACCATGGACCATACCTGCCGTTACACCAGTAAAGGTACTGAAGCGAATCCCCTGTGTACGTGTCCGTCATTCCCCCTGACCCGACCGGGCCACTTCTCACCT
Source organism: Phyllobates terribilis (assembly GCF_046119375.1). NCBI lineage: Eukaryota > Metazoa > Chordata > Amphibia > Anura > Dendrobatidae > Phyllobates > Phyllobates terribilis. The sequence continues at coordinate 21,295,348 of NW_027362769.1, forward strand.
GCATCCCTTCCATCAACCCTGCCCCGGGGGCCCGCTCCGCCTGTGGGGAGCAGAAACATCCCAGCTGCCATCACTCCCGGAGGTCTGCAGCAGCGCTAGTACCCAATACCAGAAACCACGAGACAAACTGTTAACAAAACCCCTTATAAAGAGTGACCCCAGAGTATGGGCCCGGGAGCCGACTGCCGTGACATCCCAAGGAGGTAAAGGCCCGGGTACCGAGTCTCCCCCATATCCCCCTGGGCGAGTCATCCGCTTTATCCGTTTTATACAGATCATTAGAGACTTTAATGATTGCACCTGATTCACAAAACTGATGAGAAAAAGACATGCTCTGAGTCTCATGGACCAGGCACATGGATCAGTTTTTTAAAAGGAATATGTATATAACGATTGTATGTGCATCAATAAAACTTTATAGCCCGATTCATTAAAACTTTTAAGTCAAAAAAAGAAAATAGCCAGTCTTGATGAATCAGGACAGGGGTCTTCTATGTGAAGTCCGAAGCAAAAACCCTACACATGTCCGGGTCACACTTTTGTGTGAATGTAGACTTAGGGCTTGTTCAGACGAGCGTATTATAAGTATGTGTGCTGTCTGTGTTAAAGACGACACAGTGACCAATATTATTACAGTAAATAGGGCTATTCAGATGTTAAAAAACTCCCAACATTCACTAGTCTCTTCAATATTTTGGATGAGGCTCCCCTATTCAAGTCTATGTGAGTGCAAAAAACAAATTGGATCCCATCCAATTCTTACAGCTACATTGCAGTTATTAACATAGAAAATGGAATTTGGTCTTTTAAATTTTATTTACAGTTATGTATAAAAAAGAAAACCATACAAATAATGTAGATTTAGAAAATGGACATATGAATTTATTATAATTATTATCCTTGCTTACATTATCATCACTGTCCCCATTGGGGCTCAGAATCCACTTTCCCTATCAGTATGACTTAAAAGTGTGGGAGGAAACAGAGAACTCGGAGGAAACTCACACAAACATGGGAAGAAGATACAAACTCCTTGCAGATGTACTTGGAGACATGTGGATGGAATAAGGATGGCAATACAGATGAAAATCGTCCAGTTTTCAGGATAATAACTGGCCAATTTTTCATATCCTCATCTGAATCTGGCCTAAGACTCAATTTGAACAACACTTTTTCATTATGTTTGTATACAGTCATGGCCAAAAGTTTTGAGAATGACACCAAAATTATATTTTCACATGATCTGCTGGCCTCTGGTTTTTATTAGTGTTTGTCTGATGTTTATATCACATACAGAAATATAATTGCAATCATATTATGAGTACCAATAGGTTATATTGACAGTTAGATTGAGTTAATGCAGCAAGTCAATATTTGCAGTGTTGCCCCTTCTTCTTCAAGACCTCTGTAATTCTCCCTGGCATGCTCTCAATCAACTTTTGACTGATAGCAGTCCATTCTTGCATAATCAATGCTTGCATTTTGCCAGAATTTGTTGGTTTTTGTTTGTCCACCCGTCTCTTGATGATTGACCACAAGTTCTCAATGGGATTAAGATCTGGGGAGTTTCCAGGCCATGGACCCAAAATCTCTATGTTTTGTTCCATGGGCCATTTAGTTATCACCTTTGCTTTATGACAAGGTGCTCCATCATGCTGGAAAAGACATTGTTGGGCGCCAAACTGCTCTTGGACGGTTGGGAGAAGTTGCTCTTGGAGGACATTCTGGTACCATTCTTTATTCATGGCTGTGTTTTTAGGCAAGACTGTGAGTGAGCCGATTCCCTTGGCTGAGAAGCAACCCCACACATGAATGGTTTCAGGATGCTTTACAGTTGGCATGAGACAAGACTGGTGGTAGCGCTCACCTCTTCTTCTCCGAATAGGCTGTTTTCCAGATGTCCCAAACAATCGAAAAGGGGATTCATCAGAGAAAATGACTTTGCCCCAGTCCTCAGCAGTCCACTCCCTGTACCTTTTGCAGAATATCAGTCGGTCCCTGATGTTTTTTCTGGAGAGAAGTGGCTTCTTTGCTGCCCTCCTTGAAACCAGCCTTTGCTCAAAGAGTCTCCGCCTCACAGTGAGTGCAGAAGCACTCACACCAGCCTGCTGCCATTCCTGAGCAAGCTCGGCACTGCTGGTAGTCCGATCCCGCAGCTGAAACAGTTTTAAGATACGGTCCTGGCGCTTGCTGGTCTTTCTTGGGCTCCCTGGAGCCTTTTTGACAACAATGGAAGCTCTCTCCTTGAAGTTCTTGATGATGCGATAGATTGTTGACTGAGGTGCAATCTTTGTAGCTGCGATACTCTTCCCTGTTAGGCCATTTTTGTGCAGTGCAATGATGGCTGCACGTGTTTCTTTAGAGATAACCATGGTTAACTGAAGAGAAACAATGATACCAAGAACCAGCCCCCTTTTAAAGTGTCCAGTGATGTCATTCTTACTTAATCATGACTGATTAATCGCCAGCCCTGTCCTCATCAACACCCACACCTGTGTTAATGGATCAATCACTAAAACGATGTTAGCTGCTCCTTTTAAGGCAGGACTGCAATGAAGTTGAAATGTGTTTTGGGGGTTAAAGTTCATTTTCTGGGCAAATATTGACTTTGCAAGTACAGTAATTGCTGTTAAGCTGATCACTCTTTGACATTCAGGAGTATATGCAAATTGCCATTGCAAAAAAGGAAGCAGTAAACTTTGGAAAAATTACTATTTCTCTCATTCTCAATACTTTTGGCCATGACTGTACACTGAATATAATTATAAGTTCCTATGCAAACTGAACAGTTACAGGACACATTTAGCTATCACTTAAAGAGAACCTGTCAGCAGGATTATGCTAAGTAAGGCTGTGTGCCCACGATGCGTTTTTGGTGCGTATTTTGGTGTGTATTTGCAGCGCGTGAACGCTCCAGAAACGCATTGCAAACCTTATCCCATGACTTCCTATGACATTCTGCAAGTTAGAAAAAATACAGAAATAACCAATTCTTGTGCGTTTCTGCATGCGTATTTGCCTATACAATGCATTGGAAAAACGCATGGCAAATACTCATACAAATACGCGTATGAGCATGCGTTTTTCTGCCAAGGAGATGCAGAAATGCTCAGGAAAATTTCTGCTTCATTTCTGCATCATGGGCACTAAGGCTAAACTACAGACAGTGTCATGTTGGCGCCGTTACACTGATTAATATGATACCTGAGGTGAGGAAATCCGTCTTATAGTTCTTGTGTAATCAGTGTTTGCAGTTTTGAGTTAATGATATTCCCATGCTCCAGGGCGAGACTGTAGGCAGGGTCTTATTCTGGAGGTCTAGGCCAGATCAGCAACAAAAGACCTGCCCACAGGCCCGCCCGAAGCAAAAGTATGTTCCTCATCATAGAGACAGCCAGAGAGACAGTGGCAGTCTGTGCGCAGATCTTATCTGGGTGATCTGGCCTAGAGCACAAGATAAGACCCTGCCTACAGTCCCGCCCCAGAGCATGAGCATATCATTAACTCAAAACTGCAAACACTGATTACACAAGAGCCACAAAATGGATTTCTTAACCTCAGGTTTCATATTAATCAGTGCAGCAGCCCCAACATGACACTGCCTGTAGTTTACTTAGCAAAATCCTGCTGACAGGTTCTCTTTAATCATATTTACAATCATCTCACTATGCATACTGTATGTATACTTATAGAAGCCTCTCATTAACTTTTTTCCCCTTAACCTGTGTATATGTGTGTACTATAGTGTCAGACTGTTAGTATACTTACTGTATCTATCGCTGTCTTCTCTAGTATTCGGCGATTCTGACTCTCAGGATCACACTGCACTCTGTGCAACCCAGAAGTCTCTGTACAATGTAAGCAAATGGAGCCTCGTTTTGACACTTCACAGGCTTACATGGTAAAAGTCACTCCTGGGTTGCACATAGTGCAGTAAGATCCTGAGAGTCTGAATCGCCGTCACATGACTCAGAAGAGGAGCAGAACAGCGCTGGATACCGGAGAAAATGGCAATAGATTAATATGCACATATGATTTGTTAGTAATATTTACAAGCTTTCAACTGTTTGCAATAAACAAATCAAACAAAAAACATGTCATATACCTCAACACAACTATTATATTAAGTATTTTCTCCAAATTCAACACAACATACCACTACTAATGACTACTGCTCTCTCAGAATTATTCATCCCCTTCATAAAAAGATTCTTTAGTACTTAGTAAAGCATTCTTTGGCTGACCGCCTGTAAACATGATGCACAACTAGAAACCAGCTTCTTTCAATGTTCTTGTCGGAATTTTATGCCATTCCCACATAGGCAATGGCCTCCCATTCACTAAAATTCTTGGATTTACATGCTGCCTTCTTCAAATCACACCAAAGATTTTCTATAGAGTTCAAGTCAGGTGAATGACCCAGCCACTCCAGAATTTTCCCAGACTACTTCTGCATTCTTTGGTGGATTTTGAGGTATGCTCGATATCAGGAATAAGATCCAATGACACCCAAGCTGCAGCTTCCTAACAGAAGATATGAATTTTTTTCCTAAGATTGTCTGATACTTCATTGAATCCATCTTGTACTCTCTACTTTGCAGATTAAGGATATGTGCACACGGTCAGGAGCCCCTGCGGGTTTGACGCAGCGTGTTATGCACTGAAAGTGAAAGTAAAACACAGAATTGTGTTAGCAGGAACCAAATGATGCTAGCAGATTTTCAGGGGGACAGACTTTGTGTGTTGGACCTGATCATGTGACCCAGAGGGTTTCCTGATTATAAAAGCCCTGTGTGGCAGATTGCAGGAGGCTTTTGGTGCCAAGAGAGCGCAAGGTATGGATGTGCACCGGTGAAGAAACTGCAGCCAGTGAATTGGCACCAGGCTGTAGAGTGGAGCAAACGTGCTCCAGAGGGACAGCAGAGCCCAGCGCGACAGGCCTCAGCTAGAGGCCTGTGCTGCGTCAAAGTTAGACATCACCTGAGAGGCTCCGGACTCCTCACAGAAGTGCCCTGAGCCCTGCGCATATTGGTCAGAGTCAGAACCTGCGCCCCACACTGAGTAAGTTCTCGGGATCTGACACCGCCTGTCAAGAGCCGAGGTCTGGACCCCATTACCCCAAGCATGAGAGACTACCTTTGACGGTCAAGCCGAGAAGAGCTGAGAGAGGACTGCGACAGGAGAGACGCTCCAGCAACTGCGGAGGGATCGCACAAGTGCACAGGGCCATTACTTCCAATTCTCACGGTACCGAGGATAGTTGGGATTATGATCTCAGGTTGGGTGGGGGCCGGTTGGTGTGTGGGAGGCTAAACAGGATCTGATAGACTTCATCTGGAAGAGACATACGGCCTAGTGAGAAGAATCGGTGACCCCTGCTAGGGCCATATAAAGAGAAAGAGGACTCACATAGTGTCTCCCAAGACTGGGTGCATCACATTTTTTTAAAGAAACTTTACCGTTATTCACTGAAAATATTTCTTAGTTAGTATATACTACACTCATCTCTTTAAGCCTGAATTCTCATCTCTGCAAGTCTGAATTATTGGTATATACTGCACTCATCCCTTTAAGCCTGCATTCTCATCTCTGCAAGTCTGAATTATTGGTATATACTGCACTCATTCCTTTAAGCCTGCATTCTCATCTCTGCAAGTCTGAATTATTGGTATACATCTTATCTATCCTTCTGAACTTTCTGAATTTGTACCCTGATGTTTTCCTTAGTTTATGATCCATGTTGCTCTGCAAGTTTATTCATTTCTCTGTGCATTTATGACCTCCTGCTGTCTTAAGCTAGTTGATTGATTGTTAACAAGCAATTTTAGTGATAAATCTAAGAGTAACCTGTCCTATATATTGAGACACAACTTTGGGGAGGTATTTATGTGGGGTGGGCTTTTATGTCCATGCTATCCAAGTCCATGTATCAAAGTTCCTGTAGCAGTTAATCATGGCAGTTGGGCAGGAAGCAGGTAAGACATTCAAAGAAAACTACTTGCACAACATTTGCATTGCAACAAATAAGCAAGTATGTATTTGTATCATTTATATTCTGGCTGCTGCATGCACTCACATCCACCATCCTTACACACACTCCGTGTCCTCCATCCATATTGGCCCCTCTCTCCTCGCCTCTACTATGCATAGTACTCATGCTCTTTTCACTATCTTAAACTGCACAGATCCATTCACTCCCACCATACAACACAAGAAACACTCTCAAAAAATCACTTAACTATCTGCTCATTCTTTCTATCCTCTTTCTCCTAGTCGCAGGAAATATTTCTCCCAACCCTGGCCCTTCTTCTATTAGTAAATCGAACCCCTCCCCTACTTCACTCAGAAATCCTGCTAATCTCATTAACATTCCCTGCATGCCTTCTGTCTCCTTCAATTCTGCCCTTTGGAACGCTCGGTCAGTATGTACCAAAATCTCTTTCATCCATGACTTTTTCCTTTCAAACTTCTTGAACCTTCTGGCTCTTAATGAAACCTGGATCCAGCAGTCGGACACCACCACCGCTGATGCTCTTTCATATGGGACCTGAGAGCAAACAAGGAATGTACTTTTCAGGCTATCCCCCCAGTGCCCTCACTTATCTTCCCTTCTTTTGAGGTCCACACTGTCAGACTCTACCGGCCCTTCTCCCTGCGAGTGGCAGTTGTGTATCGTCCTCTGGGCACCTCCGTCAGTTTATGGATCACTTTGCCACCTGGCTTCCTCACTTTCTATCCTGTGACATCCCAACCCTCATCATGGGGGACTTCAACATCCCCATCAGTAACCCACTCTCTCCATCTGCCTCCCACCTTTCATCTCTAACCTCCTCCTTCGGCCATTCACAGCTTACTAACTCTCCTACCCACAAAGATGGAAATACACTGGACCTGATCTTCTCCCGGTTCTGCTCAGTGCATGATTTTACTAACTCCCCTCTCCCACTCTCTGACCACAACCTTCTGTTATTCTCCATCAGTAACTGTCGTTCCACTCAGGACACCCCCACTTACCACACATATAAAAATAATATACTTGCAATCAACACTCAGAAACTTGTTAAGAAATTGCAGTTATTATTGGCCCCGATCAACTACCTCTCATGTCCTGACTCTGCACTGAAACATTATAATGATACATTGCAGAGTGCCCCTAATGAAGCTGCTCCTCCTACACTTAGAACAACTCGGCACAGATGGCGACAACCCTGGCACATGCTGCAAACACGTCTTCTACAGCGGTGCTCCAGGTGTGCTGAACGTCTGTGGAGAAAATCTAATCTGGCCGAAGACTTCATCCATTATAAGTTTATGCTTAAAACATACAACTCTGCCCTTCACCTCTCCAAACAAACCTATTTCAATACCATTACGACCTCACTTTCTAAACATCCTAAATGCCTCTTTGACTCTTTTTGTTCCCTCCTCCAACCGAGAATCAAAGCCTCGACTACCGACCTCGGCGCTGACGATCAGGCTAATTATTTCAAAGAAAAAATTGACCATATCAGACAGGAAATTTTCTCCCAACCCCCTAATACCATGCACAATCCTGCCTCTCCCATTACATCTAGCTCACTCTCTGTCTTTGAACCAGTCATGGAAGAAGAAGTGCTCAGGATCTTGCCTCTTCTCGCCCTACCACGTGCACCAGTAACCCTATTCCCTCACATCTCCTTCAGTCCCTTTCCCCGGCTGTCACCACTCACCTAACTAAAATATTTAATCTCTCTGTCTCATCCGGTATCTTTCCCTCCTCATTTAAACATTCCAGCATACGTCCATTACTTAAAAAAAATCCCTCGACCAAAACTGTGCAGCTAACTACAGACCTGTTTCCAATCTTCCTTTCATATCTAAACTCCTGGAACGCTTGGTTCACTCTCGTCTAATCTGCTATCTCTCAGATAACTCTCTTCTTGACCCTCTAAAATCTGATTTCCGCTCTTTACACTCCACTGAACCTGCCCTCACTAAAGTCTCTAATGATCTACTAACAGCTGAATCTAATGGTCACTACGCCCTGCTGAATCTTCTGGATCTCTCTGCAGCATTCAACACTGTGGATCACCAGCTCCTCCTCACTATGCTCCGCTCTATCGGCCTCAAGGACACCGCTCTCTCCTGGTTCTCCTCCTACCTATCTGACCGCTCATTCTCTGTGTCTTTTGCCGGCTCTTCTTCCTCCCCTTTTCCCCTTACTGTCCTAGGCCCCCTCCTCTTCTCCTTATATACCACCCCTATTGGACAAACAATCAGTAGATTTGGTTTTCAGTACCATCTCTATGCTGATGACACCCAATTATACACATCGTCTCCTGCCCTCACCCCTGAATTATTACAAAACACCAGTGATTGTCTTTATGCCGTCTCTAACATCATGTCCTCCATCTATCTGAAACTGAACCCATCAAAAACTGAACTTCTTGTGTTTCCTTCCTCCACTAACCCACCTATGCCCAATATTGCTATCTCTGTGTGTGGCTCCACTATTACTCCGCTGCAATAAGCCCACTGTCTTGGGGTTATACTTGATTCAGATCTTTCCTTTTCTCCCCATATCCAATCACTCACCCACTCGTGTCATCTACACCTCAAATATATTTCTAGAATCCAACATTTTCTTACCTTTGACTCAGCAAGAACACTTACTGTTGCACTGATTCATTCTCGTCTGGACTACTGCAACTCCCTACTAATCGGTCTCCCTCTTACTAAACGATCCCCTCTCCAATCTGTCCTAAATGCAGCAGCCAGGATCATATTTCTTACCAACCGATACACCGATGCCTCTTCCCTGTGCAATTCATTGCACTGGTTACCCATCCACTACAGAGTTCAATATAATCTCATCACCCTCACCACAAAGAAATCCATGCTTCAGCACCACACTATATATCTCCTCTCTCGTCTCAGTCTACCACCTTACCAATGCCTTCCGTTCCGCTAATGACCTAAGATTAACATCCTCAATAATCCGGACCTCTCACTACCTTCTCCAAAACTTCTCACATGCTGCACGAATTCTTTAGAATGCACTACCCAGAACTCTTTGATTAATACCCAATACCCAGTTTTAAGCATGCCCTAAAAACGCATTCGTTTAGACTGGCCTATCACCTCACCTCACATACCTAACTACCCCTTACCCCCCCCATACAAAACTTCCTTCCAAATCAGGTCCCTCGTATCATCTGTTCACACACACCGTCAGTTAAGGCCCCGTCACACTAAGCGATATCGCTAGCGAGATCGCTGCTGTGTCACGGTTTTGGTGACTCACCAGCGACCTCACCAGCGATGTCGCTATGTGTGACACTTTGCAACGATCAGGCCCCTGCTGTGAGGTCGCTGATCGTTGCAAAGTGTCCTGGACCATTTTTTGGTCGTTGGCCTCCCGCTGGCCAGCACACATCGCTGTGTGTGACCAGCGGGACCAACGATCTGGCTGGTAACCATGGTAAACATCGGGTTACTAGGGGCACGCGCGCACTTAGTAACCCGCTGTTTACCATAGATACCACTCTGCTACTGTGAGCGGAGGCTCCCGCGCACCGTAGCAGAGTGGTATCCATGGTAAACAGCGGGTTACTAGGGGCACACGCGCACTTAGTAACCCGATGTTTACCATAGTTACCAGCCTGCTCCTGCTTGCAGCAGGCTGGTAACGGGAGCAGGACATCGTGGAACGATTCTTTCCACGATATCGTTGCTCCCCTGATCGCTGGTGAGCCTGCCTGTTGGACAGCTCACCAGCGATGTATTAGCGATGCAGCAACGATCCCTGACAGGTCGTATCGTTGTCGGGATCGCTGCTGCATCGCTTAGTGTGACGGGGCCTTTAGACTACTGTGTCTGTACTTGTTCTAATACTGGTTGGTGACTGGTTCATTTAGCATTATGTGAATACCCTTTTTATTACATTGATGGCTGACCGTACAATACAAGCAATTGTCACCATCCACCTTTCGTGTCTCCCCTATTTCCTCATAAATTGTAAGCTTGCAATCAGGGCCCTCTCTCCTCCTGGTATCTTTTGATTTTAGTGATTATCGTTATTCCGTAATGTCTTTTATTGTCTGTACAAGTCCCCTCCAAAATGTAAAGTGCTTTGGAATATGTTGGCGATATAAAAATATTTTTATTATTATTATTATTATTGTTGTTCCAAGTTGTCATTTATTATCCCTGTTACTAACCCCCTTGCATAATACTTGTTATACATATAAAGTGGTTTTATCAATCCCTGACTGTTCCCACCTTGTGTCTCTGTGCGTTGCATTCTTGCAAATGTGTTACATCTATACTGCTGCTCCATGTCTTCTGTGATGTATATACTGCAGCACCATGTCTCCAGTGATGTCTATACTGCAACCCCAGTATCTCATCTGATGTCGACATGGCAATGCCATGTCTTCTCTGATGTGAATGCCGCAGCCCCATGTCTCCTGTGATGTATATGACGCGCCCCCTGGGCCATGTTGTGTGTAGCGTTGCGCACGCGGGGAATACCCGGAGCCGGATCAGATAGGGGTAGTAGTCCTCGTGGCGGTGACCCGGTCCGTGCCCAGGGTGTCAAACTAAGTGGCGTTATTGATATGATGGTATTAGTGTCCGACTACGCCACCCGTTGAATGCGGCTATGAAGCCGCCGCTGCAGGGCAGTCCGCTGAGGCCGGTGGTACGGATGTGCAGCGTGGATGGTATAACCCCCAACGGGAGGGGTATGGCCTCAGGGCAGAGGATGAGAATGATGTTGGGAGAGATGGTGTGTAAGTCCCAGCACTGATGGTGCCCGTGCGACGAGGAATCACTGAGACGTGCAATTGCAGTTTTCACAGCTTTACTCACAGTTCTTTACCAGGTCGCCCGTGCACAGTAGGACCACCCGAGTCGTGCTGCATCCACCAGGTCAGGGATTCGGCCAACTCCCAGGCAGTTCCAGAGCGTGGTCCTGAGCTCCCCTCTCTTCCTTCCTACTGGCCGTCCCCACCAGGGATCCACCTTTGTCCAGCTCCCTCGGGCCTTCTGGTGGTGAAACCTTTCCCGGCTTCCCTGACCCTATACGTGGTATGCCTTCCTGGTGGATATGGCGAGGGGTCGCGCCAAAACTTGTCCACGACCTCCGGTTCCTGGCTAAGGATAATTGGCCTCCACCAGTTTGGGATCCGGTACCCTGCTCTGCCAACCCTTCACCCGTTTCCGTTCTCTCGTGGGATCTCAGGGTTCCCTCTATGCTTTCGTCTCTGGGCCTTTCCTTGCGTCTCTCTTCCTCCTTTTTCCTTCTCTCTCTCTCTCTCTGCTTCAGGCCTGGCTCTGGAGCTGGGCCCAGACGGAGCCACAGCTCCCTGTCAGCCCTCTCTGGCTGAGCTCCTCTCTGCACAGAGCAGACCCAAAAGACCCTGTCCTAAGATGGTGCCCACCTTATATACTCCCTCTGACACCCGAGCCCAGGTGACAAGCAACCAATGGGCTCCTACCTATGCCCAGAGTCCCTCCCCTATCTGCTCCTACACCACTAGGATGTTCCTCCCCCCTCCCCACTCCAGCCAGGGACAGAAGCTGTCGTACCTGCACATCTATCTGGTGGGAGTACCGTTGATCTGTCCCCCGGAAATGGGGTGAGTGTGGTGCATGCAGCTATCTGAGCCCAGTTCCACACTCCATCCTTACCCGGGAGTGGAATACCACACCTCTGGTTTGAGGTGCAATACCCCTGTAGCAGCCGAGTCCTCGGGGTGCTACATATATGCTGCATACCTCATGTCTCCTGTGATGTATATTCTGCATACCTCATGTCTCCTACATGACAGCCCTCACTGTGTAGTAGTAGCAGAAAGCAGAACAGCATCTTTAAGTGCAACATACTGCTTAAGAAAATTGTACTGAGTTCCAGAGTTGGTCCATAGACACCAAGTAGAATGACTTGGCCTATTGTTTCTTTAATGTACTTTCTTATCAAATCAAGGACTTGTTGTTAGTACAGTTTTCTCCTCCAGTTTTTCTTGAATCAGTCATGTCTTTGGCTATCCATATAGATAGGCGTGAACACAGACAGGAATACACTGTTGTCTCTACACCTCCACCAAAGACTTATGTAGCACTGAGGAGTCCATGCAGCTTTGGGTCCCATCAACAGTCCTTTGTCTACTCTCTTGTTTGTGTTATGCATTGAACCATTAGCAGCAGCGGTTCGCAGTAACCTCAATATATCAGGGGTGGAAGTCAAAGACAAGATTTTCAAGATCTTGTTGTTCGCAGATGACGTTTTACTAACACTCACCAAACCCCACATCACACTATCTAATCTTCTCATGACACTGAAGGAGTATGGATATTTGTCAGGGTACAAGATCAATGCCTCCAAGATGGAAGCAATGCCTCTAAACATCCCGTCGAACATAGTGGATCACCTTAAATTAAACTACAAAATTTGTTGGAAGAACTAAGCAATCAAATATCTGGGGGTTATTATATCCGCTTCTTATAATACCTTGCATTCTTGCAACTTCCCCTATTTATTCAGAGAATTAAAGGCTTATTAACTAAATGGAAATCATTAACAATCTCGCTAATGGGTCGAATAGCAGCAAAAAAAATGTCTCTGTTTCCTAAGTTAATGTAGTTCTTTGAGACTCTCCCAGTAAAGGTTCCTTAGGTGAACTTAAATCCCTACAAGCTAGTATAATGAGATTTATTTGGAACGAGAAACATCATAGAATCTCAAAACAAACTCTTATTACCCATAGATAACAGGGAGGCTTGTCTGTACCTGGCATTATTAAATATTACTGGGCTGCCCATTTAAATAGAATCCTATCTTGGGCTTCCCTCTAGGCTTAGAACAAATGGACTTAAATAGAGAAATTGTGGATAGCACCTGTTCACACGAACGCTCTACCTTGGACGACTCACCCCACCAAGCTGACAGTCGCCCTTCTTGGCCCTATCCAGTTCCCTAGAGATATATGGCTAATTTGCAGGAAGCTCTTTGGTCTATTATCTCTAAACTCACCAATGAACTCTTTCATTTTCCAACCACTAATCCCCAATAGCTTGGACCCTGTGATGGTCCACCCGTGGATCTCTGGGGACCTTTTTGGATTTGCGGATATAGTGGATAGAGATACACTGGAAATTTTCCCATTTGATTATATCAAATCTAAATTCCCAATAACCAATCAGGAATTTTTTCAATTCCTACAAATTAAACGCTTAGCTTTAACCCTTTATGGCCCTATTAAAGTATCCAGTCTGACAGAATTTGAAATACTGAGTAGAGGGGACCATCAACTAAGAGACTGGTTTCTAATATTTATAGTATCCTCAATTCTCAAAAAGCAGATTCATCATCTAAACATTACTATATGGTAAAGTGGGAGACTCTACTGAACAGGGATATTTCACCTTGATGCTGGTAGACTATCTGCAATAAGGCGGCTAAAGCTCCCATATGCACTTTGTATAGGGAGAACCAGTACAAAATCTTGATGTTCTGGTATCATACCCTGGAACTACTGCATAAATTTGATCCCCAGTTTCCTGATGTCTGTTGGAATTGTGGCTCCACAGATGGCTTTCAGTTCCATATTTTCTGATCTTGCTCAATGCTCACAAGTTTCCCTCCTTCAAAATGTACTATTTGCTGATATCCTATTAGACACATTAATATATTTATTGAACATAACCCCTAAGGGAATGGGCAAGAATTCTGCTAAACTACATTTGCCAATGGCAGCCAGATGCTTAATAGTGCTCCATTGGAAACAGAACAGTCCTCCTTCCTATTGGGATCTGTTGGGTATAGTCTCTGATATTAGGAGAATAGAGTACATGACAGCTATTCTAAATTAAAAAGTGGAACTATTCAACACCATATGGACCCCTTGGGGCTGTTTTGGGGCACAAAATAATAGCTGAGACTTTTACCTTCCCTTCCCCCCTTTCTCACAAAATTAGAATATCATCAAAAAGTTAATTTATTTCAGTTCTTCAATACAAAAAAGTGAAACTCATATATTATATAGAGTCATTACAAACAGAGTGATCTATTTCAAGTGTTTATTTCTGTCAATGTTGATGATTATGGCTTGCAGCCAATGAAAACACAAAAAGTCATTATCTCAGTAAATTAGAATACTTTATAACAACAGCTTGAAAAATGTTTTTAAAATCCGAAGTGTTGGCCTACTGAAATGCATGTTCAGTAAATGCACTCAATACTTGGTTGGGGCTCCTTTTGCATCAATTACTGCATCAATGCGGCTTGGCATGTAGGCGATCAGAATGTGGCACTGCTGAGGTGTTATGGAAGCCCAGGTTGCTTTGATAGCAGCCTTCAGCTCGTCTGCATTGTTGGGTCTGGTGTCTCTCATCTTCCTCTTGAGAATACCCCATAGATTCTGTATGTGAGTTTGCTGGCCAATCAAGCACAGTGATACTGTTGTTTTTAAACCAGGTATTGGTACTTTTGGCAGTGTGGACAGGTGCCAAGTCCTGCTGGTAAATGAAATTTCCATCTCCAAAAAGCTTGTCGGCAGGGGGAAGCATGAATTGCTCTAAAATTTCCTGGTAGACTGCTGTGCTGACTTTGGTCTTGATAAAACACAGTGGACCTACACCAGCAGATGACATGGCTTTCAAACCATCATTGATTGTGGAAACTTCACACTAGACCTCAAGCAGCTTGGACTGTGTGCCTCTCCACTCTTCCTCCAGGCTCTGGGACCTTGATCTCCAAATGAAATGCAAAATTTACTTTCATCTGAAAACAACACCTTAGACCACTGAGCAACAGTCCAGGTCTTTTTCTCCTTGGCCCAGGTAAGATGCTTCTGGCATTGTCTATTGGGTTGACACAAGGAATGCAACTCTTATAGACCATGTCCTGGATACATCTGTGTGTGGTGGCTCTTGAAGCAATGACTCCAGAAGCAGTCCACTCCTTGTGAATCTCCCCCAAATTTTTGAATGGCCTTTTCTTAACAATCCTTTCAAGGCTGCGGTTATCCTGGTTGCTTGTGCATCTTTTTCTACCACACTTTTTCCTTCCACTCAACTTTCCATTAATATGCTTGCGTACAGTACTCTGTGAACAGCCAGTTTCTTTAGTAATGACCTTTTGTGGCTTACCCTCCTTGTGCAGTGTGTCAATGACTGCCTTCTGGACATCTGTCAAGTCAGTAGTCTTCCCTATGATTGTGGAACCTACTGAAACAGACCAAGGGACCTTTTTTTAAATGTTTAGGAAGCCTTTGCAGGTGTTTTTTGTTAATTATTCTAATTTACTGACTTAATGGCTTTTGTGTTTTCATTGGCTGTAAGCCATGATCATCAACATTAACAGAAATAAACACTTGAAATAGATCACTCTGTTTGTAATGACTCTATATAATATATGAATTACACTATTTGTATTGAAGAACTGAAATAAATTATCTTTTTGATGATATTCTAATTTTCTGAGACGCACCTGTATATGTGCTTTGTCTCTAGTCTATTTGTTAATTTGTCTAGAAAATTTACATCATTAAAGAGTTGGATGGAGTGCATAAAACTATAATGACTGCCAGGGAGTTTCAGTGGGGAGGGAGGCAGGGATCGTCCCAGGCTGGTTTTTCTTTTTTTTCTCATCTATGTATATTTATTTGCCCAGAGGTAATGGAAACCTCTTGCTTATATATGTACTTTTATATCATCTAACTCAAATGTTTGATATGTTTCATGTTGTTTTGATTATATCTTGATATTTCAATAAAAATTACAGTTTAAAAAAAGTTGGATGTTAGTAATTACTGACATCAGATACATGCCTCCACAAACTAACCACAGCCAGAAAAGTTCCAGCACCTTTGCCCCACATACAGTGGGGCAAATAAGCACCAAGGTGCTGGAACTTTTCTGGCTGTGGTTATTTTGTATACACTGACAATTTTGCAAGTTTTCCCACCTATAAAGAATGGAGAGGTCTGTAGTTTCCTAGTTGAGTATAGGACCCGTAGAAGCGTCAGCCGGAGAAGAAGCGACCGTCGTCCTCCCTTCCTCCCCTGCATCTACTCCCTGTTTTCACCTGCTTGCCACATGTTTTCCTAGATTGTCCATATATGATAGAATAAAGGACTTTTAAGCCATGAAAGATCTGGTGAGTGCTGCTTCCCACATTTCTTCATATTGCTTTTTACATAATTGATTAGCATTTTATTGCATGAAATAAGTAATGGATCACCTACCAACCAGCAAGAATTATAGCGCTCACAGACCTATTAGCTTTTCTTTAAAAAGCCTTCCTACTCTGCACTTATTATCTGTATTAATTGCACCTGTTTGAACATATTACCTGTATAAAAGACACCTGTCCACCCACTCAATCAATCACACTTCAACCTCTCCACTACGGCCAAGACCAAAGAGCTGTCTAAGGACACCAGGGACAAAGTTGTAGACCTGCGCAAAGCTGGGATAGGCTACAGGACAATAGGCAAGCAGCTTGGTGAGAAGGCATCAAATGTTGGCACAATTATTAGAAAATGGAAGAAACACAAGATGACTATCAATCTTCCTCGGTCTGGGGCTCCATGCAACATCTCACCTCGTGGGGTAAGGATGATTCTGAGAAAGGTCAGGAATCAGCCCAGAACTACACGGGAGGACCTGGTCAATGACCTGAAGAGAGCTGGGACCACAGTCTCAAACATTACCATTAGTAACACACTATGCAGTCATGGATTAAAATCCTGCAGGGCATACAAGTTCCCCCTGCTCACGCTAGCACATGTACAGGCCCATTTTATGTTTGCCAATGACCATCTGGATGATCCAGATAAGGCATGGGAGAAGGTCATGTGGTCAGATGAGATCAAAATAAAACTTTTTTGTATCAACTCCACCCGCCGTGTTTGGAGGAAGAAGGATGAGTACAGCCCCAAGAACACCATCCCAATCGTGAAGCATGCTGGGGAAACATCATACTTTGGGGGTGCTTTTTGCAAAGGGGACACGATGAATGCATTGTATTGAAAGGAGGATGGATTGGGTTATGTATCACGAGATTTTGGCTGACAACCTCCTTCCCTCAGTAAGAGCTGCAATGTGGCTAACGGACACATAGTTGATGGGAGGTATGTATCACAGAGATGGCTGTACACTGTGATGTAACCCAGAATGTTGCTCTATGCTCATAAGCACTAAGAGGACTGATTGGTGCACCTGGGGCCAGGTTACGGTTAGTTGGAGAGATGGGCGGGTCTAGCTACCCACATACTTCACCTCTGGGTGTGGTTAAGATATAAAATGGAGGCTGTTGTATGGCACATGGTCTGTGTGTTTGGAGGGAGAAGGCCTCCTGTGTGTTGTGGTCTCCTGACTGAGCCAGTGAACGGGATGCTATCCAGCCTGTGTGCCCACAGGATTGGCTAACCAGAGGCTTTGCCTTAAGGACTCTTTACTTTGTTTTTGCCTGAACTAAAGGCTGTTTGTATTCCTTTTGCGTTTGCCTGGTTTATGAAGTAATAAACTGACATGGACATTTAAAGGAACATGCTTCCTGTTTACCTCCCATCGCATCAAGTGAGTAGAAACCCCACAATTGATGTTAGTAGTGTGGGCAGCATTCCCAGCAGATAGGTGTGACTGTTACAAGGAGGACTGCATGTCCTGGGTGAAGTCTGCCACAGCAGTGGGGAGAGGTGCTGGCGCCATACTTGACGGGGAGCCCCAAAAGACTTACTATAACTTAGCTTTGCAGGACACCAAGGCATATGGCAAACTCAAAACCAAAATTCTGGCGAGCTTGGGGTGACGAGGACTGTCAGGGCACAGCAGGTCCACCTCTGGGTGTATTACCAGGACAAACCCCCTCGCTCCCAAATGTTTAACCTTTTGCACCTGGTCCAAAAATGGCTGCCGCCAGAGTCCTCCACACCTGCGCAGATGGTAGAGCAAGTGGTGATGGACAGGTTTGTGCTTTCCCTGCCGAGGCCAACACAGACTTGTGTTGCCCAAGGTGATCCCTGGAATGCCGATGAACTGATCCGACTGGTCAAGAGATACCAGGGTGTTGAGCATTCCTTAGGAAAGCAGCCCACTCCATACCGGGTGTCACTAAAGGGGGCGGAGGCCCAAAAGAGGGTGAGGCATCCAAGGTCCAAAGAGGCGGGGGAGGCAATGCCAAAGGTCCCTATGGGTGATATCATTTGCTCAAAATGCCACGGCCCAGGCCATATCGCCGCCTGTTGTCCCCTGCCCCCCGAGCAGATGAACTGCAGCCTAGGTTGCCGCTGTTAATATTATGCGTATCTGGCCTCCAGTGTGAACTGTCCACCCAGTGCATAGATGCCTGAGATCTGTGCCATCCTCCAAAACTTTGAGGACTCCACCAAGATGAGGAACGACGATGACACCATAATTAGCTTCATCATTTGCTTCTCTGTCTACTGAAATGCTTGGTGCTCACAGTTAAAGAAGAGGCATTGCAGGCGGAGCAAGGAACTATGCAGCCCAGCCTCATCTCATCTCAATACGAACTGGGTGATAATGAGGAGGAGGAGGAGGATAACATGGAAACTCGTCCTCTTGGGGAGGACAGGGAAGTCTTGGCTGTCTTGGAAGTCTTGATACCCCTCTTTCAGTCTGTGGGAAAGCTGTATGAGTTTCACTTAATGACCTTCAGTGGCCTAAACCGTGGCTTTGCTTATGCACGTTATTTCTCAAAACGCATTGCAGATCAGGCCATTGTCCAACTTTGTAGTGATTAAATTCAAGGAGTAAAAGAATATCTTTGTCTGTGACTAAGCACCACCGAGAAGTGTGAGCTTGTCGTTGGATGGGCTGCCATTGCTTATGCAACAAGCTGCATTAGAGGACTTCCTGAGAGAAATCACAGCCAGAGTAAATACTGCTTCCCTCTATGCCAGTCCTTTCACCGAGCTAAAGAATATGGCTGTGGTGAAATACAACTCTCATTGAGAAGCAGTATTAGACTGAAGAACATTGGGCCCACCAGAGGATTTGATTCTGAGGGACCACCTTTCTCCCCCACTAAAGAGCCCCATAGCAGCTGCAAGGTTTGCGCTATGAACTCTCCGGAAGGAGAAGCCAGGGCACACCGAAGGATTCTCTGGTTCCCTGGTGGGCTCGTCCAATCCTGCCGAGAAGCATCCCTGGCTAAGAAAAGTGTGTGGGAAGGTTCCCGTACACTCTATGGCTTTTTCTTTTTACTGTGGACAGGCTCCATACCGTCCCTGGCCACATTCACTTGTCCACGTGTTTGTGGTTAGGCGGTCCTTCCCAGTAAGTGCACTGGGGAGGGCACGGGTAATGTTCTGGGACCCGTGCTTGTGGAAGGTGGTGATGACACCAGGAGAAATAATGGCTTCTAGGGACCGAGAATGGATACCTGGCCGCCGCTGGTGACGCGCCCAGGGGATGGGGATGACTCGGCGCCCGGGCCTTGTTGTTGCCTGACCTTGGGGGATGTCACTGTGGTCGGCTCCCGGGCCCGTACCCTGGGGTCACTCTTAAAAAAGGGGGGAAGTTATATGGGATAGGGGAATGTTCGTGACGCCACCCGTGGTGTCTGGTGAGGATCACCAGCGCTGTGACAGTCCTCTGAGGCCGTGTTCAGGCAGCTTAGTTGATGCAGCTCCCCACAGGTGGAGCTGGGCCTCAGGGCAGCATAAGTGTAGGGATGCAGGACAGAGGGGACCCAGACGGGTCAGAGGAAGAATAGGCACACACACACACACGACAGTTCACTTCAGTACCTTTACTGGTGGTGTTTCAGGCCCAATCCAGAGTACTTCAGGGTGAAGGGTGCATATCAGGACTCTCCCCAGTGAGCGGGTGTGGGGCCTCCTGTTACTTGCCTTTCCTTGATAAGTTTCTGACCTGCCTGGGGCTAGGCCTAACTTGGTCTCTGTCTTGCACCTGCTGACTTGGTGGTAGGGCCTTCTGTTGGAGATCACACTCCCTGGTCTCTTGGGCCTCCGTGACTCCTGGCCCTGGTACATGATCAGATTTTTGGTGTTCCTGGGACATATAGTTTGCCAGGGGTTCCAGTTGTTTCTGCTGGATGTAAGGAATCCCTGCAGACACGGACCCGATGTCTGGTAAATGGTTTTGGGGTGAGCTGGTTAAGCTCCTCTGCCCCCTATGTTGCTTTCTTACTCCACTCGCCTTCGGCCATGCTCGGGGCCCTCACTAGGCTTCACATGGGCAGTAGGCCTCGCTACTCTTCGCCGCTCTCTGAGCGTCGGCACGCTCCTGGCTCACTAACTCGAGCTCTCTGAGTCTGGACTGAACTGACTGAGCTCCACTGCAGGCTAGCTTCTGCAGGAGTTCCTCTCAACAGACTGACCTTCTCACAGCCTGACCTTCTCACAGACTTCACTCTCTGTAGACTTCAGACTGAGCTGCCTAGCTCCACCTTCCCTTTTTATATCCCTAACGGGCTCCCTCTGCTGGTCTGAGGTGGAAGATGGAGGTGTGTGAATGCTATGAGGGCCTCTTGTGGAGAAGTCCGTCCATGCACCCCTCTGGGATCTGTGGCACCAATGCACAGCAGGGCGCCACACTGGCATGAGGTTGTGAAAATCTTCTGGCTCCACGAGGTTAAAAGGCAACATTTCAAGTGCAAGCAGCTACCCAGAAATGTGTCAGTTTAGTATTGCGGCATGTTTTGACTGGCTGCATACTTACGCTTGCATTCCAAGTAACAGAAAACTAAGGATATGGATGGCCTCATCATCATCACAATCTGAAATATTTGTGCTATGAACTCTCCTGATGGAGAAGCCAGGGCCCACCGGAGGAGTCTCCTGTTCTCTGGTGGGGCTATCCAACCCTGCCGAGAAGCAGCCTTGGCTAAAAAAAAGTGTGTGGGAAGGTTCCCGGATACTCTATGGCTGCTTTTTTTACTGTGAATTGGCTCCAGCAATCCATAAGATGGTTCCCAATTGCCCATCGTATCCAGTTCAAACTACTAACACTGACGTACAAAGCCATCCATAACCTTTCTTCTCCGTACATCTCTGAATTAATCTCCCGATATATTCTCTTACGTAATCTCTGGTCCTCCCAAGACCTCCTTCTTTCCACACTTATTTGTTCCTCACCCAATCACCTCCAATACTTCGACCAAATATATCCCATCCTCTGGAATTCTGTGCTTCAACACGTCTGATTAGCCCCACATTCGCATCCTTCAAACACAACCTGAAAACTCATCTCTTCAAGGCAGCCTACAGCCTGCCATTGCCTCGCTGCCACCTCACCTCAACACCATCGGAGCTAATGCAACTCCACAACCTACTGTCTCCTTCCAAACCATCCAGTAGAATGTAAGGCCACAAGTGCAGGGTCTATAAGACTTAAGATGCAATATGGCACCTTGGCAAAGCCCAGTTATGTTCTCCCTCTGATATCTAACAATAACAAACAGGTCATGCTGGAGAAACTTGCACCTCCTCCCACTCACTGTCTTCAGCACCTTTGTGAGAAACTAATGTTTGCTCAACCAGTCCAAATTAAATTGTGGATGGCTTTGCTTCTAGTACTGGGTGCTAATACCAAACCCTGGAGTGCCTGGATATTCCTGGCTGGTTGGAGACTAGCTCATTCCCACAGAAAAGTACCAGCAAGCTAAGGAGATGGTGGCCTCTATCATCATGAAGGAGTTTGCTCGTTGTCTAGTAGTATGGCTTTTATACTAAAGATCCTGCTCATTTTCATAGTTTTAAGTGAGCATGCAGAGACCTTGGTTTCTGCAGCAGCGCATCCAGGCCGGGATAGTGGTGGAGAAATTGCTGTACCATCAGGTTGAGGATGTGAGCCATGCAAGGCACGTGTCTGAGGTTGCCCCGACGTAGGGCCGCGACCAGGTTTGCACCATTATCGCACACGGCCTTCGCTTGCTCCCGGTTCAGTGGAGACAGTCATTGCTCAAGCTCGGCCTGGAGAGCTGTCCACAACTCTTCAGCTGTATGACAGCGATCTACAAGCCATATTAATTTGAAAATTGCCTGATTGCGGTGAGCCCTTGCTGCACAGTACAGAGGTGGGGGAAATTATCTTTGCACTGCTGGAACGTGTGTCTCAGTAAGGCGGAGGTTGAGGGCACAGGTGGAGGCCCTAGAGGAGGATGCAGAAGCACTGGAGGAAGTGTTAGATACAGAGGTTTGTCCTGCAAGCCTTGGGGATTCCAACACTTGCTGTCTAGTGACACCTTGGTGTCTAGTGGTTTAGTTCTCCATCCCCTGGTGTTAAGGGGACGGTTGCAAACAACTTTATTAATAATGGAAAGGAACCGAACCCGGGGTCCGCGATGCTGCCTGGAAGACTGCGGCCGAACATCTTCCGGGCAGAAGGAAAAACAACCAACTAATATATCAATCCCTCCCGTGTTACTGCACACCGGGATGGGAATAGGGATTCACACTATCTCCGTTAACAGCACGAGAGATGTGCAACAGATAATGTAGTCGTAGCCCTGTTAACTGCACAGAGGCTACGCAGTAGACACTAGGACGTGTGTGTGATTCACGCCAGCGTATACGTGCTCCCAGCCGGCGTGCTACCGGACTGCGGAGTATCTCTCCACATGGTTCACAGGCGGTGCCAGGAATAAGGAGTCCACAGTCTGCTCGAGGTGTATAGCGACCCCCTTCTTGGAGCCAGACTGTCAGACTAAGCTAACTGCCTCCCTCCAACTAAAGCTGCCTATCCCCCGCTAAACCTGCCTGTCCGAAGCTATAACAGCAAGAGAGCACGTGGAGCTCTAACAAACAAGCGTCCACATGGCAACACAATCTCAGCTCAATGATCAGAGCGCGCCGCCATATTTGTGGGCGGGCTATTTAAAGATTAAGTCCTGCCCACCGCCGCACTATTGGTGATGTCACCCGCAGCCAATCAGGCGGTGCCAGGTCACCGGATCAGCTGACTCCCAAACCACCAATCACGGTCCGCCATGTCACGGGCATGCTCAGTGCAGTGCATCCTGGACTTAGGCTGTAGTAGCCCTGTTTCCCTCCGCAACCTATGCCTCATGTTGCTAGGAACAAAGACACAAGAGACAATCTGTACATCTCGTGCACCAGCTAGGCGTTGGGACCGACAGCAATGCTGAGCAGCATCTGCCCCAGCTGGACCAGAATGGGAGACCACAGAATCCACTGATGATCCTGAACCCATTTCAGATCCAGCAACCACCTAACACCTCATGTGTAATGGTTTAGTTCTCCAACCCTAGCTGGTTAGTTTTCCAACCCTTGTTGTCTTATTAGTTTAGTTCTCCAACCCCTGTTTTCTATTAGTTTAGTTCTCCTTGTTCTGGTGTGTATTTGTTTCATTCTCCAACCTTAACTGTTTAGTAATTTAGTTCTCCAACCCTGTTGTATATTTAGTTTAATTCTCCATGTTCTGGTCTGTATTTATTTCTTTCTCTAACCCATCTGTAGCACCCTGAGGATTCGGCTGCTACAGGGGTATTGCACCTCAACCCAGAGGTGTGATATTCCACTCCCGGGTAAGGATGGAGTGTGGAACTGAGCTCAGAAGGCTGCATGCACTACACACATCCCATTTCCGGAGGACAGACCAATGGTACTCCCACTTAATAATGTGCAGGTACGACCGAGTCTGTCCTTGGCTGGAGTGGGAGGGGGGTGGTACATCCCAGTAGTGTAGGGGCAGATAGGGGGAGCAGCCTGGGTAAAGTTAGGAGCTCATTGGGTGCTGGTCACCTGAGCTCACACATAGAGGGAGTATATAAGGTGGGCACCATCTTAGGACAGGGTCTTTGCAGAGGAGTCTTTTGTAGAAGGCTGGTCAGTCTGTCAGTCTTTTGCAGAGCAGTGGAGGAAAGCAGAGGAGCAGAGCAGCCCCAAGGCCAAGAGTGAGAGAGGAGTTTGAAAGACCCAGAGGGGGAGAAAGAAGGAACTCCAAGAGCCCAAATTAGACCAGAGGGTGAAGAGTTGGCAACAGGGTACCGGATCCCAAACTGGTGGGGGCTACAGCATACCTCAGCCAGAGACCGGAGGCCGTGGGCAGCATCTGCCACGGCCACCCACCAAATCCACCCGGAAGGCAGACCACGCATAGGGTCAGGGAACCCAGAGGCAAGGGTTCGCCAACAAGAGGCCCGAGGGAGCCGGACATAGGTGGATCCCTGGTGGGGAAGGCCAGAGACGAGGACAGGACAGAAAGGGAGCTCAGAACCACGCTCCAGAACTACTTGGGGGTTGGCCGAGTCCAGGACCTGGTGGACGCAGCACGGCTCGGGTGGTCACTCAAGGCCGGAGTGACCGGAACATCTGCAGTAAGTAAAGAACCCTGAACTGCACAACCTGACTCTGACTCTCATTACCATCATCCCTGCACTTCCACAACCACCATCCTCTGCACCTGACCCCCTGAGGCTATACCCCTCCCGTTGGGGGTTATACTACCTAAGCTGCACAAACACCATCAGCCTCAGCGGACCCTGCTGCAGCGGCGGCCGTATTGACCGCAATTCAACGGGTGGCGTAGTCGACATAAAGAACTTTCGTAACATCAGTAAGGACTGCCACACACTGAGCTTGACACCCTGGGCACGGACCGGGTCACAGCCACTCGGAGACTACAACCCCCATCTGATCCGGCTCCGGGTATTCCCCTAAAGAATATGGCCCAGGGGGCGCGTCAACTTTGGCGTAGTCAGCAGGATAACGTGCCCGCAACAACCGGGTACTGCGTGCCTGAAGAGAAGTTCACCGTTACCTCAAAAAGAAGTCTCCTGCCGGTTCCGGAGGGTCCCCGCCATCGGGCCCCATCACAGGTCGTTTCCCGCCGGTTGTCCGCCATTTGCAGCTTTTTCCCGCCATCCATGGAGTTTCCCGCCACTGGGAGACGATTCCCGCCATTTCCAAAGATTTCCCGCCTTGGAAGAGTGGACGCCATTATGGGCGTGCCAGAGGGTGGCAAGAGGCCACCTCCCATCGTGGGCCAGGTCGAAGAATGGCGCCAAAAGCGGAAACCGCCCCCACCAACAGAGACTGTGATCCTGGAAGTGTCCATCAGCGTAAAAGAACTGCCCCTGGAGCTGACAATCACCAAGTGGCCCTGGGACCGCCCTCGAAGTGGGAGGACTGAGAACAAGAGAGCAAAGATGGGTGTCGCTTGGAGCAGTCTGGAGAGAGCGCACCTGGAGACAAGAAGCCTGGAGCAGAGTCCAGAAAGAGCCTACCCGGAGATGGAGGGAGAGCCAGGCAGCACCGACCCAGTGGTCAGGAGCCTGATGCGGGCCGCCACTCCAGGCAGCACCGACCCAGTGGTCAGGAGCCTGTTGCAGGTCGCCACTCCAGAAGGCCTGCTGGAGATCCTAACACAGCTCCCCCGAGACCGGGAGTGTGCACAGACCGCGCTGGAGGGCCTCGCACAGAGGTTGGCCCGGGTGCAACGAGAGACGTTGGCGGAGTGGAGCCGAGAGATGGCCCAGCAGACCGAAATCCGTCAGCGGAGCACGCCACCCGAGACGAGGAGACAGACCGCCTCTGAGGATGGCGCAGGAGGACTGAAGGCCGGAGACGGCGCCGAGAAGGGAGCTGAACGGACGGAGGCAGGTAAAGGGGACGTCTCTACCCCGAGCCGGGAAACCGCGTGCCTGCCCCAGCTCCCCGTCGCAGAGCCCGAAGTACCCCCTGCCGTGCCCGTCGCTGCAACGTCACCGCCGCAGACTAGGCCTCAAACGGAAGCCGCGACCCCTGTGACGTCACACGCCTCGACCCCGAGCGTGGCCAAGCAGGAAGTACCATCGGCCTGGTCGCAAGGCCTAGTACCCCCGGGCGCCGCAATACCAACAGCGCCCCCTACCTCCGCGGAGCCCCCGGCCTGGTCGCAGGGCCAAGTAACACAGGGCGCCGCCGTTCTTACGGTGCCCTTTACTTTCAAGGTGCCCCAGGCCTGGTCGCAAGGCCTGGTTAGCCCGGGCGCCGCTACCACCACGGCGCCCATAACACCTAAAGTACCGCACCTGGGTGAGGACCTGTTCGCCCAGCATACGTGCCCGGATGGGCAGCCCTTCGTATGGCCCCAGGAATACATCCAGCTGGAGCTGCAAAAAGCAAGGGCCATGTGCGAACCCCTGATCCCGGCTCCAAAGCCCATAAAGAGGATCTCGCCCCCGCTAGAAGAGACACAGTTTGAGTGGGACCCCACCGGAGAAGATCTCATGGGGTTCACTCAGGAGACCCGGGCAGCTGCAGCGGAGCGTGCAGAGTGCTGCCGCCAGCAGCTCGAGGTCATTGAGAGGGAGCAGAGAGAGAGGCGGGTCCGGGAACAACAAGCCCAAGTAAGGAGCGCGGAGCAGAAGAGCCGGACGAGGAGAAACCCCTGTGCAGCGCATGGTCCCCGTACCACCGGGACTGTGATAAAATTCAACATGCAGCACGGATGGGGCTTTATCAGAGACCATCGAGCAAGAGGACCCGAACGGGTCTGAACCAGAACCTGGAACCAATCATAAAGAAAGAGCAGGAGGACGCCGTCGTTGAGTACGGTAGTATAGAGACTGTATATAGTTGCCCGTCGGGGCACAGTGAACCGTTGCTACTAATATAGTCCCCGTTGGGACCAGAGAACTGAACTGTTAACCCCGTGTGTCCCTATTTCCACTGACCGAGGACTGAGAGCGGTCAATCCTCCCTAATACCTGGCCGAGGACAGAGAGCGGCCATATTCCCTTGTATATAGTTGCGCTTCCTAAAGCGCCCCCTTCCGGTTTTATAGGAAACTGTTTGATTCCAAGAGAGACTGTCGCACTTTACCCGGTCACAAGTTGCACAGTGACCGGAGGAACCAGAAGACAAGAATGTTTTTATGAAAAGTTTATATGAAAAGTTTATGCTGATATATATGGTGTTTTATATGTTTTATATGTTTATGTTTATGAAAAAAAAAAAAAATGTATGTTTTGGATGTTTTATATCTTACAGCCCGAGGACGTGCTGTGATTTACCAGGGGGGAATGTAGCACCCTGAGGATTCGGCTGCTACAGGGGTATTGCACCTCAACCCAGAGGTGTGATATTCCACTCCCGGGTAAGGATGGAGTGTGGAACTGAGCTCAGAAGGCTGCATGCACTACACACATCCCATTTCCGGAGGACAGACCAAAGGTACTCCCACTTAATAATGTGCAGGTACGACCGAGTCTGTCCTTGGCTGGAGTGGGAGGGGG
Source organism: Phyllobates terribilis (assembly GCF_046119375.1). Classification (NCBI taxonomy): domain Eukaryota; kingdom Metazoa; phylum Chordata; class Amphibia; order Anura; family Dendrobatidae; genus Phyllobates; species Phyllobates terribilis. The sequence continues at coordinate 21,322,562 of NW_027362769.1, forward strand.
GTGGTACATCCCAGTAGTGTAGGGGCAGATAGGGGGAGCAGCCTGGGTAAAGTTAGGAGCTCATTGGGTGCTGGTCACCTGAGCTCACACATAGAGGGAGTATATAAGGTGGGCACCATCTTAGGACAGGGTCTTTGCAGAGGAGTCTTTTGTAGAAGGCTGGTCAGTCTGTCAGTCTTTTGCAGAGCAGTGGAGGAAAGCAGAGGAGCAGAGCAGCCCCAAGGCCAAGAGTGAGAGAGGAGTTTGAAAGACCCAGAGGGGGAGAAAGAAGGAACTCCAAGAGCCCAAATTAGACCAGAGGGTGAAGAGTTGGCAACAGGGTACCGGATCCCAAACTGGTGGGGGCTACAGCATACCTCAGCCAGAGACCGGAGGCCGTGGGCAGCATCTGCCACGGCCACCCACCAAATCCACCCGGAAGGCAGACCACGCATAGGGTCAGGGAACCCAGAGGCAAGGGTTCGCCAACAAGAGGCCCAAGGGAGCCGGACATAGGTGGATCCCTGGTGGGGAAGGCCAGAGACGAGGACAGGACAGAAAGGGAGCTCAGAACCACGCTCCAGAACTACTTGGGGGTTGGCCGAGTCCAGGACCTGGTGGACGCAGCACGGCTCGGGTGGTCACTCAAGGCCGGAGTGACCGGAACATCTGCAGTAAGTAAAGAACCCTGAACTGCACAACCCGACTCTGACTCTCATTACCATCATCCCTGCACTTCCACAACCACCATCCTCTGCACCTGACCCCCTGAGGCTATACCCCTCCCGTTGGGGGTTATACTACCTAAGCTGCACAAACACCATCAGCCTCAGCGGACCCTGCTGCAGCGGCGGCCATATTGACCGCAATTCAACGGGTGGCGTAGTCGACATAAAGAACTTTCGTAACATCAGTAAGGACTGCCACACACTGAGCTTGACACCCTGGGCACGGACCGGGTCACAGCCACTCGGAGACTACAACCCCCATCTGATCCGGCTCCGGGTATTCCCCTAAAGAATATGGCCCAGGGGGCGCGTCACATCCATCCCCACCCCCAGGAGTAAACGTCCGGTGATGGGCATTTGGATTCTTCTCGAACCCTACTTCGTCTGGGTTCGGATCACCTGAAATTTTTTTGGCATCACTACACATGCTTTCCCTCTCTTGAGTCTGTGAAGCTTTGGATCAGACCTCTGATGCCCCGGAATAGAATGTGTGAACAGCTCTGCAGACTCACCCATCTGTGCTTCCCCATAGTCAGTTGGTCAGTTGTCAGAGTTGTGACATAGGTGAAAACAAGGGTAATTGTGGTGGTACCTCTGAGGACTGTACTGTGTGTGACATTAAGGTGGAGGAAGAGGAGCAGAGGCCACTTAATGCAGCGCTTGTCATCTACTGGAGCACATGTTCTTACTGCCCCTCATCTACAAGGTGTACCGCTGTGCGACTGCCAAAGAAAGGGAGTGGAGTCCAATAACAAAAGTTTTCAAAATGCTACACAATTGCTCACTGCAGCAAAACAAACCTACTCCTCATCTGTCATATCATACGCGTCTCACAAACCTAAACAGCTATTCAGTACTTTCAAGTACGCAACTTCCCATCCTTCCAAGATCTCCTTCTCTAGTTCCCTCTTATCTCTTCTTGTCACGATCGCATACAAGATTTGTTCAGTTCATCTCTGCTACTGTGTATTTCTGTACCCCAACACATCAGATTCTCGCCTACCGTGCAAACCTTGAAAAGGAAGCTGAAGACTCACTTCTTGTGACAAGCGAATAGTCTGCGGTAAGCCTAGCTCCAGCATACCGCTGAACGACTAGCTGTACCCTGACCTACTGTATCCTCACCCATCCGTTGTAGAATGTATGTGCGCCCTCGCGGGCAGGTTCCTTTCTCCTCTTGTACCAGTCGATGAGTCACCGACAGTGACTCTTTTTGACATGTAAAGCGCCACGGAATAAATATCGCTGTAATAGTAATAATAATTATAGTACTTGTACTCTGGGTCAATTGATGGCACTTTCCAGGTGTCTACCCCTAATTTGATGTGTTTTGGCAGATTTTGGACCCATTTTAACCCCTTTACAACCCAAGGTGGTTTGCACGTTAATGCAGGCCAATTTTTAGAATTCTGACCACTGTCACTTTATGAGTTAATTACTCTGGAACGCTTCAACGGATTCCCCTGATTCTGAGATTGTTTTTTCGTGACATATTTTACTTCATGATTGATGTAAAATTTCTTTGATATCACTTGCATTTATTTGTGAAAAAAATGGAAATTTGGTGAAGATTTAGAAAATTTTGCAATTTTCAAAATTTGAATTTTTATGCCCTTAAATCAGAGAGATATGTCACACAAAAAAGTTAATAAATAACATTTCCCACATGTCTACTTTACATCAGCACAATTTTGGAACCAATTTTTTTTTTTTATTAGGTAGCTATAAGGGTTAAAATTTGACCAGCGATTTCTCATTTTTCCAACAAAATTTACAAAACCATTTTTTTAGAGACCACATCACATTTAAAGTCACTTTGAGGGGTCTTTATGACAGAAAATACCCAAAAGTGACAGCATTTTAAAAACTGAACCCTCAAGGTGCTCAAAACCACATTCAAGAACTTTATTAACCCTTCAGGTGCTTCACAGGAATTTTTGGAATGTGGATGAAAAAAATGAACATTTAACTTTTTTCACAAAAATGTTACTTTAGACCTAATTTTTTTTTTTTTCGGAGGGGTAACAGGAAAAAATGGACTCTGAAATTTGTTGTGCAATTTTCCCATTTTTTTTTTCAGCCCCCAATTTTTCATTTTCATAAGGGTAACAGGAGAAATTGCACCATGCAGATTGTTGTGCAATTTCTCCTGAGCACGCCAATATGTGGGGGAAAACCATTGTTTGGGTGCACGGCAGGGTTTGGAAGGGAAGGAGCGCCATTTGACTTTTTGATTGCAAAATTTGCTTGAATAATTAGCGGATGTGCCCCTGATGTGCCTAAATAGTGGAAACCCCACACAAGTGACACCATTTTGGAAACTAGACCCCTCAGGGAACTTATCTAGATCTGTGGTGAGCACCCTGAACCCCCAAGTGCTTCACAGAAGTTTCTAACATGGATCTGACGCGCCCCCTGGGACATATTCCTTTTTGAGGGGAATACCCGGCACCGGATCAGATGGGGGGTTGTAGTCTCCGAGCGGCTGTGACCCGGTCCCGTGCCCAGGGCGTCAAGCTAAGTGTTATGTGGCAGCTTTACAGATGTTACTAAAGTTCTTTTGTGTCGACTACGCCACCCGTTGTGATGCGGTCACTGTGGCCGCCGCTGCTGCAGGGTCCGCTGAGGCTGATGGTGGGTGCGCAGCTTGGTGAGATAACCCCCAACGGGAGGGGTATAGCCTCAGAGGGGACAGGCGCAGAGGATGGGGGTTGTGGTGGTGCGATGCAGCCGGCAATGAAGACAGACTCGGGTTGTGCAGTTAAGGGTGTTTACTTACTGCTGATGTTGTACTGGTCACTCCAGCTGCTAGTGACCACCCGAGCCGTGCTGCGTCCACCAGGTCCTGGATCCAGCCAACCCCCAAACAAGTCCGGAGCGTGGCCCTGAGCTCTCCCTCTGTCCTTTCTTCAGCCGTCCCCACCAGGGATTCACCTAGGTCCAGCTCCCTCGGGCCTTCTTTTGGGACACCCTTGGCCCTGGGTTCCCTGACCCTGCATGTGGTGTGCCTTCGGGGTGAATGTGGTGGGTGACCGTGACAGACACTGCCCACGGTCTCCGGTCTCTGGCTGGGGAATGTCTTTGCCCCCACCAGCTTGGGTTCCGGTACCCTCTTGCTGACTCCTCACCCGGTGCTCTAATTTGGGTTCTTGGGTCCCTTCAGTCTTCCCCCTCTGGGTCTTTCTCTGCTCCACTCTCTCTCTCTCCAGGGCTGCTGTTTCCTTCTCTCTCCTCTCCAACTGACTTGTTCTCAGCGTCTGACCCTGATCTAAGTTGGTGCCCTCCTTATATATCCCTCTATGTGTGAGCTCAGGTGACCAGCACCCAATGAGCTCCTATCACTACCCAGACTGCTCCCCCTATCTGCCCCTACACTACATGGGATGTACCACCCCCCTCCCACTCCAGCCAGGAACAGGCTCGGTTGTACCTGCACATTTCTAAGTGGGAGTACCGTCGGCCTGCTCCTCTGGAATGGGATGTATGTAGTGCATGCAGTCAATCTGAGCTCAGTTCCACACTCCTTCCTTACCCGGGAGTGGAATATCACACCTCTGGGTTGAGGTGCAATACCCCTGTAGCAGCCGAATCCTCAGGGTGCTACAGATCCGTGGAAATAAGAAAATCAAACTTTTTATTTTTTTATTTATTTTTGTTAATATTTGTATTTTGTTTATTTTTTTTTCACTTTCTGACACTTTTTTCATTTTTATACTTTGTCCCACTATGGGACTATCACTTTTTTTATTCTGATCCCCTGTATAGCACAGGAATGCAGCACCATTTCTGTGCTATACAGGCTTTCAGCGCTGCACAGGGAGAAGATATTTTGGTCATGCAAAGCGCATGACCAAAACATCTTCCTGCTGTCTGGTGACCCGGATGTTGTCATGACGACATCGGGTCATCATGGCAACATCCGGGAAGCCGCGGCAGACAGCGCTGGAGGCCGACAGAGGAGGTGAGTATTGCGATCACCTCCCCTTGCCACCGCAATGCTGCGATCGAGTTCGATCGCAGCATTGGGGGGGTTAATGTGCCGGGAGCGGTGTGGGACCGCTTCCTGCACATAGCACCGGGTGTCAGCTGTGACAATCAGCTGACACCCAGCGGCGATCGAGACCGCACAGCCTGTGTGAGTGCGCGATCGCAATGACGTATTAATACGGGTCAGGCTTTTAAAGCCCATGGAACAGACGCGTAATAATACGTCTTGGGCTTTAAAGGGGTTAAGGTGTTGTATATGCCTTTTTTGTCCCCCTATTAAATCCCATGGCGTTCGGTAACGTTCGACGAACATTCGACTAATAAATCGGCGAATATTGAAAATTCGGTGATTGTTAGCAGAATCGAATATTGAAACATTCACTCATCTCTAACCACAACCAGGGAAGGCTACTAACAACACCTTGGTTGACCATTCTATCATATCTATGAGACACTGCTGAGTTGCTCCAGAAATTTGACCAAATGCACATAGAGGAGGATATGATTCTCGTCACCTATGACGTTGAATCGTTATATACTAATATCAGACATAATGATGGACTTAAAGCATTCTCTATTGAAGTTTATTCTAACCCATAACTTCTTTACCTTCAACGGATCCTTCTTCCCACAGCTCCAAGGAACAGCCATGGGTGCAGCCTGCGTGCTGTCCTATGCTGATCTGTTCCCACGGGTGTTGGAGAGGGATCTTTTCTCCTCAGAGGGCACAATGGATTAGGTTGTTTTGGACCCAATTCATTGATGACATCTTTTTTATCTGGCCTCTCAGTCGTACGGTTCCTTTTTTTATTGTCTCAATCATAATAATTTAAACATTAAATTGACTTACCATTATGATACCCACAGGATCGATTTCTGAATTTAACAATTAAACGTGACAATTTTGGCATGCTACAGTCTGATATTTTAGAAAGAAAATGGCAGTTAATGCTTTTCTTCATGCATCCTTTGCACACCCAGCGCATATCATTAAACCTGTCCCTATCAGACAGTTTCTAAGGATCCGTCGCATATGCTCTTCCTTGGATGATTTTGAAATTCATGCTAAAGAGGTGAAACAAAGATTCTTCGACAAAAACTATAGCCATAGCAGCATCAAAAGAGCCTACAATCATGTCAAAAATAGTGATCGCCAAAAACTGATCTTTCCAACCAAAAAAAACATCAGCTGAAAACCAGGTAAGAATGATAACGCAGTTCTATTCCCAATGGCATTTAATGCGTGATATCATGAGCAAACATAGGCCTATACTGACGTGTGATTCCACTCTTAAACAATATTTACCGTCAAAGCATCTTATCACGACCCGACGATCACAAAATCTTCAGGATCACCTAGTTAAAAGTCTCTATCCTGTCAGTAATCAATCTACTTTATTTCTGACTCTTCTACTGAAGCTAATTCAACGATGGGGTTTCTCACCCAGTGGTAAATATATCGCTTGCCTAATGTCGATCACGCCATCACATGTACTACGAAAGCAGTGATTTATCACGCCCATGATCGAAAATTTATATTAGTTTAACTACACGCCCCTTTAAATTGTGAATCTGCAATCGCATAAGGGACATCATTGCGGCAGTCAAAGAAGATACCTTGGAACACCTTAAGCCAATCCCAAGGCACTTTAAAATCCATCATGCATGTGACCCATCAGGCTTAATAATTCTTGGCTTTGTCCGTATATTCTCAGAGTTTCTTGGGGGCAACGTGAGCAGTTTACTCGCTCAAAAAGAAATTAGATGGATTTGGACCCTACATACTCAACACTAGAGATAAGCGAACCTTTCAAGGTTCGGTCCGATTCAGATGAGCGAACGTCCCGATATTTGCAGAACAGTTTGTCGAGCGCTTTGTCAAACATATCCGAACCCCACTGAAGTCAATGGGAGGCAAAACCAGACATATAAACAACACCTTCAGGGGGGCCCAAAAGCTGCCAAAACAGCTCAAATTAGAGGCAGACATGAGGAAAAGTGGCATCAATTGACCCAGAGTACAAATAGTATAATTTCTCAGCAGGGATGTGACTCGCCCCCTGGGCCGTGGGGCACTCGGAACCGGGCAATAGGGAGACGATGGGGGTAGTAGTGGCGACCCGGTCCCGTGGCTCAGGGTGGTCAGACCAGTGGCAGTCTTTTAGATGTTTTAAGAGATGTCCGACTACGCCACCCGTGGATTGCGGTTATTAGGAACCGCCGCTGCAGGGCAGACCGCTGGGGCAGATGATGTATGCAGCTGGGATGGTGTGACTCCCCACGGGAAGAGTGCGGCCCCAGGGCAGTGTAGTGAATGGTGGGAGTGATGGTGGTGAGAGTCCCAGTACCGGTAATGCCAGAGGAGCGAAAAAGCACACAGACAACGTACTGCAGTCCAGGGTCTTTACTCACGGTTAATATCCAAGTCACTTCTGCAGGGAATGACTGCCCGAGCCGTGCTGCGTCCACCAGGTGAGGGGCTCGGTCAACTCCCAGACAGCTCAGGAGTATGGCTCAAGACCCCCTTTTGTCCTTTCTCTGGCCTGCCTCACCAGTGACCCACTTTTGTCCAGCTGCCGCGGACTTGTGCGGTTAAACGTGGGCCCCGTCCTCCGCTGTCCTATATGGTGCCTTCCTAGCAGGTTTGATGAGGTGTCGCACCAATAAATGATCACGACCTCCGGTCTTTGGCTGAGGGTTGTTTCTCCTCCACCAACTTGGGATCCGGTACCCTTAATCTGTCTGACCCTGCACCCTGGATTCTCGTGGGTTCTTAGGGTCCCTTCCACCTTCTTGTTCCTGAGCCCTTCTGTTTCTTCCTCTCTTTCTTTGCTGTTCCTTTCTGTTTCTGTTCCTTTCTGTTCTTGTTTCTTTCTGCTCCTGGCCCTCTCCTCAGGCCTGCCTCATGGAGCTGGGCCCAGACTGAGCCACAGCTCCCTGTCAGCCCTCTCCGGCCGAACTCCTCTCTCTCCTCCTGCTTGAACTGACCCAGAACTAAGATGGTGCCCACCTTTTATACCTTTCTCTAGAAACATGAGCCCAGGTGACCAGCAACCAATGGGCTCCTTCCTACGCTCAGGAACCAACCCCTATCTGCCCCTACAGCACTGGGTGTTCCACCCCCCTCCCCACTCCAGACAGGGACATAGTCGGTCGTGCCTGCACTTCTGTCTAGTGGGAGCACAGTTGAGCTGTCCCTCGGAAATGGGGTGTGTGCTGTATGCAGCTAACTGAGCCCTGGTCCATACTCCATCCTTACCCGGGAGTGGAATACCACACCTCTGGCAGAGGTGCAATACCCCTGTAGCGGCCGAGCCCTCGGGGCGCTACAGATGTATGGGACAGAGCCTGAGACGGAGCTTAGACTAACATTTCTAGCTTAATCATTGATCAGTAACAGGTGGATGAGGGACAGGTGTAGGCCTGGTGCTTTGAGAGCCCTGCCAAATTCAGGCAACACACATGCAGGAGACCAAACTTGGAGTCCAAACATTTCCAAAAATTAGGGGCAGACACCAGGAAAAGTTGTCACAAGTGACCCACAGTAGAAATTTTATAAAGGCACAGCAGCAGTCAGGCATTTGCCATGCATGAGACAGGGGCCAGCATTCAGAGCTTTGAATTTAAGTTCAAATCAAAAGGTGAGTGAGGGATCGGTGCCAGCCTGCTGTGCTGGTAGCCCTGTTATCTCATGCAACAGCTCAAACTGCTTTTCTACTCAGCCACACTCAGGTGGCACAAATATCAGTTTCAGAGACTACTATTGTTTGAAAAATGTAAGGATAGTAACACAGGTAGTTGATAGAGATGAGTGAACATGTTGGGAAAACGCTCGGTTTTTTCAAACTCAACATGGCACATTCAGATTCGTGATCGGACACGCGAGCGTTTTTACTGACAATCGTCCCAAATCGGCAATAGTGCAGGAAATGATTGTGTTTCCATTACCATATTGATTAGGACTTTGGCTAGGATAGTGGTGCTGTATGAAGAGGGGGGTGGGGTGTTTGATGAGGGAAGGGGCTGGGAGAGATCAGAGTAGCTGCAGGTTGTTAATCTTTTTTTTTTTTGTTAACTTAATGTGTGCAGATTCCGGCCAGCCAAACAGTGCAGGAACCATCCACAGCATCCAGACACAAGAGCGTCTGTCATTGGCTGCTGAAGTCACATGTCTATCTCCATATACAACAGGCCACATCTCAGCTTGTTATGTTCTGGCAGTGAAATTCAGCTGTATCCAGAGCTCGTCCACAGTAAAAAAAAACGAATTTCCTCTGTTACTAACGTAATACAGCAGGCCACATCTCACTTTCTAATTTCTTTGGTGCTGAGATTCTGCTGTATCCAGGGCTCCACAGTAAAAAATCTAATTTTTTGTTGCCAATAGCGTGCTCCAACCATGTTATCTGAGCAACATGAGTGGGAAAGCTCTAGTGAACTAACACCGTCCTATCCAACTGACAACTTCTTTTACTTGACAGGCTACTCCTTTCTTTAGCCGCACATTGGTACAACTTGTAGATGAGGGCCAGAAAGAGCATGTTCTCCAGTGGATGGCAATCGTTGCATCAAATGGCCTCTCCTCCTATTCCTCCACCTCAATATCACACACAGTACAGTCCTCAGAAGTGGCATCCCAATTACCCTTGTTTCCCCCAGCGTCACAACTCTCCAACCACTCAACTGACTTTAGGGAAGCACAGATGGGAGAGTTTGAAGAACTGTTCACACATTTTATACCATGGGCATCAGAGGTCTGCTCCAAAGATTCTCAGACTCAAGGGGAGGAAAGCATCTGCACCAATGCCTAAAAGTTTTTTAAGTTGGATCCGGAACAGAATCCTGACCCTCGTCACCAGAAATTAACCCCAGTGGGGGGGAGTTGATCTTGATGAGACTCAGATACCTGAGGCGCACGCAGACGGTACTGTGCTGTCAGGGCAGGAGGAGGGTGACTTTCAGGGAGAGGAATAGGAGAACAGAGAGGATGATGATGAGGTTGTAGATCCCACCTTGTGTGAACCCAGAGGCATGCATCTGAGTAGCTCATCTGAGGATGTGGAGGTGGAGGAAGATGAGGAGGTTACATTGCAGCCTACTGCACAAACACAGAGTGATACAACCATGCCGAGCACTGCATCCTCAGCCGCAACTCTGGCTGTGGCCAGCAGAGGTCACGGGTCTGCAGCTCGGAGGGGTGCCATGGGTTGCCTAGCCTGGGCCTTTTTTGACACCACAAAGGATGAGCCAACTCACGTTATCTGAATCTGGTGAGGAATCTCCTTATTTCCAAAAATTAGGAGCAGATACCACCAAAGTTGTATCAATTTCACAAGAGTAGAAATAGTATAATGGGGACCAACACATCTTCCACTACAGCCAACCCAGCAGAAGGAGACCCAATCAGGAGTCTCCACATTTCCAAAAATTAGGGGCCGACACCCCCAAAGTGGCATCAATTTCACCAGAGTAGAACTAGTATAATGGGCCACTGATACACCTTCCACTACAGCCAACCCAGCAGATGGAGACCCAATCAGGAGTCTCCACATTTCCAAAAATTAGAGTTAACATCAGCAGCAGCAACAACAGGCACAGAAGCCACGACAAACAAATCACAAACTACAATAACACAAGATCAACACTAAAAACAACACCATCATCTAGTCTGCATATTCTGCGATTGGGGTACAAAAGTACTTGGAGATCCATGACTTGCTCATGTTTATGAAAGTCAGAAACTTTCAGGGGACAGCCGGATGCGCTTATCTGTCAGGAAACCAGCAGCAGCGCTGAAGACACGTTCTGAGAGAACGCTGATTGCCAGGCATGATAAAACCACCAAGGCATGACAAGCGAGCTCAGGCCACTCTTCCATTTTTGAAGACCAAAATGCAAAATGGTCCAAACCTCCCCGATGGCATTGATATTGAGCGCTATATACTCCTGCACCATCCTCTCCAGTTGCTCACTGTGTGTCAGACTTGTACTCTTTTCTGCTGGTGCACAGGCTGGTCTAAAAAATGTGTGAAATGGCTCATAGAAATTGCTTCTGCCACTTACACTGCTGCTGGCCATGTTTTTGCATTGACAATTCAATGTTTCTGGGGTTGTAAGTGTAGAACTGTGATGCACACTGTGTGCCTCATTGCTGTTTTGCGGAAAACCACTCTTAAGATTGTCTACAAGTGTGTTTCCATACTCCAGCATGCCCGTGTCCCTTTCCAGAGGTAGAAGCATCTGGCAAAATGTACTCTTGTATCATTGATCTAACAGAGTGGCAACCCAGTAGTCAGCACTATTTCTAATCCTACCAATACAGTCATCATATTGCAAATTGCGCAGCAAGAAGGTGCTCATGTCTCGGGCTCTTCCATGAGGTCCAAGCCAATGTTGTGTTGGTGGCTGGGTAACACTGATGCTTGTTTCCTTCGCCCCCTCCCGCCAACCCCGGACAACAGAGAAGGGATCATTATCCTCTTCATCTCCTGACTGTTGGTCACTCATCACCTCTTCCTTCTCGTCTTCCTCCATTTGTTCCTCAGCTCCTGTACCTTCACTAACAGTTTTTCTGGTACAATGAGCCCCCCTAGATCACTGTAATCGACCTTCCCTTGGCACTCGGCTGTGCGACGACAGTCTAGAACTTAGCGATATTGTCAACCCTTTCTCCCTCTTCCTCTGGTACCATCACTTTCTCCCGCAGACTTTTCAAAGTGTGCTCCAGCATGTAGATGACTGGAATAGTGATGCTGATAATGGCACCATCAGCGCTAACCATGTTAGTAGCCATTTTGAAACTGTACAGAAGGGTGCAGAGGAACTTCACCTGTGCCCACTCCGCAAACGTAATTTGAACCAAGTCCATACTGCGTTGGCCCAGGCTATGCAAAATGACATACTGCCCAGGGCTCATCACTGCTGCCACAGTCGTTGCAACATGTGCAGAGTGGAATTCCATTGTGTCTGCATATCTCATATCAACCGGTTAACCGGTAGGCCAAAAGACCTCTATAGTGATGCAAGTCAATGACCGCGGGTGCGAATGGCGGAAGTGAGCACACAGCGACCGTGCTTTCTGCAGCAGCACATCCAGGCCGGGATAGTGGTGGAGAAATTTCTGTACCACAAGGTTGAGGAAGTGAGCCATGCAAGGCACGTGTGTGAGGTTTCCCCGGCGTAGGGCCGCCACCAGGTTCACACCATTATCGCACATGGCCTTCCCTGGCACCAGGTTCTGTGGAGACAGCCATTATTCAAACTCGGCCTGGATATCTGTACACAACTCTTGAGCTGTGTGACTGCGATCTCCAAAGCATATTAATTTAAACACTGCCTGATTGCGTTAAGCCCTGGCTGTGTAGTACGGACATGGGGTGATTCCCTCAGCAATATTGGAACACATGTCTCATTAAGGAAGAGGTTGACGGCTCAGGTGGAGGCTCTAGAGGATGAGGAGGAGGTGAAGCAGTGGAGTAAGTGTTAGATACAGAGGTCTGTCCCACAATCTTTAGGGATTACCGAACTTGTGGAGTAGTCCTTTCCCCACCTGTCCCCACAGCCACCAGAGTCATTCAGTGCCCAGTCAGTGAGATGTAATGTCCCTGGCCATGCTTGATCGTCAGTTGTGAAATGCACCCTGGCAGACATAGATCTTGGGTGGAAGAAATGGGTGATGTTGTCTGTGACATGCTGGTATAGCCAAGGCACAGCTTTGTTAGAGGAGTAGCAGCGACTGGGCAACTGTACTTGGGGACTGCGATGTCATCAGTTTTCAGAAACCATCTGTATCGACCAGGCGGAAAGGCAGCATTTCCGTGGCCAACAGATTGGAGATGGTGAAGTTCAAGCTCTTAGCTTTGGCATGTGTAGGAAGAAACAATCTTTTCCGTGACCACGAGTGCGGGACCGAGGGCTGACTACTGTGCTGAGAGAGGGTGGAGTAGGGTGAACATGACAAACTGCTGGACTGTGAGTGAGGTGCAGGTGGAGATGTTATGGTGGATTGAGAAAGATGTGGTGTGCTCTGTGTCTGAGATCGGTTAAAAATAGCAGGCATGTCCACTTCCGTAACAGATGATGGGCTCTCACTCACCCCCACTGTAGCAGGTAAACAAGTGGTAGGTTCTGCAGCAGGAGACCTATGTGAGAACACTTGCCACGGTGACGGGGGAGGAAGAAGCAGCAAATGCGATTAATGGAGTGACCGGTGGTTGGCAAGGCCGCCTAATCTGGATTTTAGCGCAGTGAGATTCCCCAACTAATGCATGTTGATCACACATGTGTTGTTTCACGCATGTAGTAGTCAAATTATTGGAATTTTTACCTCTATTGAGTAGTTTTTTACAAAGTTGCCAGATAACATGAGTTGGGTCATGCTTTGAGGTCTCAAAAGCCCAGGCTTGTCATCCCTTGCCGCCCTTGCGAACTGCAGACCCGCTATCGCTGCTGGCCACAGCCAGAGTTGTGGCTGAGGATGCAGTGCTTGTCATGGTTGCATCACTCCGTGTCTGTCAGGGAAGCCGCAACGTAACCTCCTCGTCTTCCAAATCCTTCACCACCTCTGCACAGCTACTCAGCTGCTTGCCTTTGGGTTCATACCAAGTGGTATCTACAACCTCATTGTCATCCTCTCTGTTCTCCCACTCCTTGCCTTGAGAGTCACCCTCCTCCTCTTCCTGCCCTGACAGCACTGTACAGTCCGCATGTGCCTCAGGCATCTGAGTCTCATCAGGATCACCTCCACCCCCAGGTGTTAACGTCTGGTGACGAGGGTCTGGATTCTGCTCGGACCCTACTTTGCCTGGCCCCTTATCAAACTGAAAAAAATTTGGGCCATCGGTGCATATGCTTTCCTCCTCTTGAGTCTGTGAATGTTTGGAGCAGAACTCTAATGTCTATGGAATAGAATGTGTGAACAGCTCTGCAGACTCGTCCATGTGTAGTTCTCCACAGTCAGTTGGGCAGTTGGAGAGTTGTGACGTAGCGGGGAAACAAGGATAATTGGGGTGCCACCTCTGAGGACTGTACTGTGTGCGATGTTAAGGTGGAGGAAGAGGAGGAGAGGCCATTTGATCTATCCACTGGAGAACATACTCTTTATGGCCCTTATCAACAAGGCATACCGCTGTGCGGCTGCCAAAGAAAAGGAGTCGAGTAGCCCGTCCAGTAACATAAATTGTCAGTTGTCTTTGGATAGAACAAGCCGGGGTTTGTTGAGAGCTTTCAGTAACATTACCACCTACCCCTACGTACACCTTGAACACAAAGCCTATTCCCCCTTCCACCACGACCCCACTCGCTTTTTCCCCACTCATGTTAAATGTACTCTTCCCCTCTTTTAACCAGCTATTTCACAACTTTAGGCCCAGACCTGTTAGTCACCTGTCACTAAATTAAACAAGATTTATATGCTGAAATGTGGACTGATGGTGGGACCACACAATTAGCACAAATGATTCTGATACTGAAATGTGGCCTAGGGTCTGGACCACACAATTAGAACACAGGATTTAGATGCTAAAATGTGGACTGCTGGCTGGACCACACAATTACCACAAAGGATTTAGATGCTAAAATTTGGACTTCTGGCTGTACTAGACAATTAGCACAAAGGATTTAGATGCTGAAATGTGGACTTGTATCTGGACCACACAATTGGCACCAAGAATTTAGATGCTGAAATGGGGACTGTTGGCGGGACCCCACAATTAGCACAAAGGATTGATATGTTGGAAGGTCAATTTGACACAGGATCTTATCTATCTGAACTAGCTGACAAAAAACTGCCTAGCTAACTATCTGACTACTTGTAGCAGCAGCCTCACTATGCTGTTACACTGACAAAATGGGGACAAAGCCACATGTCCACTTTTTATGTGGAGAGGGACGTGTGACTTCGGTAGCCAATGACACAAGCCCTTGTGTCTGCATGTTGTGAATGGTTTCTGCGCCCTGATTGACTACCGGAATCTAACACATTAAGTTAATAAAAAAAAAGAATAACAGTCTGCTGCTCCTCGGACCTCTCCCTACCCCCTCCCCTCATCAAACACGCCCCCCGCTCATCAGAGAGCACTACTATCCTAGCCAAAGTCCTAACAAAAGCATTAGTGGAAACTCGATCATTTACCAAACTTTGGCCGAATTTTGCAGATTTTGAGGAAAATGCTCAGGATTCCAAACACGAATCCGAATGTGCAATGTTCATGACAACTTTAAGATTGACAAATGTGTTCCGAAGAAATTCGCTCATCTCTACTTGGCACTGCAAGGGTCCTCTGCTTCAAAGAGGTTTTAATTGGTTTTATCAATTCTCAGCTGTACATAAATTACTCTCTTCCCATATGTAAAACATGTGTTTCTACTACCAAAAGAGGTAAATATTTTCTATGACACACAGCAATACCACAGTATTAAACATAGTAACGTAGGTTGAATAAAGACCTAGGACCATTAAGTTCAACCTTCCTCCCCTGATTAATTAATTAATTAATTAATTAATATAGTAAAAATCACTGTCTTTTATGATACTCTGCCACAGGCTGGTCATCATAGGAGATATTACATGACCAAGACAGGGGCATTCAGCTGGCTTCCGGCTGTCATAGCAACCCATCGGTTCCCTGCGATCATGTTGCATAGAAGCCAATGGCCGCATGAACTAATATTCCGGATTGATAGCAGCATTTCAGAGATTAACAGCAGAGATTGGTGGATGTGCTGAAAGCTGCTGTTAGAGGTAGATGTCAGCTATGTAATATCTGTTTCTGAACCTGCTCTAAAGTCCCTGCCATGCTCCATGACAGATATATCCATCACTGGGCACTAAGGAGTTAAAGTAAACAACTGCTGACCAGTAAATATTTAATGGTTGCTTAATAGCTTGGTTAGGGTATGTGCACACGATGCAGAAATGCTCAGGATTTTTTCCTGAGCGTTTCTGCATCTCTCTGGCAGGAAAAAACGCATGCGGATTGTACATGCGGTTTCCTGCCAGGGACATGCGGAAATGAAGCGGTCTTCACTTTCATTTCCGCATGCGGGTTGACAAGCGCTTCCCAAGCGATTTTAGCATCACTTGGAAAGTGCTTGTCAACTTTACACTATATAAATCCATGCAACCGGCATGGATTTATATAGTGTGTGAATGTCAAAAAATAAAAAATAAATCTATACTTTACCCTCTGATGGCCCCCGGTGTCCTGCTTCATCGGTCCCGGCTGCCGGCAGTGAAGACTGTAGGGCCTTCCGACGTCAGCGTCACGTGACCCGTCACATGACTCTGACGTCAGCGAAGGTCCTTCATTCAACCGCGAAGTGCGCGGGAAGCCGGCAGGACGCAGCGCGGGCCGTCAGAAGGTGAGAATATATATATTTTTTATTTTATTCTTTTTTTTTTAATGGTACCTGGGTCTAGATGAGAGTCCTCTCATCCACACCCGGGTACCATCCGCACATTAGACCGCATGAAAAGCGCATCAACATATACAGTGATGCGGATTCCATGCGGTCTAATGCAAGTCAATGGCGGCAAAAGAGCAGCGTTTCCGCAAAATTAATTGACATGCTGCGGAAAAATCCGCATCATGGGCACAGCACATACGGATTTCCATTGGGGAACATTGCTGCCCTTCTACCATGCGTTTTTCATGCGTTTCCGCGGCGTTTACGCAACTGCAAAAACGCCGCGGAAACGCATGAAAAACGCATCGTGTGAACTCAGCCTTACACAGGTAGACCACACTTAATGTGCACTGAAGAATCTGTAATAGATCATTCAGTGTCCCTAAGCTGCCACTATTCTCAGTTAGCCTTTTTTTGCCCTAATGATCGAGTGTTATACTTGTTTGTCAGATGATCAGCAGCCTGTTTACACTGCAAGATAATTGTGAATTGAGCATTGATAGAACTGCTCATTCATGATAATTCTTCAGTGTAAATGGACATTTAGGCTACATTCCCAGGATAAGCTTTTGGTGCGTTTTTGACGCTGTGTGTTTTTCCTGCATCAAAACACAGCGACTTACAGTTTCAGGAAAGTGGATGGGATTTATAGCAATCTCACGCCCACTTATGCTATTATGCTACTCAGCGTAAACTGACCTGCATTACGTGTTTCAAATCTGCAACATGTCGATTTCTCTTGTGGGTACGCTGAGTTTTCTGTGCAGAACTTCCTCATAGACTTGCATTAGAAAAAAATGCACATTAGAAAAATGCACGTGTTTTTAGTGCGTTTCCACAACAAAAACGCATGTAATTGACACCTAAGTATATCAATAAAGTTTTGTCATAGCCAAATACCAGCATATCTACCAACCGTCCCGTATTCAGCGGGACTGTCCTGCTACATTATTGATTTATCGCTGCTTCTATACTCACCTCTCCAAGGTCTTCATTGCTCCCTTAGCTTGAAGATGCATCCCCTCTGCTCAGTGCATAAATTAAACTTAATTTATTCACTTCTCCTGTCATCTCCCCAGGACACAAACTCACTTTCTTATATCCACAGGCAGCAACTTGTGAAATGTCATTTTAACATTTTACAACCTTAACTGGCAATGTAGTGTGTGACACATCATCAGACACATCCTGTTTTATTTATGATGGAGGGACTCTGAAAGTCATAAAGCCTATTTTTATAGGGACAACAGACAGTCCTTACTATTCTTAAAAGGCCAGAAGTCGGCCCTCGCTATTGTTAGAGAGCCATCAGACGGCTATGCTTTGTTGTTCCCGTTATTAAGTGGGTCTCCTATACTGTTATTGCGTATCCAGTGACTGCAAGGGCTGCAAAAAATTTGGACGCAACCCAATACCCTTTGAAGAGACATAGAGGAGGGTCTCAGTAAAAAAAATGTTCCCATTATAAAGGAGCGGGTCTCCTATAGTGGTAATGCCCATGCTGTGACTGCACGGGCTGCCAAAATTTGGGAAAAACCCCACTAAGAATTTAAAGACACACAGAGCAGGGCCACAGAAACAAGTACAACATGTTCCCATTAGAAAGGAGAGAGTCTGTTATACAGTTATAGGGTATGCAGTGAGTACAACGGCTGACCAATTTTAGGAAAAACCCCACTAAGAATTTAAAGACAAATAGAGCAGGGCCTCAGTAACAAGGTACGACATGTTCCCATTAGAAAGGAGAGAGTCTGCTATACAGTTATAGGGTATGTAGTGAGTCCAACGGCTGACCAATTTTAGGAAAAACCCCACTAAGAATTTAAAGACACATAGAGCAGGGCCACAGTAACGACAAATTCCCATTAGAAAGGAGAGTCTCCCATAGTGTTGGCCTATGCAGTGAATGCAAGGGCTCTTCAATGCCCTTTGCAAGAGACGTGGAGGAGGGCCTCATAAAAAAATGTTCCCATTAGAAGGAGCGGGCCTCCTATACTTGTAATACCCATGCACTAAGTGTATGGGCTGACAAACATTTACCCCTGGGGGATATACATGAACATATCATAAACACCCTTTAAAAAAATTATGTGGGTGTTGCATCATGGACCACGGTCACCCTGTTGATATGGTGTTGGAGGATGAGGAGAAGGAGGAGGACAAGAGCAAATAGCCAAAATCAGGAAGCGTATACACATGTGTGGGTGTGAAAAGGTGCATGGGAATACACCTCCAAAGAAAAGACACTGGGTTTGAGTTTATGTTACGCTGCTATCATTCGGTGGTGTTGAGAAGTCTGGCCCAATCCAGCCCTTGTTCATTTTTATAAGAGTCAGCCTGTCAGCATTTTCAGTTGACAGGCAGATGCGCTTATCAGTTATAATTCCACCAGCGGCACTAAAAACCCGCTCTGATAAAACGCTGGTGGCAGGGCAGGCCAGGACCTCAAAGGCATAGAGAGCCAGTTCATTCCACGTATCCAGCTTGGATACCCAATAATTATAAGGCACAGCGGAATCACGGAGGATGTTGGTACGGTTGGCAAGGTACTCCCTCAACATCTTCCCAAACTTTGCACTCCTTGTGAGAGTACCCCGCGCCTCAGGTCCTGTGCGATGGGAGGGTCTGAGAAAACTGTCCCAGAACTTTGACACTGTTCCCCTGCCTCTGCTGGATTAAAGTTGTGTCTCTCTCGCCTGTACACCTTGGTTGTCCAGTCAAGTGTGCCCTTTGCCGCCAGCGTTTTCAGATGGGAATTTTTTTAATAGTCCCGCAACAAGGGCCTTCTGATTCAGGCCCATTTTTGTAGATCTGTCCGCCTCAGGAATAAGAGATATAAAGTTCTCCTTGTAGTGTGGGTCTAGAAGTGTCAACAACCAGTAATGACTGTCACCCGAAATTTTGAGAACGCGAGGGTCATGGGAAAGGCACCGTAACATAAACTCAGCCATGCGTGCCAGACTACTAACAGGCAACACTTTCGCGTCCTCACCAAGAGGATGACTGACCATGCTCTTCTTCTCCTCCTCTCTGTCCACTGGCCATCCACGCTGAACATACGGTATGACAGCTGTGCAGGTAGTACCATCTATAGTGCATGAAACTAGCTCCTGTCCTTCCTCCTGCTCTTCCTCATTGTCACCCAATCCACGTTGGGATGAGATGAGGCTTGGCTGTGTGTAATCATCCTGTATGGTTCCTTGCTCCATCTCATCGTGCTCCGCCTGCATCCTCTTTGATTGTGAGCAGAGAGCGTTTCAGAAGACAGAGAAGCGGGATGGTGATGTTAATTATGGCGTCATCGCCACTCACCATCTTGGTGGAGTCCTCAAAGTTTTGGAGGATGGTACATATGTCTGACATCCATGTCCACTCCTGAGGTCTTATGTGTGGAGTCTGAACTGAATACCGACGGCCTTGTTGATGTTGGTACTCAACAACTGCCCTCTTCTGTTTACAAATCCTTCCCAACATATGCAGTGTAGAGTTCCAACGCGTGGGGACTTCACACACTAGTCTGTGAGCCGGAAGCTGCAAACGCTGCTGAAACACTGCAAGGGCGGCGGAAGCTGTAGCTGACTTTCTAAAATGGGCACACAGGCAGCGTACTTTAGCATGCAGATCCGGCAGTTCCGGGTAGGATTTGAGAAACCGCTGAGCCACGGGGTTAAGCACATGGGCCAGGCATGGTACGTGTGTGAGCTTGCCTCGCCTCACAGCCGCCACCAGGTTCCTGTCATTGTCACACATGACCATGCCTGGCTGTAGGTTCAGCGGTGTGAGCCACAGATCTTCCTGCTCTTTCAGAGCTGCTCACAAGTCTTCAACATTGTGCGGTTTGTCATCTAAGCATATTAGCTTCAGCACAGCCTGTTGCCTCTTGGCCGAGGCAGTGCTGCAGTGCTTCCAGCTTGTGACTGATGTGGTCAATTCGGAGATGGAGGCTGAAGAGGAAGAGGAGGCTGAGGAGGATGAGGTGCAGGAGCTGTAGACTGTGGGGGCAACCCTGATTGACCTAGATTCCGCAATCCTTGGCGTCGGGAGGACATGTTCCGTCCCAAGGTCCGACTGGGTCCCGGCTTCCACTAGGTTAACCCAGTGTGCCGTCAGCGAGATGTACCATCGCTGCCCACAAGCACTTGTCCACGTGTCTGTGGTTAGGTGGACTTTACCAGTAACTGCATTGTTGAGGGCACGGCTAATGTTTTGGAACACGTGCTTGTGTAATGCGGGGACAGCACACCAGGAGAAATAGTGGCGGCTGGGGACCAAGTACTGAGGGATGGCCGAAGCCACCAGGTTGCAGAATGCTTCCGTCTCTACGAGCCTAAAGGCAACATTTCAAGCGCAAGCAGTCGTGAAATGTGAGAATTTAGTAGTGTGGCCTGTGGGGCGTTGACTGCATATTTGCGCTTGCGTTCCAAGGACTGGGGTATGGACAACTGAACGCTGCACTGGGGCAAGGACATGGACGTGCTTCCTGATGCTGCTACTTGAGAGTGTGCAACGACAGGTGCGGGGCAGGAGGCATCTTCACATGCACCATGGACAGGAGATTGGCTTGCATGCACAACAGCGGAAGAAGCAATGGTGTCACCCACAGACACTGTTCCTGGACCCTGGGGTTCGGCCCACAAAGTCGGATGCTTTGCTGCCATGTGCCTGATCATGCTGGTGGTGGTCAGGCTGGTCGTTTTGCCACCCCTTGCCACATGCCTTGCCCATTTTAAATGGAGGACAGCATCTTCCACGCTCACTACAA
The DNA here is from genome assembly GCF_046119375.1 of Phyllobates terribilis. Classification (NCBI taxonomy): domain Eukaryota; kingdom Metazoa; phylum Chordata; class Amphibia; order Anura; family Dendrobatidae; genus Phyllobates; species Phyllobates terribilis. The sequence continues at coordinate 21,343,424 of NW_027362769.1, forward strand.
ATGACTGAGTTTGGAGCAAACTTATATGTGATCCGTGTGACGGAGAAAACAGAGTTTTAAATACCTGGCCTGTAGGTAAGTAGTTTGAACAGCAAACTGCTGTGAATTGCTTCACTGACACACTAAAGGAAATTTTAATGGAGGCCAGAAATGGCAGTATTTTCTGACAACGTATATGTGATCCATGTGACGGAGAAAACAGAGTTTTAAATACCTGGCCTGTAGGTAAGTAGTTTGAACAGCAAACTGCTGTGAATTACTTCACTGACACACTAAAGGAAATTTTAATGGAGGCCTGAAATGGCAGTATTTTCTGACAACGTATGTGTGATCCGTTTGACGGAGAAAACACAGTTTTAAATAGCTGGATTTCTAGCGCTGTAATATGGAAAGGACCTGGCTGTATTCTGCAGTGCCAACAAGCAAATGGTGCAGAAAAATGGTGTTCTCTGGATTGCTTTTTAAGCAAATAATGAGGATTAAGATCCAAAGAAAAATATTCCTGGCCCCTGAGACCTGGGCCTTTGTATAGAAATATCTAACAGCAGCAGAAGGCAGAATTGGAATGGAGCCTCTTGTGCTATATGCACTGCAGTCTGCTATATACCCTGCCTGCCTATATACACTGCCTGCCTGATATCTCTGCAGATGGATTAGTTAGTCCTCAAAAGAACTGTTTGTTAAGGTGGATATTTGTAATGTACGTTTTTCTCCCTACACTACCTAATACACAAGCAAATCTCTCCCTGATGCAGCAGCACCTTTCCCTACACAAGCAAATGACGCAGAAAAACGGTGCTCTCTGGATTGCTTTTTAAGCAAATAATGAGGATTAAGATCCAAAGAAAAGTATTCCTGGCCCCTGAGACCTGGGCCTTTGTATAGAAATATCTAACAGCAGCAGAAGGCAGAATTGGAATGGAGCCTCTTGTGCTATATGCACTGTAGTCTGCTATATACACTGCCTGCATATACACCCTGCCTGCCTGATATCTCTGCAGATGGATTAGTCCTCAGAAGGACTGTTTGTTAAGATGGATATGTGTAATGTACGGTTTTTCTCCCTACACTACCTAATACACAAGCAAATCTCTCCCTGACGCAGCAGCACCTCTCCCTACACTGTCTGATTCTAGACAATGTGAACTGAGGTCTAAGATGGCAGACATACAAGAAACAGAGGCATGTTCACACTAGCAAAAAAGAAGCAAGTCAAAAATATATCTCATACCCTACCATAATTATATATAAATGTAAAGCAAAATTGCATAATAAATATAGGGTACTTAGTGAACTATTTTTGATCAAAAAAAGTATACAAGCCGTCCCACCAGCGGCAAGGTGACCCTAAATTGGGACGGTACCTATACTGCCTATATTAAAAACCTTACTGTATATCAAAGTTGAAGTAATGCATATAAAAGGGTAGACAAATAGGACCGGGTCCCAACTCCAGACCACCCAGGCCCGTGGTAAGCTACATATATACCAATCAGCTCAACAAAGGGCATGCCACACCCTTAAATTGCACAGAATGCAAACAAGTCAAAAAACCAGACAATGTGAACTGAGGTCTAAGATGGCAGACATACAAGAAACAGAGGCATGTTCACACTAGCAAAAAAGAAGCAAGACAAAAATATATCTCATACCCTACCATAATTATATATAAATGTAAAGCAAAATTGCATAATAAATATAGGGTACTTAGTGAACTATTTTTGATCAAAAAAAGTATACAAGCCGTCCCACCAGCGGCAAGGTGACCCTAAATTGGGACGGTACCTATACTGCCTATATTAAAAACCTTACTGTATATCAAAGTTGAAGTAATGCATATAAAAGGGTAGACAAATAGGACCGGGTCCCAACTCCAGACCACCCAGGCCCGTGGTAAGCTACATATATACCAATCAGCTCAACAAAGGGCATGCCACACCCTTAAATTGCACAGAATGCAAACAAGTCAAAAAACCAGACAATGTGAACTGAGGTCTAAGATGGCAGACATACAAGAAACAGAGGCATGTTCACACTAGCAAAAAAGAAGCAAGACAAAAATATATCTCATACCCTACCATAATTATATATAAATGTAAAGCAAAATTGCATAATAAATATAGGGTACTTAGTGAACTATTTTTGATCAAAAAAAGTATACAAGCCGTCCCACCAGCGGCAAGGTGACCCTAAATTGGGACGGTACCTATACTGCCTATATTAAAAACCTTACTGTATATCAAAGTTGAAGTAATGCATATAAAAGGGTAGACAAATAGGACCGGGTCCCAACTCCAGACCACCCAGGCCCGTGGTAAGCTACATATATACCAATCAGCTCAACAAAGGGCATGCCACACCCTTAAATTGCACAGAATGCAAACAAGTCAAAAAACCAGACAATGTGAACTGAGGTCTAAGATGGCAGACATACAAGAAACAGAGGCATGTTCACACTAGCAAAAAAGAAGCAAGACAAAAATATATCTCATACCCTACCATAATTATATATAAATGTAAAGCAAAATTGCATAATAAATATAGGGTACTTAGTGAACTATTTTTGATCAAAAAAAGTATACAAGCCGTCCCACCAGCGGCAAGGTGACCCTAAATTGGGACGGTACCTATACTGCCTATATTAAAAACCTTACTGTATATCAAAGTTGAAGTAATGCATATAAAAGGGTAGACAAATAGGACCGGGTCCCAACTCCAGACCACCCAGGCCCGTGGTAAGCTACATATATACCAATCAGCTCAACAAAGGGCATGCCACACCCTTAAATTGCACAGAATGCAAACAAGTCAAAAAACCAGACAATGTGAACTGAGGTCTAAGATGGCAGACATACAAGAAACAGAGGCATGTTCACACTAGCAAAAAAGAAGCAAGACAAAAATATATCTCATACCCTACCATAATTATATATAAATGTAAAGCAAAATTGCATAATAAATATAGGGTACTTAGTGAACTATTTTTGATCAAAAAAAGTATACAAGCCATCCCACCAGCGGCAAGGTGACCCTAAATTGGGACGGTACCTATACTGCCTATATAAAAACCTTACTGTATATCAAAGTTGAAGTAATGCATATAAAAGGGTAGACAAATAGGACCGGGTCCCAACTCCAGACCACCCAGGCCCGTGGTAAGCTACATATATACCAATCAGCTCAACAAAGGGCATGCCACACCCTTAAATTGCACAGAATGCAAACAAGTCAAAAAACCAGACAATGTGAACTGAGGTCTAAGATGGCAGACATACAAGAAACAGAGGCATGTTCACACTAGCAAAAAAGAAGCAAAACAAAAATATATCTCATACCCTACCATAATTATATATAAATGTAAAGCAAAATTGCATAATAAATATAGGGTACTTAGTGAACTATTTTTGATCAAAGAAAGTATACAAGCCGTCCCACCAGCGGCAAGGTGACCCTAAATTGGGACGGTACCTATACTGCCTATATTAAAAACCTTACTGTATATCAAAGTTGAAGTAATGCATATAAAAGGGTAGACAAATAGGACCGGGTCCCAACTCCAGACCACCCAGGCCCGTGGTAAGCTACATATATACCAATCAGCTCAACAAAGGGCATGCCACACCCTTAAATTGCACAGAATGCAAACAAGTCAAAAAACCAGACAATGTGAACTGAGGTCTAAGATGGCAGACATACAAGAAACAGAGGCATGTTCACACTAGCAAAAAAGAAGCAAGACAAAAATATATCTCATACCCTACCATAATTATATATAAATGTAAAGCAAAATTGCATAATAAATATAGGGTACTTAGTGAACTATTTTTGATCAAAAAAAGTATACAAGCCGTCCCACCAGCGGCAAGGTGACCCTAAATTGGGACGGTACCTATACTGCCTATATTAAAAACCTTACTGTATATCAAAGTTGAAGTAATGCATATAAAAGGGTAGACAAATAGGACCGGGTCCCAACTCCAGACCACCCAGGCCCGTGGTAAGCTACATATACACCAATCAGCTCAACAAAGGGCATGCCACACCCTTAAATTGCACAGAATGCAAACAAGTCAAAAAACCAGACAATGTGAACTGAGGTCTAAGATGGCAGACATACAAGAAACAGAGGCATGTTCACACTAGCAAAAAAGAAGCAAGACAAAAATATATCTCATACCCTACCATAATTATATATAAATGTAAAGCAAAATTGCATAATAAATATAGGGTACTTAGTGAACTATTTTTGATCAAAAAAAGTATACAAGCCGTCCCACCAGCGGCAAGGTGACCCTAAATTGGGACGGTACCTATACTGCCTATATTAAAAACCTTACTGTATATCAAAGTTGAAGTAATGCATATAAAAGGGTAAACAAATAGGACCGGGTCCCAACTCCAGACCACCCAGGCCCGTGGTAAGCTACATATATACCAATCAGCTCAATTTGCTAGTGTGAACATGCCTCTGTTTCTTGTATGTCTGCCATCTTAGACCTCAGTTCACATTGTCTGGTTTTTTGACTTGTTTGCATTCTGTGCAATTTAAGGGTGTGGCATGCCCTTTGTTGAGCTGATTGGTATATATGTAGCTTACCACGGGCCTGGGTGGTCTGGAGTTGGGACCCGGTCCTATTTGTCTACCCTTTTATATGCATTACTTCAACTTTGATATACAGTAAGGTTTTTAATATAGGCAGTATAGGTACCGTCCCAATTTAGGGTCACCTTGCCGCTGGTGGGACGGCTTGTATACTTTTTTTGATCAAAAATAGTTCACTAAGTACCCTATATTTATTATGCAATTTTGCTTTACATTTATATATAATTATGGTAGGGTATGAGATATATTTTTGTCTTGCTTCTTTTTTGCTAGTGTGAACATGCCTCTGTTTCTTGTATGTCTGCCATCTTAGACCTCAGTTCACATTGTCTGGTTTTTTGACTTGTTTGCATTCTGTGCAATTTAAGGGTGTGGCATGCCCTTTGTTGAGCTGATTGGTATATATGTAGCTTACCACGGGCCTGGGTGGTCTGGAGTTGGGACCCGGTCCTATTTGTCTACCCTTTTATATGCATTACTTCAACTTTGATATACAGTAAGGTTTTTAATATAGGCAGTATAGGTACCGTCCCAATTTAGGGTCACCTTGCCGCTGGTGGGACGGCTTGTATACTTTTTTTGATCAAAAATAGTTCACTAAGTACCCTATATTTATTATGCAATTTTGCTTTACATTTATATATAATTATGGTAGGGTATGAGATATATTTTTGTCTTGCTTCTTTTTTGCTAGTGTGAACATGCCTCTGTTTCTTGTATGTCTGCCATCTTAGACCTCAGTTCACATTGTCTGGTTTTTTGACTTGTTTGCATTCTGTGCAATTTAAGGGTGTGGCATGCCCTTTGTTGAGCTGATTGGTATATATGTAGCTTACCACGGGCCTGGGTGGTCTGGAGTTTGGACCCGGTCCTATTTGTCTACCCTTTTATATGCATTACTTCAACTTTGATATACAGTAAGGTTTTTAATATAGGCAGTATAGGTACCGTCCCAATTTAGGGTCACCTTGCCGCTGGTGGGACGGCTTGTATACTTTTTTTGATCAAAAATAGTTCACTAAGTACCCTATATTTATTATGCAATTTTGCTTTACATTTATATATAATTATGGTAGGGTATGAGATATATTTTTGTCTTGCTTCTTTTTTACTGTCTGATTCTGTAGTGACTGTGACGAGCATGGCGGCGCCAGGTCTGATATAGACCTGATGACGCTGTGCGGCCAGCCAATCACTGTAATGCCCACAACCAACATCGCTATGGCATTACAGTGCATGGCAGGCAATCCCTGCATGTTCATTGGCTCTCTAAAGAATGCCAAACATGCAGGGAGGGGACCCGAGTTCCCGCCCAAGCAAACCGGAAATATCCGGCGAGCGCCGAGCATCTCGAGCAGTGAGATGCTTGGGCGAGCACCGAGCAGTAGCGAACATGCTTGCTCAGCACTAATAAACATAGGAGATTTTGGCAATCTTGAGATGTATGGCAGGCAGTGAGCCCAAAAGCAGCTTGTACATGTACATTGTATACAGCAGTGTATTTCTTTGTACTTGAATACTGAGGTGAATAAAAAGTCAGATTTTTTTTGCTCCTATAAAACTACTAAAAATAATAAGCAATTACAAAAATGTCCTTTTTTCTCCCTGGTAATTGTACTCACAACCCTCAACATCACAGGCAGGTGCTAAAGCTACTGAGCCACAGACTCTAGTTATTGTAGCATCGGCGTCTCTGCCCCCTGACAGCCTAAGACACCGTCCCCCTTACCGCCGCGCTCCTGGCCTGGCGTCTTCCGGCTCTCCTGCTGCTGCTGGCGCGCGCAGCTTCCTGGGCACTGTGCTTAGGGTGCGCACGCGCTCCCTCCCTCTTAAAGGGGCCGCGTGCGCCGTCCTAAGGAGTCCCCGGCCAATGGCCGGAGGACTTCCCATATAAAAGGCACCTCCTCCAAAATGGAGGTGCCCATGCAAGGTTGTAGCTCTGTGTACTTACTCTGCTTCAGCCCTCAGGTCCCTCCGCCAGCCTGACTACCAGTCCAGTCCGCCAGCCTGACTACCAGTCCAGTCCGCCAGCCTGACTACCAGTCCAACCCGGCAGTCTGCTCACAGCCCAGCACGCCAGTCTGTCTATGGGCTTGGCCAGTCCACTTATCCGGAGCCTTTATCTGCCATGCCTACCAGCCAGCCTACCTGGAGGCTCCTGCTTGTTACCTGCCGTGCCTACCAGCCTGCCTATCTGGAGGGTCCTGCCAGTTACTCGTGGTGTCTACTAGTCCGTCTACACGGATCACCCGTCAGCCTGCCTGCCATGCTCATCTGCTGTACCGGTCCGTCTCTGCCTTTTGACCCGTGGGAGTCACCTGCTCTCATACAAGAACTGGCCCAGAGTAGCATCTGGTCCCTCTGCTCAGTCCATCCCTGGTTCACAGAGTCGATTGAGCCGCCGTGTGACCTTAGTCAGTCCGAGTTGATACCTAGTTACGCCCCTCTGGTCCCTCCTTGCACCGCAGCACAGAGGTTCCACCACCCGGATCCGTAACAGTGATGTAATGGGGAGAGTTTTGTGTACTTGATCTTTATTGCAGGCTCTCACTCCACAGGCAGATTATACTGATAAATATATCAATATTTATCAGTAGTATATTTCTATGTGCCTGGATTTTACAGCAAGAATAAAAGAGATTTTTTTTTTACTATAAAATTACTAAAAAATAATGAAAAACACTTAAAATGTCATTATCAATGCAATTGTTTAAAAAATAATCATTACAAATCAGCAAATAACATGGACTTATTTGGTGTCCCTGTAATCGTAACGACCAGCACAACACAGCAATCAGATAATTTACGGGGATTGGTAAATGACGTAATAAAATGGTAGGATTGATATTTTTTCTCTATTAAACCCATAAAAATGTAACGCTGAGGCCGTGTTCATACATAGCGTAAATGCTTCTTTTTTCTACTGTTTTTCTGTAGGTGTCCGCACCACACGGTGCAATAACAATCTTTGATTATTGCAAGTTTGCTACATTTCATTTATGCGTTTTCCCTTATTTGATGCTATTTTGGTGCAGATATGAAGCAGAGTTTTTAACGCTTTTTTAATAGTACTGTAAAGCTTTGATTTTGCACTTAAAAATACAACTGCATTTTTTTTCATGCGTTTTTTTTTTTCAAAAGAAGCCTGTGGAGAAAAAATGCACCAAAACCGCAAAGTTCAGCAGTGTCTTTAGACCAGAGGTCGAAGATTTCATGAAATCACATCGAATTTGGATGAACATTTAGACCATATTCATATGTTCTGTAAATGCTGCATATTTTCTGATGTTTTTTTGCACAGAAATTCTGTCCAAGCAAAGCGGATGAGATTTCATGACAACTGCACCCCTTGTCGTCTAAAGACGCTGCTGAACTGTGCAGTTTTGGTGCTTGTTTTTCTCTTGTCTTCTACGTGGAGCCAAGAAAAAATGCAAAGGAAAAAAACTGCAGTTACTTTTCTAAGTGCAGAATCAAAGCTTTTAGGTACGATAAAAACACATTATAAACGCAGATTCACATCTGCACTAACAACACATCAAATAAAAGGCCTAAAAAATGCATCAATAATCACAGAAGATTGTTATTGTGTAGTTTGGTGTGGACACTTGCAGAAAACAAAATATACAGTATTTCTGCAATGTGTGAACATGGCCTTATAGACACAATAAAAACAGATGTCATATAATGAAGCTACATAAAGATGAGAATGTTCTGGCTGCTCCGACTGTGAATGAATGAGCGAAAAATAATCTACAGGTCACAATTAGAAATCAGCAGGACTCACAGATGACGTCGCCCAGTCCTGGATAATCAAAAGCCGCTGGGGACGCCGGATGGTAGGAGATTCGCAGTCTCCCATCCGGTCGCCAGGTAGCACTGCCCTAGACACTGGACAGTGAATTGATCAACTTATCTCTACTCCCAACTGTCCTGGATACAGCGGACAGTTCTAGATTTAGTTTTACGCCCTGCAGTCTTGGGCGTCTGCTGAACGTGCCTCATTACCAGTGCCCCTTTGACATCTCCTCCTGTCAGGATAGAAAGAAATGGTAAATGGGCGTGCATTGGGCTGTGGCTAAAATTTGACGCAGCGCACTATGTGCTCCGCATCATTTGTCCCTCTTTCTATCAAAAGTTGGGAGGTATGTACCAAAAAGCATCAAAAACAAAACAGTTTATTTAAAGCATGATATACTAAAAAGCGAAAAAAATGCAGTGTAAAAACCACAATAATAACACATATTAAAAAACGCACACAGAAACGCAAATAATTCTGAAGCATCAAAATCTCACCAAAAGCTCATCATGGGAACGTAGCCTTACCTGATGAAGTTAGCTCCTGCACTCGGTTGTAAGGTCACATCCACACGTTCACTATTTGGTGAGTTTTTTTACATCAGTATTTGTAAGCCAAAATCAGGAGAGGAACAGTCAGAGGAACAGTATAAAAGAAACATGTCACCACTTCTGCATTTATCACCCACTCCTGGTTTTGGCTTACAAATATTGATGTAAAAAACTCACCAAATACTCAACGTGTGCACGTGGCCTAATACGGTCGAGCGCACAAAGATGCAAACATAGGCCATTGTTCACATGTTCAGCATTTGGTCAGTATTTTACATCAATATTTATAAGCCAAAACCAGGAGTTGAACAATGAGAGGAAAAGTATAATAGAAACACATGAACCACTTACAAGGGTTGTCCTCTACTATTCAAAATAGCCCAATGTGTTTTTATGCTGAATAGAAGCTTCTTTCTTATTACCTCCATCTGCTGTTTCTGCCTGTGAGTGGCGCTATCAGTGGCCGCTCACAGGCATCATGTGACCCCTGACTGCAGCCGGCTCTGACATCCGCTGATTTCACGTCATGATTCCGGATGCAGCCGGGGGTCCCTCTTCTGCGTTCCACGGTGCATGCAGGGTTGTGGGCGGGGTTACCCCGCGCGTCACACCCGGCATTCACTGCGCGCTCTCCCTCTCCCTATTCATTGGGAAATCGCGCGGTGGATGCTGGGTATGACGCGGGGGATAACCCCGCCCACAACCCAGCAGCCACAGTGGGGACCCCAGCGCTGAGTCACGTCTCACTTGACGTGACGTCAGCGGGGGGTCACGTGCTGCCTGTGAGCGGCCCGCAATAGCGTCGCTCACAGGCAGAAACAGCAGCGGGAGGTAATTAGAAAGAAGCTTATTTTCATCATAAAAATACATTGGGCTATTTTGAATAGTAGTGGACAACCCCTTTTAAGCATTTTTCACCCACTTCTGGTTTTGGCAGCTCATTGTCATGTGTATAAAAGACTTGCACTGCCGAGAAGAATCACAGCCTATGTACACTGAAAGTTCATTCTGTGTGCATCTTTCATCTTTCAATGATATATATTGCAGGACAGATGTACAGTGTTACTCGTCAGCCCACTGCCAGCACTGGTCCATCTGGCAATTGTAATTGTTGAAATTGCCAGATGGCTTGTCCGGCCCTGGTGCAATACTATGTGATGTAATATCTGCAAAGCATTATGGGGATGCCTGGCTGCACCCAAAATCATTTGATCCTGGCTGATGAAATGATCTACAATAACTAAAATGGTTAGGGCAGCACGGTGGCTCAGTGGTTAGCACTGCAGCCTTGCAGTACTCGGATCCTGGGTTCAAATCCCACCAAGGACAACATCTGCAAGGAGTTTGTATGTTCTCCCCATGTTTGTGTGGGTTTCCTCTAGGTCCTCCAGTTTCCTCCCACACTCCAAAGACATACTGATAGGGAATGTAGTTTGTGAACCCCAATGGGGACAGTGCCAATAATGTCTGTAAAATTGTTTGAATGTAAAGCACTGCAGAATATGTAGGTGCTATATAAATAAAGATTATTATTTACACAATTCATGTGAAGCAAACCACAGCTTATTGAAATTTGCCAGCTTTGGGGAATTCTTAAAGATTACAGAACCTTAGCATAAGACTGTGGTATCATCGCAATCCTGGTTTGGCGATTGGCCTGAGATCACCATACACGTCCCTGTACCTTTGGCATAGGATGGTGGGCGAGACTATTAGATAACACAGTCACTGATGACACGCATGTGCATATGCGCCAGAGACGTGACCTTACAGAATAGTCAACACCCTATGGAATACTCCAACCCTGTGCGATAACTACGGCATCTGATGGGTTTAGAAACCATTGGTTATCCCCTATAGTGATATCATAAGATGGGAGGTAAACATAAATGGCCATATCCTTTTTGTTACAGGATTTATTATGGGCTGTCAGCGTAACACATCATTAATGACAGCTTTATTTCTGATTGGACACAATATGTGGGAATACCTGATTGGTTTGTTAATTTGATGAGGTGACAACAGAAGCTTAAAAGACCTTTTACTCTGTTTTTTAGCAGTCTAGCCTCAGTCCCCTTATGAAGCGAAATATGTCGGGGGTGTGCTATGAGTGAATTTTAATCAGCTCTAGTGGTCTTGCAACTGACATCTATAATTGTCCTTAGAAAAGCTATCCTAGCTAGTGGACTGCGGCCTATTGATTGGTTGGAGATATATTAGCTTTAGGAGAATGATATCTCATAGAGGAGTCCCAAAGAGATGCTACACAGCAATACCACCTGAGTTATTTTAATCTTATTTGTTAGACCATAATAATTAATTACAATAAAAGTCAAGTTTTAATCACAAAGAAATTTGTTAGTATGATTTCTTAAAGATTAGACACAGATTCAATTAAATTAGAATTGATTCGCTTATGTGCAAATAGCCCCATTATTGTGCCTCAATAAATATGATATACAAAAATGTAGTCAGGTGTTGCATCTGAAAGTCTTGCACTTACTTTGAAGTAGTAGATTGGCTTGTTTTCATATGTGTTTTCCAGAATGTGTTGTGATACTAAATCCTTATATTTATCTTTAATCAGTGTCATCCAGGTATAAATCTAATAAAGAAATTTACAAAAATCTTAGTTATCACCCATATTGTGAACAAACTGTAACACAGCAAACATTCTGAATGTAATTTTTTTTATATATTTATCCCTAATACTTATACATTCTCTACATTTTTTACAGTATGTGTGATTTTAGAACTTAATGTGTTAGATCTAAATGTATAGACACAGAACTAGAAACAGTATTGTTTGTGCGAGACACCTTGTACATTTGTTTAATGCAAAAAATGCTAAGACATGTATATTTATATATTGTATGTATATTTGAAGAACCCTATTGTTTTCTGTGGTCTTTCCTTGAACTTGGATAAAGAAATTTCTCCCCATACAAATTAATTGTTGTGATATGCTTGGAAAACCTCTGTGCAAGTCACAACCATTGGGTGGCTGCACAGGAACATACAGCATAAGTATGTGAAACTATGTTTTTTTCAAACTGGTGTTTTGCCACACATCTCGGAATATGTTAAAGGAAACTTGTCATGTCAAAAATCCCTTCTAACCTGCAGATATGGGGTTGATCTGCAGGATAATAGCGTTCTAAAGCCATGCGGCTGCTGCACTGAGATTCCGGCTACTGGGAGGAAATTAACTTTATTCCTCTCGGCAGCATTTGGCTCTCAGTCATAGAGGAGCGGCCAGTGCAGTTTCAGTCACTACTCAGTACATAGCGAGCGGAGGCTGTAAGCACACCCTGGCAGTGACTGACAGTCATGCACTGGTGAGCCAGCTGTCAGTGAGTGTCGGGGCATGTTTACAGCTGCCGCTCTCTGTGTACTGAGTAGTCACTGAAGCCGCACCATGACTGCATGGCTTAGACTGCTATTAACCTGAAGATTAACCCCATATCCTCATATTAAATCAAACAAGTCATTACTGCTCAACCACCACAACCTCTTCATATAACAGACCAATATCCTTCCCCACAACCTTCCTTACCACCATCATTGAAGGAAATCTTACTCATCTTCTCTCCAATTTGCCCCTCACAACTTGTGCACTTGACCCATCTCATTATACCTCCTCCCCAACATCACAACCATGCGTATCATGGCCTTAACCCATCTCTTCAACTATCATTAACTTCTGATACCTTCCCTTCTACTTTCAAACATGCAACAATCACACCTATTCTGAGGGATCCCTACCTCGACTCAACCTCTACATTCAGCTATTGCCCCATATTGCTGCTCCCATTCGCCTACAAACTGTTTGAACAGCATGTCCACAACTTTGCTCTCAGCTTTCTTTGATAAACTATAATGTGGCTTCCATCCCCGCCACTCCAATGAAACTACCCTAAATAACATTACTAATGACTTATTTACCACCAAAGCTAACAGACAATGTTCTATACTCCTCCTTCTACAGTAGACCTGTCCTCTGCATTCAATAGAGTCAACCACTCCATCCTAACACAGATCTTAGCTTTCCTTGATGTCAAAGACCTTGCCCACTCCTGGATCTCCTCATACTTTTCTAAACTCATATTTAGTGTCTCCCATTCCCATACTACCTCCTCATCCTGCCATCTCTCTGTTGGAGTCCATCAAGGCTCTGTCTTGTGACCCCTACTCTTCTACATTTATACCTTTGGCCTGGGACAGCTCATAAAGTCCCATGGCTTCCAGTACCACCTATATGCTGATGACACTCAGATCTACCTCACTGGCCCAAATGTCACCTCTCTGCTGTCCAGAATCCCTGACTATCTATCAGCCATATTCTTCTTCTTCTCATCACGTTTCCTAAAGATCAATGTGGACAAAACTGAATTCTTCATCTATCCTCCATCCCATTCAAGTCCAATACCCGATCTATCCATCACATTAAATGCCATCACGCTCCACCTGTACCAGTAGTCCGCTGCCTAAAGGTAACCATTAACTCCGCCCTGTCACATCCAAGCTCTTTACATCTCCTACCATCTCCAACTGAAAAATATTTCCAGAATTTATCTTTCTCTCAAATCATGAATCTACTAAAATGTTGGTACATGCCCTCATCATCTGCCATCTCGACTACTGCAATATCTCTCTATGATGCTAACACTCTCGCACCTCTCCAGTCCATCCTTAACTCTGCTGCCTGATTAACCCACCTCTCCTTGCTAATCCATCACTTCTCCCCTCTACAAATCCTTTCATTGGCTTCCAATTCCCCAATGAATCCAATACTAACATTGATCTACAAGGCCGTCTATAATCTGTCTCCTCCATAAATCTCCGAACTAATCTTCAGATATTTTCCCACACGTACTCTCTGGTCCTCCCAAGACCTCTTTCTTTCCTTTACACTCATACGTTCCTCACCCAATTACCTCCAATATTTTTCGCCCATCTTCTCGAATTTCATGCACCAACATGTCCAATTATCAAGCACATTTGGAACTTTCAGACAGAACTTTAACATCCATCACTTCAAGAAAACTTTCAACTTACATGGACCCTGCTGTCACTTCACCATCATGGGAACTGCTGCAACCCCTTAACCTACTGTTTACTTCCCCAGCACCCTGTAAACTGTAAGCCTGTGAGGGCAGGGTCCTCTCCCCTCTGTTCCAGTCTGTCATTATTAGTTTGTTCATTGTAATTTATATTTGTACTTTGTATGTAAACACCTTTTCACATGTCTGTACATTTCAGACCTCTCCATTCTTTGTAGGTGGGAAAACTTGCAAAATCTGAAGAGCATCAAATACTTATTTTCCCCACTGAATATATATACCATATTTTTCAGACCATAAGATGCACTTTTTTCCCACAAATTTGGGAGGAAAATGGGTGGTGAGTCTTAATGGGGGCCAATGAGCAGCGTGGCAGAGGGTGTACGCGGCCATCTTCCTGAAGCTGTGATCTACAGGAAAATGGCCAGTCGAGCTGGTGCATGTGCAGACTGGTAGCTTGGGCGGCCATTTTCCTGTAGATCACAGCTTCAGGAAGATGGCTGCACACACTGGAAAGCCGCGCACACCACTCTGCCACGCCGCTCACCGCCCCCCAGGCACCGGCCCCCAGACAGACACCGGTCCCAGCCCCCAACCAGGCACCGAGCCTCAGCCAGACACCGGGCCTCAGCCATCTCACCACTTCTGCTGCAGCCACCAAGTTCATGAGGGAGAGAATGGAGGGCCCTGCAATCCTGCTCCACCACCACCGCAACTCCCCGCTGCTGGAGCACTGGCTTCCTGAAGTACCCTGCCTCCTGTGACCCCCGCTGCACCGCCCCCAGGTAAGATACCTATTCAGACTATAAGACGGACCCCCATCTTATAAAAATATTTTTTTTCCTATATGCCACCCCAAAATTTGGGGTTCGTCTTATAGTCCGAGAAATACGGTATATTGTACTGATAAATTTGTAATTTTATGTAACAAAAAAATTATAAAAAAAAATAAATAAATGGTATCGCCATCTCCGGAACAACCTGCCTCATAAAAGTGTCACACTAGTTAACTTAAAAACTACTTTTTAATCATACTGCTAAACAAAAAGTGGAATAAAACGCGGTCAAAATAATAAATGTAAATAAAAATAGTATCATTGAAAACATCATCTTATCCTGCAAAAAAACAGCTACTATACAGCTCCATCAACACAAAAGTAAAAAAGTTGTAGCTCTCAGAATAAAGGGATACAAAATTAATTATTTTTTCTATAAAATAGTTTTTATTGTATAAAAATGCCAAAACATAAAAAAGTTACATAAATGTGGTATTGTTGTAATCGTGCTGACCTGAAGAATAAAGCTGCGGTATCAATTTTACCATACAAGGAACAGCATAAACAAAACCCTCAAAAAACAATTTCTGAATTGCTGGGTTTTGTTCATTTTGTGTCCCAAAAATCAGAATAGAAAGCGATCAAAAAATGTCATGCGAAAATGGTACCAATAAAAACGTAAACTCATCCTGCAAAAAACAAGCCTTCACATGACTCTGTCGCTAGAAATATGGAAAAATTATAGCTCTCAAGATATGGCGATGCAAAAGCTACTTTTGCAAAAAAAGCGTCTTTTAGTGTGTGACAGCTGCCAAACATAAAAACCCGATATAAATCTGGTATCGCTAGCTGCCAAACATAAAAACCTGATATAAATCTGGTATCGCTGCAATTGCACTGACCCGAAGAATAAAGTGATCTAATCACTAATACCGCAGGAGGAACGACGTAAAACATAAATATAACCAATTCTCCACCTGCTGTTGATTTGTTCATTTGGCCTCCCAAAGATCACAGTAAGGCTCGGCTCACATTTATTCTGCGCTCTGAACTGAGCGCTTACACCGGGGTTTTCGTTTAAATCTCTGAAAAACGTGATTCAGACAGAACTCCTGGCGGAATATTCCCTATAATGAGGCAGATGTAGGCACTGTGGACGCCGTCTGGCCTATGATCCGGTGTTGCCCATCTTCTTAGGTGTGCATAAAAGTGCCGTCAAACACAGTTTTGTGCACTTCTGAAAATGACACTGCTGAACAAAGGCCAGAGTTCAAAGTAACTTTACTGCCTCATTATAGTGAATGGATCCCTCGGGGCTTTCATCTGAAGCACTTCACTCAGAGATTTAGATGGAAACCACCAATATAAGTGCTCACCATAGAGCACAGGATAAATGTGATCCAAAATGTTATGTAAAATGTTCCAAATCAATCCACAAAAAAAAGCGAGTCCCCACTCAGGTCTGTCACCTTCAATGGAAATATAGGGGTTTCCACGTTGCTTGTAGTATAAAAGCTCTGGAAAAGCAACAATGCCCCTCGCACTCCAAAAGAAATACAACAAATTCTGACCTCTCAAATTCAAATGCCCCCTTCTCTTTTGAGCCCCAGTGTGCATAAACCACGTATAGTGTCCACATGTTTGGCATTTCTGCGGCCATGAGAGCCCACCTAATTTACGGGTGCTTGTCTCCAGAAGTTCGAGCTGGGCACAACATACTGGTCACTACAACATACTGGTCACTATTACTACAACATACTAGTCACTACAACGCACTGGTCATTACAAGGGCAGGTTGCAATTTTCACTCAGCAACATCCATTGCTGCTTGTTTCTAGAACACATCCATGGAGTCAAAATCATCACTACACCTGTAGATAAATTCCCAAAGGGGTATAATTTCCAAAATGGGGTCACTTGAGGGGGGGATTCTGCTCTTCTATTCTAGGAGAATCTGTGCTCCAAGAGGCAAATAACGCTCCATTCCTCCGTAGTCTCACCGTGTGGCTAAGCAGTACTGTACAGCCACATATGGGGTACTACCACATTCAGCAGAAATTGTGCGACAAATTTTGGTGCCATTTTTACCCACTTCACCTTGTGATAACATAAAATATTTGGCTAAAACAAAATTTTGGTGGTAAAAATGTAATTATTTTTTCTTCACTGCCTAATGGTATAAAATTCTATGACATACCTGTGGTGTGAATATGTACACTGCACCCCTAGATGAATTCATTGAGAGGTATAGTTTGTAAAATGGGGTTACATATGGGGGTTCTGCTGCTCTGGCACCTCAGGGGCTCTCCCAGTGGGTCATGGCACCTGCAAACCATAACAGTAAAATCTGCACTATAATACGGCACTCCTTCCCTTCTGAGCTTTGTACTATACCTGAAAAGTATTTCCCAATTACATGTAGGGTATTGACACACTCAGGAAAACATGGACCTCAGTTTATTCCAAAAAATTCTACCATTAGCCCTTAGAAAAATTAAAAACTTGGGGCTAATTCAACATTTTAGTTGTAAAAATGTAATCTATTCTTTCTTCACTGCTCAATGAATACAAAGAGAGAGAGAGAGCGCAAAGACCAATAGAGTTTCACCTGTAGACATAGGAATGAATAATAAAAAGGTGGTGCTCACCTGGTTTGGTTGTGTAAGGACACAACCACCATAACGTATAAAAAGCAGCTGCAGCAGATCTCCAATGGGGGTCCCACAGGACCAGAATAAATCCAAAGGCGGTGAAAGTAGAGATATACGTCCGCGCCGCTGAAAGATCCTCAAGTCAGGAACATGTAATAATATCCTTGTTTATTGGTAAATGCCTACGCGTTTCTGGGTGTTCCACACCCCTTCATCAGGGCACCAACAGATATATCAATGTATGCACTGAAACACTCCATTTATATACAGACAGCAAATGAAAAAAAAAAAAAAAGGGTTCAAAAAGGAAGAGCAGAAAAAAAACAAACATAACTTTGCACCTGAGGCCGTGTGCAAAAGAGAGAAAAAAAAAAAAAAAAAAAAAAAAAAGGGGGCAAAAAGATAATGTTGGACAGAAAAGTATAAATAATCAAAGGTATCAGTCAAATGGAGTAATTACATAAAAGCAATATTACTTACTAACAAGTAAGTGTACACATTAGGTAAGAACAAAATAAATATGTGTATAACATTAAAAACTCTAATGAGAATACACCCATCAGATATCGTTCCATAAAGGGAGATGGAACTGGAAAGAACAAAATAAAATAAAAAAATAGAAAGTACCCCCATATAAAATATAGCTAGTAGTATCCTCTGTCAACGGAGGAATAGTGCAAGGAACAGGTTATCTGACATATGTCATGTAGTGACGTAGAGACCTAATGTGTAGTAATAGGATCCTGAGAAAACGCCGCAATGTAGTATAAAGACTGCGGCTTAAATACAGGAGATACACAGACAGGTAGTGAATCACCTGACGTGCGGTGGCGTGGAAGGAGAGAGGTGTGTGATAGTAGCATCCAGCAGAGCGCTGCGATGCGGGTTCGAATTATACTACGCCCAGAAGGAAAACATAAAAGAGGGAATATTTATAATAGCGTACATGATTTTAGAGGAACACCATATTTGTGTCAAAAAACTATGATAAATGTAAAACCAAGGATTTATGTGTATATATGTGAAAAACAATATTATTTATAGATCTTGTGAATAACACAAAAAAAGGAATAGTAATACAATAAGGAAGTAATTATGAAAATAGAAAACTTATACATTAACTATAAAAAAACTTCAGAAACATCATTCAGACCAAAGGGCTTAAGAGTATTCAGTCTGTAAATCCAATAAATTTCCTTTCTGTTTAGTTCTTGGAGCCTATTAGGATAATTCTCGGGAATTTGATCAATAGGGCTGATTTTTAGATTCAGAAAATCTTTATTATGCACCATTGTGCAGTGTCTAGAAAGACCTTGTTTTAAAAACCCTTTAAGAACATTATGCCTATGGGAGCTGAGGCGTAGGTGGAGGGGCTGTATCGTTCTCCCCACATATTGTTTATTACAACTGCATTCTATCAGATAAATAACAAAGGTAGAATTGCAGGTGAGATATTTATTGATCTCAAAACTCTCCATATTAGTATTTGATTGAAAGTGAGTAAGACCATGCGTAATACTTTTACAGCATAGACAATTTTTGTTGCCACATTTAAAAACCCCTTTACGGGATGTTACAGGAGTCATACTGTTGTTCTTTGTCGTATCCCTTATCCTACTTGGAGCTATGATGTTTCTTAGTGTGGGGGCACGCCTAAAAGTAATACCCGGTTTTTTAGGCAAGATCTTTTTCAGTATGGGATCATCCAGAAGAATTTTCCAATTATCTTCTAGTATTTTCGTATTTGTCCATGAGATTTATTGTAGGAAGTTATGAAGTTCAAGGAATAATTACTCTCCTTGGCATTTTTAGTTTTTTCTTTACCTATCAATAGACTATCCCTATTTTCTATATTTAAAGCCTCCAGATATGCTTTTTTGATTAGATTACCGGGGTATCCTTGGTTTTTGAACCTGTTAATAAGAGTGCTAGATTGCACTATAAAATCATCTTTGTGAGTACAATTCTTTCCAATCCTATAGAATTGGTTTCTAGGAATATTTTTTAGCCATTTAGAGTAATGGCCGCTTTTAAAATTAATATAGCTGTTTGTGTCAACATCTTTAAAATATGTTTTTGTGCAAATATTCTCTCCTATTGGAAATAATGTGAGATCCAAAAAATTGATAGTCTCAGGATTAACATAGGGTGTAAAAGAGAGACCCCAAAGGTTTCCATTCAGATGATTTAGAAACTCAGCCGGACCAACAAGTTCAGCATCCCAGATAATGATCAAGTCATCAATGTACCGTTTATAAAAAATGATGTTCACAAAAAAAGGGGAGTTATAAATATATATTTTTTCGAAGAGACCCATAAAAAGATTAGCGTATGTAGGTGCTATTTTAGACCCCATCGCTGTACCTGATACCTGATGATACATTTTATCTCTAAAAGTGAAATAGTTGGTGTTCAATATAAACGACAACCCTTCAAGTAAAAAATCCCTTTGTGTAACCATAAGCCTATTATCTAGATCTAAGAAGTGCCTAAAAGACGCAAGCCAATTGTGTGTTCTATATTGGAATATAAAGATGCTACATCTAAAGTGATGAAAGTATAAGTGTCTTTCCATTTGATCTCTTTTATTAAATTAATCAAATGTGCGGAGTCCCTAAGGAAGCTATCCAGATGCAATACATGTATTTTCATAATTTTATCAATGTATTCAGACAATTTACTCGTAAGCGAGCCAATACCTGAAATAATGGGTCTACCAGGGGGATTTTTTTGATTTTTATGTAATTTGGGTAGATGGTAGAAGAAGGGGGTATTGGGACTCCTAATGGTCAGGAATTTTTTCTCTGTTTCATTAATGCTCTTGTTAGCAAAGGCCTGATTAATTCTTGTAGTATATTCCTTAATTAAATCAAAGGAGGGATCAATATGAATATTTTTATAATATTTAGTATCTGACAAAATATTGTTCGCTTCTTTGACATAATCATCATAATTCTGTAGAACAATAGCCCCCCCTTTGTCTGCTGAACAAATAATGATGTCTTTATTCTCCCTGAGAGATTTAATGGCCATTTTTTCTTTTTTTGAGATGTTTATTTTATCGTTTTTTAGAAAAAAAGGTTTATCATTAATCCTTTTGAACTGACTAATTAAAAGATCACTAAAGGTACTAAGATGGTGTGTTTTACTCTCTAGAGGATAAAAATGTGATTTTCCTCTCAAATCCAGATGTAAACCTCCTTCAATTTCACTTTCTTTTTTTATAGTCATATTTTTATCCGGAGCTATTGCAGCTTTTATTGCAAAGTGTCTTTTAAGGGTTAATTTCCTTATAAAGACTTGAGTGTCTAAAAATAAATCAAAGTCTTTGGGAGTGTTAGTTGGACAGAAGGAAAGACCCTTACTTAAAATGAGTTTTTCATCATGTGTGAGTGAATATGAGGACAAATTAAAAATGTTTCCAAAATCCATGGTCTTGTCTAATTCCTTGGATCTATTTTTTCTTTCTTTTTTTCCTTTGCCCTCCTCTACACCCTCTTCGGATTTTTTTCTTTTTATAGTCTTTTTTGGAAAAAAATGATCTATCCTTCCTTTTATGGGCAGTGCTGAGGGTAAAAAAGGCACTGAGCAAGTTGCCCCTGTGTTGGAATTATCGACAATATGATCCCTGGTAGAGGGCCCAGGGATCTCGGTATCTGGGGGGGGTGTTGCTGAGGTCAATACTTTCATGTATAGAGAAATCCAGTAATTCTCCAATTGGAGGGTCCTCCCTTGCAGGTGAAAGGGATAAGGAAGTATCAGATGCCGCATACACGGGGAGTGTAAAAGAAGAGGATTTCCTCCTTTCCTCAGTAATTAAATTAATTTGGGCAATAACCTGTTCGATATTAATGTCAGGACCCTTGTTAAGGGGAGTGATTACATCAGGTACATTAGACGGTGACGACACTGTAACAATATTGTTCGGCTCAAAAGGCAGAACTCTAATACTGTCTAAAATAATATTAGAAGACATAGGTGTTGTTATCATCGTGTTTAATTTAGAATCAGAGGTTCTATTACCATTGTTCGACAATGGGATAGTGTCAGTCTCTTTATCCCTTTGAGCTCTTTTATCACTCATTTTGTTGGAGGTAGAATTTGAGTGGTGTCTGTTGCTGTTTGAAAATGTACGAAACCTATTTATATTATTTCTAGTATTGGAAACCAGGGGTTTATTTGGCACCACTTTTGGAGACAAATTATTGTCCTTTTTATTAACAGAACAATTAGATAGCTCATTCGAGTTGTAGTCATCACGATCCCTAATTAGTTTTTTTGATTTTTTTAGAATCATGTCATGTTCAAGTTTAAGGATATCTGTGTTAATACTAGAGTAAATTTTCATAAACAAAGGATGATTTTTATATTTTTCCAGTTCTTTAACGATCGCCAACGCTTTAATTTCAGCAAGCCCACAAAGTTGTGAGCGTTTTTTATAAAGACAAGTCAGCATGTTCATCATACAATTATCCAAAATGGATTTCCATTCATTAGAAAAAACTTTATCATCAGGGAACGGAGTATCATGTGAAATCCTCAGTCCTCTTGGGCAAATCTTCTCTTTCAAATAAAACTCCAAAAATCTCGCATCAGTACCAAAAAATAGTTCATCTTTTATACAGTCCTCAAATTCATGAAAAAGTTTTTTCATTAAGGAAGTCTCCTCATCACTAAAGATGGCATTCACTTCATTATCCATACATATTTGTATATTAGAGGCTCCCACAGCTTGTAGGATAAGCCTTTCCCTTGTAGTAACACGATGTTTAAAATATTCCATAGTGAAAGGAAAAAAAAAAAAAAAAACACACACAACTTTCCAGGTGAAGACTTCAATGCAGCTCCCAAATAAAGACGAAAACCGTCAGCACGCGGTGCAGACCGCAAAATCGCTCCACAGTGCAGCTAGATGAATACAAAGAGAGAGAGAGCGCAAAGACCAATAGAGTTTCACCTGTAGACATAGGAATGAATAATAAAAAGGTGGTGCTCACCTGGTTTGGTTGTGTAAGGACACAACCACCATAACGTATAAAAAGCAGCTGCAGCGGATCTCCAATGGGTGTCCCACAGGACCAGAATAAATCCAAAGGCGGTGAAAGTAGAGATATACGTCCGCGCCGCGGAAAGATCCTCAAGTCAGGAACATGTAATAATATCCTTGTTTATTGGTAAATGCCTACGCGTTTCTGGGTGTTCCACACCCCTTCATCAGGGCACCAACAGATATATCAATGTATGCACTGAAACACTCCATTTATATACAGACAGCAAATGAAAAAAAAAAAAAAAGGGTTCAAAAAGGAAGAGCAGAAAAAAACCAAACATAACCTTTGCACCTGAGGCCGTGTGCAAAAGAGAGAAAAAAAAAAAAAAAAAAGGGGGCAAAAAGATAATGTTGGACAGAAAAGTATAAATAATCAAAGGTATCAGTCAAATGGAGTAATTACATAAAAGCAATATTACTTACTAACAAGTAAGTGTACACATTAGGTAAGAACAAAATAAATATGTGTATAACATTAAAAACTCTAATGAGAATACACCCATCAGATATCGTTCCATAAAGGGAGATGGAACTGGAAAGAACAAAATAAAATTAAAAAAAAAAATAAAAAGTACCCCCATATAAAATATAGCTAGTAGTATCCTCTGTCAATGGAGGAATAGTGCAAGGAACAACTCCCATAGGAATAATGTTCTTAAAGGGTTTTTAAAACAAGGTCTTTCTAGACACTGCACAATGGTGCATAATAAAGATTTTCTGAATCTAAAAATCAGCCCTATTGATCAAATTCCCGAGAATTATCCTAATAGGCTCCAAGAACTAAACAGAAAGGAAATTTATTGGATTTACAGACTGAATACTCTTAAGCCCTTTGGTCTGAATGATGTTTCTGAAGTTTTTTTATAGTTAATGTATAAGTTTTCTATTTTCATAATTACTTCCTTATTGTATTACTATTCCTTTTTATTGTGTTATTCACAAGATCTATAAATAATATTGTTTTTCACATATATACACATAAATCCTTGGTTTTACATTTATCATAGTTTTTTGACACAAATATGGTGTTCCTCTAAAATCATGTACGCTATTATAAATATTCCCTCTTTTATGTTTTCCTTCTGGGAGTAGTATAATTCGAACCCGCATCACAGCACTCTGCTGGATGCTACTATCACACACCTCTCTCCTTCCACGCCACCGCACGTCAGGTGATTCACTACCTGTCTGTGTATCTCCTGTATTTAAGCCGCAGTCTTTATACTACATTGCGGCGTTTTCTCAGGATCCTATTACTACACATTAGGTCTCTACGTCACTACAAGACATATGTCAGATAACCTGTTCCTTGCACTATTCCTCCGTTGACAGAGGATACTACTAGCTATATTTTATATGGGAGTACTTTTTATTTTTTTTATTTTTTTTAATTTTTTTTTTTATTATTTTTTATTTTTTTTTTTTATTTTATTTTGTTCTTTCCAGTTCCATCTCCCTTTATGAAACGATATCTGATGGGTGTATTCTCATTAGAGTTTTTAATGTTATACACATATTTATTTTGTTCTTACCTAATGTGTACACTTACTTGTTAGTAAGTAATATTGCTTTTATGTAATTACTCCATTTGACTGATACCTTTGATTATTTATACTTTTCTGTCCAACATTATCTTTTTGCCCCCTTTTTTTTTTCTCTCTTTTGCACACGGCCTCAGGTGCAAAGGTTATATTTGTTTTTTTTCTGCTCTTCCTCCCTTTTTTTTTTTTTTTCATTTGCTGTCTGTATATAAATGGAGTGTTTCAGTGCATACATTGATATATCTGTTGGTGCCCTGATGAAGGGGTGTGGAACACCCAGAAACGCGTAGGCATTTACCAATAAACAAGGATATTATTACATGTTCCTGACTTGAGGATCTTTCAGCGGCGCGGACGTATATCTCTACTTTCACCGCCTTTGGATTCACTGCTCAATGGTATACAATTCTGTGAGGCACATGTGGTGTCAATATGATCACTGCACCCCTCGATGAATTCATTGGGGGGTGTAGTTTGTGAAATGAGGTCACATATCCGGGGTTTCTGTTGTTCTGGCACCTCAGGGGCTCTGCCAATGTGACATGGCCCCCTCAAACCATTTCAGCAACACTAAAATATGGTGCTTCTTCCCTTCTGAGCTTTGCACTATGCCTCAAAAGTAGTTTTCAACCAAATATGGGGTATCGCCATACTCAAGAGAAATTGCACAACAAATTTTGTGGTCCATTTTCTCCTGTTACCTTTGTGAAAATGAAAAAATTGTGTCGAAATTAAAATTTTTGTGTAAAAAGTTAAATGTTCACTTTTTCCTTCCACATTGCAAAAATTCCTGTGAAGCACCTGAAGGGTTAATAAACTTCTTGAATGTGGTTTTGAGCACTTTGAGGGGTGCAGTTTTAGAAGGGTATCAATTTTGGGTATTTTCTGTCATACAGGCCTTTAAAAGTCACTTCAAATGTGATATGATCCCTAAAAAATGGTTTTGTAAATTTTGTTGTAAAAATGAGAAATCGCTGGTCAACTTTTAAACAAAAAAAATTACATTTAAAAAATTGTGCTGATGTAAAGTAGACATGTGGGAAACGTTATTTATTAACTGTTAGGCTGTGTGTCCATGATCCAGATTTAATGCGCTTTCACTGTGCCATTTCCGCTGCGAAAACGCATAAAAAAACGCATGTCTGCCATGTTTCCCAATGATAATCCGCATGTGCTGTGCACATGCTGCGGAAATTTCCGCTGCGGATTATCATTGCGGAAAAATCTGCAGCACAACCATTTCTTGTGCATAAACGCTGCAAAATCGCCGCCATTGACTTGCATTGAACCGCATAACATCCGCATGTATACTTGTATGCATGCGGATGTTATGCGGTTCAATGGGCGGATGGTACCCGGGTCTAGAGAAGAGGAGACTCTCCTCCAGACCCGGGTACCATTAGTAAAAAAAAGAATTAAAACGTAAAAAAACAAACAAAAAAAACATTATACTTACCTCTCTGGTGGCCCCCGATCTCCTTCTCCGGTGGCGTCCTTTGTCCTCGGCGTCCCGCGGTGTTTTGAAACGACCTGCGCTGACGTCATTTAGTCATGTGATGGTCACGCGACCGCTGACGTCAGCGGTCGCGTGACCTGTCAGCTGACTACATGACGTCAGCACAGGTCCTTTCAGAACACCGCAGGATGCTGAGGACAAAGGACGCCACCAGAGAAGGAGACCGGGGGCCACCAGAGAGGCAAGTATAATGTTTTTTTTTTATTTTTTACGTTTTAATTCTTTATTTTTACTATTGATGCTGCATTTAAAGCAGCATAAGTTGGTCACACAATATAAATCCATGCCAGTTGCATGGATTTATATTGCGTGACCAACTTGTCAAGCACTTTTGCAAGTGATGCTCAAAATCGCTTGGAAAAGTGTTTGAAAAAACGCATGTGAAAATGCATGCAAAAACGCTTTAAAAACGCTTCTCCCTGGTAGAAAAAACGCATGTAAAATCCGCATGCGTTTTTTCTGCCAAAGAGATGCAGAAATGCTCAGGAAAATTTCTGCTTAATTTCTGCATTGTGGGCACATAGCCTTACGTGTGACATATCTCTCTGATTTAAGGCATAAAAAATAAAAGTTTGAAAATTGCAAAATGTTTAAAATTTTTGCCAAATTACCGTTTTCTCCCCCCACAAATAAACGCAAGTCATATCAAACAAATTTACCACTATCATGAAGTACAATATGTCACAAAAAACTTTTTCAGAATCAGTGGGATTCGTTGAATTGTTCCAGATGTATTATCTCATAAAGTGACACTGGTCAGAATTGTAAAAATTTGTCCTGTTCATGAAGGTGAAAACAGGCTTGGGTGCTGAAAAGGTTAAAGTGAAAGCAACCTTGTAATTTTTTTAAATAAATCAATTGTAGGCATGAAAATATTATTTTTTGTAATATGTTTTATTAGAGAAATCTGCTTCTTTCTCCTCCAGGACTGATAATTCACTCTCAATTTTTTCAATTCACAGGTAAAATCTATATTGAATAAAGACAGAATGTTATATTACTGGGATAGGAGATGGCAGTTGCAAGTGATGAAATTCTATGGTGAGGAGAGAGGAGGGAAGAGCTAATAGCAGAGCTCCTCCGTCCTCCTCCCCCGCACTTACCCTCTTCCATCTACATCGGAGATGCCAGTTGCTACTGATACAGTTCTATCTCAGTAATGGGAAAGTCTGTCTTCATTAAATATAAATTTTACCCAAGAATTGAGAATTTTGAGAATGAATACTTGCAGAAAAAGAAGCAGATTTCTCTGATAAGATATATTACAAAATAGCTTATTTTCATGTGTACTATTGATTTATGAAATAAAAACTAAAACAAAGGTTACTGTTCAAGTAAAAAAAACAGCAAGGAAACAAAAGGACATATCTTTACACCGAGTTGTATCATATTGTGCCAAGTGCAATACACCCAGGATACCATTTTTGGTATACTTGCAAAAAATAATTACTTTACTTGCAATGTATATAGCTTTTTTATACTTTAGCATATGCAAAGAATTTTTAGCATAAGGTTGTTACCATTTGAACACAGCCCTCTATTAATAAAGAAATTGCTAAAGGAAAGTCTATTTTTTATCAAATGTTTGCAAACGTAACCTATATATTTGCATATGCTTCAAATTGGAATCCCTTCTGCCATGAGCGAGGGATGTGATTGGCCGCCCGCTGTGCATAGAACATTTAGATGAATGGGGCTGTAGTGCAGCCTCCGGCACAGCCGCATGGCCAGGAGCAGAAAAAATGTAGAAGGGAATGTGGCCCCTTTGTTCTTAGAATTAATGGGGACCCAGAATTCAGACTTTCACCAATCAGAAAGTGATGGCGTATCCTACTGTTATGTTATTCTTTCATAACATGCAAATGTTCTTATAAGATTATATACAATCATAGCCTGACATTTCGCTTTATGGGAAACAAAGTGGCATTTACATTTGCTGCAGATCTACAGGCTTTTTATTATTGTATTTCATTGCCTCAAAGTTGCCTTATACTCAAAATATCTTATGTAGAATTCAATCCCATACTTGCCTCATCCATTGGGTGATATATTGTATAATTATAGTTCTCCAGAGTTATTGGCCCAGTGCTTCTTGGTCTCACACTTGAGCGATCTATTTGCTTCTGCACATCTTCAATCATGATCCTGCAAGCAGTTTTATAGCATTAAATTTTCCACATATTTATTTCTGCCAAACACAATAATTCGCTCTTCATATTTCTACTTGTAGAACAACTTTTCATTAACATAGTGTGTTGAACAATATTTAGGAGTATATATTTTTATTAATTAGTGATTGTTGCGATTCTGGTAAAATATTAATAGTGTCCATTGGTAAAGACTCCTGTATTGACGTTTTTTTTTTCACATTGAGTGTGGAAATTGCATTTCTTCAAAGTTAAAAATCACTGTGCTCTATATGTGAGCTGGAAGTCGCTTCTACAATGTAAGTCTATGGAGCCTTGTTCTGACACTCCATAGGCTTACATTGTTTAAGCCACTTCTGGGTCACACACAGAGCCCAGTGTGACCTAAAGAGCCTGAATCGCCGTCATATGATTCAGAAGAGGAAACACACTGAGACTGCACTACATTAACCTAAACATAGGTTTAGGGAGTAAAAAAATTGAGTGCTTCAAGAACCTTGGAGAAAATGGATACCAATAGATTCAATTGCACTAAGGAGGAGATACAGATCCTATGAGACCTGAAGAACAAACCACATTGTTGTTAAACCCTCTGATGTAGGCAATGTGGTAATTCACTATACGAAGCCCTATAGCCTGATGTGTGAGAACCTGTTGAGTGACAGAGAAGGTTGCAAAATACATCCACCTAACCCCATGACTGATTATTGGAGGGAAGTTAAAACACTTTTGAAAGAAGGGACATCAGATAAACTTATAGATAAGGCTGAGTTGGACTTTTTGTTATCCACAAACCTGGTAACAGCTACCTTCTACTATCTGTCTAAAATGCACAAGGGCCTGAGTTCTTTGAAGGGAGACAAATTGTTTCAAGAATTGATAGCCTTAGCCAGAATCTGAATCACTAGGAATAATTTCTTATTTAATGGCAAGCTCTACCACCGATTCAAATGCACTGAAACAGGAAGGTCTTCTGCCCCCACGTATGCCAAATTGCTCCTGTGCTGATGGAACCATGGTTTTTGGGGCTGATACTAATCTGGTCGAACAACTGACCAAGAGACACCTCTCCCCGAGAAGTCATAGCTTTCCCGCAAGACTGTTTTAAATTTTCAAGTAAAAATTAATAAAAATCCATAAGTGGAATTTTCTTAATAATATTTTGGAGCAGGTGAATTATTATTAGGAGGATAATATGTGTTCCCAGCTTAGCGAAGATTTTGCACAGTGGACATCTGCCAACCGCATGTCTGACCAGGAGACCCTTATTCGCTCACTGCAAAGTCAATATTCCCCAGTACAATCTGGAAAATAAGTATTTGATGCACTGCCAATTTTGTAAGTTTTCCCACCTACAAAGTGGTCTGTAATTTTTATCGTAGGTACACTTCAACTGTGAGAGACAGAATCTAAAATAAAAAACAGAAAAACACATTGTATGATTTTTAAATAATTAAATTGCATTTTACTGTATGAAATAAGTATTTGATCACCTACCAACCAGCAAGAATTCTGGCTCTCTTAGACCTGTTAGTTTTTCTTTAAGAAACCCTCCTACTCTGTACTCATTACCTGTATTAATTGCACCTGTTTGAACTCATTACCTGTATAAGAGACACCTGTCCACACACTAAATCAATCACACTTCAACCTCTCCACTATTGCAAAGATCAAAGAGCTGCCTAAGGACACCAGGGACAAAATTGTAGACTTTCCCAAGGCTGGGATGGGCCAAAGGACAATAGGCAAGCAGCTTGGTGAGAAGGCAACAACTGTTGGCACAATTATTAGAAAATGGAAGAAACACAAAATGACTGTCAGTCTTCCTGGGTCAGGGGCTCCATGCAAGATCTTGCCTTGTGGGATAAGGATGATTCTGAGAAAGGCCAGGAGTCAGCTCAGAACAACATGGGAAGACCTGGTCAATGACCAGAAGAGAGTTGGGACAACAGTCTCAAACATTACCGTTAGTAAAACACTACGCCGCCATGGATTAAAATCCTCGCAATGTCCCCCTGCTCACACCAGCACATGTCCAGGCCCATTTGGAGTTCACCAATGACCATCTGGATGATCCAAAGGAGGCATGGGAGAAGGTCATGTGGTCAGATGAGACCACAATAAAACTTTTTGGTATCAACTACACTCGCCGTGTTTGGAAGAAGAAGAAGGATCAGTACAACCCCAAGAGCACCATCCCATCTGTGAAGCATGGTGAAGGAAACATACTTTGGGGGTGATTTTCTGCAAAGGAGACAGCTTTACTGCACCGTATTGAAGGGAGGATGGATGGGGTCATGTATCGCAAGATTTTGGTCAACCTCCTTCCCTCATTGAGAACTGCTATGCTCGTAGGTGTCGTGCGTGGTTCGTGAACCCACTGTACCACTGACCAGACTTACCCTGGAGGGGCATAACTAAGCATCTACCTTGGTGTTCGCTGAAGCATCTAGTTGTGAGGTCAGGCTTGTGTGTGCAGGTAGCTGCCAGGTGCAACTCCAGTGCAGCCTCTGGAATTAACAGCTGACCCCTAGGGTCAACGATGTTAATTCAGATTCCAAGACAGGACAGGACGGCCACTGGGACAGGAACAGACTGTGCAGACAGGACGGCCACTAGGACAGGTCCAGACTGTGCAGACAGGATAGCCATTTGGGAAACAGTTCTGGTACCGCCAATGCGGCCACGTGGTGCAGAAACAGCAGAAGCGGTTCAGGGTAACATGTAACCTAGATACGACTACAGGGACAGTACAGGATAAGGAAACACTGTAATAGACTACAGGAACACAGGATATGGGAATAGCTTTAACTAACTAGGAACGAGGACCTGGTAACATACAGTTCCACACACCAACCCACCTAACAGTAATTATAGGGGTTGCTCTGGCATCTCCCTATTGGGGAGGGTACCTTTTATACAAGATGCCTCCCAGCTGCAGGTGATCACTCTAAGTAAATGCCTCCCAGCTGTTATCTGGGGGCATTTGCCAAATGAGTGCGCTGCCCCTTTAAACGCAGGGGAGCACGCCTCCAGAGCACAGTGTGACGTGCACAGAGGAGGAAGGCAGGAAGCATGCCGGGACCACGCCGGATGGATTGGGGCGGTGAGTAAGCCGGCGTCCCTGCCTGGAGGAAGAAGTGGACACAATGCAGGGGTGCTGGCCGAAGGCCAACAAGAGCATTGAAGATTGGTCATGGCTGGGTCTTCCAATATGACAATGACCTGAAATACACAGACAGGGCAACTAAGGAATGGCTCCATAAAAGCATTTCTAGGTCCTGGAGTGGCCAAGCCAGTCTCCAGACCTGAACTCAATAGAAAATCTTTGGAGAGAGCTGAAACTCAATGTTACTCAGTGACAGCCCCGAAACCTGAAAGATCTGGAGAAGATCTGTATGGAGGAGTGGACCAAATGCCCTGCTGCAGTGTGTGCAAACTTGGTCAAGAACTAGAGGAAACATCTGACCACTGTAATTGCAAACAAAGGTTTCTGTACCAAAAATTAAGTTCTGTTTTGCTATTGTATCAAATACTTATTTCATGCAATAAAATGAAAATTAATTATGTAAAATCACACAATGTGATTTTTTTTTTTAAGATTCTGTCTCTCACAGGTGAAGTGTACCTTCGATAAAAGTTACAGACCTCTCCATTCTTTGTAGGTGGGAAAACTTGCAAAATCTGCAATGTAGCAAATACTTATCTTATGCACTGTATGTGCCAGCTCTACAGCTACAACAAATAACCAAAGCAGCACCAGCACCAATTACTTTATGTATTAAATTTTGGACCGTATGTTTTATTTGTCAGGCTGTGAGCCCACTATGCGTTTTTCAAGTGTTTTTGATGCAGAATTTCCGCAGCAGAAACGCTTTAAAAACTCTTGGTAATCCGTGCCCCATGATCCCCAATGAAAATCTGCATGTTCTGTGCCCATGCTGCGGATTTTTCCGCAGCAGATTTTCCTTGCGGAAAAATCTGCAGCATGTCCATTATTTGTGCGTTTCTGCATGCGTATTTGAGGTCCCAATGGACTTAAAAAACGCAAGTCAAATCTGCATGTAAAAACACTGCAAAAATGCGTCAAAAACGTGTGTAAAATCCGCAAGCGTTTTTGACTGCCAAGACCATGCAGAAACGCTGCAGAAATTTTCTGCTTCATTTCTGCATCGTGGGCACATAGCCTAAGAACTGTAGAAAAAAGGACAAGGACCGCACATTCAAAAATCACACATTGATCTAATGCCACTAGGCATTATTTGTTTGTGTACTAACCTTATGCACACTTGTACTGTGTCCTTTCTCTGGCAGATAACTTTAGCTACATTTCCTTGGACTTCAGGCTCAGCCAATTGGACTACTCAAAATAAGTGACACAGTTTGCTATGGGTATACTGTCATGTCTAGCCTCCAGTAGTCTCATGTCATGCCTCAGAAAGGAGGTTCAGTGCAGCCAGTGATTTTGTCACACCCAAGCGGACAAGATCATTCTCCGCCAGAATGGAAAACCAAGTGTGGAAAACTTTGCCAAAATTAATCAGGCATGGAATAATGAAGCCTTTCATTCATTTATGGCTGATGACAATGATTAATCATTTGTACAATCTGCCTGACTGTCAGTTTCTTGTCATCTATATACCTCTGCTGATGTCAATGGCCCACGCTCACTAGGGCATCAAGTCATCTAAACAATAGTACTGCTACTTCTGCTGCTGTTGCTGCCCTACATCACCAGACATCTTCTTGCTAGCATATTTTAAAGCCCTACTGTCTGGCTTCTGCCACAGTACAGTCACGTCAGCCACATATCTCATGGCTGCTTACCCACTGTGATTTAACGTGCTAGACTGTTCTACTACTGCTGGGGCTGCCATTGCTGTTTTCGCTACCTAAATAAAGGAATAATTTTTGGACTTCTCGTAAAAATCATTTGATTATTCATGTAATAAAGACAAAAGCTTTTGAAACTCAAAAAGGGATAATTTTTATACCCCTCATATGAAGAAACTATGTTTTCTTCCATTTTAACTACCTGTCTATAAATACCAACAAGGCAGGCATCTGCCTCTAAAAAGG
Source organism: Phyllobates terribilis (assembly GCF_046119375.1). Classification (NCBI taxonomy): domain Eukaryota; kingdom Metazoa; phylum Chordata; class Amphibia; order Anura; family Dendrobatidae; genus Phyllobates; species Phyllobates terribilis. Next base: position 21,376,197 of record NW_027362769.1, read on the forward strand.
GATATTTCTTGGACCGTTTCTACAATTTAAGTTGCCCAAAAAACACTGATACTGCAGTGTATTATTAAATATACTGTTATCTCTGGTTACAATCTGTTTCCACCTAGCACAATAGGTTGAGATCACTTGAACATTAAGTAGGCTTGTATATGCGTTAAAGAGCTCAAAAGGGATCCGTACAATCCTATATGACCACCAAGAGTTTTACACCTATTTTCAGGGAACATAAAGGTATTTCAGTATTAAAATTAAGAAAATCCTAAAAAATTAATGGAATCCCTTTTCAAAAAATTAGAACATCATCTATGTTTTTTGACGTGTTTTTTCATATATTGAACCGTAACAACATTGGCATAAAGTTCATTTATGAGTTAAGACACTCATACAGATGCAATATTTTAGCATGTAGCCATTTTGAAACAGAGAAAATTGTCCCACCACTGTGGCTACCCTTGTACAGTAGATGTTGCTCTTCTTGTAGCATTATTATTAAGCTAAATCCTGACAGTGTACTTGTTCCAAAATACAAAATATGCAGGAAAAAAAAACGGGATTCAGGAGTTTAATTTCTAGACATTTCCGCTCTATCAATAACAAAGAAGAAACTCCATTATCTGGGCATTTTGTGAGATCTCATGATGAAGATGACCGTAAACTCAAAGAGCTCATCAAGAGTATGCCAAGAGTGTGCAAAGCAGTCATCAAAGCAAAAGGTGGCTACTTTGAAGAACCTAGAATATAACACATATTTTCAGTTGTTTCACACTTTTTTGTTAAGTACATGTGGTAATTTATAGTTTTGATGCCTTCAGTGTGAATGTACAATTTTCATAGTCATGAAAATACAGAAAAATCTTTAAATGAGAAGGTGTGTCCAAACTTTTGGTCTGTACTGTACGTTCTTGACTAGCACCCGACTTACCGGTGCCAATTCTGCTCCATAACATTTTCGATCATAGTACTCCTTGCTCTTGCTCTGTCCATGTGTAACCACTTTGGACGCAATGTTGTATGCCTCTGCCATCCGTTCCTTCCATTTCAGAACGTATTCCGGATACGTTCAGTAAGTCTCTGACACCGGAGTATCGAATATGACGTCGATTGGCAGTCTTGGCGATCGATCATACAATAGGAAAAAGGGTGAGTAACCCGTTGCATCGCTCTTTGTACAGTTATAGGCATGTACCACTTTTGACAGAGAACTCTTCCAGTCTTTCTTCTCGTCAGCTGTTAAAGTGGGCAACATTGACAATAATGTCCGATTAAAACGTTCCACTTTTCCATTACCCTCTGGGTGATAGGGCGTTGTATGGGATCTCTGAATTCATACTTTTCGTGGTGTAACCTTGTAGGGAACCCAAACCTCAAAGCAAAATCATTGAAGATATTCCCTGCTGCTGATCATCCCGATTTATTGGTGGTGGCATATGCTTGAGCAAATCGAGTGAAATCGTCCATAACCACCAAGATGTATTCGTAACCACCCTTGCACGTCTCAAGATGTAGGAAGTCTATTGAGACCATCTCAAAGGGATACGTAGTTTGGATGTTGCCCCTAGGTGCTCGGGTTGATGTGTTGGGATGTTTATCTTTCAGACACCCACACTCCCTGGTCACGTACCTCTCAATATCTCTCTGCATGTACAGCCAGAAGAAACGTTCACAGATCCAATTTGTTGTCCTTTCCACTCCCAGATGTCCAATGTTTAAATGGAGTTCTTTGAAGACCAACCTACGAAATACTCTGGATAGTACCAACTGCCGGTTTTGTCCTCCTTTACGATACAGGATACCATCTTCACTGAGGTAGAGCTTCGTCCATTCTTTAATAAAAACAAATATTGCTGGTGACTCATTTTCTCTCTCCTGTTTACTTTGAAACTGATTTTGGTCCACATAAAGTAGTATTCTACCAATTATCTGATCTTTCCATTGTGCTCTATGCATTTTCCCTTTTGGTAGTTGTTGAATAGACTGGAGGTAATCTTGTTCTCTTGCTTTTATGGTGGTTTCCACCGTCAACGGACACCACAATGGTGTGTCTTCCTCCTGATTAGCTTGTACTGCTTGGGTAGTGCTCTCAATTGCTTCCAGACTGACTTCCTCCGAGCTTTCTTGCATGAACTCCTAAGGCTCTAGTGGCATTCTTGACAATCCGTCAGCATCCGCATTGCATTTTCCTGGCCTGTACTTGATGCTGAAATTGAAGTCAGCTAGTTCAGCGACCCATCTCTGACTCGTTGCATTCAGTTTGGCTGTAGTAAGGACATTGGTCAAAGGGTTATTGTCAGTGTATACCTCAAACTCTTTGCTGTAGTAGAGATAATCTCAAAATCGTTCACAAATAGCCCATTTCAAAGCCAGGAACTCCAATTTCCGGAATGCAGATGATAATTCTTCTCGGCGTCTGTCAACGTTCTAGATCCGTAACCGATGGCTCTCGTTTTTCCATCTTGATGCTGACACAGAGCAGCTCCCAGTCCAACTTGAGAAGCATCACAATGAGGAACAAATGGTAAATTTAAATGAGGATATCCCAAGATGGGTTGTTTTACCAGGTAGTCTACTAGTTCTTCCAATACCTCCTGGTGGTCTGCTGTCCAGAGAATGGGCTGTTTGGATAAAACGGCGTTGTTTCTTTTAAGCCTCGTCCTACCCGCTTTCTTCTTTTTCTCCGTGGGTGTTGTTGTCTCTGTTGTCCCCCCCAAGAGGAGGTATAGTGGGAAGGCAATCCTGGAGAAGTACGATAGTAGGAGAGGAATCCTAATATCTGCCTCAACTCCCTGACTGTTTTGCTAGCCAGGTGCTTCTGTGCCTTTCTCTGTCAGGTTGCTTGGTCCTTCTGGGACCTCTATTACCTTTTTGATAGTTTATCTTTTTGTGTTCTGCAACAACTTCTCTGTCTAGGAGGTGTCCCATTTTTATTCCAGTCCTTAATTCTTTTATGGACCCCTCCCCTTATGCTATAGGTCTTCGTTCAGACTAGTCGAGGACTAAGGCGGGTCTGTTTGCTAGGAACAGGCAGCCCGCTACATCATAGTGATTCAGCTTAGTCTTACTGTAGGGACAGCTTTCCCCTCTCTTTCCTTAGTACTTGCAGATCATAACAGTAAGTCCAGCCCCAAAAAAAACTGAAGGAAAGAAATTCAGAGATCAGTATGGCTTCCGTTCAAGTTTTGGCTCAACGCTTGCTGGGATTGTCTCTGGATGTAGCTGAGCTCCAGCAACACGTGAGTAGCTGTACTGGAGAGCATTTTGTGGAACCCAAGGTAGGACTGCCTGATGTTTTTTATGGTAAACAGCAAGATTTTTTTTCCTTTAAAAATGCTTGTTTGTTATATTTTTGTTTGAGACCAAGGTCCTCTGGGAATGAATCACAGTGCATTGGTTTTATTATGTCGCTTTTGCGGAATGAACCACAGGGGTGGGCCTTTTCTCTCCAACCTAATGATCCAGGCTTAAGGTCTGTAGAAGAATTTTTTTCTGCTATGGGTCTATTATATGATGATCCTGATCGAATCTCATCTGCTGAGGCAGAACTCAGGCGTTTGAATCAGGGGTCAGGTAATGTTGAAAATTATTGCACACACTTTAGAAGATGGGCTTCAGAAGTGAAATGGAATGATCCTGCTCTGAAATGTCTATTTCTTGCTGGTCTGAGTGAAAGGGTTAAGGATTTGCTAATTGCATTCTCCACACCTGAGACTCTGCAGGATGCCATGCAATTAACTGTTCGTGTGGATAGGAGGCTGAGATTTAGGCAGAATGAGGTAAAGACTCCTGTAATGCCAAGTCCTAGTCCCCAAAAAATCTGCTCAGACAGCGGAGAACCGATGGAGGTTGGGGCGAAGTCGCTCCCCTCTCAGGAAAGAGACCGGAAGTTCGCCAAGGGATTGTGTCTTTATTGTGGTAAAGTACACAAAAAGAAAAAGTGGGCACTGCTGGGGAATAATAATCACAAATAGAAAGGGGTGCTACAGTAACCTGATGTAAAGACACAAAATTATTCGGAAGAAAAAGACTCAGGATATATAACCATGCACACCCAATGTTGGAAAAGTGAAAAAAATCTTTATTACATGATTACATTTAGACAACAAAAGAAAATTTTTTTAAAAGCATTTAAAACAGACAAAAACATGTGCAATCTTCATATGGGGGAATTCATGATAATATGCACTTTCTTGTGTGATCACTATTATTCTCTGCAGCGGACGCGCTGCTCCTGGGGTTTTTGCGTTCCATCGTGGAACGCAAGCCTCTTCTTTATTATGACTACGTGCATAGTTCATTGCTCTGCGTGTTTACCCTTCTGACTGGATATGACGTTTACTTTACTTCCACCCCCGTTCCACCGTATGGTACGGGTGGAACGCACCTTTGACAATAATAGCTTCAGGGCTGTATTTGGCGCCCTCTGCTTTGGACCGGATATGACGTTTAACCCATTTCCGTTTGCGTTCCACGTGGACTGGGTGGAACACATTCTGATGAGAACAGGCCTGTCTACACACCATAGGGAGACAAACACTCACCTGAAACTAGTCACACCATTTGGGATCAACTATATAACACACACATGTGCTCTTAGACAACATACCCCTGACGAAGCTGCGTCTGAGCAGCGTAACGCGTAGGGTCTCTGGTGCCAGCAGGTAATTATTCTTCCATATATTTTTTATTTACTTATTTTCTTGACTTGACCACTCAGGAATGCCTGGCTTGTTATTTATATGTGGATCAACTGTGCCACGTCATATACGACTTTGGTGACACAATCTGGCCAATACCTCTAAAATATGGGCCCCCATTGCCAATAGACCATCTCTCCTACTCATTCCTTGATTCACTTATATTATTTAGGGGGTTTGGTTTGTCATAAACACATATTTTGACTGGTTGTGCTGTGCTATTTATAGCCAGGGTTGCTTAGTTGGTCTACATTAATCGAATGTTATATAAGTGATGTAAAATATACCTGTGGCACATAACATAGTGGGGTTTATTGCTATTTTTATGCATATTATCATGAATTCCCCCATATGAAGATTGCACATGTTTTTGTCAGTTTTAAATGCTTTTAAAAATTTTTTCTTTTGTTGTCTAAATGTAATCATGTAATAAAGATTTTTTTCACTTTTCCAACATTGGGTGTGCATGATTATATAACCTGAGTCATTTTTCTTCCGAATAATTTTATTGTGGTAAAGCTGACCATTTGATTAAGTATTGTGAGCTTTGTTTAAGTAAAGAAAAAAAAAAGGTCAGTTACGCCCGTATAGCTTGTTTACACTCTGCAGGAGTATGTCTTTCAGGGAGTACTACTTTGCAGGAGAATTTGATTGAATTTCAGGTATTTGTGGATTGTGGTTCAACACTTAATGTGATTGATAAAGGGTTTTTGGAAAAGCTTAAATTGAAATCCAAACCTTTGTCATCACCTATTTCTGTGATTGCAATTGATAACACTCCCTTGAAATGTATTACTCACAAGGTTGCTGCATTTCCTCTCACTATCAATAGACTTCACCAAGAAATTTTGGACTTGTTTGTATTAGATAATTTACCCTCTCCGGTCGTTCTAGGATTGCCTTGGTTAAAACTGCACAATCCTTTGCTGGACTGGTCTACTAATATGATAAAGTCTTGGAGTCCAAAGTGCTATGATAAATGTTGTAATGGTCGCATTGCGGCTGTGGAAAAAGGGGAATTACCTGTATCTATTCAAGATTTTTGGTGTTTTTTTCGGAGGAGGAGTCGCAAGTTTTACCTCCTCATAGGGATTATGATTGCGCCATTGAGTTTGTTCCGGTAGCTACTCTTCCCAAGAGTCGCTTGTTTAATCTGACTATCCCTGAAAGAAAGGCCTTGGAGGAGTACATACAGACTAGCCTGGCTGCTGGTCACATTAGACCTTCTAAGTCGCCTGTGGCAGTTGGATTTTTCTTTGTTAAGAAAAAGTACGGGGGTTTACGTCCAAGTCTGGATTTTCGTGAAATTAATAAGATTACCGTACGCAATTCCTGCCCATTGCCGTTAATCCCTGACTTGTTTAACCAGTTAGTGGGGGCCAAGTGGTTTTCTAAGATTTATCTCCGGGGAGCATACAATTTGTTACGAGTGAAGGGGGTGATGAATGGAAAACTGCTTTTAACACTCCGGTAGGTCATTTTGAGAATCTGGTGATGCCTTTTGGACTTGCCAATGCACCTGCATTTTTTCAGAACCTTATTAATGACATCCTGAGACCTTTGATTGGTAAGAATGTGGTTGTGTATTTATATGACATTTTGATTTATTCGCCAGATCTGGAGTTCCATTGGCAGAGTGTACGTGAAGTTTTGCAGTTACTGAGTGATAATTCACTCTTTGCTAAGCTGGAGAAATGTGAGTTCGCTGTGCAGAAAATTAGTTTTTTGGGCTACATTGTCTCCAGCGAGGGCTTTGAGATGGACCCGGTGTAGGTACAGGCTGTTCAGGAATGGCCTAGGCCTATTGGTTTTAAATCTATACAGAGATTTTGGGGTTTTGCCAATTATTACAGGAAATTCATTAAGAATTTTTCTGTAATTGTTAAGCCTCTAACCGATCTCACCAGGAAAGGTGCGAATACGGTCCAGTGGACTACTGAGGCCATTGAAGCGTTTAAGTATCTCAAAGAGAGGTTCAGTTCTGCCCCTATCCTTATGCAGCCTGATGAGACCAAGCCTTTGTTTGGTCCAGGTCGATGCTTCATCGGTGGGGGTTGGAGCAGTTTTGTCTCAGGAGTACAGGGATGGAGTACATGCTTGTGCCTTCTTTCCGAAAAATTTTTGGGAAACTGAACTGAATTATGATGTTGGAAATCAGGAGTTGCTGGCTATTAAATTCGCGTTTGAACACTGGCGTCATTTTTTTGAAGGCGCTAGATTTCCTATTCAGGTTTTCACAGATCATAAGAATTTGATCTATCTGGATGCTGCCAAGTGCTTGAATGCCCGTCAAGCTAGGTGGGAACTTTTTTTTTCTCGGTTTCATTTTTCTGTTACCTATATCCCTAGTACTAAGAATGTTAAAGCCGATGCTTTATCTCGCAGCTTCTCTCCTACGGTCGGTGCCAAGGAGGAGGAGAGCATTTTACAGAAAGGAGTTGTGGTGGCGGCATTGGACTCCGTTTTGGAGAATAGGATTCTGAAAGCTCAACATGATGCTCCATCTAACACTCCCCATGGGAGGTTGTTCATGCCTAGAACCTTTAACCCTTTCACAACCTTGGGTTTTGTCATTTTTGCTTTTTCGTTTTTTGCTCCCCTTGTTCCCAGAGCCATAGCGTTTTTATTTTTTGGTCAATATGGCTGTGTGAGGGCTTATTTTTTGCGGGACGAGTTGTACTTTTCAACGCCATTACTAGTTTTTCCATATCGTGTACAGTAAAGCGGGGAAAAAAATCCAAGTGCGGTAAAATTGCAAAAAAAGTGCAATACAAAAGTTGTTTTTTTTTTTTTTTTTTACCACGTTCACTGAATGCTAAAACTGACCAGCCATTCTTATTCTCCAGGTCATTACGAGTTCGTAGACACCAAACATGTATAGGTTCTTTTATATTTAAGTGGTGAAAAAAAAATCCAAAATTTGGTAAAAAAAAATAGCACCATTTTCCGAGACCTGTAGCGTCTCCATTTTTCGTGATCTTGGGCTCGGTGAGGGCTTATTTTTTGCGCGCCGGGCTGACATTTTTATTGATAACATTTTGGGGACGATCCGATGTTTTAATCGACCGTTATTGCATTTTATTGCAATTTTGCGACGACCAAAAAATGTAATTCTTGCGTTTAGAATTTTTTTCTCGTTACACCGTTTACCGATCGGATTAATTCTTTTTTTATTTTGATAGATGGGGCGATTCTGAACGCGGTGATACCAAATATGTCTATATAGCATTTTTTATATATATTTTATTTTGAATGGGGTGAAAGGGTGGTGATTTAAACTTTTATATTTTTTTTATTTTTTTAATATTTTTAAAAACTTATTTTTTTCACTTACTGCATGCTTCAGTAGTCTACATAGGAGACTAGAAGCAGCATTTGTCTGATCGTCTCTGCTACATACAGGGGACGAGCAGATCCCCTGCATGCAGCAGAAATGGTCCTGTGCTATGAGCGCCGACCACTAGGTGGCGCTCATAGCGACCAGATCATGACAACCACAGGCGTCTGCTGCAGACCCTGGGTTGTCATGCCCACCGATCGGTGACCCGCGATCATGTGACGGGGTCGCCGATGGGTATGGCTTATGACGCGCAACCCGGAAGCGCGCGTTAAATGCCGCTGTCGGAGATTGACAGCGGCATTTAACATGTTAACAGCCGCGGGTGGATCGCGATTCCACCCGCGGCTGTTGCGGGCACATGTCAGCTGTAAGAATCAGCTGACATGTGCTCGGTTCAGTGAGGGCTCAGCGCAGCAGTCCTCACTGAACGGGGGGTACGCAAATGTGCGTACTAAGACAGCATGGGTTGGAAAGGGGTTAATAGAGATTTGTTTGTGGAGTGTCATGAGTCTCGGTTGGCAGGTCATCCAGGAATTTCTGAAACTAAGAGACTTATCAGTCACAGTTGGTGGCCTGGATGGCAGAAAGAAGTCAACAAGTGGGTGCTATGTGTGCTAGGTCAAAGGCTTCACATACTCCTGCTGCGGGGTTGCTTTCCCCTCTGGAGGTTCCTAGTGCGCCTTGGACGCATCTCACAATGGATTTTATTACTGATCTGCCTGTGTCCAAGGGTTTTACTGTCATCTGGGTGGTCGTGGACCATTTTAGTAAGATGTGTCATTTGGTTCCATTCATTAAGTTGCCCTGCGCCAAGACTCTCACTAAGGCGTTTGTTAAGGAGATTGTCAAGCTTCATGGCGTTCCCACTGATATTGTTTCTGATAGAGGACCTCAGTTTGTGGCTCGCTTTTGGCGCGCTTTTTGTGACAGGCTGGGAGTCCATTTGTCATTTTTGTCTGGGTATCATCCTGAGTCTAATGGACAGACTGAAAGAAAGAACCAGGATGTAGAACAGTTTTTGCGTTGTTTTGTGGCGGACAATCAAGAGGTGTGGTCTGAGTTTCTGCCTCCCGCAGAATTTGCTCTTAACAATCATACATCCTCCTCAGCTGGGTGTTCTCCTTTTTTTTGTTGTACTGGGAGACATCCGTCTGTTGGTTCGTTCTGCAAATTGGGGTTGGCGGTGCCAGAGGAGGAGAATTTTTCCGGTGATTTGGAGAGAGTTTGGACTAATGTAGGTTGCAACCTTCAAGAGGCTAACAAGAAGTCCAAGAAGTATTTTGAAAGGAAACGTAAGGAGGTTTTGCTTACTGTGGGTGACATGGTTTGGTTGTCCTCAAGGAACTTGCGGTTGAAGATTCCCTCTAAAAAACTGGGTCCTAAGTTTGTGGGTCCATTTAGAGTGATTCAGGTTATTAACCAGTCTGCGGTTAGGCTGGATGTCCCTACTTCCTGGAAGATTAATTCTGTGTTTCATGTTTCTTTATTGAAAAAAGCTGATGTATCTGATAGGGATGCCACTGTCACAGTTCCTCCTGTGGTGGAAGACGGCGAATATGAAATTTCTTATATCATGAATTCTAGATGGCATAGAGGGAGATTACAGTATCTCGTCTCCTGAAAGGGTTTCGGTCCCGAAGATAACTCCTGGTTATGGGCGGATGATGTCTCTGCTCCTAGGCTTGTTCGATATTTCCACAAGAGGTTTCCAGATAGGCCTGGGCCTGGAGGATCCTCATAAAAGAGGGGGTACTGTTAGAACCCTCCTGTTTGTTTTTTCCATCTTGTGTTTTGGGTCACGTGACCATCTGCCTTTATATTCCAGCTCCGCCCCTTTTGGCTGTGCTGGACTTCAGTGTTGTTTGACTGTTTTGCTAGCCAGGTGCTTCTGTGCCTTTCTCTGTCTGGTCACTTGGTCCTTCTGGGACCTCTAGTACCTTTTTGTCAGTTTATCTTTTTGTGTTCTGCAACAACTTCTCTGTTTAGGAGGTGTCCCATTTTTGTTCCAGTCCTTAGTTCTTTTAGGGACCCCTCCCTTTATGCTATATGTCTTCGTTCAGACTAGCCAAGGACTAAGGCGGGTCTGTTTGCTAGGAACAGGCAGCCCACTACATCGTAGGGATTCAGCTTAGTCTTACTGTAGGGACAGCTTTCCCCTCTCTTTCCTTAGTACTTGTTGCAGATCATAACACCACTCTTATAATCCCAACGGTGTGATGAATGCTGTCAAGGGTCTACTGAACTCTTCAACAAACCCTTGGTGGTATACCTTACCTCTGTCGAGGACAGAGAACCAGGTGCTTTCTGATAAGCTATCCAGCATATCTTTGATCTTTGGTATCGGGTGTCGATCAGGTATTGACTTTCGGTTTAGTTCCCGGTAATCACAACAGAATCTCAGTGTACCGTCCTTCTTCCTAACACAGACAATAGGAGAGGAATAAGAGGACTTCGACTTTTGGACCCAACCTCTGTTGATGAGATCTTGTAAATATTCTTTCACTTCACAGTATAATGATTTTGGCACAGACATGTAACTTCTGATTACTGGGGTCGTGTCTTTCAAATTGATTTTCAACTGCAATGATGGGATGCAGAATATATCAGAGTCATCTTTGGAGAATGCATGACACTCTTCTCTCAGCGTCTGTTTTGCTATCACTAGATCTTCAGCACACAAGTGTTCCAGGGGTACTGGGGGGTCCCAGGACTCCGAGGTGGGTCATGCAATTTCTTCCCCTGGGCAACCCCTGTTCCTTGGTGGGGAGACTGAATTCACTGTAGACCCGAGGGTGGGTCCCACACTGGCTGGATATACCGTTTTAACGATTTTGATGTGACCTAACACAGTCTTAGGATCCAGTCTAATTTCGTGTCTCGTAGTACTGGTACTGTCACTCGAGCAAACCCACCAGTAGGAATTGTAAGCACAGGCTCATCTTGATCTAGGCCTTCCGGAAGTTCTGAGGAGTCTTTTGGCACCAACAGCCTTTTCTGGACTTTTCTTCCCGGTTCTCCCCAGACTCCACACCTCACCGCCACCATTTGGTTTGCAGGGATGATGGTTGGGCGCCATCCTCCCTTGACTTCTTTTAGGTCCATTGTATTCTGTGCTTTCCTTACTCTATGAATCACATTTTCCGCCACGGCATTGGGTATGGCAAGCGATGTGGCAATTGCATTCACCACCAGTGTCCTTGACTTGTGTTTCGTGATGACCTCACTGATTACATTATAACCCAGGATAGGATCCTCTGCTATGTTCTGATCACTGGTCACGGGAAAAGGTACCAAGAGCACAATGGTGTTGCTGTTCTTCGTGGCCCTGAGTTGGAAAGTCACTTCCACCCAGCCTATGAAGGGGATTTCTGTCTGGTTGACGGCTTTGCCGTGGAGTTCCGCTGGTCCCAAGAGTTCTTTTAGTGACCGAAGGCAAGTGTGTGGCATGTGGTGCCTTCTCCATTCTTCATTTAAAAGGCTCACTCGGGCTCCTGTGTCCCACAGTTCTTTTACTAGGAGTCCATCTAGCTGTCACTGTATTAAGCACCTTTCACCGATTAGGCTGATGAGGCTATCTTTTCTGACTGAGAAATCCTCCTCCCAGGAGTACATCATTTGACCTCCGCATTGGGCATTAAGTAACTGATGCCCCTGTCTCCCTTGCAGCTGTTGTAGACGGGAACTCACTTGGGGATAGTACTGATGCAGCCTTTTTAACTCATGCGCCGTTCTCGGGTTTGGTGAGATTTGGATTTGCTTCTGGGGCCTCCTCCGTGTCGCGGTTAACAGTTGCCCTACCCTGGCAACCTCTTGTCTTTTAACCAAAACGACCGTGACCATTGGCAATCCTTGGCATAATGTCCTTCCTCACCACATCTTAGACAGTGGACACATACCATGTTCTGATTTGATGAACGGCACGCTTCACAAGCCGGGTATCTTCTGTTTTGGAACTCACTCCTGGGTCTGAGGGATACATGTTCTGACCTGGAACGAATTAACTTTTTCACCTCAATCAACTCGGTTCGCAGTTCTCCTATTACTTCCTCCCAGTCAGCGCTGGCAGGCCTCTCTTTTGTTGGTGATTTAAGGTTCCCTCTCAGTGGTGGCACTGGAGGGTCTCCATGATGATCTTTGGACTGGCCACCGGGGGTCTCCAACTTCAGCTGACTCATTTTGGTGATTTTAGGAGCAGAGCCTTTCTTTAACTTCTGTTCGCTCTCTGACTCCAAACTATCGGCCTCATTCATATTTTCAATTAGGAGTTCGTCCAAAATGCCAGGATCTTCTGGGTACTGTTTCAGCTGAAACTTGATATTTTTGCTTATCTATCCTTTAGTTCAATTGCTCTGAACAAGAAACTTTGGGGTGATTCATTATTTTTCTGTGAGAGGTTAATGAGTCGGTGGAACAATTCTGAAGTACTCTCTTCTTTATAGTGCCCTTTTAAAATCATCTTCAGCTGTGGCAAGGTCAATTGACTCTTCATTACGCAGCCTGTGTGCCCACAGGACTGATTAAGCAGAGACCTGCTAAGGACTTGTAACTTTGTTTGCCTGAACTAAAGGCTGTTTGTTTTTCTTTTTCATGCTTGTTGGTTTATTAAGCAATAAACCAACATGGACTCTTAAAGGAACATGCTCCCTGTTTTCCTCCTGTGGCACCCCAGGGGTCTGGTTTCCACAGTAATAGAAATATTACGTCTGAGAGCAGGTGGGAGGTCTCCTGGCCAGGAATCCTATGCATGCCACACCTCCTGCCCAGTCCTGGGAGGGGAAGAACTTCCCCTATATAAGACTGGGGCTGAGGCAGGGTTAGAAGAAAAAGAGGAGAAGAGGAGTCCCAGACAGAGACATAGTCTGGTCTGGAGAGGAGCAGCTATAGGAAAGAAAGATCAGGAGCTCAGTGGGAGCAGTGCTAAAAGGAGTCAGGGGCTGGAAGCTGTAGAGCTCGCCCTGATTGAAGAGTTCTCACCGGACCCGGAGTCCGAGGCTGTGGGGACTAATCCTTACCCAGCAGCAGAAACCGACCGGCAGGGGATTTCAGGTCCTCTGGCCAAGAAACCCGAAGGCACGGTCACACGCAAGGGACCAGCACCGCCGTCGTGGAGCGGAAGCTACCAGAAGGCCCCGAGTCACCGGCCATACGGGTGAGCACCACACGGTACACTCAGGGACGTGGGCTACTTTTACCCGCCTCTAGCAAGGTAGCCAGAAGAGTACAATTAGTTGGGGAGGCCTACAACTCCGCCTGGCCAGGGGAGATTCCATCTGCTCACGGACTGACCAGGCCCCGATCGCTAGCCAGTACTCCGGGAGGGTCTACCTTTGTCATCAGTAAAGACCCTGAACTACACCGCACCGTCTCTGAGTGGTTCCTGCTACCTGCATGCTATTCTGCTACCCCCTTCAAACACGTCGGCGGCCCTGAGGCCATACCCCTCCCGTTGGGGGTTATACCATCTACGCTGCACTATCGTACCACCGGCCTCAGCGGTCTGCCCTGCAGCGGCGGCCTCATAGCCGCATTCAACGGGTGGCGTAGTCGAACATCGTACCATCTTCTGTTAAACTCTGCCACTCAGCTTGACTCCCTGGGCACGGACCGGGTCACCGCCACGAGACTACTACCCCTATCAGATCCGGCTCCGGGTAGGCTCCCGCGTGCGCAACGCTGCGCGACTCAGGCCCAGGGGCGCGTCACTCCCATAGCACCCAAGTGAGTAAAACCCCTTCAATATATTTTTTATACTGTTTTACTACTTTTGTGTAAGAAAATAACTTTTTCTTTTCCGTCGTCATATTTTAAGTGCCCTAACTTTGTTATTTTTCTGAATACAGAACTTTTTTTTCCGCCAACAAGCTGTAGATTTTATTGGCATTACTTTGGGGTACATATGATTTTTTCATCACTTTTATTTCATTAACCCCTTTCAGACATCGCCAATTTCCATTTTTTCATTTTTGTTTTTTTCCCCTTTTTAAGAGTGCCATAACTATTTTAGTTTTCCACATTGACATATGAAGGTTTTTGCAAGACAAGTCATATTTTTGAGTGACACTATTTCTCTTACCACATACATAGTTTATTGGGCAATGGGAAAAACAAATTCATGTTTGGTGAAACTGCAATTCTGACATTGTTTTTTAGGAATTGTTTTTATGGTGTAAATAGTGTGGTAAAAATGACCTTACAATATGATTCTCTGAATCAGTACGATTACAACGATACCAAACTTGTCCAGTTTTGTTATTATGTTAGTGTTAAAAAAAAATCAGAAATGTGAAAAAATATTTGCATATAAATGAATGTAGTAAAAATCGCGGTCTTCTATGAATCCCAGGCAAAGGCTGCGCTTCAGGGGGCTCTGTGATGAGCGGCCTGATCAGACATCTGGCTGTCATCACAATCCATTAGCGCCCCACGATCATGTCAGAGGAGCTCCGATGGGCACATAAAATTACATGACCCCATGCCGGTGCACTGTTAATGCCGCTGTATTTCTCAGATGTGTTCGGCATGAGAAAAAATTGCTGCATGCTGCAATTTGACTCAAAAATCGGATTGGTGTGAGGCAAAAAATGGATGCCATGCGGATAATTATACCATCAAATTTTTACAAATAGATTCAAATTCTGTACATAGGAAACTGTGACTGGTCCTGTAAATGATTAATAGTGGCTGATTAAAAAAATGGATTGTATACGGACAGCACACGGATGACAAGTGAGAAAAAATCATCCCACTCTCATGGATGAGAATGGAACCAATTTTTTATTTCCTCGTGTGACCCCAGAATTAGAGGCAAGTCCTGGCTGAAACACACAGCCTTTTCCTGCCGGGTATTGGGTGAGCTCACCCCATGAGCCGGCTTCATGCACCCACTACTGACTTGCATTGTATATTTACAGCGGATGTCAGTAAGAAGTTAATTTGTGAGGCAAGATGTACAGAAACACCAATTTTGGCAGAGTTTTTTCAGGTTGTTATGAACACGGCAATACCAAATATATGTTGTTTTTGTGGGGCTTTGACTTTTTTACAATTAACTAATTTTTCCTTAGTTTTATATATTTAGATATTTTTTACACTTAAATATATATATTTTTTACAATGCTTCCTGGTCCCACAAGGGGACTTGGATCTGTGATCCTTTGATTGCTTTGATAATACAGTGTTGTACTTATGTACTACAGTGCATTATCTACACTGTCAGTCTTTCACTGACAGTAAGCCAATCAGGGCACGGCCCAGGGGGATCTGATTGGCTGGAGGATATAGCAGACATGGAAGCCTTTGTCAGACCTCTCTGTTGCCTTAGCAAATATTGGCACCTCATGATCGCACTGTGGGGTGTCAAACTTCTGACAAAGGGAGCGATCTCCCTTTGTCAGATTTCTTGTATGCCACTGTCACTACTGACAGCAACATATGAGGGGTAAAAGTGCTGAGATCCACACTATGTCTGGCCTCAGCATATGCTACAGGAGCCTGTTCCATCTCTCTGATGTCACTGAGCTGCAATCTTAATGTATAGTTTTGTAATTTTACAGGAACGAGTAAAAGTGTCTTTGTAGCCTACAGCAGCCAATCAGAATCAAATTATATTTTACCAGAGATGTCTAAGGAATAAATGAGCTCCATCGTATAATTCCCCTTCAGTCGTGTGGTACTCTTTACAGAGGCGAGAAGTGGTCTGAGTGGGCCCAATATTCCGGAACTGATTAAACAATTGTGAGAGCGGTGCTTATGTACATACAAGCTTTATCAAAGAAACACTGCATTGTTGTGCGAATAACCTTTTGGATCTAATAGTGTGTAACTTTTATCTGTAGGGTTACCTAAAGGGTAGAGTTTATCTATCTCTAGATAGACCATTAACACGGGTAATGAATTGTATATTTTGGCAAATGTATCATCTATTAGCTCATGTATTTATCACCTACAATGTTGTTAGGTGTTGTTACCTGTAGAGACTTACAGTATAAACGTGCAGAATAAACCAACGGATTTAACAGTATAGGGCCAATAGGCATGTAAAATGGCATGGTGCACTACAGGTATCTGCTGTGTGACTAACCCCTTGTTTGTATTTAAACAATTAAGCATCCACCCCCCTCATGGATGGTGGTGTGCGAGTGGTTGTCTTTCAGTATTTTGTACCTTTGCTACCTCCATTCAATACCATTAGGGCCTGCAGTAAACTTCTAGTTTAGACATGTATTGGTAAGTATGTTTTTTTTTCAGCAACGGGTCCAATCCCTAGATAGTACCCAAACTGAAAGTTAACAGTAGTGCACAAAATGGTCCTAAACTTTGCATAGCTGACAAACTATTTTCAGCATCTCCTTTTCCAGGTAAGAGCATTATTCTTCCATTAACTTGTAAATACTATACTAAGGAAAGAGGGTTTTTTTTTTCATGCCCCACCAAGTAGGAGCCTTATATTGCAAAGCTTATGTGGCAAATGACAAATGTTGTTAAGTGACTAAGGCTGTGTGCCCATGATGCGTTTTTTAAGCGTTTCCGCAGCTGCAAAAATGCTGCAGAAACGCTTAAAAGATGCATAGTAGAAGGCCTGCCATGTTCCCAAATGATAATCCGCATGTGCTGTGCACATGCTGCAGAAATTTCCGCTGCGGATTATCATTGCGGAAAAAAACGTAGCACTACCTATTATTTTGCGGAAGTGCTGCGTTTTCGCCGCCATTGACTCGCATTAGAACGCGTGCATTCCACTTCACTAGATAAGGACATGTGGATTGCACGCGTTCCAATGTGCGGATGGTACCCGTGTCTAGAGGAGAGGAGACTCTCCTCTGGACCCGGGTACCATAAAAACTGTGAAAAAAAGAAAAAAAGAAAAAATAAATGTTATATTTACCTTCTGACGGCCCCCGCTGTACTCCTCCTCTCATGCCGGCAAATCGTGATGGACTGAAGGACCTGCGCTGACGTCATAGTCATGTGACAGGTCACGCGACGCTGATGTCGGCAGGTCCTTCAGTGTACCGCTGCCGGCAAGGGAGAACGGAGGGAATCAAGACTGCGGGGGCCATCGGAAGGTAAGTATAGATTTATTTTTTTATTTTTTGACATTCTTTCGGTCACAGTATATTAATCCATGCCGGTTGCATGGATTTATATAGTGTGACCAAGTTGACAAGCACTTTCCAAGTGATGCTAAAATTGCTTGGAAAGTGCTTGTCAACCCGCATGCGGAAATGCAAGTGAGGAACGCTTCATTTCCGCATGTCCCTGGCAGGAAAACGCATGTACAATCCGCATGTACAATCCGCATGCATTTTTTTCTGCCAGGGAGATGCAGAAACACTCAGGAAAAAATCCTGAGCATTTCTGCATCATAGGCACATAGCCTAAGGCTGTGTGCCCATTATGCGTTTTTTAAGCGTTTCCGCAGCGCCAATTCCGTTGCAGAAATGCTTAAAAATCGCTTGGTAGAAGGCCTGCTATGTTCCCCAATGATAATCCGCATGTGCTGTGCACATGCTGCGGAAATTTCTGCTGCGGATTATCATTACAGAAAAATCCACAGCACTACCAATTATGTTGCGGAATCGCGGCGTTTTCGCCTCCATGACTTGCATTGGAACGCATGACACCCGCATCACTGCATCTGCACATGCGGATATCATGCGGATTCAATGTGCGGATGGTACCCGGGTTTGGAGAAGAGGAGACTCTCCTCCAGACGTGGCTACCATAGAACCTGTAAAAAAAAGAATAAAATATACATTCTACTTACCTTCTGATGGACCCCGGTCTCCATAGCGATCTGTCCTGGTTTGCAGGCAGCTCGCGGTGGACTAAAAGGACCTGCGGTGACGTCATTTAGTCATGTGACGGGTCACGCGACCGTTGACGTCGGCAGGTTGCGTGACCCGTCACATGACTAAATGACATCACTGCAGGTCCTTTTAGTCCACCGCGAGCTTCCAGCAAGCCAGGATGGATCGCTATGGAGACCGGGGGCCATCAGAAGGTAAGTATAATGTATATTTTGTATTTCTTACCATTCTTTAAGGTCACACTATATTAATCCATGCCGTTTGCATGGATTTATATAGTGTGACCAAGTTGTCAAGCACTTTCCAAGTGATGCTAAAATTGTTTGGAAAGCACTTGTCAACCCGCATGTGGAAATGCATGTGAAGAACGATTCACTTCCGCTTGTCCCTGGCAGGAAAACGCATGTACAACCCGCATGTACAATCCGCATGCGTTTTTTTCTGCCAGGGAGATGCAGAAACTCTCAGGAAAAAATCCTGAGCATTTCTGCATTGTGGGCACATAGCCTAAAATACATTTTTATACTATTAAATTATGAAGAAAAATAACCATCTCTTCATAACTGTCATGTCATTAGCACAGGAGTTCAAGTTGAAAATATCAGTAAAAATACACAGTAATTTAAGAAACCTACTTAAATGGTATGTCTTGTTGCACAAGGTTTTCTTTCATCTGCTGCAAATAGGAACTTTTGACATGGACATGTACTTCTCTTCCAGGATATATCTCTTCTACAATGTCTGGTTTCCACAAGTCCAACTATGTAAAAGAAGCATTTGGAAATAATTAACAAAATTCTTTCGTTAAAGCATTAATTCTGTCTAAATGATGTATAGACATGTAATACAGTACTCAGGACACGAGGTATTACATGAGGCATGTGTATGACATCTTGTGTTAGCTCATTTCAGTAACACTAAAGAAGCACTCCCATGTACCGGTATATATTTTTATTAAATCTGTGTGTGTGCATGTAATGCAGTGAGAGTGTATTAATATAGTCACCTACCATCCCCTTCTCTGTCAAGCATTGTTCTTCTCCTCTTCTCAGTGATGTCACCATAATTGCGACTAGCTGGCTCACTACGTGAGCCGGAACTCTCTTTTAGGGCTCGTGCACATAACCATATTTTAGGTCCGAGTGCTATCCGTTAAAAAGACGGATAAGATGCGGACCAATGTTATTCAATGGGGCAGTGCAGATGAATGGTTTTTTTTTCACTGACTGAATCTGCATGTGAAAAAAAATCACAGCATGCATGATTTTCTTCTGAAAATCAGATGAGACTCACCCAATCAAGTCTATGGGTGTGAGAAGAAAATCGGATGACATACGGAGCCATAGTGTAGCATCCAATTTTTACAAATACATGATAAATGATTAATAGCTGCTACATAGGCTTACATTGTACAAGTCACTTTCCGAGACACGAAGAGCACAGTGTGACCCTGAGAGTCTGCAGAGAGGTGACGTCACTCAGAAGAGAAGAACGCAGTGGACACCCACATCATTAGATACACTCTTACTACATCACATGCATGTATACACACACATTTTATTAAAATCCGTCCTTTCCTCAACCCTTAATCTACTAAACTGCTTGTGCATGTCCTCATCTTCTCCCACCTCGACTACTGCAACACCCTCCTTTGTGGCCTACCTGCTAATACTCTTACACCCCTCCAGTCCATCCTTAAAGGGGTATTCCCATCTCCAAGATCCTATCCCAATATGTAGTAGGTGTAATAATAATAATATTAGCAAATACCTTCACTTAGAAATTTCGTATAGTATTTTTGATTTGCTATGCCACTTACCTCATGTACAGGCATTGCAGGACCTTAGATATCCACGGTTACAACCACTAGCAGCTAGCTAACTGACTGTCACTTTATCAGTGGACATAACCATGGATACCTAAGGTCCTGCTATGCCTGCACATGAGGAAAGAGATGTAGCGAATCAAAAATACTATACTACATTTCTAATTGTAGGTATTTGCTAATATCATTATTATTACACCTACTACATATTGGGATAGGATCTTGGAGATGGGAATACCCCTTTAACTCAGCTGCGCGACTAGATAATCTCTCGCTTCGCTACTCCTCTGCTATCCCCCTTTGCAAATCCCTTCACTGGCTTCCAATTGCCCAGCGTATCCAGTTCAAACTACTAACACTAACCTACAAAGCCATCCATAACCTTTCTCCTCTGTATATCTCTGAGCTAATCTCACAATATATTCCCTCACGTAATCTCCGGTCCTCCCAAGACCTCCTTCTCTCCTCCACACTTATTCATTCCTCAACCAATCGCCTCCAAGACTTCTCCCGAATATCCCCCATCCTCTGGAATTCTGTGCCCCAACATGTCCGACTATCCACCACACTCGGATCCTTCAGACATAACATGAAAACCCGTCTCCTCAAGAAAGCCTACAGCCTGCCATTACCCCGCTGCCTCCTCAACACCACTGGAGCTGCTGCCTTACCAACACTGGACCAGCGCCTCACCAACACCGGAGCTGCTGAAGCCCCCACCTACTGTCTCCTTCCCCATCATCCTGTAGAATGTAAGCCAGCAAGGGCAGGGTCCTCTTCCCCCTGTACCAGTCTATCATTGTTTATTTGTTACTGTAAGTGATATCTGTATTTTGTATGTAACCCCTTCTCATGTACAGCACCATGGAATCAATGGAGCTATATAAATAAATAATAATAATTAAAAGAAAATACATGGGAGTGCTTCTATCTTACACCATTTTTTATGATTAGAGATGAACATATCAATTGAAATCTCCAATTTGCCAGTTCCACTAAATTTCCCCAAAAATTCAATTTGCAGCAAAAAAATTTGTGCAAATCTCTTAGGGAGAGAGATTTCAATATTCTATGCATATTCCACTTACCCATAGGAACCTGAAGATGGAAACCAACTCCCAGTCTCTCACCTGACTGTGTTCCACTTGGAAAGACTGATCTGTGATGGCCCAGGTACTGACCATCAATGTACAAGGTATCTACTAGACATCTACTAGATGTCAAAGCTGCAGGGTGTTATGGGGAAGCCCGCATAACCACACAGAACAATATTAGCCTGCTCTCTGATGCTTTAGTAGTATGCAGCATCGGGCAAGTTTTTTTTCAGTGTTTGCAAATTACCAATCGTATCTCTAAGTGTTTGAATTTGTGTGGAACTGTGAAATTTAGGAAATGTAACTCGAACTCAGTCCTATGCAAATCAGTCTGCTCATCGGTACTCAAGATCCATTTTTATATATAAAATAACATTTTTAAATATGGAAATTTAGGAAATTAACCTTCACAAATAGACACAATGGGCCCAATTCCTGCCAGTCTTAATGATGGGTCATGCTGGAGTCAGATGCTCCTAATTTATGAAGAGATGTATGCCTCTTCATGTATCTGGAGTATCTGACAAGTGGCGTGCACCACCGTGCCCTACACCAGAAATCTCTCTCCATTCTGGGACTGGAGTGAGATTTGTAGGATAGGGAACGCCACAGCTTGTCATAAATTAGATGAACTGTGGCATCATGTCCTCACCGCGCCCCCATCGAAACCCAGCTCTGCCTCTGGCGGAGGTGGGTGAAACTGGCGAGAACATTCCAAAAGTTGCAAAAACTCTGAGTTTTGCCTAAATTTTGAGACTTTTCAAAGCTTTTACACTAGAATTCTGGAGTGAAAGCTTTGATGAATTGGGCCCAACATGTATATTATGAAGTTACCCTGTTATCTCACTGAACTTTCTTCTTATAAAATAATAAAATCAGGTTTTAGAAATTATTAGATATCCATACAGAGAAGTAAACAATCACTTTTGGGAGTTTTCATGTATTGGAGGTAAGAGAAAAGCAGAATTGGGGCTCCATTAGGACTGCGTCTCTACGGTGAGCTTGTGTGTGTTTTTGATGTTGCAGATTTTCTGCAATATTTCTGCACCAATTAAGTAATGGTATAAATGTGCAAATTCATTTTATGAAAATATATTATTAGAAGTTATATAAAGACAGCATACAGAGTGTATGCAATACGGAATATATAGAAATATATATAACCCTATATATCGGCTAATACCAGGAGAGAATTGTGGTAAGATACAGGCTCTAAGCGATACATAGGTAAAAACACCATATAAGAAGAATTTGTTCATAATCTCCAACTATTGCAATATGCCCAATGGCCAAATGCACATCACATGTTCGTGGGTGACTAATATGAAAATGTTGATGCACATTTATACCAGTTCATCTGTCTATTTCTCTAATTTATTTCCATGTTCTTTGGACAGTTAATGGTTAAAAATAAGGGGGGGGTCTACTGCCCAAGGCCGGTTAGTGATCCACCCCTTTATGCTTATGTTTTCTTTGGCTATACATAGTTGCTCACCAATTAACTAATGTAGGTTACTTGCATTTTTTTGAAAATGTGCAGCGTAAAAAAATTGCCAAAAACACATCATGAGAGCGTAGCCTTAGATAACAGAAAAATAATTTTCTGCAACAAATCTGGTTGCTGTGAGTCTACCCTTATTTCTATGTAACAGGAAATACAAATATAATATCTTCTTACCCGCCATTGTATTAACACATCCTGTAGATGCTGCACTTGCTGGGCTGTCCGGGGTGTTACTTTTAGCACTTGATCACTAAAATAATCAAAATTTGCCATAATGAAGAGTATCACATTCTAATTTTATTTGCTTTCATTATACGATTAGGCTTGACTAGAAGACAAACTTGATGAACTCCCCTCCCACCCCCCCTCCAAAAAAAAATCTAGTTACTTTAATTATCGGATCTAACACATTTAAAAGTATTCTTTTCAAATAATAAGATATTTTGTACACTGGAAATACCTAGGCAATATTATTATTAAAGTTTCGCAGTCATTGCAATTTGTATGAAGATTTCACACCTAAAATGGCGTTCTTCAGAGAAAGGGTTTCTGTCACACACGTCTGCGTTTTGGCTCCCTAACACACTTCTGCATTTTGGGCTCCCTCACACATTTCTGCGTTTTGGGCTCTCTCACACACTTCTGCGTTCTGGGCTCCCTCACACACATCTGCGTTTTGGGCTCCCTCACACACTTCTGCATTTTGGGCTCCCTCACACATTTCTGCATTTTGGGCTCTCTCACACACTTCTGCGTTCTGGGCTCCCTCACACACATCTGCGTTTTGGTCTCCCTCACACACTTCTGCATTTTGGGCTCCCTCACACATTTCTGCGTTTTGGGCTCTCTCACAGACTTCTGCGTTCTGGGCTCCCTCACACACATCTGCGTTTTGGTCTCCCTCACACACTTCTGCATTTTGGGCTCCCTCACAGACTTCTGCATTTTGGGCTCCCTCACACACTTCTGCATTTTGGGCTCCCTCACACACATCTGCGTTTTGGGCTCCCTCACACACTTCTGCATTTTGGGCTCCCTCACACACTTCTGCATTTTGGGCTCCCTCACACACTTCTGCGTTTTGGGCTCCCTCACACACTTCTGCGTTTTGGGCTCCCTCACACACTTCTGCATTTTGGGCTCCCTCACACACTTCTGCATTTTGGGCTCCCTCACACACTTCTGCATTTTTTAGTCCTTGCAAAAATTACATGAATTTTAAGAAAATGTTAATGTGTTTTTTATATATAATTTTGTGGTGATTTTACTTTGTTTCATTTGTAACTATGGTAGTTTTTTGCCATTTCTGAAGTCCTATAAAGAAACTAATGGGGAAGAAAACACCAGAAGAACTCTGTATACAGAGCATGCTAATTATGAAAAAGAAAAACTGACTTACTGTATGACAACAAAATGTCACGAAGCATTATGCATATGTAGTACATTTCATTTTTCAGTATATACTTAATGTAAAATTATAAAACAGCTAACCACTCTCGCCATTAAAACATTATGAAAAATTTGCCACAAAAAAATTTTTTTTAGTAGAAACCCTGTATGTGAAACTAGACTTATGAATAAATCAAGTAAGTAGGTCATGCTTTATAAATGTCAAAGCCAAGTATCTGTGCTTCTGTAGAAGAGTTAATCGGTGACAGAGTGATAAACTGAACTCTTCATTTTTTCTTTTGACTGATATTTAACTATTCAGACAGTGAGTTTAGCGGTTGAAGTGTTTGTTGGCCGAATTAGGTTTTATGACTTATGTGCCCAACTTGGAATTTCTCTATAATTACCCTTGATGTACAATTTACATGTGAAACCAATACATCAGTTAATGCGTCATTGATGACTTTGCACATGTCTTTATGGGGTCATAAAGGAAAAAAATATATATATTTTGATAATATTTAAGCACAATATTTGAAGATTGACTTATATATGGCCATAAAAGTATCATTTGATTATGTAAGAATATTTACTAGAAAGACATCACTCACTTCTGACATAGGCTCCTCAGGACATGTTGGTTTTTTATGAGTGTTTATTAGCCTGAAAATGTCATAAGATTCATGTAAGAGAATATTTCCTTGAATTTGAGAGGTTGATCTTGGCCTTGTTTGACAGAAGGACTTGTGTTAAGGGAATAAGCATTTATGTTAATTTAGTTATTCTATAAAAGATTAGAAAACATGATAGTGTGTCATGTACTCAAAGCTTTATTCACAGAGCTTCTTTTCAGGTTCACAATAGTGCGCTGAAAAAGAAGAGTGATAGTGCATTTTATTCGTCTCTCCTCATAAACAGCACATTAAAAAGAAATGGACCCCTTCAGGACCACCCGATTTTTCATTTTTTTCAGTTTCATTTTTTGTCCTCTTTCTTCTTCATTGTGTAAAAAAATGACATGGCAACATAACTCTCCAGGTCAGTGATGCCAAAAATGATTGTTTTTTTTATATTTCAGTGGGAAAAAATGCAGAACTTTAAAAAAATGTAAAATAAAAAAAACTTGTTATTTTTGGAAGCCATGCTAAAGTTTTTATACTATTTTGGGTACATGTATTGTTAGCTGGACTTTTATGAATGTGGTCATACCAATTATATTCATTCTTTTAATTTTTTTATTTCATTATTTTAAAAACCAGGAAAGGAGGGGTGATTTAAACTTTTTATATTTTTTAATTTGTTTATTATTTATTTTTTTTTCAAACTTTTTTTATTTTTTTGATCGATTGATTTAGTTCTCTCAGGAGATTTTAATCTGCGAAAGTTTGATACTATACTATACTTCATACTATATAGTTAAATTTACATCTCCCTGTGAGGGCCAAAGGAGGACGAACATGGGGGGATTTCAGCAGGCCCCCAGCTTGATAGCCTGTGATCATGTCACATGGAACTGATGGAAGCTAGTATGTGAGAGCAATGGTGATCACACTATTTATGTGTTTTGCTGTCAGTGGTTGACAGAGACATTTAAATAGTTATACAGCAGCAATCCAGGTTAGCTCTGACAACTGCTGTTACATGGAGATTGTGTCTGTGTAACAAAGAGGGGATCTGCTGGGTTTGGTGCAGGCTCAGCTTCTGAGCCCACTCCATACATGCAAGCTTTCACTGTGATGTGCAGTCATATGAAGGTTAAGATCTCCATATACATTAGATTAAAGTTGACTAAATCCTCCAATTCCAGTGGGAAAGCTGTAGGTCTCATTCACACTTCAGTATTTTTGCATTAGTATTTCATCAGTATTTCTATGCCAAAACTAGGAGTATCTCCAAAATAACAGAATGGTGTCAATCTTTCAATTAAAGTTTTTCTCTGTAATCTCCACTCCAGGTTTTAGCATACAAACTCTGATGCAAAAATACTGCCGTGTGAATGAGGCCTAAGGCTGTGTGCCCACTATGAGTTTTTGATGTTGCAGATTTTCTACACCATTTCTGCACCTATTCAGTAAATTAGGTTACTTGCGTTTTTAATCACGTTTTTGATGCTGCAGTTTTGTCACTTGTTGGTGTGTCATATTATGTAAAGCTGCTTTGTTTTTGATACTTCTTTGGTATTTGGCTTTGACAAAACTTTATGCTGCACATTTTTGTTGTATCAAAAACGCAGCGTTTTACATTTCTAGTAAAGTGGATGGGATTTATAGAGATCTCCTGACCCCTCTGCTTCTTTTTTAGCGCATCATAAACTGACCAGCGGTGTGATTTTCAAATCCGCAGCATGTGAATGTCTCTTGTGGGTGCGCTGAGTGTTATGGACAGATTTTCCCCATACCCTCTCATTAGATGTGGAAAATCCACATGTAAAGAACACACATGCATTTTTAGTGTGTTTCTGTGGTGGAAACGAATAAAAAATGCAAGTAATCCGCACTTACCGTAAGTATTTCCATAAAGATTTGTAAAAGCCAAATACCGGGAATTATCAAAGACAAAGCAGATTTATTTAAAGCATTACATATCAAAAAAGAAACAAAAACCACAGGGCCAATAACACATGTTAAAAAAAACGCAAACAAAAACACAATGAAAAGTCGCAAGGACCCTAATTTGAATAATTGGTGCAGAAAAGGTACAGATATTTAGCAACATTAAAAACTCACCGAAATCTCATGGTGGGCACAGCCTTACCATCTGAAGTGCTTATGGCCTCTACATACATACATGGAAAGATGGATCGAGCAGTTTAAAATTAGATAATCAAATCTTTTGTTCTCCCAAAAAATATAAGCAAACTTTTGTTGTTGTTATTATTATTATTATGCTTTGTTAGTGAAACAATTTCTAAGTCAATTTTTATGTGTTTTTCCGCTTAATTGCTCTGAAATTCTATGATGACGTTATTTCTGTGCGCTATGATTCTTAATAGAGTTGCTCACAGTAAATAATAATCCTTATAATTAACCTGAGCCTCAGATGGATAATAGCTTTTTGTACTTTTGGCTGAAAGAGTTACAAACACATAGAATCATACATAGATAAAAAATTGCCGTGATACATGAGAGTGCTCCTTTATTATGTTTCATCGACTGTAAATTGGCCATTTCTAATGTAAGCTACAACTGACTATCCAAACAGTAAAGGTACACAGTGTTGAATTTGAGCAATTTAGGTCCTACAGCCAAAGCAAACTATAGTGGGTATGCATTTTGATTACTAATGTCAGTGGCTTACTGAGGAGAATGCAACTCTACCACAAGTGTGTTATTTTCACAGGTATGGCCAGATACTCAAAGTAAGTATAAAGGATCAAAAAACACAATATCTTGGAAAAACAAACGCACAGACATGTTCAAGTTTAATCTGGTGTTCATTGTTTTTACCTAAAAGGGATTGTCCCAAGAGCAAAGTTCATTTTAATCACTAGATATTGGAATAATAATAACTTCCACAATTGGATGTGTTTAAAAAAATGTTCCCGTGCTGAGATAATCTTATAAATGTGCCCCTGCTGTGTACTGTGTAATGGCCGTGTCTGACCGTACAGTGACATGGTCTGATCATACCACAGCTACGGGACAGGGGAAGAAGTAAAGAAATATACAGACATTACAGGATGAAATCAAAAATCATTTTTTCTTTGAGGTAATACATTTTTTAAAAACAGGCAGTTTTACTTCTGCTGTAATGTCTGTAAACGCTTTTTCTTCCTCCCCTGCCCAGGAGCTGTGGTATGATCAGATCATGTTCCTGCACGGTCAGACACAGCCATTACACAGTACACAGCAGGGGCACATTTATAAGATTATCTCAGCACAGGAACATTTTATTTAAACACATCCGATTGTGCAAATTATTATTACTCCAAGATCTATTGATTAAAATCAACTTTAAAATTAACTTTGTTTGGGAAAATCCCTTAAAGTGGTGTCCAAAGAAGGGATTTAGTGATGAGAAATGAAATGCAATGTCATGGCGTCATATAAAAAAATACAGAAATACATTTTCACATCTGTGTTAAAGGTTTTAGCTGGTGCATTTGTTGCAGAATTTGCTCACAATACTAAAAAAAAGTAGCCCATTATGCAGAGCTATTTTGTCTGGTAAAATGTTTGACTCTATGATGGAAACCTCATGTACCCTATTCTAGTAAATGAGCCGAAGCCACTAATATCTGCCATGCAAGGGGTCTGACACTGCTGTAATTTCATATTTATTCTCCTAAGACAGAGCAGAACAATGGAATTCAACAGTCTTTAACAGTAAATTATGTGGCAACACTCAGTGCCATGGTGCAGTATCACTCCTGAATTTGATAGAAATAAAAAACAGGCAGCACTTGGCAAAGTCTCTTTTGAGATGAAACTTTGCGGCAGGTTACATTGCCATTGGTCTAATTTATGGAAGACTACTGGAGTGCGGCCTGACTCGTTTGGATTTCTATACCGATGGTTGCTGGTTCACAGCCAAGGGATTTGTGACCATAGGAGTGCAAGAACTTGTGCAGCCTTGATTCTTCTAGTTATTAAATTTGATATCTCCTCCAAAAAGAGGAAAATAATCACTTCAAATTTTAACTTTCAAATCTCTAGAATTTCAACAAAAATACTGTTTCATGTATATTCACTTTTCTTCTATTGGAAAGAGGCAGAATACTTTTTAAGATAATTCAAGATGTTATCTTTTTTTTTAACATTTTTCACTAATATTTTGTGAATTGAAGGAGAAATCAACAGCGAGTTCTCTACTATGAGTATCGAAGTCTTATATGAAATTAACACTACTAGGCTTTGCCAATGAGTTAAGTGCATTGGTGATAACCATAATCTGCATAGCTGGCTGTCAAGACAGTAGATAATCAAAGTCTATTTCTTCCATGTTTCTTCATCTTCCAATCACTTTTCATAGCTTTATGAAAACATTTTAAGTGAAAAATACACGTACTAGCTTCAATGTTGCGGAAGCTATGAAAAAATGTATTTGTGCTTTCCTTATAAAGTACATTATAATAAAGAATGTACTGAACTCTGTATTTTTCATTTACTATGTAATAAACATTTCAGTGTAATTAAACAAATTAAATTGACCTTATAATAATGTTTTTTTTGCAGTTTAATAATCTGCAAAATAACAATAGTAACCTAATATATTTCCATACTTACCCATCATACTGAACCTTAACACATGACCCTTTATTTAGAAGGAATCCCAGCAAACATATGGTCCAGGAAAAGTGTTTCATCCTTTCTCTTCAGGACTTGGAGTACCGACTTAGATTGCTAAAGGCATTGAATCTGCTTGTTATGTGCAATGAATTCAGGAATAAATGTGTAACCTGGTTGACCCATATCATAAAGATGTTATCGACACCATCTACACTATCTCTGCTCCAATTAGTTTTATAAGAGTGTCATAAAACCTCTGCATTCCATCTTACTGGAGTTATCTTCAGTATCTATATCTCTATCTGTATATCTGTCTCTTACTGCCTGTGATATCTACTCAATAATAGATATCACACTTTAAGTTTTCGCTATTAATAAAGTATCATTCTCCGGATTTAGACATTGTTAGATATTATTTGCTGCTAAATTACACGGTAACACAATCCTCAAGCATGATATTATCACTCTAAACTACAGCCGCATAGAAACCTCTCATGCAAACTCCATAATACTGACAGCTGCATGGTACAGTCACCACCAATATAGTCATTTAACACAGTAGCTCAAGCTTATAGCCACAAATTCTGCCCATAATGTTATCAATAACATCCAAATTGCAAGTAGTCAAAGATATAGTCTGGATTTTGGTGTAAGATAGTTCAAGGTTCACAGATTGCACATATTCCAGTGTGGTCTTAGCAGGAAGGCAAGTAGTCAATGATCAAAGCATTGTCCTGGGACCAAATGGTCACAGAGTCCAGGGATGCCACATTACTTACTTTATTGTGTGTACACAGTAACTAAAACCAGTTAATAGTGTAAAGCTTAAACCTAATTTTCCAACCAAGTGTAATGATAGTAGATAGGATTTTTCGCCCGTTTTAGCATGCTAAACTGGCACTATCATGGAATAGTGGCTGCAAAGCTGAGTAAAATTTAGTTTCTACTTTTTAATGTCTCCTTTCTATCTGCAGAGAAATTAGCATGTGAATTTTAGGTTATCATTTATGATTAGCCCAAGTGGGCATTACCAGAAATTCTTCTCTGGAAGTGTGAACTTTGTCCCCTGTATGATGTTGACCAATCATAAGCAGGCCACAACATACAGAGGGAAAAAAAAGCACACTCCCCCATTAAGTTAGAATAGGCTTTCTCTTGTGAGAGACATGTAATGACAGACAGTCTGCCACCTCACTGATCTTACTGCAGAGCTGTGTGTGATTGCAAAGTGCTGGGAGTTTAACGGAGATGAGTGAGATAACAAAAAAACTTTTCGCTTTCATGGCAATCAGTGTGGGAGGATGGAGATATATCAGACATAACAGCACTGTTAGAGGAGAGTTGCTGCTGTAGATGAGTTTATAATGAGGCAAATCTCAGTTCTGCTGTACTACCCCACTTGCCACACTATGCTCCCCTTTTTAATCACACACAGCTGAGCAGTGAGACCATTGAGGAGATAAGTGAGATCAGACTGCCTATCATTACACTCTATTATTTTTAATTTAATGTGACTGCTTTTAGGCTACATAGTCCACATTCAAACTACCAACCTTACTTTCTTTTCCTTGTCCAATTTAATTACTTTTTTTACATCTCTGCCCCACCTTTAACTAATTATTACATTGTTATCATCGCTACATAAACGTTGTGTTAGTATATTTTTCTCCTGTAATTCTACTTATTCTATGTCTTCTTCCTGTATAGTACTAAAGATGTTAACCTCTCAAGGGAACAATGTACATATTTGATATGGGAGAGCCATCCGACACCCATCTAATGTGTATAGTGGACATTAGTCTTCAAAGAGATTGAAGAAGTACATTAGATCCCTACAGCATAACACATTTGGTGCATTTTTGCCTCCGCATATTTTTGTTGTGCCAAAAACTCAGCGTCTTACAATTCGAGCAAAGTGGATGGGTTTTATAGAAATCCCATGCCCACTGTGCTTTTATTTTTACTGAGCGAAAACTCACCTGCGGTGCGTGTTTCAAATCCTCAGCATGTCAATTTCTCTTGTGGGTAAGCTGACTTTTCTGTGTGGATTTTCTCCATAGACTTGCAAAAGAAGTAGAAAATCCGCAAGTAAAAAACACATGTGTTTTTAGTGCATTTCTGCAGTGAAAATGCATCGATAACGCATGTCATCCACACCTAAGTATATAATAAAAGTTTTGTCAAATACCAGGAAGTATTAAAAACAAAGCATCTTTATTTAAAGCATGACAAAAGGAGACAAAAACACAGCATCAAAAACTAGATTAAAAAAAACATGCTAAAAAACGCACACAAAAACGCAAAGAAAAACCACAAGTAACCCAATTTAAATAATAGGTGCAGAAATGTTGCAGATATTTAGTAGCATGAAAAATTCGACAAAAGCTCATTGTGGTAACGTAGCTTTAAGAAACTTCTTTCCTTGCATTAAAGGTGTGTCTCTTCATGGACATTTCTTTTCAGAATGTGAATGTCATAGTGATCACCTGATCACTATATGCCATTATCGTGGTGCACTCTGGCAAACAATCAAGGGCACAACTATTAAAGGCTGGGCTAAACAGCAAACTCTTGAATTCCCCCTAATATAGTGCCTATAAAAAATAATGTGACATAGAAACGAAAAAACTGACTGCCACATCCAAAACAGAAAACTGGTGTGTACAGGTGCTTACTAAGAGTAATTATAAATATAATTATTTCTATTTTCCTGAGCAGTATTGCTATTCAAATTTCATAAATTTCATGTTTGCATACTTAGCGCTACAGAGTGCTACTTTATTTGTTAGTTATATATAGAGATGGCTACTCTTAGTAAGCACCTGTACACACCAGTTTTCTATTTTGAATGTCATTTTTCTTCGCTTATATGCACGACTGACTGTCTGACTGAACACTCCACCTCTAAGCTACAGGTGGTTTTAATTACAGCAGGATCTTACCTTCCCATACACATGCAGACGTTAGTCTCTAAGAGGGGAAACACACTGGTAGGTACTGGAATCGAGAAACGCCTTATCGTGGCTACCAGGTATGAATTGGCCAATTTATGGCCTAAGATTTCTCAATTATTTCTATTTTCCTGAGCAGTATTGCTATTCAAATTTCATATATTTCATGTTTGCACACTTAGCACTAGAGAGTGCTACTTTATTGATTAGTTACATAGATAGAGTCCCTAAAAATAATAGTGGTAAACAGACAGTACCTAATGCTAATGACTAACTCTCAAGCGATATCATGAAGTAGCCTGGCATAATAAACTCAAGAGGCACCTAGAATCCCTGGCTGAGAATGCTGGTCAAAAAAGTGCAGACTACCCTGCTCCAGTTGCTGTGGAGTAACTAACTGGATACTTGAGTAGTAGTGATGAGGGTGCACTGAAGTGGTTGAGTGCTCGCTACTCGAATCGAGTAGGTCGGACGCTCGGAAGGGCTTGACTCGAGTAATGAGTATAATGGAAGTCAATGGGAAACTCAAGCATTTTTCCTGAAGATCCCAACAGGAGGGCTTCGGGGGACAGGTAAATTGTGAGACTTGCGGAAACAGCGCTCACATGGAAAGGGAACAGCATGGGGAAGACACCTAGATGCATCTCTGACTCCCAGATCGCTGCTAGGAACAATGTTGTCAGAGTATTACTCCACTTTTACGGACTGACAATAAAACAAAAACCGAAGATAAAATGGATTTTACAGGAAAAATGTTAGGAAACATTCTTTCAAGTATAATTACTTGTATGTAAGGCAAAATTAATTGGAGAAAAAAAAAAACCGCCTCCTCCACCCCTTAATAGCCGGGCCATCTCACACCATATTTCCCCATCGCCTATGACTACAGTAGATGACGAAAGAGAGGAGGAAATAAAACTCCAGTCACCGGTAAATGTAGTTTTAACATTTTACTACCTTATCTGCACATGTGGTGTGTGTGACATGGTCAGACACATTCAGTTTAATTTATGAAGGAGAGACTATAAAAAGTCACAACGCCTATGCGGACAATATAAAAACAAGAACTTCCAAAAGTTAGAAGGAAGAGGGACTCTGTATTAAACATAAAGGAAGGATCCTGGGAGACATGTAGAGGAGGGCCTCAGAAAACATTTTTTTCCCATTTTTAAGGAGTGGGTCTCCTAGACTAGTAAAGCCTATGCACTAAGTGCAAGGGGTGAAATACATTTACCCCTGGAGGTTATACATATATATGTAAGATAATTGTAGAGGTAGGCCTCATAGACATTCTGTAAAAATTATGAACGAGGGCATCATACACACGCAGGAAAAATTAAGAGCGAGGGTCGTATAATGACCCTCAAAAAATTATGAGTGAGGGCTGCCTGTTTACCCTCTAAAAATTATGAGTGAGGGTCGCCTGATGAGTCTCTAAAAATTATGAGCGTGGGACACCTGTTTACCCTCTAAAAATTCTGAGCGAAGGCCGCATGAAAACCCTGTAAAAGTTCTGAATGAGGGCTGCCTTTTTGCCCTCTAAATATTATTATGGTTAGTAGGGAGGAGATATCAGGTCCAGAGAGGTAGAGCTGTGTGTCATCTGTATAGAGGTCATACTGAAAGCCATAAGACTCTATGAGCTGTCCCAGGCCTAAGGTGTAGATGGAGAAGAGCAGTGGTCCTAGAACTGAACCTTGGGGAACACCGACAGATAGGGGGCGAGATGAGGAGGTGGTGTGTGAGTGTGAGACACCGAATGACTGGTCTGTTAGGTATGAGGAAATCCAGGATAGGGCCAAGTTTGTGATTCTGAAATGAGAGAGTCTGTAGTAAGAGGGAATGGTCCACAGTGTCGAAGGCAGATAACAGGTCCAGGAGGAGGAGGACAGAGTAGTGTCGCTTGGATTTGGCAGTTAGTAGGTCATTGGTGACTTCAGTCAGTGCAGTTTCAGTAGAATGGTGTGGTCGGAAACCAGATTGCAGTCGGTCAAAGAGGGAGCAGGAGGAGTGGTGGGACAACAGTTTAGAATGGACGTGTTGTTCCAGTAGTTTTGAGGCATAGGAGAGAAGTGTTATGGGGCGATAGCTAGTCAGAGAGGAAGGGTCAGGAGGGCTTTTTGAGGATGGGTGTATTTGAGGCATGAGGGAAAGACACCAGTTGTTAGTGACAGGTTGAAAAGGTGGGTTAGGGTTGGGATGAAGATAGTGGTAAGGTTTGGGATGAGGTGGGACTGGATTTGGTCAAGTTTACAGGTGGTGAAGTGTGATTTGGAGAGTAAAGAGGAAAGTTGATCTTCCATAATGGTGGAGAAGGTGGTTTTGGAGGACGAGGGTTGAGTGAATATGAGGAGGGGCTGTGGTGACTTTAGGCAAACGCTTTGTCTGATGGTGTCAATCTCCTGCTTGAAGCATGAGGCATAGTCTTCGGCTAAAATAAGAGGAGAGGGAGGAGGCACTGGGGGACGCAGGAGAGAATTGAAGGTGTTGAATAGCTGTTTGGGGTTATGAGACAGGGAGGATATGAGAGATTAAAAGTATGTTTGTTTTGCTGCAGTGAGTGTGGACTTGAAGGTAGTGAGGGACTGATGGAATGCGGTGAAGTGCTCATTGGTGTGGGGCCTTTTCCATCTACGCTCAGTGACCCTATAGGCCTGTCGCAGTTCTTTAGTTCGGCTAATGTGCCAGGGTTGCCTGTTGATTGTGCGAGCTTTGGTATGTGTGAGGGGGGTGACCGAATTGAGAGCTGCAGCTGTTGTGGTGTTATATAAAGTGTCAGCAATGTCTGCATCATGTAAGGAACTAATGTCTGTAAGTGGGAGAAGGAATTCAGAGAGAGAGTGTAGGTCAAGGTGTTTAAGATTTCTGCGAGGGTGTGCAAGTTTGTGAACTGGGGATTGAGGACCTGGAGAGGAGAGGGTAGATAATGTAAGTAGGTTGTGGTCAGAAAGAGGGAGGGGTAAGTTAGAGAGGTTAGACAGGGAGCAGAGGCAGGTGAAGATGAGGTCCAGAGTGTTTCCATCTTTGTGGGTGGCTGCGGAAGGCCACTGAGTAAGGCCAAAGGAAGAAGTGAGGGATAGAAGCTGAGAGGCAGCTGGGAGGGAAGTGTCAGTGGGGATGTTGAAGTCGCCCATGAGGATAGTGGGGATGTCAGTGGAAAGGAAATTAAGTAGCCAGGTGGTGAGGGGGTCAAAGAAGGTGGTGGCTGACCCTGAGGGACGGTAAATGACAACCAGTTGGAGGTTGGAGGGGAAGTAGATGCGCACACAGTGCACCTCAAACGAAAGGAGAGAAATAGAGGGCAGCAGTGGAATTTGGGTGAAGGAGCAGTTATCTGATAGGAGGAAACCTACTCCTCCACCATGCTTGCCAGTGGGGCAGGGTGTGTGGGACAGGTGAAATCCACCATACGAAAGTGCAGCAGGAGAGGCCATGTCGGAGGGGGTGAGCCAGGTTTTAGTGATGCCGAAGAAGGAAAGCTTGGTAGTGATGAAGAGATCTTGAATGTAGGAAAGTTTGAAAGTTTGTTGCAGACGCAGCGAGCGTTCCATAGAGTACTGTTAGAAGGACTGCGGAAGCAGGGGGCTGGGCGGATGGGTATAAGGTTAGAAGGGTTACGAGAGTTTGTGATAGATTGTGGGTAGGAGGTGGAAGTGACTGTGGGGATGTGGTGAGGAGGACCAGGATTTGAGGAGATATCACCAGCAGTGAAGAGAAGCAGAGAAAGAATAGTAGATGGGAGCAGGAGAGAGCGTGAGGTGGCTGTCTGTAGTTTTGAGACACAGGATTGAATGTTGAGGAATAGTTCTGAGGAGGAGGTGAGATGAATGGGGAGGATGGAGGGATGATTGATAGTCTTCTAAAAATTTAGCACGAGGGCTGCATGTTTACCCTCTACAAATTTGGAGCAAGTACCAAATGTTTACCTTCTACAAATTATAAGCGCGGGCCGCCTGATAACCCCCTAAAAATTTTGAGTGAGGGCGGCATAGTAAGCCTCTAAAAATTTTGAATGAGGGCCACATGATGACCCTTTAAAAATTTGAAGCGAGGAACGCATGATGACCCTCTAAAAATTTGGAGTGAGGGCCTGATGACCCTTTAAAAATTTTGAGCGATGGCTGCATGATAAACCTCTAAAAGTAATGAGTGAAAGCTGCCTGTTTACCCTCTAAAAATTATGAGCGAGGGCCACATGGTGACCCTCTGAAAAATTGAAGTGAGGACTGCCTGATGACGCTCTAAAAATCTGGAGTGGAGGCTGCAAGATGACCCTCTGAAAATTTGGAGCGAGGGCTGCATGATTACCCTCTGAAAATTTGGAGAGTGTATGGGGTCAGCCCCTGCTAATAACTTAATTACACTGTAACTTTAAGAGACAATGCTCCTCTCTTTGTGTGCTCTTGGATTAGTTCATCTCACCTGCAGCTTGCTGTGTGTTGGTTTGAGCAGATGGAAGTTAAAGTCTGTGTCTGGCAGTTGAGGTCTCGGGTCCTGTTATGGGAGGACAAACCTTAAAAAGGGATGTCTGAACACTGAGAGACAGTTAAAAATGGATCAGCGGCTCTAGGGGAAAATATAGTGTCTGATTATTGCACGATCAGCTACCAGGACCATGTCAGAAGAAAAGGGTCGCATAGCACAGCCGAGGAGGTTTGCCCCAAGCACCCATAACCTAGACAGAGGAAGCTATGCTGTGAGACCAGTGACTCCTCATCATTTAAAGTGAGACATTTGCTCGGACTCGGAAGAAGACGGTACCATTAACCTTAAGGAAGAATGCCACACAGCAAACTCTGCACCACTACATAGGGACCAAGCAGAAAATAGCAGACTTTATCCTTACTGCTGCAGCACTCTGAGTGCAACACTGGTGTCCAATGCATTAGTGTATAGAGTAGGTTTCTCTAGTTAGTGCGTTGTAGAAGCATGGCCTGGTTAGCAAAGGCCAGGTAGGAATTTTGAAGAGAGTAGTCTGTAGAAAATTGTTTATACTGTTGGTATTGCACTTTGTATTGCCATAGCTTGACAGCAGTTTGTGTGACACATTCCAACTATCCTTCCTTTTATCTGTTATTGCTGTTATCACTAAGAACAGTTAGTTGCAGTTTATGGCATAAAACCCTCTGTTCTTCAATAAAGCTGGTATTTTGTTTCTGCCTCCTCATCTCCTGTAACGCACTTGAATTCGGCCCGGCTTTGTCGTTCTGGAACAGCTACAAGTCGCACTGTGAGCAGGATACGGTCACAAAGACAGAGGTGGCCAACAGCAATGGTAGTAATGCTAATGTGAGTACTGCATATAATGGTGGAACCCCTGCAAGGAACCTCCCAATTGGCATGTTGTTTAGTGTGCTGCCCAAATTAGATGGCCAAAATATGCCACTGTCCGACTGGGAGACCATATTGCAGAGCGCTACTAAGATTTACAATATCAGCTCAGAACTACAAGTATAAATCGCGCTAGCCTCCCTGGAGGGTAAGGCCCGCAGAAACATCTTCCTGCAACTGGAAGTCATACGTAACACCTTGAAAGAGACAGTGGAATTTCTGGAAGAGATATATGGTGAAACAGCTAGTGCGGGGCATCTCTGGGCAAAGTTCTTCTACCGGCTGCAGTGGGAAGGGGTCTTTCATTATGCCACAGAATTACAGGAAGTACTAGCAGAGGTGCTAAAGAAAGAGGCAGATGGAGTAGGTGACATGGGTTCTTTGGACCGCATACTACGAGAACAATTTGTCCTGGGACTCTACAGTACTCCCCTGAGGCAGGTCTTCTGTGAACGAGTGAGAATGGAACTTGCCTTAAGCTTTCAGCCAAAATTGACAGAGGCGGTTGCCCGAAGAAAAGAAGAAAGCTATGCTTCTGGAGTGGTACTGACTCAGACTGTGGCAACCGTTAGGGGTGCAGAGAATAAAGAGGCTCTGATCAGAGTAGTACAAGATCTGCAGGAGTCCCTATATATGATACTAGAACAGTTGACTCAAGTGGAAAAATGGATGGGACCTGCTTTTCCTCTGAGGCAGCCTACTGGCCCTAAAATATCCCTATTGAGCCTCCCCCAGTCACCCTTACTTGAGCCTCCTAACTGAAGTCAGCTGTACACCTACAGTCCTCCACCTACTATGCCTGTGTGTGAACCATTCCACCAAGTTGCTCAATATCCTTCACTGGTGGGCCCTTAGCCAGAGCCTATCCATTCGAGACCCCACTGTCCTCCTCCAATGCCAGCTAATCAGGTTCTTAGAACGCGTCTGCACGTAAGCAAAGAGAGGATTTTCATATTGTTTGCATTGTGGATGTAGAGGGCACTTCACTAGACTGTGCCAGAGTGATTTGCCAGGACCACCCAGAGCCGTCGTTAACACTTTCAGCCCCCCACATTAGTGGTGCGCAATGCGGGTGAGGAGAAGAGAAAAGCCACCCAGCACAGCTCCGAACATCTGGTCACAGGGTGTCCTATCTTGTGAGCTGAGTTTGAAGGCATTCTAGTTGACTGCTTAGTGGATACTGGATCACAGTTAACGACCATGTCCGAGTCATAATTCAACCGTTACTTTCAAGTGATGGCCAAGCCAGAGCAGGAGACGCAGATTCAGGTAACAGTGGCTAATCAGCAACCATTCCTCATCACGGGGGTCATTTGGATGACTGTGCGGCTATATGGACAAGATGTGGGAAGAAAAGGCATTCTGTTGATTCCCAAGCCATTCAAAGAATATGTACCGGTGATAATGTGTAAGAATATCCTGAGAGAGCTGGACCAAACCATGTTCACTAAATGGGGGCCTGGCTACTAGATACAGGGCACTCCATACAAACCACTCAGAAAGCATTCCAATGGCTGATCTACGTCTGTGGGACACAGAAAAGCGTCTCGGTACTCCAGTCTGTTGGAGTTGTCTGAGTGCCGGGAAGGTTTTCTCTCATCTTCCCTCCTTGTCGGGAGATCATCCTGCCACTGGCTATGGGAACCATCTGTAACCTTGAAGGTATATAGGTGGTCATTGTACTGTTGGGCCTAAGAGAGGTAAGCCAAAATACCCTGGTAGCCCCTATATTGGCAGTGGTCAATAACGGAAGAGTACCCATCAAAGCTGTAAATGAGGGACATAGAAAAGTCTCATTAGTGCCAGGAGTGTATCTGGCTCATGTATACCTACATTGGGGCGAGGTGCTGAGTTGGAAAGAAGTGACCCTAGTCCCAGTAGATGATGCTTTCAAGTCCCTGATAGTCACTGCTGAAACAGAGGAGGCCCAGAATAGAATGGGCAGGCTATCTTGGCCCAAATGGGGGTGGATGTTAAACTCTCTATCCGGATTGTACACAAGCAGCTGAAGCAATGCTGTGGGAAAACCAGGCAGCGTTTGCCCACCACGCTGATGATTTCGGCTACACAGACGCCAACACCCATGAGTTACCGTCGAGGGACACTTCTCCGATGCAAGAAAGATTTAGACAGATACCTCCCAGGTGGTGAAGACGTTGTTGAAACATACAGTACAGACCAAATGTTTGGACACACCTTCTCATTTTTCTGTATTTTCATGACTATGAAAATTGTACATTCACACTGAAGGCATCAAAACTATGAATTAACACATGAGGAATTATATAGTTAACCAAAAAGTGTGAAACAACTGAAACTATGTCTTATATTCTAGGTACTTCAAAGTAGCCACCTTTTGCTTTGATGACTGCTTTGCACACTCTTGGCATTCTCTTGATGAGCTTCAAGAGGTAGTCACCGGAAATGGTTTTCACTTCACAGGTGTGCCCTGTCAGGATTAATAAGTGTCATTTCTTGCCTTATCTATGGGGTTGGGACCATCAGTTGTCTTGTGCAGAAGTCTGGTGGATACACAGCTGATAGTCCTACTGAATAGACTGTTAGAATTTGTATTATGGCAAGAAAAAAGCAGCTAAGCAAAGAAAAACGAGTGGCCATCATTACTTTAAGAAATGAAGGTCAGTCAGTTCTAAAAATTGGGAAAACTTTGAAAGTGTCCCCAAGTGCAGTTGCAGAAACCATCAAACGTTACAAAGAAACTGGCTCACATGAGCACCGCCCCAGGAAAGGAAGACCAAGAGTCACCTCTGCTTCTGAGGATAAGTTTATCCGAGTCACCAGCCTCAGAAATCGCAGGTTAACAGCAGCTCAGATTAGAGACCTGGTCAATGCCACACAGAGTTCTAGCAGCAGACACGTCTCTTCAACAACTGTTAAGAGGAGACTTTGTGCAGCAGGCCTTCATGGTAAAATAGCTGCTAGGAAACCACTGCTAAGGACAGGCAACAAGCAGAAGAGCCTTGTTTGGGCTAAAGAACACAAAGAATGGATATTAGACCAGTGGAAATCTGTGCTTTGGTCTGATGAGTCCAAATTTGAGATCTTTGGTTCCAACCACCGTGCCTTTGTGCGACGCAGAAAAGGTGAACGGATGGACTCTACATGCCTGGTTTCCACCGTGAAGCATGGAGGAGGAGGTGTGATGGTGTGGGGGTGCTTTGCTGGTGACACTGTTGGGGATTTATTCAAAATTGAAGGCGTACTGAACCAGCATGGCTACCACAGCATCTTGTAGCGGCATGCTATTCCATCCAGTTTGTGTTTAGTTGGACCATCATTTCTTTTTCAACAGGTCAATGACCCCAAACACACCTCCAGGATGTGTAGGGGCTATTTGACCAAGAAGGAGAGTGATGGGGTACTATGCCAGATGACTTAGCCTCCACAGTCACCAGACCTGAACCCAATAAAGGTGGTTTGGGGTGAGCTGGACCGCAGAGTGAAGGCAAAAGGGCCACTAAGTGCTAAGCATCTCGGGAACTCCTTCGAGATTGTTGGAAGACCATTTCCGGTGACTACCTCTTGAAGCTCATCAAGAGAATGCCAAGAGTGTGCAAAGCAGTCATCAAAGCAAAAGGTGGCTACTTTGAACAACCTAGAATCTAAAACATATTTTCAGTTGTTTCACACTTTTTTTGTTAAGTATATAATTCCACATGTGTTAATTCATAGTTTTGATGCCTTCAGTGTGCATGTACAATTTTCAAAGTCATGAAAATACAGAAAAATCTTTAAATGAGAAGGTGTGTCCAAACGTTTGGTCTGTACTGTATATGACGAGATTTACAAACAAGATGTCCGTCAGTGAATGGATTTGTCCCCTCCAGGCTCCCATAGCATGGGGAAGTAGCTGATGGATATACTATCTGTAAATAATAAAAGGGAGGAATTGTTATGGTAAATGTTTATACTTTGCTTTGATTATTATTTTAGACAATAAAGTATACATATATATCTGATTGATAATCTTGTATTTTAATATTAGCTTTATAAGTGTTATTTCGTTGTATCTAATATAGAGCTGTCTCTGTATGAAGCTTTTGTTTCTGAAAGTATAACTAGATATAAACCAGTCTAAGGAATTTAGTACAATACATCATTTACGACTTTGTTTTTCCCAACTTATCTTCCTTTTTAGGTAACGTAAAGTAAGTCATTCCCACTTTCCTTATCTTTGTGGTTTGTAATAAAAACTTGTAAACAGACATCTGAGTGCAGACAAGTCTGGGACACAAACAGAATTGGTTGTGTTTCTCTTGTCTCTGATCGATCGACTCCGATTTGACCAAAACTGGCAAACGTGTGAAACCTCTTGAGTTTCTACTTAAACTTCCAATATAGGTTTGTCTATCACAGCAAATACATTTGTGCAAATTTCATGAATAAAAAGCCTCTAATTGCCTGGAAAATAGGAGTAGAACATTGTTCCCCTTGGATGCAATTGAACATATTTTGAGCTCAATAATGCAAATACAGCCTTTTTATTGTCCAAATGAATTCCACCTATCTGGCTAGGGGAAAAAGGATGGAAAAAAGAGGTAACCAACAGAGTATTTAACAACACACTGCAGTATCAGACTTCTCATGCTACTTACATTTTATAAACAGACTAAAATGCATCCCTTGGGGGTGAAGATGCCTGTTCTGCTGTTCTTTAAAGGCAGGTGGTGCAAACAGAAGAAGCTGTGGCATTTCAACATGGTTGGGTTTAACAATTATACCTGTTTTGGGGTTAAAAAAAGCTTTGCTCTTTGATAAATGAAGAAGGGATAGTTTTTTTTTATAAGCTGTCAAAGATTATCCCTTAATAGGGAGGTATGACAGTTGTACTGTATTGTTTTGAATATGAAAAATGAATGGCCTATGTGGCACCCCAGGGGTCTGGTTTCCACAGTAACAGCAATGTTATGTCTGAGAGCAGGTGGGAGGTCTCTTGGTCAGGGATCCTGTGCATGCCACACCTCCTGCCCAGTCCTGGGAGGGGAAGAACTTCCCCTATATAAACCTAGGGCTGAGGCAGGGTTAGTGAGTAGAGAAGAAGTAGAGACAGAGAAGAGAAGCAGATATAGGAAAAGAACATCAGGAGCTCTGTGGGAGCAGTGCTATAAGGAGTCAGGGGCTGGCAGCTGCAGAGCTCGCCCTGACTGAGAAGCTATCACCGGACCCGGAGTCCGAGGCTGTGGGGACTAATCTTTACCCAGCAGCAGAAACCGCCCGGCAGGGGATTTCAGGTCCTCTGGCCAAGAAACCCGAAGGCACGGTCACACGCGTGGGACCAGCACCGCCGTCGTGGAGCGGACGCCACTAGAAGGCCCCGAGTCACCGGCCATACGGGTGAGCACCACACGGTACACTCAGGGACGTGGGCTACTCATACCCGCCTCTAGCAAGGTAGCCAGAAGAGTACAGTCAGTTTGGGAGGCCTACAACTCCGCCTGGCCAGGGGAGATCCCATCTGCTCAAGGACTGACCAGTCCCCGATCGCTAGCCAGTACTCCGGGAGGGTCTATCTTTATCACCAGTAAAGACCCTGAGTTACACCGCATCGTCTCTGAGTGATTCCTGCTACCCCATCATCCACGTCGGCTGCCCTGAGGCCATACCCCTCCCGTTGGGGGTGATACTATCACGCTGCACAATCCTACCACCGGCCTCAGCGGTCTGCCCTGCAGCGGCAGCTCCTTCGCTGCATTCAACAGGTGGCGTAGTCATCCAACATCTACCGCTAATACAGCGCCACTTAGTCTGACTCCCTGGGCACGGACCGGGTCACCGCCACGAGACTACAACCCTCAACAGATCCGGCTCCGGGTAAGCTCCCGCGTGCGCAACGCTGCGCGACACAGGCCCAGGGGTGCGTCAACTTTTGGCGTAGTCGGCAGGATCTCGTGCCCGCAACCACCGGGTACTGCGTGCCTGAAAAAGACTGTTCAAACTTACCAGTGGTGAAGATTCCCGCCATCCGGCGCCATCTTCTGCCTTCTTCCCGCCATCCGTGGAGTTTTCCCGCCGTTGGACGCCATCTTGAAGACGCCGCGCGGGAAGAAGAGGGGCGTGGACTCCGAAAGCGTGCGAGAACTGAAGCCCCGCCTCACGTCCGGACGTTGCGTAAGGTCCTGGAAGGAGCCCAGCAGACGCCGACGTTACAGGAGCGCGACGGAAGGTCCTCAACCCTGACGATCCACTGCGGAGCCGCGGCCTACGGAAGAGGATCATCGCAAGGTAGGCCACGGTCCACTAGGGGGGAGAAGGATGTCGGATACGGAGGAGAGCTTCACCGCTTCAACCCCCGCCAGCGCCACCGCTGTTGCGGTCATGCCTTTCACCATGCCCTATATCCCGGGGGCAGCCTGGCTACCCCAGTACTCAGGGGAGTCACATACCCTGCATGACTTTAGAGAAAAGTTGGATAGCCTCTTCCAGGTGTATCCCCTCACAGAGGAGCAAAAAGTGAGCATCCTGGTGGCCCAATTAACCAGGGCAGCCCAAAGGGAGGTAAAGTCCTGGCCACCTGGGAGGAGGACTGTCGCAGAGATACTAACCCGGCTGAGGGACACCTTTGATACCCGCACCTCAGCCGAGATCAAGCTTAGATTCTACGGGTGCAAACAGCGGGCACATGAGAGTATAAGGGACTATGCCCTGAACCTACAAGAGGCCCTGAGAGCCATTAAGCAGACCGACCCTGACGGCGTGGGAGACGAGGACAGGCTGTTGACTGAACAATTTATAGAGGGTTTATATTGCAATGCCCACCGAACCCAGTTGCGGGCAATGGCCTTACAGGACCCTCATCTGGGATTTGCACAGTTCAAGGACAGAGCCATCCGGGTGCTCCGAGAACCGGCACCAGGTGGCGTTGTGACCCACAGATGCCCCACTACCACTTACCACCAGGAGGCGGCACCCTTGTCGGCAGGGCCTGTGGGAGCTGATGCGCAGGCTTTGAACAATGACCCGGCTCCAGACCTGCACCATCAGGTCCAAGAGCTAGCTAAAAGCGTTGCCGCGCTAACCCGAAATGTGCAGTCTTTACAGGTTTCCACTCCAGGGAAGATCCAGCTGGCATCCGGACCGGAGGACATCCCGTGGCGTCGACCAAGGAGGACCCCACCGGCCAGAGGAAGACCCAGCGACCGATACAACGAGGACGGACAACCCATCTGCCGCCGCTGCAATCAACCCGGACATATGGCAAGGTACTGTCCTTTAAACTGGCACAACCTGGGGTAGAGGGCCAAACCCCAGGAAAAAGATCATCAGGCCCATCGAACTGGCGCGACAAATATGTGGGAGGATGTCCAGTCTTGCCCGTGGTACTGGATGGCATCCCCATGAGTGCCCTACTGGACACC
Organism: Phyllobates terribilis; assembly: GCF_046119375.1. NCBI lineage: Eukaryota > Metazoa > Chordata > Amphibia > Anura > Dendrobatidae > Phyllobates > Phyllobates terribilis. The sequence goes on from NW_027362769.1 coordinate 21,420,735, forward strand.
GGGTCACAGGTTACCACTATCCCGTACGTGCTCTTCAAGCAGTACTGGAATGACTCGGATATCACCCGCTACCCTGACGACGACTTAAGTATCATCGCCAGCAATGGTCAGCCCGTGCCACAGATTGGATTTAAAGAGGTGACCATTAAAATCGGTAGAGTCGAACTGGCAGCACAGGGACTGATCATTGTAGACATTGACAAACACGAGAGTCACCCAAAGATAACTCTAGGAACTAATGTAATTGAAAATTGTCTTGCAGAGGTGATTTTCCTTTTACAACAGTTTGCCAAGAACGCCAGCTCCGGCCAGCAGCGAGTGCTCCAGAAAGAGATCCGGGCACTGATGCGACGGCAACAGATAGAACTCTCCGGTGGTGAGATTGGTAGCGTAAGAATGTGTGACCCTTTCCCTATTGCCATGCCCCCAAAAAGTGAAATGATGATTTGGTGCCGGGCAGCTATTGGTCTGAGAGGTAGAGATTACCAGGCAATGGTAGAACCAGGTTACTCGGACAGTAGGCCCACCATTTTGACAGCACGGGGGGTGGTCAATGTACGCCATGGGAGGGTGCCCGTTCGCATAATAAATATCGGGAAGAGGGAAGTGTACCTGCCCCGGTATGCCACGCTAGCCAAATTGTATACCATCAATCAAAATTCCATACAGTCCGTAGAACCCTTGCCTCCATCTTCCCCGGAGGAAGGTAACGGCTCTAAGGAAACAATGGAGGACTGGTGTCAGCAACTACATTTGGGTACTGACTCCACTCCCTCACACCAGAAACAGGGAGTCTATCGGGTGGTTCAAGAGTACGAGAGAGTGTTTAGTAAACACCCGTTAGACTTCGGGCGAGTCAAGGGGGTAGAACACCACATCCCCACGGGAGACCATCTTCCTATAAAAGAGAGGTATCGACCCGTACCCCCTGCACACTACCAACACGCCAAGGGGATGCTTAGGGACATGAAGGAGGCTGGGGTGATCAGGGATAGCTGTAGCCCCTGGGCAGCTCCACTAGTCTTAGTCAAAAAGAAAGACAACACCATGAGGATGTGTGTAGATTACCGGAAAATTAACCGTATCACACACAAGGATGCGTACCCCTTACCAAGGATAGAGGAGTCTTTGGCTGCTTTAAGATCTGCTAACTTCTTCTCTACTTTGGATCTCACTAGCGGGTACTGGCAGGTTCCTGTAGCAGAGGCGGACCGGGAGAAGACCGCATTCACCACCCCGATGGGACTTAGCGAGTTTACCTGTATGCCGTTCGGACTCTGCAACGCACCGGGAACCTTCCAACGATTAATGGAGTGCTGTCTGGGCCACAGAAACTTCGAGACGGTCCTGTTGTACCTGGACGATGTCATCGTATATTCCAAGACTTATGAGGACCACCTGAAACACCTGGCGGAAGTGTTCGAAGCTCTGGCAAGCTACGGCTTAAAGGTAAAACCCTCCAAGTGTCACCTCTTGAAACCAAAGGTGCAGTACCTGGGACACGTGGTGAGCGTTGACGGAGTGGCTCCCGACCCTGATAAGATCACCGCAATTAAGGAATGGCCAAGTCCCTCCAGTGTAAAGGAAGTGCGGCAGTTCCTCGGGTTGGTAGGCTATTACCGCAGATTCATCCCCGGTTTCACCAAAAAGGCAGCTCCTATGCAGGACCTCCTGATAGGCCAGTCCCGGAAGGCCAAGAACCAGAAGCCGCCCTTCAAATGGGAGAAGTTAGAAGAAGAGTCCTTCCGCCAGCTGAAGATGGCCCTCACGGGGGATGAAATCCTGGCGTACCCTGATTACAGCCAGCCCTTTATCCTCTACACCGACGCAAGTAACATCGGGCTAGGAGCCGTACTGTCCCAGATCCAGCAGGGGAAAGAACGAGTAATCGCTTACGCTAGCCGAAAACTGCGATCCACCGAAAGAAACCCTGAGAATTACAGCTCATTTAAGCTAGAGTTCCTGGCAGTGGTGTGGGCAGTCACCGAACGCTTTAAGCACTACCTCGCTTCTTCCCGGTTCACCGTGTACCCGGATAACAACCCGTTGACACACCTGGACATGGCAAGACTCGGTGCCCTAGAGCAGAGATGGATGGCCCGTCTGTCCAACTACGAGTTCACAATCAAATACCGGGCAGGACGCTCCAATACCAACGCGGACGCCCTGTCCAGGATGCCAAACCTACCGGACGTAGGAGAAGATCCAGAGGGACTGGAAGAAGTCGAACTCCCCGCGTTCCACCGTCATGGGACTATCCAGTATTCCCATCGGGTAAGGAGTAAGCAAGCCGCTACGTTTAACCCCTTGCCTCACTACAACTGGGAGGAAACGCAAGACAGTGACCCTGCCGTCCGGCTGGTGAAGGAGATGCTGACTCGGCCAGAGGCTCGCCTTGACCCAGACGCTCCGGAGGAAGCCAAGCAACTGTGGGCTGAGAAGAGTCGACTGTTCCTTTACAAGGGGAAGTTGTGCCGCAGAATGGTTAACTCCCGGACGCATGAACTAATCTGGCAAGTAGTGGTGCCACGGAGAGACGCAGCCATGGTGATGGAAGCATACCACGATGGGGCTGGACACTTCGGATGGAAGAAGCTGGAGTTCCTGCTGCGTGGGCGGTTCCACTGGGTAGGCATGAGGGGAACCATCGAGAGGTGGTGCAGAGACTGTGGCCCGTGCAACCTAAGAAGGAAGGACCGTGCCAGCCAGAAGACTCCCCTGCAGTCCATCGTCACCCGGCAGCCGTTGGAACTGGTAGCCTTGGATCATGTAAAACTGACCCCAAGCAGAAGTGGCTACGTCTACGCGTTAGCCATTGTGGATCATTACTCCCGGTTCTTGGTTGTTGTCCTCGTTAAGGACTTAACGGCTCAAACAGCAGCTAGAGCCTTCCAGCAGCACTTCTGCCGCCCACACGGGTACCCGGACCAAGTGCTGATGGACCAGGGACCTGCCTTTGAAGCGGAGGTCTTCCAGGAATTCTGCAATCTGTATGGCTGCCGGAAGATAAGGACGACACCCTATCATCCGCAAACTAATGGACTTTTTGAGAAAATGAACCAGGTGGTAATGGATCTCCTGAATACGTTGCCCCTGGAAGAACGCAGTCTGTGGCCTGAGAAGCTGCCCGATCTGGTGGACCTATACAACCACATCCCGGTAGGTTCCACCAACTGTACCCCGGCTTACCTAATGAGGGCGAGACCTGGTAAGTTACCTGTTGACCTGGAAATGGGAGTCCTGACACCCGAGGACACTTCACCAGAGGCAGACTGGGACACAGAGAGGCAGCAGCAGTACCGGAAAGTACAGGAGAGCGTGGAGCGAAGTCTCTGTCAGGCTAGGGAAAGACAAGAGAAAACTTACAACCAGTATGCTCCCGCTGTTCCCCTGGTACCCGGAGAGCAGGTCTTGAAGAGGAAAAGACGGCTCCACAAGTTGGACGACCAGTGGGAGAAGGACCCGTACACCGTACTGCCCTCAAGCCACGAGAACCCGAAAGTCTGTACCATCAGTAAAGACGGAGGGGAGACCATAGCCATTGTATCCCGGGATCACCTGAAGAAGTGTCCTGAACAGCTACGGAACCCTGAAGAGGAACAAGAAGACCATCGACCCGTAGAGGAAAGGGAAGATATGGTTAGTACTGTGCTCGGAGACTTCCCTCGGTCCTGGACTCAAGTCAATGGTGCAGTTGTGGTACCCGTCCTCACGTTCCTCCAACCAGCATCCCAAGTGCCTACGGAGCAACAGGTAGAGCTGGAAGAGCAGCCGGTCCAGGAGGCAGAAGACTTCACACAAGCAGAACAGGAGGATCAACCCTCTGCTTATAGTGAGCCTGCCGTACCCCTAGTGAGCCAAAGAGCCGGTAGACAGCTGCCCAGTTTACCCTTGACAGCTCCTACACCCTGTAGTTCAGGGCTAGACAGTCAGCTCCGTAGGTCCACTAGGGCCACTAGAGGCCAGTTACCCGCACGTTGGAGGATTTGAAGTGTATAAACTGTTTTATTTGTGGTTACCTGTTTTTCTTGTTGCTTGTGTATAATTATGTGTTTCTAGTTATTTATAGGAGTCCTTGGTGGATTTACCGGGAATCCTTGTACATGGTTGGAGCGTAACCTAGGAATGGACTAAAGACTGTTAAGGACTCGGGGCAGGACAGACCCCTACCTGGTTACGTCTCCCTGTTTTTGGTGAAATGGACACCCTTGCTTTTCTTCAAAAACTGCACCCGGTTGCGGACACGCCGTAACCATCTTTATGTGTTTTTCTTATTGTATTATTATTGTTTATACCTTGTTATGTTTTTCTAAAAATATGTTTAGTCCCGGAGTACTAAATTTCACTAGGGGGGAATGTGGCACCCCAGGGGTCTGGTTTCCACAGTAACAGCAATGTTATGTCTGAGAGCAGGTGGGAGGTCTCTTGGTCAGGGATCCTGTGCATGCCACACCTCCTGCCCAGTCCTGGGAGGGGAAGAACTTCCCCTATATAAACCTAGGGCTGAGGCAGGGTTAGTGAGTAGAGAAGAAGTAGAGACAGAGAAGAGAAGCAGATATAGGAAAAGAACATCAGGAGCTCTGTGGGAGCAGTGCTATAAGGAGTCAGGGGCTGGCAGCTGCAGAGCTCGCCCTGACTGAGAAGCTATCACCGGACCCGGAGTCCGAGGCTGTGGGGACTAATCTTTACCCAGCAGCAGAAACCGCCCGGCAGGGGATTTCAGGTCCTCTGGCCAAGAAACCCGAAGGCACGGTCACACGCGTGGGACCAGCACCGCCGTCGTGGAGCGGACGCCACTAGAAGGCCCCGAGTCACCGGCCATACGGGTGAGCACCACACGGTACACTCAGGGACGTGGGCTACTCATACCCGCCTCTAGCAAGGTAGCCAGAAGAGTACAGTCAGTTTGGGAGGCCTACAACTCCGCCTGGCCAGGGGAGATCCCATCTGCTCAAGGACTGACCAGGCCCCGATCGCTAGCCAGTACTCCGGGAGGGTCTATCTTTATCACCAGTAAAGACCCTGAATTACACCGCATCGTCTCTGAGTGATTCCTGCTACCCCATCATCCACGTCGGCTGCCCTGAGGCCATACCCCTCCCGTTGGGGGTGATACTATCACGCTGCACAATCCTACCACCGGCCTCAGCGGTCTGCCCTGCAGCGGCAGCTCCTTCGCTGCATTCAACGGGTGGCGTAGTCGTCCAACATCTACCGCTAATACAGCGCCACTTAGTCTGACTCCCTAGGCACGGACCGGGTCACCGCCACGAGACTACAACCCTCAACAGATCCGGCTCCGGGTAAGCTCCCGCGTGCGCAACGCTGCACGACACAGGCCCAGGGGTGCGTCACCTATCAACCAGAAATTAAAAAAAAATCCTTTTTGTGCTCTCTAATTGGTTTGCTAATCACTAAATCATTAGGCAATTACAAAGTCTTGTTAACAAGCCATCCAAATATGATCCCTCTGTTTCTGGAAACAAAACACTGTCACCGTTTTGAACATAAGAAAGTTCTGGCTTGTAGTCATCAAGCCTTTTCAAAAGTTAGTCCTAAATTCAGTGTTGTTAATGAGGATGCAAAAACATGAGAGTATGTTTTCCAGCATCAGTAATACAGTCAAGCACTATCAAACACAGTGGGCAGCAAGGAGGTCTGTGGCTAATGTGGCTGTGGCAAAAGCAGCACAGTAAAGAGATAAGATAGGGCAGACCATAAAATGCTCTCACAATTAGGATCACCAACAGCCTTCGCATCAGCAGTGCAATGTAACACTATCTAAGGGGTAATATTTCTCTTTACGGAGAGAGACATGTTAATTCGGTAAAGGCGAGGAGACTTTTAAAGCCGCAATGCTACTCTGGGAAATATGCAAATTGTCTCTTCTGAGAGGAAGAGAACTAGAACTCTAATGCCACCTACAGGAAGTAGCAATCCTAAAAGTCAATAGTGACCCTTTAATGAGCCTTATCACATGACTTAGGATATAAGCCATAACCAGAAACTCAATTTACAGACATGGTGTTTCGGGGTACTTCCCCTCGTCAGTGCAAAGTGTGAGTTCTGGTTTAGCTGAGTGAGAGGCTTCAGACCGGTATTTAAGGGCTAACATTTCTCCTTGCGGAGAGAGACATGTTCATCATGTCAAGGTGAGGAGACTTTTAAAGCCACAGTGCTCCTCTGGGAAATATGCAAATTGTCTCTTCAGAAAGAAAGAGGACTAGAACCATTGCTGATAAATTTTGACAAATATTAGGTGTTTCACTCTTATAGTGAACATCCAGGTCCGTGTTGGTGTGAAAAATACACCAGACATGCTGAAAACCCTCTTTCATATTACACTGGGACATGACTTGAAAGTACCCTCATAGCAAACTATGCCAGATCTTGCCATTGATTAAATTTGTCGACCCAGAAATCCATAGTTAGGGGTTCAGTGTATTTGCTTGAGAAAGAGCACAGTCTTGGTATGACTGAACCTCGCTGTTCAGCTGATGTAACTCTGTTTGCTGATATGCATCAATTTTTGCATGGGCAGATGAACTATCTGGTCCATCATGTATAATATAATCGGCCAAGCGTCCCTCTGTCTGAAGCCTCTATAGACTGCGCATGCGCAACTCGCAGTCTGGCTCCAGACAGAAGAATGCTTGGAGCCGTTACAGGTGGTGTGTATGGCGCCGGAAATTGAGGTATGCATAGACACTGAACGCATACCGCGATCTCCGGTGCCATACTTACATACTTACCTGACTGGGAGGAGCATAGGGATGAGGTGTAACATACATACCAGGATGGGGATGAGGGGTACCAGGCATACCAGAATAGGAATATGTGGTGCCATGCATACCAGCATTGGGGGATGAGGAGTGCCATGCATACCAGGATAGGAATGAGGGGGCCATACATACCAGGATTGGGGATGAGGGAGCCTTGCATACCAGGATGAGGGGTTGGGTGCCATGCAAACCAGGATTGGGGATGAGGAGGCCATACATACCAGGACTGGGTGATGAGGAGGTGCCATACATACCAGAATTAGGATGAGGGGTGCCATGTATACCAGGATGAGGGGTACCATACATACCAGAATAGGGATGTGGGGAACCATGCATACAGGATGAGGGATAGGGTGCCATGATGAGCGATGCGATGCCATGCATACCAGGATAAGGGGTACCATGCATACCAGAATAGGGATGAGGGGTACCAAGCATACGAGGATAGGAATGCGGGGTACCATGCATACCAGGATGAGGGATGGAGTGCCATACATACCAGGATTGAGGGATGAGGATGCCATACATACCAGAATTGGGATGAGGGGTGCTATGTATACCAGGATGAGGGGTACCATGCATACCAGGATAGGGATGCGGGGTACCATGCATACCAGGATGAGGGATGGGGTGTCATGCATACCAGGATGAGGGATTGGGTACCATACATACCAGGATTGGGGATGAGGGGTGCCATGCATACCAGGGTTTGGGATGAGGGGTACCATGAATACCAGGATAGGCATCTGGGGGGCCATGCATACCAGGATTCGGATGAAGGGCCATGCATACCAGGATAGGGATGAGGAGTACCATGCATACCAGGATGAGGGATGGGGTGCCATGCATACCAGGATAGGGATGAGGGGTACCATGCATACCAGGATGAGAGGTACCATACATACCAGGATAAGGATGAGGGATGGGATACCATGCAAACCAGGATTGTATATGAGAGAGCTTTGCATACCAGGATGAGGGGCGCCATGCATGCCAGGATTGGGATGAGGGGTGCCATGCATACCAGGATTGGGGGTGAGGGGTGCCATGCATACCAAGATTGGGGGTGAGGGTGCCATGCATACCACGATTGGGGGTGAGGGGTGCCATGCATACCAGGTTTGGGGATGAGGGGTGCCATGCAAACCAGGATTGGGGATGAGGGGTACCATGCATACCAGGATTGGGGATGAGGAAGCCTTGCATACCAGGATGAGGGATTGGGTACCATACATACCAGGATTAGGGAGTGAGGGGTGCCATGCATACCAGGATTTGGGATGAATGGTACCATGTATACCAGGATAGGGATCTGAGGGGGCCATGCATACCAGGATTCGGATGAAGGGCCATGCATACCAGGATAGGGATGAGGAGTACCATGCATACCAGGATGAGACGTACCATACATACCAGGATAGGGATGAGGGATGGGGTACCATGCATACCAGGATTGGGTATGAGAGAGCTGTGCATACCAGGATGAGGGGTGCCATGCATACCAGGATTGGGGGTGAGGGGTGCCATGCATACCAGGATTGGGGGTGAGGGGTGCCATGCATACCAGGATTGGGGGTGAGGGGTGCCATGCATACCAGGATAGGGATGAGGGCAGCACATAACAGGATGGGGGAACAGGATTGGGGAGCACAAATATCAGGATGGGGGCAGTACAAATACCAGGATGGTGACAGCACAAATACCAGGATGGGGGCTGCACAAGTACAAGGATGGGAGACCATATACCAATAAAAATGATCACCACCCGGGCATAGAACGGGCTCAATAGTTAGTGTAGTATATATTGTAATTGGTGCTGTTGCCTTAGATATTGGTAAAATTTTTATTTTTGTGAAAGAAAATTGCATTTATGGAATTCAAATAATTTGGCTTTGAAAATGTTAAGCAATTTAGTGCTTTTCTGATTTATAAGCTTTGACAAAAGCAGCTTTACCCTAAATAAACATAAGTAAACGCACGGAAAGTAATCTGTGGCAACAGTCAGCAGTATTGTTGTGGCACCTATGATTGTTAAATGCGACTAGTCAAACCTTGACCTCTTGTTATTGTTTCTTTATTTAAATAATGATGCTCAACCAAAAAGAAAAGTAAGTTAATGAAATCTAAAATGCTAGATTATGAGGTTGATATATGTAGGTTCACGACCAATAACCAATATGAAGCAACAATGCCGGGATGGCCATGGAGTGTACAATATTTAGAGTAGTCAATTAAAAAAGATATTCTAAAGATAAAGAGACATTTTATAATAAAGTTGAAAAAAAAAAAAAGTTGACATGCTTGTACATAATCAGATGGGAGCAGAAAATGTAGGTAGAATTACTTGCCACAATAAAACACTTGTAACTGGCCTCTGTGCTCAGGAGGTGTTTATCTTATATTAGACTAATGGGTGCAACAAATTATTTAAAAAAATGAACATTCTTTAGTAATTGAGTACTTATGTCTAAGTTTCATGATTATTGTGATAAGTTTTTTTCTTTACAAAATAAAATATAATTGCTTGTATTAAATAGGATAGGACCAGGCAATTTTGGTAGAATCACAAACCAAAAGCAAGAACGCATAAATGGATGCTGTATTCTAATATTAGACAATTTGAGCAATGACACGGGCTCAAAAATTTGTTTTACACAACGTGCACACTTTGGTAGGAAAACATTTGTGTTTAAGTTCAGTATTTGATAGATTTCTCTTTTTAAAAAAATATGGATCTCAAAATAGGAAGCACACTTTCATTTAAAAACAGAAACAACCCTTGAATTAAGAATTAGTGGCAAAATCTGCAATGAATGGCTTAATACTATCACTGCCTGCCGGCTAGGAACAGCTATTAAGATGCTGTTGCTGCTGTATGTCACATATGTATTAATTCATTCTCACATACTGAGTGGTGTTGATGCAACTGCTGTACTAGTTCACTGTATATCACTTAAATCTGGCATTTCTATTCACAGACTGAGACTGTCACTCCCATTTTCAATCTGATACATCAACACTGAAGTAGTACACCATTAGCTCTTTATTTATCCCTATCCTGTGTGCTCTGAGCGCTCCTATCCCTACACAGTACAGGCATAAAATTACGGTCTTTGGCTGACTCTAAAGTTTTATACTGCCTGTCATAGTGCCTCACCAGCCCCCATTTGACTTTGTTACACCATGCGATTCGATTGCTGCAGAGCATTATGGGGGTGTCTATACTGCCACACGAGATGCCATTAGCCCACTCATTGAATATGCAGCATGTGTGACATGGCGCTGAGTATTTTTTTTAATTATGAATCAAATCTTACCGCATATTGTTCAATTCGCATGAAACCGCAGATTTCAAGACGTTCCACTCGAAGTCAAGACCCTGCAGATCGATCCATTCATCTCTACTTCACTCATAAAACACTCCTCTTCATATAAGAATTATAGAGCCATTGTTTAAATGGATTTTCAAAATAAATACACCAGACTCAACATGGCTAATAAATATATTTAATAATGTATACATTTTGTGTTGTCAAACTCAGTGACAGATTTGCTTTAACCCCTTTACTCCCGAAGGCTGTTTGCACGTTAATGACCAGGCCAATTTATACAATTCTGACCAGTGTCACTCTGGAATGCTTCAACGGATCCCACTGATTCTGAGATTTTTTTCTGTGACATATTGTACTTCATGATAGTGGTAAAATTTATTTGATATCACTGCTGTTTATTTGTGAAAAAATTGGAAATTTAACGACAATTTAGAAAATTTTGCAATTTTCAAACTTTGAATTTTTTTTTCTCAGAAAGTTATAAGGGTTAAATGTTGACCAGCAATTTCTCATTTTTCCAACAACATTTACAAAACCATTTTTTTAGGGACCACATCACATTTGAAGTGACTTTGAGGGGTCTATATGATAGAAAATACCAAAAAGTGACACCATTCTAAAACCTGCACCCATGCTGAAAGGTGCTCAAAACCACATTCAAGAAGTTTTTTTAACTTTTTTGCAAAAACATTTTACTTTAGACCCAAGGGTAAAAGGAAAAAATTGACCACAAAATTTGTTGTGCAATTTCTCCTGAGCATGCCAACATCCCATATGTGGGGGGAAAACTACTGTTTGGGCGCACGACATGGCTCAAAAATGCTTTAATTTAAAATTTACTTGAATAATTAGCGGACGCCATGTCGCGTTTTGAGAGCCCCTGATGTGTCTAAACAGTGGAAACCCCTCACAAGTGACACTATTTTGGAAACTAGACCCCCTCAGGGAACCTATCTAGATGTGTGGTGAGCACCTTGAACCCCCAGATGCTTCACAAAAGTTTATAACATTGAGCCATAAAAATAAAATTTTTACATTTTTCCCACAAAAATGTTTTTCAACCCCAAATTTTGTATTTTCATAAGGTTAACAGGAGAAATTGCACCAAACCATTTGTTCTGCAATTTTCCTGAGTAAGCTGATACCTCATATGTGGGGGAAAATCACTGTTTGGGGGCACGGCAGGGCTCGGAAGGGAAGGAGCGCCATTTTACTTTTTGAATGTAAAATTTGCTTGAATAATTAGTGGACACCATGCTGCATTTTGAGAGCCCCTGATGTGTCGAAACAGTGGAAACCCCTCTCAATTGACACCGTTTTGGAAATTATACCTCTCTGGGAACTTATTTAGATGTGTGGTGAGCACCTTGAATCCCAAAGTGCTTCACAGAAGTTTATAAAGTGGAGCCGTGAAAATGGAAAAATCCCATTTGTCAAACAAAAATATTTTTTTGCTTCAAATTTTTTATTTTCAAAGGGTTAACAGGAGAAAATGTTAACAATATTTTGCCTGTTGACAACTAGAACCCCAATCTGAAGCCCTTAAAACTTAACTTTTATTAAAGCATATAGCTCTTATAAGGATAGTAAATTTAAAAATATTAGCATAGGTTCAGGCAGTAGAGTAAAGTCTGATATTGTAATTTGCAATGTTGCTTGTTACAAGAATATGGTTATCTAACTAATTCTCATTCTCATACATTAGTGGCTGCGGACCACCTATCTAATGTTAACACTGCCTGTGCCTTATTATAAAACACCAAGATTAAAGCCTCCCCGACATGTTTCGCCTAACTGGTGTCATCAGGGGACAGAGGCTAAATGGCACCCAAAAACGCCATGCAGAGGCTTTTATCAACTCTGTTATAGCCTTAAATTCAATAAGAATCCTTCTAACCCATTACCAATGGAAAGTATAGGGGTGGAACTCTTCCACCACCTATCAATCTAGTTAACTCGTACTACTGGTACCCTCCCTTTTTCCCATTAGAAGTAACAACTGTCATTCATGTACAGTTATTTTTTATTGGTGGAGATTTCAAAAGGTGAGTCGGCGTGCTAAGGATTCTGTCCACACCTATTTCAATATACCTATCAGGTAGACTTACCTTAAATCCTATCAGCAAGCGAGAGACAATAAAAAAAAAAATTATTGCGCATGCGTGCTGGAAAGGGGGACCAATCCCGTTACATGAACAGAATAGCGTATCCGCATCTGCGCGTTGTCAGCCAACCCAAGGCTTAGACGTCAGTGCTCTTGTAGCTCTAATCGAATTGTGACACGTATAGCAGATTTAATGCCGACGCTAGAAACCTCCATCTGCGCATGTCTCTTGACTTAGTTATCATTCGTTTTGTATGTCATTACTGCGCTTGCGTATGGACTTAGAAAAAGAATTCAGGAGTGCTCCATCTACAGGTATCTCAATACATTAATGCACATGCGAATGGACTTACTTGGAAAAAAGTGATCCATCTGCAGATATCTCATAACTTAGATCCTAGTCACTCCTATTAATTCTATATATCTTAACTACACTTATGAATAGACTTAGGGAAAATGAGAAAGTGACATGATTGAGTATAGTTGTTCATAGCGAGAATAATTAGGGCACGAATACCATTTTAGCCCCACTAGTTAACAAGGATCTCATATTGTAATTCGTACAAAATAAACATAAATTAATCGATAGCCAAAAGAGAGAATAATTAAAAAAGGGTGCAAAAAATAATAACTATCCTTATGACAGGATTTTTACAAATTAATTAGTATGGCTGACCTCTCATGATCACTATATAAAAGACACAAAGGTGAAGCCTTCATTGAGGCCGTTCTGACCCCATGCATCTAATCTGAAGATCCATTTAGCTTCTTCCTGTTGTAAAATTCTATCCATATTTCCTTTCCTGGGTCCCAATTTAATTTGTCTGATGCCAATAAATTGCAATTTTAATGGATCTTCAGGATGGAACATTCTCATATGACGGGATAACGGTGTGTCTACTTTAGTATTAATACTGCTTATGTGTTTGGAGATACGTCTCCTAAATTCTTGTATCGTTTTACCTACATATATCATTGGGCAGGGGCAGATAGCTATATACACTATTCCCTTGGTCTTACAGTCTATATTTTCTCGAATAGTGTACACTCTCTGGTCTGATAGATTTGTAAATTCTCTCGTATTTGGTAGATATTTGCAGAAACTACATGTGCCACAGGGCCTAGAGCCTCCCATATTAGTTCTACTGGGAGTAGAAGAAGAACTTTCAGATTGGAAGTGGCTATGTGTGAGATACTCTAGCAACCTAGATTCTTCCCTTGTCTATAAGTAATACTGGGTCGCTCACTTATCACGTCTCTGATATCAGGGTCTGCTTTCAAAAGGGGCCAGAGTTTACACATGATATTATAAGTTCCAGAGATATGTTCATCATACATACCTATTAATCTAATAGTCTTTCCTTTATCAGATTCCTTAGGGCCCGTCATTAATAGGGCGTCCCTATTACTCCGTTTCGCCCTGTTGAAGGCTCTGTATAGGACTTTTTTTGGGTATCCTCTTGAGACGAATTTATTGAACAGGTTCCTACTTTCATTGAAAAAGGCCTCATCACTCGAGCAGTTACGTCTAGCTCTTAGGTACTGACCTACTGGAATACCAGCCTTCAGGGAGGATGGATGCCAACTCTTCCAATGGAGAAGATTATTAGTGGCCGTAGGTTTCCTATATATATCCGTATGGAGATTACCTTCTGTATCTATGGAAATGGTCAGATCAAGAAAATTAATTCTGTTCAAACCCACTTCGTGAGTAAAAAACATCCCTATTTTGTTCTGATTCAAAATGGTCACAAAGTCCTCAAAAATTTTAATGTCCCCCTCCCATAGGATAAGTACGTCGTCAATATACCTTCCCCAAAATAAAATGTGACTAGTGAAAAAACTGAGATCTTCATTAAAGACTAAAGTGTCCTCCCACCAACCTAAAAAAAGATTTGCTAAATTTGGTGCACAAGACGTACCCATGGCGGTGCCCCTCATCTGCTGATAAAAGGCACCGTCAAAGGTAAAGTAATTATGTGTAAGAGTAAACAAAAGCAAGGATAATACAAATTCAATATGTGATTGAAAGTGCTTGGCTTTAGTAGACAAAAAATAAGACACTGCTGTGACACCTAATTCATGAGAGATGTTGCTATATAAAGCCTCAACATCAAGGCTGGTAAGTATTGTTTGTGCAGAGACAGTAACATTACGTAGTTTAGAAACCATATCTTTTGTGTCTTTAACATAGGAGGGGAGGGATTGAACAAAAGGAGAAAGTAGCTGATCGACGTACTGACTGATGCCCTCGGTAAGGCAAATATTGCCCGAGACAATTGGTCTCCCCGGTATTGGTTTAACTCTCTTGTGCATCTTAGGTAATGCATAAAATGTAGCAATGGTAGGGGTAGGGTTGAACAGGACTTTATATTCGTCATCCGTAATCTGACCGTCCTTCAAAGCTTCCTATAGGATTGATTTTAATTCTTGGACAAAATCTAAGGTGGGATCTACAGATAATAATTTATACGTCCGCTTGTCATTCAGTAGGTCCAGAACCATTCTCTTATAATCAATTGTATCCATAATAACGATGTTATTACCCTTATCTGAGGGTTTGATTATAACACCGTTATTGATCTGCAGTTCCTTAATGGCCCTTTGTTCATCTTTATTTAGATTAGTGTTGTTACAGAATCTGCTTTTGGACAGTCTTTTTAATTCTATCTGGGCCATATTGACAAACGCATCTATATTATGGTATTGTGAGAAGGCAGGTGTGTTTTTACTTCTAGGTTTTAGAGATGAAAAAGGTAGAGCAATTGATACCAGGCCAGTCTCATTATTATTCTCCAAGATCTCTAATGTTTGAACTGCTTCATTTTCTGCTCTTAAACTTATTGTGGGATCCCTACTTTTTATTGTATGATATTTATGAAGCACCAACTTCCTGCCGAATAGATTTATATCTTTTGTCCACATAAATGCATCGAATTTAGGGGTAGGTGTAAAAGATAAACCCTTTTTAAGGAGCAAAATCTGGTTATCATTCAGAGAAAATGATGATAGATTAAAAATTTGGAAGTTGTTCTTCCCATCCTCCCTTGCTATTAGGCTGGCCGGTTCACCCCTAAAAAAGAGGTGGATGCACCAAACTGTGATGTAGTTGGTAAACTTAATGCCATATTTGTACCCTGTAAAACAGGTCCTAATTGTCCTTGTTGTCCCATATTTGGCTGACCCTGAGGGCGTGAAAGTATAACACTTGAATTGATCATAGGTGATGCCTGTATTGAGGGTAGATTTATATTGCCAAACATTGCTGGAATTGTTGGTTGCAGAAACTCTACTCTTGTCATCGGAGGTAGAACAGAGACAGATAAGGATACAGACGCTGATGTAGTAGGTAAGTTTATTCCTGTCTGTTTGTTGTTGCCTTTGGGGCCACCCCATGATTTTGGGAGTCTTTACGTTGTCTATAATTCCTTCTCAGCCCTCTTTTCCGTTTAGTTCCTCCACTACTCGTCTGTTTATCCGCTGAACTGTCAGATTCAGAGAAATCTGTTTCTGCATATTCAGCTGTTCTTGATCTATTCTGTCTTAAATTAATACCTCTTGGTTTGTAGATTTGTCCTGTTTCAAAATCTCCAAGGTCTCTGATATATTTACGATGTTTTCGTTCTTTTACTTCTCTCTTTAAATTTTCAATATTTTTTTGTAAATTACACTCCAATCTGACAAAGTCTGGTTGTGCTGCAAATTGCTGTACGTCCTGAAGCTCCTTTTCTAACTGCTCATTAATTTTTACGAGATGCTGCTTCTCATAATCCAAGATATAGTTAATTAATCTCAAAAAACTATCTGTTAGAAGATCCTCCCAGCCCCTAATAAATTGCGGATCTTCCCTATGGGAATTACGGGTTAATGGGATCCTTAAGCCTCTGTACACTATACGTTTCTGCAAATAAGTTTCAATGCTCGCTATCTCCCACCACGCTCTTATTTGTTGTTTTAAAGTTTTGGTCAAATTTTTGAAAGTGGAAAAAATATCACCTGATTTAAAGTTGGATTCTGTGGTAGAAAAAACCTGTGATGTCTCCAACTTCCAGTTATCTATATCCAACTTATGTGACAAGAAACCAGCCATATCAATAGAACAATCATATGGAGTTAACCATTGACTCCATATATAACTAACTATACAACACTGTTCAACTCAAGACAGCGTAGGGGTATTAACATTAACAACATTTTGCCTGTTGGCAACTAGAACCCCAAACTAAAGCCCTTAAAACTTAACTTTTATTAAAGCATATAGCTCTTATAAGGATAGTAAATTTAAAAATATTAGCATAGGTTCAGGCAGTAGAGTAAAGTCAGATATTGTAATTTGCAATATTGCTTGTTACAAGAATATGGTTATCTAACTAATTCTCATTCTCATACATTAGTGCCTGCGGACCACCTATCTAATGTTAACACTGCCTGTGCCTTATTATAAAACACCAAGATTAAAGCCTCCCCGACATGTTTCGCCTAACTGGCATCATCAGGGGACAGAGGCTAAATGGCACCCAAAAACGCCATGCAGAGGCTTTTATCAACTCTGTTATAGTCTTAAATCCAATAAGAATCCTTCTAACCCATTACCAATGGAAAGTATAGGGGTGGAACTCTTCCACCACCTATCAATCTAGTTAACTCGTACTACTGGTACCCTCCCTTTTTCCCATTAGAAGTAACAACTGTCATTCATGTATGGTTATTTTTTATTGGTGGAGATTTTAAAAGGTGAGTCGGCGTGCTAAGGATTCTGTCCACGCCTATTTCAATATACCTATCAGGTAGACTTACCTTAAATCCTATCAGCAAGCGAGAGACAATAAAAAAAAAAAGATTATTGCGCATATGTGCTGGAAAGGGGGACCAATCACGTTACGTGGACAGAATAGCGTATCCGCATCTGCGCATTGTCAGCCAACCCAAGGCTTAGACGTCAGTGCTCTTGTAGCTCCAATCGAATTGTGACACGTATTGCAGATTTAATGCCGACACTAGAAACCTCCATCTGCGCATGTCTCTTGACTTAGTTATCATTCGTTTTTTATGTCATTACTGCGCTTGCGTATGGACTTAGAAAAAGAATTCAGGAGTGCTCCATCTACAGGTATCTCAATACATTAACGCACATGTGAATGTACTTATTTTTCAATGAAAGTAGGAACCTGTTTAATAAATTCGTCTCAAGAGGATACCCAAAAAAAAGTCCTATACAGAGCCTTCAACAGGGCGAAACGGAGTAATAGGGACGCCCTATTAATGATGGGCCCTAAGGGATCTGATAAAGGAAAGACTATTAGATTAATAGGTATGTATGATGAACATATCTCTGGAACTTATAATATCATGCGTAAACTCTGGCCACTTTTGAAAGCAGACCCTGATATCAGAGACGTGATAAGTGAGCGACCCAGTATTACTTATAGACGAGGGAAGAATCTAGGTGACTATCTCACACATAGCCACTTCCAATCTGAAAGTTCTTCTTCTACTCCCAGTAGGACTAATACGGGAGGCTCTAGGCCCTGTGGCACATGTAGTTTCTGCAAATATCTACCAAATACGAGAGAATTTACAAATCTATCAGACCAGAGAGTGTACACTATTCGAGAAAATATAGACTGTAAGACCAAGGGAATAGTGTATATAGATATCTACCCCTGCCCAATGATATATGTTTGTAAAACGATGCAAGAATTTAGGAGACGTATCTCCAAACACATAAGCAGTATTAATACTAAAGTAGACACACCATTATCCCGTCATATGAGAATGTTCCATCCTGAAGATCCATTAAAATTGCAATTTATTGGCATCAGACAAATTAAACTGGGACCCAGGAAAGGAAATATGGATAGAATTTTACAACAGGAAGAAGCTAAATGGATCTTCAGATTAGATGCACGAGGTCAGAAAGGCCTCAATGAAGGCTTCACCATTGTGTCTTTTATATAGTGATCATGAGAGGTCAGCCATACTAATTAATTTGTAAAAATCCTGTCATAAGGATAGTTATAATTTTTTGCTCCCTTTTTTAATTATTCTCTCTTTTGGCTATCGATTAATTTATGCTTATTTTGTACGAATTACAATATGAGATCCTTGTTAACTAGTGGGGCTAAAGTGGTATTCGTGCCCTAATTATTCTCGCTATGAACAACTATACTCAATCATGTCACTTTCTCGTTTTCCCTAAGTCTATTCATAAGTGTAGTTAAGATATATAGAATTAATAGGAGTGACTAGGATCTAAGTTATGAGATATCTGCAGATGGATCACTTTGTTCCAAATAAGTCCATTCGCATGTGCGTTAATGTATTGAGATACCTGTAGATGGAGCACTCCTGAATTCTTTTTCTAAGTCCATACGCAAGCGCAGTAATGACATACAAAACGAATGATAACTAAGTCAAGAGACATGCACAGATGGATGTTTCTAGCGTCGGCATTAAATCTGCTATACGTGTCACAATTTGATTGGAGCTACAAGAGCACTGACGTCTAAGCCTTGGGTTGGCTGACAACGCGCAGATGCGCATGCGCTATTCTGTTCACGTAACGGGATTGGTCCCCCTTTCCAGCACGCATGCGCAATAATCTTTTTTTTTTAATTGTCTCTCGCTTGCTGATAGGATTTAAGGTAAGTCTACCTGATCGGTATATTGAAATAGGCGTGGACAGAATCCTTAGCACGCCGACTCACCTTTTGAAATCTCCACCAATAAAAAAATAACTATACATGAATGACAGTTGTTACTTCTAATGGGAAAAAGGGAGGGTACCAGTAGTACGAGTTAACTAGATTGATAGGTGGTGGAAGAGTTCCACCCCTATACTTTCCATTGGTAATGGGTTAGAAGGATTCTTTTTGGATTTAAGGCTATAACAGAGTTGATAAAAGCCTCTGCATGGCGTTTTTGGGTGCCATTTAGCCTCTGTCCCCTGATGACGCCAGTTAGGCAAAACATGTCGGGGAGGCTTTAATCTTGGTGTTTTATAATAAGGCACAGGCAGTGTTAACATTAGATAGGTGGTCCGCGGCCACTAATGTATGAGAATGAGAATTAGTTAGATAACCATATTCGTGTAACAAGCAACATTGCAGATTACAATATCTGACTTTACTCTACTGCCTGAACCTATGCTAATATTTTTAAATTTACTATCCTTATAAGAACTATATGCTTTAATAAAAGTTAAGTTTTAAGGGCTTTAGTTTGGGGTTCTAGTTGCCAACAGGCAAAATGTTGTTAATGTTAATACCCCTACGCTGTCTTGAGTTGAACAGTGTTGTGTAACAGGAGAAAATGGACACCAAAATGTGTTGTTCACAAAGAAACCCCATATGTTGGGGAAAACTATTGTTTGGGCACACGACAGGGCTCATAAAGGAAAGAGTGACATTTTGGAACGCAGAATTGATGGAATAGTCTACGGGTGTCATATCGCGTTTGGAGAGCACCTGATGTGCCTAAACAATGAATACCCCCTCAAGTGACCACATTTTGAAAACTAGACCCTTGAAGGAATTTATTTAGATGTGTGGTGAGCACTTTGAACCCACTGGTGCTTCACAGAATTTTACAATATGGATCTGTAACAATTGAAAAAAAATATTTTTCCCACAAAAATGTTGTTTTAGCCCCCAATATTTTCATGTTCATAAGGATAGTGGGAGAAAATGGACCTAAAAAATTGTTGTGCAATTTCTCCTGAGTACACCGATACCCCATATGTGGTTGAAAGCTACTTTTGAGGCACAGTGCAAAGCTCAGAATAGAAGAAGCGCCTAAACAGTGGATATGCCCAACAAGTGCCCCATTTTTGGAAACTAGACCCTCCAATGAATTTATTTAGATGTGTGGTGAGCACCTTGAACCCCCAGGTGCTTCATAGAAATTTATAATGTTGACTTTTGAAAATAAAAAAATCACTTTTTTTCCACAATATAATCGTATAAGCGTCCCTTTGACTGAAGCCTCAATAGACTGCGCAAGCGCGACATGCCTGCGCTGTCTTGCTCCAGACAGAAGAACGTATGGAGCCATTACAGGTAAGAGGAGTGTGTATGGCACCGGAGATCGCGGTATGAGTAGACACTGAACGCATACTGCTATCTCCGGCGCCATACTTACATACTTACCTGACCGGGAGGAGTGTTGCCGCTTCGCCTCTCTTCTCGCTGGAGCCGGGGGCAGGAGTGAAGGCGTCGGAATCGGCGCATAGAGCTATCTGGCGCCATTTTACTGAAGACACATTTGCAGTGTGTCTTCAGAAAAATGAGGCCGGACAGCGTGGTATGGGCATGAGCGTACTCCGGCGCCACACTCCTCCCCCGGCCTCTGGCAGAACAGGACACAGCAGTGCTGGCGCTCAGGGAAGAAAGGTGAGTATAAGTGTTTATTTATTTGTATGTGTCCAGCATGAAAGGGATGAGGGGGCCACACATACCAGGATTGGGGGATGAGGGGGGCCACACATACCAGGATTGGGGGATAAGGGGTACAATACATACCAGGATTAAGGGGTGAGGGGTACCATGCATACCAGGATTGGGGGGTGAGGGGTACCATGCATATCAGGATTGGGGGATGAGGGGTACCATGCATACCAGGATTGGGGGATGAGGGGACCATGCATACCAGGAATGGGGGATGAGGTGTACCATGCATATCAGGATTGGGGGATGAGGGGTACCATGCATACCAGTATTGGGGGATGAGGGGTACCATGCATACCAGGATTGGGGTGTGAGGGGTACCATGCATATCAGGATTGGGGGATGAGGGGTACCATGCATACCAGAATTGGGGGATGAGGGGACCATGCATTCCAGGATTGGGGATGAGGAGTGCCATGCATACCAGGATTGGGGATGAGGAAGCCATGCATACCAGGATGAGGGATTGGGTACCATACATACCAGGATTGTGGGATGTGGGGTGCCATGCATACCAGGATTGGGGATGAGGGGTGCCATGCATACCAGGATTGGAGGTGAGGGGTGCCATGCATACCAGGATAGGGATGAGGGCAGCACATAACAGGGTGGGAGAATAGGATTTGGGAGCACAAATACCAGGATGGGGGCAGCACAAATACCAGGATGGGCAGCTCATACCAGTATGGGAGACCATATACCAATAAAAATGAAAAAGTGGAAAAAAAAATACTTTTTCATTTTTACGAATCAATTTGTGAAACACCTAGGGGTTCCAAGTTCTCACTATGCATCTAGATAGGTGCCTTGGGGGGTCTAGTTTCCAAAATGTGGTCACTTGTGGGGGAGCTCCACTGTTTAGGCACATCAGGGGCACTCCAAACGCAACGATTTTCCATTCAATTTGTTAGCGGACACCATGTCGCGTTTGGAGAGCCCCTGATGTGCCTAAACAGTGGAGCTCCCCCACAAGTGACCCCATTTTGGAAACTATACCCCTCAAGGAATTTATTAAGGGGTATAGCGAACATTTTGAAACCAGAGATACGACACGGAATTTGATAACGTTAGGTCATCATATTGAATAAGTTGTCATTACTCTTGAGCGCAAGTGCTCGCTACTTGAGTTTGCATTGGGTACTCAGGTATGTACCATGTATCACGGGTGCTCAAGTGAAATGCTCGAGTCCCCACCCGCATGTTTCACGGTTATTTGACACCCCCCAAAAAAATGCGGGGATCGCTCGTGCATGGCAGGCAATCCCCGCAAGTTTTTTTGGCCGCGAAGCATATGGGGCGGAGACTCGAGCATGCCACTCAAATACCCACGATACTCAATGCATACCCGAGCACCCGATGCAAACTCAAGTAGCGAGCACTTGCGCTCAACACTAGTCACCATATCGTCATCTTTTTTTTTTTTTTTACATTGGAAAAAAAAAACAACCCCAACCCTAACATTAGCACAACCCCAACCCCAGCCCTAGCGTTTATTTTTTACGCCGTTCCTCATGCGGTATAAGTGATGAGATTACTTTATTCTTTGGGTCGGTGCGATTACAGCGATACCAGAATCATATCGGGTTTTTATGATTGACAACTGTCACACACTAAAAGACACATATTTTGTAAAATCTAATTTTTGCATCACCATATTTTGGCAGACAGAGTCATGTGACAGCTTGTTTTTTGTGGGATGAGTTGACATTTTTATTGGTGCCATTTTCAGGCAAGTGACATTTTTTGATCGCTTTCTATTCCTATTTTTGGGAGGCAGAATAAACAAAAACCAACAATTCAGGAATTGTGTTTTTTTGAATTTTTTTATTCTGTTCCGCGTGTAGTAAAATTGATAATGTAGCTTTATTCTTCGGGTCAGTACGTTTACAGCGGTACCACATTTATATAGTTTTTCTATGTTTTGGCGCTTTTACACAGTAAAAGCTATTTTATAGAAAAAATAATTTTTTTGCATTGCTTTATTCTGAGAGCTCTAACTTTTTGATTTTTCGGATGATGGAGCTGTATGGCGGCTTGTTTTTTGCGGGATGAGATGACGTTTTCAGCGGTACCATTTTTATTTATATTCGTCTTTTTGATCGCGTGTTATTCCATTTTTTGCTTGGCGGTATGATGATAAAGCATTGTTTTTTGCTTTTTTTGTTTTTTTACCGTGTTCACTGAAGGGGTTAACTAGTGGAACAGTTTTCTAGGTCAGGTCGTTACGGACGCAGCGATACCAAATATGTGTACATTTATTGTTTTTTTTTTTTTTTCATAATAATATTTATTGATGGGTACATTATATTTTTATTGGATTATTTATTTTTATTTTTTTTAAATATTTTTACAATTTTTTTTTAATTTTTTTTTTCACTTTCAGACAGTTTTTTTACTTTTTTACTTTGTCCCACTATGGGACTTTCACTTTTTTTATTCTGATCGCCTGCATGGCACAGGAATGCAGCACCATCTCTGTGCCATGCTGGCTGTCAGCGCTGGACAGGGAGAAGATAGTTTGGAGATGCACTGCGCATGTCCAAACAATCTTCCTGCTGTCTGGTGACCCGGATGTTGTCATGACGACATCGGGTTGTCATGACAACACCCGGGAAGCCGCGGCAGACAGGGCTGGACGCCGGAAGAGGAGGTGAGTATCGGTGATCACCTCCCCTTGCCTCCGCAATGCTGCGATCGACTTCGATCGCAGCATTGCGGGGGTTAATGTGCTGAGAGCGGTGCAGGACCACTCCCTGCACATAGTATCGTGTGTCAGCTGTGACAATTAGCTGACACCCGGCGGCGATCGCGCCCGCACAGCCTGTGTGCGCGCGCGATCGCCATTACGTACTAATACGGGTCAGGCTCCTAAAGCCCAGGGCACAGACGCGTATTAGTACGTCATGGGCTTTAAAGTGGTTAAAGGACCGGTGAATGCCACCTTTTCTTCTCTTCACTTATATTATCGACTAATTCTTGATGAGCACCGGGATTCTTGCAGTTTGGCTACCAGGTCCATTCTCAGTGCAGTTGTAACCTTACATGTTCATGGTGCCGGTTCTACTTCCTTCTTTATTGCAATTTGTAATTTTGATGATTAATTTTATTGTTGAACATCTACACTGCTGTTGGTCAATCCCAAAGTTTAATAAAACTAAAACCTGAATATTTAGGAAATTAAAAGTCAGATTTTGTCTTTAAGGCCACGTTCACACGCTCAGTATTTGGTCAGTATTTTACATCAGTATTTGTAAACCAAAACCAGGAGTGGAACAATCAGAGGAAAAGTATAATAGAAACATGTCACCACTTCTGTATTTATCACCAACTCCTGGTTTTGGCTTACAAATGCTGATGTAAAATACTGACCCAATACTGAACATGTGAATGTGGCCTCATAAGAAGGATATCTATGTGTGAAGAATGATTTGGCAACTATTAGTGTGTATAATTACAATTCAGCTAAATAAAAAATTTTAATTTTCCCATCTAAATTGTTTATTTTCATCTGTTAAAGTGAGAATAATAACCAAACAACTCAAAATGTACAAAAATACATTTAAAAAAATGTCAGCGACCAATATAGCCCCCTTGTTTTCAATATCAGTTATAAGTAAAAAGCGAACCCGGACCTAAAAGAGAGAGAGAGATTTTCCAGATCCAAAGTTCGAGTCTCCATTGTTTTCAGTTGGGTTCGGGTTCGGGTACAGGTTCAGGTACACTTCTGGTACCCGAACCGAATGTTGGACCAAGGTTCTGGTCAGGTACCAGAACCCAAACTTCCACGGGTCCACTAATAATAATAATAATAATACTTTGTGCTGCAGCAGCATAACCCACCTTTACCTTTACAGCTTTCTCTTCTGTTGTTAGAGAACATTTTTCTATTTCCTCCATTCTCACTCTGATAACAACCTAATTTTAAAAGTAGTTTTACCTAATGAAATAATGCCAATTGGTGTGATTCCTCTTGTGCAAATAACACCTCAATGCAAGTTTCACAAACTATGTCAGAAGGTGTAGGTCATAGAATGGTATCCTAAAATCCTAAAAAATCCCCTGTGAAATTGATCATCCTATGGCGCATGTGGGTCATGAGAGTCCAACGGTGATGGAATTTGCCATCACTGACTTCCGTACAAACATCATTGACAACTTTTTCACATACAGTACCAGCCGCGCGCATGTGTTTCTGATCAAGAAAAATTAGCACATACTTAGGGAACATCAATTAACCATCCACGACCCCCGAAATATCACTAAATGATAAAAGGGCAACTGATATATGTTGTTTAACTCATCATGATTGTCAATAGACCAGTGCCATAAATATACAAACACATGACATTCTAAATGTCCTTGTTGTGATCAGCAAAGAATTACACATTTTTGTCAATCATATAAAAATATTTTTGAGTGATTAAATTATTGGTTTCGTGTCCTAGCATTTTTCTAATCAATTATACTTAAATATTGCTTGGGTTGGTTTCTGTAGGATTTAACAAATGAGCAATGCTTCATTATTTATTTATTTTAATTTGAGATCATTTCTAGTTTAAAATGATTGTCCACCACTGGACTGCCCCTACTTAACCAGTTCAGTGCCCCATTTAAAATAAAAACAATTGAAACTTACATCCCAGAGTGGCGCCATTCAGACAAGACATGTTAATGAGCAGCTAATGTTTGGCTGCAGCTCATCAATACTTTGTCAGAGCGGACATCGCCTCTTACAAAATAATTAAGTCTGCAGGTAATCAGCGGCTGTTCATTGGCTGCAGCCTGCACATGACACAACAATGTCATTATTAATATACGTCCCAAAAATATTAATAATTGTATACCACTTCAGAATAAAAGAATCACAGTCCTGGGTCTGCATGCTGGCCCAGGCAAATGAAGAGATATATGCTAATGATAAAAAGATGTATTTTTATTTAACAAAAAATGAAAAAGACAACACGTACATTTAAAAGTTTAAACAAGAAACCAAATAAAATCAAGCTATAGAGCCAGCAATTCATATTTGATTAAGGAATTGATTAAGCTGGAGTTGTTCAATCATGGACAAGTTCAACCCCTTTAGTTTCTTAAGCTCAATTAATTTTCATAAAATCTCTAAAATATTTTCTCTTAAGCACATGTGATTATAGAAAACTGCCATTAGGGGGAGTGAATACACATTCTATGTGAAATGTGTTGAATAAAAACTAGCATAACTGCAGGTCACTATCCAGACAGATTAGAAAATGGTGAGAGAGTGAGGCTTTTCATTTTTCATTGTTTATGGTAATACCTGAAGATTCTGAAAATAAATAAGAAAAAAGTGTTTTTTTCAGCTCACCATTAGATGAATTCCTGTGGCTTTGGGTGTAGACTCCAGGATGGTGCTCGGATAAGGCGGCTGTGGTAATCATACAAAAAGCAAGGATCCAGCAACACCTTGAAAAGACTGCTAGAAAAAGGAGTACATTTTGTATCCAGGAGAGGTGTTACTATTGGCAACATGATATCACCTTCTGATCACACAGTAAGGCAAAAAACTAAAGTAAAACACAACTGGTTATCTGTGTCCGGTTCATACAAATGCGGCAGACGACAGTGCGGCTTATGTCCATACATGGATAACTCTAAGGAAATTAAAGCCACAGCTGCTCCATACACACATAGGAACCGCACGTTTATTAATTGCAGTACAACCTATGTAGTTTATGTAATTACGTGCACACAGTGCAATCTCCAATATGTTGGTTGCACTACACGACCTCTCAGGACCAGAATTGCAGAACATATGTATGATGCTGCAAATGTTACAACAAGAGCTTTATCAGGAGCCTCTTATCATTTTCTGTCTGTCCATAAAGGTTGTCTGGACTTTTTTCATGTTCATGCATTAGAGGAGGTTCTCACCAGTGATCGAGGCGGTGATAGAGATAAAGTATTGCATTTTAGAGAACCACAATTTATTTTCAAGTTTAATTGCAGAGTACCTTCCGGATTGAATAAGAGAACGGATATCACGTACTATTATTGAATTAATGCTTTTACACATATGACATTTGTTTGGTTTATTAGCATAATTGTCTCATTTACATGACTAATTGCTCACCTTGTTCCTTTTCCTCCCTTTTTTTATTTAACTTTGCTTTTGTAATGATCACAAGACATGGTTATGACTAAGAACATTTTTGTTCGAAACACGTAATCCCCTGGATTTATAATTTTAACAGCATGATTTTAAAGGAATTCTAATAAACATGAAGCTTTAACACACATTCATATTCCTATTTGGATGTTTGTCGCTGGATCCTTGCTTTTTGTCTGAAGATTATGAAAGTATGCTAGATGATAAGTAACCAGCATAAGAATGAGAATTTAAAAAATAGCCTTTAATAATTAATATTAAAAAGTGAATACTTCCAATATCCAGACACTTAAAGTGTTACGGACAAGAATATCGAAAAATTTGCATCTGGCCCACCTATTGAACCACAGGTATCACTGTCAGAATATAGAAAAATATGTCAATTGATCATATGCAAGTGACTCCTGTTTACCCATTCAAGAATACAGTGGGGGAAATAAGTATTTGATCCCTTGCTGTTTTTGTAAGTTTTCCCACTAACAAAGACATGAACAGTCTTTAATTTTAAGGGTAGGTTAATTTTAACTTTGAGAGGTAGAACATTGTATAAATTAGATATTTTTTTGCATTTTGCAGTGAGAAATAAGTATTTGATCCCCTACAAACCATTATGAGTTCTGGCTCCTACAGACCAGCTAGAATCTCCTAATCAACTCGTTACCTGCATTAAAGACAGCTGTCTTACATAGTCATCTGTATAAAAGACTCCTGTCCACAGACTCAATTAATCAGTGAGACTCTAACCTCTACAACATGGGCAAGACCAAAGAGCTTTCCAAGGATGTCAAGGACAAGATCATAGACCTGCACAAAGCGGGAATGAGCTACAAAACCATAAGTAAGATGCTGGGTGAGAAGGAGACAACTGTTAGTGCAATAGTAAGAAAATGGAAGAAATACAAAATGACTGTCAATTGACATCGATCTGGGGCACGATGCAAAATCTCACCTCATGGGGTATCCTTGATCATGAGGGAGGTGGGAGATGAGCCTTAAACTACACGCGGGAACTTGTTAATGATCTCCAGGCAGCTGGGACCACAGTCAGCAAAAAAACCCATTGGTAAGTCATTACACCTTAAAGGTTTAAAATCCTGCAGTGCCCTCAAGGTGCACCTGATCAAGAAGGCACATCTGTAGTCCCCTCTGAATTATGCCAATGAACACCTGGATGATTCTGTGAGTTATTAGGAGGAGGAGAAGGTGCTGTGGTCATATGAGACAAAAATTGAGATCTTTGGCATTAACTTAACTCGCCGTGTTTGGAGGAAGAAGAAGGATGAGTACAACCCTAAGAACATCGTCCCAATGGTGAAGCATGGTGGGGGAAACTTTATACTTACTTTGGGGGTGCTTTTCTGCAAAGGGGACATGACGACTGCATCGGGAAGATGGATGGGGTTATGTATCGCGAGATTTTGGCCAACAACCTCCTTCCCTCAGTAAGAGCATTGAAGATAGGTCGTGACTGGGTCTTCCAGCAAGACAATGACCCAAAACACATAGCCAAGGTATCAAAGGAGTGGCTCAAAAAGAAGCACAGTAAGGTCATGGAGTGTCCTAGCCAGTCTCCAGACCTTAATCCCATAGAAAACAAATGGAGGGAGTTGAAGCTCCGAGTTGCCAAGAGACAGCCTCAAAATCGTAATGATTTAGAGATGATCTGCAAAGAGGAGTGGATGAAAATTCCTCCGGACATGTGTACAAACCTCATCATCCACTACAAAAAACGTCTGACTGCTGTGCTTGCCAACAAGGGTTTTGCCACTAAGTATTAAGTGTTGTTTGCCAGAGGAATCAAATACTTTTTTCTCACTGCAAAAGGCAAAAAAAAATATCTAATTTATACAATGTGATTTTCTTGATTTGTTTTTAGATATTCTATCTCTCAATGTTAAAATTAACCTACTCTTAAAATTATAGACTGTTCATGTCTTCGTCAGTGGGCAAACTTACAAAAACAGCAAGGGATCAAATAATTATTTCCCCCACTGTATATACACATGGTGCATGACCTAATTAATACATACAGTGCCTGTGTAGTGGAAGAAAAAACAAAATACTATGATACTATGAAAAAAACATTGTCAAATTAAAATGAAAAGAATATAATTCATGGTTATATTGTACCCTTTCTAATAGTGTAGAATCACATCTGTTTGTTTATTTAAACCTTCAGGGTAAGAAGTATTTAGCATAAGTATCCAATATGCTTCGCAATTCAGCAAAGCCCTTTTATGATCTCCCCCTCTGGAAGAACAATTAATCCTTTCCAGACCTAAAATTGGAAGTCTTTTAGATTACCATTGGGTTCCTTCAAAAAGTGTTTAGAAACATTAGAAGGGTTAATGGCCTCATTAATTCTCTGTCTCAGCTTGCCAGTGGTTCAGCCGACATACCTGACATTGCATTCTACAAATTGGACACAATATACTATAAATTTACTGCTACAGTTTACAAACTGTCTGATGTAATATGTCTCATTCAATGTGATTATGTTTAATTCTTTCGTTTGTTTTGCTTAAGTGCAGAGTATGCATTTGTCAATGTCGCATTTATAGAAACCTGCCGGTGTAAGCCAGGTTCTTTTACACTGCATTTCTCTAGCAATTAGACTAGGGGAAAAAAGTTTTGAAAGGGTGGGGAATTTTTTAGCAGAAAATAAAAAACACTCACTTAAGATCTGATTAAGTTGATGATCACTATACAAAATGGGGATATATTTATTAATGATTCCCTTGATCTGGTTAAACTTCTTACTATTAATGATGAGTGAACGTGCTCGCCACTGCTCAGTACTCGCCCGAGTATTACTGTGCTCGACAAGCTCAGCGAGTATTTCCAGGTTGCTCGGGCGAGAACTCGGGTCCCCTCCCTGCATGTTTGGCGCTCTTTAGAGAGCCAATGAACATGAAGGGATTGCCTGCCATGCACTGTAATGGTTGTGGGCATTACAGTGATTGGCTGGCCTCATAGCATCATCAGGTCTATATAAGACCTGGCGCCGCTATGCTCGTCAAAGTCTACCCCGGAATCAGGCAGAGTAGGGAGAGGTGCTGCTGCGTCAGAGAGAGATTTGCTTTTTTATACACTGTGTTCCACATTATTATGCAAATAATATTTTCTCAGATTTTCCCAAATTACCTATATGAATTACAGTCATTGTAATTTCCCAGTCAAATAACTATTAGAGTACAATTGAAAGGTTTTTGTACAAACTGCCTATGATAACAGTATATTTAAAAAAAAAAAAAAAAACTCAAACTGCACTCAAAATGCATGTTCCAAATTGTTATGCACAGCAGTGTTTTCAACCTTTTCATTTTAATAAAGAACAAAAAAATGGTCATTTTTGAAATTATAAGCATTAGCAGGTTATTACAAACTGAAATCAAACAGTTTTCAACGCAAAACTTTATTCTAGGTGATGTTACATTTGCACATAGGACCCCTTGTTCGAAAGGAGCTTCTGAACTCTCTCGTCCATTGAATTTGTCAGGTTTTGGATGGTTTCTGCTTTGTTTTGCATGAGGACAGAATACCCTCCCAGAGCTGTTGCTTAGATGTGAACTGCCTCCTGCCATCATAGACACTCCTTTTGATGATGCTCCAGAGGTTCTCAATGGGGTTGAGGTCAGGGGAGCATGGGTGCCACACCATAAGTTTGTCCCCTTTTATGCCCATAGCAGCCAGAGATGCAGATGTGTTATGTGCAGCATGAGACAGGGCATTATCATGCATGAAAATGATCTTGCTGCGGAATGCACTGTTCTTCTTCTTGAACCATGGAAGGAAGTGCTGTTTGAGAAACTCAACATACATTATGGAGTTCATCTTTACCCCTTCAGGGATCCTAAAAGGGCCGACAATCTCTCTCCCCATGATTCCAGCCCAAAACATTACTCTATCTCCTCCTTGTTAGCGCCATAGCCGTGTTTGCATGGGGTGTCCATCAACCAGCCATCCTCCACTCCATCCATCTGGACCATCGAGATCATTTCTCTGTCTGAAGCTTTTTATAGACTGCGCAAGCGTGACTCCAGACAGAAGAATGCATGGAGCCGTTAAAGGTAAGAGGAGTGTGTATGGCGCCGGAGATCACGGTATGCGTATGCACTGAGCGCATACAGCGATCTCCAGCGCCATACTTACATGCATACAGGGTCGTATGGCCCACCAGGACACCAGAGAATCCTCTGGTTGGCCCCTGCCTCCTTCACATAATCCCTGTCCTGCTAAGTATGCTAATAGCGTGCACCCAGCAGTGCACACTTTATTCTATATCCAGCACTGGAGGGCATGATGGGCCTGCACTACTAACATGTGATCTGAAATTCAGAGCCTTCACATCACCTGTGCCTGTGCTGCCGCCGCTTCTGGCTTATATTGATCTGCTCAGAGAGCAGTGCGTGCGGAACCTCACTGCAGCCAGAACAGGCACAGCTGAATGTGAGGCTGACTCTGAGATCAGACAGTCAACAGCTGACGCGCAGACCGCACTCACCTGTTTCCTGCATCTCAGGCTCCTCTTCCCCAAAACCCTGGGCAGCTGTAGTCTAAGGCTGTGTGCCCATTATGTGTTTTTAAAGCGTTTCCGCAGTGGCAAAAACGCTGCAGAAACGCTTACAAAATGCATGGTAGAAGGCCTGCCATGTTCCCCAATGATAATCCGCATGTGCTGTGCACATGCTGCAGAAATTTCCACTGCGGATTATCATTGCGGAAAAAAACGCAGCACTACCAATTATTTTGCGGAAGTGCTGCGTTTTTGCCGCCATTGACTTGCATAAGAACACGCCAATTCCGCAAGACTGCATCTGTACTTGCGTAATTGGCGTGTTCTAATGTGCAGATGGTACCCGGGTGTGGAGGACAGGAGACTCTCCTCCACGCCCAGGTACCATTAAAAGCTGTAAAAAAAAGAATAAAATAAAAAATAAAGATTATATTCACCTTCTGACTGCCCCCGGACTCCTTCCCTGTGCTGGCTGCCGCCAGATCGCACAGGACTGAAGGACCTGCGGTGACGTCACAGTCATGTGACGGCAGGTCTTTCAGTACAGCGTACCGCGATCTGCCGGCAGCCAGCACAGGAGCGCAGCAAGACAGCAGGGGCCCTCGGAAGATAAGTATAGGTTTATTTTTTTATTTTTAACCATTCTCTCGGGTCACACTATAGAAATCCATGCTGTTTGCATGGACTTATATAGTGTGACCGAGTTGTCAAGCACTTTGCAAGTGATGCTAAAATCGCTTGGAAAGCGCTTGTCAACCCGCATGCGGAAATGCCAGTGAAGAACGCTTCACATCTGCTTGTCCCTGGCAGGAAAAACGCATGTACAATCCGCATGTGTTTTTGTTCTGCCAGGGAGATGCAGAAACACTCAGGGAAAAATCCGGAGCATTTCTGCATCGTGGGCACATAGCCTAACGCTGATTGGCTGCATTTGTGTGACCTCACAACACAGCTCAGGCAATCAGCTGTGTTGTGATTGGTCAGATGTCCTGCCCACGCCAAGCACCACAGCCGTATTGGAGCAGGAACAGAGGGACATTGAGGACTGCAGTATGAGCAAGTAAATAAACTATGATACCTCCAGCCACTGCCATTAAGTGCCCTGAGGCAGTTAGGGGAGGTGGCCCTTCATGCAATCTAAAGATGGCATGGGGAGGGGGCCCACAGGAAATTTCTAATTTCCTGCTTACCCCTCTCAATCACTGTGTCACCTGTAATTTCCCGTGGGCCCCCCTTCCCCCACTGTGTCACCTGTAATTTCCTGTGGGCCCCACTTCCCCCACTGTGTCACCTGTAATTTCCTGTGGACCCCCTTCCCCCACTGTGTCACCTGTAATTTCCTGTGGGCCCCCCTTCCCCCACTGTGCCACCTGTAATTTCCTGTGGGCCCCCCTTCCCCCACTGTGTCACCTGTAATTTCCTGTTTACCCCTCTCAACCACTGTGTCACCTGTAATTTCCTGTGGGCCCCACTTCCCCCACTGTGTCACCTGTAATTTCCTGTCGGCCCCACTTCCCCCACTGTGTCACCTGTAATTTCCTGTGGACCCCCTTCCCCCACTGTGTCACCTGTAATTTCCTGTGGGCACCCATTTCCCCACTGTGTCACCTGTAATTTCCTGTGGGCCCGCCTTCTCCCACTGTGTCACTTGTAATTTCCTGTGGGCCCCCCTTCCCCCACTGTGTCACCTGTAATTTCCTGTGCCCCCACCCTTCCCCCACTGTGTCACCTGTAATTTCCTGTGGGCCCCCCTTCCCCCACTGTGTCACCTTTAAATTCCTGTGGGCCCCCCTTCCCCCACTGTGTCACCTGTAATTTCCTGTGGGCCCCCCTTCCCCCACTGTGTCACCTGTAATTTCATGTGCACCTCCTCCCCCACTGTGCCACCTGAAATTTCCTGTGGGCCCCCCTTCCCCCACTGTGTCACCTGTAATTTCCTGTTTACCCCTCTCAACCACTGTGTCTCCTGTAATTTCCT
Organism: Phyllobates terribilis; assembly: GCF_046119375.1. Classification (NCBI taxonomy): domain Eukaryota; kingdom Metazoa; phylum Chordata; class Amphibia; order Anura; family Dendrobatidae; genus Phyllobates; species Phyllobates terribilis. The sequence goes on from NW_027362769.1 coordinate 21,454,036, forward strand.
GTGGGCCCCACTTCCCCCACTGTGTCACCTATAATTTCCTGTGGGCCCCACTTCCCCCACTGTGTCACCTGTAATTTCCTGTGAACCCCCTTCCCCCACTGTGTCACCTGTAATTTCCTGTGGGCACCCATTTCCCCACTGTGTCACCTGTAATTTCCTGTGGGCCCGCCTTCTCCCACTGTGTCACTTGTAATTTCCTGTGGGCCCCCCTTCCCCCACTGTGTCACCTGTAATTTGCTGTGCCCCCACCCTTCCCCCACTGTGTCACCTGTAATTTCCTGTGGGCCCCCCTTCCCCCACTGTGTCACCTTTAAATTCCTGTGCACCTCCTCCCCCACTGTGCCACCTGTAATTTCCTGTGGGCCCCCCTTCCCCCACTGTGTCACCTGTAATTTCCTGTTTACCCCTCTCAACCACTGTGTCTCCTGTAATTTCCTGTGGGCCCCACTTCCCCCACTGTGTCACCTGTAATTTCCTGTGGGCCCCACTTCCCCCACTGTGTCACCTGTAATTTCCTGTGAACCCCCTTCCCCCACTGTGTCACCTGTAATTTCCTGTGGGCCCCCCTTCCCCCACTGTGTCACCTGTAATTTCCTGTGGGCACCCATTTCCCCACTGTGTCACCTGTAATTTCCTGTGGGCCCGCCTTCTCCCACTGTGTCACTTGTAATTTCCTGTGGGCCCCCCTTCCCCCACTGTGTCACCTGTAATTTCCTGTGCCCCCACCCTTCCCCCACTGTGTCACCTGTAATTTCCTGTGGGCCCCCCTTCCCCCACTGTGTCACCTTTAAATTCCTGTGGGCCCCCCTTCCCCCACTGTGTCACCTTTAATTTCCTGTGGGCCCCCCTTCCCCCACTGTGTCACCTGTAATTTCCTGTTCACCTCCTCCCCCACTGTGTCAATCACCTCTAATTTCTTGTGGGTCCCCTTATCTCCTCTGAGTAGGCCCACAGGTAATTAGAGGTGACACAGTGGGGGAGGGGGCCTACAAGTATTTAACCCCTTCACAATATCCTCTAATGTGTATGGCCCGTGTTGAATGCAACTGTCAATCTGACAGCGGCATTTAACAAGCACTAACATGCGTGCGCATCATTCTCTTGCACATTGGCACGCCCATGACGTGATTGCGGGTCGCCGATGGGTTGCCATGGCCTGTGGCCTGGCTTCAAAAGATGACTGTGATTTCGGTTATATTTCACTACCGGAGTGGTATCAGCAATGTAAGTTCCCTATGTGTAATAAAATAGGTTCCAGTCGCTGTCTTCAGCCGCTGTGACGTTGCTTCGGTCCTGTTCGTTGAAGTAGAATATGGCCACTGGTAAGTATTTCACTACATACACAGGTCCTAAATAGAGATGAGCGGTGTTCGACTAGAACTGTTCGCCAATCTCAAATTCGAGCTGTTTTGGGCGGTGTTCGAGTCGTTCGACGAACGCGAACGATTTGCAAAAAATTCGGCTGTTCGAGGTTATGTTCGATAACTGTTCGTGCACCAAAAGCGTGTCCTGCATGCTTTAGAGCACCAATCATGCAGGGATTGTCTGCCACTCACTGTAATGCCACAGCCATGGTGGTTGTGGCATTACAGTGGTTGCCCAAATCGATGGGAACAGTGCTCACAGTGAAACATGAAAAGCCGGCAATTCAGCAGCGGCATACACCGGTATCCGACAATTTAGAACAGAAAGAATAGAGTATCACACACAGATTAGATAGATAGAAACATGTCAGTCACATATATAAGAAGTACAGTGACAGTGTTGGTTACTGTACTTGTCATTTAGTGCTAAAGGATTTATTTAAAAAAATAATAGTGTTTTCATGCACCGTCTCTTTAAAAAAGCCGGCCGGCAATTCAGCATCGGTACCCGACAATTTATAACAGAAAGAATAGAGCATCACACATAGATTAGATAGATAGAAACATGTCAGTCACGTATATAAGAAGTACAGTGATAGTGTTGATTACTGTACTTGTCATTTAGTGTTAAAATAAAGGATTTATTAAAAAAAAATTGGCATGGGGTTCCCTGCAATTTTAGTCTCTAGCGGAGGTTAAGCAGACGGCTTGGGCAGATGTTTGAAGCCTAGGAAGGGGGTAATACCCACGGAGCTTCCCAGGCTAGTAATATCAGCCCCCAACTGAATACCTATCCTTTACTAGCTATTAAAATGGGGGACCCCCAAAAAAATGACGTGGGGTCCTCCCTATTTTTATAGCTAGCAAAGGCTAGGCAGACAGCTGGGCGCTGCCATCCAGCTTGTCATCCTTCAGAGACACTGCAGAGCACAAGCATGCCTGCGCTCTGCAGTGTCTATAAAGGATGGCATGCTGGATGGCAGCGCTCAGCTGTCATCTCGCCTGTCATCTCAATGCCATCCCAGCGTGGGAGGATTCTCCTGCTGAAGCGCTGAGCACTGAGAATTTTCCGGCGCTGTCAGTGACGTGCATGAGGTGAGCTGAGTTCATTGGACATGACCACGGCTTATCTTTATGCCATCACAGCGAGACACTGAGGAGCGCAAGCATGCCTGTGCTTCTCAGTGTCTGCCGCATGGAAAGCTGGATGGCAGCGTTCTGCATGGAGATGGAGGGGGGGGTGTTGATTAGGAAGATGATCTCTGTGACACAATTCCTTCCAGTCCTTATATTCCTGCCCAATGATAGACTTCCTGAACTGTCATGTTCGACGAACAGTTCCACGAACATCCCGGTGTTTGACGAACCGAACCGAACCCGAACACTACGGGGGGTGGCTCAACACTAGTCCTAAATTACTGATACCACTCCTGTGGTAATAAATAAATAACCTGGAGTGGTATGTTAAATAGGATGATATGTGAGCATTTCTGTGTGGTGTAGTATAGGGTGTATATGTTCCGTGCGGTGTAGTATATAGAGGATGTCTCAGCTCTTCTGTGTGGTATACAAAAGTCGGCCTTGTATATTCACAAAGCAAAGAGCATTGCTGAAAAACTGGACACTGCCAGAATCAGCTACAATGTACCAACTCCAAAAACATAATCAAAAAAGAGGAACAAGGGAGATAAATGGTAGAAAACAGTGAATCATTTTATTATATCAAATAATTTAACATCACATAATAAATAATTTAATCATAGCATAGGCAAACAGAGGTGCATGATGCCAGAAAAATACAGCACCCAAAGGCCCACCAACCCATACCCACTGCATGTAAGTATAACCAGTGGGATTAGGGAGCCTGAGCAAGGTGAACAGAATGAATAGATACCGGCTAGGGGCATTAGTAGTCCACATTTATAAGCAGCAGTCTGCAGCAGCATTAACATATGCCCATAGTCAAATAAATATCAGAAACCTTACCTAGGGTTAGAAAGGAAGGGCCAGACGGCGCTGGAAAAAGAAGATCTGTGGAAGAAATGCCTCAACGCGCGTTTTGCCTGAGGATTGTTGGCTTTCTCAAGAGGCTGGGCTAATCGTACATACAAGGACCTTTAAATACGCCCCCCAGTGCGGTCATGTGACACAGCACATGACCGCAGGTAAAGTATAGCAGCTGGAAGCATGGATGTAGCACTATATGTGGCGCATGTGTCCCGTCGGTACTCGATCACTGGCACGCGCTCCCAGGCCGTCACCCCGCCCGCGCATGCGTATTGCGCAATGAGCAGGAGGCAGAAGATAGCCGGGTGCGCAGCAAGTAAGGGAGACCGTCGAGACGCATGCACACAGCGCCAGGAGCGGAGATAATAGCCAGAAGGGGATGAATGGAATGCTCACAAGAGTGTCATCACAGCCAGCATTAATCTAGATATATACAGTACAGACCAAAAGTTTGGACACACCTTCTCATTTAAAGATTTTTCTGTATTTTCATGACTATGAAAATTGTACATTCACACTGAAGGCATCAAAACTATGAATTAACACATGTGGAATTATATACTTAACAAAAAAGTGTGAAACAACTGAAAATATGTCTTATATTCTAGGTTCTTCAAAGTAGCCACCTTTTGCTTTGATGACTGCTTTGCACACTCTTGGCATTCTCTTGATGAGTGTTACGCTCGCGCCCGGACTGACTGGCGTGAGCGTGATTAGTGATCCCACTGTACCATGAACCGAGGAGTGCCTGGAGGGGCGTAACTAAGTATCAACCCGATCCGACCAAGGTCGCACGGCAGCTCAGTCGACTCCATGAACCAAGGAGGAAACGAGCAGAGGGGCCAGGTGCTACTCCAGGTTAGACCCCGGTCACAGCTGTTGACCCACACCGGGGAATGCAGGAACAGGCAGGTTAGACTGGCATACAGGCAGGTGGGTATTGGCAAGCATGGCTGGTATGCAGACCGGTGGATACTGGTAAGCACGGCTGGTATGCAGACAGGTGGGTACTGGCAAGCACGGATGGTATGCAGACAGGTGGGCACTGGCAAGCACGGCTGGACTGCAGACAGGGAGATACTGGCAAGCATGGCTGGAGTGCAGACAGGGAGGTACTAGCAGGTTGGAGCGCAGGCTGGATAGGGTCCAGTACAGACTGGGAGACAGAAACAGAGCCACAGATGCGGTAGACAAGCAGAGCAAAGCGAAACCGTCGGAGCGGAAGACAAGGCAGAGCAGAGAGGAACCGCCGATGCGGTGAGCAAGGCAGAGCAGAGCGAAACCGCACATGTGGTGGACAAGGCAGAGCAGAGCGAAACCGCCAGAGTGGTGGACAAGGCAGAGCAGAGAGGAACAGCCGGAGCGGTGAGCAAGCAGAGCAGAGCGAAACCGCAGGGGCGGTGGACAAGGCAGGGCAGAGCGAAACCGCCGGAGAGGTGAACAAGGCAGAGCAGAGAGGAAACGCTGGTGCGGTGAGCAAGCAGAACAGAGCAAAACCGCATGTGCGGTGGACAAGGCAGAGCAGAGCGAAACCACCGGTGCGGTAAGAAAGCAGAGCAGAGTGAAACCGCAGGTGCGGTGGAGAAGGCAGAGCAAAGAGGAACTGCGGGAGCGGTGGGCAAGGCAGAGCAGAGCGGAATCTCCGGAGCGGTGGGCAAGACAGAGCAGAGAGAAACTGCTGACACGATGAGCAAGCAGAGCAGAGCGAAAGCGAAGGTGCGGTGGACAAGGCAGAGCAGAGAGGAACAGCCGGAGCGGTGAGCAAGCAGAGCAGAGCGAAACCGCAGGGGCGGTGGGCAAGGCAGGGCAGAGCGAAACCGCCGGAGAGGTGAACAAGGCAGAGCAGAGAGGAAACGCTGGTGCGGTGAGCAAGCAGAGCGGAGCAAAACCGCATGTGCGGTGGACAAGGCAGAGCAGAGCGAAACCACCGGTGCGGTAAGCAAGCAGAGCAGAGTGAAACCGCAGGTGCGGTGGAGAATGCAGAGCAGAGAGGAACTGCCGGAGCGGTGGGCAAGGCAGAGCAGAGAGGAATCTCCGGAGCGGTGGGCAAGACAGAGCAGAGAGAAACTGCTGACACGATGAGCAAGCAGAGCAGAGCGAAAGCGAAGGTGCGGTGGACAAGGCAGAGCAGAACGAAACCGCCGGTGCGGTAAGCAAGCAGAGCAGAGTGAAACCGGAGGTGCAGTGGACAAGGCAGAGCAGAGAGGAACCACCGGAGTGGTGGGCAAGTCAGAGCAGAGAGAAACCGCAGGTGCGGTGGACAAGGCAGAGCAGAACAGGGCTGAAGGTGCAGGCGGAGAGGACAGGGCTCTGTTCACATGGAACAGACTGGAAAATGCAGGAAGATGTCTAGAACACAGGAGGTAGATACGGAAGAAGGGAAAAGGGACAAGCAGAACCAGATACACACAAGGTACTTACTCTGAAGTAGCGAATGGACACAAAACTCACAGCCCCGAGGGTGGCAGAAACAGACTTGAAATCACAGATAACAGGCCTGGGTATACAGCCCCCAGGTGGCAGATACAGACAAGATACAGGACAAGACCTGGCAACTTAGAGGCAAGGAACACACTGATAGTTAGTGTTGCTCAGGCACCTCCTTCTGGGTGGAGGGGGTTTAAATATCCAGTGACTCACAGCAATAGGCTGGGGACGCATTAGGAGCACGCCCACAGCAGCTACAAGAATCAGGAAGCAACCGGGCCACCGCCCTAATCAATCAGACAAGAGACATGCACACAGCATGAACTGGAGCAAGGTTTGCAGGCTGGATTGATGGGTAAGATTGCGGTCTTGCATAGTGGGAGGTGGTGCACTATGCAAGCACACCGCCAGGGATGTTACAATGAGCTTCAAGAGGTAGTCACCGGAAATGGTCTTCCAACAATCTTGAAGGAGTTCCCAGAGACGCTTAGCACTTGTTGGTCCTTTTGCCTTCACTCTGCGGTCCAGCTCACCCCAAACCATCTCGATTGGGTTCAGGTCTGGTGACTGTGGAGGCCAGGTCATCTGGTGTAGCACCCCATCACTCTCCTCCTTGGTCAAATAGCCCTTACACAGCCTGGACGTGTGTTTGGGGTCATTGTCCTGTTGAAAAATAAATGGTCCAACTAAATGCAAACCGGTTGGAATAGCATGCTGCTGCAAGATGCTGTGGTAGCCATGCTGGTTCAGTATGCCTTCAATTTTGAATAAATCCCTAACAGTGTCACCAGAAAAGCACCCCCACACCATCACACCTCCTCCTCCATGCTTCACGGTGGGAACCAGACATGTAGAGTCTATGGGTTCACCTTTTTTGTGCTGCACAAAGACGGCAGTTGGAACCAAAGATCTCAAATTTGGACTTATCAGACCAATGCACAGATTTCCGCTGGTCTAATGTCCATTCCTTGTGTTCTTTAGCCCAAACTTGTCTCTTCTGCTTGTTGCCTGTCCTTAGCAGTGGTTTCCTAGCAGCTATTTTACCATGATGGCCTGTTGCACAAAGTTTCCTCTTAACAGTTGATGTAGAGATGTGTCTGCTGCTAGAACTCTGTGTGGCATTGACCTGGTCTTTAATCTGAGCTGCTGTTAACCTGCGATTTCTGAGGCTGGTGACTCGGATAAACTTATCCTCAGAAGCAGAGGTGACTCTTGGTCTTCCTTTCCTGGGGCGGTCCTCATATGAGCCAGTTTCTTCGTAGCTCTTGAGGGTTTTTGCAACTGCACTTGGGGATACATTCAAAGTTTTCCCAATTTTTCTGACTGACTGACCTTCATTTCTTAAAGTAATGATGGCCACTCGTATTTCTTTACTTAGCTGCTTTTTTCTTGCCATAATACAAATTCTAACAGTCTATTCAGTAGGATTATCAGCCGTGTATCCACCTGACTTCTGCACAACACAACTGATGGTCCCAACCCCATTTATAAGGCAAGAAATCCCACTTATTAAACCTGACAGGGCACACCTGTGAAGTGAAAACCATTTCCGGTGACTACCTCTTGAAGCTCATCAAGAGAATGCCAAGAGTGTGCAAAGCAGTCATCAAAGCAAAAGGTGGCTACTTTGAAGAACCTAGAATATAAGACATATTTTCACACTTTTTTGTTAAGTATATAATTCCACATCTGTTAATTCATAGTTTTGATGCCTTCATTGTGAATGTACAATTTTCAAAGTAATGAAAATACAGAAAAATCTTTAAATGAGGTGTGTCCAAACTTTTGGTCTGTACTGTACCTATTACATCTTTCTGCTATATATATACAGTATCATCCATCACAGAAGATAATAATAAATGTATACATGACAGTAAAACAAAAAAAGAACAGAAGATGACACACATATGAGTCTGATATATAGTCCACATCACAATAGTAGAAATTGATTTTCCAGGTGTGTTTAAAGTGATTCTTCCCAAGGCATCATGGTAGAGTAATGAAGATAGATAGAATTCCAGATAGAGGTCCATGTAAAAACGTACATCAGTTCCTCAATAATGTATGCTGAATAAAATAATTCATTGGGAAAATGTTAAAAATAGTATTATATAAGGGGAAGAAAAAATGTTAATATAAAATAACACTACCACAGAGATGTAACACAGAGTCAGCAGGAGAACTAAACGTACAAATTATAAAAATGAGGCCAAGCTGAAAGCCTCATTCAGGCCCTGCGGGCTCACTGTGTCTAAGTTGACCATCCATCTGGTCTCCTTTTGGGCCAGGAGCTGTTTAATATTACCTCCCCGAGAGCCAAGGTGCACCACTTCTATACCACGTACTTGTAGGATTTTTGGATCACAATCATGTGATGCCTTAAAGTGACATGGTAAAGTCTTGAGCTCTCGGGGGTCAGTCACTGTCCTTGTTGCGCCAATGTCCCACACATGCTCAAGTACCTTCACACGCAGCTCCCTTGATGTCAAATCTATATAAATCAAATTACATCTGCAAGTGGCATAGTATATCACATTGCTCATACTGCAGGAAATGTAATGAGAAATTTTGAATTTGCGCGAGCCATCGGAGGACATGAAGGACGCACTGCGCAGGACATTGGCACAGGCAAGGCAGCGACCGCAGGGAAAACACCCCACGGTAGATCCGCGGGACCAAAAAGGATTGGACATGGGGGAACGTAATTCCTGGACACCAATAAATCACCCAGATTTTTTGCACGGCGGGTTGTCATTAATGGGAAGTTACCAAGGTGACCATGTAAGGAAGGCTCCGTACCAAGGATTGCCCAGTGGCAGGTAAGAATCTGCAGCATAGCATCCCACTCGTGGTTGAAGGGTGAGATGTAGCAGATCTTACCCTGTGTGTCCTTCCCCAATTTGGCCTGACTAGAATATAACAGGCTATTACGGGGAGTACTCCGTGCCCTCTCATAGCCACGTCTGATGCTACGATTGCTGTATCCGCGTTGTTTAAAGCATTTTGTTAGATCTGCAACCTGGGCTTCAAATTTGGAATTAGTAGAGCCGATCCGCCGCATCCTCAGGAACTGTCCAACTGGGAAGGCCCGAATCATTGGTGAGTAATGTGCCGACTCAGCGTGGATCAAAGCATTCACTGATGTGGACTTTCTAAACACATCAGTCTGGATGGTGGAATCGTTATCCACCTCCAGAGTGATATCCAGAAAATCAATACGTTTGGTATGATATATATATGTTAATTTGATACCACGCGAGTTGGCATTGAGCCATGCCATAAACTCATCGAGCTCCTTCACCGTCCCCCGCCAAAAGAACAAAATATCGTCAATATATCTCAGCCATGATATGACGTGGTCCGCAGCAAGCACGCCCTCATCGCCAAAAATCTCCCTCTCCCAAGCCCCCAGGAAGAGATTGGCGTACGAGGGCGCGCAAGACGCCCCCATTGCGGTGCCACGGTGCTGTAGATATATCGTGTCCTTAAACAAAAAATAATTATGCGAGAGGATAAAGTGAAGGAGCTCGAGAATAAACTCACAAGATGGGCCGTCCAGGCTGGAGGTTCTGAGGAAGAGGCGGACCGCCTCAAGGCCCAGGTCATGCCAGATACATGAGTATAAGCTTTCCACATCAGCCGTAACCATGAGTATGCCATCCTCCACAAGGACGCCGTCAACCCGCGTGAGGACGTCCGTCGAATCTTTAGCAAATGAGGGGAGAGTCTCGACAAGAGGTTTTAGATAACTGTCGATGTACTTACATATTGGCTCATATAAACTTCCCTGACCTGACACGATCGGACGCCCAGGCGGGTTGACTGCATCCTTGTGGATTTTGGGGAGAAGATACAGAGTTGCTGTCCTGGGAAATCGGACGGTAAGTGCTTCCAGTGTTTTTTTTATTAATGATCCCCTGGTTCCATGCTCGACCCAGGATCCCCTGGAGCGCCGCAGAGATGGAGGCCGTGGGATTAAATGGTAACCTGGTATAGGTATCAGAGTCCCTCAGTTGGCGGAAGGCCTCTTTTTCATACCGAACAGGGCCACACAACAATGTTCCCTCCCTTGTCCGCCAGCTTGACCACTATATAATGATGCGACTGAAGCTGCTCGATAGCCAATCTTTGGCGGTAAGTGAGATTATCAAATCTCTTATGAGTGGAGAGCTTCTTGAGCTCTCCAGCCCCTAGACACACAAATATTTCTACAGCCAGACTGAGGGACAAGGGAGGGAAACATGTTGACTAAGGATGTATACTTAAGAGTGACCCACCTGTTGATGTGGATCCCTGTTCCAAGAGGAGGTCCTCCAAGTTTTGTAATGCCTCCCTCTCTGCGGCATCCAGGGGCCCAGGATCACCATGCGACCTGCAAAGGAGTTTTTTAAGGATTACCTTTTGGGCAAACAGGTGGAGGTCCTTGAGGGCTGTAAAGTAATTAAAAGAGGATATAGAGGATCTGTTGGCTCTCCTGTGTGGTGTAGTATATAGAGGATCTGTAAGCTCTCGTGTGGTGTAGTATATAGAGGATCTGTCAGCTCTCCTGTGTGGTGTAGTACATAGAGGATTTGTCAGCTCTCCTCTGTGGTGTAGTGTATAGAGGATCTGTCAGCTCTCCTGTGTGGTGTTATGATCTGCAACATAAACTAAGGAAAGATAAGGGAAAGCTGTCCCTACAGTAAGACTAAGCTGAATCCCTACGATGCAGCGGGCTGCCTGTTCCTTGTGAACAGACCCACCTTCGTCCTTGGCTAGTCTGAACGGAGACCTATAGAATAAAGGGAGGGGTCCCTAAAAGAACTAAGGACTGGGACAAAAATGGGACACCTCCTAAACAGAAGTTGTTGCAGACCAAAAAGGACAAACAGACAAAAAGTACTAAAGGTCCCAGAGGACCAAGAACTGACAAAGATAAGCACTGAAGCACCTGGCTAGAGAGACAGTCAAAACAACACTGAAGTCCAGCAAAGCCAGAAGGGCGGAGCTGGAATAAATAGGCAGATGGTTACGTGACCGCAAAACACAAGATAGCAAAAACTAACAGCAGGGTTCTGACAGTACCCCCTCTTCTATGAGGATCCTCCGGATCCTCCAGGCCCAGGCCTATCAGGAAACCTCCTGTGGAAAGCTTTAACAAGCCTAGGAGCAGAGACATCATCCGTCCTTACCCAGGAGTTGTCTTCGGGACCGAAACCCTTCCAGGAGACAAGATACTGTAATTTCCTTCTATGCCATCTAGAATTCAAAATACGAGAAATTTCATATTCCCTGTCTTCCACCACAGGAGGAACTGTGACAGTGCCGTCCCTATGAGATATGTCAGCCTTTTTCAACAAGGAAACATGAAAGCGAGCTACAAACTGAGGTCCTCTATCAGAAACAATATCCGTGGGAACGCCATGGAGCTTGACAATCTCCTTAACAAATGCGTTGGCAAGTGTCTTGGCGCAGAGCAACTTAATGAATGGAACCAAATGACATGGAATCAAATTACTATAAAGGTCTACGACCACCCAGATGACAGTAAAACCCTCGGACACAGGAAGATCAGTAATAAAATCCATAGTGAGATGCGTCCAAGGCACACTAGGAACCTCCAGAGGGCAAAGCAACCCCGCAGCAGGAGTATGTGAAGCCTATGACCTAGCACACACAGTACACTGACGCACCCACTTGATGACTTCCTTCTGCCATCCAGGCCACCAAACACTGCGACTGATAAGTCTCTTAGTTTCCGAAACTCCTGGATGACCTGCCAACTGAGACTCATGACACTCCACAAACAAATCTCTCCTAAAGGCTCTAGGCACGAACAACCTCCCATGGGGAGTGTTAGATGGAGCATCATCTTGAGCATTCAGAATCCCATTCTCCAAAACGGAGTCCAAAGCCGCCACCACAACTCCTTTCTGCAAAATGCTCTCCTCCTTCTCGGCACCGACCGTAGGAGAGAAGCTGCGAGATAAAGTATCAGCTTTAACATTCTTAGTACCAGGGATATAGGTAACAGAAAAATGAAACTGAGAAAAAAAAAGTGCCCACCTAGCTTGACGGGCATTCAAACGCTTGGCAGCATCCAGATAGATCAAATTCTTATGATCTGTGAAAATCTGAATAGGAAATCTAGCACCTTCCAAAAAATGATGCCAGTGTTCAAACGCAAGTTTAATAGCCAGCAACTCCCGATTTTCAACATCATAATTCAGTTCGGTTTCCAAAATTTTTTTCGAAAAAAAAGGCACAAGGATGTACTCCACCCTTGTTCTCTTGAGACAAAACTGCTCCGACCCCCACTGATGAAGCATCGACCTCGACCAAAAAAAGGCTTGGTCTCATCAGGCTGCATAAGGATAGGGGCAGAACTGAACCTCTCTTTGAGATACTCAAATGCTTCAATGGCCTCAGTAGTCCACTGGGCCGTATTCGCACCTTTCCTGGTGAGATCGGTTAGAGGTTTAACAATTACAGAAAAATTCTTAATGAATTTCCTGTAATAATTGGCAAAACCCAAAAATCTCTGTATAGATTTCAAACCAATAGGCCTAGGCCATTCATGCACAGCCTGAACCTTCACAGGGTCCATCTCAAAGCCCTCGCTGGAGACAATGTAGCCCAAAAAACTAATTTTCTGCACAGCGAATTCACATTTCTCATGCTTAGCAAAGAGTGAATTATCACTCAATGACTGCAAAACTTCACGTACACTCTGCCAATGGGACTCGAGATCTGGTGAATAAATCAAAATGTCATCCAAATACACAACCACATTCTTACAATCAAAGGTCTCAGGATGTCATTAATAAGGTTCTGAAAAAATGCAGGTGCATTGGTAAGACCAAAAGGCATCACCAGACTCTCAAAGTGACTCACTGGAGTGTTAAAAGCAGTTTTACATTCATCACCCTCCTTCACACGTAACAAATTGTATGCCCCCCGGAGATCAATTTTGGAGAACCACTTGGCCCCCATTATCGGTTAACAAAGTCAGGAATTAACGGCAATGGGTAGGAATTGCATACGGTATTCTTATTAATTTCACGAAAATCCAGAAATGGACGTAAACCGCCGTCCTTTTTTTTAACAAAGAAGAATCCAACTGCCACAGGTGACTTAGAAGGTCTAATGTGACCAGCAGCCAAGCTAGTCACTATGTACTCCTCCAAAGCCTTTCTTTCAGGGATAGTCAGATTAAACAAGCGACTTTTGGGAAGAGTAGCACCCGGAACAAACTCAATGGTGCAATAATAATCCCTATGAGGAGGTAAAACATGCGACTCCTCCTCCGAAAAAAACCTCCAAAAATCTTGAATAGGTACAGGTAATTCTCCCTTTTCCATAGCCGCAATGCGACCATTACAACATTTATCATAATACTTCGGACTCCAAGACTTAATCGCATTAGTAGACCAGTCCAATAAAGGATTGTGCAGTCTTAACCAAGGCAATCCTAGAACAACTGGAGAAGGCAAACTATCCAAAACAACCAAGTCCAAAATTTCTTGGTGATCTCCATTGATAGTGAGAGGAAATGCAGCAGTCTTGTGAGTAATACATTTCAAAGGAGTGTTATCAATTGCAACCACAGAAATAGGTGATGACAAAGGTTTGGATTTCAATTTAAGGTTTTCCAAAAACCCTTTATCAATCACATTAAGTGTTGAGCCACAATCCACAAATACCTGAAATTCAATCAAATCTCCTTGCAGAGTAGTACTCCCAGAAAGAAACACTCCTGCAGAGCATAAACAAGCTATACGGGCGTAACTGACCTTTTTTTTTTTCTTTACTTAAACGACGCTCACAATACTTAATCAAATGATCATCTTTACCACAATAAAGACACAAACTTTCGTAGAATCTCCGATCTCTTTCCTGAGAGCAGAGTGACATTGCCCCCACCTCCATTGGTTCTCCGCTGTCAGAGCAGATTTTCTGGGAACTAGGACCTGAAGTTACAGGAGTTTTTACATCATTAGCCCTGGACCTCAGTCTCCTGTCCACACGAACAGCTAACTGCATAGCTTCCTGCAGAGTTTCAGGTGCAGGGAATGCAATTAGCAAATCCTTAACCCTCTCACACAGACCAGCAAGAAATAAACATCTTAGCGCAGAATCATTCCATTTAACTTCTGTAGCCCATCTCCTGAAGTGTATGCAATAATTTTCAACATCATCTGACCCGTGATTCAAACGTTTAAGTTCTGATTCAGCAGATGAGATTCGATCAGGATCGTCATATAATAGCCCCATAGCAAAAAAAAATTCTTCAACAGAACTTAAACACGGATCATTAGGCTGGAGAGAAAAGGCCCAACCCTGTGGTTCTTTGCGCAAAAGTGACATAATAAAACCAATGCGCTGTGATTCATTCCCAGAGGATCTTGGTCTCAAACGAAAATATAACAAACAAGCATTTTTAAAGGAAAAAAAATCTTGCTGTTTACCATAAAAAAAATCAGGCAGTCCTACCTTGGGTTCAACAAAATGCGCTCCAGGACAGCTACTCACGTGTTGCTGAAGCTCGGCCACCTCCAGAGACAAACCATGCAGGTGTTGAGCCAACTCCTGGACAGAAACCATACTAATCCCCGAATTTCTTTCCTTTTAGTTTTTTTTTGGGGGGCTGGACTTACTGTTATGATCTGCAACATAAACTAAGGAAAGATAAGGGAAAGCTGTCCCTACAGTAAGGCTAAGCTGAATCCCTATGATGTAGCGGGCTGCCTGTTCCTTGTGAACAGACCCGTCTTCGTCCTCGGCTAGTCTGAATGGAGACCTATAGAATAAAGGGAGGGGTCCCTAAAAGAAGTAAGGACTGGGACAAAAATGGGACACCTCCTAAACAGAAGTTGCTGCAGAGCAAAAAGGACAAACTGACAAAAAGTACTAAAGGTCCCAGAGGACCAAGAACTGACAAAGATAGGCACCGAAACACCTGGCTAGAGAGACAGTCAAAACAACACTGAAGTCCAGCAAATCCAGAAGGGCGGAGCTGGAATAAATAAGCAGATGGTCACGTGACCGCAAAACACAAGATAGCAAAAACTAACAGGAGGGTTCTAACATGTGGTGTAGTACATAAAGGATCTGTCAGCTCTCCTGTGTGGTGTAGTATATAGAGGATCTGTCAGCTCTGCTGTATAGTGTAGTATATAGATGATTTGTCAGCTCTGCTGTGTGGTATAGTATATAGGGGATCTGTCAGATCTCCTGTGTGGTGTAGTATATAGAGGATCTGTCGTGTGTGGTGTAGTATATGGGGAATCTGTTTTCGCCCCTGTGTGGTGTAGTATATGGAGGATCTGTTGACTCTCCTGTGTGGTGTAGTATATAGAGGATCTGTCAGTTCTCCTGTGTGGTGTAGTATATAGGATCTATCCTGTGTGGTAATTTTTGATAATTGCATGGTGGGCCCCAAGAATGATTTTTCTCTGGTGGGCCCAAGGTCCTCCAGTCCGACGCTGCATGCATATCAGGATTAGGGCGTGAGGGGACCATGCATACCAGGATTGGGGGATGAGGGGGGGACCATGCATACAAGGATTGGGGGGTGAGGAAGGGACCATTCATACAAGGATTGGGGGGTGAGGGGCGGACCATGCATACAAGGATTGGTGTGTTAGGGGGGGGACCATGCATACAAGGATTGGGGGTAGAGGGAGGGGACCATGCATACCAGGATTGGGGGTGAGGGGATCATGCATACCAGGATGAGGGGTACCACACATGCCAGGATTGGAGAGTGAGGGGACCATGCATACCAGGATAGGGATGAGGGGATATCATGCATACCAGGATAGGGATGAGGGGGTGCCATGCATACCAGGATAGGGATGAGGAGGCCATGCATACTAGGATAGGAATGAGGGGTACCATGCATACCAGGATGAGAAATTTGGTGCCATGCATAGCAGGATGGGGTGCCATGCATACCAGGATGAGGAGTACCATGCATACCAGAATAGGTATGGGGGCTACCATGCATACCAGGATTGGGGGGTGAGGGGACCATGCATACCAGGATTGAGGGGTGAGGGGACCATGTATATCAGGATTGGGGAGTGAGGGGTGCCATGCATACCAGGATTTGGAGGTGAGGAGTGCCATACATACCAGGATAGGGATGAGGGGGTACCATGCATACCAGGATTGGGAGGTGAGGGGACCATGCATACCAGGATAGGGATGAGGGGAACTGTGCATACCAGGATGAGGGATGGGGTGCCGTGCATACCAGGATTGGGGGAAGTGGAGGCCATACATACCAGGATTGGGGGGGTGAGGGGACCATTCATACATGGATAGGGATGAGGGGGCCATACACACCAGAACTGGGGATGAGGGAGCCATGCATACCAGGATGAGTGATGGGGTGCCATACATACCAGGATTGGGGGATGAGTGGGTATCATTCATACCAGGATAGGAATGAGGGTACCATGCATACCAGAATAGGGATGCGGGGTACCATGCATACCAGGATGAGGGATAGGGTGTCATGCATACCAGGATGAGGGAAACCATGCATACCAGAATAGGGATGAGGGGTACCATGCATACCAGAATAAGGATGAGGGGTACCATGCATAGCAGGATAAGGCATGGGTGCCATGCATACCAGAATAAGGGATAGGGTGCCATGCATACCAGGATTGGGGGATGAGGAGTGCCCTGCATACCAGGATAGGGATGAGGGGGCCATACACACCAGGATTGGGGATGAGGGAGCTATGCATACCAGGATGAGGGATTGGGTGCTATGCATACCAGGATTGGGGGATGAGGAGGCCATACATACCAGGATTGGGGGATGAGGGGTGATATACATACCAGAATTGGGGGATGTGGGGTGCCATACATACCAGAATTGGGATGAGGGGTGCCATGTATACCAGGATGAGGGGCACCATACATACCAGAATAGGGATGCAGGGTACCATGCATACCAGGATAAGGGATGGGGTGCCATGCATACCAGGATGAGGGATGGGGTGCCATGTATACCAGGATGAGGGGTACACCATGCATACCAGAATATGGATGAGGGGTACCATGCATACCAGGATAGGAATGCGAGGTACCATGTATACCAGGATTAAGGGATAGGGTGCTATGCATACCAGGATTGGGGGATGAGGAGACCATACATACCAGGCTTGGGGGATGAGGGGTGCCATGTATACCAGGATGAGGAGTACCATACATACCAGAATAAGGATGCGGGGGTTCAATGCATACCAGGATGAGGGATGGGGTGCCATGCATACCAGGATGAGGGGTACCATACATACCAGGATAGGGATGAGGGGTACCATACATACCAGGATGAGGGATGGGGTACCATGCATAACAGGATGAGGTGATGAGTGCCATGCATACCAGGATTGGGGGGTGAGGGGACAATGCATACCAGGATTGGGGGGTGAGAGGAGGACCATGCATACCAGGATGAAGAATGGGGTGCCATGCATACCAGGATAAGGGGTACCACACATACCAGGATTGGGGAGTGAGGGGACCATTCATACCAGGATAGGGATTAGGAGGCCAAGCATACTAGGATAGGGATGAGGGGTGCCATACATACCAGGATTGGGGGATGAGGGGATATCATACATACCAGGATAGGAATGAAGGGTACCATGCATACCAGAATAGGGATGCAGGGTACCATGCATACCAGGATGAGGGATGGGGAGCCATGCAAACCAGGATGAGGGATGGGGAGCCATGCATACCAGGATGAGGGATGGGGTGCCATGCATACCAGGATGAGGGATGGGGTGCCATGCATAAAAGGATAGGAATGTGGGTTACCATGCATACCAGGATGGGAGATGGGGTGCCATGCATACCAGGATGAGGGAAACCATGCGTACCAGAATATGGATGAGGGGTACCATGCATACCAGAATAGGGATAAGGGGTACCATGCATACCAGGATAAGGCATGGGGTGCCATGCATACCAGGATTGGGGGGTGAGGAGTAGTGTTTAGCCACCCCCGTAGTGTTCGGGTTCGGTTCGTCGAACACCGGGATGTTCATGGAACTGTTCGTCGAACACCTTAGAACACTGTCGAACACCGTCGAACACCGTTAAAACCAATGGCAGGCAAACAAAAACACATAGAAAACACCTTCAAAGGTGTCCAAAAGCTGACAAACTGCTCAGAAGACACTCTCTTTAAAAAAGATGGCCGGCAATTCAGCATCGGTACCTGACAATTTAGAACAGAAAGAATAGAGCATCACACATAGATTAGATAGATAGAAACATGTCAGTCACATATATAAGAAGTACAGTGACAGTGTTGGTTACTGTACTTGTCATTTAGTGTTAAAGGATTTATTAAAAAAAATAATAGTGTTTTCATGCACCGTCTCTTTA
Organism: Phyllobates terribilis; assembly: GCF_046119375.1. Classification (NCBI taxonomy): domain Eukaryota; kingdom Metazoa; phylum Chordata; class Amphibia; order Anura; family Dendrobatidae; genus Phyllobates; species Phyllobates terribilis. The sequence continues at coordinate 21,472,227 of NW_027362769.1, forward strand.
AAAAAGCCGGCCGGCAATGCAGCATCGGTACCCGACAATTTAGAACAGAACCAACCTCATCCCCCTCCCCACCCCCCCACCCTTTTTTTTCTTCTCTTTTTTTGACATTACATTGTCTTAAATATACAATATAAAATTGATCAATACATTTATATATCTTTTTTTAATATACAGAGAGGGAAAAACTTCTGCACTTATACTTTGTGTCTCTGAATTCTAGATCAAGGGGATCTAATTTATATTAAAAATCTTGTTTTCAGCACTTTACTAATAGGGAATGAGTGCAATAGAACTAGATACTTGAGTATCTCAACACTGCTGATTTAAAAGGAGAAAGCCTACCACAATAACACAAGTTCGTGACTGAGATTTGACTTTGTGATTTTGAAAGTACCTGTTTTTTATATACAAAAAATATTTTTTTAAGCAAGTTAATTTGAAATAAAAATAATTTAATTTTAATAATTGTGTTTATATCTTCCTTCGAAACTGGGCTGACTCCGCTTGAGTTTGATTGTTGATATGATACCTTGAATCGGAAGTTGTAATCTATTGACCCTCCTTTTGATATATATTAACTTCTGTGTGTTGTAGAGGCCGTCTCATGCTACCACGAGTGTGAAAGCACAACCAACATTCAAAAGTGACCAAAACATCAGCCAGAAACCATTGGTACTGAGATGTGGTCTGTGGTCCCAACTGCAGAACCACTCTTTTATTGAGGGTGTCTTGATAATTGGCAATAATTTCGAGCTATTGTCTATTTCATTTGCACAACAGCATGTGAAATTGATTGTCAATCAGTGTTGTCTTCCACAGAAGTTTGATTTACTAGGAGTTATATTCTGTTGTTTAAGTGTTCCCTTAATTTTTTTGAGCAATGTATATATCCATCTGAACTAACAATCCTTTTGAGGACTAATCCAGCTACATATAATCAGTGCTAGGCAGGCAGTGTATGTGGCAGACTGCAGTGCATATAGTGCAAGAGGGTCCATTGAAAGATCCTGCTGCTGCTGTTCTTACAAATATTTGTAGACATAGCCTAAATTTTTTTTTTGATCTTAATCCTGATTATTTGATTAAAAAGCAATCCAGAGTACACCATTTTTCAGCTCCATTTGCTTGTTCTCACTGCAGAATAAAGCCTGATCTGTTTCATATTTCAGCAATAAAAATCCAGAAATTTAAACTGAACGTGGAAAATATTGGCCTCTTTTTCCATTCTGTTGCAGTGTGTCAGTCAAGCTATGCACACTAGATGTCTGTGAAGGATAATATTGTCAAATTACAGGCCTGCTATTTAAAACCGTGGTTCTCTGTCAGACATAACACCTATAAGAGTGTTCCAAAATCAGACATTTCTTCCATTTTCATTCTGTTGCAGTGTGTCGGTCAAACTATTCACAACAGGTGTCTGTGAAGGATAGTATTAGCAAATTACAGGTCAGCTATTTAAAATTGTGGCTCTCTGTCAGACGTATCACATATAACTGCTTTCCAAAATCCGCCATTTCTCGTGAACATGGAAAATATTGTCCACCATTAAAAATGGTCAAGGTGCGTGGCAAGGGACAGGGAAGTGAACGTGATGGTGATGGTGCATGCAGAGGCCGAGGCCGTGGCAGTGGGCAAGCTGAAATTGTGCCACAACAACCACTCACATCGTGTCACTCGACCTTCCTGTCCCAATTAATAGAGGACCGCAGAACACCACTATTGAACACAGAGCAGTGTCAAAAGGTTATTGGTTGGATAGCAGATAATGCTTCCAGTCACTCTGCCACCAAAACCACCCTGTCTTCCACATGGTCAAGTCTCAGTAGCCTTGAGTCTGGACCGCATATTCCTCACCCTGATCCTCCTTCCTCCCACCATGCAGAGTGCCCGGAGACAACTGATCCCACACTTGGACACTCAGAAGAGCTGTTCACTCTTCCATTTTTAGATTCGGGCCTCTCGCCCGGCCAGCTTCAAGAGTGTCAAGAGGAGAACACGTGTAGCGATGCCAAAATATTGGAGCAGCTAAGGTCACAGTGAAGGCGACGGTGGGAAAGTGCAGTTACTGTCACAAGAGGTGGATGATGATGATGATGAGACACAATTGCCAGAAAGTCAGGAGGAGGACCAAGGTGCGGAAGTGGAAGACGAGGTAGTGGATGATATAGTAACTGACCCAGCCTGGCAGGGGGACATACAGAGCGAGGACAGCAGCACACAGGGGGAGGGATGCGTAGCACCACAAAAGGCAGGAAGAAGCAGTGTGGTGGCCACAGACACAAGGCGGAAAGCATTCCTTGTAACGCCAACACGACGGAAGTTGCCAGTACAACTGTTAGGTCTTCCCGAGTCTGGTTAATTTTTAAAGACTCTGCAGATAACCCCAAAAAAGGCCGTTTGCACTACCTGCTAGGTCAGCATCAGCAGGGGTAGCAAAACTAGCAGCCTGACCACCACCAGCATGACCAGGCACATGGCAGCAAAGCACCCAACTAAGTGGGCTGAACCCGAGGGTCCAGCAACAGTGTCTGCGAGTGACACCACTGCTTGTTCCGCTGTTGTGCGTGCACGCCAGTCCCCTGTCCATGGCACATGCCAAGATGCCTTCCTCCCTGCACCATTCGTTGCACACTCTCAACTAGCACCATAAGCAAGCACGTCCTTGTCCCAGCGCAGCATTCAGTTGTCCCTTCCCCCGTCCTTGGAAAGCAAGCATGCAGCTAACGCCCCACAGGCCATACTACTAAATTCACACATTTCGCGAATGCTTGCGCTTGAAATGTTGCCTTTTAGGCTCGTGGAGACGGAAGCTTTCCGCAACTGCTAAAACTCTTACTGTCGCTCTTATTCACTCTCGTCTGGACTACTGCAACTCTCTCCTGATCGGTCTCCCTCTTACCAAAATTTCCCCTCTCCAATCTGTCCTGAATGTGGCAGACAGGGTCGTATTTCTGACCAGCCGCTTCACCGATGCCTCCACCTTGTGCCAGTCATTACACTGGTTACCCATTCGCTACAGGGTCCAATATAAACTCATTGCTCTCACCCACAAAGCTCTCCACAGTTCTGCACCACCTTGTATCTCCTCTCTCATCTCAGTCTATCGTCCTACACGTGCCCTCCGTTCCACAAATGACCTAAGACTAACATCCCCCATAATCCGAACCTCGCACCTCCGTCTCCAAGACTTCTCTCGTGCTGCACCAGTTCTCTGGAATGCTCTACCCCAGACGATCCGATTGATACCTAGCCCCGATGTCTTCAAGCGCGCTTTAATAACCCATCTCTTTAAACAAGCCTACCACCTCAAATACCCAGTAAACTAACTTTCCCCTGTTCCCTTCTTAATACTATTCAGAATCTGCTCCCTACTGTTCATCTGTCTCTACACCCTCCATGCACACGATAACTGCACTCGGTAATTGAGTATTGCACTTGAACATACAGGCTGATGACCGGATCATACAGCTTTATATGACAATCCCGACTTATTATAATTGCCTGACCTGAAGTAACAAGCACTTTCCACCTATTGTGTCCCGCCATTTCCTTATAGAATGTAAGCTTGCGAGCAGGGACTTCACTCCTGATGTAACTGTTAAACTGTCTCACCTTGTATTGAATTTATTGTTTGTACATGTCCCCGCTTAATTGTAAAGTGCTGCGGAATATGTTGGCGCTATATAAATAAAAATTATTATTATTATTAGCCTGATGGCGGCGGCCGTCGCTCGGTACTCAGTCCCCAGCCGCCACTATTTCTCCCGTTGTGCTGTCCCCGCATTACACGAGCATGTGTCCCACAACATTAGACGTGCCCTCAACAACGAAGTTGCTGGGAAAGTCCACCTAATAACGGACACGTGGAAAGTGCTTGTGGGCAGGGACGGTACATCTCGCTGATGGCACACTGGGTTAATATAGTGGAAGCCGGGACCCAGTCGGAACTTGGGATGGAACACCTCTTTCCAGCGACTAGAATTGCGGGCCCTGGGTCAATAAGGGTTGCCCCCACATTCCACAGCTCCTGCACCTCCTCCTCCTCTTCAGCCTCCATCTCCGAAATGACCACATCAGTCGCAAGCTGAAAGCACTGCAGCACTGCCTCGTCCAAGCGGCAAAAGGTTGTGATGAAACTAATTTGCTTAGGTGGCAAACTGCACAACGCCGAAGAGTTGTGGACAGCTCTGAAAGAGCAGGCAGATCTGTGGCTGACACCACTGATCCTACAGCCAGGCATGGTCGTGTGTGACAATGGCCAGAACCTGGTGGCGGCTCTGAGGCGAGGCGAGATCACACACGTACCATGCCTGGCCCATGTGCTTAACCTCGTGGTTCAGCGGTTTCTCAAAACCTACCCGGATCTGTCGGATCTACTTGTCAAAGTACGCCACCTGTGTGCCCATTTTAGAAAGTCATATACAGCTTCTGTCATCCTTGCCATGTTTCAGCAGTGTTTGCAGCTTTCAGCTCACCGACTGATCTGCGATGTCCCTACGCGTTGAAACTCTACATTGCAGATGTTCGGAAGGATTTGTGAGCAGAAGAGGGGAGTTGTTGACTACCAGCATCAACAAGGCCGTCTGTAGTCAGGTCAGACTCCACACATAAAACCAACCATATAGGGTGATTTCACACAGCCTAGCCTCATCTCTTCCAAACGTGGATTAGGTGATAATGAGGAAGAGGAGGAAGAAGAACAGGAGCTAGTTTCCTCTTCTATAGACGGTACTACCTGCGCAGCTGTCATACTGTCTGTTCTGCGTGGATGGCCTGAGGACAGGGAGAAGGAGGAAGAGGAAGAGCATGGTAAGTCGTCCTCTTGGTGAGGACACGGAAGTCTTGCCTCTTTGCAGTCTGTCACACATGGCTAACTATATGTTATGGGGCCTTTCCTGTGACCCTCGCATTGTCCAAATTTTGGGTGACAGTCATTACTGGTTGGTGACACTTCTAGACTCATGCTACTAGGAAAATTTTCTGTCTCTTATTCCCTTGCAGAACAGGCCTAATAAAATAGGGCAGTATAAGAAGGCCCTTGTTGCGGAATTATTTAAAAAATTCCCATCTGAGAACGCTGGCGGCAGAGGTCACAGTTCGTTGGACAACCAAGGAGTACAGCCGAGAGAGACACAACTCCAATCCAGCAGAGGCAGGGGAACACTGGCAAAGTTCTGGCACAGTTTTCTCTGACCCTCCCATCGTACAGGCCCTGAGGCATGGGGTACTCTCCCAAGCAAGGAAAAGTTCCGGAAGATGGTGAGGGAATACCTTGCCGACCATACCAACATCCTCTGTGATTCCTCTGTGCCTTATAATTATTGGATATCCAAACTGGACATGTGGCATGAACTGACTCTCTACGGCTTAGAGGTCCTGGCCTGCCCTGCCGCTAGTGTAGCACCCTGAGGATTCGGCTGCTACAGGGGTATTGCACCTCAACCCAGAGGTGTGATATTCCACTCCCGGGTAAGGATGGAGTGTGGAACTGAGCTCGGTAGGCTGCATGCACTACACACATCCCATTTCCGAGGAGCAGACCGACGGTACTCCCACTTAGAAATGTGCAGGTACGACCGAGTCTGTTCCTGGCTGGAGTGGGAGGGGGGTGCCCCAGTAGTGTAGGGGCAGATAGGGGGAGCAGCCTGGGTAAAGATAGGAGCTCATTGGGTGCTGGTCACCTGAGCTCACACATAGAGGGTGTATATAAGGTGGGCACCATCAAAGAACAGGGTCAGTCTGTCAGAGTCAGAGGAAGAGGAGCAGAGAAGCCCTAGAGAGAGAGAGAGAGGAGAAAGAAGGAAAGACCCAGAGAGGGGACAAAGAGAGGACTCTGAGAGCCCAAATTCAAGCTACGGGTGAAGAGTCGGCATTAGGGTACCGGAACCCAAGCTGGTGGGGGCAAAAACACACCCCAGCCAGAGACCGGAGGCCGTGGGCAGCGTCTGCCACGGCCACCCACCACATCCACCACGAAGGCATACCACGTGGAGGGTCAGGGAACCCAAGGCCAAGGGTCACCCAACAGAAGGCCCGAGGGAGCTGGACCTGGGTGGATCAATAGTGGGGACGGCCAGAGAAAGGACAGAAGGAGAGCTCAGGGTCACGCTCCGGACTCGCTTGGGGGTTGGCTGGATCCAGGACCTGGTGGACGCAGCACGGCTCGGGAGGTCACTTGAAGCTGGAGTGACCGGAACATCAGCAGTGAGTAAATACCCTAAACTGCACAACCCGACTCTGTCTTCATTTAACACCTATGCTGCACCACCACAACCCCCATCCTCTGCACCTGACCCCCTGAGGCTATACCCCACCCGTTGGGGGTTATACCACCAAAAGCTGCACCTACACCATCAGCCTCAGCGGACCCTGCTGCAGCGGCGGCCATAGTGACCGCAATACAACGGGTGGCGTAGTCGACAATAAAGAACTTAATAACATCTGTAGGACTGCCACATACAACTGAGTTTGACACCCTGGGCACGGACCGGGTCACAGCCACTCGGAAGACTACAACTCCCATCTGATCCGGCTCCGGATATTCCCCCTAAAGAATATGGCCCAGGGGGCGCGTCAACTTTGGCGTAGTCGGCAGGATTACGTGCCCGCAACACCCGGGTACTGCGTGCCTGAAGAAAAGAACGAATTTACCTCAAAAAGAAGTCTCCTGTCGGTTCCGGAGGGTCCCCGCCATCGGACCCCATCACCAGTCGATTCCAGTCGGTTGTCCGCCATTAACAGCGTTTTCCCGCCATCTGCAGAGTGTCCCGCCACTGGGAAGCGATTCCCGCCATTTCCAAAGGTTTCCCGCCTTGGAAGAGCGGACGCCATTATGGGCGTGCCAGAGGGTGGTGAGAGGCCGCCTCCCATCGTGGGCCAGGACCGAAAATGGCGCCAAAAGTGGAAACCGCCCCCACCAACAGAGACTGTGATGCTAGAGGTGTCTGTCAGCGTGAAAGAACAGCCCCTGGAGCTGACAATCACCGAGTGGCCCCGGGACCGCCCTCGAAGGGGGAGGAGACGAAAGGAGAGAACAAAGATGGGAGCCGCCTGGAGCAGTCTAGAGCGAGCGCACCCGGAGGCAAGAAGCCGGGAGAAGAATATCGGAGGAGCTTACCCGGAGATGGCGAGAAAGCAGAGCAGCACCGGCCCGTTGGCCAGGAGCCTGCTAGAAACAGAGGAGGGAGAGCAGAGCAGCACCGGCCCGCTGGCCAGGAGCCTGCTGGAGACAACAGAAGGAGAGCAGAGCAGCACCGACCCGTTGGTCAGGAGCCTGCTGCAAACAACGACCCCACTAGGCCTAGTGGAGGTCCTAGCACAGCTCCCCCGAGACCGGGAGTGTGCACAGACCGCTCTGGAGGGCCTCGCAAGGAGGATGGCCCGGGTGCAGCGAGAGACGTTGGCGGAGTGGAGCCGTGAGATGGCCCAGCAGACCGAGACCCGTCAGCGGAGCACGCCATCCGAGATGAGGAGACAGACCGCCTCTGAGGATGGCGCGGGAGGACTGAAGGCCGGAGACGGCGCCGAGAAGGGAGCCGAACGAGTGGAGGCAGGTAAAGGGGACGTCTATACCCCAAACCGGGAAACCGCGTACCTGCCCCAGCTCCCCGTCGCAGAGCCCGAAGTCTATCCTGCCGTGCCCGTCGCTGCAACGTCACCGCCGCAGACTAGGCCTCAAACGGGAGCCGCGACCCCTGTGACGTCACACGCCTCGACCCCGAGCGTGACCAAGCAGGAAGTACCACCAGCCTGGTCGCAAGGCCTAGTACCCCCGGGCGCCGCAATACCAACAGCGCTCCCTACCTCCGCGGAGCCCCCGGCCTGGTCGCAGGGCCAAGTAGCCCAGGGCGCCGCCGTCCTTACGGTGCCCTTCACCTTCCAGATACCCCAGGCCTGGCCGCAAGGCCCGGGCAACCCGGGCGCTAACACCACCGCGCCCATAAGACCAAAAGTGCCGCATCTGGGAGAGGACCTGTACGCCCAGCATACGTGCCCGGATGGGCAGCCATTTATATGGCCACCGGAGTTCCACCATCCCCGACTCCGGAGAGAGAGACCCCTGGATGAACCCCTGATCCCGGCTCCAAAGCCCGTAAAGAGGATCTCGCCCCCGCTAGCAGAAGCGCAGTTCGAGTGGGACCCCACCGGAGAAGATCTCATGGGGTTCACTCAAGAGACTCGGGCAGCTGCAGCGGAGCGTGCTGAGTGCTGCCGCCAACAGCTCGAGGACTTTGAGAGGGAGCGGAGAGAGAGGCGGGTCCGGGAACAGCAAGCTCAAGTAAGGAGCGCGGAGCAGAAGAGCCGGGCCAGGAGAGACCCCCGTGCAGCGCATAGTCCCCGCACCACCGGGACTGTGATAAAGTTTAACATGCAGCATGGGTGGGGCTTCATCCGAGACCACCGCACCCTAGGCGACGTCTTCGTGACCAGGAGAGACGTTGAGTCCCACCTACCGGAGGGACACAGAGGTCGTGACCTTTACATCGGGGACGAGGTCACTTTCACCCGGCACAAGTGTGCCAAAGGACCCTACGCCCTCCATGTGCATCGTCTGACGGAGGAAGAGCTGCGGTGTGAGGAGGAAGAACAAGAGGACCCGGACGGGTCTGAAACTAGAGCCAAAGGTAACAATAAAGAAAGAGCAGGAGGACGCCGTCGTTAAGTACAGCGAAGCAGGAGCTGTATATAGTTGCCCGTCGGGGCACCATAAACTGAAACTGTTGCTGTTGCTAATATAGTCCCCGTTGGGACCAGCAAGTGTAAACTGTTACCCGATTAACCCCTAAATCCCACTGACCGAGGACTGAGAGCGGTCATTCCTCCCCAATACCTGGCCGAGGACTGAGAGCGGCCATATCCCTGTAAATAGTTGCGCGTCCTAAAGCGCCCCCTACCGGTTTTATAGGGAAACCAGTTTTCCAGAGAGACTGTCGCACTTTACCCGGTCACACGTTGCACAGTGACCGGAGGAGGAGCCAGAGGCGACGAGAATGTTTTATGCTGCTAATATATGTTGTTTTATATGTTTATGTTTATGAAAAAAAAATGTATGTTTGTGGATGTTATGTCTTACAGCCCGAGGACGTGCTGTGATTTACCAGGGGGGAATGTAGCACCCTGAGGATTCGGCTGCTACAGGGGTATTGCACCTCAACCCAGAGGTGTGATATTCCACTCCCGGGTAAGGATGGAGTGTGGAACTGAGCTCGGTAGGCTGCATGCACTACACACATCCCATTTCCGAGGAGCAGACCGACGGTACTCCCACTTAGAAATGTGCAGGTACGACCGAGTCTGTTCCTGGCTGGAGTGGGAGGGGGGTGGTACATCCCAGTAGTGTAGGGGCAGATAGGGGGAGCAGCCTGGGTAAAGATAGGAGCTCATTGGGTGCTGGTCACCTGAGCTCACACATAGAGGGTGTATATAAGGTGGGCACCATCAAAGAACAGGGTCAGTCTGTCAGAGTCAGAGGAAGAGGAGCAGAGAAGCCCTAGAGAGAGAGAGAGAGGAGAAAGAAGGAAAGACCCAGAGAGGGGACAAAGAGAGGACTCTGAGAGCCCAAATTCAAGCTACGGGTGAAGAGTCGGCATTAGGGTACCGGAACCCAAGCTGGTGGGGGCAAAAACACACCCCAGCCAGAGACCGGAGGCCGTGGGCAGCATCTGCCACGGCCACCCACCACATCCACCACGAAGGCATACCACGTGGAGGGTCAGGGAACCCAAGGCCAAGGGTCACCCAACAGAAGGCCCGAGGGAGCTGGACCTGGGTGGATCAATAGTGGGGACGGCCAGAGAAAGGACAGAAGGAGAGCTCAGGGTCACGCTCCGGACTCGCTTGGGGGTTGGCTGGATCCAGGACCTGGTGGACGCAGCACGGCTCGGGAGGTCACTTGAAGCTGGAGTGACCGGAACATCAGCAGTGAGTAAATACCCTAAACTGCACAACCCGACTCTGTCTTCATTTAACACCTATGCTGCACCACCACAACCCCCATCCTCTGCACCTGACCCCCTGAGGCTATACCCCACCCGTTGGGGGTTATACCACCAAAAGCTGCACCTACACCATCAGCCTCAGCGGACCCTGCTGCAGCGGCGGCCATAGTGACCGCAATACAACGGGTGGCGTAGTCGACAATAAAGAACTTAATAACATCTGTAGGACTGCCACATACAACTGAGTTTGACACCCTGGGCATGGACCGGGTCACAGCCACTCGGAAGACTACAACTCCCATCTGATCCGGCTCCGGATATTCCCCCTAAAGAATATGGCCCAGGGGGCGCGTCACTAGCGTTTTTAATGCCGCTGGTGGAATTATAACTGATAGGTGCATCCGTCTGTCAATTGAAAATGCTGACAGGCTGACTCTTATAAAATTGAACAAGGGCTGGATTGGGCCAGACTTCTCAACACCACCGAATGATAGCAGCGTACCATAAAGTCAAATCCAGTGTCTTTTTTTTTGGAAGGTCTAACTTTATTCCCATGCACCTCTGACTTAACACCGAGACATGGGTATACGCTTCCTAATTTTGTCTATTTGCTCTTGTCCTCCTCCTTCTCCGCATCTACAACCTCCACCACCATATGTACCATATCAACATATCTACGTCTATTGCAAAGGGCATTTTAGTTCCTCCAAATTTTTGGCAGCTGTTGCTTCACAGCATAGGCAAATAGTATGGAAGAAACACTTCCTAATAATGGGAGCATTTTTTGGAGGAGACCCTCCGACATCTACATCTCTTGCAAGGGGCATTGGAGTTCCTCCATATTTCTGGCAGCCTTTGCTTCACTGCATAGGCAAATAGTATGGGAGAAACACTTCCTAACAATGGGAACATTGTTTTCAGGAGACCCTCCAACCTCTATGTCTATTGCAAGGGGCATTGGAGCTCCTTCAAATTTTTGGCAGCCGTTGCTTCACTGCATAGGCAAATTGTATGGGAGACACTTCCTAATAATGGGAGAATTTTTTGCAGGAGGCCCTCTGACCTCTACGTCTCTTGCTAGGGGCATTGGATTTCCTCCAAATTTTTGGCAGCCATTGCAGTCACTGCATAAGCAATAACAGTATAGGAGACTCACTCTTTAGTAATGGGAACAACAAAGCATAGCCGGCTGATGGCTCTCTAAGAATAGCGAGGGCTGACTGCTGGCCCTTTAAGAATAGTAAAGACCGCCTGATGGCCCTATAAAAATAGTCTTTGTGACTTTCAGAGTCATCCTCCATCATAAATGAAACAGGATATGTCTGATGATGTTTCACAAACCACATGGCCAGATAAGGTTGTAAAATGTTGAAATGACATTTCCCGGTGAATGCTTTTGTCTTGGTTGAGAGGAATGCAGAAGTGAAAAAATGCATCAAAAACACTATGTGTGAACATAGCCCAAGGTTTGGAGGAGCAGTTTTGTTTTTGGTTATTTATTTTGCCTTATATACAAGTCATTACCCTGGAAAGGATGTTCCTTAACATATTTCCCAGGAAAATCAATTTTGGTTTCGCTTCTGTATGTTTTATTGTGAGTCCATAAAAGAGGTGTAATACCTCTAACCACGTTGTTGACAGCAGTAACCTGGAAGTCAGAAATTCTTCCAGGGGTCTTCCCCATGCTGTTCCCATGTCATTTGAGCACTGTTCCCATTGATTTGTGTAATTTTTAGTCTCTCTGCAAACCGCAAGGGGGAGCCGCCAGAAAAATGCTCGAGTTTCCCATAGACTTACGTTGGGCTCGTTACTCAGTCCAAGTACTCGAGCATTCCAATTTGCTCGAGTCGAACAACGAGTACCCGAGCATTTTAGTGCTCGCTCACCACTAGTGAAGACCAAATGGATGTTGTCCATGTATCTGACGTAAAAGAATCAAGAAAAGGATTGTCCTCTGAAAAAATGTATTCATCCTCCCACCCAGAAACAAAAATATTTGCAAAAGAAGGTGAATATTTTGCACCCAGAGAGTCACCTTTACACTGCAAATAAAAAACACTGTCAAACATAAAAATTATGAGATAACAGATACCTTAAAGCCATAATCAAAAATGTACATGAATTGTCAGTATAGATGGTGTATTTTTTTTTAACAAAGTCAGACACTGCCTTTATACCTAGTTCATGTGGAAAACATGTATAAATTGATTCGATATCACTAAGAACCCATGAATATTCTTTTTCCCACACTATATTTTGTATGAATGAAAAGACATGTTTGGTGTCTCTGAGATAGCCCGGACATTTCTTGACAATAGGCTGTAGCAAAGATTCTACCTATTCACAAAGATGTTCATTAAGGGACCCTATACCTGAAAGTATGGGTCTTAAAGGTGGAGGGAAATGATCCTTATGGGTTTTGGTCAAGGAATGGGATATTGCCAAAATTGGATTATCTACAAAAATAAAATCATATTCCTTTTAGGAAAGGACCCCCATATAAATGCCTTCATCAAGGAATTGTTGCAATTCCATTTTAAAGTTTTGAGTAGGATCAATCAATAATTTTTAATTGATGGTTCTATCATTTCACATATGCTTATTTAATTGGAAATTATAGTCTGCAAATACCCTTACACAGCAGTGAAATCTGTTTCTGATTTACAATGTAAAAGGAAAGGTTAACAACATCAGAAGAAGGATTTAAATTCTCTAATTGCAGTTTGTTCTTCAGCTGGTGTCTTCCTCTTGTGTTCACATCCTGCTCTCCTAATTATTTTTTGAAGACTGTGTGTTATTTTTGGAATGTCCAATTTTAGTAGGTCCTGAAAACAGTCTTTCACTGGTCTCATCATTCAAGCTATCAGAAGAATCAAAATTCATTGAGCTAAAACTGACTCTATTGGAATGTTTTCTATACGATGTTCTCCTAGAAGAATTGAAAATGCATTTCTCTGTATTCATGTCTTTCTTTTTGTCAGTTATAGACTGTATCAGATTTATATAGTCTTACAAGTCTCTCAAGTATTTGGATTTTTTTGTCTGTTTAACCAAAATTTCTAATTTTCTAATGTTTTCTTTCAAACCATTGTCCATTTCCTTAAAATTCCATCTAGCACTGAATTGCAAAATAATTTCCTGTGTTTTTTTATATCCGTTTTAACTTCACATAAAGTTCTTCTCTCACGATAATGAAACGCATGAGCTCTAAAGAGCAGTTGCTGAGAATAGCGTTCCATTTTTTAGAGAAATCTTCATTAGTGATGAGCGAATATGTTCGAAATCCAATCTCAAATGTTAAATTAGACACCAATATGGCACATTCGGATTAGTGATCGGAAAGCAAGCATTTTTTCTTAAAATCGGCAAAATAGTGCAGGAAAATGATTGCTGTGCAACTGAAGTGTTTTTAACACTTTGCCTAGCATACTGCTTGTGTATGATGAGCAGGGAGACGTGTTTGATGAGGGGAGGGATAGGGAGGAGACCAGACACAAGCTGAGAGCTGCGTCCTGCTTCTAATTTTTTTTTCTCTAACCTTGTGTTCAAGTCGTTGCGAGCCAATTAGAGCTCAGGAAGCATCCACACTGTACAGACACAAGGGTTTGTGCCATTGGCTGCTGAAATCACATATCCTCTCTGTATAAAGAGCGGACATGTTCTCTGTTCGCCTTTTTCTGCATGTAACTGATCACAGACGCTGCTGGACCCTGCTCCTGTGTACTGAGAGATTTTAGATAGATAGATAGATAGTTGCTTTGGAAGTCAGATAGATTAGATAACTAGTGTCATGTGTGTCTGTGAAATCGACCTTCCAGCAGATTTTTTTTTTCTTGTGCCATTACTGAGGTCCAGACAAAAACAGCAGGGCCCATGTCTTAGAACTCTGTTGTGCAATGCTTCTATTGTGCTCCATGCATGAGTATCCCTTCAATCTATTTTTCACTTGCTAATGTAATACAGCAAACAAGCAAGACCTACTAGCTCACATTTTCATTTTGTGGGGTTGAAATTCAGCTGTATACAGAGCTCCAGAGTACAAAAAATATTTTTTTTCATTTGCTGATGTGATAGCGCAAGCTATCCTTGCTCACCTTGTCATTTTTTGGGGGGTGAAATTCAGCTGTATGCACAGTAATTTTTATTTTTTCTGTTGCTAGCCAAAGTACAAAAAATATTTTTTCTGTCACAAACGTGATACAGTCTGCTATAAGCCACTTAGTACTTTAGTGGCATTGAAATTCAGCTGTTTTCAGAGTAAAAATATTTTTTTTCTGTTGCTAACAAGAGTAAAAAAATATTTTATTTTTTGTGACAAACGTGATACAGTATGTCATATGTCACCTTGTCATTTTGTGACGGTGAAATTAAGCTACATGCAGAGTTTATGCAGAGTAAAAAAAAATTTATACAACCGGGGACATCCCAGTTTGAAATAGTTTTGAGTATATCTCCTATGTTATACAGACGTCATCCACAGTAAAAAAATATTTTCTTCTGTTATTAATGTTATACAGCAGGGGACATCTCAGTTTTAAATAGTTTGGTGAATATCTGCTTTGTTATAGAGGTGTCATCCACACTTAAAATTGCTTTCTTCTGTTATTAATGTGATACAGAAGGGGACATTTCAGTTTGAAATAGTTTGGAGCATGCCTCCTATGTTATACAGGCCTCATCCACATAAAAAAATACTTTCTTCTGTTACTAACGTGATACAGCAGGGGACATCTGTTTGAAATAGTTTGGAGCATATCTCTTATGTGATACAGGCCTCAACCACCACAGTAAAAAAATACTTTCTTCTGTTACTAATGTGATACTGCAGGGGACATCTCAGTTTGAAACAGTTTGGAGAATATCTCCTATGTTATACAGCTGTTTCAGCTGCTTTCAGAGTAAAAATATATTTTTTCTGTTGCTAGCCAGAGTCCAAATTTTTTTTTTCTGTCAAAAACGTGATACAGTCTGCTATAAGCCACCTAGTCCTTTAGTAGCGTTGAACTTCAGCTGTTTTCCATGTAAAAAAATATTTTTTCTGTTGCTAGCTGGAGTACAAAAATAATTTTTTTCTGTCACAAACGTGATACAGTCTGCTATAAGCCATCTAGTTCTTTTGTGGTCTTGACATTCAGCTGTGTGTAGATTGAGTAAACAAACTATTTTTTTTTCTGTTTACAAGATTAAAAAAATATATATTTTTTTGTGACAAACGTGATACAGCATGTCATATGTCACCTTGTCATTTTATAGTTTTTAGCATATCTCCTATGTTATACAAGCATCATGCACACTATAAAAATACTTTACTCTGTTACTAAGTGATACAGCAAGTCATATCTCACCTTGTCATTTAGTGCCACTGAAATTCAGGTGTGTGCCAAGGCTGTGGAGTCGGTAAGCCAAACCTGCAACTACGACTCAGACTCCTCAATTTCCCTTACACCGACTCCACGACTCCGAATCCGACTCCCACATACAGTATATTGCTTATATTTAAGTGAAAAATTTATTGTAGTACAATGTGAACATCAGACATTTAATCATTTTTATGATGCAATAATCAAGATATTTAGATAGAACATAATATATATTTATTGGAATACAACTTTAGAACACAAAAAAACTAATAAATTGTAAATATGTAATACACTATGTAATATGGATGACATATATATATATATATATAACACTATGTAATAAACTATGAAAGTGGCAAAAAACAGTTTTCAACAAAAACATACTAAATAACATTTGTGCAGTCTATGAATTTGTTCTAAGAAATAGAATTGCCTCCATCAGATCCTCCTTCATAGATGACCTCAAATCTGACCAAATAGTTTTAAGGCTAGAGAACAACCTCTCTACACTAACTTGGGTTGGAGGCAAAGCCGTAACCACATGGGTAACATCTCTAATAGTGTTGAGCGAACATGCTCGACACTGCTCAGTACTCGCCCGAGCATCACGCTACTCGGGATGTTCGGCGAGCACCGAGCATTTCCGGGTTACTCGGGCGGGAGCTCGGGTCTCCGCCCTGCATGTTTGGCGCTCTTTACAGAGCCAATGAACATGCAGGGATTGCCAGCCAGTCACTGTAATGCCGCAGCCATGTTGTTTGTGGGCATTACAGTCCTGTGTGCTGCTCCTGTTGCTGAAATTGCTGGACTTAGCTCCAGGTCCCGGGGGCCAGGAAAAATCCTTTTTTTTTATCTAAATCCTCTTTTTTTTTTCCTCCTTCACAATGTGCAAATACCCATCTTATTAACCTTTTGGTACCCCCCCTCCCCCAAAAAAAAAAAAAGTGTGCCTCTGATTTTTCAGACACAAATATATCTGTTGAAAATAGTCTGGTGTAGGCCAGAGAAATAGAAGTGTGGTTTTGCAGTTCTATGGGCCATTTGTATCTAAAAAAAACAGTTTAAGTGTGTCGCTCACTGTTCAGCCGCAAATATATATATATTTTAAAAAGCCTGGTATACACCAGTAAATTATTACTGTGGTTGTGATGTTCCACGGTAAAACATCTCTATTATCCTGTTTTTGGCATTTTTTGCTGTATAAAAATAATAAGTGTCTCCCTGATTTTTCAGACACAAATATATCTGTTGAAAATAGTCTGGTGTAGGCCAGAGAGACAGAAGTGTGCTTTTGCTGTTCCACGGTAAAAAAATCTCTATTATCCTGCTTTTTGCATTTTTTGCTGTATAAAAATAATAATAGTGTCTCCCTGATTTTCAGACACAAATATATCTGTTGAAAATAGTCTGGTGTAGGCCAGAGAGACAGAAGTGTGCTTTTGCTGTTCCACGGTAAAAAATCTCTATTATCCTGCTTTTTGCATTTTTTGCTGTAAAAAAAAAAAAAAAAAAAAATAGTGTCTCCCTGATTTTTCAGACACAAATATATCTGTTGAAAATAGTCTGGTGTAGGCCCGAGAAATGCAAGTGTGGTTTTGCAGTTCCATGGTACAAACCTCTGTATTATCCACTTTTGGGCCATTTGTATCTAAAAAAAACAGTTTGAGTGTGTCGCTCACTGTTCAGCCGCAAATATATATATATATATATATATATTTTAAAAAGCCTGGTATACACCAGTAAATTATAACTGTGGTTTTCCTCTTCCACGGTTCTAATCTACTCTTTATTACCCTTTTTCCATTGATAGTGCAAGTGTAAGCTATTTTACTTCATTTACAATGGGCAAGGCGCGTGGCAAGGGACGTGGAAGTGGACGTTCTGGTGATGGTTCGTGCAGAGGACGGGGCCGTGGACAAGGTGAAAATGTGCCACAACCAACAGCCACATCTTCTCGCTCCCACTTCTTGACCGAATTACTAGGGAAGCACAGAACAACACCAGTATTGAGAACTGATCAGTGTGAACAGGTTATTAATTGGATGGCAGACAATACTTCCAGTTACCTGGGCACCACCACCTCCGGTCTGTCTTCCACACGGTCAACTCTTAGTAGCCGTGAGTCTCGACCGCATACTCCTCCTCACCCTGATGCTCCTTCCTCCCACCATGCCGAGTGTCGTCAGACAGCAAGTGATCCCACACTTGGACACTCTGAAGAGCTGTTCACTGGTCCATTTCCATATTTGGGCCCCTCGCCTGATACGCTTGAAGTGGTGGAAGAGGAGATCCCATGTTGCGATGCCCAAATATTTGAACAGCCACCGCCACAGGAAGTCGACGTTGGCAATCTGTCACAAGAGGTGGACGATGACGAGACACAATTGACAGGAAGTGAGGAGGAGGATCGTTGTGCGCAAGTGGAAGAGGAGGAGGTGGTGGATGATCTAGTAACTGACCCAACGTGGAAGGAGGACATGCAGAGTGAGGCCAGCAGCACACAGGGGGAGGGAGGCAGAGTACCCCAACAGGCAGGAAGAAGCAGTGTGGTGGCCGCAGACAGAAGGCAGGCAACCGTTCCCCGTAACAACAACACAAGGGATGTTGCCAGTACAAGCGGTAGGTCTTCCAGAGTCTGGAATTTTTTTAAAGACTCTGCTGATAACCCCAAAAAGGCCATATGTTCCACCTGCCATGCCAGCATCAGCAGGGGTGACAAAACTACCAGCCTGACCACCACCAGCATGATCAGGCACATGGCAGCAAAGCACCCGACTTTGTGGGGCGAAACCCGGGGTCCACGACCAGTGTCAGCGGGTGTCACCACTGCTTCTTCCACTGTTGTGCGTGCAATAGAACCCCCTGTTGTGTGTGTAAGGCAATCCCCTGTCCATACTGCATGTAAAGATGCCCCCTCCTCTCAGTCTTCACTTGTTATGGCAGTTTCTCAAGAAACAGCATCAACGTCCACGTCCACGTCCCACCGCAGCGTTCAATTGTCCATATCCCAGACCTTTGAACGAAAGAGGAAATTATCAGCTAACGCCCCACAGGCCACAGTCCTAAATTCGCACATTTCACGACTGCTTGCATTGGAAATGCTGCCTTTTAGGCTGGTGGAGACGGATTCCTTCCGCAATCTTATGGCGGTGGCCGTCCCTCGGTACTTGGTCCCCAGCCGACACTATTTTGCCCGGTGTGCCATCCCCGCACTACACAAGCACGTGTCCCAAAGCATCTGCCGTGCCCTCAACAACGCAGTTACTGGGAGAGTCCACCTGACAACGGACACGTGGACAAGTGCTTGTGGCCAGGGACGGTACATCTCTCTGACGGCACACTGGGTAAACATAGTGGAAGCCGGGACCCAGTCGGACCTTGGGACGGAACACATCCTCCCCACACCGAGGATTGCGGGCCCTATGTCAGTCAGAGTTGTCCCCACAGTGTACAGCTCCTGCGCATCCTCTTCCTCCTCCTCATGTTCAGCCTCCATCTCAGATATCACCACATCAGTAACAAGCTGGAAGCATTGCAGTACTGCCCCACCAAGCGGCAACAGGCTTTGCTGAAACTCATAAGCTTAGGTGATAAACCTCACACTGCTTGTGAGTTGTGGACAGCTGTGAAAGAGCAGGCAGATCTGTGGCTGAGACCGCTGAACCTACATCCCAGCATGGTCATGTGTGACAATGGCCATAACCTGGTGGCAGCTCTGAGGCGAGGTGAGATCACACACGTACCATGCCTGGCTCATGTGCTTAACCTCGTGGTTCAGCGGTTTCTTAAATCGTACCCCGAGTTGTCAGATCTGCTCGTGAAAGTACGCCGCCTGTCAGCTCATTTTCGCAAGTCGGCTACAGCTTCCGCCGCCCTTGCTGTGTTGCAGCAGCATTTGCAGCTTCCGGCACACCGACTGGTGTGTGATGTCCCCACACGTTGGAACTCTACCCTCCACATGTTGCAAAGGATTTGTGAGCAGAAGAGAGCAGTTGTGGAGTACCAGCTGCAACAAGGCCGTCGATATTCAGGTCAGACTGCACACATAAGACCTCAGGAGTGGACCTGGATGTCTGACATATGTACCATCCTGACAAACTTCGAGGAGGCCACCAAGATGGTGAGTGGCGATGACGCCATCATTAGTGTCAGCATCCCACTTGTCTGTCTTTTGCAACGCTCTCTGCAGAGAATTAAAGAGGAGGCATTGCAGCCAGAGTATGATGAGATGGATCAAGAAGCCGTAGCAGGCCATTACACACAGCCCAGCCTCATCTCATCCCAACGTGCATTGGGGGACAATGAGGGAGAGGAGGAGGAGGAGGAGGAGGAGGAGGAGGAGGAAGAACAGGAGCTGCTATCATGCGTTGTAGACGGTAGTACCTGTACAAGTGTCATACCGTCGGTTCAGCGTGGGTGGCCTGAGGACAGGGGGGAGGAGGAAGAGGAGGAGGAGAGCATGGTCAGTCATCAGCTTGGTGAGGACACGGAAATCTTGCCCGTTACCAATCTGGCACGCATGGCTGACTTTATGTTACGCTGCCTTAACCGTGACCCTCGCGTTGTCAAAATGTTGGGTGACAGTCATTACTGGTTGGTGACACTTGTAGACCCCCGCTACAAGGAGAACTTTTACTCTCTTATTCCTGAGGTGGAGAGGTCTAAAAAAATGGGGCAATACCAAAAGGCCTTTGCTGCAGAACTCTTAAAAAAATTCCCATCTGAACACGCTAGCGGCAGAGGTCACAGTTCGTTGCCCAACCAAGGCGTACAGGCGTGAGAGATGCAACTCCAATCCAGCAGAGGCAGGGGAACACTGTCAACGCTCTAGGACAGTTTTCTGACACCCACCCAGCTTACAGGCCCTGAGGCGCGGGGTACTCTCACAAGGAGTGGAAAGTTTCAAAAGATGGTGAGGGAGTACCTTGCCGATCGTACCAGCGTCCTCCGTGATTCCTCTGTGCCTTTTAATTATTGGGTATCCAAGCTGGACACTTGGAATGTACTCGCTCTGTACACCTTGGAGGTCTTGGCCTGCCCTGCCGCTAACGTGTTATCGGAGCGTGTTTTTAGTGCCGCTGGGGGAATTATAACTGATAAGCGCACTCGCCTGTCAACTGACAATGCTGACAAGCTGACCCTTATCAAAATGAACAAGGGCTGGATTGGGCCAGACTTCTCATCACCACCAAATGACAGCAGAGTAACATAAAGTCAAATCCACTGTGTTATTTCGGGAGGTGTATTCACATGCACCGCTTCACACCCACACATGGGTATACGCTTCCTCGTTTCGGCTGTTTAATCTTCTTCTCCTTATCCTCAGCCTCCACAACCACTATACCACCAGGGTGCCAGCATTGCAAATTCCTCCGTCCTAATTTTTGGCAGCTTTTGCTGGGAAAGCATAAGCAAATATCATGGGACACCCACTCCCCAATAATGGGACTTATGTTTGTAATATGCTGTACTGCATGGCTCTTGTAAGGGGCATTGCAAGTTGCTCCGTCCTAATTTTTGGCAGCTTTTGCTGGGAAAGCATAAGCAAATACTATGGGAGACCCACTCCCCAATAATGGGACTTATGTTTGTAATATGCTGTACTGCATGGCTCTTGTATGGGGCATTGCAAGTTGCTCCATCCTAATTTTTGGCAGCTTTTGATTGCAAGGCATAAGCAAATACTATGGGAGAATCACTCCCCAATAATGGGACTTATGTTTGTAATATGCTGTACTGCATGGCTCTTGTAAGGGGCATTGCAAGTTGCTCCGTCCTAATTTTTGACAGCTTTTGCTTGCAAGGCATAAGCAAATACTATGGGACACCCACTCCCCAATAATGGGACTTATGTTTGTAATATGCTGTACTGCATGTGACGCGCCCCCTGGGCCGTGTGTACACGTGTGTGGGATACCCAGTGCCGGGTCTCTGGGGTCTGTAGTCTCCGTGGCGGTGACCCGGTCCCGTGGCTCAGGCTGGTCAAACCAGTGGCAATCTTTCTTAGGTTTTGAGGTTAATTGTCCGACTGCGCCACCCGTGGATTGCGGTCAGGGAGTACCACCGCTGCGAGGCAGACCGCTGAGGCTGGTCTTGTATGCGCAGCATAAAATGGGATAACTCCCCTCGGGAGGAGTATAGCCTCAAGGCAGTGAGTGTGGATGATGGAGGTGATGGTGCACGAGGGCAGCAGGAATGACTCAGTCTTTGCAGTGCAGTTCAGGGTCTTTACTGATGATTATAAGGTAGACCCTCCCGGGAGTACTGGCTAGCATAAGAGGCCTGGTCAGTCTGTGAGCAAGCAGGAGTTCCCCTGGCCAGGTGGAGTTGTAGGCCTCCCCGTCTGTCTGCACTCTTCCTGGCTACCTTGCTGTAAGCGGGTAGAAGTAGCCCACGTCCCTGAGTGTGCCGTGTAGTGCTCACCCATATGGCTGGTGACTTGGGGCCTTCTGTTAGCCTCCGCTCCACGACGGCGGTGCTGGTCCCTTGCTTGTGACTGAGCCTCCGGGCTTCTATGGCCAGAGGACCTGAAATCCCCTGCCGGCTGGTTTCTGCTGCTGGATATATAAGTCCTCACAGCTTCGGACTCCTGTGTCCAGTTCCTATTGTCTTCTGCCAGGGCGAGCTCTGCTCAGCTTCCAGCCCCTCGTCTTTAGCTCCTAGCTCCTACAGAGCTCCTTGCTGTTACTTTCCCTTGCTCTCACTCTGACTCTGACTGTTCTCTATTCACTGACTCACTCAACCCCACCCCAGATCCAGTTTATAAGGGCAGAATTCTCCCCTCACAGGACTGGGGCAGGAGGATGTTGCATGTTTAAGGGATCCTGACCAGGAAACCTCCCACTTGCTCTCCGACGTAATCTCTATTACTGTGGTGACCAGACCCCTGGGGTGCCACACATGGCTCTTGTAAGGGGCATTGAAGTACCTCATAATTTTTGGAAAGCATTCCATTCACTGCTTAGGCCAACAGTGCACAGGAGACCCAGTTGCTATAAATGGAAAAAAAGGTTTAGTTAACGCCCTCTGACCTCCATGTCATTTCCAAGGGGCATTGGAGTGCCTCGAAATTTTTGGTAGGCATTGCACTCACTGTATGCCCTATAACTGTGTAGCCGAACCGCTCCTTTTGTTACAGAAACATATTGTACAAGACATATCTGGTTGACTGGCCTGATATTGATGTGAATGGTCCCTGTTCCTCCTGCTCTTTCTCCATTGCCACTACCTCATCCATCATTTATCACCTGAAGCTTTGTTTTAATGGGAGTCATAGAACTTGGATAGTAGCAGGAAAACATCCAGCAATCCTCGGAGGAGGTAGGATATGCGCCAAAACGCTGACCTCCTCAGGCCTAGCCGCTACTACATACATGCGCTTGCATTACAACAAAACAAAGCAGATGCTAACTTCTATCATCCTCATCATGCTCCTCACCTTGGCACTCTCAACTCCCCTGATGGAGAAGCCAGGGCCCACTGGAGGAGTCTGATAGTCCGGTGGGCTCGGCCAATGCTGCCCTAAAGCAGGCCAGGCTAAGAAAAGTGTGGGAAAGGTTACCGGTACAAATAGGGGTGGCTGGGGACCGAGTTTGGACACCCGTCCACCCCCTGGAGGCTGGGGAGCAAGCGGGGACACCAGGTCACCAGGCGGCTGGGGACTGAGTATGGATACCAGGCCGCCGACACAGCCATGGCGTGGTGGCCAGATTCCGCCTCCACATGCCTAAAAGGCCCAATTTAAAGTGCAAGCAAGCAGTATGGTATTGCAGCCTGGGGGTGGGTGGGTGGCAGGCTGCATACTTGCGCTTGCATTGCAAGGAATGGGAAAGGTACAATTGAACACTGCCCAAGGACAAGGACTTGAATGGGGATAGTTGCAAGTCTGCAACGACAGGTGCAAGGTGGGAGGCATCTTCGCATGTACCATGAACAGGGGTTTGGCATGCGCACACTACAGCGGAATAGGCTCTCCTTCCCACTAAATGCACTGGGGAGGGCACAGGTAATGTTTTGGTATACGCGCTTAATCTTATGTATAAGGCACACCAGGACAAATAGGGGCGGCTGGGGACTGAGTATGGATACCTCGCTGCCGAAGCAGCCATGAGGTAGTGGCCAGCTTCGGCCTCCTCTAAACTAAAAGGCCCCATTTCAAGTGCAAGCTAGCAGTATGAATTGCAGTCTGGGGGTGGTGGGTGGCAGGCTGCACACTTACACTTGCATTAAAAGAAAACATAGCAGATGCTAACTTCTGTCATCAGCATCATGCTCCTCACCTTGGCACTCTCAACTCCACCGATGGAGAAGTCAGGGCCCACCGGAGGAGTCTGGTTCTCTGGTGGGCTCGTCCAATGCTGCCTAAAGCAGGCCGGGCTAAGAAAAGTGTGTGGGGGGATGTTCCAAGGAGAAATGGGGGCGGCTGGGGACCGTTTATGGACACCCGACTGCCCCCAGGCGGCTGGGGACCGTGTGGACACTCGGCCGCCGGGCGGCTGGGGACTGAGTATGGATTCCAGGCCGCCAACACAGCCATGACGTGGTGGCCAGATTCCGCCTCCACATGCCTAAAAGGCCCAATTTCAAGTTCAAGCAAGCAGTATGGTATTGCAGCCTGGGGGTGGGTGGGTGGCAGGCTGCATACTTGCGCTTGTATTGCAAGGAATGGGGGAGGTACAATTTAACACTGCCCTGGGACGAGAACTTGCATGGGGATAGTTGCAAGTATGCATCTTCTGATGCGGCAAGGATCACTTATGATGGGCACACTTTTAGACAGTGACCTGGGAGTCAGAGATGCTTCCAGGGGTCTTCCCCATGCTGTTCCCATGTCTTTTCAGCACTTTATGCATGTGTCACACAGCACATGGCCAGATAAGGTTGTAAAATGTTAAAATGACATTTCCCGGTGAATGCATTTGTCATAGTTGAAAGCAATACAAAAGTGCAAAAACGCATAAAAAATGCTACTTGTGAACATAGCCGAAGGTGTGGAGGAGTATTTTTGTTTTTGGTCATTTATTTTAACTTATACACAAGTCTTTTCCCTGGAAAGGATGTTCCTTAACATATTTCACAGGAAAAAAGTTTCACTTTCATTTTATTGTGAGCCTGTAAAAGTGGCTTAATACCTCTGACCACGTTGTTGACAGCAGTGACCTGGGGGTCAGAAATGCTTCCTGGGGCGATCCCCATGCTGTCCCCATGTCATTTGAGCACTGTCACTATCGTTTTGGGCACTTGTTAGGCTTTTAAAAGACTGCCGGGGGTGCCACCGCAAAAATGCTCGAGTCTCCCATAGACTAACATTGGGCTCGTTGCTCGGGTCGAGCACCCGAGTATCACGGCGAGCTCGGCCCGAGCTTCGAGCACCCGAGCATTTTAGTGCTCGCTCAACACTAATCTCTAACAATTTCCGGGTATAAAGGAATTGCCTCATGCACAGTCAGTTTTGATGAACGGTTGAATTTTTCTATTTCTTTGAGAGCAAGTGAAACATTTTGCTGAAATATTGTCAATCTGCTTACTATAGGAGACGGAGTGAAATATTTTTCCTTGCGGCAACGCTTTGCCTGCTCCATGTCATCCAAATACTTGTCAAAGTTAAACTCCTCATCTGATGAGGATGAAGATATGGCAGCAGTAGCACTGTCAGGACCCAAGTCCTCTTGCGCCTGGCAGTCCTCCTGTAGGCCACTCATCCTAACTGCTACCTCAGTCAGAGCTTCTCTTCCTTTAGTAAGCTGTTGATCATCAAGCAGTATACGATGACTTGGGTCCATATAAACAGCTGCAAGAAAAATTTTATTTTCCAATAGCTGTGTCTCTCTCCGTTTCATTGAAGCAGAAATGCCATCTGCGATTAAACCTCCTCTTTGGGACAGGCAAAAATAGCAAGTTCTTCCACTCCCTTATGAAAATGCCAAGAGTTAAATCCTCAGCTTGGAATTTTTTAGCCACGGAAAATGGGTGATTAAGCAATTCCTTCAATTCAGCCACCTGTGTCCATTGACCTTCATTTAGGGTTACCTGAGGGTTCGCCATATCTATAAGAAACGGTTTTAGTTCAAGCAATCGCTCAATCATTAAATAAGTGCTGCCCCACCGAGGAGCTTGATCGACAATTGCCCCTTTCCCAGCACGTCTCTTCAAGATGGAATCAATTTTAGGGGTTCTGGCGGCAATAACCAATTTCCTCACTTTTCCAATCAGATTTCCAGCATGTTCCTCTTGCAGACTATCTCTTATTGTCAGCTGAAGCGTGTGCACAACACAGCTCATATGATGAAGCTGCTTCAAAACACTTTCCTATTCAACAAGATCATCTATTTCTAAAGTATAATTTTGCTCTTCTTCTGTTGTAATATCTGTTTGTTCCTCAGTTACATGAACAGCACTGTGGCCTTCCATCTCAAATATACTGAATCCTAAATTTTCTTCTAGCTGTTGTTCATTACTCTCATTCATCAGTTTAATTGTACTTATATTTGAAGCATTGTCCGTTACAATAGCAAGAACCTGTTCTTTTTTGAGTTCGTAATCTTGCAGAACTTTTTTCCACTAAGGCCTGGAGAAACTGACGGGTGTGATTAGCTTTAGTATCTTTTACTGCTAGTGTCTTGGTAACAATTTCTTTGTTGTCACAAACATATCGAACATTGATGGCAAAATAGTTCACTCTGACGTGTGCAGGCATCCATTTTAAGAAACATGAAGCGTCTTTTGAGAGTCTTTTTAAGATCTTTCTTTTGTTTAAGGGCTTCTTCAATCACTAATTTTCTAATACTTTCTCTTTCCAGAGAAACACCAAGTTTGCGGGCCATTTCTCCATTAAGAGCTGTAAAAGCTGGTCTTGCAAATGATAATGATACACCGTCCTTCACAACAAGCTGTATGAGCGGTCTTTTAAACATATCTGCTGTCATTGTTACAGTAACTTTGTCACTTACAAAATATCTTGTTAATGATGTTTGAGATGCTCTTTCCTCCTCCTTTGCCTGGCAGGAAGTGCTGGGCACTGGTTTCTTCATGCTGCTGTTATCTTTCTCAGTCACAGCTTTGAAAACTTCTGGGTGGAAGCGTTGTAAATGTCTTTTTAGACTGGAAGCTCTTGTAGGAGCATTTTTATCACTGCCTGAGTATGCACTGATTTTCGCATCACAGCATTTGTTTTCCTCTGGGTCACTTGTCATTAGTGTTGAGCATTCTGATACTGAAACATCGGGTATCAGCCGATATTCGCGGTATCTGAATTCCGATACTTAATTCCGATACTTTTAGAATATCGTATACCGGAATCGGAAGTTCCCATAATGCAATGAGCCAGTTTCATTTTATTCAGCCAATGAGGATCCTAAGAAGTGTGGGCACATCCTGTTAGGCATGTAGGCATCTTAACTAATGGCATGGCTGTGATTGGCTGCTGAAATGATGTCATGATGCATTATAAAAGTCGCCGCCGCCATTTTGAGCTCACTTTGCTGCGAATTCAGTTAGGGATAGGACGCTGTTGTTCTGAGGGACAGTTTTAGCTACCTATTTGGTCTATTCTGCTTTACCCAAGCTACTTTATAAATCGCTGTGCCTTGCAGCGCTAGTGCATAGTTCTCTGTGCTGTTCACCGCTGTCTGCAAGGTCTGTGTGTGTGAGTGCAGCTCATGCTGTAGTGTGTGCTTCAGCCACGTCTGGTTGTAGTGCGCTTAGCGTGCGTCACTGCCTCATACATTGTCCTTTTTTGCTAATTGATAATTTTTCCTGATTTCTCCTATTAGTGTGGTGGTTCCATCTATATTCAGCTAAATTGGTTCCAAACACACTATATAGGAGTAGATAGAGACATTTTTTTTTTGTCTTGCAGCGCTAGTGCACAGTGCTCTGCATTTGCACTGTTCACGCCTGTCTGCAAGCTCTCTGTGTGTGAGTGCAGCTCACGCTGTAGTGTGTGCTTCAGCCACGTCTGGTTGTAGTGCGCTTAACGTTCATCACAGCCTCATACATTGTCCTTTTTTGCTAATTGATCATTTTTCCTGATTTCTCCTATTAGTGTGGTGGTTCCATCTGTATTCAGCTACATTGGTTCCAAACACACTATATAGGAGTAGATATAGGAGCCTTTCTGCAGCATTGTGCCCTGCAGCCCCAGTCAGATTAGTATTAGCCTATTTTTTGTAGCCTCAGCTATTGCATTGTAGGTTACCTTCCTGCATTGTAATAGCTACAAAAAGTTTGTGATACTATCGGTATTACATCTTTGGGCACATCCAGTGTTTATTGTGACAAAAAAAACCTAAATAAAGTTCACCAAACACTCCACTTTACAGTTGTGTAGGCCACATGAGCTCATATTAAAGTCTAGTCAAAACTTTATAAAATTAGTGTTTCTTATACCTGTTAGCAGCTGTTCAGGAATAAGCACACTAAGCCCTTAGTACTTTTCTGCCTATCTTTATCAGTCTACCAAGATGAAGAAGGCAGGGAGTAAGGCTTGTGGTCGTGGGCGTGGAGTTTCTGCAGGGAGAGGACGTGAGGATTCTGTGCCTGCAGGGAGAGGATGTGGGGATTCTGTGCCTGCTGCGGGCACCAGTGACTCAGCATCCCCCAGTTTTACCAGGGAGCAGTTCTTTATGCGCAGCTTTGTGGGAGCTAGCCGTACCCCACTGCTGTGGGAGGACCAAATTGAAGCCGTTGTCGGATGGATGGCAGCTAACGCATCAACTTCAATTAGTTCCAGATCCTCTCAGGTCCTGAGCACTGAAGAGCACCCATCTGTCTCTTCACCACCTGCCAAATTGCCCAGGCAGTCAGAGAGCCCTGGACAGGAGCCATCTCTACTTCTGTTCTCTGAATCTCTTGGCTTGGAAAGAGGGGGCCAGCCAAGCAGAATTCGAGAATTTGAAGAAGAGGTAGTATGCAGTAATGCGCAACCGTTTTGTCTCTCTGAATCTGAAGAGGCGGGTGGACCAGTGCCTATGGTCAGCAGCACATCTCAGTATGCATCTGATGATGAGACTCAGGTGCCACTTTCTGGTGCGTACTGTGCTGTTGAGACTACCCAGGAGAAGCAGTTGTTTGAAGAGGGTGGTGTAGATGATGAGGTCCTTGACCCATCAAGGCGTGAGGGACAGGAAAGTGGTGGGAGCAGCTCTGAGGAAGAGATTCCCCGAACGGCCCAAAAAGGAGGGAGAGGGAGGGGGGCAGACTTGTTTTCCTGTAGCCTCCACTTCGGCACCCATTAGGAGTATGGCTCTTCCAAAATCCAAAGCGGGCGCTCCCAAGACTTGCAGTGCCTGGTCCTTTTTTGACACAGTTGCAGATGACATTTGCTTTGTCAAATGCAAGCTGTGTAATCAGAAGGTGAAAAGAGGGAAAAGTGTCAGCAACCTCAATACCACAAATATGTGGAAACATGTGCGGACCAAGCACGTGGTGGAGTTACAAAAACACACTGAAGACCTAGGCCAACCTACAGCTCCACCTACCACCTCTTCAGCTCGTGTTGTAGCCTCTTCCTC
This sequence comes from Phyllobates terribilis, assembly GCF_046119375.1. Classification (NCBI taxonomy): domain Eukaryota; kingdom Metazoa; phylum Chordata; class Amphibia; order Anura; family Dendrobatidae; genus Phyllobates; species Phyllobates terribilis. The sequence goes on from NW_027362769.1 coordinate 21,501,036, forward strand.
CAGCTCACACACAGCTGGTTCAGCTTCCTCACAAGATCGCCATGGAAGAACCTCTGGCACTGTTGTACAGAGACACAGTGTAATTCCTCCCACAGCACCACTTTCCCTGTCATCCTCACACTCCCAGGCCAGTCTACAGCCATCGTTAGCACAGGCATGGGAGAAAAGGCGCCCATACTCGGCAAACCACCCCCGAGCACAGGCTCTGAATGCTGGCATTGCTAAACTACTGGCCCTTGAAATGCTATCATTCAGGCTGGTGGAGACTGACACCTTCCATAACTTTATGGCATTGGCAGTCCCACAATACAACGTGCCCAGCCGCTTTTATTTCAGCAGGCAAGCCGCCTCTGCCCTGCAACAGCATGTGGAGGGAAAAATTAAACATGCGCTACAAAATGCCATCAGTAGCAAGGTCCACCTGACCACCGATGCGTGGACCAGTAAGCATGGACAGGGACGATACCTTTCCCTCACTGCCCATTGGGTAAATGTTGTGGAGCTGGGTACAGATATTGAGAGTGGCGCTGTATGTATTCTGCCAATTCCATGAATTGCAGGAATCCAGTCTGTACACATTGACTCCTCCTCATACTCCAGTTCCTCTGAATCAGTGCTGCAGGAGCAGTCACAGTCTACCTCCACATCGACCCGTGAACGGTTACCTGTTACGACCGATATGAGCACAGCCGTGGCCAAACGTCAACAGGCCGTATTAAAATTAATTTCTTTGGGGAATCAAAGCCACACAGCGCAGGAGCTCTGGAATGCCATCAAGCAGCAGAGCGATGTGTGGTTTGTGCCACCGAATCACCAGCCAGGCATGGTAGTGTGTGACAATGGCCGAAATCAGGAGGCAGCTCTGGGCCTAGGCAACCTCACTCACATCTCATGTCTGGCACATGTGCTCAACTTGGTCGTGCAGAGTTTTTTGAGGGACTATCCGGATCTTGATGCACTGCTTCACAAGGTCCGCATAGAGTGCGCTCACTTGCGGCGTTCCAGCAACGCAAGATCGCGCATTGCAGCTCTGCAGCGCCGATTACGTCTTCCGGAACATCGCATCATATGTGACCTACCCACCAGGTGGAATTCAACGTTACATATGTTGGAGAGGTTGTGTGAGCAGCAGGCAGCAGTAATGGAGTACCAGCTGCAGCAGGCGCAAACAAGTCGCAGTGCGCGCCGTTCACACTTCACCACCACTGAGTGGGCCTCTATGAAGGACATTTGCCACGTTTTGCGTGCCTTCGATTATTCCATGCGGATGGCGAGTGCAGATGATGCACTAGTCAGCATGACTATACCCCTTATCTGCCTGCTTGAAAACACACTGCAAGCACTAAGGGACGAGGTTTTGGAAGAGGTGGAGGATGAGGAGTCACAAATGCCATCTGCTTCTGTACAGTCTGCGCAACGTGGTTCCTCACAAAGGCCTAGGCAGGGAACACTTTGTGAGTAGGATGAGGATGAGTCAATGGAGGAGGAAGACATCTGTCCAGAGGAGGGAGGTACACAATGCTCTAGTAGTCAGTATCTAGAGCGAGGGTGGGGTGATGCAGAGCAGGCAGAGATCATGCCTCAAGCAGGGGACAGCGTTTCTTGGCCAGTTGGCAGTCTGCAGCACATGGTTGATTTCATGCTGCAGTGCCTGAGAAACGACCGCCGCATCGCCCACATTCTCAACACGGCTGATTATTGGGTGTCCACCCTCCTAGATCCTCACTACCGGGACAACTTACAAAGCCTCATAACACCGTTGAACCGGGAGCGTAAAATGCGGGAGTACCAAGACGCACTGGTGCATTCCATCATGTTCTCCATTCCAACCGAGAGCAGTGCTGCTAGTGCTTTACAAAGCAGCTCAGTGCATCGAGGCAGTGGAGGAAGCTCTGCACAAAGAGGGAGCAGAAGCAGCGCCTCAGCACATGGCAAGACCAGTATGGCCCAAATGTGGCAAAGTTTTGTGTCCCCGCCGCAACAAATGTCTACACCATCACAGACGGCTCCAGTCAGCAGGAGGCAACAGATTTTAAAGTTGCTCAATTACACCTCTGGCTCCTCTGTTTTCAGTATTATCCCTGAGCTCCAACACCGCCAGTTGGCGCTCAGAAGTGCCGTCTGCACAGTCAACACTTGCTGCCGTGTTATTGGGGTTCAGTAACGTCAGCTGTTCCCCTGCTGTGTGTACGGCAATTTCTCCTGCTCTGTCCACATTCACACTACTACAGATTTTAAACTTGCTCCAATTAGGCCTCTGGCTCCACTCTGTTTTTAGTATTTACCCTGGGTTCCAGCACCGCCAGCTGTTTCCCAGCAGTGTCTTTGGCATGGGTACTCCCTCCTGTCCAGCCTGGTTCCAGCACACCAGCTGTTTCCGGGTAGTGTCAACGTCACTTTACCTCCAATACGTTGTCCTGTCGTGTTGCAGTCGGGTTAGCCGACTCTATGGTGCCTGCAGTTTAGGTGACTCCTATGTGGGCTGCGGGATCTGGCAATGAAGGCTGGTTCCATAGTGCCAATAAGACAAGTACCCCCTGTAGGACTGTGGGTTTCAGTAACTGCGGCCGGCTCGCGGCCTTGCAACTTTTTTTCATGGGTACCTTCTGCTACCCATCCAGGTTCCAGTACCGTCAGCTGGTTCTCGGCAGTGCCTTTGGCTTAGGTGCCTCCTTCTCGGTATCCAAGTTCCACCAACGTCTGCTGGTCCTTGGTAGTGCTTTCTGGCACAGGTACCTCCTTGCTTAGTAACCGGGTTCCAGTACCGTCAGCTGGTCCTCAGTAGTTCCATTGGCTCTTGTACCTTCTGCTACCCATCCGGGTTCCAGTACCGTCTGCTGGTTCTCGGCAGTGCCTTTGGCTTAGGTGCCTCCTTCTCGGTATCCAAGTTCCACCAACGTCTGCTGGTCCTTGGTAGTGCTTTCTGGCACAGGTACCTCCTGCTTAGTAACCGGGTTCCAGTACTATCAGCTGGTCCTCGGTAGTTCCATTGGCTCTTGTACCTTCTGCTACCCATCCGGGTTCCAGTACCGTCAGCTTGTTCTCGGCAGTGCCTTTGGCTTAGGTGCCTCCTTCTCGGTATCCAAGTTCCACCAACGTCTGCTGGTCCTTGGTAGTGCTTTCTGGCACAGGTACCTCCTGCTTAGTAACCGGGTTCCAGTACCATCAGCTGGTCCTCGGTAGTTCCATTGGCTCTTGTACCTTCTTCTACCCATCCGGGTTCCAGTACCATCAGCTGGTCCTCGGTAGTTCAATTTGCTCTTGTACCTTCTGCTACCCATCTGGGTTCCAGTACCATCAGCTGCTTCTCGGCAGTGCCTTTGGCTTAGGTGTCTCCTTCTCGGTATCCAAGTTCCACCAACGCCTGCTGGTCCTTGGTAGTGCTTTCTGGCACAGGTACCTCCTGCTTAGTAACCGGGTTCCAGTACAGTCAGCTGGTCATCGGTAGTTCCATTAGCTCTTGTACCTTCTGCTATCCATCCGGGTTCCAGTACCATCAGCTGGTTCTCGGCAGTTCCTCAGCCTTCTTGTACTTTCTGCTACATTTTCAAGTTCAAACTTTTTGAAATGGTTCTTGATAATCACTCTGGATCTCCCTGACGAGGACCCTGAAGACGAGGACCCTGAAGAAGAGGACCCCAAAGACGACGACCCTGAAGACGACGACCCTGAAGACGACGAGGACACCGAAGACGAGGACCCCGAAGACGAGGACCCTGAAGACGAGGACCCTGAAGACGAGGACCCTGAAGACGAGGACCCTGAAGACGAGGACCCTGAAGACCACCCCGAAGAAGACGAGGACACCGAAGACGAGGACCCTGAAGACGAGGACCATGAAGACCACCCCGAAGAAGATGAGGACTCCAAAGACTACGACCCTGAAGACGATGACCCTGAAGACCACCCCGAAGAAGACGAGGACCCCGAAGATGACGACCCTGAAGACGAGGACCCTGAAGACCACCCCGAAGAAGACGATGACCCCGAAGATGACGACCCTGAAGACCATCCCAAAGAAGACCAAGAAGATGACCCTGAAGAAGATGACCAAGAGGACAAAGAAAAAGAAGACAACCACCAAGATACAGAAGAACAAGAGACAGAAAACCAAGAAGCAGAAGTACAAGAAGCTGCAGAACAAAAAGAGGAAGAACATTAAGCATAAGACTAAAAATCAGAGCAAAAGATATTATCTAAATTATAAGCAGAAGATGACTAAGCAGTGTATGGGGGTGAGTCCGTTCCTCCTCGTGGTGTCCCTGGAAAAGACCTGCTGCTGCAGGCCAAACTGAATGTGGACAAATCCTGTTGTAAATCTTTTGTGACGGGCAGAACGAAAGGTGTAATGTTCAAACTTTTATAGATAACAACTACAGGAATGCCTGTCACAAATAAGAATATGATGAAGAAGACGAATATGAAGAAGATGAAGAAGTAGAATATGAAGAAGAATAATAGTTGAATAAGAAGAATATGAAGAATGTAAAAAAAAAAGAATAATACGAAGAAGGTGAAGAAGAAGAAGATGAAGAAGGTGAAGAAGAAGTTGATGAAAAAGATGCTGATGCTGAGGATGATGAAGGAGAAAGTGTGGGAGAAGTAAAAAAGAAGGTGAAGAGCATGGAAGTAGTGAAACATAAATATCTGACAAAATATAAAAAAACTTAACATAGTCAATATTTCCGTAACTCAGAACGTCTTAAAAAAAATATTAATTCCTGCTATTCCATTTGATTGGGCTAAACCTCTATGCCTTTATTGTCTCCCCCACCTCCCTCAATACATTCTACATTATTCTTAGTTGTTTTCCTTCATGTAGAATTAACCTGCAAGGAAAGAAAGGGTTTATTTTTATTCCGATATTTGTGTCCCATTGACTTGCATTGGTTTCCGGTATCGGAATCGGCGATATCCGATACTTTTTGGGTATCGGCCCGATCCAATCCGATACGATATTTCCCGATATCGGAAGGTATCGCTCAACACTACTTGTGATACATTGACACACAAAATATTTTTCATCTTGAGTCACTGTGAAATGCTCAAATACAGCTGACTTCATGGTGAGCTTCTTAGACATTTTGTAATCATATAAATTCACTCTCAAAATAATTTTGTCCTATAAAATAAATTAATGTATATTATAATTCCAGCAAGAACAGGGAACCATGTACAGTGGTGAAAATAAGAATTTGATACACTGACAATTTAGCAAGTACTTAATATTTGGTACAAAAACCTTTGTTTGCAATTACAGAAGTCAGACATTTCCTGTAGATTCTGTTTCTGTTGAAGTGTACCTATGATTAAAAATTTCAGACCTCTCCATTCTTTGTAGGTGGGAATCGACAGTGTATCAAATACATACAGTACTTTCCCCACTATATAATTTTAGATAGAAATAAAACAAACTTTGCATAAATCAATAGTACAGATGACAAATATAAAGTTTGTAAAATATGTTATTAGATAACTTTACATTGAATTTCCAATCTCAGGCTTTTCTTAGGGTACAGCTCACTAAATGCTTCATAGTCTATGAAGAGGGGAGGAGGGAGGGAGCAAGTTTGTTGTGTATCATACTCCAGGAACAAAGAAACTGATAACAGAGTTAATAACTTGATGTTTTGGCTTCTATACCTATACAAGTCTTCATATAAGTCCTCATTAATCCAGTTGCTGTATTTCCCCTGTATATTGTATGTATATTGTATAGAAGCTAGCTTCCCAAAAGTATATGAGCTCAAAGAAAAAGCAAACAAGCATCAAGCATACAGAGAGGACATACAGTATACTGGACTATTGATTTATGCACAGTTTATTGAAAGTTTAAATATGCTTTAAGAAGTAATTACCTTAATCTTGTTATCGTGTTCACTCTAGCAATTCTTCTGAGATGAGTGCAGGCCTTCCTTCTTTCTGAGTGTGATTACTTTTTACCCTTGTCTGTAGAGGAGGAGCTTCACTGGTGCTGGAGTGCAGCACTGACTTATCTCAGCTAAGCAAAGCCTAGATCATCAGGCTACATTCACACCTTGGGCGTAGCCAGGATCAAAACTGGGGGGGGGGGCAGAACCTCATACGGAGTCTGCAGTCTGCTCTGGGTGTATAGCGACCCCCTTGTCGGAGCCAGACTGTCAGATGAAGCTACCTGCCTCCCTCCATCTAAGGTTGCCTATCCCCTGCTAAACCTGCCTGTCAGACGCTATAACAGCAATAGCACACGTGGAGCCCAAACGACCAAGCGTCCACACAATAACATCATCTCAGCTCAATGATCGGAGTGCGCCACCATGTTTGTGGGCGGGCTATTTAAAAATTAAGCCCTGCCCACCGTCGCATTATTGGTGACATCACCCGAGACCAATCAGGCGGTGCCAGGTCACCGGATCAGCTGACTCCCAAACCACCAATCACGGTCCGCCATGTCACGGGCAAGCTCAGTGCCGTTAATCCTTGGCTTAGGCTGTAGCAGCCCTGTTTCCCTCCGCAACCTATCCTTCATGTTGCTAGGAACAAAGACCCAAGAGACAACTTGTACATCTCGTGCACCAGCTAGGCATTGGGACTGACTATGATGCTGAGCAGCATCTGGACTGGAATGGGAGACCATAGAATCCACTGATGATTTTGAACCCATTTCGGATCCAGAAAATGCCCGACGCCTAACATTATCCCCCTCCACTTGATGCCCATATTCCTCAATGAGCAGGGGAGCATGAATGTGGTCCACCGGTTACCAGGAACGATCCTCAGATCCCTGGCCCCTCCAGTGTACTAGGTAACATTTTTTTCCATGAACAAACTTAGACCCCCTAATAGCCTGCACCTCGAGATCATCACCCCTGGTGTCTGTAGCAGGTTGGGGTTCAGCGAGTTTTGTCAGGAAAACGGGTTTAAGGAGCGACACATGAAAGGTGTCGTGACTCCTTAGGTGTCGTGGTAACTGTAAACGGTACATTACTGGGTTTACTTGGGCCAAAATTTTGAAAGGACCAATAAAGTGGGGGGGGCAAACTTAGCAGGTTCCCCGCGTACTTTAATATTGCGAGCCATGAGCCACACTCTGTCGCCCGGATAAAATACGGGAGCAGGATGACGAAGAGTGTCAGCCAACTCTCTTATCCGATTATTGGAGGCCAATATAGCATCCTGGGTATGGTACCAAACCTCCCGCGCCTCCAGAGCAAAATCTCTGACCCCAGGTTCCATAGAGGGAACTGGTATAGGAACCAGAATGTGTGGATGTTGGCCATTATTCAGAAGAAGCGGAGTCTGATCTGTGGAATCCGCCACGGGTAACGGGTGGAGAAGACCAGCCGGACCTTGACGGGATGATTTATCGCTCGCACAGGAGACACACGCTAGAACATATTCCTTAACGTCCTGGCGCCACCGGGGCCACCAATACGACCGTTGAAGAGACTTTGTGGTACGTTTGACCCCAAAATGACCTCCGATCTTAGGGGCATGTGCACAGGAGAGCACCTCATTTTGTAGATTAGGGGGAACGAACGTCCTCCCAGAAGGAACCTGGTTTAAGGACACTGGAGCCACCATCCGCATACTTCCCGAAGGAACGGTGAACCTGGGCTTATCATTGTCCTCAGCCATATCCATGGACTGGGACAAAAAGGTCTACCCGAGGGTTCTTTTTGATATAATCTGACATGACCTTGGTCTCGGGGACAGACAGAGGATCTGTGCCGGGGGCCAAATCAATAGGACAGCCATAAGGTCAGTGGCGAGGTAAAGTGTCTGCAGCTTTTTTGGGAAAGACATCTGCAAAAGTCTGATATTGCACAGGGAGGGCAGCCAAGTCAGTAGAAGCCTCAGAGACTACCCTCCGGGTGGCTGTAACCATACACTGAGATACACAGTTCTCACTCCAGGAAGAAATTCTCCCCGTATTCCAGTCAATGTGTGGAGTGTGACAATGTAAGCATGGGAGGCCCAATAGCACCTCATCTAATCCACCGGGAATAATAAAAATGGAGATAACCTCCCGGTGACACTGAGGAAACGACATGGTGAGGGGAATCGACTGGTCGGTGATTTGCGTGTTCAGTAGTGAACCGTTGACTACCCTAATGTTCATTGGTTTTGGCAGTAACTCCATAGGAATGGCGTACTTCTGGGCAAACGTAGATGACAAAAAATTGCCATCAGCGCCAGAATCCACCCACGCCTTGGCAGTAACCGTGGTTGTTCCGAAGAACAATGTCACCTTATTCAATAATTTGGAGGAAGGAGCACTGGAATTTAACACACCTCCTCCAATGTCGGTTAGACACACTCGTTTTCCCGACTGCTTGGAACCCTTATTAATGGGGTACTCCAAGAGATGTGCAGGTCAGGACAAGAGGGGCTCCACTCAGTCCGTGATATACCCATAGCCTCAGGCTCCGGGTCGGGAGTCGCGGGTTTGGAAATGGGTCTAGAAAATGAAGGTGCCAACCGACACTGAGGCCTGGGGACCTCCAGCTCTAACTTGTGTTCTGCATGATGCAAATTTATTTGGTTGGCGAGAGAGATTAACTCCTTCAGGGAGGTTGGAATCTCTCTGGTAGATAGAGCATTTTTAATATGCCCAGCCAGACCCTGCACAGGGACTATGCAGCCGGCGCTAAGATGCATGTGTGATTCACGCCGGCGTATAAGCGCTCCCAGCCGGCGTGCTACCGGACTGAGGAGTATCTCTCCACGTGGCTAACAGGCGGTGTCGGGAATATGGAGTTTGCAGTCTGCTTGGGGTGTATAGCGACCCCCTTGTCGGAGCCAGACTGTCAGATGAAGCTACCTGCCTCTCTCCATCTAAGGCTGCCTATCCCCTGCTAAACCTGCCTGTCAGAAGCTATAACACCAATAGCACACGTGGAGCCTAAACGACCAAGCGTCCACACAGTAACACCATCTCAGCTCAATGATCAGAGCGTACCGCCATGTTTGTGGGCGGGCTATTTAAAGATTAAGCCCTGCGCACCGTCGCATTATTGATGACGCCACCAGCGACCAATCAGGCGGTGCCAGGTCACCGAATCAGCTGACTCCCAAACCACCAATCACGGTCCGCCAAGTCATGGGCATGCTCAGTGCAGTGAATCCTGAACTTAGGCTGTAGGAACCCTGTTTCTCTCCGCAACCTATCCTTCATGGTGCTAGGAACAAAGACCCAAGAGACATCTTGTACATCTTGTGCACCAGCTAGGTGTTGGGACTGATGATGATGCTGAGCAGCATCTTCCCTGGCTGGACCAGAATGGGAGACCACAGAATCCACTGATGATTCTGAACCCATTTCAGATCCAGAAAATGCCCAATGCCTAATAGATAGATAGAGTGTGATAGACAGATGATAGCTACAGACAGCAAATAATATATTGCACATATAGTTCACACATTGTACAGAGAGCACATATTAATCACCTACAATATTAGCATTAGTTACCTTTCTGTGACAGACTTGAGCATTAGTACTCTCACTTTCTCCAGCTCGGGGCCCAGGAATCAGATCCTGCACAGGGCAGGTACCCCCCTCCTCTCTCTGGTGAAGATGGCAGAAGACAGGACAGAGGAGGGGAGATTAACACCAGCATGCTGGAGTTGGTGCAGGGTGGGAGCACTGCAGCATACAAGTGAGTTTTGATAGATGTGTGCCTCTGCTTCTAGGGGGGGTGGGCAGCTGCCCCTTGCTGGCTACGGCCATGATTCACACACAGTGTTTTTGCGGATCCGTTTTTTGCAGTAAAATACAGTGACTCTAGGCATCCAAGCAAAGTCAATGGGTTTCAAGATATGACATTCAGACACATCATTTTGTGAGGATCCATTTTTGGGCTCAAAAGCGGATTCTCACAAAGAATGAGCATGTCAGTTTGTGCGGCGTTTTTCTAATCTGCTTTTGCTATTGAACACATTATCTATGAGCTCAAAAACCTTTCAGGTGATGCGGTTTTTTAAAAAGCTGATCTGCTTTTGCAGCTGAAAAACGTATCCTCAAAAACCACAGCAAAAACGCTGTGTGTGAATGTAGCCTTAGATCAGGAATAGAACAGCCATTTATAGGACATTTCATAACTTTTCCAAATTCCTATGAAAAAATATTCAGCACACTCTGCATTGAACTACTGTACCCAATTTATTATATATTTTAGGAGTCGGAGTCGGTCCATTTTATACCGACTCCAACTCCACGAAAATGAGCACCGACTCCGATTCCACAGCCCTGGTGTGTGCGGAGCTGTTGCAGAGCAAAAAAAATTATATTTTTCATTTGCTAAAGTGATACAGCAGGGGACATCTTACATTGTCAATTAGTGACGCTGAAATTCAGCTGTGTGCAGAACCGATGCAGAGTAAAAAAATCAAAAATTTTTTTGCTAATAGCGTGCTCCTACCACACTATCTGAGCAACATGGGGGGGGGGAGAGGTTGTGGTGGAAGGGTTAATAGGCTTGGTGTTCAAGTTATTTGTGGGGTAGGTGGTAATGTTAGTGAAAGCACACAGCAATACGCCTTGTTGATAAGGGCCAGAAAGAGTGGGTGCTTCAGTGGATGGCAAGCGCTGCTTCAAGTGGCCCCTCCTCTTCTTCCTCCACCTCAACATCACCCACAGTACAGTCCACAGAGGGGGCACCCCAATTACTCTTGCTTCCCCCCCGCATCACAACTGTCCAACTGATTGTAGGAAACCACAGATGGGTGTGTCTGTAGAACTGTTTACCCATTCTATACCATGGGCATCAGAAGTGTACTCCAAACATTCACAGAGTCAAGAGGAGGAAAGCACTGATGCGCAAATTTGTTTTTGGTTGGATTCAGGGCAGGACGAAGTAGGGTCCGAGTAGGTTCCTGACCCTCAACACCAGATGTTAACCACCGGGGAGGTGATTTTGACGACACTCATACCTGTGGCTCATGCGGACTGTACTGTGCTGTCAGGGCAACAAGAGGAGAAGGGTCACTCTTGGGGTGAGGAATGGGATAACACATTGGATGATTGCCAGGTTGAAGATCTTACTTGGTGTGAACCCATAGTCACTCAGCTGTGTAGCTCATCTGAGGAGGTGGAGGAGTAAAAAGAGGAGGTTACGTTTCGCTTTATAGTGCAGACACGGAGTGATGCAAGCACGAGGAGCACAGCATCCTTAGCCACAACTGTGGCTAGCAGCGGTTGCGGGTATGCAGCCCGCAGGGGCAGCAAGGATTGCCTAGCCTGTCCCTTTTTTGACACCGCAAAGGATGAGCCAACTAATGTTATCTGCAAACTTTGCAAAACAGTACTCAGTAGAGGAAAAAAGAGCAATAATTTGACTACTCCATGCATGAACATTCACATGCACAATCAACATGCGTTACGCTGGCAATCTCACTGCAATGAAGCGCCAACCAGCAGACCTCAACAACCATCAGCTGCCCCATCAGCCGCATCCACTGCTTCTTCCTCCTCCTTTTGCCAAGTATTGTCACGCAAGTCTCTTGACTGCACAACCCCCGGTTCTCTACCCGCTCCAATCAGGCTGAGTGAGAGCCCGTCAGCTATAATGGAAGCAGACATGCCTGTTGTGTTTGTTTCACCGAGCACACCACATGTTTCTCAATCCACCGTAACTTCTCTGCCTGCACCTCACTCACGGTCCACCAGCTTGTCCGGTTCACCTTACTTCGCCCTCTGGTCCCGCAGTTGTGGTCACATAAAAGATTGTTGTATCTTACATATGAGAAAGCGAAGAGGTTGAACTCCACCATCTCCAATCTGTTGGCCATGAAAATGCTGCCTTTCCACCCGGTAGATACAGATGGTTTCCAAAAGCTAATGGCCGTCGCAGTCCCCCCGTACCAGTTGCCCAGTCGCCATTACTTCTCTAAGAAAGCTGTGCCTGCGCTACCCCAGCATGTCGCAGACAACATGACCTGTTCCTTGACTAAATCTATGTCTGCCAGGGTACATTTCACCACAGACACCTGGATGATGATGGCCAAGGGCATTACATCTCGCTGACTGGGCACTGGGTGACTCTGGTGGCTGTGGGGGCAGGTAGGAAAGGGGCAGCTCCACAAATCTTGGAATCCCCAAGGCTTGCAGAACAAAACTCTTTATTTCATACGTCCTCCACTGCTTCTGCCTTCTCCACCTCCTTTAGGGCCTCCAACTGCGCACTCATCCTCTGCCTTAATGAGACATGCGTTCCAACATTGCAGAGTGAATCCACACTACCTCCGTACTGCGCAGCCAGGGCTCACCGCAATCAAGTAAGCAGTGTTAAAATGATTATGCCTCAGAGATCGCACTCATACAGCTGAAGAGTTGTGGACAGCTCTCCAGGCTGAGTTTGAGCAATTGCGGTCTCCACTGAACCTGGAGCCAGGGAAGGCCATGTGCGATAAGGATGCGAGCCTGGTGGCGGCCTTATGCCAAGGCGAGCTCACACACGTGCCTTGAATGGCTCATGTGCTCAACCTGGGGGTACAGCGATTTTTCCGCCACTATACTTGCCTGGATGAGCTGCTTCAGAAAGCACAGAAGCTGTGTGCTCACTTACGTCATTCGCATCCCTCATGTCATTGACTTGCATCGATACAAAGGTCTTTGCCCATGCCAGTTATCAGGTTGATATGCGATATGCCGACACGGTGGAATTCCACTCTGTACATGTTACAGCGACTGTGGCAGCAGCAACGAGCCCTGATGCAGTATGTCATGTCGTATAGCCTGGGCGAACACAGTCCGGACGAGGGGCATATCATGTTTACGGAGTGGGCACAGATTATGGACCTCTGCACAGTTTTGAAATGACTATTAAAATGGTTAGCACTGATGATGCCATCGTCAGCATCACTATTCCTGTCATCTACATGCTGGAGCAAACTTTGAAAAGCCTGCGTCAGGAGGTCGTGGTCCCAGAAGAATAGTAGGATGCGAAAGGGATAAGAATTTCTCAAAGTTCCAGACTGTCGTCACACAGGCGGATGCCAAATGAGGGTGGATTTTTGCGATCGAGGGGGGTTGGTGATACCAGATAAAACTGTTAGTGAAGGTGCAAGAGCAGAGGAACAAATGGAGGAGGAAGAGGTGATGGGTGAGCAACAGTCAGAAGATGAAGAGGATAATCATCCCCTCTATGTTGATCGTGGTTGGTGGGGGGATGGAGGAAACAAGCATCAGTATTACCCAGCCATCAATACAGCCTGGCTTTGGACCTCCTGGAAGAGCCCAACATATGAGTGCCTTCTTGATGCACTATCTTCAACATGATCCGCGAATAGTTATGATTCGAAATAATGATGACTACTGGGTTGCCACTCTGTTAAATCCACAAAGTAGATAATTTATTCAGAACATGCAATCCATTTTATGTGTAACATTTCAGTCATAACATTCTGACCTTCGTCAGACTATGGTAAAAAAATAAAATTTAAATAAACAAAGAAAAAAAGAAGAACATAAGCAATACATAGGATAATACTTTCAATAGAAACTATGCAACAGCATTGTTTAGTAATATAAATATAAGGCAGATGTTGATATAATGTTGGTATTTGTATTGGTATGGAACTTCAAAAGGTGCTACAAGTCTCTAATAAATGTCAACCACCGTATAAAATGAAACGTTTGCTATTATGAACTCATTCTGGGAGTGGGAGGTATGTAACTCAGGTCACTCTTGGTGTGTGGGGAAAAAAAATATATAAAAAATTTGGGACAAAAAAATATTGAAGAAGACGAAATTCAAACAGCAAAAAACAAAAAAAAATGGCATTTATGGAATACTGGAGGAAAAACATATTTTTCTCTTTTAGTAATTACTGGGAAAAAATCCGAAAAATGAGGGTAAAAGAAAATGAGGGGGGGGGGGGAGGGAAGAAGAGGAGGGAAGGTGAAGCAATGAGAACATATGTAAATAATGGACTACACACCGAGTGGAAGTTGCATGTGCCCTTGAACTATCAAGTGTACCAATAAAGATAATAAATAGAGAGGCTTTCCGGATTGCTGGAGAGTAACAGAACATGGAAAGTAAGTGCATGTGGCAATGGGTATGTCACCCTGTGGAGTGTGCTAACTGTTATGTTCTGCAACTTAGAACTAAGGAATAGAGAGAAAAGCTGTCCCTGCACTGAGACTCAGCTAAACCCTATGCTGGGGTGGGTGCCCTATTCCTTATGAATAGCCCCACCGAAACTCCTGCACTGAACTCAAACGAAGACCTGTAGGATGGGGAAAGGGGTCCCTAAAAGATCTAAGGACTGGGAGCAAAAGCAGGAGACCTAACAGAAAAGATAGTTGCAGAAGCGAAAATTAAAGGAAACAAAACTGGTGGAACAAGAAGTCCCAGGATAACAATAGTCCAAAGCAAGAAGAACTAAACAAGGCTACTTAGCCAGGGCACGAGCATTACAACACTGATGTTCAGTGGGGAATGAGAGCCAGGTGCTGAGTAATAAAGGGTGCAGAGATCACGTGACCAAGAAACACAGCACCAGAGGAAAAGACTAGAAGCCAGCCAACCACAACAAGATGGCCGATAGTAAAACAACACAGATTCTAACACTAACAGGTCTGTATGTGGGCTGTGTTTAAATATCCCTGCTATGAGTGTTTGGCCGGATGTAGTGTGTCCTGGAATTGGGCGGTCCGGAGTGGTGACAATAGTGAGCTGCGCTGACACACAGCCATGGAGCGCGTTGAAAGTGCACACCGAGAGTGTCCATGACCCGCATGTGGAATGCACTGGAAATCACGTGACCGGATGTGACATGCGGTGAACCGCATCAGTGGAACGCACAGTGTCTGGAGTCAAGGGCGGAGACATGTTTTTTAAAGAAGTCAGGTCCTAGAAGACAGCTGGAGGAAAAGAATGTAAACATATGATAATAATAATCTTTATTTTTATATATTGCTAAAATTTTCTGCAGTGCTTTACATACATTATCGTTGCTGTCCCCATCAGGTTCTCACAATCTAGATTACCTATCAGTATGTCTTTGGAGTGTGGGAGGAAACTGGAGAACCTGGAGGAAACCCATGCAAACACAGGGAGAACATACAAACTCCTTGCAGATGTTGTCCATGGTGGGATTTGAACCCAGGACCCGAGTGCTGCAAGGCAGCAGTGCTAACCACCATGCCACCATGCCGCCCATATGATAACTAGAATTGAACAATGGCTTAATGAAATGAAGCATAAGGGAAGGGACTACAGGGAAGAAAAACCAGAATGGTGGAAAAAAGTCCACTAAAGGAAAGAAATAAGGAATGAAATATGAAAAAAAGGAAAAAGAAACCAGGGATTATACAGAAGGATGAGAAAAATAAGGAAATGAGGAGAGAAAAATAAAAAATGAAAAATAAAAATTTTAATTAAAGGTAAGACGAAATGTAAAAAATAAGATGAAAAAACGAGATGAAAAAAATAAAATAAAGATAATGAAAAGAAAAGAAAAAAGAATAAAAAAAAACTAAAAAAGGGGGAAAAAAAGAAGAAAAGAAAAAATGAATAATAAAAGAAAAAAAACAAGAAAAAATTAAATAAATAAATAAATAAAATAAAAATTTAAAAAATTTAAAAATAATTTATAAATACAAAATAAAAAATAAAAATAAAAAGAGATAGGAAAAAGTAAAATAAAAAAATAAAAATAAGAAAATTACAAAATAAGAAAAAATAAAAAAAACATAAAAAAAACGCAAATATGGAAAAAAATGAAAAAAAATATAAGATAACAAGAGTTTGCATACCCCCTTGGATGATGGACTCATGATCGTAACTAACGGAAAGATACAAAAAGAAAAGAAACATTAATACATGTACACTGCCGTTCAAAAGTTTGGGGTCATTTAGAAATTTCATTATTTTTGAAAGAAAAGCACATTTTTTTTCAATGAAGCTAACATTAAATTAATCAGAAATACACTCTATACATTGTTAATGTGGTAAATGACTATTCTAGCTGCAAACGTCTTGTTTTTATTGCAATATCTACATAGGTGTATAGAGGCCCATTTCCAACAACCACCTCTCCAGTGTTTTAATGGTACATTGTGTTTGCTAACTGTGTAAGAAGGCTAATGGATGTTTAGAAAACCCTAGAAAACCCTTGCACAAGTATGTTAGTGTGGCACCCCAGGGGTCTGGTTTCCACAGTAACAACAATGTTATGTCTGAGAGCAGGTGGGAGGTCTCTTGGTCAGGAATCCTATGCATGCCACACCTCCTGCCCAGTCCTGGGAGGGGAAGAACTTCCCCTATATAAACCTGGGGCTGAGGCAGGGTTAGGGAGTTCAGAGGGAGAGTTGAGCCAGGAGGGCTGACAGGGAGCTGTGGCTCCGGCTGGGCCCAGCTCCTGGGCCATGCCAGAAGTAGAGACAGAGAAGAGAAGCAGCTATGGGAAGAAACAACAGGAGCTCTGTGGGAGCAGTGTTACAAAGAGTCAGGGGCTGGCAGCTGCAGAGCCCGCCCTGACTGAGAAGATTTCTTACCGGACCCGGAGTCCGAGGCTGTGGGGACTAACTCCTACCCAGCAGCAGAATCCGTCAGGCAGGGGATTTCAGGTCCTCTGGCCAAGAAACCCGAAGGCACGGTCACACGCATGGGACCAGCACCGCCGTCGTGGAGCGGAAGCTACTAGAAGGCCCCGAGTCACCGGCCATACGGGTGAGCACCACAGGTACACTCAGGGACGTGGGCTACTTATACTCGCTTCTAGCAAGGTAGCCAGAAGAGTATCGTTAGTTTGGGAGGCCTACAACTCCGCCTGGCCAGGGGAGATCCCATCTGCTCAAGGACTGACCAGGCCCCAATCGCTAGCCAGTACTCCGGGAGGGTCTATCGTTGTCACCAGTAAAGACCCTGAACTACACCGTACCGTCTCCGAGTGGTTCCTGCTACCCCCATCATCCACGTCGGCTGCCCTGAGGCCATACCCCTCCCGTTGGGGGTTATACCATCCACGCTGCACCATCCTTCCACCGGCCTCAGCGGTCTGCCCTGCAGCGGCAGCTCCATAGCTGCATTCAACGGGTGGCGTAGTCGTCCATCATCTACCGCTGATACAGCGCCACTTAGTCTGACTCCCTGGGCACGGACCGGATCACCGCCACGAGACTACAACCCTCAAGAGATCCGGCTCCGGGTAAGCTCCCGCGTGCGCAACGCAGCGCGACACAGGCCCAGGGGCGCGTCATTAGCCTAGCTGAAAACGGTTTGGCTCATGTCTTCAGCCTCATCACTCAGTGATCTATCTGATGGGTCCACTTCTTCTATTGTGACCAGAACAGGGCTTACACTAGAAAACAGCGGAGTCCCAACTATCATCCCTATAAGAGACTCGAATTCCTTGATTATGGAAAAAACAACAATAAGGTAAGCATGTTTTATCGGAAGCAGACCTATCCCTATTAAATAGGGGTCTGTCATTCTCGCCCTCAGCTGGTTTTGATGCGTTTACCACTATTGAGGATTTACATATATTTGCGAGAACATTATTACTAAAAAGGCATTTTCGCAATGAAGATATTCTTACTTTGTTCCCTTTAGAGGAAGAACAAGTGGCCTTAAAAGACATTGGAAGAACATGCTATGGAGCATTCTACACCAGAAAGTGGTAAGATTCCATCTTCTATTTGACAGGGCTCCAAGAAATCCCCACCGTTGTCATCCTGTGCAAACATCGACATGTTTGTACAGATTGTCTCGAAAGAACTTAGTGATATCCCTAGACACATAGTTGGTGACAATCTTAATAATGTAGAGAGAAAAAGATTGAAAACTCTTAGCAAGCTGCCTGATGTGGTGCTAAAGCCAGCAGACAAGGCAATGTGGTTATATGGCCAAAAGAAATGTACGAACACGAAGCCTTCCGTCAATTAAATAACAAACTATGCTGTCAGAAACTCACTTTCTATCCCTTGTCTGCGTATAAAGAACAACTACGTGGCATACTACATTGGGCAACCAGCAATGGAGTAATTACTAGTGGGGTAGCTCAGGCTCTCACTGTAGTTGAACCTACAATTCCCACTATGTATCTCTTACCCAAACTCCATAAAAACATCAACAAACCTCCGAGATGGCCTATAATATTAGGGAGGGGGAATTTCCTGGAGCCTGTCAGTAAATGGATTGATTCAAAGCTCCAGCCACTTGTAGAATGCTTACCGTCTTTTCTCAAAGATACGGGTGACCTTTTGAGAATAACTGATGGTCTATATATAGAATCAGATACCATCTTAGTTACAGCAGACGTTGAGTTGCCTTATACGAATATAAAGCACATCGTCGGACTTAGAGCCACTTGTTTTTTCCTGGAGGGCTCCAATTTTTCTAGGGATATGGTATCTTTGATACTGGAATTATTGGAGTTTGCATTAACGTACAATTTTTTTCTTTTTAAGGGGTCCTTTTTCCTGCAGCTCCAGGGGACAGACATGGGTGCAACCTTTGCGCCGTCCTATGCCCACCTGTTCCTGGGGCTGTGGGAAAGGGACCTCTCCATGCCCATTTGGGAGTCATCGATGTGCCACATCCTTTGGTGGACGCGGTACATCGACGACATTTTCCTAATCTGGCAGGGCCCTCGAACTGAGTTGAATTCATTCATGACGGATTTAAACAATAATTTGGTGAATATACACATTACCTATCAGTGCGATACTGACAAAGCCGAGTTTCTTGATGTGAATCTGCTACGTGACAGTGAGAACACTATCCAGACTAAGATTTTCCGTAAACCAACATCCACGAATGCATTATTGCATGCATCCTCGTCTCATCCCAGACATATTTTACAATCTGTACCAATAGGGCAATTTTTGTGATTACGGCGTCTGTGTTCAACCAATGAAGAATTTTTGATTCAGGTCAGCGATCTTAAGGAACGATTTTATGAACGGGGATATAGTTGTATGATTGTAATAAAAGCCTTCCAGAGAGCAAAACATTAGACTCGCCATAATTGATTATATAGCACACATAATAAGAAAACAAGTAACGAGATGGTAAGATTTATCACCAAATTCCATACTCAAGTACCCGCAGTAAGTCGAGCACTCTCCAAAGCATGGCCTGTCCTCAGAGCAAATCCCATCCTTGCAAAATATATCCCTGATAAATCAGCGTTAAAATTAAGCAGGTGAAAAATCTGAGGGATCATCTCGTACGCAGTCATTACGAGTGTATACTAACACCATCTTTTTTTGATGTGATCCCAGACCGGCGTGTATATAGTTCATGTGGCCATTGCGTCGCATGTTACAACATAGATCACTGTAATACCTTCTCAAATTCGGATGGTTTATGCACATACTCTATTAAGAAATTTATATCATGTCAGACACATAATGTCATCTATTATGCTACGTGCCCGTGCAATCTCATATATATTGGTCTTACTACATGACAATTTAAGGTACGTGTCAGCGAGCATGTGTTGGGCATTGCGGCGGCAATAGACCATGTGGACACATCCACTTTAAAACTATTCCATGGCACTTTAAACCTCATCATGCCTGTTATGCAAGGTTACTAAGAGTGAGAGGTATCAATAATATTGTGGGTAATATACGTAGAGGCCCTGTTTCCCAAAGCTTAGCACAAATGGAATCCAGATGGATTTGAACACGCAAAACGTTGCATCCATCTGGATTAAATGAAAATATTAGCTTCGTCCCTTTCTTGTAGTTCCCGGCCTGCTAGATGTCCAGTGTTACATCCTGACATATATATGTTTTAACTAGATGGTGGCCCGATTCTAACGCATCGGGTATTCTAGAATATGTCTGTAGTTTATGTGGCACTGTGAGTGACAGAACTTGTTCAGTAAACATGAGTGAACTACATCACACTGTGACTGACAGAACTTGTTCAGTAAACGTGACTGAACTATGTGGCACTGTAACTGACAGAACTTGTTCAGTAAATGTGACTGAACTACGTGGCACTGTGACTGACAGAGCTTGTTCAGTAAACGTGACTGAACTACGTGGCACTGTGACTGACAGAACTTGTTCAGTAAATGTGAGTGAACTATGTGGCACTGTGACTGACAGAACTTGTCCAGTAAACGTGACTGTACTACGTGGCACTGTGACTGACAGAACTTGTCCAGTAAAAGTAACTGAACTACGTGGCACTGTGACTGACAGAACTTGTTCAGTAAACGTGAGTGAACTACATCACACTGTGACTGACAGATCTTGTTCAGTAAACGTGACTGAACTACGTGGCACTGTGACTGACAGAACCTGTTCAGTAAACATGAGTGAACTACGTGGCACTGTGACTGACAAAACTTGTTCAGTAAATGTGACTGAACTACGTGGCACTGTGACTGACAGAACTTGTTCAGTAAATGTGAGTGAACTATGTCGCACTGTGACTGACAGAACTTGTTCAGTAAAAGTGACTGAACTATGTGGCACTGTGACAGACAGAACTTATTCAGTAAACGTGAGTGAACTACATGGCAATGTGACTGACCGAACTTGTCCAGTAAACGTGACTGAACTACATCACACTGTGACTGACAGAAATTGTTCAGTAAACGTGAGTGAACTATGTCGCACTGTCACTGACAGAACTTGTTCAGTAAATGTGACTGAACTACGTGGCACTGTGACTGACAGAACTTGTTCAGAAAATGTGAGTGAACTATGTGGCACTATGACTGACAGAACTTGTCCAGTAAACGTGACTGTACTACGTGGCACTGTGACTGACAGAACTTGTCCAGTAAACGTGACTGAGCTACTTGGCACTGTGACTGACAGAACTTGTTCAGTAAACGTGAGTGAACTATGTCGCACTGTGACTGACAGAACTTGTTCAGTAAACGTGACTGAACTACGTGGCACTGTGACTGACAGAACTTGTCCAGTAAACGTGACTGAACTACGTGGCACTGTGACTGACAGAACTTGTTCTGTAAACGTGAGTGAACTACTTCACACTGTGACTGACAGAACTTGTTCAGTAAACGTGATTGAACTACATGGCACTGTGATTGACAGAACTTGTTCAGTAAACATGAGTGAACTACGTGGCACTGTGACTGACAGAACTTGTCCAGTAAATGTGAGTGAACTATGTGGCACTGTGACCGACAGAACTTGTTAAGTAAAAGTGACTGAACTATGTGGCACTGTGACAGACAGAACTTATTCAGTAAACGTGAGTGAACTACATGGCACTGTGACTGACCGAACTTGTCCAGTAAACGTGACTGAACTACATCACACTATGACTGACAGAACTTGTTCAGTAGACGTGAGTGAACTATGTCGCACTGTCACTGAAAGAACTTGCTCAGTAAATGTGAGTGAACTATGTGGCACTGTGACTGACAGAACTTGTCCTGTAAACGTGACTGAAATTTGTGGCACTGTGACTGACAGAACTTGCTCAGTAAACGTGAGTGAACTATGTGGCACTGTGACTGACAGAACTTGTTCAATAAACGTGACTGAACTACGTGGCACTGTGACTGACAGAACTTGTCCAGTTAACGTGACTGAACTACGTGGCACTGTGACTGATAGAATTTGTTCAGTAAACATGACTTAACTACGTGGCACTGTGACTGACAGAACTTGTCCTGTAAACGTAAGTGAACTATGTGGCACTGTGACTGACAGAACTTGTTCAGTAAACGTGACTGAACTACATCACACTGTGACTGACAGAACTTGTTCAGTAAACTTGAGTGAACTACGTTGCTCTGTGACTGGGGGTTAAATTCCGCACCAATATCTCTGATTGGTCACGGCCGGCCGGGCGCGACCAATCCGTGAAGCGGGGTTTAAATTGCGCACCAATATCGCTGATTGGTCGCGGCCAGCCGGGTGCGACCAATCAGCAAAGTGGGGTTTAAAGGGGTTGTCCACTACTTTAAATTAACCGCCCAATGTATCCCCCTGGGGCCCCTAATGAATTTCATAAAATACCTTATGTTGCCAATACTGCCTGTGCGCGGCGCTATCGCTGACCGCGCACAGGCAGCACGTGACCCCTTGCTGCAGCCGGCTCTTGCTTTCGCTTACGTCACAACTATTTGCGGCTGCAGCCAGGGATCTCCTGTTCCACGTTCCACGATGAGTGACGGGTTGAGGGCGGGTATTATCCCCCATCGCATCACACCCGGCATGCACCGCGCGCCCATTCATTGAGAGAGCGCGCGGTGGATGCCGGGTGTGACGCGATGGGGGATAACCCGTGTTGCTTATTTAAACTATTGTTATGTGAGATGGAGTGCCATATACAGCTAATTGTTTAAATCACAATAATATAAACGCTTGACATATCGTCTGTCAATTATAGATGTATAACAGTTTGATAACATCATTCTTTTTTTTGACAGGTATGGATTATACATTATACAGGGCAAATGTGATTGTGCATAATGTATTGGCACTGCATTGTCACTAGAGATGAGCGGTGTTCGACTAGAACTGTTCGCCAATCTCAAATTCGAGCTGCTTTGGGCGGTGTTCGGGCGCGTTCAACGAACGCGAACTATTTGCAAAAAATTTGGCTGTTCGAGGTTATGTTCGATAACTGTTCGTGCACCAAAAGCGTA
The DNA here is from genome assembly GCF_046119375.1 of Phyllobates terribilis. NCBI lineage: Eukaryota > Metazoa > Chordata > Amphibia > Anura > Dendrobatidae > Phyllobates > Phyllobates terribilis. The sequence goes on from NW_027362769.1 coordinate 21,523,611, forward strand.
ACTGGATTTTTTCACATCATGCAGGGATTGTCTGCCACTCGCCGTAATGTCACTGCCATGGTGGTTGTGGCATTACAGAGGTTGCCCAAATCGATGGGAACAGTGCTCACAGTGAAACATGAAAAGCCGGCAATTCAGCAGCGGCATACACCGGTAGCCGACAATTTAGAACAGAAAGAATAGAGCATCACACATGGATTAGATAGATAGAAACATGTCAGTCACATATATAAGAAGTACAGTGACAGTGTTGGTTACTGTACTTGTCATTTAGTGTTAAAGGATTTATTTAAAAAAATTGTAGTGTTTTCATGCACCGTCTCTTTAAAAAAGCCGGCCGGCAATTCAGCATCCTATGGATGCGCCATTTCTGGGGCGGCTGATGGCTGGTGTTTCTAGCCTGGGAGGGGGCCAATATTCATGGCACCCTTCCTGGGCTATTTATATCAGCCCCCAGCTGTCTGCCTAGCCTTTGCTAGCTATTAAAATAGGGGGGACCCCACGTAATTTTTTTGGTGATCCCCCATTTTAATAGCTAGTAAAGGCTAGGTATTCAGCTGGGGGCTGATATTAGTAGCCTGGGAATCTCCATGGGTATTACCCCCTACCCAGGCTTCAAACATCTGCCCCAGCCGTCTGCTTAACCTCCGGTAGAGACTAAAATTACGGGGAACCCCACGCCAATTTTTTTTTTAATGAATCCTTTATTTTAACACTAAATGACAAGTACAGTAATCAACACTGTCACTGTACTTATTATATATGTGACTGACATGTTTCTATCTATCTAATCTATGTGTGATGCTCTAATCTTTCTGTTCTAAATTGTCGGGTACCGATGCTGAATTGCCGGCCGGCTTTTTTAAAGAGACGGTGCATGAAAACACTATTATTTTTTTAAATAAATCCTTTAACACTAAATGACAAGTACAGTAACCAACACTGTCAATGCACTTCTTATATATGTGACTGACATGTTTCTATCTATCTAATCTATGTGTGATGCTCTATTCTTTCTGTTCTAAATTGCCGGGTACCGATGCTGAATTGCCGGCCGGCTTTTTTAAAGAGAGTGTCTTTTGAGCAGTTTGTCAGCTTTTGGACTCCTTTGAAGGTGTTTTATATGTGTTTTTAGTAGCCTGCGATTGGTTTTAACGGTGTTCAACGGTGTTCAACAGTATTCTAAGGTGTTCGACGAACAGTTCCAAGAACATCCCGGTGTTCGACGAACCGAACCCGAACACTACGGGGGTGGCTCAACACTAATTGTCACATATTGATGTGGGATTCTCTTGTATAGATGCCTCACATATATATAATATGATGAATAGATGTACATAATGGTTACTTCATAATTTCTTGGTGTGGCCTCTAGCATACATAGAGATTTGATATATCAATGGACACTGTTTATATAGATCGTATCTATATATTTAATTGAACTTGCAGAGTTTTATTATATGCTTTGCTTATTCTGTCGTTTTTTGAATGTTTTTGCTGATTAATTAATTTTCTTGCTGATTATCATTTTTTTGCCACCTGTGTTGCCTCGTCTCTAATTTATATCTCCCATATATCATTGTAAAAACTATTGACTCTTTTGTAATTTTGGTCTACATGCACCGTGATGTCTGAACGCAGTAGTGTCACGGTCCCTCTGTACCAGCGGGCTCTTGGCATCTTTTTACTATGCGAGTGTGATGCCGACGCCCCCGGGTGCCTTGGTAACGGTGACGCTCCTGCGTCACACATGGATATGCGCGGTGTGGGATCCGAGGCACGTGACGCGCACTGCGTCACTATCGATGACGCATTTAGCGTCATCAAGGACATGTGCACTACACAATGTGCTGTGCAACTTCCGGGGATGCGGCCAGCGGCATTACAAACATGTGCAAGGGACAAAACTAGGATGATTACGCCCTGCACAACATCTCAGCATCTGCGTTGTTTTGTTGGGGGTGTGCCCACCTTGGCACATGCGCAACAATATTTTTGGACCCTATTTATAGCAGACCAATACAAGGGCTAGGTACCCCTTGACAAAGGGGGACGTGTACTATGGGGCTGGTCTGGACTCTAAGCTACTGAGGTAATGTAATGCAATGGTGATATTGCTATATTCATATGGTGTAATGTAAATGGGTAATATGTAGCCATGTGACCTCTGGGTAGCACATGATTCACCATATTTGCATTGTATACTGTTTACATCCATTGCATGTCCTTATATCTATATATCAGTCCAGTACCTGCCACTATGTGCACTTTAGTTGTTTTTATTATGTATTTGTTTGATGCACTGTATTCTACCTGTTTGTAATTATGCTATCAATAAAGTTATTATATATTTTTCTATTCATTGATGACCCAGTATCGCTCATTTCTGACCTTCGGGTCACCCCTCTCCTTCATAGTGTTTAGAGTGGCCGGTCTACACAATAGTCCACATAGTAGCATAAAACAATATAGTTACTTCTTGCATGATTTTGCTACACTTTTCTCGAAGTTATCTCTTAATATCTACATAGGTGTATAGAGGCCTATTTCCAACAACCAACACTCCAGTGTTTTAATGGTACATTGTGTTTGCTAACTGTGTAATAAGGCTAATGGATGCTTAGAAAACCCTAGAAAACCCTTGCACAAGTATGTTAGCCCAGCTGAAAATGGTTTGGCTGATTTGAGAAGCTATAAAATTGACCTTCCTTTGAGCTAGTTGAGAATCTGGAGCAAAAATGGCCAGAAAAAAGAGAACTTTCATGCGAAACTCGACAACTTGTTCTTGTTCTTAGAAATGAAGGCTATTCCATGCAAGAAATCGCCAAGAAACTGAATATTTCCTGCAACGGTGTGTACTACTCCCTTCAGAGGAGAGCACAAACAAGCTCTAATCAGAGTAGAAAGAGAAGTGGGAGGCCCTGCTGCACAACTGAGCAACAAGACAAGTACATTAGAGTCTCTAGTTTGAGAAATGGACGCCTCACAGCTCCTCAACTGGCAGCTTCATTAATTAGTACACGCAAAACGCCAGTGTCAACGTCTACAGTGAAGAGGCGACTCCGGGATGCTGGCCATCAGGGCAAAGTGGCAAAGAAAAAGCCATATCTGAGACTGGCTAATAAAAGGAAAAGATTAATATGGGCAAAAGAACATAGACATTGGACAGAGGAAGATTGGGAAAAAGTTTTATGGACAGACGAATCGAAGTTTGAGGTCACACAGAAGAACATATGAGAGACCCAGAACAGCTGAAAAGATGCTGGAAGAGTGCCTGACGCCATCTGTCAAGCATGGTGGAGGTAATGTGATGGTCTGGGGTTGCTTTGGTGCTTGTAAAGTGGGAGATTTGTACAAGGTAAATGGGATTTTGAATAAGGAAGGCTATCACTCCATTTTGCCATGCCATACCCTGTGGACAGCACTTGATTGGAGCCAGTTTCATCCTACAACAGGACAATGACCCAAAGCACACCTCCAAATTATGCATGAATTATTTAGGGAAGAAGCAGACAGCTGGTATTCTACCTGTAATGGAGTGGCCAGCGCAGTCACCAGATCTCAACCCCGTTGAGCTGTTGTGGGAGCAGCTTGACTGTATGGTACGCAAAAAATGCCAATCAAGCCAATCCAACTTGTGGGAGGGGTTTCAGGAATCATGGGGTGAAATTTCTCAAGATTACCTCAGCAAATTAACAGCTAGAATGCCAAAGGTCTGCAATGCTGTAATTGCATTCTTTGACGAAAGCAATGTTTGAAGGAGAAAATTATTCTTTTAAATAAAATCATTATTTCTAACATTGTCAATGTCTGGACTATATTTTCTAATCATTTTGCAACTCATTTGATAAATAAAAGTATGAGTTTTCATGGAAAACACAAAATTGTCTGGGTGACCCCAAACTTTTGAACGGTAGTGTATAACAGTTCGGAGAAAACTCATAACGTCATACTCCCTATTAAGGACCTTAGGTTCCATACTTTGCAAGTAATGGATCCAGTATGCTTCTCTGATTTTGAGATGTCTGATTTGATTGTTCCCTCTTCTATTGGGATGTCTCTGTTCCAAAACTAAGAATTTTAACTGTGCAATAGTATGACCTGCTGATTTAAAATGGTATGGTAGGTAGGTTGTGTCTCTCGCATCTTTTGTCAGACTTATGTTGTGAAATTCAATCTTTTATGGCTTGGGTCGTTTCTCCTACATAAATTTTCCCACATGTGCATTTTATTGCATAAACAACAAACTTAGAGTTGCAGGTGTAATAATCCAGTATAGGTATGTCCACCCCTGTGCATGGGTGAGAGATTTTATTACCCTTCAAGACGTTAGTGCATTGAGAACAATGAAGACAAAGAAAAGTGCCTTTCCTTTGTGTGTTGAGAAATATTTGACGGGGCTTTTTGATGGCAGATCCCACATCCGCCCTTACCAGTTTGTTGCATAAATTACTACGTGTCCTGAATAAGGGTACTTTGAATTCTGGGACATTAGGGTAACTTCTGTTTAATAGTGGCCAATGTTTGCGGATCTTTTGATGTTGCGCTTTGTGCAAAAGGGTGAAAATATGTAAGAATGGTATTCTGTTACTCGTGTCCTTGGTCTGTGATGGAGTTGTAGTCTGGCAATGGTTTAATAATTGTTGGGGATAACTTCTCTGAAGAAACTTGGTTTCCATCTCTCCAAGGCGATGAGAATGTGTGGTAGGATCCTTTTAACCCTTTGAAATTGCGACTTAGGGATCGACCTCTTGACCACCTTAGGGTGACAACTTTGATATGAGAGAAGGTTGTTACGATCTGTGTCTTTCACATAGAGATCAATAGATAATCTACCTATGGAGTCTTGGATGATCATTGTGTCAAGGAAATTAATTCTATTAACATCACAGTTCTTGATGAATAGAAATTCTGGCCAAACACTATTTAGTTGGTAGTAGAAGGTTTCTAGGTAGTGATGAGCAAGCACTCATTGCTGCGGTCGAGAAAATTGGAGTGCTCGATTACTTGGTCCGAGTAACGAGCCCAATGTAAGTCTATGGGAAACTCAAGCATTTTTCCGGCGCCCCCCCGGCGGTATGCAGAGGCCCTAAAATTTGCCCAAGTCGATGGGAACAGGACTCAAATGACATGGAAACAGTATGGGGAAGACGACTGGAAGCATCTCTGACTCCCAGGTCACTGCTGTCAACAATGTTGTCAGAGGTACTATGTCACTTTTACAGACTCACAATAAAGCATACAAAAACAAAAACAAAATGGATTTTCCTGGGAAAAATGTTAAGGAACATCCTTTCCAGGGTAATTACTTGTATATAAGGCAAAATAATTAACCAAAAAACAAAATTGCTCCTCCACAACTTGGGATATGTTCGCATGTAGCGTTTTTTATGCGTTTTTTGCACTTTTGCATTGCTTTCAACAGTGAAAAATACATTCACTGTTAAATGTCATTTTAACATTTTACTACGTTATCTTGCCATGTGGTGTGTGAGACATGATCAGTAGTGTTGAGCCACCCCCGTAGTGTTCGAGTTCGGTTCGGTTCGTCGAACACCCGTGTGTTCGCCGAACTGTTCGTCGAACTGTTCGTCGAACACCTTCGAACACCGTTAAAACCAATGGCAGGCAAACAAAAACACATAGAAACACATAGAAAACACCTTCAAAGGTGTCCAAAAGCTGACAAACTGCTCAGAAGACACAACTAACACATGGAAAAGTGACAAGTACATATAGTCATGCGAAAAGAAAAGAGGTGGAGGAGTAAAAGGAGGGGGAGACACAGATATAGGCATGTCATGCCCTTCTAAAATCCAAAAAGTGAGAAGCCGAGACGGCCAGTCCGCTCCTGCCCGTGCCACCTCCGTGTCGCCGGGTTTGTGCCAGAGCCGCGGTGAACCCTGACGGCCAGCCCCCCTCTCCCAATACTGGTGCCTGTCCGCTGGTGGGTCGAGAGAGCCCCCCTGTGGTGGAGGCAGCTCTAAGCTTTTTAATTTAAATTGTCCCTCTAATTTGAATGAATACACTTTAAATCCATTTACAAGGATCTATTGGAGGGCAAGTCTCATGCCAGCAGCCGCGTAATTCCAGCTCCAGTAGCGTCCACTAAAGCTGCTGCAGTTAAAAAGCTTTTATAAGGATCGATCTCGGCTGTCCACCGCAAGGCATCCTAGTGCCAGTCCCAGCCCCTATGCCTTGGGATGCCTCCTGATGCTCTTCACTAAGTATCCCGTGGTCCCGAAGCATTTCCTTTGAAAAAATTAAGTGTCCAAACTACAGGTGGTGTAGCTTGCTTAACAGCCGGGATAATCCGCTGACTAGCAGACACTGCTACTAGGCACAAAGTATTTCCTGGGCTAGATGCAGTTAAAAATTTGTAAGTAGATACTCTCGTTGGATGCTGAGAAAGCATTCCATAGAGTCTCCTGGCACGCCATATATGATTCTCTTAAAAAGCTTGGGGTAGGGGTCTAGGGGACCCTTTTATAGCCAAAATCACGGCCCTGTATCACAATACGTCACCTAGGCTGAAGATAAATGGAACTGTAGCACCGAGGGCTCGGTTGCTACAGACGTATTGCACCTCACCCAGAGGTGTGATATCTCACTCTCAGATAAGGATGGAGTGTGGATCAGGACCCGACACCTGCATGCATTACACCACATTGCCGTGGGGCAGGGCGACCAATATGCCCCTGAGATGGGCACGACAGTCCCTGTCCCTGGCTGGAGTGGGGGGAGGGAACACTGAGGAAGGGGAACCCTGCAGTGCAGGAGCAGGGAGGAAGCAGTTCCTGGGTGCATTGAGAAGGGAGTATAAAAGGTGGGCACCATCTTAGTTCAGTGCAGAGAAGTTTGAGCAGAAGTGGCAGGGAGCAGGGGCTCTGCATGAGCTCTGCTCCGGAGGCGGGCCTAGTAACAGAGGCCCAGGCCTGCAAGAGGGAGAAGGAAGGAAGAGGAGCGGAGAAGGCTCCAGGAACGAGGAATGAAGGGATCCCAGGGGTGCGGACGGGCGAGTCGCCACCGCACGCCCGAATCCACCTGCGTGGAGGGGTCAGGCCAAAGGGGGAGACCGGTCCCCGAACTAGTGGAGGCAGGAAACGACCCTCAGCTAGAAACCGGAGGCTCTGACATTTTATGTGGCGCAGCCCCTTGCTCCACCCGCTAGGAAGGCACCACATAGGGTCAGGGAAACTGGCGCCAAGTTTACCAAGAGGAGGCCCGAGGCAGCCGGACAGAAGTGTTGGTAAGAAAGGCCAGACAAAGGACACACAAAGGGGGTCCTGTGAAGCGCTCCAAAGTTATCTGGGATTTGTCTGAGCCCCTCACCTGGTGAGCACAGTACGACGTGGGCAGCCGTTACCTGCAGACGTGGTCTGGATAATAAGAACTGTGAGTAAAGGCCCTGAACTGCATCACTGACTCCGTGTCGTTACTGCTGCTGCCCTGCACCATCACCCCCATCCTCCGCATACACTGCCCTGAGGCTATACTCCTCCCGTGGGGAGTTATGCTACGCTCTGCTGCACCCACAACACCAGCCTTAGCGGTCTGCCCTGTAGCGGCGGTTCACTCTGACCGCAATCCACGGGTGGCGTAGTCGGACATTTAAACATCAAAACCACATAAATAGTTCCGCCACTGGTTTGACCGCCCTGAGCCACGGAACCGGATCGCCGCCACGAAGACTACAACCACCAGCATCCACCAAAAAGGGTCCGGCTCCGGGTGTCCCAAGGCCCAGGGGGTGCGTCAGAACATTTTCATCACCTTTCACAATCACCAATGGGACAAGGCAGGGATGTCCTCTGTCCCCTCTCTTATACATCCTAGTGACGGAGCACCTGCTCTCATCAATTCGCCATAACCCCAATATTAGGTGGATTGAGGTGGGAGGCACCGAGTACAAGTGCTCTCTATTTGCTGATGATGTCCTAGTATATATCACTCAATCACATATATCCATCCCTGCTGTTATGGCTGAAATAGATCACTTTGTTACATGGTAAAATTTTAAAATCAATGCAGCGAAGTCTGAGGCCCTCTATGTCTACCTCCCTAAATCCATATAGGATTCCATCCAGTCCAACTTTCCCTTTGCCTGGCCCTCACAGGGTATCAAATACTTAGGAATTCCTATTCATAGAGACCTCTCCCATCTATGTTATCTTAATTTTGGGCCCTTTATTGAACAATTCCATACAGACCACGGTTGGCAAGTTAGAACTGTAAGATTCACTACGTGAACCACTGGTGTTTTGTGGAAAAGCACATGTACACCGCGTTCCAAATTATTATGCAAAAAGTGTTTAGGAGTGATAAGGGAAGAATTTGTTTGTTTGTCAGTTAAACTCATTGATGGTGATGTGTGTCAGGGCTCTTTATATCACTGTAAGCAATTGCAGACACCTGTGCTAATTAGTTTGGCAGGTGTGTCCAATGAAAGGCAAGACTACTTAAGAAGGCTCTCTCACATTATTAAGCAGCCTACATTTTCTGCCAAAATGGGAAAGAAAAAGGATGTGTCGGCTGCTGAGAAGTAACAAATTGTGGAGTGTTTAGGTCAAGGCATGACTACAATCAACATTGTGCGATGATCAGGATGAAGTGTCTTGGCAATCAAGAAGTATGTAGCTGATTCACAGTACACACGTGTGCGTGCTGATAAGGGCAAATTGAGGACTCTTTCCTACAGGCAATTACGTCAGGTTGAAAGAGCAGCGGCAAAAAAGCCTTGTCATAGCAGCAGACAAGTTTTTGAAGCTGCTTGTGCCTCTAACGTCCCCCGAACAACAAGATGCAGGGTCCTTCAGAGGTTTGCAGCTGTGCATACGCCATCCTGTCGACCTCCTCTATCCACTTCACACAAGCAGAAACGGCTCCAGTGGGCCAAACATTACATGAAGACTGATTTCAAAACTGTTTTGTTCACGGATGAGTGCCGTGCAGCGCTCGATGGTCCAGATGAATGGAGTGGAGGATGGCTGGTTGATGGACACCCCACGCAAACACGGCTACAGCGCCAACAAGGAGGAGGTGGAGTAATGTTTTGGGCTGGAATCATGGGGAGAGAGATTGTCGGCCCCTTTAGGATCCCTGAAGGCGCTAAAGATGAACTCCATAATGTATGTGGATTTTCTCAAACAGCACTTCCTGCCATGGTTCAAGAAGAAGAACCGTGTATTTCACAGCAAGATCATTTTTCTGCATGATAATGCACCATCTCATGCTGCACATAAAACATCTGCATCTCTGGCTGATATGGGCATAAAAGGGGACAAACTTATGGTGTGACCCCCATGCTCCCCTGACCTCTACCCCATTCAGAACCTTTGGAGCATCATTAAAAGGAGTGTCTATGATGGCGGGAGGCAGTTCACATCTAAGCAACAGCTCTGGGAGGGTATTCTGTCCTCATGCAAAACAATTGAAGCAGAAACCATCCAAAACCTGACAAATTCAATGGACGAGAGAGTTCAGAAGCTCCTTTCGAACAAGGGGTCCTATGTGAAAATGTAACATCACCTAGAATAAAGTTTTGAGTTGAAAACTGTTTGATTTCAGTTTCTAACAACCTGCTAATGCTTATAATTTCAAAAATGACCATTTTTTTGGTCTTTATTAAAATGAAAAGGTTGATCGAAAAGTTTGGGGGATCTAAGAGTGTGGCAACCCAGTAGTCATGATTACTTCGAATTCTGACAATATGAGGGTCATGCTGCAGGTAGTGCAGCAAGAAGGCACTTATGTGTCTTGCGCATCTCGGAGCCCCAAAATTATTTTCCGGGCTAGATGCAGCTAAAAATTATTATTAATTTTAAATCTGGTGAAGCTTATTATAGATGGCCTAATAGGATCAGTGCTGCACACTGCTACAAAGCCCAAATTATTTTCCAGTCAAGATACAGATAAACATGATTAGTAATTTGAAAGCTTAAAACGGTTGGTAGGGTGATTTTAACCAATCATCAAGCTTTTACTCTCCCCAGGATGACACAGGGGTAGAAAAGTCGTTTCGGATCCATGATTTGTTCATCTTTATGAACGTGAGTCTGTCTACATTATCAGTGGAGAGCCGCGTGCGCTTATCTGTCAGCACACCACCAGCAGCGCTGAACACACGTTCAGACAGAACGCTGGCTGCGGGGCATGACAAGATCTCCAAGGCGTAAGTGGCTAGCTCCGGCCATTTATCCAGATTGGAAGCCCAAAAAGAGCAAGGGTCCAGTGACACAGTCGTGGCTTCAATGTTTACTTGGAGATACTCCTGTACCATCGTCTCTAGGCGTTGACTATGTGTCAGACTTCTTGTCTCCTGTGGCCTTGCAAAGGATGGGCTAAAAAAGTGGTGAAATGATTCCGCAAAATTGATGTTACCAGCAGATACTGTGGTTCTGTTACGGTTTGAGTGCTGAACACTTGACGGTCCCACGGTTGGCAAGTTGGAACTGTGAGATTCACTACGTGCACCACTGGTATTTTGTGGAAAAGCACATGTAAGATTCTGCAACAGTCTCTGCTGATACTCCTGCATGCGTGCATCCCTTTCTATGGCAGGAATAATTTCTGCAAATTTACTTTTGTACCGGGGATCTAACAGTGTGGCAACCCAGTAGTCAGGATTATTTCTAATTCTCACAATTCGAGGGTCATGTTGCAGGTAGTGCAGCAAGAAGGCACTCATGTGTGTTGCGCATCCAGGAGCACCAAGTCCCTGTTGTGTTGGTGGCGAGGTAACAATCATGCTTCCTTCCTCTGTCCTCTCCCCCCAACCTCGCACAACAGAAATGTGATCAAGGTCTCCCTCATCTGATGAGTCTTCCATCAGTTCGTCCTCCACTTCTTCCTGGGCTCCTGCACCTTCCTCACTAGTTTGGCTGCTACCATGCGCCCTGGTAAAATCATCTCCCCCACCCTCACATGCCTGCCGCCCTGGTGCTGCCGACCGTCTGGACCTTGCAGATGTTAGCCCTTCCGCATACAACTCCTCCTCCTCTACTTCCTCCACCTCCTCTTGTGCCACCACCTGACTCCGATTTCTGTTTAACATGTGCTCCAGCATGTAAATCACCGGAATAGTCATGCTGATAATGGCATCGTCAGCACTAAACATCTTCGTCGCCATTTCAAAACTGTGCAGAAGGGTGCATAGGTCCCTGATCTGAGACCACTCCTCCAGCGTGATTTGCCCCACCTCTGAATCTCGTTGGCCCAGGCTATACGTCAGAACGTATTGCACCAGGGCTTGTCGGTGCTGCCACAGTCGCTGCAACATGTGCAGAGTTGAATTCCACCGGGTAGGCACATCGCATTTTAGCCGGTGAAGTGGCAGGCCCAACGACTTCTGTAGAGATGTAAGTCGCTGAGCTGCGAGATGCGAACGGCGGAAGTGAGCACACAGCGACCGTGCCCTCTGCAGAAGGCCATCTAGTCTGGGATAGTGGGCTAAAAATTGCTGGACAACCAGGTTCAACACGTGAGCCATACAAGGCACGTGTGTGACATTGCCCCGGCGAAGGGCCGCACCCAGGTTTGCAGCATTGTCGCACACGGCCTTCCCTGGTTTCAGGTCCAGTGGAGACAACCATTCATGAAATTGGTTCTCCAGAGCTGACCACAACTCCTCAGCTGTGTGACTCACATTTCCCAGACATTTCAATGTAAAAACCGCCTGATGACGTTGAGCCCTACTGCCAGCATAGTAAGGAGGTGTGCAGGATCCCTTCTGCGCAGTTAGAAAGCTTGTGGCATGACCAGACAGGCTTTGGGTGCAGGTGGAAGACCGAGAGGAGGTTGAGGAGGCAGAAGCAGTGGAGGAAAAATGACATAAAGAGGATTGACGCACAACTCGTGGGGACGGCAAGACTTGGACAGCAGCCCCTTGTCCTGCTGTCACCATAGTTACCCAGTGCCCAGTCAGCGACATGTAACGCCCCTGTCCATGCCTACTCGTCCAAGTGTCTGTGGTGAAATGCACCCTGTCACACACAGAGTTTCTCAAAGAAGCGGTAATGTTGTGTGCGACATGCTGGTGGAGCGCAGGCACACCTTTCTTTGAGAAGTAGTGCCGACTGGGCATCTGGTACTGGGGCACTGCGACGGACATAAGGTCTCGAAAATCCTCTGTGTCCACCAGGCGGAAAGGCAGCATTTCTGTAGCCAAGAGCTTGCAGATGGTGAAATTCAACCTCTTAGCTTTCTCATGGCTAGGAGGAAATGGTCTTTTACTTGTCCACATCTGAGGGACCGAGGGCTGGCTATTGTGCTTAGACGGGGTTGATAAGGGTGTCCCCGGCAAACTGCCGGTCTGTGAGGAAGATGCAGGCGGACATGTTAGGTTGCCTTGATCCAAAGGTGGTGCTATCGATGTCGGACAGCGCTCAAGACCAGCTGGTGTTACCACCTCCAAAGAAAATGATGACCTGCCAATCACGCTGGCTGTTGCGGGTAAAGAGGTGGCAGGTCTGCGCCCCAAAACAGGTGTGACTGCTGTCCCCCCAGTCACAGAGGATGAAGAGGCCGCGGATGCACAAGATATGGCAGACGGTGGTTGGCCCGGCCGGCTAGACCGCATTGTAGCACACTGAGCTTCCCACTGCAACTTATGCTTCATGTCCATGTGCCGGTTCATGCATGAAGTACTCAAACTATGTATTTTATGGCCTCTACTTAGCTTTTGCTGACAAATGTTACAGATAACACGAGTTGGGTCATCTTTATCGATCTGAAAAAATGCCCAGGCTATGCAAGGCTTAGCACCCATGCGACCTGAAGAGCCACCACGACTTGTGGTGAGAGGCAGAGTTGTGTTTGAGGATGCAGTTGTTGACGTGCTTCCAGTACTACGTCTCTGTCCAGGAAGGCGCAACCTGACCTCGTCGTCACTAGCATCTTCCTCCACCTCCTCTGCTGACCTCATCTCTTGGCTGACTGTGGGTTGACAGTAAGTGGGATCTCCGACCTCATCATCATCACCCTGTGCGTTATCACACCCGTCGTCCTCAGAGCCAACCTGTTCCTGCCCTGACAAAAAACTAAAGTTGTCGCTCCAATCAGGTATTTGAGTCTTATCATCGTCTTCCTCATTGTCTCCACCAACAGGAGTTACAGTTTGGGAATGAGGGTCTACATTATGGTCAGAACCTTCTGCGTCTGGTCCTGGATCCGACTCATAAAGATTCTGGGCATCAGTGCAGATCATTTCCTCGTCTGGATTCACAGAAGCGCTGGAGTCGACCTCTGATTCCCAGGCTATAGTATGAGTAAACAGCTCTGCAGACTCAACCATCTGTTCTAACTCATACTCAGACGGGCAGCTGGAGATTTGGGAGCTGTGAGGAAGCAAGTGCGATTTGGGTGACACCTTTGAGGACTGGAGTATTTGTGATGTTGAAGTTGATGTGGAGGAGAGCCCACTTAAAGGAGCACTTGATATCCGTTGAAGCACCTGCTGTTTTTGTGCCTCATCTGGAATTTGTAGCGATTGGCGTGGCCGTAAGAAAGGGATCTTATCACATTGTCCGCTAAAAGAAGTAGACATTTTAGTTTGGCTGGAAGATGGTCTTTCTTCTGCACCTACCCCACGGACACAACCTTTTTTCCCCTTCCCAACACGCCTATTCCCCTTTCCACCAGCAGCAGGCCTTTTTCCACTCATTTTGGTGGTTAACTAATTCACAACTCTGGAGTTGTTTGCACAAAAAAACAATGGATGGTAACCGAGCAGAGCTGAGTGGCCAAACTGTGGTATTAGGCCAAAACTATTGGCTGGGTTAGATGCAGAAAAAAATTATTTTTAATTTGCAACCTGATGGAGGTCAGTATAGATGGACTAATAGACCAAGTCCCACACACCGCTAGAAGCCCAAATATTTTTTCAGAGCTAGATGCAGAAAATTTTTTTATTCAATTTGCAACCTGATGGAGGTCAGTATAGATGGACTAATAGACCAAGTCCCACACACTGCTAGAAGCCCAAATATTTTTTCAGAGCTAGATGCAGAAAAAAATTATTTTTAATTTGCAACCTGATGGAGGTCAGTATAGATGGACTAATAGACCAAGTCCCACACACCGCTAGAAGCCCAAATATTTTTTCAGAGCTAGATGCAGAAAAAAATTATATTCAATTTGCAACCTGCTGGAGGTCAGTATAGAAGGACTAATAGAACAAGTCCCACACACTGCTAGAAGCCCAAATATTTTTTCAGAGCTAAATGAAGAAAAAAATTATTTTTAATTTGCAACCTGATGGAGGTCAGTATAGATGGACTAATAGACCAAGTCCCACACACTGCTAGAAGCCCAAATATTTTTTCAGAGCTAGATGCAGAAAAAAATTATTTTTAATTTGCAACCTGATGGAGGTCAGTATAGATGGACTAATAGACCAAGTCCCACACACTGCTAGAAGCCCAAATATTTTTTCAGAGCTAGATGCAGAAAAAAATTATTTTTAATTTGCAACCTGATGGAGGTCAGTATAGATGGACTAATAGACCAAGTCCCACACACCGCTAGAAGCCCAAATATTTTTTCAGAGCTAGATGCAGAAAAAAATTATATTCAATTTGCAACCTGCTGGACGTCAGTATAGAAGGACTAATAGAACAAGTCCCACACACTGCTAGAAGCCCAAATATTTTTTCAGAGCTAAATGAAGAAAAAAATTATTTTAATTTGCAACCTGATGGAGGTCAGTATAGATGGACTAATAGACCAAGTCCCACACACTGCTAGAAGCCCAAATATTTTTTCAGAGCTAGATGCAGAAAATAAATATTTTTAATTTGCAACCTGATGGAGGTCAGTATAGATGGACTAATAGACCAATTCCCACACACCGCTAGAAGCCCAAATATTTTTTCAGAGCTAGATGCAGAAAATTTTTTTATTCAATTTGCAACCTGATGGAGGTCAGTATAGATGGACTAATAGACCAAGTCCCACACACTGCTAGAAGCCCAAATATTTTTTCAGAGCTAGATGCAGAAAAAAATTATTTTTAATTTGCAACCTGATGGAGGTCAGTATAGATGGACTAATAGACCAAGTCCCACACACTGCTAGAAGCCCAAATATTTTTTCAGAGCTAGATGCAGAAAAAAATTATTTTTAATTTGCAACCTGATGGAGGTCAGTATAGATGGACTAATAGAACAAGTCCCACACGCTGCTAGAAGCCCAAATATTTTTTCAGAGATAAATGAAGAAAAAAATTATTTTTAATTTGCAACCTGATGGAGGTCAGTATAGATGGACTAATAGACCAAGTCCCACACACTGCTAGAAGCCCAAATATTTTTTCAGAGCTAGATGCAGAAAAAAATTATTTTTAATTTGCAACCTGATGGAGGTCAGTATAGATGGACTAATAGACCAAGTCCCACACACCGCTAGAAGCCCAAATATTTTTTCAGAGCTAGATGCAGAAAAAAATTATATTCAATTTGCAACCTGCTGGAGGTCAGTATAGAAGGACTAATAGAACAAGTCCCACACACTGCTAGAAGCCCAAATATTTTTTCAGAGCTAAATGAAGAAAAAAATTATTTTTAATTTGCAACCTGATGGAGGTCAGTATAGATGGACTAATAGACCAAGTCCCACACACTGCTAGAAGCCCAAATATTTTTTCAGAGCTAGATGCAGAAAAAAATTATTTTTAATTTGCAACCTGATGGAGGTCAGTATAGATGGACTAATAGACCAAGTCCCACACACCGCTAGAAGCCCAAATATTTTTTCAGAGCTAGATGCAGAAAAAAATTATATTCAATTTGCAACCTGCTGGAGGTCAGTATAGAAGGACTAATAGAACAAGTCCCACACACTGCTAGAAGCCCAAATATTTTTTCAGAGCTAAATGAAGAAAAAAATTATTTTTAATTTGCAACCTGATGGAGGTCAGTATAGATGGACTAATAGACCAAGTCCCACACACTGCTAGAAGCCCAAATATTTTTTCAGAGCTAGATGCAGAAAAAAATTATTTTTAATTTGCAACCTGATGGAGGTCAGTATAGATGGACTAATAGACCAAGTCCCACACACTGCTAGAAGCCCAAATATTTTTTCAGAGCTAGATGCAGAAAAAAATTATTTTTAATTTGCAACCTGATGGAGGTCAGTATAGATGGACTAATAGACCAAGTCCCACACACCGCTAGAAGCCCAAATATTTTTTCAGAGCTAGATGCAGAAAAAAATTATATTCAATTTGCAACCTGCTGGACGTCAGTATAGAAGGACTAATAGAACAAGTCCCACACACTGCTAGAAGCCCAAATATTTTTTCAGAGCTAAATGAAGAAAAAAATTATTTTAATTTGCAACCTGATGGAGGTCAGTATAGATGGACTAATAGACCAAGTCCCACACACTGCTAGAAGCCCAAATATTTTTTCAGAGCTAGATGCAGAAAATAAATATTTTTAATTTGCAACCTGATGGAGGTCAGTATAGATGGACTAATAGACCAATTCCCACACACCGCTAGAAGCCCAAATATTTTTTCAGAGCTAGATGCAGAAAATTTTTTTATTCAATTTGCAACCTGATGGAGGTCAGTATAGATGGACTAATAGACCAAGTCCCACACACTGCTAGAAGCCCAAATATTTTTTCAGAGCTAGATGCAGAAAAAAATTATTTTTAATTTGCAACCTGATGGAGGTCAGTATAGATGGACTAATAGACCAAGTCCCACACACTGCTAGAAGCCCAAATATTTTTTCAGAGCTAGATGCAGAAAAAAATTATTTTTAATTTGCAACCTGATGGAGGTCAGTATAGATGGACTAATAGAACAAGTCCCACACGCTGCTAGAAGCCCAAATATTTTTTCAGAGATAAATGAAGAAAAAAATTATTTTTAATTTGCAACCTGATGGAGGTCAGTATAGATGGACTAATAGACCAAGTCCCACACACTGCTAGAAGCCCAAATATTTTTTCAGAGCTAGATGCAGAAAAAAATTATTTTTAATTTGCAACCTGATGGAGGTCAGTATAGATGGACTAATAGACCAAGTCCCACACACCGCTAGAAGCCCAAATATTTTTTCAGAGCTAGATGCAGAAAAAAATTATATTCAATTTGCAACCTGCTGGAGGTCAGTATAGAAGGACTAATAGAACAAGTCCCACACACTGCTAGAAGCCCAAATATTTTTTCAGAGCTAAATGAAGAAAAAAATTATTTTTAATTTGCAACCTGATGGAGGTCAGTATAGATGGACTAATAGACCAAGTCCCACACACTGCTAGAAGCCCAAATATTTTTTCAGAGCTAGATGCAGAAAAAAATTATTTTTAATTTGCAACCTGATGGAGGTCAGTATAGATGGACTAATAGACCAAGTCCCACACACCGCTAGAAGCCCAAATATTTTTTCAGAGCTAGATGCAGAAAAAAATTATATTCAATTTGCAACCTGCTGGAGGTCAGTATAGAAGGACTAATAGAACAAGTCCCACACACTGCTAGAAGCCCAAATATTTTTTCAGAGCTAAATGAAGAAAAAAATTATTTTTAATTTGCAACCTGATGGAGGTCAGTATAGATGGACTAATAGACCAAGTCCCACACACTGCTAGAAGCCCAAATATTTTTTCAGAGCTAGATGCAGAAAAAAATTATATTCAGTTTGCAACCTGATGGAGGTCAGTATAGATGGACTAATAGAATGATGCTATGCCCAAAAGATTTTACTTCACTAGGTGCAGTAAAAAAATTGGTATTCTATACACAGGTGGTATATCTTGCAACACAGATAGGCTACTCCACTGACTAACACACTCTGCAATAGGCCAAAAAGGATTAGCTTTGCTAGATTCAGCCAAATGCTGTGAAAAAAACTTGCACAGCACTGGCACAGACCTGCCTGGCAAAAACTGATAGTAACTGATGTAACCTAGTCCTGAAAAGGACTCCAATTACAATTAGTCTTTACTCCCACAATCTATCTATTTAAGAGCACAGACCTGCCTGATAAAAGTCGTAGGAAATGCTGTAACCTAGTCCTTAAAAGGACTGCAATCACAACTATTCCCTACTCCCAAGCTATCTGTATATTTGTGCGAAAATTGGCTTGAAATTAACAAGGTATAGTGCACACAGCAACAGCGGTGCCGTCTAACACGCAGCTGCAGCAGTGAGAAAATGGTGGCGACGGGGAAAATGGCTTGGTCTTATAGGGCAAGGACATGTGACATACACTGCCAATCACACATGCCCTTGCTTGTGTGAAAAAAAGCACTTCGCTCCGTGTGTGCGCTGCTGATAGGCTGACAGATTGCACCTCCCCACTGCAAATGCGGGAAAGAGAAAAAAAAATGGAGATCTTCATTGTTCCTGCAGAGATCCATCCCCTGCCCCTCCCCCCGCCCCGCTGTACACTCAAACTGCGTATTAACATTAATTTTCATCATTACTGAGAAAAAATCCAGTTATGATTTTGGTGCACGAACAGTTATCGAACATAACCTCGAACAGCCGAATTTTTCTCAAATTGTTCGTGTTCGCCGACCGGCTCGAACACCGCCCAAAACAGCTCGAATTTGAGATTGGCGAACAGTTCGAGTAGAACAACGCTCATCTCTAATGATCAGACACATTCTGTTTCATTCATGAAGGAGGGACTCTGAAAGTCATAAAGACTTTTTTTATAAGGCCATCAGGTGGCCTTTACTATTCTTAAAGGGCCAGCAGTTGGCTATGCTTTGTTGTTCCCATTATTAACGAGTGGGTCTCCTATGCTGTTATTGTGTATGAAGTGACTGCAATGGCGGCCAAAAATTTGGATGCAGCCAAATACCCCTCTGAAGAGATATAAAGGAGGGCCTCAGTAAAAAAAACGTTCCCATTATAAAGGAGTGGGTCTCCCATAGTGGTAATGCCCATGAAGTGACCGCAAGGGCTGCCAAAATTTTGGAAAAATCCCAATAACAATTTAAAGACACAAAGAGGTGGGCCTCAGTAAAGACATGTTCCCATTAGAAAGGAGGGGGTATGCTATCCAGTTATGGGGTATAAAGTGAGTCCAATGGCTGTCAAAATTTAGGAAAAACCAAAATACCAATTTCAAGACACAGAGCTGGACCACAGTAATAACATGTGCCCATTAGGTAGGCATCTAAAAATATTTCCTACGGGCATCATAAGCACCCTTAAAAAAATTATGTGGGTGTTGCATCACGGTCATCCTGGTGATATGATGGTGGAGCATGAGGAGAAGGAGGAGGACAGCAGAAAATAGACAAAATCAGGAAGTGTACACCTATGTCTGGGTGTGAAAAGGTGCATGGGAATAGACTCCCCCAAAACAAACCACTGTATTTGACTTTATGTTCCGCTACTATCATTTGGTGGTGTTGAGAAGTCTGGCCCAATCCAGCCCTTGTTCATTTTTATAAGAGTCAGCCTGTCAGCATTATCAGTTGACAGGTGGATGCCCCTATCAGTTATTCCACCGGTGGCACTAAAAACCCGCTCTGGCAAAACACTAGTGGCAGGGCAGGCCAGGACCTCCAAGGCGTAGAGAGCCAGTTCATGGCACGTGTCCAGCTTGGATACCCAATAATTATAAGGCACAGAGGAATCAAGGAGGACGTTGGTATGGTCAGCAAGGTACTCCCTCACCATCTTCTGAAACTTTTCCCTCCTTGTGAGAGTACCCCGGGCCTCATGGCCTGTGTGATGGGAGGGACTGAGAATACTGTCCCAGAACTTTGACAGGGTTCCCCTGCCTCTGCTAGATTGCATTTGTGGCTCTCTCGCCTGTACTCCTTGGTTGTCCAACGAACTGAGACCTCTGGTGTCAGCGTTTTCAGATGGGAATTTTTTTAATAATTCAACGACAAGGGCATTCGGGTACTGCCCCATTTTATTAGGCCTGTTCAGCCCGGGTGTAAGAGACTGAAAGTTCTCCTTTTAGTGTGGGTCTAGAAATGTCACCAACCAGTAATGACTGTCACCCAAAATTTGGACAATGCAAAGATCATGGGAAAAGCAGCGTAACATAAACTCAGCCATGTGTGCCAGACTGCTAAGAGGCAAGACTTCCGTGTCCTCACCAAGAGGATGACTGACCATGCTCTCCTCCTCATCCTCCTCCCTGTCCTCAGGCCATCCATGCTGAACAGACGGTATGACAGTTGTGCAGGTAGTACCGTCTATAGCGCAGGAAGCTAGATCCTGTTCTTCCTCCTCCTCCTCTTCCTCATTGTCACCCATTCCATGTTGGGATGAGATGAGGCGGGGCTGTGTGGAATCACCCTGTATGGTTCCTTGCTCCATCTCATCGCGCTCCGCCTGCAATGGATCCTCTTTAATTGTGAGCAGAGAGCGTTTCAGAAGACATAGAAACGCTCACCATCTTGGTGGAGTCCTCAAAGTTTTGGAGGATAGTACAGATGTCTGACATCAATGTCCACTCCTGAGGTCTTATGTGTGGAGTCTGACCTGAATACCGACGGCCTTGTTGATGCTGGTAGTCAACAACTGCTCTCTTCTGCTCACAAATCTTTCCCAATATCTGCAATGTAGAGTTCCAACACGTAGGGACATTGCACACTAGTCGGTGAGCTGGAAGCTGCAAATGCTGCTGAAGCACGACAAGGGCAGCGGAAGCTGTAGCTAACTTTCTAAAATGAGCACAAACGTGGCATACTTTGACAAGCAGATCTGGCAGATCGGGGTAGATTTTGAGAAACCCCTGAACCACGAGGTTAAGCACATGGGCCAGGCATGGTATGTGTGTGAGCTTGCCTCACCTCAGAGGCGCCACCAGGTTCCAGCCATAGTAATACACGACCATGCCTGGCTGTAGAGTCAGCGGTGTCAGCCACAGATCTGCATGCTCTTTTAGAGCTGTCCACAACTCTTCAGCATTGTGCAGTTTATCAACTAAGCATATTAGCATCAGCACAGCCTGTTGCTGCTTAGCTGAGGCAGTGCTGCAGTGCTTCCAGCTTCTGACTGATATGGTCATTTCGGAGATGGAGGCTGAAGAGGAGGAGGTGAAGGAGCTGTAGAATGTAGTGGCTACCCTGAATGACCCAGGGCCCGCAATCCTCGGCGTGGGGAGGACGTGCTCTGTCCCAATGTCCGACTGGGTCCCAGCTTCAACTATGTTAACTCAGTGTGCCGTCAGTGAGATGTACCGTCTCTGCCCACAAGCACTTGTCCACGTGTCTGTTGTTATGTGGATTTTCCCAGTAAATGCGCTGTTGAGGGCATGGCTAATGTTGTGGGACACGTGCTCGTGTAATGCGGGGAGAAATAGTGGCGGCTGGGGACCGAGTACCGAGGGATGGCCGCCGCAATGAGGTTGCGGAAAGCATCCATCTCCATGAACCTAAAAGGCAACATTTCGAGCGCAAAGCATTTGCAAAATATGTGAATTTAGTAGTGTGGCTTGTGGGGCGTTAGGTGGGTATTTGCGCTTGCATTCCAAAGACTGAGGTAGGGATAAGTGAACGCTGCACTGGGATAAGGACATCAACGTGCTTGCTGATGTTGTTAGTTGAGAGTGTTCACTGACAGGTGCAGGGCGGGAGGCATCTTGGCATGCACCATGGACAGTGGATTGGCGTGCACGCACAACAGCGGAACAAGCTGTGGTATCACCTACAGAGACTATTGCTGGACCCTGGGGTTCGGCCAATTTTGTCGGGTGCTTTGCTGATATGTGCCTGATCATGCTGGTGGTGGTCAGGCTGCTAGTTTTGCCACCCCTGCTGATGCTGGCCTGGTAGGTGGTGGCCTTTTTGGGGTTATCGGCAGAGTCTTTAAAAAGCAACCAGACTCGGGTAGACCTAACAGCTGTATGGGCAACTTCCGTCATGTTGATGTTACGGGGAAAAACTTCTGTCTGCAGCCACCACACTTCTTGTTCTTGCCTGTTGTGGTGCTATGCCTACCTCCTTCTGTGTGATGCTGTCCTTGCTCTGCAAGTCACCTTGCCAGGTTGGGTCAGTGACTTCATCATCCACCACCTCATCTTGCACTTCCGCATCCTGGTCCTCCTCCTTCTGGCAATTGTGTCTCATCATCATCCACCTCCTGTGACAGTTTCCCACCATCTCCTTTGTGTGACCATGGCTGCTCAAATATTTGGGCATCGCTACATCTGATCTCCTCTTGCCCTGCTTCAAGTAGACTGGGCGAGAGGCTCAAATCTATAAATGGAAAAGTGAACACCTCTTCGAAGTGTCCAAGTGTGGGATCAGTTGTCTTGGGCACTCGGCATGGTGGGAGGAAGGATGATCAGGGCGAGGAATATGCGGTCCAGACTCACGGCTACTGAGACTTGACCGTGTGGAAGACAGGGCGGTGATGGTGGTGGCTAAGTGACTAGAAGCATTATCTGCTATCCAACCAATAACCTTTTCACACTGCTCTGTGTTCAGTAGTGGTGTTCAACGGTCCCCTATTAATTGGGGCAGGAAGGTCGAGCGAGAAGATCCGCGAAAGGTCCTTTGGAAGTGCATTGAGCTGTAGACTGGATTGCTGCTAAAGGGAAAAAAAAACCTCTTCAAATCTTCTTCCTTAGCGAGTGTGACCGGAGCGAAAGTGCAAACGGAAGTAAGTGTGTGACTTGTTTTTCAGTGACTTTGGATTCAGGGAGTTTGGAATGAGGAATTTGGACTGAATTGCTGTCTGTATATTATTAATTCTTTACATTTCCTTTTACTTAACATTTCTGTCTAGTGCAGTCCCCATTAGTAAATGAGCTCCATTATTGACAATGCTATCCAGTGTACATCTTGCCACATGTATGCAATCCTTGAACAGCCGGTTGTGGGTGCATACTGCTGTGCGAGATGTGAGCATATTGTGCGTTTGGAAGCCCAGGTACTGGATCTAAATGAGCAGCTGGCAACACTGAGATCCATTGGCAATATGGAAAGGAGTCTGCTGCTCACTGTGGTAGATGTGGGGGAGGGTGGTAGTAGGGAGCTGCAGGACAGTGAGGCAGCTAGCTGGGTGACAGAAGGGGGGGTAGAGGGAAGAGTGACAGGGAGGCTGGTCCTGATCTGGCACACCCGAATAAGTTTGCAAAGTTGGCAGATGAGGGCGGTGTCAGTACAGGGGTAGCACTGCTGCAGCAAGGCATGTCCTCTGAAAACCAGAGGAGTATCAGCTCCAGTAAAGGAGAAAATAGGAGAGCAGGGCAGGCCAGGCCGGTGCTGGTAGTGGGTGACTCAATTATTAGGTGAACAGATAGGACAATCTGTTATAAAGACAGGGATCGTCGAACACTGTGCTGCCTATCTGGCACTCGAGTCCGGCACATCACTGATCGGGTTGACAGATTACTGGGAGGGGCTGGTGAGGACCCAGCGGTCATGGTGCACATTGGCAAATGACAAAGTTAGAGGTACTGTAGGTGGAAGGTCCTTATAGATTATTTCATGGAATTAGGCTGCAAGCTTAAAGCAAGGACCTTCAAGGTGGTATTCTCTGAAATACAGCCTGTACCACGTGCCACTCCTGAGAGGCAAAGGGAGATTAGGGAGATAAATAAGTGGCTCAGGAATTGGTGTAGGAAGGAGGGGTTTGGGTTCCTGGAGAACTGGGCCGACTTCTCAGTTGGCTACAGGTTCTACGCTAGGGATGGGCTGCACCTCAATGGGGAGGGTACAGCTGTGCTGGTGGAGAAAATGGCTAGAAGGTTGGAGGAGTGTTTAAACTAGGGATTGAGGAGAGGGTATTCATTTTATATGTGGGGAAGATAGTTCAGATAGTGACCTGGGCACAAATAAAGAAATTGGGCCTGGGGTTAGAACAGTCAATATAGTAAGAAGGAATAGAGGTACATAGAGATACAAAAAATACATGTACACTAATGCCAGACGCCTCACCAACAAAATGGAGGAATTAGAATTCATTTTGTTGGAAAATAATTATGACATTTTGGGGATATCTGAGACATGGCTGGATGAGAGCCATGACTGGGCAGTTAATTTACAGGGCTATAGTCTGTTCAGAAATGACCGTACAAACAAGCGAGGGGGGGTGTTTATATGTAAAATCGTCCTTAAAACCCATCTTGCGTGAGAGTATATGTGAATCTAATGAAAATGTTGAGTCCCTGTGGGTGGAGATAAGGGGAGGGGAAAACATAATAAATTACTGATAGGGGTTTGTTATAAGTCTCCAAAAATAATGGAAGCAGCGGATAATATCCTTTTAAAGCAAATAGATAAAGCAGCGACTCAAGGAAAAGTCATTATTATGAGGACTTTAACTACCCTGAAATACATTGAGGAACAGAAACCTGGAGTTTCAGCAAAGGTAATAGGTTTTTGACAACTATGAGAGACAATTACCTTTCACAACTGGCTCAGGACCCAACAAGAAGGGGGGCACTGCTAGGCCTAATATTAACCAACAGGCCAGACCACATATCAAATGTACGAGTTGGGGGTCACTTGCGTAATAGTGATCTCAAAATAATAAGCTTTCATCTATCCATTAATAAGATGTGTAGTAGAGGGGTTACAAGTAGTGTTGAGCCACCCCCGTAGTGTTCGAGTTCGGTTCGGTTCGTCGAACACCCGTGTGTTCGCTGAACTGTTCGTCGAACTGTTCGTCGAACACCTTCGAACACCGTTAAAACCAATGGCAGGCAAACAAAAACACATAGAAACACATAGAAAACACCTTCAAAGGTGTCCAAAAGCTGACAAACTGCTCAGAAGACACAACTAACACATGGAAAAGTGACAAGTACATATAGTCATGCGAAAATAAAAGAGGTGGAGGAGTAAAAGGAGGGGGAGACACAGATATAGGCATGTCATGCCCTTCTAAAATCCAAAAAGTGAGAAGCCGACACGGCCAGTCCGCTCCTGCCCGTGCCACCTCCGTGTCGCCGGGTTTGTGCCAGAGCCGCGGTGAACCCTGATGGCCAGCCCCCCTCTCCCAATACTGGTGCCTGTCCGCTGGTGGGTCGAGCGAGCCCCCCTGTGGTGGAGGCAGCTCTAAGCTTTTTGTAGCGCCGGCGTCCCTGCCCTCTGCTAGGCAGGGACGCTGTTCCCCTCACCTCTCTGCTCCGTGCCCGGCGTCCTCCTCCCGCTCTGCTGGCAGCGCGCGCTCCTTCCCGGCCACTGTGCTTAGGGCGCGCGCGCGAGCTCTCCCTCCCTCTTAAAGGGGCCGCGCGCGACGTCCTAAGGAGTCCCCGGCCAATGGCCAGAGGACTTCACCATATATAAGGCACCTCCTCCAAAATGGAGGTGCCCGAGCAATGTTGCTGCACTGTTCACTACTCTGCTTCAGCCCTCAGGTCCCGTTGCCAGTTACCTGCCAGATACCTGCCAGATTCCTGCCAGCTTGCTGTCTTATTCCTGCCTGATATTCTGCTACCTGCCTGCTAGCCTGAGGTCCGACGGTCTGTCTTACAACTCCTGTCAGTCTGTCTAAGGACCAGCTTGCCCGCTCACCTGGGAGCGCACATCAGCTACCTGCCTGCTTGCCTGAGGTCCGACGGTCTGCCTTCCAACTCCTGTCAGTCTGTCTATGGACCAGCTTGCCCGCTCACCTGGGAGCGCGCATCTGCTACCTGCCCGGTGGCACCCAAGCTCCCTCGCTCTCGGACCTGTGTCATGAACTGTCCCGTCAGAGGTCCCAACAGGAGTCCATCCTGGGTCACCTGCGGAATGTCAATTCTCGCCTGGACACTCTGACTGCTCCGCCAGCAACCTCCGCCAGTGCCATGACTCGCAATCCGGCAGCTCCGCTGCCCACTAATGCCTTGGTATCCTACCCCGGACCCCGGCTTTCTGCACCTCCTCGCTTCGGAGGCGACTCCGCCCAGGCTCGGGGCTTCATAAATCAGTGCACCCTGCACTTTGAACTATTGTCCCACCAGTTTAACTCCGACCGGGCCAAAATTGCCTTCATCATGTCCCATCTCACCGGGGAGGCCCTGGCCTGGCTAAATCCTCTATGGGAGAGAGGAGACCCCCTGGTGTCCGACTTGCCTGCCTTTCTCACGGCTTTCCGGAAAGTCTTCGACGAACCCGGACGGAAGACCTCATCCGCATCATCTCTGCTACGCCTCCGTCAGGGAAGTCTCACCGTGGGCCAATATGCCATACGGTTCCGTACCCTTGCCTCGGAGCTGGCCAGGGATAACGACGCTCTGGTATCCGTCTTCTGGGAGGGTCTGTCCGGCCGTATTAAAGATGAACTTGCCGGTCGGGACATTCCTACCACTCTCGATGACCTAATAACTCTTGCCACCCGGATTGACCTACGGTTCCAGGAGCGTGCCAAAGAGGTCACCCGTGAGAGGAGGTTTCCACGTCTAGCTCCTACTTTTCAGAAACCCGTCACTCCCTCCGTCTCTCCCCAGGTACACTCTCCTGTGCCTATGCAGGTCGACCAGACCAAGATGGTCAAAACCCGTCAGGACTTACGCCGTGCCGAGGGGAGCTGCTTCTACTGTGGCAGTAAGGAGCACCGGATCCGTGCCTGCCCGGAGAGGTCGGGAAACGCCTGTGTCTAGGTTCGCTCAGAGAGGTCGACCTAGACAAGAATAAATCCTCTCCATCTCTGCTGCTGTCAGTCTCAATCGTCTGCGGGGAGAACCGTTATTTCGAACTAGCCCAACTTGACTCTGGAGCAGCCGGGAATCTTATTTCACAGTCCCTGGTAGAGAAATACCGCATCCCCACCAAACCTCTGGCTGTACCCTTGTCTGTTGCTGCCGTGGATGGGGGTCTCTTACCACGCCCCATCCAACTCATCACCGAATCCATTACTCTGCAGGTGGGAATGCTGCATTCTGAGAGTATCTCCTTTCATGTTCTGCCTGGACTCTCTCACGCCCTCTTGCTAGGTCTACCTTGGCTCCAGAGACATGCACCCGTGCTTGACTGGCAGACCGGAGAGGTCCTTCGCTGGGGACAGGACTGCCATAAGACCTGTCTGGTTCCCGTCCATCCCGTCCGTCCTTCTCCTACCCCAGCTAATCTACCTGGACTTCCGATTCCTTATTGGTCTTATGCTGATGTCTTTAATAAAAAGGAGGCAGAGACACTACCCCCTCATAGACCATACGACTGCCCTATCGACCTGTTACCCGGTACTACTCCTCCCCGTTGGCGTATTTATCCATTATCCACTGCTGAGACCCGGTCGATGTCCAAATATATTGAGGAGAATCTGGCCAGGGGATTCATCCGGAAATCTACCTCCCCGGCGGGAGCAGGCTTCTTTTTCGTCAAAAAGAAGGACGGCTCTCTCCGTCCCTGTATAGACTATAGAGGCCTTAACCAGATCACGGTGAAGAATAAGTACCCCCTTCCGCTCATTCCGGAGTTATTTGATCGTCTGAGGGGGGCTAGAATCTTCACCAAACTGGACCTCCGTGGGGCGTACAACCTGGTTCGTATCCGTCAGGGGGATGAATGGAAGACGGCATTCAACACCCGGGACGGCCACTATGAATATCTGGTAATGCCCTTTGGTCTCTGTAACGCTCCTGCCGTCTTTCAAGAGTTGGTCAATGACATCTTCCGGGACCTTCTCTACTCCTGCGTAGTGGTGTACCTGGATGACATCTTGGTCTTCTCTCCGGATCTCCAGACTCACCGGAGGGACGTTCGTCAGGTCCTGCTCAGGCTCAGGCAGAATCACCTCTTCGCTAAATACGAGAAGTGCCTCTTTGAGCAGACCTCGCTTCCGTTTTTGGGCTACATTATTTCTCAGACCGGCCTACGAATGGATCCAGAGAAACTGTCTGCCATCGAGAAATGGCCTCGACCGGAGGGGTTGAAGGCCATTCAGCGGTTCCTGGGCTTCGCCAACTACTACCGCCTCTTCATACCACACTTCTCTTCCCGGACTGCCCCAATTTCCGCGCTCACCCGTAAGGGTACTAATCCCAAAGAGTGGCCGCCCGAAGCAGAGGAGGCCTTTCTTTCCTTAAAACAGGCCTTCTCTTCCGCCCCGGTGCTGCATCGCCCGGACGGCAACAAGCAGTTCTTCCTGGAAGTTGACGCCTCCTCCTCTGGAGCCGGAGCGGTACTTACTCAAAAATCATCTTCCGGGAGGATGGTAACTTGCGGCTTCTTCTCTAAACTCTTCTCCTCCTCAGAGCGCAATTATTCCATAGGAGACCGAGAGTTATTGGCAATCAAACTGGCATTGGAGGAGTGGCGTTACCTGCTCGAGGGGGCTCTTCACCCGGTAATAATTTACACTGACCACAAGAACTTGGCTTACCTCCAGCATGACCAGAGACTTAACCCGCGCCAAGCCCGGTGGTCCTTGTTTTTTGCTCGCTTTGATTTTGTTCTTCATTTTCGCCCGGCTGACAAAAACGTCAAGGCGGACGCCTTGTCTCGATCCTTTCTGGTGTCTGATCTCGAGGAAGATCCGAAACACATCATCGATCCCGCCAGAGTAATGCAAGTGGCTCCCGTGAGTCTAAATCGTCTCCCTCCAGGAAAGACGTTCGTATCAGTACCTGATCGGGAGAGGATCCTTCACTGGGGTCACTCGTCTAAACTGGCTGGCCATGCCGGTCAGAAAAAGACCCTCCAGCTTATTACCCGGCACTACTGGTGGCCTACCCTGCACAAGGACGTAATAGACTTTGTTTCTGCCTGTGTGTCCTGCGCCCGCAACAAGGTTCCGAGACATCTGCCAGCCGGTCGCCTCCTTCCGCTTTCTGTACCTGCTGCCCCCTGGCAGCATATAGCAATGGACTTTATAACTGACCTCCCAGTCTCTGCCGGTTGTACGGTCATTTGGGTGGTCGCTGACCGCTTCTCCAAGATGGCTCATTTCGTTCCCCTGCCAGGCCTCCCGTCTGCACCCGAGCTAGCTAAAGACTTTATTCGTCACATCTTTCGTCTTCATGGCCTGCCCCTCCACATCGTGTCGGATCGTGGGGTACAGTTCGCCTCACGCTTCTGGAGAGCCACTTGTAAACTGCTAGACATCACCCTGGACTTCTCTTCCGCTTACCACCCACAGTCCAATGGTCAAGTGGAGCGGATCAATCAGAACCTGACCAGTTACCTCCGGCACTTCGTTAATGCCCATCATTCAGACTGGGTGGCTCTCCTACCATGGGCCGAGTTCTCTTATAACAATCAAGAGAGCGAATCCTCCTCCAAATCCCCGTTTTTTGTAGTCTTCGGTCAGCATCCTCGGATTCCTTTTCCTGTCTCCACCTCTGTGAACAACCCGGCTGCGGAATCTCTCGTTAGCAAATTTTCCTCCATTTGGGAGAGTACCCGATCCGCACTCCTTCAGTCGTCCGAACGGATGAAAAGACACGCTGACAAAAAACGCCTGGATCCTCCACAATTTCGTCCTGGAGATAAAGTCTGGCTCTCATCTAAATATGTTCGACTCAAGATACCTTCTTACAAGTTAGGGCCTCGGTTTATCGGTCCTCTGGAGGTCATCAGTCAGATCAACCCGGTGGCCTATAAATTGAAACTCTCGGCCAACTTACGGATCCCTAACTCCTTCCATGTATCTCTCCTCAAACCTGTGGTACTTAACTCTTTTTCCAAGTCTACAGGTACGCCTCCTGCTCCGGTTTCTGCTGAGGACGAGTTTGAGGTAGAGAACATTCTTGCCACCAAAAGGGTAAGAGGAAAGACCTTTTTTCTAGTAGATTGGAAGGGGTTGGTCCTGAGGAGAGAACGTGGGAGACCCGGGAGAACATCCATGCCCCTCTCATCCTTGCTAAATTTCTGTCTGGCCTAAAAAAGGGGGGGCCTAAAGTGGGGGGTACTGTAGCGCCGGCATCCCTGCCCTCTGCTAGGCAGGGACGCTGTTCCCCTCACCTCTCTGCTCCGTGCCCGGCGTCCTCCTCCCGCTCTGCTGGCAGCGCGCGCTCCTTCCCGGCCACTGTGCTTAGGGAGCGCGCGCGCGCTCTCCCTCCCTCTTAAAGGGGCCGCGCGCGCCGTCCTAAGGAGTCCCCGGCCAATGGCCGGAGGACTTCACCATATATAAGGCACCTCCTCCAAAATGGAGGTGCCCGAGCAATGTTGTTGCACTGTTCACTACTCTGCTTCAGCCCTCAGGTCCCGTTGTCAGTTACCTGCCAGATACCTGCCAGATTCCTGCCAGCTTGCTGTCTTATTCCTGCCTGATATTCTGCTACCTGCCTGCTAGCCTGAGGTCCGACGGTCTGTCTTACAACTCCTGTCAGTCTGTCTAAGGACCAGCTTGCCCGCTCACCTGGGAGCGCACATCAGCTACCTGCCTGCTTGCCTGAGGTCCGACGGTCTGCCTTCCAACTCCTGTCAGTCTGTCTATGGACCAGCTTGCCCGCTCACCTGGGAGCGCACATCTGCTACCTGCCTGCTAGCCTACCTGGAGGCTCCGCCGTCACGTGCTGTGACCACCTGCCTGTCCAGTGACTCCTGCCCGCTCACCTGGGAGCGCTCATCTGCTGCCTGTCTGCTAGCCTACCTGGAGGCTCTGCCGTCACGTGCTGTGACCACCCGCCTGTCCAGAGACTTCTGCCCGCTCACCTGGGAGCGCTCATCTGCCGCCTGTCTGTTGGTGTTCCTGGAGGCTCCGCCGTCACATGCTGTGACCACCCGTTTATCCAGAGACTCTCGCCTGCTCACCTGGGAGCTCACGTCTACCATCAGCCGCCACAGGTCGTACCAACCCTTTACCCAGAGACTGCCCCGGTCACTTGCCGTGACCATCTGCCCGTTCATCCAGAGACTGCCCCGGTCACTTGCCGTGACCATCTGCCCGTTCATCCAGAGACTGCCCCAGTCACTTGCCGTGATCTCCTGCCCGTTCTTCCAGAGACTGTCCCGGTCACCTGCTGTGACTGCCTGCCTGGTCGCCACCCGCTCCCTTACAAGGACCGCCCCCTTGTATAGTAGCTCAGAGGTTCCGCCTCCCAGACCCGTTACACTTTTTAATTTAAATTGTCTCTCTAATTTGAATGAATACACTTTAAATCCATTTACAAGGATCTATTGGAGGGCAAGTCTCATGCCAGCAGCCGCGTAATTCCAGCTCCAGTAGCGTCCACTAAAGCTGCTGCAGTTAAAAAGCTTTTATAAGGATCGAGCTCGGCTGTCCACCGCAAGGCATCCTAGTGCCAGTCCCAGCCCCTATGCCTTGGGGTGCCTCCTGATGCTCTTCACTGAGTATCCCATGGTCCCGAAGCATTTCCTTTGAAAAAATTAAGTGTCTAAACTACAGGTGGTGTAGCTTGCTTAACAGCCGGGATAATCCGCTGACTAGCAGACACTGCTACTAGGCACAAAGTATTTCCTGGGCTAGATGCAGTTAAAAATTTGTAATTAGATACTCTCGTTGGATGCTGAGAAAGCATTCCATAGAGTCTCCTGGCACGCCATATATGATTCTCTTAAAAAGCTTGGGGTAGGGGTCTAGGGGACCCTTTTATAGCCAAAATCACGGCCCTGTATCACAATACGTCACCTAGGCTGAAGATAAATGGAACTGTAGCACCCTGAGGGCTCGGTTGCTACAGAGGTATTGCACCTCACCCAGAGGTGTGATATCTCACTCTCAGGTAAGGATGGAGTGTGGATCAGGACCGGACACCTGCATGCATTACACCACATTGCCGTGGGGCAGGGCGACCAATATGCCTCTGAGATGGGCACGACAGTCCCTGTCCCTGGCTGGAGTGGGGGGAGGGAACACTGAGGAAGGGGAACCCTGTAGTGCAGGAGCAGGGAGGAAGCAGTTCCTGGGTGCATTGAGAAGGGAGTATAAAAGGTGGGCACCATCTTAGTTCAGTGCAGAGAAGTCTGAGCAGAAGTGGCAGGGAGCAGGGGCTCTGCATGAGCTCTGCTCCGGAGGCGGGCCTAGTAACAGAGGCCCAGGCCTGGAAAAGGGAGAAGGAAGGAAGAGGAGCGGAGAAGGCTCCAGGAACGAGGAATGAAGGGATCCCAGGGGTGCGGACGGGCGAGTCGCCACCGCACGCCCGAATCCACCTGCGTGGAGGGGTCAGGCCAAAGGGGGAGACCGGTCCCCGAAACTAATGGAGGCAGGAAACGACCCTCAGCTAGAAACCGGAGGCTCTGACATTTTATGTGGCGCAGCCCCTCGCTACACCCGCTAGGAAGGCACCACATAGGGTCAGGGAAACTGGCGCCAAGTTTACCAAGAGGAGGCCCGAGGCAGCCGGACAGAAGGGTTGGTAAGAAAGGACAGACAAAGGACACACAAAGGGGGTCCTGTGAAGTGCTCCAAAGTTATCTGGGAGTTGTCTGAGCCCCTCACCTGGTGAGCACAGTACGACGTGGGCAGCCGTTACCTGCAGACGTGGTCTGGATAATAAGAACTGTGAGTAAAGGCCCTGGACTGCATCACTGACTCCGTGTCGTTACTGCTGCTGCCCTGCACCATCACCCCCATCCTCCGCATACACTGCCCTGAGGCTATACTCCTCCCGTGGGGAGTTATGCTACGCTCTGCTGCACCCACAACACCAGCCTCAGCGGTCTGCCCTGCAGCGGCGGTTCACTCTGACCGCAATCCACGGGTGGCGTAGTCGGACATTTAAACATCAAAACCACATAAATAGTTCCGCCACTGGTTTGACCACCCTGAGCCACGGAACCGGGTCGCCGCCACGAAGACTACAACCACCAGCATCCACCAAAAAGGGTCCAGCTCCGGGTGTCCCAAGGCCCAGGGGGTGCATCAGAACATTTTCATCACCTTTCACAATCACCAATGGGACAAGGCAGGGATGTCCTCTGTCCCCTCTCTTATACATCCTAGTGACGGAGCACCTGCTCTCATCAATTCGCCATAACCCCAATATTAGGTGGATTGAGGTGGGAGGCACCGAGTACAAGTGCTCTCTATTTGCTGATGATGTCCTAGTATATATCACTCAATCACATATATCCATCCATGCTGTTATGGCTGAAATAGATCACTTTGTTACATGGTCAAATTTTAAAATCAATGCAGCGAAGTCTGAGGCCCTTGATGTCTCCCTCCCCAAATCCATATAGGATTCCATCCAGTCCAACTTTCCCTTTGCCTGGCCCTCACAGGGTATCAAATACTTAGGAATTCCTATTCATAGAGACCTCTCCCATCTATGTTATCTTAATTTTGGGCCCTTTATTGAACAACTCCATACAGACCACGGTTGGCAAGTTAGAACTGTAAGATTCACTACGTGAACCACTGGTGTTTTGTGGAAAAGCACATGTACACTGCGTTCCAAATTATTATGCAAAAAGTGTTTAGGAGTGATAAGGGAAGAATTTGTTTGTTTGTCAGTTAAACTCATTGATGGTGATGTGTGTCAGGGCTCTTTATATCACTGTAAGCAATTGCAGACACGTGTGCTAATTAGTTTGGCAGGTGTGTCCAATGAAAGGCAAGACTACTTAAGAAGGTTGTCTCACATTATTAAGCAGCCTACAGTTTCTGCCAAAATGGGAAAGAAAAAGGATGTGTCGGCTGCTGAGAAGCAACAAATTGTGGAGTGTTTAGGTCAAGGCATGACTACAATCAACATTGTGCGATGATCAGGATGAAGTGTCTTGGCAATCAAGAAGTATGTAGCTGATTCACAGTACATACGTGTGCGTGCTGATAAGGGCAAATTGAGGACTCTTTCCTACAGGCAATTACGTCAGGTTGAAAGAGCAGCGGCAAAAAAGCCTTGTCATAGCAGCAGACAAGTTTTTGAAGCTGCTTGTGCCTCTAACGTCCCCCGAACAACAAGATGCAGGGTCCTTCAGAGGTTTGCAGCTGTGCATACGCCATCCTGTCGACCTCCTCTATCCACTTCACACAAGCAGAAACGGCTCCAGTGGGCCAAACATTACATGAAGACTGATTTCAAAACTGTTTTGTTCACGGATGAGTGCCGTGCAGCGCTCGATGGTCCAGATGGATGGAGTGGAGGATGGCTGGTTGATGGACACCCCACGCAAACACGGCTACAGTGCCAACAAGGAGGAGGTGGAGTAATGTTTTGGGCTGGAATCATGGGGAGAGAGATTGTTGGCCCCTTTAGGATCCCTGAAGGCGCTAAAGATGAACTCCATAATGTATGTGGATTTTCTCAAACAGCACTTCCTGCCATGGTTCAAGAAGAAGAACCGTGTATTTCACAGCAAGATCATTTTTCTGCATGATAATGCACCATCTCATGCTGCACATAAAACATCTGCATCTCTGGCTGATATGGGTATAAAAGAGGACAAACTTATGGTGTGACCCCCATGCTCCCCTGACCTGTACCCCATTCAGAACCTTTGGAGCATCATTAAAAGGAGTGTCTATGATGGCGGGAGGCAGTTCACATCTAAGCAACAGCTCTGGGAGGGTATTCTGTCCTCATGCAAAACAATTGAAGCAGAAACCATCCAAAACCTGACAAATTCAATGGACGAGAGAGTTCAGAAGCTCCTTTCGAACAAGGGGTCCTATGTGAAAATGTAACATCACCTAGAATAAAGTTTTGAGTTGAAAACTGTTTGATTTCAGTTTCTAACAACCTGCTAATGCTTATAATTTCAAAAATGACCATTTTTTTGGTCTTTATTAAAATGAAAAGGTTGATCGAAAAGTTTGGGGGATCTAAGAGTGTGGCAACCCAGTAGTCATGATTACTTCGAATTCTGACAATATGAGGGTCATGCTGCAGGTAGTGCAGCAAGAAGGCACTTATGTGTCTTGCGCATCTTGGAGCCCCAAAATTATTTTCCGGGCTAGATGCAGCTAAAAATTATTATTAATTTTAAATCTGGTGAAGCTTTAGTATAGATGGCCTAATAGGATCAGTGCTGCACACTGCTACAAAGCCCAAATTATTTTCCAGTCAAGATACAGATAAACATGATTAGTAATTTTAAATCTGGTGGAGCTTATTATAGATGGCCTAATAGAATCAGTGCTGCACACTGCTGCAAAGCCCAAATTATTTTCCAGCCAAGATACAGATAAACATGATTAGTAATTTGAAAGCTTAAAACGGTTGGTAGGGTGATTTTAACCAATCATCAAGCTTTTACTCTCCCCAGGATGACACAGGGGTAGAAAAGTCGTTTCGGATCCATGATTTGTTCATCTTTATGAACGTGAGTCTGTCTACATTATCAGTGGAGAGCCGCGTGCGCTTATCTGTCAGCACACCACCAGCAGCGCTGAACACACGTTCAGACAGAACGCTGGCTGCGGGGCATGACAAGATCTCCAAGGCGTAAGTGGCTAGCTCCGGCCATTTATCCAGATTGGAAGCCCAAAAAGAGCAAGGGTCCAGTGACACAGTCGTGGCTTCAATGTTTACTTGGAGATACTCCTGTACCATCGTCTCTAGGCGTTGACTATGTGTCAGACTTCTTGTCTCCTGTGGCCTTGCAAAGGATGGGCTAAAAAAGTGGTGAAATGATTCCGCAAAATTGATGTTACCAGCAGATACTGTGGTTCTGTTACGGTTTGAGTGCTGAACACTTGACGGTCCCACGGTTGGCAAGTTGGAACTGTGAGATTCACTACGTGCACCACTGGTATTTTGTGGAAAAGCACATGTAAGATTCTGCAACAGTCTCTGCTGATACTCCTGCATGCGTGCATCCCTTTCTATGGCAGGAATAATTTCTGCAAATTTACTTTTGTACCGGGGATCTAACAGTGTGGCAACCCAGTAGTCAGGATTATTTCTAATTCTCACAATTCGAGGGTCATGTTGCAGGTAGTGCAGCAAGAAGGCACTCATGTGTGTTGCGCATCCAGGAGCACCAAGTCCCTGTTGTGTTGGTGGCGAGGTAACAATCATGCTTCCTTCCTCTGTCCTCTCCCCCCAACCTCGCACAACAGAAATGTGATCAAGGTCTCCCTCATCTGATGAGTCTTCCATCAGTTCGTCCTCCACTTCTTCCTGGGCTCCTGCACCTTCCTCACTAGTTTGGCTGCTACCATGCGCCCTGGTAAAACCATCTCCCCCACCCTCACATGCCTGCCGCCTTGGTGCTTCCGACCGTCTGGACCTTGCAGATGTTAGCCCTTACGCATGCAACTCCTCCTCCTCTACTTCCTCCACCTCCTCTTGTGCCACCACCTGACTCCGAATTCTGCTTAACATGTGCTCCAGCATGTAAATCACCGGAATAGTCATGCTGATAATGGCATCATCAGCACTAAACATCTTCGTCGCCATTTCAAAACTGTTCAGAAGGGTGCATAGGTCCCTGATCTGAGACCACTCCTCCAGCGTGATTTGCCCCACCTCTGAATCTCGTTGGCCCAGGCTATACGTCAGAACGTATTGCACCAGGGCTTGTCGGTGCTGCCACAGTCGCTGCAACATGTGCAGAGTTGAATTCCACCGGGTAGGCACATCGCATTTTAGCCGGTGAAGTGGCAGGCCCAACGACTTCTGTAGAGATGTAAGTCGCTGAGCTGCGGGATGCGAACGGCGGAAGTGAGCACACAGCGACCGTGCCCTCTGCAGAAGGCCATCTAGTCTGGGATAGTGGGCTAAAAATTGCTGGACAACAAGGTTCAACACGTGAGCCATACAAGGCACGTGTGAGACATTGCCCCGGCGAAGGGCCGCACCCAGGTTTGCAGCATTGTCGCACACGGCCTTCCCTGGTTTCAGGTCCAGTGGAGACAACCATTCATGAAATTGGTTCTCCAGAGCTGACCACAACTCCTCAGCTGTGTGACTCACATTTCCCAGACATTTCAATGTAAAAACCACCTGATGACGTTGAGCCCTACTGCCAGCATAGTAAGGAGGTGTGCAGGATCCCTTCTGCGTAGTTAGAAAGCTTGTGGCAGGACCAGACAGGCTTTGGGTGCAGGTGGAAGACCGAGAGGAGGTTGAGGAGGCAGAAGCAGTGGAGGAACTTTGACATAAAGAGGATTGACGCACAACTCGTGGGGACGGCAAGACTTGGACAGCAGCCCCTTGTCCTGCTGTCACCATAGTTACCCAGTGCCCAGTCAGCGAATGTAACGCCCCTGTCCATGCCTACTCGTCCAAGTGTCTGTGGTGAAATGCACCCTGTCACACACAGAGTTTCTCAAAGAAGCGGTGATGTTGTGTGCGACATGCTGGTGGAGCGCAGGCACACCTTTCTTTGAGAAGTAGTGCCGACTGGGCATCTGGTACTGGGGCACTGTGACGGACATAAGGTCTCGAAAATCCTCTGTGTCCACCAGGCGGAAAGGCAGCATTTCTGTAGCCAAGAGCTTGTAGATGGTGAAATTCAACCTCTTAGCTTTCTCATGGCTAGGAGGAAATGGTCTTTTACTTGTCCACATCTGAGGGACCGAGGGCTGGCTATTGTGCTTAGACGGGGTTGATAAGGGTGTCCCCGGCAAACTGCCGGTCTGTGAGGAAGATGCAGGCGGACATGTTAGGTTGCCTTGATCCAAAGGTGGTTCTATCGATGTCGGACAGCGCTCAACACCAGCTGGTGTTACCACCTCCAAAGAAAATGATGACCTGCCAATCACGCTGGCTGTTGCGGGTAAAGAGGTGGCAGGTCTGCGCCCCAAAAC
Organism: Phyllobates terribilis; assembly: GCF_046119375.1. Lineage (NCBI taxonomy): Eukaryota > Metazoa > Chordata > Amphibia > Anura > Dendrobatidae > Phyllobates > Phyllobates terribilis. Next base: position 21,561,130 of record NW_027362769.1, read on the forward strand.
AGGTGTGACTGCTGTCCCCCCAGTCACAGAGGATGAAGAGGCCGCGGATGCACAAGACATGGCAGACGGTGGTTGGCCCAGCCGGCTAGGCCGCATTGTAGCACACTGAGCTTCCCACTGCAACTTATGCTTCATGTCCATGTGCCGGTTCATGCATAAAGTACTCAAACTATGTATTTTTTGGCCTCTACTTAGCTTTTGCTGACAAATGTTACAGATAACACGAGTTGGGTCATCTTTATCGATCTGAAAAAATGCCCAGGCTATGCAAGGCTTAGCACCCATGCGACCTGAAGAGCCACCACGACTTGTGGTGAGAGGCAGAGTTGTGTTTGAGGATGCAGTTGTTGACGTGCTTCCAGTACTACGTCTCTGTCCAGGAAGGCGCAACCTGACCTCGTCGTCACTGGTATCTTCCTCCACCTCCTCTGCTGACCTCATCTCTTGGCTGACTGTGGGTTGACAGTAAGTGGGATCTCCAACCTCATCATCATCACCCTGTGCGTTATCACACCCGTCGTCCTCAGAGCCAACCTGTTCCTGCCCTGACAAAAAACTAAAGTTGTCGCTCCAATCAGGTATTTGAGTCTTATCATCGTCTTCCTCATTGTCTCCACCAACAGGAGTTACAGTTTGGGAATGAGGGTCTACATTATGGTCAGAACCTTCTGCGTCTGGTCCTGGATCCGACTCATAAAGATTCTGGGCATCAGTGCAGATCATTTCCTCGTCTGGATTCACAGAAGCGCTGGAGTCGACCTCTGATTCCCAGGCTATAGTATGAGTAAACAGCTCTGCAGACTCAACCATCTGTTCTACCTCATACTCAGACGGGCAGCTGGAGATTTGGGAGCTGTGAGGAAGCAAGTGCGATTGGGGTGACACCTTTGAGGACTGGAGTATTTGTGATGTTGAAGTTGATGTGGAGGAGAGCCCACTTAAAGGAGCACTTGATATCCGTTGAAGCACCTGCTGTTTTTGTGCCTCATCTGGAATTTGCAGCGATTGGAGTGTCCGTAAGAAAGGGATCTTATCACATTGTCCGCTAAAAGAAGTAGACATTTTAGTTTGGCTGGAAGATGGTCTTTCTTCTGCAGATGTTACTGTTGCTTTAACACCTACCCGACGGACACAACCTTTTTTCCCCTTCCCAACACGCCTATTCCCCTTTCCACCAGCAGCAGGCCTTTTTCCACTCATTTTGGTGGTTAACTAATTCACAACTCTGGAGTTGTTTGCACAAAAAAACAATGGATGGGAACCGAGCAGAGCTGAGTGGCCAAACTGTGGTATTAGGCCAAAACTATTGGCTGTGTTAGATGCAGAAAAAAATTATATTCAATTTGCAACCTGATGGAGGTCTGTATAGATGGATTAATAGAACAAGTCCCACACACAGCTAGAAGCCCAATATTTTTTCAGAGGTAGATGCAGAAAAAAATATATTCAGTTTGCAACCTGATGGAGGTCTGTATAGATGGATTAATAGAACAAGTCCCACACACAGCTAGAAGCCCAATATTATTTCAGAGGTAGATGCAGAAAAAAATATATTCAGTTTGCAACCTGATGGAGGTCAGTATAGATGGACTAATACAACAAGTCCCACACAAAGCTAGAAGCCCAATATTTTTTCAGAGGTAGATGCAGAAAAAAATATATTCAGTTTGCAACCTGATGGAGGTATGTATAGATGGATTAATAGAACAAGTCCCACAAACAGCTAGAAGCCCAATATTTTTTCAGAGGTAGATGCAGAAAAAAATATATTCAGTTTGCAACCTGATGGAGGTCTGTATAGATGGATTAATAGAGCAAGTCCCACACACAGCTAGAAGCCCAATATTTTTTCAGAGGTAGATGCAGAAAAAAATATATTCAGTTTGCAACCTGATGGAGGTCTGTATAGATGGATTAATAGAACAAGTCCCAAACACAGCTAGAAGCCCAATATTTTTTCAGAGCTAGATGCAGAAAAAAATATATTCAGTTTGCAACCTGATGGAGGTCTGTATAGATGGATTAATAGAAAAAGTCCCACACACAGCTAGAAGCCCAATATTTTTTCAGAGGTAGATGCAGAAAAAAATATATTCAGTTTGCAACCTAATGGAGGTCAGTATAGATGGACTAATACAACAAGTCCCACACACAGCTAGAAGCCCAATATTTTTTCAGAGGTAGATGCAGAAAAAAATATATTCAGTTTGCAACCTGATGGAGGTCTGTATAGATGGATTAATAGAACAAGTCCCACACACAGCTAGAAGCCCAATATTTTTTCAGAGGTAGATGCAGATAAAATATATTCAGTTTGCAACCTGATGGAGGTCAGTATAGATGGACTAATACAACAAATCCCACACACAGCTAGAAGCCCAATATTTTTTCAGAGGTAGGTGCAGAAAAAAAATATATTCAGTTTGCAACCTGATGGAGGTCTGTATAGATGGATTAATAGAACAAGTCCCACACACAGCTAGAAGCCCAATATTTTTTCAGAGGTAGATGCAGAAAAAAAATATATTCAGTTTGCAACCTGATGGAGGTCTGTATAGATGGATTAATAGAACAAGTCCCACACACAGCTAGAAGCCCAATATTTTTTCAGAGCTAGATGCAGAAAAAAATATATTCAGTTTGCAACCTGATGGAGGTCTGTATAGATGGATTAATAGGACAAGTCCCACACACATCTAGAAGCCCAATATTTTTTCAGAGGTAGATGCAGAAAAAAATATATTCAGTTTGCAACCTGATGGAGGTCTGTATAGATGGATTAATAGAACAAGTCCCACACACAGCTAGAAGCCCAATATTTTTTCAGAGGTAGATGCAGAAAAAAATATATTCATTCTGCAACCTGTTTGAGGTCTGTATAGATGGATTAATAGAACAAGTCCCACACACAGCTAGAAGCCCAATATTTTTTCAGAGGTAGATGCAGAAAAAAATATATTCAGTTTGCAACCTGATGGAGGTCAGTATAGATGGACTAATACAACAAGTCCCACACACAGCTAGAAACCCAATATTTTTTCAGAGGTAGATGCAGAAAAAAATATATTCAGTTTGCAACCTGATGGAGGTCTGTATAGATGGAGTAATAGAACAAGTCCCACACACAACTAGAAGCCCAATATTTTTTCAGAGCTAGATGCAGAAAAAAATATATTCAGTTTGCAACCTGATGGAGGTCAGTATAGATGGACTAATACAACAAGTCCCACACACAGCTAGAAGCCCAATATTTTTTCAGAGGTAGATGCAGAAAAAAATATATTCAGTTTGCAACCTGATGGAGGTCTGTATAGATGGATTAATAGAACAAGTCCCACACACAGCTAGAAGCCCAATATTTTTTCAGAGCTAGATGCAGAAAAAAATACATTCAGTTTGCAACCTGATGGAGGTCTGTATAGATGGATTAATAGAACAAGTCCCACACACAGCTAGAAGCCCAATATTTTTTCAGAGGTAGATGCAGAAAAAAATATATTCAGTTTGCAACCTGATGGAGGTCTGTATAGATGGATTAATAGAACAAGTCCCACACACAGCTAGAAGCCCAATATTTTTTCAGAGGTAGATGCAGAAAAAAAATATATTCAGTTTGCAACCTGATGGAGGTCTGTATAGATGGATTAATAGAACAAGTCCCACACACAGCTAGAAGCCCAATATTTTTTCAGAGCTAGATGCAGAAAAAAATATATTCAGTTTGCAACCTGATGGAGGTCTGTATAGATGGATTAATAGGACAAGTCCCACACACATCTAGAAGCCCAATATTTTTTCAGAGGTAGATGCAGAAAAAAATATATTCAGTTTGCAACCTGATGGAGGTCTGTATAGATGGATTAATAGAACAAGTCCCACACACAGCTAGAAGCCCAATATTTTTTCAGAGGTAGATGCAGAAAAAAATATATTCATTCTGCAACCTGTTTGAGGTCTGTATAGATGGATTAATAGAACAAGTCCCACACACAGCTAGAAGCCCAATATTTTTTCAGAGGTAGATGCAGAAAAAAATATATTCAGTTTGCAACCTGATGGAGGTCAGTATAGATGGACTAATACAACAAGTCCCACACACAGCTAGAAACCCAATATTTTTTCAGAGGTAGATGCAGAAAAAAATATATTCAGTTTGCAACCTGATGGAGGTCTGTATAGATGGAGTAATAGAACAAGTCCCACACACAGCTAGAAGCCCAATATTTTTTCAGAGCTAGATGCAGAAAAAAATACATTCAGTTTGCAACCTGATGGAGGTCTGTATAGATGGATTAATAGAACAAGTCCCACACACAGCTAGAAGCCCAATATTTTTTCAGAGGTAGATGCAGAAAAAAATATATTCAGTTTGCAACCTGATGGAGGTCTGTATAGATGGATTAATAGAACAAGTCCCACACACAGCTAGAAGCCCAATATTTTTTCAGAGGTAGATGCAGAAAAAAATATATTCAGTTTGCAACCTGATGGAGGTCAGTATAGATGGTCTAATACAACAAGTCCCACACACAGCTAGAAACCCAATATTTTTTCAGAGGTAGATGCAGAAAAAAATATATTCAGTTTGCAACCTGATGGAGGTCTGTATAGATGGATTAATAGAACAAGTCCCACACACAGCTAGAAGCCCAATATTTTTTCAGAGCTAGATGCAGAAAAAAATACATTCAGTTTGCAACCTGATGGAGGTCTGTATAGATGGATTAATAGAACAAGTCCCACACACAGCTAGAAGCCCAATATTTTTTCAGAGGTAGATGCAGAAAAAAATATATTCAGTTTGCAACCTGATGGAGGTCTGTATAGATGGATTAATAGAACAAGTCCCACACACAGCTAGAAGCCCAATATTTTTTCAGAGGTAGATGCAGAAAAAAAATATATTCAGTTTGCAACCTGATGGAGGTCTGTATAGATGGATTAATAGAACAAGTCCCACACACAGCTAGAAGCCCAATATTTTTTCAGAGCTAGATGCAGAAAAAAATATATTCAGTTTGCAACCTGATGGAGGTCTGTATAGATGGATTAATAGGACAAGTCCCACACACATCTAGAAGCCCAATATTTTTTCAGAGGTAGATGCAGAAAAAAATATATTCAGTTTGCAACCTGATGGAGGTCTGTATAGATGGATTAATAGAACAAGTCCCACACACAGCTAGAAGCCCAATATTTTTTCAGAGGTAGATGCAGAAAAAAATATATTCATTCTGCAACCTGTTTGAGGTCTGTATAGATGGATTAATAGAACAAGTCCCACACACAGCTAGAAGCCCAATATTTTTTCAGAGGTAGATGCAGAAAAAAATATATTCAGTTTGCAACCTGATGGAGGTCAGTATAGATGGACTAATACAACAAGTCCCACACACAGCTAGAAACCCAATATTTTTTCAGAGGTAGATGCAGAAAAAAATATATTCAGTTTGCAACCTGATGGAGGTCTGTATAGATGGAGTAATAGAACAAGTCCCACACACAGCTAGAAGCCCAATATTTTTTCAGAGCTAGATGCAGAAAAAAATATATTCAGTTTGCAACCTGATGGAGGTCAGTATAGATGGACTAATACAACAAGTCCCACACACAGCTAGAAGCCCAATATTTTTTCAGAGGTAGATGCAGAAAAAAATATATTCAGTTTGCAACCTGATGGAGGTCTGTATAGATGGATTAATAGAACAAGTCCCACACACAGCTAGAAGCCCAATATTTTTTCAGAGCTAGATGCAGAAAAAAATACATTCAGTTTGCAACCTGATGGAGGTCTGTATAGATGGATTAATAGAACAAGTCCCACACACAGCTAGAAGCCCAATATTTTTTCAGAGGTAGATGCAGAAAAAAATATATTCAGTTTGCAACCTGATGGAGGTCTGTATGGATGGATTAATAGAACAAGTCCCACACACAGCTAGAAGCCCAATATTTTTTCAGAGGTAGATGCAGAAAAAAATATATTCAGTTTGCAACCTGATGGAGGTCAGTATAGATGGACTAATACAACAAGTCCCACACACAGCTAGAAACCCAATATTTTTTCAGAGGTAGATGCAGAAAAAAATATATTCAGTTTGCAACCTGATGGAGGTCTGTATAGATCGATTAATAGAACAAGTCCCACACACAGCTAGAAGCCCAATATTTTTTCAGAGGTAGATGCAGAAAAAAATATATTCCGTTTGCAACCTGATGGAGGTCAGTATAGATTGACTAATACAACAAGTCCCACACACAGCTAGAAGCCCAATATTTTTTCAGAGGTAGATGCAGAAAAAAAATATATTCAGTTTGCAACCTGATGGAGGTCTGTATAGATGGATTAATAGAATAAGTCCCACACACAGCTAGAAGTCCAATATTTTTTCAGAGCTAGATGCAGAAAAAAATATATTCAGTTTGCAACCTGATGGAGGTCTGTATAGATGGATTAATAGAACAAGTCCCACACACAGCTAGAAGCCCAATATTTTTTCAGAGGTAGATGCAGAAAAAATATATTCAGTTTGCAACCTGATGGAGGTCTGTATAGATGGATTAATAGAACAAGTCCCACACACAGCTAGGAGCCCAATATTTTTTCAGAGCTAGATGCAGAAAAAAATATATTCAGTTTGCAACCTGATGGAGGTCTGTATAGATGGATTAATAGAACAAGTCCCACACACAGTTAGAAGCCCAATATTTTTTCAGAGGTAGATGCAGAAAAAAATATATTCAGTTTGCAACCTGATGGAGGTCAGTATAGATGGACTAATACAACAAGTCCCACACACAGCTAGAAGCCCAATATTTTTTCAGAGGTAGATGCAGAAAAAAATATATTCAGTTTGCAACCTGATGGAGGTCTGTATAGATGGATTAATAGAATAAGTCCCACACACAGCTAGAAGTCCAATATTTTTTCAGAGCTAGATGCAGAAAAAAATATATTCAGTTTGCAACCTGATGGAGGTCTGTATAGATGGATTAATAGAACAAGTCCCACACACAGCTAGAAGCCCAATATTTTTTCAGAGGTAGATGCAGAAAAAAATATATTCAGTTTGCAACCTGATGGAGGTCTGTATAGATGGATTAATAGAACAAGTCCCACACACAGCTAGGAGCCCAATATTTTTTCAGAGCTAGATGCAGAAAAAAATATATTCAGTTTGCAACCTGATGGAGGTCTGTATAGATGGATTAATAGAACAAGTCCCACACACAGTTAGAAGCCCAATATTTTTTCAGAGGTAGATGCAGAAAAAAATATATTCAGTTTGCAACCTGATGGAGGTCAGTATAGATGGACTAATACAACAAGTCCCACTCACAGCTAGAAGCCCAATATTTTTTCAGAGGTAGATGCAGAAAAAAATATATTCAGTTTGCAACCTGATGGAGGTCAGTATAGATGGACTAATAAAACAAGTCCCACACACAGCTAGAAGCCCAATATTTTTTCAGAGGTAGATGCAGAAAAAAATATATTCAGTTTGCAACCTGATGGAGGTCTTTATAGATGGATTAATAGAACAAGTTCCACACACAGCTAGAAGCCCAATATTTTTTCAGAGGTAGATGCAGAAAAAAATATATTCAGTTTGCAACCTGATGGAGGTCTGTATAGATGGATTAATAGAACAAGTCCCACACACAGCTAGAAGCCCAATATTTTTTCAGAGGTAGATGCAGAAAAAAATATATTCAGTTTGCAACCTGATGGAGGTCTGTATAGATGGATTAATAGAACAAGTCCCACACACAGCTAGAAGCCCAATATTTTTTCAGAGCTAATTGCAGAAAAAAATTATATTCAATTTGCAACCTGATGGAGGTCAGTATAGATGGACTAATAGAATGATGCTATGCCCAAAAGATTTTACTTCACTAAGTGCAGTAAAAAAATTGGTATTCTATACACAGGTGGTGTATCTTGCAACACAGATAGGCTGCTCCACTGACTAACACACTCTGCAATAGGCCAAAAAGGATTAGCTTTGCTAGATTCAGCCAAATGCTGTGAAAAAAACTTGCACAGCACTGGCACAGACCTGCCTGGCAAAAACTGATAGGAACTGATGTAACCTAGTCCTGAAAAGGACTCCAATTACAATTAGTCTTTACTCCCACAATCTATCTATTTAAGAGCACAGACCTGCCTGATAAAAGTCGTAGGAAATGCTGTAACCTAGTCCTTAAAAGGACTGCAATCACAACTATTCCCTACTCCCAAGCTATCTGTAGATTTGTGCGAAAATTGGCTTGAAATTAACAAGGTATAGCGCACACAGCAACAGCGGTGCCGTCTAACACGCAGCTGCAGCAGTGAGAAAATGGTGGCGACGGGGAAAATGGCTGGGTCTTATAGGGCAAGGACATGTGACACACACTGCCAATGACACATGCACTTGCTTGTGTGAAAAAAAGCACTTCGCTCCGTGTGTGCGCTGCTGATAGGCTGACAGATTGCACCTCCCCACTGCAAATGCGGGAAAGAGAAAAAAAAATGGAGATCTTCATTGTTCCTGCAGAGATCCATCCCCTGCCCCTCCCCCCACCCCGCTGTACACTCAAACTGCGTAGTAACATTAATTTTCATCATTACTGAGAAAAAATCCAGTTATGATTTTGGTGCACGAACAGTTATCGAACATAACCTCGAACAGCCGAATTTTTCTCAAATTGTTCGTGTTCGCCGAACGGCTCGAACACCGCCCAAAACAGCTCGAATTTGAGATTGGCGAACAGTTCGAGTAGAACAACGCTCATCTCTAATCACTATTGACCACATGTTTGTGGTTAGGCGGTCCCTCCCAGTAAGTCCACTGGGGAGGGCACGGGTAATGTTGTGGGACCCATGTTTGTGGAAGGTGGAGGCGACACTGGGAGAAATAGTGGTGTCTGGGGACCGAGTATGGACACCCAGCTGCCGCCGGCATGAGGTTGTGAAAAAAGCTTCCGCCTCCATGAGCATAAAAGGCCACATTTCAAGATCAAGAGGCTTTAGAAGACTTCCTGGGAGAAATGACAGCTGAAGTAGATACCGTTTCCCAAAAGTCAGTCCTTTCACCGAGCTAAAATATGTGGCTGTGGTGAAATACAACTCACCGACAAGCTGTGGACTGGCTCTGTACCATCCCCGGCCACATTCACTTGACCACTTGTTTGTTGTTAGGTGGTCCTTCCCAGTAAGTCCACTGGGGAGGGCACGGGTAATGTTGTGGGACCCGTGCTTGTGGAAGGCGGAGACCACAATAGTGGTGACTGGGGACCAAGTATGGACACCCGGCCACCGCTGCCATGCAGTTGTGGACAGTTTCCGCCTCCATGAGCATAAAAGGCCACATTTCAAGTGCAAGCGGCTTTAGAAGACTTCCTGGGAGAAATGACAGCTGAAGTAGATATGGTTTCCCAAGTCCTTTCACCAAGCTAAAGAATATGGCTGTGGTGAAATACAACTCTCAGCAAAAAAAACTGTGGACTGGCTCCGTACCTTCCCTGGCCACATTCACTTGACCACGTTTTTGTGGTTAGGCGGTCCTTCCCAGTAAGTCCATTGTGGAGGGCATGGGTAATGTTGTGGGACCGTGCTTGTGGAAGGCGGAGACGACACCGGAAGAAATAGTGGCGGCTGGGGACCGAGTATGGACACCCGGCCGCTGCAATGAGGTTGTGGACAGCTTCCGCCTCCATGAGCATAAAAGGCCACAATTCAGGGGCAAGCAGCTTTAGAGGACTTCCTGGGAGAAATGACAGCTCGAGTAGATATGGTTTCCCAAAAGTCAGTCCTTTCACCGAGCTAAAAAATGTGGCTATGGTGAAATACAATTCACAGACAAGCTGTGGACTGGCTCTGTACCGTCCCTGGCCACATTCACTTGACCACTTGTTTGTGGTTAGGTGGTCCTTTCCAGTAAATCCACTGGGGAGGGCACAGGTAATGTTGTGGGACCAGTCCTTGTGGGAGGCGGAGATGACACCGGAAGAAATAGTGGCGGCTGGGGTCCGAGTATGGACACCCGGCCGCCGCCATGCAGTTGTGTACAGCTTCTGCCTCTACGAGCCTAAAAGGCCACATTTCAAGTGCAAGCAGCTATTTCCAGCTCTCCAACGCCACGACGCGTTTCGATAGCAGAAACTATCTTCCTGAGGAAGATAGCTTCTGCTACCGAAACGCGTTGTGACATTAAAGAATGTATTAAACAATAAAAGGTTTGTGTTTTATGACCTTAATTCCCTGTCCAGTTGTTCTAGCGCTTTCCTAACACTGCACAATTTTTTCCTTCTTGACATTTCTAGTGCAAGCAGCTGTGAAAAATTGGGAAGTATAGTATTGCAGCCTGTGGGTGGGTGGGTGGCTAGCTGCATACTTGGGTTTGCATTCCAAGGAATGGAGTAGGGACAACTGAACGCTGCGCTAGGATAAGGACATGTACGGTGATTGTTGCAAGTTTGCAAAGACAGGTGCATCTTCGCATGCACCAAGGATCACTTAAGATGGGCACACTTTTAGGCAGTGACCTGGGAGTCATGAGAGAAGCTTCCAGAGGTCTTCCCCATGTTGTTCCCATGTCCTTTCAGCACTGTATGCATGTGTCTGACGATGTGTAACACACCACATGGCCAGATAAGGTTGTAAAATGTTATAATTACATTTCCCAGTAAAAGCATTTGTCTTGTCTGAAAGCAATGCAAAAGTGCAAAACCACATCAAAAACGCTACATGTGAACATAGCCCAAGGTGTGGAGGAGCATTTTTTTTGTATATTTATTTTGCCTTATATTCAAGTCATTACCCTGGAAAGGATGTTCCTGAACATATTTCCCAGGGAAATCCATTTTGGTTTAGTTTTTGTATGTTTTATTGTGAGTCTGTAAAAGTGGTGTAATAGCTCTGACAATATTGTTGACAGCAGTGACCTGGGAGTCAGAAATGCTTCCAGGGATCTTCCCCATGCTGTTCCCATGTAATTTGAGCACTGTTCCCTTCGATTTTGGCAATTTTTAGGCCCTCTGTAGACCGCCGGGGGGAGCCGCCGTGAAATGCTCGAGTTTGCCTTAGACTTACAGTATAGACCAAAAGTTTGGACACACCTTCTCATTTAAAGATTTTTATGTATTTTCATGAGTTAGAAAATTGTACATTTACACTGATGGCATCAAAACTATGAATTAACACATGTGGAATTATATACTTAATAAAAAAGTGTGAAACAACTGAAAATATGTCTTATATTCTAGGTTCTTCAAAGTAGCCACCTTTTGCTTTGATGACTGCTTTGCACACTCTTGGCATTCTCTTGATGAGCTTCAAGAGGTAGTCACTGGAAATGGTCTTCCAACAATCTTGAAGGAGTTCCCAGAGATGCTTAGCACTTGTTGGCCCTTTTGCCTTCATTCTGAGGTCCAGCTCAGTTTTACATTATGTACAATCTTAGTAAATGCTTTCTGTGCAAGTGGCGCCAAGTCAACGGCAAAGATGATGGAAATAGGTTCAGCGAAAGCACAGCAACCAAGACAATGAGTATTCACAAACTCAGCATCAACCATGCTGACTCCGGCTCCACTGTCAACAAACACAAATGTTCTCGGTTTTGCTCTCTAGCACCACCTCTCCTGACAGGAAACAGCGGGAACTGCAGGTTAGTAACAAATGAACCCCTTGTTTATCCAACTCCAGACTACCAAGAGTTAATCGAGTCTCCTTTTGTTTAGAAATTGAAGGACAGGTCCCAACAAAATGTCCCTTTTTCCCACAAAACAAACATACGCCTTTTTTCCTGCGAATCTCCGGGGAGATGTATGACGTAGAGACACTCCCTAACTGTATGGGTTCCTCCATTTCCCCCAGTACTGGCTCAACCCCAGACCGCTCCCCTGGCAGAGGTACACAACTGTAAAAAAATACTTATTTACGTATATTTTTATAGAGGGCTTCTTATCTGATGTGATTGATTAAAAAAAAAATATACTGTATATATACAGTGGTGGCCATAAGTATTGGCACAACTGCAATTCTGTCAGATAATACTCAGTTTCTTCCTGAAAATGATTGCAATCACAAATTCTTTGGTATTATTACCTTCATTTAGTTTGCTTGCAAGGAAAAAACACAAAAGAGAATGAAGCAAAAATCAAACCATTGATCATTTCACACAAAACTCCAAAAATGGGCCAGACAAAAGTATTGGCACCCTCAGCCTAATACTTGGTTGCACAACCTTTAGCCAAAATAACTGCGAACAACCGCTTCCGGTAACCATCAATGAGTTTCTTACAATGCTCTGCTGGAATTGTAGACAATTCTTCTTTGGCAAACTGCTCCAGGTCCCTGATATTTGAAGGGTGCCTTCTCCAAACTGCCATTTTGAGATCTCTCCACAGGTGTTCTATGGGCCACCTTAGAATTCTCCAGTGCTTTCTCTCAAACGATTTTATAGTGCTTTTGGAAGTGTGTTTTGGGTCACTGTCCTGCTGGAAGACCCATGACCTCTGAGGGAGACCCAGCTTTCTCACACTGGGCCCTACATTATGCTGCAAAATTTGTTGGTAGTCTTCAGACTTCATAATGCCATGCACACGGTCAAGAAGTCCAGTGCCAGAGGGAGAAAAGCAACCCCAAAACATCAGGGAATCTCCGCCATGTTCGACTGTAGGGACCGTGTTCTTTTCTTTGAATGCCTCTTTTTTTTTCCTGTACACTCTATGTTGATGCTTTTTCCCAAAAAGCTCTACTTTTGTCTCATCTGACCAGAGAACATTCTTCCAAAACGTTTTAGGCTTTCTCAGGTAAGTTTTGGCAAACTCCAGCCTGGCTTTTTTATGTCTCGGGGTAAGAAGTGGGGTCTTCCTGGGTATCCTACCATATAGCCCCTTTTCATTCAGACGCCGACGGATAGTACGGGTTGACACTGTTGTACCCTTGGACTGCAGGGCAGCTTGAACTTGTTTGGATGTTAGTCGAGGTTCTTTATCCACCATCCGCACAATCTTGCGTTGAAATCTCTCATCAGTTTTTCTTTTCCGTCTACATCTAGGGAGGTTAGCCACAGTGCCATGGGCTTTAAACTTTTTGATGACACTGCGCATGGAAGACACAGGAACATTCAGGTCTTTGGAGATGGACTTGTAGCCTTGAGATTGCTCATGCTTCCTCACAATTTGGTTTCTCAAGTCCTTAGACAGTTCTTTGGTCTTCTTTCTTTTCTCCACGCTCAATGTGGTACACACAAGGACACAGGACAGAGGTTGAGTCAACTTTAATCCATGTTAACTGGCTGCAAGTGTGATTTAGTTATTGCCAACACCTGTTAGGTGCCACAGGTAAGTTACAGGTGCTGTTAATTACACGAATTAGAGAAACATCACATGATTTTTCAAACAGTGCCAATACTTTTGTCCACCCCCTTTTTAGGTTTGGTGTGGAATTGTATCCAATTTGGCTTTAGGACAATTCTTTTTGTGTTTTTTCATTGAAGACAAATTAAATGAAGATAATAATACCAAAGAATTTGTGATTGCAATCATTTTCAGGAAGAAACAGAGTATTATCTGACAGAATTGCAGGGGTGCCAATACTTTTGGCCACCACTGTATATCACGATATTCTTATAAAAAAATGTATCGATTTATTCTTGGATTGTCCATTAAAAAGAATAATTTCAATAATTTCATAAAATAGGTTAAATAGTTACAAAGTGATTGTCCATTTGTCCATAATTAGCTTAATAGTTGAGATTCACTCATCTTTTCCTGAGATCCTGAATGATAGGTTTCTTTTGTCTGTGTCCAGCACGTGTGTCAGGATGACACCATATGTCCGCTTGGGCCTACATCAGCAGCTGCTTCCTCAGCCAGCGTAGATCCTAGGACTGAGCTGTGTAATGTAGAACGGAAAGAGGCACGAGCCCCTCTTCATGTATGGACTATATAGGCCGGTGATACCAGCTGTTTTTCTACTTATGGTACTAACTTACACCAAGCTAAAAATAGCCTGAATGTCTAGCACGAGGCTCATGCAATCTTATGCAATATACAGAATTCAGAATTAAGAATAAAAATGAATATCCATAATTAATATTTAACAACAAACCTGACAAGAAGGCCCCAGAGAAGGTGGTCTCACCCATCTATCCCGAAGCCGTCTATCAAGACGTATGGCCAACGACATGGCAGCCTCCAAGGACTGAGGGGTTTCATATACTGGCAATGCATCTTTCAACCTTTCAGTAAGCCCCTCACAAAATTGACTTTTAAGGGCTGAGCCATTCCATTTGGAATCCGTTGCCCATCTACGGAATTCTGAATAGTACGTCCCCACTGACCGATTCCCCTGCTGAAGGCAACGTAGCCTAGACTCAGCCAAGGCAACTCGGTCAGGGTCATCATAGATGAGGGCCAGAGCCCCGAAAAACCCCTCCACAGACTGGAGACAAACCGAGTCCTGTGCTAAGGAAAATGACCAAGACTGAGGATCTCCCTGCAATAGAGAGATCACAATACCAACCCACTGCTCCTCATTTTCGGAGGACTAAGAACGAAGTTTAAAATACAGTTTGCATGTCTCCTTAAATACAAAAAACTTGTCCCTACCTCCTGAAAACCTTTCCGGGAGGGCAACCTTGGGTTCAGGCTGGACAGGCCTACCCGCAGAGACCCTCACATTGGCAACCTGTAACTGCTGATGCTGCTGAACCTCACAACAGAGGTTATTCACCTCCATAGACAGACAGCGGAACTGCTCTGCGAGCTCTGCAACTGAACCCATACCAAGGGAGAAAGGAAAAAAAAAAAACACATCCAAAAACACACAGGGAAAAGAAAAAAACAAATTGTCAGTTTTTTTTTTCCTTTTCAAAATGTGCTCGGCCGGCAATAATGTCACGTAAGGTGTGGGAAAGACTTAGTGCAACACAAAGGGAAGAGGGAAAAGGAGCCCAGACACTAGGAAAAGGGGAGAGTGGAGACCTCCTAGGCTAGTTCAGTGTCTCCCTGTCTCCCATAAGGACCCTACTTTGGCTCTTCACCAATCGCCGCATGCGTGCCTCGCCATGTCTTTCCCTGGAGTATGGCTAAGGCTAGGGAAGGGAGGAGATAAGCACTAGTCGATCCCCACAGAACACTAAAGACAACAAGAGAGGACAAACAGGGAAATTGCTTAGCTTAAGAGGACTCCAGACAAAAATGCACACAAGTCCTCAAGCTCCAGAGAGGAAGAAGTACTGCTCTTGCTAAAGCCTTCACAAGTAGTAATGAACATCACAGGCACCTCACTCTAGAACACAGCAGGTATTTATACACTTAGACCAGGGTGTTAATTAGATACAAACACATGGGCCATGCACAGGGTGAACAAGTCTGTAGGACAGTGTTCACATCACCAAAAGACTGAAACACACATACACAGTAAAACAAACGTATAAAAATACTCTGTTGTAAAAAAGTAACAGTAAATAGCAAGTGCTAGTAAAAAGGTGATAAAAACAGGGTATTTGGTTGACACGTTTTTTGCAAAAAATGTTTACTAAGCTGCTCTACCACATGGACATTACCTGTCTGATCTGTTCATATAGGTACTATGCACATGATCAGTTTTTAAATACATCAGTTAGGGACTGCTCTGATGTGGGTTACCTTGACGTTGGTAGAGCATCTTAGTATACATTTTTTGCAAAAAATGTGTCAACTAAATACCCTGTTTTTTATCACCTTTTTACTTGCATTTGCTGTTTACTTTTACTTTTTTACAACAGAGAATTTTTATACGTTTGTTTTACTGTGTATTTGTGTGTTTCAGTCTTTTTGTGGTGTGAACACTGTCCTACAGACTTGTTCACCGTGTGCATGGCCCATGGGTTTGTATTCAATTTGTTTCTTGCTTTTGCAAGATTAGGGAGGTCTCCACCCCTCCCTTATGGGCCATGCACATAAATGCCATTCTCTGCAGCGTGTCCACATGGACATTGCCTGTCTGATCTGCTCATATAGGTGCTATACACATGATCAGTTTTTAAATACATCAGTTAGGGACTGCTCTGATGTGGGTTACCTTGACGTTGGTAGAGCAGCTTAGTATACATTTTTTGCAAATACCGTCTTCACTGAGGTAGAACTTCATCCAATCTTTAACTAAAACAGATACTGCTGGTGACTCATTGTCTCTCTCCTGTTTACTTGGAAACCGATTTTGGTCCAAATAAAGTAGCATTCTACCAATTATCTGATCTTCCCGTTGTGCTCTACGGATTTTTCCTTTTGGTAGTTGTTGAACGGACAGGGGATGATCTTGTTCTCTTGCTTTTATGGTGGTTTCCACCGTCAATGGTCACCATAATAGTGTGTCTTCCTCTTGATAAGCTTGCAGTGCTTGGGTAGTGCTCTCAATTGCTTCCAGACTGACTTTCTCCAAGCATTTTTGCATGAACTCCTCAGGCTCTACTGACATTCTCAACAATCTGTCAGCATCCGCATTGCATTTTCCTGGCCTGTACTTGATGCTGAAATTGAGGTTGGCTACTTCAGCGACCCATCTCTGACCCGTTGCATTCAGTTTGACTGTAGTGAGGACATTGGTCAAAGGGTTGTTGTCAGTGTATATCTCAAACTCTTTGTTGCAGTAGAGATAATCTCTAAATTGTTCACAGATAACCCATTTCAATGCCAGGAGCACCAATTTTCGGGAATGCAGTTGGTAATTCTTCTAGACGTCTGTCAACATCCTATAAAAGTAACCAATAACTCTCAATTTTCCATCTTGATGCTGATACAGGGCAGCTCCCAGTCCAACCTTAGAAGTGTCACAATGAAGAACAAATGGTAAGTTGAAATCAGGATATCCCAAGATGGGTGGTTATATCAGGTAGTCTACTAGTTCTTCCAATACCTCCTGGTGGTCTGCTGTCCAGGGAATGGGCTGTTGAGATGAAACTGCGTTGTTTCTTTTAAGCCCGGTCCTACACACGCTCTTCTTTTTCTCTGTGGGTGTTGTGGACTCTGTTGTCCCCCTCAAGGGGAGGTGGGGCGGCAATCCTGGAGAAGTTTCGAACGTAAGTACGATAGTAGAAGAGGAATCCTAAGATCTAGCTCAACTCCCCAACAGTAGAGGGCTGCTTGTCTTTTAAGGCCAGTACCGGAGCGATTTCTGCTGGGTCCATGGTATATCCTTCTCCGGACACAATTTTCCCTAGAAATCGGACTTGCCTTTTGAACAGTTCACAATTCTTTGGGGTCAACTTAACTCCATGTTGTTGATACCGCTGTAATACGGTCCTCACGTGTTCAACATGCTCCCGGAAGGTTTTGCTGTGTACCACATTGTCATCCAAGTACGGCTGGTAGATTTCGTCCCTCAATCCTTCCAAACAGGTCTCTATGTT
Source organism: Phyllobates terribilis (assembly GCF_046119375.1). Taxonomy (NCBI): domain Eukaryota; kingdom Metazoa; phylum Chordata; class Amphibia; order Anura; family Dendrobatidae; genus Phyllobates; species Phyllobates terribilis. The sequence goes on from NW_027362769.1 coordinate 21,578,514, forward strand.
CCTCTGTGTTAAATATTAAATATGGATATTCATTTTATTCTTAATTATGAATTCTGTACCATACATTGCATAAGATTGCATCAGCCATCGTGCTAGGGTTTCTAGATGACATGTGCTATTTGTGTATTTTTAGTTAGTACCATAAATAGAAGAACAGCTGGTATGACTGGCTATAAAACCCCATGTTAGAGACAGGGGAGGCGCTCTTGCCACTTCACAGTACGCTGGATGACACATGGTGTCATCCTGACACATGCGGGACACAGATATACGCAATCTACCATCCAGGATCCCAGGAAAAGATGGGTGAATATCAACTATTAAACTAATTATGGACAAATGGACAATCACTCTGTAACTATTTAATTATTTTATGTAACTAATGCAATCATTGTTTTTAATGGATAATTCAAGAATAAATCGATACACTTTTTTATAAGAATATCGTGGTATCGATACTTTGATCGATCGCATCTGATAAGAAGTCCTCGATAGAAAAATATATGGAAATAATTTTTTTTTACATTGGCGAGCCTCAGCCAGTCCTGATTTTTTGTGTTTTCAAGTGAATTTCCTTCTTGAACAAAGGGGGGAGAGAAGAGACAAGCTGAACAGCTGTTGTTCACGTGTCAGGAAATCCACTAACTTTTTACAATAATCAGAAAGAACCTACAGATTGAGGACTGATATATTCTCCAGATGGATTGACAGGCACCAGAGGTACTACAAGGATCAGATCAGACGAATTGAGGATAATACGTGCTGATCATCAGAAGCTAAGAAATCTGAAGGTAAGCAAAATATGGATATATTTTCTTCTTTTGCTAAACAAAGTAAGATTAAATTCAAAGTTACTGACGAAACTGACTTAGATGTTTTGTGGCTTAGTTTATATAGAGTATCTGAATTGGAGACGTTACCGTTAGATTGTAAGTTGGTGTCTTTTCATAGAGACAAAGAAAAATTGAGAAATATTCTACAGTTGGCTGATGTATTTCATAGTCTTGTGTTAGAGAAGTCTAAGCAGGAGAATTGTATAGAAGTAGTGTCAAATGGTGACACTGATTCTGACTGTAATGTGGAGATTGAGCAAGAAGTAAGACACGTGTCTGTAACAAGAACTGAAGATGACCTTGGGTCTGAGGAAGAGACAGACATGCAAAAAGCTGACATGGGAGGAGACATGATTGACATACGAGAAACTGACATATTAGGTGATATGGGAGGAGACATGAGTGACGTAGGAGGAGCTGACGAACAAGGGCCATTAAAAATAGCAGAGAACTACCGAGGCCCAACTCCAAATTAAAGTGAGGAAAAATTAGCTAAAATTATACAAAATCATGCCAAAATATGATGTCAAAATCCATGAATCCATGTCTGTAGAAATTCAGTGATATTTGAGAGCTTTGCTGATAAGTTTGACTTATCCAATGAGGAGAGGAATCAACTATTTAAAATGTGGATTCCTGTGAGATTTCCCAGACGTTTAATTTTAATGCCCTGTGAAAATGACTCTCCTAATGAATGGAAAAATGATTCGGATAGATTAAAATATTTGATTTATTGTGCTACAAAGGATTTCCCAGACATAGATGATCTGCAAAAATTAAGGATTGGTAGGAAAGAATGTATATATACATTCATGTCCATATTTGAACGGTTGTACAAAGCTCTCATTAAAAATGGAAAATTACAACAAATGATAACTTTTATACAAAAATTCTAATTCTTAAATCCAGTATCTCGAGTTATTGTGTCACAAAATTTCTTTATTTGAATGTGCGCAGTTGCTTGATTTTGTTAGAAAACATGAAAATCATGAAAAGAAAATAAATTAAGCTAAATTTGTAAAACCAGAAAAGGAAAAATATCAATACCAATGTGTCATCCTCGAAATGAAATCTATGAAATATGTAGAATATTTCATATATGTTATAAGCCATATGAGATGATTCAAAAGTCAATTTCTTCACAGAAGGAGTTAAAAATTCAAAGCTGTGACTTCTCCCTAGAAAGGAAAATGGCCGAAATTGACGGACAGAGTCAGGTGAGACCAGCTCACAGTGACATCATTCAATGTAGACTGAAGAACAGGCAATTATCTGAGCTTTTGAAAGATAGAAATATGTCTTTTCTAAACAGAGCTTTTCTGGAGATTTTTGACAGAGACAGAAGATTTGGTTTAGGGAGTGGCTAAGGAAAAACTGTAATTATATGCTGTATCAAAGTGTTATACAATGTATCATTAGTTATTTATTATTTTATACAGTAAAATTGTGAAGTTATATAGTTTTGGTATATATATATATATATATATAAATATAGATATATATATATATATATATATAGATATATATATATATATATATACACACTTGTATACAGTAGAGATTGTGTATAATTGTATTTATATATATTTATAGTAATAATTAAAATATTAATTAATTACAACCTCCTTTATAAATTAGAGTAGCAATATTTTGAATTACATTAGAACCAATATATGTATAAGATATTTAAATAACTTTGTTTCTGTATGAATTTGATATTTAATTTTATTTTTTATGTTTCCTTAGAGTTTTCATTCCAAAGCAGGATTTGATCAAACAACTCTAAAATGGATTTATTTCTTTATTCACACAGGAAGTTGGAAAAAATTGCATGATTTTATGTGTATAACATTTTAAAATAATAACAATATAACTAGTTGAACTATATTAAGTGTAGCACTTAATAATTAATTATTTTGTGCTGCTAATATTTTCTGTGCATGTAGTGATTTGTGCCTCGTAACTAAAGTAGCTTTACAGCATGATGTGTGTGACAGCTGCAGACTTTCAACTTTGAGCAAATAGGATGAATGGAAATCCATACTATCTTTAGTTGGTGTAATTTAAACCTGGTAGCTAGTAAAAAAAAAAAAAAGGATCTAAGACATTTCTATTTTTGCAAGTCAAGAGCATTTTTTTCAATCGTCTTAAATTTCAGGAAAATCTTATATTATATTATATGTACTTGGGGAATATTCAAAGAAATATTAAGATATTAAATTTAATAGTTTACAATGTGCATTGATAATTAGGATACAAAAATTTTGGGTTAAATATATATATATATATCTATATATATATCTATATATATATATATATCTTCATATGTGGAATGTTTGAGTTGAACGAATCTGTGATAGTGAGAGTGAAATTTGATCAATTTATGAGCAGCTGCTAAGTGAGATTTGTGTGACAGAGGCCTCGTGTATGTTTTGGAAAAAAAAACGTTTCTTTATGTGAAGGTACAAAAATATATTTAATTCTGAGAAAATTATGATACATAATTAAGTATTATCTACATAATATATATTTCTATATTTCTTTAGTAATTTATTATTTCTTGATTTAGTTAATAGTGGATAAGGGCAACCACACATCAAAATGGTTTATAAAGCAAATTTACATTTAGAATAATTTTTCCACATGATAATTTTATAGTATTCAAGGATATTTATTTTTAATGGTTACCTAAATAGGTACACACCTTTTCAGACAAATATATGCTACACATTGATATGAAATTTATGCAAAATATTTATAGAAGAATGATTATTTTTAATTTGGTTTTGATATATAAATTATTTTATAATATAATTTTTTTCGGCATTAAGGGGGAAAATGTGTTTTTGATCCTGATTACATAATTATATTTGATTGATACTTATTTTTCACACTTTTTTAATGAAGAGGAAATATTAATAAGGTACAATGGTATAACTAAGAAGGGGTTAGGTGCAGAGTTGCATAATTTAATCATTTTTGGTAATGCAAGTGACTCGCCCCCTAGGCCGTGGAGTACCCGGAACCGGGCTTCTGTGCGATGCTGGGAGTAGTAGTGGCAACCCGATCCCGTGGCTCAGGGTGGTCACACCAAATTGTGGCAGTCTATTTATCAGTGTTTTGGAATGTCCGACTATGCCACCCGTGGATTGCAGTCAGGGATGACCGCCGCTGCAAGGCAGACCGCTGAGGCTGGTGTTGGTGTGCAGCACAGGGGTAGGATAACTCCCCACGGGAAGAGTGTAGCCTCAGGGCAGAGTAGGTGAATGCTGGGGGTGATAGTGCAGGCCGCAATAGTAAGAGTTCAGAGTCCGCTTCAAACAGTCCAGGGTCTTTTTTGCAGATGTTATTACTGACCCAACAGGAGTACCGGTTAGGAATGGGCCTGGGTATCTGAGAGCATTCGGGTGAGCCCCACTGGTCAGGGTGAGTGTGTAGGCCTACCGTTCTCTCTATGCTCTTGCTGACTATCCCCCTTTTCGTGGTGTAATAGCCCACGTCGCTGAGCTGGCCGTGTACTTCGCCTGTATGGCTTGCGACTCGGGCCTTAGGTACCTTTTGCTTCTCCTTGCTGTACTGGTCCCTCTGTGTGGCGGAGCCTCCAGGCTTCTTAGGCCAAGGGACCTGAAATCCCTCGCGGGTTGGTTCTCTGCTGCAGGGCTTGCAACCCTGACAGCCTCGGACCCCAATGTCCGGTTGTGTGCTTCTCTCTGCCAGGACCGGCTCTCGTCGCCTCTGTCCCTGGCTCGCAGTCTCTCCTCTGCCTCACGGACTCCTCAGCTGCTGCTGACCTGTCCCTCTTCTCTGAGAACCCTTCTGGACACTTCAGAAGTGGGTTCTGGTCTCTCTAACCCTGCCCCAGTTCCAGCTTTTATAGGGGAAGCCTGCTCCCCCTACTGGCCTGGGACAGGAGGTGCTGCATGCTAATGGTTGCTGACCAGGGAACCTCCCTCCTGCTCTCAGACACAGCCTTTAATATTTGTGGCATTCAGGCCTGGGGTGACACACAAGGTTATGACAAATGTGAAATCACCCAGATATTGGAAATATATAATGGTATTTTTATGGAGAATATAATTACTCTGCATTTGACATTAACATATAAAGGCCTTATTTTTATTCTTATTTTTAGTCTTAATTTTATTTTTCATTTTTAAATTTTATTCTTATTTTCTTATTTTTCCATTTTTCATTTTTAATTCTCATTTTTTGTTTTTATTTCAGTTCAATATCTCAATTGAGAAACACATTAATATTTAATTAAATAATGTCTAGTACAAGAATATTGCTTCATTAAATATAATGATATGGTTCCAATATAAGAAGAAAAATGTTTCAATTTTCTGAGCAAACACAACAAGTCATTCTTGCATTCATTCATTCATTCATATATTTATTCATTTTGGTTCATGAGTATACATTCTTTGATATTATTGGTTTAATAAAAATAAAAACACTTGTTTCAAAACACACTGACACCTATGAGCTGGAAAAGGTAATTACACCTATGACATAAAAATATTCTATGGCATGAAGAACTTTATTAATAATGAATTACTATCTATTATTGTTTTATTATTCCAAACATAATTTATTTTAATATTTTGATAATAATTAGATGAACATTATTGACTGCTATGGTACGCTGTGATATTATAGGTTAGGAAAATTGCCAGATTTGGTATCAGATTAGGGAATGAAGACTTCAATCAAGAGTCAAGACATCGCGATTATTAATTCTATCTCAATAAAGACTTTTTATAGTTAGAAATCAAAGAGATTCTCAAAAGTTACAAGAAGATGCAACCGATATCCAGAAATCTCAGAAGGTAAAGATGTTGTGAATACTGAGTGTTATAATAGACTGTGTCAAATATAATACATTCACACCACTGATAACCACAACTGCAGAGGATGATGATCCTAAATGAACTGTGTTGTGTTCAAGTTTTCATCACGTTTCAGTGGTTTCTTATCACCTGAAAACTGGTGAATAATAAAAGAGTGTCAGGTTTCTGCCAGCCTGACTTATGTGTTCTGTACATTAAGGACTGAGCACTGGTTAAGGTGCTATATAAAGCAGGGAAGTGTTAAATTAACCCTTGCTTTGCTGACCAAAGACGTCACATCTGTTCCAAAAGTGACACGAGACCAGTGCGGATGACACGAAGGATTCCAGAATTATTCAAAGACAGTCCAAAGTTAGTCCAGGTGACACTGCACAAATATTAAAGCTACATTTCATCCATGGACTTTGTTTTCTTATCAATCGACACACATGATCTTTCTAATAAAGAGTACAGTTTATGGACTGAACAATAATGAACACAATTGTGGACTGTACAATATCTACACGCTATAATTTATTTCAAAGGAGTTTTCATCTAAAGACTATATTTTAAAAGAACCAAGAAGAAGACGAGACAAAGACCCGATGACATCAGATGATGACAATTGGACCCGTGATTACTTCGATTTAGATTTAGGGAAGAATAATTATACATGTTAAATGAGTATTAGTCACGGCTTACCATAATATGAATTTACATCATTATGCTATTGAATACATATAACAATAATCCGTTATTGATATTATTATTATTATTATTTACATTAAATGATAAATGAGAAAAATGATCCTGTTATCCTAATGATGACACTATCTACTTTGAGGATTTCAGTTGATGCCTGTCATCCTCAAAAGGGGGAATTGTTAAATATTAATTATGGATATTTATTTTATTCTGAATTCTGTACCATACATTGCATAAGATTGCATCAGCCATCGTGCTAGGATTTCTATATGTGTATTTTCAGTTAGTACTATAAATAGAAGAACAGCTGGTATGACCGGCTATAAAACCCCATGTTAGAGACAGGGGTGGGCGCTCTTGCCATTTCATAGGACACTGGACGACATATGGTGTCATCCTGACAGACGTGCTAGACACAGACAGACGCAATGTACCATCCAGGATCCCAGGAAAAGATGGGTGAATCTCAACTATTAAGCTAATTATGGACAAATGGACAATCACTCTGTAACTATTTAATTATTTTATGTAACTAATGCAATCATCTTTTTAATGGACAATTCAAGAATAAATCGATACACTTTTTTATAAGAATATCATGATATCGATACTTTGATCAATTGCATCTGATAAGAAGTCCTCGAAAGAAAAATATACGGATATAAGTAATTTTTTACACTCTGAAATTCTGCTGGAGCTGAACTGATCCCAAACGGTAGGAGGATTTACTCATATAATCCCCATGGTGTGATGAATGCTGTCAAAGGTCTACTGGACTCTTCAACAAACTCTTGATGGTGTGCTTTACCCTGATCGAGGACAAAGAACCAGGTACTTCCTGATAGGCTATCCAGCATATCTCGAATCTTTGGTATTGGTTGCCGGTCAGGTACTGACTTTTCGTTTAGTTCCCAGTAATCACAGCATAGTCTCAACGTACCGTTCTTCATCCTAACACAGACAATAGGAGAGTGTAACATACCTGGCGGCGTCCTTGCATAGTGGTCCATCTCCCACTGTGCAAGAGCGCGCACTTGATTTCCAGTCCAGACTGCCACTCTGGCTTCTTTCCATACTGTCTGCTTTGCTCTGCTCTGGCTGCTTAGGGCGACGCCCGCCGAACTTCCTGTTTCTTGTAGCTGCTGCAGACACACCCCTAATGCGTCCTCAGCCTATTGCTGTCTGTCACCTGGTATTTATACCAGCTCCTCCTTGGAATCCTTGCCTGAGCATCTTGTTCTGTCAGTTGGCTTCTTGTCACTGATGTGCCAGGTCCTGTCTATGTTTCCTGCCTTACGATATCAGTTCCCGTGTCTGAACTGTGTCCTGTCTGTGCACTCTAGCCAGCTGTCTTTCTGCCTTTCCTGGAGGCTGTAATTCCAGGCCTGTGTGAACTCGCTCTTAGCCTGTTCGTCCCGACCTCTGGGGGCCGCATACCCAGACTCGCTCCTGTATCTCGCTTCAATAACTGTTCTTGTCTGAACTGTCTTCTAGCTTCTTACCTGTTTTGTCTTTATGTCTGTTTGCTCCCTTTTTCTGCAGTGTCTGGACCAGCACTTGGCTTTACCTAGGCTCGTTCCTGCATTTTGTTGCAGTAACTGTTCTTGTCTGAACTGTCTCCTAGCTTCATATCTGTTTTGTCTTTATGTCCGTTTGCTCCCTTTTTCTGTAGAGTCTGAACCTGCACCTAAATTCTACTCGTTGTCATTGCACTTCCGTTTGTGAGTTGGAGTCCTTTCGCTACTTCTTTGCAAGTACCTTGTGTGTATCTGGTTCTGCCTTTCTTTTCCAGTCTGTTCTGTGTGAACAGAGCCCTGTCCCCTTTGCTTTGTCTTTGTTTACCGCTTCGGCGATTTATCTCTGTCCTGTCTTACTTACCGCTTCGGCGGTTCCTGTCCACTCAGCCTTGTCCACCGCGTCTGCAGTTTTGCTCTGCTCAGCCTTGTCCACCGCGTCTGTGGTTTTGCTCTGCTCAGCCTTGTCCACCGTGTCTGCGGTTTTGCTCTGCTCAGCCTTCTCCACCGCGTCTGCGGTTTTGCTCTGCTCAGCCTTGTCCACCACGTCTGCGGTTTTGCTCTGCTCAGCCTTGTCCACCGCGTCTGCGGTTTTGCTCTGCTCAGCCTTGTCCACCGCGTCTGCGGTTTTGCTCTGCTCAGCCTTGTCCACCGCGTCTGCGGTTTTACTCTGCTCAGCCTTGTCCACCGCGTCTGCGGTTTTGCTCTGCTCAACCTTGTCCACCGCATCTGTGGTTTTGCTCTGCTCAGCCTTGTCTACTGCGTCTGTGGTTTCGCTCTTCTCAGCCTTGTCTACCGCGTCTGCGGTTTCGCTCTGCTCAGCCTTGTCTACCGCGTCTGCGGTTTCGCTCTGCTCAGCCTTGTCTACCGCGTCTGCGGTTTCGCTTTGCTCTGCTTGATTACCGCATCTGCGGCTCTGAACCCGTCTCCCAGTCTGTACTGGACCCTACCCAGCCTGCGCTCTAGCCTGCCTGTTCCTGTATTCCCCAGTGTGGGTCAACAAGTGTGTCCGGGGTCTGACCTGGAGTGGCACCTGGTCACTCTACTCGGTTCCTCCCTGGTGCACTGGCGTCGTATGCCGTCGTGTGACCTTGGTCGGATCGGGCAGATACTTAGTTACGCCTGTCCAGGCACTCTCCGGTTCATGGCACAGTGGAATCACTAATCAAGCACACGCCAGTCAGTCCGGGCGCGTTCATTACAGCATGCTCAGGCCATGGTTCCCGTTGAGCCCCACGGCCTTCGCTCTCTGAGACGTTTTCTAGTGAATACGTGCATCTAGAAGAAATTTATTTATTTATTTATTTTTGCTACAAGCTGAATTCCAGGTGAATTACGCACCCATCCAGATGGAGCTTTCTGCACCCGTTCCTGCGGATCCGCCACGGTACTATGGGGATCCAAGACAGAGTCGTGCATTTGTGGAGCAATGCATGCTACACTTCAAGTTCTACCCTCTTTATTTTCCCACCGATCGGGTTATGGTGGGATTCATGATGTCTTACCAAGCGGGTGATGACTTGAAATGGATCACCCCCCTATGGGAAGCACAGGATCCTATCGTCCTGGACCTGCAGGCCTTCCTGGTGGTCTTTCTAATGGTCTTCGATGACCCTAACCCGGAAGACCCTGCTGAAGCTTCACTTCCCAATATCCCGGAGCAGCCCCGATGGGTAATGTGTGTGGGTAGCGCACTAGTCCTCCTGCTCAAAGAGACTACTGCCCTCCCAGAATCCACACAGGATGACTACGCTCTCCGGAATACTCCCAACCTCAAGAGGCAGTCCAGACGTGCTAGGCGTAGAGGCAAGCCGTCACGCCAGGGTCTGTCCTCCCTAAGACCTCTTGACACCAACCTTGAAGTCCCTGCTGAAGCTTCACTTCCCAGTATCCCGGAGCAGCCCCGACGGGTAATGTGCGTGGGTAGCGCACCAGTTCTCCTGCCCGAAGAGACTGCTGCCCACCCAGAATCCACACAGGAGGACTTCCTGCACCCGGTATCTGATACTTTACCTACTTTACCCGGTGAGCCTGTCCAAGGGTACTCCGAAGCAGTGATTACCTCCGAGTCTGTGCACCTCTACAACCTGGTGGAGGACCCCCTGTTGCCTCCTGAATCCTCTGGAATACCCCTTGATGACAAATGGAGAGAGACTTTCCTACACCCGGTACCCGATACTTCGTCCGCTCCGTCCTGTGAGCTTGACAAAGAGTACCTCAAAGCGGTAGTTACCCCCGAGTCTTTACACCCCTCCGACCGGGCGGAGGACCTCCAGTTGTATCCTGAACCCTTCGGGGTGCTACCTGGTAGCGAATGGACAGAGACTTTCCTATACTCTGCACCTGATACCTCGCCTGCTTCGTCCAGTGAGTCCGACCTAGTGTACTCCGAAGCAAAGGTTATCCCCGAGTCTCTGCACTCTTCCGACCTGGCGGAGGACTTCCAGTTGTCTCCTGAACCCCCTAGGGTGCTACCTGATAATAAGTGGAGAGAGACTTCCTTGTGTGCTGTTCCTGGTACTCCATCCGTTTCATCTGGTGCTGAGGATGACTGGATAGGAGGTAGCATCCTAGCTACCCTGATGAGACCAGTTTTGTTTCTTCCTGTGGACAGTAGAAATAATCTCCTTGAGGAGAAGGATTGGCCCTCAAATTCCCTGCAGAAGATTCTGGCAGGCCTGAAGAAGAGGGGGCGTAAGGGGGGGGGATACTGTAACATACCTGGCGGCGTCCTTGCATAGTGGTCCATCTCCCACTGTGCAAGAGCGTGCACTTGAGCTCCAGTCCAGACTGCCACTCTGGCTTCTTTCCATACTGTCTGCTTTGCTCTGCTCTGGCTGCTTAGGGCGACGCCCGCAGAACTTCCTGTTTCTTGCAGCTGATGCAGACACACCCCTAATGCGTCCTCAGCTTATTGCTGTCTGTCACCTGGTATTTAAACCAGCTCCTCCTTGAAATCCTTGCCTGAGCATCTTGTTCTGTCAGTTGGCTTCTTGTCACTGATGTGCCAGGTCCTGTCTATGTTTCCTGCCTTGCGGTATCAGTTCCCGTGTCTGAACTGTGTCCTGCCTGTGCACTCTAGCCAGCTGTCTTTCTGCCTTTCCTGGAGGCTGTAATTCCAGGCCCGTGTGAACTCGCTCTTAGCCTGTTCGTCCTGCCCTCTGGGGGCCGCATTCCCAGACTCGCTCCTGTATCTCGCTTCAGTAACTGTTCTTGTCTGAACTGTCTTCTAGCTTCTTACCTGTTTTGTCTTTATGTCCGTTTGCTCCCTTTTTCTGCAGTGTCTGAACCAGCACTTGGCTTTACCTAGGCTCGTTCCTGCATTTTGTTGCAGTAACTGTTCTTGTCTGAACTGTCTCCTAGCTTCTTATCTGTTTTGTCTTTATGTCCGTTTGCTCCCTTTTTCTGTAGAGTCTGAACCTGCACCTAACTTCTACTCGTTGTCATTGTACTTCCGTTTGTGAGTTGGAGTCCTTTCGCTACTTCTTTGCAAGTACCTTGTGTGTATCTGGTTCTGCCTTTCTTCTCCAGTCTGTTCCGTGTGAACAGATCCCTGTCCTCTTTGCTTTGTCTTTGTTTACTGCTTCGGCGATTTATCTCTGTCCTGTCTTACTTACCGCTTCGGCGGTTTCGCTCTGCTCAGCCTTGTCTACCGCGTCTGCGGTTTCGCTCTGCTCAGCCTTCTCTACCACATCTGCGGTTTCGCTCTGCTCAGCCTTGTCTACCACGTCTGCGGTTTCGCTCTGCTCAGCCTTGTCTACCGCGTCTGCGGTTTCGCTCTGCTCAGCCTTGTCTACCGCGTCTGCGGTTTCGCTCTGCTCAGCCTTGTCTACCAAGTCTGCGGTTTCGCTCTGCTCAGCCTTGTCTACCGCGTCTGCGGTTTCGCTCTGCTCAGCCTTGTCTACCGCGTCTGCGGGTTCGCTCTGCTCAGCCTTGTCTACCGCGTCTGCGGTTTCGCTCTGCTCAGCCTTGTCTACCGCGTCTGCGGTTTCGCTCTGCTTAGCCTTGTCTACCGCGTCTGCGGTTTCGCTCTGCTCAGCCTTATCTACCGCGTCTGCGGTTTCGCTCTGCTCAGCATTGTCTACCGCGTCTGCGGTTTCGCTCTGCTTAGCCTTGTCCACCGCGTCTGTGGTTTCGCTCTGCTCAGCCTTGTCTACCGCGTCTGCGGTTTCGCTCTGCTCAGCCTTGTCTACCGCGTCTGCGGTTTCGCTTTGCTCTGCTTGATTACCGCATCTGCGGCTCTGAACCCGTCTCCCAGTCTGTACTGGACCCTACCCAGCCTGCGCTCTAGCCTGCCTGTTCCTGTATTCCCCGGTGTGGGTCAACAGCCGTGTCCGGGGTCTGACCTGGAGTGGCACCTGGTCCCTCTGCTCGGTTCCTCCCTGGTGCACTGGCGTCGTATGCCGTCGTGCAGATACTTAGTTACGCCCCTCCAGGCACTCTCCAGTTCATGGTACAGTGGAATCACTAATCACGCACATGCCAGTCAGTCCGGGCGCGTGCATTACAGAGAGGAATAAGACGACTTCGACTTTTGTACCCAACCTCTGTTGATTAGGTCTTGTAAATACACTTTCACTTCACGGTGTAATGGTTTCGGCATAGACATGTAACTTCTGGTTACTGGGGTCATTTCTTTTAAATTGATTTTAAACTGCAATGATGGGATACAGCCTATATCAGAGTCATCTTTAGAAAATGCATGACACTCTTCTCTCAGCATCTGTTTTGCTATCGCTATATCTTCAGCATACAAGTGTTCCAGGGATACTGGGGGATCCCAGGACCCCGAAGTGGGTTGTGCATTTTCCTTCCCTGGGCAACTCCTGTTCCTTGGTGGGGAGACTGAATTCATGGTAGACCCCTGGGCTGGTCTCACACAAGCTGGACATACCTTACACAGTCTTTGGATCCAGTCTAATTTTGTGTTTCGAAGTATTCATCACCAGTACTGTCACTCGAGCAAACCCACCAGTAGGAATTGTAAGCACAGTCTGACCTTGAACTAGGCCTTCCGGAAGTTCTTAGGAGTCTTTTGGCACAAACAGTCTTTTCTGGACTTTTCTTCCCGGTTTACCCTGACTCCACACCTCACCCCCACCATTTGGTTTGCAGGGATGATGGCTGGGCGCCAGCCTACCTTGACTTCTTTTAGGTCCATTGTATTCTGTGCCTTCTTTACTCTATGAATCACATTTTCTGCCACTGCGTTGGGTATGGCAAGAGATGTGGCAATTGCATCCACCACCAGCGTCCCTGACTTGTGTTTCGCGATGACCTCACTAATTACATTATAACCCAGGATAGGATCCTCTGCCACGTTCTGATCACTGGTCACGATAAAAGGTATCAAAAGCTCAATGGTGTTGCTGTTCTTCATGGCCCTCAGTTGGAAAGTCACTTCCACGCAGCCTATGAAAGGGATTTTGGTCTGGTTGACAGCTTTGCCGTAGAGTTCCACTGGTCCTAAGAGTTCTTTTAGTGACTGAAGACAGGTATGTGGCAGGTAGTGCCTTCTCCATTCTTCATTTAAAAGGCACGCTTGGATCTTGTGCCCCACAGTGCTTCTACCAGGTGTCCATCTAGCTGGCACTGTATAAAGCACCTTTCACCGATTAGGCTGATGAGGCTATCTTTACTGACCGAGGAATCCTCCTCCCAGGAGTACATCGATTGACCTCTGCACTGGGCATTAAGTAACTGATGCCCCTGTCTCTCTTGCAGGTGTTGTAGATGGGAACACACTTGGGGATAGTACTAACGCAGCCGTTTTAACTCATGCGCCGTTCCCGGGTTTGGTGAGATTTGGATTTGCTTCTGGGGCCTCCTCCGTGTCGCGGTTACCAGTCACCCTACCCTGGCAACTACTTGTCTTTTAGCCAAATCAACTGTGACCATTGGCACTCCTTGGCATAATGTCCTTCCTCACCACATCTTAGACAGTGGACACATACCGTACTCTGATTGGATGAATGGCATGCTTCACAAGCCGGTTATCTTCTGTTTTGGAACCCACTCCTGGGTCTGAGGGATACAGGTTCTGGCCTGGAACAAATCAACTTTTCACCTCAATCACTCGGTTTGCAGTTCTCCTATTACTTCCTCCCAGTCAGTGCTGGCGGTCCTCTCTTTTGTTGGTGATTTAAGGTTTCCTCTCAGAGGTGGCACTGGAGGGTCTCCATGATGATATTTGGACTGGCCACCGGGGGTCTCCAACTTCAGCTGACTCATTTTGATGATTTTAGGAGCAGAGCCTTTCTTTAACTTCTGTTCGCTCTCTGACTCCAAACTAGCAGCCTAATTCATTATTTCAATTAGGATTCATCCAGAATGCCAGGATCTTCTAGATACTATTTCAGCTGCAACTTGATATCTTTGCTGATTAACCCCATTCTCAATGATCTCAAGAACTTCTTATGAACTAGTCCAGTATCAAACTTCTCCTCCGCTTCCACATCTCTGAATGCAAACAATAGTCTATCCTTAAGTTCAATTGCTCTGAACAAGTAACTTTGGGGTGATTCATTATTTTCCTGTGAGATGTTAATGAGTGGGTGGAACAATTAAAATCATCTTCAGCTGTGGCAAGGTCAATTGACTCTTCATTTCTAGCATACCACTCAGGTTCAGCCCTGAGCTGATCACTTTCACTGCCCCCTCAACGATCTCATCTGGCCGGTAGCCTTTCTGTAATCCTGCATCCATCTGATGCAACAAGTTCATATAAGACAGTTTCTCTTTCTGTTCACACTCTCCAATCTTTCCCAGGATCTTGAATTCTTTCCTTATGGTGATTTGTGGTGTTAGAGAGGACTGTCTTCCTGGTTTATCTAACCCGATCAGGTCAACGGTTCTTTCAGAGTCTGTCACCCGTTCAGAGGTTTTGGTCGATTCCAGCAGGGCTATTTTTAGGGCTTTGAGATGTTCTTTCAATTCCTGTAGTTCTGTCTGCCGACAGAGATTCCCGCTTTTGGTAATTGCTGCCACCCCTTCATCCTCCAACTTCAACCCGATTAGAAACTGTGTTAGCTCCTGGAGGAACGTCCCCATGACATCTTCAGCTTCTTTCTCCCCCAGCTCATCCATTTTTGCATTAATGGCAGCTAACAGTTGCCTGCGGTTGTGAGCTTAAGAAATTTGTACTTCTGACATCTTTATATGTTCTGCTACTGTTCTCAATTCTTCACAGGTTAACTGAAGAAGCAGCTCACTAATTCTGTCCATTTGTATTTACACATCCATTGCTGCTAGTGAGTTTTCTTTAGGGACGGTCCCCTTTAACTGGTGTAGCAGAGTTCAATTGAGGTGCTGTGCTTCTGTGTTTTTCCAGACACTTTTCCTCTTTTCCCTCTACACGCTAATTCCCGCTCAGGACTCCCTGTGCGGGCCACCAATGTTACACGCACACCACTCGGTTCAGATAGCGCAAGATGGGTTTCAAGAATTCGTTGGAATCCTGGGGGAACTGTTACCCAGGGCGATCATAGGCTGCAGCTTCTCTCAGGCACACAATAGATTCAATTGCTGACTAGACAGATCTGACAAGAGTCTTCATAAACAGTTGAACAGTGGAGTTTAATCAAGTACGGCCAGTACCATTTAACTCTTTGTAGCAACAGGCTTCACCACAGTACAGTCTATTAAAGAAGACACAGTAACATCGGTCTCTTCAATAGCATAATTCAGCACAGATTAGATCTCTTTGCAGCACATTTCTATGCATACACAACCACCGGTTTTTCCTTCACAAGGACACAATTGAACACAGCATTCTTTATCCTGCATGGATATGGAGGGAGGAGGGTTTGATGAGGGAGAAGATCCCTGTGACACGATTCCTTCCAGTCCTTATCTTTCTGCCCGATAATACTCCACACTGTTAGCTCTGGTAGTCTATCTCACCTGTGTTTAGCTTCCCTCCTGACCTGAATTCTGTTCCCTTGCCTTCTGTGAGAAAGAGATCACCCACCACATTTCTCTTCGGCTCCAGCCAGACAGTAAAAACTTCCCCACAATCCCTTTGGGGCTCTGCTTAACACTACCTGTCTCCTGTGACTGTGTTAACCCCTCTAGCTGATGGATGCTTCTGAAGCACAACACTTCTTGTCTCTTATGACTGTGTTAACTCTTATAGTTTCTGGATGCTTTTGAAGCAACAGCACTACTTCTGCATGTCACAGAGAGCATAATGGAATATATGTAACTTCATTCATCGTAGTCACAGCAGCATGATGTACCTTTAGACAGTGAAATCATCAGCTTCAGTCAATATTCTTTCATTCCCCCTTGTCTTCTTCCATAACATTTAATGTTGTCCATAGTGAAATTTCCATTTAATTTCCTTTTTCTATTCTGCCCCTTAGTCCACTTACCCACAGCACTCCCAGGGGCTAAGGAATAAAATATACCATAAAACATTTTTCCAGTTGATGTATTGGAAGAGATAAACAGACAGTTTTTGGACTTGGATGAGGTGGGGTAAGAGTATGACCCGTTTCTAATGCCAAGTTGTGTTGCTGGCACTGCCCATTGGTGTGGTAGGTGTACTGTCAGTGTTAGTAGCACTCTGAACCTAGGCAATTATCTTGATTGGAAACAAGTATGTGTTTCAGGGGCGAGAGGGTGTGCTTATGTCAGTCCATTTCCCAAACAGAGGCAACTCTCAGACAAATTAGGGATGATGATAGTGATTGTGATGATGATGTGGTGGACAAGACCTTGCAACAACACAAAGGTTCCAAGAAGGTAATTTCATCAGATGAGGTCCTCTGGATCAAAATTTGCAGGAAACTATGAAAAATTTTATGCAGACTGGCTCCCTTTCACATGTAGTTCGGAATAGTCGTAAGCGGTAATGTCCAGAAAATTCTGGTTGCCTTAAAGTTGGGCAAAGTAAATCACACGCCATGCATGGCACACATAATGAATTTAATTGTGCATCCTTTCTTTCAGAAATATATCTGCTGGAGGAAGGGGTACTTGTGAAGATATTATCAAAGTGCCATATTTTTCAAAGTGCCAGGGTAGTTAAACATGGCATGATTTATGTTTGATTCAAACACTCACATTTCTTCTCTTCATACAGGTATATATTTAATTCATCTGAATTCATTTAACCCTTTAAAGCCTGCATCTTGACTCCCATCTTTGCAAGCCTCTATTAATAGTATATATTTCATTCATCTTAATGTGTGTTTCCTGATGCTGTAAAGTCATCTTGCATGCTCAAAGAGTTTATGATCCATGTTGGTCAGCAAATTTGTTTTTTTGTCTCTGTATTTTATTGTTTCCTGCTGTCTTAAGATATTTGATTGATTGTTAACTAGGCAAACTAGTGCTTGATCTAAGTACAAACGTATCTATATATTTAGACGTAGCCTAGGGGAAGGCATTTTATGCAAGGGGGCACTTGTGCAGATTTTATGGAAGTGCCATGTTTTTCAAAGTGCCACGGCAGTTAAACATGGCAGTTGGAGAGGGCAGGAGACAGGTAAGACATTCAAACAGTCTTGTTCTCAATTTATTTATACTGCAAAATGTATTCACCCTATGTATTTGTATCATTTATAATCTAGCTCCTGCAGTCACTCATATCTATTGCCCTTTCACAAACTCTGTGCACACCATCCATATCAACCCGTCTCTCCTACCTTCTCCTATGTATACCTCTTATGCTCTTTCCACAATCTTAAATTGCAGAGATCCATTCACTCTTACCATAGAACGCAAGAGACTCTCTCACAAATCCGTTAATTATCTGCTCTCTCTATTCTCCTTCTCCTAGTCACAAGTGATTTCTCCCCTAACCCAGGCCCTTCTTGTAATAGTAATTTTAACACTTTCCCTGCTACACTCAGAACCCCTGCAAATCTCATTAATTTTCTCTGCATGTCTTCTGTATCATTTACCTATGCCCTCTGGAACTCACAGTCAGCATGTAACAAACTTTCCTACATGAATGACTTTTTTTCTGTCAAACTCCCTTAACCTTCTGGTTCTTACTGAAGTCTAAATCCAGAAGTCAGATATTACTGCTCTCTGATATGGTGTCCTACATTTTTTACATACCTCCAGACCTGAGAGCAGTCAAGGTGGATGTATTAGTCTGTTCCTTTCAAAAAATGGTACCGTATTTTTCGGACTATAAGACACACTTTTTTCCTCCAAAATTTTGGAGGAAAGTGGGGGGTGCATCTTATAGTCCGAATGTAGGGGATATATACACTGCTCAAAAAAATAAAGGGAACACTTAAACAACAGAATATAACTCCTAGTAAATCAAACTTTTGTGAAATCAAACTGTCCACTTAGGAAGCAACACTGATTGACAATCAATTTCACATGCTGTTGTGCAAATGGCATAGACAAAAGATGGAAATTATTGGCAATTATCAAGACACCTCAATTAAGGAGTGGTTCTGCAGGTGGGGACCACAGACCACATCTCAGTACCAATGCTTTCTGGCTGATGTTTTGGTCACTTTTGAATGTTGGTTGTGCTTTCACACTCGTGGTAGCATGAGACGGACTCTACAACCCACAGAAGTTGCTCAGGTAGTACTGCTCATCCAGGATGGCACATCAATGCGAGCTGTGGCAAGAAGTTTTGCTGTGTCTGTCAGCATAGTGTCCAGAGGCTGGAGGCGCTACCAGGAGACAGGCCAGTACACCAGGAGATGTAGAGGGCGCCCTGGGAGGGCAACAACCCAGCATCAGGAACGCTACCTCCGCCTTTGTGCAAGAAGGAACAGGAGGAGCACTGCCAGAGCCCTGCAAAATGTCCTCCAGCAGGCCACAAATGTGCATGTGTCTGTGCAAACGGTTAGAAACCGACTCCATGAGGGTGGTATGAGGGCCCGACGTCCACAGATGGGGGTTGTGCTCACAGCCCACCATCGTGCAGGATTCTTGGCGTTTGCCACAGAACTCCAGGATTGGCAAAATCGCCACTTACGCCCTGTGCTCTTCCCAAATGAAAGCAGGTTCACACTGAGCACATGTGACAGACATGACAGAGTGTGGAGACGCCATGGAGAGTGACCGGTTTGGCAGTGGGTCAGTAATGGTGTGGGGTGGCATTTCTTTGGAGGGCCGCACAGCATTCCATGTGTTCGCCAGAGGTAGCCTTACTGCCATTAGGTACTGAGATGAGATCCTCAGACCCCTTGTGAGACCATATGCTGGTGCGGTTGGCCCTGGGTTCCTCCTAATGCAGGACCATGTCAGACCTCATGTGGCTGGAGTGTGTCAGCAGTTACTACAAGATGAAGGCATTGAAGCTATGGACTTGCCCACCCATTCTCTAGACCTGAATCCAATTGAGCACATCTGGGACATCATGTCTCGCTCCATCACAGACTGTCTAGGAGTTGGCAGATGCTTTAGTCCAGGTCTGGGAGGAGATCCCACAGGAGACCATCCTCAACCTCATCAGGAGCATGCCCAGACATTGTAGGGAGGTCATACAGGCACATGAAGGCCACACACAATACTGAGCCTCATTTTGACTTGTTTTAAGGACATTACATCAAAGCTGGATCAGCCTGTAGTGTGTTTTCCATTTTAATTTTGGGGGTGACTCCAAATCCAGGCCTCCATTCGTTAATAAATTTGATTTCCATTGATGATTTTTGTGTGATTTTGTTGTCAGCACATTCAAATTTGTACAGAACAAAGTATTCAATGAGAATATTTCATTCATTCAGATCTAATGTATGTAAAGCGCTGCGGAATATGTTAGCGCTATATAAAAATAAAGATTATTATTATTATTATATCTAGGATGTGTTATTTGAGTGTTCCCTTTATTTTTTTGAGCAGTGTATATATATATATATATATATATATATATATATATATATATATATATATATACAGTAAAGACCAAAAGTTTGGACACACCTTCTCATTTAAAGATTTTTCTGTATTTTCATGACTTTGAAAATTGTACATTCACACTGAAGACATCAAAACTATGAATTAACTGAAAATATGTCTTATATTCTAGGTTCTCCAAAGTAGCCACCTTTTGCTTTGATGACTGCTTTGCACACTCTTGGCATTCTCTTGATGAGCTTCAAGAGGTAGTCACCGGAAATGGTTTTCACTTCACAGGTGTGCCCTGTCAGGTTTAATAAGTGGGATTTCTTGCTTTATAAATGGGGTTGGGACCATCAGTTGTGTTGTGCAGAAGTCAGGTGGATACACAGCTGATAATCCTACTGAATAGACTGTTAGAATTTGTATTATGGCAAGAAAAAAGCAGCTAAGTAAAGAAAAACGAGTGCCCATCATTACTTTAAGAAATGAAGGTCAGTAAGTCCGAAAAATTGGGCAAACTTTGAAAGTGTCCCCAAGTGCAGTTGCAAAACCATCAAGCGCTACAAAGAAACTGGCTCACATGAGGACCGCCCCAGGAAAGGAAGACCAAGAGTCACCTCTGCTTCTGAGGATAAGTTTATCCGAGTCACTAGCCTCAGAAATCGCAGGTTAACAGCAGCTCAGATTAGAGACCATGTCAATGCCACACAGAGTTCTAGCAGCAGACACATCTCTACAACAACTGTTAAGAGGAGACTGTGCAGCAGGCCTTCATGGTAAAATAGCTGCTAGGAAACCACTGCTAAGGACAGGCAACAAGCAGAAGAGACAAGTTTGGGCTAAAGAACACAATGAATGGACATTAGACCAGTGGAAATCTGTGCTTTGGTCTGATGACTCCAAATTTAAGATCTTTGGTTCCAACCACCGTGTCTTTGTGCGACGCAGAAAAGGTGAACGGATGGACTCTACATGCCTGGTTCCCACCATGAAGCATGGAGGAGGAGATGTGATGGTGTGGGGGTGCTTTGCTAGTGACACTGTTGGGGATTTATTCAAAATTGAAGGCATACTGAACCAGCATGGCTACCACAGCATCTTGCAGCGGCACGCTATTCCATCCGGTTTGCGTTTAGTTGGACCATCATTTATTTTTCAACAGGACAATGACCCCAAACACACCTCCAGGCTGTGTAAGGGCTATTTGACCAAGCAGGAGAGTGATGGGGTGCTACGCCAGATG
The DNA here is from genome assembly GCF_046119375.1 of Phyllobates terribilis. NCBI lineage: Eukaryota > Metazoa > Chordata > Amphibia > Anura > Dendrobatidae > Phyllobates > Phyllobates terribilis. The sequence goes on from NW_027362769.1 coordinate 21,599,458, forward strand.
ACCTGGCCTCCACAGTCACCAGACCTGAACCCAATCGAGATGGTTTGGGGTCAGCTGGACCGCAGAGTGAAGGCAAAAGGGCCAACAAGTGCTATTCATCTCTGGGAACTCCTTCAAGATTGTTGGAAGACCATTTCCGGTGACTACCTCTTGAAACTCATCAAGAGAATGCCAAGAGTGTGCAAAGCAGTCATCAAAGCAAAAGGTGGCTACTTTGAAGAACCTAGAATATAAGACATATTTTCAGTTGTTTCACACTTTTTTGTTAAGTATATAATTCCACATGTGTTAATTCATAGTTTGATGCCTTCAGTGTGAATGTACAATTTTCATAGTCATGAAAATACAGAAAAATCTTTAAATGAGAAGGTGTGTCCAAACTTTTGGTCTGTACTGTACATATACTGTGGGAGGTGTGGGGGATCAATAGCGGTGGAGGAGCGGGGCACAGGAGACAGCATCTGCCTGCTGCAGCCTACACTGTCCCCGCAACTAAAGAAAATGAATATTCACTGCTCCCTACGCCCAGTGAATATTCACTCTCCTTAATAGCCGGCATACAGTGTAGCAGCAGCGCTATTAAAGAGAATTAAGTCACTGCTCCCCACCCACACAGTCCCGACGTGGGGAGCAGTGACTCTTCCAGCATGCTGATCTCACCTTGTTAGGGCGCATGGCAGGGACATCATGTGCGGCTCACTTGGTGAGATCAGTGCTGGCAGCAGAGCAGGATGCAGTGCTGGAGCACAGGGAAGAAAAGTGAGTAGAAGTGTTTTTTTTTAAGTGCAGTGTGATGGGGATTAGGGGTGCCATGCATACCAGGATGGGGATTGCTGTGTCATGCATACCAGGATAAGGATGAGGGGTGCCATGCATACCAGGATTGGGGATGAGGGGGTCATGCATACCAGGATAAGGATGAGGGGTGCCATGCATACCAGGATAAGGATGAGGGGTGCCATGCATACCAGGATAAGGATGAGGGATGCCATGCATACCAGGATAAGGATGAGGGATGCCATGCATACCAGGATAAGCATGAGGAATGCCATGCATACCAGGATAAGGATAAGGGGTGCCATACATACAAGGATAAGGATGAGGGATGCCATGCATACCAGGATGAGGGGAGCCTTGCATACCAGGATGGAACTCAGGGGTGCAATGCATACCAGGGTAGAGGGGTGCCATGCATACCAGGATGAGGGGGGCCATGCATACCAGGATGGGGATGGGGCCACGTATTATAGGAAGGGGGGGCAAATATATACCAGGATGGGGGATATTAACAGAATTGGGGGACATTACACCTATATCAGTGTCAGCAGCAGACCCCCTCACCCTTAACAGTGCATCATGACCACATTTTTTGCTTACATTTTTTCTATTTTCCTCCTCTAAAACCTAGGTGTGTCTTATGGTCCAATGTGTCTTATAGTCCGAAAAATACGGTACTTTTCAAGTTATCCACCCTGTACCCTCACCTATCTTATCTTCTTTTGAGGTCCACTCTGTCAGACTTTTCTGACCCTTCTGTCTGCGAATGTTAGCTGTGCATCGCCTTCGGGGCCCCTCCCATCAGTTACTTAGTCACTTTGCCATCTGGCTTCCACACTTTCTGTCCTGTGACATAACCACTCTCATCATGGGAGACTTTAACAACACTATTGATTATCCCATCTCTCCATCTGCTGTTCATCTTTTGTCTCTAAGCTCCTCTCTTGTCCTTTCACAGCTTATTAACTCTCCTACACTTGAAGATAGGATTACGCTGGACCTGATCTTCTCCCCTCTCCCACTCTCTGACTACAACTTTCTTTCATTCTCTATCAAGAACTGTCACCACACTCAGAACATCCGCAATTACCAATCTTATAGTCTTATATCTAGTCTGTATTTATGTTTTATGAGTCTATGGTTTTAATACATATCTAATAAACTTGTCACTTTTAGGCTGTGTGCCCACAATGCATTTTTCAAGCGTTTTTGCCGTGGAATTTCCACAGCTTAAACACTTAAAAAACACTTGGTAATATGTGCCCCATGGTCCCAAATGATAATCCGCATGTGCTGTGCACATGCTGCGGAAATTTCCGCTGCGGATTATCATTGCAGAAAAATACGCAGCATGTCCATTAATTTGGTGGACACGCAGCGTAATTGCCGCCATTGACTTGCATTGAATCGCTTAATATCCGCATGACTACATGTGCACAGGCGGATATTAAGCGATTCAATGTGCGGATGGTACCCGGGTCTGGAGAAGAGGAGACTCTCCTCCAGACCCGGGTACCATGGTACCTGTTAAAAAAAGAATTTAAAATAAAAAATAAAGATTATACTTACCTTCCGATGGCCCCCGTCTCCTCAGCGATGCATCCGGTGTGTTGGGTGGCTCACGATAGTCTAAAAGGACTTTCCATGACATAATTTAGTCATGTGACAGGTCACGCGACCGCTGACGTTGGCGGTCGCTTGACCTGTCACATGACTAAATAATGTCATGAAAGGTCCTTTCACACCACCGCGAGCCGTGCAAGAGACCGGATGCAGCAGAGAAAAGACCGGGGGCCATCAGAAGGTAAGTATAATCTTTATTTTTTACCATTCTTATTCTTTTTTTTAACTATTACTTGGTCACACTATATAAATCCATGCCGGTTGCATGGATTTATATAGTGTGACCATGCTGTGAAGCACGTCGTTCCAAGTGATGCTAAAATCGCTTGGAAAAGTGCTTGATAACCCGCATGCAGAAATGCATGCAAAAACGCAAAATAAAGCTTCTACCTGGCAGGAAAAATGCATGTAAAATCCGCATGCGTTTTTTCTGCCAGGGAGATGCGGAAAAAATATGCAGCATTTCTGCATTGTGGGCACTTAGCATTATAGGGTGGGTTTTCATATTAGTTTCTTCCCTCTACTTACCTTTCCAAACCTAATATTGTCATTTCCATTTGAGGTTCTACCATTACTCCCCTGCAGCACACACGTTGTCTTGGGGTTAATTTTGACTCAGATCTTTCATTCACTCCCCACAGCGGATTGCTCACTCATTTCAACAACACCTCAAAAACATCTCTAGAATTCGACCTTTTTTTACCTTTGACTCTGAAAATACTCTTGCGGTTGCTCTAATTCATTCTCATCTGGATTAATGCAACTCTCTACTAATCGGTCTCCCTTCTTCTAAACTCACCCCTCTCCAATCCATCCTGAATGCAGCAACCAAGATTATATTCCTCTTCAACCTCTACACTGATGACTTTACCCTGTGCTAGTCACTGCACTTGTTGCCCATCTGCTACAGAATCAAATATAAACTTATCACCCTACATCTTCTCCCTCATCTCTGTCTATCACCCTAACCTACATTCCGCTAATGACCTAAAACTAACATTCTCAATAATTTGAAGTTCCTGCTCCCATCTCCAAGACTTCTCATGAGCTGCACCACTTCTCTGGAATATACTACCCAGGAAGATTTGATAAATGCCCAATACTCACAGTTTTAAGTGTTCCCTAAAAATGCACTTCTTTAGACTGGCCTATCGCCTCACCTTATTTAACTATTCCAGTTTTGCCCTTCCAAAATTTTCTTTCAAATCTGTTTACACACCAGCGTCTGTTTACACACCCTCCATGCACTTAATAGCACTTTGTATCTGTATTTAAACATATGACTGGTTCATGCAGCAATAATCGAATACCCTATTTATTATACTGATGGCTCGACCATTCAATACAATCACCTTTTACCTTTCGTGTCTCCCCTATTTCCTCATAGACTGTAAACTGGCAAGGGTCCTCTCTCCTCTTGGTATATTTTGAATTATGTGTTGACTCTGTTCTATCTTTTTTGTCTGTATGAATGCCTTCTGTAATCTAAAGTGCTGTAGAATATGCAGGCGTTAAAGAAATAAAAATTATCACACGGACAGCACATGGACGGCACACCGATGCCATCCGTGTGTTGTTCGAGTTTTGCATAGACCCAAAGACTTGTATTGGAAATTTTCATCCATGCTACTGGTGAAAAATAGACATGTCTCTGTAAGTTTTGCTCGGGCACATGGTTCTTCAACCCTTTCCCCTCACGGCCAATTTCCTTTTTTTTTTCTTTTTCCAAGAGGGCTTGTTTTTTGTGGCATGAATTCTAGTTTTGAATGACACATTTTATCATGCAATGCAATGGAAAGCAGGAAAAAAATCCAAGTGCATCAAAATTGCAAAAAAAAATGCAATTCCACAATTGTTTTTTGTTTCTTTATTTATTTACCATGTTCACTAAATGGTAAAAATTACCTGGCAATATGATTCTTCAAGTCAGTATGATTGCGCAGATATGAAGCATTTATGTTTTTTATGTAAGTGCTGAAAATAAATTTGGAATTGTTTTACAAAAAAATTGCTTGTGTTGCCATGGAACATTTAATTTTTTTGGGATATGTGGCTGTGTAGGGCTTATTTTTTGCACCTTGACCTGACATTCTTACTGATACCATTTTGGTGTAGATACAAAGTTTTGATTACCTCTTATTTCAATTTTACGGTAGTAAAAATCCGTAATTCTGGGGTTTACATTTTTTTTTTATTGTTACATTGTTAACCAATTGGATTATTTTTTTTAATATTTTATTATAGCGGATTTTTATGAAGGCAACAATACCAAATATGTGTATTTATTTATTTTTTAATTACTTTATTTTTAATGGGGCAAAAGGCGAGTGATTTGAACTTACATTCTTTTATTTTTGTCATGTTTTTAACAACTTTTTTTTTCCCTTTCTACTGTATTTGTTAGTCCCCTTAGGAGATTTAAACCTGCAATCATCTGATCGCTTGCACTGTACACAGCAGTGCTACAGCACATTGCAACTTCTGGTGTTTTGTGTTGGCAAGCTCTGCCTAAGTTGGCGAGGTAAAGCGCACTCAACAAATTCATAAAAAGTTGTAGCTTACCAAGGACTGGAGTAAAATTTCTGGCAGAGCAGCACACCACTGTAAGATGCATCTAGTTCAAGGTGTTTTCCCATGAACAAAGTACATTTTATTAATAGATTTTGGAATAATAAAAATTTCCACAATTGGAAGTGCTAAAATAAAATGTTCCTGTTCTGAGATAATCTTATAAATGTGCCCAAGGTATGTACTATGTAATGGCTGTGTCTGACCATAGACTGCGATCCCCTGCTGTAGTGTCTGTATATTCTTTTTTTCTTCCGCTCCTGCCCAGGAGATGTGGTACGTGCAGACCATGTTCCTGCCTGTTGAGACATAGCCATTACTCAGTACATACTGTAGCAGAGGCACATTTATAAGATTATCTTAGCACAGGAACATTTTTTTAACCCAACAATTGTGGGACATATTTTTAGTTGCAAGGTTATAATTATTCTGTTAATTAAAATGTACTTTCTCCATGAGAAAACCTCTTTAAGTGAGTGCATCTCTTAACAAATTGGACACATCTTACTCTAGCACACCTATCATTGAGACGGGTGTCTAAATTTTCAGTCTTAATGAATCGGGTCCATCATTTTTGCTATTTTAGTAGCGTAAGAAAAATTAGGAACACTGCAAGAAAAAAAATGGCTTGTTTCACCATTTTCTGAGATCCATCGCTTTTTTATTTTTTTGTCAGTGAAGCTGTGTAAGGATTTATTATTTGCGTGTCAAGCTGGCTTTTTTATTGATACTGATTTGTGGTGCATACTACAGTTTTTCACTGTATTTTTTCTGGAAGGGACAACAATGAAAATAAATGGTAATTTTGACATTTAATTCTCTTTTTAACAATTTACCATATAGGTTAAAACGTTTTATATTTTGATAAATCTGACTTACGGAAACTAATATGTATTATTTGTTTAACTGGGTAAAAGAAGAGCAATTACATTTTTTTAAAATTTTTATTAATTTTAAAAACTTTTACTTTTTAATTTTCACTTTCTTTTTCAGTCCGCATATATGTCTTGAACCTGCGGACCTGTGATTGTTGTTTCTCTTGTACTATACTGCAATATATAGTACAAAAGAAAAATAGCCTACCTAGACTTCACAGGAGAAGCAACATGGTAAATCAATACTCACTGAGATCCATGAAGTAGAAAATGAAGGACTATAAGGTTTAACTTTTCAACTTTTAAAAGGAATCAGTGGATTTAGGACTCTGTAATAGAAAAATGAGGCCCAACTCACAAAAATCTAAAAATAAATAAACTGAATCAATGTTATAATGCACATTTTTCCTTAAAGCACCAAACATTTTTTCTTGCAAATTTATTGTAATTTTATTTAATAAACAGTACAGAGTTAGATTATTTTTGTTTTACACATTAAACTTTTGAATAAGCTTAAATAATTATTGATATAATTAATGCTTCAGTGCAGAGTACATGCTTGTGGCAACTGCCAAAAATACATTGAACCACAATGACGCGATAACCACAGCATTGTTTTCAAGGTAGTTCTCATGGACATATTCCACCATTGACATTATGGCCGTTGTTGTTTCCTCACAGGTGGGCTTTATCTGATCTTCTGGAAGTACAAATCCATAAGTACCATTGTCTCTTAACTCAAAGGTATATGAAAACTTTATTCCAATCTCAGTTGCCCAGTCACCGGATGAACCAGAATCAAAATAATCTACAATGTAAAGAGTGATAGAATGTTCATTATAATGTGATCACAAAATATAGTCTGCATTTTGTTACCCGCAATAGATTTTTACTAAACTCAATGAGAAATTTAACTTTATACATTCTTATATAATTCTGAATTCTGTTCAGTTTTATTTTCCCTTTAGCGAAGACTGGTTAAAAAAAGCATCTATTGTTCCAGAGAACCTGTCCTGTCCTATATTAGGCCAAGTTCAGATGGCTTGATGGTTATGGTTGATATTTGATGGCTCATATATGGACCGTAATGCATAGACTCTTGGTGTTCTTGTTAAGCTCACGCCCGGACTGACTGGCGTGAGCGTGATTAGAGATCCCACTGTACCATGAACCGAGGAGTGCCTGGAGGGGCGTAACTAAGTATCAACCCGATCCGACCAAGGTTGCACGGTGGCTTAGTCGACTCCGTGGACCAAGGAGGAACCGAGCAGGTGCGACTGCAGGTCAGACCCCGGTCACAGTTGTTGACCCACACCGGGGAATGCAGGAATAGGCAGGTTAGACAGGCATACAGGCAGGTGGGTATTGGCAAGTACGGCTGGTATTCAGACAGGTGGGTACTGGCAAGTACGGCTGGTATGTAGACAGGTGGGCACTGGCAAGCACGGCTGGTATGCAGACAGGTGGGCACTGGCAAGCACGGCTGGTAGGCAGACAGGTGGGCACTAGCAAGCACGGCTGGAGTGCAGACCAGGAGGTACTAGCAGGTTGGAGCGCAGGCTGGATAGGGTCCAGTACAGACTGGGAGACAGGTAGAGAGCCGCAGATGCGGTAGACAAGCAGAGTAAAGCAAAACCGCCGGAGCGGAGGACAAGGCAGAGCAGAGAGGAACTGCTGGTGCGGTGAGCAAGCAGAGCGGAGCAAAAAGCGCAGGTGCGGTGGGCAAGGAAGAGCAGAGCGGAACCGCCGGAGGGGTGGACAAGGCAGAGCAGAGAGAAACCGCAGGTGCGGTGGACAAAGCAGAGCAGAGTGGAACCGCTGGAGCGGTGGGCAAGGCAGAGCAGAGAGAAGCCGCCGGAGCGGAGGGCAAGGCAGAGCAGAGAGAAACCATTGGTTCGGTGAGCGAGGCAGAGCAGAGAGAAGCCGCTGGTGTGGTGAGCAAGGCAGAGCAGAGAGAAGCCGCCGGAGCGGTGGGCAAGTCAGAGCAGAGGGAAACCACTGGTGCGGTGAGCAAGGCAGAGCAGACAGAAGCCGCCGGAGCGGTGGGCAAGTCAGAGCAGAGAGAAGCCGCCGGAGCATTGGGTAAGGCAGAGCAGAGAGAAGCCGCCGGAGCGGTGGGAAAGTCAGAGCAGAGAGAAACTGCCAGAGCGGTGGGTAAGGCAGAGCAGAGGGAAACCGTCGGAGCGGTGGGCAAGTCAGAGCAGAGAGAATCCGCCGGAGCGGTGGGCAAGACAGAGCGGAGCGAAACCGCAGGTGCGGTGGACAAGGCAGAGAGGACAAGGCTCTATTCACATGGAACAGACTGGAAAATACAAGAAGATACAGAGGAAGGGAAAAGGGACAAGCAGAACCAGATACACACAAGGTACTTCCCATGAAGTAGCGAGTGGACACAAGACTCAAAAACAGAAGTACAGAGACAACGAGTAGGAGTTAGGTGCAGGATCAGATACTGCAGGAAAAGGGAAGGCACGGACATAGAGACAAACAGGTAACAGGCTGGGATACAAACAGGCTAGGATACAGTTCAGTCAGGAACTGCTACTGCAATGAGATACAAAAACGAGCCTGGGTATACAACCCCCAGAGATGGCGGAAACGGACAAGAAGTCACAGATAACAGGTCTGGGTATGCAGCCCCCAGAGATGGCGGAAACAGACAAGAAGCAGAACTGGACCTGGCAACTTCAGAGCCAAGGAGCACACTGAATGTTAGTGTTGCTCAGGCACCTCCTACTGGGTGGAGGGGGTTTAAATATCCAGTGACTCACAGCAATAGGCTGGAGACGCATTAGGGGTGCGCCCACAGCAGCTATAAGAATCAGGAAGTAACCGGGCCGCCGCCCTAAGCAGCCAGTCAAGAGACATGCACACAGCATGAACGGGAGCAAGATTTGCAGGCTGGACTGACAGGTAAGATTGCAGTCATGCATAGTGGGTGGTGTTGCACTATGCAAGCACGCCACCAGGAATGTTACAGTATCCTCCCCTTTACGCCCCCTCTTCTTTAAGCCAGCAAGGGTCTTCTGCAGAGAATTTGGAGGCCAATCCTTCTGTTCAAGAGGATTACCTCTTCTGTCCATTAGAGGAAACGAAACAGATCTCATCATCTCGGTGACTAGGATGCTTCCTCATATCAAGCCATCCTCAGCAACAGATGAAGTGGGTGAAGTACCAGGAACAGCACACAGGAAAGTCTCTCTCCGTTTGTTATCAGGTAGCACACTGGTGGATTCAGGAGACAACTGGAGGTCCTCCACCTGATTGGAGGGGTGCAGAGACTCGGGGGTAACCACTAGTGTTGAGCCACCCCCGTAGTGTTCGAGTTCGGTTCGGTTCGTCGAACACCCGTGTGTTCGCCGAACTGTTCGTCGAACTGTTCGTCGAACTCCTTCGAACACCGTTAAAACCAATGGCAGGCAAACAAAAACACATAGAAACACATAGAAAACACCTTCAAAGGTGTCCAAAAGCTGACAAACTGCTCAGAAGACACAACTAACACATGGAAAAGTGACAAGTACATATAGTCATGCGAAAAGAAAAGAGGTGGAGGAGTAAAAGGAGGGGGAGACACAGATATAGGCATGTCATGCCCTTCTAAAATCCAAAAAGTGAGAAGCCGAGACGGCCAGTCCGCTCCTGCCCGTGCCACCTCCGTGTCGCCGGGTTTGTGCCAGAGCCGCAGTGAACTCTGACGGCCAGCCCCCCTCTCCCAATACTGGTGCCTGTCCGCTGGTGGGTCGAGAGAGCCCCCCTGTGGTGGAGGCAGCTCTAAGCTTTTTAATTTAAATTGTCCCTCTAATTTGAATGAATACACTTTAAATCCATTTACAAGGATCTATTGGAGGGCAAGTCTCATGCCAGCAGCCGCGTAATTCCAGCTCCAGTAGCGTCCACTAAAGCTGCTGCAGTTAAAAAGCTTTTATAAGGATCGAGCTCGGCTGTCCACCGCAAGGCATCCTAGTGCCAGTCCCAGCCCCTATGCCTTGGGGTGCCTCCTGATGCTCTTCACTAAGTATCCCGTGGTCCCGAAGCATTTCCTTTGAAAAAATTAAGTGTCCAAACTACAGGTGGTGTAGCTTGCTTAACAGCCGGGATAATCCGCTGACTAGCAGACACTGCTACTAGGCACAAAGTATTTCCTGGGCTAGATGCAGTTAAAAATTTGTAAGTAGATACTCTCGTTGGATGCTGAGAAAGCATTCCATAGAGTCTCCTGGCACGCCATATATGATTCTCTTAAAAAGCTTGGGGTAGGGGTCTAGGGGACCCTTTTATAGCCAAAATCACGGCCCTGTATCACAATACGTCACCTAGGCTGAAGATAAATGGAACTGTAGCACCGAGGGCTCGGTTGCTACAGACGTATTGCACCTCACCCAGAGGTGTGATATCTCACTCTCAGATAAGGATGGAGTGTGGATCAGGACCCGACACCTGCATGCATTACACCACATTGCCGTGGGGCAGGGCGACCAATATGCCCCTGAGATGGGCACGACAGTCCCTGTCCCTGGCTGGAGTGGGGGGAGGGAACACTGAGGAAGGGGAACCCTGCAGTGCAGGAGCAGGGAGGAAGCAGTTCCTGGGTGCATTGAGAAGGGAGTATAAAAGGTGGGCACCATCTTAGTTCAGTGCAGAGAAGTCTGAGCAGAAGTGGCAGGGAGCAGGGGCTCTGCATGAGCTCTGCTCCGGAGGCGGGCCTAGTAACAGAGGCCCAGGCCTGCAAGAGGGAGAAGGAAGGAAGAGGAGCGGAGAAGGCTCCAGGAACGAGGAATGAAGGGATCCCAGGGGTGCGGACGGGCGAGTCGCCACCGCACGCCCGAATCCACCTACGTGGAGGGGTCAGGCCAAAGGGGGAGACCGGTCCCCGAACTAGTGGAGGCAGGAAACGACCCTCAGCTAGAAACCGGAGGCTCTGACATTTTATGTGGCGCAGCCCCTTGCTCCACCCGCTAGGAAGGCACCACATAGGGTCAGGGAAACTGGCGCCAAGTTTACCAAGAGGAGGCCCGAGGCAGCCGGACAGAAGTGTTGGTAAGAAAGGCCAGACAAAGGACACACAAAGGGGGTCCTGTGAAGCGCTCCAAAGTTATCTGGGAGTTGTCTGAGCCCCTCACCTGGTGAGCACAGTACGACGTGGGCAGCCGTTACCTGCAGACGTGGTCTGGATAATAAGAACTGTGAGTAAAGGCCCTGAACTGCATCACTGACTCCGTGTCGTTACTGCTGCTGCCCTGCACCATCACCCCCATCCTCCGCATACACTGCCCTGAGGCTATACTCCTCCCGTGGGGAGTTATGCTACGCTCTGCTGCACCCACAACACCAGCCTTAGCGGTCTGCCCTGTAGCGGCGGTTCACTCTGACCGCAATCCACGGGTGGCGTAGTCGGACATTTAAACATCAAAACCACATAAATAGTTCCGCCACTGGTTTGACCGCCCTGAGCCACGGAACCGGATCGCCGCCACGAAGACTACAACCACCAGCATCCACCAAAAAGGGTCCGGCTCCGGGTGTCCCAAGGCCCAGGGGGTGCGTCAGAACATTTTCATCACCTTTCACAATCACCAATGGGACAAGGCAGGGATGTCCTCTGTCCCCTCTCTTATACATCCTAGTGACGGAGCACCTGCTCTCATCAATTCGCCATAACCCCAATATTAGGTGGATTGAGGTGGGAGGCACCGAGTACAAGTGCTCTCTATTTGCTGATGATGTCCTAGTATATATCACTCAATCACATATATCCATCCCTGCTGTTATGGCTGAAATAGATCACTTTGTTACATGGTAAAATTTTAAAATCAATGCAGCGAAGTCTGAGGCCCTCGATGTCTACCTCCCTAAATCCATATAGGATTCCATCCAGTCCAACTTTCCCTTTGCCTGGCCCTCACAGCGTTTCAAATACTTAGGAATTCCTATTCATAGAGACCTCTCCCATCTATGTTATCTTAATTTTGGGCCCTTTATTGAACAATTCCATACAGACCACGGTTGGCAAGTTAGAACTGTAAGATTCACTACGTGAACCACTGGTGTTTTGTGGAAAAGCACATGTACACCGCGTTCCAAATTATTATGCAAAAAGTGTTTAGGAGTGATAAGGGAAGAATTTGTTTGTTTGTCAGTTAAACTCATTGATGGTGATGTGTGTCAGGGCTCTTTATATCACTGTAAGCAATTGCAGACACCTGTGCTAATTAGTTTGGCAGGTGTGTCCAATGAAAGGCAAGACTACTTAAGAAGGCTCTCTCACATTATTAAGCAGCCTACATTTTCTGCCAAAATGGGAAAGAAAAAGGATGTGTCGGCTGCTGAGAAGCAACAAATTGTGGAGTGTTTAGGTCAAGGCATGACTACAATCAACATTGTGCGATGATCAGGATGAAGTGTCTTGGCAATCAAGAAGTATGTAGCTGATTCACAGTACACACGTGTGCGTGCTGATAAGGGCAAATTGAGGACTCTTTCCTACAGGCAATTACGTCAGGTTGAAACAGCAGCGGCAAAAAAGCCTTGTCATAGCAGCAGACAAGTTTTTGAAGCTGCTTGTGCCTCCAACGTCCCCCGAACAACAAGATGCAGGGTCCTTCAGAGGTTTGCAGCTGTGCATATGCCATCCTGTCGACCTCCTCTATCCACTTCACACAAGCAGAAACGGCTCCAGTGGGCCAAACATTACATGAAGACTGATTTCAAAACTGTTTTGTTCACGGATGAGTGCCGTGCAGCGCTCGATGGTCCAGATGAATGGAGTGGAGGATGGCTGGTTGATGGACACGCCACGCAAACACGGCTACAGCGCCAACAAGGAGGAGGTGGAGTAATGTTTTGGGCTGGAATCATGGGGAGAGAGATTGTCGGCCCCTTTAGGATCCCTGAAGGCGCTAAAGATGAACTCCATAATGTATGTGGATTTTCTCAAACAGCACTTCCTGCCATGGTTCAAGAAGAAGAACCGTGTATTTCACAGCAAGATCATTTTTCTGCATGATAATGCACCATCTCATGCTGCACATAAAACATCTGCATCTCTGGCTGATATGGGCATAAAAGGGGACAAACTTATGGTGTGACCCCCATGCTCCCCTGACCTCTACCCCATTCAGAACCTTTGGAGCATCATTAAAAGGAGTGTCTATGATGGCGGGAGGCAGTTCACATCTAAGCAACAGCTCTGGGAGGGTATTCTGTCCTCATGCAAAACAATTGAAGCAGAAACCATCCAAAACCTGACAAATTCAATGGACGAGAGAGTTCAGAAGCTCCTTTCGAACAAGGGGTCCTATGTGAAAATGTAACATCACCTAGAATAAAGTTTTGAGTTGAAAACTGTTTGATTTCAGTTTCTAACAACCTGCTAATGCTTATAATTTCAAAAATGACCATTTTTTTGGTCTTTATTAAAATGAAAAGGTTGATCGAAAAGTTTGGGGGATCTAAGAGTGTGGCAACCCAGTAGTCATGATTACTTGGAATTCTGACAATATGAGGGTCATGCTGCAGGTAATGCAGCAAGAAGGCACTTATGTGTCTTGCGCATCTCGGAGCCCCAAAATTATTTTCCGGGCTAGATGCAGCTAAAAATTATTTTTAATTTTAAATCTGGTGAAGCTTATTATAGATGGCCTAATAGGATCAGTGCTGCACACTGCTACAAAGCCCAAATTATTTTCCAGTCAAGATACAGATAAACATGATTAGTAATTTGAAAGCTTAAAACGGTTGGTAGGGTGATTTTAACCAATCATCAAGCTTTTACTCTCCCCAGGATGACACAGGGGTAGAAAAGTCGTTTCGGATCCATGATTTGTTCATCTTTATGAACGTGAGTCTGTCTACATTATCAGTGGAGAGCCGCGTGCGCTTATCTGTCAGCACACCACCAGCAGCGCTGAACACACGTTCAGACAGAACGCTGGCTGCGGGGCATGACAAGATCTCCAAGGCATAAGTGGCTAGCTCCGGCCATTTATCCAGATTGGAAGCCCAAAAAGAGCAAGGGTCCAGTGACACAGTCGTGGCTTCAATGTTTACTTGGAGATACTCCTGTACCATCGTCTCTAGGCGTTGACTATGTGTCAGACTTCTTGTCTCCTGTGGCCTTGCAAAGGATGGGCTAAAAAAGTGGTGAAATGATTCCGCAAAATTGATGTTACCAGCAGATACTGTGGTTCTGTTACGGTTTGAGTGCTGAACACTTGACGGTCCCACGGTTGGCAAGTTGGAACTGTGAGATTCACTACGTGCACCACTGGTATTTTGTGGAAAAGCACATGTAAGATTCTGCAACAGTCTCTGCTGATACTCCTGCATGCGTGCATCCCTTTCTATGGCAGGAATAATTTCTGCAAATTTACTTTTGTACCGGGGATCTAACAGTGTGGCAACCCAGTAGTCAGGATTATTTCTAATTCTCACAATTCGAGGGTCATGTTGCAGGTAGTGCAGCAAGAAGGCACTCATGTGTGTTGCGCATCCAGGAGCACCAAGTCCCTGTTGTGTTGGTGGCGAGGTAACAATCATGCTTCCTTCCTCTGTCCTCTCCCCCCAACCTCACACAACAGAAATGTGATCAAGGTCTCCCTCATCTGATGAGTCTTCCATCAGTTCGTCCTCCACTTCTTCCTGGGCTCCTGCACCTTCCTCACTAGTTTGGCTGCTACCATGCGCCCTGGTAAAACCATCTCCCCCACCCTCACATGCCTGCCGCCTTGGTGCTGCCGACCGTCTGGACCTTGCAGATGTTAGCCCTTCCGCATACAACTCCTCCTCCTCTACTTCCTCCACCTCCTCTTGTGCCACCACCTGACTCCGAATTCTGTTTAACATGTGCTCCAGCATGTAAATCACCGGAATAGTCATGCTGATAATGGCATCGTCAGCACTAAACATCTTCGTCGCCATTTCAAAACTGTGCAGAAGGGTGCATAGGTTCCTGATCTGAGACCACTCCTCCAGCGTGATTTGCCCCACCTCTGAATCTCGTTGGCCCAGGCTATACGTCAGAACGTATTGCACCAGGGCTTGTCGGTGCTGCCACAGTCGCTGCAACATGTGCAGAGTTGAATTCTACCGGGTAGGCACATCGCATTTTAGCCGGTGAAGTGGCAGGCCCAACGACTTCTGTAGAGATGTAAGTCGCTGAGCTGCGGGATGCGAACGGCGGAAGTGAGCACACAGCGACCATGCCCTCTGCAGAAGGCCATCTAGTCTGGGATAGTGGGCTAAAAATTGCTGGACAACCAGGTTCAACACGTGAGCCATACAAGGCACGTGTGTGACATTGCCCCGGCGAAGGGCCGCACCCAGGTTTGCAGCATTGTCGCACACGGCCTTCCCTGGTTTCAGGTCCAGTGGAGACAACCATTCATGAAATTGGTTCTCCAGAGCTGACCACAACTCCTCAGCTGTGTGACTCACATTTCCCAGACATTTCAATGTAAAAACCGCCTGATGACGTTGAGCCCTACTGCCAGCATAGTAAGGAGGTGTGCAGGATCCCTTCTGCGCAGTTAGAAAGCTTGTGGCATGACCAGACAGGCTTTGGGTGCAGGTGGAAGACCGAGAGGAGGTTGAGGAGGCAGAAGCAGTGGAGGAACTTTGACATAAAGAGGATTGACGCACAACTCGTGGGGACGGCAAGACTTGGACAGCAGCCCCTTGTCCTGCTGTCACCATAGTTACCCAGTGCCCAGTCAGCGACATGTAACGCCCCTGTCCATGCCTACTCGTCCAAGTGTCTGTGGTGAAATGCACCCTGTCACACACAGAGTTTCTCAAAGAAGCGGTGATGTTGTGTGCGACATGCTGGTGGAGCGCAGGCACACCTTTCTTTGAGAAGTAGTGCCGACTGGGCATCTGGTACTGGGGCACTGCGACGGACATAAGGTCTCGAAAATCCTCTGTGTCCACCAGGCGGAAAGGCAGCATTTCTGTAGCCAAGAGCTTGCAGATGGTGAAATTCAACCTCTTAGCTTTCTCATGGCTAGGAGGAAATGGTCTTTTACTTGTCCACATCTGAGGGACCGAGGGCTGGCTATTGTGCTTAGACGGGGTTGATAAGGGTGTCCCCGGCAAACTGCCGGTCTGTGAGGAAGATGCAGGCGGACATGTTAGGTTGCCTTGATCCAAAGGTGGTGCTATCGATGTCGGACAGCGCTCAACACCAGCTGGTGTTACCACCTCCAAAGAAAATGATGACCTGCCAATCACGCTGGCTGTTGCGGGTAAAGAGGTGGCAGGTCTGCGCCCCAAAACAGGTGTGACTGCTGTTCCCCCAGTCACAGAGGATGAAGAGGCCGCGGATGCACAAGATATGGCAGACGGTGATTGGCCCGGCCGGCTAGGCCGCATTGTAGCTCACTGAGCTTCCCACTGCAACTTATGCTTCATGTCCATGTGCCGGTTCATGCATGAAGTACTCAAACTATGTATTTTTTGGCCTCTACTTAGCTTTTGCTGACAAATGTTACAGATAACACGAGTTGGGTCATCTTTATCGATCTGAAAAAATGCCCAGGCTATGCAAGGCTTAGCACCCATGCGACCTGAAGAGCCACCACGACTTGTGGTGAGAGGCAGAGTTGTGTTTGAGGATGCAGTTGTTGACGTGCTTCCAGTACTACGTCTCTGTCCAGGAAGGCGCAACCTGACCTTGTCGTCACTAGCATCTTCCTCCACCTCCTCTGCTGACCTCATCTCTTGGCTGACTGTGGGTTGACAGTAAGTGGGATCTCCGACCTCATCATCATCACCCTGTGCGTTATCACACCCGTCGTCCTCAGAGCCAACCTGTTCCTGCCCTGACAAAAAACTAAAGTTGTCGCTCCAATCAGGTATTTGAGTCTTATCATCGTCTTCCTCATTGTCTCCACCAACAGGAGTTACAGTTTGGGAATGAGGGTCTACATTATGGTCAGAACCTTCTGCGTCTGGTCCTGGATCCGACTCATAAAGATTCTGGGCATCAGTGCAGATCATTTCCTCGTCTGGATTCACAGAAGCGCTGGAGTCGACCTCTGATTCCCAGGCTATAGTATGAGTAAACAGCTCTGCAGACTCAACCATCTGTTCTACCTCATACTCAGACGGGCAGCTGGAGATTTGGGAGCTGTGAGGAAGCAAGTGCGATTTGGGTGACACCTTTGAGGACTGGAGTATTTGTGATGTTGAAGTTGATGTGGAGGAGAGCCCACTTAAAGGAGCACTTGATATCCGTTGAAGCACCTGCTGTTTTTGTGCCTCATCTGGAATTTGTAGCGATTGGCGTGGCCGTAAGAAAGGGATCTTATCACATTGTCCGCTAAAAGAAGTAGACATTTTAGTTTGGCTGGAAGATGGTCTTTCTTCTGCACCTACCCCACGGACACAACCTTTTTTCCCCTTCCCAACACGCCTATTCCCCTTTCCACCAGCAGCAGGCCTTTTTCCACTCATTTTGGTGGTTAACTAATTCACAACTCTGGAGTTGTTTGCACAAAAAAACAATGGATGGTAACCGAGCAGAGCTGAGTGGCCAAACTGTGGTATTAGGCCAAAACTATTGGCTGGGCTAGATGCAGAAAAAAATTATTTTTAATTTGCAACCTGATGGAGGTCAGTATAGATGGACTAATAGAACAAGTCCCACACGCTGCTAGAAGCCCAAATATTTTTTCAGAGATAAATGAAGAAAAAAATTATTTTTAATTTGCAACCTGATGGAGGTCAGTATAGATGGACTAATAGACCAAGTCCCACACACTGCTATAAGCCCAAATATTTTTTCAGAGCTAGATGCAGAAAAAAATTATTTTTAATTTGCAACCTGATGGAGGTCAGTATAGATGGACTAATAGACCAAGTCCCACACACCGCTAGAAGCCCAAATATTTTTTCAGAGCTAGATGCAGAAATTTTTTTTATTCAATTTGCAACCTGATGGAGGTCAGTATAGATGGACTAATAGACCAAGTCCCACACACTGCTAGAAGCCCAAATATTTTTTCAGAGCTAGATGCAGAAAATTTTTTTATTCAATTTGCAACCTGATGGAGGTCAGTATAGATGGACTAATAGACCAAGTCCCACACACTGCTAGAAGCCCAAATATTTTTTCAGAGCTAGATGCAGAAAAAAATTATTTTTAATTTGCAACCTGATGGAGGTCAGTATAGATGGACTAATAGACCAAGTCCCACACACTGCTAGAAGCCCAAATATTTTTTCAGAGCTACATGCAGAAAAAAAATATTTTTAATTTGCAACCTGATGGAGGTCAGTATAGATGGACTAATAGAACAAGTCCCACACGCTGCTAGAAGCCCAAATATTTTTTCAGAGAGAAATGAAGAAAAAAATTATTTTTAATTTGCAACCTGATGGAGGTCAGTATAGATGGACTAATAGACCAAGTCCCACACACTGCTAGAAGCCCAAATATTTTTTCAGAGCTAGATGCAGAAAAAAATTATTTTTAATTTGCAACCTGATGGAGGTCAGTATAGATGGACTAATAGACCAAGTCCCACACACTGCTAGAAGCCCAAATATTTTTTCAGAGCTAGATGCAGAAAATTTTTCTATTCAATTTGCAACCTGATGGAGGTCAGTATAGATGGACTAATAGACCAAGTCCCACACACTGCTAGAAGCCCAAATATTTTTTCAGAGCTAGATGCAGAAAAAAATTATTTTTAATTTGCAACCTGATGGAGGTCAGTATAGATGGACTAATAGACCAAGTCCCACACACTGCTAGAAGCCCAAATATTTTTTCAGAGCTACATGCAGAAAAAAATTATTTTTAATTTGCAACCTGATGGAGGTCAGTATAGATGGACTAATAGAACAAGTCCCACACGCTGCTAGAAGCCCAAATATTTTTTCAGAGATAAATGAAGAAAAAAATTATTTTTAATTTGCAACCTGATGGAGGTCAGTATAGATGGACTAATAGACCAAGTCCCACACACTGCTAGAAGCCCAAATATTTTTTCAGAGCTAGATGCAGAAAAAAATTATTTTTAATTTGCAACCTGATGGAGGTCAGTATAGATGGACTAATAGACCAAGTCCCACACACTGCTAGAAGCCCAAATATTTTTTCAGAGCTAGATGCAGAAAAAAATTATTTTTAATTTGCAACCTGATGGAGGTCAGTATAGATGGACTAATAGAACAAGTCCCACACGCTGCTAGAAGCCCAAATATTTTTTCAGAGATAAATGAAGAAAAAAATTATTTTTAATTTGCAACCTGATGGAGGTCAGTATAGATGGACTAATAGAACAAGTCCCACACGCTGCTAGAAGCCCAAATATTTTTTCAGAGATAAATGAAGAAAAAAATTATTTTTAATTTGCAACCTGATGGAGGTCAGTATAGATGGACTAATAGACCAAGTCCCACACACCGCTAGAAGCCCAAATATTTTTTCAGAGCTAGATGCAGAAAAAAATTATATTCAGTTTGCAACCTGATGGAGGTCAGTATAGATGGACTAATAGAATGATGCTATGCCCAAAAGATTTTACTTCACTAGGTGCAGTAAAAAAATTGGTATTCTATACACAGGTGGTATATCTTGCAACACAGATAGGCTACTCCACTGACTAACACACTCTGCAATAGGCCAAAAAGGATTAGCTTTGCTAGATTCAGCCAAATGCTGTGAAAAAAACTTGCACAGCACTGGCACAGACCTGCCTGGCAAAAACTGATAGGAACTGATGTAACCTAGTCCTGAAAAGGACTCCAATTACAATTAGTCTTTACTCCCACAATCTATCTATTTAAGAGCACAGACCTGCCTGATAAAAGTCGTAGGAAATGCTGTAACCTAGTCCTTAAAAGGACTGCAATCACAACTATTCCCTACTCCCAAGCTATCTGTATATTTGTGCGAAAATTGGCTTGAAATTAACAAGGTATAGCGCACACAGCAACAGCGGTGCCGTCTAACACGCAGCTGCAGCAGTGAGAAAATGGTGGCGACGGGGAAAATGGCTTGGTCTTATAGGGCAAGGACATGTGACATACACTGCCAATCACACATGCCCTTGCTTGTGTGAAAAAAAGCACTTCGCTCCGTGTGTGCGCTGCTGATAGGCTGACAGATTGCACCTCCCCACTGCAAATGCGGGAAAGAGAAAAAAAAATGGAGATCTTCATTGTTCCTGCAGAGATCCATCCCCTGCCCCTCCCTCCGCCCCGCTGTTCACTCAAACTGCGTATTAACATTAATTTTCATCATTACTGAGAAAAAATCCAGTTATGATTTTGGTGCACGAACAGTTATCGAACATAACCTCGAACAGCCGAATTTTTCTCAAATTGTTCGTGTTCGCCGACCGGCTCGAACACCGCCCAAAACAGCTCGAATTTGAGATTGGCGAACAGTTCGAGTAGAACAACGCTCATCTCTAGTAACCACCACCTTGACGTTCACTTTGTCAAGCTTACTGAATGAAGTGGGCGGCGTACCAGGTACCAGGTATAGGAAAGTCTCTCTCCGTTTATCAGGTAACACCCCGGGAAATTCACGAGACAACTGGAGGTCCTCCGCCTGGTTGGAGGGGTGCAGAGACTCGGGGTAATCACTGCTTCGATGTACACTTTGCCATGTTTACTGGATGAAGTGGGCGAAGTACCAGCTACAGGGTGTAGGAAAGTCTCTCTCACTTTGTTATCAGGTAGCACCCCGGAGGATTTGGGAGACAACTGGAGGTCCTCCGCCTGGTTGGAGGGGTGCAGAGACTCGGGGGTAAACACCGCCTTGATGAACGCAGGACCAGATTTATTAGAGACGGAGGGTCCTTGCTTTAGGACCATCTTCAGACTGGTTTCAGAGATGACTTGTCTCTAAGGCGTGACGGTACCTGAAGCCAGATCATTGGTACAATCGTCGAGACTGTATGGGGACAACGCCTCCACTTCTCTTCCTTCGGAGACTTCAGCGCACAGCGAGTCAGCGACTAGCAGATCTGGTGAAGAAGAAGAAGAAACTGCTGACTGTCCTGAAGATGTGGGGACTGGACACCCCTTGTACCTTAGCAGTCCCCCAGGATACACCATGCAGGATCTCCAGACAAGAGCGGGCACTAGATCTCTCGGCTCTGGACGACCTGTGGGTAAGCCAGTCAGCACCTGGAATGTGAACTTCTTCATATGTAATGCTCCAATCTGGAGCTTAATTTGTACAGACATATTTTGACTGTTTCTGAGTAGGGCTCGTCCTTCTGCTGACAATGCCCAAACTGGCATTTGGAGTTGTCGGACGGGAATCAGACACTGACTCTTCAAGGCTTTAAGCCCGAAACTTCCGGTTAATCTGAGGCCTTCACTAGCCACGGAGACAGTCATGGTCATCAGTGGAGAGGAAACATCAACGCCAAGGGCAGCCTCTCCTACCGGCCTAATGTCTTGGAAATCTCCAATCTTCGCTGGACAAAGACCGTCAGGGGGTCCCAAACCACCGCAGTGGGACCGCAATCCAATTTTGTGACTGAGTTCTGGCTTCTGCTTTGCCTGACGAACATAGTCATCCTTCATGGATTCTGTGCGGAAAGCTGCCTATACAGGCTGGGGAACAGGAGGTCTTTGGGAGGACAGAACCTGGCGTGATGGTTTACCTCTATGCCTTGCACGTCTGGACTGCCTCTTGAGGTTGGGAAGAGAAGTATTCTGTGGAGAATAGTCATCCTGTGTGGATTCTGGGTGGGCAGCAGTCTCTTCGGGCTGGAGGACTGGTAGGCTACCTACACACATTACCCATCGGGGCTGCTCCGGGATATTGGGAAGGGAAGCTTTAGCAGAGGCTTCAGGATTAGGGTCATCGAAGACCATTAGAAAGGCCACCATGAAGGCCTGCAGGTCAAAGATGATAGGATCCCATGCTTCCCATAGGGGGGTGATCCTTTTCTAGGCATCACCCGCTAGGTAGGACATCATGAATGCTACTTTAACCCGATCAGTAGGAAAATAGTGAGCATAGAACTTGAAATGCAGCATGCATTGCTGTACAAATGCACAGATACATTTTGGATCCCCATAGTTCCGTGGTGGATCCGCAGGAACGAGTGCTGATAGATCCATTTGGGATGGTGCATAAATCGCCTGGGCCATAGCTTGAGAATTTTTTTTTTCTTGGTGTACGTATTCGCCATGCAAGGATTCAAAATGTCTCTGAGAGTGAAAGGCCGTGGGACTCAACCGGAACCATGGCCTGAGCAAACTGTTACGCTCGCGACCGGACTGACTGGCGTGAGCGTGAGTAGTGATCCCACTGTACCCTGAACCGAGGAGTGCCTGGAGGGGCGTAACTAAGTATCAACCCGATCCGACCAAGGTCGCACGGCAGCTTAGTCGACTCCGTGGACCAAGGAGGAACCGAGCAGAGGGACCAGTGCAACTCCAGGTCAGACCCCGGTCACAGTTTTTGACCCACACCGGGGAATGCAGGAACAGGCAGGTTAGACAGGCATACAGGCAGGAGGGTATTGGCAAGTACGGCTGGTATGCAGACAGGTGGGTACTGGCAAGTACGGCTGGTATGCAGACAGGTGGGCACTGGCAAGCATGGCTGGTATGCAGATAGGTGGGCACTGGCAAGCACGGCTGGTATGCAGACAGGGAGATACTGGCAAACACGGCTGGAGTGCAGACCGGGAGGTACTAGCAGGTTGGAGCGCAGGCTGGATAGGGTCTAGTACAGACTGGGAGACAGGTACAGAGACGCAGATGCGGTAGACCAGCAAAGTAAAGCGAAACCGCCGGAGCGGAGGACAAGGCAGAGCAGAGAGGAACTGCTGGTGCGGTGAGCAAGCAGAGCGGAGCGAAAAACGCAGGTGCGGTGGGCAAGGCAGAGCAGAGCGGAACCGCCGGAGCGGTGGACAAGGCAGAGCAGAGATAAACCACAGGTGCGGTGGACAAGGCAGAGCAGAGCGGAACCGCCGGAGCGGTGGGCAAGGCAGAGCAGAGAGAAGCCTCCAGAGTGGTGGGCAAGTCAGAGCAGAGAGAAACCGCTGCTGTGGTGAGCAAGGCAGAGCAGAGAGAAGCCGCCAGAGCGGTGGGCAAGTCAGAGCAGAGAGAAGCCGCCGGAGCGGTGTGCAAGTCAGAGCAGAGAGAAGCCGCCGGAGCGGTGGGTTAGTCAGAGCAGAGGGAAGCCGCCAGAGCGGTGGGTAAGGCAGAGAAGAGGGAAACCGCCGGAGCGGTGGGCAAGTCAGAGCAGAGAGAAACCGCCGGAGCGGTGGGTAAGACAGAGCTAAGCGAAACCACAGGTGCGGTGGACATGGCAGAGAGGACAGGGCTCTGTTCACATGGAACAGACTGGAAAATACAAGAAGATATGGAGGAAGGTAAAAGGGACAAGCAGAACCAGATACACACAAGGTACTTCCTATGAAGTAGCGAGTGGACACAAAACTCAAAAACAGAAGTACAGAGACAACGAGTAGGAGTTAGGTGCAGGTTCAGATACTGCAGGAAAAGGGAAGGTACGGACATAGAGACAAACAGGTAACAGGCTAGGATACAGTTCAGACAGGATCTGCTACTGCAACAAGATACAAGAACGAGCCTGGGTATACAGCCCCCAGAGATGGCGGAAACGGACAAGAAGTCACAGATAACAGGTCTGGGTATGCAGCCCCCAGAGATGGCGGAAACAGACAAGAAGCAGAACTGGACCTGGCAACTTCAGAGTCAAGGAGCACACTGAATGTTAGTGTTGCTCAGGCACCTCCTACTGGGTGGAGGGGGTTTAAATATCCAGTGACTCACAGCAATAGGCTGGAGACACATTAGGGGTGCGCCCACAGCAGCTATAAGAATCGGGAAGTAACCGGGCCGCCGCCCTAAGCAGCCAGTCAAGAGACATGCACACAGCATGAACTGGAGCAACATTTGCAGGCTGGACTGACAGGTAAGATTGCGGTCTTGCATAGTGGGACGTGGTGCACTATGCAAGCACGTCGCCAGGGATGTTACAGTTCTGACCCATGTTTAGCTTCATACATGCCCATTAGGCTGTAAATTCAGGTTGGAAAACCCAAGAACGATCTGTGCATTCCAGTCCTTATATAGACCATGAAATATAGCTATTAATTACCACAATGTCCAAATAATCGAGTTAATGGCACTTCAAATAGGCAATTCATCCCCTATGCTGGTAAAAATTAGGGGATGCCTCATGTAGGGGACACTAAAAACTCCTGACAGTAATCAGTATGCAGATATTATATGAAGTAGCTATTGGTGAAACATGCCTCGTGGTGAGGGGACGCTACACCTGTTTAACCCGCCTTTACACTGTCTTCAGGTAATTATGATGGCAAATTTGGCATTTCTACATAAGTTAATGTAATTGTGTTTCTGCACTATGTTGTATATGCTTTTACATCCTCTATCAATATATGGGTTGTATTCTCATTAGCATTCACTTTGTATGAGGATATATCAGGTGTGTCACCACACACTACATTTGCTATATAACTACCCAGCTGAATGTGACCTTTGAGGAATCTGCTCTTAAAATATTTTTAGAATAGTATTCTTCATGGAAACTGCTGTTATCCAAGAATTGTTTCTTGAATATATATTTATTTCTGCTGATTGTGCCCATTATATATTTTGTTTTGGTATGCATGTAATTGTATGGTCTGGATCTGTATACGCACATCTCTTACCATTTCTAATCTGTGGTGCGCACGTCGTTTCCTGCACTCGCCCAATGCTGCCCGGCATCTGTGTGTCTCCGGCGCCTTTCCGGAAGCCTGGGGATTCCTGATGGCCAGGGTTGGATGGGTGATGCAGCCGACGAGGTGCGCGTGCGCCAGGGACACAGCGCTACTGGATGGCTGCCGGTCACGTGGGATACCATGGATATATACCATGGATACATAAAGATCCTTTTCTGGAATAGCATACTACACCTCCCCTTGAGAAAGCAACAATTTCATCACACGAAATGCACATCAGGGGTCCTGATGGGGGTTCTCCCCCACCTAGTGTTTTCACTCTGGCCCTGTCTGCACTTGGGTAAGAATGCTCAGTTATTGTTTTCAAACTGCCACTGGGCACAACGTTATATATTGACCATGATTATATTCTGAGCACTATTTCCCTTGTGGCTGTCCTGCCAGTATATTTCTCAGTATCCTTCTTTGATACATTTAACCCATAATCGGATATTGATCTTTTTGTGTATTGCATCAAGGAATTTGTTTACATACAGGCTAACTTTGCAGGCCTAGCACTCTTATCTCATTTGTCTGCTTTTTAATGATTTTACTACAAGTATGTCTTTTTTGTACTTAATAAAAATGTCTTTTTATTTGATACCATATACTTCCTCTCCTACTTTTTGGTTTATATAGTTATTAGAGTCGTTCTTTCATGGGTCATGGCATTTATTCATGATGCTGTGGACCCTTTATCATGTTATGGGTTCTCTGTTTCTTACATTTGCTATATTGTAGTTCTTACAGAGCTGAACCCTTATGACTCATGGTGGCCATTTTGAAGTCGGCCATTTTGGATCCAAATTTGTTTTTTTCAATGGGAAGAGGGTCATGTGACACATCAAACCTATTGAGAATTCCATAAGAAAAACAATGGTGTGCTTGGTTTTAACGTAACTTTATTGTTTCATGAGTTATTTCTCTTTGTTTACAGCCACTGACATGTCACAGAGGTTAACACGTGAGGAGCAGATAGAAATTGTGTTGATGTCTGGTGAACGCAATACCCAGGTCATTGCAGCAGATTTCAATGCAATACACCCTATGAGACCACCCATCTCCCATGCTACAGTTAGCAAACCGCTTGCCAAATTTCGTGAAACAGGTTCAGTGTTGGATTTGCCAAAATGTGTTTGCAAGAAAACTGTCACTAATGATGAAACATCAGTGGCTGTCCTAGCTTCATTCAGCAAGAGCCCACAGCGTAGCACTCGCCGCATGTCACTGGTATCAGTCGAGCATCCCTTCGGCGGATATTAGCTACTCACAAATGGCACCCTTACAAAATCCAGCTGTTGCAGCATCTCAACGAGGATGACTCAGATCGGCGCACTGAATTTCAGAATGGGCAAAACAAAAATTGGAACAGGACCCTCAGTTTACACAGAACATTATGTTCAGTGATGATGAGGCAAACTTTTTTGTGAATGGTGAAGTTAACAAACAAAACCACCGCTATTGGTCTGACACTAACCCACAGTGGATAGATCCCTCCAAGACTGTTGGAACACAAAAATTGATGGTATGGTGTGGTATATGGGGTACAAAGATAGTGGGGCGTTTCTTCATCAATGGAAACCTCAATGCCTCTGGATATCTGAAATTGCTACATGATGATGTGTTGCCCTCTTTATGCACTGAAGATGGCACGTTCCCTGAGTTTTTCCAACAAGATGGTGCACCACCACATTATAGGTGTCAGGTCTGAGCATTCCTACATGAACAGTTTCCTTGAAAGTGGATTGGTCATCGTGGGCCAGTTGAATGGCCACCAAGGTCTCCCAATCTGATCCCTTAGACATTTATCTTTGGGGTCATCTGAAGGAAATTGTCAGTGCTGTGAAGATACGAGATGTGCAGCATCTGAAACAACGGATGCTGGAAGCCTGTGCTAGCATTTCTTCTGCGGTGTTGCGATCAGTGTGTCAAGAGTGGGAGAAGAGGGTTGCATTGACAATCCAACACAAAGGGCAGCACTTTGAACACATTTTATAAGTGGTCATAAACCTGTAAATAACTCATGAAAGAATAAAGTTACCATTGTTTTTCTTCTGAAATGCTCAGTAAGTGTGATGCGTCACATGACCCCCTTCCCATTGAAAAAAATAAAGTTGGATCCAAAATGGCTGACTTCAAAATGGCCGACATGGTCACCACCCATCTGGAAAAGTTTTCCCCCTCCCATATACTAATGTGCTACAAACAGGAAGTTGATATCACCAACCATTCCCATTTTATTTAGGTGTATCCATATAAATGGCCCAACCTGTATATAGGTGAAACCAGAAGTTTACATACACTATATAAAAAGACACACACACATATTTTTCTCAATATCTGACATGAAATCAGAATAAACCTTTCCCATTTTAGGTCAATTAGGATTACCATAATTTTTAATCTTTGCTAAATGCCAGAATAATGAGAGAGAGAGAGAATGTTTTAAGGCATTTTTATTATTTAGTGCAAAGACAAAAGTTTGCATACACTAAGCTTACTATGCTTTTAAACAATTCTAGACTGCTCATATGATGATGTGGTGTGTTTGGAAATTTCTGATAGGCAACATTTGAGTTAATTAGAGACCCACCTGTGGATGCATTTTAATGTACACCTGAAACACACTGCTTCTTTCTGTAGCATCATGGGAAAGTCTAAAGAAATCAGCCAAGATATCAGGAAGAGAATTGTGAACTTGCACAAGTCTGGCTCATCCTTGGGTACAATTTCAAGATACCTGAAGGTGCCTCGTTAATAGTGTTGAGCCACCCCCGTAGTGTTCGGGTTCGGTTCGTCGAACACCGGGATGTTCGAGGAACTGTTCGTCGAACTGTTCGTCGAACACCTTAGAACACCGTCGAACACCGTTAAAACCAATGGCAGGCAAACAAAAACACATAGAAACACATAGAAAACACCTTCAAAGGTGTCCAAAAGCTGACAAACTGCTTAGAAGACGCTTTCTTTAAAAAAGCCGGCCGGCAATTCAGCAACGGCATACACCGGTTCCCGACAATTTAGGCAAGAAGGAATAGAGAATCACACATAGATTAGATAGATAGAAACATGTCAGTCACGTATATATGAAGTACAGTGACAGTGTTGCTTACTGTACTTGTCATTTAGTGCAAAGGATTTATTAAAAAAAATGTGTTTTCATGCACTGTCTCTGCCGGCAATTCAGCATCTGTACCCGACAATTTAGAACAGAAAGATAGAGCATCACACATAGATTAGATAGATAGAAACATGTCAGTCACATATATAAGAAGTACAGTGATAGTGTTGATTACTGTACTTGTCATTTAGTGTTAAAATAAAGGATTTATTATTAAAAAAATTGGCGTGGGGGTCCCCATAATTTTAGGCTCTAGCGGAGGTTAAGCAGACGGCTGGGGCAGATGTTTGAAGCCTGGGAAGGGGGTAATACCCACGGAGCTTCCCAGGTCCGGACATTTGTGTTAAAAATCGCTGATTGGTCGCTGGCGCTGCCCGCAACCAATCACCGATTTGGGCGCCAAATTTAAATATCGGCCGCGACCAATCACCCATCTTGGCTCCACATTTAAACACCGCTGTACTGGTTGGTCACGGACGCTATTTAAATGTGGCGCCAAAATCGGTGATTTGTCGCGCCCAGCGTCGGCGACCAATCAGCACAGCGGTGTTTAAATGTGGAGCCAAGATCGGTGATTGGTTGCGGCCGATATTTAAATTTGGCGCCCAAATCGGTGATTGGTCGCGGGCAGCGCCAGCGACCAATCAGCGATTTTTAACACAAATGTCCGAATCTTTGTAACACCATGCGGATACTGTGGGGACATCAGCGGCTAGGGTGTCAAGGGAGGACCGGGGAGCGGCGCTGCGGGTCGGGATACTTCTGCTGCGAGCAGTCGCTCATCTCCCGGCTTCTCGCAGCGGAAGTATCCGACCAAGCAGCGGCGCTCCCCGGTCCTCACCAATATGATTCGCTGATTGGTCGCGCTCTCCGCACGCGACCAATCAGTGATCTTGGCGCTAAAGTTAAACACCGCTCTGCTGATTGGTCGCGGACGCAGCCCGCAACCAATCACCGATTTGGGCGCCACATTTAAATAGCGGCCGCGACCAATCAGCGAGCTTGGCGCCAAATTTAAACAACGCTCTGCTGATTGGTCGCGGACGCCAGACGCGTCCAATCAGTGAGACTGGCGCCAAATTTAAACAACGCTCTGCTGATTGGTCGCGGACTCCAGCCACGACCAATCAGCGAGATTGGCACCAAATTTAAACCCCGCTCTGCTAATTGGTCGCGGATGCCGGCCGCGACCAATCAGCAGTATTGGCGCCAAATTTAAACCCCGCTCTGCTGATTGGTCACAGTTGCCGGCCGCGACCAATCAGCGATTTTGGCGCCAAATTTAAACCCCGCTCTGCTGATTGGTCGCGACCGCCGGCCGTGACTAATCAACATCGTTGCCGCCAAATTTAAACACCGCTCTGCTGAATGGTCGTGGTCGTGACCAATCACCATTATTGGCGCCAAATTTAAACACCGCTTTGCTGATTGGTCGCGACCGCAACCAATCAGCATTATTGATGCAAAATTTAAACACCGCTTTGCTGATTGGTCGCGACCGCGACCAATCAGCATTATTGGCGCAAAATTTAAACCCCGCTCTGCTGATTAGTCGCGACCGCCGGCCGTGACCAATCAGCGATATAGTTGCCAAATTTCAACACCGCTTTGCTGATTGGTCATGGTTGCTGGGCGCCACCAGTCAGCGATTTTGGCGCCAAATTTAAACACCGCTCTGCTGATTGCGCCGGGTCTGCCGCATACATATTCTAGAATACCCGATGCGTTAGAATCGGGCCACCATCTAGTTTCATGAAATAATTTAAAAAAAAATTTACATGGGGCTTCGCACTATATTTGGGTCCAGCAGGCAGGAATGGGCTGCCCCCAACCACCAGCTGCCTATTTGTACCTGGCCAGACACAACAATATAGGGAAGCCCTTTTTTTCTTAATTATTTCATGAATTTCATGAAATAATTAAAAAAAAAAATACGTGGGGCTTCGCCCTATTTTTGTGTCCAGCCAGGTACAACTAGGCAGCTGGGGGCTGGAATCCACAGCGCAGGGAGACCCAAGCTTTCTGGACCCCCCCCCCCCCCCGCTGCAAATTGCAGTCCGCAGCCACCCTGGAAAATGGCGCATTCATAGAAGCGCCATCTTCTGGCGCTGTACCCAACTCATCCAGGGCCCTGGTGCGGTGGCTCACTGGGTAATAAAGGGGTTAGGGCCAGCTTGGCATTATCAGCTGGCCCTAAGCCCGAAATTCATGGGGTCACGCCAATATTAGACATGACCGCCATGAATTTTTGTAAAGTATTTAAAAAAAACACAACACCCAGAAAAAAGTCCTTTAATTGAAATAAACACACAATTCTTTATTGTTCTAAATTAAACTATACTTACCGTCACGCCCATTCCAGCTGAAGCCAACGATCTCCTGCAATAAAAGAAAAATAATAAAGCAACCTCATCCTTACCTTTCCATGGTTCCCACGACAGCTTCAGCTCTGCTACATCGAGATGACAGGCTGGACCGCAGCAGAACGCTGCCATCCAGCCTGTCATCCCGCAGACACTGAGAACCGCAGGCATGCTTGCGCTCCTCAGTTTCTCTCTGTGACTGCATAAAGATGAGACGAGTTCATGTCCAATGAACTCGGCGCACCTCATGCACGTCACTGACAGCGTGGGAGAATTCTCCTGCACTCAGCACTTCAGCGTGAAAATTCTCCCACGCTGTCAGTGACGTACATGAGGTCAGCTGAGTTCATTGGACATGAATGAGCTCACCTCACGCACGCCACTGACAGCGTGGGAAAATTCTCACGCTGAAGCGCTGAGTGCAGGAGAATTTTCCCACGCTGTCAGTGACGTGCATGAGGTGAGCTCATTCATGTCCAATGAACTCAGCTGACCTCATGTACGTCACTGACAGCGTGGGAGAATTCTCACGCTGAAGTGCTGAGTGCAGGAGAATTCTCCCACGCTGTCAGTGACGTGCATGAGGTGAGCTCATTCATGTCCAATGAACTCAGCTCACCTCATGCACGTCACTGACAGCGTGGGAGAATTCTCACGCTGTAGCGCTGAGTGCAGGAGAATTTTCCCACGCTGTCAGTGACGTGCATGAGGTGAGCTCATTCATGTCCAATGAACTCAGCTGACCTCTTGTACATCACTGACAACGTGGGAGAATTCTCACGCTGAAGTGCTGAGTGCAGGAGAATTCTCCCACGCTGTCAGTGACGTGCATGAGGTGCGCCGAGTTCATTGGACATGAACTCGTCTCATCTTTATGCCGTTACAGCCAGACACTGCAGAGCGCAAGCATGCCTGCGCTTCTCAGTGTCTGCGGGATGACAGGCTGGATGGCAGCGTTCTGCTGCGGTCCAGCCTGTCATCTCGATGTAGCAGAGCTGAAGCTGTCGTGGGAACCATGGAAAGGTAAGGATGAGGTTGCTTTATTATTTTTCTTTTATTGCAGGAGATCGTTGGCTTCAGCTGGAATGGGCGTGATGGTAAGTATGGTTTAATTTAGAACAATAAAGGAATGTGTCTTTATTTCAATTAAAGGACTTTATTCTAGGTGTTTGTGTTTTCTTTTAACTTTGACTATGGGGTTAATAATGGGGGTGTCTTATAGACGCCTCTCCATTACTAACCTGGGCTTGATGTCAGCTGGCATTATAAGCTGACATCAACCCCAACCCTATTACCCCACTGCCATCGCTACAGGGCAGTGGGAAGAGCGAGGCTAAGTGCCAGAATTGGCGCATCCTAAGGATGCGCCATTTCTGGGGCGGCTGACGGCTGGTGTTTCTAGCCTGGGAGGGGGCCAATATTCATGGCACCCTTCCTGGGCTATTAAAATCAGCCCCCAGCTGTCTGCCTAGCCTTTGCTAGCTATTAAAATAGGGGGGACCCCACGTCATTTTTTTGGGGGGGTCCCCCATTTTAATAGCTAGTAAAGGCTAGGTATTCCGCTGGGGGCTGATATTAGCAGCCTGGGAAGCTCCGTGGGTATTACCCCCTTCCCAGGCTTCAAACATCTTCCCCAGCCGTCTGCTTAACCTCCGCTAGAGCCTAAAATTATGGGGAACCCCACGCCAATTTTTTTTTAAATAAATCCTTTATTTTAACACTAAATGACAAGTACAGTAATCAACACTGTCACTGTACTTCATATATATGTGACTGACATGTTTCTATCTATCTAATCTATGTGTGATTCTCTATTCCTTCTATTCTAAATTGTCGGGTACAGATGCTGAATTGCCGGCCGGCTTTTTTAAGAGACAGTGCATGAAAACACTATTATTTTTTTTAATAAATCCTTTACACTAAATGACAAGTACAGTAAGCAACACTGTCACTGTACTTCATATATATGTGACTGACATGTTTATATCTATCTAATCTATGTGTGATTCTTTATTCTTTCTATTCTAAATTGTCGGGTACCGCTGCTGAATTGCCGGCCGGCTTTTTTAAAGAGACGGTGCATGAAAACACTATTATTTTTTTTGATAAATCCTTTACACTAAATGACAAGTACAGTAAGCAACACTGTCACTGTACTTCGTATATATGTGGCTGACATGTTTCTATCTATCTAATCTATGTGTGATTCTCTATTCCTTCTATTCTAAATTGTCGGGTACAGACGCTGAATTGCCGGCCGGCTTTTTTAAAGAGACAGTGCATGAAAACACTATTATTTTTTTTAATAAATCCTTTACACTAAATGACAAGTACAGTAAGCAACACTGTCACTGTACTTCATATATATGTGACTGACATGTTTCTATCTATCTAATCTATGTGTAATTCTCTATTCCTTCTATTCTAAATTGTCGGGTACAGAGGCTAAATTGCCGGCCGGCTTTTTTAAAGAGACAGTGCATGAAAATACTATTATTTTTTTTAATAAATCCTTTACACTAAATGACAAGTACAGTATGCAACACTGTCACTGTACTTCATATATATGTGACTGACATGTTTCTATCTATCTAATCTATGTGTGATTCTTTATTCTTTCTATTCTAAATTGTCGGGTACAGATGCTGAATTGCCGGCTGGCTTTTTTAAAGAGACGGTGCATGAAAACACTATTATTTTTTTGGATAAATCCTTTACACTAAATGACAAGTACAGTAAGCAACACTGTCACTGTACTTCGTATATATGTGGCTGACATGTTTCTATCTATCTAATCTATGTGTGAAGCTCTATTCTTTCGGTTCTAAATTGTCGGGTACCGGTGTATGCCGCTGCTGAATTGCCGGCTTTTCAAGTTTCACTGTTGGCACTGTTCCCATCGATTTGGGCAATCACTGTAATGCCACAACCACCATGGCTGTGGCATTACAGTGAGTGGCAGACAATCCCTGCATGATTGGTGCTCAAAATAGCGCCAGACATGCAGGACACGCTTTTGGTGCACGAACAGTTATTGAACATAACCTCGAACAGCCGAATTTTTTGCAAATCGTTCGGGTTCGTCGAACAACTCGAACACCGCCCAAAACAGCTCGAATTTGAGATTGGCGAACAGTTCTAGTCGAACACCGCTCATCTCTACTCGTTAATCTGTACAAACAATTATACACAAGTACAAACAAGATGGAAATGTTCAGCCATCATACCACTCAGGAAAGAGACTAGTTCTGTGTCCCAGAGATGAATGTGCTTTGGTCCAACATGTGCATATCAACCAAGGACAAAAGCAAAAGTCCTTGTGAAGATGATGGGGGAAGCTGGTAAGATTGTGTCAATATCCACAGTGAAACGAGTACTGTATCAACATGGGCAGAAAGGCCACTCTCCCAGGAAGAAGACTTTACTCAAAAAGTAACATAAAAAAGCCATGTTAATTTTTGCAAATACACACAGGAACAAAGACTTAATTTTTGGACACATGTCCTGTAGTCTGATGAAACTAAAATTGAACTTTTTGGGCATAATGAATGACCATCATTACGTTTGGAGGAAAAAGGGAGCAGCTTAGAAGCCTAAGAACACCATTCCAACTATGAAACACAGGGGTGGCAGCATCATGTTTTGAGGTTGTTTTTCTGCAGGAGGGACTGGGGCACTTCACAACATAGATGGCATCATGAGAAAAGAAGATTATGTGGCAATACTAAAGCAACATCTCAAGACATCAGCCAGGAAGTTAAAGCTTGAGCGGAAATAGGTCTTCCAAATGGACAATGAAGCATACTGCCAAAATGGAAGCAAAGTGGCTTAAGGATAACAAAGTCAATGTTTTGGAGTGGCTATCACAAAGCCCTGATCTCAATCCTATTGAAAATGTATATGCAAAGCTGAAAAAGCAGGTGCGAGCATGGGAACCTACAAAACTGGATCAGTTACATCAGTTTTGTCAGGAAGAATGGGCCCAAATTCCGACCAACTATTGTGAGAAGCTTTTGGAAGGACATCCCAAATGTTTGACCCAAGTCATTCAGTTTAAGGGCAATGATACTAAATACTAATAAAATGTATGTATACTTTTGACTTTGCAGTAAGTAATAAAAATGCCTTAAAATATTCTCTCTATCTCATTATTCTGGCATTTGGCAAATATTAAAAATTATGGTAATCCTAATTGACCTAAAACGGGAAGGTTTATTCTGTTTCCATGTCAGATATTGAGAAAAACATACATATGTATGTAGACTTCCGGTTTCAACTGTGCATATATGCATGTACCTCACATTTGTTCACCATGGTAATTATTGCAATTGCAATATTCCATTCTTTCTTTGCTGGTGGTTTGGATTACTTCAAAACACAATTTACATATTTTTCCCAGGGTAACAGATTTTTTTTCTAGCTGTATTATATAGTAATCCATCATATTGGGGAGTCATTTCACTTTATTAATTTGAATTTCATATATTTTATGTCCCAGGTGTAATATCTTTCAACATACTGATTACTGTCAGGAGTTTTTAGTTTCCCTTTCATGAGGCATTCCATAATTTTAATCTTTGATTTTATTATGATTAATAAAGATTTATGATTTTAATATATAACTGGATCTCTTCTTTGTTCTTGACAGTACCTGTAGCCAGAATAAGGATTGAATCATGAAATATAGCCGTTTGAACCTGGCCTAAGCCTGAGGTCAGGTGAGTATAAAAATAACTGTCTGATTTTCATCCAAAAAACGTGGTCGATTTTCATCCATATTGTCATCTGTGTATTGTCAACTGCAGGTAACTTCTACAAAATTATCACTGTATATATATCATCTTTACTCAGACAGTTAGATAATACAGTGATGTGTTGTTACATAGGACTTCAAGTATCATCTACTGCATTACCTGTATGCAGAGATTTATCACTGGATTATCTGCTGATTTACATAGGAGTTCAGGTAATATCTACTGCATTGTCTGTATTCAGACAGTTATCACTATCTTATCTGTATTGTTACATAGGACTGCTGGGGACAGGGTTATGTGCCTTTGATTAGATGCTTTAATTTTATGAAAGAAGAAGGGATGTGAAAATGAGGGAGATTTTAAAAAAAAATGGGGTTGAGGTAGAGAGATAATGGTTTAGAAATGTGCATATGTCTGAATAGTGATAGCCTAGAGACTAATCGGTGAATTACACTACATATAAACACTAGTGTTGAGCGATACCTTCCGATATCAGGAAATATCTTATCGGATTGGATCGGACCGATACCCAAAAAGTATCGGATATCGCCGATTCCGATACCGGAAACCAATGCAAGTCAATGGGACACAAATATCGGAATGAAAATAAACCCTTTCTTTCCTTGTAGGTTAATTCTACATGAAGTAAAACAACTAAGAATAATGTAGAATGTATTACGCGAAAAGCCGGCAATTCATCAGCGGCATACACCGGTACCCGACAATTTACAACAGAAAGAATAGAGCTTCACACATAGATTAGATAGATAGAAACATGTCAGTCACATATATATGAAGTACAGTGACAGTGTTGCTTACTGTACTTGTCATTTAGTGTAAAGGATTTATTTAAAAAAATAATAGTGTTTTCATGCACCGTCTCTTTAAAAAAGCCAGCCGGCAATTCAGCATCTGTACCCGACAATTTAGAATAGAAGGAATAGAGAATCATACATAGATTAGATAGATAGAAACATGTCAGTCACATATATATGAAGTACAGTGACAGTGTTGATTACTGTACTTTTCATTTAGTGTTAAAATAAAGGATTTATTTTAAAAAAAATTGGCGTGCGGTTCCCCTTAATTTTAGTCTCTAGCGGAGGTTAAGCAGACGGCTGGGGCAGATGTTTGAAGCCTGGGAAGGGGGTAATACCCACGGAGCTTCCCAGGCTACGAATATGAGCCCCCAGCTGAATACCTAGCCTTTACTAGCTATTAAAATGGGGGACCCCCTCAAAAAAATGACGTGGGGTCCCCCCTAATTTAATAGCTAGCAAAGGCTAGGCAGACAGCTGGGGGCTGATATTAATAGCCCAGGAAGGGTGCAATGAATATTGGCCCCCGCCCAGGCTAGAAACACCAGCCGTCAGCCGCCCCAGAAATGGCGCATCCAGAGGATGCGCCAATTCTGGCACTTAGCCTCGCTCTTCCCACTGCCCTGTAGTGGTGGCAGTGGGGTAATAGGGTTGGGGTTGATGTCAGCTTATAATGCCAGCTGACATCAAGCCCAGGTTAGTAATGGAGAGGCGTCTATAAGACACCCCCATTACTAACCCCATAGTCAAAGTTACAAAAAAAAACACAAACACCCAGAATAAAGTCCTTTAATTGAAATAAACACACAATTCTTTATTGTTCTAAATTAAACTCTACTTACCATCACGCCCATTCCAGCTGAAGCCAACGATCTCCTGCAATAAAAGAAAAATAATAAAGCAACCTCATCCTTACCTTTCCATGGTTCCCAGGACAGCTTCAGCTCTGCTACATCGAGATGACAGGCTGGACCGCAGCAGAACGCTGCCATCCAGCCTGTCATCCCGCAGACACTGAGAAGGGCAGGCATGCTTGCGCTCCTCAGTGTCTCTCTGTGACGGCATCCAGATGAGCCGAGTTCATGTCCAATGAACTCAGCTCACCTCATGCACGTCACTGACAGCGTGGGAGAATTCTCCTGCACTCAGCGCTTCAGCGTGAGAATTTTCTCACGCTGTCAGTGACGTGCATGAGGTGAGCTGAGTTCATTGGACATGACCTCACCTCATTCATGTCACTGACAGCGTGGGGGAATTCTCCTGCACTCAGCGCTTCAGCGTGTGAATTTTCCCTCGCTGTCAGTGACGTGCATGAGGTGAGCTGAGTTCATTGGACATGACCTCACCTCATGCACGTCACTGACAGCGTGGGAAAATTCTCCTGCACTCAGCGCTTCAGCGTGAGAATTTTCCCACGCTGTCAGTGACGTGAATGAGGTGAGGTCATGTCCAATGAACTCAGCTCACCTCATGCACGTCACTGACAGCGTGGGAAAATTCTCACGCTGAAGCGCTGAGTGCAGGAGAATTTTCCCACGCTGTCAGTGACGTGCATGAGGTGAGCCGAGTTCATTGGACATGACCTCGGCTCATCTTTATGCCGTCACAGAGAGACACTGAGGAGCGCAAGCAAGCCTGCGCTTCTCAGTGTCTGCGGGATGACAGGCTGGATGGCAGCGTTCTGCTGCAGTCCAGCCTGTCATCTCGATGTAGCAGTGCTGAAGCTGTCGTGGGAACCATGGAAAGGTAAGGATGAGGTTGCTTTATTATTTTTCTTTTATTGCAGGAGATCGTTGGCTTCAGCTGGAATGGGCGTGATGGTAATTATAGTTTAATTTAGAACAATAAAGAATTGTGTGTTTATTTCAATTAAAGGACTTTTTTCTGGGTGTTGTGTTTTTTTTAAATACTTTACTAGAAATTCATGGTGCTCATGTCTAATATTGGCAAGACCCCATGAATTTCGGGCTTAGGGCCAGCTGATAATGCCAAGCTGGCCTTAACCCCTTTATTACCCAGTGAGCCACCGCACCAGGGCCCTGGATGAGTTGGGTACAGCGCCAGAAGATGGCGCTTCTATGAACGCGCCATTTTCCGGGGTGGCTGCGGACTGCAATTTGCAGCGGGTGGGGCCCAGAAAGCTTGGGCCTCCCTGCGCTGCGGATTCCAGCCCCCAGCTGCCTAGTTGTACCTGGCTGGAGACAAAAATAGGGCGAAGCCCCACATATGTTTTTTTTTAATTATTTCATGAAATTCATGAAATAATTAAGAAAAAAAGGGCTTCCCTATATTGTTGTGTCCAACCAGGTACAAATAGGCAGCTGGTGGTTGGGGGCAGCCCGTTCCTGCCTGCTGTACCTGGCTGGACACAAATATAGTGCGAAGCCCCACGTCAATTTTTTTTAAATTATTTCATGAAATAATTTTTTAAAAAAAGGGCTTCCCTATATTGTTGTGTCCGGCCAGGTACAAATAGGCAGCTGGTGGTTGGGCGCAGCCCGTTCCTGCCTGCTGTACCTAGCTGGACACAAATATACGGCGAAGCCCCACATCAATTTTTTTTAAATTATTTCATGAATTTCCTGAAATAATTTTAAAAAAATTGACGTGGGGCTTCGCACTATATTTGTGTCCAGCCAGGTACAGCAGGCAGGAACGGGTTGCGCCCAACCACCAGCTGCCTATTTGTACCTGGCCGGACACAACAATATAGGGAAGCCCTTTTTTTCTTTATTATTTCATGATTTTCATGAAATAATTAAAAAAAAAATACGTGGGGCTTCTCCCTATTTGTGTGTCCAGCCAGGTACAACTAGGCAGCTGGGGGATGGAATCTGCAGCGCAGGGAGGCCCAAGCTTTCTGCCCCCCCCGGTGCAAATTGCAGTCCGCAGCCACCCCGGAAAATGGCGCGTTCATAGAAGCTGGATGCTGTACCTGGCTGGCATACAAAAATATGGCAAAGCCCACGTCAAAATTTTTGGGAAAAATTATTTAAAAAATAAATAATAATTTAGGGACTGCATCTTTATTAACTCCTCAAATGTCATTTAGTGTTAAAATAAAGGATTTATTTAAAAAAAAATTAGCGTGGGATCCCCCATAATTTTAGGCTCTAGCGGAGGTTAAGCAGACGGCTGGGGCAGATGTTTGAAGCCTGGGAAGTGGGTAATACCCACGGAGCTTCCCAGACTACTAATATCAGCCCCCAGCTGAATACCTAGCCTTTACTAGCTATTAAAATGGGGGACCCCCCCAAAAAAATGACGTCGGGAACCCCCTATTTAATAGCTAGCAAAGGCTAGGCAGACAGCTGGGGGCTGATATTAATAGCCCAGGAAGGGTGCCATGAATATTGGCCCCCTCCCAGGCTAGAAACACCAGCCGTCAGCCGCCCCAGAAATGGCGCATCCATAGGATGCGCCAACTCTGGCACTTAGCCTCGCTCTTCCACGCTGCCCTGGTGTGGTGGCAGGGGGTAATAGGGTTGGGGTTCATGTCAGCGCCAGCTGCCATGAAGCCCAGGTTAGTAATGATGGGCGTCTATAAGACACCCCCATTACTAACCTACAAAGTGTTTAAAAGAAAAAACACAGTACACCCAGAAAAAAATAATTTATTTGAAATAAAACACACAATTTTATTTAATTCTTAGTTTACTAAAAAAAAATAGTTACCTGTCCACGTTCCTGCGCTGATATCCCATGCACAGCTGTCACATCTGGAGATGGTGACAGCTGTGCATGGCTGCTGTAAGCTCACACTGCCGGGAACACGTCCGCTCCCGGCAGCGGGAGCCACTGACTGAGGTCACCGGAGTGCATTCAGTCAGCGCAGCTCCGGAGACCTCCTTTACGGCACTGCTGTAAAGTGGGAATTTCTCACGATACAGCAGGGCTGTAAAGGAGCTAACCGGAGCAGCGCTGCCTGAACTCCGGCGAACCTGCTTATGCAATGACGGGGCTGCTTTACGGCCCCATCATTCTAGCGGCGGCAGCGGTTCAGAGCGGTCACATTCTATGTGGCTGCTCTAAACTGGAAATCATCGTGGGACACTCGTGGACTACAACGGAGGGGTAAGGATAAGGTTGTGGTTTATTATTTTATATTTTATTACAGGAGATCGATGGCTTCGGGGAATTAGGTGTCTAGGTGAATATAGGTGTAGTTTTTTATTTTTTACTTTATTTTAGGTGGCGATCGGCGGGGACAGGTAATGTATGAACTAATTTATTGTAGGTAACCACTGGCCACCAATGACATGTATTTAAAATTTATTGGGGACACAGTAGGGCAATTTAAATAGCAGGATCAGGCTGATGGGAACTACTGCTCCCATCGAGCTGATCCTGCTGGCACGAGTGGACGGGGGACAGACATAGGCCGATGGGAGTAGTATTGTCACATCGGCCTATGTCTGCCTGCATGCACACACCCGCAGACATCGCACAGACACCGCACACACCCACAGACATCGCACAGACACCGCGCACACCCACCGACATCGCACAGACACCGCGCACACCCACAGACATCGCACAGACACCGCACACACTCGCAGACATCACACAGACACCGCAGACATCGCACAGACACCGCGCTCATCCGCACACACCCGCACACATCACACAGACACCGC
Source organism: Phyllobates terribilis (assembly GCF_046119375.1). Lineage (NCBI taxonomy): Eukaryota > Metazoa > Chordata > Amphibia > Anura > Dendrobatidae > Phyllobates > Phyllobates terribilis. Next base: position 21,639,725 of record NW_027362769.1, read on the forward strand.
ACACACCCGCAGACATCGCACACACCCGCAGACATCGCACAGACACCCCGCACACACTCGCAGACATCGCACAGACACCGCAGACATCGCACAGACACCGCGCACACCCACACACACCCGCACACATCGCACAGACACCGCACACACCCGCAGACATCGCACACACCCGCAGACATCGCACAGACACCCCACACACACTCGCAGACACACGCACAGACACCCCGCACACACTCGCAGACACACGCACAGACACCGCACACACACTAATCATGACAGGCTGATGGTCTGGGAGGTGAGGCTGACCTGTGCGGCCGTGGGAAAGTTCATGTGAGTTCATGCAATGCAGTCAAGCATGAGCTCACATGAACCCTCTGAGGGCACCGCGGCTACTTCAAATGAACAGCTGATCAGCATCACCTGATACCTCAGCTGTTCATTTGAAATAACCGGCGGGAAAGCGCAGCACAGAACGGGAAAGCCGGCGGTGAAGTCTTTTCACTGCCGGCTTCCCTGCCCGGGTCCTTCGCTCCCCGCTCCTTGGTGCTGCGCTCCCCGCCCGGTCCTAACTTACAATCGGGATGGGAGGTGGCGAGGGGAGCGGAGGATCGGGGTGGGAGGCTGCGGGGAAGCAGTATGGGGCTGTGTGATTGTTTAAAAGCTGGCGGCTTTTTACCGCCCGCCGGCTTTTAAACGATCAGGAGAATTCTCCCACGCTGGGATGGCATTCTGATGACAGGCTGGATCTCAGCTGAGCGCTGCCATCCAGCTTGTCATACTTCAGAGACACTGCAGATCGCAGGCATTATGGGAACTTCCGATTCCGGTATTCGATATTGTAAAAGTATCGGAATTACCCAATATTTCAGTATCGGAATGCTCAACACTAATATACACGCCACAAGAAAATCAGCCAGCTGTGCAAGTGAGTTAGAGATGGTCAAGCACATACAGGTAAGTGTACAGTAATTTATATTATAGCAAGGAACCTCCTAAGTGATGCGCCCACCCTGATGCCCATCACTTAGGAGGTTCTGCTGCTATCCTGGTATGTGTTAACCATTATCACTGATACAATTTTGCTGGCTCTGTTGTAGTGTGTATTTATATATATATTCTTATTTATCAGTGTATAACTTTGCCTATTTCCACCTGTCTGTGTAGCAGCAATATATGTCCATCATCACTTTGACCGGGCGGTCAATGCATGCGTGTATTATGTTATTTCATACTATTGCTAATGCACTGATCCCCAATAGGGACTTTACCTGTTGGTGTCACTTTATAATAATAATAATTTTTATTTATATAGCGCCAAAATAATCCGCAGCAGTTTACAATTAAGCGGGGACATATACAGACAATAAATTCAATACAAGGTAAGACAGTTTAAACAGTTACATTAGGAGTGAGGGTCCTACTTGCAAGCTTACATTCTACAAGGAAATTGGGGGACACAATAGGTGAAAATTACTTGTTATTTCAGGTACAGAAATTATAATAAATAGGGATTTTCTTATAAAGCTGCATGATCCAGTCATCAGCCAGTATGTCTAAGTGCAATTATCAAGTATCAAGTGCAATTATCGTGTGCATGGAGGGTGTGGAGTAAGATGAATAGGAGGGAGCAGATTCTGAATAATATTTAGAAGGAGGGAACATGGGGAGAGTTAGGTTAGTGAGTTGATGTGATAGGCTTGTTTAAAGATATCTGTTTTTAAAGCATGCTTAAAAAACGTGGGGGCTAGGTATCAGTCGGATAGTTTGAGGTAGTGCATTCCAGAGAACTGGGGCAGCACAAGAAAAGTCTTGGAGACGGAGGTGCAAGGTTCGGATTATGGAGTTGAGGCACTAGGCTTGTTTTAAGATATGGGTTTTTAAAGCGTGCTTGAAGACGTGGGGGCTAGGTATCAGTTGGACCATCTGAGGTAGTTCATTCCAGAGAACTGGAGCAGCATGAGAGAAGTCTTGGAGACGGAGGTGCGAGGTTCAGATTATGGAGTTGAGGTGGTAGGCTTGTTTAAAGAGATGGTTTTTTAAAGCATGCTTGAAGACGTGGGGGCTAGGTATCAGTTTGATCATCTGAGGTAGTTCATTCCAGAGAACTGGAGCAGCACAAGAGAAGTCTTGGAGACAGAGGTGTGAAGTTCGGATTATGGAGTTGAGGTGGTAGGTTTGTTTAAAGAGATGGGTTTTTAAAGACTGCTTGAAAACGTGGGGGCTAGGTATCAGTCGGATGGTCGGTGGTAGTGCATTCCAGAGAATTGGCACACCAGAAGTCTCAGAGACGGAGGTGCAAGGTTCGTATTATGGGGGATGTTAGCCTTTGGTCAATTGTAGAATGGAGGGCACAGGAGGGGTGATAGACAGAGATGAAGGAGGAGATGTAAGGCAGTGCAGAACTGTGGAGAGCTTTGTGGATGTGAGCGATGAATTTATATTGGACTCTGTAGTGAATGGGTAACCAGTGTAATGACTGGCACAAGATGTAGGCATCGGTGAAGCAGTTGGACAGAAATATGACCCTGGCTGCCACATTCAGGATGGATTGGAGAGGAGAAAGTTTGGTATGAGGGAGACCGAACAGAAGAGAGTTGCAGTAGTCCAGATGAGAATGAATAAGAGTGACAGTAAGAGTTTTAGCAGTTTCAAAGGTGAGAAAATGTTGGATTCTGGAGATGTTTTTAACATGGAGGTGCCATTAGCACGTGAGTGATTGGATATAGGGAACAAAGGAGAGTTGTGTGTCAAATAAAACCCCAAGACAGCAGGCGTGCTGCTTGGGATTTATGGTTGAACCCTCCAAGGTAATTTCAATGTCAGGTACAGTTATGTTAGTAGAGGGGAGAAACACAAGAAGTTCAGTTTTGGAGAAATTCCTCTTCAGATAGAGAGAGGACAAGTTCATAGAGACAGCGGACAAACAATCCTTGGTATTTTGTATTAGGATAAGGGTGATGTCAGGGGAAGAAGTGTATAATTGGGTTTCCTCAGCATAGAGATGATGCTGGAACCCAAATCTACTGATAGTTTGTCCAATAGGGGCTGTGTATAGAGAGAAGAGGAGGGGGCCTAGGACTGATGTTAGAACCTTGCTGTTAGGTTTTTTTTCCTTTGCTGGTCACATGACCTTGTTGGCCTATTTAATCCTGCTCCGCCCTTCTGGCTTTGCTGGACTTCATTGTATATCTACTTTCTAGCTAGCCTGTGCTCTGTGTCTTGCTCTGTTAGTTTGCTTGGTTTACTGACCTCTATGTTCTTTATATTTTGTTTGTTCGTCTGTCTGCTACTATTTCTGTTAGGAGGTGTCCCATATTCCTCCCAGTCCTTAGTACTTGTAGGGATTCCTCCCCCACATCTATAGGTCTTCGTACAGACTAGCTTAGGACTTTAGCAGGTCTGATCGCAGGATCAGGTTCCCTGTTACATCGTAGGGATTCAGCTGAGTTCTATCGTAGGGACAGATCTCCTCTCTTTCCTTAGCTCTGGTAGCAGAACATAACAGTAAGTCCAGCCAGCAAATTCTCTAAGGAAAGATTTTTCTGTTCCATCATGGTGTCGGTTCAGGATTTGGCTCATCGCCTGCAGGGACTCTCTCTGGAAGTGGCCGAGCTCCGTCAGCACGTGAGTAACTGTTCTGGAGCACATTTCTTGGAGCCTAAGGTATGTTTGCCGGATTTATTTTTTGGTGAACATCGAGAATTTTTTTCATTTAAAAATGCTTGCTTATTGTATTTTCGTTTGAGACCCAAGTCCTCTGGGGATGAATCCCAGCGCGTAGGGTTCATAATGTCACTTTTGGGCAAAGAGCCTCAGGAGTGGGCCTTTTCTTTGCAACCTAGTGATACATGCTTCAGATCAGTGGATAGTTTTTTTTCTGCTTTAGGACTATTATATGATGATCCTGACCGTGTCGCATCAGCTGAGACTGAGTTGAGACGTTTAAAACAAGGATCAGGTAATGTCGAAAAATATTGTACACATTTTCGTCGTTGGTCCACTCAAACAGGGTGGAACGATTCTGCTCTGAAAAGTCTATTTCTTGCTGGGCTCAGTGAAAGGGTTAAAGACCTGCTAATTGCTTATCCTACACCTGAGGATTTGCAACAGGCTATGCAATTAGCTATACGGGTGGATAGAAGACTGCGTGCTAGGGTTAATGAGAGCAAATCCTCTGCTATGTCAGTTTCTGGTTATGATAATGTGTGTACTAACAGTGGTGAACCGATGGAGATTGGATCGGTGGCACCTCGCTCTCAAGAAAAAGACCGTCGTTTTTCGAAAGGCTTGTGTTTCTATTGCGGAAAATCTGGTCATTTGATTAAAGGCTGTGAGCTTCGTATGAAGAAAGAAAAAAAAAATGGTCAGTCACGCCCGTATTGCCTGTTTAAATTCCAAGGGTATATTTTTAGCTGCTTCCACGATTGCTCAGGAAAAATTAATGGAATTTCGGGTGTTTGTTGATTGCGGGTCTACACTGAATGTAATTGATGGGGGATTCATGGAAAAACTCAATTTAAAACCTGAACCTTTATCATCCCCCATTGCTGTGGTTTCTGTGGATGGCTCACCTTTGAAGAATATTACTCTCAAGGTCTGTGAATTTCCTCTCACTATTAATGGTGTTCACCATGAGAAATTGGATTTGGTAGTGTTGAATAACTTGCCTTCTCCAGTAATATTGGGATTGCCTTGGTTAAAATGTCACAATCCTGTACTGGATTGGTCTACCAGTGAAATTAAATCCTGGAGCCATAAATGTTATGACAAGTGTTGTAATGGGCGTATTGCAGCTTTGGATAGGGGAGAATTGCCTGTTCCTATTCAGGATTTTTGGAGAGTTTTTTCTGAGAAGGAATCGCAGGTTTTGCCTCCCCATAGAGACTATGATTGTTCTATTGAATTTGTCCCTGGAGCGACTCTTCCTAAAAGTCGTTTATTTAACCTTACTATTCCTGAGAGGAAGGCTTTGGAGGAATACATACAGACAAGTTTGGCCGCCGGTCACATTAGGCCCTCTAAGTCTCCTGTGGCGGTTGGATTTTTTTTTGTAAAAAAAAAGGACGGCGGTTTACGTCCTTGTCTGGATTTTCGTGAGATTAACAAAATTACGGTACGCAATCCTTACCCACTGCCATTGATTCCTGATCTGTTTAACCAGTTATTGGGGGCCAAGTGGTTCTCTAAAATTGACCTTAAGGGGGCATACAATCTGTTGCGCATGAAGGAGGGTGATGAATGGAAGACTGCTTTTAACACTCCTGTGGGTCATTTTGAGAATCTGGTTATGCCTTTTGGTCTTACTAATGCTCCTGCATTTTTTCAGAATCTGATTAATGACATCCTTAGACCTTTGATCGGTAAAAATGTGGTTGTGTATTTGGATGACATTTTGATTTATTCGCCAGATCTGGAGTCTCATTGGCGGAGCGTGCGTGAGGTATTACAGTTATTAATGGACAATTCGCTTTTTGCTAAGCTGGAGAAATGTGAGTTCGCTGTACAGAGAATTAGTTTTTTGGGCTACATTATCTCCAGCAAAGGTTTTGAGATGGATCCGGTTAAGGTTCAGGCTGTGCAGGAATGGCCTAGGCCTATTGGTTTGAAATCCATACAGAGGTTTTTGGGTTTCGCCAATTACTATAGAAAATTCATAAAAAATTTTTCTAGTATTGTCAAACCTCTGACTGATCTCACCAGGAAAGGTGCTGATGCGGTTCAGTGGTCTTCTGAGGCCATTGAAGCTTTTGTGTATCTCAAGGAGAGGTTCACCTCTGCTCCCATCCTTATGCAGCCTGATGTTACTAGGCCGTTTTTGGTTGAGGTTGATGCTTCCTCTGTGGGGGTTGGCGCAGTATTGTCTCAGGATAACGGGGATGGATTACATCCCTGTGCCTTTTTTTCAAAAAAATTTTCGGAGACTGAATTGAATTACGATATTGGTAATCGGGAATTATTGGCTATTAAACTCGCATTTGAACACTGGCGCCACTTCTTGGAAGGTGCGGAATTTCCCGTTCAGGTTCTTACGGATCATAAAAATCTGATATATCTTGACGCTGCCAAGCGCCTGAATGCCCGTCAGGCTAGGTGGGCACTGTTTTTCTCGCGGTTTAATTTCTCCGTTACTTACATCCCTGGTACTAAGAATGTTAAGGCGGATGCCTTGTCTCGCAGTTTTTCTCCCATAGTCGGTGCTGAGAAAGAGGAAAACATTTTACAAGAAGGTGTTGTGATAGCTGCTTTAGACTCCGTTTTGGAAGATGAGATTCTTAAAGCTCAGGAGAATGCCCCATCTAACACTGCTCATGGGAGGTTGTTTGTGCCTGGGACCTTTAGGAGAGATTTGTTTGTTGAGTGTCACGAATCTCGGTTGGCAGGTCATCCCGGAATCTCTGAGACCAAGAGACTGGTGGGTCGCAGTTTTTGGTGGCCTGGATGGCAGAAGGAAGTCATTAGGTGGGTACGCCAATGTACTGTATGTGCTAGATCTAAGTCCTCACATACTCCTGCTGCGGGGTTGCTTTGTCCTTTGGAGGTCCCCAGTGCTCCTTGGACACATTTGGCTATGGACTTTATAACTGACCTTCCCCCCTCTGAGGGTTTTACTGTCATCTGGGTGGTCGTGGACCGTTTTAGTAAGATGTGTCACTTGGTTCCCTTCATCAAACTGCCCTGCGCTAAAACTCTCGCTAAGGCCTTTGTCAAGGAAATTGTCAGACTTCATGGCGTTCCTACTGACATTGTTTCTGATAGGGGTCCTCAGTTCGTGGCTCGTTTTTGGCGTGCCTTTTGTGACAGGTTGGGAATTCATTTGTCGTTTTCGTCCGGATATCATCCTGAATCTAATGGCCAGACAGAAAGGAAAAACCAGGATGTTGAGCAGTTCTTGCGTTGTTTTGTGGCAGACAATCAAGAGGGGTGGTCTGAGTTTCTGCCACTTGCCGAATTTGCTCTGAACAATCATACATCTTCTTCTGCTGGTTGTTCGCCTTTTTTTTGTTGTTCTGGGAGACATCCGTCGTTTGGGTCGTTCTCCAAGTTGGGATCTGCCGTGCCTGAGGAGGAGAATTTTTCCGGTGATTTGGAAAGAGTTTGGACGGATGTGCGTGGTAATCTTCAGGAGGCCAACAGAAAATCTAAAGACTACTTTGATAGGAAACGACAGGAGGTTTTGTTCGCTGTTGGTGACATGGTTTGGTTGTCCTCTAGGAATCTGCGGTTGAGGATTCCTTCTAAGAAATTGGGTCCCAAGTTTGTAGGGCCCTTTAAGGTGCTTCAGGTTGTCAACCAATCTGCTGTTAGGTTGGAGGTTCCTACCTCCTGGAGAATTAATCCGGTCTTTCATGTCTCTCTGTTAAAAAAAGCTGTTGTGTCGGATGGTGACGCCTCTGCCTCTGTTCCTCCGGTGGTGGAGGACGGGGAATATGAAATTTCTCGCATCCTTGACTCTAGACGGTATAGAGGTAGTTTGCAGTATCTTGTGGCCTGGAAAGGTTTCGGACCCGAGGATAACTCTTGGGTGAGGTCAGATGATGTTTCCGCGTCCAGACTTATCAGAGCGTTTCACAGGAGATTTCCTGATAAGCCTGGTCCTAGGGGATCCGGAGGATCCTCTTAGAAGGGGGGGTACTGTTAGAACCTTGCTGTTAGGTTTTTTTTCCTTTGCTGGTCACATGACCTTGTTGGCCTATTTAATCCTGCTCCGCCCTTCTGGCTTTGCTGGACTTCATTGTATATCTACTTTCTAGCTAGCCTGTGCTCTGTGTCTTGCTCTGTTAGTTTGCTTGGTTTACTGACCTCTATGTTCTTTATATTTTGTTTGTTCGTCTGTCTGCTACTATTTCTGTTAGGAGGTGTCCCATATTCCTCCCAGTCCTTAGTACTTGTAGGGATTCCTCCCCCACATCTATAGGTCTTCGTACAGACTAGCTTAGGACTTTAGCAGGTCTGATCGCAGGATCAGGTTCCCTGTTACATCGTAGGGATTCAGCTGAGTTCTATCGTAGGGACAGATCTCCTCTCTTTCCTTAGCTCTGGTAGCAGAACATAACAACTGAGCCCTGAGGAACACTGAGTAAGGGGATGAGGAGTTGAATAAGAGCCAGCAAACGATACAGTGAAAGAGCAGTTAGAGGGGTAGGAGGAGAACCAGGAGAGCACGCTGTCTTTGACTCCATTAGAGAGGAGCATAGTAAGGAGGAACTGGTGATCCACAGCGTCAAATGCAGTAGAGAGGTCCAGGAGAATCAGCAGGGAGTAGTGACCATTGGATTTAAAGGGAACCTGTCACGTCCTAGTTGCTATGTACACTGCCCCCATTGCTTTGTAAGTGATGCAATGTGCATCACTAACATGCTTTTTTCATTAAAATCTGTGGTATTATAATGATTTTATAACATTATATACTGTATACTTTGTCCTACTTGCTGTATTCAGTCATAGGGGTGGGATTTTCTCATTCAGTCATTGGCAGCACAGCATTCACTCACAGCTGGCATTGCCCATGTATTTGAATACTGCTTCCGGCAAGGTTGAGTCTAGATCGGAGGTGATATTTTGTGCTCCAAACTTTAGCCACTCCGATCTAGACACTTCACTGCTGACAAGACTAGATCGAAGATGCTGGAGTGAGGCCCTCAAAAAATCAACTCCAATCTAGATGCAACCTTGCTGGGAGCAGCATTCAAATACATGGGCGGAGCCAGCAGTGAGTGAAGGCGGTGCCACCCATGAATAAATAGCAGAATCACACCCCTATGAATGAATACAGCAGGTAGGACAAAGTATATATAAGGTTATAAAATCATTATACTACCACCGATTTTAATGAAAAAAGCTTGCCAGTGATGCACATTGCATCACTAACAAAGCAATGGGGGCAGTGTAGATATTAGATAGGACTAGTCATGAGCGAGCATACTCGCAAGTACTCGGTACTCACCCGAGCATCTCAGTAATCGAGATGCTTGGAGCTCGCCGAGTACTTGCAAGATGCTCGGGCGAATGCTCGGGTCCCCTCCCTGCATGTTTGGTGCTCTTTAGAGCGCCAATCAACATGCAGGGATTGCCTGCCACTCATGGTAATGCCGCAGCCATAGTGGTTGTGGCATTATAGTGATTGGCTGGCCGCACAGCATTATCAGGTCTATATCAGACCTGGCGCCGCCATGCTTGTCACAGTCACTCCGGAATCAGACAGTGTATGGAGAGGTGCTGCTGCGTCAGGGAGAGATTTGCTTGTATATTAGGTAGTGTAGGGAGAAAAACCGTACATTACACATATCCATCTTAACAAACAGTCCTTTTGAGGACTAACTAATCCATCTGCAGAGATATCAGGCATTCAGTGTATATAGGCAGGCAGGCAGGGTATATAGCAGACTGCAGTGCATATAGCACAAGAGGCTCCATTCCAATTCTGCCTTCCGCTGCTGTTAGATATTTCTATACAAAGGTCCAGGTCTCAGGGGCCAGGAATACTTTTTTTTGGATCTTAATCCACATTATTTGCTTAAAAAGCAATCCAGAGAACACTGTTTTTCTGCGCCATTTGCTTGTTGGCACTGCAGAATACAGCCAGGTCCTTTCCATATTGCAGCGCTAGAAATCCAGCTATTTAAAACTGTGTTTTCTCTGTCACACGGATCACATATACGTTTTCAGAAAATACTGCCATGTTTGGCCTCCATTCCAATTTATTTTCACTGTGTCAGCAAAGTTTTTGACATCAGTTTGCTGTTCAAACTAGTTACCTACAGGCCACGTATTTAAAAGTCTTTTTTCTCCATCACACGGATCACATATACGTTGTCAGAAAATACTGCCCTTTCTGGCCTCCATTAAAAATTTCTTTCAATGTGTCAGTGGAGCAATTCACACCAGTTTGCTGTTCAAACTAGCTACCTACAGGCCAGCTATTTAAAACTCTGTTTTCTCTGTCACACGGATAACATATACGTTATCAGAAAATACTGTCATTTCTGGCCTCCATTAAAAATTTCTTTCAGTGTGTCAGTGAAGCAATTCACACCAGTTTGCTGTTCAAACTAGTTACCTACAGGCCAGGTTTGTAAAACTGTGTTTACTCCGTCACATGGATCACATATACGTTTTCAGAAAATTCTGGCTTCCATTAAATTTTTTCGCTACAAATTCAGTCATTTGTTGTGACCGTGGAAGATATTGTCTTCCATTTAAAATGGGCATGGCACGTGGCAAAGGACGGGGAACTGAACGTGATAGTGATGGTGCATGCAGAGGCTGAGGACAAGGCCGTGGGCAAGCTGAAATTGTGCCACAACAAACACCCACATCTTCTTGCCCGACCTTCCTGTCCCAATTCCTAGTGGACCGCAGCACATCACTATTGAACCCAGAGCAATGTCAAAAGGTTGTTGGTTGGATAATGCTTCCAGTCACTTAGCCACCACCACCACCCTGTCTTCCACACAGTCAAGTCTCAGTAGCCGTGAGTCTGGACTGCATTTTCCTCACCCTGATCCTCCTTCCTCCCACCATGCCGAGTCCCCGGAGACAACTGATCCCACGCTTGGACACTCTGAAGAGCTGTTCACTTTTCCATTTATAGATTCGGGCCTCTCATCCGGTCTACTTGAAGCGGGGCAAGAGGAGATCGCATGTAGCGATGCCCAGATATTTGAGCAGCCACGGTCACATGAAGGTGACGGTGGGAAAGTGTCACAAGAGGTGGACGACGATGAGACACAATTGCCAGAAAGTCAGGAGAAGGACCAGGGTGCGGAATTGGAAGACGAGGTGGTGGATGATATAGTGACTAACCCAACCTGGCAGGAGTTTTGTCTTCTGAAACGCTCTCTGCTCACAATCAAAGAGGATGCATTGCAGGCAGAGCACGATGAGATGGAGCAAGGAACCATACAGGGTGATTACACACAGCCCAGCCTCATCTCATCCCAACGTGGATTGGGTGACAATGAGGAAGAGGAGGAGGAAGGACAGGAGCTAGTTTCATGTGCTATAAACGGTACTACCTGCACAGCTGTCATACTGTCTGTTCAGCGTGGATGGCCAGAGGACAGAGAGGAGGAGGAGGAGTAGGAGGAGGAGAGCATGGTCAGTCATCCTCTTGGTGAGGACACGAAAGTCTTGCTTGTTAGTATTCTGTCACGCATAGCTGAGTTTATGTTACGCTGCCTTTCCCATGACCCTCGCTTTCTCAAAATTTTGGGTGACAGTCATTACTGGTTGGTGACACTTCTAGACCCACACTACAAGGAGAACTTTATATCTCTTGTTCCTGAGACAGACAGGTCTACAAAAATGGGTCTGTACCAGAAGGCCCTTGTTGCGGAACTATTAAAAAAATTCCCATCTGAAAATGCTGGCGGCAGAGGGCACACTTCGTTGGACAACCAGGGAGTACAGGTGAGAGAGATACAACTTCAATCCAGCAGAGGCTGGGGAGCACTGTCAAAGTTCTGGGAGAGTTTTCTCAGCCCCTCCCATTGAACAGGCCCTGAGGCCCGGGGTACTATCACAAGGAGTGCAAAGTTTGGGAATATGCTGAGGGAGTACCTTGCCGACCGTATCAATGTCCTCCGTGATTCCTTTGTAGCTTATAATTATTCGGTATCCAAGCTGCATACGTGGAATAAACTGGCTCTCTATGCCTTGGAGGTCCTGGCCTGCCCTGCCGCCAGCGTTTTATCAGAGCGGGTTTTTAGTGCTGCTGGTGGAATTATAACTGATAAGCGCATCCGCCTGTCAACTGAAAATGCTGACAGGCGGACTCTTATAAAAATGAACAAGGGCTGGATGGGGCCAGACTTCTCAACACCACCGAATGATAGCATCGTAACATAAACTCAAATCCAGTGTCTTTTTTTGGCTGATGCATTCCCATGCACCTCTTCACACCCACATATGGGTATACGCTTCCTGATTTTGGCTATTTGCCCTTGTCCTCATACTTCTCCTCATCCTCATCCTCCACCACCATAACACCAGGATGACCGTGGTCCGTGATGCAACACCCACATAATTTTTTTAAAGGGTGTTTATGATGCCCGTAAAAAAAAAAAATATACAGTATGTTCATGTCTACCCCCAGGGGTGAATGTTTGTCAGCCCATACACTTAGTGCATGGGCATTACAAGTATAGGAGACCCGCTCCTTTCTAATGGGAACATTTTGTTTATGAGGCCCTCCTCCACGTCTCTTCCAACGGGCATTGGAGTGCCTCCCAATTTTTGGCAGCCCTTGCATTCACTGCATAGGCCAAAACTATGGGAGACCCACTTCCTAATAATGGGAACATTGTTTTCAGGAGCATTGGAGTGCCTCCAAATTTTTGGCAACCCTTGAATTCACTGCATAGGTAAACACAATGGGAGACCCACTTCCTAATAATGGGAACATTGTTTTCAGGAGGTCCTCTGACCTCCACGTCTCTTCCAAGGGGCATTGGAGTGCCTCCAAATTGTAGGCAACCCTTGAGTTCACTGCATAGGCAAACAAAATGGGAGACCCACTTCCTAATAATGGGAACATTGTTTTCAGGAGGCTCTCTGACCTCCACATCTCTTCCAAGGGGCATTGGAGTGCCTCCAAATTTTTGCCAACCCTTGCATTCACTGCATAGGCAAACATAATGGGAGACCTACTTCCTAATAATGGGAATATTGTTTTCAGGAGGCCCTCCTCTAAGTCTCTTCAAAGGGGTATTGGGGTGCATCCAAATTTTCAAACAGGTATTGGGGTGCATCCAAATTTTGGAACTCACTGCATACACAATAACAGTATAGGAGACCCACTCTTTAGTAATGGGAACAATAAAACATAGCCAGCTGATGGCTCTCTAAGAATAGTGAGGGCCAACTGCTGGCCCTTTAAGAATAGTAAAGGCCACCTGATGGCCCTATAAAAATAGGCTTTGTGACTCTCAGAGTCCCTCCTTCATAAATGAAACACAATGTGTCTGATGATATCTCACACACCACATGGCCAGATATAGTTGTAAAATGTTAAAATTACATTTCCTGGTAAATTCATTTGTCACGGTTGAAAGCAATAAAAGTGAAAAAACGCATCAAAAACGCTATGTGTGAACATAGCCCAAAGTGTGGAGGAGCAGTTTTGTTTTTGGTTATTTATTTTGCTTTATATACAAGTCATTACCCTGGAAAGGATGTTTCTTAACATATTTCCCAGAAAATTCCATTTTGGTTTCGTTTTGGTATGTTTTATTGTGAGTCCGTAAAAGTGGTGTAATACCTCTGATAACGTTGTTGACAGAAGTGACCTGGGAGTCAGAAATGCTTCCAGGGGTCTTCCCCATGCTGTTCCCATGTCATTTGAGCACTGTTCCCATCGATTTGGGCAATTTTTAGGCACTGTGCAGACCGCCGGGGGGAGCCGCCTGAAAAATGCTCAAGTTTCCCATAGACTTACATTGGGCTCGTAGCTCGGGCCGAGCATCCGAGTATTCCAATGTGCTCGACCCGAGCATCGAGCAATCGAGCATTTTAGTGCTCGCTCATCACTAGATAGGACATGACAGGTTCCCTTTAATGGTAAATATATTGTTAGAGACTTTATTGAGGGCAGCTTCAGTAGAATGTAAAGAGCGGAAACCAGATCAGCTCTGCCTACATTCTTCTCATATATGTAATTCGCCAAGCCGCGCATGCGCATAGTTGCGCTTGACAACAGCCTTGCACTTATAAATATTCACTGCACTTAATGAGATGGTTTTCTGTATTGCACATGTGCTATTTTTATGAAGGGTCCGTCATCTTCCCGCTGCATGTAGTACGCATTCTGACACTAGCCCCATTCATATGGAGATACATCACACTCAATGAGGGGGTTACTTATTTACTTATTCGCTTATTCAGCCGTCCATGTATGTGAAAGCAGCTAACCATTTAGTATTGTGACAGCACCATTACATCTACACCACCTTAGAAACTGGATATCTTTTCCACATAAGTTCTCTCGTACAACTTTGCTGCCACCGTGTAGCATCGGTGTCTCTGCCTCTGCCAGGCAGAGACGCCTTCCCTCTCACCGCCACGCTCCCTGCCCGGCATCCTCCAGCGCTCCTCTTCCTGCTGCTGCCGCCCTAAGGAGTCCCCGGCCAATTGCCGGAGGTCCTCCCATATATAAGGCACCTCCTCCAAAATGGAGGTGCCCGAGCAATAGTTGATGCACAGTGTACTTACCTCTGCTTCAGCCCTCAGGTCCCGCTGCTACCTGACTACCAGTCCTGCCCGCCAGCCTGACTATCAGTCCAATCCGCCTGCCTGACTACTCTCCAGCCCGACAGTCAGTCTTCCATTCAGTCCGCCAGTCTGTCTATGGGCTTCGCCCGCCTGCTTAACTGGGAGCACCTGCCTATTACCTGGCAGCCTACCTAGAGGCTCCCGCCCGTCACTTGCCGTGACCGCCTGTCTGCCTACCCAGAGGCTCCTGCCCGTCACTTGCCGTGACCACCTGACAGCCTACCTAGAGGCTCCCGCCCGTCACTTGCCGTGACCACCTGACAGCCTACCTAGAGGCTCCCGCCTTTCGCCTGCTGTCTCTGCCAGTTCATCTACCCGGATCTCTCGTCAGCCTGCCTGCTGTGCCTGAAACATACCTGGCGGCGTCCTTGCATAGTGGTCCATCTCCCACTGTGCAAGAGCGCGCACTTGATCTCCTGTCCAGAATGTCTCTCTGGCTTCCCTCCATGCTGTCTGTTTGTGTCTGTTTCTGCTGCTTAAGGGCGGCGCCCAATCACTTCCTGCTTTTTGTACCTGCTGTGGGTCACACCCCTTGTGCGTCCTCAGCCTATTGCTGTCTGTCACCTGGTATATAGCTCAGCTGCTCCAATCAATCCCTGCCTGAGCATAGTGTTTCATTCAGTGTGTGCTTGCACTCTGAAGGTGCCAGGTCCCGTTCTGTGTTCTCTTGTCTGCCTATCCTGGAGGCTGTATTTCCAGGCCTGTCTGAACACGCTCCTAGCCTGTTCCTCCTGCCTTCTAGGGGCCGATTACCTAGACCCGCTCCTGTATCTTGTCTGTCCTGTCTGAACACACTCCTAGCCTGTTCCTCCCGCCTTCTAGGGGCCGATTACCTAGACCCGCTCCTGTATCTTGTCTGTCCTGTCTGAACACGCTCCTAGCCTGTTCCTCCCGCCTTCTAGGGGCCGATTACCTAGACCCGCTCCTGTATCTTGTCTGTCCTGTCTGAACACGCTCCTTGCCTGTTCGTCCTGCCTCTCTGGGGGCCGTATTCCCAGACCCGCTCCTGTATTCCGCTGCAGTGTCGGTCTCCTCCGTACACTCAGTTCCAGTCTGAACTCTCTCCTATCCTTTACCTGTTTTGCCTCTATGTCCGTTCCCTTTCTTTTTCTGCAGAGTCTGAACTCGTACCTAACTCCTGCTTGTTGTCTCTGTACTCCCGTTTGTGAGTTTGTGGTCCACTCGCTACTTCACTGCAAGTACCCTGTGGGTATCTGGCTCTGCCTTTCCCTTCCTGTCTGTTCCGTGTGAACAGAGCCCTGTCCCCCCTGCTCAGCCTTGCCTGCTCTGACTCCTTTGCTCACCGCTCCGGCGGTTCTAGCCTGCTCTGACTCCTTTGCTCACCGCTCCGGCGGTTCTAGCCTGCTCTGACTCCTTTGCTCACCGCTCCGGCGGTTCTAGCCTGCTCTGACTCCTTTGCTCACCGCTCCGGCGGTTCTAGCCTGCTCTGACTCCTTTGCTCACCGCTCCGGCGGTTCTAGCCTGCTCTGACTCCTCTGCTCACCGCTCCGGCGGTTCTAGCCTGCTCTGACTCCTTTGCTCACCGCTCCAGACGGTCTCGTCCTGCTTTACTCTTGCTCACTGCTCCGGCAGTCTCGCTCAGCTCTGACCCTTTGCTCACCGCTCCTGGCGGCCTTGTCCTGCTCTACTCTTGCTCACCGCTCCAGGCGGCCTTGTCCTGCCCTGTTCTCGCTCACCTCTCTGGGCGGCCTCACTCTGCTGTGTTTGTCCGCCACATCTGTGGTTCTGTTCCTGAGTCCCAGTGTGTACTGGGTCCTATCCCGCCAGTGTCCCTACCTGCTAGTGCCTCCCTGTCTGCACTCTAGCTGTGCTTGCCTGTACCCCTCTGCCTGTATTGTTCCTGAGTCCCAGTGTGTGCTGGGTCCTATCCCGCCTGTGTTCCTACCTGCTAGTGCCTCCCTGTCTGCACTCTAGCTGTGCTTGCCTGTACCCCCCGGCCTGCATACCCGCCTGCCTGCATACCAGTCGTGCCTGCCTATACCCACCAGTCTGTGCGCCAGCCTAACCAGCCTGTTCCTGTATTCCCCTGTGTGGGTCAACAGCCATGTCCGGGGTCTGTCCTGGAGTAGCACCTGGTCCCTCTGCTCGGTTCCTCCTTGGTGCACTGGCGTCGTATGCCGTCGTGCGACCCTGGTCGGATCGGGTGAATACCTAGTTACGCCCCTCCAGGCATTCACTGTCCGGCACGGTCCAGTGGAATCACACGCACACGCCGCTCAGCCCGGGCGTGTGCATTACAGCATGCTCAGGCCATGGTTCCCGTTGAGCCCCACGGCCTTCGCTCTCTGAGAAGTTTTCCAGCGAATACATGCATTAAAATAAATAAATACATTTTTTTTCCCTTTAGCTGAGTTCCAGGCAAATTACACACCCGTCCAGATGGATCTATCTGCTCTCGTTCCTGCGGATCCGCTACGTTACTATGGGGATCCAAGACAAAGTCGTGCATTTGTGGAGCAATGCATGCTACACTTCAAGTTCTACCCTCTATGTTTTCCCACCGATCGGGTTAAGGTGGCATTCATTATGTCTTACCTGGCGGGTGATGCCTTGGAATGGATCAACCCCCTATATGAAACACAGGATCCGATCCTCCTGGACCTAATGGCCTTCCTGGTGGCCTTTCTAATGGTCTTCGATGATCCTAACCCGGAGGCTCCTGCTGAAGCTTCACTTCCCAATATCCCGGAGCAGCCCCGATGGGTAATGTGTGTGGGTAGCGCAATAGTCCTCCAGCCCAATGAGACTACTGCCCACCCAGAATCCTCACAGGGTGACAACGCTTTCCGGAATACTTCTCCCAACCTCAAGAGGCAGTCCAGACGTGCTAGACTTAGAGGCAAGCCGTCACGCCAGGGTCTCTCCTCCCTGAGACCTCCTGACCCCAACCTTGAAGTCCCTACTGAAGCTTCATCTCCCTGTATCCCGGAGAAGCCCCAACGGGTAATGTGCGTGGGTAGTGCACCAGTTCTCCTGCCCGAAGAGACTTCTGTCCATCCAGACTCCACACAGGAGAACTTCCTGCACCCGGCATCAGATGCTTCACCCACTTTAACCGGTGTGCATGTCCAAGGATGCTCCAAAGCTGTGGTTACCTCAGAGTCTGTGCACCTCTACTACCTGGCGGAGGACCCCCTGTTGCCTCCTGAATCCTCCGGGATACCACTCGATGACAAATGGAGAGAGACTTCTCTACACCCGGTACTCGATACTTTGTCCGCTTCGTCCTGTGAGCCTGACAATGGGTACCCCAAAGTGGTAGTTACCCCCGAGTCTCTACACCCCTCCGTCCAGGTGGAGGACCCCAGTTGTCTCCTGAACCCTTCGGGGTGCTACCTGGTAGCGAAAGGACAGAGACTCTCCTATACTCTGTACCTGATACCTCGCTCGCTTCGTCCAGTGAGTCCAACCTAGTGTACTCCGAAGCAGAGGTTACTCCCGAGTCTCTACACCCCTCCGACCAGGCAGAGGACCTCCAGTTGTCTCCAGAACCCTTCGGGGTGCTACCTGGTAGCGAAAGGACAGAGACTCTCCTATACTCTGTACCTGATACCTCGCTCGCTTCGTCCACTGAGTCCAACCTAGTGTACTCTGAAACAGAGGTTAACCATGAGTCTCTACACCCCTCTGACCAGGCGGAGGACCTCCAGTTGTCTCCAGAACCCTTCGGGGTGCCACCTGGTGGTGAATGGACAGAGACTTTCCTATATCCTGGATCTGATACCTCGCTTGCTTCGTCCAGTGAGTCCGACCTAGTGTACTCTAAAGCAGAGGTTACCCGTGAGTCTCTACACCCCTCTGACCAGGCGGAGGACCGCCAGTTGTCTCCAGAACCCTTCGGGGTGCCACCTGGTGGTGAATGGACAGAGACTTTCCTATACTCGGTACCCGATACCTCGCCTGCTTCGTCCAGTGAGTCCGACCTAGTGTACTCTGAAGCAGATGTTTTCTCTGAGCCTCTGCACTCTTCTGACACGGCGGAGGACCTCCAGTTGTTTCCTGAATCCTCCGGGGTACCACCAGATAACAAAGAGACAGTGACTTTTCCTCATTATGTACCTGATAACCCATCTATTTCTTCCTGTGAGCTTGACAAGATGTACCTCGAAGCAGAGATTACCCCCAAGTCTCTGTCCCCCTCCAACCCGGTGGAGGACTTCCAGTTGTCTCCTGTACCCTCTGGGGTGCCACCTGAAAATATGTGGAGAGAGACTTCCTTGTGTGCTGTTCCTGGTACTCCACCCGTTTCGTCTGTTGAAAGGGTGGCTGGATGGGAGGTAGCATCCTAGCTACCCAGAGGAGACCAGTTTTTCCGGTGGACAGTGGAAGTGATCTCTTCGAAGTGAAGAATTGGCCCTCGAATTTACTGCGGAAGATTCTGGCAGGCCTGAAGAAGAGGGGGCGTAAGGGGGGGTACTGTAACATACCTGGCGGCGTCCTTGCATAGTGGTCCATCTCCCACTGTGCAAGAGCGCGCACTTGATCTCCTGTCCAGAATGTCTCTCTGGCTTCCCTCCTTGCTGTCTGTTTGTGTCTGTTTCTGCTGCTTAAGGGCGGCGCCCGATCACTTCCTGCTTTTTGTACCTGCTGTGGGTCACACCCCTTGTGCGTCCTCAGCCTATTGCTGTCTGTCACCTGGTATATAGCTCAGCTGCTCCAATCAATCCCTGCCTGAGCATAGTGTTTCATTCAGTGTGTGCTTGCACTCTGAAGGTGCCAGGTCCCGTTCTGTGTTCTCTTGTCTGCCTATCCTGGAGGCTGTATTTCCAGGCCTGTCTGAACACGCTCCTAGCCTGTTCCTCCTGCCTTCTAGGGGCCGATTACCTAGACCCGCTCCTGTATCTTGTCTGTCCTGTCTGAACACGCACCTAGCCTGTTCCTCCCGCCTTCTAGGGGCCGATTACCTAGACCCGCTCCTGTATCTTGTCTGTCCTGTCTGAACACGCTCCTAGCCTGTTCCTCCCGCCTTCTAGGGGCCGATTACCTAGACCCGCTCCTGTATCTTGTCTGTCCTGTCTGAACACGCTCCTTGCCTGTTCGTCCTGCCTCTCTGGGGGCCGTATTCCCAGACCCGCTCCTGTATTCCGCTGCAGTGTCGGTCTCCTCCGTACACTCATTTCCAGTCTGAACTCTCTCCTATCCTTTACCTGTTTTGCCTCTATGTCCGTTCCCTTTCTTTTTCTGCAGAGTCTGAACTCGTACCTAACTCCTGCTTGTTGTCTCTGTACTCCCGTTTGTGAGTTTGTGGTCCACTCGCTACTTCACTGCAAGTACCCTGTGGGTATCTGGCTCTGCCTTTCCCTTCCTGTCTGTTCCGTGTGAACAGAGCCCTGTCCCCCCTGCTCAGCCTTGCCTGCTCTGACTCCTTTGCTCACCGCTCCGGCGGTTCTAGCCTGCTCTGACTCCTTTGCTCACCGCTCCGGCGGTTCTAGCCTGCTCTGACTCCTTTGCTCACCGCTCCGGCGGTTCTAGCCTGCTCTGACTCCTTTGCTCACCGCTCCGGCGGTTCTAGCCTGCTCTGACTCCTTTGCTCACCGCTCCGGCGGTTCTAGCCTGCTCTGACTCCTCTGCTCACCGCTCCGGCGGTTCTAGCCTGCTCTGACTCCTTTGCTCACCGCTCCAGGCGGTCTCGTCCTGCTTTACTCTTGCTCACTGCTCCGGCAGTCTCGCTCAGCTCTGACCCTTTGCTCACTGCTCCTGGCGGCCTTTTCCTGCTCTGCTCTTGCTCACCGCTCCAGGCGGCCTTGTCCTGCCCTGTTCTCGCTCACCTCTCTGGGCGGCCTCACTCTGCTGTGTTTGTCCGCCACATCTGTGGTTCTGTTCCTGAGTCCCAGTGTGTACTGGGTCCTATCCCGCCAGTGTCCCTACCTGCTAGTGCCTCCCTGTCTGCACTCTAGCTGTGCTTGCCTGTACCCCTCTGCCTGTATTGTTCCTGAGTCCCAGTGTGTACTGGGTCCTATCCCGCCTGTGTTCCTACCTGATAGTGCCTCCCTGTCTGCACTCTAGCTGTGCTTGCCTGTACCCCCCGGCCTGCATACCCGCCTGCCTGCATACCAGTCGTGCCTGCCTATACCCACCAGTCTGTGCGCCAGCCTAACCAGCCTGTTCCTGTATTCCCCTGTGTGGGTCAACAGCCGTGTCCGGGGTCTGTCCTGGAATAGCACCTGGTCCCTCTGCTCGGTTCCTCCTTGGTGCACTGGCGTCGTATGCCGTCGTGCGACCCTGGTCGGTTCGGGTGAATACCTAGTTACGCCCCTCCAGGCATTCACTCTCCGGCACGGTCCAGTGGAATCACACGCACACGCCGCTCAGCCTGGGCGTGTGCATTACAGTGCCCATCTGAAGTATCTGACAGTGTCAGCCATCTGACCCGTGGAAGTCACCTGCTGTCTTACAAGGTCATCCCCAGAGTAGCACCTGGTCCCTCTGCTCGGTCCCTCCCTGGTCACGGAGTCGTTAGCCGCCGTACGACCTAGGTCGGTCCGAGTGGATACTTAGTTCCGCCCCTCTGGGTCCCTCCTTGCACCGCAGCACAGAGGTTCTACCACCCGGATCCGTAACAGTTTGCTTGGGCCATGGAACCCGGTGGCCCCCAAGCCCCCTCGCTCTCTGACCTGTACCAGGAGGTTTCTCGTCAGAGATCCCAACAGGAAACCATCCTGAACTTCCTGCGGAATGTCAACTCCCGCCTGGACACACTGCCTGTTCCACCTGTCTGCCCACCAATACCACGGCATCCAACCCAGGTCCCCGGCTTTCTGCACCTCCTCATTTTGGAGGCGACCCCGCTCTAGCTCGGGGTTTCATAAACCAGTGCACCCTGCACATTGAACTTTTGGCACATCAGTTTCCCTCCGACCAGGCCAAGGTGGTGTTCATCATGTCTCACCTCACTGGGGAAGCACTGGCATGGCTTAATCCTCTGTGGGAGAGAGGGGATCCCCTGGTGTCCGATCTATCATCTTTCCTCGCTGCTTTCCGGAAAGTCTTTGATGAACCAGGACGAAAATCCTCTACTGCCTCCTCTTTGCTCCGAATCCGCCAAGGGAGTCTCACCGTGGGCCAGTATGCCATACAGTTCCATACCCTCGCTTCTGAGATTGCCTGGGACAACGAGGCCCTGGTGTCCATCTTCTGGGAGGGCCTTTCCGGCCGGATTAAGGATGAGTTGGCTGGCCGGGACATTCCTACCACCCTGGATGACCTGGTGTCGCTAGCTACCCGGATCGACATCCGTTTCCTGGAACGTGCTAAAGAGACTACCTGGGAGCGAAGATTTCCTCGCCTTGCTCTGACTTTCCAGAGACCTGTCTCTCAATTAGCTACTCCCCGGGCACGCTCGCCCGAACCTATGCAAGTCGACCAGACCAAGATGGTCAAATCTCGCCGAGCCGAGGGGAGCTGTTTCTATTGTGGCAGTAAGGAGCACTTCATCTGTTCCTGCCTGGTGAAGCCGGTTAATGCCAGTACCTAGGACCGCTCGGAGAGGTCATCCTAGGCAAAAGTAAACCCTCTCCTTCCCTGACTTTGTCTGTCTCCATCTCCTGGGGAGAGAACTACTACTTTGAAATTGCACACCTAGATTCCGGAGCTGCTGGGAACCTCATTTCCCAGTCCCTGATAGAGAAATATCACATTCCCACCAAACCGCTGGCTGAACCATTGGCAGTCGCCTCCATGGATGGAAGACTCCTTCTGGTGACCATCCTGCTCGTCACAGAACCTATATCCCTGCAGGTGGGAATGCAGCACTCTGAGAGGATCTCCTTCCATGTGCTTTCCGGTCTCTCTCACTCCCTATTGCTAGGACTACCCTGGCTTCAGAGACATGAACCCGTGCTGAACTGGCAATCCGGTGAAGTTCTCCGTTGGGGGCAGGATTGCCATGAGACCTGCCTGGTCCCGGTCTACCCGGTTCGTCCACCCCTCACCCCGGCTAAACAACCCTGTTTACCGGCACCTTACTGGTCCTATGCAGATGTCTTCGACAAAAAGGAAGCAGAGACACTGCCACCTCATAAGCCATATGATTGCCCGATCGACCTGGTACCCGGTGCCACTCCACCCCGTGGGCGCATTTACCCGTTGTCGTCGGCCGAAACCCAGGCCATGTCGGAATACATTAAGAAGAATCTGGCTAGGGGATTCATTCGGAAATCTACCTCTCCGGCTGGAGCCGGATTCCTCTTCGTCAAGAAGGATGGTTCACTACGCCCCTGTATAGACTTTCAAGGACTTAACCAAATCACGGTCAAAAACAAACACCCCCTGCCACTCATCTCCGAGTTATTTGACCGCCTTAAGGACGCTAGGATCTTTTCCAAGCTGGATCTACGTGGGGCGTATAACCTGGTCCGGATCCGTCAAGGAGACGAGTGGAAGACGGCATTCAATACCCGGGACGGTCACTATGAATACCGTGTAATGCCCTTCGATCTCTTCAATGCTCCCGCCATCTTCCAAGAATTAGTCAATGACATCTTCCGTGATCTTCTATATTCCTGCGTGATGGTGTATCTGGACGACATCTTGGTCTTCTCTCCGGACCTTCCCGCATACCGGAGGGATGTTCGACAGGTCCTGCTTAGGCTCAGGCAGAATCACCTCTATGCCAAATTTGAGAAGTGCCTCTTCGAGCAGACCTCCCTTCCGTTCCTGGGTTATATTATCTCCCAGACAGGTCTACGAATGGACCCCAAGAAGCACTCTGCCGTCTTAAAATGGCCCCGTCCGGAGGGGGTTGAAGGCGATTCAGCGATTCCTGGGCTTCGCCAACTACTACCGTCTCTTCATCCCGCACTTCTCTTCTCGGATTGCCCCCATCTCTGCGCTCACCCGTAAGGGTGCAAATCCCAAGGTATGGCCACCCGAAGCTGAGGAGGCCTTCCTTTCCTTAAAGCAAGCCTTCTCCTCCGCCCCAGTGCTGCACCGTCCGGACTGCAACAAACAGTTCTTCCTGGAGGTTGATGCTTCCTCCTCCGGAGCCGGAGCGGTGCTCACCCAAAAATATTCATCCGGGAGAATGGTAACCTGCGGCTTCTTCTCCAAACCCTTCTCCTCGTTTGAGCGCAACTACGCCATAGGAGACCAAGAACTGCTAGCCATCAAATTGGCGCTGGAGGAGTGGCGTTACCTGCTTGAGGGGGCTCTATACCCAGTGATCATCTATACTGATCACAAAAATCTTGCATATCTCCAGAATGCCCAAAGACTCAATCCACGTCAGGCCCGGTGGTCTTTTTTCTTCGCTCGCTTCGACTTTATCCTACATTTCCGCCCGGCGGACAAGAATGTTAAAGCTGACGCCTTGTCTCGATCCTTCCTGTCCTCCGATCTAGAGGAGGAGCCTGCGCACATCATCGACCCCTCCAAAGAAATGAGTATGGCACCCTTAGATCTGACTCGTCTCCCACCCGGTAAGACGTTTGTAGCAGTTCCTGATCGGGAGAAGATTCTTCACTGGGTTCATTCATCTAAACTAGCCGGCCATGCAGGTCAGAAGAAAACTTTCCTGCTCATTACCCGGCATTACTGGTGGCCCACCCTGCGCAAGGATGTAGTAGACTTTGTCTCGGCCTGTTCATCTTGTGCCCGCAACAAAGTTCCCAGACATCTTCCAGCCGGTCACCTCCTGCCTCGTCCCGTACCTGCTGCCCCTTGGCAACACATTGCTATGGATTTTATTACAGATCTCCCTGTTTCTGCCGGCTGTACAGTCATTTGTCGCCGACCGCTTTTCTAAAATGGCCCACTTCATCCCTCTGCCTTGTCTCATGTCTGCATCAGAGTTGGCTAAGGACTTCTTCCTTCACATTTTCTGCCTCCATGGCCTACCCCTCCACATTGTGTCGGATCGAGGGGTTCAGTTCACGTCACGCTTCTGGAGAGCTACGTGTAAGCTGCTGGATGTCACCCTGGATTTCTCCTCCGCTTACCATCCACAGTCCAATGGCCAAGTGGAGCGTATCAACCAGATCCTTACCAGCTACCTCCGGCACTTTGTTAATGCTCACCATACCGATTGGGTGGACCTCCTACCATGGGCCGAATTCTCCTACAACAACCATGAGAGCGAATCAACTTCCATGTCCCCGTTCTTTGTAGTCTATGGTCAACATTCCCGGATTCCGTTTCCCGTCTCCGCTTCTGTGGACAACCCTGCCGCGGAGTCTCTGGTCAGCGAATTTTCCACCATTTGGGAGAATACTAGGTCCGCACTTCTTCAGTCCTCCGAGCAGATGAAGAGATATGCTGACAAGAGACGTCTGGATTCGCCTCAATTCCGTCCGGGAGACAAGGTTTGGCTCTCCTCCAAACATGTTCGGCTCAAAATACCCTCCTACAAGTTGGGCCCTCGGTTCATCGGTCCATTTGAAGTCCTCAAACAAATCAACCCAGTGGCCTACAAGTTAAAACTCCCAGCCACCTTACGGATTCCCAACTCCTTCCACGTATCTCTCCTAAAACCAGTTGTGTTTAATTCTTTTTCCATCAATCCAGGTACTCCCCCTGCTCCGGTTTCCGCTGAGGACGTTTTTGAGGTAGAGAACATTCTGGCCACCAAGAGGGTAAGAGGAAAAACCTTTTTTCTGGTGGATTGGAAGGGGTTTGGCCCAGAGGAGAGAACTTGGGAACCCAGGGAGAACATTCATGCCCCGCTTCTTCTTGAAAAATTTCTTTCTGGCCTAAAAAAGAGTGGGCGTAAGGGGGGGGGTACTGTAGCATCGGCGTCTCTGCTCTCTGCCCTCTCACCGCCGCGCTCCCAGCCCGGCCTCCTCCAGCGCTCCTCTTCCTGCTTCTGCTGCCGGCGCGCGCAGCTTCCCGGGCAATGTGCTTAGGGCGCGCGCGTGCTCCCTTCCTCTTAAAGGGGCCGCGCGCGCCGCCCTAAGGAGTCCCCGGCCAATTGCCGGAGGTCCTCCCATATATAAGGGACCTCCTCCAAAATGGAGGTGCCCGAGCAATAGTTGATGCACAGTGTACTTACCTCTGCTTCAGCCCTCAGGTCCCGCTGCAACCTGACTACTAGTCCTGCCCACCAGCCTGACTATCAGTCCAGTCCGCCAGCCTGACTACTCTCCAGCCCGACAGTCTGTCTTCAGTTCAGTCCGCCAGTCTGTCTATGGGCTTTGCCCACCTGCTTACCTGGGAGCACCTGCCTGTTACCTATCAGCCTACCTAGAGGCTCCCGCCTGTCACTTGCTGTGACCGCCTGTCTGCCTACCCGGAGGCTCCTGCCCGTCACTAACCGTGACCACCTGACAGCCTACCTAGAGTCCCGCCTGTCACTTGCCGTGAACACCGGTCTGCCTACCCGAGGCTCCTGCCCGTCACTTGCCGTGACCACCTGACAGCCTACATAGAGGCTCCCGCCTTTCGCCTGCTGTCTCTGCCAGTTCATCTACCCGGACCTCTCGTCAGCCTGCCTGCTGTGCCCATCTGCAGTATCGGACAGTCTCAGCCATCTGACCCGTGGGAGTCACCTGCTCTCTTACAAGATCGTCCCCAGAGTAGCACCTGGTCCCTCTGCTCGGTCCCTCCCTGGTCACGGAGTTGTTAGCCGCCGTACGACCTAGGTCGGTCCGAGTGGATACTTAGTTACGCCCCTCTGGGTCCCTCCTTGCACCCGCAGCACAGAGGTTCCACCACCCGGATCCGTAACACACCGGTAATACATTTGGTTAATGAGACTATCGCCTGTGTATAGTGCCTAATTTGTTTATTCCTTCACACTTGCCCTGATGAAGCTGCACACATACAGCGATACGTGTGGGGTTTGTCTTCTTGATCTATGGGCCATGCAGGTCTCTATTCCATTGCTATGCATGCCCTGTCTCATAACCTCTATCCTTCCCTTGTTGGGTATATTTTTTCATGAGTTCTTGTGGGTATTTGCTATTTGATTTCTATACGTGGTTGCTTCTCATTATTATGTTATTTTGCTTGTGGTATTTACCTCATCGTTTGGTCACCACTATTACCGCAGGACCTAACACAGGGATTTAGGGTGGACTTGGTTTGACCATTGGTTATACAGGTCCTTTATAGCTAGTAACTTTTTAATATGCTCTGGGTGCATGTCTATGCCATAATCAATGTTCTTTTGACCTGCATTTTTATCTCTGCATTTGTGCCCTTTATCACTTGATATAGTGTATTCTAGTGTGTTTATATGTTTTTATGGCTTTGTCTGTATTGTGTTTTGTGTATAATAAAATTTTGAGTTTCATGGGTGTGCTCATCACTTTGAATTGCTTATTGTTTTGATAAGAATATTATTATCAGGTCGCACTCGTCCATGCAAGTTAATGAGTTTGTGAAAAATATCAGGCTGCACTCGGATTATGTCTTAGTGCAGTCTGAATTTAAGGACCGACAGAATGGAGAAGATGGAGAATTTTTTTTCCATCTTCTCATTAGTCAAAAGAATCGTATCACATTATGCTGTTCAGAGTTTGATCAGAGTGTGATTAGGATAATCAGCTGATTCTCTCGGATGACAGGATATATACTGGTGTCACCTTGGCCAATTATGTCAAAGAGGTTCCAGCACTTGGATTGTCAGTGTAGTTGTAGGAAACAAGGAGTAATAGTCATTGTAAAACACTGCTTACTTGCTTATGCTTTATCTATCAAAAGTTTGCAAGATTTGAAGTAAGGACACTAGTGATGAGCGAACATGCTCGCCACTGCTCGGTACTTGCCCGAGCATCACGGTGCTCGACAAGCTCGGTGCTCGGTGAGTATTTCCAGGTTGCTTGGGCAGGAACTCGGCTCCCCTCCCTGCATATTTGGCGCTCTTTAGAGAGCCAGTGAACATGCAGGGATTGCCTGCCATGCGCTGTAATGCTGTAGCCATGTTGGTTGTGGCATTACAGTGATTGGCTGGCCGCATAGCGTCATCAGGTCTATATAAGACCTGGCGCCGCTATGCTCTTCACAGTCTACCCCGGAAACAGGCCATTGGTCGGGGACTCTTTATGACCGCGCACGTGGACCCTTTAAGAGGGAGAGAGCGCGCGCACTCGCGCCCTAAGCACAGTGCCCGGGTAGCTGCCCGTGGTGAGCGCGACAGAAGCAGGGGTGCTGGAGGATGCCGGACCAGGACAGCGGCGGTGAGGGGAATGGCGTCTCTGCCCGGCAGGAGACAGAGATGCCAGTGCTACAGTACCCCCCCCCTTTATGCTCCCTCTTCTTTAGGCCTGCAAGAAATTTTTCAAGAAGACGAGGGGCATGAATGTTCTCTCTGGGCTCCCAACATCTCTCCTCAGGACCAAACCCCTTCCAATCCACAAGAAAGAAAGTCTTTCCTCTTACCCTCTTGATGGCCAAAATGTTTTCTACCTCAAAGACGCCCTCAGCGGAGACTGGAGCTGGAGTGGTACCTGGATCTTCAGAGAAAGAATTAAGGACAACCGGTTTGAGGAGATACACGTGAAAGGAGTTGGGGATCCGTAAGGAGGCCAGGAGTTTCAGCTTGCAAGCCACTGGATTTCTTTGGTTCAGAATCTCGAATGGACCAATGAACCGCGGACCCAACTTGTAAGAAGGTATCTTGAGGCGGACATATTTGGAGGAAAGCAAGACCTTGACTCCCGGACGGAATTGAGGCGGATCCAGATGTCTCTTGTCAGCATGTTTCTTCATCCACTTGGAGGACTGAAGGAGAGCAGATCTAGTGCCATCCCAAATCACAGAAAATTCACAGAGACAGACTCCGTGGCAGGATTGTCCACTGAAGAGACGGGAAACGGAATTCGGGGGTGTTGACCGTAGACCACAAAATACGGAGACTTAGCAGAAGCAACTCCCGTCAGCACGACGGGTTTCGTGGCGAGACTTGACCATCTTTACTTGGTCAATTTGCATAGGCTCTGGAGAAGACATCCGGGGGGAGTGCAGGTTGCGAGACTGGACTTTGGAAGATGGGAGCAAGGCGCAGAGGTTTCCTCTCACGGGTCATCTCCTTAGCGCGTTCCAGAAAACGGATGTCAATCCAGGTAGCTAATGACACCAGGTAGTCCAGGCTGGAATGCATGTCACAACTGGCTAGCTCATCCTTGATCCATCTGGAGAGGCCCTCCCTAAAGCTGGACACCAGGGCCTCATTGCTCCAGGCAAGTTCAGATGTGAGGGTTCAGAAACGTATGGCATACTGGCCCACAGAGAGACTCCTTTGGCGGAGTCGGAGAAGTGAGGAGGCAGTAGATTTTCATCCAGGCTCATCAAACACCTTCCGGAAAGCCACGAGGAAAGCCAGGAAATCAGACACCAGAGGATCCCCTCTCTCCCACAGAGGATTAAGCCACGCCAACGCCTCTCCGGTGAGGTGAGACATGATGAATGCCATCTTGGCCCGGTCGGAGGTGAACTGGTGTGCCAGCAGTTCAAAGTGCAGTGTGCACTGATTTATGAAGCCCCTACATAGGGCCGGGTCACCACCATAACGTGGAGGAGCAGATAGCCGGGGTCCAAAGCCGGATGCCACAGCGTCCCTGGGTTGAGATGCCGCTGGAGCGGGTGCCGCTCGTTTAGAGGCAGAAACAGTTGGGGTGGACAGCATGTCCAGACGGGAGTTGACTGTCCGCAGGTAGGACAGGATAGTATCTTGTTGAGCTCTCTGGTGAGAGACCTCTTGGTACAGGTCTGAGATTGAAGAAGCCTGGGAGCCACCGGATTCCATTGCCTGTGCAAACTGTTATGGGTCCGGGTGGTGGAACCTCTGTGCTAGGATGCAAGGAGGGACCAGAGGGGCGTAACTAAGCACCTACTCGGACCGACCCTGGCCACATGGCGGCTTATGTGACTATGTGAACCAAGGAGGGACCGGGCAGGGTAACCAGGTGCCACTCTGGGACCGACCTTGTGTGAGAGCAGGCGACTCTCATGGTGTGGGTAAGTAAGCCGACGGGCACGGCAGGTAGACAGGCTGGTGGGGACGGCAGATAGACAGAGGTGCTTTAAATAGGAGTGGTCCTCCGGCCATTGGCCAGGGACTATTTAGGATGGCGAGCGCGAACCCTTCAAGAAGGAGGGAGCGCG
Organism: Phyllobates terribilis; assembly: GCF_046119375.1. Lineage (NCBI taxonomy): Eukaryota > Metazoa > Chordata > Amphibia > Anura > Dendrobatidae > Phyllobates > Phyllobates terribilis. The sequence continues at coordinate 21,669,050 of NW_027362769.1, forward strand.
CACCCTAAGCACAGTGCCCAGGAAGCTGCGCGTGGTGCGCGCAACAGCATCAGAGGAGCTGGAGGATGCCAGACCAGGACCGCGCCGGTGAGGGGAACGGCGTCTCTGCCCGGCTGGAGGCAGAGACGCCGGCGCAACAACAAGCTTATCTGGCCATGTGGTGTGTGAAAAATCATCAGACACATACTGTTTCATTTATGAAGGAGGGATTGTGAAAGTCACAAACACTATTTTTACAGCCTTACTATTCTTAAAGGGCCAGCAGTCGGCTATGCCTTGTTGTTCCCATTATTAAAGAATGGGTCTCCTGTACTGTTATTGCGTATTATGAGACTGCAAGGGCTTCCAAAAATTTGGACGCAACCCAATACCCCTTTGAAGAGACATAAAGGAGGGTCTCAGTAGCAAAAATGTTCCCATTATAAAGGAGTGGGTCTCCTATAGTGGTAATGCAAGGGCTGCCAAAATTTGGGAAATACCCCACTAACAATTTAAAGACACATAGAGCAGGGCCACAGTAACGACATGTTCCCATTAGAAAGGAGAGGGTCTTCTATCCAGTTATAGGGTATGCAGTGAGTCCACGGCTGCCAAAATTTAGGAAAAACCCTACTAACAATTTAAAGACACATGGAGCTGGGCTACAGCAACGAGTAAAACATGTTCTCTTTATAAAGGAATGGGCCTCCTATACTGTTTGCCTATACAGTGAATGCAACGGCTCTCAAAAATTTGGAGGCACTCCAATGCCCCTTGCAAGAGACGTAGAGGTTGGAGGGCCTCCTAAAAACAATGTTCCCATTATTAGGAAGTGGGTCTCCAATACTGTTTGCCTGTGCAGTGAATGCCACGGCTTACAAAAATTTGGAGAAACTCCAGTGCCTCTTGCAAGAGACGTAGATATGGTGATATGGTGGTGATGTGGAGGATGAGGATGAGAAGGAGGAAGACAAGAGCAAATAGAAAAAATCAGGAAGTGTATACTCATGTCTGAGTGTGAAGACAGAAGTGCATGGGAATAGAGTTAGACCTTCCAAAAAAAAGCACTGTATTTGAGTTTATGTTACGCTGCTGTCATTCGGTGGTGTTGAAAAGTCTGGCCCAATCCAGCCCTTGTTCATTTTTATGAGAGTCAGCCTGTCAGCATTTTCAGTTGACAGGCGGATGCGCCTATCGGTTATAATTCTACCGGCGGTACTAAAAACCTTCTCTGACAAAATGCTAGCGGCAGGGCAGGCCAGGACATCAAAGGCGGAGAGAGCCAGTTCATGCCACGAGTCCAGCTTGGCTGCCCAACAATTATAAGGCACAGAGGAATCACGGAGGACGTTGGTATGGTCGGCAAGGTATTCCCTCCATCTTCCGAAATGTTTCCCTCCTTGGGTGAGTACCCCGCGTTTCAGGGAGTTTGCGATGGGAGGGTCTGAGAAAACTGTCCAGAACTTTGGCAGTGTTCCCCTGCCTCTGCTGGATTGCATTTGTGTCTCTCTTGCCTGTACTCCTTGGGTATCCAATGAACTGTGACCTCTGCAGCCAGAGTTTTCAGATGGGAATTTTTTTTAAAAATCCGCAACAAGGGCCTTCTTAGACTGTACCTTTTTATTAGGCCTGTCCTGTAGGAAATAAGAGACAGAAAGTTTTCCTTGTAGCGTGGGTCTAGAAGTGTCACCAACCAGTAATGACTGTCACCCAAAATTTGGACAACGTGAGGGTCATGGAAAAGACAGCGTAACATAAACTCATCCATGTGTTCCCGACTGCTAACAAGCAAGACTTCCATGTCCTCACCAAGAGGACGACTGACCGTACTCTCCTCCTCCCCCCTGTCTTCAGGCCATGCACGATATGACAGTGGTGCAGGTAGTACCGTCTCTAGCGCAGGAAACTAGCTGCTGTTCTTCCTCCTCCTCCTCCTCTTTGTCAACCAATCCACGTTGGAATAAGATGAGGCCGGGCTGTGTGGAATCACCCTGTATGATTCCTTTCTCCATCTCATCATGCTCCACCTGCAATGCATCCTTTTTAATTGTGAGCAGAGAGTATTTCAGAAGACAGAGAAGCGAGATGGTGATGCTAATTATGGCTTCATTGCTGCTCACCATCTTGGACCGAGGAGTTCAGTTCACTTCTCACTTTTGGGGAGCTACGTGCAAGCTGCTGGATGTCTCTTTGGATTTTTCTTCGGCCTATCATCTTCAGTCCAATGGTCAAGTGGAACATATCAATCAGATCCTTACCAGTTTTCTTCGGCACTTTGTCAACATTCACCATAGCGATTGGGTTGAGCTCCTGTCCTGGGCCAAGTTTTCCTATATCAACCATGTGAGTGAGTCTTCTGCTAAGTCTCTGTATTTTGTGGTCTACGGTCAACACCCCCGGATTCCATTTCCCGTCTCCTCTTCAGTGGACAATCCTGCCACGGAGTCTGTCTCTGTGAATTTTCTGTGATTTGGGAAGACACTAGATCTGCTCTCCTTCAGACCTCCGAGTGGATGAAGAAGCATGCTGACAAGAGACGTCTGGATCCGCCTCAATTCCGTCCGGGAGTCAAGGTCTTGCTTTCCTCCAAATATGTCCGCCTCAAGATACCTTCTTACAAGTTGGGTCCCTCGTCTTCTTGAAAAATTTCTTGCAGGCCTAAAGAAGAGGGAGCATAAAGGGGGGGGTACTGTAGCACTGGCGTCTCTGTCTCCTGCCGGGCAGAGACGCCATTCCTCTCACCGCCGCGGTCCTGGTCCGGCGTCCTCCATCACCCCTGCTTCTGTTGCGCGCACCACGGGCAGCTACCCGGGCACTGTGCTTAGGGTGCGAGTGCGCGCGCTCCCTCCCTCTTAAAGGGTCCACGTGCACGGTCATAAAGAGTCCCCGACCAATGGCCGGAGGACCACTCCTATTTAAAGCACCTCCTACAAAATGGAGGTGCCAGTGCAAGGTTGTTGTTTGTGTGCTAACACTCTCCTCAGCCCTCAGGTTCCAGTGCCCACCAGTCTGTCTGTCAGCCATGCCCACCTGCATGTCTATCAGCCGTGCCCGCCAGCCTGTCTATCAGCAGTGCCCGCCAGCCTATCGGCTGTGCCCGCCAGCTGTCTATCAGTCATGCCCACCAGTCTGTCTATCTGCCGTGCCCGCCAGCCTGTCTACCTGCTGTTCCCGCCGGCTTACCAACACGTATCACCTGTCAGGTTACCTGCTGTGTCTACCTGCTTGTCTACCCAGATCACCTGTCTGGCTACCAGCCGTACTCGCCTGTTTGCCTACCCGGATCACCCGTCAAGCTGCCTGCCGTACTCTTCCACTATATCTGTCAGCCTCAGGCACCTGACCCGTGGGAGTCGCCTGCTCTCACACAAGGTCAGTCCCAGAGTGGCACCTGGTTCCCCTGCCCGGTCCCTCCTTGGTTCACAGAGTAAACTAAGCCACCGTGTGGCCAGGGTCGATCCGAGTAGGTGCTTAGCTACGCCCCTCTGGTCCCTTCCTTGCATCCGAGGACAGATGTTCCTCCACCCGGACCCGTAACAGTTGTAAAATGTTAAAATGACATTTCCCGGTGAATGTATTTGTCTCACGTTGGAAAGCAATGTAAAAGTGCAAAAACGCATCAAAAACGCTACTTGTAAACATAGCCCAAGCTGTGGAGGAGCATGTTTTGTTTTTGGTTATTTATTTTGCCTTAGATACAAGTCATTACCCTGGAAAGGATGTTCCTTAACATATTTCCCAGGAAAATCCATTTTGGTTTTGTTTTTGTATGTTTTATCATGAGTCTGCAAAAATAGCGTAATACCTCTGACAACATTGTTGACAGCAGTGACCTGGGAGTCAGAAATGCTTCCAGGGGTCTTCCCCATGCTGTTTCCATGTCATTTGAGCACTGTTCCCATCAATTTGGGCAATTTTTAGGCCCTCTGCAGACCACCGGGGGGAGCCGCCTGAAAAATGCTTGAGTTTCCCATAGACTTACATTGGGCTCGTTACTCGGACCGAGCACTCGAGCATTCCAATTTGCTTGACCCGAGCAACGCATACCCGGGCATTTTAGTGCTTGCTCATCACTATAGGTCGGATATCTAAACTTTAAAATTCTAGTATAATATGTCTGGTCTAACTGTCTTAAAATGCTTTGCGTTTTGGCAGGAGGTAAAAGGATGTTTCATGGTTTTCTTGTGGCATGCCTATAAAAGTTTTAAATTGTCTGAATATTGTGTTGGTAACTTGTTTGGGAATATTGAATTCACTGACCTGTGGGACACTGAACTGTGTAAAAAGTCTTGCCATATCTGGTACGAAGAGTTAGTAAGAAGTATGCCTACACACCTCGATTGCTAAATTGCACATGAGCTTTGAATTCTTTTTATCCTGAGGTCCACAGCTGATGATTTTTTATAATACTGTACACATGAGTTTTAATTAAATCCATTCACTCACTTATAACGATGGATGAAGACCCCACTTGGTATTCATTATTATGTTTTTCCTTCATTTTTGCATTAGCTTTGTTTGCAACCTCCATCTGAGAAATAAAAAACAGATATAAGTGTATACTAAGCAAGAACTTCCATCTTTACCAAAGCACCAAGTGGCCATTTCATGAAGTCTGGTGTTAAGCACCCTAATTAAGAGGCTCATGTCACTTAATGACTTAAGTGCATATTTTAAAGCACCACTCCAGCAATGTTTTTTATTTAAGCGCTGGAGTGGTGCTACTAATCTAAGTTTCCTGCCCCCCCCCCCACATTATACTCACCAGCCACGGTCTTGAGCCTTTCCCGGGCTGCTCCAGTCCCGCGCCACCATCTTGTGACCACAACTTCTGACTGACCGAAAGTCAGAGGTAACGGTCAAAAGCTCTCATTGTAAGTCTAGGAGGGCCTCGTTCTTGCCTCGTTCTAGCTCTCATAGACTTACATTGAGTTGTGACTTCTGGATAACTCCAGCAAACACTGGAGTGATCTGGCAGGTCAAAAATTACTGGAGACCAACCAGAGCAGCACCAAGAACAGCTGAAGACAGTGGCCAGTAAGTATAAGACTAGGCCAAGGAACTTAGATTAGTGATACCACTTCAGCACTGCAATAAGAAAAAAGCTGGAGTGGTTCCTTAACTGACGTGTGCCTCTTACATAAATGTGTTCTAGACATTGTCTTAAGTATCTACGTTTCTGAAGTAAGTTAAGCCACAAAAGAGGTGTAACTATTTGTGAATCTGACAGGAGGGTGAAGCCAAGCTCTGATCCTGCAAGTGTTGCCAATATTGACACAGCTGGCCAGGACTGGCATTAGAATGACAAAATTTGAAATATATTTACGTCACTAGCGAGTTGCACAAAAATATTGTGACTTATTAGGGTGTTTAACATCGGAATTTTAGCCCCCAATTAAGTACATTTATACAACCCCTGGCAAAAATTATGGAATCACCGGGCTCGGAGGATGTTCATTCACTTGTTTAATGTTGTTGAAAAAAAGCAGATCACAGACATGGCACAAAACTAAAGTAATTTCAAATGGCAACTTTAAGACTTTAAGAAACACTAAAAGAAATCAAGATTAAAAATGTGGTACTCAGTAAGGGTATTTTTTTTCAGACCAAGCAGAGAGAAAAAATTATGGAATCACTCAATTCTGAGGAAAAAATTATGGAATCACCCTGTAAATTTTCATTTCCAAAACTAACACCTGCATCAAATTAGATCTGCTCGTTAGTCTGCATCTAAAAAGGAGTGATCACACCTTGTAGAGCTGTTGCACTAAGTGGACTGACATGAATCATGGCTCCAACACGAGAGATGTCAATTGAAGCAAAGGAGAGGATTATCAAACTCTTAAAAGAAGGTAAATCATCACGCAATGTTGCAAAAGATGTTGGTTGTTCACAGTCAGCTGTGTCTAAAATCTGGACCAAATACAAACAACATGGGAAGGTTGTTAAAGGCAAACATACTGGTAGACCAAAGAAGACATGAAAGCGTCAAGACCGAAAACTTAAAGCAATATGTCTCCAAAACAGGAAATGCACAACAAAACAAATGAGGAATGAATGGGAGGAAAGTGGAGTCAATGTCTGTGACTGAACTGTAAGAAACCGCCTAAAGGAAGTGGGATTTACATATAGAAAAGCTAAACATAAGCCATCATTAACACCTAAACAGAAAAAAACAAAGTTACAATGGGCTAAAGAAGAGCAATCGTGGACTGTGGATGACTGGATGAAAGTCATATTCAGCGATGAATCTCGAATCCGCATTGGGCAAGGTGATGATGCTGGAACTTTTGTTTGGTGCCGTTCCAATGAGATTTATAAAGATGACTGCATGAAGAGAACATGCAAATTTCCACAGTCAATGATGATATGGGGCTGCATGTCAGGTAAAGGCACTGGGGAGATGGCTGTCATTACATCTTCAATAAATGCCCAAGTTTACATTGATATTTTGGACAGTTTTCTTATTCCATCAATTGGAAGGATGTTTGGGAATGATGACATCATTTTTCAAGATGATAATGCATCCTGCCAAAGAGCAAAAACTGTGAAAACATTCCCTGAAAGAAGACACATAAGGTCAATGTCATGGCCTGCAAATTGTCCGGATCTCAATCCAATTGAAAATCTTTGGTGGAAGTTAAAGGAAATGGTCCATGACAAGGCTCCAACCTCCAAAGCTGATCTGGCAACAGCAATCAGAGAAAGTTGGAGCCAGATTGATGAAGATTACTGTTTGTCACTCATTAAGTCCATGCCTCAGAGACTGCAAGCTGTTATTAAAGCCAGAAGTGGTGCAACAAAATACTAGTGATGTATTGGAGTGTTCTTTTGTGTTTGTTTCTCATGATTCCATAATTTTTTCCTCAGAATTGAGTGATTCCATAATTTTTTCCCTCTGCTTGGTCTGAAAAAAATTCCCGTTACTGAGTACCACATTTTTAATCTTGATTTATTTTAGTGTTTCTTAAAGCCTTAAAGTTGCCATTTGAAATGACTTTTGTGCCATGTCTGTGATCTGCTTTTTTTCAACAATATTAAACAACTGAATGAACATCCTCCGAGCCCAGTGATTCCATAATTTTTGCCAGGGGTTGTAGTACCGTTCATCTACTGTATCAGTTAGATTACCACACTTATCTCAATAATCACATTGTGCATATCACTTCAACATTGAATTACCACAACACTGCCTGAGGAAAAGTAACCACAGGTTATGAAGAGACATATGCTTGGTGTTACTTAAAAATACAATTTTCATCAAGAATTCAATCTAAAATAAAATTAAAAATATGCAAGGAATCACCAAGCTAAGCAGTGCCTCATATGCGGATATATATTTGTAAATTTATCAAAGGCCGATCATGAAGAACTGCTTAATTCAATGCTCAGAATCTGGAATCCCTGAAAGAAGCATGCCGAAACGCCATCATTGGGGTGAAGCTACAGGGCTCGTGGATACTCCCTATCTTTGATTGATTTGTGGATGCAGATATTATACACATTTAATGTCTGTATTGTATACACATGGTGGTAATCTTCGGAGTCCTCCTTGCGTGAGTAGGCAAGGCTACTACATATGACCTATTTGTATTAATGTACTTGCACCTTGATTTATCTGCTTCTATGCACTTGCACCTTAGCTCTCTATATGCTCAGGTTAAAGCTACTGTATACATATGATCTATTTGTATTAATGTACTCAATCTTGGGCACTACATTTTCATTAATACACTTGCACTTCAGCTATATCCTGATCATTGAACTGAATAGTTTCATTTACACACAGTGACAATTACCATTCTAGGGCTTCACTCATACACTTACTTGATTTAGGACTACTACTTAGTACTCTTAGCGTTAATGTCTTTATTTGCACTTGCATTGAATTGAATATTATTATATGTACATGTTGCTAATTACCTTTATAGGCTTATTTATTATGTTCAGTTCAAGGCTACTATACAAGATTTTTCTGTGTTAATTTTTGCATTTGCATTTTTTGCCAGATTCTGAGCATTGAATTAAGCATGGTCTGCCTTTAATAAATTTACAAATATATATCCCCACATGAGCCTCTGATTAGCTTTGTGATTCCATGCTTATTTTTAATTGGATTGACTGCTTAATAAAAAATGTTTAATTTTAAGTAACTCCAAGCATATGTCTCTTCATATCCTGTGGTTACTTTTCCTTGGGTAGTATTGTGGAGTATCAGTTAATGGTGTATAATTATATATACATTTTTTTAGAAAACTCTTTTAATTGCTTAAAAACACATCACAAAAATGCAGAAAATTTCTAGCTCCCACACTGAGACATACTTTTTCATTTTATTGATCTTACGGGTCCCGCAAGATCAGCTTCAGGTATTGAGCTGGGTTATAAAATGGAAGTCCAGCTTCACGGAAAAGCAGTCTTTTTTTTATTAAGTGTGCAATTCAAACTGGTGACACATCAAAACTTGAACACCTACGTGTTTCAGGTGCTTGACGCACCCTTAACCATGATGTTGGTATGGCGCACCTTTACATCTATATAGATTCCTTGTCCGGTTTGCACAGCGATGGTATTATTAAATGATTAAAATCACAGCTTGAAAAAAACCAAAATAATACAGGTTATATATATATATATATATATATATATATATATATATATATATATATATATATATATATATATATATATACACAGTACAGACCAAAAGTTTGGACACACCTTCTCATTTAAAGATTTTTCTGTATTTTCATGACTATGAAAATTGTACATTCACACTGAAGGCATCAAAACTATGAATTAACACATGTGGAATTATATACTTAACAAAAAAGTGTGAAACAACTGAAAATATGTCTTATATTCTAGGTTCTTCAAAGTAGCCACCTTTTGCTTTGATGACTGCTTTGCACACTCTTGGCATTCTCTTGATGAGCTTCAAGAGGTAGTCACCGGAAATGGTCTTCCTACAATCTTGAAGGAGTTCCCAGAGATGCTTAGCACTTGTTGGCCCTTTTGCCTTCACTCGGTGGTCCAGCTCACCCCAAACCATCTCGATTGGGTTCAGATCTAGTGACTGTGGAGGCCAGGTCATCTGTCGTAGCACCCCATCACTCTTCTTCTTGGTCAAATAGCCCTTACACAGCCTGGAGGTGTGTTTGGGGTCATTTCACACTTTTTTGTTAAGTATATAATTCCACATGTGTTAATTCATAGTTTTGATGCCTTCAATGTGAATGTACAATTTTCATAGTCATCCCCTTGAAAAAGGCAGGAGCGCCAAAACGCGCGTTGGGGAGCCACACAGCGTGCAGCCTCTACATGCCATAAGGTGAATCATGTTTCTTTTTCTTTGCCTTTGATATGTTTCTTTTTTTGGGGCTAATTATAGTGATGTTAGGGAGTTGGTGGAAGTGTAGGTTATGTGTGAGGCCCCACCTGTGGCCATATATACCACGGTATGATATCTTTCTCCAGCTCATATCTATACATATATGCAAACCCCTTATGGTTCCCTTATGTGATATAAAAGTAATTGAGAATAATAATATAGAATGGATTTGGAATCTGCACCCTGTGGTGACACCTGTTGTTTGTTCTTAATTATGTTTTACTTTCTATGTGTGATTTTTTGTCATATGTCTTGTCACTGTAGTCCTGTATGACTATAAGGATTTTTCTATAAGTTTTTCTAATAAAGTAAATTTCTATTTTTCAATATATTGGCCATATATTCGTAGTCTTCTTTGCTCAGGCACCTCGTTGTATATGTTTTCTTCTACGAATGGCCCGAGACATACGGTTCTTTGAGTAGGTTGCAATATGGAAATTATGCAGTTGTTTATGATATTTATGCAAAGCAACCTTATACTCGGTTCTAATCCTCCCTTTGATTCTGTATTGCATGAGTAGTATTATGCCCACGGAGAAGGCGTGCAAGCGTTCAATGGGATGAGCCCTAGTCCATACAGTCTTTCTAAAGACAGCCGGGCCAGTGGACGAGAGCACCCTCTGACCCTCGTGTCTCCACACTTGGTGGCAGAGGTGGGATACTACTCAGTCTGGGGGAGCTGCAGGGAATTGATGTTCGTAGACACCATCCAAGGGCTCCACAATCAGGGAGGCATATAGACAGACCCAGCAGACCATTGGTGAGGCATACACAGCAGGCTTCGGACGCCACTATGTCCAACTCCACCAGCTAAGCCTTGAGAAGACGACTGGAGTGGATATACAGCCTCAACAGGAAACAGCAACTACAGGAGTTGTGCCAGCTTCGACAGACTGAATACAGGTGATGGTGTGTGGTACAAACTAGGAATATAATAACAGAAGCATCCAATGTTAAAATGAGAACAATAAAAGAAGGTTATACACTGGCATCATGGGGTCAGGGGTCAGTGCAAATAGAGAAGTGAGACCATGTAAAAACACATAACAGATAACACTGAACAACATAGTGTACCACCTAACACAGGAATAATAAGGTACAACTACAATGTTAAAGAGAAAAGGTAGGGACATGTGTTGGAACTTGTAGTACCAATATAAGCAAATATGGTGATCAGGATACCGAGCAGTAGAAAACTATTTTATGTGAAAAAGTATTAGTTAGTGATTAGTTAGGCCGCCTTAGTAATTTATATTTTTGTTATCGTGTCCCTTGATGAAGCACTACAAGTCCCAGCACATATCCTTGTGGTTCTCTTTTACTATTCAGTTGCATCCATTATCAACAGTGCACTTCATTATATTTTAATAATATACTATTGTTTTCTCAGTCTCTACTGTAGTTGTTTGCTTCTGAAAGATTTTTCTATGTAGTACTACAAGTGCCAACATTTTAGCTTAGTATATTCATTTTAACACTAGAACTACTGATGGAGTCATTTTGACTTCTTTCATTTTTTATTTCTCTTCTGTGACTACATTTTTCAGAATTCCGGCTTGAAACTCAGTGACTTTTCCTCAAATATGATGTGAAAAAAGATTTTGTGAGAATAAATAATTTTGGTGAAAAATTTGCGCGTTTTTTTCAAAATTTACCAAGAACTACTGAAGGGAGTCATTTTGACTCCCTACTATATTTTGAGGTCCTTTTGTCACTAAATGTTGCTATAAAGTTTTGTGCATAATTTTTTCACTCTGTCTTATTTACCCTGATGTTCATATAGATGTAGTTCAATTTACATGTCAACTTTTCACATTTTCCTTGTGTTTTACCTGCTTGTATTACTGTGTAATGCTGAACAAAATAGCTTGTTTACTCTAGGCTCTTATCTTATGCTAATGAAGGGTGGTGTTTTTCTAAGGTCCTAGCAGGAGACAGTATTCTGGATAGTAACTTTACTTTCAGTTCAGCTGAAGAGACAAAGAGAACAGACGCAGACATACGAGCTCTGAAGACTCATACAGGTATGAATTGTTATGAAATAGTTTAGCTGTCTGTCAACTGATTCAGCCCACCTACTTTTGAAGGTGGCAGAACAGTTATTATTTCTTTTAGTTTTCATTTCATTTCTATTTTTCAGCAGGGAACTATATAGAATTATGGAATTTGTGAGGAATATGGAGAGAAGACGTTTGATAAAGCCTCAGGATATTCTGGCTACTTTGCAATCCATACCGGAGGATGAATCGGAATCCGAATTGCAGGAACATGTATTTGATTCTGACAGTGATGAAGATTTCATTCCTCAGAACATATCAAGTGAATCTGAAGACTCAGAAGGAACAAATCCAGAAGGTAAGTAGTTATGTGTATTTATTTGTTCTTCCACACACTGAGTTAGGGCCTGTGCACACTAGCAGAATTCTGGCTGAATAGCCATCTGGATATTCTTGCCGCAATACAGGCCGTACCTGCCCGCTCATGCCTGAAGCTCCGCTCCGAACCCCGGGCTGGAGCCGCTGTCAGGGACAGAGCAGCGCTTGCTTACGCGCGAGCACGGCTCCGTCCCAGACAGCGGCTCCAGCCCGGGGTTCGGAGCGGAGCTTCAGGTATGAAACTCCGCTCTGTACCTGAGCGGGCAGGTACGGGCCGGATTGTGGTGAGAATATCCGGTCGGATATTCCGCCGCTAATCCAGCCAGTGTGCACGGACCCTTACAAAACAAAAATTCTAAATATTCATCAACTTTTTTACAGATATTCCAAGCACATCAACTGGGGATCGGGCTCATGCAGTTATGTTGCCTCGTGACCATCCTCCTGGTCGTGGACAGAAAAAATCAGCAAAACGTCCCAGAAATGAAAGAACAACAGATAACGATGGCGGCGAAGGTAATGCAACAACAAACACCAGAGAAGGCGAATCTGAAGGAATACTAGTTTCAGCGGATGGTATTCAATGGAAACCTGTTGAAATTGGAGAACACTTGCCTGGTAGGCTTGACAGCCAAAATATTCTTCGAGAAGCACCTGGCCCTACAGGATACGCCAGAAGAAATATCATTATCGATAGTCCTTTGAGCGCATGGCGTTTATTTTTTGATTCATATATATTGACACATATAAAGAACTGTACGCTTGCAGAAGCATGCAGGAACAATAATTTACAGTTTACTCTATCTGATGAGGAGCTAGATGCATTCATTGCGATATTCTATGCTCGTGGAATATCTGGCACGAACCGTCACTCGATTAGCAGTATTTGGTGTAATGACTGGGGAATACCGTTTTGCAAAGCGACAATGTCTAGGGACCGCTTTGTTGAAATTATGAGGTTTCTCAGATTTGATGAGAAATCTACTCGATCGGAGAGACTGCAAACGGACAAGTTTGCTCTATTTTCTACTGTGTGGGACAGGTTTATTGAAAATTGTATTGCGTGTTACAAACCTGGCCCATACATAACGGTGGATGAGCAACTTTTCCCAAGCAAAACTAGGTGTCCATTCACGCAGTACATGCCTTCCAAACCAGATAAATATGGCCACAAATATTGGCTAGCTGTTGATAAGAGGAGCAAATATCTGGCAAATGGCTTCCCTTATCTAGGCAAAGATGACACACGCCGTGCTGAGGACCGTTTAGCTGACCATGTGGTAATGAAGTTATTGGACCCGTTTTTGAAAAAAGGTCGCAATGTTACAACCGATAATTATTTTACTTCAGTAAAATTAGCTAAACAGCTAAAAAGCAAAGGAACAACCATCGTGGGAACACTGAACAAGATAAGGCGAGAAGTGCCTAAAGAAATAAAATCCATGAAAGAGGAATTGTACAACACTAAAGTGTTTAGAAATGAAGACAATTTTACACTTACAGTATATCAAGGAAAGCCCAACAAAAATGTTGTCATTTTGAGTTCCGTCCATCCAGATGTTGTTGTTGCGTCTGATTCCGCTAAAAAAACTCCAGAAACGGTAAAGTTTTACATTGAAACAAAATATGGAGTAGATGTAGTGGATCAGATGGCACGAAAATATACCACACGAACATGCACAAGGAGATGGCCTGTTCATGCATTTGAAAATGCCTTAGACTTTGCGGGTATAAATGCATGGATAATATTCAAGGAGATTACCCACCAAAAAATGTCACGCAAGGCATTTTTGCAAACGCTTGTGAGAGAGTTGAGTGGTCCTTATGTCACAGATAGGGAAAAGGGTTCCACGTCCCAAGTTTCTACATGCTCAGAAGTGATGGTTCAAACAAAATTTTGCCAGATCAAAGAAAAGTGCAAGAAAAATAGATCTGTCGGAAATTGTAAGACTTGTGGTAAGTCTTTGTGTGGGCAATGTACTGCCATAAATCAAAGGCAATGCCTAAAATGCGAAACACCAAATGTTTAGAAGGTGAATTCTGCGCCATATTTTCATTTTTATGCTCCTCCACCTACATTTTCTCTGCTTTTTGTTCTTCAGTTGTTGTTTATATGTGTGCACTTGAATAAAAAAAAATGTTTGAAAAACGTCTATTATAATTATTGTTATTTTCTGTAGAAAAATAAGAAAAGCAGAAAAAAAACAATCAAAAGCATTACTGTTGGATCTCACAATAATAATACATTACAAAAAATATAATTATTAATAAATAACCACAAATGAAACTCTAAAAATAAACGAAAACAAGCAGGGAGTCAAAATGACTCCTTTCAGTAGTTCTAGGCGGGGTCACGAGTCCAGTAGTCCTAGTGTTAATTATCCAGCCTATTCTTTTTCCCCTCCAACCAATATTGCCTTATGCTTTTTCGTATAAAATTATTTTTTAGTACTCGGTATCCTGATCACTATCATTATATCTCTAGTTTATACCACCATGTGTCAGCACCATGTATTATGTATGTTATCCCATTTGTTATGTGCACTGACCCATGACCCCATGATGTCAGTGTGTGACTCTTTTCCTCCCTTTTTGGTCCATGTAAACGCTGTCTGCTGTACAGCTCACATACATGCCTGGTCTGGGGAAGACATCTGTCTGATGTGAAAACGCATAACCCTTATTCTTTTGTTAAATTCTTATGAATTTTTTACCTGCCTGTCTGTTGCACTCAGCAACACTTATATTACCCCTTTTTTATTTTAAATTATTCTTGACACCCAGGCCTGGTTGGTACAAGATTAGAAACTATGGTCTGAGGGACATATTTTATCCATACTGTTGACCCTTTTATACACCCAACAGTTCAATATCAAACTGAGAGGCAGCCCTAGAAAGCTGAGTCAAGAACTGGGAATATGAAAAGAGGATTTCAGCAATTCAACGGGGTTCATATAATGGGGGTCAGCCAGGTCTGAGTTTGTTAAATTATTCTTCTACTCACAAGGAAACTGAAGAGCATCTACCCATTGTAACCTTTCGGTAATTTCTGGCATTTCTCCTTTCTTTATAACTCTTTTGTATTTGTGAATCTGTAGAGGATAGGCCCTTACTGGATATTGAATACACTGTGACTTTAAGGCATCATGCTCCCCTCTGGGTCTTGGGTTTGGACTAGTCGCCTCCCCCTGCAGTGGTTGGTATGTGCTGAGAGAAAGAGAAGAACCAGGAAGTAGAGATCTCGTGTGTGTCTGTGTCTCTGAGGTAACAGGGAGAGACGCCTGCAGGGTTTCTGATCAACAAAGACCATAAAGAAGACACTGTTAATCTATGGAAAGAGAAGATTACGGACTATAGCAAGTTTTGTTGTTTGGGACTGTGTCAAGGAGAAGAGAAATTTATCCTTTTCTTGAAGAACGTTTTCCCTGGAGATTGAGAACTTGAGATAACACAAAAGACAGCATGTCAGCCATTTCTGTGAGAGTGAAACAAGGTTTGCCTGCCGGCTGAAAGAAAGAGATCCCGTATACAAGGAAAGGACTCAAGTGAATTCATCTGGCTCTTTCACACCCGGAACAAGCAGCGGCCGCCATATGCAACTAATCTGCGCAACTGTGAGTGACCCATCAGCGTGAACTGTAAGGGTTTAGCATAGTTTTCTGTAGCTAGGACGCTGTAGCAGCGTGGCTCGACTTGATGAAAGCCAGATAGAGAATTAACTCAGAGTAGTTTGTGAAACTTGTTGTGTACTGTTTGTTCTGAGCTTTCATTGCCATAGCTGGAGAATAGTTTGTGACTTGCTCCAGCTATATCTTCCTATGTTCATGTTGGTAATATTTTTATTGTAAATATTGTTATTTTCATCTCCTGGCATATAATTCCTTTGTACATAATAAAGCCGGAGTTTTGTTTCAGCCTTCTCGTCTGCTGTGCCATACTTGAATCCTGGCTTGCGGTGTTCTTTGGACACCGCTACAAGTGGCGCTGCGAGCAGGGTACGGTCAAAGAGATGGAGATGGCCGACAGCAATGTGGTTAATGAGAGTACTGCAGGTAATGGTGAAACCCCTGCAAGGGCCCTCGCTATGAGCACGTTGTTTAATGTTCTGCTCAAATTTGATGGCAAGAATATATCCCTGACAGACTGGGTCACCAGATTGCAGAGCACTGCCAAGATTTATGATGTTAGCCCAGAGCTACAAGTTGAAATCACTCTGGTCGCCCTGGAGGGTGAGGTGCGCAGAAATGTTTTCTTGCAACTGGAAACCACACGTAGCACCTTAGAAGAGATGGTGAAATTTCCGGAAGAGATATACGGTGAAACGGCTAGTGTGGGGCACCTCCGGGCAAAATTCTTCTATTGATTGCAGCGATAAGGGGAGGGAGTCTCCCAATATGCCACAGGGTTGCAGGAAGTACTTGCAGAGGTACAAAAAAAGGAGGCAGATGGAGTAGGCAGCATGGGATCTGTAGACCGGATATTACGAGAACAATTAATTCTGGGACTCTACAGTACTTCCCTGAGACAGATTCTGCGTGAGCGAGTGAGAGTGGATTCGGCCTTAAGTTTTCGACAAATATTAGCAGAAGTGGTGGCCCGAAGAAAGGAAGACAGCTGTGCCTCCGGAGTGGTGCGTACTCAGGCGATCACAACTGTCGGGGGTGGAGGGAATGAAGAGACTCTGTTCAGGGTAGTGCAGGACTGCAGAGTTCCCTGAATATTATGCAAGAAAAACTGACACAAATGGAAAAGAGGATGGGAGCCAGCTCCGCCGCTGAGATCACATATCCAGCCCTAACAGATCCTTATCAGACCTTCCCTCAAGCCCCTGAACCTAGAGCTCTCTACACTGGTCCATTGAACACTTACGGTCCCCCACCTACAACGACTTTGGGTTGGCCGTGTTATGAAGGTCCTCAATATCATCCACCAGCTGTCCCCCAGCCTGAGCCCCTCTACCCGAGGCCCCAGCATCCTTCACGGTGGCCAGCAGGTTGGATGTCAAGGGCCCCTCCCACACGCAGACGAAGAGAGGGATATCAGGTTGCACAGTGCTGGCGATGTGAACGTGAAACACATTTCGCTAGAGAGTGTCGGAGTGATTTGCAGGGATGTTCAGCGCCGCCATTAACCTTCCAGCACCTGCAGTAGTGGGGTGTATTGCAGGGGATGTAGAAGGACAAACTGCCCAGCACAATTCTGAACATCTAGTTGCAGGCTGTCCCATCCTGTGAGCTGAGTTCAAAGGAATCCCAGTGGACTGTTTTATGGATAATGGATCGCAGGTGACGACTATGGCCAAGTCATACTTTAATCGCTACTTCCAGGCGATGGCCAAGCCAGTGCGGGAGACGATAATTCGGCTAATCAGCAACCGATACCAGTCACAGGGGTCGTGTGGATGAACGTGTGGTTATGTAGACAAGATGTGGGAAGGAAACCATTGAACCATTCAAAGAAGATGTAGCGGTGATAATGGGTATGAATATTCTGTGGGAGTTAGACCAGATCATGTTCACTAAACGGGGGCCTGGCTACTGGAAACAGGCCACCCCGCATAAGTCCACTCAGAAAGTGTTTCAACGGCTGATCCGCTTTTGTGGGACTCAGAAGAGCGTCCCGATACACCAGTCTATGGGTATTATCCGAGTGCCGGGAAGGGCGTCCCTCACCCTACCTCCTGGTCAGGAGACCATTCTCCCACTGCCCGTAGGAACTTTTCGCAACCTTGAAGGCATGGAGGTGGCTATTGAATCAGTGGGCCTAGGTGAAATAGACCAGAAGGTCCTGGTTGCCTGGACACTGGCAGTAGTGTGAGAAGGGAGAGTACCCATCCGAGTCATGAATATGGGGCAGAGAGAAGTCCATTTATCATTGAGAGTGGAGCTGGCCCGGGTGTACCTACATCAAAGTGAAGTGTTGAGTCTGAGAGAAATGACCCTGGCCCCAGTAGATAATGCAGTCTGGACTCTGGGCATCATGGCTGAAGAGAAGGGGGCACCGACTCCAGATGGGGGTGGATGTGAAAACCCTAAATTCGTATCAGATACAAGCAGTGGGAGCAATGCGGTGGGAGAATCAGGACGCGTTCGCCAGTCACGCTGACGACTTTGGTTGCACGGACACCATCACCCATGAGATACCAATGGGGGACACATGTCAGATTCGAGAAAGATATTGACAGATACCCCCTAAACTGTACCAAGAGGTGAAATCCCTGCTGAAACAGATGTTGGATTCGGGAGTGGTGCAGGGTAGTCAGAGCCCATGGGCAGCACTAGTTGTGCTTGTCTAGAATAAGGATGGGACCCTTTGTTTCTGCGTGGACTACAGGCAGTTGAACGCATGCACCGTGCGAGATTCATTCCCCCTGCCCCATATCGAAGAGTCTTTGACAGCCCTAGTAAAAACAAAGTACTTCTCTACTCTGGATTTGGCTAGCAGGTACTGGCAAGTACTGGTGGCAGAAAAGGACAAGGCAAAGACAGCGTTCATACTCCCCATGGGACTGTTTTAATTTAATAGAATGCCGTTCGGATTATCCAACATGCCGGTGACGTTCCAGCGGTTGATGGAGAAGTGTTTGGGTGACCTAAACTTTGAAGCCACTGTGATATACCTGGATGATATCATCGTTTACTCGGTTACTTTTCAGGAACATCTGGACAGACTCAGGCAGGTGCTCAGACGATTGCGGACCCATGGCCTGAAGATAAAGACGAAGAAGTGTCATCTTTTCAAGATCGAGTACCTGGGTCACAAGGTGTCTCAGGATGGAGTCTTGCCTTCCCAAGCTAAAGTTGCTGCGATACAACAATGGCTAGCACCTAGAACCCTACGGGAGTTAAAGGCCTTCCTTGGATTGACCGGGTACTACCTTCGGTTCATCAAAGACTTTGCGAAAATAGTGGGCCTGCTGCATGAGCTGTTGAGAGGGACTTATTGGCTCACCTATAGGTTCCTTTCCTACCGCCTCATATCCTCCTCACCTTTGCTACATATACTGCTCTCCATTGTCCACATGTATAATACGAGGTTAATGGTCATTTCATGACATACAGTATCTTTCAAATCAGATAAACACAAAGGTCTCCTACTTATCATATCATCTAACTACCTTTCAATGACCTTGATATTCTGATTCTGATTCATTTGATCTAGGGAACTAATCGGATTGCCATATGGAGTCAGGAAGGAATTTTTTTCCCAATGTGGAGCTTAGTGTTTGCCACATGTTTTTTTTTTGCCCTCCTCTGGATCAACATGTTAGGCTATGGGTTGAACTAGATGGACTAAGTCGTCCTTCAACCTTAAAAACTATGTTACTATGTTAAGTATATTATTGTCTATTTTGTTATTTTTTTATGTTTTCTTTTTGTTCCATTTGTTTATTTTGACTAACACCCTGTGCTTCTTTTTAACCGCATATATATTTATGATAAACTAATTATGTGTATCTTGTTCTAGCGACTCTTGAGAAAGATCCGGGCTTGTAACGAAACATTGAAAATGATTGCTACTGTCTATTATTCTGTATGAACACTGTGGTGGACAATTCTTTGAAATTGAAATAAAAAATGAACACTATTTTCACTTATCTACAAGTGCGGCTGATTAACTTTTACATGTTTACTTGGATATTCAGTCCAGTCCAGCCTGCACCACCCAACCAACAGAGTGCACTTCTTTTCTCTATATACCTGTACTGTAGTAATCGCCTACTCGGCCAGATCATATATTATATCACAACTCTCCAACAATACAGTAAACTGTGATTAACACATACATATCTCGCTTAATTCTGATTTTTTTCCAAGATGAGTGCGTTACCATATGCCTTTTCTGTCAGCCCTCACCATCTCCACTTTATGCACTATGAAGCACACTGCTTTTTTATTCTCATTATAGGTTCATAGATGTCAAGAATGACACTCTCTCCCTACTCTAGGAAATAACCCCTCTCGTCTCTGGTTCTTGTTAACCCCATGGAAGAGAATGCAATAAAAGTTTTTATGATACTTTGTACAGAATTAATCATGCGGATGTCAAATTTCTATCCTAACATTACATTTTTCCATATGGTCACTCTATCTGGTGCTCTTTGTTTGACTCGCCATGCCTCTAGCAATAGATCTGCATTCTGATTTGCCTGCATCCAAGATGGCCACTACAGTGGCAGCGGAACCACAGTGATAAACTATGCCACACCTCCCCTGCTTTTCTAAGCAGCGGGAGACAAAGTGTGGGCACCAGGTAAAATGTATAGTCACTTTTTAGTGCAAGGGTGGAGGGTGTAAATATGCAGAAAACATATTGTTTTCATTCTTTGGAGTCTCCTTTGGAAATTGAGGCCATGATTGTCTGGTCAGTTTGGAATTTATAACATAATCAGGGATGTGTTCTTCTGTGTGGGCAGAATCACAAAGACACATTCAAACCGGGAGGGCGAGGCCGGAAGAGAAGTGTGGCGCCAGAGATCGCGATATGCGCAGGTGCTGACCGCATACTGCGATCTCCGGTGCCATGAGGACATACTGTGGTGTCCGGCGAGGATGGAGGAGGAGTGTGGCACTGAAGTCAGCGCCTGTGCTTAGCGCAATCTCTGGCGCCATTTTATTGAAGACAAATTCGCACACAGTGTCTTCAACAAAATGACACCGGATAGCACTGTATGCGCATGCACTGACTCCAGCGCCATTTTTTTGAATATTTTATGCAGATGACATGCTACAAGGAAGCAGGGGAAAAGTGAGTAGGAGTGTTTGTGGATGGATGAATGTGCAGGATGGATGGATGAGCAGGATGGATGGATGAATTAATGTTATGGATGGATTATGGTTATGGATGGATGGATCAGCAGCACAGTCACGATGGCTACGAACATATACTAGGATGGGGGGAACACATATACCAGGATGGAGGGGCATATACCAGGATGCGGTGGCATATACAAGGATGGGGGAGCATATACAAGGATGGGGGGAGCATATACCAGGATGGGGGGCAGCATATACCAGGATGGGGAGGAGCACATACAAGGATGGGTGGGCATATAGAACGCTGAGGGAAGCATATACCAGAATGGGGAGAGCATATACCAGGATGGAGGGGGGCATATACCAGGATAGGGGGAGCATATACCATGATTGAGGGTGGAGCAGATACCAGGATTGGGAGGAGCATATACAAGTATGGGGAGAGCATATACCAGGATGGAGGCAGGGGGCATATATCAGAATGGGGGGCATAAACCAGGATGGAGGGGGGAGCATATACCAGGATGGAGGGCATATACCAGGATGGGGGGAGTATATACCAGAATGGGGGGCATATACCAGTATGTGGTGGCATATGCAAGGATGGGGGAGCATATACAAAGATGGGGGAGCATATAGCAGGATGGGGAGAGCATATGCCAGGATGGAGGGGGGGGGGTTTACCAAGATGGGGAGAGCATATACCATGATTGAGAGGGGAGCATATACCAGGATTGGGAGGAGCATATACAAGTATGGGGGGAGCATATACCAGGATGGAGGCGGGGTGCATATATCAGGATGGGGGGCATATGCCAGGATGGAGGGGAGCATATACCAGGATGGAGGGGGGGCATATACCAGGAAAGGGGAAGCATATACCAGGATGGAGGGGGGAGCACATACCAGGATGGGTGGAGCATATACCAGGATAGAGGCGAGGGGCATATATCAGGATGGGGGGCATATGCCAGGAAGGAGGGGAGCATATACCAGGATGGAGGGGGGGCATATAC
This sequence comes from Phyllobates terribilis, assembly GCF_046119375.1. NCBI lineage: Eukaryota > Metazoa > Chordata > Amphibia > Anura > Dendrobatidae > Phyllobates > Phyllobates terribilis. Next base: position 21,690,567 of record NW_027362769.1, read on the forward strand.
CAGGAAAGGGGAAGCATATACCAGGATTGAGGGGGGAGCACATACCAGGATGGGGGGGATCATATACAAGGATGGGGGGAGCATATACCACGATGGAGGGGGGAGCATATACTAGGATGGGGCAGCATATATCAGCATGAGGTGGCATATACAAGGATGGGAGAGCATATACAAGGATGGAGGGAGCATATACCAGGAGTGGGGGAGCACATACAAGGATGGGGGGCATATAAAACGATGAGGGGAGCATATACCAAGATGGGGGGAGCATATACCAGGATGGGGCTGAATATACCATGATTGAAGGGGGAGCATATACCAGGATTGGGAGGATCATGTATGGGTGGAGCATGTACCAGGATGGAGGCAGGGAGCATATATCAGGAAGGGGGGCATATACCAGGATGGAGGTGGGGAGCATATACGAAGATGGGAGGAGCTTATACCAGGATGGGGGGAGCATATACCAGGATGGGGGGATGTATTAGGGTTATGGATGGATTATGGTTATGGATGGATGGATCAGCAGCACAGGCAGGATGGGTAGGAACATATACTAGAATGGGGGAAAGCATATACCAGGATGGGGGGGCATATGCCAGGATGCGGTGGCATATACAAGAAGTGGGGAGCATATACAAGGATGGGGGGGAGCATATACCATGATGGGGAGGAGCACATACATGGATGGGGGGCATATAAAACGATAAGGGGAGCATATACCAAGATGGGGGGAACATATACCAGGATGGGGGGGCATATACCAGGATGGGGGCAGCATATACCATGATTGAAGGGAGGGCATATACCAGGATGGGAGGACCATATACCAGGATGGGGGGAGCATATACCAGGATGGAGGGGGGCATATACCAGGAAGGGGGGAGCATATACCAGATTGGAGGGGGGAGCATACACAAGGATGGGGGGCATATACCAGAATGGAGGGGAGAGCATATACAAGGATGGAGGGCATATACCAGGATGGGGGACCAGGCTGGCGGGAAGCATATACCAGGATGGGGGAGAATGCTGGCAGGAAGAATAAAGTTCATTTTATCGCATTCGGCTGCATGCAGGCACTGGGCAGCATAATAATGCTGGTAACCTGCAGATTAACTGCATATCTGCAGGTTAACAGTGTTATTTCTGGTGACAGGTTCCCTTTAATTTTGTAGGACAATACTTCAATAAAATTCCTTCGGATTAAGCGTGTGTGCATACCACACTATCCGATGACATTTTTTTGAAGACCGTATGTTTGCGAATCTGCATATACAGTGTATTCAATAAAATGGTGCCATATTACGTGGTATGCACACACGCTGAGACCGGCATCATTTTATTGAAGTAATGTACTACAACATCAACATAGCAGTGCGCATGCACCGCCCATCGCCATTATCCCTATGCCCGCCGTGTGCACACTTCTATGTTGACATTGTAGTACATTACTTCAAGAAAATGGCACACTGTCCGGCACCATTGTTTTGAAGACAGTATGCCTGCGCATATACAGTGTCTTCAATAAAATGGTGCCGGATAGCTCGGTATGCGCATGTGCTAACTCCAGCGCCATTTTAATGAAGACACTGTATATAAAAATTCGCACACAGTGTCTAAAAAAAATGCCGACGGAAATATACCAATAAAAATGCTCGCCACCTTGTCGTAGAACAGGTTCAATAGGTAGGTAACTATAATCAGCTCTGCTGACTTTTTGCAAACCCTCGTAGATTGATCTTGCATCTTTCTGTATTTAACATACATTTTGTAGGTTAGTAAAATGTAAGATGTTGTGAATGACTGCTGACATCCAGCGAGAATGTGTTGGGTTAGAAAAAAACATTTTGGCTGCGATCCATCAAAGAGTTTTTGCCATTAAAAGTTGTGCAAAAATTTTGTGACTTTTGCTGTTTCTATGCCGCCCATCAAATTTATCATTTCGCACCTCAAAAGTGGCATAAAATTAGCCAGAAATGTACACCACAGGCAGGAGTAATTGTTTTGGTGGATTCACACACATTTGTAAGAGGAGCCAAATTCAGTAAGAGTCGCATGCCTCTTGAAGAATTTGGTCGCATCTTACTCTAATGGACCTTTCATTGAGCCTGACCAGGCCTTAGGGTCAGTTTTATAGGGGTTTTTTGAAGCAAAAGCAAGGAATTAGTCATATACAGAAGAAAATCATACAGAAGAAATGGAGACATTTTCTTTTATTGAATACATTCCTGGTCTTTGATTTCAAAAATTTCATAAAAAAACTGAATATGCAAACGTGCAAAAAATCTAAAGAATTTAATTCCTGTGTTTAGTTATTACTTTCCATAAAATTTCTTTTAGTAATCATCTTCCAATTGTAAGTCTACAGTTACTTTTATTTTTGTCATTTTCTTTACTTTCCTAGCATGTGGGAATAATATCCTAAATATACATCTTGTTAATATCATTGTTATTAGTTGTCACGATACTAATGTGCTATAATACTTACCATTATCTCATGGTCTTTAGAAGGATCATATGTGTATCCATATGGAAGGAGAATCATCTTTCCATAAGAATGAATGGTGAGGTAAAAAATAACATCTCGTTTAATTGCTTCTATCAGACCTGACAAGGCTTTGGTTTCCGGCTCAGAAGCGGCTGATGACCCACAGAAAGTATTGCTGGTGCAGTTCCTAGAAGCGCCAATAGCTGTAACACAGTGTGATAAAGACCGTACAATAAGACAATGATGTGATTCCATCTGATCAGGATTCTAGCTGTCATTAGCTTTGTAGACAATACTATATGGTTTACACTCCCTGAACTGCATGTCATGGTACTTAGAATGTAATACTTGTCAGAGGCTTTTACAGCACACATCCATATTACTGAATGTATTACTTTATTGTTATTGGCCTGCAATTACTTTATTGTTGTTAGTGCTGCTCTTTATACTTGTTCTTACTGATAAAAAGATCTTGACTCAGCTGTACAAATGATAATAAAACTACAAATGTTCTTGACAAAAATGTAAATGTTTAAAGTTCCAGTTCCATAAAATTATGGCTTTTATTTTATTACCACCTTTAATTACCATTTATAATCATTGGTCAAAATTGTGTGCGGATTAGTTTTATGGGATAATATTTAAAGGGAACCTGACATCTGATACATGATGTCAGATCCATGAGCAGCATGTATCAGGCACTGCCTGTATGATCTCAGACAGGTATTTTTGACTCTGAAACGCTGCGGCATTACAGATAAGAACATAGTTAACCAGCCGCCAGGGATCGAGCTGAACGAGAGACTAGTCGAACAGGTGGGTCCCGAATGGCTTCTCCCTACCAGCCCCCCTAGAGACAGGTCTCTCCCTATACATACATAAAGGGAAAGACCAATCAGTCCCTGGCAGCAGACATGGAGAAGCAAGCCAGGGATCCACCTGTCCAACTCGTCTCCCTTGCAGCTTAGTCCCTGGACAACTTTGAAAGTGCGATTTTTTTTCTGAAATGCTGCAGTGTTTTGAGTCAAACATACATGGCTGAAATCATACAGCCAGTGCCTGATTTATGATAACCAAGGATCGCTTTAAATAATGATCTCTTTAAACAAATAAATGCAAATGTGACTGCTTAGCACTCTATGTCCATTCAATGTAGAATCACAAATGTTCCTGTGAGTAAAATTAACCTTAACCTGAAGTCGATATTCAGTTTAGACTGCGGTGGTGCTGGGACCTGTTAATCTAATATTCCATCTATTTTGTAGGGCTTATTCACACGTAGCCCTACAATCTAATATTCCAACTATTTTGTAGGGCTTATTCACACGTAATGGTCTGTGCTGTCAGAGTTTTTTACTGAGAGCCCATTATCATATATCCTACATGGCTATTCTCAAGTGTCAGGGTTTTTTTGCTGACCAATTGTCTGCAAAGGGATCTCTCACATGAGTGATGATTCTCTCTTCTGAGAGAATTGGTTCAATTATGGTAATGACACTCAGCTCAAACTCTGATCAGCTTACTGTGATCCGATTGTGACATGCAGAAGTAGTGCTGTTGCTTCTAAAACATCCAGCAACTATTAGAAGTAACACAAGCACAGGAGACAGGAAGTGTTGTGCTCCAGAAGCATCCAAAAACTAGAGGGGTTAATACAGTCACAGGAGACAGGGAGTGTTTTAGCAGAGCCCCAGGGTGATTGTGGAGAAGCTGTTTACTGTCTGGCTGGAACAGAAGAGAAAGGTGGTGTGTGATCTGTATCTCACAGAAGGCAAGGGGACAGAATTCACGTCAGGAGGGAAGCTAAACACAGGTCAGATAGACTCCCTGAGCTAACAGTGTGGAGTATTATCAGGCAGAAAGATAAGGACTGAAAGGAATCGTGTCATAGGGATCTTCTCCCTCATCAAACCCTCCTCCCCTCCATCTCCATGCAGGATAAAGAATGCTGTGTACTATTGAATACTTGTGAAGGAAAAGCCTGTGGTTGTGTATGCATAGAAGTGTGCTGCTAAGAGATCTAATCTGTGCTGAATTATGCTACTGAAGAGACTGAGTTTGCTGTGTCTGCTTCATTAAACTGTATTGTAATGAAGATTGTTGCTGTAATATTCCTGAATTGCACTGGCGGTGCTTCAGATTAAATTCCACTGTTAAACTGTTGAAAAAGACTCTTGTCAGATGTGTCTGGTCAGCAACTGAGTCTATCATGTGCCTGAGAGAAGCTGCAGTCTATGGTCGCCCTGAGTAACGGTTCCCCCAGGATTCCAATGAATTAATGAAACCCATCTCGCCCTATCTGAACCTAGCAGCGTGCGTGTAACACAATCCTCTCACAGGAGAGAATCTTAGCACTAGTACAAAGAACTTAATTTCTCCATTGTCTGTGTCTGCATAAATCGGACTGCACTGTAATGATATCCGAGTGAAGTCCGATGTTTCACACTCACCCATAGACATGCTGTGTTTTTTTCTCATGCCAAAAAAGATCAACACTGCCCCGTAGTATAACATTGGTCTGTGGTCTATCAGATAAAACATCGCATAGCACTCGTTTGAGTTATACGCTTGAGTGGGCGAGCCCTAAAAAACTGGGACATATCTTATTCTGTTTTATTTTGCAGACAAAACTCCCTAATTTAAGTGAATGGGTCAGTGAAATAAACACTGATTCCATCCTAGTTGCATCCTAGTGCTTTGCTCTTTTTACTGACTGCTAGAAGAAAGTTGAGAACCCTTCATTAGTTTTCTTTACATACAAGAAATGACTTATGGATTGGAAAACTGTCACACTGACCAAACACTGATCTGTTTTTTTGCGAATGAGAAATGTCACTGAAGTGTGAATTCAACTTAAGGTAGATTTCAGACAAATGTATTGAAAATGTTACCATTATTCACCTAGAAAAAAATCGACAATATCTCAAATGCATTGTCATCCATTTGCCATTTGTATGCCTGATTTTTACATCTGTACAACATCCATATGCATATAAGAAAAAAGTGTGGACAACCACAAGAAAATGAATTAATACTATCAACTTTCATTTAGAAATAATTGAAAATATCACAAAATCAGTCAACCAATGATTGTCATCAACTATCAGCAGAGATAACAATGTGCACAATTAGTACAGTATGTCCATGATATATATATACAGTACAGACCAAAAGTTTGGACACACCTTCTCATTTAAAGATTTTTCTGCATTTTCATGACTGTGAAAATTGTACATTCACACTGAAGGCATCAAAACTATGAATTAACACATGTGGAATTATATACTTAACAAAAAAGTGTGAAACAACTGAAAATTTGTCTTATCTTCTAGGTTCTTCAAAGTAGCCACCTTTTGCTTTGATGACTGCTTTGCACACTCTTGGCATTCTCTTGATGAGCTTCAAGAGGTAGTCACCGGAAATGGTCTTCCAACAATCTTGAAGGAGTTCCCAGAGATGCTTAGCACTTGTTGGCCCTTTTACCTTCACTCTGCGGTCCAGCTCACCCCAAACCATCTCGATTGGGTTCAGGTCTGGTGACTGTGCAGGCCAGGTCATCTGGCGTAGCCCCCCATCACCCTCCCTCTTGGTCAAATAGCCCTTACACAGCCTGGAGGTGTGTTTGGGGTCATTGTCCTGTTGAAAAATAAATGATGGTCCAACTAAGCGCAAACCGGATGGAATAGCATGCAATTGCAAGATGCTGTGGTAGCCATGCTGGTTCAGTATGCCTTCAATCTTGAATAAATCCCCAACAGTGTCACCAGCAAAGCACCCCCACACCATCACACCTCCTCCTTCATGCTTCACAGTGGGAACCAGGCATGTAGAGTCCATCCGTTCACCTTTTCTGAGTTGCACAAAGACACGGTCGTTGGAACGAAAGATCTCAAATTTGTACTCATCAGACCAAAGCACAGATTTCCACTGGTCTAATGTCCATTCCTTGTGTTCTTTAGCCCAAACAAGTCTCTTCTGCTTGTTGCCTGTCCTTAGCAGTGGTTTCCTAGCAGCTATTTTACCATGAAGGCCTGCTGCACAAAGTCTCCTCTTAACAGTTGTTGAAGAGATGTGTCTGCTGCTAGAACTCTGTGTGGCATTGACCTGGTCTCTAATCTGAGCTGCTGTTAACCTGCGATTTCTGAGGCTGGTGACTCAGATAAACTTATCCTCAGAAGCAGAGGTGACTCTTGGTCTTCCTTTCCTGGGGAAGTCCTCATGTGAGCCAGTTTCTTTGTAGCGCTGGATGGTTTTTGTAACTGCACTTGGATACACTTTCAAAGTTTTCCCAATTTTTCGGACTGACTGACCTTCATTTCTTAAAGTAATGATGGCCACTCGTTTTTCTTTACTTAGCTGCTTTTTTCTTGCCATAATACAAATTCTAACAGTCTATTCAGTAGGACTATCAGCTGTGTATCCACCAGACTTCTGCACAACACAACTGATGGTCCCAACCCCATTTATAAGGCAAGAAATCCCACTTATTAAACTTGACAGGGCACACCTGTGAAGTGAAAACCATTTCCGGTGACTACCTCTTGAAGCTCATCAAGAGAATGCCAAGAGTGCGCAAAGCAGTCATCAAAACAAAAGGTGGCTACTTTGAAGAACCTAGAATATAAGACACATTTTCAGTTGTTTCACACTTTTTTGTTAAGTATATAATTCCACATGTGTTAATTCATAGTTTTGATGCCTTCAGTGTGAATGTACAATTTTCATAGTCATGAAAATACAGAAAAATCTTTAAATGAGAAGGCGTGTCCAAACTTTTGGTCTGTACTGTGTATATATATATATAGCCCTTCCACAGCCTGGAGGTGTGTTTGGGGTCATTGTCCTGTTGAAAAATAAATGATGGTCCAACTAAACGCAAACCGGATGGAATAGCATGCCACTGCAAGATGCTGTGGTAGCCATGCTGGTTCAGTATTAGTGCTGAGCCACCCCCGTAGTGTTTGGGTTCGGTTCGGTTCGTCGAACACCGGGATGTTCGAGGAACTGTTCGTCGAACTGTTCGTCGAACACCTTAGAACACCGTCGAACACCGTTAAAACCAATGGCAGGCAAACAAAAACACATAGAAAACACCTTCAAAGGTGTCCAAAAGCTGACAAACTGCTCAGAAGACGCTTTCTTTAAAAAAGCCGGCCGGCAATTCAGCAGCGGCATACACCGGTACCCGACAATTTAGACAAGAAGGAATAGAGCCTCACACATAGATTAGATAGATAGAAACATGTCAGTCACATATATATGAAGTACAGTGACAGTGTTGCTTACTGTAGTTGTCATTTAGTGTAAAGGATTTATTAAAAAATATAATAGTGTTTTCATGCACTGTCTCTTTAAAAAAGCCGGCCGGCAATTCAGCATCTGTACCCGACAATTTATAACAGACAGAATAGAGCTTCACACATAGATTAGATAGATAGAAACATGTCAGTCACATATATATGAAGTACAGTGACAATGTTGCTTACTGTACTTCTCATTTAGTGTAAAGGATTTATTAAAAAAAATAATAGTGTTTTCATGCACCGTCTCTTTAAAAAAGCCGGCCGGCAATTCAGCATCTGTACCCGACAATTTATAACAGACAGAATAGAGCTTCACACATAGATTAGATAGATAGAAACATGTCAGTCACATATATATGAAGTACAGTGATAGTGTTGGTTACTGTACTTGTCATTTAGTATTAAAATAAAGGATTTATTATTAAAAAAAATTGGCGTGGGGTTCCCCTTAATTTTAGTCTCTAGCGGAGGTTAAGCAGACAGCTGGGGCAGATGTTTGAAGCCTGGGAAGGGGGTAATACCCACGGAGCTTCCCAGGCTACTAATATGAGCCTCCAGCTGAATACATAGCCTTTACTAGCTATTAAAATGGGGGACCCCCCCAAAAAAATGACGTGGGGTCCCCCCTAATTTAATAGCTAGCAAAGGCTAGGCAGACAGCTGGGGGCTGATATTAATAGCCCAGGAAGGGAGCCATGAATATTGGCCCCCTCCCAGGCTAGAAACACCAGCCGTCAGCCGCCCCAGAAATGGCGCATTCATAGGATGCGCCAATTCTGGCACTTAGCCTCGCTCTTCCACGCTGCCCTGTAGCGGTGGCAGGGGGTAATAGGGCTGGGGTTGATGTCAGCTTATAATGCCAGCTGACATCAAGCCCAGGTTAGTAATGGAGAGGCGTCTATAAGACACCCCCATTACTAACCCCATAGTCAAAGTTAAAAGAAAACACAAACACCCAGAATAAAGTCCTTTAATTGAAATAAAGACACAATCCTTTATTGTTCTAAATTAAACCATACTTACCATCACGCCCATTCCAGCTGAAGCCAACGATCTCCTGCAATAAAAGAAAAATAATAAAGCAACATCATCCTTACCTTTCCATAGTTCCCACGACAGCTTCAGCTCTGCTACATCGAGATGACAGGCTGGACCGCAGCAGAACGCTGCCATCCAGCCTGTCATCCCGCAGACACTGAGAAGCGCAGGCTTGCTTGCGCTCTGCAGTGTCTGGCTGTGACGGCATAAAGATGAGACGAGTTCATGTCCAATGAACTCGGCGCACCTCATGCACGTCACTGACAGCGTGGGAAAATTCTCACGCTGAAGCGCTGAGTGCAGGAGAATTCTCCCACGCTGTCAGTGACGTGCATAAGGTGAGCTCATGTCCAATGAACTCAGCTCACCTCCTGCACGTCACTGACAGCGTGGGAGAATTCTCCTGCACTCAGCGCTTCAGCGTGAGAATTCTCCCACGCTGAAGCGCTGAGTGCAGGAGAATTTTCCCACGCTGTCAGTGACGTGCATAAGGTGAGCTCATGTCCAATGAACTCAGCTCACCTCCTGCACGTCACTGACAGCGTGGGAGAATTCTCCTGCACTCAGCGCTTCAGTGTGAGAATTCTCCCACGCTGAAGCGCTGAGTGCAGGAGAATTTTCCCACGCTGTCAGTGACGTGCATGAGGTGAGCCGAGTTCATTGGACATTAACTCGGCTCATCTGGATGCCCTCACAGAGAGACACTGTGGAGCGCAAGCAAGCCTGCGCTTCTCAGTGTCTGCGGGATGACAGGCTGGATGGCAGCGTTCTGCTGCGGTCCAGCCTGTCATCTCGATATAGCAGAGCTGAAGCTGTCATGGGAACCATGGAAAGGTAAGGATGATGTTGCTTTATTATTTTTCTTTTATTTCAGGAGATCGTTGGCTTCAGCTGGAATGGGCGTGACGGTAAGTATGGTTTAATTTAGAACAATAAAGAATTGTGTGTTTATTTCAATTAAAGCACTTTTTTCTGGGTGTTGTGTTTTTTTTAAATACTTTACTAGAAATTCATGGTGGTCATGTCTAATATTGGCGTGACCCCATGAATTTTGGGCTTAGGGCCAGCTGATAATGCCAAGCTGGCCCTAACCCCTTTATTACCCAGTGAGCCACCGCATCAGGGCCCTGGATGAGTTGGGTACAGCGCCAGAAGATGGCGCTTCTATGAACGCGCCATTTTCCGGGGTGGCTGCGGACTGCAATTTGCAGCGGGGGTGGCCCAGAAAGCTTGGGCCTCCCCGCGCTGCGGATTCCAGCCCCCAGCTGCCTAGTTGTACCTGGCTGGACACAAAAACAGGGCGAAGCCCCACGTCAATTTTCTTTAAATTATTTCATGAAATAATTAAGAAAAAAAGGGCTTCCCTATATTGTTGTGTCTGGCCAGGTACAAATAGGCAACTGGTGGTTGGGGGCAGCACGTTCCTGCCTGCTGCACCTGACTGGACACAAATATAGTGCGAAGCCCCACGTCAATTTTTTTTTAATTATTTCATGAATTTCCTGAAATAATTAAAAAAAATTGAAGTGGAGCTTCGCACTATATTTGTGTCCAGCCAGGTACAGCAGGCAGGAACGGGCTGCCCCCAACCACCAGCTGACTATTTGTACCTGGCCGGACACAACAATATAGGGAAGGCCTTTTTTTCTTAATTATTTCATGAATTTCATGAAATAATTAAAAAAAAAATACGTGGGGCTTCGCCCTATTTTTGTGTCCAGCCAGGTACAACTAGGCAGCTGGGGGCTGGAATCTGCAGCGCAGGGAGGCCCAAGCTTTCTGGGCCCCCCCCGCTGCAAATTGCAGTCCGCAGTAGTGTTGAGCCACCCCCGTAGTGTTCGAGTTCGGTTCGGTTCGTCGAACACCCGTGTGTTCGCCGAACTGTTCGTCGAACTGTTCGTCGAACACCTTCGAACACCGTTAAAACCAATGGCAGGCAAACAAAAACACATAGAAACACATAGAAAACACCTTCAAAGGTGTCCAAAAGCTGACAAACTGCTCAGAAGACACAACTAACACATGGAAAAGTGACAAGTACATATAGTCATGCGAAAATAAAAGAGGTGGAGGAGTAAAAGGAGGGGGAGACACAGATATAGGCATGTCATGCCCTTCTAAAATCCAAAAAGTGAGAAGCCGACACGGCCAGTCCGCTCCTGCCCGTGCCACCTCCGTGTCGCCGGGTTTGTGCCAGAGCCGCGGTGAACCCTGATGGCCAGCCCCCCTCTCCCAATACTGGTGCCTGTCCGCTGGTGGGTCGAGCGAGCCACCCTGTGGTTGAGGCAGCTCTAAGCTTTTTAATTTAAATTGTCTCTCTAATTTGAATGAATACACTTTAAATCCATTTACAAGGATCTATTGGAGGGCAAGTCTCATGCCAGCAGCCGCGTAATTCCAGCTCCAGTAGCGTCCACTAAAGCTGCTGCAGTTAAAAAGCTTTTATAAGGATCGAGCTCGGCTGTCCACCGCAAGGCATCCTACTGCCAGTCCCAGCCCCTATGCCTTGGGGTGCCTCCTGATGCTCTTCACTGAGTATCCCATGGTCCCGAAGCATTTCCTTTGAAAAAATTAAGTGTCTAAACTACAGGTGGTGTAGCTTGCTTAACAGCCGGGATAATCCGCTGACTAGCAGACACTGCTACTAGGCACAAAGTATTTCCTGGGCTAGATGCAGTTAAAAATTTGTAATTAGATACTCTCGTTGGATGCTGAGAAAGCATTCCATAGAGTCTCCTGGCACACCATATATGATTCTCTTAAAAAGCTTGGGGTAGGGGTCTAGGGGACCCTTTTATAGCCAAAATCACGGCCCTGTATCGCAATACGTCACCTAGGCTGAAGATAAATGGAACTGTAGCACCCTGAGGGCTCGGTTGCTACAGACGTATTGCACCTCACCCAGAGGTGTGATATCTCACTCTCAGGTAAGGATGGAGTGTGGATCAGGACCCGACAGCTGCATGCATTACACCACATTGCCGTGGGGCAGGGCGACCAATATGCCCCTGAGATGGGCACGACAGTCCCTGTCCCTGGCTGGAGTGGGGGGAGGGAACACTGAGGAAGGGGAACCCTGTAGTGCAGGAGCAGGGAGGAAGCAGTTCCTGGGTGCATTGAGAAGGGAGTATAAAAGGTGGGCACCATCTTAGTTCAGTGCAGAGAAGTCTGAGCAGAAGTGGCAGGGAGCAGGGGCTCTGCATGAGCTCTGCTCCGGAGGCGGGCCTAGTAACAGAGGCCCAGGCCTGGAAGAAGGAGAAGGAAGGAAGAGGAGCGGAGAAGGCTCCAGGAACGAGGAATGAAGGGATCCCAGGGGTGCGGACGGGCGAGTCGCCACCGCACGCCCGAATCCACCTGCGTGGAGGGGTCAGACCAAAGGGGGAGACCGGTCCCCGAACTAGTGGAGGCAGGAAACGACCCTCAGCTAGAAACCGGAGGCTCTGACATTTTATGTGGCGCAGCCCCTCGCTACACCCGCTAGGAAGGCGCCACATAGGGTCAGGGAAACTGGCGCCAAGTTTACCAAGAGGAGGCCCGAGGCAGCCGGACAGAAGTGTTGGTAAGAAAGGCCAGACAAAGGACACACAAAGGGGGTCCTGTGAAGTGCTCCAAAGTTATCTGGGAGTTGTCTGAGCCCCTCACCTGGTGAGCACAGTATGACGTGGGCAGCCGTTACCTGCAGACGTGGTCTGGATAATAAGAACTGTGAGTAAAGGCCCTGGACTGCATCACTGACTCCGTGTCGTTACTGCTGCTGCCCTGCACCATCACCCCCATCCTCCGCATACACTGCCCTGAGGCTATACTCCTCCCGTGGGGAGTTATGCTACGCTCTGCTGCACCCAGAACACCAGCCTCAGCGGTCTGCCCTGTAGCGGCGGTTCACTCTGACCGCAATCCACGGGTGGCGTAGTCGGACATTTAAACATCAAAACCACATAAATAGTTCCGCCACTGGTTTGACCGCCCTGAGCCACGGAACCGGGTCGCCGCCACGAAGACTACAACCACCAGCATCCACCAAAAAGGGTCCGGCTCCGGGTGTCCCAAGGCCCAGGGGGTGCGTCAGAACATTTTCATCACCTTTCACAATCACCAATGGGACAAGGCAGGGATGTCCTCTGTCCCCTCTCTTATACATCCTAGTGACGGAGCACCTGCTCTCATCAATTCGCCATAACCCCAATATTAGGTGGATTGAGGTGGGAGGCACCGAGTACAAGTGCTCTCTATTTGCTGATGATGTCCTAGTATATATCACTCAATCACATATATCCATCCATGCTGTTATGGCTGAAATAGATCACTTTGTTACATGGTAAAATTTTAAAATCAATGCAGCGAAGTCTGAGGCCCTCGATGTCTCCCTCCCCAAATCCATATAGGATTCCATCCAGTCCAACTTTCCCTTTGCCTGGCCCTCACAGGGTATCAAATACTTAGGAATTCCTATTCATAGAGACCTCTCCCATCTATGTTATCTTAATTTTGGGCCCTTTATTGAACAATTCCATACAGACCACGGTTGGCAAGTTAGAACTGTAAGATTCACTACGTGAACCGCTGGTGTTTTGTGGAAAAGCACATGTACACCGCGTTCCAAATTATTATGCAAAAAGTGTTTAGGAGTGATAAGGGAAGAATTTGTTTGTTTGTCAGTTAAACTCATTGATGGTGATGTGTGTCAGGGCTCTTTATATCACTGTAAGCAATTGCAGACACCTGTGCTAATTAGTTTGGCAGGTGTGTCCAATGAAAGGCAAGACTACTTAAGAAGGCTCTCTCACATTATTAAGCAGCCTACATTTTCTGCCAAAATGGGAAAGAAAAAGGATGTGTCGGCTGCTGAGAAGCAACAAATTGTGGAGTGTTTAGGTCAAGGCATGACTACAATCAACATTGTGCGATGATCAGGATGAAGTGTCTTGGCAATCAAGAAGTATGTAGCTGATTCACAGTACACACGTGTGCGTGCTGATAAGGGCAAATTGAGGACTCTTTCCTACAGGCAATTACGTCAGGTTGAAAGAGCAGCGGCAAAAAAGCCTTGTCATAGCAGCAGACAAGTTTTTGAAGCTGCTTGTGCCTCCAACGTCCCCCGAACAACAAGATGCAGGGTCCTTCAGAGGTTTGCAGCTGTGCATACGCCATCCTGTCGACCTCCTCTATCCACTTCACACAAGCAGAAACGGCTCCAGTGGGCCAAACATTACATGAAGACTGATTTCAAAACTGTTTTGTTCACGGATGAGTGCCGTGCAGCGCTCGATGGTCCAGATGGATGGAGTGGAGGATGGCTGGTTGATGGACACCCCACGCAAACACGGCTACAGCGCCAACAAGGAGGAGGTGGAGTAATGTTTTGGGCTGGAATCATGGGGAGAGAGATTGTCGGCCCCTTTAGGATCCCTGAAGGCGCTAAAGATGAACTCCATAATGTATGTGGATTTTCTCAAACAGCACTTCCTGCCATGGTTCAAGAAGAAGAACCGTGTATTTCACAGCAAGATCATTTTTCTGCATGATAATGCACCATCTCATGCTGCACATAAAACATCTGCATCTCTGGCTGATATGGGCATAAAAGGGGACAAACTTATGGTGTGACCCCCATGCTCCCCTGACCTGTACCCCATTCAGAACCTTTGGAGCATCATTAAAAGGAGTGTCTATGATGGCGGGAGGCAGTTCACATCTAAGCAACAGCTCTGGGAGGGTATTCTGTCCTCATGCAAAACAATTGAAGCAGAAACCATCCAAAACCTGACAAATTCAATGGACGAGAGAGTTCAGAAGCTCCTTTCGAACAAGGGGTCCTATGTGAAAATGTAACATCACCTAGAATAAAGTTTTGAGTTGAAAACTGTTTGATTTCAGTTTCTAACAACCTGCTAATGCTTATAATTTCAAAAATGACCATTTTTTTGGTCTTTATTAAAATGAAAAGGTTGATCGAAAAGTTTGGGGGATCTAAGAGTGTGGCAACCCAGTAGTCATGATTACTTCGAATTCTGACAATATGAGGGTCATGCTGCAGGTAGTGCAGCAAGAAGGCACTTATGTGTCTTGCGCATCTCGGAGCCCCAAAATTATTTTCCGGGCTAAATGCAGCTAAAAATTATTTTTAATTTTAAATCTGGTGGAGCTTATTATAGATGGCCTAATAGGATCAGTGCTGCACACTGCTACAAAGCCCAAATTATTTTCCAGTCAAGATACAGATAAACATGATTAGTAATTTGAAAGCTTAAAACGTTTGGTAGGGTGATTTTAACCAATCATCAAGCTTTTACTCTCCCCAGGATGACACAGGGGTAGAAAAGTCGTTTCGGATCCATGATTTGTTCATCTTTATGAACGTGAGTCTGTCTACATTATCAGTGGAGAGCCGCGTGCGCTTATCTGTCAGCACACCACCAGCAGCGCTGAACACACGTTCAGACAGAACGCTGGCTGCGGGGCATGACAAGATCTCCAAGGCGTAAGTGGCTAGCTCCGGCCATTTATCCAGATTGGAAGCCCAAAAAAAGCAAGGGTCCAATGACACAGTCGTGGCTTCAATGTTTACTTGGAGATACTCCTGTACCATCGTCTCTAGGCGTTGACTATGTGTCAGACTTCTTGTCTCCTGTGGCCTTGCAAAGGATGGGCTAAAAAAGTGGTGAAATGATTCCGCAAAATTGATGTTACCAGCAGATACTGTGGTTCTGTTACGGTTTGAGTGCTGAACACTTGACGGTCCCACGGTTGGCAAGTTGGAACTGTGAGATTCACTACGTGCACCACTGGTATTTTGTGGAAAAGCACATGTAAGATTCTGCAACAGTCTCTGCTGATACTCCTGCATGCGTGCATCCCTTTCTATGGCAGGAATAATTTCTGCAAATTTACTTTTGTACCGGGGATCTAACAGTGTGGCAACCCAGTAGTCAGGATTATTTCTAATTCTCACAATTCGAGGGTCATGTTGCAGGTAGTGCAGCAAGAAGGCACTCATGTGTGTTGCGCATCCAGGAGCACCAAGTCCCTGTTGTGTTGGTGGCGAGGTAACAATCATGCTTCCTTCCTCTGTCCTCTCCCCCCAACCTCGCACAACAGAAATGTGATCAAGGTCTCCCTCATCTGATGAGTCTTCCATCAGTTCGTCCTCCACTTCTTCCTGGGCTCCTGCACCTTCCTCACTAGTTTGGCTGCTACCATGCGCCCTGGTAAAACCATCGCCCCCACCCTCACATGCCTGCCGCCTTGGTGCTGCCGACCTTCTGGACCTTGCAGATGTTAGCCTTTCCGCATACAACTCCTCCTCCTCTACTTCCTCCACCTCCTCTTGTGCCACCACCTGACTCCGAATTCTGTTTAACATGTGCTCCAGCATGTAAATCACCGGAATAGTCATGCTGATAATGGCATCGTCAGCACTAAACATCTTCGTCGCCATTTCAAAACTGTGCAGAAGGGTACATAGGTCCCTGATCTGAGACCACTCCTCCAGCGTGATTTGCCCCACCTCTGAATCTCGTTGGCCCAGGCTATACGTCAGAACGTATTGCACCAGGGCTTGTCGGTGCTGCCACAGTCGCTGCAACATGTGCAGAGTTGAATTCCACCGGGCAGGCACATCGCATTTTAGCCGGTGAAGTGGCAGGCCCAACGACTTCTGTAGAGATGTAAGTCGCTGAGCTGCGGGATGCGAACGGCGGAAGTGAGCACACAGCGACCGTGCCCTCTGCAGAAGGCCATCTAGTCTGGGATAGTGGGCTAAAAATTGCTGGACAACCAGGTTCAACACGTGAGCCATACAAGGCACGTGTGTGACATTGCCCCGGCGAAGGGCCGCACCCAGGTTTGCAGCATTGTCGCACACGGCCTTCCCTGGTTTCAGGTCCAGTGGAGACAACCATTCATGAAATTGGTTCTCCAGAGCTGACCACAACTCCTCAGCTGTGTGACTCACATTTCCCAGATATTTCAATGTAAAAACCGCCTGATGACGTTGAGCCCTACTGCCAGCATAGTAAGGAGGTGTGCAGGATCCCTTCTGCGCAGTTAGAAAGCTTGTGGCATGACCAGACAGGCTTTGGGTGCAGGTGGAAGACCGAGAGGAGGTTGAGGAGGCAGAAGCAGTGGAGGAACTTTGACATAAAGAGGATTGACGCACAACTCGTGGGGACGGCAAGACTTGGACAGCAGCCCCTTGTCCTGCTGTCACCATAGTTACCCAGTGCCCAGTCAGCGACATGTAACGCCCCTGTCCATGCCTACTCGTCCAAGTGTCTGTGGTGAAATGCACCCTGTCACACACAGAGTTTCTCGAAGAAGCGGTGATGTTGTGTGCGACATGCTGGTGGAGCGCAGGCACACCTTTCTTTGAGAAGTAGTGCCGACTGGGCATCTGGTACTGGGGCACTGCGACGGACATAAGGTCTCGAAAATCCTCTGTGTCCACCAGGTGGAAAGGCAGCATTTCTGTAGCCAAGAGCTTGCAGATGGTGAAATTCAACCTCTTAGCTTTCTCATGGCTAGGAGGAAATGGTCTTTTACTTGTCCACATCTGAGGGACCGAGGGCTGGCTATTGTGCTTAGACGGGGTTGATAAGGGTGTCCCCGGCAAACTGCCGGTCTGTGAGGAAGATGCAGGCGGACATGTTAGGTTGCCTTCATCCAAAGGTGGTGCTATCGATGTCGGACAGCGCTCAACACCAGCTGGTGTTACCACCTCCAAAGAAAATGATGACCTGCCAATCACGCTGGCTGTTGCGGGTAAAGAGGTGGAAGGTCTGCGCCCCAAAACAGGTGTGACTGCTGTCCCCCCAGTCACAGAGGATGAAGAGGCCGCGGATGCACAAGATATGGCAGACGGTGGTTGGCCCGGCCGGCTAGGCCCCATTGTGGCACACTGAGCTTCCCACTGCAACTTATGCTTCATGTCCATGTGCCGATTCATGCATGAAGTACTCAAACTATGTATTTTTTGGCCTCTACTTAGCTTTTGCTGACAAATGTTACAGATAACACGAGTTGGGTCATCTTTATCGATCTGAAAAAATGCCCAGGCTATGCAAGGCTTAGCACCCATGCGACCTGAAGAGCCACCACGACTTGTGGTGAGAGGCAGAGTTGTGTTTGAGGATGCAGTTGTTGACGTGCTTCCAGTACTACGTCTCTGTCCAGGAAGGCGCAACCTGACCTCGTCGTCACTAGCATCTTCCTCCACCTCCTCTGCTGACCTCATCTCTTGGCTGACTGTTGGTTGACAGTAAGTGGGATCTCCGACCTCATCATCATCACCCTGTGCGTTATCACACCCGTCGTCCTCAGAGCCAACCTGTTCCTGCCCTGACAAAAAACTAAAGTTGTCGCTCCAATCAGGTATTTGAGTCTTATCATCGTCTTCCTCATTGTCTCCACCAACAGGAGTTACAGTTTGGGAATGAGGGTCTACATTATGGTCAGAACCTTCTGCGTCTGGTCCTGGATCCGACTCATAAAGATTCTGGGCATCAGTGCAGATCATTTCCTCGTCTGGATTCACAGAAGCGCTGGAGTCGACCTCTGATTCCCAGGCTATAGTATGAGTAAACAGCTCTGCAGACTCAACCATCTGTTCTACCTCATACTCAGACGGGCAGCTGGAGATTTGAGAGCTGTGAGGAAGCAAGTGCGATTTGGGTGACACCTTTGAGGACTGGAGTATTTGTGATGTTGAAGTTGATGTGGAGGAGAGCCCACTTAAAGGAGCACTTGATATCCGTTGAAGCACCTGCTGTTTTTGTGCCTCATCTGGAATTTGCAGCGATTGGCGTGGCCGTAAGAAAGGGATCTTATCACATTGTCCGCTAAAAGAAGTAGACATTTTAGTTTGGCTGGAAGATGGTCTTTCTTCTGCAGATGTTACTGTTGCTTTAACACCTACCCCACGGACACAACCTTTTTTCCCCTTCCCAACACGCCTATTCCCCTTTCCACCAGCAGCAGGCCTTTTTCCACTCATTTTGGTGGTTAACTAATTCACAACTCTGGAGTTGTTTGCACAAAAAAACAATGGATGGTAACCGAGCAGAGCTGAGTGGCCAAATTGTGGTATTAGGCCAAAACTATTGGCTGGGTTAGATGCAGAAAAAAATTATTTTGAATTTGCAACCTGATGGAGGTCAGTATAGATGGACTAATACAACAAGTCCCACACACAGCTAGAAGCCCAAATATTTTTTCAGAGGTACTGTAGATGCAGATAAAAATTAGTTTTAATTTGCAACCTGATGGAGGTCAGTATAGATGGACTAATAGAGAAAGTCCGACACACTACTAGAAGGCCAAATATTTTTTCAGAGCTAGATGCAGAAAAAAATTATATTCAGTTTGCAACCTGATGGAGGTCAGTATAGATGGACTTATAGAGAAAGTCCGACACACTACTAGAAGGCCAAATATTTTTTCAGAGCTAGATGCAGAAAAAAATATATTCAGTTTGCAACCTGATGGAGGTCAGTATAGATGGATTAATAGAACAAGACCCACACACAGCTAGAAGCCCAATATTTTTTCAGAGGTAGATGCAGAAAAAACTATATTCAGTTTGCAACCTGATGGAGGTCAGTATAGATGGACTAATAGAACAAGTCCCACACACTGCTAGAAGCCCAAATGTTTTTTCAGAGGTACTGTAGATGCAGATAAAAATTATTTTTAATTTGCAACCTGATGGAGGTCAGTATAGATGGACTAATAGAGAAAGTCCGACACACTACTAGAAGGCCAAATATTTTTTCAGAGCTAGATGCAGCTAAAAATTATATTCAGTTTGCAACCTGATGGAGGTCAGTATAGATGGACTAATAGAGAAAGTCCGACACACTACTAGAAGGCCAAATATTTTTTCAGAGGTAGATGCAGAAAAAAATATATTCAGTTTGCAACCTGATGGAGGTCAGTATAGATGGACTAATAGAACAAGTCCCACACACTGCTAGAAGCCCAAATATTTTTTCAGAGGTACTGTAGATGCAGATAAAAATTAGTTTTAATTTGCAACCTGATGGAGGTCAGTATAGATGGACTAATAGAGAAAGTCCGACACACTACTAGAAGGCCAAATATTTTTTCAGAGGTAGATGCAGAAAAAAATATATTCAGTTTGCAACCTGATGGAGGTCAGTATAGATGGATTAATAGAACAAGACCCACACACAGCTAGAAGCCCAATATTTTTTCAGAGGTAGATGCAGAAAAAAATATATTCAGTTTGCAACCTGATGGAGGTCAGTATAGATGGACTAATAGAACAAGTCCCACACACTGCTAGAAGCCCAAATATTTTTTCAGAGGTACTGTAGATGCAGATAAAAATTAGTTTTAATTTGCAACCTGATGGAGGTCAGTATAGATGGACTAATAGAGAAAGTCCGACACACTACTAGAAGGCCAAATATTTTTTCAGAGGTAGATGCAGAAAAAAATATATTCAGTTTGCAACCTGATGGAGGTCAGTATAGATGGATTAATAGAACAAGACCCACACACAGCTAGAAGCCCAATATTTTTTCAGAGGTAGATGCAGAAAAAAATATATTCAGTTTGCAACCTGATGGAGGTCAGTATACATGGACTAATAGAGAAAGTCCGACACACTACTAGAAGGCCAAATATTTTTTCAGAGGTAGATGCAGAAAAAAATATATTCAGTTTGCAACCTGATGGAGGTCAGTATAGATGGACTAATACAACAAGTCCCGCACACAGCTAGAAGCCCAAATATTTTTTCAGAGGTACTGTAGATGCAGATAAAAATTATTTTTAATTTGCAACCTGATGGAGGTCAGTATAGATGGACTAATAGAGAAAGTCCGACACACTACTAGAAGGCCAAATATTTTTTCAGAGCTAGATGCAGAAAAAAATTATATTCAGTTTGCAACCTGATGGAGGTCAGTATAGATGGATTAATAGAACAAGACCCACACACAGCTAGAAGCCCAATATTTTTTCAGAGGTAGATGCAGAAAAAAATATATTCAGTTTGCAACCTGATGGAGGTCAGTATAGATGGACTAATAGAACAAGTCCCACACACTGCTAGAAGCCCAAATATTTTTTCAGAGGTACTGTAGATGCAGATAAAAAATAGTTTTAATTTGCAACCTGATGGAGGTCAGTATAGATGGACTAATAGAATGATGCTATGCCCAAAAGATTTTACTTCACTAGGTGCAGTAAAAAAATTGGTATTCTATACACAGGTGGTATATCTTGCAACACAGATAGGCTACTCCACTGACTAACACACTCTGCAATAGGCCAAAAAGGATTAGCTTTGCTAGATTCAGCCAAATGCTGTGAAAAAAACTTGCACAGCACTGGCACAGACCTGCCTGGCAAAAACTGATAGGAACTCATGTAACCTAGTCCTGAAAAGGACTCCAATTACAATTAGTCTTTACTCCCACAACCTATCTATTTAAGAGCACAGACCTCCCTGATAAAAGTCGTAGGAAATGCTGTAACCTAGTCCTTAAAAGGACTGCAATCACAACTATTCCCTACTCTCAAGCTATCTGTATATTTGTGCGAAAATTGGCTTGAAATTAACAAGGTATAGCGCACACAGCAACAGCGGTGCCGTCTAACACGCAGCTGCAGCAGTGAGAAAATGGTGGCGACGGGGAAAATGGCTTGGTCTTATAGGGCAAGGACATGTGACATACACTGCCAATGACACATGCCCTTGCTTGTGTGAAAAAAAGCACTTCGCTCCGTGTGTGTGCTGCTGATAGGCTGACAGATTGCACCTCCCCACTGTAAATGCGGGAAAGAGAAAAAAAAATGGAGATCTTCATTGTTCCTGCAGAGATCCATCCCCTGCCCCTCCCTCCACCCCGCTGTACACTCAAACTGCGTATTAACATTAATTTTCATCATTACTGAGAAAAAATCCAGTTATGATTTTGGTGCACGAACAGTTATCGAACATAACCTCAAACAGCCGAATTTTTCTCAAATTGTTCGTGTTCGCCGAACGGCTCGAACACCGCCCAAAACAGCTCGAATTTGAGATTGGCGAACAGTTCGAGTAGAACAACGCTCATCTCTAGTCCGCAGCCACCCCGGAAAATGGCGCGTTCATAGAAGCGCCATCTTCTGGCGCTGTACCCAACTCATCCAGGGTCCTGGTGCGGTGGCTCACTGGGTAATAAAGGGGTTAGGGCCAGCTTGGTATTATCAGCTGGCCCCAAGCCCAAAATTCATGGGGTCACGCCAGTATTAGACATGACCGCCATGAATTTCTAGTAAAGTATTTAAAAAAAACACAACACCCAGAATAAAGTCCTTTAATTGAAATAAACACACAATTCTTTATTGTTCTAAATTAAACCATACTTACCGTCACGCCCATTCCAGCTGAAGCCAACGATCTCCTGCAATAAAAGAAAAATAATAAACCAACCTCATCCTTACCTTTCCATGGTTCCCACGACAGCTTCAGCTCTGCTACATCGAGATGACAGGCTGGACCGCAGCAGAAAGCTGCCATCCAGCCGGTCATCCCGCAGACACTGAGAAGCGCAGGCATGCTTGCGCTCCTCAGTGTCTCGCTGTGACGGCATCCAGATGAGCCGAGGTCATGTCCAATGAACTCGGCTCACCTCATGCACGTCACTGACAGCGTGGGAAAATTCTCCTGCACTCAGCGCTTCAGCGTGAGAATTCTCCCACGCTGTAAGTGACATGCATGAGGTGAGCCGAGTTCATTGGACATGACCTCGGCTCATCTGGATGCCGTCACAGCGAGACACTGAGGAGCGCAAGCATGCCTGCGCTTCTCAGTGTCTGCGGGATGACCGGCTGGATGGCGGCGTTCTGCTGCGGTCCAGCCTGTCATCTCGATGTAGCAGAGCTGAAGCTGTCGTGGGAACCATGGAAAGGTAAGGATGAGGTTGCTTTATTATTTTATTTTTATTACAGGAGATCGTTGGCTTCAGCTGGAATGGGCGTGATGGTAAGTATGGTTAATTTAGAACAATAAAGAATTGTGTCTTTATTTCAATTAAAGGACTTTATTCTGGGTGTTTGTGTTTTTTTTAACTTTGACTATGGGGTTAGTAATGGGGGTGTCTTATAGACGCCTCTCCATTACTAACCTGGGCTTGATGTCAGCTAGCATTATAAGCTGACATCAACCCCAGCCCTATTACCCCCTGCCACCGCACCAGGGCAGCGTGGAAGAGCGAGGCTAAGTGCCAGAATTGGCGCATCCTATGAATGCGCCATTTCTGGGGCGGCTGACGGCTGGTGTTTCTAGCCTGGGAGGGGGCCAATATTCATTGCTCCCTTCCTGGGCTATTAATATCAGCCCCCAGCTGTCTGCCTAGCCTTTGCTAGCTATTAAATTAGGGGGGACCCCACGTTTTTTTTTTTGGGGGGGTCCCCCATTTTAATAGCTAGTAAAGGCTATGTATTCAGCTGGGGGCTGATATTAGTAGCCTGGGAAGCTCCGTGGGTATTACCCCCTTCCCAGGCTTCAAACATCTGCCCCAGCTGTCTGCTTAACCTCCGCTAGAGCCTAAAATTAAGGGGAACCCCACGCCAATTTTTTTAATAATAAATCCTTTATTTTAATACTAAATGACAAGTACAGTAACCAACACTATCACTGTACTTCATATATATGTGACTGACATGTTTCTATCTATCTAATCTATGTGTGAAGCTCTATTCTGTCTGTTATAAATTGTCGGGTACAGATGCTGAATTGCCGGCCGGCTTTCTTAAAGAGACGGTGCATGAAAACACTATTATTTTTTTTAATAAATCCTTTACACTAAATGACAAGTACAGTAAGCAACACTGTCACTGTACTTCATATATATGTGACTGACATGTTTCTATCTATCTAATCTATGTGTGATTCTCTATTCCTTCTATTCTAAATTGTTGGGTACAGATGCTGAATTGCCGGCCGGCTTTTTTAAAGAGACGGTGCATGAAAACACTATTATTTTTTTTGATAAATCCTTTACACTAAATGACAAGTACAGTAATCAACACTGTCACTGTACTTCATATATATGTGACTGACATGTTTCTATCTATCTAATCTATGTGTGATTCTCTATTCCTTCTATTCTAAATTGTCGGGTACCGCTGCTGAATTGCCGGCTGGCTTTTTTAAAGAGACGGTGCATGAAAACACTATTATTTTTTTTGATAAATCCTTTACGCTAAATGACAAGTACAGTAAGCAGCACTTTCACTGTACTTCGTATATATGTGGCTGACATGTTTATATCTATCTAATCTATGTGTGAAGCTCTATTCTTTCGGTTCTAAATTGTCGGGTACCGGTGTATGCCGCTGCTAAATTGCCGGCTTTTCGTGTTTCACTGTGAGCACAGTTCCCATCGATTTGGGCAATCACTGTAATGCCACAACCACCATGGCTGTGGCATTACAGTGAGTGGCAGACAATCCCTGCATGATTGGTGCTCTAAATAGCACCAGACATGCAGGACACGCTTTTGGTGCACGAACAGTTATCGAACATAACCTCGAACAGCCGAATTTTTTGCAAATCGTTCGGGTTCGTCGAACAACTCGAACACCGCCCAAAACAGCTCGAATTTGAGATTGGCGAACAGTTCTAGTCGAACACCGCTCATCTCTATTCAGTATGCCTTCAATTTTGAATAAATCCCCAACAGTGTCACCAGCAAAGCACCCCCACACTATCACACCTCCTCCTCCATGCTTGACGGTGGGAACCAGGCATGTAGAGTCCATCCGTTTACCTTTTCTGCGCCGCACAAAGACAATCAAAGGAACCAAAGATCTCAAATTTGGACTCATCAGACCAAAGCACAGATTTCCACGGGTCTAATGTCCATTCCTTGTGTTGTTTAGCCCAAACAAGTCTCTTCTGCTTGTTGCCTGTCCTTAGCAGTGGCTTCCTAGCCGCTATTTTACCATGAAGGCCTGCTGCACAAAGTCTCCTCTTAACAGTTGTTGTAGAGTTGTGTCTGCTGCTAGAACTCTGTGTGGCATTGACCTGGTCTCTAATCTGAGCTGCTGTTAACCTGCGATTTCTGAGGCTGGTGACTCAGATAAACTTATCCTCAGAAGCAGAGGTGACTCTTGGTCTTCCTTTCCTGGGGCGGTCCTCATGTGAGCCAGTTCTTTGTAGCGCTTGATGGTTTTTGCAACTGCACTTGGGGACACTTTCAAAGTTTTCCCAATTTTTCGGACTGACTGACCTTCATTTCTTAAAGTAATGATGGCCACTCGTTTTTCTTTACTTAGCTGCTTTTTTCTTGCCATAATACAAATTCTAACAGTCTATTCAGTAGGACTATCAGCTGTGTATCCACCAGACTTCTGCACAACACAACTGATGGTCCCAACCCTATTTATAAGGCAAGAAATCCCACTTATTAAACCTGACAGGGCACACCTGTGAAGTGAAAACCATTTCCGGTGACTACCTCTTGAAGCTCATCAAGAGAATGCCAAGAGTGTGCAAAGCAGTCATCAAAGCAAAAAGTGGCTACTTTGAAAAACCTAGAATATAAGACATATTTTCAGCTGTTTCACACTTTTTTGTTAAGTATATTTCCACATGTGTTAATTCATAGTTTTGATGCCTTCCGTGTGAATGTACAATTTTCATAGTCATGAAAATACAGAAAAATCTTTAAATGAGAAGGTGTGTCCAAACTTTTGGTCTGTACTATATAAATTTATATATATGTGTATATATATATATATATATGTATATATATATATATATATACACACACATATATATATATATATATATATATATATATATATATATATATATACAGTACAGACCAAAAGTTTGGACACACCTTCTCATTTAAAGATTTTTCTGTATTTTCATGACTATGAAAATTGTACATTCACACTGAAGGCATCAAAACTATGAATTAATGCATGTGGAATTATATACTTAACAAAAAAGTGTGAAACAACTGAAAATATGTCTTATATTCTAGGTTCTTCAAAGTAGCCACCTTTTGCTTTGATGACTGATTTGCACACTCTTGGCATTCTCTTGATGAGCTTCAAGAGGTAGTCACCAGAAATGGTCTTCCAACAATCTTGAAGGAGTTCCCAGAGATGCTTAGCACTTGTTGGCCCTTTTGCCTTCACTCTGCGGTCCAGCTCACCCCAAACCATCTCGATTGGGTTCAGGTCTGGTGACTGTGGAGGCCAGGTCATCTGGCGTAGCACCCCATCACTCTCCTTCTTGGTCAAATAGCCCTTACACAGCCTGGAGGTGTGTTTGGGGTCATTGTCCTGTTGAAAAATAAATGATGGTCCCACTAAATGCAAACCGGATGGAACAGCATGCTGCTGCAAGATGCTGTGGTAGCCATGCTGGTTCAGTATGCCTTCAATTTTGAATAAATCCCCAACAGAGTCACCAGCAAAGCACCCCCACTCCATCACACCTCCTCCTCCATACTTCACGGTGGGAACCAGGCATGTAGAGTCCATCCGTTCACCTTTTCTGCGTCGCACAAAGACACGGTGGTTGGAACCAAAGATCTCAAATTTGGACTCATCAGACCAAAGCACAGATTTCCACTGGTCTAATGTCCATTCCTTGTGTTCTTTAGCCCAAACAAGTCTCTTCTGCTTGTTGCCTGTCCTTAGCAGTGGTTTCCTAGCAGCTATTTTACCATGAAGGCCTGCTGCACAAAAGTCTCCTCTTAACAGTTATTGAAGAGATGTGTCTGCTGCTAGAACTCTGTATGGCATTGACCTGGTCTCTAATCTGAGCTGCTATTAACCTGCGATTTCTGAGGCTGGTGACTCGGATAAACTTATCCTCAGAAGCAGAGGTGACTCTTGGTCTTCCTTTTCTGGGGCGGTCCGCATGTGAGCCAGTTTCTTTGTAGCGCTTGATGGTTTTTGCAACTGCACTTGGGGACACTTTCAAAGTTTTCCCAATTTTTCTGACTGACTGACCTTCATTTCTTAAAGTAATGATGGCCACTCGTTTTTCTTTACTTAGCTGCTTTTTTCTTGCCATAATACAAATTCTGACAGTCTATTCAGTAGGACTATCAGCTGTGTATCCACCAGACTTCTGCACAACATAACTGATGGTCCCAACCTCATTTATAAGGCAAGAAATCCCACTTATTAAACCTGACAGGGCACACCTGTGAAGTGAAAACCATTTCCGGTGACTACCTCTTGAAGCTCATCAAGAGAATGCCAAGAGTGTGCAAAGCAGTCATCAAAGCAAAAGGTGGCTACTTTGAAGAACCTAGAATATAAGACATATTTTCAGTTGTTTCACACTTTTTTGTTAAGTATATAATTCCACATGTGTTAATTCATAGTTGTGATGCCTTCAGTGTGAATGTACAATTTTCATAGTTATGAAAATACAGAAAAATCTTTAAATGAGAAGTTGTGTCCAAACTTTTGGTCTGTACTGTATATATATATATATACACACAGAAATCATGGACATACTTATTGTGTACATTGTTATCTCTGCTGATAGTTGATGCCAATCATTGGTTGCCTGATTTTGTGATATTTTAAATTATTTCTAAGTAAAAGTTGACAGTATTAATTCATTTTCTTGTGGTTGTCCACACTTTTTTCTTATATGATTGTTGCTAGCATGGTGTGAAACCACATACTACAGTCCTGAATTTTTTAGTATTATATTCATCATTTTGATATTACACTATGTACTAACATACTCATTCAAGTAGCAAATTTATGTTCACAACATCCATATGGTAGAGGTGTAGCTTGGGGTTCAGCACAGAACACATCAGAATGGGCCCCCTGTCTGGTAGCACATGTTTACAGCTTTGGTGGCACACTCTCATAACAAAACATTAAAATATGGCAGTTATGTGTTTCTGGCTGTTGTTAAACTGTAACCAAAATTTACATTTTTATTTCATAAATCAATAGTACACATGAAAATGAAAAATTTTGTAATATATCTTATCAGAGAAACTTTCTTTCTCTGCAAGAATTCTTCATTTATTCTCACATTTCTCCATTCACAAGAAAAATCTGTACTTAGTGAATACAAATAGTTATATTACTGAGACAGGAGAGAATTTGGTACTGATAATTTTCTATGTAGAACCAAGTAGGAAAGAAGAGGGAGAAGTTGGAGATTGAGCTCCACCTCCCCCCCCCCTCCCCTCCGGTCTACATAGAATCTTATCAGTAGCAACTTCCATCTCCTATCTCAGTAATTGGAAAATCTGTCTGCACTGAATACAGATTTTACCCCAGAATTGAGATCCAAGGGGTAACTTTTCTCCTTGTGGAGAGTGACATGTCAAGACTGGCATGCCAAAGTGAGGAGAATTTTAAGCCTTGCAATACTCCTCAGGGAAATTAAATATGTAAATTGTCTCTTTAAAGAGGAAGAGGACTTGAAATCTAGTGTCATATATTGGAACTAGCGATCCTAAAAGTCAATATCAACCTTTTAATGAGCCTTGCCACATGACTTAGGATAAAAGCCAAACCAGAATCTCAATTTGCAGACACTGTGTTTTGGGGTACTGCCGCTCGTCAGTGCAAAGTGTGAGATCTGGTTTGGCTGGGTGAGAGGCTTCTGACCAGGATTACTTCTTCCAATAAGTGGCACTAGAGTTCTAGTCGTCTTCTTTTCTGGAGAGACAATTTGCATATTTAATTTCACAGAGGAGCATTGTAAGGCTTAAAAGTCTCCTCATCTTGGCATTTCAGGCTTGACACGTCACTCTCCGCAAAGGGAAATGTTACCCTTTGGATCCTGGTCAGTCGCCTCTCACCCAGTCAAACCAGGTCTCAAACTTTGCATTGATGAGGGGCAGTACCCTGAAACACAGTGTTTGCAAATTGAGATTCTGGTTTGGCTTTTATCCTAAGTAATGTGGCAAGGCTTGTTAAAGGGTTGATTTTGACTTTTAGGATTCCTACTTCCAATAGTTGGCACTAGAGTTCTAGTCCTCTTCCACTCTGAAGAGACAATTTGCATATTTTATACCCCAGAATTGATCATTTTGAGAATAAATGATCAGTTCTGGCAGAGAAAGAAGCATATTTAACTCATACAATATCTTACAAAGTTGCTTATTTTCATATGTACTATTGATTTATGAAATAAATAAAAATGTAATTGATGGTTACACTTTAACGTTGTAGATAATACTTTATTATGTATACTTAGTGAACTGCATGTCATGACACCTAGCATGTTAAACTTGGCATAGGTTTTTACAACACATGTTCCATATTACTGAATGCTTTATTGTTATTGGTCTCCAGTTACTTTATTGCTGCTAATTATAGTTGTTATAACTTATAAAATTAAATATCTTGACTCAGGTGTGCAAATGGTAATGATTATAATGGGCATAGGGAGGACCCCAGCAGATGTCCATGGAATTACTAAATAAAAACACTCTAAAAAAATCAAGACCAATATTACCAATATACAAGACCCTATAATGGTAGTTACCAGTTCTGAAGAGCATAAAAAAGATTATGGTATATCTATAAACAGTGACTAAAGGGTGCTTGTCTTTTCCATCTGGCCCAGACCACCATGATGACTTTTTCTTTCAGCTACGACTCATCTTCAGAGATTGCAATACATTTTATTTCTCGTATTTTCAGCACCGTCTCCATCTACTCCCTACTACACAAGTTACCTATTCTGCTGATACCCTAATGCTGAGCATGTTGTTGCTATACCCCTAGAAAATAATGCCACTTAAATGACGCTTAAAAATTAACAATGCCCACTTAACAGATAATGAGTAATGGAGGCAGTTTGCTGCTCGCTTTAACCGATAATACTGCTCAAAAAGCCTCCAATCAATAAAGCCCACTGTGTAATGTTGTCCTTTCAATAACAATATTGGCCACCCTGCCCCCTTCAATAATAATATTGGACAGAGTGCCCTATAATAAGTGTTATTTCTTCAGTAAAAGAATTAATAATAAATGCCCTCTTGCCTAACTTTGAATCTCTGACCCGAAGAAATCCTTTGCTGTGCACTCACCGGCAGAAGGCAATGCACTATTGTCATTGTAGGACTTGTTCTGGGAAACCACCATCTCTCGTGGGTCTTGTAGGTCATGGGCCTAAAGCCTGTAATTTCATAACTGAGAATACAGTGATTTACTTCTTAGCTTTGCTGCTTTTCACCACCTACGTACCAAAGCTATCTAAGCAGAGCACAGCAGTCATGTCATGCTGAATTTGTCACAGCCCGCTGTGCTCTGCACATTGAATACTTATTGAGTTCACTGATAAAAAGAAAAAGTAATATGAGCTAATTTGTCCAGGAACCAAATGCTCAGGGCAGCCATCTTTTTTTTTCATTCAGTGTCTCAGCAAGCGTGATCGGCCAATACGCTGCGAGCACTGCAAACAACGCAGCATCAATCTAAAGCGGAGGACTAACTACATACTGTATGCCGATACTTCATACCAACATCAATCGGTTCATCTGTGATTTGGTTCCTGTTGTTGAGAGAATTCCCACGGCTTCACTTTGTCATCGATCTACATACTGATAAGTAGGCTAACACAATCTACCCGCTATCCATTTGGGTTTTCATTGTATGTCTTTGTATTTAATTAATTTGAGATCCTGGACATATTAGCGCATATTACTGTTTATTTTTATCAGTTTACATATTGTACGCATGATGGCAGATTGTGCATTGTTATTGGCAGTTCTATGCACCCTCATAGAGCCTACCAAACATTATGGTGTCTGCTACATCACAAAAAGCTTTGCTACATCAAAACACATCGATACTTAGCGCTGCTATATATGAGGGTCAGTCAATAAGTAATGCCTCCTTTTTTTTTCTCCTTAAATAAGGTAGTTATGTTAAATATTCAAATTTGGCACAATTCCTCAAACCTTCTTCTCCAATCCTCAGCAATTGCTACTTCCTGCACCAACAGGTGGCAGGACTGTATCCGTTTGCAAAATGGCTGACATCGATGTTCGTATTAGACAACGTTCTGTGATTGAATTCTTGCATGCAGAAGGTGAAACGCCCATTCGAATTCATGAGAGACTGAAAAATGTGTACGGTGATGCAACAGTTGATGTCAGTACTGTTAGACGATGGGTTCATTGCTGTAACACAGCTGAAGGGCCATTACCGTTGGCTGCCAAAATGCGGAGTGGCAGGCCAGTAACCGCAGTGACTCCAAGCAACATTCAGCGAGTCGATGACATCATTCGTGGTGACCGCCGGGTGACTGCAGATGAATTGTGTGGCATTATCTGCCTCAGTAAAGGCAGTATGATAAAAATTATTGAACAACTGGGATACAGAAAAGTTTGTGCACGGTGGGTCCCAAGAATGCTTTTTACCATGCTGGAATACATGCCCTTGTTAAACGGTGGACCAAGACTGTGGAAATGGATGGAGATTATATTGAAAAGTGACAAATTAATTGTTAATGTTGGGGTTTCAACCTATGTAATTGTGGTGCCCCTGAGGGTTCAGTCGCCACAGAGGTACTGTACCTCACCCAGAGGTGTGGTGTCTCCCTTCTCTCAGGTAGGATGGGAGTGCTGCACGGAACCCCAAAACACCTGCATCCAACACTACACTGCTCCAGGCCGGCTGGAGGGGCAAGACGCAATGTATGTTTCTGCTGAGCCCTGACCCTGGCTGGAGTGGGGGGGGAACCCAAAGG
This sequence comes from Phyllobates terribilis, assembly GCF_046119375.1. Lineage (NCBI taxonomy): Eukaryota > Metazoa > Chordata > Amphibia > Anura > Dendrobatidae > Phyllobates > Phyllobates terribilis. The sequence goes on from NW_027362769.1 coordinate 21,722,116, forward strand.
TAGGGGGGAACCAGTAGTGGGTGTGGGTGGAGGAAGTAGATAGAGGAAGCACTTTTCATAGGAGTATAAATAGGGAAGCCATCTTAGGATGGCAGTTCAGTTGAGTAGTGGAGTACTCGTGTCAGTTCTAGGGAGCTGTTCAGAAGAACAGCTCGGGACTGTTCAGAAGAACAGTCCGGGAGCAGTGTCTCATTAGGAGATCTGCTCCGCAGTTGGGGCCAGGTCAGAAGGCCCCGGAGGGGAGCAGGGAGTAGGCTCCGTTCTACAGAAAGGATCCCAGGGGGTACGGCGCGTGAAAGACGGCACCCGTACGCCCCTCATCTGTCAGAAGACAGAGGGATCGCTGCGGCATTCTAATCCCCCAGGAGGGTCAAGTAGGTCCCGGATCCGATGTACAGGAAGGACTCCAGAGCACCCGAGCGGGATTGAGAGCAGGCAGCGCAGAGCAGGAGGGAGAAGGACCAGAGTAAAGACGGTCAAAGTAGGAACACGAGAAAGTGGGGTTCTGCCAGGTATTCTCAACATGCCTGAGGAAGGATTGAACCTCTGCCCGGTGAACGCAGCACGACGTGGGAGGCTGTAATCTGATGGTGCACCCTGTGGAACTAAAGAACTGTGAGTAAAGACACGGATGACTGCACCGCACCACCACCGTCCAGTTATTTCGTCCACGCCATCATTCCCTCTCTGCACTACAATGCCCAGCGCAACCACCACACCATCTTACACTGCCCTGAGGCCTGCTCCACCTGTGGGGAGCCGTCCCATCACAAGCTGCCCTAACATCTGCCTCAGAGGACTGTTGCAGCGCTGGTAACCCTCACTAGACACCACAGGTGGCGTCACGAATAATCCCAAAAACCCCATATAATAGAAGTTCCCCTTTTCACTGACTGCCCTGGGTCACGGACCGGGCCATCCACCGTGATATCCCCCGGAAACTAGAGGCCCGGCTGCCGAGTACCCCACGGCCCTGGGGATGCGTCATGCTTTGGCATCACGAACAGGATGCGTGACCAGCCCATATCAGTGGGTGAAGTGTGCCTAGAGAATTGTATGATGTTAGTGAATGTGGCGTCCACCCCAGAAGAACGGGCGCCAATATGTGCGTGATCAAAGACAACAGTATGGAACCTCCCATCGTGGGCCGGGTCCCAGAATGGAGCCAAAAGCATACCTTGCCTCTTGCAACAGTGACTATCCGCATAGATGTGTCCGTCAAGGCAGGAGGGCCGTCACAGGGAGTGACCGACAGCAAATCGCCATGGGACCACCCCCAAAAGAGGAGAGGAGGAGGAGAAAAGGAGTGGAGACAGGGTGTGGTCTCAACCCGTCTAGCCAGACCGCACCTGGCAACCAGGATGGAAGGAAGCAAGAGTCCAGCCTCCGCCTATGGCCTGCCTCAGCATCCAGTCACCCCCCTCACTATAGAGGGAGAAGTGGAAAAGTTTTCCCCGGAGGACGTGAAGTTTCTTGAGAGCGAGGTTCTCGAGCTGGGTCAGCAGGTGGAACAAGCCCAGCAGGGAGCGGTCGCAAGATGGAAAAGCGAGCTGCTGTTAAAGGTAGCGGCACAACGGAAAGTGACCCCGGATGCCAGCAGCCGCACACCAGCCCCGGCGGAGCCTGCGGATAACCAGGAGGCCGTGTGGAGTACAGGAGCAGGTAGGAGAGAATCCCCAGTCCCGGGCGCTATCAGCGCCGACCTGCTCCTGAGCCTCTTCCCCCAACCCTTGCCGTATGCTGCCGTACCCTGGCTGGAACAGTCATACAGCCCAGAAACTCCACCCCCGGGCACTGAAACAGAGCATCCCCCACATAGTCCTCTTCCAGAACCTCTAATCCTGGGCGCTGAAGCTGCGGGCCTACTGCTGGGAGCCCTCCCGCCACCTCTGCCTCCGACACTTGAGTGGGTATACGGCGCGCCGGTCTTTGACTGGTCCGCCCGCTTTGAGGATCAGCAGCCGTGCCCGCTTCTCCCAATACCAGCGCCCCCGGTTGCCTGCCCCGGCGGAGAGGAGTTATGCTGGGGCAACCAGGGGGGGGACCTGATGGGGTTCTCCCAAGAAACCGAGGCCGCCGCCCAGCAGAGGAAAGAGTTCTGCAGGTGGGAGCTCCGGCAATTGGAAAGGGAGCGACGCGCACGGGAAGCGTGCAGTGAATGCCTGGAGGCCCAAGATAAGGTCGCCAAGGCACAAGTCCGCCAGGCGGAGACAGCCCACCCCAGCCCCCGTGAGGAAGGCCTCATAGTAAAGTTCAATTTTAAGGCTGGGTGGGGCTTCATCTGTAGTCCCGACTTTAACAGGGACATATTTGTCAACCGGCGGGATGTGGAGCCTGAGCTGGAGGAAGGCCATCCCGACCGGAACCTGTATCCGGGAGATCATGTCACGTTCACCTGGCACCATGGAGAACGTGGCTGGTATGCCCTGCATGTGTAATCATGTCAACAAGGACGCACCGCTGCAGGAAGTCCCTCGTGACCCAGCTGGGTCAGGGAAAAATGAGGAATACCCAAGGCGGGGTCCCCACTATTAAGCCGGCAAGTGGGACTGGACGTTGCTATTACCGTTAAAAAGTTGAATAATGTTGAGAGTGTGTTTCTGTAGCATCGGCGTCTTTGCCTCCTGCTAGGCAGAGACGCCGTCCCTCTCACCTTCCTGTTCAGCGCGCGGTGTCCTCCAGCGCTCCTTCCCTCGCTGCTGCCGGCATCCGCTCCTTCCCGGGCACTGTGCTTAGGGCTCGCGTGCGCTCTCCCTCTCTTAAAGGGGCCGCGCGCGTCGTCCTAAGGAGTCCCCGGCCAATTGCCAGAGGACTTCCCATATATAAGGCACCTCCTCCAAAATGGAGGTGCCCGAGCAAAGTTGTTTGCACTGTGTCTGATCTGTGCTTCAGCCCTCAGGTCCCGCTGCTAGCCTGACTTCTCGTCCTACCTGCCAGCCTGTTATCTGCCCGTTACCTGCCGAGCCTGCCAGCCTGCTCACCTGGAGCGCTCACCTGTTACCTGCCTTGGCTATCTGTCCGCTCATCTGGGAGCATCCGCCTGCCCTGTCTGTCAGACCGCTCACCTGGGAGCGTCCACCAGTTACCTGCCTGTTACCTGCCTCGTCTGTCAGACCGCTCACCTGGGAGCGTCCACCAGTTACTGGCCTGTTACCTGTCTCGTCTGTCTGCCTGCTCACCTGGGAGCGCCCACCAGTTACCTGTCAGTTACCTGCCTCGTCTGTCTGCCCGCTCACCTGGGTGCACCTGCCTGTTTCCTGCCAGCCTGTCTGGAGACCCTGCCGTCACTTGCTGTGACCACCTTCCTGGTAAACCTAAAGACTGCTACTTGCCCTGCTTTCTCGAACTGTGACCACCTGTCAGCTACCAGAGACTTCCGCCTGCTTGCCGTGTCCATCCGCCATACCGGTCAGTCCCAGCCATCTGACCCGTGGGAGCCACCTGCTCTCTTATAAGGTCGTCCCCAGAGTAGCACCTGGTCCCTCAGCCCGGATCCTCCCTGGTCACGGTGTTGTTAGCTGCTGTACGACCAGGGCCGGTTCGGGTGGATACTTAGTCACGCCCCTCTGGGTCCCTCCTTGCACCTCGGCACAGAGGTTCCACCACCCGGACCCGTAACAGTTTCTATTACCAGTAAGGGTATACAGGCTGAGGACTGTGAGCAGCCGGACGTTGACATTGTACATAGTTCAGCACTTCTTAAAGTGCACCCTATTGGTTTTATAATAATGCCCATGACCACAGAAGAAAAACCCGTTTGGCATGGCGGAAGCCGTGGTCCAACTCTGGATCGCCTACGCCCTGCAGCCACGACCAGGGCCTACGTTGAGGGTTTGCGGACGGGTCACTCATGCTGCTACCTCTTGCACTTATGAAAAAGAAAAATGTTATTTAAGGAAGTTTTATAATGCTTCTAAAAATGTTACCTGTAACTTTAAAGTGATGTGCCTTCCATAAAGGGAAGAATGTTTTTGTAATCTTATATGCGGATGCATCTTAAAAATATGCCAAGAGTGTGCAAAGGAGTCATCAAAGCAAAAGGTGGCTACTTTGAAGAACCTAGAATATAAGACATATTTTCAGTTGTTTCACACTTTTTTGTTAAGTATATAATTCCACATGTGTTAATTCATAGTTTTGATGCCTTCAGTGTGAATGTACAATTTTCATAGTCATGAAAATACAGAAAAATCTTTAAATGAGAAGGTGTGTTCAAACTTTTAGTCTGTACTATAAGTGTGCTCCAAATTCAGCCATTTCTGGCCTCCATTTAAATTTTGTTGCAGTGTGTCAGTGAAGTTATTGACACGAGGTTGCTGTAACAAATAGTAACCTACAGGCCAGCTATTTAAAACTGTGGTTTTCCGTCACAAGTATCACATATAAGTGCGCTCCAAATTCAGCCATTTCTGGCCTCCATTTAAATTTTGTTGCAGTGTGTCAGTGAAGTTATTGACATGAGGTTGCTGTGAAAAATAGTAACCTACAGGCCAGCTATTTAAAACTGTGGTTTTCAGTCACAAGTATCACATATAAGTGCGCACCAAATATTTCTGGCCTCAATTTAAATTTTATTGCAGTGTGTCAGTGAAGTTATTGACACGAGGTCGCTGTGAAAAATAATAACCTACAGGCCAGCTATTTAAAACTGTGGTTTTCCGTAACACGAATCACATATCACTGGGGTTCAAATCAAGCCATTTGTAGTGAACATGGAAAATATTGTCCTCCATTTAAAATGGGCAAGGCGCGTGGCAAGGGACGGGGAAGTTGATGTGATGGTGATAGTGCATGCAAAGGACAAGGCAGAGGCCATGGGCAAGCTGAAATTGTGCCACAACAAACACCCACATCTTGTCGCTCGACCTTCCTGTTCCAATTAATAGGGGACCACAGAACACCACTATTTAACACAGAGCAGTGTCAAAAGCTTATTGGTTGGATAGCAGAAAATGCTTCCAGTTACTTAGCCGCCACCACCACCACTACCCTCTCTTCCACACAGTCAAGTCTCAGTAGCCATGAGTCTGGACTGCAAATTCCTCACCCTGATCCTCCTTCCTCCCACCATGCCGAGTGCCGAGAGGCAACTAATCCCGCATTTGGACTCTCCAAAGAGCTGTTCACTTTTCCATTTATAGATTCGGGCCTCTCGCCCGATCCACTTGAAGCGGGCAAGAGATCACATGCAGCGATGCCCAAATATTTGAGCAGCCACGGTCACACGAAGGTGACAGTGGGAAACTGTCACAAGAGGTGGATGATGATGAGACACGATTGCCAGAAAGTCAGGAGGAGGACCAGGGTGTGGAAGTGGAAGATGAGGTGGTGAATGATGAAGTCACAGACCCAACCTGGCAAGGTGACATGCAGAGCGAGGACAGCAGCACACAGGGGGAGGAAGGCGTAGCACCACAATAGGTAAGAACAAGCAGTATGGTGGCCGCAAATATGTTCCCCGTAACATCAACAGTACAACTGTTAGTTCTTCCCGAGTCTAGTTATTTTTTAAACACTTTGCTGATAACCCCAAAATGGCCATTTGCACCACCTGCCAAGCTAGAATCAGCAGGGGTAGCAAAACTAGCAGCCTGACCACCACCAGCATGATCAGGCACATGGCAGCAAAGCACCCAACTAAGTGAGCCGAACGCCAGGGTCCAGCAACAGTGTCTGCGGGTGACACCACTGCTTGTTCCCTGTTGTGCATACACGCCAATCCCCTGTCCATGGCGCATGCCAAGATGCCTCCCGCCCTGCACCTGTCGTTGAACACTCTCAAATAGCACCATCGGCAAGCACATCCACTTCCTTGTCCCAGCGCAGTGTTCAGTTGTCCCTACCCCAGTCCTTGGAATACAAGCGCAAATACGCATCGAACGCCACACAAGCCACACTACTAAATTCATACATTTCGCGAATGCTTGCGCTCTAAATGTTGCCTTCTAGGCTCATGGAGATGGAAGCTTTCCGCAACCTGATGGCTTCAGCCGTCCCTCGTTATTCGGTCCCCAGCCGCCAATATTTCTCCTGGTGTGTCGTCCCCGCATTACACAAGCACGTGTCCCACAACACTAGCCGTGCCCTCAACAATGCAGTTACTGGGAAAGTCAACCTAACATGGACAAGTGCTTGTGGGCAGGGACAGTACATCTCGCTGATGGCACACTGGGTTAACATAGTGGTAGCAGGGACCCAGTCAGACCTTGGGACGGAACACGTCCTCCTAACGCTGAGGATTGCGGGCCCTAGGTCAATCAGAGTTGCCCCCACATTCTACAGCTCCTGCAACTCATCCTCCTCCTCATCTTCAGCTTCCATCTCCAAAATGACCACATCAGTCACAAGCTGGAAGCACTACCTCGGCCAAGCGGCAACAGGCTGTGCTGAAGCTAATATGCTTAGGTGACAAACCGCACAATGCTGAAGAGTTGTGGAGAGCTCTGAAAGAGCAGGCAGATCTGTGGCTGACTCCGCTAAACCTATAGCCAGGCATGGTCGTGTGTGACAAAGGCCGGAACCTGGTAGTGGCTCTGAGGTGAGTCGAGCTCACACACGTACCATGCCTGGCACATATGCTCATCCTTGTGGTTTAGCGGTTTCTCATAACCTACCCGGATCTGCTGGATCTGCTTGTCAAAGTACGCCACCTGTGTGCCCATTTTAGAAAGTCATCTACAGCTTCAGCCGCTGTTGCTGTGCTTCAGCAGCGTTTGCAGCTTCCGGCTCACCGACTGGTGTGTGATGTCCCGACACGTTGGAACTCTACATTTCAGATGTTGGGAAGGATTTGTGAGCAGAAGAGGGCAGTTGTTGACTACCAGCATCAACAAGGTAGTCTGTATTCAGGTCAGACTCTACACATAAGACCTAAGGAGTGGTCATGGATGTCAGACATCAGTACCATCCTCCAAAACTTTGAGGACTCCACAAGATGGTGAGCGGCGATGACGCCATAATTAGCATCAGCATCTCGCTTCTCTGTCTTCTGAAACGCTCTCTGCTCTCAATTAAAGAGGATGCATTGCAGGCAGAGCATGATGAGATGGTGAAAGGAACCAAGGTGATTACACACATCCCAGCCTCATCTCATCCCAACGTGGATTGGGTGACAATGAGGAAGAGGAGGAGGAGGAAGAACTGGAGCTAGTCTCTTGCGCTAGAGACGGTACTACCTGCCCAACTGTCATATTGTCTGTTCAGCGTGGATGGTCTGAGGACAGGGAGGAGAAGGAGGATGAGGAGGAGAGCATGGTCAGTCGTCTTCTTGGTGAGGACACGGAAGTCTTGCCTGTTTGCAGTTGGGCACACATGGCTGAGTTTATGTCACGCTGCTTACCCGTTACCCTCGCGTTGTCCAAATTTTGGGTAACAGTCGTTACTCGTTGGTGACGCTTCCAGACCCACCCTACAGGGAGAACTTTATGTCTCTTATTCCTTTGCAGGACAGGCCTAATAAAATGGAGTAGTATGAGAAGGCCCTTGTTGTAGAATTATTAAAAAAATTCCCATCTGAAAACGCTGGTGTCAGAGGTCACAGTTCGTTGGACAACCAAGGAGTACAGGTGAGAGAGAGACAAATGCAACCCTGCAGAGGCAGGAGAACAATGTCAAAGTTCTGGGACAGTTTTCTCAGACCCTCCTATCACACACGCCCTGAGGCGCGGGGTACTCTCACAAGAAGTGTAAAGTTTCGGAAGATGGTAAGGGGGTACCTTGCCGACCGTACCAACATCCTCCGTGGTTCCTCTGTGACTTATAATTATTGGGTATCCAAGCTGGACATGTGGCATGAACTGGCTCTCTATGCCTTGGAGGTCCTGGCCTGCCCTGCCTCTAGCGTTTTGTCAGAGCGGGTTTTTAGTGCCGCTGGTGGAATTATAACCGATAGCCGCATTCGCCTGTCAACTGAAAATGCTGACAGGCTTACTCTTATAAAAATGAACAAGGGCTGGATTGGGCCAGATTTCTCAACACCACCAAATGATAGCAACGTAACATAAACTCAAATACAGTGTCTTTTTTGGGGAGGTCTAACTCTATTCCCATACACCTCTGTCTTCACACCAAGACATGGGTATGCACTTCCTGATTTTGTCTATTTGCTCTTGTCCTCCTCCTTCTCCACATCCTCATCCCCCACCACCATATTACCACCATATGTACCATATCAACATATTTACGTCTCTTGCAAGGGGCATTGAAGTTCCTCTAAATTTTTGGCAGCCATTGCTTCACTGCGTAGGCAAACAGTATGGGAGACACACTTCCTAATAATCGGAGCATTTTTTGCAGGAGGCCCTCTGACCTCTACGTTTCTTCCAAGGGGCATTGGAGTGCCTCCAAATTTTTGACAGCCATTGCAGTCACTGCATAGGCAAACAGTATGGGAGACCCGTTCCTTTCTAATGGGAATATGTCATTACTGTTGCCCTGCTTTACGTGTCTTTAAATTGTTAGTGGGTTTTTTCCTAATTTTTGGCAGCCGTTGGACTCACTGCATACCCTTTAACTGTATAGCAGACCCTCTCCTTTCTAATGGGAATATGTTGTTACTGTGGCCCTGCTCTATGTGTCTTTAAATTGTTAGTGGGGTTTTTCCTAAATTTTGTCAGCCTTTGGACTCACTGCATACCCTTTAACTGTATAGCAGACCCTCTCCTTTCTAATGGGAACATGTCGTTACTGTGGCCCTGCTCTATGTGTCTTTAAATTGTTAGTTAGGTTTTTCCCAAAGTTTTGCAGCCCTTGAACATTTTTTTTTACTGAGACCATCTTCTATGTCTCTTCAAAGGGGTATTGGGTTGTATCCAAATTTTTGGCAGTAATTTTTTTGGTACTGCATACGCAATAACAGTATAGCAGACCCACTTGTTAATAATGGGAAAAACAAAGCATAGCCAGCTGATGGCTCTCTAACAATAGCGAGGGCCGACTGCTGGCCCTATAAAAATAGGCTTTGTGACTTTCCCTCCATCATAAATAAAACAGGATGTGCCTGATGATGTGTCATACACCACATAGCCAGAAAAGGTTGTAAAATGTTAAAATGACATTTCCCGGTGAATGCATTAGTCTTAAAAAATAATGTAAAAAATAAATAAATAAAAACACAGTAAGATATTTGTTTAGCATTAAAACCAGGCTCGCTAATGTAACCCCAATGTAATCACATTGTTCAGCTCCTGCACCTCCTCCTCCAGTTCGGCCTCCATCTCCGAAATGACCACATCAGTCACAAGCTGGAAGCACTGCAGCACTGCCTTGGCCAAGCGGCAACAGGCTGTGCTGAAGATAACATGCTTAATGCTTAGGTGACAAACCGCCCACCACTGCAGAGTTGTTGAAAGCTGTAACACAGCAGCCTGATCTGTGGCTCTCACCACTGAATATACAGCCAGGCATGGTCGTGTGTGACAATGGGCAGAACCTGGCGATGGAGAAATTACAGCAGGAGTAGATGCGGTTTCCCTCTATGTCAGTCCTTTCACCAAGCTAAAGAATGTGACTGTTGTGAAATACAACTCCCACTGAGAAGCAGTTTCAAACTGAAAAACACTGGGCCCACCAGAGGATTGGATTCTGAGGGCTCACCTTTCTCCCCTGCTCAAGAGCCTCATAGCTGCTGCAAAGGTTGCGCTATCATGAACTCTTCTGATGGAGAAGCCCGGGTCCACCCAAAGATTCTCTGGTGGGACCGTCCAACCCTGTCGAGAAGCAGTCCTGGCTAAGAAAAGTGTGTGGGAAGGTTCCAGGACACTCTTTGGCTGTTTTTTTTAATGTGGATTGGACGTGCTTAATTGCATGTTATTTCTGAAACCGCATTGCAGATTCGGCCCAACTCTGTAGTCATGAAATTATAGGACAAAGAAAGATGTGTGTGTCGAAGCACCACCGACAAGTGCCAATCTGCATTAGAGGACTTCCTCGGAGAAATGACCGCTGGAGTAGATACGGTTTCCCAAGTCAGTCCTTTTACAGAGCTAAAAAATATGGCTGTGGTGAAATACAACTCTCACAAAAAGCTGTGGACTGGCTCTGTACCGTCCTCATCCATATTCACTTGTCCACGTGTTTGTGGTTAGGCGGTCCTTCCCAGTAAGTGCACTGGGGAGGGCACGGGTAATGTTGTAGGACTCGTGCTTGTGGAAGGCAGAGACGACACCGGTACAATTAGTGGCGGCTGGGGACCGAGTATGGACACCCGGACGCCGCCCCCATAAGGTTGTGGACAGCTTCCGCCTCCACGAGCCTAAAACGCCACATTTCAAGTGCAAGCAGCTGTCAAAAATTTGCAGTATAGTATTGCAGCCTGTGGGTGGGTGGATGGCTGCATACTTGTGCTTGCATTCCAAGAAATGGGCTAGGGATAACTGAACGCTGCGCTTGGACAAGGACGTGGACGGTGATTGTTGCAAGTCAACGACAGGTGCATGACGGGAGGCATCTTCTCATGCGCCAAAAATCACTTATGATGGGCACACTTTTAGGCAGTGACCTGGGAGTCAGAGATGCTTCCAGGGGTCTTCCCATGCTGTTCCAATGTCTTTCCAGCACTGTATGTATGTGTCTGATGATGTGTCACACACCAGATGGTCAGATAAGGTTGTAAAATGTTAAAATTACATTTCCCAGTGAATGCATTTGTCCTGGTTGAAAGTAATGCAAAAGTGCAAAAACGCATAAAAAACGCTACGTGTGGAGGAGCATTTTTTTTTTCGTTATTTATTTTGCCTTATATACAAGTCATTACCCTGGAAAGGATGTTCCTTAACATATTGCTCAGGAGAATCCATTTTGGTTAGGTTTTACTATGTTTTCTTTGAGTCCGTAAAAGTGGCGTAATACCTCTGACAACGTTGTTGACAGCAATGACCTGGGAGTTGATTTGGGCAATTTTTAGGCCCTCTGAAATGCTAGAGTTTCCTATAGACTTACATTGGGCTCGTTATTCGGACCGAACACTCGAGCATTCCAATTTGCTCGACTCGAACAATGAGTACCTGAGCATTTTAATGCTCGCTCATCACTACAGCTGTTCGCTTCCTGCTCCACCATTATTAGAGATGAGCGAACATGTTCGAAAAACATTCGGCAATTTCAAATTTTGCACAAACATTGCACATTCGGATTTGTGATCGTACACCTGAACATTTTTACTTAAAATCGGAAAAATTTGGTAAAAGTCCGGCAAATTATTGAATTTCCACTACAATATTTTCAGCACTTTGGCTTGGATAGTGGTGCTGTATGATGAGTGGGGGAGTGTGTCTGATGAGGGGAGGGGGTAGGGAGAGGTCAGAGGAGCGGTGTGTTTGTAATCTAATTTTTTTTCCAACTTAATGTGTGCAAATTGTGGCTAGCCAATCAGGGCTCAGGAACCATCCACAATGTCCAGACCCAAGGGCTTGTGCCATTGGCTGCTGAAATCACATGTTCCTCTCTATATAAAAAGCAGACATGTTGTTTAAGCACAATTTTGTGAGTATAATAGGTCAGAGAGGCTGCTCCTGGGTACTGAGCGATTTTAAATAATTAGCTAGGTGGTTGCTTCTAAGTCAAATAGTTTAGATAGATACGGTCCTATGTCACTGTGAAATCAACCTTCTAGCAGTTTTTTTTTGTGCTATTAGTGAGGTTCAATCAAAGACAGCGGGGCATAGTTCTGCATAGAACTCTGTTGAGCAGTGCTTCTATTGTGCTCCATGCACGGGTACACCTTTAAAAATCTAATTTTTCCTGTTACCAATGTGATACAGCACACCACATCTCAGCTTGTCACTTTCTGGCGGTGAAATTCAGCTGTATGTGGAGCTCGTTCAGAGTAAAAAAAAAAATCTATTTTTTCTGTTACTGTGATACAGCACGCCATTTCTCAGCTTGTCATTTTCTGGCGGTGAAATTCAGCTGTATGCAGAGCTCATTCACAGTAAAAAAAATCTATTTTTTCCTGTTACTTATGTGATACAGCACGCCCCATCTCAGCTTGTCATTTAGTGCCAGGGAAATTCAGCTGTATGCAGAGCTTGTGCAGAGTAAAAAAATATTTTTTTAGTTACTAAAGTGATACAGCACACCACATCTCACTTGTCACTTTGTGAAGGTAAAATAAAGCTGTATGTAGAGCTCGTTCAGAGTAAAAAAGTCTGTTTTTTTTCTGCTGCTTACTAACGTGATACTTCTTTTAGTAACATGATACAGCAGGACAGATGTTAGCTTGAAATTGTTTGGAGCATAGATTCTATTGTATATAGACCTCATCCACAGTAAAGAAAAAAAAAATTCTTCTGTAAATAATTTGATACAGTAGGCCAGATCTCAGTCTGAAATAGTTTGAAGCATATATTCTATTGTATACAGGCCTCATGCACAGTAAAAAAAATATATGTCTTCTGTTAATAACATGATACAGCAGGCCAGATGTCAGCTTGAAATTGTTTAGAGCATATATTCTATTGTATATAGGCCTCATTCACAGTATAAAAAATTAGTTCTTCTGTTAGTATGTGATACATCAGGCCAGATGTCAGTTTGAATTTTTTTGGTGCTGATATTGTTCTCCATACAGGGGTACACATAATAAAATCAAAATTGGTTTTCTTATTATTGTGCTACCTAAAGCTGGCTACATTTCATATTTTTAATTCTTTGGTGCAGATATTGTTCTCCATACTGGGGTACACATGATGAAATCGAAATAGGTTTTCTTACTACCGTGGTATTTAAAACAGGCTACATTTCATCTTTTAATTCTTTGGTGCAGATATTGTTCTCCTTATAGGGGTTCACATAATAAAATTTAACTTTGTTGTCTTATTACCGTGATACATACAGCAGGCCACATCTCAGCTAGTAATTTTCTGACACATATATTCAGCTATATACAGGCCTCCTCCAGAGTAATTTCTTCTGTTACTAACGTGATACAACAGGCCACATATCAGCTTTTAATTTTTTGGCACATATATTCTACTGTATTCAGGTCTCATCCACAGTAAAAAAAATCAAATTTCTTCTGTTACTAATGTGACACGGCAGGCCACATCTCCGCTTGTAATTTTATTTTTTTTTTATTTGATATTGTTCTCCATCCAGGGGTTCACATTACTAAATCTCAATATTTGCTGCTATTACAGTGCTACATAAACTAAGCCACATTTGAGCTTTTAATTCTTTGGTGCTGATATTCTTCTTCATACAGGGGTTGACATGATAAAATATAAATTTGTTCTGTTACTACCGTGCTACAAAAAGTAGGCCACGTCTGAGGTTGTAATTCTTTTGCGCTGAGATTCTGCTGTATCCAAGATTCATCCACAATAAAAAAATCAATTTTTTTCTGTTACTACTGTGCTACATAAAGCATTCAACATTTTATCTTTTAATTATTTTGTGCTAGTATAGTGCTACAGCCAGGAGTCCACATTTCACAATATAAATTATTTGTGCTAATAGCGTGGTCCAGAAACCAGGCCACATTTCAGCTGATAAATATTTTGTGCTAATACTGTGCTCCATCCAGGAGTCCAACTTTCAGAATCTAAATTGGATGTGCTAATCGCGTTATCCTGAAACAATGCCACATTTAAGCATTGGACAGGGTTTGGAGCAGTATTTCTAGCTTAAACTTTGATCAGTCACTGGTGGATGAGTGACAGGTGTAGGCCTGGTGCTCTGAGAGCTCTGCCAAATTCAGGCAACACACAAGAAGGAGACCCAACTTGGAGAACAAACATTTCCAATAATTATGGGCAGATACCACTAAAGTGGCAAAAATTTCTATCTATTTTACTCACTTACAGTATATAGTGGCAATAATTCCACGGCGCTTTACAGACACTATCAATTTCCCCATAATAGAAATAGTATAATGGGGCTCTGACACCCCTTCCACTAAAGGCAACACATCAGATGGAGACCCGACTTGGAGTCTCCACATTTCAAAATTTCTTTTGTAACATCAGCAGCACAAGCAACAACAGGCACAGAAGCCATGACAAAGGTGTCACAGACTGCTATTACGCAAGATCAATGGAACACGCTAAAAAGTACATCATCGACTAGTCTTCCCAGTCTGCGACTGGGGTGCAAAAGTCTTTGGATATCCATGACGTGTTCATCTTGATGAAAGTTAGGCGGTCTATACTTTCAGGGAAGGGAACAGACAGATGTGCTTATCCATGAACACACCAGCAGCACTGAAGATATGTTCTGACAGAACGCTGGCTGCCGTCCATGACAAAACTTCTAAGGCAAGCTCAGGACACTCTTCAATTTTTTTAGGACAAAATTCAAAAGGGTCCAACGCCCCCCCGATGACATTGTGACTGAGCTTGAGATACTCCTGCACCATCTTCTCCAGTCGTTCACTATGTGTCAGACTTGTACTCTGTTCTGCATGTCTAAAAAAGGAGTGAAACTACTCCCAGATTTTTTTTTTTACATTTATTTTACTCATATAGCGCCATTAATTCCACAGAGCTTTACAGACATTAGTGGCATTCTCCCCATTGGGGCTCCCAATCCAGCGCTGCAAGGCTGGTAATGTTTTTGCATTGAAGATCCAATGTTCCCGGGGATGGAAGTCTATAACTGCGCTGCACACTGTGTGCCTCACTGCTGTCTTGGGGAAAACCACTCACAAGATTGTCTTTAAGCGTGTTTTTATACTACTGCATGGGCGCGTCCCTTCCACGGGGGGGGGGGGGAGCATCTGGACAATTTACTCTTGTACCATGGATCGAACCGAGTGGCAACCCAGTAGTCAGCACTATTTCTAATCCTAACAATACGGGCAACAATCATGTTGCAGATAGTGCTGCAAGAAGGCAATCATGGGTCAGTCTCTTTCATGAGGTCCAAGACCATAGTGTGTTGGTGGCGGGATAATATTCAAGCTTGCCTTCTCCATCCCCTCTTGTCAACCACGGGCAACAAAGAGGGGATGATTATCCTCCTCTCCTCGTTCTCTTACTTTGTTTTTCGGCTCCTACACCTTCCCTAACAGTTTGTCTGGTACAATGAGCCCCCCCAATCACTGTAATCCACCCTCCCATGGAAACTGCCTGTGCGACAACTGAGAGATATTGCTAGCCCTTCTGCATCCTTCTCTGCTTCCTCCACTTCCCCGGGGGCCACCACCTCCTCCCGCAGACTATTCAAAGTGTTCTCCAGCATGTAGATGACTGGAATAGTGATTCTGATGATGGCATCGTCAGCGCTGAACATCTTAGTAGCCATTTGTAAGATGTGCAGAAGGGTGCAGTAGTCCTTCATCTGTGTCCACTCCACAAGTGTGATTTGCACCACATCTGTACTGCGTTTGCTCAGGCTATACGACATGAGATACTGCGTTACGGCTCGTCGCTGCTGCCACAGTCACTGCAACATGTGCAGAGTTGAATTACATCATGTCGGCACATTGCATATCAAACGGTTAACCGGTAGGCTGAAAGATCTCTGTAGCAATGCAAGTTGATGACCTACGGGTTGCAAATAGTGGAAGTGAGCACACAGCGACCATGGTTTCTGCAGCAGTGCATCCAGGCCCGGATAGTGAGGAGAAATTGCT
Organism: Phyllobates terribilis; assembly: GCF_046119375.1. NCBI lineage: Eukaryota > Metazoa > Chordata > Amphibia > Anura > Dendrobatidae > Phyllobates > Phyllobates terribilis. The sequence continues at coordinate 21,737,687 of NW_027362769.1, forward strand.
GTACCATCAGGTTGAGGATGTGAGCCATGCAAGGCATGCGTGTGAGGTTGCCCCGGCATAGGGCCACCACAAAGTTCGCACCGTTACCGAAACTGTGCAGAAGGGTGCAGAGGTCCTTAATCTGTGTCCACTCAGTAAACGTGATATGCCCCACATCCATACCGTGTTGGCCCAGGCTGTACGACATGATATACTGCGTCATGGATCGCTGCTGCTGCCACAATCACTGAAACATGTGCAGAGTGAAATTCCACTGTGTCTGCACATCGCATATCAACCGGTTAACTGGCATGGACAAAGAACTCTGTATCGATGCAAGTCGATGAGATGAGGGGTGCAAACGGGGAAGTGAGCACATAGCTTCTGTGCTTTCTGTGGCAGCGCATCCAGGCCAGGATAGTAGCAGAGAAATTGTTGTACCACCAGGTTGAGGATTTGAGCCATGCAAGGCACGTGTGTGAGCTTGCCCCGGCGTAGGGCCGCCACCAGGTTTGCACCGTTATCACACATAGTTTTCCCTGGCTCCAGTTTCAGCGGAGACAGCCATTGATCAAACTTGGCCTGGATAGCTGTCCACAACTGTTCAGCTGTATGACTGCGATCTCCAAGGCATATTAATTTGAATACTGCCTGATTGCGGTGAGCCCTGGCTGTGCAGTACAGAGGTGGTGGGGATTCACTCTGCACTGTTGGAACGTGTGTCTCATTAAGGCAGAGGTTGAGGGCGTAGATGTAGGTCCTAGAGGAGGTGGAGGAGGCAGAAGTAGTGGAGAAAGTGTGAAATACAGAGGTTTGTCCTGCAAGCCTTGGGGATTCCAAGACTTGTGGAGCAGCCCATTCCCCGCCTTTCCCCTCAGCCACCAGAGTCACCCAGTGCCCAGTCAGCGAGAGGTAACGCCCCTGGCCATGCTTGCTTTTCTAGGTGTCAGTGGTGAAATGTACCCTGTCAGACCTAGATTTTTTTCAAGGAACAAGTGATGTTGTCTGCAACATATTGGTATAGCGCAGACACATCTTTCTTAGAGAAGTAATGGCGACTGAGCAAATGGTACTGGGGGACTGTGACAGCCATCAGCTTTCATAAACCATCTGTATCCACCAAACGGAAAGGCAACATTTTCGTGTCCAACAGATTGGTGAAGTTCAAGCTCTTTGCTTTGGCATTTGTACAAGGAAACAATCTTTTACGTGACCACAAATATGGGATTGAGGGCTGGCTGCTGTGCTGAGAGAGGGTGAAATAGGGTGATTCAAACCAAAAAGAACTAAACACCCCTTAAAAATTAACTTATATTAATTTATTATTAAAAGTACTTACTCAATAGTACAAAACATCAACCTTTAAAATAGGTATCTCAGTATGGGGGTGGGGTAATGAGGCAGGTGTTACGGCACACTGAGACTTTCCCTTGGTTTCTCTGGTGAAACTGTACCCTACCTAACAGAAAACATAAGTGGTTTGTGAGGGATTTGTCTGAATTTAAAGATAAGAAGGCTTATCTGATATTTACTGATAAACCGCCCATATCAACCAATACTGTATCTCATCCTCAGAATTTGAATCATCAGATAACGAGTATCATCCGAGAGATACGTTTAGATCTTACCGGCGATCAAGAGGTCGCGGGAGGAGAGCACCCACAAAAAGATGGCAGGGTGGACCACGTTTAAATCAAGGCCAATCCTCCTTGCTCTCAATCTCAGCTACCTCAGCTTTTACTCCGCCCTCTTTTTTAGAGAGCAGGGATGTCCGCTACCAACTGTAGGGCAGGAATGTCACTCACAACAACTAAGTTTATAGAAATCAATGACTTCCAACAGGGGGGATGATCGTCATAATAACCGGATTATTAATCTGTCCTCACATACATTATCTGCGGTGGAACGAAAGGATCTAGGGAGCGGTTTATCATTTGTACCCACAATTCATTTTGATCCCTTTGTGTGGATCAAAAACATTACCCTTTTCCTTATGAAGCTTAGATAGAGGAAATTCTTTGCCCACAATGATAGATTCAAGTGCCAACAGCTAGGGATCTCACTGGAGGATCTCCCTGATGTCCAGCTACTCACGGACATGGCGGAGGAGGGTGAAAGACCACCAGGGGAAGGCCCTTTTTCTAACTTAAAACCCAAGAGCACTAAGATGCCACCGGTTGAGGAGATCAGTAGTGTTGACATTTTTGCTAAATAACTGAAGAAATCAAAAGAATAAATCCAAAAGCACAATCCCCCCGCCCCCCCCAATTTATCTCTTGGGAACATAAGGCCTTTGATGGCCTTAATAGGGACCCCTCCTTGATCATTAAACCATGTTGTGCTTCTGGATAGAGGCCAATATGTAGAGATGTGTTTGTCTATTTTATTTGACTACACTACATGCCGGGTCCTTTGAGGAGATCCCACCCCTGACTATACTCAGACGTTATCTAATGTTCTAAGTCAGGCCAAAACACAGAATTTGATTTCAACTAAAGAATTCAACTTCTTGTTACCAAAATTCACTGTCACTGCCACTTTCTATCAACTCCCCAAGGTATATAAGGGGTACCCGCCTTTGAAGAGAAGACCTACTGTGCCCGGAGTGGATGCCCTCAGTCAAAACTGCAGTATATATCTCGATCAAGTACTTTGGCCTTTTGACACTTCTTTACCTTCGCGTGATACTAGAGACCTTATCACTAAACTTGATGGCATATCAGTTGAACCAGGGACTATTTTGGTCTCGATAGATGTTGAAGCCCTATACTCAAGCATCCATCATAAGGCGGGCTTACAAGCGGTTGAATTCTCTCTTAACTTAAGAGGTGTCCATTTAATTCCTCATAACAAGCTCATTTTACAGCTGCTTGAGTTTGTTTTACAGCATAATTTTTTTTCTTTTTAACGGTAAGTACTACCACAAGCTCAGGGGCACAACAATGGGGAGCCCCTGTGCCCCCATATATGCCAACCTGCTTCTGGGCTGATGGGAGGACACCGTTGTCTTTGGGGACGGGGATGTCGTCTTTGCCCCCCGGATTCAGTTCTGTGGTCATTACATCGATGACATCCTCGTCCTCTGTACTGGCGATGCTGCCTCCTTTGTTGAGTTCATAAAACGCTTGGACATCAACGATTTGGGTCTGAAGTTTATGTTTGAAATAGGGGGTGACAATATAGCCTTTCTGTATGTCTTTATAAGTATTGAACATGATGGCTATCTTAAAACGTCAATCTATCGCAAACCTACTGCAGCAAATAGTTTACTGAGATAGGAAAGTTTTCACCCTGCTCCCCTCAGACAAGTGATTCCGAAGGGGCAGTTTCTGCGATTGAGAAGAAAATGCTCCTCCTCCCTTGATTTCCGCAAGCAGGCAAATGATCTTAAGAATAGGTTCTCTGATAGGGTCTACCCTACAGCTGTGGTCAATCGGGCGTATAGACAGGCATTGGAACAAGACAGATCTACACTTCTTGTACCATGCAGCACCTCTAATGCAGACTCTATAACTAGACTCATTGGTACATACGATGACTGGCAAGCAAAAGTGATGAAAATACTACACAAATATTGGGGAATTTTAAGAACTAATGAGGACATCAATAAATGGATTCTGCCACATCCATCTGTCACCTATAGGAGGGGAAAATCAGTAAAGGACCATGTAGTGCACAGCCATTAAACTCCCCCCCTAGAGAGAGAACATGGCTTGATAGAAGATCTTTGGGTACATTTAGGTGTGGCCACTGTTCATTTGGCCAATATCTCACACCATCTGACACTTTTTCCAGTGTGGTTACAAAGAGGCTCTATAAGAATAGAGCCTTTGTCAACTGCAAGACTACTGCCGTAGTTTATTTGTGTACATGTTCTTGTCCGAAGGATTATGTTGGCAAGATGAAGCGACAGCTTTGGGTCCGCATTGGGGAACACCAGGGGGACATTGGAAATGGCAGGGAAACACCTTTGGCAAAACATGTCAACTCTGTCCATAATGGTGACCTCAAATCCATCACTTTTAGGTCAGTTGAAGTAGTCCCGCCCTCTATCCGCCAGGGTGATTGGGATAGAAAAATCCTCCAACATGAATGCAGATGGATATTTTGGCTTGAATCTTTGAGCCCGGGAGGTATTAATGAACAGCTCAATTTCTCTAGCTTCATCTAGCCTCCTCTCTTATAGTTCATACGACAGTTAATCATCATCGACCTCTTTCTCGTCAGTTTTTGACCATTTTTCTTTATTTATCCCTACCCCGTTGGAGATTAATATGTATATCCTCAGGGGTTTTGGTAGGGATACTCCCTTTGAATAGTGTATCTATTATTATCTGTGGGTAAGGAATCTTCCCATCTGGTCTATTATTTTGTTTATTCTTTTTAAGAAGTGTGATATACTTACATATTATTACATATACATCTTTGCAGCTATAGCTCTGCCTTTATTTTATTTAGGATTTCATCTTATGACCTCTTGAAATAACATGGGCACTTTGTCTTCCCTGTCCGATTGTTTAGGTAGGGTTAAGAACTGTTTTATAGTGTTAGCATGTATACTCCATTTATGATCTATTTCATAACTCTGCTTTGGGAAGGCAACTTGTATTCCATACCTATTTCTTTATTATGAATCAGGCCCTGGTGGGGACGCCCCATATGGTTTAAATCGCTGGGATTGTGACGAGCATTTCACTGAGCTGTGCGGCCTGCGATGCATGTCATTCACATACCAGGGGCTCAGGCCGGTGGAGCGCATCTTGCGTTCTACACTATATGCGCACCGGAAGTGACGTTGTGTGGGGCGCGATCTGCGTTCCACGGTCATTATCACACTGGATATGATTGTTTATCTGACGTGGATGCATTCCACTTCACTTGGTATGTTTGCTTCCATGTTATTTCCTATCCCCGTGCGTTCCAGGTCTCTATCTACCAGTCTGGCGCACACTTTGGAGTATTTAAATGGAGGCCACTGATTCACACACTGGCATGGACATTTTTTGAGACACACTGTTGTCTCACTCCTACACCCATACCTATTGCGGTTGTTCTCCTAAACATGGTCCCCTGATGAACCTCACAACAGGAGGGGGAGAAATGCGTTGGGACAGATGGTACATGTAGTGCCACGGATGTATACTTCTGGATATGCTGGTTACAGGTTGCATCACTTTATACCCGAAAACCATTTAATCTGGGCTATCGCAGAGTCTATGGACAACAGAAAAGTCCTTCCATTTTTTCTTATATCAGTGTCTGTTTATTTAATAGGCTGACATAGCCTTTGTCTTGACCTTGTGAAGTGCAGAGTTTGTTGTCTATATCCAGATATTGCTGTCAATATTACAACTTCTGATTTATATCTTCTCTGGGACTTATATAACATAATCTATGACATTTGTGCACCTTGTCCCTGCTATTTGTAATAACTTACTTGCCTTTGAGTCCTAGTAGGTATATAGCTCTATAATTGACAGAATCACTAGAACTATTGCACTTTTATGCGCTCACCATCTATTGCATTGTATGATATAAATCTGAATATATATTAGATATCCGTTGATTAATGACACTATTTTCTTAACTGATCCCCATTATACTTTATCACTTTCTCTTTCCTCATTTGGGAGAGAGTGTATATACACTGCTCAAAAAAATAAAGGGAACACTCAAATAACACATCACAGATCTGAATGAATGAAATATTCTCATTGAATACTTTTTTCTGTACAAAGTTGAAAATGCTGACAACAAAATCACACAAAAATCATCAATGGAAATCAAATTTATTAACCAATGGAGGCCTGGATTTGGAGTCACTCCCAAAATTAAAGTGGAAAAACACACTACAGGCTGATCCAACTTTGATGTAATGTCCTTAAAACAAGTCAAAATGAGGCTCAGTATTGTGTGTGGCCTCCACGTGTCTGTATGATCTCCCTACAATGCCTGGGCATGCTCCTGATGAGGTTGCGGATGGTCTCCTGTGGGATCTCCTCCCAGACCTGGACTAAAGCATCCTCCAACTCCTGGACAGTCTGTGGTGCAATGTGACGTTGGCAGATGGAGCGAGACATGATGTCTCAGATGTGCTCAATCGGATTCAGGTCTGAGGAATGGGCGGGCCAGTCCATAGCTTCAATACCTTCATCTTGCAGGAACTGCTGACACACTCCAACCACATGAGGTCTGGCATTGTCCTGCATTAGGAGGAACCCAGGGCCAACTGCACCAGCATATGGTCTCACAAGGGGTCTGAGGATCTCATCTCGGTACCTAATGGCAGTCAGGCTACCTCTGGCGAGCACATGGAGGGCTGTGCGGCCCTCCAAAGAAATGCCACCCCACACCATTGCTGACCCACTGCCAAACCGGTCATGCTGAAGGATGTTGCAGGCAGAAGATCACTCTCCTTGGTGTCTCCAGACTCTGTCACGTCTGTCACATGTGCTCAATGTGACCCTGCTTTCATCTGTGAAGAGCAGAGGGCGCCAGTGGTGACTTTGGCAATCCTGGTGTTCTGTGGCAAATGCCAAGTGTCCTGCATGGTGTTAGGCTGTGAGCACAACCCCCATCTGTGGACGTCGGGCCCTCATATCACCCTCATGGAGTGGGTTTCTAATCGTTTGTGCAGACACATGCACATTTGTGGCCTGTTGGAAGTCATTTTGCAGGGCTCTGGCAGTGCTCCTCCTGTTCCTCCTTGCACAAAGGCGGAGGTAGCGGTCCAGCAGCTGGGTTGTTGCCCTCCTACGACCCAGTCCACATCTCCTGGTGTACTGACCTGTCTCCTGGTAGTGCCTCCAGCCTCTGGACACTACGCTGACAGACACAGCAAACCTTCTTGTCTCAGCTCGCATTCATGTGCCATCCTGGATGAGCTGCACTACCTGAGCAACTTCTCTGGGTTGTAGAGGCCGTCTCATGCTACCACGAGTGTGAAAGCACAACCAACATTCAAAAGTGACCAAAACATGAGCCAGAAAGCATTGGTACTGAGATGTGGTCTGTGGTCCCCACCTGCAGAACTACTCCTTTATTGAGTGTGTCTTGATAATTGGCAATAATTTCCATCTATTGTCTATTCCATTTGCACAACAGCATGTGAAATTAATTGTCAATCAGTGTTGCTTCCTAAGTGGACAGTTTGATTTCATAGAAGTTTGATTTACTTGGAGTTATATTCTGTTGTTTAAGTGTTCCCTTTATTTTTTTGAGCAGTATATATTGGTTTTTTTTCTATAATTGACTCAGCGTGGATCTAACTGGACCACTATTTGGATGCTGCATCCGCTATACTATTTTTTATACATTTGTATGGCTGTATAGGGGAATACAGGGTGAATGAGGGATAGCCGACGTGAGACGGGGGCACCAACACGCATCGTTAGGGAGTTAACCGCCCACTGTTAGGTAGGGCACAGTTTCGCCAGGGAAACCAAGGGAAAGTCTGAGTGTGCCCTTACACCTGCTTCATTACCCCACTCCCATATTGAGATACCTATTTTAAAGCTTGATGTTTTGTACTATTGAGTAAGTACTTTTAATAATAAATTAATAAAAGTTTATATTTAAGGGGTATTTAGTTCTTTTTGGTTTGAAACATATGCATCTACCCCACTTTCTATACCCAGCCTTTGGCAATAGGTTGTCGTGAAATAATGTGAACATGACAAGCTGCTGAACTGTGAGAGAGGTGCAGGTGGAAATGCTACAGTGAATTGAGAAAGACAGGGTGTAATCAGTGTCTGATATCTGTCAAAAACAGAATGCATTTCCACTTCTGTAACAGCTGATGGGCTCTCACTCACCCCGACGGTAGAAGGTAAACAAGTGGAGGTTCTGCAGCTGGAGACCTGTGTGAGAACTCTTGCCACGGTGACGGAGGAGGAAGAAGCAGAAGATGCAGTTGATGAGGCGGCCGGTGGTTGGCAAGGCCGCTTATCTGCATTTTAGCACAGTGAGATTCCCAGATTAACGCATGTTGATTGCGCATGTGCCAGTTCATGCATGTACTCAAATTATTGCATTTTTTTTTACTCTACTCTGTCGTTTTTAACAAAGTTGGCAGATAATGTGAGTTGTGTCATTTTTTGCGGTCTTAAAAAAGACCCAGGCTAGGCAACCCTTGCTACCCCTGCGAACTGTAGACCCGCTAGAGCTACTAGTTACTGCCAGAGTTGGGGCTGATGATGCAGTGCTTGTCATGGTTGCATAACTCCGTGTCTGTGTGGGAAGCCGCAATGCAACCTCCTCGTCTTCCTCCTCTTCCACCTCCTCTGCTGAGCTACTCAGCTGAATGCCTCTGGGTTCACACCAAGTGGGATCTACAACCTCATCATCATCCTCTCTGTCCTAACACTCTTCGCCCTAAGAGTCACCCTCCTCCTCTTCCTCCCCTGACAGCATAATACAATCCGCGTGCACCTCAAGTATCTGAGTCTCACCAGGATCAACTCCACCCCCAGGGGTTAACGTCTGGTGACAAGGGTTTGGATTCTGCTCGGACTCTACTTGGTCCAGGCCTGGATCAAAGTGAAAAAATGTTTGGGCATCACTGCACATGCTTTCCTCCTCTTGATTCTGTGAAAATTGGATCAGACTTCTGATGCCCCAGAATAGAATGTGTGAACATCTCTGCAGACTCGTCCATCTATGGTTCCCCACAATCAGTTGGGCAGTTGAGAGTTGTGATGCGGGGGGAAACAAGGGTAATTGGGGTGCCAACTCTGAGGACTGTACTGTGTCTGATGTTAAGGTGGAGGAAGAGGAGCAGAGGCCACTTGATGCAGTGCTTGCCATTTACTGGAGCACATGCTCTCTCTGGCCCTCATCTACAAGGTTTACCACTGTGCGGCTGCTGAAGAAAGGAAGTGGAGTAGCCCATCCAGCAACAGAAGTTGTCAAAATGCTGCGCAATTGCTCACTGCAGCAAAACAAATCAACCTCTCATCTCTCATATTATTCTTGTCTCCTAACCTTAAACAGCTATTCAGTATTTTCAATTCTCTCCTCCGTCCAGCAGCTACTCCTCTCTCTCCTCTCAGCTGCTCATTCTTCAAGAAGAAGATTGACAACGTAAGGCAAAGCTTTCGCTTAAAGAGGATCTATCACCTCCATACATATTATGGTATATTACAGTAAGGAGACTGTAGATATAAATAAACATGAAATAAATTACCTTTGGAAGAATTACTTGCGTTATGAAATAAGAGAATCACAGTTATGGGAGCGGCCATCTTGGGATTGGCAGCTCAGCATACTGTGTTCTGAGACACGCCCCCTGTGGCTGGTTGCTAGGCAGCGCCTCTGCTCAGCAGTAGTGTAGTGACCCTAAGAGCTCAGTTAATCAAATGGTTGTAATAGAAAGGGAGACAATCTATATAAAGGGGTCTCCTGTCTATATATACTGTGTGTAGAGCCATAGAGAAGACTACAGAGTAACCACGGCATGTATCACCCATATCTGCTAATTCACATTTACATCTCGTGGCTAAAAAGGGAGAAAGTTGAATAATAGAGTTGAAGCAGCGCTGCAGTTGAAATAAGTGAAAAAGGCCAACATTATCCATCCAGATCAGATGGGGGAATAAAGTCTGTACCACTTATTTTCAGTGAAGTGCTGCTTCCATTCTATTTTTACCTAATTTGAAGGTTTTTTCCTGGTCGCTGATATTTTTCCATATATCTCTCTATATCTATAGCAAAAAAATGTTAGGCAGCACTCCAAAAGTTCTTTGAAAAAATATGGACTTTATTAGCCTGGTGTGGCGACGGTTTGGTTGCGGACAATCTTCATCACTGCTTGATGAAGGTTGTCCGCAACCGAAATATCGCCATGCCGGGCTAATAAAGTCCATATTTTTTCAAAGACATTTTGGAGTGCTGCCTGCCATTTTTTTGCTATACTGTCTATACTTATGGCTATCTGTTTGGGGGCCTTGCACTCAATATTTTGAAGATATGGTGCTGTTCCAATTTTGACTCTCTCTATATCTATAGATTTATATATAGCGCAACTTTATGTAACTGCACTGCACTGTCTATATACACACATGTATGCTAATATATGTAGCACTCTCTCTTGTTATATAGAAATATGTATGTGTACACATATATACCTGTGTAATACTGTATATACATACACACACATATATACCGTGTTTTTCGGACCATAAGACGCACTTTTTTTCCCCAATATTTGGGAGGAAAATGGGGGGTGCGTCTTATGGTCCAAACCAGGGCCGGCGTCAGCACCCGACGTACCCGGGCAAGTGCAAGGGCCCTAGAAAATCAGAGGGGCCCAGCCGCCCACTCACTGTCGGGGCCCAGCCGCCCACTCACTGTCGGGGCCCGGCCCACACACCCGCCCACCCACTCAGTGTCGGGGCCGGGCTCACACACCCACCCGCCCACTCACTGTCGGGGCAGGGCCCACACACCCGCCCGCCCACTCACTGTCGGGGCCGGGCCCACACACCCGCCCGCCCACTCACTGTCGGGGCCATGGCCGCATCTTCGGCACCTGTTCAGTGACGCAGGCGCTGCTTGATTGCCGGCACTCCCCCAGTCCCAGAAATGGCTGCGCGCTGTCAGGCTGTGTCTGCTAGTAATGACACGGCAGGGTCGACGGCACTGCACCTTTAATTTTGCTTGTGTGTCGCCCCTGCCGCGTCATTACTAGCAGACACAGTCGCGCAGCCATGTCTGGGGGAGTGCCATCAAACACCGTCGGAGCGGAGGTCCTGCACAGATGGGGGGGGAGCGGTCCGGACCCGACCGCAAGTGGGCCCCTCTGATGGTCCAGGGCCATGAAGTCCGTGACACGCCGGGGGCCCTGCACTGCCCCATACCCGAGGAGCTGCTGGACAGGACACTGGACTGGGGACAGGTGAGTGAGGCTTCCCCAATCCCCATATTAAAAATACTTGTAATGGGTCTGTGTGAGTGCATGTATGTGAATGTCAGTGTGTATGACTGTGTATATATATTTGTCTGTTTTATATATGTCTTTAAGAATTTGTGTAAAAATATGTGTTTGTCTGTATGTGTACATATCTGTGTACCGTGTGTGCGCGTGTGTCTGCGTACCGTGTGTGCGCGTGTGTCTGCGTACCGTGTGTGCGCGTGTGTCTGCGTACCATGTGTGCGCGTGTGTCTGCGCACCGTGTGTGCGCGTGTGTCTGCGTACCGTGTGTGCGCGTGTGTCTGCGTACCGTGTGTGCGCGTGTGTCTGCGTACCGTGTGTGCGCGTGTGTCTGCGTACCGTGTGTGCGCGTGTGTCTGCGTACCGTGTCTGCGTACCGTGTGCGCGTGCGCATGTCTGCATATGTGAAGGATGAGGTGGCAGGCTGGGCCCTGTGTACTATATATATATATTTCTCTGCTGTATCTGTGCATCATGAATCGTGTATGTGTTAAAAGGGCCCACTGAGACTCTTTCGCCCGGGGCCCAGAAAAACCTGGAGCCGGCCCTGGTCCAAACGTTACCTGCAGTAGTCCTCCAGGAACGCGGTGGTGACAGCTGCAGCGGCGGCAGCAAAAGTGAGCGACTGGGTTCGGAACATTTGCCTGGCTGGTACTGGGGCTGGGGCCGGTGTCAGGTGTGAGCGGCGTGTGGCCTGCGCAGGTTTCCGGTGCACGTGGCCATCTTCCTAGAGCTGTGAACTACAGGAAAATGGCCGCCCGAGCCGGCGCATGCACGGATCGATAGCTCCGACGGCCATGTTCCTGTAGATCACAGCTCTAGGAAGATGGCCGCGCACACCGGAAACCTGCGCAGGCCGCACTGCTTTGCCGCTCACAGCCCGGCATCGACCGCAGCTTGATACAGGCCTCAGCCCGAGGCAACAGCCCCAGTCCGAGACCCCAGCCTCAGCCTGAGGCCACAGCCCCAGACAGAAGCCCCGGCACCAGCCCCTGCTAGAGTCCCCGGCCCCAGCCTCGGCCCCAGCCAGAGGCCCCGGCCTTAGCCTCAGCCAGAGGCCTCCACACAGGAACCGGCCAGGCTAGGGGCCTCAGCCAGGCACAGGCCCCGGCCTGGCAAGGGCTCCACAGCATCTGACCTCTTCTGCTGCAGCCGTCGACTTCCGGGTGGACCCTGCCTCCTGTGACCCTCGCTCCACAGCCCCCCAGGTAAGATACCATACTTATTCAGACTATAAGATGGACCCCCATCTTCTAAAAAATATTTTTTTTCTATTTTCCACCCCAAAATTTGGGGTACGTCTTATGGTCCGGTGCGTCTTATAGTCCAAAAAATACGGTTTATGTTCGTGTATGTCATAGAGAGAGATGTGAATATACCTGTGTAATACATATATACTACTATATACACTGCTCAAAAAAATAAAGGGAACACTCAAATAACACATCCTAGATGTGAATGAATGAAATATTCTCATTGAATACTTTGTTCTGCACAAAGTTGAATGTGCTGAAAACAAAATCACATAATTTCCATCTATTGTCTATTCCATTTGCACAACAGCATGTGAAATTGATTGTCAGTGTTGCTTCCTAAGTGGACAGTTTGATATCACAGAAGTTTGATCTACTTGGAGTTATATTCTATTGTTTAAGTGTTCCCTTTATTTTTTTGAGCAGTGTATTACACAGGTATATTTGTGTACACATACAGTACAGACCAAAAGTTTGGACACACCTTCTCATTTAAAGATTTTTCTGGATTTTCATGACTATGAAAATTGTACATTCACACTGAAGGCATCAAAACTATGAATTAACACATGTGGAATTATATACTTAACAAAAAAGTGTGAAACAACTGAAATATGTCTTATATTCTTGGTTCTTCAAAGTAGCCACCTTTTGCTTTGATGACTGCTTTGCACACTCTTGGCATTCTCTTGATGAGCTTCAAGTGGTAGTCACCGGAAATGGTTTTCACTTCACAGGTGTGCTCTGTCAGGTTTAATAAGTGGGATTTCTTGCCTTATAAATGGGGCTGGGACAATCAGTTGTGTTGTGCAGAAGTCAGGTGGATACACAGCTGATAGTCCTACTGAATAGACTGTTAGAATTTGTATTATGGCAAAAAAAAGCAGCTAAGTAAAGAAAAACGAGTGGCCATCATTACTTTAAGAAATGAAGGTCAGTCAGTGCGAAAATTTGGGAAAACTTTGAAAGTGTCCCGAAGTGCAGTTGCAAAAACCATCAAGCGCTACAAAGAAACTGGCTCACATGAAGACCGCCCCAGGAAAGGATGACTAAGAGTCACCTCTGCTTCTTAGGATAAGTTTATCCGAGTCACCAGCCTCAGAAATCGCAGGTTAACAGCAGCTCAGATTAGAGACCAGGTCAATGCCACACAGAGTTCTAGCAGCCGACACCTCTTCAACAACTGTTAAGAGGAGACTTTGTGCAGCAGGCCTTCATGCTAGGAAACCACTGCTAAGGACAGGCAACAAGCAGAAGAGACTTGTTTAGGCTAAAGAACACAAGGAATGGACATTAGACCAGTGGAAATCTGTGCTTTGGTCTGATGAGTCCAAATTTGAGATCTTTGGTTCCAACCACCGTGTCTTTGTGCGATGCAGAAAAGGTGAACGGATGGACTCTACATGCCTGGTTTCCACCGTGAAGCATGGAGGAGGAGGTGTGATGGTGTGGGGGTGCTTTGCTGGTGACACTGTTGGGGATTTATTCAAAATTGAAGGCATACTGAACCAGCATGGCTACCACAGCATCTTGCAGTGGCATGCTATTCCATCCGGTTTGCGTTTAGTTGGACCATCATTTATTTTTCAACTGGACAATGACCCCAAACACACCTCCAGGCTGTGTAAGGGCTATTTGACCAAGAGGGAGAGTGATGGGGTGCTACGCCAGATGACCTGGCCTCCACAGTCACCAGACCTGAACCCAATCGAGATGGTTTGGGGTGAGCTGGACCGCAGAGTGAAGGCAAAAGGGCCAACAAGTGCTAAGCATCTCTGGGAACTCCTTCAAGATTGTTGGAAGACCATTTCCGGTGTCTACCTCTTGAAGCTCATCAAGAGAATGCCAAGAGTGTGCAAAGCAGTCATCAAAGCAAAAGGTGGCTACTTTGAAGAACCTAGAATATAAGACATATTTTCAGTTGTTTCACACTTTTTTGTTAAGTATATAATTCCACATGTGTTAATTCATAGTTTTGATGCCTTCAGTGTGAATGTACAATTTTCATAGTCATGAAAATACAGAAAAATCTTTAAATGAGAAGGTGTGTCCAAACTTTTGGTCTGTACTGTATATACACACATATATATATATATATATATATATATATATATATATATACACACACACTGCATATATGTTTACATACAGTGGTGGCCAAAAGTATTGGCACCCCTGCAATTCTGTCAGATAATACTCAATTTCTTCCTGAAAATGATTGCAATCACAAATTATTTGGTATTATTATCTTCATTTAATTTGCTTGCAAGGAAAAAACACAAAAGAGAATGAAACAAAAATCAAATCATTGATCATTTCACACAAAACTCCAAAAATGGGCCAGACAAAAGTATTGGCACCCTCAGCCTAATACTTGGTTGCACAACCTTTAGCCAAAATAACTGCGAACAACCGCTTCCGGTAACCATCAATGAGTTACTTACAATGCTCTGCTGGAATTGTAGACCATTCTTCTTTGGCAAACTGCTCTAGGTCCCTGATATTTGAAGGGTGCCTTCTCCAAACTGCCATTTTGAGATCTCTCCACAGGTGTTCTATGGGATTCAGGTCTGGACTAATTGCTGGCCACCTTAGAAGTCTTAGAATGCTTTCTCTCAAACCATTTTATAGTGCTTTTGGAAGTGTGTTTTGGGTCATTGTCCTGCTGGAAGACCCATGACCTCTGAGGGAGACCCAGCTTTCTCACACTGGGCCCTACATTATGCTACAAAATTTGTTGGTAGTCTTCAGACTTCATAATGCCATGCACACGGTCAAGCAGTCCAGTGCCAGAGGCAGCAAAGCAACCCCAAAACATCAGGGAACCTCCGCCATGTTTGACTGTAGGGACCGTGTTCTTTTCTTTGAATGCCTCTTTTTTTTCCTGTACACTCTATGTTGATGCTTTTTCCCAAAAAGCTCTACTTTTGTCTCATCTGACCAGAGAACATTCTTCCAAAACTTTTTAGGCTTTCTCAGGTAAGTTTTGGCAAACTTCAGCCTGGCTTTTTTAAGTCTCGGGGTAAGAAGTGGGGTCTTCCTGGGTATCCTACCATACAGTCCCTTTTCATTCAGACGCCGACGGATAGTATGGGTTGACACTGTTGTACCCTGGGACTGCAGGGCAGCTTGAACTTGTTTGGATGTTAGTCGAGGTTCTTTATCCACCATCCGCACAATCTTGCGTTGAAATCTCTCGTCAATTTTTCTTTTCCATCGACATCTAGGGAGGTTAGCCACAGTGCCATGGGCTTTAAACTTCTTGATGACAGTGCGCACGGAAGACACAGGAACATTCAGGTCTTTGGAGATGGACTTGTAGCCTTGAGATTGCTCATGCTTCCTCACAATTTGGTTTCTCAAGTCCTCAGACAGTTCTTTGGTCTTCTTTCTTTTCTCCGTGCTCAATGTGGTACACACAAGGACACAGGACAGAGGTTGAGTCAACTTTAATCCATGTTAACTGGCTGCAAGTGTGATTTAGTTATTGCCAACACCTGTTAGGTGCCACAGGTAAGTTACAGGTGCTGTTAATTACACGAATTAGAGAAGCATCACATGATTTTTCAAACAGTGCCAATACTTTTGTCCATCCCCCTTTTTTAGGTTTGGTGTGGAATTATATCCAATTTGGCTTTAGGACAATTCTTTTGTGTTTTTTCATTGAAGACAAATTAAATGAAGATAATAATACCAAAGAATTTGTGATTGCAATCATTTTCAGGAAGAAACAGAGTATTATCTGACAGAATTGCAGGGGTGCCAATACTTTTGGCCACCACTGTACAGTTCTCAAATGCACCATACACTCATGCATGCACTTTTCACATACAGTATATGCAGACATATAACACATGTATACACAGAATTATACATACACTGATCATATGAAGTAAATAACACACCTCTTTACTGGCACATATCTTCCTCAGCATTTAGTTTCTGTTGCTGGCAACATCTTTCTCCTTTCAAGGTGCTTGTTGTGACAGTGGGGGAGGAGCAGGGCCAGCGTCAGCATCCGGCGCACCCGGGCAAGGGGCCCTGAGCAGGCGGGGGGGCACACTCGCCGTAGCGCACCCTGCCGCGCTATGGGACCTGTGAGCGGAGGAGAGCGGTGCCAGCGCCCACCCTCCTACCCCCACTTGCTCAGGGCCCTGGCAGCCAGCTTAATACTTACCTCTCCCCGTGCCTCCGCAGCAGCTCCGGTCTCTTCAGCTTCCTATGACTGTGACGTCTCAGGTCAGAGGGCGCGGTGACGTCTTTACACCACGTCCTCTGCTGAGCCGTCACAGGGCAGAGGGGGAAGACGCAGACGTGGGTGAAGAGTCCGGAGCAGCGGCAGCAGGTGAGGAGAAGTGAGGTGAGTATTTGATTTTTTTTTTTATTGTATGGAGGCATGGGGCATTATAAGGGGGGTGACATCCTGCATGGATCATTATATGGTGGGGGTGTGTGACATCCTGCATGGGGCATTATATGGGGGGGAGAGGTGACATCCTGCATGGGGCATTATAAGGGAGGGGGTGTGTGACATCCTGCATGGGGCATTAAAGGGGGGGTGACATACTGCATGGGCAATATAAGGGGGGAGTGACATACTGCTTGGGGCATTAAAAGTGGGGGGTGACATCCTGCATGGGGAATTAAAAGGGGGGGAGTGACATCCTGCATGGGGCATTAAAAAGGGGGGGTGTGACTTCCTGCATGGGGCATTATAAGGGAGGGGGGGTGACATCCTGCATGGGGCATTAAAAGGGGGGTTGACATCCTGCATAGGGCATTATAAGAGGGTGTGTGACATCCTGCATGGGGCATTAAAAGGGGAGGTGACATCCTGCATGGGGCATTAAAAGGGAGGGAGTGACATCCTGCATCGGGCATTAAAAGGGAGGGGTGTGTGACATCCTGCATGGGGCAATATAAGGGGGGATGACATCCTGCATGGGGCATTATTAGGGGAATGACATCCTGCATGGGGCATTATAAGGGGGGTGACATCCTGCATGGGGCATTATAAGGGGGGTGACATCCTGCATGGGGCATTATATGGGGGGAACAGCCTGGATGGGGCATTATAAGGGGGAACAGCCTGTGTGGGGCATTATGTGGGGGGAACAGCCTCCATGAGGCATTATGTGGGGGGAACAGCCTGCATGAGGCCACCTTAGAAGTCTTAGAATGCTTTCTCTCAAACCATTTTATAGTGCTTTTGGAAGTGTGTTTTGGGTCATTGTCCTGCTGGAAGACCCATGACCTCTGAGGGAGACCCAGCTTTCTCACACTGGGCCCTACATTATGCTACAAAATTTGTTGGTAGTCTTCAGACTTCATAATGCCATGCACACGGTCAAGCAGTCCAGTGCCAGAGGCAGCAAAGCAACCCCAAAACATCAGGGAACCTCCGCCATGTTTGACTGTAGGGACCGTGTTCTTTTCTTTGAATGCCTCTTTTTTTTCCTGTACACTCTATGTTGATGCTTTTTCCCAAAAAGCTCTACTTTTGTCTCATCTGACCAGAGAACATTCTTCCAAAACTTTTTAGGCTTTCTCAGGTAAGTTTTGGCAAACTTCAGCCTGGCTTTTTTAAGTCTCGGGGTAAGAAGTGGGGTCTTCCTGGGTATCCTACCATACAGTCCCTTTTCATTCAGACGCCGACGGATAGTATGGGTTGACACTGTTGTACCCTGGGACTGCAGGGCAGCTTGAACTTGTTTGGATGTTAGTCGAGGTTCTTTATCCACCATCCGCACAATCTTGCGTTGAAATCTCTCGTCAATTTTTCTTTTCCATCGACATCTAGGGAGGTTAGCCACAGTGCCATGGGCTTTAAACTTCTTGATGACAGTGCGCACGGAAGACACAGGAACATTCAGGTCTTTGGAGATGGACTTGTAGCCTTGAGATTGCTCATGCTTCCTCACAATTTGGTTTCTCAAGTCCTCAGACAGTTCTTTGGTCTTCTTTCTTTTCTCCGTGCTCAATGTGGTACACACAAGGACACAGGACAGAGGTTGAGTCAACTTTAATCCATGTTAACTGGCTGCAAGTGTGATTTAGTTATTGCCAACACCTGTTAGGTGCCACAGGTAAGTTACAGGTGCTGTTAATTACACGAATTAGAGAAGCATCACATGATTTTTCAAACAGTGCCAATACTTTTGTCCATCCCCCTTTTTTAGGTTTGGTGTGGAATTATATCCAATTTGGCTTTAGGACAATTCTTTTGTGTTTTTTCATTGAAGACAAATTAAATGAAGATAATAATACCAAAGAATTTGTGATTGCAATCATTTTCAGGAAGAAACAGAGTATTATCTGACAGAATTGCAGGGGTGCCAATACTTTTGGCCACCACTGTACAGTTCTCAAATGCACCATACACTCATGCATGCACTTTTCACATACAGTATATGCAGACATATAACACATGTATACACAGAATTATACATACACTGATCATATGAAGTAAATAACACACCTCTTTACTGGCACATATCTTCCTCAGCATTTAGTTTCTGTTGCTGGCAACATCTTTCTCCTTTCAAGGTGCTTGTTGTGACAGTGGGGGAGGAGCAGGGCCAGCGTCAGCATCCGGCGCACCCGGGCAAGGGGCCCTGAGCAGGCGGATGCATGAGGCATTATGTGGGGGGAACAGCCTGCATGGAGCATTATGTGGGGGTACAGCCTGCATGGAGTGTTATATGGGGGCCAGTATTCTGTATAGAGCATTATATGGGGGCCAGTATCCTGTATGGAGCATTATATAGGGGCCAGCATCCTGTATGGAGCATTTTTTGGCGGCCAGTATTCTGTAGGGAGCGATTCGCCGGTTTCTGAGCTATTGTGGAATTTACAATAGATATCACTCATGTAATGTAAGAAGTGAAATCTTCAGCATTGTACTATGTATATATATTTCTCTGTGGTATCTGTGCATCATGAATCGTGGTATGTGTTAAAGGGGCCCACTGGGACTCTTTCGCCCGGGCCCACAAAAACCTGGAGCCAGCCTTGGGGAGGGGCAGCCTCCAGCTCACTGCCTGGTGAGTTATGGAGCACAGCACATACCCACAGCTGCATGCTGGACTGATCACATCCAGCTCAGTCACAGTGCTGCCTGGGCTCAGATTAGCAGACTGCGTTCACTTTCCTTGATGCACTGCATCATGGGAGAGTGACGTCAGCACAGCAGAGAAGGGGTAATTCCCCTGCTTGGCTGCGACTTCAGCTGAAGTCGGCTCTGTTGAGTGGAGGCTCGTGCCAAGAAAGGGAGTTTTCTCCCACTTGGTATATGTCTTGTTTATAATGTTTTGGTCAAATGATAAATGTTATTGCTAGTGTTGAGCCACCCCCGTAGTGTTCGAGTTCGGTTCGGTTCGTCGAACACCCGTGTGTTCGCCGAACTGTTCGTCGAACTGTTCGTCGAACACCTTCGAACACCGTTAAAACCAATGGCAGGCAAACAAAAACACATAGAAACACATAGAAAACACCTTCAAAGGTGTCCAAAAGCTGACAAACTGCTCAGAAGACACAACTAACACATGGAAAAGTGACAAGTACATATAGTCATGTGAAAAGAAAAGAGGTGGAGGAGTAAAAGGAGGGGGAGACACAGATATAGGCATGTCATGCCCTTCTAAAATCCAAAAAGTGAGAAGCCGAGACGGCCAGTCCGCTCCTGCCCGTGCCACCTCCGTGTCGCCGGGTTTGTGCCAGAGCCGCGGTGAACCCTGACGGCCAGCCCCCATCTCCCAATACTGGTGCCTGTCCGCTGGTGGGTCGAGAGAGCCCCCCTGTGGTGGAGGCAGCTCTAAGCTTTTTAATTTAAATTGTCCCTCTAATTTGAATGAATACACTTTAAATCCATTTACAAGGATCTATTGGAGGGCAAGTCTCATGCCAGCAGCCGCGTAATTCCAGCTCCAGTAGCGTCCACTAAAGCTGCTGCAGTTAAAAAGCTTTTATAAGGATCGAGCTCGGCTGTCCACCGCAAGGCATCCTAGTGCCAGTCCCAGCCCCTATGCCTTGGGGTGCCTCCTGATGCTCTTCACTAAGTATCCCGTGGTCCCGAAGCATTTCCTTTGAAAAAATTAAGTGTCCAAACTACAGGTGGTGTAGCTTGCTTAACAGCCGGGATAATCCGCTGACTAGCAGACACTGCTACTAGGCACAAAGTATTTCCTGGGCTAGATGCAGTTAAAAATTTGTAAGTAGATACTCTCGTTGGATGCTGAGAAAGCATTCCATAGAGTCTCCTGTCACGCCATATATGATTCTCTTAAAAAGCTTGGGGTAGGGGTCTAGGGGACCCTTTTATAGCCAAAATCACGGCCCTGTATCACAATACGTCACCTAGGCTGAAGATAAATGGAACTGTAGCACCGAGGGCTCGGTTGCTACAGACGTATTGCACCTCACCCAGAGGTGTGATATCTCACTCTCAGATAAGGATGGAGTGTGGATCAGGACCCGACACCTGCATGCATTACACCACATTGCCGTGGGGCAGGGCGACCAATATGCCCCTGAGATGGGCACGACAGTCCCTGTCCCTGGCTGGAGTGGGGGGAGGGAACACTGAGGAAGGGGAACCCTGCAGTGCAGGAGCAGGGAGGAAGCAGTTCCTGGGTGCATTGAGAAGGGAGTATAAAAGGTGGGCACCATCTTAGTTCAGTGCAGAGAAGTCTGAGCAGAAGTGGCAGGGAGCAGGGCTCTGCATGAGCTCTGCTCCGGAGGCGGGCCTAGTAACAGAGGCCCAGGCCTGCAAGAGGGAGAAGGAAGGAAGAGGAGCGGAGAAGGCTCCAGGAACGAGGAATGAAGGGATCCCAGGGGTGCGGACGGGCGAGTCGCCACCGCACGCCCGAATCCACCTGCGTGGAGGGGTCAGGCCAAAGGGGGAGACCGGTCCCCGAACTAGTGGAGGCAGGAAACGACCCTCAGCTAGAAACCGGAGGCTCTGACATTTTATGTGGCGCAGCCCCTTGCTCCACCCGCTAGGTAGGCACCACATAGGGTCAGGGAAACTGGCGCCAAGTTTACCAAGAGGAGGCCCGAGGCAGCCGGACAGAAGTGTTGGTAAGAAAGGCCAGACAAAGGACACACAAAGGGGGTCCTGTGAAGCGCTCCAAAGTTATCTGGGAGTTGTCTGAGCCCCTCACCTGGTGAGCACAGTACGACGTGGGCAGCCGTTACCTGCAGACGTGGTCTGGATAATAAGAACTGTGAGTAAAGGCCCTGAACTGCATCACTGACTCCGTGTCGTTACTGCTGCTGCCCTGCACCATCACCCCCATCCTCCGCATACACTGCCCTGAGGCTATACTCCTCCCGTGGGGAGTTATGCTACGCTCTGCTGCACCCACAACACCAGCCTTAGCGGTCTGCCCTGTAGCGGCGGTTCACTCTGACCGCAATCCACGGGTGGCGTAGTCAGACATTTAAACATCAAAACCACATAAATAGTTCCGCCACTGGTTTGACCGCCCTGAGCCACGGAACCGGATCGCCGCCACGAAGACTACAACCACCAGCATCCACCAAAAAGGGTCCGGCTCCGGTGTCCCAAGGCCCAGGGGGTGCGTCAGAACATTTTCATCACCTTTCACAATCACCAATGGGACAAGGCAGGGATGTCCTCTGTCCCCTCTCTTATACATCCTAGTGACGGAGCACCTGCTCTCATCAATTCGCCATAACCCCAATATTAGGTGGATTGAGGTGGGAGGCACCGAGTACAAGTGCTCTCTATTTGCTGATGATGTCCTAGTATATATCACTCAATCACATATATCCATCCCTGCTGTTATGGCTGAAATAGATCACTTTGTTACATGGTAAAATTTTAAAATCAATGCAGCGAAGTCTGAGGCCCTCGATGTCTCCCTCCCTAAATCCATATAGGATTCCATCCAGTCCAACTTTCCCTTTGCCTGGCCCTCACAGGGTATCAAATACTTAGGAATTCCTATTCATAGAGACCTCTCCCATCTATGTTATCTTAATTTTGGGCCCTTTATTGAACAATTCCATACAGACCACGGTTGGCAAGTTGGAACTGTGAGATTCACTACGTGCACCACTGGTATTTTGTGGAAAAGCACATGTAAGATTCTGCAACAGTCTCTGCTGATACTCCTGCATGCGTGCATCCCTTTCTATGGCAGGAATAATTTCTGCAAATTTACTTTTGTACCGGGGATCTAACAGTGTGGCAACCCAGTAGTCAGGATTATTTCTAATTCTCACAATTCGAGGGTCATGTTGCAGGTAGTGCAGCAAGAAGGCACTCATGTGTGTTGCGCATCCAGGAGCACCAAGTCCCTGTTGTGTTGGTGGCGAGGTAACAATCATGCTTCCTTCCTCTGTCCTCTCCCCCCAACCTCGCACAACAGAAATGTGATCAAGGTCTCCCTCATCTGATGAGTCTTCCATCAGTTCGTCCTCCACTTCTTCCTGGGCTCCTGCACCTTCCTCACTAGTTTGGCTGCTACCATGCGCCCTGGTAAAATCATCTCCCCCACCCTCACATGCCTGCCGCCCTGGTGCTGCCGACCGTCTGGACCTTGCAGATGTTAGCCCTTCCGCATACAACTCCTCCTCCTCTACTTCCTCCACCTCCTCTTGTGCCACCACCTGACTCCGAATTCTGTTTAACATGTGCTCCAGCATGTAAATCACCGGAATAGTCATGCTGATAATGGCATCGTCAGCACTAAACATCTTCGTCGCCATTTCAAAACTGTGCAGAAGGGTGCATAGGTCCCTGATCTGAGACCACTCCTCCAGCGTGATTTGCCCCACCTCTGAATCTCGTTGGCCCAGGCTATACGTCAGAACGTATTGCACCAGGGCTTGTCGGTGCTGCTACAGTCGCTGCAACATGTGCAGAGTTGAATTCCACCGGGTAGGCACATCGCATTTTAGCCGGTGAAGTGGCAGGCCCAACGACTTCTGTAGAGATGTAAGTCGCTGAGCTGCGGGATGCGAACGGCGGAAGTGAGCACACAGCGACCGTGCCCTCTGCAGAAGGCCATCTAGTCTGGGATAGTGGGCTAAAAATTGCTGGACAACCAGGTTCAACACGTGAGCCATACAAGGCACGTGTGTGACATTGCCCCGGCGAAGGGCCGCACCCAGGTTTGCAGCATTGTCGCACACGGCCTTCCCTGGTTTCAGGTCCAGTGGAGACAACCATTCATGAAATTGGTTCTCCAGAGCTGACCACAACTCCTCAGCTGTGTGACTCACATTTCCCAGACATTTCAATGTAAAAACCGCCTGATGACGTTGAGCCCTACTGCCAGCATAGTAAGGAGGTGTGCAGGATCCCTTCTGCGCAGTTAGAAAGCTTGTGGCATGACCAGACAGGCTTTGGGTGCAGGTGGAAGACCGAGAGGAGGTTGAGGAGGCAGAAGCAGTGGAGGAAAAATGACATAAAGAGGATTGACGCACAACTCGTGGGGACGGCAAGACTTGGACAGCAGCCCCTTGTCCTGCTGTCACCATAGTTACCCAGTGCCCAGTCAGCGACATGTAACGCCCCTGTCCATGCCTACTCGTCCAAGTGTCTGTGGTGAAATGCACCCTGTCACACACAGAGTTTCTCAAAGTAGCGGTGATGTTGTGTGCGACATGCTGGTGGAGCGCAGGCACACCTTTCTTTGAGAAGTAGTGCCGACTGGGCATCTGGTACTGGGGCACTGCGACGGACATAAGGTCTCGAAAATCCTCTGTGTCCACCAGGCGGAAAGGCAGCATTTCTGTAGCCAAGAGCTTGCAGATGGTGAAATTCAACCTCTTAGCTTTCTCATGGCTAGGAGGAAATGGTCTTTTACTTGTCCACATCTGAGGGACCGAGGGCTGGCTATTGTGCTTAGACGGGGTTGATAAGGGTGTCCCCGGCAAACTGCCGGTCTGTGAGGAAGATGCAGGCGGACATGTTAGGTTGCCTTGATCCAAAGGTGGTGCTATCGATGTCGGACAGCGCTCAAGACCAGCTGGTGTTACCACCTCCAAAGAAAATGATGACCTGCCAATCACGCTGGCTGTTGCGGGTAAAGAGGTGGCAGGTCTGCGCCCCAAAACAGGTGTGACTGCTGTCCCCCCAGTCACAGAGGATGAAGAGGCCGCGGATGCACAAGATATGGCAGACGGTGGTTGGCCCGGCCGGCTAGACCGCATTGTAGCACACTGAGCTTCCCACTGCAACTTATGCTTCATGTCCATGTGCCGGTTCATGCATGAAGTACTCAAACTATGTATTTTTTGGCCTCTACTTAGCTTTTGCTGACAAATGTTACAGATAACACGAGTTGGGTCATCTTTATCGATCTGAAAAAATGCCCAGGCTATGCAAGGCTTAGCACCCATGCGACCTGAAGAGCCACCACGACTTCTGGTGAGAGGCAGAGTTGTGTTTGAGGATGCAGTTGTTGACGTGCTTCCAGTACTACGTCTCTGTCCAGGAAGGCGCAACCTGACCTCGTTGTCACTAGCATCTTCCTCCACCTCCTCTGCTGACCTCATCTCTTGGCTGACTGTGGGTTGACAGTAAGTGGGATCTCCGACCTTATCATCATCACCCTGTGCGTTATCACACCCGTCGTCCTCAGAGCCAACCTGTTCCTGCCCTGACAAAAAACTAAAGTTGTCGCTCCAATCAGGTATTTGAGTCTTATCATCGTCTTCCTCATTGTCTCCACCAACAGGAGTTACAGTTTGGGAATGAGGGTCTACATTATGGTCAGAACCTTCTGCGTCTGGTCCTGGATCCGACTCATAAAGATTCTGGGCATCAGTGCAGATCATTTCCTCGTCTGGATTCACAGAAGCGCTGGAGTCGACCTCTGATTCCCAGGCTATAGTATGAGTAAACAGCTCTGCAGACTCAACCATCTGTTCTACCTCATACTCAGACGGGCAGCTGGAGATTTGGGAGCTGTGAGGAAGCAAGTGCGATTTGGGTGACACCTTTGAGGACTGGAGTATTTGTGATGTTGAAGTTGATGTGGAGGAGAGCCCACTTAAAGGAGCACTTGATATCCGTTGAAGCACCTGCTGTTTTTGTGCCTCATCTGGAATTTGTAGCGATTGACGTGGCCGTAAGAAAGGGATCTTATCACATTGTCCGCTAAAAGAAGTAGACATTTTAGTTTGGCTGGAAGATGGTCTTTCTTCTGCACCTACCCCACGGACACAACCTTTTTTCCCCTTCCCAACACGCCTATTCCCCTTTCCACCAGCAGCAGGCATTTTTCCACTCATTTTGGTGGTTAACTAATTCACAACTCTGGAGTTGTTTGCACAAAAAAACAATGGATGGTAACCGAGCAGAGCTGAGTGGCCAAACTGTGGTATTAGGCCAAAACTATCGGCTGGGTTAGATGCAGAAAAAAATTATTTTTAATTTGCAACCTGATGGAGGTCAGTATAGATGGACTAATAGACCAAGTCCCACACACCGCTAGAAGCCCAAATATTTTTTCAGAGCTAGATGCAGAAAAAAATTATATTCAATTTGCAACCTGCTGGACGTCAGTATAGAAGGACTAATAGAACAAGTCCCACACACTGCTAGAAGCCCAAATATTTTTTCAGAGCTAAATGAAGAAAAAAATTATTTTTAATTTGCAACCTGATGGAGGTCAGTATAGATGGACTAATAGACCAAGTCCCACACACTGCTAGAAGCCCAAATATTTTTTCAGAGCTAGATGCAGAAAAAAATTATTTTTAATTTGCAACCTGATGGAGGTCAGTATAGATGGACTAATAGACCAAGTCCCACACACTGCTAGAAGCCCAAATATTTTTTCAGAGCTAGATGCAGAAAAAAATTATTTTTAATTTGCAACCTGATGGAGGTCAGTATAGATGGACTAATAGACCAAGTCCCACACACCGCTAGAAGCCCAAATATTTTTTCAGAGCTAGATGCAGAAAAAAATTATATTCAATTTGCAACCTGCTGGACGTCAGTATAGAAGGACTAATAGAACAAGTCCCACACACTGCTAGAAGCCCAAATATTTTTTCAGAGCTAAATGAAGAAAAAAATTATTTTTAATTTGCAACCTGATGGAGGTCAGTATAGATGGACTAATAGACCAAGTCCCACACACTGCTAGAAGCCCAAATATTTTTTCAGAGCTAGATGCAGAAAAAAAATATTTTTAATTTGCAACCTGATGGAGGTCAGTATAGATGGACTAATAGACCAAGTCCCACACACCGCTAGAAGCCCAAATATTTTTTCAGAGCTAGATGCAGAAAATTTTTTTATTCAATTTGCAACCTGATGGAGGTCAGTATAGATGGACTAATAGACCAAGTCCCACACACTGCTAGAAGCCCAAATATTTTTTCAGAGCTAGATGCAGAAAAAAATTATTTTTAATTTGCAACCTGATGGAGGTCAGTATAGATGGACTAATAGACCAAGTCCCACACACTGCTAGAAGCCCAAATATTTTTTCAGAGCTAGATGCAGAAAAAAATTATTTTTAATTTGCAACCTGATGGAGGTCAGTATAGATGGACTAATAGAACAAGTCCCACACGCTGCTAGAAGCCCAAATATTTTTTCAGAGATAAATGAAGAAAAAAATTATTTTTAATTTGCAACCTGATGGAGGTCAGTATAGATGGACTAATAGACCAAGTCCCACACACTGCTAGAAGCCCAAATATTTTTTCAGAGCTAGATGCAGAAAAAAATTATTTTTAATTTGCAACCTGATGGAGGTCAGTATAGATGGACTAATAGACCAAGTCCCACACACCGCTAGAAGCCCAAATATTTTTTCAGAGCTAGATGCAGAAAAAAATTATATTCAATTTGCAACCTGCTGGAGGTCAGTATAGAAGGACTAATAGAACAAGTCCCACACACTGCTAGAAGCCCAAATATTTTTTCAGAGCTAAATGAAGAAAAAAATTATTTTTAATTTGCAACCTGATGGAGGTCAGTATAGATGGACTAATAGACCAAGTCCCACACACTGCTAGAAGCCCAAATATTTTTTCAGAGCTAGATGCAGAAAAAAATTATATTCAGTTTGCAACCTGATGGAGGTCAGTATAGATGGACTAATAGAATGATGCTATGCCCAAAAGATTTTACTTCACTAGGTGCAGTAAAAAAATTGGTATTCTATACACAGTTGGTATATCTTGCAACACAGATAGGCTACTCCACTGACTAACACACTCTGCAATAGGCCAAAAAGGATTAGCTTTGCTAGATTCAGCCAAATGCTGTGAAAAAAACTTGCACAGCACTGGCACAGACCTGCCTGGCAAAAACTGATAGGAACTGATGTAACCTAGTCCTGAAAAGGACTCCAATTACAATTAGTCTTTACTCCCACAATCTATCTATTTAAGAGCACAGACCTGCCTGATAAAAGTCGTAGGAAATGCTGTAACCTAGTCCTTAAAAGGACTGCAATCACAACTATTCCCTACTCCCAAGCTATCTGTATATTTGTGCGAAAATTGGCTTGAAATTAACAAGGTATAGCGCACACAGCAACAGCGGTGCCGTCTAACACGCAGCTGCAGCAGTGAGAAAATGGTGGCGACGGGGAAAATGGCTTGGTCTTATAGGGCAAGGACATGTGACATACACTGCCAATCACACATGCCCTTGCTTGTGTGAAAAAAAGCACTTCGCTCCGTGTGTGCGCTGCTGATAGGCTGACAGATTGCACCTCCCCACTGCAAATGCGGGAAAGAGAAAAAAAAATGGAGATCTTCATTGTTCCTGCAGAGATCCATCCCCTGCCCCTCCCCCCGCCCCGCTGTACACTCAAACTGCGTATTAACATTAATTTTCATCATTACTGAGAAAAAATCCAGTTATGATTTTGGTGCACGAACAGTTATCGAACATAACCTCGAACAGCCGAATTTTTCTCAAATTGTTCGTGTTCGCCGACCGGCTCGAACACCGCCCAAAACAGCTCGAATTTGAGATTGGCGAACAGTTCGAGTAGAACAACGCTCATCTCTAGTTATTACATCTGTATTTAATTTAAATAATAAAGAATTTAGTGATAGGCGCACTTTAACCCCTTTACCCTCCAGGTTGGTTTGCACGTTAATGACCAGGCCAATTTTTACAATTCTGACCACTGTCAATTTATGAGGTAATTACTCTGAAACGCTTCAACGGATCCCACTGATTCTGAGATTGTTTTTTTGTGAAATATTATACTTCATGATAGTCATAAAATTTCTTCGATATCACTTGTGTTTATTTGTGAAAAAATTGGAAATTTGGCGAAAATTTTAAAAATTTCACAATTTTCAAAATTTTAATTTTTATTCTGTTAAATCAGAGAGATATGTTGCACAAAATAGTTAATAAATAACATTTCCCACATGTCTACTTTACATCAGCAAAATTTTGGAACCAGAATTTTTTTTATTAGTGCGCTATAAGGGTTAAAAGTTGATCAGCGATTTCTCATTTTTCCAACAAAATTTACAAAACCATTTTTTTAGCGACCACATCACATTTGAAGTGACTTTGAGTGGCCTTTATGACAGAAAATACCCAAAAATGACACCATTCTAAAAACTGCACCCCTCAAGGTGCTCAAAACCACATTCAAAAAGTTTATTAACCCTTCACGTGCTTCACAGGAATTTTTGGAATGGGGAAGAAAAAAATGAACATTTAACTTTTTTCACAAAAATGTTACTTTAGACCCCAATTTTTTTATTTTTGCAGGGGTAACAGGAAAAAATGGACCCCAAAATTTGTTGTTTAATTTCCCCTGAGTACGCAGATACCCCATACGTGGAGAAAAAACACTGTTTGGGCGCAGAGCAGGGCTCAGAAGGGAAGGAGCACCATTTGACTTTTTGAATGTAAAATTTGCTTGACTAATTAGCGGATACCATGTTGCGTTTGGAGAGCCCCTGATGTGCCTAAACAGTGGAAACCCCACACAAGTGACACCATTTTGTAAACTAGACCCCTCAGGGAACTTATATAGATGTGGGGTGAGCATCTTGAACCCCCAGGTGCTTCACAGAAGTTTATAACATGGAGCCGTGAAAATAAAATTTTCACATTTTTCCCACAAAAATGTTTTTCAGCCCCCAGTTTTGCATTTTCATAAGGGTAACAGGAGAAATTGCACCATGCAACTTGTTGTGCAATCTCTCCTGAGTAAGCCGATACCCCATATGGGGGGAAAATCACTGTTTGGGCGCACGGCAGGGTTCGGAAGGGAAGGAGTGCGATTTGACTTTTTGAATGTAAAATTTGCTTGAATAATTAGCGGATGTGCCCATGATGTGCCTAAACAGTGGAAACCCCCCACAAGTGGCACCATTTTGGAAACTAGACACCTGAGGGAACTTATCTAGATGTGTGGTGAGCACCCTTAACCCCCAGGTGCTTCACAGAAGTTTAGAACATGAAGCCATGAAAATAAAAAAATCTAACTTTTTCCACAAAAATAATCTTTTTGCCCCAACTTTTTTAGTTTCACAAGGGTAAGAGAAGAAAATGGAACCTAAAAACTGTTGTGCAATTTCTCCTGAGTATGCTAATACCCCATATGTGGGGAAAATACACTGTTTGGGCGCACGTCTGGGTTTAGAAGGGAAGGAGCACTGTGTGACTTTTTGAACGCAAAATTGCCTGGAATCAAGAGCGGACGCCATGTCACATTTCGGGAGCCCCTGATGTGCCGAAATAGTGGAAAACCCCCACAGGTGACCCCATTTTGGAAACTAGACCCCTCTAGAATTTTATCAAGGGGTATAGTGTACATTTTGAACCCAAAGGTACGGCAGAATTTGATAACATTAGTTCAAAATATTTAATAAGTTGTCATTAGTCTTGAGCGCAAGTGCTCGCTACTTGAGTTTGCATCGGGTACTCGGGTATGCACCAAGTATCGCGGGTGCTCGAATGACATGCTCGAGTCCCCGCCCCGCATGTTTCACGGTTGTTAGACACCCAAAAAAAAACATGCGGGGATCACTCGTGCATGGCAGGCTATCCCAGCAGCGTTTTTTATGGCCGCGAAGCATATGGGGCAGAGACTCGAGTATGTCACTCGAGCACCCGCGATACTCAGTGCATACCCGAGTACCCGATGCAAACTCAAGTAGCGAGCACTTGCGCTCAACACTGGTCGCCATATTGTCGTCATTTTTTTTTTTTCTTTACTTTTGAAAAACACCCAACCCTAATACAACCCCAACCCTAACCCTAGCCCAACCATAACCCTAGCACAAGCGTAACCCTAGAGTATATTTTTTTACACCATTCCTCGCGTGGTATAAGTGATTAGACTACTTTATTCTTCGGGTTGGTGTGATTACAGCAATACCAGATTCATATCGGGTTTTTATGACTGACAGCTGTCACACACTAAAAGACGCTTTTTTTGCAAAGACTAGTGTTTGCCTCATCATATTTTGAGAGGTATAATTTTTCCATATTTTGGCAGACAGAATCATGTGATGGCTTGTTTTTTTGCGGGATAAGTTGACGTTTTTATTGGTA
Organism: Phyllobates terribilis; assembly: GCF_046119375.1. NCBI lineage: Eukaryota > Metazoa > Chordata > Amphibia > Anura > Dendrobatidae > Phyllobates > Phyllobates terribilis. Next base: position 21,768,381 of record NW_027362769.1, read on the forward strand.
CCATTTTCGGGTACGTGACATTTTTTGATCGCTTTCTATTCTGATTTTTGGGAGGCAGAATAAACAAAAACCAACAATTCATGAATTGTTTTTTTGCATTTTTTTTATGCCATTCCACATGTGGTAAAATTGATAATGCAGTGTTATTCTTCGGGTCAGTGCATTTACAGCGGTACCGCATTTACATAGTTTTTTTTATGTTTTGCCGCTTTTACGCAATAAAAACGATTTTCTAGAAAAAAATATTTTTTTGTATCGCTTTATTCTGAGAGCTATAGCTTTTTTTTTTCTTGGATAATGGAGCTGTGTGGTTGCTTGTTTTTTGCGGGACAAGATGACGTTTTTAGCGGTACCATTTTTATTTACATTCGTCTTTTTGATCGCGTGTTATTCCATTTTTTGTTTGGCGGTATGATGATAAAGCATTGTTTTTTTCTTTGTTTTTTTTTTTTTTTTTTACCGTGTTCACTAAAGGGGTTAACTAGTGGGACAGTTTTATAGGTCAGGTCGTTCCGGAAGCGGCAATACCAAATATGTTTACTTTTATTGGTTTATTTTTTTCTTTTTTTTATATTTTTACAATTTTTTTTACACTTTTTTTTCACTTTTCTATTTTTTTTTTTACTTTTGCACATTGTCCCACTATGGGACTTTCACTTTTTGCAGCCTGATCGGCTGCACGGCATAGAGAGCAGCAGCTCTCTTTGTCATGCAGCCTGTCAGCGCTGCACACAGGGGAGACATTACTTTGGTCACGCACTGCGCATGACCAAGGGAACGTCCTGCCTTCTAGTGACCCGGATTTTGTCATGATGACATCGGGTCGTCATGGCAACATCCGGAAGCCGCCGCAGATATCGCTGGACGCCGGCAGGAGAGGTGAGTATACCGATCACCTCCCCCCTTGCCACCGCAATGCTGCGATCGACTTCTTTGTCTAGCTATCTCACTTCTCCCCTGTGCCTCAAAACTACTGTAACAACACGTCCATTTTGAACTGTCCTCCCACCTCTCCTCCAGCTCCCTCTTTGTCCACTTACAATCTACCTTCCGAGCGCACCATTCCACTGAAACTGCCCTGACTAAAGTTACCAACGACCTACTAACCGCCAAATCCAAGCGACTTTAGTTTGTTCTCCTCCTCCTGGACCTGGCATCTGTTTTCGACACAGTATAACCATTCCCTCTTACTACAGACTTTCTGATCTCTTGGCATTACAGACTTGCCCTTTCTCCTAGTACTTAATGGACAGGATATTCAGTGTCTCTCACTCATACACCACCTCCTCATCTCACCCCCTATGTGTCGGTCTCCCCTAAGGTTCAGTTCTAGGACCCTTGCTCTTCTCCATCTACACCTTCGGCCTGGGACAGCTCATAGAGTCTCGCGGCTATCAGTATCACCTCTATGCTGATGACACACAGATCTACCTCTCTTGGACCTGATATCACCTCCATACTAACCAGAATCTCACAATGTGTGTCCGCTATTTCATCTTTCTTCTCTGCTAGATTTCTAAAACTTGAATAAAACTGAATTCATCATCTTTCTACCATCTCATTCATCCCCTAAACTGACCTATCCATCAGTCAATGCCTGCTCACTCTCCCCAGTCCTGCAAGCTTGACTCTGATCTCTCCTTCAAACGTGAGATCCAAGCCCTTTCCAATTGCTGCCGACTCCAACTCCAAAATATCTCTGGGATCTGGACATTCCTCAACCATGAATCTACAAAAACAACAGTGCACACCCTCATCATCTCCCGCCTCGACTACTACAATCTCCTGCTCTGTGGCCTCCCTTCTACCACTCTCGCACCCCTCCAATCTATTCTAAACTCTGCTGGCCGACTAATCCACATGTCACCCCGCTATTCCCCGGCTTCTCCCCTCTGTCAATCCCTATGCTGGCTCCCTGTTGCCCAGAGACTCCAGTTGAAAACCCAAACTTTGGCATACAAAACCATTCAAAACCTGTCTCCACCATACATCTGTGACCTAGTCTCCTAGCACTTACCTGCGTGCAACCACCCATCCTCACAAGATATCCTTCTCTACTAGTGTTGAGCCACCCCCGTAGTGTTCGAGTTCGGTTCGGTTCGTCGAACACCCGTGTGTTCGCCGAACTGTTCATCGAACTGTTCGTCGAACACCTTCGAACACCGTTAAAACCAATGGCAGGCAAACAAAAACACATAGAAACACATAGAAAACACCTTCAAAGGTGTCCAAAAGCTGACAAACTGCTCAGAAGACACAACTAACACATGGAAAAGTGACAAGTACATATAGTCATGCGAAAAGAAAAGAGGTGGAGGAGTAAAAGGAGGGGGAGACACAAATATAGGCATGTCATGCCCTTCTAAAATCCAAAAAGTGAGAAGCCGACACGTTCAGTCCGCTCCTGCCCGTGCCACCTCCGTGTCGCCGGGTTTGTGCCAGAGCCGCGGTGAACCCTGACGGCCAGCCCCCCTCTCCCAATACTGGTGCCTGTCCGCTGGTGGGTCGAGCGAGCCCCCCTGTGGTGGAGGCAGCTCTAAGCTTTTTAATTTAAATTGTCTCTCTAATTTGAATGAATACACTTTAAATCCATTTACAAGGATCTATTGGAGGGCAAGTCTCATGCCAGCAGCCGCGTAATTCCAGCTCCAGTAGCGTCCACTAAAGCTGCTGCAGTTAAAAAGCTTTTATAAGGATCGAGCTCGGCTGTCCACCGCAAGGCATCCTACTGCCAGTCCCAGCCCCTATGCCTTGGGGTGCCTCCTGATGCTCTTCACTGAGTATCCCGTGGTCCCGAAGGATTTCCTTTGAAAAAATTAAGTGTCCAAACTACAGGTGGTGTAGCTTGCTTAACAGCCGGGATAATCCGCTGACTAGCAGACACTGCTACTAGGCACAAAGTATTTCCTGGGCTAGATGCAGTTAAAAAATTGTAATTAGATACTCTCGTTGGATGCTGAGAAAGCATTCCATAGAGTCTCCTGGCACGCCATATATGATTCTCTTAAAAAGCTTGGGGTAGGGGTCTAGGGGACCCTTTTATAGCCAAAATCACAGCCCTGTATCACAATACGTCACCTAGGCTGAAGATAAATGGAACTGTAGCACCCTGAGGGCTCGGTTGCTACAGACGTATTGCACCTCACCCAGAGGTGTGATATCTCACTCAGGTAAGGATGGAGTGTGGATCAGGACCCGACACCTGCATGCATTACACCACATTGCCGTGGGGCAGGGCGACCAATATGCCTCTGAGATGGGCACGACAGTCCCTGTCCCTGGCTGGAGTGGGGGGAGGGAACACTGAGGAAGGGGAACCCTGTAGTGCAGGAGCAGGGAGGAAGCAGTTCCTGGGTGCATTGAGAAGGGAGTATAAAAGGTGGGCACCATCTTAGTTCAGTGCAGAGAAGTCTGAGCAGAAGTGGCAGGGAGCAGGGGCTCTGCATGAGCTCTGCTCCGGAGGCGGGCCTAGTAACAGAGGCCCAGGCCTGGAAGAGGGAGAAGGAAGGAAGAGGAGCGGAGAAGGCTCCAGGAACGAGGAATGAAGGGATCCCAGGGGTGCGGACGGGCGAGTCGCCACCGCACGCCCGAATCCACCTGCGTGGAGGGGTCAGGCCAAATGGGGGAGACCGGTCCCCGAAACTAGTGGAGGCAGGAAACGACCCTCAGCTAGAAACCGGAGGCTCTGACATTTTATGTGGCGCAGCCCCTCACTACACCCGCTAGGAAGGCACCACATAGGGTCAGGGAAACTGACGCCAAGTTTACCAAGAGGAGGACCGAGGCAGCCGGACAGAAGGGTTGGTAAGAAAGGCCAGACAAAGGACACACAAAGGGGGTCCTGTGAAGCGCTCCAAAGTTATCTGGGAGTTGTCTGAGCCCCTCACCTGGTGAGCACAGTACGACGTGGGCAGCTGTTACCTGCAGACGTGGTCTGGATAATAAGAACTGTGAGTAAAGGCCCTGGACTGCATCACTGACTCCGTGTCGTTACTGCTGCTGCCCTGCACCATCACCCCCATCCTCCGCATACACTGCCCTGAGGCTATACTCCTCCCGTGGGAAGTTATGCTACGCTCTGCTGCACCCACAACACCAGCCTCAGCGGTCTGCCCTGGAGCTGCGGTTCACTCTGACCGCAATCCACGGGTGGCGTAGTCGTACATTTAAACATCAAAACCACATAAATAGTTCCGCCACTGGTTTGACCACCCTGAGCCACGGAACAGGGTCGCCGCCACGAAGACTACAACCACCAGCATCCACCAAAAAGGGTCCGGCTCCGGGTGTCCCAAGGCCCAGGGGGTGCATCAGATCTTTTCATCACCTTTCACAATCACCAATGGGACAAGGCAGGGATGTCCTCTGTCCCCTCTCTTATGCATCCTAGTGACGGAGCACCTGCTCTCATCAATTCGCCATAACCCCAATATAAGGTGGATTGAGGTGGGAGGCACCGAGTACAAGTGCTCTCTATTTGCTGATGATGTCCTAGTATATATCACTCAATCACATATATCCATCCATGCTGTTATGGCTGAAATAGATCACTTTGTTACATGGTCAAATTATAAAATCAATGCAGCGAAGTCTGAGGCCCTCGATGTCTCCCTCCCCAAATCCATATAGGATTCCATCCAGTCCAACTTTCCCTTTGCCTGGCCCTCACAGGGTATCAAATACTTAGGAATTCCTATTCATAGAGACCTCTCCCATCTATGTTATCTTAATTTTGGGCCCTTTATTGAACAACTCCATACAGACCACGGTTGGCAAGTTAGAACTGTAAGATTCACTACGTGAACCACTGGTGTTTTGTGGAAAAGCACATGTACACTGTGTTCCAAATTATTATGCAAAAAGTGTTTAGGAGTGATAAGGGAAGAATTTGTTTGTTTGTCAGTTAAACTCGTTGATGGTGATGTGTGTCAGGGCTCTTTATATCACTGTAAGCAATTGCAGACACCTGTGCTAATTAGTTTGGCAGGTGTGTCCAATGAAAGGCAAGACTACTTAAGAAGGCTGTCTCACATTATTAAGCAGCCTACATTTTCTGCCAAAATGGGAAAGAAAAAGGATGTGTCGGCTGCTGAGAAGCAACAAATTGTGGAGTGTTTAGGTCAAGGCATGACTACAATCAACATTGTGCGATGATCAGGATGAAGTGTCTTGGCAATCAAGAAGTATGTAGCTGATTCACAGTACACACGTGTGCGTGCTGATAAGGGCAAATTGAGGACTCTTTCCTACAGGCAATTACGTCAGGTTAAAAGAGCAGCGGCAAAAAAGCCTTGTCATAGCAGCAGACAAGTTTTTGAAGCTGCTGGTGCCTCCAACGTCCCCCGAACAACAAGATGCAGGGTCCTTCAGAGGTTTGCAGCTGTGCATACGCCATCCTGTCGACCTCCTCTATCCACTTCACACAAGCAGAAATGGCTCCAGTGGGCTAAACATTACATGAAGACTGATTTCAAAACTGTTTTGTTCACGGATGAGTGCCGTGCAGCGCTCGATGGTCCGGATGGATGGAGTGGAGGATGGCTGGTTGATGGACACCCCACGCAAACACGGCTACAGCACCAACAAGGAGGAGGTGGAGTAATGTTTTGGGCTGGAATCATGGGGAGAGAGATTGTCGGCCCCTTTAGGATCCCTGAAGGCGCTAAAGATGAACTCCATAATGTATGTGGATTTTCTCAAACAGCACTTCCTGCCATGGTTCAAGAAGAAGAACCGTGTATTTCACAGCAAGATCATTTTTTTGCATGATAATGCACCATCTCATGCTGCACATAAAACATCTGCATCTCTGGCTGATATGGGCATAAAAGGGGACAAACTTATGGTGTGACCCCCATGCTCCCCTGACCTCTACCCCATTCAGAACCTCTGGAGCATCATCAAAAGGAGTGTCTATGATGGTGGGAGGCAGTTCACATCTAAGCAACACCTCTGGGAGGGTATTCTGTCCTCATGCAAAACAATTGAATCAGAAACCATCCAAAACCTGACAAATTCAATGGACGAGAGAGTTCAGAAGCTCCTTTCGAACAAGGGGTCCTATGTGAAAATGTAACATCACCTAGAATAAAGTTTTGAGTTGAAAACTGTTTGATTTCAGTTTCTAATAACCTGCTAATGCTTATAATTTCAAAAATGACCATTTTTTTGGTCTTTATTAAAATGAATAGGTTGATCGAAAAGTTTGGGGGATCTAAGAGTGTGGCAACCCAGTAGTCATGATTACTTCGAATTCTGACAATATGAGGGTCATGTTGCAGGTAATGCAGCAAGAAGGCACTTATGTGTCTTGCGCATCTCGGAGCCCCAAAATTATTTTCCGGGCTAGATGCAGCTAAAAATTATTATTAATTTTAAATCTGGTGGAGCTTAGTATAGATGGCCTAATAGGATCAGTGCTGCACACTGCTACAAAGCCCAAATTATTTTCCAGCCAAGATACAGATAAACATGATTAGTAATTTTAAATCTGGTGGAGCTTATTATAGATAGCCTAATAGAATCAGTGCTGCACACTGCTACAAAGCCCAAATTATTTTCCAGCCAAGATACAGATAAACATGATTAGTAATTTGAAAGCTTAAAACGGTTGGTAGGGTGATTTTAACCAATCATCAAGCTTTTACTCTCCCCAGGATGACACAGGGGTAGAAAAGTCGTTTCGGATCCATGATTTGTTCATCTTTATGAACGTGAGTCTGTCTACATTATCAGTGGAGAGCCGCGTGCGCTTATCTGTCAGCACACCACCAGCAGCGCTGAACACACGTTCAGACAGAACACTGGCTGCGGGGCATGACAAGATCTCCAAGGCGTAAGTGGCTAGCTCCGGCCATTTATCCAGATTGGAAGCCCAAAAAGAGCAAGGGTCCAGTGACACAGTCATGGCTTCAATGTTTACTTGGAGATACTCCTGTACCATCGTCTCTAGGCGTTGACTATGTGTCAGACTTCTTGTCTCCTGTGGCCTTGCAATGGATGGGCTAAAAAAGTGATGAAATGATTCCGCAAAATTGATGTTACCAGCAGATACTGTGGTTCTGTTACGGTTTGAGTGCTGAACACTTGACGGTCCCACGGTTGGCAAGTTGGAACTGTGAGATTCACTACGTGCACCACTGGTGTTTTGTGGAAAAGCACATGTAAGATTCTGCAACAGTCTCTGCTGATACTCCTGCATGCGTGCATCCCTTTCTATGGCAGGAATAATTTCGGCAAATTTACTTTTGTACCGGGGATCTAACAGTGTGGCAACCCAGTAGTCAGGATTATTTCTAATTCTCACAATTCGAGGGTCAGGTTGCAGGTAGTGTAGCAAGAAGGCACTCATGTGTGTTGCGCATCCAGGAGCACCAAGTCCCTGTTGTGTTGGTGGCGAGGTAACAATCATGCTTCCTTCCTCTGTCCTCTCCCCCCAACCTCGCACAACAGAAATGTGATCAAGGTCTCCCTCATCTGATGAGTCTTCCATCAGTTCGTCCTCCACTTCTTCCTGGGCTTCTGCACCTTCCTCACTAGTTTGGCTGCTACCATGCGCCCTGGTAAAACCATCTCCCCCACCCTCACATGCCTGCCGCCTTGGTGCTGCCGACCGTCTGGACCTTGCAGATGTTAACCCTTCCGCATACAACTCCTCCTCCTCTACTTCCTCCACCTCCTCTTGTGCCACCACCTGACTCCGGATTCTGTTTAACATGTGCTCCAGCATGTAAATCACCGGAATAGTCATGCTAATAATTGCATCGTCAGCACTAAACATCTTCGTCGCCATTTCAAAACTGTGCAGAAGGGTGCATAGGTCCCTGATCTGAGACCACTCCTCCAGCGTGATTTGCCCCACCTCTGAATCTCGTTGGCCCAGGCTATACATCAGAACGTATTGCACCAGGGCTTGTCGGTGCTGCCACAGTCGCTGCAACATGTGCAGAGTTGAATTCCACCGGGTAGGCACATCGCATTTTAGCCGGTGAAGTGGCAGGCCCAACGACTTCTGTAGAGATGTAAGTCGCTGAGCTGCGGGATGCGAACGGCGGAAGTGAGCACACAGCGACCGTGCCCTCTGCAGAAGGCCATCTAGTCTGGGATAGTGGGCTAAAAATTGCTGGACAACCAGGTTCAACACGTGAGCCATACAAGGCACGTGTGTGACATTGCCCCGGCGAAGGGCCGCACCCAGGTTTGCAGCATTGTCGCACACGGCCTTCCCTGGTTTCAGGTCCAGTGGAGACAACCATTCATGAAATTGGTTCTCCAGAGCTGACCACAACTCCTCAGCTGTGTGACTCACATTTCCCAGACATTTCAAAGTAAAAACCGCCTGATGAGGTTGAGCCCTACTGCCAGCATATTAAGGAGGTGTGCAGGATCCCTTCTGCGCAGTTAGAAAGCTTGTGGCATGACCAGACAGGCTTTGGGTGCAGGTGGAAGACCGAGAGGAGGTTGAGGAGGCAGAAGCAGTGGAGGAACTTTGACATAAAGAGGATTGACGCACAACTCGTGGGGACGGCAAGACTTGGACAGCAGCCCCTTTTCCTGCTGTCACCATAGTTACCCAGTGCCCAGTCAGCGACATGTAACGCCCCTGTCCATGCCTACTCGTCCAAGTGTCTGTGGTGAAGTGCACCCTGTCACACACAGAGTTTCTCAAAGAAGCGGTGATGTTGTGTGCGACATGCTGGTGGAGCGCAGGCACACCTTTCTTTGAGAAGTAGTGCCGACTGGGCATCTGGTACTGGGGCACTGCGACGGACATAAGGTCTCGAAAATCCTCTGTGTCCACCAGGCGGAAAGGCAGCATTTCTGTAGCCAAGAGCTTGCAGATGGTGAAATTCAACCTCTTAGCTTTCTCATGGCTAGGAGGAAATGGTCTTTTACTTGTCCACATCTGAGGGACCGAGGGCTGGCTATTGTGCTTAGACGGGGTTGATAAGGGTGTCCCCGGCAAACTGCCGGTCTGTGAGGAAGATGCAGGCGGACATGTTAGGTTGCCTTGATCCAAAGGTGGTGCTATCGATGTCGGACAGCGCTCAACACCAGCTGGTGTTACCACCTCCAAAGAAAATGATGACCTGCCAATCACGCTGGCTGTTGCGGGTAAAGAGGTGGCAGGTCTGCGCCCCAAAACAGGTGTGACTGCTGTCCCCCCAGTCACAGAGGATGAAGAGGCCGCGGATGCACAAGATATGGCAGATGGTGGTTGGCCCGGCCGGCTAGGCCGCATTGTAGCACACTGAGCTTCCCACTGCAACTTATGCTTCATGTCCATGTGCCGGTTCATGCATGAAGTACTCAAACTATGTATTTTTTGGCCTCTACTTAGCTTTTGCTGACAAATGTTACAGATAACACGAGTTGGGTCATCTTTATCGATCTGAAAAAATGCCCAGGCTATGCAAGGCTTAGCACCCATGCGACCTGAAGAGCCACCACGACTTGTGGTGAGAGGCAGAGTTGTGTTTGAGGATGCAGTTGTTGACGTGCTTCCAGTACTACGTCTCTGTCCAGGAAGGCGCAACCTGACCTCGTCGTCACTAGCATCTTCCTCCACCTCCTCTGCTGACCTCATCTCTTGGCTGACTGTGGGTTGACAGTAAGTGGGATCTCCAACCTCATCATCATCACCCTGTGCATTATCACACCCGTCGTCCTCAGAGCCAACCTGTTCCTGCCCTGACAAAAAACTAAAGTTGTCGCTCCAATCAGGTATTTGAGTCTCATCATCGTCTTCCTCATTGTCTCCACCAACAGGAGTTACAGTTTGGGAATGAGGGTCTACATTATGGTCAGAACCTTCTGCGTCTGGTCCTGGATCCGACTCAAAGATTCTGGGCATCAGTGCAGATCATTTCCTCGTCTGGATTCACAGAAGCGCTGGAGTCGACCTCTGATTCCCAGGCTATAGTATGAGTAAACAGCTCTGCAGACTCAACCATCTGTTCTACCTCATACTCAGATGGGCAGCTGGAGAATTGGGAGCTGTGAGGAAGCAAGTGCGATTGGGGTGACACCTTTGAGGACTGGAGTATTTGTGATGTTGAAGTTGATGTGGAGGAGAGCCCACTTAAAGGAGCACTTGATATCCGTTGAAGCACCTGCTGTTTTTGTGCCTCATCTGGAATTTGTAGCGATTGGCGTGGCCGTAAGAAAGGGATCTTATCACATTGTCCGCTAAAAGAAGTAGACATTTTAGTTTGGCTGGAAGATGGTCTTTCTTCTGCAGATGTTACTGTTGCTTTAACACCTACCCCACGGACACAACCTTTTTTCCCCTTCCCAACACGCCTATTCCCCTTTCCACCAGCAGCAGGCCTTTTTCCACTCATTTTGGTGGTTAACTAATTCACAACTCTGGAGTTGTTTGCACAAAAAAACAATGGATGGGAACCGAGCAGAGCTGAGAGGCCAAACTGTGGTATTAGGCCAAAACTATTGGCTGGGTTAGATGGAGAAAAAAATTATATTCGATTTGCAACCTGATGGAGGTCAGTATAGATGGACTAATAGAACAAGTCCCACACACAGCTAGAAGCCCAAATATTTTTTCAGAGGTAGATGCAGAAAAAAAATATATTCAGTTTGCAACCTGATGGAGGTCAGTATAGATGGACTAATAGAGAAAGTCCCACACACTGCTAGAAGGCCAAATATTTTTTCAGAGCTAGATGCAGACAAAAAAATATTTTGAATTTGCAACCTGATGGAGGTCAGTATAGGTGGACTAATAGAACAAGTCCCACACACTGCTAGAAGGCCAAATATTTTTTCAGAGCTAGATGCAGAAAAAAATTATATTCAGTTTGCAACCTGATGGAGGTCAGTATAGATGGACTAATAGAACAAGTCCCACACACAGCTAGAAGCCCAAATATTTTTTCAGAGGTAGATGCAGAAAAAAATTATATTCAGTTTGCAACCTGATGGAGGTCTGTATAGATGGATTAATAGAACAAGTCCCACACACAGCTAGAAGCCCAATATTTTTTCAGAGGTAGATGCAGAAAAAAAATTATTTTTAATTTGCAACCTGATGGAGGTCAGTATAGATGGACTAATAGAGAAAGTCCCACACACTGCTAGAAGGCCAAATATTTTTTCAGAGATAGATGCAGAAAAAAATTATATTCAGTTTGCAACCTGATGGAGGTCAGTATAGATGGACTAATAGAAAAAGTCCCACACACAGCTAGAAGCCCAAATATTTTTTCAGAGGTAGATGCAGATAAAAATTATTTTTAATTTGCAACCTGATGGAGGTCAGTATAGATGGACTAATAGAGAAAGTCCCACACACTACTAGAAGGCCAAATATTTTTTCAGAGCTAGATGCAGAAAAAAATTATATTCAGTTTGCAACCTGATGGAGGTCAGTATGGATGGACTAATAGAGCAAGTCCCACACACAGCTAGAAGCCCAAATATTTTTTCAGAGGTAGATGCAGATAAAAATTATTTTTAATTTGCAACCCGATGGAGGTCAGTATAGATGGACTAATAGAGAAAGTCCCACACACTGCTAGAAGGCCAAATATTTTTTTCAGAGCTAGATGCAGATAAAAATTATTTTTAATTTGCAACCTGATGGAGGTCAGTATAGATGGACTAATAGAGAAAGTCCCACACACTACTAGAAGGCCAAATATTTTTTCAGAGCTAGATGCAGAAAAAAATTATATTCAGTTTGCAACCTGATGGAGGTCAGTATAGATGGACTAATAGAACAAGTCCCACACACAGCTAGAAGCCCAAATATTATTTCAGAGGTAGATGCAGATAAAAATTATTTTCAATTTGCAACCTGATGGAGGTCAGTATAGATGGACTAATAGAGAAAGTCCCACACACTACTAGAAGGCCAAATATTTTTTCAGAGCTAGATGCAGAAAAAAATTATATTCAGTTTGCAACCTGATGGGGGTCAGTATAGATGGACTAATAGAACAAGTCCCACACACAGCTAGAAGCCCAAATATTTTTTCAGAGGTAGATGCAGATAAAAATTATTTTTAATTTGCAACCTGATGGAGGTCAGTATAGATGGACTAATAGAGAAATTCCCACACACTACTAGAAGGCCAAATATTTTTTCAGAGCTAGATGCAGAAAAAAATTATATTCAGTTTGCAACCTGATGGAGGTCAGTATGGATGGACTAATAGAGCAAGTCCCACACACAGCTAGAAGCCCAAATATTTTTTCAGAGGTAGATGCAGATAAAAATTATTTTTAATTTGCAACCCGATGGAGCTCAGTATAGATGGACTAATAGAGAAAGTCCCACACACTGCTAGAAGGCCAAATATTTTTTTCAGAGCTAGATGCAGATAAAAATTATTTTTAATTTGCAACCTGATGGAGGTCAGTATAGATGGACTAATAGAGAAAGTCCCACACACTACTAGAAGGCCAAATATTTTTTCAGAGCTAGATGCAGAAAAAAATTATATTCAGTTTTCAACCTGATGGAGGTCTGTATAGACGGATTAATAGAACAAGTCCCACACACAGCTAGAAGCCCAATATTTTTTCAGAGGTAGATGCAGAAAAAAAATTATTTTTAATTTGCAACCTGATGGAGGTCAGTATAGATGGACTAATAGAGAAAGTCCCACACACTGCTAGAAGGCCAAATATTTTTTCAGAGATAGATGCAGAAAAAAATTATATTCAGTTTGCAACCTGATGGAGGTCAGTATAGATGGACTAATAGAAAAAGTCCCACACACAGCTAGAAGCCCAAATATTTTTTCAGAGGTAGATGCAGATAAAAATTATTTTTAATTTGCAACCTGATGGAGGTCAGTATAGATGGACTAATAGAGAAAGTCCCACACACTACTAGAAGGCCAAATATTTTTTCAGAGCTAGATGCAGAAAAAAATTATATTCAGTTTGCAACCTGATGGAGGTCAGTATAGATGGACTAATAGAACAAGTCCCACACACAGCTAGAAGCCCAAATATTTTTTCAGAGGTAGATGCAGAAAAAAATTATATTCAGTTTGCAACCTGATGGAGGTCTGTATAGATGGATTAATAGAACAAGTCCCACACACAGCTAGAAGCCCAATATATTTTCAGAGGTAGATGCAAATAAAAATTATTTTTAATTTGCAACCTGATGGAGGTCAGTATAGATGGACTAATAGAGAAAGTCCCACACACTGCTAGAAGGCCAAATATTTTTTCAGAGCTAGATGCAGAAAAAAATTATATTCAGTTTGCAACCTGATGGAGGTCAGTATAGATGGACTAATAGAACAAGTCCCACACACAGCTAGAAGCCCAAATATTTTTTCAGAGGTAGATGCAGATAAAAATTATTTTTAATTTGCAACCTGATGGAGGTCAGTATAGATGGACTAATAGAGAAAGTCCCATACACTGCTAGAAGGCCAAATATTTTTTCAGAGCTAGATGCAGATAAAAATTATTTTTAATTTGCAACCTGATGGAGGTCAGTATAGATGGACTAATAGAGAAAGTCCCACACACTACTAGAAGGCCAAATATTTTTTCAGAGCTAGATGCAGAAAAAAATTATATTCAGTTTGCAACCTGATGGAGGTCAGTATAGATGGACTAATAGAACAAGTCCCACACACAGCTAGAAGCCCAAATATTTTTTCAGAGGTAGATGCAGATAAAAATTATTTTCAATTTGCAACCTGATGGAGGTCAGTATAGATGGACTAATAGAGAAAGTCCCACACACTGCTAGAAGGCCAAATATTTTTTCAGAGCTAGATGCAGATAAAAATTATTTTTAATTTGCAACCTGATGGAGGTCAGTATAGATGGACTAATAGAGAAAGTCCCACACACTGCTAGAAGGCCAAATATTTTTTCAGAGCTAGATGCAGAAAAAAATTATATTCAGTTTGCAACCTGATGGAGGTCAGTATAGATGGACTAATAGAACAAGTCACACACACTGCTAGAAGCCCAAATATTTTTTCAGAGCTAGATGCAGAAAAAAATTATATTCAATTTGCAACCTGATGGAGGTCAATATAGATGGACTAATAGAGAAAGTCCCACACACTGCTAGAAGGCCAAATATTTTTTCAGAGCTAGATGCAGAAAAAAATTATATTCAGTTTGCAACCTGATGGAGGTCTGTATAGATGGATTAATAGAACAAGTCCCACACACAGCTAGAAGCCCAATATTTTTTCAGAGGTAGATGCAAATAAAAATTATTTTTAATTTGCAACCTGATGGAGGTCAGTATAGATGGACTAATAGAGAAAGTCCCACACACTGCTAGAAGGCCAAATATTTTTTCAGAGCTAGATGCAGAAAAAAATTATATTCAGTTTGCAACCTGATGGAGGTCAGTATAGATGGACTAATAGAACAAGTCCCACACACAGCTAGAAGCCCAAATATTTTTTCAGAGGTAGATGCAGATAAAAATTATTTTTAATTTGCAACCTGATGGAGGTCAGTATAGATGGACTAATAGAGAAATTCCCACACACTACTAGAAGGCCAAATATTTTTTCAGAGCTAGATGCAGAAAAAAATTATATTCAGTTTGCAACCTGATGGATGTCAGTATGGATGGACTAATAGAGCAAGTCCCACACACAGCTAGAAGCCCAAATATTTTTTCAGAGGTAGATGCAGATAAAAATTATTTTTAATTTGCAACCCGATGGAGGTCAGTATAGATGGACTAATAGAGAAAGTCCCACACACTGCTAGAAGGCCAAATATTTTTTTCAGAGCTAGATGCAGATAAAAATTATTTTTAATTTGCAACCTGATGGAGGTCAGTATAGATGGACTAATAGAGAAAGTCCCACACACTACTAGAAGGCCAAATATTTTTTCAGAGCTAGATGCAGAAAAAAATTATATTCAGTTTGCAACCTGATGGAGGTCAGTATAGATCGACTAAAAGAACAAGTCCCACACACAGCTAGAAGCCCAAATATTATTTCAGAGGTAGATGCAGATAAAAATTATTTTCAATTTGCAACCTGATGGAGGTCACTATAGATGGACTAATAGAGAAAGTCCCACACACTACTAGAAGGCCAAATATTTTTTCAGAGCTAGATGCAGAAAAAAATTATATTCAGTTTGCAACCTGATGGAGGTCAGTATAGATGGACTAATAGAACAAGTCCCACACACAGCTGGAAGCCCAAATATTTTTTCAGAGGTAGATGCAGATAAAAATTATTTTTAATATGCAACCTGATGGAGGTCAGTATAGATGGACTAATAGAGAAATTCCCACACACTACTAGAAGGCCAAATATTTTTTCAGAGCTAGATGCAGAAAAAAATTATATTCAGTTTGCAACCTGATGGAGGTCAGTATGGATGGACTAATAGAGCAAGTCCCACACACAGCTAGAAGCCCAAATATTTTTTCAGAGGTAGATGCAGATAAAAATTATTTTTAATTTGCAACCCGATGGAGGTCAGTATAGATGGACTAATAGAGAAAGTCCCACACACTGCTAGAAGGCCAAATATTTTTTTCAGAGCTAGATGCAGATAAAAATTATTTTTAATTTGCAACCTGATGGAGGTCAGTATAGATGGACTAATAGAGAAAGTCCCACACACTACTAGAAGGCCAAATATTTTTTCAGAGCTAGATGCAGAAAAAAATTATATTCAGTTTGCAACCTGATGGAGGTCTGTATAGACGGATTAATAGAACAAGTCCCACACACAGCTAGAAGCCCAATATTTTTTCAGAGGTAGATGCAGAAAAAAAATTATTTTTAATTTGCAACCTGATGGAGGTCAGTATAGATGGACTAATAGAGAAAGTCCCACACACTGCTAGAAGGCCAAATATTTTTTCAGAGATAGATGCAGAAAAAAATTATATTCAGTTTGCAACCTGATGGAGGTCAGTATAGATGGACTAATAGAAAAAGTCCCACACACAGCTAGAAGCCCAAATATTTTTTCAGAGGTAGATGCAGATAAAAATTATTTTTAATTTGCAACCTGATGGAGGTCAGTATAGATGGACTAATAGAGAAAGTCCCACACACTACTAGAAGGCCAAATATTTTTTCAGAGCTAGATGCAGAAAAAAATTATATTCAGTTTGCAACCTGATGGAGGTCAGTATAGATGGACTAATAGAACAAGTCCCACACACAGCTAGAAGCCCAAATATTTTTTCAGAGGTAGATGCAGAAAAAAATTATATTCAGTTTGCAACCTGATGGAGGTCTGTATAGATGGATTAATAGAACAAGTCCCACACACAGCTAGAAGCCCAATATTTTTTCAGAGGTAGATGCAAATAAAAATTATTTTTAATTTGCAACCTGATGGAGGTCAGTATAGATGGACTAATAGAGAAAGTCCCACACACTGCTAGAAGGCCAAATATTTTTTCAGAGCTAGATGCAGAAAAAAATTATATTCAGTTTGCAACCTGATGGAGGTCAGTATAGATGGACTAATAGAACAAGTCCCACACACAGCTAGAAGCCCAAATATTTTTTCAGAGGTAGATGCAGATAAAAATTATTTTTAATTTGCAACCTGATGGAGGTCAGTATAGATGGACTAATAGAGAAAGTCCCATACACTGCTAGAAGGCCAAATATTTTTTCAGAGCTAGATGCAGATAAAAATTATTTTTAATTTGCAACCTGATGGAGGTCAGTATAGATGGACTAATAGAGAAAGTCCCACACACTACTAGAAGGCCAAATATTTTTTCAGAGCTAGATGCAGAAAAAAATTATATTCAGTTTGCAACCTGATGGAGGTCAGTATAGATGGACTAATAGAACAAGTCCCACACACAGCTAGAAGCCCAAATATTTTTTCAGAGGTAGATGCAGATAAAAATTATTTTCAATTTGCAACCTGATGGCGGTCAGTATAGATGGACTAATAGAGAAAGTCCCACACACTGCTAGAAGGCCAAATATTTTTTCAGAGCTAGATGCAGATAAAAATTATTTTTAATTTGCAACCTGATGGAGGTCAGTATAGATGGACTAATAGAGAAAGTCCCACACACTGCTAGAAGGCCAAATATTTTTTCAGAGCTAGATGCAGAAAAAAATTATATTCAGTTTGCAACCTGATGGAGGTCAGTATAGATGGACTAATAGAACAAGTCACACACACTGCTAGAAGCCCAAATATTTTTTCAGAGGTAGATGCAGATAAAAATTATTTTTAATTTGCAACCTGATGGAGGTCAGTATAGATGGACTAATAGAGAAATTCCCACACACTACTAGAAGGCCAAATATTTTTTCAGAGCTAGATGCAGAAAAAAATTATATTCAGTTTGCAACCTGATGGAGGTCAGTATGGATGGACTAATAGAGCAAGTCCCACACACAGCTAGAAGCCCAAATATTTTTTCAGAGGTAGATGCAGAAAAAAAATTACTTTTAATTTGCAACCTGATGGAGGTCAGTATAGATGGACTAATAGAGAAAGTCCCACACACTGCTAGAAGGCCAAATATTTTTTCAGAGATAGATGCAGAAAAAAATTATATTCAGTTTGCAACCTGATGGAGGTCAGTATAGATGGACTAATAGAAAAAGTCCCACACACAGCTAGAAGCCCAAATATTTTTTCAGAGGTAGATGCAGATAAAAATTATTTTTAATTTGCAACCTGATGGAGGTCAGTATAGATGGACTAATAGAGAAAGTCCCACACACTACTAGAAGGCCAAATATTTTTTCAGAGCTAGATGCAGAAAAAAATTATATTCAGTTTGCAACCTGATGGAGGTCAGTATAGATGGACTAATAGAACAAGTCCCACACACAGCTAGAAGCCCAAATATTTTTTCAGAGGTAGATGCAGATAAAAATTATTTTCAATTTGCAACCTGATGGAGGTCAGTATAGATGGAGTAATAGAACAAGTCCCACACACAGCTAGAAGCCCAAATATTTTTTCAGAGGTAGATGCAGAAAAAAATTATATTCAGTTTGCAACCTGATGGAGGTCTGTATAGATGGATTAATAGAACAAGTCCCACACACAGCTAGAAGCCCAATATTTTTTCAGAGGTAGATGCAAATAAAAATTATTTTTAATTTGCAACCTGATGGAGGTCAGTATAGATGGACTAATAGAGAAAGTCCCACACACTGCTAGAAGGCCAAATATTTTTTCAGAGCTAGATGCAGAAAAAAATTATATTCAGTTTGCAACCTGATGGAGGTCAGTATAGATGGACTAATAGAACAAGTCCCACACACAGCTAGAAGCCCAAATATTTTTTCAGAGGTAGATGCAGATAAAAATTATTTTTAATTTGCAACCTGGAGGTCAGTATAGATGGACTAATAGAGAAAGTCCCATACACTGCTAGAAGGCCAAATATTTTTTCAGAGCTATATGCAGATAAAAATTATTTTTAATTTGCAACCTGATGGAGGTCAGTATAGATGGACTAATAGAGAAAGTCCCACACACTACTAGAAGGCCAAATATTTTTTCAGAGCTAGATGCAGAAAAAAATTATATTCAGATTGCAACCTGATGGAGGTCAGTATAGATGGACTAATAGAACAAGTCCCACACACAGCTAGAAGCCCAAATATTTTTTCAGAGGTAGATGCAGATAAAAATTATTTTCAATTTGCAACCTGATGGAGGTCAGTATAGATGGACTAATAGAGAAAGTCCCACACACTGCTAGAAGGCCAAATATTTTTTCAGAGCTAGATGCAGATAAAAATTATTTTTAATTTGCAACCTGATGGAGGTCAGTATAGATGGACTAATAGAGAAAGTCCCACACACTGCTAGTAGGCCAAATATTTTTTCAGAGCTAGATGCAGAAAAAAATTATATTCAGTTTGCAACCTGATGGAGGTCAGTATAGATGGACTAATAGAACAAGTCACACACACTGCTAGAAGCCCAAATATTTTTTCAGAGCTAGATGCAGAAAAAAATTATATTCAATTTGCAACCTGATGGAGGTCAATATAGATGGACTAATAGAGAAAGTCCCACACACTGCTAGAAGGCCAAATATTTTTTCAGAGCTAGATGCAGAAAAAAATTATATTCAGTTTGCAACCTGATGGAGGTCAGTACAGATGGACTAATAGAACAAGTCCCACACACAGCTAGAAGCCCAAATATTTTTTCAGAGGTAGATGCAGATAAAAATTATTTTTAATTTGCAACCTGATGGAGGTCAGTATAGATGGACTAATAGAGAAATTCCCACACACTACTAGAAGGCCAAATATTTTTTCAGAGCTAGATGCAGAAAAAAATTATATTCAGTTTGCAACCTGATGGAGGTCAGTATGGATGGACTAATAGAGCAAGTCCCACACACAGCTAGAAGCCCAAATATTTTTTCAGAGGTAGATGCAGATAAAAATTATTTTTAATTTGCAACCCGATGGAGCTCAGTATAGATGGACTAATAGAGAAAGTCCCACACACTGCTAGAAGGCCAAATATTTTTTTCAGAGCTAGATGCAGATAAAAATTATTTTTAATTTGCAACCTGATGGAGGTCAGTATAGATGGACTAATAGAGAAAGTCCCACACACTACTAGAAGGCCAAATATTTTTTCAGAGCTAGATGCAGAAAAAAATTATATTCAGTTTGCAACCTGATGGAGGTCTGTATAGACGGATTAATAGAACAAGTCCCACACACAGCTAGAAGCCCAATATTTTTTCAGAGGTAGATGCAGAAAAAAAATTATTTTTAATTTGCAACCTGATGGAGGTCAGTATAGATGGACTAATAGAGAAAGTCCCACACACTGCTCGAAGGCCAAATATTTTTTCAGAGATAGATGCAGAAAAAAATTATATTCAGTTTGCAACCTGATGGAGGTCAGTATAGATGGACTAATAGAAAAAGTCCCACACACAGCTAGAAGCCCAAATATTTTTTCAGAGGTAGATGCAGATAAAAATTATTTTTAATTTGCAACCTGATGGAGGTCAGTATAGATGGACTAATAGAGAAAGTCCCACACACTACTAGAAGGCCAAATATTTTTTCAGAGCTAGATGCAGAAAAAAATTATATTCAGTTTGCAACCTGATGGAGGTCAGTATAGATGGACTAATAGAACAAGTCCCACACACAGCTAGAAGCCCAAATATTTTTTCAGAGGTAGATGCAGAAAAAAATTATATTCAGTTTGCAACCTGATGGAGGTCTGTATAGATGGATTAATAGAACAAGTCCCACACACAGCTAGAAGCCCAATATTTTTTCAGAGGTAGATGCAAATAAAAATTATTTTTAATTTGCAACCTGATGGAGGTCAGTATAGATGGACTAATAGAGAAAGTCCCACACACTGCTAGAAGGCCAAATATTTTTTCAGAGCTAGATGCAGAAAAAAATTATATTCAGTTTGCAACCTGATGGAGGTCAGTATAGATGGACTAATAGAACAAGTCCCACACACAGCTAGAAGCCCAAATATTTTTTCAGAGGTAGATGCAGATAAAAATTATTTTTAATTTGCAACCTGATGGAGGTCAGTATAGATGGACTAATAGAGAAAGTCCCATACACTGCTAGAAGGCCAAATATTTTTTCAGAGCTAGATGCAGATAAAAATTATTTTTAATTTGCAACCTGATGGAGGTCAGTATAGATGGACTAATAGAGAAAGTCCCACACACTACTAGAAGGCCAAATATTTTTTCAGAGCTAGATGCAGAAAAAAATTATATTCAGTTTGCAACCTGATGGAGGTCAGTATAGATGGACTAATAGAACAAGTCCCACACACAGCTAGAAGCCCAAATATTTTTTCAGAGGTAGATGCAGATAAAAATTATTTTCAATTTGCAACCTGATGGAGGTCAGTATAGATGGACTAATAGAGAAAGTCCCACACACTGCTAGAAGGCCAAATATTTTTTCAGAGCTAGATGCAGATAAAAATTATTTTTAATTTGCAACCTGATGGAGGTCAGTATAGATGGACTAATAGAGAAAGTCCCACACACTGCTAGAAGGCCAAATATTTTTTCAGAGCTAGATGCCGAAAAAAATTATATTCAGTTTGCAACCTGATGGAGGTCAGTATAGATGGACTAATAGAACAAGTGACACACACTGCTAGAAGCCCAAATATTTTTTCAGAGCTAGATGCAGAAAAAAATTATATTCAATTTGCAACCTGATGGAGGTCAATATAGATGGACTAATAGAGAAAGTCCCACACACTGCTAGAAGGCCAAATATTTTTTCAGAGCTAGATGCAGAAAAAAATTATATTCAGTTTGCAACCTGATGGAGGTCAGTATAGATGGACTAATAGAACAAGTCCCACACACAGCTAGAAGCCCAAATATTTTTTCAGAGGTAGATGCAGATAAAAATTATTTTTAATTTGCAACCTGATGGAGGTCAGTATAGATGGACTAATAGAGAAATTCCCACACACTACTAGAAGGCCAAATATTTTTTCAGAGCTAGATGCAGAAAAAAATAATATTCAGTTTGCAACCTGATGGAGGTCAGTATGGATGGACTAATAGAGCAAGTCCCACACACAGCTAGAAGCCCAAATATTTTTTCAGAGGTAGATGCAGATAAAAATTATTTTTAATTTGCAACCCGATGGAGGTCAGTATAGATGGACTAATAGAGAAAGTCCCACACACTGCTAGAAGGCCAAATATTTTTTTCAGAGCTAGATGCAGATAAAAATTATTTTTAATTTGCAACCTGATGGAGGTCAGTATAGATGGACTAATAGAGAAAGTCCCACACACTACTAGAAGGCCAAATATTTTTTCAGAGCTAGATGCAGAAAAAAATTATATTCAGTTTGCAACCTGATGGAGGTCAGTATAGATCGACTAAAAGAACAAGTCCCACACACAGCTAGAAGCCCAAATATTATTTCAGAGGTAGATGCAGATAAAAATTATTTTCAATTTGCAACCTGATGGAGGTCAGTATAGATGGACTAATAGAGAAAGTCCCACACACTACTAGAAGGCCAAATATTTTTTCAGAGCTAGATGCAGAAAAAAATTATATTCAGTTTGAAACCTGATGGAGGTCAGTATAGATGGACTAATAGAGCAAGTCCCACACACAGCTAGAAGCCCAAATATTTTTTCAGAGGTAGATGCAGATAAAAATTATTTTTAATTTGCAACCTGATGGAGGTCAGTATAGATGGACTAATAGAGAAATTCCCACACACTACTAGAAGGCCAAATATTTTTTCAGAGCTAGATGCAGAAAAAAATTATATTCAGTTTGCAACCTGATGGAGGTCAGTATGGATGGACTAATAGAGCAAGTCCCACACACAGCTAGAAGCCCAAATATTTTTTCAGAGGTAGATGCAGAGAAAAATTATTTTTAATTTGCAACCCGATGGAGGTCAGTATAGATGGACTAATAGAGAAAGTCCCACACACTGCTAGAAGGCCAAATATTTTTTTCAGAGCTAGATGCAGATAAAAATTATTTTTAATTTGCAACCTGATGGAGGTCAGTATAGATGGACTAATAGAGAAAGTCCCACACACTACTAGAAGGCCAAATATTTTTTCAGAGCTAGATGCAGAAAAAAATTATATTCAGTTTGCAACCTGATGGAGGTCTGTATAGACGGATTAATAGAACAAGTCCCACACACAGCTAGAAGCCCAATATTTTTTCAGAGGTAGATGCAGAAAAAAAATTATTTTTAATTTGCAACCTGATGGAGGTCAGTATAGATGGACTAATAGAGAAAGTCCCACACACTGCTAGAAGGCCAAATATTTTTTCAGAGATAGATGCAGAAAAAAATTATATTCAGTTTGCAACCTGATGGAGGTCAGTATAGATGGACTAATAGAAAAAGTCCCACACACTGCTAGAAGCCCAAATATTTTTTCAGAGGTAGATGCAGATAAAAATTATTTTTAATTTGCAACCTGATGGAGGTCAGTATAGATGGACTAATAGAGAAAGTCCCACACACTACTAGAAGGCCAAATATTTTTTCAGAGCTAGATGCAGAAAAAAATTATATTCAGTTTGCAACCTGATGGAGGTCAGTATAGATGGACTAATAGAACAAGTCCCACACACAGCTAGAAGCCCAAATATTTTTTCAGAGGTAGATGCAGATAAAAATTATTTTCAATTTGCAACCTGATGGAGGTCAGTATAGATGGACTAATAGAACAAGTCCCACACACAGCTAGAAGCCCAAATATTTTTTCAGAGGTAGATGCAGAAAAAAATTATATTCAGTTTGCAACCTGATGGAGGTCTGTATAGATGGATTAATAGAACAAGTCCCACACACAGCTAGAAGCCCAATATTTTTTCAGAGGTAGATGCAGATAAAAATTATTTTTAATTTGCAACCTGATGGAGGTCAGTATAGATGGACTAATAGAGAAAGTCCCACACACTGCTAGAAGGCCAAATATTTTTTCAGAGCTAGATGCAGAAAAAAATTAAATTCAGTTTGCAACCTGATGGAGGTCAGTATAGATGGACTAATAGAACAAGTCCCACACACAGCTAGAAGCCCAAATATTTTTTCAGAGGTAGATGCAGATAAAAATTATTTTTAATTTGCAACCTGATGGAGGTCAGTATAGATGGACTAATAGAGAAAGTCCCATACACTGCTAGAAGGCCAAATATTTTTTCAGAGCTAGATGCAGATAAAAATTATTTTTAATTTGCAACCTGATGGAGGTCAGTATAGATGGACTAATAGAGAAAGTCCCACACACTACTAGAAGGCCAAATATTTTTTCAGAGCTAGATGCAGAAAAAAATTATATTCAGTTTGCAACCTGATGGAGGTCAGTATAGATGGACTAATAGAACAAGTCCCACACACAGCTAGAAGCCCAAATATTTTTTCAGAGGTAGATGCAGATAAAAATTATTTTCAATTTGCAACCTGATGGAGGTCAGTATAGATGGACTAATAGAGAAAGTCCCACACACTGCTAGAAGGCCAAATATTTTTTCAGAGCTAGATGCAGATAAAAATTATTTTTAATTTGCAACCTGATGGAGGTCAGTATAGATGGACTAATAGAGAAAGTCCCACACACTGCTAGAAGGCCAAATATTTTTTCAGAGCTAGATGCAGAAAAAAATTATATTCAGTTTGCAACCTGATGGAGGTCAGTATAGATGGACTAATAGAACAAGTCACACACACTGCTAGAAGCCCAAATATTTTTTCAGAGCTAGATGCAGAAAAAAATTATATTCAATTTGCAACCTGATGGAGGTCAATATAGATGGACTAATAGAATGATGCTATGCCCAAAAGATTTTACTTCACTAGGTGCAGTAAAAAAATTGGTATTCTATACACAGGTGGTATATCTTGCAACACAGATAGGCTACTCCACTGACTAACACACTCTGCAATAGGCCAAAAAGGATTAGCTTTGCTAGATTCAGCCAAATGCTGTGAAAAAAACTTGCACAGCACTGGCACAGACCTGCCTGGCAAAAACTGATAGGAACTGATGTAACCTAGTCCTGAAAAGGACTGCAATTACAATTAGTCTTTACTCCCACAATCTATCTATTTAAGAGCACAGACCTGCCTGATAAAAGTCGTAGGAAATGCTGTAACCTAGTCCTTAAAAGGACTGCAATCACAACTATTCCCTACTCCCAAGCTATCTGTAGATTTGTGCGAAAATTGGCTTGAAATTAACAAGGTATAGTGCACACAGCAACAGCGGTGCCGTCTAACACGCAGCTGCAGCAGTGAGAAAATGGTGGCGACGGGGAAAATGGCTTGGTCTTATAGGGCAAGGACATGTGACATACACTGCCAATGACACATGCCCTTGCTTGTGTGAAAAACAGCAGTTCGCTCCGTGTGTGCGCTGCTGATAGGCTGACAGACTGCACCTCCCCACTGCAAATGCGGGAAAGAGAAAAAAAAATGGAGATCTTCATTATTCCTGCAGAGATCCATCCCCTGCCCCTCCCCCCACCCCGCTGTACACTCAAACTGCGTATTAACATTAATTTTCATCATTACTGAGAAAAAATCCAGTTATGATTTTGGTGCACGAACAGTTATCGAACATAACCTCGAACAGCCGAATTTTTCTCAAATCCTTCGTGTTCGCCGAACGGCTCGAACACCGCCCAAAACAGCTCGAATTTGAGATTGGCGAACAGTTCGAGTAGAACAACGCTCATCTCTATTCTCTACTTCCCTCTTATCTCTTCTTGCCACAATCGCATACAAGATTTGTCCCATGCATCTCCCCTACTCTGGAAATCTCTACCTCAACACATCAGACTCTCGCCTACCATGGAAACCTTCAAAAGGAAGCTGAAGACCCATCTCTTCCGACAAGTGTACAACTTGAAGTAACCCTCTCTCCACCATATCGCTGCACGACCAGCTCTATCCTCACCTACTGTATCCTCACCCATCCCTTGTAGATTGTTTATGAGCCCTCGCGGGCAGGGTCCTCTCTCCTCCTGTACCAGTCGGTGACCCCTTTTCACATGTAAAGCACCATGGAATAAAGGGCACTATGAAAATAAATAATAATTATACTACTTGTACTCTTGGTCAATTAATGCCACTTTCCTGGTGTCTGCCCGTAATTTGATCTGTTTTGGCAGCTGTTAGGCCCATTTGAAGGTGTTGTGTATGTGTTTGGTTTTGCCTCTTATTGAATCCAATGGGGTTTGGTATGTTCATTGAACCATTCAACGAATTATTCGGCGAACATCGGGAAGTTCGCCTAGCCGGGATGAACCGAACATTTAAAGGTTCGTTCATCTGTAACCATTATGTTCCGCTGTATCTATTTCCTGGGGACTCAGACACAACTGAAGCTGGTACATACCAGACAGAGAAATAAAGGTGAACTTTACTCATAAGTAGTGTTGAGCATTCCGATACTGAAATATCGGGTATCGGCCGATATTCGCGGTATCGGAATTCCGATACTTAATTCCGATACTTTTACAATATCGAATTGGAAGTTCCCATAATGCCTGCGCTCTGCAGTGTCTGTGAAGGATGACAAGCTGGATGGCAGCGCTCAGCTGCGATCCAGCCTGTCATTTGTTTATTTCAATTAAATGACTTTTTTCTGGGTGTTTGTGCTTTTTTTAAATACTTTACTAGAAATTCATGGTGGTCATGTCTAATATTGGCGTGACCCCATGAATTTCGGGCTTAGGGCCAGCTGATAATGCCAAGCTGACCTTAACCCCTTTATTACCCAGTGAGCCACCGCACCAGGGCCCTGGATGAGTTGGGTACAGCGCCAGAAGATGGCGCTTCTATGAATGCGCCATTTTCCGGGGCGGCTGCGGACTGCAATTTGCAGCGGGTGGGGCCCAGGAAGCTTGGGCCTCCCTGCGCTGCAGATTCCAGCCCCCAGCTGCCTAGTTGTACCTGGCTGGACACAAAAATAGGGCGAAGCTCCACGTATTTTTTTTTTAAATTCATGAAACTCATGGAATAATTAAGAAAAAAAGGGCTTCCCTATATTGTTGTGTCCGGCCAGGTACAAATAGGCAGCTGGTGGTTGGGGGCAGCCCGTTCCTGCCTGCTGTACCTGGCTGGACACAAATATAGTGCGAAGCTCAACATCAATTTTTTTTAATTATTTCATGAATTTCCTGAAATAATTTAAAAAAAATTGACGTGGGGCAATCACAACTATTCCCTACTCCCAAGCTATCTGTAGATTTGTGCGAAAATTGGCTTGAAATTAACAAGGTATAGTGCACACAGCAACAGCGGTGCCGTCTAACACGCAGCTGCAGCAGTGAGAAAATGGTGGCGACGGGGAAAATGGCTTGGTCTTATAGGGCAAGGACATGTGACATACACTGCCAATGACACATGCCCTTGCTTGTGTGAAAAACAGCAGTTCGCTCCGTGTGTGCGCTGCTGATAGGCTGACAGACTGCACCTCCCCACTGCAAATGCGGGAAAGAGAAAAAAAAATGGAGATCTTCATTATTCCTGCAGAGATCCATCCCCTGCCCCTCCCCCCACCCCGCTGTACACTCAAACTGCGTATTAACATTAATTTTCATCATTACTGAGAAAAAATCCAGTTATGATTTTGGTGCACGAACAGTTATCGAACATAACCTCGAACAGCCGAATTTTTCTCAAATCCTTCGTGTTCGCCGAACGGCTCGAACACCGCCCAAAACAGCTCGAATTTGAGATTGGCGAACAGTTCGAGTAGAACAACGCTCATCTCTATTCTCTACTTCCCTCTTATCTCTTCTTGCCACAATCGCATACAAGATTTGTCCCATGCATCTCCCCTACTCTGGAAATCTCTACCTCAACACATCAGACTCTCGCCTACCATGGAAACCTTCAAAAGGAAGCTGAAGACCCATCTCTTCCGACAAGTGTACAACTTGAAGTAACCCTCTCTCCACCATATCGCTGCACGACCAGCTCTATCCTCACCTACTGTATCCTCACCCATCCCTTGTAGATTGTTTATGAGCCCTCGCGGGCAGGGTCCTCTCTCCTCCTGTACCAGTCGGTGACCCCTTTTCACATGTAAAGCACCATGGAATAAAGGGCACTATGAAAATAAATAATAATTATACTACTTGTACTCTTGGTCAATTAATGCCACTTTCCTGGTGTCTGCCCGTAATTTGATCTGTTTTGGCAGCTGTTAGGCCCATTTGAAGGTGTTGTGTATGTGTTTGGTTTTGCCTCTTATTGAATCCAATGGGGTTTGGTATGTTCATTGAACCATTCAACGAATTATTCGGCGAACATCGGGAAGTTCGCCTAGCCGGGATGAACCGAACATTTAAAGGTTCGTTCATCTGTAACCATTATATTCCGCTGTATCTATTTCCTGGGGACTCAGACACAACTGAAGCTGGTACATACCAGACAGAGAAAGAAAGGTGAACTTTACTCATAAGTAGTGTTGAGCATTCCGATACTGAAATATCGGGTATCGGCCGATATTCGCGGTATCGGAATTCCGATACTTAATTCCGATACTTTTACAATATCGAATTGGAAGTTCCCATAATGCCTGCGCTCTGCAGTGTCTGTGAAGGATGACAAGCTGGATGGCAGCGCTCAGCTGCGATCCAGCCTGTCATTTGTTTATTTCAATTAAATGACTTTTTTCTGGGTGTTTGTGTTTTTTTTAAATACTTTACTAGAAATTCATGGTGGTCATGTCTAATATTGGCGTGACCCCATGAATTTCGGGCTTAGGGCCAGCTGATAATGCCAAGCTGACCTTAACCCCTTTATTACCCAGTGAGCCACCGCACCAGGGCCCTGGATGAGTTGGGTACAGCGCCAGAAGATGGCGCTTCTATGAACGCGCCATTTTCCGGGGCGGCTGCGGACTGCAATTTGCAGCGGGTGGGGCCCAGGAAGCTTGGGCCTCCCTGCGCTGCAGATTCCAGCCCCCAGCTGCCTAGTTGTACCTGGCTGGACACAAAAATAGGGCGAAGCTCCACGTATTTTTTTTTTAAATTCATGAAACTCATGGAATAATTAAGAAAAAAAGGGCTTCCCTATATTGTTGTGTCCGGCCAGGTACAAATAGGCAGCTGGTGGTTGGGGGCAGCCCGTTCCTGCCTGCTGTACCTGGCTGGACACAAATATAGTGCGAAGCTCAACATCAATTTTTTTTAATTATTTCATGAATTTCCTGAAATAATTAAAAAAAAATTGACGTGGGGCTTCGCACTATATTTGTGTCCAGCCAGGTACAGCAGGCAGGAACGGGCTGCCCCCAACCACCAGCTGCCTATTTGTACCTGGTTGGACACAACAATATAGGGAAGCCCTTTTTTTCTTAATTATTTCATGAATTTCATGAAATAATTTAAAAAAAAAAATACGTGAAGCTTCTCCCTATTTTTGTGTCCAGCCAGGTACAACTAGGCAGCTGGGGAATGGAATCTGCAGCGCAGGGAGGCCCAAGCTTTCTGCCCCCCCCCGCTGAAAATTGCAGTCCGCAGCCACCCCGGAAAATGGCGCGTTCATAGAAGCTGGATGCTGTACCTGGCTGGCATACAAAAATATGGCGAAGCCCACGTCAAAAGTTTTGGGAAAAATTAATTAAAAAATAAATAATAATTTAGGGACTGCATCTTTACTAACTCCTCAAATGTCATTTAGTGTTAAAATAAAGGATTTATTTTAAAAAAAATTGATGTGGGGCTTCGCCCTATATTTGTGTCCAGCCAGGTACAGCAGGCAGGAACGGGCTGCCCCCAACCACCAGCTACCTATTTGTACCTGGCCGGACACAACAATATAGGGAAGCCCTTTTTTAAAAAAATTATTTCATGAAATAATTAAAAAAAAATTGACGTGGGGCTTCGCACTATATTTGTGTCCAGCCAGGTACAGCAGGCAGGAACGGGCTGCCCCCAACCACCAGCTGCCTATTTGTACCTGGTTGGACACAACAATATAGGGAAGCCCTTTTTTTCTTAATTATTCCATGAATGTCATGAAATAATTTAAAAAAAAAATGCGTGGGGCTTCGCCCTATTTTTGTGCCCAGCCAGGTACAACTAGGCAGCTGGGGGATGGAATCTGAAGCGCAGGGACACCCAAGCTTTCTGGGCCCCACCCGCTGCAAACTGCAGTCCGCAGCCGCCCCAGAAAATTGCGCGTTCATAGAAGCGCCATCTTCTGGCGCTGTACCCAACTCATCCAGGGCCCTGGTGCGGTGGCTCACTGGGTAATAAAGGGGTTAAGGCCAGCTTGGCATTATCAGCTGGCCCTAAGCCCGAAATTCATGGGGTCACGCCAATATTAGACATGACCACCATGAATTTCTAGTAAAGTATTTAAAAAAACACAACACCCAGAATAAAGTCCTTTAATTGAAATAAACACACAATTCTTTATTGTTCTAAATTAAACTATACTTACCATCACGCCCATTCCAGCTGAAGCCAACGATCTCCTGCAATAAAAGTAAAATAATAAAGCAACCTCATCCTTACCTTTCCATGGTTCCCACGACAGCTTCAGCTCTGCTACATCGAGATGACAGGCTGGACCGCAGCAGAACGCTGCCATCCAGCCTGTCATCCCGCAGACACTGAGAACCACAGGCTTGCTTGCGCTCCTCAGTGTCTGGCTGTGACGGCATAAAGATGAGCCGAGGTCATGTCCAATGAACTCAGCTCACCTCATGTACGTCACTGACAGCGTCGGAAAATTCTCACGCTGAAGCACTGAGTGCAGGAGAATTTTCCCACGCTGTCAGTGACGTGCATGAGGTGAGGTCATGTCCAATGAACTCAGCTCACCTCATGCACGTCACTGACAGCGTGGGAAAATTCTCCTGCACTCAGCGCTTCAGCGTGAGAATTTTCCCACGCTGTCAGTGACATGCATGAGGTGAGCTGAGTTCATTGGGCATGACCTCACCTCATGTATGTCACTGACAGCGTGGGATATTTCTCACGCTGAAGCGCTGAGTGCAGGAGAATTTTCCCACGCTGTCAGTGACGTGCATGAGGTGAGCTGAGTTCATTGGACATGAGCTCACCTCATGCACGTCACTGACAGCGTGGGAAAATTCTCCTGCACTCAGCGCTTCAGCGTGAGAATTTTCCCACGCTGTCAGTGACGTGCATGAGGTGAGCTGAGTTCATTGGACATGACCTCGGCTCATCTTTATGCCATCACAGCCAGACACTGAGGAGCGCAAGCAAGCCTGCGCTTCTCAGTGTCTGCGGGATGACAGGCTGGATGGCAGCGTTCTGCTGCGGTCCAGCCTGTCATCTCGATGTAGCATAGCTGGAGCCGTCGTGGGAACCATGGAAAGGTAAGGATGAGGTTGCTTTATTATTTTTCTTTTATTGCAGGAGATCGTTGGCTTCAGCTGGAATGGGCGTGACTGTAAGTATGGTTTAATTTAGAACAATAAAGAATTGTGTGTTTATTTCAATTAAAGGACTTTATTCTGGGTGTTTGTGTTTTTCTTTAACTTTGACTATGGGGTTAGTAATGGGGGTGTCTTATAGATGCCTCTCCATTACTAACCTGGGCTTGATGTCAGCTGGCATTATAAGCTGACATCAACCCCAGCCCTATTACCCCACTGCCACCGCTACAGGGCAGTGGGAAGAGCGAGGCTAAGTGCCAGAATTGGCGCATCCTATGGATGCGCCATTTCTGGGGCGGCTGACGGCTGGTGTTTCTGGCCTGGGAGGGGGCCAATATTCATGGCACCCTTCCTGGGCTATTAAAATCAGCCCCCAGCTGTCTGCCTAGCCTTTGCTAGCTATTAAATTAGGGGGGACCCCACGTTATTTTTTTGGGGGGGTTCCCCCATTTTAATAGCTAGTAAAGGCTAGGTATTCAGCTGGGGGCTGATATTAGTAGCCTAGGAAGCTCCGTGGGTATTACCCCCTTCCCAGGCTTCAAACATTTGCCCCAGCTGTCTGCTTAACCTCCGCTAGAGCCTAAAATTAAGGGGAACCCCACGCCAATTTTTTTTTAAATAAATCCTTTATTTTAACACTAAATGACAAGTACAGTAATCAACACTGTCGCTGTACTTCTTATATATGTGACTGACATGTTTCTATCTATCTATTCTATGTGTGAAGCTCTATTCTGTCTGTTGTAAATTGTCGGGTACCGCTGCTGAATTGCCGGCCGGCTTTTTTAAAGAGACGGTGCACGAAAACACTATTATTTTTTTAAATAAATCCTTTACACTAAATGACAAGTTCTGTAAGCAACACTGTCACTGTACTTCATATATGTGTTACTGACATGTTTCTATCTATCTAATCTATGTGTGAAGCTCTATTCTTTCTGTTGTAAATTGTCGGGTACCAGTGAATGCCGCTGATGAATTGCCGGCTTTTCATGTCATTCTACATTATTCTTAGTTGTTTTACTTCATGTAGAATTAACCTACAAGGAAAGAAAGGGTTTATTTTCATTCCGATATTTGTGTCCCATTGACTTGCATTGGTTTCCGGTATCGGAATCGGCGATATCCGATACTTTTTGGGTATCGGCCCGATCCAATCCGATACGATATTTCCTGATATCGGAAGGTATCGCTCAACACTACGCATAAGGCATTATGTGATTCTGCATTGAACGAACGTTGAGCAGTGAAATATTGTATTTATTGACAGGTCTCATTGCACAACGCTACATATGGTAGAGCTATTATCCTTCATACAGTTTATTACCTATGGGATCTGACCTCTATCACATCATTTATGAGACTGAAGAGTTGAAAGTGCTGCCATAGGCTATATTCATATTGCATTTGAGCCTACTGTAGTGACTCTGTTGGGACTTATGTTTGAAGACCTGGAAAACAAAATTTGATCATTTGCACTGACAGGGCCATAGACTGTAATATTGCAGACAGAGTCTCTGCAGTGGCTAGCAGAAGTATTAACCCCCTTGGCATTTTTTGTGCTTTGCTACCTCACAACCTGCAATTTCATTGTTTTTTTTAGGGTTGGTATCAGTTCATGTAAAGAACATGCCTACAACTGTTAACATTTGGTCTTCTTTTTTTTTTGTTAAGCAAACAAACAAATTGGGCAAAATATCTGAAAACTTCAGTGTGCATAACTATTCACCCCCCTAAAGTCAGTACTTTGTAGAGCCTCCTTTTGCAGCAATTACAGCTTCAAGTCACTTTGGATAAGTCTTTATGAGCTTTCCACATCTTGCCACTGGGATTTTTGCCCGTTCCTCACGCTGCGTGCCCACATTGCGTATTACAAGCGTATATGCTGCGGAATTTCCGCAGCGTAAACGCTTGTAAAACGCATGTATATCCGCACCCCATGATCCCCAATAGAATTCCGCAATGTCAATGCCCATGCTGCGGATTTTTCCGCAGCGTATATGCTGCGGTCAAAAATCCGCAGCATGTTCATTAATTTTGCGTTTCCGCATGCGGAATCAATGTGCGGATGGTACCCAAGTCTGGAGGAGAGGAGACTCTCATCCAGACCTGGGTACCAAAGAACCTGTAAAAAAAAGAATAAAATAAAGTTTATACTTATCTTCTGATGTTTTCCCTTCGTCGCGCTGTTGTGTGAAGGACATGCCACGTCATTGAGTCATGTGACCCATCACATGACTCAATGACGTCACCGCAGGTCCTGCACACAACAGCGTGAGCCGCTCAAGACTCCGGACGGGGCCGAGAATGCATCGGTAGGTGAGTATAAACTTTCTTTTTTTATTTTTTACCATTCTGATTCTTTTTTTTAACTATTACTTAGTCACACTATATAAATCCATGCCGGTTGCATGGATTTATATAGTGTGACCAAGTCGTCAAGCATTTTTCCAAGTGATGCTTAAATCACTTGGAGAAGTGCTTGATAACCCGCATGCGGAAATGCATGCAAAGACGCTGCAAAGACGCCTCACAAACGCTTCTACCTGGGGGGAAAACCGCATGTAAAATCCGCATGCGATTTTCCCGCCAGGGAGAAGCGTAAAAAATATGCTTCAGTTACGCAACATGGGCACATAGCCTCAAGGTGAAACTGCTCTAGCTCATTCAAGTTAGATGGTTTACATGTTTCCCCTTAAACCACTCGACTTTTACTTTAGCAGTATGCTTTGGATCATTGTTTTTTGGAAGGTCCGTCCCAGTCTCAAAACACTGACAGACTGAAACAGATTTTGCTCAAGAATATCCCTGTATTTTGCACTATCCATCTTCCACTTGACTCAGACCATTTTCCCTGTTCCTGCTGCTGAAAAAGATCCCCACAGCATAATGCTGCCATCATCATGTTTCACTGTGGGGATGGTGTTCTTTGGGTGATGAACTGTGTTGGTTTGGCACCAGACATAGCATTTACCTTGGTGGCCAAAAAGTTACATTTTGGTCTCATCTGACCACAGCACCTTCCTCCATACATTTGGGGATTCTCCAACATGTCTTTTTGGCAAACTTAAAACAAGCCTTTAAATTTTTGTGTGTAAGTAAAGGCTTTATTCTGCACACTCTTCTATAAAGGCCACCACTAGGGAGTGTTCAGCTTATTGTGGTCGTATGGACAGATACTCCAGTCTCTTCTTGGGAACTTCGCAGCTCCTTCAGGGTTACCTTTGGTCTCTATGCTGCCTCTTTGATTAATGCCCTCCTTGCTCGGGCTAAGAGTTTTGGTGGGCGGCCTTCTCTTGGCATGTTTGTTGTGGTGACATGTTCTTTCCATTTTGATGATAATGGATTTTATGGTGTTCATGGGGATCATCAGAGATTGGGATGTTTTTTGTATAAACCAACCATGACTTGTATTTCTCAACACCTTTGTACATGACCTGTCTGGAGATCTCCTGGGTCTTCATGGTTCTGTTTGGTAAGTGGTGACTCTTGTTTAACCCCTTCATGACTGGTGCTTTTTCCTTTTTTTCCAGTTCATTACGAGTTCATAGACGCCAAACATGTATAGGTTCTTTTTTATTTAAGTGGTGAAAAAAAAAATGGCGCCATTTTCCTAGACCCGTAGCGTCTCAATTTTTCAGGATCTTGGGCTGGGTGAGGGCTTATATTTTGCACGCTGAGCTGATGATTTTATAGATACCATTTTCGGGTAGATACGATGTTTTGATCGCCCGTTATTGCATTTTATTGCAATGCTGCAGCGACCAAAAAAAACATAATTCAGACATTTAGAATTTTTTCCGATTGGATTAATTCTTTTTTTATATCGATGGGGGGGCGATTCTGAACGCGGCGATACCAAATATGTGTATGTGTGTTTTTTTACTGTTTTATTTTGAATGGGGCAAAAGGGGGGTGATTTAAACTTTTATAGATCGCGTGTATGTAGCAGATTTGCTCACTTGCTATAAGAGCCGACTACTGGGTGGCGCTCATAGCCATCTGGCCATGACAACCATAGGGGTCTACTGCAGGGGTCCTGCGATCATGTGACCGGGGTAAGTGAAGCGCTTCCAGCGCGGCGATTTTAAATGCCACTGTCAGAAATTGACTGCGCTATTTAACTAGTTAACAGCTGTGGGTGGATAGCGATTCCACCCGCGGCTGTTGCGGGCACATGTCAGCTGTATATGTGGCACCCCAGGGGTCTGGTTGCCACAGTAATAGAAATATTATGTCTGAGAGCAAGTGGGAGGTTTCTCTGGTCAGGAGCCCTAAGCATGCAACACTGCCCGCCCAGACCTGGGAGGGGAGGAATCTGCCCTTATAAACTGGGTCTGGGGCGGGATTAGAAAAGACAGAGTCAGAGCCTGCAGAACAAGCAGAGCAGACAGAGTCAGAGTCTGGGAGTCAGAGCCTGGAGAGGGAAAGCAAGAACTAGGAGCTCTGTAGGAGCAGGAGCGAGTGCCAGAGGCTGGAAGCTAGATAGCTCGCCTTGGCTGAAGACACTAAACCTGGACACGGAGTCCGAGGCTGTGGGGATATCCAGGTCCAGCAGCAGAATCCAGCCGGCAGGGGATTCCATGTCCTCTGGCCATAGAAGCCCGGAGGCACTGTCACAAGCAAGGGACCAGCACCGCCATCGTGAAGCGGAGGCTAACGGAAGGCCCCAAGTCACCGGCCATACGGGTGAGCACCACACGGTATACTCAGGGACGTGGGCTACTTCTACCCGCATAGAGCAAGGTAGCCAGGAAAGAGTGCAGATAGTCGGGGAGGCCTACAACTCCACCTGGCCAGGGGAGATCCTACTTGCTTACAGACTGACCAGGCCCCTACTGCTAACCAGTACTCCTGGGAGGGTCTGCGTTATTCCATCAGTAAAGACCCTGAACTGCACCACACGTCTCTGTGTTTCATCGCCGCACCAGCACAATCAGTACTGGGACGCTCACACCATCACTCCCATCATCCACACTAGCTGCCCTGAGGCAATACTTCTCCCGTGGGGAGTTATCCCATACTTGGCTACGCATACAACACCAGCCTCAGCGGTCTGCAGCGCAGCAGCGGTCCCCACTGACCGCAATGCACGGGTGGCGTAGTCGGACATTTGTCACATTACTAAGACTGCCACTGGTTTGACCGCCCTGGGCACGGACCGGGTCACAGCCACGGAGGACTACAACCCCCAGCGATCCGGCTCCGGGTAACCCCTGCACAACACAGGCCCAGGGGGCGCGTCAACTTTGGCGTAGTCGGCAGGATTTCGTGCCCGCAACCACCGGGTACTGCGTGCCTGAAAAAGACTTTTATACTTACCTGTGGCGAAGTTTCCCGCCGTTCGGTGCCGTTTCCCGCCATCGGACGCCATCTTGGGTCGTTTCCCGCCGTCTTCTGCCGTCTTCCCGCCATCCGACGCCATCTTCAGGATGCCGCACGGGAAGAAGAGGGGCGTGGACGCCGAAAGCGCGCGAGATCCATCGCAAGGTAGGTCACGGTCCACTAGGGGGGGTAGAAGGATGTCGGATACCGAGGGGAGCTCCACCGCCACACCGGCCGCCAGCGCAACCGCTGCAGCGGTCATGCCATTCACCATGCCCTATATCCCGGGGGCAACCTGGCTACCCCAGTACTCAGGGGAGTCACATACCCTGAGTGACTTTAGGGAAAAACTGGATAGCCTCTTCCAGGTATACCCTCTCACGGAAGAGCAAAAAGTAAGCATCCTGGTGGCCCAGTTAATCGGGGCAGCTCAAAGGGAGGTAAAGTCCTGGTCACCTGGGAAGAAGAGGACTGTCAGAGAGATACTAGCCCGGCTGAAAGACACATTTGACACCCGCACCTCAGCCGAGATAAAACTCAGATTTTACGGGTGCAAACAACGGGCACATGAAAGTATAAGAGACTATGCTCTAAACCTACAAGAGGCCCTGAGAGCCATTAAGCAGGCAGACCCTGACAGCGTGGGAAATGAAGACAAGCTGTTGACTGAACAATTTGTTGAGGGTCTACTGTGCAATGCCCACCAAACCCAGTTGCGGGCAATGGCCTTACAGGACCCTGACCTGGACTTTGCACAGTTCAAGGACAGAGCCATCTGGGTGCTCCGAGAACCGGCACCAGGTGGCGCTGTGACCCACAAGCGCCCTGCTATCACTTATCACCAGGACGCGGCGCCCTTGTCTGTGGGAGCTGATGCGCAGGCTTTGAACAATAACCCGGCTACAGGCCTGCACCATCAGGTCCAAGAGCTGACTAAGAGCGTTGCCGCGCTAACCAGAACTGTGCAGTCTTTACAGGTCTCTTCTCCAGGAAAGATCCAGCTGGCATCCGGACCGGAGGACGTCCCGTGGTGCCGACTGAGGAGGACCCCACCGGTCAGAGGGAGACCCAGCGACACATACAACGAGGACGGACGACCCATCTGCCGCCGCTGCAATCAACCCGGACATATGGCAAGGTACTGTCATTTAAACGGGCACAACCTGGGGTAGAGGGCCAACCCCCAGGCATAAGATCATCAGGCCCATCGAACTGGCATGATAAATACGTAGGGGGACGTCCGGTCTTGCCTGTGGTACTGGACGGCATTCTTATGAGTGCCCTACTAGACACCGGGTCACAGGTCACCACCATCCCGTACGTGCTCTTCAAGCGGTACTGGAATGACTCGGACATAACCCGCTACCCAGATGACGACCTGAGCATTATAGCCAGCAATGGTCAGCCCGTGCCCCAGATAGGATTTAAAGAGGTGACCATCAAGGTCGGTAAGGTTGAACTGCCGGCACAAGGACTGATCATTGTGGACATTGACCGTCGCGAGAGTCACCCAAAAATAACCCTAGGTACTAACGTAATCGAAAACTGTCTTGCTATTTTGCAGCAGGTTGCCAAGAACGCCAGTTCCACCAGCAGCGTGTGCTCCAAAAAGAGATCTGGGCACTGATGAAGCGGCAACAAGTGGAACTATCTGGTGGTGAGATAGGTAGCGTGAGAATGTGTGACCCGTTCCCTATTGCCATGCCCCCAAAAAGTGAGATGATGATTTGGTGCCGGGCAGCTATTGGTCTAAGAGGTAGAGACTACCAAGCAATGGTAGAACCCGTCTACTCAGACAGTAGGCCCACCATTTTGACTGCACGGGGGTTGGTTGATGTACGTCATGGGAGGGTGCCCATCCGCATCATCAATATCGGGGAGAGAGAAGTATACCTGCCCCGGTATGCCACGCTAGCCAAATTGTTCACCATCAACCAGAACTCTGTACAGGCCGTGGAACCCTTGCCTCCATCTCAACCAGAGGAAGGTAACGGCTCTAAGAAACCAATGGAGGACTGGTGTCAGCAACTGCATTTGAGTACTGACTCCACTCCTTCACACCAAAAACAGGGAGTCTATCGGGTGATTCAAGAGTACGAGAGAGTGTTTAGTAAACACCCGCTGGACTTCGGGCGAGTAAAGGGGGTAGAACATCACATCCCCACGGGAGACCATCCTCCTATAAAGGAGAGATACCGACCCATACCCCCTGCACACTATCAACACGCCAAGGGGATGCTAAAATACATGAAGGAGGCTGGGGTAATTAGGGACAGCTGTAGCCCCTGGGCAGCTCCACTAGTCTTAGTGAAAAAGAAAGACAACACCATGAGAATGTGTGTAGACTACAGGAAGGTCAACCGTATCACACACAGAGATGCGTACCCGTTACCAAGGATAGAAGAGTCCTTAGCTGCATTAAAATCTGCTAACTTCTTCTCTACTTTGGACCTCACTAGCGGGTACTGGCAGGTTCCTGTAGCAGAGGCGGACCGGGAGAAAACCGCATTCACCACCCCGATGGGACTCAGCGAATTTAACTGTATGCCGTTTGGGCTCTGCAATGCACCAGGAACCTTCCAACGGTTGATGGAATGCTGTCTGGGACACCGGATCTTCGAGATGGTCCTATTATACCTGGACAACGTCATCGTCTATTCCAAGACCTATGAGGACCCTCTGGAACACTTGGCAGAAGTGTTTGAAGCCCTGGCAAACTATGGCCTAAAGGTAAAACCCTCAAAGTGTCATATACTGAAGCCAAAGGTACAGTACCTGGGACACGTGGTGAGTGCTGACGGAGTAGCCCCCGACCCTGACAAGATCACCGTGATTAAGGACTGGCCAAGACCATCCAGCATAAAGGAAGTGCGGCAGTTCCTCGGGTTGGTAGGCTACTACCGAAGGTTCATTCCCGGTTTTACCAAGAAGGCAGCTCCTATGCAGGACCTCCTGATAGGCCAGTCCAGGAAGGCCAAGAACCAGAAGCCACCCTTCAAATGGGAAAAGCTGGAAGAGGAGTCCTTCCGCCAGCTGAAGATGGCCCTCACGGGGGATGAAATCCTGGCGTACCCTGATTACAGCCAGCCCTTTATCCTCCACACGGACGCAAGCAACATCGGGCTAGTAGCCGTACTGTCCCAGATCCAGCAGGGGAGAGAACGGGTAATTGCTTACGCCAGCCGAAAACTGCGACCCACGGAAAGAAACCCTGAGGATTACAGCTCGTTCAAGCTAGAGTTCCTGGCAGTGGTGTGGGCAGTAACCGAACGTTTCAAGCATTACCTTGCCTCTTCCAGGTTCACCGTGTACACGAACAACAACCCGTTGACACACCTGGACACTGCAAGACTGGGTGCCCTGGAGCAGAGATGGATGGCCCGCCTGTCCAATTATGAGTTCACGATGAAATACCAGGCAGGACACTCCAATACCAATGCGGACGCCCTGTCCAGGATGCCAAACCTACCGGACGAAGGGGAGGATCCAGAAGAATTGGAAGAGATCGAACTCCCTGCGTTTCACCGTCATGGGATTACCCAGTATTCCCACTGTGTGAGGGGCCAGCGATCCGCTACGTTCAACTCCTTACCCCACTACAACTGGGCGGAGACGCAAGACAGTGACCCCGCAGTCCGTCTGGTGAAGGAGATGCTGACCCAGGCTGACGCCCGCCTGGACCCAGACGCTCCAGAAGAGACCAAGCAACTGTGGACGGAGAAGAGCAGACTGTTTCTCTACAAGGAGAAGTTGTGCCGCAGAATGGTCAATTCCCGGACACATGAACTGATCTGGCAGGTTGTGGTACCGAGACGGGACGCAGCTATGGTGCTGGAGGCCTACCACAATGGGGCAGGGCACTTCGGATGGAAGAAGCTGGAGTTCCTGCTGCGTGAACGGTTCTACTGGATAGGCATGAGAGGAGCCATTGAGAGGTGGTGTAGAGACTGTGGCCTGTGCAATCTAAGAAGAAGGGACCGTGCCAGCCAGAGGACTCCCCTGCAGCCCATCATCACCAGGCAGCCGCTGGAACTGGTCGCTCTGGACCATGTTAAACTGGCTCCAAGCAGAAGCGGGTATGTCTACGCCCTAACCTTCGTGGATCACTACTCCCAGTTCCTGGTGGTCGTCCCTGTCAAAGACCTGACGGCTCAGACAGCAGCCAGAGCCTTCCAGCTGCACTTCTGCCGCCCACACGGGTACCCGGACCAAGTGCTGACGGACCAAGGACCAGCCTTCGAAGCGGAGGTCTTCCAGGAGTTCTGCAACCTGTATGGCTGCAAGAAGATAAGAACAACGCCCT
This sequence comes from Phyllobates terribilis, assembly GCF_046119375.1. Lineage (NCBI taxonomy): Eukaryota > Metazoa > Chordata > Amphibia > Anura > Dendrobatidae > Phyllobates > Phyllobates terribilis. Next base: position 21,808,883 of record NW_027362769.1, read on the forward strand.
ATCACCCCCAAACCAATGGACTCTGTGAGAAGATGAACCAGGTGGTGATAGATCTGCTAAAAACATTGCCCCTGGAAGAACGCAGTCTGTGGCCTGAGAAACTGCCCGATCTGGTGGACCTGTATAACCACATCCCGGTAGGTTCCACCAACTGTACCCCGGCTTACCTAATGCGAGCAAGACCTGGTAAGCTGCCTGTTGACCTGGATATGGGAGTCCTGATACCCGAGGACACCTCGCCAGAGGCAGACTGGGATACAGAACGGCAGCAGCAGTACCGGAAAGTACAGGAGAGCGTCGAGCGAAGTCTCTGCCAATCAAGAGAAAGGCTGGAGAGGACTTATAACCAACATTCTCCCGCTGTTCCCCTGGTACCTGGAGAGCAGGTCTTGAAAAGAAAAAGGCGGATCCATAAGTTGGACGACCAGTGGGAAAAGGACCCGTACACTGTACTGCCCTCAAGCCACAATAATCCAAAGGTGTACGTCATCAGCAAGGATGGAGGAGAGACCACAGCCACTGTCTCCAGAGACCACCTGAAAAAGTGCCCCGAGAAGTTGCAAAGCACGGATGAAGATCAGGAAGACCCTCAACCCATAGAGGAAAAGGAGGAAATGATCAGCACCGTACTCGGAGACTTTCCCCGGTCCTGGACACAAGTAAACAACGCTATCGTGGTGCCCGTCCTCACCTTTCTCCAGCCAGCCCCTCAAGTGCCTACAGAAGACCAGGTAGAGCTGGAAGAGCAGCCGGCCCAGGAGGCAGAAGAGTCCACACCTGCAGCGCAGGAGGATCAACCCTCTGCTAGTAGTGAGCCTGCCGTGCCTCTAGTGAGCCAAAGAGTGCGCAGACAGCTGCCCAGCTTACCCATAACACCTCCTACACCCTGTAGTGCAGAGCCAGTTAGTGAGCTCCGTAGGTCCACTAGAGTCACTAGAGGTCAGAAACTCGCTCGCTGGAAAATGTAAAGTAATGCACTGTAAATTTACCTGTTTCTTGAAAATGTTTATGGTTTTTGTTGTTGCCTGTTATTAATTATGTTTCTCAGTTACCCTGCAGATTTATTTGGACTAACAGGTTATGGACGCTGGATAACCGGAACAATCTTGTAGATAGTTGCACATTGTGCCTTTTGCGAAGATGGCCGCAGAAGATAAAACCTGTCTGGCGTGGCCTCCTTGCGGCCCAAAGTAGCTAGCTTCAGCCTTGCAGCCACGCCCAAGGCCAACGCAAGGGGTTTGCTTTGGACAGGTCCCCTACTTCGCTTAAAGCTTCACCTTGGGTGACATGGACGCCCTCTTGTTTCACAAACTTCACCTTGGGTGATATGGACACCCGGTTGCGGACACGCCGTAACCTTTAAAGAACTAAAGCTTCTTGTAAATATGTTATTGTATTATCGTTTATACCCTTGTATTTATGTTTCTTTAAAAAAATGTGTTTAGTCCCGGAGTACTAAAATTTACTAGGGGGGAATGTGGCACCCCAGGGGTCTGGCTGCCAGAGTAATAGAAATATTATGTCTGAGAGCAAGTGGGAGGTTTCTCTGGTCAGGAGCCCTAAGCATGCAACACTGCCCGCCCAGACCTGGGAGGGGAGGATCTGCCCTTATAAACTGGGTCTGGGGCGGGATTAGAAAAGACAGAGTCAGAGCCTGCAGAACAAGCAGAGCAGACAGAGTCAGAGTCTGGGAGTCAGAGCCTGGAGAGGGAAAGCAAGAACTAGGAGCTCTGTAGGAGCAGGAGCGAGTGCCAGAGGCTGGAAGCTAGATAGCTCGCCTTGGCTGAAGACATTAAACCTGGACATGGAGTCCGAGGCTGTGGGGACATCCAGGTCCAGCAGCAGAATCCAACCGGCAGGGGATTCCATGTCCTCTGGCCATAGAAGCCCGGAGGCACGGTCACAAGCAAGGGACCAGCACCGCCATCGTGAAGCGGAGGCTAACGGAAGGCCCCAAGTCACCGGCCATACGGGTGAGCACCACACGGTATACTCAGGGACATGGGCTACTTCTACCCGCATAGAGCAAGGTAGCCAGGAAAGAGTGCAGATAGTCGGGGAGGCCTACAACTCCACCTGGCCAGGGGAGATCCTACTTGCTTACAGACTGACCAGGCCCCTACTGCTAACCAGTACTCCCGGGAGGGTCTGCGTTATTCCATCAGTAAAGACCCTGAACTGCACCACACGTCTCTGTGTTTCATCGCCGCACCAGCACAATCAGTACTGGATGCTCACACCATCACTCCCATCATCCACACTAGCTGCCCTGAGGCAATACTTCTCCCGTGGGGAGTTATCCCATACTTGGCTGTGCATACAACATCAGCCTCAGCGGTCTGCAGCGCAGCGGCGGTCCCCACTGACCGCAATCCACGGGTGGCGTAGTCGGACATTTGTCACATTACTAAGACTGCCACTGGTTTGACAGCCCTGGGTACGGACCGGGTCACAGCCATGGAGGACTACAACCCCCAGAGATCCGGCTCCGGGTATCCCCTGCACAGCACAGGCCCAGGGGGCGCGTCATATAGATCAGCTGACATGTGCGCCGGAGCCCGTGCTGAACAAGGGGTGATAATGTGGTGCGTACTATTATGTACCACGTTATAAAGGGGTTAATGGTGTTGCAGCCTATGTGGCCTTTCCGAAAAGGTGTGTATATACTGACAGACCATGTGACACTTGGATTGCACACAGGTGGACTTCCATTCACTAAGCATGTGACTTATGAAGGTAATTGCTTGCACCAGAAATTTTTAGGGGTTTCGTTGCTAAAGGGATGAATACATATGAACATGCCAAATTTTAGTTATTTGATCCCATAAATTGAATTTATGCAAATATTTTTCACATTTCACTTCACCAACTCAGATTATTTAGTGCTGTTGCATCACACACAAATCGAATTACAAAAATATTTAAACACAGGTTGTAATGTAATAAAATAGGCAAAAAGCCAAGAGGGTGAATACTTTCGCAAGCCACTGTATGTACTGTTGGACATAGTTTTTGGCTGTAAACACCTAGTTGAGGCCCCACTCCAACACATGGCTGACTGAGTCTTGTTGTCCACCTCAAATAGGTGAATATGGCCAAAATTGATGTCTTGGAGAGCACACAGTGCTTTATTACAGTCAATAGCTCCACGAAGCCCAGGAGCCGGTCTCGAGTCAGCGCACCGCTCTGCTGATCGAGGTAACATTTTTTACGCACTTGGTGAGACGATTTTCCTCTCCTTTCCCCTCTTCCCAATTTTTTTTAGTCAATTGCTCCATCAGTGTAAATGTCCAAATCTCGTTTTCCAGAGCTTCAGATATAAGCCCTGACAAAGCCACTGACAGTAGGCTAAAACACAATATGAACATAGTTTTAGTGTGAATCCCTTAAAAGCATTCCCTACAGGGAATCAATTTATTGTGGCTGCACTGTAGTCAAAACTGAAAAATAAATTTCCATATTTTGATTTATTTTGGCTTCTGTGCAGGAAAAATAGGACACCGCTACAAGAGCTCTAAGGTTCCTTTATTTTCAGGATTGGTGGGTGGGTTCAGAGGGGGCCAACACTTTCTTGAATGACAACACCCCTTTGTTGTAATTAATATTATTTAGTAAACTTCTCTGCTTGCTCTAGAGGTGGCTGTCACAATTTTATCACTTAACTATATAATTATACAGCAGATTTGCATTAAAAAATAAAGCTCCTGTGCTTTAATTACTGAAATTATACATTATAAAGCTAATCAGCACAGAATTTTGTATCTAAGATCAAAACTGGATGGAAAAGTATGCAACCATAATGCTCCATTGTGAAGGACACAGAACATCTGGAGCGAATAGTTGCACACAAATTTCTAGTTATCTAGTGATCAATTGCAAAATGTAGAATAGCTCTTGTGCAAAATAAAATACTCAAAATGATACTTACTACACCACTTGGCATCAAAATTTCTATTCAGGTCCACTCCATAACAGGTGCCATTATTATATGGTGCTCGATTCTTTCTCCACAGGCGCTCCTGTTTTTAAAGACATACAACTTTTGTTTATTGTACTTAATTTGATTGCCCCTAAAGGGGTAATTTCATTTCAGAAAACTTTTGTGTGCCACTTTAGTTCATTGTAAAAAAGCACACCGCACTTAGCTTACCCTCCCAGGGTCCAGAGTTATGCTGCTCCAGTGCTGTCATGTCGACACTGCTGCAGCCAATCACTGAGCTCAGTGGCTATATCCATGTAGGTGGCACAAGCCACCGAACCCAGTATTAGGCCATGTTCAGTATTTGGTCAGTATTTTTTCTCAGGAGTGGGAGCCAAAACCAGGAGTGGAACAATCAGAGGAAAAGTATAAGGCTTTGTGCCCACGACGCAGAAATGCTCCGGATTTTTCCTGAGCGTTTCTGCATCTCCCTGGCAGAAAAAACGCATGCGAATTGTACATGCGGATTGTACATGCGGATTGTACATGCGTTTTTCCTGCCAGGTAGAAGCGTTTGTCAAGCGTTCTTCACATGCATTTCCACATGCGGGTTATCAAACGCTTTCCAAGCGATTTTGGCATCACTTGGAAAGTGCTTGACAACTAAGTCACACTATTTAAATCCATGTAAACGGCATGGATTTACATAGTGTGACTGTAAAAGAATGGTAAAAAATACAAAATATACATTATTACTTACCTTCTGATGGCCCCCAGTGTCCTTGTCTTGGCTTGCGGTAGAGTAAAGGACCTGCCGATGTCAGCGGTTGCGTGACCGGTCACATGTCTAAATGACGTCACCGCAGGTCCTTTTAGTCTACCGCGAGCTGCCAGCAAGCCAAGACAAGGACACCGGGGGAAATCAGAAGGTAAGTATAATATTTATTTTTTATTTTATTCTTTTTTTTTTACAGGTACTATGGTACCCGGGACCGGAGGAGAGTCTCCTCTTCTCCAAACCCGGGTAACATCCACACATTGAAACACATGGAATCCGCATCTGCAAATGCAGTGATGCAGATTCCATGCGTACCAATGCAAGTCTATGGCGGCAAAAACGCTGCGATTCCGCAAAATAATAACATGCTGCGATTCCGCATAATAATAACATGCGGATTATCATTGGGGAACATGGCAGACCTTCTACCAAGCGTTTTTTAAGCATTTCTGCAGCGGAATTTCCACTGTGGAAACGCTTAAAAAACGCACAGTGGGCACACAGCCTCTTCATACCACTTCTGTATTTATCACCCACTACTGATTTTCATTTGCAAATACTGATGTAAAATACTGATCAAATACTGAAAGTATGAACGTGGCCTTTTCCTCATGTTCACACCTTGCTGTTTTTATAAATCAACAAATATAATTTAATAATAATTAATAATTTTATTTCTATACTGGCAACATTATATGCGGCACTTGCAACAAATTGCTATTTATACAAATCCTGCTTTTTCAATAAAAAAAAAATCTAATGTAATCAGTTTTCAGTACACACATCAAAATCATTTTACTGTAATGATGAAGACTGTTATAAATGATAAAATGTGGGGCCCCGTAGCAAAGTTTAAAATCAGATGCTCATTGTTGTTCCATATTTGAGACAAAAAGGGACTAGTGTTTGCTTTCATCCTTTAAGTGGTATTGATGGCCTATCCTTAGGATATTGGATTCGATTTTCTCCTGCCAAGAAACTTGTCTGCAGCAAATACTTAATATGTGCACATACACTTTAAAGCTCACCTGTCAGCAGGATTGTGCTCAGTAAACCACATACACTGTCAGGTGGGCCCCATTACACTGATTAAAATGGTACCTTGGTTGATGAAATCAATACCATGGTTCTTTTTTAATCTTTATTTGTAGTTTTCAGTTAATGAGATGCTAGTGCTCCGGGGTGGTCTGTGGGCGGGGTTTTATGTGGTGCTCTGATTACAAATGTATCTGTATGTGGGGTAAAAGAAAAAAATTTTAGCTCCAGGAAAATGGACGCGGCATGTGCGCAGTAGCAGTTATCAGCAAGCGTTCGATGCTACTGTGCACGCACCACGGCCATTTTGTTAGAGCACAAAATTAAATAAATTTAACTCCAGGAAAATGGTCATGGCGCATGTGCAGTAGCAGTTATCGGCAAGCAATAGCTGCTACTGCGCATGCGCAGGAACCGGCGCCATTTTGCTGAATGTAATTTTTTTTTTTACCCCACATAGTATACGCATTATGGAAAATGGAGGCAGGTCACTGAAGGATCAGCGACCTGTCATAAAAGCACACAGATGAATGTTTAAGCAGAGCATCACATAAAGCCCCGCCCACAGGCCCCCAAAAGCTCCAGAATCTCATTAATTGAAAGCTCAAAATAAAGATTAAAAAAAAACACAGGACGGATTTCATCAACCAACGTGTCATTTTAATCAGTGTAACAGCGCCCACCTGAGAGTGTATGGTGTTTACTGAGCACAATCCTACTGACAGGTTCACTTTATGGGCTCACTGCCACTTGCGATTAAATCGGACGAATGCAATCCGATTGAAAATCGGATTGCATTCGTACCAATTTAATCCTATGCTTGTGTTCTCAATGGCGGTTTTTATTTTTCCTGCTCTGATCAGACGGAAAAAAAAGCAGCGTGCTGCAATTGAATGCGGAATTTGGATCGCACGCACCAATACAAGTCTATGGGTGCATGTGAAACACCGCACTGCACTCTAATATCACCCGATTACAGTGCGATTCCCGCTGACACCGGCAATGGAGAAGATGGAAAAATTAATTTCTCTGTCTCCTCCGCAGCTGTGCTGCGATCCTCTCATGCGAGAGGATCGGAGCACAGAGCACTGACACTCGGCTCTTGCTTGCAGCAGAGCAGGAGCCAAGTGTCATTAGCATATTGCATCCGATGCTGTCACATCGCATGCCATATGCAAATGGGACTCCAGCCTAAGGGAAATGTTCAGGTAAGCAATTCCTATAAGTTGTCAAGTATTGTATGTGATAACAAAAGGTCCATGCATCAAAACTCCTCAATGCTTAGACTAAACATTTCACTGCTTATGTAAGAACATTACTGATTAGAAAATGCTACTGAAATGTTTACTGCATGATCAAATACTGCAGATATCATTCAAGATATATAAGGCTAAATGCCCACGATGCAGAAATGCTGCATATTTTTCCGCTTCTCCCTGGCAGGAAAAACGCATGTGGATTTTACATGCGTTTTTCCTGCCAGGTAGAAGCGTTTGTCAAGCGTTCTTCACATGCATTTCTGCATGCGGGTTATCAAGCGCTTTCCAGGCGATTTTAGTATCACTTGGAAAAGTGCTTGACAACTTGGTCACACTATATAAATCCATGCAACCGGCATGGATTTATATAGTGTGACCAAGTAATTGTTAAAAAAAAAGAATAAAAATGGTAAAAAATAAAAAAAATAAAGATTAGACTTACCTTCTGATGGCCCCCGTTGTTTTCTCCCCTGCACCCGGTCTCCCCGTGTCTCGGGGTAGTCTAAAAGGACCTGCGGTGACGTCATTTAGTCATGTGACAGGTCACATGACTAAATGACGTCACCACAGGTCCTTTTAGACAATCACGAGCCGCCCAACACACATGACGCATCGCTATGGAGAACGCGGGCCATCGGAAGGTAAGTATAATCTTTATTTTTTATTTTAAATTCTTTTTTTAACAGGTACCATGGTACCTGAGTCTGGAGGAGAGTCTTCTCTTCTCCAGACCCAGGTACCATCCTCACATTGAACTGCATAACATCTGCATGTATATACAGTATGTATACTTACGGATGTTATGCGGTTCAATGCAAGTCAATGACGGCAATTACGCTGCGTGTCCGCAAAATTAATGGACATGCTGCTTATTTTTCCACAATGATAATCCGCAGCGGAAATTTCCGCAGCATGTGCACAGCACTTGCGGATTATCATTGGGGATCATGGGGCACGTATTACCAAGCGTTTTTTAAGCGTTTTCGCTGGGGAAATTCCGCGACAAAAACGCTTGAAAAACGCATAGTGGGCACGCAGCCTATTGTTATGATACAATAACATTCTCTTACCGTTGTCCATGAGTAAACATAGCCATCAACGTTAAATATTGGTACAATGTAGATATCCACTTCTTGGAGGACTTTGTTTAGCATAGTGTTAGTCCTATGAGTTGATACAATCTGTGGAATGAGGTAAAGTAAGGAAAAAGAAAGATTAAGCTTTTTTCATTTAAGAATGCCTGCAATTTCCTAAAAAAGATTTTAAAAAATTGTGTGATTGCTCATTAATAGCTAAAATTTACTGGTTTGAACACTGCCCAACATTTCTCCTAAGTGTCCCAAGCAGGGCTGTGGAGTCGGTAAGCCAAACCTCTGACTTTGACTTGATAAATTTACTGTAGCACAGATTAATCACAGCTAAAAGTCTAGACCCTTAGGCTGTGTGCCCACTATGCACTTTTCAAGCATTTTTGATGCGGGTTTTCCGCAGCGTAAACGCTTGCAAAATGCTTGGTAATCCGTGCCCCATGATCCCCAATGAAAATCTGCATGTTCTGTGCCCATGCTGCGAAATTTTCCGCAGCAGATTTTTCTTGCGGAAAAATCTGCAGCATGTCCATTATTTGTGCATTTCTGCATGTGGATTTGAGGTCCCAATGCACTTGAAAAATGCAAGTCAAATCCGCATATAAAAACGCTGCAAAAACGCGTCAAAAATGCGTGTAAAATCCGCAAGCTTTTCTGACTGCCAAGAACATGCCGAAACGCTGCAGAAATTTTCTGCTTCATTTCTGCATCGTGGGCACATACCCTTAGATCAGGAAAAGGACAGACATTTATAGGACATTTTATAACTTTCCCAAATTGTTATGAAAAAATATTCCCCACAAACTGCATTGAACTACTGTACCCAATTTATTATATATTTTAAGAGTCGGAGTCGGTCCATTTATACTGACTCCGACTACACCAAAATGAGCTCCGACTCCGATTCCACAGCCCTGGTCCCAAGAGCCGTTTTTCAAAACAACAAGCATCTCCGTATTTGTCTTCCTTTTAGGAAATATGTGACATCATTAATTGGCAATTGCAAAGAGAGCTGCCAGCAGCGGATCTTGATGATTTGCGTGGCCAAGTGCATTCAGCGTGCCAGGACATTCCCCAGACAACCATTAATAATCTCATTTATAGCATGCAAAGGTGTGTAAGTGCAAGGATTTTTGCGCGTGGCGCAAATAGTCAATCCAAGATGTTTCGAATATTTGTTTCCATGTTTTCATCATTTGCATTTCATTAACATGTCTATCGATTCTGTGTTTTCCATAACCCCATGCCTTTTCCATCTTGGTGTTGCAATTGCAAAGTTGAGGAGTATATATCTCACTGCAATCATTGGTATTTATATCCTTACTATGTTTTTATTAATTTTATTACATTTTAGAACAATATGATAGTACAGTAATGGCTATGGCTCATACACCCCTGCTGCCAGTGTCAGACTGGAACTGAAATTCAGCCCTGGCATTTGGAAGCACACAGGCTCACTTGCTGTGTGGTTGTAATGGTAGCCCTTGACCGAGTTGTACTTCGGGGGGCCTCAACACCCTATACATGGGTCCCTTTCAGGGGTGGATTAAGAGTAGCCAGGGCCCCGGGCAGTTTAGAAGGCGTGGGCCCCCCCCCCCCACACCTGATGTATCATGTGACATGTCACATGATCCATGTGATAGATCATGTGATAGTTCACATGAAATTAATTTGGCACAATATTAATATATTAATTTTTTTACATTAATTGTATGACTTAATATTGAGCACAATTAAGTATGCTGACATCCCCTATATACAGTATGAGACCCTACACACAATATGAGCTTCCACAATCCTCTTATACACAGCAGGAGTCTGCATGTAGCCATCTATACACAGCAGGAGGCCGCACGTAGCCATCTATACACAGCAGAAGGCCGCACGGTGCCATCTATACACAGCGGGAGGCCGCATGTAGCCATCTATACACAGCGGGAGGCCGCACGGCGCCATCTATACACAGCAGGAGGCCGCACGGCGCCATCTATACACAGCAGGAGGCCACACGGCGCCATCTATACATAGCAGGAGGCCGCACGGCACAAATCTCTTCACAGCAGGGGGCCACAGATAGCCATCTATACACAGCGGGAGGCTGCACGGTGCCCCCCCAGAGACAGTGGGAGGCCGAATGCAGTCACGCACACACACAAACATACATACATATACATAGACGCATAAACACATTTGAAGCACAAAAATGCATATAAACAGACATCACACAATGATATCTGCCTGCACACACACACACTCACTCAATCACACACTCACTCACACACTCACTCACACACGCACTCGCTCACCATCCCCCGGTTCGGCTCCAGTCGTCCAGCTCCTCTCCGGTGCAGCAGTGCAGTGCACACTGCGTGATGTCATGCTAGGAGACACGGCTGCGCACAGGGCCTTGTCTCCTATCTGTGACGTGGCCGAAGAAGAAGCAGTGGCCTTGGGCAGCTGCTGGGGGAGCGGTCCTGGGCTCCCCCGTCTCTGCCTGCCGGTATGTGACGCATTGGCGCCCACATATTATAATGAGGGCAATCTGGCCGTGGGCCCCCCGTAGCCCCTGGCCCCAGGTGGTAGCCCAGATTACCCTCATTATAAACCACCTATGGTCCCTGTGTGTGCATGTGTTGCAGTTTCTGCTGCCGACACCTTCAGACTAGGTTCTATCACAATTTGTGAGGCACTAAGACCATTTAGCTCCACGATGAAGAAAATAAAGTCTCGTTTACTACGTCTGGAACATATGTACAATGAGTAGTAGGAAAAATGCTCATGTTTTTCATCTGTACAGTGTAACAGAAGTTCACAATTGACAGTTGCGGATGCGGAACATTGTGTAGACCGTGAATCAAATGAATCACAGGCTATGCTGAGGGCCTCCATCTTCCAATACAGGGCCACACTGGCAAATGTGTTATGATGTGCCTACTGCACCCAAACTGCACTCTGTGAACTGTGTAAGGGAGCTCTCTCAGCTACCACCCTATGGACGTGTACCAGCCTGGCTGATCCTGTATTTATTCACAAAGACCTCCAGGTCTGGCTAACACTAAGACTGGTTTAAGAGTTTAAGATCCACTTCCAGAAGGTCCTCAACTTGCCTGCTATGTGGAGAGACTGCCACCCGCCCCTGTTACTTGTTTGCTGGAAATGTGCTACCTTGTATGTCTGCTCTTCACACACACCCGATGATGAACAGAAGTGACTGAGTGTATCCTTTTCTCTCTCTAGCTCAGTTAACACTAACTATATAAATCAGAACTAACCACCAGTGGCCATTACTCCTCCCCAAATATGTTTGTGTATTTGTGGGTTATGGTTCATCAGATGTATATCATATTTACAGAATACAAGCTGCTGTAGTAGGAGTTTCCCTTCAGGAATTTTTTGATTTCTTTAGACTGGAAGAAGGGACATATTTGTGTTCCATTCCTAGAAGAATTAAATAAATGTTGCCCCGCACCTGCTTGTGACAAGCGATAGGAGCAGTGTAATGTGCCACACTGATTAGGTGTCCAAATAAAAGATATGCAAGCAATTTAATTATTACATTGCTTCCAAAACTTTTATTTCCGTCCCAAACCAGCATGTAATGTTTAGTCAATTCCTTTTTAATGATTTTAAATGTATCTATACTTGACAACTTGAAAAGGCACATGAGGGCAATTCCAGTAGACAAAAAAGTGCTGTGCATTTTGCATCAATCAAAGATTTCCTTGGATTTTTCCTACTTATAAAGGGAATGCCCCTTTAGAGATATAGATAGCAAACAGTAAATATGACCCTATTCAGCACAACCAAAAATCACACCAGATCCCCTAAATAAAGAGTCCACAGTAAGCATCGTCCATCATTGTGTAACGGGTCTGGGAGGCGGAACCTTTGAGCAACTTATACAAGGGGGTGGTCCTTGTAAGGAAGCGGGTGGCTCCCAGGGAAGACGGGCAGGTAGTCACGGCAAGTGACAGGGACAGTCTCTGGGTAGAAGGGCAGGTAGTCACGGCAATTGACAGGGACAGTCTCTGGGTAGAAGGGCAGGTAGTCACAGCAAGTGACAGGGACAGTCTCTGGGTAGACTAGCAGACAGGTAGCAGGTGGACGCTCCCAGGTGAGCGGGCAAAAGTCTCTGGATGGGCAGGTGGTCACGGCAAGTGACGGAAGAGCCTCCAGGTAGGCTAGCAGGCAGGTAGCAGGTAAGCGCTCCCAGGTGAGCGGGCAGGCAGGTCCATAGACAGACTGACAGGTGACGGAAGGCAGACCGTCGGACCGCAGGCTTGCAAGCAGGTAAGCGGATATCAGGCAGGTATCAAGCAGGAATCTGGCAGGTGACTGGCAGGTAACAGGCAGGAATCTGGCAGGTGACTGGCAGGTAACAAGCAGGAATCTGGCAGGTGACTGGCAGGTAACTGGTAACGGGACCTGAGGGCTGAAGCAGAGTGAAGGCTTTGCAACAACATTGCTCGGGCACCTCCATTTTGGAGGAGGTGCCTTATATATGGTGAGGTCCTCCGGCCATTGGCCGGTGACTCCTTAGGACGGCGCGCGTGGACCCTTTAAGAGAGGCCCTAAGCACAGTGGCCGGGAAGCAGCGCGTGCTGCCAGCAGAGCGGGAGGAGGACGCCGGGCACGGAGCGGAGAGGTGAGGGGAACAGTGTCCCTGCCTAGCAGGAGGCAGGGACGCCGACGCTACAGTACCCCCCCCTTTAGGCCCCCCCCTTTTTAGGCCAGACAGAAATTTATCAAGGATGAGAGGGGCATGGATGTTCTCCCGGGGCTCCCAAGTTCTCTCCTCTGGACCAAACCCCTTCCAATCTACCAGAAAAAAGGTTTTTCCTCTTACCCTTTTGGTGGCCAGAATGTTCTCTACCTCAAACTCATTTTCAGCGGAAACCGGAGCAGGAGGCGTACCTGTAGACTTGGAAAAAGAGTTAAGCACCACGGGTTTGAGGAGAGATACATGGAAGGAGTTAGGGATCCGCAAGTTGGCCGGGAGTTTCAATTTATAGGCCACTGGGTTGATTTGTTTGATAACTTCCAGTGGGCCGATGAACCGAGGCCCTAACTTGTAGGAAGGAATCTTGAGCCGGACATACTTGGACGAGAGCCAGACTTTATCTCCAGGATGGAATTGTGGAGGATCCAGGCGTTTTTTGTCAGCGTGTTTTTCATCCGCTCGGACGACTGAAGGAGTGCGGATCGGGTACTCTCCCAAATGGAGGAAAATTTGCTAACGAGAGATTCCGCAGCCGGAATGTTCACCGAGGTGGAGACGGGAAATGGGATCCGAGGATGCTGACCGAAGACTACAAAAAATGGGGATTTGGAGGAAGATTCGCTCTCGTGATTATTGTAAGAGAATTCGGCCCATGGCAGGAGATCCACCCAGTCTGAATGGTAGGCATTAACGAAGTGCCGGAGGTAACTGGTCAGGATCTGATTGATCCGCTCCACTTGACCATTGGACAGTGGGTGGTATGCGGAGGAGAAGTCCAGGGTGACGTCTAGCAGCTTACATGTGGCTCTCCAGAAGCGTGAGGTGAACTGGACCCCACGATTCGACACGATGTGGAGGGGCAGGCCATGGAGACGGAAGATGTGGCGGATAAAGTCTTTAGCCAGCTCGGGTGCAGACGGGAGGCCTGGCAGGGGAATGAAATGAGCCATTTTGGAAAAGCGGTCAGCGACCACCCAAATGACCGTACAACCGGCAGAGACAGGGAGATCTGTTATGAAGTCCATAGCTATATGCTGCCAGGGGGCAGCAGGTACTGGAAGAGGAAGGAGGCGACTGGCTGGCAGGTGTCTCGGAACCTTGTTGCGGGCGCAGGACACACAGGCAGAAACAATGTCTATTACGTCCTTGTGCAGGGTAGGCCACCAGTAGTGCCAGGTGATAAGCTGGAGGGTCTTTTTCTGACCGGCGTGGCCAGCAAACTTAGATGAGTGACCCCAGTGTAGGATCTTCTCCCGATCACGTACCGTTACGAACGTCTTACCGGGAGGGAGACGATTTAGACTCACGGGGGCCACCTGCATTACTCTGGCGGGATCGATGATGTGTTTAGGTTCCTCCTCAAGATCAGACACCAGGAAGGATCGGGACAAGGCGTCAGCTTTGATGTTTTTGTCAGCCGGGCGAAAATGAACAACAAAATCAAAGCGAGCAAAAAACAAGGACCACCGGGCATGGAGCGGGTTAAGTCTCTGGGCACTCTGGAGGTAAGTCAAGTTCTTGTAGTCCGTGTAAATTATTACCGGGTGAAGAGCCCCCTCGAGCAGGTAACGCCACTCCTCCAATGCCAGCTTAATGGCCAATAACTCTCGGTCTCCTATAGAATAGTTGCGCTCGGAAGAGGAGAAGAGTTTGGAGAAGAAGCCGCAAGTTACCATTCTCCCGGAAGCCGATTTTTGGGTAAGTACCGCTCGGGCTCCAGAGGAGGAGGCGTCAACTTCCAGGAAGAATTGCTTGCTGCCGTCCGGGCGATGCAGCACCGGGGCGGAAGAGAAAGCCTGTTTTAAGGAAATAAAGGCTTCCTCTGCTTCGGGCGGCCATTCTCTGGGATTAGTGCCCTTACGGGTGAGCGCACAGATAGGGGCAGTCCGGGAAGACAAGTGCGGTATGAAGAGGCGGTAGTAGTTGGCGAAGCCCAGGAACCGCTGAATGGCCTTCAACCACTCTGGTCGAGGCCACTTCTCGATGGCAGACAGTTTCTCAGGATTCATTCGTAGGCCGGTCTGAGAAATTATGTAGCCCAAAAATGGAAGTGAGGTCTGCTCAAAGAGGCACTTCTCATATTTAGCGTAGAGGTGGTTCTGCCTGAGCCTGAGCAGAACCTGACGAACATCCCTCCGGTGTGTGGGGAGATCCGGAGAGAAGACCAAGATGTCGTCCAGGTACACCACTACGCAGGAGTAGAGAAGGTCCCGGAAGATGTCATTGACCAACTCTTGAAAGATGGCGGGAGCGTTACAGAGACCGAAGGGCATTACCAGGTATTCATAGTGGCCGTCCTGGGTGTTGAATGCCGTCTTCCATTCATCCCCCTGACGGATACGGACCAGGTTATACGCCCCACGGAGGTCCAGCTTGGTGAAGATTCTAGCCCCCCTCAGACGGTCAAATAATTCCAGAATGAGCGGAAGGGGGTATTTATTCTTCACCGTGATCTGGTTAAGGCCTCTATAGTCTATACAGGGACGGAGTGAGCCGTCCTTCTTTTTGACGAAGAAGAAGCCTGCTCCCGCCGGGGAAGTAGATTTCCGGATGAATCCCCGGGCCAGATTCTCCTCAATATATTCTGACATGGATCGGGTCTCAGCAGCGGACAAAGGGTAAATGCGCCCACGGGGAGGAGTAGTTCCGGGCATCAGGTCGATTGGGCAGTCGTATGGTCTATGAGGGGGTAATGTCTCTGCCTCCTTTTTATTAAAGACGTCCGCATACGACCAATAAGGAGCCGGAAGACCAGGTAGATTGGCTGGAGTAGGAGAAGGACGGACAGGATGGACGGGAACTAAACAAGTCTTATGGCAGTCCTGTCCCCAGCGAAGTACTTCTCCGGTCTGCCAATCAAGCACGGGTGCATGTCTCTGAAGCCAAGGTAGGCCTATTAAGAGGGCGTGAGAGAGTCCAGGCAGAACATGAAAGAAGATGCTCTCATTGTGCAGCATTCCCACCTGCAGGGTTATGGATTCGGTGATGAGTTGGATGGGATGTGGTAAGAGGCCCCCATCCACGGCAGCGACAGATAAGGGTACAGCTAGAGGTTTGGTGGGAATGCGGTATTTCTCTACCAGAGACTGAGAAATGAGATTTCCAGCAGCTCCAGAGTCAAGTTGGGCTAGTTCAAAATAACGGTTCTCCCTGCAGATGATAGAGACCGACAGCAACAGAGATGGAGAGGGTTTACTCTTGTCTAGGACGACCTCTCTGAGCGATCCTAGACACAGGCGTTTCCCGACCTCTCCGGGCAGGAACGGATCCGGTGCTCCTTACTGCCACAGTAGAAGCAGCTCCCCTCGGCACGGCGTAACTCTTGACGGGTTTTGACCATCTTGGTCTGGTCGACCTGCATAGGCTCGGGTGAGTGCGCCTGGGGAGTAGCGGGAGAAGTGACAGGTTTCTGAAAGGTAGGGGCTAGACGTGGAAACCTCCTCTCACGGGTGACCTCTTTGGCGCGTTCCTGGAACCGGATGTCAATCCGGGTGGCAAGAGTTATTAAGTCGTCGAGAGTGGTAGGTATGTCCCGACCGGCGAGTTCATCTTTAATACGGCCAGACAGACCTTCCCAAAAGACAGACACCAGGGCGTCGTTATCCCAGGCCAGCTCCGAAGCAAGGGTACAGAACCGTATGGCATATTGGCCCACGGTGAGATTTCCTTGATGGAGGCGTAGCAGAGATGATGCGGATGAGGTCTTCCGTCCGGGTTCGTCGAAGACTTTCTGGAAAGCCGTGAGAATGGCTGGCAGGTTGGACACCAGGGGGTCTCCTCTCTCCCATAGAGGATTTAGCCAAGCCAGTGCCTCCCCCGTGAGATGGGACATGATGAAGGCTACTTTGGCCCGGTCGGAGATAAACTGGTGGGACAGGAGTTCAAAGTGCAGGGTGCACTGGTTTATGAAGCCCCGAGCTTGAGCGGGGTCGCCTCCGAAGCGAGGAGGTGCAAAAAGCCGGGGTCCGGGGCAGGATGCCATGGTATTGGTGGGCAGCGGCGCTGCCGGGCTGCGAGTCATGACACTAGCGGTGGTTGCTGGTGGAGCAGTCAGAGTGTCCAGGTGAGAGTTGACATTCCGCAGATGACTCAGGATGGACTCCTGTTGGGACCTCTGACGGGACAGTTCATGACATAGGTCCGAGAGCGAGGGAGCTTGGGTGCCACCGGGTTCCATGGCCTGAACAAACTGTAACGGGTCTGGGAGGCGGAACCTCTGAGCAACTTATACAAGGGGGTGGTCCTTGTAAGGAAGCGGGTGTCTCCCAGGGAAGACGGGCAGGTAGTCACGGCAAGTGACAGGGACAGTCTCTGGGTAGAAGGGCAGGTAGTCACGGCAAGTGACAGGGACAGTCTCTAGGTAGAAGGGCAGGTAGTCACAGCAAGTGACAGGGACAGTCTCTGGGTAGACTAGCAGACAAGTAGCAGGTGGACGCTCCCAGGTGAGCGGGAAAAAGTCTCTGGACGGGCAGGCGGTCACAGCAAGTGACGGCAGAGCCTCCAGGTAGGCTAGCAGGCAGGTAGCAGGTGAGCGCTCCCAGGTGAGCGGGCAAGAGTCTCTGGACTGGCAGGTGGTCACGGCAAGTGACGGCAGAGCCTCCAGGTAGGCTAGCAGGCAGGTAGCAGGTGAGCGCTCCCAGGTGAGCGGGCAAGAGTCTCTGGACTGGCAGGTGGTCACGGCAAGTGACGGCAGAGCCTCCAGGTAGGCTAGCAGGCAGGTAGCAGGTGAGCGCTCCCAGGTGAGCGGGCAAGAGTCTCTGGACTGGCAGGTGGTCACGGCAAGTGACGGCAGAGCCTCCAGGTAACCTAGCAGGCAGGTAGCAGGTGAGCGCTCCCAGGTGAGCGGGCAGGCAGATCCATAGACAGACTGACAGGTGTCGGAAGGCAGACCGTCGGACCGCAGGCTTGCAAGCAGGTAAGCGGATATCAGGCAGGTATCAAGCAGGAATCTGGCAGGTAACAGGCAGGAATCTGGCAGGTGACTGGCAGGTAACAATCAGGAATCTGGCAGGTGACTGGCAGGTAACTGGTAACGGGACCTGAGGGCTGAAGCAGAGTGAAGGCTTTGCAACAACATTGCTCGGGCACCTCCATTTTGGAGGAGGTGCCTTATATATGGTGAGGTCCTCCGGCCATTGGCCGGGGACTCCTTAGGACGGCGCGCGTGGCCCCTTTAAGAGAGGGGGAGCGCGCGCGCCCTAAGCACAGTGGCCAGGAAGCAGCGCGCGCTGCCAGCAGAGCGGGAGGAGGACGCCGGGCACGGAGCGGAGAGGTGAGGGGAACAGCGTCCCTGCCTAGCAGGAGGCAGGGACGCCGACGCTTCACATTGTATGTATAAAATAGGACACTTTCTATAAAAAAGGAAGATTCCATATATAGTAATAATAGATGACAATGTATGATAATGGACACCATTGTATAAAATCAGGAGGAATGACACTAAATACAATAAGGGTGACTGTATATTATGATGAGTAGGAATAGCAATGGGTTGAACTTCACTCCTAATGTAAAATTGTGAGAGGGGCATGCTACCTTGTGGAATCAGTCCCATGCATCCAATTAAATATGGATCCAAAGTGAAAATTGAATGTATCACTCCAAAGGAACTATTTCAAATCCAAGACAAGCCGACACAATGCATCTTGGATTTGAAATGTAGTGTTTGAAGTGTATGTTTGGAGTGATACTTCCAACTTTCTCTTTGTATCTTTATTATATAAAGATATGACACTATATGTATTAAAGGAAGACATACTATATAATATCAGGCAAAATGTTATGCAGTTGTAAGGAACAACATCATATATAAAAATAAGAGAGGACATTGTATCAAATATTAAGGGATGGCATTGTATATGCTAATAGGGTGCCCACATGGCTATCCTTACTTTAGAGGGTGGAGGTGGTCTATGTCATGCTGAAGTGCATTGCCTGGTGTTATGATTGTGTAACAACTCACACGGGAAAATAGGTAAAACACTAAAAAACTGCAACTGACACAGCCAGTTCCTGTACAGACTAGAGATTCTGATCCCGCAAACCCTAGTTGATCCTGCGTGAGCAGAGATAGCCCTAATAGATTAAACGATGGCAGCTTGGACCTTTGCTGCCTGAAAGGCTGTCAAGCGCTTCACGTTCCTCCTAAGGAACCATAGGGCAGAGAAGAGTGAAATTTACCTACAGAAGGAAAGGAGTGCTGAGATAGAAAGCGCTTCCAGATGGAGTTAAAACAAACCATGAAATACAAAGTGAGGAGATAAGGTACCTACTGCTAGAGAATATGCCCTTTACTTCCTAAACAAGATACAGGTGAAAAGTAGGTGAAAAGCATAATCAGCAGAGATAAACCCTAGGTGGTCTTTCACTGACTGGCATAAACAACAGCAGGATTGCTGGACATCCAAATGAGAATATCACCAGCAGGAAACACCAGTAGGGAGAAAGTATATACACTGTGTTCCAAATTATTATGAAAATAATATTTTCTCAGATTTTCACAAATTATCTATATGAATTGCAGTCATTGTAATTTTCCAGTCAAATAACTATTAGAGTACAATTGAAAGATTTTTGTACAAACTGCCTATGATAACAGTATATTTAAAAAAAAATAAAAAACTCAAACTGCACTCAAAATGCATGTTCCAAATTATTATGCACAGCAGAGTTTTCAACCTTTTCATTTTAATAAAGAACAAAAAAATGGTCATTTTTGAAATTATAAGCATTAGCAGGTTATTACAAACTGAAATCAAACAGTTTTCAACTCAAAACTTTATTCTAGGTGATGTTACATTTGCACATAGGACCCCTTGTTCGAAAGGAGCTTCTGAACTCTCTCGTCCATTGAATTTGTCAGGTTTTGGATGGTTTCTGCTTTAATTGTTTTGCATAAGGACAGAATACCCTCCCAGAGCTGTTGCTTAGATGTGAACTGCCTCCTGCCATCATAGACACTCCTTTTGATGATGCTCTAGAGGTTCTCAATGGGGTTGAGGTCAGGGGAGCATGGGTGCCACACCATAAGTTTGTCCCCTTTTATGCCCATAGCAGCCAGAGATGCAGATGTGTTATGTGCAGCATGAGACTGGGCATTATCATGCATGAAATGATCTCGATGGTCCAGATGGATGGAGTGGAGGATGGCTGGTTGATGGACACCCCATGCAAACACGGCTACGGCGCTAACAAGGAGGAGGTGGAGTAATGTTTTGGGCTGGAATCATGGGGAGAGAGATTGTCGGCCCTTTCAGGATTCCTGAAGGGGTAAAGATGAGCTCCATGATGTATGTTGAGTTTCTCAAACAGCACTTCCTTCCATGGTTCAAGAAGAAGAACCGTGCATTCCGCAGCAAGATCATTTTCATGCATGATAATGCCCCGTCTCATGCTGCACATAACACATCTGCATCTCTGGCTGCTATGGGCATAAAAGGGGACAAACTTATGGTGTGGCACCCATGCTCCCCTGACCTCAACCGCATTGAGAACCTCTGGAGCATCATCAAAAGGAGTGTCTATGATGGCGGGAGGCAGTTCACGTCTAAGCAACTGCTCTGGGAGGGTATTCTGTCCTCATGCAAAACAATTGAAGCAGAAACCATCCAAAACTTGACAAATTCAATGGACGAGAGAGTTCAGAAGCTCCTTTCGAACAAGCGGTCCTATGTGCAAATGTAACATCACCTAGAATAAAGTTTTGAGTTGAAAACTGTTTGATTTCAGTTTGTAATAACCTGCTAATGCTTATAATTTCAAAAATGACCATTTTTTTGTTCTTTATTAAAATGAAAAGGTTGAAAACTCTGCTGTGCATAATAATTTGGAACATGCATTTTGAGTGCAGTTTGAGTTTTTTATTTTTTTTAAAAATATACTGTTATCATAGGCAGTTTGTACAAAAACCTTTCAATTGTATTCTAATAGTTATCTGACTGGAAAATTACAATGACTGCAATTCATATAGGTAATTTGGGAAAATCTGAAAAAATATTATTTGCATAATAATTTGGAACACAGTGTATAGCCACACGAGAAGGGTGATTGGGTAGACAAATAAATAAATTAAAACACCTGTTAACCTAAAAAGAGTAAAAAATGGATAACAGACAGTAAACACCTGGAGAAAAGGTGTAACTACAGTGGCTCAGTGGATAGAGAATACTCCCACACAGCACAGGTTCAAGGCGTCGATCCCAGATGCATAACACCTGGCAGTTGCTTCTGGAGCCTTGTGTAGTTTATGTACTGCTCAAGGTTAATCTGCTTCTCTAGCCACCAGGTAGAGAGATAATACATATTTATTTAAAATGGTTATCAAGCCAACATTAATGACTGGAAAGCAATTTACTATTAAGGGTTAATTGCCTTCATAAGATTATTTTGATGCTGCATCTATTGCCTATATTTATTATATACATCAGGAAGTTTATGTTTAATAGATGCCTGTAATAATGTACAGTTTTAGGCATCACCCAGAGGTTCCATTGTAAAAAAAAGTATGTTTAACCCCTTTACTCCCGAAGGTTGTTTGCACTTTAATTACCAGGCCAATTTTTACAATTCTGACCAGTGTCACTTTATGAGGTAATAACTCTGGAACGCTTCAACGGATTCCGCTGATTCTGAGATTTTTTTTTGTGACATATTGTACTTCATGATAGTGGTAACATTTATTTGATATGACTGGTGTTTATTTGTGAAAAAAATTGGAAATTTGGCAAAAATTTGGAAAATTTCACAATTTTCAAACTTTGAATTTAAATGCCCTTAATTCAGAGAGCTGTGTCACACAAAATATAGTAAATAAATAACATTTCCCACATGACTACTTTACATCAGCAAAATTTTGGAACCAACATTTTTTTGGTAAGGAAGTTATAAGTGTTAAAAGTTGATCAGCGATTTCTCATTCCAACAAAATTTACAAAACCATTTCATTTTGTTAGGGACCACATCACATTTGAAGTGATTTTGAGGGGCCTCCATGACAGAAAATACCTAAAACTGACACATTCTAAAAACTGCACCCCTCAAGGTGCTTAAAACATTATTCAAGAAGTTAATTAACCCTTCAGGTGCTTCACAGGAATTTTTGGAATGTGAAAGAAAACAATGAACATTTTGAGTTTTTTTCACAAAAATGTCAGTTTAGACTCAATTTTTTTTTTATTCTTGCAAGGATAAAAGTAAAAAATGGACCACAAAATTTGTTGTGCAATTTCTCCTGAGCACGCTAATACCTTAAATGTGGGGAAAAAACACTGTTTGGGCACACGGCAGGGCTCGGAAGGGAAGGACGCCATTTGACTTTTTGACTGTAAAATTTGCTTGAATAATTAGCTGATGCCATGTTGTGTTTGGGGAGCCCCTGATGTCCCTAAACAGTGGAAACTCCCCACAGGTGACACCATTTTAGAAACTAGACCCCTAATGGAACTTAATTAGATATGTGGTGAGCACCTTGAACCCCCTGGTGCTTCACAGAAGTTTATAACATTGAGCCATAAAAATCAAATTTTAAAATTTTTCCACAAAAATGTTTTTCAGCCCCCAATTTTACATTTTCATAAGGATAACAGGAGAAATTGCACCATACGATTTGTTGTGCAATCTCTCCTGAGTAATCGGACACCCCATATGTTGGGGAAAACCACTGTTTGGGTGCATGGTAGGGCTCAGAAGGGAAGGAGCGCCATTTGACTTTTTGAATGTAAAATTTGCTTGAATAATTAGCGGACGCCATGTCGCGTTTGGGGAGCCCCTGATGTGCCTAAACAGTGGAAACCCCCCACAAGTGACCCAATATTGGAAACAAGACCCCTTAAGGAACTTATCTAGATGTGTGGTGAGCACTTTGAACCCCCAAATGTTTCACAAAATTTTATAACATAGTGCCGTGAAAATAAAAAAAATCACCCTCGGAAATAGGTAAAAATGGCACCAAAATTTGTTACGCAGTTTTTGCTGAATGTAGAAATACCCCATATGTAGCTGTACAGTACTGCTTAGCCACACGGAGAGACTCGGGAGGGACGGAGCACTATCTGCCTCCTGGAGCGCAGATTTTCCTAGAATAGTATGCAGACTCCCTACACAGCTCCTACATACACACGCGGTCAAAATTGTTGGTACCCCTCATTTAATGAAAGAAAAACCCACAATGGTCACAGAAATATCTTGAATCTGACAAAAGCAATAATAAAATAAAAATCTATGAAAATGAACAAATGAAAGTCAGACATTGCTTTTCAACCCTGCTTCCACAGAATTTAAAAAAAAATTAAACTCATGAAATAGGCCTGGACAGAAATGATGGTACCCCTGAAAATAACGTGACAAAAGGGACATGTTAAATCAAGTTGTGTCCACTAATTAGCATCACAGGTGTCTACAATCTTGTAATCAGTCAGTGGGCCTGTATATAGGGCTACAGATACTCACTGTGCTGTTTGGTGACATGGTGTGTACCACACTCAACATGGACCAGAGGAAGCAAAGGAAAGAGTTGCCTCAGGAGATTAGAAAGAAAATTATAGACAAGCATGTTTAAGATAAAGGTTATAAGACCATCTCCAAGCAGCTTGATGTTCCTGTGACTGCAGCTGCACATATTATTCAAAAATTTAAGATCCATGGGACTGTAGTCAACCTCCCCTGAACATGGCCGCAGGAGGAAAATTGATGACAAATCAAAGAATAATACGAATGGTAACAAAAGAGTCCAGGAATAGTGATGGGCGAGCACTAAATTGCTCAGGTGCTCGATGCTTGGGTCGAGCACATTGCAATGCTCGGGTGTTCGACCCAAGCAACGAGACCAATGTAAGTCTATGGGAAACTCGAGCATTTTTCCGGCGGCTCCCCCCAGGGGTCTGCTAGGGCCTAAAAATTGCCCAAATCGATGGGAACAGTGCTCAAGTGACATGGGAACAGCATGAGGAAGACCCCTGGAAGCATTTCTGACTCCCAGGTCACTGCTGTCAACAACGTTGTCAGAGGTATTACGCCTCTTTTACAGACTCACAATAAAACATACAAAAACGAAACCAAAATGGATTTTCCTGGGAAATGTGATAAAGAACATCTTTTCCAGGGTAATGAAATATATATAAGGCAAAATAAATATACAAAGGCAAAAATGCCCCTCCACACCTTGGGCTATGTTCACACGTAGCGTTTTTGATGCGTTTCTGCACTTTTGCATTGCTTTCAACTAAGACAAATGCATTCACTGGGAAATTTCATTTTAACATTTTACAACCTTATCTGGCTATGTGATGTGTGACACATCATCAGACACATGCAGACAGTGCTGAAAAGACATGGGAACAGCATGGGGAAGACCCCTGGAAGTATCTCTGACCCCCAGGTCACTGCCTAAAAGTGTGCCCATCATAAGTAATCCTTGACGCATGAGAAGATGCCTCCGCAATGCACCTGTCATTGCAGACTTACAACAATCACTGTCCACGTTCTTGTCCCAGTGCAGCGTTCAGATGTCCCTACCCCTTTCCTTGGAATGCAAGCACAAGTATGCAGCCAGCCACCCACCCACAGGCTGCAATACTATACGGCCAAATTTTTGACAGTTGCTTGCACTTGAAATGTGGCCTTTTAGGCTCGTGGAGGTGGAAGCTGTCCAGAACCTTATGGCGGCGGAGACCGAGTGTCCATACTTGGTCCCCAGCCGCCACTATTTGTCCAGGTGTCATCTCCGCCTTCCACAAGCACGGGTCCTACAACATTACCCTCCCTAGTTTACTTACTGATAAGGACCGCCTAACACAAACACGTGGACAAGTGAATGTGGCCCGGGACGGTAGGGAGCAAGTCCACAGCTTGTCACTGAGTTGTATTTCACCACAGATAAATTTTTTAGCTTTATGAAAGTACTGATATTTGGGAAACCCTATCTACTCCAGCTGCCATTTCTCACAGGAAGTCCTCTAAAGCTGCTTGCACTTGAAATGTGGCCTTTTAGGCTTGTGGAGGTGGAAGATTTTCACAACCTCATGGTGGCGGCGGTCAGGTGTCCATACTCGGTCCCCAGCCGCCACTATTTCTCCCGGTATCGTCTCCGCCATCCTCAAGTGTGGATCTCGGAACATTACTGCTGGTATTTTTCTGTGGGAATCTGCTTGCCTCCTACCAGCCTGTAATTTTTCCCGTGAACTATGGTACAACGCCATGGTATTAGCACTGCCCCCAGTACCAGTAGCGAAGCCATCCACAATTTCTTTCTCAGGAATTCTATTTGGTAGACTGAGTGGCTGCCAAAATACATTAGTTTCTCACAAAGGAGCTGAAGATACCAAGTGGCAGTGGATGCAAGTTTTTCCAGCCTGTTAGATATCAGAGGGTGAACGGCAGCACATTGGCTCAGTGGTTAGCACTGAAGCCTTGCAGAGCTGGGATCCTTGGTTCAAATTCTAGCAAGGACAACATCTGCAAGGATTTTGTATGTTCTCCCAGTGTTTGATTGGATTTCCACCTCAGTAAAAAAGGAGCCATAGAGTGTCCGGAAACCTTCCCACACACTTTTCTTAGCCAGGACTGCTTCTCGGCAGGGTTGGACAGTCCCACCAGAGAATCCTTGGGAAGGCCCTGGCTTCTCCATCAGGAGAGTTCATGATAGCGCAAACTTTGCAGCAGCTATGGTGCGCTAGAGAGGGGGACAAAGGTGAGCCCTCAGAATCAAATCCTCTGGTGGGCCCAATGTTTTTCAGTTTGTAACTGCTTCTCAGTGGGAGTTGTATTTTACCACAGCCATATTCTTTAGCTCAGTGAAGGGACTGGCATAGAGGGAAACTGTATCTACTCCGGCTGTCATTTCTCCATCATCAGGTTCCGCCCATTGTCACACACGACCATGCCTGGCTGTATGTTCAGTGGTGAGAGCCACAGATCAGGCTGCTGTGTTACAGCTTTCAACAACTCTGCAGTGCTGAACGGTTTGTCACCTAAGCATTAAGCATGTTATCTTCAGCACAGCGTGTCGCTGCTTGGCCAAGGTACTGCTGCATTGCTTTCAGCTTGTGACTGATGTGGTCATTTCGGAGATGGAGGCTGAACAGGAGGGGGAGGTGCAGGAGCAGAACAATGTGACTACATTGAGGTTAAATTGGCGACTCTGGTTTTTATGCTAAAGAAAGATCCTACTGCTTTTTTGTTTTTTTTAAGACTAATGCATTCACCGGGAAATGTCATTTTAACATTTTACAACCTTATCTGGCCATATGGTGCGTGACACATCATCAGACACATCCTGTTCCAGTTATGATGGAGGGACTCTGAAAGTCACAAAGCCTATTTTTATAGGGCCATCATGCAGGCCTTACTATTCTTAAAGGGCCAGCAGTCGGCCCTCGCTATTGTTAGAGAGGCATCAGCCAGCTATGCTTTGTTGTTCCCATTATTAGGAAGTGGGTCTCCCATACTGTTTGCCTATACAGTGAAGCAAGGCTGCCAAAAATTTGGAGGAACTCCAATGCCCCTTGCAAGACACGTAGAGGGGGTGATGGTAGTTATGGTGGTGAATGATATGGTGATGGAGAATGAGGAGAAGGAGGAGGACAAGAGCAAAAAGACAAAATCAGAAAGAGTATACCCATGTGTAGGTGTAACATAGTTTGTAAAGCCGAATAAAGACTTGCGTCCATCAAGTTCGACCTGTTAGTTCTGTAATTGCTAAAGTTGATCCAGAGGAGGGCAAAAACCCCAAATGATTTGGCCAATCTTCACCTGAGGAAAAATTCCCTCCCGACTCTGAAACCAGCAGTCAGAATAAATCCCTGTATCAACCTACTATTTTATTTTATTTGTAAGTATACGCTGAAATCTGCCTGGTATCTAGAAATGCATCCAGTCCCCGCTTGAACTGGTGTAGTGAATCCGACATTACCGTCTCCTCACTCAGTGAATTCCATATTCTCACTGCTCTTACCGTAAAGAACTCCTTCCTATGCTGGTGCTGAAACCTTTTCTCTTCCAGTCTTAGTGAATGCCCTCTTGTTACCGTAATATTCCTCCTTTTGAACAAATCCCTGGCAAGGTCTCTATACTGTCCCCTAACATATTTGTACACATTTATTATGTCCCCCCTCAACCTTCTCTTTTCCAGGCTGAATAGTCCTAGTTTTGCCAACCTCTCTGGGTATTGCAGTCCCTCCATTCCCTTTATTAATTTTGTTGCCCTCCTTTGTACCTTTTCAAGCTCATTTATATCCTTTCTATATATTGGGGCCCATAACTGAGCACAGTATTCCAAGTGTGGTCTGACCAGTGCTTTGTACAGTGGAAGAACAATGTTCTCATCCTTTGCAGCTATACCTCTTCTGATACATCCCATTACCCTGTTTGCCCTTACAGCAGCGGCCTGACTTTGGGCACTCCAATTTAGTTTGCTATCAATCAAGATGCCCAAGTCCTTTTCCATCTCTGAATTCCCCAATGATTTCCCATTCAGTGAGTACTGGTGACTTCCATTTTTCCTTCCCATATGTATGACCTTACATTTCTCCTCGTTAAACCTCATTTGCCATTTAATGCTCCACATACCCAGCTTATCCAAATCCCTCTGTAGGTCTGCACTGTCCTCTTTTGTATTAATTGTTTTACATAACTTTGTGTCATCTGCAAATATTGATATTTTACTATTTATCCCGTTGACTATGTCGTTAATAAAGATATTAAATAACATTGGGCCTAGTACAGACCCCTGTGGTACCCCACTAGTGACGCTTACCCAATCTGAGTATATTCCATTTATAACCACCCTCTGCCTTCTATCCTTTAGCCAGTTAGCTACCCACTTGCAGACATTTTCCCCCAGCCCCATCATTCTCATTTTGTATACCAACCTATTATGTGGCACGCTATCGAACGCTTTTGAGAAGTCGAGATACACAACATCCACTGGTTCCCCCTGATCTACTCGAGAGCTAACCTCCTCGTAGAAGTCAATCAGGTTTGTTTGGCAGGAGCGATTCCTCATGAATCCATGTTGGTTCGGGATTAAAAGATTATTAGCATCAAGATGCTCCGTAATTGCCTCTTTAATGAAGCTTTCAAAAATTTTGCCCACAACGGACGTCAGACTCACCGGCCGATAGTTTTCGGCGTCACTTTTCGCTCCCTTTTTGAATATTGGCACTACATTCGCCTGTCGCCAATCAAGTGGCACAGACCCAGTCTCAACAGAGTCCTTAAATATGAGATATAATGGTCTGTCTATCACATTACTTAGTTCCCTTAGTACCCGTGGGTGTATGCCATCAGGTCCTGGTGATTTGTTTATTTTAATGTTACTGAGGTGTTTCTGTACCCCAGCTTGGGTTAGATTTGTCATACTTAGTGGAGGATTAAGCTTGTCACTTCTCATTTCTCCTGTTAGTTCGATTTCCTTTGTGAAAGTTGTCGAAAAAAAATTATTTAATAGATTAGCTTTATCCTCATCTTTCTCTATGATTTTGTGTGAAGAGGTGCATGGGAATACACCTCCCAAAAAAAAGGCATAGGATTTGAGTTCATGTTACGCTGCTATTATTCGGTGGTGTTGAGAAGTCTGACCCAATCCAGCCCTTGTTCATTTTTATAAGAGTCAGCCTGTCAGCATTTTCAGTTGTCAGGCGGATGCGCTTATCAGTTATAATTCCACCAGCGGCACTAAAAACCCGCTCTGACAAAATGCTAGCAGCAGGCCAGGCCAGGATCTCCAAGGCGTAGAGAGCCAGTTCATTCCACGTGTCCAGCTTGAATACCGAATAATTATAAGGCACAGAGTAATCGAGGACGACGTTGGTATGGTCGGCAAGGTACTTTCTTACCATCTTCCCAAACTTTGCACTCCTTGTGAGAGTACCCCTCTCCTCAGGGCCTGTAAGATGGGAGGGGCTGAGAAAACTGTCCCAGAACTTTGACAGTGTTCCCCTGCCTCTGCTGGATTGGAGTTGTGTCTCTCTCGCCTGTAGTCCTTGGTTGTCCAATGAACTGTGACCTCTGCCACCAGCGTTTTCAGATGGGAATTTTTTTAATAATTCCGCAACAAGGGCCTTCTGGTACTGTCCCATTTTAGCAGACCTGTCCACCTTGGGAATAAGAGATAGAAAGTTCTCCTGGTAGCGTGGGTGTAGAAGTGTCACCAACTAGTAATGACTGTCACCCAAAATTTGGAGAAAAAGAGGGTCGCAGGAAGGGCAACGTAACATAAACTTAGCCATGCATCCGAGGCAGCTAACAGGCAAGACTTCCGTGTCCTCACCAAGAGGACAACTGACCATGCTCTCCTCCTCTCTGTCCTCAGGCCATCCAGGCTGAACAGACGGTATGACAGTTTTGCAGGTAGTACCGTCTATAGCGCATGAAACTTGCTCCTCCTCCTCCTTTCTCATTGTCACCCAATCCACGTTGGGATGAGATGAGGCTGGGCTGTGTGTAATCACACTGTATGGTTCCTTGCTCCTTCTGCATCCTCTTTGATTGTGAACAGAGAGCGTTTCAGAAGACAGAGAAGCGGGATGGTGACGTTAATTGTGGCATCACCGCCGCTCACCATTATGGTGGAGTCCTCAATGTTTTGGAGGATGGTACATATGTCTGACATCCATGTCCACTCCTGAGGTCTTATGTGTGGAGTCTGAACTGAATACTGACGGCCTTGTTGATGCTGGTAGTCAACAACTGCCCTCTTCTGCTCACAAATCCTTCCAAACACCTGCAATGTAGAGTTCCAACGCGTGGGGACATAACAAACCAGTTGGTGAGCTGGAAGCTGCAAACACTGCTGAAACACGGCAAGGGCGGCGGAAGCTGTAGGTGACTTTCTAAAAAGGGCACATAGGCGGCATACTTTGACAAGCAGATCCGGCAGCTCCAGGTAGGATTTGAGAAACCGCTGAACCATGAGGTCAAGCACATGGGCCAGGCATGGTACATGTGTGAGCTCGTCTCGCTTCAGAGCCGCCACTAGGTTACAGCCATGGTCACACATGACCATGCCCGGCTATAGGTTCAGCAGTGTCAGCCACAGATCTGCCTGCTCTTTCAGAGCTGTCCACAACTCTTCAGCATTGTGTGGTTTGTCACCTAAGCATATTAGTTTCAGCACAGCCTGTTGCCGCTTGGCCAAGGCAGTGCTGCAGTGCTTCCAGCTTGGGACTGATGTGGTCATTTTGGAGATGGATGCTGAAGAGGAGGAGGAGGTGCAGGAGATGTAGAATGTGGGGGCAACCCTGATTGACCCAGGGCCCACAATCTTCAGCGTCGGGAGGATGTGTTCCGTCCCAAGGACCGACTGGGTCCCGGCTTCCATTATGTTAACCCAGTGTGACATCAGCGAGATGTACCGTCCCTGCCAACAAGCACTTGTCCACGTGTCCGTGGTTAGTTGGACTTTCCCAGTAACTGCATTGTTGAGGCACGGCTAATGTTGTGGGTCACGTGCTTGTGTAATGCAGGGACAGCACATCGGAAGAAATAGTGGCGGCTGGGTACCGAGTACCGAGGGACGGCTGCCGCCATTAGGTTGCGGAAAGCTTCCATCTCAACGAGCCTAAAAGGCAACTTTTCGAGCGAAAGCAGTCGTGAAATGTGTGAATTTAGTAGTGAGATCTGTGGGACATTGGCTGCATATTTACGCTTGCGTTCCAAGGACTGGGGTAGGGACAACTGAACGCTGCACTGAGACAAGGACGTGCTCGCTGATGGTGCTACTTGAGAGTATGCAACAAAAGGTGCAGGGCAGGAGGGCATCTTTGCATGCGCCATGGACAGAGGATTGGCTTGCATGCACAACAGCAGAAGATGCAGTGGGGCCACCCGCAGATACTGTTCCTGGATCCTGGGGTTTGGCTTACTTAGTCGGGTGGTTTGCTGCCATGTGCCTGATCATGCTGATGGTAGTCAGTTTTGCTACCCCTGCTGATGCTGGCCTGGCAAGTGGTGCAAATGGCCTTTTTGGGGTTATCGGCAGAGTCTTTATAAAACAACTAGACTTGGGAAGACCTCACAGTTGTACTGGCAACTTCCGTCGTATTGATGTTAAGGGGAACAATTGCCCGCCTTCTGTCTGTGGCCACCACACTGCTTCTTCCTGCCTGTTGTGGTGATATGCCTCCTTCCCCCTGTGTGCTGCAGTCCTCGCTCTGTATGTCCCCCTGCCAGGTTGGGTCAGTTACTATATCATCCACCACCTCGTCTTCCACTTCCGCACCCTGGTCCTCCTCCTGACTTTCTGGCAATTGTGTCTCATCATCATCCACCTCTTGTGACAGTTTCCCACTGTTGCCTTCGTGTGACCATGGCTGCTCAAATATTTGGGCATCGCTACACGCAATCTCCGCTTGCTCCGCTTCAAGTGGACCGGGCGAGAGGTCCGAATATATAAATAGAAAAGTGAACAGCTCTTCGGAGTGTCCAAGTGTGGGATCAATTGTCTCCGGGCACTTGGCATGGTGGTAGGAAGGATGATCAGGGTGAGGAATATGCGGTCCAGACTCTCAGCTACTGAGACTTGACCGTGTGGAAGACAGGGTGGTGGTGGTGGTGGCTAAGTGACTGGAAGCATTATTTCCTATCCAACCAATAACTTTCTCACATTGCTCTGTGTTCAATAGTGGTGTTCTGCTGCCCCCTATTAATTGGGACAGGATGGTCGAGCGAGAAGATGTGGGTGTTTGTTGTGGTACAATTTCAGCTAGCCCACGACCTCGGCCTTGTCCTCTGCATGCACCATTATCACCATCACGTCCACTGCCCCGTCCCTTACCACGCGTTTTGCCCATTTTAAACGGAGGACAATATTTTCCAATATTTTATTTATTTGCCAACAATTTTGACCACATGTGTAATTTAGATGAAGCCCTGTGGGATCCATTCACTATAATGAGGCAGCAGAGTTAGGCCTCTTTCACACGTCAGTGTGTTTGGTACGTGTGGTTACAGTTCCACCCGTACCGGAGACACTTATACACGCAGACCCATTCAAGTGAATGGGTCTGTGCACATGTCAGTGTGTTTCCACAGACCGTGTGTCCGAGTGCAAAACATGTTGACATGTCCATTTTTCTCACGCTGCATTAGCAGCAAAAAGTCCCACACTCATGACACATGGATGACATCCGTGTGTCATCAGCATGACAGGTACCGGTGCCTGGGAATCAGTGTACAGTCAGCGCTGTTTCCAAGTGCTGGGTGCTGAACTCTGCCCTCATCATTGTCCCTTGCTTGCGCTGCGATCAGTGCGAGCAAGGGACAATGATGAGAGTAGCATTCTGCTCCTGCGGTGTCCTGGTATAAAAATAAGAATAAAATAATAAATCCATATACTCACCTGTCCAAAGATGTCCCGCGCTGTAATTCACCAGACCGCTGACACCGAGGCCCCGGGGAGAATGACTCACTCCAGCGAGCGAGCCTCAGAGCTGAGCTGAGCTAAGTGAGTGACAGGACACCGCCTGCTGAGCACAGCGCAGGCAGGGGACAATAATGAGCGCAGCGTTCAGCACCCGATGCTTGGGAACAGCGCTAACTGTACCGCTGATTCCCATGCGCTGGTACGTGTGCTCCTGATGCGGTACAGGGGCGGCACACGGTTGCCACACAGGTGCACACGAACGCACGGTACTGTTTTTTCTGGTACTGGAAATATCATTAGGTGTGAAAAAGGCCTTACTCTGGACTCCGTCTGGCCTCTGTTTAGCAGTGTCCTTTTTTTCAGAGGTTCACAAAACTGTGTCCAATAGCACTTTTATGCACGCCTAATAAAAAGATGGACACCGTGGGATCACAGGCCAGACGGCGTCCACGGTGCCTCCATCTGCCTCATTACAGGGAATCTCCCGCCGAGGGTTCTATCTGAATCATGTATTTCAGAGATTTAAATGAAAACTCCAGCGTAAGCACTCAGCCCAGAGCGCAGGATAAATGTGAGCCAAGCCATACTGCGATCTTTTGGAAACATAATGAACAAATCAGCAGCAGGTGAAGAATTGGATTTATTTAGTTTTTACGTAATTCCTTGTGCAGTATAAGCGATTAGACGACTTTATTCTTCGGGTTGGTGCAATTACAGTGATACCAGATTTAAATCGAGTTTTTATGTTTGGCAGCTGTCACACACTAAAAAACACTTTTTTTTTGCAAAGACTAGATTTTGCATTGCCGTATTTTGAGAGCTATAATTTTTCCATATTTCGGCCGACAGAGTAATGTAAGGGCTTGTTTTCTGCAGGACAAGTTGACGTTTTTATTGGTACTATTTTCGGGCACATGACATTTTTTGATCGCTTTCTATTCCGATTTTTGGGAGGCAGAATAAACAAAAACCAGCAATTCAGGATTCTTTTTTTTTTTTCTAATGCCGTTCCGCTTGTGATAAAATTGATAAAGCAGATTTATTATTCAGGTCAGTACGTTTACAGCGATGCTACATTTATATAGCATCACTTTATTCTGAGAGCTACGAGGGGCATTCATTAAAGATTTCCCCTGACCCACTTCTATTTATCACAGGAAGCTGAAACTTCACATGTGTAATGATATAAGTCTCTATAGGTTACGTGCCAATTTGCAACTAAGAACTGATAACGTTTTTGATTTTACAGGTCCTGAAGTGGTGTGAGGTTTGATAATGGACCCAGTGGAATACAGAGTAGTCATCAAGTTCCTTTACTTGAAAGGCTGCACATCAAAGGAGAAGTTCGATGAGATGAAAGAGGTTTATGGTGATGATTCTCCATCATATGATGTAGTCAAGAACTGGCATCGTCAATTGAAATGTGGTCAGACTTCGGTGCAAACCACTCCAATTCCAGGGCGACCCTGCTCTGCTATTGATGAACACACCATACAGCAAGTGAAGGTCGCCATTTTGGAAAATCACCACTTAACCATTAGCCACCTAGCCCAAAATGTCAAGATTAGTATGGGGTCCGTGGAATAAATCATCCAAGACCATCTTCACATGCATAAGGTATCCGCTCTTGGGTTCCCCGGCTGCTCACACCTTTCCAGAAACAAGAATGAGTCCAATGCTCTCAGGCTCTATTGACGATGTGCCATGGAAACCAGGAGGACTTTTTCAACAGATTGATTACACAGGATGAAAGCTGGGTCCATCACCATGATCCTGAGGCTAAAGTCCAGTCGATGCAATGGAAGCAACATGACTCATCTCCTCCAAAGAAGGCACATGTCCAACCCTCAGCAGGCAAGGTCATGCTCAAAGTATTTTAGGACCAGAACAGAGGAGTATTGATGGATTTTCTAGCAAAGGGTACCATGATCACTGGGGCATACTATGCTTCACTGTTGCAGAAATTGCAGGAGGCCATCAAAATCAAGAGATGTGGCATGCTCACCAAAATTGTCCGCTGTCTGCAAGACAATGCACCAGTTCACAGCTCACATGTTGCTCAAATGGAAGCATGCTCCTGTGGCTTTAAATTCTACCGCATCCATCTTATTCACCTGACCTTGCACCATCAGACGTCCACCTCTTTCCAAAAATTAAGTTATTTTTGAAGGGCAAGCATTTTCCAGATGATGAGACTCTGATTTCCGAAGTCACAAAGTGGCTTTTGGAACAACCTGTCGACTTCTACAAGTGAGGTGTTTGCAGTAGCTTAAAGAGATGGGAGCAGTGTGTGTCCCTGGGTGGCACCTATGTAGAGAAGGACTAATAACTGTGCCAAGTTTTATTGCCTTCACTTTCTGCAGGCTGAACACAGTTATAAGGTATAGCAATGCAGGATCACTGCTATACTTCATGACTGTCAGTTCTGCACTGACAGAAGTTAGTTTGATCATGCACTGAACATGATCAAAGTAACTTGCTGGTGCCTGGTGACATGGATGTCATCATGACAATATTGAGTCACCATGGCAATGATCATGACCCCGCGACAATGTCATCGCGGGATCTCTGATCCAAGAGCAGAGGTTCTTTTGTCCCTCTGGTTGCTCGCTAAATGCTGCGATCGCAGAGATTGCAGCATTTAGGGGGTTAAAGTGCCAAGAGCAGTGCAGGCACTGAGTGCTAGGTGTCAGCTGTCAGAATCAGCTGATACCCGGTGGCGATTGCGTCCACACAACCTGCGGGCAGGCACGATCGCCATGTCGTAATAATACGTTTCTGGTCCATAAAGCCCAGGGCACACGTAGAAAGTTATTAACATACGATTTTTACAGAAACATTACAATTCTGTTCTTAAGAAATTAAATGGTTCTGTAAATGATTAATAACTAGTGATGAGCGAGCGCTAAAATACTCGGGTGCTCGAAGATCGGGTCGAGCACATTGGAATACTCGGGTGCTCGACCCGAGCAACGAGCCCATTGTAAGTCTATGGGAAACTCGAGCATTTTTCTGGTGGTCCCCCCCGGCGGTCTGCAGAAGGTCAAAAATTGCCCAAATCGATGGGAACAGTACTCAATTAAACGTCAGGCAGGCAGAATATATAGGCAGACAGGCAGGCAGGGTATATAGGAGGGTGCATGAAAAACATAGCAGGGCACTTGGAACACACTAGTGACCTCCGATTTTCATGCACCCGTCTCTTTAAAAAAGCCGGCCGGCAATTCATCAGCGGCATACACCGGTACCCGACAATTTAGAACAGAAAGAATAGAGCATCACACATAGATTAGATAGTTAGAAACATGTCAGTCACATATATAATAAGTACAGTGACAGTGTTGGTTACTGTACTTGTTATTTAGTGTTAAAATAAAGGATTTATTAAAAAAAAATAATAGTGTTTTTGTCTCTTTAAAAAAGCCGGCCGGCAATTCATCAGCAGCATACACCGGTACCAGACAATTTAGAACAGAAATAATAGAGCATCACACATAGATTAGATAGATAGAAACATGTCAGTCACATATAGAATAAGTACAGTGATAGTGTTGATTACTGTTCTTGTCATTTAGTGTTAAAATAAAGGATTTATTAAAAAACATTTGACGTAGGGTTCCCTGTAATTTTAGTCTCTATGTAAGCGCAGGAGAATTCTCCCACGCTGTCAGTGACATGCATGAGGTGAGCTGAGTTCAATGGACATGAACTCGGCTCATCTGGATGCCGTCACAGCCAGACACTGAGGAGCGCAAGCATGCCTGCGCTTCTCAGTGTCTGCGGCATGGCAAGCTGGATGGCAGCTTTCGGCTGTGATCTAGCCTGTCATGTGAATGTAGCAGAGCTGGAACCGTCCTGGGAACCACGGAAAGGTAAGGATGAGGTTGGTTTATTATTTTATTTTTATTGCAGGAGATCGTTGGCTTCAGCTGGAATGGGCGTGATTGTAAGTATAGTTTAATTTAGAACATTAAAGAATTGTGTGTTTATTTCAATTAAAGCACTTTATTCTGGGTGTTTGTGTTTTTTTTTAACTTTGACTATGGGGTTAGTAATGGGGGTGTCTTATAGACGCCTCTCCATTACTAACCTGGGCTTGATGTCAGCTGGCATTATAAGCTGACATCAACCGCAGCCCTATTACCCCACTGCCACCGCTACATGGCAGTGGGAAGAGCGAGGCTAAGTGCCAGAATTGGCGCATCCTATGGATGCGCCATTTCTGGGGCGGCTGACGGCTGATGTTTCTAGCCTGGGAGGGGGCCAATATTCATGGCACCCTTCCTGGGCTATTAATATCAGCCCCCAGCTGTCTGCCTAGCCTTTGCTAGCTATTAAAATAGGGGGGACCCCACGTCATTCTTTTGGGGGGTCCCCCATTTTAATAACTGGTAAAGGCTAGGTATTCAGCTGGGGGTTGATATTAGTAGCCTGGGAAGCTCCGTGGGTATTACCCCCTTCCCAGGCTTCAAACATCTGCCCCAGCCGTCTGCTTAAAATCGACTAGAGACTAAATTTACGGGGAACCCTACGCCAATTTTTTGTTAGTAAATCCTTTATTTTAACACTAAATGACAAGTACAGTAACCAACACTGTCACTCTACTTATTATATATGTGACTGACATGTTTCTATCTATCTAATCTATGTGTGATGCTCTATTCTTTCTGTTCTAAATTGTCGGGTACCGATGTATGCCGCTGGAGAATTGCCGGCCGGCTTTTTTAAAGAGACGGGTGCATGAAAACACTATTATTTTTTTTTTTAATAAATCCTTTATTTTAACACTAAATAACAAGTACAGTAACCAACACTGTCACTGTACTTATTATATATGTGACTGACATGTTTCTATTTATCTAATCTATGTGTGATGCTCTATTCTTTCTGTTCTAAATTGTCTGGTACCGGTGTATGCCTCTGATGAATTGCCGGCTTTTCATGTTTCACTGTGAGCACTGTTCCCATCGATTTCGGCAATCACTGTAATGCCACAACCACCATGGCTGTGACATTACAGTGAGTGGCAGACAATCCCTGCATGATTGGTGCTCTAAATAGTGCCAAACATGCAGGATGGGGTGCCGAGCTCCCGCCCGAGCATCTCGAAAGTACTTGGCGATCTCCGAGCATCTCGAGTACTGAGATGCTCGGGCGAGTACCGAGCAGTGGCGAGCATTCTCGCTCATCACTATTAATAACTGCTGAGTAAAAAAATGGATTGTATATGTGTAAAGCAAGTGACTGGGATGCAACATGCAGACAAGGACAAAGTGGAGTAACTTACTTATCTATTTATTCTCCGTGTGTGACTATAGGAAAGAGGTGATTTGAACAAAGAATAATTCAGGAGTAACAGGGTAATTACAGAGTACAATATTCAATATACACAGGCAGGCTATGCCTGCATGTGTCACAGCTGT
This sequence comes from Phyllobates terribilis, assembly GCF_046119375.1. Classification (NCBI taxonomy): domain Eukaryota; kingdom Metazoa; phylum Chordata; class Amphibia; order Anura; family Dendrobatidae; genus Phyllobates; species Phyllobates terribilis. The sequence goes on from NW_027362769.1 coordinate 21,846,462, forward strand.
CTAACAGATGTGACACATGCAGCCGCGGCGGCTGTTACTGAAATGCCGAGCACTCCGAAACTACTCGATGAGAACCTGAGCATGCTCATTTTAAGGGTTAAATGAGCACACTCACTCATCACTAGTTACCACTATAATAATCCTCTTTATATAGTTGGACCTAGCGGGGGTTTCCGGTTCTTCTCGCTAGGTCGCAAGTCCTTTTTACAAAGTCTATCAATGCTCTCTGTGTCTCTCGCACTCTGGATAGTCCCCACTCCACCTATTGCACCACCCTGACTGACTCCTGTACCGTACACCAGTATTGCAAGTAATGACCTGGCTCACTCGCATCTCCAGTTCCCCACCGCAGGCGTCCACCCTCTAGCAGAGTTTCCTCATTGAACTTTGGTGCTTGACCTACAACGGCTGTCTATTGGATCTGGGGAGAAGATGGCTGGACTCCAGATCTTGGCGTTCGATATCATGACCAGCGCAGGTCTGGGGCTCGGGCCTTGACAGGCGCAGTCTGGACTTCGAGTCTTAACTGGTGTAGATCGTGACCTCAGGTGTGGTGGGGGCTCTGGATCTTATCTGGTGTTGTCTGAGCCCTATCTGCAAGCAGCCAGAACTCTGCTGGCACATATTTCCTGTTGTGGCCTCTCACTCTGGCCGCAGCGTCTTCTCCTGTGTACGTCTGCACCTCTCTCTTTTCTAGTGCCAAATCTGCTCCTGTTTTGGCGCACTGGCTTCTCATACCAAAGAACTGTGTCATCAGGGTCACCTGACCTGGTGCTTCACCTTCCTCCCTGCAATACTTCCTCTTTTTTCTCATTCTGCAGGGTTCTGTCTAAACAGTAGATGGCAGTCTTTAATCACAAATGGTGCACACTGCTGGGAAATTGTACACTCTCCTACATATGGATGGCACAGGGATGACAAGTGAGAAAAAATGTCCCATTCTCCTGGATGAGAATGGAATCAATTTATTTTATAGACACTATTGTGCGCAAGCCCTTGGGCTGTGTTTAGATGTCCGGTAAGCATCTGCATAAAATAGGTTTAGCAGCAACCAGTTATCTTGTTATCAAATAGTTGTTCATACAAAACTTTTTTGTTTGGCTAAAAAAACAGATTGCAACTGGATCTGTTTTTTTTGGCTTACTGGATCTGTTTAAAATGAATGATTACTGAACATGTGACCTCAGCCTTAGATGTCTAACTGCCACAATTACCGTGGACAAGCTAAGACTATGTTCACACGTTGCATTATTGCTGCGTTTTTTTCAGCAGGCAAAACCTGCTCTCTTGGCAGTAAAGAAGCTGCTTACAAAAAGCAGGTTTTGCTGCATTTTTTGCTGTGTTTTTGCTGCGTTTCTTTGCTCTATTGTTTACTGCCTTTTTCAGGATCCCAAAGTTCAGCTTTGCTTCAATGACAGAAGCATGAATACAGGTCACCAATGCAAGACATATGTGAAACCATAAAAACATTTTTTTGGAAAAAAGGGCAATTTATCAAATTATTTAGTGGAAAAAGATTCTTATGTCTGAAAAAATAGTGACCAATCTGAACAAAAAAGTTCATATCAGTTCATGAAAAAATACACAATTGTAACAGGGGAGGTGAATTGCTTTCCCTGCTCTCTGTTTTTGCAAAACCTTTAACCCCTTAACAACATTTGCCGTACTAATACGCGTCTGTGCCCTGGGACTTAAGAGCCAGACCCGTATTAGTACGTCATGGCGATCGCGCGCGCACACAAGCTGTGCGGGCGCGATCGCCGCCGGGTGTCAGCTGATTGTCACAGCTGACACCCGGTACTATGTGCAGGGAGCGGTCCTGCACCGCTCCCAGCACATTAACCCCCGCGATGCTGCGATCAAAGTCGATCGAAGTCGATCGCGGCATTGCGGGGGCAAGGGGAGCTGATCGCCGATGCTCACCTCCTCTTCCGGCTTCCAGCGCAGTCTGCAAAGGCTTCCCGGGTGTTGCCATGACGACCCGATGTCGTCATGACAACATCCGGGTCACCAGACAGCAGGAAGATTGCTTGGACATGCGCGGTGCATCTCCAAGCAATCTTCACACTGTGCATTTCTGACAGCTTGCATGGCATAGGGATGGTGCTGCATTCCTGTGCCATGCAGGCGATCAGAGAAAAAAAAGTGAAAGTCCCAGAGTGGGACAAAGTAATAAAGTGTATAAACTGTGTGAAAGTGGAAAAAAAAAAAAAAATTTTTTTGCAAAAATATTAAAAAAAAATAAAAAAAATAATCCACCAAAAATAAAAATATAATGTACCCATCAATAAATATTATTATAAAAAAAAAACAATAAAAGTACACATATTTGGTATCTCCGCGTCCGGAACAACCTGACCTATAAAACTGTCCCACTAGTTAACCCCTTCAGTGAACACGGTAAAAAAAAAAAAAAAAAAAAGCAAAAAACAATGCTTTATCACCATACCGCCAAACAAAAAGTGGAATAACACGCGATCAAAAAGACGCATATAAATAAAAATGATACCGCTGAAAACGTCATCTCGTCCCGCAAAAAACAAGCCACCAAACAGCTCCATCAGCCAAAAAATAAAAAAGTTATAGCTCTCAGAATAAAGCGATGCTAAAAAATATTTTTTTCTATAAAATAGCTTTTATTGTGTATAAGCGCCAAAACATAGAAAAATGATACAAATGTGGTACCGCTGTAAACGTACTCACCCGAAGAATAAAGATACCTCATCAATTTTACCACACGCGGAACAGAATTAAAAAAAAAAAAAAAAACAATTCCTGAATTGTTGGTTTTTGTTTATTCTGCCTCCCAAAAATCGGAATAGAAAGCGATCAAAAAATGTCACGTGCCTGAAAATGGCACCAATAACAACGTCAAGTCATCCCGCAAAAAACGAGCCATCACATGACTGTCTGCCAAAATCTGGAAAAATTATAGCTCTCAAAATATGGCGATGCAAAAACTAGATTTTACAAAAAATGCGTCTTTTAGTGTGTGACAGCTGTCAGTCATAAAAACCCCATATGATTCTGGCATTGCTGAAATCACACCGACCCGAAGAATAAAGTCGTTGTAACATACCTGGCGGCGTCCTTGCATAGTGGTCCATCTCCCACTGTGCAAGAGCGCGCACTTGATCTCCTGTCCAGAATGTCTCTCTGGCTTCCCTCCATGCTGTCTGTTTGTGTCTGTTTCTGCTGCTTAAGGGCGGCGCCCGATCACTTCCTGCTTTTTGTACCTGCTGTGGGTCACACCCCTTGTGCGTCCTCAGCCTATTGCTGTCTGTCACCTGGTATATAGCTCAGCTGCTCCCATCTATCCCTGCCTGAGCATAGTGTTCCATTCAGTGTGTGCTTGCACTCTGAAGGTGCCAGGTCCCGTTCTGTGTTCTCTTGTCTGCCTATCCTGGAGGCTGTATTTCCAGGCCTGTCTGAACATGCTCCTAGCCTGTTCCTCCTGCCTTCTAGGGGCCGATTACCTAGACCCGTTCCTGTATCTTGTCTGACCTGTCTGAACACGCTCCTAGCCTGTTCCTCCTGCCTTCTAGGGGCCGATTACCTAGACCTGCTCCTGTATCTTGTCTGTCCTGTCTGAACACGCACCTTGCCTGTTCGTCCTGCCTCTCTGGGGGCCGTATTCCCAGACCCGCTCCTGTATTCCGCTGCAGTGTCGGTCTCCTCCGTACACTCAGTTCCAGTCTGAACTCTCTCCTATCCTTTACCTGTTTTGCCTCTATGTCCGTTCCCTTCCTTTTTCTGCAGAGTCTGAACTCGTACCTAACTCCTGCTTGTTGTCTCTGTACTCCCGTTTGTGAGTTTGTGGTCCACTCGCTACTTGTCTGCTAGTACCCTGTGGGTGTCTGGCTCTGCCTTTCCCTTCCTGTCTGTTCCGTGTGAACAGAGCCCTGTCCCCCCTACTCAGCCTAGCCTGCTCTGACTCCTTTGCTCGCTGCTCCGGCAGTCCTGTCCTGCCCTGCTTCTGCCCGCTGCTCCGGCAGTCCTGTCCTGCCCTGCTTCTGCCCGCTGCTCCGGCAGTCCTGTCCTGCCCTGCTTCTGCCCGCTGCTCCGACAGTCCTGTCCTGCCCTGCTTCTGCCCGCTGCTCCGGCAGTCCTGTCCTGCCCTGCTTCTGCCCGCTGCTCCGGCAGTCCTGTCCTGCCCTGCTTCTGCCCGCTGCTCCGCAGTCCTGTCCTGCCCTGCTTCTGCCCGCTGCTCCGGCAGTCCTGTCCTGCCCTGCTTCTGCCCGCTGCTCCGGCAGTCCTGTCCTGCCCTGCTTCTGCCCGCTGCTCCGGCAGTCCTGTCCTGCCCTGCTTCTGCCCGCTGCTCCGGCAGTCCTGTCCTGCCCTGCTTCTGCCCGCTGCTCCGGCAGTCCTGTCCTGCCCTGCTTCTGCCCGCTGCTCCGGCAGTCCTGTCCTGCCCTGCTTCTGCCCGCTGCTCCGGCAGTCCTGTCCTGCCCTGCTTCTGCCCGCTGCTCCGGCAGTCCTGTCCTGCCCTGCTTCTGCCCGCTGCTCTGGCAGTCCTGTCCTGCCCTGCTTCTGCCCGCTGCTCTGGCAGTCCTGTCCTGCCCTGCTTCTGCCCGCTGCTCCGGCAGTCCTGTTCTGCCTGCTGCTCCGGCAGTCCTGTCCTGCCCTGCTTCTGCCCGCTGCTCCGGCAGTCCTGTCCTGCCCTGCTTCTGCCCGCTGCTCCGGCAGTCCTGTCCTGCCCTGCTTCTGCCCGCTGCTCCGGCAGTCCTGTCCTGCCCTGCTTCTGCCCGCTGCTCCGGCAGTCCTGTCCTGCCCTGCTTCTGCCCGCTGCTCCGGCAGTCCTGTCCTGCCCTGCTTCTGCCCGCTGCTCCGGCAGTCCTGTCCTGCCCTGCTTCTGCCCGCTGCTCCGGCAGTCCTGTCCTGCCCTGCTTGTGCTCGCTGCTCCTGCAGCCCCGTCCTGCTCTGTTCTTGCCCACCGCTTCGGGCGTTCCCTCTCTGCTGTGGTTGTCTACCGCATCTGCGGTTCTGTGACCCAGTCTGTACTGGGTCTTAACCTTTCTGTGCTCCAGCCCGTCCTTTCGGCCAGTACCTCCCTGCCTGCATACTCGCCTGTATCCACCCATCTGCATACCTGCCGTGTTTGCTTATATCCACCAGTCTGTGCCAGCCTAACCTGCCTGTTCCTGAGTCCCAGTGTGTACTGGGTCCTATCCCGCCTGTGTTCCTACCTGCTAGTGCCTCCCTGTCTGCACTCTAGCTGTGCTTGCCTGTACCCCTCTACCTGTATTGTTCCTGAGTCCCAGTGTGTACTGGGTCCTATCCCGCCTGTGTTCCTACCTGCTAGTGCCTCCCTGTCTGCACTCTAGCTGCGCTTGCCTTTACCCGCCTGCCTGCATACCAGTCGTGCCTGCCTATACCCTCCAGTCTGTGCGCCAGCCTAACCAGCCTGATCCAGTAATCCCTGTGTGGGTCAACCCCCGTGTCCGGAGTTTGACCTGGAGTAGCACCTGGTCCCTCTGCCCGGTTTCTCCCTGGTGCACTGGCGTCGTATGCCGTCGTGCCATCTTGGTCGGATCGGCCAGATACTTAGTCACGCCCCTCCAGGCACTCTCCGGTTCATGGTCCAGTGGAATCACTACAATCACACGCACACGCCGCTCAGCCCGGGCGTGTGCATAACAGCATGCTCAGGCCATGGTTCCCGTTGAGCCCCACGGCCTTCGCTCTCTGAGAAGTTTTCCAGCGAATACATGCATTAAAATAAATAAATAAATATATATTTTTTTCCTTTAGCTGAGTTCCAGGCGAATTACGCACCCGTCCAGATGGATCTATCTGCTCTCGTTCCCGCGGATCCGCTACGTTATTATGGGGATCCTAGACAAAGTCGTGCATTTGTGGAGCAATGCATGCTACACTTCAAGTTCTACCCTCTATGTTTTCCCACCGATCGGGTTAAGGTGGCATTCATTATGTCTTACCTGGCGGGTGATGCCTTGGAATGGATCAACCCCCTATATGAAACACAGGATCCGATCCTCCTGGACCTAATGGCCTTCCTGGTGGCCTTTCTAATGGTCTTCGATGATCCTAACCCGGAGGCTCCTGCTGAAGCTTCACTTCCCAATATCCCGGAGCAGCCCCAATGGGTAATGTGTGTGGGTAGCGCAATAGTCCTCCAGCCCAATGAGACTACTGCCCACCCAGAATCCTCACAGGGTGACTACGCTTTCCGGAATACTTCTCCCAACCTCAAGAGGCAGTCCAGACGTGCTAGACGTAGAGGCAAGCCGTCACGCCAGGGTCTGTCCTCCCTGAGACCTCCTGACCCCAACCTTGAAGTCCCTACTGAAGCTTCATCTCCCTGTATCCCGGAGAAGCCCCAACGGGTAATGTGCGTGGGTAGTGCAAAAGTTCTCCTGCCCGAAGAGACTTCTGCCCATCCAGACTCCACACAGGAGAACTTCCTGCACCCGGCATCAGATGCTTCACCCACTTTAACCGGTGTGCATGTCCAAGGATGCTCCAAAGCTGTGGTTACCTCAGAGTCTGTGCACCTCTACTACCTGGCGGAGGACCCCCTGTTGCCTCCTGAATCCTCCAGGATACCACTCGATGACAAATGGAGAGAGAATTCTCTACACCCGGTACTCGATACTTTGTCCGCTTCGTCCTGTGAGCCTGACAATGGGTACCCCAAAGTGGTAGTTACCCCCGAGTCTCTACACCCCTCCGACCAGGCGGAGGACCTCCAGTTGTCTCCTGAACCCTTCGGGGTGCTACCTGGTAGCGAAAGGACAGAGACTCTCCTATACTCTGTACCTGATACCTCGCTCGCTTCGTCCAGTGAGTCCAACCTAGTGTACTCCGAAGCAGAGGTTACTCCCGAGTCTCTACACCCCTCCGACCAGGCGGAGGACCTCCAGTTGTCTCCTGAACCCTTCGGGGTGCTACCTGATAGCGAAAGGACAGAGACTCTCCTATACTCTGTACCTGATACCTCGCTCGCTTCGTCCAGTGAGTCCAACCTAGTGTACTCTGAAGCAGTGGTTACTCCCGAGTCTTTACACTCCTCTGACCAGGCGGAGGACCTCCAGTTGTCTCCAGAACCCTTCGGGGTGCCACCTGGTGGTAAATGGACAGAGACTTTCCTATATCCTGGATCTGATACCTCGCTTGCTTCGTCCAGTGAGTCCGACCTAGTGTACTCTGAAGCAGAGGTTACCCGTGAGTCTCTACACCCCTCTGACCAGGCGGAGGACCGCCAGTTGTCTCCAGAACCCTTCGGGGTGCCACCTGGTGGAGAATGGACAGAGACTTTCCTATACTCGGTACCCGATACCTCGCCTGCTTCGTCCAGTGAGTCCGACCTAGTGTACTCTGAAGCAGATGTTTTCTCTGAGCCTCTGCACTCTTCTGACCCGGCGGAGGACCTCCAGTTGTTTCCTGAATCCTCCGGGGTACCACCAGAAAACAAAGAGACAGTGACTTTTCCTCATTATGTACCTGATAACCCGTCTATTTCTTCCTGTGAGCTTGACAAGATGTACCTCGAAGCAGAGATTACCCCCAAGTCTCTGTCCCCCTCCAACCCGGTGGAGGACTTCCAGTTGTCTCCTGTACCCTCTGGGGTGCCACCTGAAAATATGTGGAGAGAGACTTCCTTGTGTGCTGTTCCTGGTACTCCACCCGTTTCGTCTGTTGTTAAGGGTGGCTGGATGGGAGGTAGCATCCTAGCTACCCAGAGGAGACCAGTTTTTCCGGTGGACAGGGGAAGTGATCTCTTCGAAGTGAAGAATTGGCCCTCGAATTCCCTGCGGAAGATTCTGGCAGGCCTGAAGAAGAGGGGGCGTAAGGGGGGGGGGGTACTGTAACATACCTGGCGGCGTCCTTGCATTGTGGTCCATCTCCCACTGTGCAAGAGCGCGCACTTGATCTCCTGTCCAGAATGTCTCTCTGGCTTCCCTCCATGCTGTCTGTTTGTGTCTGTTTCTGCTGCTTAAGGGCGGCGCCCGATCACTTCCTGCTTTTTGTACCTGCTGTGGGTCACACCCCTTGTGCGTCCTCAGCCTATTGCTGTCTGTCACCTGGTATATAGCTCAGCTGCTCCCATCTATCCCTGCCTGAGCATAGTGTTCCATTCAGTGTGTGCTTGCACTCTGAAGGTGCCAGGTCCCGTTCTGTGTTCTCTTGTCTGCCTATCCTGGAGGCTGTATTTCCAGGCCTGTCTGAACACGCTCCTAGCCTGTTCCTCCTGCCTTCTAGGGGCCGATTACCTAGACCCGTTCCTGTATCTTGTCTGACCTGTCTGAACACGCTCCTAGCCTGTTCCTCCTGCCTTCTAGGGGCCGATTACCTAGACCTGCTCCTGTATCTTGTCTGTCCTGTCTGAACACGCACCTTGCCTGTTCGTCCTGCCTCTCTGGGGGCCGTATTCCCAGACCCGCTCCTGTATTCCGCTGCAGTGTCGGTCTCCTCCGTACACTCAGTTCCAGTCTGAACTCTCTCCTATCCTTTACCTGTTTTGCGTCTATGTCCGTTCCCTTCCTTTTTCTGCAGAGTCTGAACTCGTACCTAACTCCTGCTTGTTGTCTCTGTACTCCCGTTTGTGAGTTTGTGGTCCACTCGCTACTTGTCTGCTAGTACCCTGTGGGTGTCTGGCTCTGCCTTTCCCTTCCTGTCTGTTCCGTGTGAACAGAGCCCTGTCCCCCCTACTCAGCCTAGCCTGCTCTGACTCCTTTGCTCGCTGCTCCGGCAGTCCTGTCCTGCCCTGCTTCTGCCCACTGCTCCGGCAGTCCTGTCCTGCCCTGCTTCTGCCCGCTGCTCCGGCAGTCCTGTCCTGCCCTGCTTCTGCCCGCTGCTCCGGCAGTCCTGTCCTGCCCTGCTTCTGCCCGCTGCTCCGGCAGTCCTGTCCTGCCCTGCTTCTGCCCGCTGCTCCGGCAGTCCTGTCCTGCCCTGCTTCTGCCCGCTGCTCCGGCAGTCCTGTCCTGCCCTGCTTCTGCCCGCTGCTCCGGCAGTCCTGTCCTGCCCTGCTTGTGCTCGCTGCTCCTGCAGCCCCGTCTTGCTCTGTTCTTGCCCACCGCTTCGGGCGTTCCCTCTCTGCTGTGGTTGTCTACCGCATCTGCCGTTCTGTGACCCAGTCTGTACTGGGTCTTAACCTTTCTGTGCTCCAGCCCGTCCTTTCGGCCAGTACCTCCCTGCCTGCATACTCGCCTGTATCCACCCATCTGCATACCTGCCGTGTTTGCTTATATCCACCAGTCTGTGCCAGCCTAACCTGCCTGTTCCTGAGTCCCAGTGTGTACTGGGTCCTATCCCGCCTGTGTTCCTACCTGCTAGTGCCTCCCTGTCTGCACTCTAGCTGTGCTTGCCTGTACCCCTCTACCTGTATTGTTCCTGAGTCCCAGTGTGTACTGGGTCCTATCCCGCCTGTGTTCCTACCTGCTAGTGCCTCCCTGTCTGCACTCTAGCTGCGCTTGCCTTTACCCGCCTGCCTGCATACCAGTCGTGCCTGCCTATACCCTCCAGTCTGTGCGCCAGCCTAACCAGCCTGATCCAGTAATCCCTGTGTGGGTCAACCACCGTGTCCGGAGTTTGACCTGGAGTAGCACCTGGTCCCTCTGCCCGGTTTCTCCCTGGTGCACTGGCGTCGTATGCCGTCGTGCCATCTTGGTCGGATCGGCCAGATACTTAGTCACGCCCCTCCAGGCACTCTCCGGTTCATGGTCCAGTGGAATCACTACAATCACACGCACACGCCGCTCAGCCCGGGCGTGTGCATAACAGTCGTCTAATCACTTATACCGCACAAGGAACAGCGTCAAAAATAAACTCTTGGGTTAGGATTGGGCTAGGGTTAGGGCTGGGTTTGGGGCTAGGGTTGTGCTGGGGCTAGGGTTGTGCTTGGGCTAGGGTTGTGCTTGGGCTAGGGTTGTGCTTGGGCTAGGGTTGTGCTGGGGCTAGGGTTGTGCTGGGGCTAGGGTTGTGCTGGGGCTAGGGTTGTGCTGGGGCTAGGGTTGTGCTGGGGCTAGGGTTGTGCTAGGGTTAGGGCTGGGGTTGGGATTTTTTTCAAAAGTAAGAAAAAAAGATGACGATATGGCGACTAGTGTTAAGAGCAAGTGCTCGCTACTTGAGTTTGCATCGGGTGCTCTGGTATGCATTGAGTATCGTGGGTATTTGAGTGACATGCTCGAGTCTCTGCCCCATATGCTTCGCGGCCAAAAAACTTTACGGGGATTGCCTGCCATGCCGAGCGATCCCCGCATGTTTTTTTTTGTGTGTCTAATAACCGTGAAACATGCGGAGCAGGGACTCGAGCATGTCACTCGAGCACACGCTGTACATGGTGCATACCTGAGTACCCGATGCAAACTCAAGTAGCGAGCACTTGCACTCAAGAATAATGACAACTTATTCAATATGATGACCTAATGTAAACAAATTCTGTGCCGTACCTCTGGGTTCAAAATGTTCACTATACACCTTAATAAAATCCTTGAGGGGTATAGTTTCCAAAATTGGGACACTTGTGGGGGAGCTCCACTGTTTAGGCATATCACGGGCTCTCCAAACGCGACATGGTGTCCGCTAACAAATTGAATGGAAAATCGGCTCAAATTGTTAGCGGACGCCATGTTGCGTTTGGAGAGCTCCTGTGTGCCCAAACATTGGAGCTCCCCCACAAGTGACCCCATTTTGGAAACTAGACCCCCCAAGGCACCTATCAAGATGCATAGTGAGCACTTGGCACCCCCAGGTGCTTCACAAATTGATTCGTAAAAATGAAAAAGTGAAAAAAAAAACACTTTTTCATTTTTATGAATCAATTTGTGAAGCACCTGGGGTTCCAAGTGCTCACTATGCATCTAGAAAGGTGCATTGGGGGGTCTAGTTTCCAAAATGGGGTCACTTGTGGGGGAGCTCCAATGTTTGGGCACACAGGGACTCTCCAAATGCAACATGATATCGGCTAACAAATTGTCGGCTCAGTTTGTTAGCGGATATCATGTTGCATTTAGAGAGTCCCTGTGTGCCCAAACATTGGAGCTCCCCCACAAGTGACCCCATTTTGGAAACTAGACCCCCCAAGGCACCTATCTAGATGCATAGTGAGCACTTGGAACCCCTAGGTGCTTCACAAATTGATTCGTAAAAATGAAAAAGTGTTTTTTTTTTCACTTTTTCATTTTTACGAATCAATTTGTGAAGCACCTGGGGGTTCCAAGTGCTCACTATGCATCTAGAAAGGTGCCTTGGGGCGTCTAGTTTCCAAAATGGGGTCACTTGTGGGGGAGCTCCAAAGTTTGGGCACAGAGGGGCTCTCCAAACGCAATGTGGTGTCCGCTAACAATTTGAGCCGATTTTCCATTCAATTTGTTAGCGGATACCATGTTGCATTTAGAGAGTCCCTGTGTGCCCAAACATTGGAGCTCCCCCACAAGTGACCCCATTTTGGAAACTAGACCCCCCAAGGCACCTATCTAGATGCATAGTGAGCACTTGGAACCCCTAGATGCTTCACAAATTGATTCGTAAAAATGAAAAAGTGTTTTTTTTTTCACTTTTTCATTTTTACGAATCAATTTGTGAAGCACCTGGGGGTTCCAAGTGCTCACTATGCATCTATAAAGGTGCCTTGGGGGGTCTAGTTTCCAAAATGGGGTCACTTGTGGGGGAGCTCCAAAGTTTGGGCACACAGGGGCTCTCCAAACACAACATGGCGTCCGCTAATTATTCAAGCAAATTTTACAATCAAAAAGTCAAATGGCGCTCCTTCCCTTCCGAGCCCTGCCGTGCGCCCAAACAGTGTTTTTTCCCCAAATATTGGGTATCTGCGTGCCCAGGGGAAATTGCACAACAAATTTTGTGGTCCATTTTTTCTTGTTACCCCTGTGAAAATAAAAAAAATTGGGTCTAAAGTAACATTTTTGTGAAAAAAGTTAAATGTTCATTTTTTTCTATCACATTCAAAAAATTCCTGTGAAGCACCTGAAGGGTTAATAAAGTTCTTGAATGTGGTTTTGAGCACCTTGAGGGGTGCTATTTTTAGAATGGTGTCACTTTTGAGTATTTTCTGTCATAAAGACCTCTCCAAGTGACTTCAAATGTGATGTGGTCCCTAAAAAAATGGATTTGTAAATTTTGTTGGAAAAATGAGAAATCGCTGGTCAATTTTAACCCTTATAGCTCCCTAACAAAAAAAAATTTTGGTTCCAAAATTGTGCTTATGCAAAGTAGACATGTGGGAAATGTTATTTATTAACTCTTTTGTGTGACATATCGCTCTGATTTCAGGGCTTAAAAATTAAAATTTTGAAAATTGCAAAATTTTTAAAATTTTCGCCAAATTTCCATTTTTTCACAAATAAACGCAAGTGATATCGAAGAAATTTTTCCACAATCATGAAGTACTATATGTCACGAAAAAACAATCTCAGAATCAGGGGGATCCGTTGAAGCGTTCCAGAGTAATTACCTCATAAAGTGACAGTGGTCAGAATTGTAAAAATTGGCCCGGTCATTAACGTGCAAACCACCCGCGGGGCTTAAGGGGTTAAAAAAGGACACATTTTACTTTTTTGCATACCTGTTTAATTAGTATAGTTTAACAACTGTACATTTCAGAAGAATATTGCAGGTTGGTGCCGCATCTTCTTTACCATGCTTGTGCCTACCTAGCAATGTGGCATTCTTAGTTAAGGATTTTTGTTGGGCAGTGGGGGTAGAGTATTGTTAAAAATTTAAAAGTAAGTAAAAAATTATACACGTTTTTAATTTTTGAACACCTATTTTAGTCATTTGCGTTGGCAACTGTACAGTGGGCTGATTTTTGTTACATTTTGTTGGAATTAGTTGTTGCATCATCCTTTTTGGGCAGGAGGGATGAATTTGCTTAGCAAAAGAAAATTCACTAAATCAAGACATTTCACTGTGCAGATGTGTTTTGGCACACCTTTTTAAGTTTACCAATTGGAGACACATACATGCCACACCAATACAATGGGTATACTGTTGTTTCATTACCATTTCTGATTGTCATGTGTACACTACCTAGCATTTTTTGCTAGTTCATAACATTTTCAAGAGTTGGAAAAGTGTCTTTAAACTTTTTTGTAAATGTTAAGCTTTTGGCAACTCTATAATAGATGAAAATATAGTACTGGCAGTGGATATGGTAGTGTACAATAAAAAAATCAAACAAACAAACAAAAAAAAACAGCAAAAAATCTGGGAGCCAATAGCAGCAACAGCACTATCGCCACTGCTGACACCAGCCGGAATGGCAGTAATAATTCCAAATGCAGGTCACAATTGACCTTCTTTGCCACTGCAAAGTGTATTAGCGGGAAGGAAACATAATAAAATATGACACATCTAAGTCACTGCAGGATGATATTTCCTCCTACAGCATCACAGTCAGTTTTGTAAAGCGCTGTGGAATATATTGGCGATATATAAATAAAGATAAATAAATAAAAAATTTTATTATTAATATTATTAATAATAATAATAATAATAATAATAATAATATTATTTTGAGTCAGTGTTCTGTACATTTAATCTCCTCTACGACCAAAACACTTTTACATTGTGAACTTTGAATTTTGTCAATTCCGTCTTGATCCATTCAACCCCTTAGTCCCCTAAACTAAAGCATCCCAGAAGATAAGGAAGATACTCACAAGCACAACTTGTTTTGGCTGTGGTTGATATTGACAGTCAACCTTGGTACTTAAAATAAAAGGAGCAGGAGGAGATGAAGGACACATTTCAAATGCCTAGCCAAGGTGGTACTGGCACTGGTTATGGTAATGGCTGTTTAAGTCAAAGCAAATCTAGAGGTGGGAATTCGGTGTGAAGGCAGTGTGGGTGTCAGGAGTTAAGGATAATGATGATAATAATTCGGAATCAATCGGGCTGCTGATGAGGTGAGGTCATCACAGGAGAAGGGTGGTGAAGTCGGCATTAAAATGCAGTAGATATCTGGCCAAAAGATCTTTTGGGGGAAGATCTGCTTCTTCTGCAGTAAGCTTGGTAGCAGGTGATGTCATGTTTTATGTTGGTATAAATTGCCTAACAGTGCCTGGAAGCTGTGGTGGTTCTCGTGATGGTGATGATTCACATGTGCATGCATCTCAGGTATGAAAATTATTTTTTCATGTTGGCAGAAAACAATCTATTTTAGTGTGAAGGTTCTGCTGTTGGAAAATAAGCTGTGAATATCCAGGTATACATCGACTTGGAACTACATATCTCACCTGCTCACGTGAGGAAAACAAACTGACCAGCAGGATGACTAAGGCTCAAGCTGTCTTCCTTCTTCTCCTTGTGATCATCTTAATGATAGCGAGTCCGCATCCACAAGTAGTCATTAGTAGTCATAGTCATTGTTGTTGTGAGGAGCTGCCCACATACTAAAGACTATGATAAAGACTTTGATACTTTTCCAGCAACGGACCACCATTTTTGTTAATATTATTGTTGTGTATTATTAGTGATTTACTTGTTATGTTTTATATAGTTCTGCTTACTTGTCAGTATGTAAGATTCACTTGAAGAATGTCCAGCATTCCACTAATCTCATCTTTATCTCAGGAGTCCATTGTCTTAACAGCCAATAATCTCATTAGGTGAGTGTAGATTGAGACACAGTGGAGCAGTCACCACAGAGGGTCTTACATGCAGTCTCAGATGAAGGCTTCTAGAATATTCTTCATTGTTTTAGTAAACAGTGAATGTTTAAGGGGGAGGGTGTGATCACTTCTGACCTGGGAGGTGACTGATCCCAGTGGAAGAAAGTGGAGACATGTTTTAGAGAGTTGTGTGGAAGGATTGAAGGAAGAGGATGGAGACCGTGGACTTGGAAGGATGGATAAACATGTTACCATTATGGATTATGTCGTTTGGATTTACACTTTCTTAAAAGGACTGCTGCTACTGGATACCTGTGCTTTCATCATTTTATCTGCCGTCCAGAGGATAATGGACTGTGGCTACAGACTATACTGGCTGGAGATACGAAATCTGTGGGCCAACCAAAAGTTGGGAGACCGTGAGTATGGCCCTATACAAAGCCAGTGGAACTACTAAACCCAGATTGGGAACTTGAGGACTGACAGAACTGTATTTTGGCCATTTACCTGGAATTGCTTTATTACCATGGCTGTGATCAATAAAATATTGTTGCATCGTTAACCTGCCTAGGTGATTACTTACAACCCACAACTTCAGATATTTACAGTTGTCATCAGTCACATCATCATCATCCTCATCTACTGATTTCTGTACTTTTTATCCTCTACTTCTATTGTGTTATCAGTGTGCCCAAGGAACAAGCTTACAGTTGTCTGTTTTTGCAGATAGTGATCATGTCCAAGCTCTCCACAATCAATGCCGAACAACCTGGATTGTACTGCCCTTTGTGAAAGAATTACGTGGACTCAGCCTCAAAGAAAGTTACCTCTTCACCATAATTTATTGATTAAAGTTATCTTTGCTTTGTACTTTCACATAACAGAAATGTGATCCACTCCTTGGAATTGAAATTGTGCTACAAGTTGAACTCCACCGTGGACAGCAGACTTTACAGGGACTTTACATGTATTTTATGGCCAATTAAATGAATGTTTTGCACTGTGCTGTTGCGTGACCAAAAGCAGACTCGTTATTTACTGGAGATAACTAAACATCAGCCAATGCATATACACTTCCTCCACAAATTCCTCAATGGTATTTTCCCCATCCATACCAGCAATAGGGCATAGTTAAATATCACAAAGGATGACTCCTAGTCAATTACAACCCAGTAAGTGACAATGACAGAATCATCGTGGCTGCCATGCAATAAGGCAAAGTACTGTAACATATGCCCGTTGAATGGCACATGCTCTCAATTTGATAGTGCAACATTTTTTTTAAAAAAAGAGACTCACTGAAACAAGGTTGTGCACGTAATTATTATTATTATTATTTATTTATATAGCGCCATTGATTCCATGGTGATGTACTGTACATAAGAAGGGGTTACATACCAAATACAGATATCACTTACAGTAAACAAAACTAACAATGATAGACTGGTACCGAGAGAAGAGGGCCCTGCCCTTTCGGGCTTACATTCATCAGGAACAAGGAAGGAGACAGTAGGTTGGGGGGTTGCAGTAGCTCCGGTGTTGTTGAGGTGGCAGCAAGCAAGGTCATGGCAGGCTGTTAGCTTTTTTGAAGAGATGGGTTTTCAGGTTCCGTCTGAAGGATCCAAGTGTGGTGGATAATCAGAGAGAAGGAGGTCTTGGGAGGACCAAAGATTACGTAAAGAAATGTATCGGGAGATTAGTTCAGAAATGTATGGAGGAGAAAGGTTATGGATGGCTTTGTATGCCAGTGTTAGTAGTTTGAACTGGATAGGCTGGGCAATTGGGAGCCAGTGAAGGGATATGCAAAGGGGGGTAGCAGAGGAGAAGCAAGACGAGAGATGAACTAGTGGCACAGCAGAGATAAGGATGGACTGGAGGGGTGTGAGAGTGTTAGCAGGGAGGCCACAGAGGAGGATGTTGCAGTAGTGGAGGTGGGAGATGATGATGGCATGCACAAAGAGTTTAGTAGATTGAGGGTTGAGGGAAGGACGGATGCTGGAAATATTTTTGAGCTGGAGGTGACAGGAGTAGTGTTGAGCCACCGCCATAGTGTTCGGGTTCGGTTAGTCGAACACCGGGATGTTCGAGGAACTGTTCGTCGAACACCGTCGAACACCGTTAAAACCAATGGCAGGCAAACAAAAACACATAGAAACACAGAGAAAACACCTTCAAAGGTGTCCAAAAGCTGACAAACTGCTTAGAAGACACTCTCTTTAAAAAAGCCGGCCGGCAATTCAGCAGCGGCATACACCGGTACCCGACAATTTAGACAAGAAGGAATAGAGCATCACACACGATATTAGTAGCCTGGGAAGCTCCGTGGGTATTACCCCCCTTCCCAGGCTTCAAACATCTGCCCCAGCCGTCTGCTTAACCTCCGCTAGAGACTAAAATTACGGGGAACCCCACGGCAATTTTTTTTTTTAATAAATCCTTTATTTTAACACTAAATGACAAGTACAGTAATCAACACTATCACTGTACTTCTTATATATGTGACTGACATGTTTCTATCTATCTAATCTATGTGTGATGCTTTATTCTTTCTGTTATAAATTGTCAGGTACCGATGCTGAATTGCCGGCCGGCTTTTTTAAAGAGACGGTGCATGAAAACACTTATATTTTTTTTAATAAATCCTTTACACTAAATGACAAGTATAGTAACCAACACTGTCACTGTACTTCTTATATATGTGACTGACATGGTTCTATCTATCTAATCTATGTGTGATACTCTATTCTTTCGGTTTTAAATTGTCGGGTACCGGTGTATGCCGCTGATGAATTGCCGGCTTTTCATGTTTCACTGTGAGCACTGTTCCCATCGATTTGGGCAACCACTGTAATGCCACAACCACCATGGCTGTGGCATTACAATGAGTGGCAGACAATCCCTGCATGATTGGTGCTCTAAATAGCGCCAGACATGCAGGACACGCTTTTGGTGCACGAACAGTTATCGCACATAACCTCGAACAGCCGAATTTTTTGCAAATCGTTCGCGTTCGTCCAACGCCTCGAACACCGCCAAAAACAGCTCGAATTTGAGATTGGCGAACAGTTCTAGTCGAACACCGCTCAACTCTAGACAGGAGGTGGTGAGTGCTTGGATGTGGGGTTTGAAGGAGAGGGCAGAGTTAAGGGTTACTTCGAGGCAGCGGATTGCCGGTACAGGGGAAAGTGTGATTCACGTAATCAGAAGAGTATGCCGACATTTCAACTGTGCCAGGATTTGCTACAAAACTGAGCCACTGACTGATTTGCGAAATTGCAACATGATGGAATTCACTACTGTATATGTTGCAAAATATGTACAATCAACATTAGGCAGTGAGGTAATGGATAATATTATGCAGCATAGAAATTGGAGCTTGTGTTAATTTTAATTGTGTCATTGGTAAGTGATGAGGGCAGCATGTGGCTTTCTGAAGCCATTAAAAGAGAGTACACAATTATTTGTCTTTTCTGTCTCAAACTTTTTGAATATCTCAGCATATTTATCATTTTATACTGAAATTATTGTTGGTGGACAGCATTTTAGGTGAATTCCCTGAGAAGGACTCTCTCCAGAATCGAGCCGCTGACACATTTTGCCACAAACTACAAAAATGTTTTAATAAAAATCCTTTGTCTTCCATGACTCAAACTTTCATTACATCTCAGTGTACTCATTTTTAGTGAATCAATTCTTAGTTGATATTCAATTAATGCAATTTTCTTTAGCCAAATTCTTAATCTTTATATAAATAATGATTTTTTTGTGTTAGGTGCAGTTCCCCAGTAAATCTCTGCGCAGGATTGGGCACCTATCTATACCTGGGAACTAGTGTTGACCGAGCATGCTCGACACTGCTCGGTACTCGCCCGAGCATCTCACTACTTGGGATGTTCAGTGAGCACCGAGCATTTCCGGGTTACTCGGGCGGGAGCTCGGGTCTCCGCCCTGCATGTTTGGCGCTCTTTACAGAGCCAATGAACATGCAGGGATTGCCAGCCAGTCACTGTAATGCCGCAGCCATGTTGGTTGTGGGCATTACAGTGATTGGCTGGCCGCACAGCGCCACCTTGAGTATTTAAAACCAAGCGCCGCCATCTTTGACACAGTCACTCCGGATCAGACGGTGTAAGGAGAGTGCTGGTGAGCTAGGGAGAGATTTATACTGAGAAATAGGTAGTGTAGGGTCTCTAAAGCCTGCAAAATCAAACAAACAGTCCTTCTCAGGACTAATATCCATCCCAGATATCAGCCAGGCAGGCAGGCTGTATAGGAGACGCAGTGGTTATACCAACAAACACTGCATTACAGTGCTGTGTGCTGCTTTTCAAATTGCTAGACTTAGCCCCAGGTCTCAGGGGCCAGGAAAAATCCTTTTTTTTCATCTAAATTCCCCCTTTTTTTTTTTCCCTCAGTCAGACTGTACAAATACCCGTCTTATTAACATTTTGGTATCCCCCCCCCCCCAAAAAAGAAAATTGAGTGTGTCTGTGAGTGTTCATATACAAATATATATGTTTAAAAGAGTCTGGTGTAGGCCAGATAACTAGAACTGTGGTTTTCCTCTTCCACGGTTCAAATCTGGGTGTAATCCACCTTTTTTCATAAAACAAATTGTTTCAGTGTCTCGCTGACTGTTCAGATACAAATATATCTGTTTAAAAGATTCTGGTGTTGGCCAGATAACTAGAACTGTGGTTTTCCTCTTCCACGGTTCAAATCAGGGTCTAATCCACCTTTTTGCATTAAAAAAAACAGTTTCAGTGTCTTGCTGACTGTTCAGACACACATATATCTGTTTAAAAGATTCTGGTGTAGGCAAGATAACTAGAACTGTGGTTTTCCTCTTCCACGGTTCAAATCTGGGTGTAATCCACCTTTTTGCATAAAAAAAAAAGTTTCAGTGTCTCGCTGACTATTCAGATACAAATATATCTGTTTAAAAGAGTCTGGTGTAGGCCAGATAACTAGAACTGTGGTTTTGCAGTTCCACGGTTCAAATCTGTGTATTATCCACTCTTTTGCCTTTTTTCCATAAAAAAAAAACATTTTGAGTGTCTCGCTGACTCTTCAGACGCAAATATATCTGTTTAAAAGATTCTGGTGTAGGCCAGATATCTAGAACTGTGGTTTTCCTCTCCCACTGATCAAATCTGGGTGTAATCCACCTTTTTGCATAAAAGAAAACAGTTTCAGTGTCTCGCTGACTGTTCAGACACAAATATATCTGTTTAAAAGAGTCTGGTGTAGGCCAGATAACTAGAACTGTGGTTTTGCAGTTCCACAGGTCAAATCTCTGTATTATAAACTTTTTTGCCCTTTTTCCATAAAAAAAAACAGTTGGAGTGTCTCGCTGACTGTTCAGACACAAATATATCTATTTAAAAGATTCTGGTGTAGGCCAGATATCCAGAACTGTGGTTTTCCTCTTCCACGGTTCAAATCTGGGTGTAATCCACCTTTTTGCATAAAAAAAAACAGTTTCAGTTTCTCGCTGACTGTTTGTTACGCTCGCGCCCGGACTGACTGACGTGAGCGTGATTAGTGATCCCACTGTACCATGAACCGAGGAGTGCCTGGAGGGGCGTAACTAAGTATCAACCCGATCCGACCAAGGTCGCACGGTGGCTTAGTCGACTCCGTGGACCAAGGAGGAACCGAGCAGAGGGACCAGGTGCGACTCCAGGTCAGACCCCGGTCACAGTTATTGACCCACACTGGGGAATGCAGGAACAGGCAAGTTAGACTGGTATGCAGACAGGTGGGCACTGGCAAGCACAGCTGGTATGCAGACAGGTGGGTACTGGCAAGTACGGCTGGTATGCAGACAGGTGGGTACTGGCAAGTACGGCTGGTATGCAGACAGGTGGGTACTGGCAAGCACGGTTGGTATGCAGACAAGTAAATACTGGCAAGCACGGCTGGAGTGCAGTTAGGGAGGTACTAGCAGCTTGGAGCACAGGCTAAATAGGGTCCAGTACAGACTGGGAGACAGGTTCAGAGCCGCAGCCGGTAGATAAGCAGAGTAAAGAGAAACCACTGGAGCGGAGGACAAGGCAGAGCAGAGCAGAACAGCCGGACCGGTGGGCAATTCAGAGCAGAGCGGAACCGCCGGAGCGGTGGACAAGGCAGAGCAGAGAGAAACTGCAGGTGCGGTGGACAAGGCAGAGCAGAGTAGAACCACCAGAGAGGTGGGCAAGGCAGAGCAGAGCGAAGCCGCCGGAGCGGTGGGCAAGGCAGAGCAGAGAGAAACCGCAGGTGCGGTGGACAAGGCAGAGCAGAGCGGAACCGCCGGAGTCGTGGACAAGGCAAAGCAGAGAGGAACCGCCGGTGCGGTGAGCAAGCAGAGCAGAGCGAAACCGAAGGTGCGGTAGACAAGGCAGAGCAGAGCGAAACCGCCGGAGCGGTGAACAAGGCAGAGCTGAGAGGAACCGCTAGTGCGGTGAGCAAGACAGAGCCGAGGGAAACCGCTGACGCGGTGAGCAAACAGATCGGAGCGAAACCGCAGATGCGGTGGACAAAGCAGAGCAGGGAGGAACCGCCAGAGCGGTGGGCAAGACAGAGCAGAGGGAAACTGCTGACGCGGTGAGCAAGCAGAGCGGAGCGAAACCGCAGGTGCGGTGGACAAGGCAGAGCAGAACAGGGCTGAAGGTGCAGGCAGAGAGGACAGGGCTCTGTTCACATGGAACAGACTGGAAAATGCAGGAAGATGTCTAGAACACAGGAGGTAGATACGGAGAAAATGAAAAGGGACAAGCAGAACCAGATACACACAAGGTACTTACTATGAAGTAGCGAGTGGACACAAAACTCACAAACAGAAGTACAGAGACAACGAGTTGGAGTTAGGTGCAGGTACAGATACTGGAGGAAAAGGGAAGGTATGGACTTAGAGACCAACAGGTAACAGGCTAGGATACAGTTCAGACAGGAACTGCTACTGCAACGAGATACAAGAACGAGCCTGGGTATACAGCCCCCAGAGTGGTGGAAACGGACTAGAAGTCAGAGATAACAGGTCTGGGTATGCAGCCCCCAGAGTGTCGGAAACAGATTAGAAGTCAGAGATAACAGGTCTAGGTATGCAGCCCCCAGAGTGGCAGAAACAGACTAGATACAGGACAGGACCTGGCAATACAGTTGCAAAGACAAACTGAGTGAAGGTGTTGCTCAGGCCCCTCCTTCTGGGGGGAGGGGGTTTAAATATCCAGTGACTCACAGCAATAGGCTGGAGACACATTAGGAGTGTGCCCACAGCAGCTATAAGAATCAGGAAGTAACTGGGCCACCGCCCTAAGCAGTCAGTCAAGAGACATGCACACAGCATGAAAAGGAGCAAGATTTGCAGGCTGGACTGACAGGTAAGACTGCGGTCTTGCATAGTGGGAGGTGGTGCACTATGCAAGCATGCCACCAGGGATGTTACAGTAACCCCCCTTTACGCCCCCTCTTCTTCAAGCCTGCAAGGGTCTTCCGCAGAGAATTTGGAGGCCAATCCTACTCTTCAAGAGGATTACCTCTACTGTCCATTAGAGGAAACAAAACTGATCTCATCATCTTGGTGACTAGGATGCTTCCTCCTACCAAGCCATCCTCAGCAACAGATGAAGTGGGTGAAGTACCAGGAACAGCACACAGGAAAATCTCTCTCCATTTGTTATCAGGTAGCACCCTGGTAAATTCAGGAGACAACTGGAGGCCCTCCGCCTGGTTGGAGGGGTCCAGAGACTCGGGGGTAACCACCTCCTTGACGTACACTTTGCCAAGCTTACTGGATGAAGTTGGCGGCGTACCAGGTACCGGGTGTAGGAAAGTCTCTCTCCGTTTAACAGGTAGCACCCCGGGGGAATTCAGGAGACAACTGGAGGTCCTCCGCCTGGTTGGAGGGGTGCAGAGACTTGGGGATAATCACTGCTTTGATGTACACTTTGCCAAGCTTATTGGATGAAGTGGGCAAAGTACTAGGTACAGGGTGTAGGAAAGTCTCTCTCCCTTTGTTATCAGGTAGCACCCCGGAGGATTCAGGAGACAACTGGAGGTCCTCCGCCTGGTTGGAGGGGTGCAGAGACTCGGAGGTAAACACCGCCTTGATGGACGTAAGACCAGATTTATTAGAGATGGATGGTCCTTGCTTTAGGACCATCTTCAGACTGGTTTCAGAGATGACATGTCTGTAAGGCGGGACGGTACCTGAGGCCAGATCATTGATCCAATGGTCGAGACTGTGTGGGGACAACGCCTCTGCTTCTCTTCCTTCGGAGACTTCAGCACACAGCGAGTCAGCGACTAGCAGATCTGGTGAAGAAGAAGAAGAAACTGCTGACTGTCCTGAAGATGTGGGGACTGGACACCCCTTGTACCTTAGCAGACCCCAGGATACACCATGCAGGATCATCAGACCTGAGCGGGCACTAGCTCTCTCGGCTCTGGACGACCTGTGGGTATACCAGACAGCATCTGGAATGTGAACTTCTTCATGTGTAATGCTCCAATCTGGAGCTTAATTTGTACAGACATATTCTGACTGTTTCTGAGTAGGGCTCGTCCTTCTGCTGACAATGCCCAAACCGGCTTCTGGAGTTGTCGGATGGGAAACAGACACCGACTCTTCAAGGCTTTAAGCCCGAAACTTCCGGTTAATCCGAGGCCTTTACTTGCCACGGAGACAGTCATGGTCATATGTGGAGAGGAAACACTAACGCCAAGGGCAGCCTCTTCTACTGGCCTAATGTCTTGGGATTCTCCAACCTTCGCTGGAAAAAGACTGTCAGGGGGTCCCAAACCACCGCAGCGGGACCGCAATCCGATTTTGTGACTGAGTTCTGGCTTCTGCTTTGCCTGACGAACATAGTCATCCTTCATGGATTCTGTGCGGAAAGCTGCCTCTACAGGCTGGGGAACAGGAGGTCTTTGTGAGGACAGAACCAGGCATGACGGTTTACCTCTGCGCTTTGCACGTCTGGACTGCCTCTTGAGGTTGGGAAGAGAAGTATTCTGTGGAGCATAGTCATCCTGTGTGGATTCTGGGTGGGCAGTAGTCTCTTCGGGCTGCAGGACTGGTAGGCTACCTACACATATTACCCATCGGGGCTGCTCCGGGATATTGGGAAGGGAAGCTTTAGTAGAGGCTTCAGGATTAGGGTTATCGAAGACCATTAGAAAGGCCACCAGGAAGGCCTGCAGGTCAAAGATGATAGGATCCCATGCTTCCCATAGGGGGGTGATCCATTTCAAGGTATCACCCGCTAGGTAGGACATCATAAATGCCACTTTAACCCAATCGGTAGGAAAATGGTGAGCATAGAACTTGATATGCAGCATGCATTGCTCCACAAATGCACGGCTTCATTCTGGATCCCCATAGTACCGTGGTGGATCCGCAGGAACGAGTGCTGATAGATCCATTTGGGCTGGTGCGTAAATCGCTTGGGCCGTAGCTTGAGAAAAAAAATTTTCTTGGTGTACGTATTCGCCAGACAAGGATTCAAAATGTCTCTGAGAGCGAAAGGCCGTGGGGCTCAATGGGAACCATGGCCTGAGCAAACTGTTACGCTCGCGCCCGGACTGACTGGCGTGAGCGTGATTAGTGATCCCACTGTACCATGAACCGAGGAGTGTCTGGAGGGGCTTAACTAAGTATCAACCCTATCCGACCAAGGTTGCACGGCAGCTTAGTCGACTCCGTGGACCAAGGAGGAACCGAGCAGAGGGACCAGGTGCGACTCCAGGTCAGACCCCGGTCACAGTTGTTGACCCACACCGGGGAATGCAGGAACAGGCAGGTTAGACTGGCATACAGGCAGGTGGGTATTGACAAGTACGGCTGGTATGCAGACAGATGGGTACTGGCAAGTACGGCTGGTATGCAGACAGGTGGGCACTGGCAACCATGGCTGGAATGCAGATAGGTGGGTACTGGCAAGTACGGCGGGTATGCAGACAGGTGGGCACTGGCAAGCACGGTTGGTATGCCGACAGGTAAATCTGGCAAGCACGGCTGGAGTGCAGATAGGGAGGTACTAGCAGGTTGGAGCGCAGGCTGGATAGGGTCCAGTACAGACTGGCAGACAGGTACAGAGCCGCAGATGCGGTAGATAAGCAGAGTAAAGAGAAACCGCTGGAGCGGAGGACAAGGCAAAGCAGAGCAGAACCGCCGGAGCGGTGGGAAATTCAGAGCAGAGCGGAACCGCCGGAGTGGTGGACAAGGCAGAGCAGAGCGGAACCGCCGGAGCAGTGGGCAAGGCAGAGCAGAGAGAAGCCACCGGTGCGGTGGGCAAGGCAGGGCCGAGAGAAACCGCAGGTGCGGTGGACAAGGCAGAGCAGAGCGGAACCGCCGGAGCAGTGGGCAAGGCAGAGCAGAGCGAAGCCGCCGGAGCGGTGGGCAAGGCAGAGCAGAGAGAAACAGCAGGTGCGGTGGACAAGGCAGAGTAGAGCGGAAGCGCCGGAGCGGTGGACAAGGCAGAGCAGAGAGGAACCACCGGAGCGGTGAACAAGGCAGAGCCGAGAGAAACCGCTAGTGCGGTGAGACCGCCGGAGCGGTGGGCAAGACAGAGCAGAGTGAAACCGCTGACGCGGTGAGCAAGCAGAGTGGAGCGAAACCGCAGGTGCGGTGGACAAGGCAGAGCAGAACAGAGCTGAAGGTGCAGGCAGAGAGGACAGGGCTCTGTTCACATGGAACAGACTGGAAAATGCAGGAAGATGGCTAGAACACAGGAGGTAGATACAGAGAAAGGGAAAAGGGACAAGCAGAACCAGATACACACAAGGTACTTACTATGAAGTAGCGAGTGGACACAAAACTCACAAACAGAAGTACAGAGACAACGAGTTGTAGTAAGGTGCAGGTTCAGATACTGCAGGAAAAGGGAAGGTACAGACATAGAGACAAACAGGTAACAGGCTAGGATACAGTTCAGACAGGAACTGCTACTGCAACGAGATACAAGAACAAGCCTGGGTATACAGCCCCCAGAGTGGCAGAAGCAGACTAGAAGTCAGAGATAACAGGTCTGGGTATGCAGCCCTCAGAGTGGCGGAAACAGACGAGAAGTCAGAGATAACAGGTCTGGGTATGCAGCCCCCAGAGTGGCAGAAACAGACTAGATACAGGACAGGACCTGGCAATACAGTTGCAAAGACAAACTGAGTGAAGGTGTAGCTCAGGCCCCTCCTTCTGGGTGGAGGGGGTTTAAATATCCAGTGAATTACAACAATAGGCTGGAGACGCATTAGGGGTGCGCCCACAGCAGCTATAAGAATCAGGAAGTAACCGGGCTGCTGCCCTAAGCAGTCAGTCAAGAGACATGCACACAGCATGAACTGGAGCAAGATTTGCAGGCTGAACTGACAGGTAAGATTGTGGTCTTGCATAGTGGGAGGTGGTGCACTATGCAAGCACGCCGCCAGGGATGTTACACAGTTCAGACACAAATATACAGTACAGACCAAAAGTTTGGACACACCTTCTCATTTAAAGATTTTTCTGTATTTTCATGACTTTGAAAATTGTACATTCACACTGAAGGCATCAAAACTATGAATTAACACATGTGGAATTATATACTTAACAAAAATGTGTGAAACAACTGAAAATATGTCTTATATTCTAGGTTCTTCAAAGTAGCCACCTTTTGCTTTGATAACTGCTTTGCACACTCTTGATGAGCTTCAAGAGGTAGTCACCGGAAATGGTCTTCACTTCACAGGTGTGCCCTGTCAGGTTTAATTAGTGGGATTTCTTGCCTTATAAATGGGGTTGGGACCATCAGTTGTGTTGTGCAGAAGTCAGGTGGATACACAGCTGATAGTCCTTCTGAATAGACTGTTAGAATTTGTATTATGGCAAGAAAAAAGCAGCTAAGTAAAGAAAAACGAGTGGCCATCATTACTTTAAGAAATGAAGGTCAGTCATTCCGAAAAATTGGGAAAACTTTGAAAGTGTCCCCAAGTGCAGTTGCAAAACCCATCAAGCGCTAAAAACAAAACTGGCTCACATGAGGACCGCCCCAGGAAGGGAAGACCAAGAGTCACCTCTACTTCTGAGGATAAATTTATCCGAGTCACCAGCCTCAGAAATCGCAGGTTAACAGCAGCTCAGATTAGAGACCAGGTCAATGCCACACAGAGTTCTAGCAGCAGACACATCTCTACAACAACTGTTAAGAGGAGACTTTGTGCAGCAGGCCTTCATGGTAAAATAGCTGCTAGGAAACCACTGCTAAGGACAAGCAACAAGCAGAAGAGACTTGTTTGGGCTAAAGAACATGAGGAATGGACATTAGACCAGTGGAAATCTGTGCTTTGGTCTGATGAGTCCAAATTTGAGATCTCTGGTTCCAACCACCGTGTCTTTGTGCGACGCAGAAATGGTGAACGGATGGACTCTACATGCCTGGTTCCCACCGTGAAGCATGGAGGAGGAGGTGTGATGGTGTGGGGGTGCTTAGCTGGTGACACTGTTGGGGATTTATTCAAAATTGAAGGCATACTGAACCAGCATGGCTACCACAGCATCTTGCAGCGGCACGCTATTCCATCCGGTTTGCGTTTAGTTGGAACATCATTTATTTTTCAACAGGACAATGACCCCAAACACACCTCCAGGCTGTGTAAGGGCTTTTTGACCAAGAAGGAGAGTGATGGGGGGCTACGCCAGATGACCTGGCCTCCACAGTCACCAGACCTGAACCCAATCGAGATGGTTTGGGGTGAGCTGGACCGCAGACTGAAGGCTGAAGGGCCAACAAGTGCTAAGCATCTCTGGGAACTCCTTCAAGATTGTTGTAAGACCATTTCCGGTGACTACCTCTTGAAGCTCATCAAGAGAATGCCAAGAGTGTGCAAAGCAGTCATCAAAGCAAAAGGTGGCTACTTTGAAGAACCTAGAATATAAGACATATTTTCAGTTGTTTCACACTTTTTTGTTAAGTATATAATTCCACATGTGTTAATTCATAGTTTTGATGCCTTCAGTGTGAATGTACAATATTCATAGTCATGAAAATACAGAAAAATCTATAAATGAGAAGGTGTGTCCAAACTTTTGGTCTGTACTGTATCTGTTTAAAAGAGTCTGGTGTAGGCCAAATAACTAGAACTGTGGTTTCGCAGTTCCACGGTTCAAATCTCTGTATTATCCACTTTTTTGCCTTTTTTCCATAAAAAATCAGTTTCAGTGTCTCGCTGACTGTTCAGACACAAATATATCTGTTTCCTCTTTCACGGTTCAAATCTCCTTTTTATTACCCTTTTGCCATTGATAGTGTGAGTGTAAGCTATTTTACTTCATTTGCAATGGGCAAGGCACGAGGCAAGGGACGTGGAACTGGATGTTCTGGTGATGGTGCGTGCAGAGGACGGGGCCGTGGCCAAGGTGAAAATGTGCCACAACCAACAGTCACATCTTCTCGCTCCCAGTTCTTGACCGAATTACTAGGGAAGCACACAACAGCACAACTATTGCTAACTAATCAGTGTGAACAGGTTATTAATTGGATAGCAGATAATACTTCTAGTTTCCTGGGCACCAGCACCTCCGGTCTGTCTTCCACACGGTCAAGTGTTAGTAGCCGTGAGTCTCGACTGCATACTCCTCCTAACCATGATGCTCCTTCCTCCCACCATGCCGAGTGTCGTCAGACAGCAACTGATCCCACAGTTGGACACTCTGAAGAGCTGTTCACTGGTCCATTTCCATATTTGGGCCCCTCGCCAGCTCCGCTTGAAGTGGTGGAAGAGGAGATCCCATGTAGCGATGGCCAAATATTTGAACAACCACAGCCACAGGAAGGCGACGTTGGCAATTTGTCACAAGAGGTGGACGATGACGAGACACAATTGCCACGAAGTGAGGAGGAGGACCGTGGTGCAGAAGTGGAAGAGGAGGATGTGGTGGATGATCTAGTAACTGACCCAACATGGCAGGAGGACACGCAGAGCGATGCCAGCAGCACACAGGGGAAGGGAGGCAAAGTACCCCAACAGGCAGGAAGAAGCAGTGTGATGGCCGCAGACAGAAGGCGGGCAACCGTTCCCCGTAACACCAACACGAGGGACGTTGCCAGTACAAGCGGTAGCTCTTCCAGAGTCTGGAATTTTTTTAAAGACTCTGCTGAAAACCCCAAAAAGGCCATTTGTACCACCTGGCAAGCCAGTATCAGCAGGGGTGACAAAACTACCAGCCTGACCACCACCAGCATGATCAGGCAAATATCAGCAAAGCACCCGACTTTGTGGGGCAAATCCCAGGGTCCACGACCAGTGTCAGCAGGTGTCACCACTGCTTCTTCCGCTGTTGTTCGTGTAAGAGACCCCCCTGTTGTGCATGCAAGGCAATCCCTTGTCCATACTGCATGCAAAGATGCCCCCTCCTCTCAGTCTTCACTTGTTTTGGCAGTTTCTCAAGAAAAAGCATCAACGTCCACGTCCACGTCCCACCGCAGCGTTCAATTGTCCATATCCCAGACCTTTGAACAAAAGCGCAAATTCGCATCCAACGCCCCACAGGCCACAGTCCTAAATTCGCACATTTCACGACTGCTTGCATTGGAAATGCTGACTTTTAGGCTGGTGGAGACGGAATCCTTCCACAACCTTATGGAGGTGGCCGTCCCTCGTTACTCGGTCCCCAGCCGACACTATTTTGCCCGGTGTGCCATCCCCGCACTACACAAGCACGTGTCCCAAAACATCTGCCGTGCCCTCAACAACGCAGTTACTGGGAGAGTCCACCTGACAACGGACACGTGGTCACGTGCCTGTGGCCAAGGACGGTACATCTCCCTGATGGAACACTGGATAAACATAGTGGAAGCCGGGACCCAGTCGGACCTTAGGACGGAACACATCCTCCCCACACTGAGGATTGCGGGCCCTTTGTCAGTCAGAGTTGCCCCCACAGTGTACAGCTCCTGCGCATCATCCTCCTCCTCCTCCTCCTGTTCAGCCTTCATCTCAGATATCACCACATCAGTTACAAGCTGGAAGCACTGCAGTACTGCCTCAACCACGCGGCAACAGGCTGTGCTGAAACTCATAAGCTTAGGTGATAAACCTCACACTGCTTGTGAGTTGTGGACAGCTGTGAAAGAGCAGGCAGATCTGTGGCTGAGACCGCTGAACCTACATCTAGGCATGGTCGTGTGTGACAATGGCCGTAACCTGGTGGCGGCTCTGAGGCGAGGCGAAATTACACAAGTATCATGCCTGGCTTATGTGCTTTACCTCGTGGCTCAGCGGTTTCTTAAATCGTACTCCAAGTTTCCTGGTCTGCTCATCAAAGTACGCCGCCTGTCAGCTCATTTTCAGAAGTCGGCTACAGCTTCCGCCTCCCTTGCTGTGTTGCAGCAGTGTTTGCAGCTTCCGGCACACCAACTGGTGTGTGATGTCCCCACATGTTGATACTCTACCCTCCACATGTTGCAAAGAATTTGTGAGCAGAAGAGAGCAGTTGTGGAGTACCAGCTGCAACAAGGCAGTCGATATTCAGGTCAGACTCCACACATAAGACCTCAGTAGTGGACGTGGATGTCTGACATATGTACCATCCTGACAAACTTTGAGGAGTCCACCCAGATGGTGAGTGGCGATGACGCCATCATTAGCATCAGCATCCCACTTGTCTGTCTTTTGCAATGCTCTCTGTAGAGAATTAAAGAGAAGGCATTGCAGCCAGAGTATGATGATATGGATCAAGAAGCCGTAGCGGGCGATTACACACAGCCCAGCCTCATCTCTTCCCAACGTTCATTGGGGGACAATGAGGGAGAGGAGCAGGAGGAGGAGGAGGAGGAAGAACAGGAGCTGGTATCATACGCTGCAGACGGTAGTACCTGTACAACTGTTATACCGTTGGTTCAGCGTGGGTGGCCTGAGGACAGGGGGGAGGAGGAGGAGGAGAGCATGGTCAGTCGTCATCTTGGTGAGGACACGGAAGTCTTGCCTGTTACCAGTCTAGCACACATGGCTGACTTTATGTTATGCTGCCTTAACCGTGACCCTCGCATTGTCAAAATGTTGGGTGACAGTCATTACTGGTTGGTGACACTTTTAGACCCCCCTACAAGGAGAACTTTCACTCTCTCATTCCTGAGGTGGAGAGGTCTACAAAAATGGGGCAGTACTAGAAGGCCCTTGCTGCAGAACTGTTAAAAAAATTCCCATCTGAACACGCTAGCGGCAGAGGTCACAGTTCGTTGCCCAACCAAGGCGTACAGGCGAGAGAGATGCAACTCCAATCCAGCAGAGGCAGGGGAACACTGTCAACATTCTGGGACAGTTTCCTGAGACCCGCCCAGCTTACAGGCCCTGAGGCGTGGGGTACTCTCACAAGGAGTGGAAAGTTTCAAAAGTTGGTGAGGGATTACCTTGCCGACCGTACCAGCGTCCTCCGTGATTCCTCTGTGCCTTTTAATTATTGGGTATCCAAGCTGGACAATTGGAATGAACTCGCTCTGTACGCCTTGGAGGTCTTGGTCTGCCCTGCCACTAGCGTGTTATCGGAGCGTGTTTTTAGTGCCGCTGGGGGAATTATAACTGATAAGCGCACTCGCCTGTCAACTGACAATGCTGACAAGCTGACCCTTATCAAAATGAACAAGGGCTGGATTGGGCCAGACTTCTAATCACCACCAAATGACAGCAGAGTAACATAAAGTCAAATCCACTGTGTTATTTCGGGAGGTGTATTCCCATGCACCACTTCACACCCACACATGGGTATATGCTTCCTCATTTCGGCTGTTTTTTGCTCTTCTCCTTATCCTCAGCCTCCACCACCACTATACCACCAGGGCGACCGTAGTCCGTGTTGCCAGCATTGCAAGTTCCTCCGTCCTATTTTTTGGCAGCTTTTGCTTGGAAGGCATAGGCAAAGACTATGGGAGACCCACTCCCCAATAATGGGAATAATGTTTTTATTATGCTGTACTGCATGGCTCTTGTAAGGGGCATTGCAAGTTCCTCCGTCCTAATTTTTGGCACCTTTTACTTGGAAGGCATAGGCAAAGATTATGGGAGACCCACTCCCCAGTAATGGGAATAATGTTTATAATATGCTGTACTGCATGGCTCTTGTAAGGGGCATTGCAAGTTCCTCCATCCTAATTTTTGGCAGCTTTTGCTTTGAAGGCATAGACAAAGACTATGGGAGACCCACTCCCCCATAATGGGAATAATGTTTTTAATATG
Source organism: Phyllobates terribilis (assembly GCF_046119375.1). Taxonomy (NCBI): domain Eukaryota; kingdom Metazoa; phylum Chordata; class Amphibia; order Anura; family Dendrobatidae; genus Phyllobates; species Phyllobates terribilis. The sequence goes on from NW_027362769.1 coordinate 21,878,240, forward strand.
CTGTACTGCATGGCTCTTGTAAGGGGCATTGCAAGTTCCTCTGTCCTAAGTTTTGGCAGCCTTTGCTTGGAAGGCATAGGCAAAGACTATGGGAGACCCACTCCCCAATAATGGGAATAATGTTTTTAATATGCTGTACTGCATGGCTCTTGTAAGGGGCATTAAAATCGTCTTGTTAAGCTACTGTGACCTCCACGTCTCTTCCAATGGTCATTGATATTGTCTTTTTATTCCACTGTGACCTCCACCCCTCTTCCAAGGGGCATTGATATTGTCTTTTTATTCCACTGGGACCTCCACCACTCTTCCAAGGCGCATTGATATTGTCTTTTTATTCCACTGCGACCTCCACCCCTCTTCCAATGGGCATTGATATTGTCTTTTTATTCCACTGGGACCTCCACGTCTCTTCTAAGGGGCATTAAAACCATCTTGTTAAGCTACTGTGACCTCCACGTCTCTTCCAAGGGGCATTAAAACCGTCTTGTTAAGCTACTGTGACCTCTACATCTCTTCCAAAGGGCATTAAAACCATCTTGTTAAACCACTCTGAAGTCCACGTCTCTTCCAAGGGGCATTAAAATCGTCTTGTTAAGCTACTGTGACCTCCACGTCTCTTCCAAGGGGCATTAAAACCGTCTTGTTAAACGACTCTGAACTCCATGTCTCTTCCAAGGGGCATTAAAACCGTCTTGTTAAGCTACTGTGACCTCAACGTCTCTTCCAAGGGGCATTAAAACCATCTTGTTAAGCTACTGTGACCTCCACGTCTCTTACAAGGGGCATTGATATTGTCTTTTTATTCCACTGCGACCTCCACCACTATTCCAAGGGGCATTGATATTGTTTTTTTATTCCACTGGGACCTCCACCACTCTTCAAAGGGGCATTGATATTGTCTTTTTATTCCACTGGGACCTCCAACACTCTTCCAAGGGGCATTGATATTGTCTTTTTATTCCACTGGGACCTCCACGTCTCTTCCAAGGGGCATTAAAACCGTCTTGTTAAACCACTCTGAACTCCACGTTTCTTCCAAGGGCATTAAAACCGTCTTGTTAAACCACTCCGAACTCCACGTGTCTTCCAAGGGGCATTAAAACCGTCTTGTTAAGCTACTGTGACCTCCACGTCTCTTCCAAGGGGCATTAAAACTGTCTTGTTAAACCACTCTGAACTCCACAGCTCTTCCAAGGGGCATTGAAATGTTGTTTTTAATTACCTCTAACCTCCACGACTCTTCCAACGGGCATTGCATTTCCTCCTAATTTTAGTCAGCTTTTGCTTTTCAATGCATAGGCGAACACTAAGGGAGACCCACTCTCCAATAATGGGTAGAAGGTTTTTAGTACGTTGTAATCCACATCTGTTTCAAGGGGCATTGCAGTTCCTCATAATTTTTGGAAAGCCTTCCATTCACTGCTTAGGCCAACAGTGTACAGGAGACCCAGTTGCTATAAATGGAAAAAACGGTTTAGTTAAGGCCCTCTGACCTCCATGTCACTTCCAAGGGGCATTGGAGTGCCTCGAAATTTTTGATAGGCATTGCACTCACTGTATGCCCTATAACTGTATAGCCGAACCGCTCCTTTAGGTATGAAAACATATCCTACAAGATATGTGTGGTTGACTGGCCTGATATTGATGTGAATGGTCCCTGTTCCTCCTGCTCTTTCTCCTTTGCCACCACCTCATCCATCATTCATCACCTGAAGCTTTGTTTTAACGGGAGTCATAGAACTGGGATAGTAGCAGGAAAACATCCAGCAGACCTCGGAGGAGGTAGGATATGCGCCAAAACGCTGACCACCTCAGGCTTAGCCGCTACTACATACATGCGCTTGCATTCCAAGGAACCGAAAGCTAAGGAGATGGATGGCCTCGTGATCATGAATAATTTACTCGTTGTGTAGGAGGCCGACCACTGCTGCTGTCTACCTTCTGAACTTTGTGTTGAAGCCTGATTGACCCAGGACCCTCAATCCTCTATGTCTGGAGGACGTGTTGCATCCCAGCGTCCAACTGTGTCCCGGCTTCCACAATATTAACCCAGTGTGAAGGTGTCAGTGAGATGGACCATCCCTGGCCACATTCACTTGTTCACGTGTTTGTGGTTAGGCTGTCCATCCCAATAAATGCACTGGGGAGGGCACAGGTAATGTTTTTGTATGCGCACTTGTGTATAAGGCGCACCTGGACAAATAGAGGCGGCTGGGGACCGTTTATGGACACCCTGCCAACCCCAGGCGGCTGGGGACCGTGTGTGGGCACCCGGCCGCGGGGTGGCTGGGGACCAAGTATGGACACCCGGCCGTCCCCTGGTGGCTGGGGACCAAGTGAGGACACCCGGCCGCCGAGCGGCTGGCAACTGAGTATGGATACCAGGCTGCCAACGCAGCCATGACGTGGTGGCCAGATTCCACCTCCACATGCCTAAAAGGCCCAATTTCAAGTGCAAGCAAGCAAGTAGTATGGTATTGCAGCCTGGGGGTGGGTGGGTGGCAGGCTGAATACTTGCACTTGCATTGCAAGGAATGGGGGAGGTACAATTGAACACTGCCCTGGGACAAGGACTTACACGGAGATAGTCACTTTTAGGCAGTGACCAGGGTGTCAGAGATGCTTCCAGGGGTCTTCCCAATGCTGTTCCCATGTCTTTTCAGCACTGTATGCATGTGTCACACAGCACATGGCAAGATAAGGTTGTAAAATGTTAAAATGACATTTCCCGGTGAATGCATTTGTCACGGTTGAAAGCAATACAAAAGTGCAAAAATGCATAAAAAATGCTACTTGTGAACATAGCCCAAGGCGTGGAGGAGTATTTTTGTTTTTGGTTATTTATTTTACCTTATACACAAGTCTTTACCCTGGAAAGGATGTTCCTTAACATATTTCACAGGAAAGCAGTTTCAGTTTCATTTTTGAACGTTTTATTGTGAGCCCGTAAAAGTGGCTTAATACCTCTGACCACGTTGTTGACAGCAGTGACCTGGGGGTCAGAAATGCTTCCTGGGGCGATCCCCATGTCATTTGAGCACTGTCACTATCGTTTTGGGCACTTTTTAGGCTTTCTACAGACTGCCGGAGGTGCCGCCGCAAAAATGCTCGGGTCTCCTATAGACTAACATTGGGCTCGTTGCTCGAGTCGAGCACCCGAGTATCACGGTGAGCTCGGCCCGAGCTTCGAGCACCCGAGCATTTTAGTGCTCGCTCAACACTACTGGGAACACTAAAGGGTCTGGTAGTGTTTATTTTTTCATTAAGCTCCTTGTAACCACTATGAAACAAATATCAGGTCGCTTAGTAGATAGATGGGTCCTGGAAAATGATATTGAATACATCTTCAAGAGATGGTGAAATTAAACAGCTCTCTTTAGAAGCCATCACTTCTTCAAGGAAGTTAGGCTCATTAGAATTGAATATAAAAATAAGAAATTGCTAATCGTTCTGTTGATGAGTATGTATTTTTGTTTCTTCAATTATAACGTCACAATTCTCTAATACAGGTTCTTCATTCCACAGTGTCATCTGTTGGCACTTACATGTGGAAAAAAGAAAAGCAAAACATAAGAGATGTGCACACCTGATATATAGATATATAGTATCGTATGAAAAGGCCCTATACCATTGGAGATATTCCTCCTCATTGTCTCCCTGGAAAAATTAATTCCTCCTTTCTCATCATCAATGGATCCAGTTTGGGAAGCCTCCCTTCCATGTGGACACCCATATGGGACACTCATGGACCAACTTTTTGTGAACTAGTGAAATCTATTAAGTATCATCTTACAGTCCACGTACTTCATGCCTAAACTCCTGATCTATGTAAAACCTGGAATAGTTTACTACCGCATGGACTATGCTACATCCATTGGACTGTCTTGTTATTTCATCCTTTAGACCTACTGTATCGTGAGTATGAATATGTAGGATGGTTCATAACATCATGTCATCGGGCTTTAATGTCCCTTTGTGCCCATGTCATATGTGTCCCCCTTTGGTACTACTTAATGGGTCCACCTGTCGGTACATACAGGACGATTTAAATGACCCTCCCAATATGCACTCCCTTTTTCTTTTCCTTTTTTTTGAGACTATTGATGGCTGACTACTGTGACCCTGGTACATCCGACGTCCTGACACTCCTACAAGGATTTGGACTTGATATTTATGAGGGATGTTTCTTGTCGCTTTCACCTTATTGCAGCCCCTCCTTTATATCATTTGTGATGGTTTTTATTACAATATTCTACGTGCTACTCTTGATATAAGTGGGCCATGTGTCATTATTAGACCACCAACTTTGCTCCATAATAATGGGGATGTAACGGTGGTTCTATGTGCAGCACCGATGTGCTTGGTAGCTTACAAATGTATATATGACAGCATTTAGGGTCTGCCATTGTTCCACCCAAGGTCACTAAAACCACTTTCACTCTCTTTATGGCTTTATGTTAACATATCTTTTGTTATGCATATGGAGCCATGACCACTAAATAAGTATATGTACACATTTATCCTTTGTCCTTTTCATTTTGGTGATGTTCGCATTATGGGTCCTTTACTCTTCCCTCTCATAAGTCTCCATGGGACCTTACCTCCCCTGGGGGGGAATTCTTTAATCCCCCATTGTTGTATATGGACATCCTCTAGCACCTATTGAGGGACGTTGAACATTTATGTAACTCTTATAAACTGTACGGCCGCTAGAGGGGGCTCCTTCTGCGGTAGTACAGAGCGAATGCGTCTTTATCAGGCTTTGTTTCTGCCTAGCTCTCGCGCGTGCTCTGCCAGCTCTGGGATTATCCACTATTCCTGCTGGATGTGAACACGCATCAGCGGGTATGTGCCGTCTACATTTGCTTCTGCTCATTCAGACCATCTCCCTGTCTATGGCGTCGAGCTTCTCCCTCCTCATACACATGACCGTGGTCACGTGACCATGCCATCTTCCGGTTTTGGAAGCTCACCGCATGTGCTTCTCCCAACAGTGGGTAATTTACTCAATTAGGCATGAATAAATATGTTTAGAGCACTAACTTGGGACTAATCTTCCCCTGACGAAGCTGTCTGTGTATGGCAAAACGCGTGGGGTCTCTCCCTACACCCTCCCGTTCTTGCAGCTTCCTCCCTGTGTTTCCCATACATGTGCTAGCAGGTTGTATCCCTCCACTTTCCTTATAAGTGCTCTTATGCATTATTTGGGGCCTGTCTGCTAACCTTGTTTACTAATGGATTATCTTGTCCAGTGATAGAATCAGACTCGCATGCTCCTCTCTTTATTTATAATGGCATCATACTGTATATTGATTAGAATCTCTCTTGGGAACCAGGACTGTTTGACACCACACACATGACATGTATACTATATTTGTGACCCATGACTGTGACTTCACAACTACCATGACTTGTCTTATGATGGTCTCTGTATTATCTCATGTGGCGACTGTATGTCTAATGGCATGACACTTTATCAGTGATGGCCATCATTGCCTATGATTAACACTACATAAACATACAATTGATTGTGCAATAGATCATATGTATTTATTTATTTCAGGTGCTTTGTTTCATAGGTTTCTGCTTGTATTGATGTATTTGTACCCAGGGATGTATTGCACCATTATTTGGTCTTTTAAATGCTTTTAATTTCCCTTGTCCGTCTGTGTTCAATAAACTTTTGGGTACTATATATCTATATATCAGGTGTGCACATCTCTTGTGTGGTACTTTTCTTTTTCCACATGCTGTTTCCTCTCCACATGATGTTGCACCCTGTATTATCACTTTCTTACCAGTAGTGCGCCATCCCCCTCCCTTTATACTATTTGATGGTACTAAGTCACATGGATGGAGAGGGTGATCACTCAAGGACCCCAATTCTCTCTTTCCCGTTTTCTAGACACAATTTTACTGATGGAAAGCACCATTCAAACCTAACTAGCTATTGATCCCATTCTACGCCCGGATGGTGGGCATTTTTATTGGTATATGGTACCCTATCCTGGTGTACGCTCCCAATCCTGGTCCCCGATCATGGTATATGCTCTCCCATAATAATATGTGCTCCCCCATCCTGGTATATGCTCCCCGATCCTGGTTCTCTATCCTGGTTTATGCTCCCCCATCCTGGTCCCCTATCCTGGTTTATGCTCCCCCATCCTGGTCCCCCTTTCTGGAATATGCTCCCCCATCCTGGTATATGCTCCCCCATCCTGGTCCCCCTTCCTGGTATATGTTACCCCATCCTGGAATATGCTCCCCCATCCTGGTATATGCTCCTCCATCCTGGTCCTCTATCCTGGTATATGCTCCTCCATCCTGGTCCCCCTTCTTGGAATATGCTCCCACATCCTGATCCCCCATCCTGGTATATGCTCCCCCATCCTGGTATCTGCTCCCCGATCCTGGTATATGCTCCCCCATCCTGGTATATGCTCCCGCATCCTGTTCCCCCATCCTGGTATATGCTCTCCCATCCTGGTCCCCTATCCTGGTATATGCTTCCCCATCCTGGTCCACCATTCTGGTATATGCTCCGCCATCCTGGAATATGGTCCCCCATCCTGTTATGTGCTCCCCCATCCTGGTCACCCAACCTGGTATATGCTCCCCCCATCCATTCATAAATAAAAAGAAAACACTCCTCACCTTTCCATTGCTATGCATACCGCTGGTATATGCTCCCCCCCATCCTGGTCTCCCATCCTGTTATGTGCTCCCCCATCCATACATAGATAAAAATAAAAAAAAACACTCCTACTCACCTTTCCATCACTCCCCTGCAGCGCGTCGCCTGTGTTATTTTACTGAAATGGCACCGGAATCAGCGCCTGTGCATAGCGCGACATGCAGTACCATTTTATTGAAGGCAAATGTGTGGAGTTTATTCAACAAAATGGTGCTGGAGTACAGGCATTCGCATACCGCGCTGTCCGGTAGCACCACACTCCTCCTCCGGCTCGAACAGGTATGTGTTTATGGAACCGGAGATCGCAGTATGCATTCATTGCCTACGAATACCACATTCTCCGGCACCACACTCCTCACCCCTGTCTGGGATGTGGATGTTTTGCTATGTCTGTGACCAATGCACCTGCACAGTTTAACGAGGCTTCGGACAGAAGGACACATCTCTGATTATATTATAGATAAGACTCACAGATACATTTCATTGCCAGAAGAATGGATGGCTGTCATCAAGTCCAGGACCCTGCGGGCAGCATTTATAAAATGTATAGTCAATTAGATTTGGCATAGACCCCAGGCCTGGGCAGGTGAATTTTGTGTGGGCGGGAAATTTCAGTTGTTCTCAAGAACTTACAAGCAATGACAGAATGCTGTACCTAATCACAAAAGACTAAAAGGGATCACTTTTGGACATGTTTTAATTTTAAAAAGCTTGGAAAGTCTGTCTTTGTTGTGTGTTGCTAAAAGGGACTGTTGATTACCCATGTTGCCACAACTTAGTTACCATCCATTTCTATGATGACATCACTTTTAGAGTTTACTGAGGCTATGTTAATCCCTTCTCGCCATATGACATAACCTTACGTTATATGTCGTGTCCCTGCCCTTGATGTGGGCTTGTGTGCCGATCCCACATCTTTCCCCTCATATGACAGTTGCTTTAATCAGTCATCATGTACCTTTAACAGCCGCGGGAGAATTGGAGCTCTTTCCACCACTGTTAACTTGTTAACTCGTGCTGTCAATCTCTGACAGCGGCATTTAACACTTATTGGCAGTGGGGCATATCGTTCCACGCTCCCATCGGTGTGCCAGTGACGTGATCAAGGGGCACTAATCGATTGTTATCAGTGATTAGCGAATAGTGAAATATTCGGATTTGGGAAAATCGGTAAGAATAATTTCTAATATCCGTGTATTCGTACTGAATAACGAATCCAATGCAAGTCAATGGAAAAGCCAAATATTTTTCTGCTGGACCCAACAAACAGATCTGGGGACCTGAGAAAAAAGCTGAAATGTATGGGAAAGTGCTAAAACTAAATGGGAACAGCATGGAGAAGATGGTTGCATGCCTTTCTGACTCACATATGGTATCTGGGAATAATGTTGTCAGACTATTGAGCCGGTTTTACGGATTTATAAGAAAATCTACCAAACTAAACCTACATTTTTTGCTAAGAAACATTTTTTTATTCATATTTACTTGTATATAACGTAAACTAAAAATAGAAAAAATATAAAAAAATGATACCTCCCCTTTAGCATATGTTCACACCACCACCACGTCCACCGCTATGTCATTATGCAGCCCTCGCTTTACATTTTCAGAGGGCCAGCAGGTGCCATGAAACCTGTGTTTTGTGAGCTCCACAGATCATTTTGGCCACCGGTTTCCAATGGAGCCACTGTCATAGAGGCTGAAGCTGCTGTAAGGTGAATATAATACAGGAGTTGGGGGAGCTGTATGGTCAATGTCAGTAAATTGCATTCTACCAGACACCAAAAGCATTTGAATGAAATTCTGAATACAGTGTAGCAAGCGAGGGCCTGTATTTTGGTCAGTCTGTCAGGCCTGAAACCCATGTCAAGAACACGTACAAACCTCATTTTACTTTGAAGCAGCCTCCTCAAGGGAAAGAGACAGTAGTGCAATTGACCAATCTGCACAAGCCTACACACTTCTTCTGAAAACTACCCAACCAGGCAGAATGTATCTCTTGCATGGTTTTGAACAAGAACGAAGTACCGTATTTTTCAAACCATAAGACGCACTTTTTGCCTCCAATATTTCCTCCGAGCCGGCACATGTGCAGACCGGTAGCTCCGGTGGCCATTTTCCTGTAGATCACAGCTCTAGGAAGATGGCCGCGCACACCGGAAACCTGCTCAGGCTGCACTGATTCGCCGCCCGATGCTGCTCACAGCCCAGCACCAGTCGCAGCCCGAGGCCCCGGCCCCAGCCAGAGGCCTCAGCCCCAGCCCCAGCCAGAGGCCTCAACCCCAGCCAGAGGCCTCAGCCCCAGCCCCAGCCAGAGGCCTCAGCCCCAGCCCCAGCCAGAGGCCTCAGCCCCAGCCCCAGCCAGAGGCCGCAGCCCCAGCCAGAGGCCTCAGCCCCAGCCCCAGCCAGAGGCCTCAGCCTCAGCCCCAGCCGCAGCCAGAGGCCTCAGCCCCAGCCCCAGCAAGAGGCCTCAGCCCCAGCCAGAGGCCTCAGCCTCAGCCCCAGACAGAAGTCTCAGCCCCAGCCAGAGGCCTCAGCTTCAGCCCCAACCCCAGCCAGAGGCCCCGGCCCGAGGCCTCAGCCCCGGCCCCAGCCAGAGGCCTCAGCCCCAGCCACAGGCCCAGCACAGGAACCGGCCAGGCTAAGGGCCTCTGCCACAGCATCTGACCTCTTCTTCTGCAGACGCTGACTTCCTGAGAGACCCTGCCTCCTGTGACCCTCGCTCCACTGCCCCACAGGTAAGATACCATACCTATTCAGACTATAAGATGGACCCCCATCTTATAAAAAAATTTTTTTTTCTATTTTCCACTCAAATTTGGGGTGCGTCTTATAGTCCGGTGCGTCTTATAGTCCGAAAAATACGGTAATTGCAGGATATGTCCCAGAGAGTGACAATGTCTGTGGAGTGTATTACTCAGGTGACAGACAGTGTTACTGAGCTCAGGTTAAAGGCATTATCATTGCAATGACCATGTTCCAATATGTGTAAGGCTGCAACCTGAATAGGCCTGCTTAAAATGTACAGAAACTGGCCAATACCCCACCACAATTTTTTTTTTTTTACAAAATTTAGAAAATTTAAGGGAATCGACAATTTAATAAAGAGACACGCGACCTTATTTAGGAGCCTGGAGAAGCCAGGAAGGGTCTTTGTCCGGCACAGGACTATGTAAAGTGCTAACGAATATGTATGCCCTATCTACCTAACAATTTGGGAAGAGACATATATGCTGACAAGGGAAAACTGAACACTGCGCTGGGACCAGAAAGTGGACGTGGTTGCTGAATGTTGTTACTGTATGTGCAACTGCAGATTGTGGGCAAGAGGCATCAGCGCCTGCTTCCTGGACAGCAGATTGGGAAGGCTGTAACATGGGAAGGGCCAGATTTTGTACCCAAGTGTTCCTCCCACCTACTGTGGTGTTGCATATGTAAGCAGTATATGGTGTATGCTAATAGAGATATTATGTCAAATTTACCTTTATAAAGGGAAGTGTGGGTAAGATTTTCGAACTAGCAATATGTATATAGAGCATGTTTCATTACTCATATTATTATTCTGTGTAAGGCTGAAACCTGAGGAAGCGGGTGGAGCATATTAATGCATTGATGTTCCACAGTGTCCAAGTGCAGATGCAAAAATCAACATCAGACTCCCAGATACACGCTGAAAGAGACCATGAGAAGGGCAATACAATAAAAAATTATAATAATAGAATATATAGAGATTGAGGCTTTTCAAGTGTTTTTGCTGCGGAATTTCCGCAGCGAAAACGCTTAAACGCTTGTTAATACGTGCCCCATGGTCCCCAATGATAATCCGCATGTGCTGTGCACATGCTGTGGAAATTTCCGCTGTGGATTATCATTGCGGAAAAATACGCAGCATGTCCATTAATTTTGCGGACACGCAGCGTAATTGCCGCCATTAACTTGCATTAAAACGCATAATATCCGTATGAGCACATGTGCACATGTGCTGACGTCAGCGGTCACGTGACCTGTCACACGACTAAATGACGTCATGGCAGGTCCTTTCACACAACCGCGGGCTATACAACAGACCGGACGTAGCGCAGAAAACACCGGGGGCCATCGGAAGGTAAGTATAATCTTTATTTTTTACCATTCTTATTCATTTTTTTTAACTATTACTTGGTCACACTATATAAATTCATGCCGGTTGCATGGATTTATATAGTGTGACCAAGTTGTCAAGCACGTTTCTTGGAAAAGCGCTTGATAACCCACATGCAGAAATGCATGCAAAAACGCTTGACAAACGCTTCTACCTGGCAGGAAAAACGCATGTAAAATCCGCATGTGTTTTTCCTGCCAGGGCGAAGCGGAAAAAATATGCAGCATTTCTGCATCATGGGCACTTAGCCTGAGAGTAGAAATTTCACCATTACTCAATGTGCAAAGTTTTCCAAAAATTACCCAAGTGGTCTGTATCATACACGCTGAAAGAGGGCGTGATGGGGACTTCACAATACATTCTGCAGTTATTAGAATCGGTAGAGATAGGGAGTACAAGTTTCACCATTGCACAATGTGCAAAGTTTTCCAAAAATTACCCAAGGGGTCTGTATCATACACACTGAAAGAGACTGTGATGGGGTCCTCACAATACATTTTGCAGTTATTAGAATAGGAAGAGATACGGAGTACAAGTTTCATCATTGCACAAAGGACAAAGGCTTACAAAAATGTGGAAACATTACCCACATAGGGTATACATATATGACCCATTAACTACTTGTTGCAGAAGCAGGAGGAGTAGGACCTGATTTCCTGAACAAAACGGGTTTGGATGGTAAGGTATGGATTAAGACAACTTCCAAAAAAGAACATTTGGGCTGCATTTACTTTAGGTTGCTGTCATCCATAGGGCTTACAAAGTCGGAGGAAATCCAGCCCTTGTTCAATTTTAGAAAAGTCAGCCTGTCTGCATTTTCCGTTGACAGGCGTGTGCGCCTATCCGTTATGATTGCACCTGCCGAACTAAAAACCCGCTCAGACAACACACTTGCGGCAAGGCATGGCAGCATCTCCATGGCGTACAAGGAGAGGTCGGGCTAAGTGTGCAGCTTGGACAACCAAGAGTTAAAGGGCACTGAAGAATCAGGTAGGACGCTGGTATGGTCACTTAAGTACTCCTTCACCATCTTGGTCAACTTCTCCCTCCTAATCATAGTTACACCCACAGATAGCCCTTCCTGAGGTGACGGTTTCATGAAAATGGCCCAGTTGGTGGACATCCCACCCCTCCCCCCGAGTTGCACCTGGTGTGCGAGTCCCTCCCCTGTAATCCTTGTGGGTGAAAAGAGCCAGTATCTCTGCCAGCAGCGTTGTCTGAGGGTAATCTTTTCAGCAAGTCTTCCACAACGACCCTCTGGCATGCATGCTCTGAAAATGGCACGTCTGCCTCCGACATGAGAGAAGGAAATTTCTCCTTGTACCATGGGTCAAGAAAGGTGCACAGCCAGTAGTTCATGGTGGACTAAATGTCTTTCACATGGGGATCTTGGGAAAGGCAACTGGACATGAACTGTGCCATGTGTGGCAGACTACACAGAGTCAAACGTCCAGTGTCCCCACTAGGACGAACACTAACCATCCTCTCTTCCTCACGATGCATCGCCTCCTCCTCCTCTTCAGGCCATCCATACTGGACAGCCATGAAGCTGGGATTGGGAGTCCCCTCTGTAGTGCAGACCAAAAACTCCTGTTCCTCCTCATCCTCCTCCTTCTCCTCCTGTTCCTCGTCATCACCCAATATGGCCTGAGAATATTTTGTGAGGCTGGGCTGTGTGATATCAGCCACTATAAAATCTTGCCCCATAGCCACCTGCTCGGCATTCAAAGCTTCCTCTTTGAGATTCTGCAGCGAACGTTTTAATAGACAGAGCAGTGGGATCGTTACGCTGATAATAGCGTCATCAGCGCTCACCATCTTGGTGCAGTACTCAAAGTTTTGAAGAACCTCACATATGTCAGCGATCCACACCCACTTGGCAGTTGTTATGTGTGGGGGCTGAGTGTTACTCTGACGGGCACTGAGAAGCTGGAATTCAGCCACTGCCCTCTGCTGCTCACTAACCCTTGCCAGCATATGAAAGGTCGAATTCCAGTGTGTGGGCAGGCACAAATCAGTCGGTGAAAAGGCAAATTAAAGCGCTGCTGCAGCAAAGTCAGATCAGTGAAAGCCAGAGATGACTTTCGGAAATGGGCGCTGACACGGCGTACCTCGGCACATAGGTCCGGCAAGTCAGGGTATGTTTTTAAAAACAGTTGTACAACCAAGTTCAGCACGTGGGCCATGCATGGAACGTGTACCAGCTTGCCAAGCTTTGAAGCCTCCACCAAGTTAGGCCCATTATTGCACACAACCAGACCTGGTTGGAGGTTTAGCGGGAAGAGCCACTGATCGGTCTGGTCTTTTATCCCTTTCAACAGCTCTCCAGCATTGTGAGCTTTATCACCTAAACAGATGAGCTTCAGCAGAGCGTGCTGCTGCTTTGCCAAGGCAGTGCTGCAGAGCGCCCAGCTGGGGAGTGATTGGGAGGCTAGTTCAACTGAGGATTATGAAGAAGAGGAGAGACAGTTACTGGCATATGAGGAGATTGAAACCCTGATGGAAGTTGGGCCTGATATTCTTGGTGTGGGTAAGATGTGTGATGTCCCAGCCTCTGACTCTGTCCCAGACTTCACCAGGCTCACCCAATGTGCTCTCAGGGAAATGTAGCGTCCCTGTTCACAAGAACTTGTCCATGTGTCTGTGGTTAGGTGGACCTTCCCTGTGACTTCATTGGCCAGAGCATGGCTGATATTGTGTAACACGTGATTATGTAGCATTGGGATGGCACACTGAGAAAAATAGTGGTGGTTGGGAATTGAGTACCGTGGGGCTGCCACAGCCAAGAGGTCGTGGAAAGACTCAGTTCCCACAAGCCGAAACTGCAACATTTCCAGGGCTAGCAATTTGGCAATGTGGGTGTAGAGCGTTTGGGCCTGTGGGTGGATGGATATTTCTGCTTCCTGTAAAACGTCTGGGGCAGGGACAACTGAATGCTGCGCTGGGACAATGAACTGAACATGGTTGCTGACTGTTGTGTCTTTGCAACCGCAGGGTGTGGACAGGAGGCATCAGCACCTGCTTCCTGGACAGCAGATTGGGAAGGCCATAACACAGGGGAAGGGGCAGTGGTTTCACCCTCAGACACAGATTTTGTACTCAGGCGTTCCGCCCACCTATTGGGGTGCTTGGCTGCCATGTGCTTCTGCATGCTGGTGGTGCTCAGGTTAACAGTATTCTTGCCCTTTCTCAGCTTGGTCTGGCAGATGCTGAAAATTACAATTGTTTTGTCTGAAGGACTTTCAGAAAAAAGCTGCCATACAGGGGAACAATGCACCTTTGACCTGTTATCTAAGAGTGGGGCTTCTCTGTGGAACGGTTGACCCAGTACTCCCTCTGGTCAAACCACTACCTCTTCTTGCCTGTTTTCGTGCTACGGATCCATCCCCCTCTGCACTGCTGTGCTTGCTAGGTGTGCCACCGTGCCAGGTTGGATCAGTGGCCTCATCATCAACAACGCCTTCTTCCAATTCATCAATCTGATGCTCCTTTTCAGTTGCGATTTTAGGCTAACCTGATGGCAACTGTGTGTTATGATTATCCTCCACCTCTTCAGACATGAATTGACCTTCCCCAACGTGGCTTTCTCCTGGCCGTGGGTGCTCAAATTTTTGTGCATCACTGCACTCCACCTTCTCATGACCCTCTTTAATGGTGCACATTGAGAGGCCTGAATAATTACAAGAGAACATAAACAATTCCTTGGATTGGCCAGTGTTGGGGTCATATGTCTCCTCGGACTCTTGATAGGGGGAGGAAGGAGGACCAAGTTGAGGCTTGTGAGGCCCAGCCTCTTGGCTACTGAGACTGGACTGTTTGGAAGACTTGGTGGTGCTGCTTGTCAACACACTGGAGCCTTCCATCCCACAACCTCCTCACACTTGCCTGGGTTCGACAGTGGTGTAGTGCACTGACCGAATTTTGACAGGAAGCTAGAACGAGACAGTCACCTTCTGATCTGTCACACGGCCTTGGCGGGCACCACCACATCCATGTCCACGTTCCTTAACGTCACCCTTTCCCAAATTGAATGCGTTATGAAAAATAAATTTCCTGCTTTATTTTTCACAAGTACCCTCACAGAGGTGTTATGTACAAATTCCCTGTATCTAGCAATATGTGGGTATTTTATTTCCAGATATCAGCTTTATTACACACGCCATCAGTAGACTCAGGGAAATTACTGGTAACTAGTGATGTTTGTGCTGCAAGTTTTGTGCCAGTCGCACAACTGCTAGATAAATATTAGCTATTTCAGCAAAAGGCCTGGAATATTATTTAGCAATTAGCTGTTAAAAAAGATGTTTACTATATGCTGGCACTGGCGATTATTATTTAGCTGTAAAAAAAATGTTTCTTTATATGCTGGTACGCAGGAATATTATGTAGCTCCAAAAAAGATT
The DNA here is from genome assembly GCF_046119375.1 of Phyllobates terribilis. Classification (NCBI taxonomy): domain Eukaryota; kingdom Metazoa; phylum Chordata; class Amphibia; order Anura; family Dendrobatidae; genus Phyllobates; species Phyllobates terribilis. Next base: position 21,893,478 of record NW_027362769.1, read on the forward strand.
GCTTTAATATATGCTGGTACTACTAATTAATATTATTTGCCTCTGCTTTATATATTATGCTAGTGGATGAAACCCTGCCTCTCTCCCTAATCATATAGTCTTTTCTTTCACTATACAACACAATGCAAAGTAGTAGATATGTGCAGCATGTACTTGCACACACCCAGGTGCCTGACTTTCACTATCCCTTGGTTTAAATCTCTCCCTACGCTATCTCCACCTAACAGAGAACTAATCTTCATCAGTAGCTCTTAAAAGAGCATTTTGCAATCACTGACTCTCCCTATACGCTGCTTTCACTCTCCCTACACTGACACTACGCTCTCACTATGTTGTTTTCAGCTGTAATGTGCGCAAGATGGCGCCGGCAGGGATAAATATCCCCTATGACGCTGTAAGGCCAGCCAATCACAGTAATGTGACACCAAAGATGGAGCGGCATTACTGTGATTGGCAAGCAAGCCCAGCATGTTATATGGCTGCAAATAAAGCGGCAAACATGCTGGGCAGGTCATTCAAATATACCGAGGCGAATAGCTAATTACTTGCCGAGTAACGAATAGTGCCGAATGTATTCGCTCATCACTAGTTGTTATGATAGCTGGGGTCTGCTGAGGACCCCCGTGCCTGTCATTATGATCCTCCTGTGAAAGCTAGCCCATGTCTGGCATTCATAGGAGATCTGATGCACTGCTGTGTATAGTACAAGCAAACGTATGATTGCAGCTTTAAATCCCCTAAGGGGACTATTAAATATAGTAAAAAGTGAAAACAGTTTTTAAAAATATGAAAACAACAGAAAAAACGCAAAAGTGGAAATCATCCACTTTTGCTCCATTATAAATAAAAAACCCCAAAATATACATATTTGGTATTGCTGCATTTGTAAAAGTCTGATATATCAAAATGTAAAATAAATTAATCTGATTGGTAAACAGCGTAAAGGGAAAAAAAATCAAACCGCTAAAATTATGTTTTTTTGGTCTCTGCAACATTGCAATAAAAAGCAATATGAGGCAATCAAAATACTGTATATACCCCAAAATAACATCATTAAAAACATTAGCTCAGGGTACAAAAAATAAGCCCTCACCCAGCCTCATATCCCAAAAAATGAAAACATTACGGGTCTCGGACAATGGCGACAAAAGCAAAAATCTGTTTTTTTTACAAATTCCTGAATATTTTTTCACCTTTTAAATAAAAATAACTATACATGTTTGGTATCTACATACATGTACTGACCTGAAGAATCATATTGCCCGGTCAGTTTTACCATATAGTGAATATGGTAACTAAAAAGCCCAAAAAACTATAGTGAAATTGCACTTTTTTTGCAATTTTAGCACACTTGGATTTTTTTTTCTATTTTCCAGTACATTATGTGGTAGAATGAATGGTGTTATTCAAATGTATCACTTGTCCCACTAAAAACAAGCCCTCATACGGCTATATTTACAGAAAAATATAAAAGTTATAGCTCTTGGAAGAAGACAAGGAAAAAATGAAAAAACAAAAAAACGGAAAATCGCCGTGTCATGAATGGGTTAAAGAGCTTGAAAGATATTGGATACCATCTTAGGGGACCTCAAAGTGTTACAGTGCAATTGGAAACGTTGCTATATGATTCATTGTGAATTATATGTTCGTGACTAGAGATGAGCGAATGTTTTGCTATTCGGGTTCGGGTTCCGATTGGCGAATCTGCAATATTTGCCGATTTATTCATCGAATATTCGCCGAACATTACCAGTCGCCATAGGATTCAATGGGGGGCAAAAAAAAATGCATATGCAACACCTTCAAATGGGCCCAAAAGCTGCCAAAACATATCAAATTAGGGGTAGACACCTGGAAAGTGCCATCAATTGACCCAGAGTACAAGTACTATAATTATTATTATTATTACAGCGACATTTATTCCGTGGTGCTTTACATGTGAAAAGGTGTCACCGACTGCTACAAGAGGAGAGAGGACCCTCCCTGCGAGGGTGTGCAAACTATGTACAAGGGATAGGTGAGGATACAGTAGGTCAGGGTACAGCTATTCGTGCAACAGTATGCTGGAGCGAGGGTTACCGCAGATTGTACGCTGGTCACAAGAAGTGGGTGTTCATCTTCCTTTTCAAGGTTTCCATGGTAGGCGACAGTCTGATGTGTTGGGGTACAGAGTTCTGCAGTAGGGAAGATGCACGGGACAAATCTGCTGAGAGCCTAAATGAAGGTAAGTTCCAGGAGCTCACAACTGAGCAGATTAACCCCTGCACTGATTAATATGAAGATGAAAGGCTTCTAATGAGTGCAGGAGTGGGAGGTATCAGGCACTGCGGTCTTCTGGCTCCTCTCTGTCACAGTAAACCCGAGACACATTGCAAGCTTCAACACAATGTTCACAAGGTAGATCGCAGTGGTGGTCGGTCTCCTAGACAACGAGCTAACTCCTTTATGATGATAGAGGCCACCATCTCCTTCACTTGCTGCAGGTACTTTTCTGTGGGAATGAGCTTGTCTCCAACCAGCCTGAAATATTTCCAATGAATTATGGCACGCCATGGTATTAGCAGTGCACTCAATAGTACCAGAAGCGAAGCAACCCATAATTTCTTTCTCAGGGATTTTAATTGGTAGACTGAGTGGCTGCCCAAACATTACTTACTCACAAAGGAGCTGAAGACACTGAGTGGCAATAGTAGACATCAGAGCCAGTAGAACAGAAAGGGCAGCATGGTAACATGGTGGCTCAGTGGTTAGCACTGCAGCCTTGCAGCACTGGACTCCTGGGTTCAAATCCCACCAATGACATCTGCAAGTAGTTTGTATGCTTTCCCTGTGTTTGTGAGGGTTTTCCTTTTTCCTCCTCAGTAAAAAAGCAGCCATACAGGAGTGTTCACAGTTCAAAAATTAGGACCCAACACCACCATTTCTGTGGCCAACAGATTGGAGATGGTGAAGCTCAACCTCTTAGCTTTGTCATACAGTGGTGGCCAAAAGTATTGTCACCCCTGCAATTCTGTCAGATAATACTCAGTTTCTTCCTGAAAATGATTGCAATCACAAATTCTTTGGTATTATTATCTTCATTTAATTTGTTTGCAAGGAAAAAACACAAAAGAGAATGAAGCAAAAATCAAATCATTGATCATTTCACACAAAACTCCAAAAATGGGCCAGACAAAAGTATTGGCACCCTCAGCCTAATACTTGGTTGCACAACCTTTAGCCAAAATAACTGCGAACAACCGCTTCCGGTAACCATCAATGAGTTTCTTACAATGCTCTGCTGGAATTGTAGACCATTCTTCTTTGGCAAACGGCTCCAGGTCCCTGATATTTGAAGGGTGCCTTCTCCAAACTGCCATTTTGAGATCTCTCCACAGGTGTTCTATGGGATTCAGGTCTGGACTCATTGCTGGCCACCTTAGAAGTCTCCAGTGCTTTCTCTCAAACCATTTTATAGTGCTTTTGGAAGTGTGTTTTGGGTCATTGTCCTGCTGGAAGACCCATGACCTCTGAGGGAGACCCAGCTTTCTCACACTGGGCCCTACATTATGCTGCAAAATTTGTTGGTGGTCTTCAAACTTCATAATGCCATGCACATGGTCAAGCAGTCCCGTGCCAGAGGCAGCAAAGCAACCCCAAAACATCAGGGAACCTCCGCCATGTTTGACTGTAGGGACTGTGTTCTTTTCTTTGAATGCCTCTTTTTTTTCCTGTACACTCTATGTTGATGCTTTTTCCCACAAAGCTCTACTTTTGTCTCATCTGACCAGAGAACATTCTTCCAAAACGTTTTAGGCTTTCTCAGGTAAGTTTTGGCAAACTCAAGCCTGGCTTTTTTATGTCTCGGGGTAAGAAGTGGGGTCTTCCTGGGTATCCTACCATACAGTCCCTTTTCATTCAGACGCCGATGGAGAGTACGGGTTGACACTGTTGTACTCTCGGACTGCAGGGCAGCTTGAACTTGTTTGGATGTTAGTCGAGGTTCTTTATCCACCATCCACACAATCTTGCGTTGAAATCTCTCGTCAATTTTTCTTTTCCGTCCACATCTAGGGAGGTTAGCCACAGTGCCATGGGCTTTAAACTTCTTGATGACACTGCGCACGGAAGACACAGGAACATTCAGGTCTTTGGAGATGGACTTGTAGCCTTGAGATTGCTCATGCTTCCTCACAATTTGGTTTCTCAAGTCTTCAGACCGTTCTTTGGTCTTCTTTCTTTTCTCCATGCTCAATGTGGTACACACAAGGACACAGGACAGAGGTTGTGTCAACTTTAATCCATGTTAACTGGCTGCAAGTGTGATTTAGTTATTGCCAACACCTGTTAGGTGCCACAGGTAAGTTACAGGTGCTGTTAATTACACGAATTAGAGAAGCATCACATGATTTTTCAAACAGTGCCAATACTTTTGTCCACCCCCTTTTTTAGGTTTGGTGTGGAATTATATCCAATTTGGCTTTAGGACAATTCTTTTTGTGTTTTTTCATTGAAGACAAATTAAATGAAGATAATAATACCAAAGAATTTGTGATTGCAATCATTTTCAGGAAGAAACTGAGTATTATCTGACAGAATTGCAGGGGTGCCAATACTTTTTTCCACCACTGTATGTAGTAGTGAACAATCTTTTACGCGACCACAACTGCGGGACTGAGGGCTGGCTGCAGAGCTGAAAGAGAGCGGAGTAAGGTGAAACGGACAAACTGCTAGACCGTGAGTGAGGTGCAGGCAGAGATGTTACGGTGAATTGAGAAACATGTGGTGTGCTCAGTGAAACAAACACAGCACGCATGCCTGATTCTGTTACAGCTGACGGGCTCTCACTCAGCCTGACTGGAGTGTATACAACCGTAGATTCTGCGGTCAGAGACCTGCATGGCAATACTTGAAACGGAAACAGAGGAGGAGGAAGAAGCAGCAGATGCATTTAATGGGGTAGCTGATGGTTGTTTATTGAAAACCGATTTTGAGTTTATCATGATTATGTACACCTTTGTGGAGAACAATATCTGCACCAAATAATTAATTTCACTACAGTATAACTATACAAATGGATCAAGACCAAAAATGTTCACATTTCCCTAAATTAAGGTCTAACACCAACAAAGTGGCATCAATTTCACTACAGTAGAAGTAGCATAATGGAGACAGAAACCTCTTCCATTACAGCCAAACCCAATAGATGGAGACACAACCAAGTGTGTTCACATTTAAAAAACGTAGGGCCTAAAACCTGCAGAAGCAGCTGGAGCAGACACATGAGCCACATTACAGACTGCAGCACACTAAAAGCTACAACATAGCCTAGTCTGTACAGTCTGCGATTGGGCTGCAAAAGTCCTTGGAGATCCATGGCTTGTTCATCTGGATGAAAGTTAGGCAGTCTACACTTTCAATGGACAGCAGGCTGGGCTGCGCTTATCTGGCAGGACACCACCAGCAGCACTGAGAGAAAGCTTGCTGCCGTGCATGACAAAACCTCCAACGCATGACTGGCGACTTCAGGTCATTGGTTTTTGAAGACCAAAATGTAAAAGGGTCCACATCCTCCCTGATGGTATTCATATTGAGCTCTAGATACTCCTGCACAATCCTTTCCAGTCATTTACCACGTGTCAGACTTGTACTCTGTTGTGCTGTTTAATGATCTGGTGTGAAAAATGTGTGAAAAGACTCAAAGAAATTGCTTCTGCCATTTACTCTGCTGCTGCTGTTGCTAATGTTTTGGCATTGACGAACTGACGTGCCGGAGGTTGAAAGACTACAGCTGCAGTGCACACTGTGTGCCTACTGCTATCTTGGGGAAAGCATCTCTTAAGGTTGCTTAACAGCTGGTTTCGATACTCCAGCATTAGCGGGTCCCTTTCCAGGGCAGGAAGAATATGGCAAAATGTAATCTTTATAACATGGATCTAACAGAGTGGCAACCCAGCAGTCCACATTATTTCGAATTTAACTATACAGGGATCATGTTGCAGATAGTGAATCAAGAAGACACTCATATGTTGGGCTCTTCCAGGAGGTCCAAAGCCAGGCTGTATTGATGACTGCGTAACACTGATGCTTGTTTCTTCCGTTCCCTCCTGCCAACCACCACGTTCAACAGAGAGGAAATGATTATGCTCTTCATCTTCTGACTGTTGCTCGCCCATCACCTCTTCCTCCATTTGTTCCTTGGCTCTTGCACCTTCACTAACAGTTTGTCTGGTATCACCAACCCCCCTCGATTGCAGTAATCAACTGTCACTTGGCATCTGCCTGTGTAACGACAGTCAGGAACTTTGATACATTCTTATCCCTTCCGCATCCTCTTCTTCCTCTGGGACAACCACCTCCTGCCACACGCTATTCAAAGTCTACTCCAGCATGTAGATGACCAGAATAGTGATACTGATGATGGCATCATCACAGCTAACTATTTTAGTAGCCATTTCAAAACTGTGCCGAAGGGTGCAGAGGTCCTTAATCTGTGCCTACTCCATAAACGTAATATGCCCCACGTCCGTACTGCATTGGCCCAGGCTATATGACATCACATACTGTGTCAGGGCTCGTTGCTGCTGCCACAGTCACTGCAACATGTGCAGAGTGGAATTCCACCGTGTTGGCACATCGCATATCAAACATTTTTCTGCCATGGACATAAACCTCTATCGATACAAGTTAATTACATGAGGGGTGCGAACGGCGGAAGTGAGCGCACAGCTTCATGCTTTCTGAAGCAGCTCATCCAGGCCAGGATAGTGGCGGAGAAATAGCTGTACCACCAGGTTGAGCATGAGAGCCATGCAAGGCACATGTGTGAGCTTGCCTCAGTCTAGGGCCAGCACCAGTTTCGCTACGTTATCGCACACGGCTTTCCCTGGCTCTAGGTTCAGCGGAGACAGCCATTGCTCAAATTGAGCCTGGAGATCTGTCAACAACTCTTCAGCTGTATAACTGTACAGGGGTGGTGTGGATTCGCTCTTCACTGCTGGAACGTTAAGGCAGAGGTTGAGTGTGCAGGTGGAGGTCCTAGAGGAGGTGGAGGAGGCAGAAGCAGTGGAGGAAGTGTGAAATATAGAGATTTGTTCTGCAAGCCTTCAGGATTCCAAGATTTGTGGAGCAGCCTTCCCTGCCTGCCCCCACAGCCACCAGAGTCACCTAGTGCCCAGTCAGCGAGATGTAACACCCTTGACCATGCTTACTTGTCCAGGTGTCTGTAGTGAAATGCACCCTGGTAGACATAGATTTACTCAAGGAATGGGTGATGCTGTCTGCGACATGCTGGTGTAGCACAGGCACAGCTTTCTTAGAGAAGTAATGGCGACTGGGCAACTGGTACTGGGGGACTGGGATGGCCATCAGCTTTTGGAACCCATCTGTATCTACCAGGCGGAAAAGCAGCATTTCCCTGGCCAACAGATTGGAGATGGTGGAGTTCAACCTCTTAGCTTTCTCATGTGTAGGATGAAACAATCTTTTATGTGACCACAACTGCGGGACCGAGGGCTGGCTGCAGTGCTGAGAGAGAGCGGATTACGGTGAAACGGACAAACTGTTGGACTTTGAATGAGATGCAGGCGCAGATGTTATGGTGGATTGAGAAACATGTGGTATGCTTGGTGAAACAAATGCAGCAGCAATGTCCACTTCCCTTACAGCTGACGGGCTCTCACTCAGCCTGACTGGAGCGGGAAGAGAACCGGAGGTTCTGCGGTGGGAGACATGCGTGACAATACTTGGCACAGTAACACAGGAGGAGGAAGAAGCAGCTGATGCGGTCAATTGGGCAGCTAGTGGTTGTTGAGGTCAGCTGGTCTGCATTTTAGCGCAGTGATATTCCCAGGGTAACGCATGTTGTGTGCTCATGAGAAGGTTTATGCATGTAGTAGTCAATTATTGACATTGGTGCAGATGCTTTCCTCCTCTTCTTGACTCTGTGAATGTTTGGAGTACACTTATGATGCTCATGGTATAGAATGGATGAACAATTCTACAGACTCGCCCATTTGTGGTTCTCTACAGTCAGTTGGGCACTTGGACAGTTGTGACACGGGGGGAAGCAAGGGTAATTAGGGTGCCACCTCTTTTAACTTTACTGGAAAAAGAGGAGAGGCCACTTGAAGCAGCACTTGCCATCCACTGGAGCACCTGCTCTTTCTGACTCTTATCAACAAGGCGTATCACTGTGCGGCTACCAAATAAAGGGAGTGGAGTAGCCTGTCCACTAACAGAAGTTGTCAGTTGTCTTCGGAAAGGACATGACGGTGTTGGTTCACTAATGCTTTCACTAACATTACCACCTACCCCACGTATACCTTGAACACGAAGCCTATTTCCCTTTACACCACAACCTCTCTTTTTCCCACTCATGTTGCTCAGATACTGTGGTAGGAGCACACTATTAGCAAAACAAAATTAGAATTTTTTTGGACTCTGGCTAGCTACAGAAACAATCTATTTTTGTACTCTGAAAACAGCTGAACTTCACCACCACTAAAATAGTAGGTGGCATTTAGCAGAGTGTGTCACGTTTGCAACACAGAAAAATCTTTTGTAGACTCTGCCTGGCAAGACAAAAAGTCTATATATTTACTCTGAAAACAGCTGAACTTCAATGCCACTAATGTAGTAGGTGGCTTCTAGCAGAGTGTATCACGTTTGCGACACAAAAAATAATCTTTTTTGAACTCTGCCAGCGAACAGAAAAAATATATTTGTTTTACTGTGCATACAGCTGAATTCCACCCACCAAAAAAATGACAAATTGTGCTTGCAAATGAAAAAAAAGGGTTTTGTGCTCTGCACTGAGAAGCTCTGCAGAATCTGCAGACAGCTGAATTTCAACCTCACAAAATCAAAAAGTGGCCTACAATGGCTTGCTTGCTTTATCACATTAGCAAGTGCAAAAATAGATTGAAGGTATACTGGTGCATACAGCACAATACAACCAGTGCACAACACTGTTCTATGGCATGGGCCCTGCTATTTCTATCTGAATGTCAGTTATTGCACAAGAAAAAAAAAAGTGCTAATATCTCTCATTACATAGTAGCACATTTAGCAGCGTCTGCCTCCAGCAGTGACATGGATAAAATGGCGCTGAGCGAACATAGCCGCTTTTTATATAAAGAGGACATGTGATTTCAGCAACCAATGGCAGAAGCCCTTGTGTCTGAACAGTGTGGATGCTTCCTGTGCTATGATTGGCTAGCCGTGCTTTCCTCCCTTAAAGTTACAAGTGAAAAAAATAAAATAACAAGCGTGCCGCTGATCTGACCTGTTCTGAGCTATCACCAACCCCCCCACTCATCTACCATGTTCCCCCACTCATCATACACAAGCACTATGCTAGAAAAGCTGTTAAAAATGCTGTAGTTGCCCCGCAATCACGTTCCGCACTTATTCGCCGTACGGTGCCGATTTTCGCCGATTTTAAGTAAAAATGCTCGCCTTTCCGATCACGAGTCCGAATGTGCCACATTCGTGTCGAACTTAAGCTTGGAGATCAGATTTTGAACATATTCGCTCATCACTATTCGTGACAACAATGGCTAAACTGAAATTCAAATTTTAAAATATTCGATAATTTTTAGTCAGAATGTAAAAAAAGTCAGCCAACAGAGTACTAGGGCATAGATTCTAAATAGCAACACACTGCATACTATAAAAGCAAACTGAAATGTAAGTAAAAAGAGCAAGTATGGATATCGTATTAATGATATATAGTATACAGTATATGTATTTTATAGGTTCCATTTTAAAAAGGTGCAGCTGCGTTTTAAAGTCAAACTGTTGTATTTGTATATTCTTTGTAATAAATTCTTCTTTTTTAACATTTATGCCTTTGGAATAAAATATTTTGTTCTATGGATACTTTTTTCTGTGTTTTACTTTTATGCAAAATTTTTTTGCTGTTAGATGCTGTCAATAAGCAGTGTAGCTTTCCTTGCTACCCATAGCAAGCCAATCTCACGTACAAAAGCTATATTCCTCATACAGCAGAAGGCTTTTGTGCAAGAGCATAATATGGGTCTCTTGCTTTCTAATATCTCGTAGAGTGCCCTGGTATGAATTTCTAATAATTTACTAATAATTGTGAGCCGTGATATTAATTAGCTAAGTTCCTTACATTCCAAGTAATAAACAGTAAATATCTACAATGACGGTGACAGTGGTCTCTTGGACATATGTATAGCATCCTAGGCTGCATATTTGGTATTTTCACCCCCTGATGTTCCAACAGTAGTGTCATTGTCACGCCAGGTGTGGGAAAGACTTAGTGCAACACAGAGGGAAAAGGGAAAGGGAGCCCAGACACTAGGGAAAGGGGGTAAGTGGAGACCGCCTAGTCTGGTCTAGAATCACCCTGTCTCAATTATCGTCCCTATATTGCCTCCTCAGCAATCGCCGCAAGCGTGACTCGCCCTACTCTCCCTGGCGTAAGGCTACGGCTGGGGATGGAAGGAGATGAGCACTAGTCAACCTCCCCTAAACTTTATAGACAACAAGGGTGGACAAAACAGGGGAAATGGCTTAGCTTTAGATGAACTCCAAATAAGCACACGGCCTCAAGCTCCAGAGAAGACGAAGTACTGTTCCTGCTAAGCTTCAGAAGTAGAAATGGATATAGCTGGCGATTCCCTCTCAGACACACCAGGTATTTATACACCCAGGCCAGAGAGCTAATTAGCAAGAGAGAGGTAGCCACTCAGTCCTAAAGACAGCCTCTTATCTAAGGAGCTGTCTGCAATGCCAAACGTAGAAATCTCCTGCAGCCCACTGCACGGCGACTGTCTGTCACCTCTGACACATCCGTGACAGTTATGCAGTATTTTATTGACAGATCTGTAATACATACTGGAAGAATGGAGAATTAGAGAAAAGTTTCACATTAAAATGATAGGGTCATAAACATACAGTATATGACGCCTTGTGAAACCTAAAAGGATATTGGTATATTAGTGCCATGGTATTTTCAATGTGAATATCAATGCAGAATTCATTACCATCCTTCCATATTTTCTACGTCATTGTACATTATTAACTAATATGTGCTTAGAAAAAAAAATATTTTTATTTTTATTTAAAAAGAATAAATTTACCTCTTTCACAAACCACTGACAAAAAGCAACAGAAACCCATTCTCTGGCATGAAATCCACAGTCTATAAACATAATTTTCTTTCTCTTATCTGATGGGTAGCCAATCTGTAAATGTATACAAATGAAATAATAGGCTTTAGATTTCAAACTTTATTATATTTATGAGGGTTAATATTGTCAATATGTTATAATGTTATGTTATTCAAAAAATATTAAATATTCTTCTGTTCATATTGTAATTATTGTTTAATACTGGTATAGAAATGGCTTAGTACTCACTCTGAAATAATATATTGATCGGCGTTCATAGGTTTGTCCTAAATAAAACTTTGACACCACGTCGCTATGTTTCTCGTTAATTTGTTCCATCCATTCATAAATCTACAAATAAGATGAAATCTGTAAATATCTACTCCAACTCTGCATGGCTAAAATAGCCCACGTACAATGAACCAAGTGTGTTTATTACCCCCATAATACTTCACTGGAATGCAATGTTATGAATTACAAACACTCTGTAATGTCCTGTATTATTATTCCTAATTACTCTCTTGTCACGGAGGAACTAGAATTTGATATTTCTCATAAAACTGGGACGGTAAAGCTTGTACTTCAACATTATTCCATTCTTACCTCATCCATTGGGTGATACTGAGTGTAGTTATAACTTTCCAAAGACACAGCTCTAGTATTTATATTATTGATTGTGTATAAATCCACAAGTTTTTGTACATTGTCAATCAGCACACTACAAATAAAAAAAACCAAACATTAGTACTAGAAAAATATTACAAATTCTAACTACACATATAGTAAACAGATTCCAGGGATGTACAGTTGAAACCAGAAGTTTACATACAGTGGGTACGGAAAGTATTCAAACCCCTTTAAATTTTTCACTCTTTGTTTCATTGCAGCCTTTTGGTAAATTCTAAAAAGTTCAATTTTTTTCTCATTAAAGTACACTCTGCACCACATCTTGACTGAAAAAAACAGAAATGTAGAAATTTTTGCAAATTTATTTAAAAAGAAAAACTGAAATATCACATGGACATAAGTATTCAAACCCTTTGCTCAGACACTCATATTTATGTCACATGCTGTCCATTTCATTGTGATCCTCCTTGAGATGGTTCTACTCCTTCATAGGAATCCAGCTGTGTTTAATTAAACTGATAGGACTTGATTTGGAAAGGCACACACCTGTCTATATAAGACCTCACAGCTCACAGTGCATGTCAGACCAAATGAGAATCATGAGCTCAAAGGAACTGCCCAAGGAGCTCAGAGACAGAATTGTGGCAAGGCACAGATCTGGCCAAGGTTATAAAAGAATTTCTGCTTTACTCAAGGTTCCTGAGAGCACAGTGGCCTCCATAATACTTAAATGGAAGAAGTTTGGGACCACCAGAAATATTCCTAGACCTGGCCGTCCAGCCAAACTGAGCAATCGTGGGAGAAGAGCCTTGTTGAGAGAGGTAAAGAAGAACCCCAAGATCACTGTGGCTGAGCTCCAGAGATGCAGTAGGGAGATGGGAGAAATTCCACAAAGTCAACTATCACTGCAGCCATCCACCATTCGGACCTTTATTGTAGAGTGGCCCGACGGAAGCCTCTCCTCAGTGCAAGACATATGAAAGCTCGCATAGAGTTTGCTCAAAAACACATGAAGGACTCCTAGACTATGAGAAATAAGATTCTCTGGTCTGATGAGATGAAGATAGAACTTTTTGGTGATAATTCTAAGTGGTATGTGTAGCACCGGCGTCTCTGCCTCCTGCCTGGCAGAAATGCTGTCCCCCTTACCGCCGCTGTCCTGTTCCAGCGTCTTCCGGCCTCCCTGCAGCTGCTGCTGGTGCACGCAGCTTCCCTGGCTCTGTGCTTAGGGCACGCGCGCGCACTCCCTCCCTCTTAAGTGGGCCGTGCGCGCCGTCCTAAAAAGTCCCCGGCCAATAGCCGGAGGACTTCCCCTATAAAAAGCACCTCCTCCAATATGGAGGTGCCCGTGCAAGGTTGTTGCTTTGTGATTATTACTTTGCTTCAGCCCCCAGGTCCTCTGCAAGTCAGTCCTGTCTGCCAGTCTGATCTTCAGTCCAGTCCGCCAGCCTGACTACTCTCCAGCCTGACAGTCTGTCTAAAGTCCAGTCCGCCAGTCTGTCTATGGGCTCTGCCCACCTGCTTACCTGGAAGCTCCTGCCTGTTACCTGCCGTGCCTGCCAGCCCGCTTACCTGGAAGCACCAGCCTGCTACCTGTTGTGCTGCCAGCTTGCCTACCCGGGACACTCGCCTGACTATCTGCCTAATCAGCCTGCTTGTCTACCCGGACCACCCGTCAGCCTGCCAGCCGAAGCTCATCCACTGTACTGGTCAGTTCCTGCCTTCTGACCCGTGGGAGTCACCTGCTCTCATACAAGGTCGGTCCCAGAGTGGCACCTGGTCCCTCTGCTCGGTTCCTCCCTGGTTTATGGAGTCAACTGAGCCACCGTGCAACCTTGGTCAGACCGAGTTGATACTTAGTCATGCCGGCCTGGCCCCTCCTTGCACCGCAGCACAGAAGTTCCACCACCCGGATCCGTAACAGTATGTGTGGAGAAAACCAGGTACTGCTCATCACCTGCCCAATACAATCCCAACAGTGAAACATGGTGATGGCAGTATTATGCTATGGGGGTGTTTTTCAGCCGCAGGGACAGGACGACTGGTTGCAATTGAAAGAAACGTGAATGCGGCCAAGTACAGGGATATCCTGGATGAAAACCTCTTCCAGAGTGCTCTGAACCTCAGACTTGGCCGAAGTTTCACCTTCCAACAAGACAATGACCCTAAGCACAAAGCTAAAATAACAAAGGAGTGGCTTCAGAATAACTTTGTGACCATTCTTGACTGGCCCAGCCAGAGCCCTGACCTAAACACAATTCAGCATCTCTGGAGAGACCTGAAAATGGCTGTCCACCAACGTTCGCCATCCAACCTGACGGAACTGGAAAGGATCTGCAAGGAAGAATGGCAGTGGATCCCCAAATCCAGGTGTGAAAAACTTGTATCATTCCTAAGAAGACTCATGGCTGTACTAGCTCAAAAGGGTGCTTCTACTCAATACTGAGCAAAGGGTCTGAATATTTATGACCATGTGATATTTCAGTTTTTCTTCTTTAATAAATTCGCAAAAATTTCTACATTTCTGTGTTTTTTAGTCAAGATGGAGTGCACAGTGTACTTTAATGAGAAAAAAAATGAACTTTTTAGAATTTACCAAATGGCTGAAATGAAACAAAGAGTGAAAAATTTAAAGGTGTCTGAATACTTTCCGTACCCACTGTACATTATATAAAAAGACACATATGCATGTTTTTCTCAATATCTGACATGAAATCATAATAAACCTTTCCCGTTTTAGGTCAATTAGGATTACGATAATTTTTAATATTTGCCAAATGCCAGAATAATAAGAGTGAGAGAATGCTTTAAGGCATTTTTATCGCTTATTGCAATGTCAAAAGTTTACATACACTAAGATTACTATGCCTTTAAACAGTTCAGGACTGCCCATATGATGATGTCATGTGTTTGGAAGCTTCTGATACATTTTTTGGCAACATCTGTGTTAAATAGAGACACACCTGTGGATGTATTTTAATGCACACGTGAAACGCACTGCTTCTTTGTGCAGCATCATGGGAAAATCTAAAGAAATCAGCCAAGATATCAATAAGAGAATTGTGGACTAGCACAAGCTCATCCCTGGGTACAATTTCAAGATACCTGAAGATGCCTCGTTCATCTGTACAAACAATTATATGCAAGTACAAACAAGATGGGATATGTTAGATCGCTCCTGTTAGTTTTTTCTTTCTTATGTTTTGCGGTCACGTGACCATCTGCCTATTTATTCCAGCTCCGCCCTTCCGTCTTTTGGTTCGTTCTCCCAATTGGGGTCGGCGGTGCCGGAGGAGGAGAATTTTTCCGGTGATTTAGAGATAGTTTGGACTAATGTACGTTGTAACCTGCAAGAGGCTAACAAGAAGTCCAAGAAGTATTTTGACAGGC
The DNA here is from genome assembly GCF_046119375.1 of Phyllobates terribilis. Lineage (NCBI taxonomy): Eukaryota > Metazoa > Chordata > Amphibia > Anura > Dendrobatidae > Phyllobates > Phyllobates terribilis. The sequence continues at coordinate 21,908,615 of NW_027362769.1, forward strand.
AACGTAAAGAAGTTTTGTTTACTCTGGGTGACATGGTTTGGTTGTCCTTGAAGAACCTGAGGTTGAGGATTCCCTCTAAAAAACTGGGTCCTAAGTTTGTGGGTCCATTTAAAGTGCTTTAGGTTGTTAACCCGTCTGCTGTTAGGTTGGATGTCCCTACTTCCTGGAAGATTAATCCTGTGTTTCATGTTTCCTTGTTGAAAAAGGCTGGCGTATCTAATAGGGACGCCACTGTCACAGTTCCTCCTATGGTGGAAGATGGCGAATATGAAATTTCTCGTATTTTGAATTCTAGATGGCATAGAGGGAAATTACAGTATCTTGTCTCCTTGAAGGGTTTCGGTCCTGAAGACAACTCCTGGGTAAGGACGTATGATGTCTCTGCTCCTAGGCTTGTTAAAGCTTTCCACAGGAGATTTCCGGATAGGCCTGGGCCTGGAGGATCCGGAGGATCCTCATAAAAGAGGGGGTACTGTTAGAACCCTCCTGTTAGTTTTTTCTATCTTGTGTTTTGCGGTCACGTGACCATCTGCCTATTTATTCCAGCTCCGCCCTTCTTGCATTGCTGGACTTCAGTGTTGTTTGACTGTCTCTCTAACCAGGTGCTTCAGAGCCTATCTCTGTCTAGTTCGCTTGGTCCTCTGGGACCTCTAGTACTTTTTGTCAGCTTGTCTTTTGTGCTCTGCAATAACTTCTGTTTAGGAGGTGTCCCATTTTTGTCCCAGTCCTTAGTTCAATTAGGGACCCCTCAGACTAGCCGAGGACTAAGGCGGGTCTGTTCACAAGGAACAGGCAGCCCGCTACATCATAGGGATTCAGCTTAGTCTTACTGTAGGGACAGCTTTCCCCTATCTTTCCTTAGTTTATGTTGCAGATCATAACAGGAAAGTCCAGCCATCATACCGCTCAGGAAGGAGACGGGTTCTGTGTCCCAGAGATGAATGTGCTTTGGCCTGACATGTGCATATCAACCCAAGGACAAAATCAGAAGACCTTGTGAAGTTGATGGGGGAAGCTGGTAAGATTGTGTCAAAATCCACAGTGAAATCAGTAATGTATCAACATGGGCTGAAAGGCCACTCTGCCAGGTAAAAGCTATTAATCCAAAAGAAACATAAAAAAGCCAGATTAATGTTTTCAAATGCACACAGGAACAAAGACTTTAATTTTTGGACAGATGCCCTGTGGTCTGATGAAACTAAAATTGAACTTTTTGGGCATAATGACCATCGTTACATTTGGAGGAAAAGGGGGGAAGCTTATAAGCCTAAGAACACCATCCCGATGGTGAAACATGGGGATGACAGCATGTTTTTGGGTTGTTTTGCTGCATGAGTGACTGGGGCACTTCACAAAATAAATGGCATCATAAGAAAAGAAGATTATGTGGCAATACTGAAGCAACATCTCAAGACAACAGCCAGGAAGTTAAAGCTTCGGCGGAAATGGGTCTTCCAAATGGACAATGACCCAAAGCATACCGCCAAAATGATAACAAAGTGGCTTAAGGATGACAAAGTCAATGTTTTGGAGTGGCCATCACAAAGCCCTGATCTCAATCCTATTGAAAATCTATGGGCAAAGCTGAAAAGGCAGGTGCGAGCAAGGCGACCTACAAACCTGGATCAGTTACACCAGTTTTGTCGGGAGGACTGGGCCCAAATTCCAACCAACTATTGTGAGAAGCTTAAGGTTATCCCAAAGTTTGACCCAAGTCATTCAGTTTAAGGGCAATGGTACCAAATACTAATGAAATGTATGTAAACTTTTGTCTTTGTGGTAAGTAATAAAAATGCCTTAAAACATTCTCTCTCTCTCATTATTCTGGCATTTGGCAAATATAAAACATTATGGTAATCCTAACTGACCTAAAACGGGAAAGGCTTATTCTGATTTCATGTCAGATATTGAGAAATACATGCATATGTGTCTTTTTATATAGTGCATGTAAACTTCTGGTTTCAACTGTACAAACTAAGGACTCATGCAGACAAGAGTATAAATCGGATATCTGCTGTCCGGTTTATGATAGGATAGTACGCGAACAGCACACTGATCCAAGTTGTTGAATAGGACTATTCAGATGACGTGAGAAAAAAAATCACAGCACGCACTATTCGCTTCTGAGTCTCGGATGATACCTATTCAAGTTTATGTAAAAAAAAATGAGATCCCGCAGAGAATATCTGAGTGGCATCTGACTTTTACAAAAATATTTTCATTATAAATAGTGATGAGTGAGCATGCTCGCTACTGCTTGGTGCTCACCAGAGCATCTCAATGCTCAAGATGCTCAGCGCTCACCGAGAATTTCCGGGGTTGCTCGGCGGGAGCTCGGGTCCCCTCCCTGCATGTTGGGCACTCTTTACAGAGCCAATGAACATGCAGGGATTGCCTGCCACTCACTGTAATTCCACAGCCATGTTGGTTGTGGCATTACAGTGATTGACTGGCCTCACAGCGTTATCAGGTCTATATCAGACCTGGTGCCGCCGTGCTCGTCACAGTCACTCCGGAATCAGACAGTGTAGGGAGAGATGCTTCTGAGGTAGGGAGAGATTTTCTTGTTTATTAGGTAGTGTAGGTAGAACAGAAGTATATTACACATATCCATCTCAACAAACAGTCCTTCTGAGGACTAATCCATCTGCAGAGATATCAGGCAAGCATTGTATATAGGCAGGCAGCCAGTGTATATAGCAGACTGCAGTGTATATAGCACAAGAGGCTCCTTTCCAGTTTTTTCTGCTGCTACTGTTAGATATTTCTAGACATAGGCCCAGGTATCAGGGGTCAGGAATAATTTTTTTTTCGGATCTTAATCCTCATTATTTGATTAAAAAGCAATCCAGAGAACACAGTTTTTCTGCGCTATTTGCTTGTTGGCACTGCAGAATACAGCCAGGTCCTTTCCATATTACAGCGCTAAAAATCCAGCTATTTAAAACTGTGGTTTGTCCGTCACATGGATCACATATAATTGCGCTGAAAATATTGCCATTTCTGGCCTCCATTGAAATTTTGTTTCAGTGTGTCAGTGAAGCTACTGACACCAGTTTGCTGTTCAAAATAGTTACCTACAGGCTAGTTATTTAAAACTGTGTTTTCTCCGTCACACGGATCACATATACGTTTTCAGAAAATACTGCCATTTCTGGCCTCCATTAAAAATTTGTTTCAGTGTGTCAGTGAAGCTATTGACACCAATTTGCTGTTCAAAATAGTTACCTACAGGCCAACTATTTAAAACTGTGTATTCTTCGTCACACGGATCACATATAAGATTTCAGAAAATACTGCCATTTCTGGCCTCCATTAAAAATTTGTTTCAGTGTGTCAGTGAAGCTATTGACACCAGTTTGCTGTTCAAAATAGTTACCTACAGGCCAGCTATTGAAAACCGTGTTTTCTCCGTCGCACGGATCATATATACGTTTTCAGAAAATACTGCCATTTCTGGCCTCCATTAAAAATTTGTTTCAGTGTGTCAGCCAAGTTTTTGACACTGGTTTGCTGTTCAACATAGTAACCTACAGGCCAGCTATTTAAAACTGGTTTGTCCGTAACACGGATCTCATATAAGTTCGCTCCAAATTCAGCCATTTGTAGTGAGCGTGGAAGCTATTGTCCTTCATTTAAAATGGACAAGTCACATGGCAAGGGACTGGGAACTGGACTTGATGGTGATGGTGCATGCAGAGGCCGAGGCCGTGGGCAAGCTGAAATAGTGCCACAACAAACACCCACATCTTCTCGCTCGACCTTCCTGTCCTAATTAAAAGGGGACCGCAGAACACCACTATTGAACACAGAGCAGTGTGAAAAGGTTATCGGTTGGTTAGCAGATAATGCTTCCAGTCAATTAGCCGCCACCACCACCACCACCCTGTCTTCCACATGGTCAAGTCTCAGTAGCCGTGCTCACCCTGAACCTCCTTCCTCCCACCATGCCTAATGCCCAGAGACAACTGATCCCACACTTGGAGACTCTGAAGAGCTGTTCACTTTTCCATTTATAGATTCGGGCCTCTCGCCTGATCCAGTTGAAGAGGGGCAAGAGGAGATCGCATGTAGCGATGCCCAAATATTTGAGCAGCCACAGTCACACAAAGGCAACGGTGGGAAAGTGTCACAAGAGGTGGACGATGATGAGACACAATTGTCAGAAAGTCAGGAGGGCGACAAGGGTGCGGAAGTGGAAGACGAGGTGGTGGAAGATATAGTAACTGACCCATCCGGGCAGGGGGACATACAGAGCGAGAACAGCAGCACACAGGGGGAAGGAATCAGAGCACCCCAACAGGCAGGAAGAAGCAGTGTGGTGGCCACACCCAGAAGGCAGGCAACCGTTCCCAGTAACATCAACACAAAGGAAGTTGCCAGTACAACTGTTAGATCTTCCCTGGTCTGGTTGTTTTTTAAAGACTCTGTCGATAACCCCAAAAAGGCCATTTGCACCACCTCCCAGGCCAACATCAGCAGAGGAAAAACTACCAGCTTGACTACCGCCAGCATAATCAGCCACATGACAGCAAAGCACCCGACTTTGTGGGCCGAACCCCAGGGTCCAGGAACAGTGTCTGCGAGTGGCACCACTGCTTCTTCCACTTTTGTGCATGCAAACCAATCCCCCATACATGGTGCATGTGAAGATGCCTCCTGCCCTGCACCTGTCGTTGCACATTCTCAACTAGCAGCATCAGGAAGCACGTCCACGTCCTTGTCCCAGCGCAGTGGTCAGTAGTCCATACCCCAGTCCTTGGAACACAAGAGCAAATACGCAGCCAACGCCCCACAGGCCACACTGCTAAATTCCCACATTTCACGACTGCTTGAGCTTGAAATGTTGCCTTCTACGTTTCATGGAGACGGAAGCATTCCGCAACCAAATGACAGCGGCCATCCCTCGGTACTCGGTCCCCAGCTGCCACTATTTCTCCCGGTGTGCCATCCCCGCATTGCACAACCACGTGTCCCAAAACATTAGCCATGCCTTCAACAACTCAGTTACCGGGAAAGTCCACCTAACCACGGACACATGGACAAGTGCTTGTGGGCAGGGACGGTACATCTCGCTGATGGCACACTGGGTTAACATAGTGAAAGCCTGGACCCAGTCGAACCTTGGGACGGAACACGTCCTCCCGACGCCAAGGATTGCGGGCCCTAGGTAAATCAGGGTTGCCCCCACAGTCTACAGCTCCTGCACCTCATCCTCCATCTCCGAAATGACCACATCAGTCACAAGCTGGAAGCACTGCAGCACTGCCTCGGCCAAGCGGCAACAGGCTGTGCTGAAGCTAATATGCTTAGGTGACAAACCGCACAATGCTGAACAGTTGTGGACAGCTCTGAAAGAGCAGGCAGATATGTGGCTCACACCGCTGAACCTACAGCCAGGCATGGTCGTGTGTGACAATGGCCGGAACCTGGTGGCAGCTCTGAGGAGAGGCGAGCTCACACACGTACCATGCCTTGCCCATGTGCTTAACGTCGTGGTTCAGCGATTTCTCAAATCCTACCCGGAGCTGCCGGATCTGCGTATTAAAGTATGCCAAATGTGTTCCCATTTTAGAAAGTCACCTACAGCTTCCGCCGCCCTTGCCATGTTTCAGCAGCGTTTGCAGCTTCCAGCTCACAGACTGGTGTGTGATGTCCCCACGTGTTGGAACTCTACACTGCAGATGTTGGGAAGGATTTGTGAGCAGAAGAGGGCAGTTGTTGAGTACCAGCATCAACAAGGCTGTCAGTATTCAGTTCAGACTCCACACATAAGACCTCATGTGTGGACATGGATGTCAGACATATGTACCATCCTCCAAAACTTTGAGGACTCCACCAAGATGGTGAGTGACGATGATGCCATAATTAGCATCACCATCCCGCTTAACTGTATTCTGAAACGCTCTCTGCTCACAATCAAAGAGGATGCATTGCAGGCGGAACATGATGAGATGGAGCAAGGAACCATACAGGGTGATTACACACAGCCCAGCCTCATCTCATCCCAACATGGATTGGGTGACAATGAGGAAGAGGAGGAGGAGGAACAGGAGTTAGTTTCATGCGCAATAGACGGTACTACCTGCACAACTGTCATACTGTCTGTTCAGAGTGGATGGCCTAAGGACAGAGAGGAGGAGAAGAAGGAGAGCATGGTCAGTCGTCCTCTTGGTGAGGACATGGAAGTCTTGCCTGTTAGCAGTCTGGCACACATGGCTGTTTGTTACGCTGCCTTTTCCGTGACCCTCGCATTCTCCAAATTTTGGGTGAAGTCATTACTGGTTGGTGATACTTCTAGACCCACGCTACAAGGAGAACTTAATATCTCTTATTCCTGAGGCGGACAGGTCTACAAGAATGGGGCAGTACCAGAAGGCCCTTTTTGTAAAACTATTAAAAATATTCCCATCTGAAAACGCTGGCCTCAGAGGTCACAGTTCGTTGGACAACCAAGGACTACAGGCGAGAGAGACACAACTCCAATCCAGCAGAGGCAGGGAAACACTGTCAAAGTTCTGGGAGAATTTTCTCAGCCCCTCCCATCGCACAGGCCCTGAGACGCGGGGTACTCTCACAAGGAGTGCAAAGTTTTGGAAGATGCTGGGGGAGTACCTTGCCGACTGTACCAAGGTCCTCCGTGATTCCTCTGTGCCTTATAATTATTGGGTGTCCAAGCTGGATACATGGAATGAACTGGCTCTCTATGCCTTGGATGTCCTGGCCTGCCCTGCCGCTAGCGTTTTATCAGAGCGGGTTTTAGTGCCGCTGGTGAAATTATAACTGATACGCGCATTCGCCTGTCAACTGAAAATGCTGACAAGCTGACTCTTACAAAAATGAACAAGGGCTGGATTGGGCCAGACTTCTCAACACCACCAAATGATAGCAGCGTAACATAAACTCAAATCCAGTGTCTTTTTTTGGGAGGTGTATTCCCATGCACCTTTTCACACTCACACATCGGTATACGCTTCCTGATTTGGGCTATTTGCTCTTGTCCTCCTCCTTCTCATCCTCATCCTCCACCACCATATCACCAGGGTGACCGTGGTCCGTGATGCAACACCCACATAATTTTTTAAAGAGTGTTTATGATGCCCATAAAAAAATATTTTTATACAGTATGTTCATGTATACCCCTTAGGGGTAAATGTTTGTCAGCCCATACACTTAGTGCATGGGCATTACAAGTATAGGAGACCCGCTCCTTTTTAATGGGAACATTTTTTATGAGGCCCTCCTTCATGTCTCTTCCAAGGGGCGTTGTAGTGTCTCCCAATTTTTGGCAGCCCTTGCATTCACTGCATAGGCCAACACTATGGGAGACCCACTTGCTCATAATGGGAACATTTTTTCATGAGGCCCTCTACGTCTCTTCCAAGGGGCATTGGAGTGCCTCCCAATTTTTGGCAGCCCTTGCATTCACTGCATAGGGCAACACTATGGTAGACCCACTTCCTCATAATAGAAGATTTTTTCATGAGGCCCTCTACGTCTCTTCCAAGGAGCATTGGAGTGCCTCCCAATTTTTGGCTTGCCTTGCATTCACTGCGTAAGCAAACACAATGGGAGACACACTTCCTAATAATGGGAACATCTTTTCAAGAGGCCCTCTGACCTCCACGTCTCTTCCAAGGGGCATTGTAGTGTCTCCCAATTTTTGGCAGCCCTTGCATTCACTGCATAGGACAACACTATGGGAGACCCACTTGCTCATAATGGGAACATTTTTTCATGAGGCCCTCTACGTCTCTTCCAAGGGGCATTGGAGTGCCTCCCAATTTTTGGCAGCCCTTGCATTCACTGCATAGGGCAACACTATGGTAGACCCACTTCCTCATAATAGAAGATTTTTTCATGAGACCCTCTACGTCTCTTCCAAGGAGCATTGGAGTGCCTCCCAATTTTTGGCTTGCCTTGCATTCACTGCGTAAGCAAACACAATGGGAGACACACTTCCTAATAATGGGAACATCTTTTCAAGAGGCCCTCTGACCTCCACGTCTCTTCCAAGGGGCATTGTAGTGTCTCCCAATTTTTGGCAGCCCTTGCATTCACTGCATAGGACAACACTATGGGAGACCCACTTGCTCATAATGGGAACATTTTTTCATGAGGCCCTCTACGTCTCTTCCAAGGGGCATTGGAGTGCCTCCCAATTTTTGGCAGCCCTTGCATTCACTGCATAGGGCAACACTATGGTAGACCCACTTCCTCATAATAGAAGATTTTTTCATGAGACCCTCTACGTCTCTTCCAAGGAGCATTGGAGTGCCTCCCAATTTTTGGCTTCCCTTGCATTCACTGCATAAGCAGACACAATGGGAGACCCACTTCCTAATAATGGGAACATTTTTTCATGAGGCCCTCTGACCTCCACGTCTCTTCCAAAGGGCATTGGCGTGCCTCCAAATTTTTGGCAACCCTTGCATTCACTACATAGGCAAACACAATGGGAGACCCACTTCTTAATAATGGGAACATTGTTTTCAAGAGGTCCTCTGACCTCCACGTCTCTTCCTAGGGGCATTGGAGTGCCGCCAACTTTTTGGCAGCCCTTGCATTCACTGCATAGGCAAACACAATGGGAGATCCACTTCCTAATAATGGGAACATTTTTTTTCAGGAGGCCCTCCTCTACGTCTCTTCCAAGGGATAAGCTACATATATACTAATCAGCTCAACAAAGGGGATGCCACACCCTTAAATTGCACAGAATGCAAACAAGACAAAAAACCAAGCAATGTGAACTGAGGTCTAAGATGGTAGACATGCAAGAAATAGGAGCATGTTCACACTAGCAAAAAGAAGCAAAACCTACAAAAGACAAAAATATATCTCATACCCTACCATTATTATATATAAATGTAAAGCAAAGTTGCATAATAAATATAGGGTACTTAGTGAACTATTTTTGATCAAAAAAAGTATACAAGCCGTCCCACCAGCGGCAAGGTGACCCTAAATTGGGACGGTACCTATACTGCCTATATTAAAAACCTATATTAAAAATTTATATTTATTATGCAACTTTGCTTTACATTTATATATAATGATGGTAGGGTATGAGATATATTTTTGTCTTTTGTAGGTTTTGCTTCTTTTTGCTAGTATGAACATGCTCCTATTTCTTGCATGTCTACCATCTTAGACCTCAGTTCACATTGCTTGGTTTTTTGTCTTGTTTGCATTCTGTGCAATTTAAGGGTGTGGCATCCCCTTTGTTGAGCTGATTAGTATATATGTAGCTTACCACAGGCCTAGGTGGTCTGGAGTTGGGACCCGGTCCTATTTGTCTACCCTTTTATATGCATTACTTCAACTTTGATATACAGTAAGGTTTTTAATATAGGCAGTATAGGTACCGTCCCAATTTAGGGTCACCTTGCCGCTGGTGGGACGACTTGTATACTTTTTTTGATCAAAAATAGTTCACTAAGTACCCTATATTTATTATGCAACTTTGCTTTACATTTATATATAATGATGGTAGGGTATGAGATATATTTTTGTCTTTTGTAGGTTTTGCTTCTTTTTGCTAGTGTGAACATGCTCCTATTTCTTGCATGTCTACCATCTTAGACCTCAGTTCACATTGCTTGGTTTTTTGTCTTGTTTGCATTCTGTGCAATTTAAGGGTGTGGCATCCCCTTTGTTGAGCTGATTAGTATATATGTAGCTTACCACAGGCCTAGGTGGTCTGGAGTTGGGACCCGGTCCTATTTGTCTACCCTTTTATATGCATTACTTCAACTTTGATATACAGTAAGGTTTTTAATATAGGCAGTATAGGTACCGTCCCAATTTAGGGTCACCTTGCCGCTGGTGGGACGGCTTGTATACTTTTTTTGATCAAAAATAGTTCACTAAGTACCCTATATTTATTATGCAACTTTGCTTTACATTTATATATAATGATGGTAGGGTATGAGATATATTTTTGTCTTTTGTAGGTTTTGCTTCTTTTTGCTAGTGTGAACATGCTCCTATTTCTTGCATGTCTACCATCTTAGACCTCAGTTCACATTGCTTGGTTTTTTGTCTTGTTTGCATTCTGTGCAATTTAAGGGTGTGGCATCCCCTTTGTTGAGCTGATTAGTATATATGTAGCTTACCACAGGCCTAGGTGGTCTGGAGTTGGGACCCGGTCCTATTTGTCTACCCTTTTATATGCATTACTTCAACTTTGATATACAGTAAGGTTTTTAATATTGGCAGTATAGGTACCGTCCCAATTTAGGGTCACCTTGCCGCTGGTGGGACGGCTTGTATACTTTTTTTGATCAAAAATAGTTCACTAAGTTCCCTATATTTATTATGCAACTTTGCTTTACATTTATATATAATGATGGTAGGGTATGAGATATATTTTTGTCTTTTGTAGGTTTTGCTTCTTTTTGCTAGTGTGAACATGCTCCTATTTCTTGCATGTCTACCATCTTAGACCTCAGTTCACATTGCTTGGTTTTTTGTCTTGTTTGCATTCTGTGCAATTTAAGGGTGTGGCATCCCCTTTGTTGAGCTGATTAGTATATATGTAGCTTACCACAGGCCTAGGTGGTCTGGAGTTGGGACCCGGTCCTATTTGTCTACCCTTTTATATGCATTACTTCAACTTTGATATACAGTAAGGTTTTTAATATAGGCAGTATAGGTACCGTCCCAATTTAGGGTCACCTTGCCGCTGGTGGGACGGCTTGTATACTTTTTTTGATCAAAAATAGTTCACTAAGTACCCTATATTTATTATGCAACTTTGCTTTACATTTATATATAATGATGGTAGGGTATGAGATATATTTTTGTCTTTTGTAGGTTTTGCTTCTTTTTGCTAGTGTGAACATGCTCCTATTTCTTGCATGTCTACCATCTTAGACCTCAGTTCACATTGCTTGGTTTTTTGTCTCTTCCAAGGGGCATTGGAGTAGGTCCAATTTTTTGGCAGCCCTTGCATTCACTGCATAGGCAAACACAATGGGAGACCCACTTCCTAATAATGGGAACATTGTTTAGTCTCTTCAAAGGGGTATTGTGGTGCGTCCAAATTTGCAAATTGGTATTGGGGTGCGTCCAATTTTTGGGCAGCCCTGCCACTCACTGCAGACACTATAAGCTTATTGGAGACCCACTCTTTAGTAATGGGAACAGCAAAGCATAGCTGGCTGATGCCTCTCTAAGAATAGTGAGGGCCAACTGCTGGCCCTTTAAGAATAGTAAAGGCCGCCTGATGGCCCTATAAAAATAGGCTTTATGACTTTCAGAGTCCCTCCATCATAAATTAAACAGGATGTGTTTTATCATGTCTCACACACCACATGGCCAAATAAAGTTGTAAAATGTTAAAGTGACATTTCCCGGTGAATGCATTTGTCACGGTTGAAAGCAATACAAAAGTGCAAAAACGCTATGTGTGAACATAGCCCAAGGTGTGGAGGAATATTTTTGTTTTTGGTTATTTATTTTGCCTTATATACAAGTCATTACCCTGGAAAGGATGTTCCTTAACATATTTCCCAGGAAAATTCATTTTGGTTTCATTTTAGTATGTTTTATTGTGAGTCCATAAAAGTGGCGTAATACCTCTGACAACATTGTTGACAGCAGTGACCTGGGAGCCAGAAATTTTTCCCCATGCTGTTCGCATGCAATTTGAGCACTGTTCCCATCGATTTGGGCAAATTTTAGGCCCTTGGCAGACAGCCAGGGGGAGCCACCTGAAAAATGCTTGAGTTTCCCATAGACTTATACACTGTGTTCCAAATTATTATGCAAATAATATTTTCTCAGATTTTCCCAAATTACCTATATGAATTGCAGTCATTGTAATTTTCCAGTCAAATAACTATTAGAGTACAATTGAAAGGTTTTTGTACAAACTGCCTATGATAACAGAATATTTTTTAAAGTTTTTCTACACAAACAGAACACACTACTTGTGGAGCCCACAACTTCTCCTGATCATCTAGTTATGCATAATACTATTTTCTAATGAAGTCCATAATGTTCCTTAATTGTTACTTCACTACAAAACAACCTCATATGTAGCAAAAGTTGTTGGGTGAATTATGACACCCCCTTGTAGCCATTTCGATCACATTGTTGGAAACAGAAGTTTAATCCACCACAATCATTAAACACTGAAAGGAATCATGCTAAGCGAACCACCACATTATGAACTCTGTGTAAAATAAAATCTTCCTTTGCTCTGCATAGCAACCAATCACAGCGCAGCTTTCATTTCTTACTTTATGATAGTGGTAAAATTTATTCGATATGACTTGCATTTATTTGCGAAAAAAATGGAAATTTTGAAAAAAAATGTAAAATTTTGTAATTTTCAAACTAAAAAAGAGAGACATGTCACACAAAATAGTTAATAAATAATATTTCCCACATGTCTACTTTACATCAGCACCATTTTGGAAACAAATTTTTTTTTAGGAAGTTATAAGGGTTAAAAGTTGACCAGCGATTTCTCATTTTTCCAACAAAATTTACAAAACCAATTTTTTTAGGGACCACATCACATTTGAAGTTACTTTGAGAGACCTTTATGACGAAAATACCCCAAATTGAAACCATTCTAAAAACTGCATGCTTCAAGGAGCTCAAAACCACATTTAAGAAGTTTATTAACCCTTCAGGTGCTTCACAGGAACTGAAGTAATGAGTCCTGCTTGCCGGACTTTTTATCCTCATGGAATAAAGATACTGCTTTTAAGGACTGGTGAGTGCAGCTCATTTTTCTTTCTTATGGTCAATTTCTCCTGAGCATGCTGATACCCAATATTTGGCGAAAAAACACTGTTTGGACACATGGCAGGACTCGGAAGGGACAGAGCGCCATTTGACGCTTTCAATTCAAAATTTGCTGTAATAATTAGCGGATGCCATGTCTCATTTTGATAGCCCCTGATGTGTAGTGTTGAGCCACCCCCGTAGTGTTCCAGTTCGGTTCGGTTCGTCGAACACCCGTGTGTTCGCCGAACTGTTCGTCGAACTGTTCGTCGAACACCTTCGAACACCGTTAAAACCAATGGCAGGCAAACAAAAACACATAGAAACACATAGAAAACACCTTCAAAGGTGTCCAAAAGCTGACAAACTGCTCAGAAGACATAACTAACACATGGAAAAGTGACAAGTACATATAGTCATGCGAAAAGAAAAGAGGTGGAGGAGTAAAAGGAGGGGGAGACACAGATATAGGCATGTCATGCCCTTCTAAAATCCAAAAAGTGAGAAGCCGACACGGCCAGTTCGTTCCTGCCCGTGCCACCTCCGTGTCGCGGGGTTTGTGCCAGAGCAGCGGTGGACCCTGACGGCCAGCCCCCCTCTCCCAATACTGGTGCCTGTCCGCTGGTGGGTCGAGCCCCCCCGCAGTGGGGGGGGTAACATCTGCAGAAGAAAGACCATCTTCCAGCCAAGCTAAGATGTCGACTTCTTTTCGTGGACAATGTGATACGATCCCTTTCTTACGGACACGCCCATCGCTACAAATTCCAGATGAGGCACAAAAACAGCAGGTGCTTCAGTGGATATCAAGTGCTCCTTCAAGTGGGCTCTCCTCCACCTCAATTTCAACATCACAAATATTCCAGTCCTCAGAGGTGTCACCCCAATCGCACCTGCTTCCTCACAGCTCCCAAGTCTCCAGCTGCCCGTCTGAGTATGGGGTAACACAGATGGTTGAGTCTGCAGAGCTGTTTACTCATACTATAGCCTGGGAAACGTAAGTCTGCTCCAGAGCTTCTGTTAATCCAGACGAGGAAATGATCTGCACTGATGCCCAGAATCTTTATAAGTCGGATCCAGGACCAGATGAAGAAGGTTCTGAGCATAATGTAGACCCTCGTTCCCAAACTGTCACTCCTGTTGGTGGAGACAATAATGAAGACGATGATGAGACTCAAATATCTGATTGGAGCGACAACTTGACTTTTCGGTCAGGGCAGGAAGAGGTTGGCTTTGAGGACGACGGGTGTGATAACACACAGGGTAATGATGACGAGGTTGGAGATCCCACTTACTGTCAACCCACAGTCAGCCAGTCGATGAGGTCAACGGAGGAGGTGGAGGAGGATGTGACTAGCCCAGGGGATGGGGATGACTCGGCACCCGGGCCTTTGCCTGGCCTTGGGGATGTCGCGGTGGTCGGCTCCCTGGCCCGTACCCTGGGGTCACTCTTTAAAAGAGTGGATAATTTTTAATTTTATAAGAGTTTGTGACGCCACCTGTGGTATCTGGTGAGAAGCACCAGCACTGCAGCAGTCCACTGAGACCCGTGATAAGGCTGCTCGATGGTATAGCTCCCCACAGGTGGAGCTAGGTCTCAGGGCAGCGTATGCAGGGGGAATGCAGGACAGGAGAGACCCAGCTGGGTCAGAGCAAGAACGGGAACGGACACGGTAGTCACTTCAGTACCTTTTACTGGAGGAAATTCAGGCACATCCCGGAGCACTGTAGGGTGAAGGGTGAATATCAGGATCCTCCCCAATGAGCGGGTGTAGGGCCTCCTGTTTCTTCCCTCTGCGTAGTAAGTTTCTGACCTGCCTGGAGCTAGGCCTAACTTTGTCTCTGTCCTGCGCTGGCTGACCTTGTTGGAGGGCCTTCTTTTGGAGTTCACGCTCCCACTATGCGGGGCCTAAGCGTCTCCTGGCTCTGTTACGTATCAGCACTTCAGCCATCCTGGGACTTGTAGTTCTCCAGGGATTCCGGTTATGCCTTACTGAATCTAGTTAGCAGGAGCCTCGCGCTCCACTGCTGAACTATTAACTGAGTTCTCTAGACTAGACTGAGCTCCACTGCAGACTGACCTCTCTTAGGCTTCTCTACTGCAGGAACTCTTCAGAGGAACTGAACTGCCTAGCTCCACCTTCCCTATTTATATCCCTAACGGGCTCCCTCTGCTGGTCTGAGGTGGAAGGTGGAGATGTGTGAATGTTTATGGGGGCCTCTTGTGGAGGATTCCATCAATACACTCTTCTAGGATATGTGATACCAAGCACAGCGGGGCGTCACAGATGCTATTGACGACGAGGTTAGGTTGCGCCTTTCTGGACACAGATGGAGTACTGGAAGCACGTCAACATTTGCATCCTCAACCACAACTCTGCCTCTGACCACAAGTCGTAGTGGCTCTTCAGGTCACATGGGCTCTAAGCCTTGCATAGCCTGGGCATTTATTCAGAATGATAAGGATGACCCAACTCGTGTTATCTGTAATATTTGTAACCAAAACATAAATAGAGGCCAAAAAATCCATAGTTTGAGTACTTCATGCATGAACCGGCACATGGATATGAAGCATATGTTGCAGTGGGAAGCTCACTGTGCTACAATGCGGCCTAGCAGGCTGGGCCAACCACCGTCTGCCCCATCTTGTGCATCCGCGGCCTCTTCATCCTCTGTGACTGGGGGGACAGCAGTCACACATGTTTTTGGACGCAGACCTGCCACCTCTTTACCTGCAACAGCCAGTGTGATTGGCAGGTCATCAGTTCATTGGGAAGTGGAAACACCTGCTGGTATTGAGCGCTCTCTGACATCGAGAGCACCAGCTTTGGATCAAGGCAATCTAACATGTCCGCCTGCATCTTCCTCACAGACCGGCAGTTTGCCGGGGACATCCTACTCAACCCCGTCTAAGCACAACAGCCAGCCCTCGGTCCCTCAGATGTGGAAAAGTAAAAGACCATTTCCTCCTAGCCATGAGAAAGCTAAGAGGTTGAATTTCACCATCTGCAAGCTCTTGGCTACAGAAATGCTGCCTTTCCGCCTGGAGGACACAGTGGATTTTCGAGACCTTATGTCCGTCTCAGTGCCCCAGTACCAGATGCTCAGTCGGCACTACTTCTCAAAGAAAGGTGTGCCTGCGCTCCACCAGCATGTCGCACACAACATCACCGCTTCTTTGAGAAACTCTGTGTGTGACAGGGTGCATTTCACCACAGACACTTGGACGAGTAGGCATGGACAGGGGCGTTACATGTCGCTGACTGGGCACTGGGTAACTATGGTGACAGCAGGACAAGGGGCTGCTGTCCAAGTTTTACCGTCCCCACGAGTTGTGCATCAATCCTCTTTATCTCGAAGTTCCTCCACTGCTTCTGTCTCCTCAACCTCCTCTCGGTCCTCCACCTGCACCCAAAGTCTGTCTGGTAATGCCACCTGCATTCTAACTGCGCAGAAGGAATCCTGCACACCTCCTTACTATGCTGGCAGCAGGGCTCAAGGCATCAGTGTTTACTTTGAAATGTCTGGGAAATGTGAGTCACACAGCTGAGGAGTTGTGGTCAGCTCTGGAGACCCAGTTTCATGAATGGTTGTCTCCACTGGACCTGCAACCAGGGAAGGCCGTGTGCGACAATGCTGCATCGCCGGGGCAATGTCACACACGTGCCTTGTATGGCTCACGTGTTGAACCTGGTTGTCCATAAATTGTTAGCCCACTATCCCGGACTAGATGGACTTCTGCAGGGGGCACGGTCGCTGTGTGCTCACTACCGCCGTTCGCATCCCGCAGCTCAATGACTTACATCTCTACAGAAGTCGTTGGGCCTGCCAGTTCACCGGCTGAAATGCGATGTGCCGACACGGTGGAATTCAACTCTGACCATGCTGCAGCGACTGTGGCAGCACCGACAAGCCCTGGTGCAATACGTTCTGACGTATAGCCTGGGCCAACGAGATCCAGAGGTGGGGCAAATCACGCTGCAGGAGTGGTCTCAGATCAGGGACCTATGAAGTTGACGCGCCCCCTGGGCCGTGGGGTACCCGGAGCCGGGCCGGTAGACGCTGGGGGTTGTAGTCACTGTGGCGGTGACCCGGTCCGTGATCCAGGGCGGTCAATCCAAGGGTAATTTGTATATATGGGTTTTATAATGTCCGACTACGCCACCTCTGGAGTGGGGCAAAAGGGGCCGCCGCTGCGGAATAGTCCTCTGAAGCTGGTGGTTTTGCAGCAATGGTATTATTACTCACCACAGGAAGAGTGTAGCTTGAGGGCAGTGTGGGTGGATGATGGTGGTTGTAGTGCAGGGAGTCAGTAATGAACACAGAGTCCGTGTGATGCAGTCCCAAGATCTTTACTCACAGTTGTTGCAGTCCAGATTACAGGTACCAGAGCAATCTCACCCGTCGTGCTGTGCGTACTCAGTGAGGGGCTCAGTCCACCCCCAGATAGCTCCAGAGTACTTAGCAGGACCCACTTCTGTGTGTCCTTTCTCTGGCCTTCTACCTGCACCTCACACCCAGTGACACTTCTATCCGGTATCCTCGGGTCTTGGCGGGCGACTTGTGTTCCGTCCCCTGGGTCCTATGTGGCTACCTTCTTAGTGAGACTGGTGTGGACTTTTACCTGCAGTACATGAAATGCTGCAGCCTCCGGTTTCTAGTTGAGCCTTGCTGTTTCTCCGATAGTTGAGGGACTGGTTCCCCTTATCTGGTCTGACCCCTCTACCTCCTGGTAGCAGCAGGAGTACGGGTGGCCTTCTGCACGGCCCATAGCCCTAGGGTCCCTTCGGTTCCTGGAGCCTTCCTGCTCCCACTCCTCTCTTCTCTCCTTCAGTCCTGGGCCTCCCAGGCTAGGCCCGCCTCTGGAGCAGAGCTCATGCCGAGCCTCTGCTCCTGTCACTTTTCCTCCTCTGACTGGCTTGCTCTTTCTAAGATAGCTTCCTATTTATACTCTCCCTGTCATGTGCTCCGCTAAGCTGCTCCCCTAAGCACCCACTACATAGGACCCTTCCACCAGCTAGGGACCTGGGACTGTGCTCTCCCTTAGGAGCAATCTTGCCCTACCCCCACTGCGGGTATGTGTTGGATGCAGGTGTTAGGGTCCCGAGCCATATGCCTTCCTTACCTGAGGGTGAGATACCACACCTCTGGGTGAGATGCAGTAACTCTGTGGCGACTGAACCCTCAGGGGCTCCACACACCCTTCTGCACAGTTTTGAAATGGCGACGAAGATGTTTAGTGCTGATGACGATGCCATTATCAGCATGACTATTCCGGTGATTTACATGCTGGAGCACACACTAAACAGAATTCAGAGTCAGGTGGTGGGACAAGAGGAGGTGGAGGAAGTAGAGGAGGAGTCGTATGCGGAAGGGATAACATCTCCAAGGTCCAGACGGTTGGCAGCACCAAGGCGGCAGGCATGGGAGGGTGGGGGAGAGGGATTAACCAGGGCGCATGGTAGCAGCCAAACTGTTGAGGAAGGTGCAGGAGCCGAGGAAGAAGTGGAGGACGAACTGGCGATGGGCATGGAAGACTCATCAGATGAGGGAGACCTTGATCACATTTCTGTTGTGCGAGGTTGAGGGGAGAGGGCAGAGGAAGGAAGCATGATTCTTACCTCGCTACCAACACAACAAGGACTTGGTCCTCCTGGATGCGCAAGACTCATGAGTGCCTTCTTGCTGCACTACCTGCAACATGACCCTCAGATTGTCAGAATTCGAAGTAATCCCGACTACTGGGTTGCCACACTCTTAGATCCCCGGTACAAAAGTAAATTTGCCGAAATAATTCCTGCCATAAAAAGGGATTGACGCATGCAGGAGTATCTGCAGACGCTGTTGCAGAATCTTACATGTGCTTTTCCACAAAACACCAGTGGTGCACGTAGTGAATCTCACAGTTCTAACTTGCCAACCGTGGGACTGTCGAGTCTTCATCACTCAAACCGTAACAGTAACACAGTATCTGCTGGTAACAGCAATTTTGTGGAATCGTTTCACCACTTTTTTAGACCATCCTTTGCAAGGCCACAGGAGACAAGAAGTCTGACACATAGTCAACGCCTAGAGAGGATGGTGCAGGAGTATCTCCAAGTGAACATCGAAGCCATGACTGTGTCACTGGACCCTTGCTCATTTTGGTATTCCAATCTGGAAAAATGGCCGGAGCTCGCCACTCACGCCTTGGAGATCTTGTCATGCCCTGCAGCCAGTGTTCTCTCTGAACGTGTGTTCAGCGCTGCTGGTGGTGTGCTGACAGATAAGCGCACGCGTCTGTCCACTGAGAATGTAGACAGACTCACGTTCATAAAGATGAACAAATCATGGATTCGCAAGGACTTTTCTACCCCTGTGTTGTCCTTGGGAGACTAAAACCTTGAGGATTTGGTAAAATCACCTCACCAACCGTTTTAAGCAACTGTGGGGCAATTGATGCCACTTAACCCTAGAACGCATGACCATAAAAATCTACACTTTCATATACCTGGGGCCTTTTAGGCTCGTGTGCAAATAACATGGAATAACTCAAACTCAAATGACAAACAACTATATACTTGAAGAATACCTAGAGTTTCAAAATTCTAACTAAAGTAATCTTGCAGAAAATAGAAAACAATTAACAGGGCGGGCCTGCGAGGCCCCAGGTATGCGTTCTAGGGTTAAGTGGTGTCTGTGTCACAATTTTGGGAAAAAATGGAGACTCTTTTTGGAGTCCCCTTGCTGTGTCTTACGTGACATTGGCATCGTCAATTCCAGGTGGGTTGGGTCGCTCCCCCCCTTTTTAACTGTAAGAAACTAGATACACTATGGCTTGGGGTAACACAGATGGTTGAGTCTGATGAGCTCAGAGGTCTGCTCCAAATCTTCAGTGTCTGCTAGTCAGCGTAGAATTTTTAACTGCATCTAGCCTAGGCAATACTTTGGGCGTAGTAGCCCAGCTGCGAAGCAAGCTGCACCGCCTGTGTATCTAATAAGAATTTTTAAATGCATCTAGCCTAGGCAGACTGTGGGGACCCACAACCAAACCCAGACGCTCAGCCCCCCTACCGCCCCCCTTTCCTTGACAATACAATAATGTAACCCTTACAACTGGATGGGTGAGGATCGGTCACAGCTTTATTAACTCTTTATACTCATTCCATTAGAAAGGCATTTTATTTCTAAAATAATTCAGCTTGTTGCAGCATGCCCTGGGTCTCCACTCCGGCAAGTTGGCCAACAAGTGTAACTCTCCAACATGTCCTTTCTATTTCCAGGCCACGGAGGATCCTGCGTACTCGTATGCAGGACTCTGACCCCCACCCATCACTCTTAACGCTTGTTCCACTCCGTCCTGGAGTCCTGACAGGAATATGTCCAGTTCAATATTCATTAAGTGAACAACGTAGGGCCGTATGAGGCCTGCTTTATCTCCTTCCAGTTGTCGGTGTCGTACCACTACACCGCCTCTGTCTCTTCTAAATTTTGCCATCCGAATATTTATTACCCGCCTTGTCCGTTCGATGGCCGTGATGTCTCGCGCACCTTGCCATACCGCTATCGGCACAATCTCTGACCATACTATCGCTAGTTTTGTGAAAAATTCTCTGAAGCGCTCAGTGTCTAGTTTCATTATTGCCATTAGTTATGCGCTGTTATGATGACCTAGGTTGTTTCCCCCGGCCTGTATAACTAAGATGACCGGACATCTTGCCTCTCTCCCTACCTTGATTACCTCCATTAGTACCTGTGGCCATAGCAGGCCTCTAATACCTCTCTAGTTGAAATATGTGTTATGAAACTCTAATTTCCTCCCGCCTGGGCAGACTTTCGCCCTTTTTTCTGCCCAATACATATACGAGTGGCCTATCACCCACACTGTTGGCTTAGCGTCACCTGTAAAAGAAACAAACCACGTTAGGATAACAAGTCCGGTCTTATGTATCTTGCCAAACACGTGGATCGCCATCTCCCTATCCTCTGAACTTCCGTTTCTGACAGTCCTGCTCTTGCTGCTTCCGTGGCCGCGCCTATGCGGAATGAGTGTGTCCCGTAATCTTTGGGGTGGTTCCCTGCCGATGTTATGCATTTATTAAATATAGCTTGGAACTGGTATCTTGATAATGGCATTCCATCAATGTGTGATAGGAAGAAATTACTTTGTGATCTGATGGTTAGATATGTTTTTACTATTGTTACCCAACTCAGTGTACAGTTTGTGGGTTGTAGAAGTACCCAAGTGCCCCTGCCCGCTGGAACCGTTTTCGATTTGTGTATGCGTAGACGTATTGCATTATTGGCTATGACTACGTCCTGGTGTAATAAGCCTCCACTGGTGGTAATTTTGGATTGAGGGACTAATTCGCTTATGCATAGCGCCCCGAAGAAGGCGATCACAAATGCAGTAGACAGTAGTGTTGCTTCAAATTGTGAGTGTCATGTTAATGGTGTTAGGGATATGATGTGAGAAATCAGTTTTAGTGACACGGGACGGGACGTCTACACTCCTGACTTGGCTGACCCCTTTTCCACCCTTTTATGGATTGTCTGATGATGAACCTTTGTCACATCTCCCCAATTCAGTAGTTGGAAGTGAAATGCTACTCCGGTCAGACACCGCTGCGCTGACGCCCCTGATATGCCCCTCATAATTAGCTGGTGGAGAAATTCTATGGTGACTTGTGATCTGGCTTGTTCACTAGTGTTGAGCCACCCCCGTAGTGTTCGAGTTCGGTTCGGTTCGTCAAACACCCGTGTGTTCGCCGAACAGTTCGTCGAACACCTTCGAACACCGATAAAACCAATGGCAGGCAAAAAAAAACACATAGAAACACATAGAAAACACCTTCAAAGGTGTCCAAAAGCTGACAAACTGCTCAGAAGACACAACTAACACATGGAAAAGTGACAAGTACATATAGTTATGCGAAAAGAAAAGAGGTGGAGGAGTAAAGGAGGGGGAGACACAGATATAGGCATGTCATGCCCTTCTAAAATCCAAAAAGTGAGAAGCCGAGACGGCCAGTCCGCTCCTGCCCGTGCCACCTCCGTGTCGCCGGGTTTGTGCCAGAGCCGCGGTGAACCCTGACGGCCAGCCCCCCTCTCCCAATATTGGTGCCTGTCCGCTGGTGGGTCGAGAGAGCCCCCCTGTGGTGGAGGCAGCTCTAAGCTTTTTAATTTAAATTGTCCCTCTAATTTGAATGAATACACTTTAAATCCATTTACAAGGATCTATTGGAGGGCAAGTCTCATGCCAGCAGCCGCGTAATTCCAGCTCCAGTAGCGTCCACTAAAGCTGCTGCAGTTAAAAAGCTTTTATAAGGATCGAGCTCGGCTGTCCACCGCAAGGCATCCTAGTGCCAGTCCCAGCCCCTATGCTTTGGGGTGCCTCCTGATGCTCTTCACTAAGTATCCCGTGGTCCCGAAGCATTTCCTTTGAAAAAATTAAGTGTCCAAACTACAGGTGGTGTAGCTTGCTTAACAGCCGGGATAATCCGCTGACTAGCAGACACTGCTACTAGGCACAAAGTATTTCCTGGGCTAGATGCAGTTAAAAATTTGTAAGTAGATACTCTCGTTGGATGCTGAGAAAGCATTCCATAGAGTCTCCTGGCACGCCATATATGATTCTCTTAAAAAGCTTGGGGTAGGGGTCTAGGGGACCCTTTTATAGCCAAAATCACGGCCCTGCATCACAATACGTCACCTAGGCTGAAGATAAATGGAACTGTAGCACCGAGGGCTCGGTTGCTACAGACGTATTGCACCTCACCCAGAGGTGTGATATCTCACTCTCAGATAAGGATGGAGTGTGGATCAGGACCCGACACCTGCATGCATTACACCACATTGCCGTGGGGCAGGGCGACCAATATGCCCCTGAGATGGGCACGACAGTCCCTGTCCCTGGCTGGAGTGGGGGGAGGGAACACTGAGGAAGGGGAAACCTGCAGTGCTGGAGCAGGGAGGAAGCAGTTCCTGGGTGCATTGAGAAGGGAGTATAAAAGGTGGGCACCATCTTAGTTCAGTGCAGAGAAGTCTGAGCAGAAGTGGCAGGGAGCAGGGGCTCTGCATGAGCTCTGCTCCGGAGGCGGGCCTAGTAACAGAGGCCCAGGCCTGCAAGAGGGAGAAGGAAGAAAGAGGAGCGGAGAAGGCTCCAGGAACGAGGAATGAAGGGATCCCAGGGGTGCGGACGGGCGAGTCGCCACCGCACGCCCGAATCCACCTGCGTGGAGGGGTCAGGCCAAAGGGGGAGACCAGTCCCCGAACTAGTGGAGGCAGGAAACGACCCTCAGCTAGAAACCGGAGGCTCTGACATTTTATGTGGCGCAGCCCCTTGCTCCACCCGCTAGGAAGGCACCACATAGGGTCAGGGAAACTGGCGCCAAGTTTACCAAGAGGAGGCCCGAGGCAGCCGGACAGAAGTGTTGGTAAGAAAGGCCAGACAAAGGACACACAAAGGGGGTCCTGTGAAGCGCTCCAAAGTTATCTGGGAGTTGTCTGAGCCCCTCACCTGGTGAGCACAGTACGACGTGGGCAGCCGTTACCTGCAGACGTGGTCTGGATAATAAGAACTGTGAGTAAAGGCCCTGAACTGCATCACTGACTCCGTGTCGTTACTGCTGCTGCCCTGCACCATCACCCCCATCCTCCGCATACACTGCCCTGAGGCTATACTCCTCCCGTGGGGAGTTATGCTACGCTCTGCTGCACCCACAACACCAGCCTTAGCGGTCTGCCCTGTAGCGGCGGTTCACTCTGACCGCAATCCACGGGTGGCGTAGTCGGACATTTAAACATCAAAACCACATAAATAGTTCCGCCACTGGTTTGACCGCCCTGAGCCACGGAACCGGATCGCCGCCACGAAGACTACAACCACCAGCATCCACCAAAAAGGGTCCGGCTCCGGGTGTCCCAAGGCCCAGGGGGTGCATCAGAACATTTTCATCACCTTTCACAATCACCAATGGGACAAGGCAGGGATGTCCTCTGTCCCCTCTCTTATACATCCTAGTGACGGAGCACCTGCTCTCATCAATTCGCCATAACCCCAATATTAGGTGGATTGAGGTGGGAGGCACCGAGTACAAGTGCTCTCTATTTGCTGATGATGTCCTAGTATATATCACTCAATCACATATATCCATCCCTGCTGTTATGGCTGAAATAGATCACTTTGTTACATGGTAAAATTTTAAAATCAATGCAGCGAAGTCTGAGGCCCTCGATGTCTCCCTCCCTAAATCCATATAGGATTCCATCCAGTCCAACTTTCCCTTTGCCTGGCCCTCACAGGGTATCAAATACTTAGGAATTCCTATTCATAGAGACCTCTCCCATCTATGTTATCTTAATTTTGGGCCCTTTATTGAACAATTCCATACAGACCACGGTTGGCAAGTTAGAACTGTAAGATTCACTACGTGAACCACTGGTGTTTTGTGGAAAAGCACATGTACACCGCGTTCCAAATTATTATGCAAAAAGTGTTTAGGAGTGATAAGGGAAGAATTTGTTTGTTTGTCAGTTAAACTCATTGATGGTGATGTGTGTCAGGGCTCTTTATATCACTGTAAGCAATTGCAGACACCTGTGCTAATTAGTTTGGCAGGTGTGTCCAATAAAGGCAAGACTACTTAAGAAGGCTCTCTCACATTATTAAGCAGCCTACATTTTCTGCCAAAATGGGAAAGAAAAAGGATGTGTCGGCTGCTGAGAAGCAACAAATTGTGGAGTGTTTAGGTCAAGGCATGACTACAATCAACATTGTGCGATGATCAGGATGAAGTGTCTTGGCAATCAAGAAGTATGTAGCTGATTCACAGTACACACGTGTGCGTGCTGATAAGGGCAAATTGAGGACTCTTTCCTACAGGCAATTACGTCAGGTTGAAAGAGCAGCGGCAAAAAAGCCTTGTCATAGCAGCAGACAAGTTTTTGAAGCTGCTTGTGCCTCCAACGTCCCCCGAACAACAAGATGCAGGGTCCTTCAGAGGTTTGCAGCTGTGCATACGCCATCCTGTCGACCTCCTCTATCCACTTCACACAAGCAGAAACGGCTCCATTGGGCCAAACATTACATGAAGACTGATTTCAAAACTGTTTTGTTCACGGATGAGTGCCGTGCAGCGCTCGATGGTCCAGATGAATGGAGTGGAGGATGGCTGGTTGATGGACACCCCACGCAAACACGGCTACAGCGCCAACAAGGAGGAGGTGGAGTAATGTTTTGGGCTGGAATCATGGGGAGAGAGATTGTCGGCCCCTTTAGGATCCCTGAAGGCGCTAAAGATGAACTCCATAATGTATGTGGATTTTCTCAAACAGCACTTCCTGCCATGGTTCAAGAAGAAGAACCGTGTATTTCACAGCAAGATCATTTTTCTGCATGATAATGCACCATCTCATGCTGCACATAAAACATCTGCATCTCTGGCTGATATGGGCATAAAAGGGGACAAACTTATGGTGTGACCCCCATGCTCCCCTGACCTCTACCCTATTCAGAACCTTTGGAGCATCATTAAAAGGAGTGTCTATGATGGCGGGAGGCAGTTCACATCTAAGCAACAGCTCTGGGAGGGTATTCTGTCCTCATGCAAAACAATTGAAGCAGAAACCATCCAAAACCTGACAAATTCAATGGACGAGAGAGTTCAGAAGCTCCTTTCGAACAAGGGGTCCTATGTGAAAATGTAACATCACCTAGAATAAAGTTTTGAGTTGAAAACTGTTTGATTTCAGTTTCTAACAACCTGCTAATGCTTATAATTTCAAAAATGACCATTTTTTTGGTCTTTATTAAAATGAAAAAGTTGATCGAAAAGTTTGGGGGATCTAAGAGTGTGGCAACCCAGTAGTCATGATTACTTCGAATTCTGACAATATGAGGGTCATGCTGCAGGTAGTGCAGCAAGAAGGCACTTATGTGTCTTGCGCATCTCGGAGCCCCAAAATTATTTTCCGGGCTAGATGCAGCTAAAAATTATTTTTAATTTTAAATCTGGTGAAGCTTATTATAGATGGCCTAATAGGATCAGTGCTGCACACTGCTACAAAGCCCAAATTATTTTCCAGTCAAGATACAGATAAACATGATTAGTAATTTGAAAGCTTAAAATGGTTGGTAGGGTGATTTTAACCAATCATCAAGCTTTTACTCTCCCCAGGATGACACAGGGGTAGAAAAGTTGTTTCGGATCCATGATTTGTTCATCTTTATGAACGTGAGTCTGTCTACATTATCAGTGGAGAGCCGCGTGCGCTTATCTGTCAGCACACCACCAGCAGCGCTGAACACACGTTCAGACAGAACGCTGGCTGCGGGGCATGACAAGATCTCCAAGGCGTAAGTGGCTAGCTCCGGCCATTTATCCAGATTGGAAGCCCAAAAAGAGCAAGGGTCCAGTGACACAGTCGTGGCTTCAATGTTTACTTGGAGATACTCCTGTACCATCGTCTCTAGGCGTTGACTATGTGTCAGACTTCTTGTCTCCTGTGGCCTTGCAAAGGATGGGCTAAAAAAGTGGTGAAATGATTCCGCAAAATTGATGTTACCAGCAGATACTGTGGTTCTGTTACGGTTTGAGTGCTGAACACTTGACGGTCCCACGGTTGGCAAGTTGGAACTGTGAGATTCACTACGTGCACCACTGGTATTTTGTGGAAAAGCACATGTAAGATTCTGCAACAGTCTCTGCTGATACTCCTGCATGCGTGCATCCCTTTCTATGGCAGGAATAATTTCTGCAAATTTACTTTTGTACCGGGGATCTAACAGTGTGGCAACCCAGTAGTCAGGATTATTTCTAATTCTCACAATTCGAGGGTCATGTTGCAGGTAGTGCAGCAAGAAGGCACTCATGTGTGTTGCGCATCCAGGAGCACCAAGTCCCTGTTGTGTTGGTGGCGAGGTAACAATCATGCTTCCTTCCTCTGTCCTCTCCCCCCAACCTCGCACAACAGAAATGTGATCAAGGTCTCCCTCATCTGATGAGTCTTCCATCAGTTCGTCCTCCACTTCTTCCTGGGCTCCTGCACCTTCCTCACTAGTTTGGCTGCTACCATGCGCCCTGGTTAAACCATCTCCCCCACCCTCACATGCCTGCCGCCTTGGTGCTGCCGACCGTCTGGACCTTGCAGATGTTAGCCCTTCCGCATACAACTCCTCCTCCTCTACTTCCTGCACCTCCTCTTGTGCCACCACCTGACTCCGAATTCTGTTTAACATGTGCTCCAGCATGTAAATCACCGGAATAGTCATGCTGATAATGGCATCGTCAGCACTAAACATCTTCGTCGCCATTTCAAAACTGTGCAGAAGGGTGCATAGGTCCCTGATCTGAGACCACTCCTCCAGCGTGATTTGCCCCACCTCTGAATCTCGTTGGCCCAGGCTATACGTCAGAACGTATTGCACCAGGGCTTGTCGGTGCTGCCACAGTCGCTGCAACATGTGCAGAGTTGAATTCCACCGGGTAGGCACATCGCATTTTAGCCGGTGAAGTGGCAGGCCCAACGACTTCTGTAGAGATGTAAGTCGCTGAGCTGCGGGATGCGAACGGCGGAAGTGAGCACACAGCGACCGTGCCCTCTGCAGAAGGCCATCTAGTCTGGGATAGTGGGCTAAAAATTGCTGGACAACCAGGTTCAACACGTGAGCCATACAAGGCACGTGTGTGACATTGCCCCGGCGAAGGGCCGCACCCAGGTTTGCAGCATTGTCGCACACGGCCTTCCCTGGTTTCAGGTCCAGTGGAGACAACCATTCATGAAATTGGTTCTCCAGAGCTGACCACAACTCCTCAGCTGTGTGACTCACATTTCCCAGACATTTCAATGTAAAAACCGCCTGATGACGTTGAGCCCTACTGCCAGCATAGTAAGGAGGTGAGCAGGATCCCTTCTGCGCAGTTAGAAAGCTTGTGGCATGACCAGACAGGCTTTGGGTGCAGGTGGAAGACCGAGAGGAGGTTGAGGAGGCAGAAGCAGTGGAGGAAAATGACATAAAGAGGATTGACGCACAACTCGTGGGGACGGCAAGACTTGGACAGCAGCCCCTTGTCCTGCTGTCACCATAGTTACCCAGTGCCCAGTCAGCGACATGTAACGCCCCTGTCCATGCCTACTCGTCCAAGTGTCTGTGGTGAAATGCACCCTGTCACACACAGAGTTTCTCAAAGAAGCGGTGATGTTGTGTGCGACATGCTGGTGGAGCGCAGGCACACCTTTCTTTGAGAAGTAGTGCCGACTGGGCATCTGGTACTGGGGCACTGCGACGGACATAAGGTCTCGAAAATCCTCTGTGTCCACCAGGCGGAAAGGCAGCATTTCTGTAGCCAAGAGCTTGCAGATGGTGAAATTCAACCTCTTAGCTTTCTCATGGCTAGGAGGAAATGGTCTTTTACTTGTCCACATCTGAGGGACCGAGGGCTGGCTATTGTGCTTAGACGGGGTTGATAAGGGTGTCCCCGGCAAACTGCCGGTCTGTGAGGAAGATGCAGGCGGACATGTTAGGTTGCCTTGATCCAAAGGTGGTGCTATCGATGTCGGACAGCGCTCAACACCAGCTGGTGTTACCACCTCCAAAGAAAATGATTACCTGCCAATCACGCTGGCTGTTGCGGGTAAAGAGGTGGCAGGTCTGCGCCCCAAAACAGGTGTGACTGCTGTCCCCCCAGTCACAGAGGATGAAGAGGCCGCGGATGCACAAGATATGGCAGACGGTGGTTGGCCCGGCCGGCTAGACCGCATTGTAGCACACTGAGCTTCCCACTGCAACTTATGCTTCATGTCCATGTGCCGGTTCATGCATGAAGTACTCAAACTATGTATTTTTTGGCCTCTACTTAGCTTTTACTGACAAATGTTACAGATAACACGAGTTGGGTCATCTTTATCGATCTGAAAAAATGCCCAGGCTATGCAAGGCTTAGCACCCATGCGACCTGAAGAGCCACCACGACTTGTGGTGAGAGGCAGAGTTGTGTTTGAGGATGCAGTTGTTGACGTGCTTCCAGTACTACGTCTCTGTCCAGGAAGGCGCAACCTGACCTCGTCGTCACTAGCATCTTCCTCCACCTCCTCTGCTGACCTCATCTCTTGGCTGAATGTGGGTTGACAGTAAGTGGGATCTCCGACCTCATCATCATCACCCTGTGCGTTATCACACCCGTCGTCCTCAGAGCCAACCTGTTCCTGCCCTGACAAAAAACTAAAGTTGTCGCTCCAATCAGGTATTTGAGTCTTATCATCGTCTTCCTCATTGTCTCCACCAACAGGAGTTACAGTTTGGGAATGAGGGTCTACATTATGGTCAGAACCTTCTGCGTCTGGTCCTGGATCCGACTCATAAAGATTCTGGGCATCAGTGCAGATCATTTCCTCGTCTGGATTCACAGAAGCGCTGGAGTCGACCTCTGATTCCCAGGCTATAGTATGAGTAAACAGCTCTGCAGACTCAACCATCTGTTCTACCTCATACTCAGACGGGCAGCTGGAGATTTGGGAGCTGTGAGGAAGCAAGTGCGATTTGGGTGACACCTTTGAGGACTGGAGTATTTGTGATGTTGAAGTTGATGTGGAGGAGAGCCCACTTAAAGGAGCACTTGATATCCGTTGAAGCACCTGCTGTTTTTGTGCCTCATCTGGAATTTGTAGCGATTGGCGTGGCCGTAAGAAAGGGATCTTATCACATTGTCCGCTAAAAGAAGTAGACATTTTAGTTTGGCTGGAAGATGGTCTTTCTTCTGCACCTACCCCACGGACACAACCTTTTTTCCCCTTCCCAACATGCCTATTCCCCTTTCCACCAGCAGCAGGCCTTTTTCCACTCATTTTGGTGGTTAACTAATTCACAACTCTGGAGTTGTTTGCACAAAAAAACAATGGATGGTAACCGAGCAGAGCTGAGTGGCCAAACTGTGGTATTAGGCCAAAACTATTGGCTGGGTTAGATGCAGAAAAAAATTATTTTTAATTTGCAACCTGATGGAGGTCAGTATAGATGGACTAATAGACCAAGTCCCACACACCGCTAGAAGCCCAAATATTTTTTCAGAGCTAGATGCAGAAAATTTTTTTATTCAATTTGCAACCTGATGGAGGTCAGTATAGATGGACTAATAGACCAAGTCCCACACACCGCTAGAAGCCCAAATATTTTTTCAGAGCTAGATGCAGAACATTTTTTTATTCAATTTGCAACCTGATGGAGGTCAGTATAGATGGACTAATAGACCAAGTCCCACACACTGCTAGAAGCCCAAATATTTTTTCAGAGCTAGATGCAGAAAAAAATTATTTTTAATTTGCAACCTGATGGAGGTCAGTATAGATGGACTAATAGACCAAGTCCCACACACTGCTAGAAGCCCAAATATTTTTTCAGAGCTAGATGCAGAAAAAAATTATTTTTAATTTGCAACCTGATGGAGGTCAGTATAGATGGACTAATAGACCAAGTCCCACACACTGCTAGAAGCCCAAATATTTTTTCAGAGCTAGATGCAGAAAAAAAATATTTTTAATTTGCAACCTGATGGAGGTCAGTATAGATGGACTAATAGACCAAGTCCCACACACTGCTAGAAGCCCAAATATTTTTTCAGAGCTAGATGCAGAAAAAAATTATTTTTAATTTGCAACCTGATGGAGGTCAGTATAGATGGACTAATAGACCAAGTCCCACACACCGCTAGAAGCCCAAATATTTTTTCAGAGCTAGATGCAGAAAAAAATTATATTCAGTTTGCAACCTGATGGAGGTCAGTATAGATGGACTAATAGAATGATGCTATGCCCAAAAGATTTTACTTCACTAGGTGCAGTAAAAAAATTGGTATTCTATACACAGGTGGTATATCTTGCAACACAGATAGGCTACTCCACTGACTAACACACTCTGCAATAGGCCAAAAAGGATTAGCTTTGCTAGATTCAGCCAAATGCTGTGAAAAAAACTTGCACAGCACTGGCACAGACCTGCCTGGCAAAAACTGATAGGAACTGATGTAACCTAGTCCTGAAAAGGACTCCAATTACAATTAGTCTTTACTCCCACAATCTATCTATTTAAGAGCACAGACCTGCCTGATAAAAGTCGTAGGAAATGCTGTAACCTAGTCCTTAAAAGGACTGCAATCACAACTATTCCCTACTCCCAAGCTATCTGTATATTTGTGCGAAAATTGGCTTGAAATTAACAAGGTATAGCGCACACAGCAACAGCGGTGCCGTCTAACACGCAGCTGCAGCAGTGAGAAAATGGTGGCGACGGGGAAAATGGCTTGGTCTTATAGGGCAAGGACATGTGACATACACTGCCAATCACACATGCCCTTGCTTGTGTGAAAAAAAGCACTTCGCTCCGTGTGTGCGCTGCTGATAGGCTGACAGATTGCACCTCCCCACTGCAAATGCGGGAAAGAGAAAAAAAAATGGAGATCTTCATTGTTCCTGCAGAGATCCATCCCCTGCCCCTCCCCCCGCCCCGCTGTACACTCAAACTGCGTATTAACATTAATTTTCATCATTACTGAGAAAAAATCCAGTTATGATTTTGGTGCACGAACAGTTATCGAACATAACCTCGAACAGCCGAATTTTTCTCAAATTGTTCGTGTTCGCCGACCGGCTCGAACACCGCCCAAAACAGCTCGAATTTGAGATTGGCGAACAGTTCGAGTAGAACAACGCTCATCTCTATTGTTCACATTGGTCAACCCGTCTGCCTGCTACTAGTCGTGTCCACTCTTCCCATGCCTTACCGTATGCTTGCCACGTCGACGGGGCAACTGACGCTCTGATTAATGGCATCAACTATTCGCCACTAGATCCCATAGGGAAGGTGGGCAACTGTTGCCCGATGGGTGGGCGTTGTGGAAGAGCTCTGTGAAAATCTGCCAATTGAATTGTTATAAAGCGTTAGCAGCAGCTTTAGAACCCTCAGCATAGTGGCTAGCGCGGACCTATACATTGTGTTTTAGGCACAGGAATGCTAGCCTGGGTAGTAGGCCTAGCACTGGGGGAGACGATGATGCCATCTTATTAATGCAGTGCGCTAGGCTGGTGTTTTTTGCTAAGAAGTGTATATTTTTGAAAGCCAGGCGCGCGCCCCATATTTCTATTGCTACCACTATTGGGAAGAAAAATTATTTTCAGGGCTAGATGCAGCTAAAAATTATTATTAATTTAAAAGCGGGTGGAGCTTGGTATAGATGGACTAATACAATGAGTCCCACACACTGCTAGAAGGCCAAATATTTTTTCAGAGCTAGATGCAGATAAAAATTATTTTTCATTTGCAACCTGATGGAGGTCAGTATAGATGGACTAATAGAACAAGTCCCACACACAGCTAGAAGTCCAAATATTTTTTCAGAGCTAGATGCAGATCAAAATTATTTTTAATTTGCAACCTGATGGAGGTCAGTATAGATGGAGTAATAGAGAAAGTCCCACACACTGCTAGAAGGCCAAATATTTTTTCAGAGCTGGATGCAGATAAAAATTATTTTTAATTTGCAACCTGATGGAGGTCAGTATATATGGACTAATAGAACAAGTCCCACACACAGCTAGAAGCCCAAATATTTTTTCAGAGGTAGATGCAGAAAAAAATTATATTCAGTTTGCAACCTGATGGAGGTCTGTATAGATGGATTAATAGAACAAGTCCCACACACAGCTAGAAGCCCAATATTTTTTCAGAGGTAGATGCAGAAAAAAAATATATTCAGTTTGCAACCTGATGGAGGTCAGTATAGATGGACTAATAGAGAAAGTCCCACACACTGCTAGAAGGCCAAATATTTTTTCAGAGCTAGATGCAGACAAAAAATTATTTTTAATTTGCAACCTGATGGAGGTCAGTATAGATGGACTAATAGAGAAAGTCCCACACACAGCTAGAAGCCGAAATATTTTTTCAGAGGTAGATGCAGAAAAAAATTATATTCAGTTTGCAACCTGATGGAGGTCTGTATAGATGGATTAATAGAACAAGTCCCACACACTGCTAGAAGGCCAAATACTTTTTCAGAGCTAGATGCAGAAAAAAATTATATTCAGTTTGCAACCTGATGGAGGTCAGTATAGATGGACTAATAGAACAAGTCCCACACACAGCTAGAATCCCAAATATTTTTTCAGAGGTAGATGCAGATAAAAATTATTTTTAATTTGCAACCTGATGGAGGTCAGTATAGATGGACTAATAGAACAAGTCCCACACACAGCTAGAAGCCCAAATATTTTTTCAGAGGTAGATGCAGAAAAAAATTATATTCAGTTTGCAACCTGATGGAGGTCTGTATAGATGGATTAATAGAACAAGTCCCACACACAGCTAGAAGCCCAATATTTTTTCAGAGGTAGATGCAGAAAAAAAATATATTCAGTTTGCAACCTGATGGAGGTCAATATAGATGGACTAATAGAGAAAGTCCCACACACTGCTAGAAGCCCAAATATTTTTTCAGAGCTAGATGCAGAAAAAAATTATATTCAATTTGCAACCTGATGGAGGTCAGTATAGATAGACTAATAGATTGATGCTATGCCCAAAAGATTTTACTTCACGAGGTGCAGTAAAAAAATTGGTATTCTATACACAGGTGATATATCTTGCAACACAGATAGGCTACTCCACTGACTAACACACTCTGCAATAGGCCAAAAAGGATTAGCTAGATTGCTAGATTCAGCCAAATGCTGTGAAAAAAACTTGCACAGCACTGGCACAGACCTGCCTGGCAAAAACTGATAGGAACTGATGTAACCTAGTCCTGAAAAGGACTGCAATTACAATTAGTCTTTACTCCCACAACCTATCTATTTAAGAGCACAGACCTCCCTGATAAAAGTCGTAGGAAATGCTGTAACCTAGTCCTTAAAAGGACTGCAATCACAACTATTCCCTACTCCCAAGCTATCTGTAGATTTGTGCGAAAATTGGCTTGAAATTAACAAGGTAAAGCGCACACAGCAACAGCGGTGCCGTCTAACACGCAGCTGCAGCTGTGAGAAAATGGTGGCGATGGGGAAAATGGCTTGGTCTTATAGGGCAAGGACATGTGACATACACTGCCAATGACACATGCCCTTGCTTGTGTGAAAAAAGCACTTCGCTCCGTGTGTGCGCTGCTGATAGGCTGACAGATTGCACCTCCCCACTGTAAATGCGGGAAAGAGAAAAAAAAATGGAGATCTTCATTATTTCTGCAGAGATCCATCCCCTGCCCCTCCCCCCACCCCGCTGTACACTCAAACTGCGTATTAACATTAATTTTCATCATTATTGAGAAAAAATCCAGTTATGATTTTGGTGCACGAACAGTTATCGAACATAACCTCGAACAGCCGAATTTTTCTCAAATCGTTCGTGTTCGCCGAACGGCTCGAACACCGCCCAAAACAGCTCGAATTTGAGATTGGCGAACAGTTCGAGTAGAACAACGCTCATCTCTACTGATGTGTCTAAACAGTGGAAACCCCCCACAAGTGACATTTTTGAAACTAGACCCCTTAGTAAACTTATCTAGATGTGTGGTGAGCACTTTGAACCCCCAGGTGCTTCACAGACATTTATAACAAAGAGCCATGAAAATAAAAAATCTAATTTTTTCCACAAAAATGAACTTTTAGCCCCAATTTTTTTATTTTATCAAGGATAACAGGAAAAAATTGACTGAAAAAGTTGTTGTGAAATTTCTCCCGAGTACATTATTACCCCATATGTGGGGAAAAAACACTGTTTGAGCGCACAGCAAGGTTCGGAAGGGAAGGAGCAGCAGTTGAATTTTTGAACGCAAAATTGGCTGGAATTGAAAGCGGACGCCATGTCGCATTTTGAGTGCGTAAACAGCAGAAATACCCCACAAGTGACTCCATTTTGGAGACTAGACTCCTCAGTGAACTTATCTAGATGTGTGGTGAGCACTTTGAACACCCAAAATTTTATTTTCATCAGGGTAACAGGAGAAAATTTACCTCTCATTTTGTTGTGCAATTTCTTCTGAGTACGCCAATACCCTACATGTAATTGGGAACTACTTTTGAGGCATAGTGCAAAGGTCAGAAGGGAAGGAGCACTATATTATAATGCAGATTTTACTGTTATGGTTTGAGGGTGCCATGACCAACTAAGAGATCCCCTGAGATGCCATAATAGCAGAATTCCCCATAAGTGACCTCATTTTACAAGGTACACCTCTCAATGAACTCATTTATGGGTGCAGTGATCATATTGACACCACAGGTGTGTCAGAATTTTATACCATTGGGCAGTGAAGAAAAAATAATTACATTTTCACCGGAAAAAGTTTGTTTTAGCCCAAGATTTTACATTTTCAAATGGGGATAATGGATAAAACTGGCACTAAAATTTGTCCCACAATTTCTGCAATACCTCATATGTGGCTGTACAGTACTGCTTAGCTACATGGTGACACTCGGGAGGGACAGAGCGCTATTTGCCTCCTGAAGCGCACATTTTCCAAGAATAATTTGTGGACTCCATAAACAGAGACCCTAAATGCTAGAAGAGCAGAATCCCCCCTCAAGTGACCCAATTTTGGAAATTATACCCCTGCCAAACATGTGGATGCTAAATGTGATATAGGAACACTCTGGAGCTCAGAAGGGCGTGGAGGCATTAGAATTTTGGAGCACAGAATTTGCTGAATTTCTTTGGGGGGCGAGAAGCCATTTCACTTTTCCAGAGCCTTTGTGCTACCAGTAACGTGGAAGTCACCTATATATACATTGACAGATGATGCATCTGAGTGGTTTTTTTTTTTTGTGGATTGAGTTGCAGCTTTTATTGGGAACATTTTACATAACATTTAGGATCACATTTATTCAGCGTGCTACGCTGAGCAATTGCTTTGGGGTTTCCATCTTAATCACTGAGTGACGTGATTCAGGTGATACCCCCCAGTGGATCCATTCACTATAATGAGGCAGCAGAGTTACTCTGGACTCTGTTTTGCCTCTGTTCAGTGTTGTCCTTCTTTTAAGAGGTGCACAAAACTGCATCCAACCGCACTTTTATGTATTCTGAAAGCTGTAACTTTTTATTTTTCCGCTGATGGAGCTGTATGGCAGCTTGTTTTTTGTGGGACAAGATGACATTTTCAGCGGTTCCACTTTTTTCCAGTGGTATGATGATAAAGCATCTTTTGCCTTATTTTTTTTTTCTGCGTTCACTGAAGGTGTTAATTAGTGTGACACTTTTATAGGTCGGGTCTTTCCGGAGGCGGCAATACCAAATATGTGTACTTTTTAAAAAAAATAAAAATGTGTATTTATTAGTGTAATATTATTATTATTATTATTATTATTATTATTATTATTATTATTATTTTGTAATATTTTCTACATATTTTTACAATTTTATTTTACCATTTTTTTTAACTTTTTTACTTAGTCCCTTTATGAGACTTTCACTTTTTTTCCTTTGATCACAGGTATAATGCATTGCAATGCACTAGATTGCAGTGGATTATACCTATAGTGAACATGGTCTTAGCAGCTTTCCATAGCTTGGTGACACGGGGGTCATTATGACGACCCCTAGTCACCATGGCTCCCAACCCTCTGCCTGCCTCCTGAATGCTGAGATCACGCTCGGTCATAGCATTCAAAGGGTTAACAGCCAGGGACGGTGAAGACACCGCTCCTAGCTGTTTAGTGCCAGAACTTAGCCACTGGCAGTACTGACCTCCAGCACTGATCGGGCAGGAGGTGCTGATATTACAGCATCTCCTGTGTGATCATGCTGAGATTAGATTGACTAACCGATCGCAGCAATCTGAGTGCAGGGACCAACAGCTTCACTCCCTGCACCGCTTCACAAGCCGATCAGCTGTCTTTGACAGCTGTTGGCACGAAACTGTCATTGCGTGTTTACACGCAGTGACAGTTTAAATACATGACGGGAATAACCCGTCATGGTGCGCGAACTAGCATCCGGCCATGACGGGTTATCCCCGTCAATGAGCGTTTTGGGGTTAATGGTTACATTGTTGATGATTTATTCCAAATTCAAGGTACACTTACCTAACATGACCACCACAGCATTTTGTAATGATATGCCATTCAATTTGGTTTGCACTTAGTAGGACCATCATATGTGTTGCAACAGGACAATGATCCAAAATACACATCCAGGCTATTTAAATTCTATGTCATCAAAAAGGAAAGGGATGGAGTTCTGTACAAGATGTAAATCACCCAACCTGAACTCAACTGAGATGGTTTGTGATAATTTGGACTGCAGAGTGTTGGCAAAGTAGCCAACAATTGTTCAGTACCTCTAGGAACACCTTCAAGACTATTGGAAAGCCATTCCAAGTAACTACCTGATGAAGCTGCTAAAGTGAATGCTTAAGGGGTTTAAAGCTGTTATGTGATTAAAATGTGGGTACTTTGAGCAATCTAAGGCACAACACATAATCTGGATTGTTTCACATGTGTTTCTTTACTTCTGCTTCCACATGGTTTAATTTCTGGTTTTGCAGCCTTCTGTCTGAATTTAAAAAAGCACACATTCCTAAAATAAACATTGCATGACTAGGTTTATCTAAACTTTTGACTGGTACTGTAAATGCATACTAGACATAAAATAAAATGCAATAACATACTTATACGGAATGTTGTATTGAAGAAGTGAATCCTTAATTTGCTTTACATAGGAGAAGGGAATTCGCATATGAACTTCTCTTCCAGCATGGATTGCTTCAGGAGTAACCGGCATCCACAGATCAAGCTGAAACAAAAATAGAATAATGCTTATTACATTTTAGCCATCTCTTAAAGGGGTTGCCCCCTTTAAAAAAAATAACTTTTTTCGCCATAGGTTCAGCTAACTGTACAAAAAACTCTCGGGTTTACTTATTTGCGCCATGTCTCCATCGCTGCCTCAGTCTCTGTAGTGTGTGTGTAGTTGGTGACATCACATCGATAGCACAGCAGCCAATCACTGAGCTCAGAGGCTTATGCCATCTACGTCAGCAAAACCGCGGAGCTCAGTTACTGACTGGAGATCTGTCAACATGACATCATTGCTGCAGCTAAACAACAGGGACTTTGGCAGCACTGGAGACACAAGAAGCAAGGAGGGTGAATAAAGCTGATTTTGCCTTTTTTTACAGGTAGCTGAAGCTGTGGGAAAAAGGATTTTTGAAAGCGGACTACACCTTTAGCAATTTGCAGCAAGAGACCTCATCATAGCTTTACACTGCAATGTGTTATCTGCAGTTAAATTTATGGATGCAGGTTAATCTTTTGAGCTTTTAGTTCAGAAAGATATCATTGTGCATAAAATTTGCAGGGAGAATAATTAGAGATTCATCTTTGCTACATCAGTAGTGACCCAAAAGAGGCCATTACAAATGTTTTTGCATTCATAGAAGTCTGTGGATTAATTCAGGCTTTGATGTATTGCCTGGTGTCATTCTTTCCGATTAAATGTAAATCGTTGCTCTGTAATACCACTGAAGACCAGTAGGTGGCGACTTAAGGGTCGGCAAGGGACTGTATTGGAGGATGTCTGATCAACATCCTCTTCAGTCTGGTAAATGAAGTAGTAGTCTGCTTTTCCTGTGTCCAAGTGTAAAAATAAGAATAAAATAACAAAATCATTATTTTGTTGTATGAATGAGGCTTTGTGCAGAAAATCTAAATACAAAACCCAAACAGGTCTGTTGACCCTCCTAAACTAAAGGTGAAGATCAGGCTCTTCGAGAACAATTCATAGAAGGTGTGTTGGACAATACTCTAAAGTGTCAACTAAAAATGCTGCCCATCCAGCATCCGGGTACTTCTTTCCTGGAATTCAAGGAACTGCCCATAGAGGTCCTGGAAGAGAAGCCCCAGTCTGAGACCCAAGAAGATGGAAGGATTAAGCCTGCCTTTGAGTTCCCCCTTTCAAGTCATATTGCTGAGCAAGGAGTCCGGGTCCCATCTTCAGAAGATGGGTTAAGTCCCTTGTCTCGCTGCAAATCTGGAAAAGATGATGAAGTACTCCTCTAGGCGGGGAAGAGAGGATCCTCCAAGATTAGAACAGGAACAGCCACCTCCAAGACCAAGAGAGAACAGACACCGAGAGGTCTTTGGATACCTGGTACAAGAGTACCCAAAGGCTAGAGTGCGGATACTGCCATTGACATGGGCACCAAGAAGAAGATTGCTGCCACTTAAATGATTATCCCCTGAGGCAGTGGGATGCCCCTCATGAGGAGAAGCCTTAAGCCTTAAGATCCAGCCTGTATGCCAAAGTATGTGGGCTCTCACCCCATGGTTGAAGTCAGCATTAATGGAGTGAGTTTCCCTGCCTTGATTGACATCGGGTCTCAAGTGACCACTATCCGGCAAACGGCATTTGGAGAGTGCCGAAAAGAAGCCCAGCTGGCACAACGGGCTGACTCCACATCATAGCCACCAATGGAAAGTCAGTAGCCATACGCAGCCACTTGGAACCCACGAATCAGATTGGAGAAACTGAACTCTCACGGCAAGGGGTAGTAGTGATCCAAGTCTCAGAAAATTACAACTTTCCTGTGATTCTAGGCACTAATGTTCTCCGAAACTGTTATATCGAGAACTGTAATATCGGTCCCTACTACAGTACAGGCCCTGCCAAAAGTAACCAAAGACTCTCAGAAGGCTATCCATGAGATCATGCACGTGTTGGCAGCTCAACAGAAGTTTACCAACAAAAATGGGGAAATATGCTGCACCAAGGATGCCCAACCTGTCTGGTAACACATCAGAACAAACTATTTCTGAAAATCCAGTTGGATTTTAAAGTAGTTAATATAAACATTGGTCTTTTAAACTTTCCATATACAGGTCTCTGTTGGTGAAGGGACACCATCAACGCATATTTAGCAATGTTTTTACTATACCTATGGAAGACATACATACTGTACAACATACTGTATAAGCCACTTTGCATATAATAATTTTAATATAATTAATAATAAATGTGTGTCTTCCTTTTCATTTATCTAGGATTAATGTTTGAACATTAAAACTGACTCTTAAATGTTAGAATCTCAGTATTCTTACCTGCCATTGATTAGTCATTTCCTGTAGATATTGAGCATGCTGGGCAGTCTGGGGAACAATTTTCAGGACTTCATCTCTATAGTAAAGAGAATGCATAACCAAAAATGGCAAATGCAAATGTTAATAAATGAGGCACATAGGAGTATACCAGAAATGTTCTGAGCATGTCTATTTATATATAATATATATATATATATATATATATATGTATATACGCACACTGCTCAAAAAATAAAGGGAACACTTAAACAACAGAATATAACTCCAAATAAATCAAACTTCTGTGAAATCAAACTGTTCACTTAGGAAGCAACACTGATTGACAATCAATTTCACATGCTGTTGTGCAAATGGAATAGACAATAGATGGAAATTATTGGCAATTATCAAGACACCCTCAATAAAGGAGTCGTTCTGCAGGTGGGGACCACAGACTACATCTCAGTACCAATGCTTTCTGTTTGATGTTTTGGTCACTTTTTAATGTTGGTTGTGCTTTCACACTTGTGGTAGCATGAGACGGACTCTACAACCCACAGAAGTTGCTCAGGCAGTGCAGCTCATCCAGGATGGCACATCAATGCGAGCTGTGGCAAGAAGGTTTGCTGTGTCTGTCAGCGTAGTGTCCAGAGGCTGGAGGCGCTACCAGGAGACAGGCCAGTACACCAGGAGACGTGGAGGGGGCCATAGGAGGGCAACAACCCAGCAACAGGACCGATACCTCCGCCTTTGTGCAAGGAGGAACAGGAGGAGCACTGGCAGAGCCCTGCAAAATGACCTCCAGCAGGCCACAAATGTGCAAGTGTCTGCACAAACGGTTAGAGACCGACTCCATGAGGGTGGTATGATGGCCCGACGTCCACAGATGGGGGTTGTGCTCACAGCCCAACACCATGCAGGATGCTTGGCAATTGCCACAGAACTCCAGGATTGGCAAAGTTGCCACTGGCGCCCTGTGCTCTTCACAGATGAAAGCAGGTTCACACTGAGCACATGTGACAGACGTGACACAGTCTGGAGATGCCGTGGAGAGTGATCTGCTGCCTGAAACATCCTTCAGTATGACCGGTTTGGCAGTGGGTGAGTAATGGTGTGGGGTGGCATTGCTTTGGAGGGCCGCACCGCCCTCCATGTTCTCGCCAGAGGTAGCCTGACTGCCATTAGGTACCGAGATGAGATCCTCAGACCCCTTGTGAGACCATATGCTGGTGCGGTTGGCCCTGGGTTCCTCTTAATGCAGGACAATGCCAGACCTCATGTGGCTGGAATGTGTCAGCAGTTCCTGCAAGATGAAGGCATTGAAGCTATGGACTGGCCTGCCCATTTCCCAGACCTGAATCCGATTGAGCACATCTGGAACATCATGACTCGCTCCATCCACCAACGTCACGTTGCACCACAGACTGTCCAGGAGTTGGCGGATTCTTTAGTCCAGGTCTGGAAGGAGATCCCACAGGAGACCATCCGCAACCTCATCAGGAGCATGCCCAGGCGTTGTAGGGAGGTCATACAGGCACGTGGAGGCCACACACAATACTGAGCCTCATTTTGACTTGTTTTAAGGACATTACATCAAAGTTGGATTAGCCTGTAGTGTGTTTTACCACTTTATTTTTGGGCGTGGCTCCAAATCCAGGCCTCCATTGGTTAATAAATTTGATTTCCATTGATGATTTTTGTGTGATTTTGTTGTCAGCACATTCAACTTTGCACAGAACAAAATATTCAATAAGAATATTTCATTCATTCAGATCTAGAATGTGTTATTTGAGTGTTCCCTTTATTTTTTTGAGCAGTGTTTATAAACCTGCAGTAACCCTCGCTCCACCATACCGCTGCACGACCAGCTCTGCCCTCACCTACTGTATCCTCACCCATTCCTTGTAGACTGGGAGCCCTCACGGACAGAGTCCTCTCTCCGCCTTTACCAGTCGCCGTCATGTTTTGTTCAATTGTAATTGTTGTGTTGTAATTGTAATTGTTCTTGTGTGTATACTCTTTTTTCACATGTAAAGCGCCATGGAATAAATGGAGCTATAATAATAAATAATAATAATAATAATATACAGGTGCATCTCACTAGATCAGAATATCATCAAAAAGTAAATTTAGTTCAGTTCTTCAATACAAAAAGTGAAACTCATATATTATAAAGAGTCATTACAAACAGAGTGATCTATTTCAAGTGTTTATTTCTGTTAATATTGATGATTATGGCTTACAGCCAATGAAAACACAAAAGTCATTATCTCAGTAAATTAAAATAAGTAACAAAAAAACACCTGAAAAGGCTTCCTAAGCGTTTAAAAAGGTCCCTTAGTCTGTTTCAGTAGGCTCCACAATCATGGGGAAGACTGCTGACTTGACAGATGTCCAGAAGGCAGTCATTGACACATTCACACAAGGTTCCAGAGCTCCAATTTTCATTTGGAAATCACAGTCCCAGAGTCTGGAGGAAGAGTGGAGAGGCACATAATCCAAGCTGCTTGAGGTCTAGTGTGAAGTTTACACAATCAGTGATGATTTGGGGAGCCATGTCATCTGCTGGAGTAGGTCCACTGTGTTTTATCAAGACCAAAGTTAGCGCAGCCGTTTACCAGGAAATTTTAGAGCATTTCACGCTCCCCTCTGCCGACAAGCTTTTTGGAGATGGAAATGTCAATCTCCAGCAGGACTTGGCACCTGTCCACACTGCCAAAAGTACCAATACCTGGCTTAAAAACAACAGTACCATTGTGCTTGATTGGCCAGCAAACTCGCCTGACCTTAACCCCTTAAAGAGAATCTATGGGGTATTGTCAAGAGGAAGATGAGAGACACCAGACCCAACAATGCAGACGAGCTGAAGGCTGCTATCAAAGCAACCTGGGCTTCCATAACCTCAGCAGTGCCACAGGCTGATCGCCTCCATGCACCGCCACATTGATGCAGTAATTAATGCAAAATGAGCCCTGACCAAGTACTGAGTGCATTTACTGAACATACATTTCAGTAGGCCAACATTTTGGATTTTAAAAACATTTTTCAAACTGTTGTTATAAAGTATTCTAATTTACTGAGATAATGACTTTTGTGTTTTCATTGGCTGTATGCCATAATCATCAACATTAACAGAAAAAAACACTTGCAATAGATCACTCTGTTTGTAATGACTCTATATAATATATCAGTTTCACTTTTTGTATTGAAGAACTGAAATAAATTAACTTTTGATGATATTCTAATTTAGTGAGATGCACCTGTATGTGTATGTATATATATATATATATATATGTATATATACATGTATATAGATACATATATATATATGTCTGTCTGTCTGTCTGTCTATCTATCTATCTATCTATCTATCTATCTATCTATCTATCTATCTATTATTATATATATAGCATAGAGGGTACTTTATAAAACATAACTATTAAATAATATTAGTAAAACCAAACAATCTCCAGAAGGGGGGACTTTTCCCCTTCAACCTTAAATTTAATAACTTCACATTTCTAAGGAACTAGATGGAAGCCCGATGCTATCGCATCAGGAGGGTGGTAATGTCACGCCGCGCAGCCGCGCTCTGCCTGCTCACGTCGCACTGCCGCGCTTTGCCTGCTCACGCCACGCTTTGCCTGCTTGCCTGCTCAAGACTCGCTCTGCCTGCTCACGCCACGC
The DNA here is from genome assembly GCF_046119375.1 of Phyllobates terribilis. Taxonomy (NCBI): domain Eukaryota; kingdom Metazoa; phylum Chordata; class Amphibia; order Anura; family Dendrobatidae; genus Phyllobates; species Phyllobates terribilis. Next base: position 21,952,079 of record NW_027362769.1, read on the forward strand.
TCTGCATGCTCATGCCATGCTCTGCCTGCTCATGCCAGCCTCTGCCGCGCTCTACCTGCTCATTCCACGCTCTGCCTGCTCATGCCACGCTCTGCCTGACCATGCCGTGCTCTGCCACACTCTGCCTGCTCATGCCGCGCTCTGCCGTGCTCTGCCTACTCATGCCGCACTCTGCCTGCTCATGCCGCACTCTGCCTGCTCATGCCGCGCTCTGCCTTTTCATGCCACACTCTGCCGCACTCTGCCTGCTCACGCCGCACTCTGCCTGCTCATGTCGCGCTCTGCCTGCTCATGCCGTGCTATGCCACGCTCTTCCGCGCTCCGCCTGCTCATGCCGCTCTGCTGCTCTGCCTGCTCATGCCGCTCTGCTGTGCTCTCCCTGCTCATACCGCTCTGCCTGCTCATACCGCTCTGCCATGCTGCCCTGCCTGATGACGCCACTTGACACTGCTCTGTCTGCTCATGCCATGCTCTGACACGCTCTGCCTGCTCATGCCGCGCTCTGCCACACTCTGCCTGCTCATGCCGCTCTGCTCATACCACTGTGCTCTGCCTGCTCAAGCCACTCTGCTGTGCTCTCCCTGCTCATACCGCTCTGCCATGCTGCCCTGCCTGCTGAGACGCCGCTTGAGACCGCTCTGCCCTGCTCCTTTTCCATGTTCCTGTATCCCGTCTTCTAAGACCAATCATTCAGTATAATGAGGCTATATTGTATCAGGATCTAGTGCGGTAGTAAGCTCTGAATTGTACAGGTGTAGAGCAGAGTTTGTCATTTGGTTCTGTGACGTCACTGCATAAGACTACAGGGAATCCTACTGTCTCATAGATCTTATAGTACAAAGGTTGTCTGCTGCAATTCTGCCTGAGGAATCCCTGACATTAAATACGGCGGTCAGTGAATCATTCGGCTGATCCCAGCGGCGGCGTGTACGGCGTGTTCGCAACGGTGTTCCGCTGGTGGTACCGCGCAATAGGCTAGTACTACCAGCGGTTTCCATATTGAGACACCCATCACTTGGGTGTCCCAATATGGCGGTCGACAAACTTTCCCCGCTTGGAATTCTGGGATACGGACACATCTGGACGGAACAGGATGTGAAGACATTACAAGGTAAGTATATATTACTAAATGGAGGCCCGATGCTATCACATCGGAAGGGCGGTAATGTCACGATGGGGGCAGGCTTTGCAGCGTTGAGAATCTCTCCCCCCCATGTGCTCGCCCACCTATCCACTCTCTCTTTCCCCCATGTGCTGACTTCTCCCGTCTGTGCTCTCTTCTTTAATCTGTCTACCCCATGTGCCGTCCCCTCTTGTCTGCTGTCTCTCTCCTTCCTGTGCTGTGTTCTCCCCTCATGTGCTGTCCCATTGGAGCTGTCTCCCCCCACCACCGTGCTCTGTTTCTCTCCCCCCTGTGCGATTTCTCTCTTCTCCATCTGCTATCTTCTCCTCTCATGTGATCTCTTCTTTGACCTGTCTACCCCATGAGCTACGGCGTATACAGTGTTTGTGTGTGTGGTGCATACGGTGTATACAGTAAGTGTGGTGCGTATGGCGTATACAGTGTGTGTGTGTGGTGCGTACGGCGCATACAGTGTGTGTGTGGTGCGTATGGTGTATACAGTGTGTGTGTGGTGCGTATGGTGTATACAGTGTGTGTGTGTATGTGTGGTGCGTACGGCGTATACAGTGTGTGTGTGGTGCATACGGCATATACAGTGTGTGTGTGGTGCGTATGGTGTATACAGTGTGTGTGTGTATGTGTGGTGCGTATGGCATATACAGGGTGTGTGGTGCGTATGGTGTATACAGTGTGTGTGGTGCATACAGCATATACAGTGTGTGTGGTGCGTATGGTGTATACAGTGTGTGTGTGGTGCGAACAACATACAGTACAGACCAAACGTTTGGACACACCTTCTCATTTAAAGATTTTTCTGTATTTTCATGACTATGAAAATTGTACATTCACACTGAAGGCATCAAAACTATGAATTAACACATGTGGAATTATATACGTAACAAAAAAGTGTGAAACAACTGGAAATATGTCTTATATTCTAGGTTTTTCAAGGTAGCCACCTTTTGCTTTGATGACTGCTTTGCACACTCTTGGCATTCTCTTGATGAGCTTCAAGAGGTAGTGCGTAGTGCATATGGCATATACAGTGTGTGTGTGTGGTGCGTACGGCACATACAATGTGTGAGTGTGTGGTGCATACGGCGTATACAATGTATGTGTGATGCGTACGGCGTGTACAGTGTGTGTGTTTGTGTGTGTGGTGCGTACGGGGTATACAGTGTGTGTGTATGTGTGGTGCGTACGGCGTATACAGTGTGTGTATGTGTGGTGCGTACGGCGTATACAGTGTGTGTGTATGTGTGGTGCGTATGGAGTATACAGTGTGTGTGTATGTGTGGTGCGTACGGCGTATACAATGTGTGTGGTGCGTACGGCGTATACAGTGTGTGTGTGGTGCGTATGGCGTATACAGTGAGTGTGTGTGTGTGGTGCTTACTGCATATACAGTGTGTGCTTGTGGTGCGTACTGTGTATACAGTATGTGTCCGGCATATACAGTGTGTGTTTGTGGTGCGTACGGCTTATACAGTGTGTGTGTGGTGCGTACGGCGTATACAGTGTGTGTGTGTGTGGTGCGTACGGCGTATACAGTGTGTGTGTGTATGTGTGGTGCTTACGGTGTATACAATGTGTGTGTGTATGTGGTGCATACGGTGTATATAGTGTGTGTGTGGTGAGTATGGCGTATACAGTGTGGGTGGTGCATACGATGTATACAGTGTGTGTGGTGCGTATGGCGCATACAGTGTATGTGTGTAGTGCATACGGCGTATACAGTGTGTGTGGTGTGAACGGCGTATACAGTTTGTTTGCATGTGTGGTGCGTACGGCGTATTCAGTGTGTGTATGTGGTGCATATGGCGTATACAGTGTGTGTTTGTGGTGCATACTGCGTATACAGTGTGTGTGTGTGTGGTGCGTACGGCGTATATAGTGTGTGCTGATTATGACGTATACAGTGTGTGTGTGGTGTGTACGGCATATACAGTGTGTGTGTGGTGCGTACGGTGTATACAGTGTGTGTGTGGTGCGCATGGCATATACAGTGTGTGTGTATTTGGTGCGTACGGCGTATATAGTGTGTTTGTGTGGTGAGTATGCTGTAATGCACACTCCCGGGCTGAGCGGCGTGTGCGTGTGATTCCACTGGACCGTGCCGGAGAGTGAATGCCTGGAGGGGCGTAACTAGGTATTCACCCGATCCGACCAGGGTCGCACAACGGCATACGATGCCAGTGCACCAAGGAGGAACCGAGCAGAGGGACCAGGTGCTACTCCAGGACAGACCTCAGACACAGCTGTTGACCCACACAGGGGAATATAGGAACAGACAGGTTAGGCTGGCACACAGACTGGTGAGTATAGGCAAGCACGACTGGTATGCAGGCAGGCGGGTATTCAGGCAGGGGGGTACAGACAAGCACAGATAGAGTGCAGACGGAGGCACTTGCAGATTGGAACACAGGCGGGATAGGACCCAGTACACACTGGGACTCAGGAACAGAACCACAGATGTGGCGGACAAACACAGCAGAGTGAGACTGCCCAGAGAGGTGAGCGAGAGCAGGGCAAGACGGGACCGCCTAGAGCGGTGAGCGAGAGTAGAACAGGACGAGGCCGCCAGGAGCGGTGAGCAAGAGTAGAGCAGGATGAGGCCACCTGGAGCGGTGAGCAAGAGTAGAGCAGGACAAGGCCGCCTGGAGAAGTGAGCAAGAGTAGAGCAGTACAAGGCCGCCTGGAGCGGTGAGCAAGAGTAGAGCAGGACAAGGCCACCTGGAGAGGTGAGCAAATGGTCAGAGCTGAGCGAGACTGCCGGAGCAGTGAGCAAGGAGTCAGAGCAGAGCGAGACTGCCGGGGCAGTGAGCAAAGGAGTCAGAGCAGTGCGAGACTGCCGGAGCAGTGAGCAAAGGGTCAGAGCGGAGCGAGACTGCCGGAGCAGTGAGCAAAGGGTCAGAGCGGAGCAAGACTGCCGGAGCAGTGAGCAAAGAGTCAGAGCGGAGCGAGACTGCCGGAGCAGTGAGCACAGGGTCAGAGCGGAGCGAGACTGCCGGGGCCGTGAGCAAAGGGTCAGAGCGGAGCAAGACTGCAAGAGCAGTGAGCAAAGGGTCAGAGTGGAGCAAGACTGCCGGAGCAGTGAACAAAGGGTCAGAGCAGGCCAGAACCGCCGGAGCGGTGAGCAAAGGCAGAGCAGGCTAGAACCGCCGGAGCGGTGAGCAAAGCAGAGCAGGCTAGAACCGCCGGAGCGGTGAGCAAGTCAGAGCAGGCTAGAACCGCCGGAGCGGTGAGCAAGTCAGAGCAGGCTAGAACCGCCGGAGCGGTGAGCAAGGCAGAGCAGGCTAGAACCGCCGGAGCGGTGAGCAAGGCAGAGCAGGCTAGAACCGCCAGAGCGGTGAGCAAGGCAGAGCAGGCTAGAACCGCCAGAGCGGTGAGGAAGGCAGAGCAGGGGGGACAGGGCTTTGTACACACGGAACTGGCAGGAAGGGAAAGGCAGAACCAGATACCCACAGGGTACTTGCAGTGAAGTAGCGAGTGGACCACAAACTCACAAACGGAAGTACAGTGACAACGAGCAGGAGTTAGGTATGAGTTCAGACTCTGCAGAAAAAGGAAAGGTACGGACATAGAGAAACACAGGAAACAGGCTAGAAGAGTATACAGGCAAGAACAGACACAGTAGCAAGATACAGGAGCGGGTCTAGGTTTGCAGCCCCTAGAAGGCGGGAGGAACAGGCTAGGAGCGTGTTCAGACAGTACAGACAAGATACAGGAGCGGGTCTAGGTATGCGGCCCCTTGAAGGTGGAACGAACAGGCTAGGAGCGTGTTCAGACAGGCCTGGAAATACAGCCTCCAGGAAAGGCAGGCAAGCAAACACAGAAAGGGACCTGGCACATTCAGAGTGAAAGAGCACACTGAATGAAACACAATGCTCAGGCAGGAATTCATTGGAGCAGCTGGGTTAAATACCAGGTGACAGACAGCAATAGGCTGAGGACGCACAAGGGGTGTGCCCGCAGCAAGTACAAGAAACAGGAAGTGATCGGGCGCCGCCCTTAAGCAGCAAAAGCAGAGGCAAGCAGACAGCATGGAGGGAAGTCAGGCTAGCAGACTGGACTGGAGATCAAGTGCGCGCTCTTGCACAGTGGGAGATGGACCACTATGCAAGGATGCCGCCATGTATGTTACAGTACCCCCCCCTTACGCCCCCCCGTCTTCAGGCCTGCCAGAATGTTCCGCAGGGAATTCGAGGGCCAATCCTTCACTTCAAGGAGATCACTTCCACTGTCCACCGGAAAAGCTGGTCTCCTCTGGGTAGCTAGGATGCTACCTCCTATCCAGCCATTATCAGCAACAGACGAAAAGGGTGGAGTACCAGGAACAGCACACAAGGAAGTCTCTCTCCACTTATTATCAGGTAGCACCCCAGAGGGTTCAGGAGACAACTGGAAGCCCTCCGCCGCGTTGGAGGGGTGCAGAGACTCGGGGGTAACCTCTGCTTCGGGGTACATCTTGTCAAGCTCACAGGATGAAATGGGTGAGGTTTCAGGTACAAGGTGTAGAAAAGTCACTGTCTCCTTGTTATCAGGTGGTACCCCGGAGGATTCAGGAAACAACTGGGGGTCCTCCGCCGGGTCGGAAGAGTGCAGAGACTCGGGGGTAACCTCTGCTTCGGAGTACACTAGGTCAGACTCACTGGAAGAAGCGGGCGAGGTATCAGGTACCGAGTATAGGAGAGTCTCTGTCCATTTGCTATCAGGTAGCACCCCGAAGGGTTCAGGAGACAACTGGAGGTCCTCCGCCTGGTCGGAGGGGTGTAGAGACTCGGCGTTAACTATCGCTTTGAGGTACCCATTGTCAGGCTCACAGGACGGAGCGGACAAAGTATCAGGTACCGGGTGTAGGGAAGTCTCTCTCCATTTGTCATCAGGTGGTATCCCGGAGGACTCTAGGTGGGCAGAAGTCTCTTCGGGCAGGAGAACAGGTGCGCTACCCACGCATATTACCCGTAGGGGCTGCTCCGGGATACAGGGAAATGAAGCTTCAGCAGGGACTTCAAGGTTGGGAACAGGAGGTCTTTGGAAGGACAGACCCAGGCGTGACGGCTTGCCTCTACGCCTAGCACATCTGGACTGCCTCTTGAGGTTGGGAGAAGTATTCCGGAGAGCGTAGTCATCCTGTGTGGATTCTGGATGGGAAGTAGTCTCTTCTGGCAGGAGGACTAGTGCGCTACCCACACACATTACCCATCGGGGCTGCTCCGGGATATTGGGAAGTGAAGCTTCAGCAGGAGCCTCCGGGTTAGGATCATCGAAGACCATTAGAAAGGCCACCAGGAAGGCCATTATGTCCAGGACGATAGGATCCTGTGCGTCCCATAGGGGGGTGATCCATTTCAAGGCATCACCCGCTAGGTAAGACATCATGAATCCCACCTTAGCCCGATCGGTGGGAAAACAAAGAGGGTAGAACTTGAAGTATAGCATGCATTGCTCCACAAATGCATGACTCTGTCTTGGATCCCCATAGTACCGTGGCGAATCCGCAGGAATGAGTGCAGAAATATCCATCTGGACGGGTGCGTAATTCGCCTGGAACTTAGCTAAAGAAAAAAAATAAATATATATTTTTTTATTTATTTTTAATGCACGTATTCACTGGAAAACGTCTCAGAGAGCGAAGGCCGTGGGGCTCAATGGGAACCATGGCCTGAGCATGCTTTAATGCAAACGCCCGGGCTGAGCAGCGTGTGCGTGTGATTCCACTGGACCATGCCGGAGAGTGAATGCCTGGAGGGGCGTAACTAGGAATTCACCCGATCCGAACAGGGTCGCACGACGGCATACGATGCCAGTGCACCAAGGAGGAACCGAGCAGAGGGACCAGGTGCTACTCCAGGACAGACCCCGGACACGGCTGTTGACCCACACAGGGGAATACAGGAACAGACAGGTTAGGCTGGCACACAGACTGGTGGGTATAGGCAGGCACGACTGGTATGCAGGCAGGCGGGTATGCAGGCAGGGGGGTACAGGCAAGCACGGCTAGAGTGCAGACAGGGAGGCACTAGCAGGTTGGAACACAGGCGGGATAGGACCCAGTACACACTGGGACTCAGGAACAGAACCACAGATGTGGCGGACAAACACAGCAGAGTGAGACCGCCCAGAGAGGTGAGCGAGAGCAGGGCAAGACGAGACCGCCTAGAGCGGTGAGCGAGAGCAGGGCAAGACGAGACCGCCTAGAGCGGTGAGCGAGAGTAGAGCAGGACGAGACCGCCTGGAGCGGTGAGCAAGAGTAGAGCAGAACGAGGCCGCCTGGAGCGGTGAGCAAGAGTAGAGCGGGACAAGGCCACCTGGAGCGGTGAGCAAGAGTAGAGCAGGACAAGGCCGCCTGGAGCGGTGAGCAAGAGTAAAGCAGGACAAGGCCGCCTGGAGCGGTGAGCAAAGGGTTAGAGCTGAGTGAGACTGCCGGAGCAGTGAGCAAGGAGTCAGAGCAAAGCGAGACTGCCGGAGCAGTGAGCAAAGGGTCAGAGCGGAGCGAGACTGCCGGAGCAGTGAGCAAAGGGTCAGAGCGGAGCGAGACTGCCGGAGCAGTGAGCAAAGGGTCAGAGCGGTGCGAGACTGCCGGAGCAGTGAGCAAAGGGTCAGAGCGGAGCAAGACTGCCAGAGCAGTGAGCAAAGGGTCAGAGCAGGCCAGAACCGCCGGAGCGGTGAGCAAAGGCAGAGCAGGCTAGAACCGCCGGAGCGGTGAGCAAGGCAGAGCAGGCTAGAAACGCCGGAGCAGTGAGCAAGGCAGAGCATGCTAGAACCGCCGGAGCGGTGAGCAAGGCAGAGCAGGCTAGAACCGCCGGTGCAGTGAGCAAGACAGAGCAGGCTAGAACCACCGGAGCGGTGAGCAAGGCAGAGCAGGGGGGACAGGGCTTTGTACACACGGAACAGGCAGGAAGGGAAAAGCAGAACCAGATACCCACAGGGTACTTGCAGTGAGCGTGTTCAGACAGGACAGACAAGATACAGGAGCGGGTCTAGATATGCGGCCCCTAGAAGGTGGAACGAGCAGGCTAGGAGCGTGTTGAGACAGGCCTGGAAATACAGCCTCCAGGAAAGGCAGGCAAGCAAACACAGAAAGGGACCTGGCACATTCAGAGTGAAAGAGCACACTGAATGAAACACAATGCTCAGGCAGGAATTCATTGGAGCAGCTGGGTTAAATACCAGGTGACAGACAGCAATAGGCTGAGGACGCACAAGGGGTGTGCCCGCAGCAGGTACAAGAAACAGGAAGTGATCGGGCGCCGCCCTTAAGCAGCAGAAGCAGAGGCAAGCAGACAGCATGGAGGGAAGCCAGGCTAGCAGACTGGACTGGAGATCAAGTGCGCGCTCTTGCACAGTGGGAGATGGACCACTATGCAAGGACACCGCCAGGTATGTTACATATGCTCTTTCTCTCTCCCCCCTGTGCACTTTCTCTCTTCTCCATCTGCTATATTCTCCTCTCATGTGATCTCTTCTTTGGCCTGTCTACCCCATGAGCTACGACGTTGTGACGGGGTATGCGGCAGAGCAAGAAGAGACCTCCGGACTAAGAACGATCCAACGGGGTTTATTAAGGCGGCAGCATACCAAATCAAAAATCCATGTTATTCCTAAGGTCCATAATAAGTCCACAATCACCAACGGGCGTGAGGTCTTGCCGCAGCTAAGAGCCCCCACTCTTCTTCCTCCAGAGATCTCCCAACACAACACTGGTCACGCATAAGTCCATTGTCTTGGGCTACCGGGAACAGCCCAAGGGTAGGGGAGGAGAGGTTTCCCCCCTCCTAGTCGATGGTTTAGTCCATGGCATGGCTCCGATGTGTCTATAAAGATGTGTACTGTGAGTTCTCCCCCTGCTTAAGAGAACAATGGGGAGTCCTCTAGCGGTGTTGACTAGAGATGAGCGGTGTTCGACTTGAACTGTTCGCCAATCTCAAATTCGAGCTGTTTTGGGCGGTGTTCGAGTTGTTCGACGAACCCGAACGATTTGCAAAAAATTCGGCTGTTCGAGGTTATGTTCGATAACTGTTCGTGCACCAAAAGCGTGTCCTGCATGTCTGGCGCTATTTAGAGCACCAATCATGCAGGGATTGTCTGCCACTCACTGTAATGCCACAGCCATGGTGGTTGTGGCATTACAGTGATTGCCCAAATCGATGGGAACAGTGCTCACAGTGAAACATGAAAAGCCGGCAATTCAGCAGCGGCATACACCTGTACCCGACAATTTAGAACCGAAAGAATAGAGCTTCACACATAGATTAGATAGATAGAAACATGTCAGTCACATATATATGAAGTACAGTGAAAGTGCTGCTTACTGTACTTGTCATTTAGCGTAAAGGATTTATCAAAAAAAATAATAGTGTTTTTATGCACCGTCTCTTTAAAAAAGCCGGCCGGCAATTCAGCAGCGGTACCCGACAATTTAGAATAGAAGGAATAGAGAATCACACATAGATTAGATAGATAGAAACATGTCAGCCACATATATACGAAGTACAGTGACAGTGTTGCTTACTGTACTTGTCATTTAGCGTAAAGGATTTATCAAAAAAAATAATAGTGTTTTCATGCACCGTCTCTTTAAAAAAGCCGGCCGGCAATTCAGCAGCGGTACCCGACAATTTATAACAGACAGAATAGAGCTTCACACATAGATTAGATAGATAGAAACATGTCAGTCACATATATATGAAGTACAGTGATAGTGTTGGTTACTGTACTTGTCATTTAGTATTAAAATAAAGGATTTATTATTAAAAAAATTGGCGTGGGGTTCCCCTTAATTTTAGGCTCTAGCGGAGGTTAAGCAGACGGCTGGGGCAGATGTTTGAAGCCTGGGAAGGGGGTAATACCCACGGAGCTTCCCAGGCTACTAATATCAGCCCCCAGCTGAATACATAGCCTTTACTAGCTATTAAAATGGGGGACCCCCCAAAAGAAATGACGTGGGGTCCCCCCTAATTTAATAGCTAGCAAAGGCTAGGCAGACAGCTGGGGGCTGATATTAATAGCCCAGGAAGGGAGCCATGAATATTGGCCCCCTCCCAGGCTAGAAACACCAGCCGTCAGCCGCCCCAGAAATGGCGCATTCATAGGATGCGCCAATTCTGGCACTTAGCCTCGCTCTTCCACGCTGCCCTGGTGCGGTGGCAGGGGGTAATAGGGTTGGGGTTGATGTCAGCTTATAATGCCAGCTGACATCAAGCCCAGGTTAGTAATGGAGAGGCGTCTATAAGACACCCCCATTACTAACCCCATAGTCAAAGTTAAAAAAAACACAAACACCCAGAATAAAGTCCTTTAATTGAAATAAAGACACAATCCTTTATTGTTCTAAATTAAACCATACTTACCGTCACGCCCATTCCAGCTGAAGCCAACGATCTCCTGCAATGAAAGAAAAATAATAAAGCAACCTCATCCTTACCTTTCCATGGTTCCCACGACAGCTTCAGCTCTGCTACATCGAGATGACAGGCTGGACCGCAGCAGAACGCTGCCATCCAGCCTCTCATCCCGCAGACACTGAGAAGCGCAGGCTTGCTTGCGCTGCTCAGCGTCTCTCTGTGACGACATCCAGATGAGCCGAGTTCATGTCCAATGAACTCGGCTCACCTCATGCACGTCACTGACAGCGTGGGAAAATTCTCAAGCTGAAGCGGTGAGTGCAGGAGAATTCTCCCACGCTGTCAGTGACGTGCAGGAGGTGAGCTGAGTTCATTGGACATGAGCTCACCTTATGCACGTCACTGACAGCGTGGGAGAATTCTCCTGCACTCAGCGCTTCAGCGTGAGAATTCTCCCGCTGAAGCGCTGAGTGCAGGAGAATTTTCCCACGCTGTCAGTGACGTGCATGAGGTGAGCCGAGTTCATTGGACATTAACTCGGCTCATCTGGATGCCCTCACAGAGAGACACTGTGGAGCGCAAGCAAGCCTGCGCTTCTCAGTGTCTGCGGGATGACAGGCTGGATGGCAGCGTTCTGCTGCGGTCCAGCCTGTCATCTCGATGTAGCAGAGCTGAAGCTGTCATGGGAACCATGGAAAGGTAAGGATGATGTTGCTTTATTATTTTTCTTTTATTTCAGGAGATCGTTGGCTTCAGCTGGAATGGGCGTGATGGTAAGTATGGTTTAATTTAGAACAATAAAGAATTGTGTGTTTATTTCAATTAAAGGACTTTTTTCTGGGTGTTGTGTTTTTTTTAAATACTTTACTAGAAATTCATGGTGGTCATGTCTAATATTGGCGTGACCCCATGAATTTCGGGCTTAGGGCCAGCTGATAATGCCAAGCTGGCCCTAACCCCTTTATTACCCAGTGAGCCACCGCATCAGGGCCCTGGATGAGTTGGGTACAGCGCCAGAAGATGGCGCTTCTATGAACGCGCCATTTTCCGGGGTGGCTGCGGACTGCAATTTGCAGCGGGGGTGGCCCAGAAAGCTTGGGCCTCCCTGCGCTGCGGACTCCAGCCCCCAGCTGCCTAGTTGTACCTGGCTGGACACAAAAACAGGGCGAAGCCCCACGTCAATTTTCTTTAAATTATTTCATGAAATAATTAAGAAAAAAAGGGCTTCCCTATATTGTTGTGTCCGGCCAGGTACAAATAGGCAGCTGGTGGTTGGGGGCAGCCCGTTCCTGCCTGCTGTACCTGGCTGGACACAAATATAGTGCGAAGCCCCACGTCAATTTTTTTTAAATTATTTCATGAATTTCCTGAAATAATTTAAAAAAATTGAAGTGGGGCTTCGCACTATAATTGTGTCCAGCCAGGTACAGCAGGCAGGAACGGGCTGCCCCCATCCACCAGCTGCCTATTTGTACCTGGCCGGACACAACAATATAGGGAAGCCCTTTTTTTCTTAATTATTTCATGAATTTCATGAAATAATTAAAAAAAATTGAAGTGGGGCTTCGCACTATATTTGTGTCCAGCCAGGTACAGCAGGCAGGAACGGGCTGCCCCCATCCACCAGCTGCCTATTTGTACCTGGCCGGACACAACAATATAGGGAAGCCCTTTTTTTCTTAATTATTTCATGAATTTCATGAAATAATTAAAAAAAATTGAAGTGGGGCTTCGCACTATATTTGTGTCCAGCCAGGTACAGCAGGCAGGAACGGGCTGCCCCCAACCACCAGCTGCCTATTTGTACCTGGCCGGACACAACAATATAGGGAAGCCCTTTTTTTCTTAATTATTTCATGAATTTCATGAAATAATTAAAAAAAAAGTACGTGGGGCTTCGCCCTATTTTTGTGTCCAGCCAGGTACAACTAGGCAGCTGGGGGCTGGAATCTGCAGCGCAGGGAGGCCCAAGCTTTCTGGGCCCCCCCCCGCTACAAATTGCAGTCCGCAGCCACCCCGGAAAATGGCGCGTTCATAGAAGCGCCATCTTCTGGCGCTGTACCCAACTCATCCAGGGCCCTGGTGCGGTGGCTCACTGGGTAATAAAGGGGTTAGGGCCAGCTTGGTATTATCAGCTGGCCCCAAGCCCAAAATTCATGGGGTCACGCCAGTATTAGACATGACCGCCATGAATTTCTAGTAAAGTATTTAAAAAAAACACAAACACCCAGAATAAAGTCCTTTAATTGAAATAAAGACACAATTCTTTATTGTTCTAAATTAAACCATACTTACCATCACACCCATTCCAGCTGAAGCCAACGATCTCCTGCAATAAAAGAAAAATAATAAACCAACCTCATCCTTACCTTTCCATGGTTCCCACGACAGCTTCAGCTCTGCTACATCGAGATGACAGGCTGGACCGCAGCAGAACGCTGCCATCCAGTCTGTCATCCCGCAGACACTGAGAAGCGCAGGCATGCTTGCGCTCCTCACTGTCTCGCTGTGACGGCATCCAGATGAGCCGAGGTCATGTCCAATGAACTCGGCTCACCTCATGCACGTCACTGACAGCGTGGGAAAATTCTCACGCTGAAGTGCTGAGTGCAGGAGAATTCTCCCACGCTGTCAGTGATGTGCATGAGGTGAGCTCATGTCCAATGAACTCAGCTCACCTCCTGCACGTCACTGACAGCGTGGGAAAATTCTCCTGCAATCAGCGCTTCAGCGTGAGAATTTTCCCACGCTGTCAGTGACGTGCATGAGGTGAGCCGAGTTCATTGGACATGAACTCGGCTCATCTGGATGTCGTCACAGAGAGACGCTGAGCAGCGCAAGCATGCCTGCGCTTCTCAGTGTCTGCGGGATGACAGGCTGGATGGCAGCGTTCTGCTGCGGTCCAGCCTGTCATCTCGATGTAGCAGAGCTGAAGCTGTCGTGGGAACCATGGAAAGGTAAGGATGAGGTTGCTTTATTATTTTTCTTTTATTGCAGGAGATCGTTGGCTTCAGCTGGAATGGGCGTGATGGTAAGTATGGTTTAATTTAGAACAATAAAGGATTGTGTCTTTATTTCAATTAAAGGACTTTATTCTGGGTGTTTGTGTTTTTTTTAACTTTGACTATGGGGTTAGTAATGGGGGTGTCTTATAGACGCCTCTCCATTACTAACCTGGGCTTGATGTCAGCTGGCATTATAAGCTGACATCAACCCCAACCCTATTACCCCCTGCCACCGCACCAGGGCAGCGTGGAAGAGCGAGGCTAAGTGCCAGAATTGGCGCATCCTATGAATGCGCCATTTCTGGGGCGGCTGACGGCTGGTGTTTCTAGCCTGGGAGGGGGCCAATATTCATGGCTCCCTTCCTGGGCTATTAATATCAGCCCCCAGCTGTCTGCCTAGCCTTTGCTAGCTATTAAATTAGGGGGGACCCCACGTCATCTTTTTTGGGGGGTCCCCCATTTTAATAGCTAGTAAAGGCTATGTATTCAGCTGGGGGCTGATATTAGTAGCCTGGGAAGCTCCGTGGGTATTACCCCCTTCCCAGGCTTCAAACATCTGCCCCAGCCGTCTGCTTAACCTCCGCTAGAGCCTAAAATTAAGGGGAACCCCACGCCAATTTTTTTAATAATAAATCCTTTATTTTAATACTAAATGACAAGTACAGTAACCAACACTATCACTGTACTTCATATATATGTGACTGACATGTTTCTATCTATCTAATCTATTTGTGATGCTCTATCTTTCTGTTCTAAATTGTCGGGTACCGCTGCTGAATTGCCGGCCGGCTTTTTTAAAGAGACAGTGCATGAAAACACTATTATTTTTTTAAATAAATCCTTTACACTAAATGACAAGTACAGTAAGCAACACTATCACTGTACTTATTATATATGTGACTGACATGTTTCTATCTATCTAATCTATGTGTGAAGCTCTATTCTTTCTGTTCTAAATTGTCGGGTACAGATGCTGAATTGCCGGCCGGCTTTTTTAAAGAGACGGTGCATGAAAACACTAATATTTTTTTTAATAAATCCTTTACACTAAATGACAAGTACAGTAACCAACACTGTCACTGTGCTTCTTATATGTGTGACTGACATGTTTCTATCTATCTAATCTATGTGTGATGCTCTATTCCTTCTTGTCTAAATTGTCGGGTACCGGTGTATGCCGCTGCTGAATTTGCCGGCCGGCTTTTTTTAAAGAGAGTGTCTTCTGAGCAGTTTGTCAGCTTTTGGACACCTTTGCAGGTGTTTTCTATGTGTTTCTATGTGTTTTTGTTTGCCTGCCATTGGTTTTAACGGTGTTCGACGGTGTTCTAAGGTGTTCGACGAACAGTTCGACGAACAGTTCCTCGAACATCCCGGTGTTCGACGAACCGAACCGAACCCGAACACTACGGGGGTGGCTCAACACTAGTGTTGACACAAGCCCAAGTTAAATTATGGTTGAGGAACAAAGATCTGGGAAAGGCCATGGGTACTTACATCACATCATGACATTTTATACAGAAATTCAGGACAGGGAAAACTATGTACCATGACAGGCGTATACAGTGTTTGTGTGTGTGGTGCATACGGTCTATACAGTAAGTGTGGTGCGTACGGCATATACAGTGTGTGTGTGGTGGGTACGGCATATACAGTGTGTGTGTGGTGCGTACGGCGTATACAGTGTGTGTGTGGTGCGTATGGTGTATACAGTGTGTGTGTGTATGTGTGGTGCGTATGGCATATACAGTGTGTGTGTGTGTGTGGTGCATACAGCATATACAGTGTGTGTGGTACGTATGGTGTATACAGTGTGTGTGTGGTGCGAACAACACACAGTACAGACCAAACGTTTGGACACACCTTCTCATTTAAAGATTTTTCTGTATTTTCATAACTTTGAAAATTGTATATTCACACTGAAGGCATCAAAACTATGAATTAACACATGTGGAATTATAAACTTAACAAAAAAGTGTGAAACAATTAAAAATATGTCTTATATTCTAGGTTCTTCAAAGTAGCCACCTTTTTCTTTGATGACTGCTTTGCACACTCTTGGCATTCTCTTGATGAGATTTAAGAGGTAGTGTTACACTGTCTCTGCGTTCAGGAGGTCAGGAGCCTATGCTGACCCTACACTGAGGCCCTGCCTAATCCCTCTTCCTGGAGGTACTGTTGATGGTACAGAGGTCCAGGCCGCCAGCGTAAACCTACCTCCTGAGAATCCCTGAACCTCAGTAATCTAGTCCTGAGAAGGACCCCGATCACAACAATTGGGGATAGGACCGTATACGCCAAACACAGTACAAGACGAACGAGACAGTACAAGGGGCAAACCAAAAACCACCTCGCATACAAAAACTTACACCACTACAACGGAGGGAACACCAACGGGTAAGGGGATAAAGAATAAAGCGAGGAAGGGAAAAAACCACACCGCGTACACTTCGCTCCAAACTCCACAATACCACGTATCGCTCTGATAGTCTGCATGAAAAGCTTTCACCGACAACTACCCTATTAGAACAGCAGGTATTTGAAGGAGTCCCAATACTGCAGAATTAACTGCAGCTGAGCGAGGCTGGGCCTCGTCTAGCACAGAGAGAGAGAATTAACTCCCTCCCTGCCGAAAAACACCAAGCACCAAAAACTCAGCTGCGAGAAGTCAGGCTGTGTAATCGCGACGATCTTCGTGGCGACACACCCGTGACAGTACCCCCCCTTCTACGAAGGGACCGGCGATTAAAACGTGAATCGATGACTTTCGATACCTGAAACTCCAAGTTACCATTGACCACCACAGGAGGGGGAGGTAAAGGTAAAGGTGACGGTATCACCGGCGCCACATACCTTTTAAGCAAAGATCTGTGGAACACGTTGTGAATTTTAAAAGTAGAGGGGAGGTCAAGACGAAATGCCACCGGATTAATTATAGAGCAGATCCTATACGGCCCAATGAACCTGGGACCCAGTTTCCAGGAGGGAACCTTAAGTTTTATATTCTTGGTAGACAACCATACCTGATCGCACACACTTAGGTCCGGACCAGACACTCTCTTCCTATCAGCCATATGTTTGTATCGGTTCCCCATAGTACTTAGATTATTCAGCACCCCTTTCCATATCGAAGCGAGTGATGATGAAAATCGTTCCTCCTCAGGAACCCCCGAAGAGCCCCCCCCTACTGAAAGTACAGAACTGGGGGAGAAAACCATATGCCCCAAAAAACGGGGACTTACCAGTGGATTCACTCCGCCTATTATTAAGAGCAAACTTCGGCCAGAGGTAAGAAAGAAGCCCAGTCCTCCTGGTTCTCTGACACAAAACACCGGAGATATGTCTCCAAACTCTGGTTCAGACGTTCCATCTGACCATTGGTCTGAGGATGAAAAGCCGAAGAAAACGATAAATGCATCCCCCGCCGTGTACAAAAAGCCCTCCAGAATTTGGACACAAACTGAGACCCCCGATCTGACACCACATCAGAGGGTAAACCGTGAAGCCTTACAATCTCCCCAATGAACACCTGCGCAAGAGTTTTAGCATTAGGAAGAGCAGGAAGAGCGATAAAATGTGCCATCTTGCTGAACCTGTCCACTACAACGAGTATGACCGTTTTACCCGAAGATGGCGGGAGATCCGTAATAAAGTCCATAGACAGATGAGTCCAAGGACGCTCCGGGATCTTCAAAGGTAAGAGAGTCCCAGACGGACGGGTACGTGGGGTCTTAGAGCGCGCACAAACCCCACAGGACGCAACAAAAGTTCCCACCTCACTATGTAAATTAGGCCACCAAAACCGACGCGAAAGGAGATCCACAGTTGCTTTACTACCTGGGTGTCCTGCCAAAGCTGAGTTATGGTGTGCCTCGATCACCTTTTGTCGCAACTGATCTGGAACAAACAGTCTCCCAGGAGGTCCAACAGGGGCGTCCCCCTGAGCCTCCAATACTTCCTCCTCAAGCTCAGAGCATACTGCCGACACCACCACCCCCTCCTGAAGGATAGGAACCGGGTCATCCGTATTCCCGGCCCCAGGGAAACTACGAGATAAGGCATCCGCCTTTACATTTTTTGATCCAGGACGATATGTGACGACAAAATTAAACCTGGTAAAAAACAATGACCACCTAGCTTGTCTGGGATTCAGACGTTTTGCGGACTCCAGATATAGCAGGTTCTTGTGATCGGTGATGACGGTGACCGGATGGATTGCCCCCTCCAAAAAATGGCGCCACTCCTCAAAAGCTAACTTAATGGCCAAGAGGTCCTTATTGCCGACATCGTAATTCCTCTCAGCGGACGACAATTTTTTATAGAAAAAAGGGCACGGACGCCATTTACCAGGAGACGAACCTTGCGATAATACTGCCCCTACCCCTACCTCAGAAGCGTCTACCTGTACAATGAATGGCTGTGACGCATCAGGTTGAATGAGTATGGGTGCCGAGGCAAAACATTTTTTCAAGGAGGAGAAATCTTGACAAGCCTTGTCAGACAACCTAGAATAAACCGTCCCTTTTTTTGTCATGTCTGTGAGAGGTTTAAACATGGACGAGAAATTACGAATGAATTTCCGGTAATAATTAGCAAACCCCAGAAAACACTGTAGTGCCTTAAGATTCTCTGGCAGATCCCACTCAAGAACTGCGCGCACTTTCCCAGGGTCCATACGAAAACCAGACGCTGACACCAGGAAGCCTAGAAACTGGAGTTCCTGAACAGCGAACACACACTTTTCCCACTTGGCGTACAGTTTATTATCCCGCAAGATCTGTAACACCTGCCTAACATGCTCCTGATGAGACACAAGATCAGGCGAGTAAATTAAGATGTCATCCAGATAAATAACAACAAATTGACCCACCAGGCAGCGAAAAATGTCATTAACAAAGTGTTGGAACACCGCCGGGGCATTAGTCAGACCAAATGTCATGACAAGGTTCTCATAATGTCCCTCCGGAGTGTTAAAAGCTGTCTTCCACTCATCCCCCTCCTTCATCCTAATCAGATTGTACGCCCCCCTGAGATCCAATTTAGAGAACCATTTGGTGCCCACGATCTGATTGAAGAGATCGGGGATAAGTGGGAGCGGATACGGATCTCGGACCGTAATCCAATTAAGTTCACGGAAATCCAGGCAAGGGCGTAGGCTTCCATCTTTCTTCTTCACAAAGAAGAACCCCGCGGCCACCGGGGAAGATGAAGGTCTAATATGCCCCTTAGCCAGACTCTCTGAAATATAATCCTTCATGGCCTGCCTCTCCGGACCAGACAAATTATACAACCTAGATTTAGGTAACTTGGCCCCAGGAAGCAGTTTTACCGAACAGTCATACACGCGATGAGGAGGTAGTTCCTGACACCCTCTTTCCGAGAACACATCCTCAAAGTCAGCCAGAAATGGGGGTAAGACCCTAGGAGCGACCGTACCGATGACCGTATTCATGCAGTTTTTTTTACAGAATTCACTCCATTGGCTTATCTCTCTGGATTGCCAATTAATAACCGGGTTATGCTTAGTTAGCCAAGGAAGGCCCAACACAATAGGAGTGGGAAGACCCTCCAACACACAACAAGACAACAGTTCTTTATGTATCGCCCCCACCTGAAGATTTATGTTATGCACCGCTTGCGAAAAACTTCCCTGACCGAGAGGCCTGGCGTCGATCGAGAATATGGGGATGGGTTTAGCCAACACACTCAATCGCATACCTTGAACCCGAGCAAACCGAGCATCCACCAGATTAGCCCCGGCCCCACTATCCAGAAGAACAGATAACCTCTCAGTTCTCGTACCCACCACCACCTCCGACGGTACAAGAACTGAGACGAACCTAGGGACGAAATACCTACTCCCAGATTGCAGTCCACCACACAACCTGGAATCAATAGTTTTCCGACGACTCTTTGCTCTGCAATGGACGAGAAGGACACCCCCCAATAAAATGTCCCTTTCTACCACAGAAGAAACACCTTCCTGTCTTGTGGCGCACCGCCGGTCCCCTCCCCCGAAAGGATGTCCCTCCTAACTGCATAGGCTCCTCTGGACTGACCAGGGGAACCTCTACATAAGGGACCCTTGTAGAAGGTGGAGTCATTACAGGGGGTGGAGCCATCCCGCACCTCTCCCGAAGCCGTCTGTCAATGCGAATAGCAAGGGCCATAGCGGCTTCCAGCGACGCGGGAGAGTCATAATGTGCCAACATATCCTTTAATTTGTCAGATAAACCTTGACAAAACTGGCTCCGAAGAGCCGGGTCATTCCACTGGGTGTCCGTGGCCCACCTACGGAACTCTGAACAGAATTCCTCCGCTGGACGATCTCCCTGCTGGATCCTACGTAACTTAGATTTAGCAAGGGAGATCCGATCCGGGTCATCATATACGAGACCCAGAGCAGAGAAAAACCCATCCACTGACCGGAGAGCCGGAGAGCCCGGGGGAAGAGAGAATGCCCAAGATTGGGGGTCCCCTTGAAGGAGCGAGATGACTATTCCCACCCTTTGTTCTTCACTCCCCAATGACCGAGGCCGCAGCCGAAAGTACAACTTACATGCCTCCTGGAAAACAAAAAACTTGTCCCGCCCCCCCGTGAACCTGTCAGGCAGAGCTACTTTGGGTTCTGATCCGGCTTGCTCCAGGGGATACAAAACCTTGGACTTAACGTCCGCCAGCTCCAAGGACAAACTCTGCAACTGCCGAGCTATATTGGCTACTGGATCCATGGTGCCTGGAGAGAATCTTTTAGGGGTCGGTGAAAATGTCACGCTGTCTCGGCGTTCAGGAGGTCAGGAGCCTGTGCTGACCCTACACTGAGGCCCTGCCTAATCCCTCTTCCTGGAGGTACTGTTGATGGTACAGAGGTCCAGGCCGCCAGCGTAAACCTACCTCCTGAGAACCCCTGAACCTCAGTAATCTAGTCCTGAGAAGGACCCTGATCACAACAATTGGGGACAGGACCGTATACGCCAAACACAGTACAAGACGAACGAGACAGTACAAGGGGCAAACCAAAAAACCACCTCGCATACAAAAACTTACACCGCTACAATGGAGGGAACACCAACAGGTAAGGGGATAAAGAATAAAGCGAGGAAGGGAAAAAACCACACCGAGTACACTTCGCTCCAAACTCCACAATACCACGTATCGCTCTGATAGTCTGCATGAGAAGCTTTCACCGACAACTACCCTATCAGAACGGCAGGTATTTGAAGGAGTCCCAATACTGCAGAATTAGCTGCAGCTGGGCGAGGCTGGGCCTCGTCTAGCACAGAGAGAGAGAATTAGCTCCCTCCCTGCCGAAAAACACCAAGCACCAAAAACTCAGCTGCGAGAAGTCAGGCTGTGTAATCGCGACGATCTTCGTGGCGACACACCTGTGACAGGTAGTGTGTAGTGCGTACGGCATATACAGTGAGTGTGTGTGGTGCGTATGGCACATACAATGTGTGAGTGTGTGGTGCATACGGCGTATACAATGTGTGTGTGATGCGTATGGCGTATACAGAGTGTGTGTGTGTGGTGCGTATGGGGTATACAGTGTGTGTGTATGTGTAGTGCGCAAGGTGTATACAGTGTGTGTGTGTATGTGGTGCGTAAGGTGTATACAGCGTGTGTGTGTATGTTGTGCGTACGGCGCATACAGTGTGTGTGGTGCATACGGCGTATACAGTGTGTGTGTTGCATACGGCCTATACAGTGTGTGTGTGGTGCATACAGCGTATACAGTGTGTGGTGCGTTCAGCGTATACAGTGTGTGGTGACTATGGCGCATACAGTGTGAGTGTGTGGTGCGTATGGCTTGTACAGTGTGTGTGGTGCGTACGGCGTATACAGTGTGTGTGTGGTGCGTACGGCGTATACAGTGTGTGTGTGTGGTGCGTACGGCGTATGCAGTGTGTGTGTGTATGTGGTGCGTACGGCATATACAGTGTGTGTGTATGTGTGGTGCGTACAGCATATACAGTGTGTGTGTAGTGCGTACGGCGTATACAGTGTGTGTGTCTGTATGTGGTGCATACGGCGTATACAGTGTGTGTGTGTATGTGGTGCGTACGTAGTATACAGTATGTGTATGTGGTGTGTGGTGCATACGGCGTATACAATGTGTGTGTGGTGCGTACGGCGTATACAGTGTGTGTGTGTGTATGTGGTTCGTACGGTGTATACAGTGTGTGTGTATGTGTGGTGCGTACGGGGTATACAATGTGTGTGTGTGTGTGTGTGGTGCGTACGGCACATAAAGTGTGTGTGTATGTGGTGCCTAAGGTGTATACTGTGTGTGTGTGGTGCGTACGGTCTATACAGTGTGTGTGTGTTTGGTGATGCGTACG
Organism: Phyllobates terribilis; assembly: GCF_046119375.1. Taxonomy (NCBI): domain Eukaryota; kingdom Metazoa; phylum Chordata; class Amphibia; order Anura; family Dendrobatidae; genus Phyllobates; species Phyllobates terribilis. Next base: position 21,973,893 of record NW_027362769.1, read on the forward strand.
GTATATACAGTGTGTGTGTGATGCATACTGTGTATACAGAGTGTGTGTCTGGTGGTGCGTACAGCGTATACAGTGTATATGTGGTGCGTACAGCATTTACAGTGTGTTTGTGTGTATGTGGTGCGCTCGGCGAATACAGAGTGTGTGGTGCATTCTGCGTATTCAGTGTGTGTGTGGTGCGTACGGCACATACAGTGTGACGGGGTATGCAGCAGAGCAAGAAGGGACCACCGGACTAAGAACGATCCAACAGGGTTTATTAAGGCAGGCAGCATACCAAATCAAAAATCCATGTTATTCCTAAGGTCCATAATAAGTCCACAATCACACACGGGCATGAGGTCTTGCCGCAGCTAAGAGCCCCCACACTTCTTCCTCCAGAGATCTCCCAACACAACACTGGTCACAAATAAGTCCATTGTCTTGGGCTACCGGGAACAGCCCAAGGGTAGGGGAGGAGAGGTTTCCCCCCTCCTAGTCGATGGTTTAGTCCATGGCATGTCTCCGATGTGTCTATAAAGATGTGTACTGTGAGTTCTCCCCCTGCTTAAGAGAACAATGGGGAGTCCTCTAGCGGTGTTGACACAAGCCCAAGTTAAATTATGGTTGAGGAACAAATATCTGGGAAAGAGCATGGGTATTTACATCACATCATGACATTTCATACAGAAATGCAGGACAGGGAAAACGATGTACCATGACAATTCCTTCCCCTCCAATTTTGTGTACGTACGAGGGACCTCTACAGGTAGCTTGTTAAGTACACACAGGCAGGGCTGACCGTATTCAGGGCTCCTCCTGCCTGGACAGTCCATCTGCATTTTGGTGTTGGCTGCCTCTTCTATACTGTACTGTAAAGTTATAGGGCTGCAGAGCCAGGCTCCATCGTAGTAAGCGTCCATTGTCCCCAGAGGCTCTGTTCAGCCAAGTGAAGGGATTGTGATCAGTAACCACAGTGAATTCTCGTCCATACAGATACGGCTTTAGTTTCCGGAGGGCCCACACTATAGCCAGACATTCTTTTTCCACAGCTGCATAGGCCACTTCTCGGTCCAGCAGTTTCCTGCTGAGGTAGGCGACGGGGTGCTCTTCCCCCACTGCATTCACCTGGCTGAGTACAGCTCCCAATCCATAAGCTGAGGCGTCCGTCTGCACAATGAATCGCCTCTTGTAGTCCGGAGCAGCCAGAATAGGGTCACAGACCAGGGCGTCCTTCAGCCGGTTAAAAGCCTCCTCACAGGCTGGAGTCCAGATTACCAGCCTGGGCATCGTTTTCTTGGTCAGGTCGGTAAGAGGCTTGGCCACAGTGCTAAAATGAGAAACAAATTTTCGAAAGTAGCTAGCAGTGCCCAAAAAAGCCATAACTTGTTTCTTAGTTTGGGGTACAGGCCAGTCTCTAATAGCCTGGATTTTTGCAGGTTCTGGACGGAGCTTCCCTCCCCCTACTCTATGCCCTAGGCACCCATCCCCAATTGACATTTATCGGGTCGAATGGTTAGGCCGGCTGCAAGAATCAGGTCAAGAATAATGGCTACTTGATTCAGATGTTCCTCCCACGTCTGGCTGAAGACGGCGATATCACCTAAGTAGGCACAAGCAAAGTCCCCACATCCCCGGAGGATCTGGTCCACCATTCTCTGGAAGGTTGCCGGGGAATTTTTCATTCCAAAAGGCATGCTTAGAAATTCATACAGACCAAAGGGGGTTATAAAAGCGGACCGTCCTCTCCCTTCCTCCGTCAGAGGAATTTGCCAGTATCCCTTACTGAGATCTAAGGTAGTGACATATCGGGATCCAGCCATTCGGTCTAGAAGTTCGTCAATACGGGGCATTGGGTAAGGATCACTGACAGTATGGTCATTAAGTCATCTGTAGTCCACACAAAATCAAGTACTCCCATCCTTCTTTGGTACTAACACCACAGGAGAGGCCCAAGGGCTATGAGAGGCCTGGATTACCCCCAGCTGTAACTTCTCCTCTAGTCCGTGCTGCATGGTGTTTCGAACTGATTCAGGTACCCGGTAAGGAGCCTGTTGTATGGGACGGATACCCTGAGTGTCTACATGATGTTGGGTGACGGTAGTTTGACCTGGTTGAGATGAGAAAGCAGCCCGTCTCTGTTGAAGCACTCCCAGCATCTGGTCTTTCTGTAAGGGGTCCAGGTGATCTCCCAGAGGAACCTGTTCCACAGTGGACGAGGCTCTCGTGGCTTCCACGAGATCCGGTAGGGAGTCCTCTTCCTCGGGACCGTCTTCTGAAGCTAGCCGACAGCTTGCTATCATTGGAAGGTTCCGGTCGTGGTATTCCTTAATCATATTCACATGGACAGTCTTTTGTCTTAGTCCCTGATCATCTAGAGCAAGAAGGTAATTGGTGTCATTTAGTTTCTTGAGAACCCGGAAGGGACCCTCCCACGTGGTCTGCAGTTTATTTTGTGGATGGGGAATAATCATTAAGACCGGTTGTCCTTCTACAAACTCCCGATAGCGTGCTTTATGGTCATACCAGGTCTTCTGTCGGGTTTGAGCCATATGCGCATGACTCTGGGCGAAACTAGCAAGTTGAGCCAGGGTTTCTGGCAGCTTTAGGACATAAGGGACAACAGGGGCTCCTGTATCTTCAACTTGCCCCGCCCAGTATTCATTGAGCAGAGTTAAGGGTCCTCGAACCTTTATTCCAGAGAGGAGTTCAAAGGGGGAAAACCCGGTGGACTCCTGAGGAACTTCCCGATAGGCAAACAAGAGATGGGGCAGGTACTTCTCCCAGTCTGAATCTCTGTCCGTGAAGGCCCTCAGCATATTCTTCAGAGTGCCGTTAAATCGTTCACAAAGTCCATTTGTTTGTGGATGATACGGTGTCGTTCGAATCGCTCGTACTCCACAGGTGCGCCACAGACACTGGACTAGTTCTGACATGAACTGAGAGCCTTGGTCCGACAAGATCTCACTGGGAAATCCTACTCTGGTGAAAATGGTAACCAGGGCCTCGGCCACCTTGGCTGCAGAAATACTGGACAAGGCCACAGCTTCCGGATATCGGGTGGCGTAGTCCACAACAGTGAGAATGTACTGCTTTCCTGATCTACTTGGCTTAGCTAGAGGCCCAATGATATCGACAGCTACTCTTTGAAATGGCTCTTTTATGATAGGGAGTGGTTGCAGAGGGGACTTTGGGTGATCTCCAGGTCGCCCTCTGCGCTGACATATATTGCAAGTTCGGCAGAAATGCGCCACTGCCTGAGAAATCCCTGGACAATAGAAGGTTTGAGTCAATCGTCTCTCGGTGCGGGTTTTGCCTTGATGGCCAGCAGTAGGGATATCATGAGCAAGGTGTAGTAGGGGAATCTTGTATTTCTGAGGAACAATCATCTCTTTGTTACAAGTCCAGGGCTTATCTGGGGAGGCAGCATTGGTAACCCTATACAAAAGTCCATTTTCTCGGATAATCCTTTCCCTGTTCTCCCCTAACTGCCCTGTCTCAGCTCGTGCTCTAAAACTAGCTAGGGTGGGGTCAGTATCGACCTCTTGTCGAAACTGAACTCTATCCCAGGTATCACTCACATTGTCCCCACAAGAAGAATCACTCACCGGCGGTGTCGGTGGTTCTGGTGGCCTCATTTCCATGGATGAGTTGTATGCGTCCCCATCTGCTGCTCTCTTGGCTTGACTTCTGGTTACCGCACCGACGAAGTGGCAATGCAGATGTCCCACATCATTTCCTTAAAGAACGTCTGCGGGGAGGCCGCTCATCACACAAACCATGCATTGTTTGGCCCCAAAGCCATAATCCAGGGTCACCCTCGCTCTTGGAATATATCTCTGGGTGCCTCCAGCCAATTCAATGGCAATTCCTGGTCCCTTTTGAATTGCTTCTGACTGAAGTACGTGGGGATCGGCTATGGTGAGAAAAGCCCCAGTGTCACGGAAGCCGACAACCTTTTGGCCATCCAGCACGACCTCTTGTAGATGTTTGGGCTGACGGTCAGAAGAACAGGTGGCTGGGGCTCGCACCCCATAGACTCCTGGTATGTGAGCAAGGGTATCGGCGTCACTTGGCAAGTCGTCAGGGACTGAATCCAGCTCTTCTCCTGGTGAGGGTGTCTGTAGATAATGAACCGGCAAAGGCGGTCTGTAGCTGTCCTGCCTCCGAACACCTGGACATTGGAATTGCAGATGCCCAGGCTGCCCACATCTCTAACATCTGCGCTCTGGGACTCTTCCTCCACGTCATAGTCCCGAAGGCGGAGCAGGAGTAATGCGAGGCACTGTCACACGAAGGTCACCATGAGTGGATGGTCTATTGGGATGGTTAGTATGGGAGGCCGAAGGATCAAGGGCCGCCATCGTTGGGGGGCTGGTAGTTCTTTTCTCACTGAGTAGTAGTTTTTCCATTGAGGCTTGATGGTGAGAGCCTCATCCGCTAGAGCTGCAGCTTCCTCCACCGTGGCTGGTCTCCTTTCACGCACCCATTCTCGGATCTCAGCGGGACACTTGAAGTAAAACTGCTCTTTCAAGATGACCTGGAGGAAGGTCCCCCAAGTTAAGGCCTCCTCTCTAGTGTTGAGCCACCCCCGTAGTGTTCGAGTTCGGATCGGTTCGTCGAACACCCGTGTGTTCGCCGAACTGTTCGTCGAACTGTTCGTCGAACACCTTCGAACACCGTTAAAACCAATGGCAGGCAAACAAAAACACATAGAAACACACAGAAAACACCTTCAAAGGTGTCCAAAAGCTGACAAACTGGTCAGAAGACACAACTAACACATGGAAAAGTGACAAGTACATATAGTCATGCGAAAAGAAAAGAGGTGGAGGAGTAAAAGGAGGGGGAGACACAAATATAGGCATGTCATGCCCTTCTAAAATCCAAAAAGTGAGAAGCCGACACGTTCAGTCCGCTCCTGCCCTTGCCACCTCCGTGTCGCCGGGTTTGTGCCAGAGCCGCGGTGAACCCTGACGGCCAGCCCCCCTCTCCCAATACTGGTGCCTGTCCGCTGGTGGGTCGAGCGAGCCCCCCTGTGGTGGAGGCAGCTCTAAGCTTTTTAATTTAAATTGTCTCTCTAATTTGAATGAATACACTTTAAATCCATTTACAAGGATCTATTGGAGGGCAAGTCTCATGCCAGCAGCCGCGTAATTCCAGCTCCAGTAGCGTCCACTAAAGCTGCTGCAGTTAAAAAGCTTTTATAAGGATCGAGCTCGGCTGTCCACCGCAAGGCATCCTACTGCCAGTCCCAGCCCCTATGCCTTGGGGTGCCTCCTGATGCTCTTCACTGAGTATCCCGTGGTCCCGAAGCATTTCCTTTGAAAAAATTAAGTGTCCAAACTACAGGTGGTGTAGCTTGCTTAACAGCCGGGATAATCCGCTGACTAGCAGACACTGCAACTAGGCACAAAGTATTTCCTGGGCTAGATGCAGTTAAAAATTTGTAATTAGATACTCTCGTTGGATGCTGAGAAAGCATTCCATAGAGTCTCCTGGCACGCCATATATGATTCTCTTAAAAAGCTCGGGGTAGGGGTCTAGGGGACCCTTTTATAGCCAAAATCACGGCCCTGTATCACAATACGTCACCTAGGCTGAAGATAAATGGAACTGTAGCACCCTGAGGGCTCGGTTGCTACAGAGGTATTGCACCTCACCCAGAGGTGTGATATCTCACTCTCAGGTAAGGATGGAGTGTGGATCAGGACCCGACACCTGCATGCATTACACCACATTGCCGTGGGGCAGGGCGACCAATATGCCTCTGAGATGGGCACGACAGTCCCTGTCCCTGGCTGGAGTGGGGGGAGGGAACACTGAGGAAGGGGAACTCTGTAGTGCAGGAGCAGGGAGGAAGCAGTTCCTGGGTGCATTGAGAAGGGAGTATAAAAGGTGGGCACCATCTTAGTTCAGTGCAGAGAAGTCTCAGCAGAAGTGGCAGGGAGCAGGGGCTCTGCATGAGCTCTGCTCCGGAGGCGGGCCTAGTAACAGAGGCCCAGGCCTGGAAGAGGGAGAAGGAAGGAAGAGGAGCGGAGAAGGCTCCAGGAACGAGGAATGAAGGGATCCCAGGGGTGCGGACGGGCGAGTCGCCACCGCACGCCCGAATCCACCTGCGTGGAGGGGTCAGGCAAAAGGGGAAGACTGGTCCCCGAAACTAGTGGAGGCAGGAAATGACCCTCAGCTAGAAACCGGAGGCTCTGACATTTTATGTGGCGCAGCCCCTCGCTACACCCGCTAGGAAGGCACCACATAGGGTCAGGGAAACTGGCGCCAAGTTTACCAAGAGGAGGCCCGAGGCAGCCGGACAGAAGGGTTGGTAAGAAAGGCAAGACAAAGAACACACGAAGGGGGTCCTGTGAAGTGCTACAAAGTTATCTGGGAGTTGTCTGAGCCCCTCACCTGGTGAGCACAGTACGACGTGGGCAGCCGTTACCTGCAGACGTGGTCTGGATAATAAGAACTGTGAGTAAAGGCCCTGGACTGCATCACTGACTCCGTGTCGTTACTGCTGCTGCCCTGCACCATCACCCCCATCCTCCGCATACACTGCCCTGAGGCTATACTCCTCCCGTGGGGAGTTATGCTACGCTCTGCTGCACCCACAACTCCAGCCTCAGCGGTCTGCCCTGCAGCGGCGGTTCACTCTGACCGCAATCCATGGGTGGCGTAGCCGGACATTTAAACATCAAAACCACATAAATAGTTCCGCCACTGGTTTGACCACCCTGAGCCACGGAACCGGGTCGCCGCCACGAAGACTACAACCACCAGCATCCACCAAAAAGGGTCCGGCTCCGGGTATCCCAAGGCACAGGGGGTGCATCAGAACATTTTCATCACCTTTCACAATCACCAATGGGACAAGGCAGGGATGTCCTCTGTCCCCTCTCTTATACATCCTAGTGACGGAGCACCTGCTCTCATCAATTCGCCATAACCCCAATATTAGGTGGATTGAGGTGGGAGGCACCGAGTACAAGTGCTCTCTATTTGCTGATGATGTCCTAGTATATATCACTCAATCACATATATCCATCCATGCTGTTATGGCTGAAATAGATCACTTTGTTACATGGTCAAATTTTAAAATCAATGCAGCGAAGTCTGAGGCCCTCGATGTCTCCCTCCCCAAATCCATATAGGATTCCATCCAGTCCAACTTTCCCTTTGCCTGGCCCTCACAGGGTATCAAATACTTAGGAATTCCTATTCATAGAGACCTCTCCCATCTATGTTATCTTAATTTTGGGCCCTTTTTTGAACAACTCCATACAGACCACGGTTGGCAAGTTAGAACTGTAAGATTCACTACGTGAACCACTGGTGTTTTGTGGAAAAGCTCATGTACACTGTGTTCCAAATTATTATGCAAAAAGTGTTTAGGAGTGATAAGGGAAGAATTTGTTTGTTTGTCAGTTAAACTCATTGATGGTGATGTGTGTCAGGGCTCTTTATATCACTGTAAGCAATTGCAGACACCTGTGCTAATTAGTTTGGCAGGTGTGTCCAATGAAAGGCAAGACTACTTAAGAAGGCTGTCTCACATTATTAAGCAGCCTACATTTTCTGCCAAAATGGGAAAGAAAAAGGATGTGTCGGCTGCTGAGAAGCAACAAATTGTGGAGTGTTTAGGTCAAGGCATGACTACAATCAACATTGTGCGATGATCAGGATAAAGTGTCTTGGCAATCAAGAAGTATGTAGCTGATTCACAGTACACACGTGTGCGTGCTGATAAGGGCAAATTGAGGACTCTTTCCTACAGGAAATTACGTCAGGTTAAAAGAGCAGCGGCAAAAAAGCCTTGTCATAGCAGCAGACAAGTTTTTGAAGCTGCTGGTGCCTCCAACGTCCCCCGAACAACAAGATGCAGGGTCCTTCAGAGGTTTGCAGTTGTGCATACGCCATCCTGTCGACCTCCTCTATCCACTTCACACAAGCAGAAACGGCTCCAGTGGGCTAAACATTACATGAAGACTGATTTCAAAACTGTTTTGTTCACGGATGAGTGCCGTGCAGCGCTCGATGGTCCAGATGGATGGAGTGGAGGATGGCTGGTTGATGGACACCCCACGTAAACACGGCTACAGCGCCAACAAGGAGGAGGTGGAGAAATGTTTTGGGCTGGAATCATGGGGAGAGAGATTGTCGGCCCCTTTAGGATCCCTGAAGGCGCTAAAGATGAACTCCATAATGTATGTGGATTTTCTCAAACAGCACTTCCTGCCATGGTTCAAGAAGAAGAACGGTGTATTTCACAGCAAGATCATTTTTTTGCACGATAATGCACCATCTCATGCTGCACATAAAACATCTGCATCTCTGGCTGATATGGGCATAAAAGGGGACAAACTTATGGTGTGACCCCCATGCTCCCCTGACCTCTACCCCATTCAGAACCTCTGGAGCATCATCAAAAGGAGTGTCTATGATGGCGGGAGGCAGTTCACATCTAAGCAACACCTCTGGGAGGGTATTCCGTCCTCATGCAAAACAATTGAAGCAGAAACCATCCAAAACCTGACAAATTCAATGGACGAGAGAGTTCAGATGCTCCTTTCGAACAAGGGGTCCTATGTGAAAATGTAACATCACCTAGAATAAAGTTTTGAGTTGAAAACTGTTTGATTTCAGTTTCTAATAACCTGCTAATGCTTATAATTTCAAAAATGACCATTTTTTTGGTCTTTATTAAAATGAAAAGGTTGATTGAAAAGTTTGGGGGATCTAAGAGTGTGGCAACCCAGTAGTCATGATTACTTCGAATTCTGACAATATGAGGGTCATGTTGCAGGTAGTGCAGCAAGAAGGCACTTATGTGTCTTGCGCATCTCGGAGCCCCAAAATTATTTTCCGGGCTAGATGCAGCTAAAAATTATTATTAATTTTAAATCTGGTGGAGCTTAGTATAGATGGCCTAATAGGATCAGTGCTGCACACTGCTACAAAGCCCAAATTATTTTCCAGCCAAGATACAGATAAACATGATTAGTAATTTTAAATCTGGTGGAGCTTATTATAGATGGCCTAATAGAATCAGTGCTGCACACTGCTACAAAGCCCAAATTATTTTCCAGCCAAGATACAGATAAACATGATTAGTAATTTGAAAGCTTAAAACGGTTGGTAGGGTGATTTTAACCAATCATCAAGCTTTTACTCTCCCCAGGATGACACAGGGGTAGAAAAGTCGTTTCGGATCCATGATTTGTTCATCTTTATGAACGTGAGTCTGTCTACATTATCAGTGGAGAGCTGCGTGCGCTTATCTGTCAGCACACCACCAGCAGCGCTAAACACACGTTCAGACAGAACGCTGGCTGCGGGGCATGACAAGATCTCCAAGGCGTAAGTGGCTAGCTCCGGCCATTTATCCAGATTGGAAGCCCAAAAAGAGCAAGGGTCCAGTGACACAGTCATGGCTTCAATGTTTACTTGGAGATACTCCTGTACCATCGTCTCTAGGCGTTGACTATGTGTCAGACTTCTTGTCTCCTGTGGCCTTGCAAAGGATGGGCTAAAAAAGTGGTGAAATGATTCCGCAAAATTGATGTTACCAGCAGATACTGTGGTTCTGTTACGGTTTGAGTGCTGAACACTTGACGGTCCCACGGTTGGCAAGTTGGAACTGTGAGATTCACTACGTGCACCACTGGTGTTTTGTGGAAAAGCACATGTAAGATTCTGCAACAGTCTCTGCTGATACTCCTGCATGCGTGCATCCCTTTCTATGGCAGGAATAATTTCTGCAAATTTACTTTTGTACCGGGGATCTAACAGTGTGGCAACCCAGTAGTCAGGATTATTTCTAATTCTCACAATTCGAGGGTCATGTTGCAGGTAGTGCAGCAAGAAGGCACTCATGTGTGTTGCGCATCCAGGAGCACCAAGTCCCTGTTGTGTTGGTGGCGAGGTAACAATCATGCTTCCTTCCTCTGTCCTCTCCCCCCAACCTCGCACAACAGAAATGTGATCAAGGTCTCCCTCATCTGATGAGTCTTCCATCAGTTCGTCCTCCACTTCTTCCTGGGCTCCTGCACCTTCCTCACTAGTTTGGCTGCTACCATGCGCCCTGGTAAAACCATCTCCCCCACCCTCACATGTCTGCCGCCTTGGTGCTGCCGACCGTCTGGACCTTGCAGATGTTAGCCCATCCGCATACAACTCCTCCTCCTCTACTTCCTCCACCTCCTCTTGTGCCACCACCTGACTCCGAATTCTGTTTAACATGTGCTCCAGCATGTAAATCACCGGAATAGTCATGCTGATAATGGCATCGTCAGCACTAAACATCTTCGTCGCCATTTCAAAACTGCAGAAGGGTGCATAGGTCCCTGATCTGAGACCACTCCTCCAGCGTGATTTGCCCCACCTCTGGATCTCGTTGGCCCAGGCTATACGTCAGAACGTATTGCACCAGGGCTTGTCGGTGCTGCCACAGTCGCTGCAACATGTGCAGAGTTGAATTCCACCGGGTAGGCACATAGCATTTTAGCCGGTGAAGTGGCAGGCCAAACGACTTCTGTAGAGATGTAAGTCGCTGAGCTGCGGGATGCGAACGGCGGAAGTGAGCACACAGCGACCGTGCCCTCTGCAGAAAGCCATCTAGTCTGGGATAGTGGACTAAAAATTGCTGGACAACCAGGTTCAACACATGAGCCATACAAGGCACGTGTGTGACATTGCCCCTGCGAAGGGCCGCACCCAGGTTTGCAGCATTGTCGCACACGGCCTTCCCTGGTTTCAGGTCCAGTGGAGACAACCATTCATGAAATTGGTTCTCCAGAGCTGACCACAACTCCTCAGCTGTGTGACTCACATTTCCCAGACATTTCAAAGTAAAAACCGCCTGATGACGTTGAGCCCTACTGCCAGCATAGTAAGGAGGTGTGAAGGATCCCTTCTGCGCAGTTAGAAAGCTTGTGGCATGACCAGACAGGCTTTGGGTGCAGGTGGAAGACCGAGAGGAGGTTGAGGAGGCAGAAGCAGTGGAGGAACTTTGGCATAAAGAGGATTGACGCACAACTCGTGGGGACGGCAAGACTTGGACAGCAGCTCCTTGTCCTGCTGTCACCATAGTTACCCAGTGCCCAGTCAGCGACATGTAACGCCCCTGTCCATGCCTACTCGTCCAAGTGTCTGTGGTGAAATGCACCCTGTCACACACAGAGCTTCTCAAAGAAGCGGTGATGTTGTGTGCGACATGCTGGTGGAGCGCAGGCACACCTTTCTTTGAGAAGTAGTGCCGACTGGGCATCTGGTACTGGGGCACTGCGATGGACATAAGGTCTCGAAAATCCTCTGTGTCCACCAGGCGGAAAGGCAGCATTTCTGTAGCCAAGAGCTTGCAGATGGTGAAATTCAACCTCTTAGCTTTCTCATGGCTAGGAGGAAATGGTCTTTTACTTGTCCACATCTGAGGGACCGAGGGCTGGCTTTTGTGCTTAGACGGGGTTGATAAGGGTGTCCCCAGCAAACTGCCGGTCTGTGAGGAAAATGCAGGCGGACATGTTAGGTTGCCTTGATCCAAAGGTGGTGCTATCGATGTCGGACAGCGCTCAACACCAGCTGGTGTTACCACCTCCAAAGAAAATGATGACCTGCCAATCACGCTGGCTGTTGCGGGTAAAGAGGTGGCAGGTCTGCGCCCCAAAACAGGTGTGACTGCTGTCCCCCCAGTCACAGAGGATGAAGAGGCCGCGGATGCACAAGATATGGCAGACGGTGGTTGGCCCGGCCAGCTAGGCCGCATTGTAGCACACTGAGCTTCCCACTGCAACTTATGCTTCATGTCCATGTGCCGGTTCATGCATGAAGTACTCAAACTATGTATTTTTTGGCCTCTACTTAGCTTTTGCTGACAAATGTTACAGATAACACGAGTTGGGTCATCTTTATCGATCTGAAAAAATGCCCAGGCTATGCAAGGCTTAGCACCCATGCGACCTGAAGAGCCACCACGACTTGTGGTGAGAGGCAGAGTTGTGTTTGAGGATGCAGTTGTTGACATGCTTCCAGTACTACGTCTCTGTCCAGGAAGGCGCAACCTGACCTCGTCGTCACTAGCATCTTCCTCCACCTCCTCTGCTGACCTCATCTCTTGGCTGACTGTGGGTTGACAGTAAGTGGGATCTCCAACCTCATCATCATCACCCTGTGCGTTATCACACCCGTCGTCCTCAGAGCCAACCTGTTCCTGCCCTGACAAAAAACTAAAGTTGTCGCTCCAATCAGGTATTTGAGTCTCATCATCGTCTTCCTCATTGTCTCCACCAACAGGAGTTACAGTTTGGGAATGAGGGTCTACATTATGGTCAGAACCTTCTGCGTCTGGTCCTGGATCTGACTCATAATGATTCTGGGCATCAGTGCAGATCATTTCCTCGTCTGGATTCACAGAAGTGCTGGAGTCGACCTCTGATTCCCAGGCTATAGTATGAGTAAACAGCTCTGCAGACTCAACCATCTGTTCTACCTCATACTCAGATGGGCAGCTGGAGATTTGGGAGCTGTGAGGAAGCAAGTGCGATTGGGGTGACACCTTTGAGGACTGGAGTATTTGTGATGTTGAAGTTGATGTGGAGGAGAGCCCACTTAAAGGAGCACTTGATATCCGTTGAAGCACCTGCTGTTTTTGTGCCTCATCTGGAATTTGTAGCGATTGGCGTGGCCGTAAGAAAGGGATCTTATCACATTGTCCGCTAAAAGAAGTAGACATTTTAGTTTGGCTGGAAGATGGTCTTTCTTCTGCAGATGTTACTGTTGCTTTAACACCTACCCCACGGACACAACCTTTTTTCCCCTTCCCAACATGCCTATTCCCCTTTCCACCAGCAGCAGGACTTTTTCCACTCATTTTGGTGGTTAACTAATTCACAACTCTGGAGTTGTTTGCACAAAAAAACAATGGATGGGAACCGAGTAGAGCTGAGTGGCCCAACTGTGGTATTAGGCCAAAACTATTGGCTGGGTTAGATGGAGAAAAAAATTATATTCGATTTGCAACCTGATGGAGGTCAGTATAGATGGACTAATAGAACAAGTCCCACACACAGCTAGAAGCCCAAATATTTTTTCAGAGGTAGATGCAGAAAAAAAATATATTCAGTTTGCAACCTGATGGAGGTCTGTATAGATGGATTAATAGAACAAGTCCCACACACAGCTAGAAGCCCAATATTTTTTCAGAGGAAGATGCAGAAAAAAAATTTATTCAGTTTGCAACCTGATGGAGGTCAGTATAGATGGACTAATAGAGAAAGTCCCACACACTGCTAGAAGGCCAACTATTTTTTCAGAGCTAGATGCAGAAAAAAATTATATTCAGTTTGCAACCTGATGGAGGTCAGTATAGATGGACTAATAGAGAAAGTCCCACACACTGCTAGAAGGCCAACTATTTTTTTAGAGCTAGATGCAGAAAAAAATTATATTCAGTTTGCAACCTGATGGAGGTCTGTATAGATGGATTAATAGAACAAGTCCCACACACAGCTAGAAGCCCAATATTTTTTCAGAGGTAGATGCAGAAAAAAAATATATTCAGTTTGCAACCTGATGGAGGTCAGTATAGATGGACTAATAGAAAAAGTCCCACACACTGCTAGAAGGCCAAATATTTTTTCAGAGCTAGATGCAGAAAAAAATTATATTCAGTTTGCAACCCGATGGAGGTCAGTATAGATGGACTAATAGAACAAGTCCCACACACAGCTAGAAGCCCAAATATTTTTTCAGAGGTAGATGCAGATAAAAATTATTTTTAATTTGCAACCTGGTGGAGGTCAGTATAGATGGACTAATAGAGAAAGTCCCACACACTGTTAGAAGGCCAAATATTTTTTCAGAGCTAGATGCAGATTAAAATTATTTTTAATTTGCAACCTGATGGAGGTCAGTATAGATGGACTAATAGAGAAAGTCCCACACACTGCTAGAAGGCCAAATATTTTTTCAGAGCTAGATGCAGAAAAAAATTATATTCAGTTTGCAACCTGATGGAGGTCAGTATAGATGGACTAATAGAACAAGTCCCACACACTGCTAGAAGCCCAAATATTTTTTCAGAGCTAGATGCAGAAAAAAATTATATTCAATTTGCAACCTGATGGAGGTCAGTATAGATGGACTAATAGAATGATGCTATGCCCAAAAGATTTTACTTCACTAGGTGCAGTAAAAAAATTGGTATTCTATACACAGGTGGTATATCTTGCAACACAGATAGGCTACTCCACTGACTAACACACTCTGCAATAGGCCAAAAAGGATTAGCTTTGCTGGATTCAGCCAAATGTTGTGAAAAAAACTTGCACAGCACTGGCACAGACCTGCCTGGCAAAAACTGATAGGAACTGATGTAACCTAGTCCTGAAAAGGACTGCAATTACAATTAGTCTTTACTCCCACAATCTATCTATTTAAGAGCACAGACCTGCCTGATAAAAGTCGTAGGAAATGCTGTAACCTAGTCCTTAAAAGGACTGCAATCACAACTATTCCCTACTCCCAAGCTATCTGTAGATTTGTGCGAAAATTGGCTTGAAATTAACAAGGTATAGCGCACACAGCAACAGCGGTGCCGTCTAACACGCAGCTGCAGCAGTGAGAAAATGGTGGCGACGGGGAAAATGGCTTGGTCTTATAGGGCAAGGACATGTGACATACACTGCCAATGACACATGCCCTTGCTTGTGTGAAAAACAGCAGTTCGCTCCGTGTGTGCGCTGCTGATAGGCTGACAGACTGCACCTCCCCACTGCAAATGCGGGAAAGAGAAAAAAAAATGGAGATCTTCATTATTCCTGCAGAGATCCATCCCCTGCCCCTCCCCCCACCCCGCTGTACACTCAAACTGCGTATTAACATTAATTTTCATCATTACTGAGAAAAAATCCAGTTATGATTTTGGTGCACGAACAGTTATCGAACATAACCTCGAACAGCCGAATTTTTCTCAAATCGTTCGTGTTCGCCGAACAGCTCGAACACCGCCCAAAACAGCTCGAATTTGAGATTGGCGAACAGTTCGAGTAGAACAAAGCTCATCTCTACTCCTCTCCCTCCAGCCAGCGATTACATATTTGTTTGAGTCTGTGGGCATACATCTTGAAGGACACCTCCTCATCACAGGCCAAAGTACGAAACTGGGTCCTATAACTGTCTGGGGTCACAGCATAGTGTTCCAGAATAGTCCGTTTAATGTCTGCATACTCACAGTCCCCCCGAGGGTCCATAGCTCTATAGGCTGTGGCAGCTCAACCCTCTAAGAACCCCACCAGATGTCGGACTCGCTCCCTTTCTGGGACTTCCATTAATCGACATTGATGCTCAAAGTCCTGGAAGAAGCCCTCAATATCACCTGCAACCTCCTGGAACGGCTTGAAATCTTTGCAGGACACTCTGGGGAGTTCCCTCATGGTGGGTGCTGGGGTTACAGTCTGTCTGGCACTTCTAGCTGCTTCCAATGCTATCTGCCTCTCCAGCAATGCCATCTCCTTAGCTCCTCGCATGACCTTCATCTTATAGTCTATGGAGACCTCCTCTCCCATCATTGCCATCTCCTCCTCGTACCACACAGCCCACTGACTTTTTTGGGTATTTACCTCTGCCTGTCACCTTTCCTCCATTGGCCGTGGAGGTGCTTCCTCAGCATCCTCTTGCAGGCGAACTCCTTCCAAAGCCTCAGTTAGCTGCTCCTTTGAGAGTCCCTTGTAGCTGACCCCCAGTTCACGGGCCTTTGTTTGTAAGCTCACCACAGTCCAGTTCTTGTACTCTGAGGCTCTAGTTCCAGCAGTTGATGGGCCGTTGTCCTCCATTCCTTCTGCTCTGATCCCACCACTGCCAACCAGCTTGTGGCGGGGTATGCGGCAGAGCAAGAAGGGACCACCGGACTAAGAACGATCCAACGGGGTTTATTAAGGCAGGCAGCATACCAAATCAAAAATCCATGTTATTCCTAAGGTCCATAATAAGTCCACAATCACACACGGGCGTGAGGTCTTGCCGCAGCTAAGAGCCCCCACACTTCTTCCTCCAGAGATCTCCCAACACAACACTGGTCACAAATAAGTCCATTGTCTTGGGCTACCGGGAACAGCCCAAGGGTAGGGGAGGAGAGGTTTCCCCCCTCCTAGACGATGGTTTAGTCCATGGCATGTCTCCGATGTGTCTATAAAGATGTGTACTGTGAGTTCTCCCCCTGCTTAAGAGAACAATGGGGAGTCCTCTAGCGGTGTTGACACAAGCCCATTTAAATTATGGTTGAGGAACAAAGATCTGGGAAAGAGCATGGGTATTTACATCACATCATGACATTTTATACAGAAATGCAGGACAGGGAAAACGATGTACCATGACACAGCCATCTTGGGCTTATGGTCTTTTGATTGTGATCTTCATCACTGAACGTGGCTTTCTGTGTGAACCTGCAGTTGATGGGGACACGGTCCTCGTACTCTGGCCTTGAGTCGAGGAGCGGGCAAGAGCTAACGGTTGTCTCTACCCGGTCAAGGTCCCTACCCAAGAAGGCCTGGAGCAGAGGAGTCTAGCTCCACCGCAAAAGGATCCCAGGGGAAGCAGACGGAGCGGTATACGCCACCTGTCCTCGCTATTCTGGCCTAGTCAGAGGGATTCCTGATGCAAGAGGGGTACCGGCCCCCAATATCTGACTTTGTTACTCTATGTCTCAGTCGGAGAAGCCCGGAGGCTCAGTGGTTCCCACCGGGTAATGGAGCGGAGTCGCAACCCATACCCTTTTTCTGTGCATAGTCCAGAGGGAGACCCGGCCTTTCTACACACACGGATAGGAGAGGACTTAGTTTGAAGCCTAGGAACACTCTGGTGCGGGGTCCTGACTAAAGCACCTGAATTACTTGGAGGTTGTCGGAACCCCGGTCCTGGTGGCCGCAGAGCCCGGTGAGGAGCAGGGAGAAGCCTTGCAGCTGCATGCTCTACCGTGAGTAAAAACCCTGGAAGTCTACCCCTATGGCCTCCGGTCTCTTTATTTCTGCACCGCTCCGCACAGCACCAGAACTTCTCACCACTACTCCCTCCATCCGCCTCTCTGCCCTGAGGCCCTACTCCACCTGTGGGGAGTAGCACCATATACAGTGCCACTACATCCCACCTCAGAGGACTGCTGCAGTGCTGGTGGCCATCACCAGACACCACAGGTGGCGCAGTCGATAATAACCACTCAACCCTGATAGCCCATTACTTTTATGTGATGGCCCTGGGCACAGAACGGGACTAGGCCACGACTGCTCCCCCAACATCTGACCCGGCTCTGAGTACCCCATCTCCCAGGGAGGGCTGTGAGCATCACATATGTGTGGTGCGTACTGCGTATACAGGGTGTGTGTGTGTGGTGCGTACGGCGTATACCGTATGTGTGTGTGTTTGTGTGGTGCGTATGGTGTATACAGAGTGTGTATGTGTGTGTGGTGCATACGGCATACACTGTGTGTGTTTGTGTGTGTGGTGCTTACAGCGTATACAGTGTGTGTGGTGCGTACGGCGTATACAGTTTGTTGTGGTGTGTACGGCGTCTACAGTGTGTGTGTGTCACGTATGGCGTATACAGTGTGTGTGTGTGTTGCGTACGGCATATACAGTGTGTCTGTGGTACATACGGCATATACAGAGTGTGTGTGTGTGTGTGGTGGTGCGTACGGCATATACAGTGTGTGTGTGGTGCGTACGGCATATACAGTGTGTTTGTTTGCATGCGGTGCATACGGCATTTACAGTGTGTGTGTGGTGCATACGGCATACACAGTGTGTGAATGTGTGGTGCGTATGGTGTATACAGTAGGTGTGCGTGGTACATACGGCGTATAGTGTGTGTGTGTTGCGTACGGTGTATACATTGTGTGTGTGTGGTGCGCACGGCATATACAGATTGTGAGTGTGTGTGCGGTGCTGCGTACGGTGTATACAATGTGTGTGTGTGGTGCGTACAGCGTATACAGAGTGTTTGTGTGTTTGGTGGTGTGTACAGCATATACAGTGTGTGTGTGGTGCGTACAGCGTATACAGTGTATGTGTGTATGTGAAGCATACGGCGTATACAGTGTGTGTGTGGTGCGTACGACGTATACAGTGTGTGTGTTTGGTGTGTATGGCGTATACATTGTGTGTGGTGCGTACGGTGTATACAGTGTGTATGTGTGGTGCATATGGCGTATACAGTGTGTTTGTGTGGTGCGTACGGCATATACAGTGTCTGTGTGTGGTGAGTATGACGTATACAGTGTGTTTGTGTGTGTGGTGCGTATGGCATAAACAGTGTGTGTGTGGTGAGTATGGCACATACAGTTTGTGTGTGTGGTGTGTAAGGCGTATACAGTGTGTGTGGTGCGTACGGCGTATACAGTGTGTTTGTGGTGCGTACGGCGTATACAGTGTGTGTGTGTGGTGCGTACGGCGTATACAGTGAGTGTGTGTATGTGTGGTGCGTACTGCATATACAGAGTGTGTATGTGTGTGTGGTGCGTATGGCATATACTGTGTGTGTTTGTATGTGTGGTGCGTAAGGCGTATACAGTGTGTGTGGTGTGTACGGCGTATACAGTGTGTTGTGATGTGTACGGCGTGTACAGTGTGTGTGTGTCACATATGGCATATACAGTGTGTGTGTTGCATACGGCATATACAGTGTGTCTGTGGTACGTACGGCGTATACAGAGTGTGTGCGTGTGTGGTGGTGCGTACGGCATATACAGTGTGTGTGTTGCGTATGGTGTATACAGTGTGTTTGCATGCGGTGCATACAGCGTATGCAGTGTGTGTGTAGTGCGTACGGCATATACAGTGTGTGTGTGTGTGGTGCGTATGGCGTATACAGTGTGTGTGTTGTACATTTGGCGTATAGTGTGTGTGTGTTGCGTACGGGGTATACCTTGTGTGTGTATGGTGCGCACGGCGTGTACAGATTGTGTGTGTGTGTGGTACTGCGTACGGTGTATACAGTGTGTGTGTGGTGAGTACAGCATATACAGAATGTTTGTGTGTGTGGTGGTGTGTACTACATATACAGCGTGTGTGTGGTGCTTACAGCGTATACAGTGTATGTGTGTATGTGGTGCATACGGCGCATACAGTGTGTGTGGTGCGTACGGCGTATACAGTGTGTGTGTGGTGCGCACAACGTATACAGTGTGTGTGTTTGGTGGGTATGGCGTATACAGTGTGTGTGTGGTGCGTACGGTGTATACAGTGTGTGTGTGTGGTGCATACGGCATATACAGTGTGTTTGTGTGGTGCGCACGGCGTATACAGTGTCTGTGTGTGTGGTGCATACAGCGTATACAGTGTTTGTGTGTGTGGTGCTTACGGCATATACAGTATGTGTGGTGCGTATGGCATATACAGTGTGTGTGTGTGTGTGTGTGTGTGTGTGGTGCGTATGACGTATATGTGGTGCCCCTGCGGGTTCAGTCTCCACAGAGGTACTGCATCTCACCCAGAGGTGTGGTATCTCACTCTCAGGTAAGGATAGAGTGCTGCCCGGGACCCTAATACCTGCATCAAACGTTACATTACTCCAGACCAGCTGGAGGGGCAAGATGTGTCGCGTTTCCTGCTGAGCCCTGACCCTGGCTGGAGTGGGGGGAACCAAAGTAGGGGGAACCATGTAGTGGGTGTGGGTGGAGCACGTAGATCAGGGGAGCACTTGTTAGAAGTGATATAAAAGAGGAAACCATCTTGGAAAGACAAGACAGTCTGAGAGGAGAAGTAGAGGAAGCAGGAGCTCTGCAGGAGCTCTGCCCAGGAGGAGTGCCTAGGAGAGAGGCCCAAGACTGAAGAGGGGTAGAGGAGCAGGAGAAAGGCTCCAGGAACGTGAAAGGGATCCCAAGGGTGCGGGCAGTGCTGGAGGCCACCCGTATGCCTGAATCTGCCAGGTGGTGGAGGGATAAAGCCACAGAGGGGACCGGCCCCTGACCAGTGAGAATTACAAAGTACAACTGGAAACCGGAGGCTTCTGTACTTTCAGGGTGCAGTTGCCACATCCGCAGTCAAGTCACCAAAAAGCCAAAAAGGTAACCACATAGGATCCAGGGAACTCCAGGTTGCCCAGAAAGATCCGAGGATACCGGCTTGGGACATTGTTTGGCGAGGCGCAGGGCAATAAGGGTGAGGGCCAGCGCAGAAAGACGGCTGAGAAGGTCATATAGAACGGGGTCCTGTCAGGCACTCTTGAAACACCTGGGAGTTTGCTGAACCCCTGCCTGGTGAACGCAGTGCAACGTGGGAAGTAGTAGTCCGGACAGTATAACCTGAGGAACTTAACAACTGTGAGTAAACTCTGAAGACTGCAGCCCACTGTCTCTGCGAAATTATTGCTGCGCCATCACCCCCCCTGCACTACAGCGCAACATCTTTAACATCTACACTGCCCTGGAGTTAAGCTCTACCTGTGGAGAGCTAAACAAACTCTGCTCCACTGACATCAGCTCCAGAGGACCTGTTCTGCAGCAGCAGCTCTATCTAGCCGCATACCACAGGTGGCGTCACAAACTCTATACAAGAACTATAAATCCCCTGTAAATAATATAACTCCTTTTAATGACCACCCTGGGTCACGGACCGGGTCACCGCCACTGTGACATCTCCCCTAGCCCAGGGGGCGCGTCATCTTTGGCGTCACGAACAGGATATGAACCTACCCGTTATCACCTGGTATTGTGCGCCTAGAGACTGTGTTCTATACTGAGTGTGGCACCCGCCCCAGAAGAACAGGCACCATTACATACGTTATCAAGGACAACATAGAACCTCCCATCATGGGCCGGGTCTCAGAATGGCACCAAAAGCGGAGCATGCCCCAAGCAGCAGTAACCATGTACGTAGATGTGTCCATCAAGGTGGGGGAGCTGCCCCCAGGTGTGGCCGACAGCAAGCAGCCATGGGACCGCCCCAGAAAGGGGAGAGGAAAAAAGAAGAAAATTGGGAGATGGGGTGTGGTCTCAAACAGTCTAGACAGTCCGCACCCGGCAGGCAAGATGGAGGGAGGTGAGACAGGATTTCCCGCCAGCGGCCTGCAGCAGCCTGAGACACCCCTCACCTTGGAGGAGATGGTCTCCAAGCTGTCCCCGGAGGATTCGGAGTTTCTCTACGCCGGGATGGAAGACCTAAGCCGGAGGATGGAGAGGGCCCAGCAGGTTGCCATCGCCAACTGGAAAAAAGAAATGAGGGAGAGAATGGCGAACAGGCAGCAGCCAGCGCTGCAATCAACAGGCAGCGCCCGAGCCGGACCAGCACCATGAGGTAGAGTGCAGCACAGGAGAGGTCACGGGAGCAGGTAAGAGGAGTCTCCCTGTCCCGGGCGCTGAAAGGGCTGACCTGCTCCTGGGCCCCCTGCCGGAACCGTCAACCACGGGCGCTACTGACGCAGGTCCGCTCCTAGCCCCCCTTCAGTATCCTCTGTCTCCGGGCACGCATGCCCTCGACCTACTCCTGGGACTGGAATCGTTAACCCCGGGCACCAGTGACACCAGCAGGCTCCTGGGCCCCTTGCAGTAACCACCTCCCCCGACACCTGAGTGGGTGTACGGGCACCTGCCCTTGGACTGGTCTGCAGAGGTGGAGGACCGTAGCCTCCCACTGTTACCCGCTCCTGAGCCCTCAGTCATCTCCAGGAGTTAAGAGGACCAGTTCCTGTGCAAGAACCCTGGGGGGACCTCATGGGATTTCCCCGGGAGACTAGAGCAGAAGCTGCACGCCGGGTGGAGCACTGTAAAAGGGAGCTCGAGCAGTTGGAGAAAGAGCGGCGGATCCGGCGGGAGCGCTGGGAGAGGATGGAGGCCCGGAATATGGAGGAGAAGGCTCGGGCCCGCAGAAACAAGGAGGCCGCACACGGTCCCAATGCTGAGGAGACCATGATGAAATTCAACCTGGATGGAGGATGGGGTTTCATCCGGGATCCACAGGCCGAGACGGATCTCTTTGTTAACAGGAGGGACATGGAGTCCCACCTAAAGGAAGGACATCCGGATCGGAATCTATACCCTGATGATCACGGTGAGAGCGGCTGGTATGCACTGAAAGTCCACAGGGTGGTGGAGGAGAGTGTACCCTCGCCATTTAGAGCTGATGACCCGGCTGGGCCAGCCTATTGTGGACAGGTGCTTCCCATGAGGGAGTGCCACTATTGAACTGCTTCTTTGAAAAGTATTGTATAAAGTTACCCGGAAGGGTACGGCAAAAACATTGCAAGTTTGAAAAGTTAAAAAGTTGAAAGAGTGTGTTTATCCAGTTACCCGGTAAGGGTATAGAGACATTTAGCTCGTGGACGGTGAGCAGCTAAAAACTTTCACATGTAAATAGTTGCACTTCTTAAAGTGCCTCTTATTGGTTTTATGCAACAAAAATGACCTCAGAACCAAAACCCGTTTGGTGTGGCCGAAGACGTGGTCCAATGACCAGATCACCTATGCCCTGCAGCCACGCCCAGGGCCTACGTTGAGGGTTTTCAGACAGGTCCCTCAAATTGCACCTTCTTCAGTGAATGGACACCCGGTTAAAGATCGCACTGTATCTGTCACGGGTGTGTTGCCACGAAGATCGTCACGAGTACACAGCCTGACTTCTCGCAGCTGACTTGTTGGTGCTTTGTGTTTTTTCGGCAGTGAAGGAGTTAATTCTCTCTCTCTCTGGGCTAGCTGAGGTCCAGCCTCGCCCAGCTGCAATCAATGCTTCTTTAGTGAGACTCCTTCATATTCCTGCAGGTCTGTTTGGGAGGTGTCGGTGAAAGCTTTTCATTCAGACTTACAGAGCGGATCGTGGTGTTTGGAGTTGCTGAGATAAGTGTATTTGGAAGTGTTTTTTCCCTTTCCTCGCTTTATCATTTATCTCCTTTCCCGTTGGTGTTCCCTCTGTTGTAGTTGTGTAGAAGTTGTATGCAAGGTGGTTTTGGTTTTTCCCTTGTACTGTCTCGTTCGTCTAAATACTGTGTGTGGGCATATTATTTCTGGTTCCCAATTGTTGTGATCGGGGTCCTTCTCAGGACTAGATTACTGAGGTGCAGGGATCCTCAGGAGGTAGGGGTTACGCTGGCGGCCTGGACCTCTGTACCTTTAACAGTACCTCCAGGTTGAGGGATTAGTCAGGGCCCCAGCTTAGGGTCAGCTTAGGCCCCCTACCTCCAGTATTCTGTGACAGTGACATTTTCACCGACCAACTTAGTTTTTCTCCAGCTACCATGGATCCAGTAGCCGGTCTAGCTCGGCAGTTGCAGTTTGTCCATGGGGCTGGCGGACGTTAGGTCCAAGGTTTTGCATCCTCTGGAGCAAGCCGGACCAGAACCTAAAGTAGCTCTCCCTGACAGGTTCACTGGGGGGCGGGACAAGTTTTTTGTTTTCCGGGAGGCATGCAAATTGTACTTTCGGCTGCGGCCTCGGTTATCGGGCAGCGAAGAACAAAGGGTGGGAATTGTCATCTCGCTCCTACAAGGGGACCCACAATCTTGGGCGTTCTCTCTTCCCCCAAGCTCCCCGGTTCTCCAGTCAGTGGATAGGTTTTTTGCTGCTCTGGGACTCGTATATGATGACCCAGATCGGATCTCCCTTGCTGAGTCTAAGTTACGTAGGATTCAGCAGGGAGATCGTCCGGCGGAGGAATTCTGTTCGGAGTTCCGTAGGTGGGCCACGGACACCCAGTGGAATGACCCGGCTCTTAGGAGCCAGTTTTGTCTTGGTTTATCCGACAAATTACAGGATGTGTTGGCACAGTATGACTCTCCCGCGTCACTGGAAGCCGCTATGGCCCTTGCCATTCGCGTTGACAGACGGCTTCGGGAGAGGTGCGGGATAACTCTACCCCCTGTAATGTCTCCACCTCCTTCAAGGTCCCCTCATATGGTGGTTCCCCTGGTCAGTCCGGAGGAGCCTATGCAATTAGGAGGGACATCATTTCGGGGAAGGGGACCGGTGGAGCGCCATAAGACAGGAAGGTGTTTCCTCTGCGGGAAAAAGGGACATTTTATTGGGGGGTGTCCATCCCGTCCCTTGCAGAGTAAAGAGTCGTCGAAAAAACTGTTGATCCCAGGTTGTGTGGTGGACGGCAATCTGGGAGTAGGTATTTCGTCCCTAGGTTCGTCTCAGTTTCTCGTACCGGCGGAGGTGGTGGTGGGTGTGAGAACTGAGAGGATATCTGTTCTTCTGGATAGTGGGGCCGGGGCTAATCTGGTTGATGCTCGGTTTTCCCGGGTTCAAGGTATGCGATTGAGTGAGTTGGCTAAACCCATCCCCATATTCTCGATCGATGCCAGGCCTCTCGGTCAGGGAAGTTTTTTGCAAGCTGTGCATGGCGTAAAACTTCAAGTGGGGGCAATACATAAAGAACTGTTGTCTTGCTACGTGTTGGAGGGTCTTCCCACTCCTATAGTGTTGGGCCTTCCTTGGTTAGCTAAGCATAACCCGGTTATTAATTGGCAAACCAGAGAGATAAGCCAATGGAGTAAATTCTGTAATAAAAACTGCATGAACACGGTCATCGGTGCGGTTACTCCTTGGGTCTTACCTCCATTTCTGGCGGACTTTGAGGATGTATTCTCGGAGAATGGGTGTCAGGAACTACCTCCTCATCGCGAGTATGACTGTTCTGTAAAACTGCTCCCTGAGGCCAAGTTACCTAAAGCTAGGTTGTATAACCTTTCTGGTCCTGAGAGGCAGGCCATGAAGGATTATATTTCTGAAAGTCTGGCTAAGGGGCATATTAGACCTTCATCTTCACCGGTGGCCGCGGGGTTCTTCTTTGTTAAGAAGAAAGATGGAGGCCTACGCCCTTGCCTGGATTTCCGTGAACTTAATCGGATTACGGTCCGAGATCCGTATCCGCTCCCACTTATTCCCGATCTCTTTAATCAGATCGTGGGCGCCAAATGGTTCTCTAAGTTGGATCTCAGGGGGGCGTACAATCTGATTAGGATGAAGGAGGGGGATGAGTGGAAGACGGCTTTTAACACTCCGGAGGGGCATTATGAGAACCTTGTCATGCCATTCGGTCTGACTAATGCCCCGGCGGTGTTTCAACACTTTGTTAATGATATTTTTCGCCACCTGGTGGGACAGTTTGTTGTCATATATCTGGATGATATCTTAATTTACTCGCCGGATCTGGTGTCTCATCAGGAGCACGTTAGACAGGTGTTACAGATCTTGCGGGATAATAAACTGTATGCCAAGTGGGAAAAGTGTGTGTTCGCCGTACAGGAACTCCAGTTTTTAGGCTTCCTGGTTTCAGCGTCCGGTTTTCGTATGGACCCTGGGAAAGTGCGGGCAGTTCTTGAGTGGGATCGGCCGGAGAATCTTAAGGCACTACAACGTTTCCTGGGGTTTGCTAACTATTACCGGAAGTTCATTCGTAATTTCTCGTCCATGGTTAAGCCTCTCACAGACATGACTAAAAAGGGGACGGATTTTTCTAGGTGGTCTGACAAGGCTTGTCAAGCATTCTCCTCCTTGAAAAAATGTTTTGCCTCGGCACCCATACTCATTCAACCTGATGCGTCTCAGCCATTCTTTGTAGAGGTAGACGCTTCCGAGGTAGGGGTGGGAGCAGTATTGTCACAGGGTTCGTCCCCTGGTAAGTGGCATCCGTGCGCCTTTTTCTCTAAAAAATTGTCGTCCGCTGAGAGGAATTACGATGTCGGCAATAGGGAACTCTTGGCCATTAAGTTAGCTTTTGAGGAGTGGCGCCATTTTTTGGAGGGGGCAGTTCATCCGGTCACCGTCATCACCGATCACAAGAACCTGCTATATCTGGAGTCCGCTAAACGTCTGAATCCCAGACAAGCTAGGTGGTCATTGTTTTTTACCAGGTTTAATTTCGTCGTTACATATCGTCCTGGGTCTAAAAATGTAAAGGCGGATGCCTTATCTCGTAGTTTCCCTGGGGCCGGGAATACGGACGACCCGATTCCTATTCTTCAGGAGGGGGTGGTGGTTTCGGCAGTATGCTCTGAGCTGGAGGAGGAGATATTGGAGGCTCAGGGGGACGCCCCTGTTGGACCTCCGGGGAGACTGTTCGTTCCAGATCAGTTGCGACAAAAGGTGATCGAGGCACACCATAACTCAGTTTTTGCAGGACACCCGGGGAGTAAAGCAACTGTGGATCTCCTCTCGCGTCGGTTTTGGTGGCCTAACTTACATAAAGAGGTGGTAACTTTTGTCGCGTCCTGTGGGGTTTGTGCGCGCTCTAAGACCTCACATACCCGTCCGTCTGGGGCCCTTTTACCTTTGAAGATCCCGGAGCGTCCTTGGACTCATCTGTCTATGGACTTTATTACGGACCTCCCTCCGTCTTCGGGTAAAACGGTCATACTCGTTGTAGTGGACAGGTTCAGCAAGATGGCACATTTTATCGCTCTTCCGGCTCTCCCTAATGCTAAAACTCTTGCGCAGGTGTTCATTGGGGAGATTGTGGGGCTTCACGGGGTACCCTCCGAGGTGGTGTCTGATCGGGGGTCTCAGTTTGTGTCCAAGTTCTGGAAGGCGTTTTGTGCACGGCGGGGGATGCATTTGTCATTCTCGTCGGCTTTTCATCCTCAGACCAATGGTCAGACGGAACGTATGAACCAGAGCTTGGAGACATATCTTCGGTGTTTTGTGTCAGAGAACCAGGAGGACTGGGCTTCTTTCCTACCTCTGGCAGAGTTTGCTCTCAATAATAGGCGGAGCGAGTCCACTGGTAAGTCCCCGTTTTTTGGGGCATATGGTTTTCACCCCCAGTTTTGTACTTTCAGTAGGGGGGGGCTCTTCGGGGGTTCCGGAGGAGGAACGATTTTCCTCATCTCTCGCTTCAGTATGGAGAGGGGTGCTGAAGAATCTGAATACTATGGGGAACCGATACAAACGTATGGCTGATAGGAGGAGAGTGTCTGGTCCGGACCTAAGTGTGAACGATCAGGTATGGTTGTCTACCAGGAATATTAAACTTAAGGTTCCCTCCTGGAAACTGGGTCCCAGGTTCATCGGGCCGTACAGAATCAGTTCTATTATTAATCCGGTGGCATTCCGTCTTGACCTCCCCCCTACGTTTAAAATTCACAACGTGTTTCACAGATCATTGCTTAAGAGGTATGTGGCGCCGGTGGTACCGTCACTTTTACCTCCCCCTCCTGTGGTTGTCAATGGTAACTTGGAGTTCCAGGTATCGAGGGTCATTGATTCACGCTTTAATCGCCGGTCCCTTCAGTACTTGGTTCATTGGAAGGGGTATGGTCCTGAGGAGAGGATGTGGGTTCCTGCGTCGGATATTAACGCAGACCGATTAGTTCGGGCCTTCCACACGACTCACCCGAATAAACCTGGCCCTGAGGGTCCGGAGGCCCCTCGTAGAAGGGGGGGTACTGTCACGGGTGTGTTGCCACGAAGATCGTCACGAGTACACAGCCTGACTTCTCGCAGCTGACTTGTTGGTGCTTTGTGTTTTTTCGGCAGTGAAGGAGTTAATTCTCTCTCTCTCTGGGCTAGCTGAGGTCCAGCCTCGCCCAGCTGCAATCAATGCTTCTTTAGTGAGACTCCTTCATATTCCTGCAGGTCTGTTTGGGAGGTGTCGGTGAAAGCTTTTCATTCAGACTTACAGAGCGGATCGTGGTGTTTGGAGTTGCTGAGATAAGTGTATTTGGAAGTGTTTTTTCCCTTTCCTCGCTTTATCATTTATCTCCTTTCCCGTTGGTGTTCCCTCTGTTGTAGTTGTGTAGAAGTTGTATGCAAGGTGGTTTTGGTTTTTCCCTTGTACTGTCTCGTTCGTCTAAATACTGTGTGTGGGCATATTATTTCTGGTTCCCAATTGTTGTGATCGGGGTCCTTCTCAGGACTAGATTACTGAGGTGCAGGGATCCTCAGGAGGTAGGGGTTACGCTGGCGGCCTGGACCTCTGTACCTTTAACAGTACCTCCAGGTTGAGGGATTAGTCAGGGCCCCAGCTTAGGGTCAGCTTAGGCCCCCTACCTCCAGTATTCTGTGACAGTGACAGTATCTGCTGAAAAATGGTATATGTGGAAAATGTTTTATATAAGTGAAAGCAATGTTATTAAAAGTGCTTTTATAATGTTTTGATAAAGAAACCTGAAACGGTTAAGTAATGTGCCTCCCATAAAGGGAAGAAAAGTTGTTTGAAAATTCTTCTATGTGATGCATCTAAAATTTGTTTGTCTAAAATGTGGTTTTTACTCTGTTCCAGCCTGCGGACGTGCTGTGTTTTACCAAGGGGGTATGTGGCACCCCTGCGGGAACAGTCGACACAGAGGTACTGCATCTCACCCAGAGGTGTGATATCTCACTCTCAGGTAAGGATAGAGTGCTGCCCGGGACCCTAACACCTGCATCCAACATTACACTACTCCAGACCAGCTGGAGGAGCAAGATGTGTCGCGCTTCCTGCTGAGCCGTGACCCTTGCTGGAGTGGGGGGAACCAAAGTAGGGGGAACCATGTAGTGGGTGTGGGTGGAGGACGTAGATCAGGGGAGCACTTGTTAGAAGTGATATAAAAGAGGAAACCATCTTGGAAAGACAAGACTGTCTGAGAGGAGAAGTAGAGGGAGCAGGAGCTCTGTAGGAGCTCTGCTCAGGAGGAGGGCCTAGCAGAGAGGCCCAAGACTGAAGAGGGGTAGAGGAGCAGGAGAAAGGCTCCAGGAACGTGGAAGGGACCCCGGGGGTACGGGTAGTGCTGGAGGCCACCCGTATGCCCCGAATCTACCAGGTGGTGGAGGGGTCAGGTCGCACAGAGGGGACCAGTCCCTAAACTAGCAGAGTTCTTTAAGCCTCAACTAGGAAACCGGAGGCTGCAGTATTTCAGGTACTGCAGCCATAAGCCACATCTAATCACGAGAAAGGTGGCCATAGAGGACCCAGGGGACAGAGAAGACGTCACCCGGCAAGGTCCGTGGCCACTGGCCTGAGACACTGGGTGTGAGGAGCAGGGAGACGGCCAGAAGGAAAACACAGAAGGGGGTCCCGTTACGTACTCCGGAGAGACCTGGGAGTTTGCTGCACCCCTCCCCGAGTAAGCACAGGACGCCGTGGGAAGTTACTCTAGTACTGTTAACTGGAAGTCTAAGAAACCGTGAGTAAACCCTGAGGACTGCACCTTACTGTCTCTGTGATCATTAACTGCGTCATCCTCTGCACTACACTGCACCACAAGTGCTACTTCCATAACAGTAACATCTACACTGCCCTGGAGCTAAGCTCTACCTGTGGAGAGCTAAACCAACTCTGCTGCATTCACACCAAGTTCAGAAGACCTGCTCCGCAGCGATGGCTCCCTTTAGACGCATACCACAGGTGGCGTCACGAACTGTATATAAAAACTTTAATTCCCTTGTAAATAACCCCCTTTTTATTGACCGCCCTGGGTCACGGACCGGGTCACCGCCACTGCGACATCTCCCCTAGCAACGATCGGCCCGGCACCGAGTACCCCACGGCCCAGGGGGCGCGTAATATACATTGTGTGTGTGTGGTGTGTATGGCGTATACAGTCTGTGTGTGTGTGTGTGGTGTGTACGGTGTATACAGTGTGTGTGGTGTGTACGGCGTATACAGTATGTGTGTATGTGGTGTGTGCGGCGTATACAGTGTGTGTGTATGTGTGGTGTGTACGCGTATACAGTCTGTTTGTGTGGCGCGTATGGCGTATACAGTGTGTGTGTGTTGCGTATGGTGTATACAGTGTGTGTGTGTGTGGTGTGTACGGCGTATATAGTGTGTGTGTGGTGCATACGGCATATACAGTGTGTGTGTGTGTGTGTGGTGCGTATGGCGTATACAGTGTGTGTGTGTGTGGTACGTACGGTGTATAGAGTGCGTGTGTGTGGTGCCTATGGCATATACAGTGGGTGTGTGGTGCATACGACGTATACAGTGTGCGTGTGTGTGGTACGTAAGGTGTATTAAGTTTGTGTGTGTGTGGTACGTACGGCATATACAGTGTGTGTGTGTGTGTGTGTGGTGCATACGGCGTATACAGTGTGGTGTGTACGGCGTATACACTGTGTGCCGAATTCTTAGGCAAATGAGTATTTTGATCACATGATACATTTTATACATGTTGTCCTACTCCAAGCTGCATAGGCTTGAGAGCCAACTACCAATTAAGTAAATCTGGTGATGTGGATCTCTGTAATAAGAAGGGGCATTAACTAATGGCATCAACACCCTATATAAGGTGTGCTTAATTATTATGCAACTTCCTTTCCTTTGGCAAAATGGGTCAGAAGAGAGATTTGACGGGCTCTGAAAAGTCCAAAATTGTGAGATGTCTTGCAGAGGGATGCAGCAGTCTTGAAATTTCCAAACTTTTGAAGCGTGATCACCGAACAATCAAGCGTTTCATGGCAAATAGCCAACAGGGTCGCAGGAAGCGTGTTGGCCAAAAAAGGCGCAAAATAACTGCCCATGAATTGAGGAAAATCAAGCGTGAAGCTGCCAAGATGCCATTCGCCACCAGTTTTACCATATTTCAGAGCTGCAACGTTACTGGAGTATCAAAAAGCACAAGGTGTGCGATACTCAGGGACATGGCCAAGGTAAGGAAGGCTGAGAAACGACCATCTTTGAACAAGAAACATAAGATAAAACGTCAAGAATGGACCAAGAAATATCTTAAGACTGATTTTTCAAAGGTTTTATGGACTGATGAAATGAGAGTGACTCTTGATGGGCCAGATGGATGGGCCAGAGGCTGGATCAGTAAAGGGCAGAGAGCTCCACTCCGACTCAGCGCCAGCAAGGTGGAGGTGGGGTACTGGTATGGGCTGGTATCATCAAAGATGAACTTGTGGGACCTTTTCGGGTTGAGGATGGAGTGAAGCTCAACTCCCAGACCTACTGCCAGTTTCTGGAAGACAACTTCTTCAAGCAGTGGTACAGGAAGAAGTCGATATCGTTCAAGAAAAACATGATTTTCATGCAGGACAATGCTCCATCTCATGCATCCAACTACTTCCCAGCGTGGCTGGCCAGTAAATGTGTAAAAGAAGAAAAAATAATGACATGGCCCCCTTGTTCACCTGATCTGAACCCCATAGAGAAGCTGTGGTCCATGATAAAATGTGAGATCTAGAGGGAGGGAAAACAGTACACTTCTCGGAACAGTGTCTGGGAGGCTGTGGTGGCTGCTGCACGCAATGTTGATCGAAACAGACCAAGCAACTGACAGAATCTATGGATGGAAAGTTGTTGAGTGTCATCATAAAGAAAGGTGGCTATATTGAACATTAATTTTTTTGTTTTTTGTTTTTGCATGTCAGAAATGTTTATTTCTAAATTTTGCGCACTGATATTGGTTTACCTGGTGAAAATAAACAAGTGAGATGGGATTATATTTGGTTTTTATTAAGTTGCCTAATAATTCTGCACAGTAATAGTTACCTGCACAAACAGATATCCTCCTAAGATAGTCAAATCTAAAAAAAACCACTCCAACTTCCAAAAATATTACGCTTGGATATTTATGAGTCTTTTGGGTTGATTGAGAACATAGCTGTTGATCAATAATAAAAATAATCCTCTAAAATACAACGTGCCTAATAATTCTGCACACAGTCTACAGTGTGTGTGTATGTGTGTGTGGTGTGTACGGCGTATACAGTGTGTGTATATGTGTGGTGGGTACGGCGTATACAGTGTTTGTGTGTGGTGCGTATGGTGTATACAGTGTGTGTGTGTGTGTGGTATGTACGGTGTATTAAGTTTGTGTGTGTGTGGTATGTACGGCGTATACAGTGTGTATGTGTGTGTTGCGTACAGCGTATACAGTGTGTGTGTGGTGTGTACGGCGTATATAATGTGTGTGTGTGGTACGTACGGCGTATACAGTGTGTGTGTATGAGGTACGTATGGTGTATTAAGTTTGTGTGTGTGTGGTACATACGGTGTATACAGTGTGTGTGTGTGTGTGTGTGGGGGGGGTGCGTACGGCATATACAGTGTATGTTTGTGTGTGTGTGTGGTACGTACGGCGTACACAGTGTGTATGTGTGTGTGTGTGTGTGTGTGGTGCGACGGTGTTCTGCTTGTGGTACCGCGCAGGATGTGAAGACATTACAAGGTAAGTATATTAATAGAAGATGACGATAGATAAAATGCACGAAGACCCTCAAACAGGATCCACTGGTATTCATCAATGGAAAAGCCAACCAATTATGATTAATCAGCCAATCCACAACACAGACACTGTAAGAGAGGATTCACCTAGTAAGAAAATCAAGACATTTATATACAGTGTCCTAATACATAATTAATAAGAAAAACATGTGCAGACATCACCCATTATGGTCGCAAATGAGTTCAAAATTCAAGGGGATCCGTGCATGGTAATTGACTGGATACACTTTTTTTCTACCCTGTCATGCCCCTTGCAAAAGCTCCTGCCCTTAACAGGGGCAGTACTCAAGTGTAGTTTTCATTCTGCCCAAAAATTGCTCCTCCCGAAGCATTTCTTTCTCTGTGTGGAGAAGTCATCAGGGGAGTGTACTGGATCATTCAGGGAATGTTGTTAAATAGGGCATAGATGGTAAAGAAGACCAACTTGCTCAGAACTGAAACTAAGCAAAACGTGTCTCAGTGCCTATAAAGTGTTTAGTGTCCAAGAAAAACGCAAAAAAAATACAAAATAGAAAAGAGAGTTCCCACAGTGGTGGATTTCTCTCAATGGAAGAGCAGAGTGCCACACTTTCCTTATACCAAAAAGGGAAGATAACCACATGTCTCTCCTGTCTTGTTTAAATAGATCCATTTTCCCTCCATTAGTGGGCGTCCCACCTCATTTCCAGGGGAGGGGTCTTTTCCTATTTGTCACATTATTTATTACCTGGTATAATGACAAATCTCATTAAAATATACTCTATAAAGGTCTATTCCCAACATTAAAGTTATCATTTATCTATGGCAAAGGTGATCACTTGCAGATCACTGGAGTTACAACCACTGATATCCACACTGTTTCAGAGACATTGGCCTTTAAATGCCCAGTTTGTCATTGCTCAGATCTAATGGAGCATGTCACAGTCACGTTCTCAGGATTGTTTTGTACAGTGTCCATTTTAGGACATGATCAGATATCAAAATCAAACATCAGAATGATGTCATTTTGAGGCTAAATACCCTGTCTGAGAACTGATTTTGACAAGTGATTTTGACGAGTGATTTTGATGAGTGATTCTGACAAGTGATTCTGACGAGTGATTCTGACGAGTGATTTTGACGAGTGATTCTGACGAATGATTCTGACGAATGATTTTGACGAGTGATTTTGACGAGTGATTCTGACGAATGATTCTGACGAATGATTTTGAAGAATGATTCTGACGAGTGATTCTGACGAGTGATTTTGACGAGTGATTTTGATGAGTGATTCTGACAAGTGATTCTGACGAGTGATTTTGACGAGTGGTTCTGACAAATGATTCTGATGAATGATTTTGACTAGTGATTTTGACGAGTGATTCTGACGAATGATTCTGACGAATGATTTTGACGAATGATTCTGACGAGTGATTCTGACGAATGATTCTGACAAATGATTTTGACGAGTGATTTTGACGAGTGATTCTGACGAGTGATTCAGACGAGTAATTCTGACGAATGATCTTGACGAGTGATTCTGACGAGTGACTTTTACACCAGTGATAATAATAAAAAAAAAAAAGTAACTGTTCGCTGATGGGACTTGAACCCAAAATTCAGTATCTCAAAGGAAGTGCACTAACCACTAAGCTATTAACTTAGTTGTAAAAATCTTGGAGTTATAATTGGTTATATGATTTTCATTGCAAAGTTGTCTAAAACTCATTGGGATGTATGCACAGACTGCAAGCAAGCCAAATTCAAATGATGTTTGATTCTGATGTGTGAGTCTGATGTGTGACTTTCTTCAGACATCAGAATCAGAATCCTAATGACTTTTAGTCAACCTGAGTATTTTCATGGTTGATCTCTTAAGACAAGAAAAAGTGCCAGCTGCTATCATTTGACTGGATAGCAGAATGCTAAGGCATTAGTCTCTGAAGCTGCAGTGTCAGAGTTCAAATCCTGATAGGAACAAGGTTATTATAATTTTTTTTTAATTATGACTATTTAGCAAACAAACTACAGGGGTGTTTTACTTTTAATATCTGACACTCTGATTGTCATCCTGATGTGTTAAGAGTTTCAGACACGCTGTCTATTTGCATGGTAAATTACATAGCCAAAGTAAATTGGGAGGCAATAATTTACTACATATCTATTTCCAAGTGACTTTATATTTGCAGAATTTCTTAAAGGGGTCTAATGATAAAATGTCTTTATTGTAAATTTTTATTTCCATCCACCCAAGTACTGGCTGCAAACTCCCAATTTAATTTGGCTATGTAATTTGCCATGCAAATATACAGCGTGTCTGAAACTCTTAACACATCAGTATGACAATCAGAGAGTCAGATATTAAAAGTAAAACACCCCTGTAGTTTGTGTGCTAAAAGGTCATAATAAAAAAAAAAGACATCCTTCTTCCTATCAGGATTTGAACTCTGTTACTGTAGTTTGTGAAGCTGATAGCTTACCATTGCACTATCCAGTCAATTGATAGCAGATAGTAGCTTTTATTGTCTTATGAGATCAACCATGAAAATACTCAGGGTGACTAAAAGTCATTGTGATTCTGATTCTGATGTTTGAAGAAAATCACACATCAGACTCACACATCAGAATCAAACATCATTTGAATTTGGCTTGCTTGCAGTCTGTGCATACGTCCCAATGAGTTTTAGACAACTTTGCACTGAAAATCATATAACCAAATAGAACTCTAAAGTTTTTACCCCTATGTTAATACCTTAGTGGTTAGTGCACTGGCTTTAAGACTAGTGTTGAGCCACCCCCGTAGTGTTCGAGTTTGGTTCGGTTTGTCAAACACCCATGTGTTCGTCAAACACCCATGTGTTCAACAAACACCTTCAAACACCATTAAAACCAATGGCAGGCAAACAAAAACACATAGAAACACATAGAAAACACCTTCAAAGGTATCCAAAAGCTGACAAACTGCTCAGAAGACATAACTAACACATGGAAAAGTGACAAGTACATATAGTCATGCGAAAATAAAAGGAGGGGGAGACACAGATATAGGCATGTCATGCCCTTCTAAAATCCAAAAAGTGAGAAGCCAACACGGCCAGTCTGCTCCTGCCCGTGCCAGCTCCGTGTTGCCGGATTTGTGCCAGAGCCACAGTGAACCCTGATGGCCAGCCCCCCTCTCCCAATACTGGTGCCTGTCCGCTGGTGGGTCAAGAGAGCCCCCCTGTGGTGGAGGCAGCTCTAAGCTTTTTAATTTAAATTGTCTCTCTAATTTGAATGAATACACTTTAAATCCATTTACAAGGATCTATTGGAGGGCAAGTCTCATGCCAGCAGCCGCGTAATTCCATCTCCAGTAGCGTCCACTAAAGCTGCTGCAGTTAAAAAGCTTTTATAAGGATCGAGCTCGGCTGTCTACCGCAAGGCATCCTACTGCCAGTCCCAGCCCCTATGCCTTGGGGTGCCTCGTGATGCTCTTCACTGAGTATCCCGTGGTCCCGAAGCATTTCCTTTGAAAAAATGAAGTGTCCAAACTACAGGTGGTGTAGCTTGCTTAACAGCCGGGATAATCCGCTGACTAGCAGACCCTGCTACTAGGCACAAAGTATTTCCTGGGCTAGATGCAGTTAAAAATTTGTAATTAGATACTCTCATTGGATGCTGAGAAAGCATTCCATAGAGTCTCCTGGCACGCCATATATGATTCTCTTAAAAAGCTTGGGGTAGGGGTCTAGGGGACCCTTTTATAGCCAAAATCACGGCCCTGTATCGCAATACGTCACCTAGGCTGAAGATAAATGGAACTGTAGCACCCTGAGGGCTCGGTTGCTACAGAGGTATTGCACCTCACCCAGAGGTGTGATATCTCACTCTCAGGTAAGGATGTAGTGTGGATCAGGACCCGACACCTGCATGCATTACACCACATTGCCGTGGGGCAGGGCGACCAATATGCCCCTGAGATGGGCACGACAGTCTCTGTCCCTGGCTGGAGTGGGGGGAGGGAACACTGAGGAAGGGGAACCCTGTAGTGCAGGAGCAGGGAGGAAGCAGTTCCTGGGTGCATTGAGAAGGGAGTATAAAAGGTGGGCACCATCTTAGTTCAGTGCAGAGAAGTCTGAGCAGAAGTGGCAGGGAGCAGGGGCTCTGCATGAGCTCTGCTCCGGAGGCGGGCCTAGTAACAGAGGCCCAGGCCTGGAAGAGGGAGAAGGAAGGAAGAGGAGCGAAGAAGGCTCCAGGAACGAGGAACAAAGGGATCTCAGGGGTGCGGACGGGTGAGTCGCCACCGCACGCCAGAATCCACCTGCGTGGAGGGGTCAGGCCAAAGGGGGAGACCGGTCCCCGAAACTAGTGGAGGCAGGAAACGACCCTCAGCTAGAAACAGGAGGCTGTGACATTTTATGTGGCGCAGCCCCTCGCTACACCCGCTAGGAAGGCACCACATAGGGTCAGGGAAACTGGCGCCAAGTTTACCAAGAGGAGGCCCGAGGCAGCCGGACAGAAGGGTTGGTAAGAAAGGCCAGACAAAGGACACACAAAGGGGGTCCTGTGAAGCGCTCCAAAGTTATCTGGGAGTTGTCTGAGCCCCTCACCTGGTGAGCACAGTACGACGTGGGCAGCCGTTACCTGCAGACGTGGTCTGGATAATAAGAACTGTGAGTAAAGGCCCTGGACTGCATCACTGACTCCGTGTCATTACTGCTGCTGCCCTGCACCATCACCCCCATCCTCCGCATACACTGCCCTGAGGCTATACTCCTCCCGTGGGGAGTTATGCTACGCTCTGCTGCACCCACAACACCAGCCTCAGCGGTCTGCCCTGGAGCGGCGGTTCACTCTGACCGCAATCCACGGGTGGCGTAGTCGGACATTTAAACATCAAAACCACATAAATAGTTCCGCCACTGGTTTGACCGCCCTGAGCCACGGAACCGGGTTGCCGCCACGGAGACTACAACCACCAGCATCCACCAAAAAGGGTCCGGCTCCGGGTGTCCCAAGGCCCAGGGGGCGCGTCAGAACATTTTCATCACCTTTCACAATCACCAATGGGACAAGGCAGGGATGTTCTCTGTCCCCTCTCTTATACATCCTAGTGACGGAGCACCTGCTCTCATCAATTCGCCATAACCCCAATATTAGGTGGATTGAGGTGGGAGGCACCGAGTACAAGTGCTCTCTATTTGCTGATGATGTCCTAGTATATATCACTCAATCACATATATCCATCCATGCTGTTATGGCTGAAATAGATCACTTTGTTACATGGTCAAATTTTAAAATCAATGCAGCGAAGTCTGAGGCCCTCGATGTCTCCCTCCCCAAATCCATATAGGATTCCATCCAGTCCAACTTTCCCTTTGCCTGGCCCTCACAGGGTATCAAATACTTAGGAATTCCTATTCATAGAGACCTCTCCCATCTATGTTATCTTAATTTTGGGCCCTTTATTGAACAACTCCATACAGACCACGGTTGGCAAGTTAGAACTGTAAGATTCACTACGTGAACCACTGGTGTTTTGTGGAAAAGCACATGTACACTGTGTTCCAAATTATTATGCAAAAAGTGTTTAGGAGTGATAAGGGAAGAATTTGTTTGTTTGTCAGTTAAACTCATTGATGGTGATGTGTGTCAGGGCTCTTTATATCACTGTAAGCAATTGCAGACACCAGTGCTAATTAGTTTGTCAGGTGTGTCCAATGAAAGGCAAGACTACTTAAGAAGGCTCTCTCACATTATTCAGCAGCCTACATTTTCTGCCAAAATGGTAAAGAAAAAGGATGTGTCGGCTGCTGAGAAGCAACAAATTGTGGAGTGTTTAGTTCAAGGCATGACTACAATCAACATTGTGCGATGATCAGGATGAAGTGTCTTGGCAATCAAGAAGTATGTAGCTGATTCACAGTACACACATGTGCGTGCTGATAAGGGCAAATTGAGGACTCTTTCCTACAGGCAATTACGTCAGGTTGAAAGAGCAGCGGCAAAAAAGCCTTGTCATAGCAGCAGACAAGTTTTTGAAGCTGCTTGTGCCTCCAACGTCCCCCGAACAACAAGATGCAGGGTCCTTCAGAGGTTTGCAGCTGTGCATACGCCATCCTGTCGACCTCCTCTATCCACTTCACACAAGCAGAAACGGCTCCAGTGGGCCAAACATTACATGAAGACTGATTTCAAAACTGTTTTGTTCACGGATGAGTGCCGTGCAGCGCTCGATGGTCCAGATGGATGGAGTGGAGGATGGCTGGTTGATGGACACCCCACGCAAACACGGCTACAGCGCCAACAAGGAGGAGGTGGAGTAATGTTTTGGGCTGGAATCATGGGGAGAGAGATTGTCGGCCCCTTTAGGATCCCTGAAGGCGCTAAAGATGAACTCCATAATGTATGTGGATTTTCTCAAACAGCACTTCCTGCCATGGTTCAAGAAGAAGAACCGTGTATTTCACAGCAAGATCATTTTTCTGCATGATAATGCACCATCTCATGCTGCACATAAAACATCTGCATCTCTGGCTGATATGGGCATAAAAGGGGACAAACTTATGGTGTGACCCCCATGCTCCCCTGACCTCTACCCCATTCAGAACCTTTGGAGCATCATTAAAAGGAGTGTCTATGATGGCGGGAGGCAGTTCACATCTAAGCAACAGCTCTGGGAGGGTATTCTGTCCTCATGCAAAACAATTGAAGCAGAAACCATCCAAAACCTGACAAATTCAATGGACGAGAGAGTTCAGAAGCTCCTTTCGAACAAGGGGTCCTATGTGAAAATGTAACATCACCTAGAATAAAGTTTTGAGTTGAAAACTGTTTGATTTCAGTTTCTAATGACGCGCCCCCTGGGCCATATTCTTTAGGGGGAATATCCGGAGCCGGATCAGATGGGAGTTGTAGTCTTCCGAGTGGCTGTGACCCGGTCCGTGCCCAGGGTGTCAAACTCAGTTGTATGTGGCAGTCCTACAGATGTTAATAAGTTCTTAATGTCGACTACGCCACCCGTTGTATTGCGGTCACTATGGCCGCCGCTGCAGCAGGGTCCGCTGAGGCTGATGGTGTAGGTGCAGCTTTTGATGGTATAACCCCCAACGGGTGGGGTATAGCCTCAGGGGGTCAGGTGCAGAGGATGGGGGTTGTGGTGGTGCAGCATAGGTGTTTAATGAAGACAGAGTCGGGTTATGCAGTTTAGGGTATTTACTCACTGCTGATGTTCCGGTCACTCCAGCTTCAAGTGACCTCCCGAGCCGTGCTGCATCCACCAGGTCCTGGATCCAGCCAACCCCCAAGCGAGTCCGGAGCGTGACCCTGAGCTCTCCTTCTGTCCTTTCTCTGGCCGTCCCCACTAGTGATCCACCCAGGTCCAGCTCCCTCGGGCCTTCTGTTGGGAGACCCTTGGCCTTGGGTTCCCTGACCCTCCACGTGGTATGCCTTCGTGGTGGATGTGGTGGGTGGCCGTGGCAGACGCTGCCCACGGCCTCCGGTCTCTGGCTGGGGTGTGTTTTTGCCCCCACCAGCTTGGGTTCCGGTACCCTGATGCCAACTCTTCACCCGCTGATGGACTTTGGGTTCTCAGAGTTCCTTTTCTGTTTCCCCCTCTGGGTCTTTCTTTCTTCTCCTCTCTCACTCTGGCTCAGGCTTCTCTGCTCTGCTCTTCCTCTGACTCACTCCCCCTCTACAGCAGACTGACTGACTGACCCTGTTCTTTGATGGTGCCCACCTTATATACACCCTCTATGTGTGAGCTCAGGTGACCAGCACCCAATGAGCTCCTATCTTTACCCAGGCTGCTCCCCCTATCTGCCCCTACACTACTTGGGATGTACCACCCCCCTCCCACTCCAGCCAGGAACAGACTCGGTCGTACCTGCACATTTCTAAGTGGGAGTACCGTCGGCCTGTTCCCCGGAAATGGGATGTGTGTAGTGCATGCAGCCTACCGAGCTCAGTCCCACACTCCATCCTTACCCGGGAGTGGAATATCACACCTCTGGGTTGAGGTGCAATACCCCTGTAGCAGCCGAATCCTCAGGGTGCTACATTCCCCCCTGGTAAATCACAGCACGTCCTCGGGCTGTAAGACAAAACACCAAAACATACAAATTTTTGCATAAACATATAAAACATATAAAACATTATATATATATAAAACATTCTCGTCGCCTCTGGCTCCTCCTCCGGTCACTGTGCAACGTGTGACCGGGTAAAGTGCTACAGTCTCTCTGGAAAACTGGTTTTCCTATAAAACCGGTAGGGGGCGCTTTAGGACGCGCAACTATATACAAGGATATGGCCGCTCTCAGTCCTCGGCCAGGTATTAGGGAGGAATGACCGCTCTTAGTCCTCGGTCAGTGGGATTAAGGGAAATACGGGTAACAGTTCACACATGCTGGTCCCAACGGGGACTATATTAGCAACAGCAACAGTTTCAGTTTCAGTTTCAGTTTCAGTTCACGGTTTCAGTTTACTGTGCCCCGACGGGCAACTATATACAGCTTCTGCTTCGCTGTCCTTAGCGACGGCGTCCTCCTGTTCTTGCTTTTTGGTTACCTTTGGCTCTAGTTTCAGACCCGTCCGGGTCCTCTTGTTCTTCCTCCTCACACCGCAGCTCTTCCTCCGTCAGGCGATGCACATGGAGGGCGTAGGGACCTTTGGCACACTTGTGCCGGGTGAAGGTGACCTCGTCCCCGATGTAAAGGTCACGACCTCTGTGTCCCTCCGGTAGGTGGGACTCAACGTCTCTCCTGGTCACAAAGACGTCGCCTAGGGTGTGGTGGTCTCGGATGAAGCCCCACCCATGCTGCAGGTTAAACTTTATCACAGTCCCGGTGGTGCGGGGACTATGCGCTGCACGGGGGTCTCTCCTGGCTCGGCTCTTCTGCTCCGCGCTCTTTACTTGAGCTAGCTGTTCCCGGACCCGCCTCTCTCTCCGCTCCCTCTCGAAGTCCTCGAGCTGTTGGCGGCAGCACTCAGCACGCTCCGCTGCAGCTGCCCGAGTTTCTTGAGTGAACCCCATAAGATCTTCTCCGGTGGGGTCCCACTCAAACTGTGCTTCCGCTAGCGGGGGCGAGATCCTCTTTACGGGCTTTGGAGCCGGGATCAGGGGTTCATCCAGGGGTCTCTCTCTCCGGAGTCGGGGATGGTGAAACTCCGGTGGCCATATAAATGGCTGCCCATCCGGGCACGTATGCTGGGCGTACAGGTCCTCTCCCAGATGCGGCACTCTTGGTCTTATGGGCGCGGTGGTGTTAGCGCCCGGGTTGCCCGGGCCTTGCGGCCAGGCCTGGGGTATCTGGAAGGTGAAGGGCACCGTAAGAACGGCGGCGCCCTGGGCTACTTGGCCCTGCGACCAGGCCGGGGGCTCCGCGGAGGTAGGGGGCGCTGTTGGTATTGCGGCGCCCGGGGGTACTAGGCCTTGCGACCAGGCTGGTGGTACTTCCTGCTTGGTCACGCTCGGGGTCGAAGCGTGTGACGTCACAGGGGTCGCGGCTCCCGTTTGAGGCCTAGTCTGCGGCGGTGACGTTGCAGCGACGGGCACGGCAGGATAGACTTCGGGCTCTGCGACGGGGAGCTGGGGCAGGTACGCGGTTTCCCGGTCTGGGGTATAGACGTCCCCTTTACCTGCCTCCACTTGTTCGGCTCCCTTCTCGGCGCCGTCTCCGGCCTTCAGTCCTCCCGCGCCATCCTCAGAGGCGGTCTGTCTCCTCGTCTCGGGTGGCGTGCTCCGCTGACAGGTCTCGGTCTGCTGGGCCATCTCACGGCTCCACTCCGCCAACGTCTCTCGCTGCACCCGGGCCATCCTCCTTGCGAGGCCCTCCAGAGCGGTCTGTGCACACTCCCGGTCTCGGGGGAGCTGTGCTAGGACCTCCACTAGGCCTAGTGGGGTCGTTGTTTCCAGCAGGCTCCTGACCAACGGGTCGGTGCTGCTCTGCTCTCCTACAGTCGTCTCCAGCAGGCTCCTGGCCAGCGGGCCGGTGCTGCTCTGCTGTCCCTCCGCGGTTTCTAGCAGGCTCCTGGCCAACGGGCCGGTGCTGCTCTGCTTTCTCGCCATCTCCGGGTAAGCTCCTCCGATACTCTTCTCCAGGCTTCTTGCCTCCGGGTGCGCTCGCTCTAGACTGCTCCAGGCGGCACCCATCTTTTCTCTCTCCTTTCGTCTCCTCCCACCTCGAGGGCGGTCCCGGGGCCACTTGGTGACTGTCAGCTCCAGGGGGAGTTCTTTCACTCTGACAGACACCTCTAGCATCACAGTCTCTGTTGGTGGGGGCGGTTTCCACTTTTGGCGCCATTTTCGGTCCTGGCCCACGATGGGAGGCGGCCTCTCACCACCCTCTGGCACGCCCATAATGGCGTCCGCTCTTCCAAGGCGGGAAACCTTTGGAAATGGCGGGAATCGCTTCCCAGTGGCGGGAAACTCTGCAGATGGCGGGAAAACGCTGTTAATGGCGGACAACCGGCGGGAATCGACTGGTGATGGGGTCCGATGGCGGGGACCCTCCGGAACCGGCAGGAGACTTCTTTTTGAGGTAAACTTGTTCTTTTCTTCAGGCGCGCAGTACCCGGTTGTTGTGGGCACGTAATCCTGCCGACTACACCAAAGTTGACGCGCCCCCTGGGCCATATTCTTTAGGGGGAATATCCGGAGCCGGATCAGATGGGAGTTGTAGTCTTCCGAGTGGCTGTGACCCGGTCCGTGCCCAGGGTGTCAAACTCAGTTGTATGTGGCAGTCCTACAGATGTTAATAAGTTCTTAATGTCGACTACGCCACCCGTTGTATTGCGGTCACTATGGCCGCCGCTGCAGCAGGGTCCGCTGAGGCTGATGGTGTAGGTGCAGCTTTTGATGGTATAACCCCCAACGGGTGGGGTATAGCCTCAGGGGGTCAGGTGCAGAGGATGGGGGTTGTGGTGGTGCAGCATAGGTGTTTAATGAAGACAGAGTCGGGTTATGCAGTTTAGGGTATTTACTCACTGCTGATGTTCCGGTCACTCCAGCTTCAAGTGACCTCCCGAGCCGTGCTGCATCCACCAGGTCCTGGATCCAGCCAACCCCCAAGCGAGTCCGGAGCGTGACCCTGAGCTCTCCTTCTGTCCTTTCTCTGGCCGTCCCCACTAGTGATCCACCCAGGTCCAGCTCCCTCGGGCCTTCTGTTGGGAGACCCTTGGCCTTGGGTTCCCTGACCCTCCACGTGGTATGCCTTCGTGGTGGATGTGGTGGGTGGCCGTGGCAGACGCTGCCCACGGCCTCCGGTCTCTGGCTGGGGTGTGTTTTTGCCCCCACCAGCTTGGGTTCCGGTACCCTGATGCCAACTCTTCACCCGCTGATGGACTTTGGGTTCTCAGAGTTCCTTTTCTGTTTCCCCCTCTGGGTCTTTCTTTCTTCTCCTCTCTCACTCTGGCTCAGGCTTCTCTGCTCTGCTCTTCCTCTGACTCACTCCTCCTCTACAGCAGACTGACTGACTGACCCTGTTCTTTGATGGTGCCCACCTTATATACACCCTCTATGTGTGAGCTCAGGTGACCAGCACCCAATGAGCTCCTATCTTTACCCAGGCTGCTCCCCCTATCTGCCCCTACACTACTTGGGATGTACCACCCCCCTCCCACTCCAGCCAGGAACAGACTCGGTCGTACCTGCACATTTCTAAGTGGGAGTACCGTCGGCCTGTTCCCCGGAAATGGGATGTGTGTAGTGCATGCAGCCTACCGAGCTCAGTCCCACACTCCATCCTTACCCGGGAGTGGAATATCACACCTCTGGGTTGAGGTGCAATACCCCTGTAGCAGCCGAATCCTCAGGGTGCTACACTAGCAACCTGCTAATGCTTATAATTTCAAAAATGACCATTTTTTTGGTCTTTATTAAAATGAAAAGGATGATCAAAAAGTTTGGGGGATCTAAGAGTGTGGCAACCCAGTAGTCATGATTACTTCGAATTCTGACAATATGAGGGTCATGCTGCAGGTAGTGCAGCAAGAAGGCACTTATGTGTCTTGCGCATCTCGGAGCCCCAAAATTATTTTCCGGGCTAGATGCAGCTAAAAATTATTTTTAATTTTAAATCTGGTGGAGCTTATTATAGATGGCCTAATAGGATCAGTGCTGCACACTGCTACAAAGCCCAAATTATTTTCCAGTCAAGATACAGATAAACATGTTTAGTAATTTGAAAGCTTAAAACGGTTGGTAGGGTGATTTTAAACAATCATCAAGCTTTTACTTTCCCCAGGA
This sequence comes from Phyllobates terribilis, assembly GCF_046119375.1. NCBI lineage: Eukaryota > Metazoa > Chordata > Amphibia > Anura > Dendrobatidae > Phyllobates > Phyllobates terribilis. Next base: position 22,018,177 of record NW_027362769.1, read on the forward strand.
TGACACAGGGGTAGAAAAGTCGTTTCGGATCCATGATTTGTTCATCTTTATGAACGTGAGTCTGTCTACATTATCAGTGGAGAGCCGCGTGCGCTTATCTGTCAGCACACCACCAGCAGCGCTGAACACACGTTCAGACAGAAGGCTGGCTGCGGGGCATGACAAGATCTCCAAGGCGTAAGTGGCTAGCTCCGGCCATTTATCCAGATTGGAAGCCCAAAAAGAGCAAGGGTCCAGTGACACAGTCGTGGCTTCAATTTTTACTTTGAGATACTCCTGTACCATCGTCTCTAGGCGTTGACTATGTGTCAGACTTCTTGTCTCCTGTGGCCTTGCAAAGGATGGGCTAAAAAAGTGGTGAAATGATTCCGCAAAATTGATGTTACCACCAGATACTGTGGTTCTGTTACGGTTTGAGTGCTGAACACTTGACGGTCCCACGGTTGGCAAGTTGGAACTGTGAGATTCACTACGTGCACCACTGGTATTTTGTGGAAAAGCACATGTAAGATTCTGCAACAGTCTCTGCTGATACTCCTGCATGCGTGCATCCCTTTCTATGGCAGGAATAATTTCTGCAAATTTACTTTTGTACCGGGGATCTAACAGTGTGGCAACCCAGTATTCAGGATTATTTCTAATTCTCACAATTCGAGGGTCATGTTGCAGGTAGTGCAGCAAGAAGGCACTCATGTGTGTTGCGCATCCAGGAGCACCAAGTCCCTGTTGTGTTGGTGGCGAGGTAACAATCATGCTTCCTTCCTCTGTCCTCTCCCCCCAACCTCGCACAACAGAAATGTGATCAAGGTCTCCCTCATCTGATGAGTCTTCCATCAGTTCGTCCTCCACTTCTTCCTGGGCTCCTGCACCTTCCTCACTAGTTTGGCTGCTACCATGCACCCTGGTAAAACCATCTCCCCCACCCTCACATGCCTGCCGCCTTGGTGCTGCCGACCGTCTGGACCTTGCAGATGTTAGCCCTTCCGCATACAACTCCTCCTCCTCTACTTCCTCCACCTCCTCTTGTGCCACCACCTGACTCCGAATTCTGTTTAACATGTGCTCCAGCATGTAAATCACCGGAATAGTCATGCTGATAATGGCATCGTCAGCACTAAACATCTTCGTCGCCATTTCAAAACTGTGCAGAAGGGTGCATAGGTCCCTGATCTGAGACCACTCCTCCAGCGTGATTTGCCCCACCTCTGAATCTCGTTGGCCCAGGCTATACGTCAGAACGTATTGCACCAGGGCTTGTCGGTGCTGCCACAGTCGCTGCAACATATGCAGAGTTGAATTCCACCGGGTAGGCACATCGCATTTTAGCCGGTGAAGTGGCAGGCCCAACGACTTCTGTAGAGATGTAAGTCGCTGAGCTGCGGGATGCGAACGGCGGAAGTGAGCACACAGCGACCGTGCCCTCTGCAGAAGGCCATCTAGTCTGGGATAGTGGGCTAAAAATTGCTGGACAACCAGGTTCAACACGTGAGCCATACAAGGCAAGTGTGTGACATTGCCCCGGCGAAGGGCCGCACCCAGGTTTGCAGCATTGTCGCACACGGCCTTCCCTGGTTTCAGGTCCAGTGGAGACAACCATTCATGAAATTGGTTCTCCAGAGCTGACCACAACTCCTCAGCTGTGTGACTCACATTTCCCAGACATTTCAATGTAAAAACCGCCTGATGACGTTGAGCCCTACTGCCAGCATAGTAAGGAGGTGTGCAGGATCCCTTCTGCGCAGTTAGAAAGCTTGTGGCATGACCAGACAGGCTTTGGGTGCAGGTGGAAGACCGAGAGGAGGTTGAGGAGGCAGAAGCAGTGGAGGAACTTTGACATAAAGAGGATTGACGCACAACTCGTGGGGACGGCAAGACTTGGACAGCAGCCCCTTGTCCTGCTGTCACCATAGTTACCCAGTGCCCAGTCAGCGACATGTAACGCCCCTGTCCATGCCTACTCGTCCAAGTGTCTGTGGTGAAATGCACCCTGTCACACACAGAGTTTCTCAAAGAAGCAGTGATGTTGTGTGCGACATGCTGGTGGAGCGCAGGCACACCTTTCTTTGAGAAGTAGTGCCGACTGGGCATCTGGTACTGGGGCACTGCGACGGACATAAGGTCTCGAAAATCCTCTGTGTCCACCAGGCGGAAAGGCAGCATTTCTGTAGCCAAGAGCTTGCAGATGGTGAAATTCAACCTCTTAGCTTTCTCATGGCTAGGAGGAAATGGTCTTTTACTTGTCCACATCTGAGGGACCGAGGTCTGGCTATTATGCTTAGACGGGGTTGATAAGGGTGTCCCCGGCAAACTGCCGGTCTGTGAGAAAGATGCAGGCGGACATGTTAGGTTGCCTTGATCCAAAGGTGGTGCTATCGATGTCGGACAGCGCTCAACACCAGCTGCTGTTACCACCTCCAAAGAAAATGATGACCTGCCAATCACGCTGGCTGTTGCGGGTAAAGAGGTGGCAGGTCTGCGCCCCAAAACAGGTGTGACTGCTGTCCCCCCAGTCACAGAGGATGAAGAGGCCGCGGATGCACAAGATATGGCAGACGGTGGTTGGCCCGGCCGGCTAGGCCGCATTGTAGCACACTGAGCTTCCCACTGCAACTTATGCTTCATGTCCATATGCCGGTTCATGCATGAAGTACTCAAACTATGTATTTTTTGGCCTCTACTTAGCTTTTGCTGACAAATGTTACAGATAACACGAGTTGGGTCATCTTTATCGATCTGAAAAAATGCCCAGGCTATGCAAGGCTTAGCACCCATGCGACCTGAAGAGCCACCACGACTTGTGGTGAGAGGCAGAGTTGTGTTTGAGGATGCAGTTGTTGACGTGCTTCCAGTACTACGTCTCTGTCCAGGAAGGCGCAACCTGACCTTGTCGTCACTAGCATCTTCCTCCACCTCCTCTGCTGACCTCATCTCTTGGCTGACTGTGGGTTGACAGTAAGTGGGATCTCCAACCTCATCATCATCACCCTGTGTGTTATCACACCCGTCGTCCTCAGAGCCAACCTGTTCCTGCCCTGACAAAAAACTAAAGTTGTCGCTCCAATCAGGTATTTGAGTCTTATCATCGTCTTCCTCATTGTCTCCACCAACAGGAGTTACAGTTTGGGAATGAGGGTCTACATTATGGTCAGAACCTTCTGCGTCTGGTCCTGGATCCGACTCATAAAGATTCTGGGCATCAGTGCAGATCATTTCCTCGTCTGGATTCACAGAAGCGCTGGAGTCAACCTCTGATTCCCAGGCTATAGTATGAGTAAACAGCTCTGCAGACTCAACCATCTGTTCTACCTCATACTCAGACGGGCAGCTGGAGATTTGGGAGCTGTGAGGAAGCAAGTGCGATTTGGGTGACACCTTTGAGGACTGGAGTATTTGTGATGTTGAAGTTGATGTGGAGGAGAGCCCACTTAAAGGAGCACTTGATATCCGTTGAAGCACCTGCTGTTTTTGTGCCTCATCTGGAATTTGTAGCGATTGGCGTGGCCGTAAGAAAGGGATCTTATCACATTGTCCGCTAAAAGAAGTAGACATTTTAGTTTGGCTGGAAGATGGTCTTTCTTCTGCAGATGTTACTGTTGCTTTAACACCTACTCCACGGACACAACCTTTTTTCCCCTTCCCAACACGCCTATTCCCCTTTCCACCAGCAGCAGGCCTTTTTCCACTCATTTTGGTGGTTAACTAATTCACAACTCTGGAGTTGTTTGCACAAAAAAACAATGGATGGTAACCGAGCAGAGCTGAGTGGCCAAACTGTGGTATTAGGCCAAAACTATTGGCTGGGTTAGATGCAGAAAAAAATATATTCAGTTTGCAACCTGATGGAGGTCAGTATAGATGGACTAATAGAAAAAGTCCCACACACAGCTAGAAGCCCAAATATTTTTTCAGAGGTACTGTAGATGCAGATACAAATTATTTTTAATTTGCAACCTGATGGAGGTCAGTATAGATGGACTAATACAACAAGTCCCACACACAGCTAGAAGCCCAAATATTTTTTCAGAGGTACTGTAGATGCAGATAAAAATTATTTTTAATTTGCAACCTGATGGAGGTCAGTATAGATGGACTAATAGAGAAAGTCCGACACACTCCTAGAAGGCCAAATATTTTTTCAGAGCTAGATGCAGAAAAAAATTATATTCAGTTTGCAACCTGATGGAGGTCAGTATAGATCGATTAATAGAACAAGCCCCACACACAGCTAGAAGCCCAATATTTTTTCAGAGGTAAATGCAGAAAAAAATATATTCAGTTTGCAACCTGATGGAGGTCAGTATAGATGGACTAATACAACAAGTCCCACACACAGCTAGAAGCCCAAATATTTTTTCAGAGGTACTGTAGATGCAGATACAAATTATTTTTAATTTGCAACCTGATGGAGGTCAGTATAGATGGACTAATACAACAAGTCCCACACACAGCTAGAAGCCCAAATATTTTTTCAGAGGTACTGTAGATGCAGATACAAATTATTTTTAATTTGCAACCTGATGGAGGTCAGTATAGATGGACTAATAGAGAAAGTCCGACACACTGCTAGAAGGCCAAATATTTTTTCAGAGCTAGATGCAGAAAAAAATTATATTCAGTTTGCAACCTGATGGAGGTCAGTATAGATGGACTAATACAACAAGTCCCACACACAGCTAGAAGCCCAAATATTTCTTCAGAGGTACTGTAGATGCAGATACAAATTATTTTTAATTTGCAACCTGATGGAGGTCAGTATAGATGGACTAATACAACAAGTCCCACACACAGCTAGAAGCCCAAATATTTTTTCAGAGGTACTGTAGATGCAGATAAAAATTATTTTTAATTTGCAACCTGATGGAGGTCAGTATAGATGGACTAATAGAGAAAGTCCGACACACACTGCTAGAAGGCCAAATATTTTTTCAGAGCTAGATGCAGAAAAAAATTATATTCAGTTTGCAACCTGATGGAGGTCAGTATAGATGGACTAATACAACAAGTCCCACACACAGCTAGAAGCCCAAATATTTTTTCAGAGGTACTGTAGATGCAGATACAAATTATTTTTAATTTGCAACCTGATGGAGGTCTGTATAGATGGACTAATACAACAAGTCCCACACACAGCTAGAAGCCCAAATATTTTTTCAGAGGTAGATGCAGAAAAAAATATATTCAGTTTGCAACCTGATGGAGGTCAGTATAGATGGACTAATACAACAAGTCCCACACACAGCTAGAAGCCCAAATATTTTTTCAGAGGTACTGTAGATGCAGATACAAATTATTTTTAATTTGCAACCTGATGGAGGTCAGTATAGATGGACTAATACAACAAGTCCCACACACAGCTAGAAGCCCAAATATTTTTTCAGAGGTAATGTAGATGCAGATAAAAATTATTTTTAATTTGCAACCTGATGGAGGTCAGTATAGATGGACTAATAGAGAAAGTCCGACACACTGCTAGAAGGCCAAATATTTTTTCAGAGCTAGATGCAGAAAAAAATTATATTCAGTTTGCAACCTGATGGAGGTCAGTATAGATGGATTAATAGAACAAGACCCACACACAGCTAGAAGCCCAATATTTTTTCAGAGGTAGATGCAGAAAAAAATATATTCAGTTTGCAACCTGATGGAGGTCAGTATAGATGGACTAATACAACAAGTCCCACACACAGCTAGAAGCCCAAATATTTTTTCAGAGGTACTGTAGATGCAGATAAAAATTATTTTTAATTTGCAACCTGATGGAGGTCAGTATAGATGGACTAATACAACAAGTCCCACACACAGCTAGAAGCCCAAATATTTTTTCAGAGGTACTGTAGATGCAGATACAAATTATTTTTAATTTGCAACCTGATGGAGGTCAGTATAGATGGACTAATAGAGAAAGTCCCACACACTGCTAGAAGGCCAAATATTTTTTCAGAGCTAGATGCAGAAAAAAATTATATTCAGTTTGCAACCTGATGGAGGTCAGTATAGATGGATTAATAGAACAAGACCCACACACAGCTAGAAGCCCAAATATTTTTTCAGAGGTAGATGCAGAAAAAAATATATTCAGTTTGCAACCTGATGGAGATCAGTATAGATGGACTAATACAACAAGTCCCACACACAGCTAGAAGCCCAAATATTTTTTCAGAGGTACTGTAGATGCAGATAAAAATTAGTTTTAATTTGCAACCTGATGGAGGTCAGTATAGATGGACTAATAGAATGATGCTATGCCCAAAAGATTTTACTTCACTAGGTGCAGTAAAAAAATTGGTATTCTATACACAGGTGGTATATCTTGCAGCACAGATAGGCTACTCCACTGACTAACACACTCTGCAATAGGCCAAAAAGGATTAGCTTTGCTAGATTCAGCCAAATGCTGTGAAAAAAACTTGCACAGCACTGGCACAGACCTGCCTGGCAAAAACTGATAGGAACTGATGTAAACTAGTCCTGAAAAGGACTCCAATTACAATTAGTCTTTACTCCCACAACCTATCTATTTAAGAGCACAGACCTCCCTGATAAAAGTCGTAGGAAATGCTGTAACCTAGTCCTTAAAAGGACTGCAATCACAACTATTCCCTACTCCCAAGCTATCTGTATATTTGTGCGAAAATTGGCTTGAAATTAACAAGGTATAGCGCACACAGCAACAGCGGTGCCGTCTAACACGCAGCTGCAGCAGTGAGAAAATGGTGGCGACGGGGAAAATGGCTTGGTCTTATAGGGCAAGGACTTGTGACATACACTGCCAATGACACATGCCCTTGCTTGTGTGAAAAAAAGCACTTCGCTCCGTGTGTGCGCTGCTGATAGGCTGACAGATTGCACCTCCCCACTGCAAATCCGGGAAAGAGAAAAAAAAATGGAGATCTTCATTGTTCCTGCAGAGATCCATCCCCTGCCCCTCCCCCCACCCCGCTGTACACTCAAACTGCGTATTAACATTAATTTTCATCATTACTGAGAAAAAATCCAGTTATGATTTTGGTGCACGAACAGTTATCGAACATAACCTCGAACAGCCGAATTTTTATCAAATTGTTCGTGTTCGCCGAACGGCTCGAACACCGCCCAAAACAGCTCGAATTTGAGATTGGCGAACAGTTCGAGTAGAACAACGCTCATCTCTATTTAGGACATGGAATTTTGGGTTCAAGTCCCATCAGCGAATAGTTACTTTTTTTTATTTATTATTATTATTACAGTTGTAAAAGTCACTCATCAGAATCACTCGTCAAAATCATTTGTCAGAATCATTCGTCAAAATCATTCGTCAGAATCATTCGTCAGAATCACTCGTCAAAATCATTCATCAGAATCACTCGTCAGAATCATTCGTCAGAATCACTTGTCAAAATCACTCGTCAGAATCACTCGTCATAATCACTCGTCAAAATCACTCGTCAGAATCACTCGTCAGAATCACTCGACAGAATCACTTGTCAGAATCACTCGTCAAAATCACTTGTCAGAATCAGTTCTCAGACAGGGTATTTAGCATCAAACTGACATCATTCTGATGTTTGATTTTGATATCTGATCATGTCCTAAAATGGACACTGTAGTTTTGGTTCTCCTCAGTGATAAAAGTTGGAAATAACCATTTGAGGATGCTGCCATTTTTAGCTTAAAATATGTTTTTTTAATCTAATCTAGTTTTTTATATTTATGTATTTTTTACCCATAGTTTAAAATGCATACAGGTGGCTATACTATGCACTGCTGGCACAAGGGGCTCCTCTCCTACATCCCTAAGATAAGAGTTTTTTCCATCCTCAACAGTAGCTATTAAAGTCTTGCACTGGCTGTTGATCCTGCAGGTACACTTGCAAGATCATCATATTAAAAATGCATATCATTATACAGCAACTGATGGCTCCCTAATTATGTTTTCATTATGAGACTAAAAACAGTGTTCATCAGAGAAACAATATACATTCCTAAATTCTAGCAACCCCCGTCTTGTGACTTTGTGATTTCTATATACTTTCAAAATCAAGTTTTATTCTGCGCTCACGCTTTGCAGATGTCCCAGTACTAGTCCGGCGGGTGTTTAATTTTCCCGGACTGGTACAGCTGCTCATCTTTTAATCTTGCCCCTCTGTACTTGATATGCAAGAATGATGTTACTGTCGGTTCCTTGCAAATCTCACATGTGCATGCTACATTCTGCCTCCCTGGGCGTGCGCAATGCACGGATAAAGCAAGCAGGGTATACCCGACATTGTTGCACATTACAAGGGAGGCAGAACACTGCACGTGAACGCAATTTGCAAGGCACTGATGTTGACATTGCCTTTGCAAATTCTCTAAATTGCGCCAGTGGTGCATAGTATAGCCACCTGTATGTATTTTAAACTATGGGTAAAAAATACATAAATATAAAAAAAGGTAGATTAGATTAAAAAAAATATTTGAAGCTAAAAATGGCAGCATCCTTAAAGGGTTATTTCCAATTTTTATCACTGAGAACCAAAACAATCCAGAGAATGTGACTGTGACATGCTCCATTTGATCTGAGCAATGACAAACTGGGCATTTAAAGGCCAACTTCTCTGAAACAGTGTGGATATCAGTGGTTGTAACTACAGTGATCTGCAAGTGATCACCTTTGCCATAGATGAATGATAACTTTAATGTTGTGAATAGCCCTTTATAGAGTATATTTTAATGAGCTTTGTCATTATACCTGGTAATAACTAATATTCTAGAAAGACCCTTCATGGTATAAAAGGGTAACATATGTTAGATGGCTTTGATACTTGTTGCATAGATGTGCAGATTAGCATATAAATCATTGTTTGGAATAAAACATATCAATTATTTACAGGAATGGATGCAGCCTCCTTTCTGTTATTTATGACATTTCCCAACCCTGCATGAGTGTAAAGCAACAATTTATTACAATAATTTTATCTAGCTGAAAGATTCAACTGCTCTCAATTATTCAAATACAATGCAAAATATTTTTAACAACAGTTATTTTTTTGGATCAAGAGGAAACATTTTGAACACAATCTGACGAACTGTTTCAACATAAGCAATAAGATAAGCATTGAAACAAGACCGCAGTTGAGTTTATACTCACCCATCATATTGCACTTTTACACCGAACCCTTTTTGTAAAAAGGCACCAAGTAAGCAGATGATCAAGGGAACAGACTTCATCCTTCAATAAAGTTCTTGGCAAGTTCAGTGTAATACTTATTACTAACAAAGCTTGTCATGAACGTGTAATGAACTTTGTCATGTAGATAATATTTACTATATTACTTTGGAATGGTAATTGCTGAAAATAAGCAATAAATTGCTTGTTCCATGACATAATGGTCTTTCTCCTTATCAAGCACTGATATATTTTATGGAGGACAACTTATGGTGAACTGTATGGGTACATTCACATGAACATATTTCTCGCTGAGGGCTGTCTGTGTAAAAAATTTGCCTCATCTGACAAAATAATCTCAGCATGCCCTAGCTAGTCTGATTAGAATTTTGGAAGAGACTTGACAATGTATTTCATTGAACATGAAAAAAAAGCAAATACAATACTGGTCATCCGCATTGCATCTACTTTTCACCGATTCATTTCAGGATGAACAGGCAACTTGAACTTCTCAAGACAGAAAGTTCTGCTACTGTAAATAGTTTTCAATCACTACTGTCTGAAACATCAGGCTTACATAAAGCATGCCTCAGTAGATGACTGTTGACATGCTAACTGTATTTGTCCAGGGGAGGTCAGAGCTTTGGGACCACCACTAAAAAGAGGCTACTTGGAAATACACTTGCAAGCAGCTGTTTTACAATATGAGAGTAGCACACCTTATAGTAAAAACTCAATGAGTGAGTACAATGTTTAGCATAAAATTATTGATGTTTGCGCTATTAAGGTATTAAGGTGCACGGTATATACAATGATTTAAAAAAGTATTCATAAACTATGAACCTTTCCACATTTTTTCACATTGCACTCACAAACTTTATTGGGATTTTATGTGATATACCAATACAAAGTAGCAAGTATTTGTGAAGTGTAAATGAAATGATATTCTAAATATTTTAAAAATATAAATCTGAACATTGTGACATGCATTTGTATTCAGCCTCCTGTAGTCTAATACCCATTAAATAAAATCATGATTGACCAATTTCCTCAAGAAGTCACATATTCATAGATTAAATCCGCCTGTGTAATTTATTCTCAGTATAACTACAGCTGTTCTGTGAAGGCCTCAGAGGATTGTTTGAGAACAACAGGGATTAAACAGTATTATGAAAACCAAGGAAAACACCAGACAGGTCAGGGATAAAGTTGTGGAGAAGAGTAAAGCAGGGTTAGGTTATAAAACAATATTCCAACCTCTAAACATGTCACGGAGCATGGTTTCATCCATCATTCAAAAATAGAAGGAGTATGGTATAACTGCAAACCCATCAAGACATGGCTGTCCATCTAAACTGACATCTTAATCAAGGAGAACACTAATTAGAGATGCAGCAAATAGGCCCATGATCACTCTGGAGGAGCTGCAGTGATCCACAGCTCAGGTGGGAGAATCTGTCCACAAGACAACTATTAGTCATATACCCACACATCTGACCATTATGGAAGAGTTGCAAGAAGTAACCCATTTTTGAAAGCAAGCCATAAAAAGTTCTGTTTGACGTTTGAAAAAAGCTTTATAGGGGACACAGCTAGCATGTGGAGGAAGGTGCTATGGTCAGTTGAGACCAAAGTAGAACTTTTTGGGCTAAATGCAAATATTACATTTGACGGAAAATTAACCCTACACATCAACCTGAAAACACCATCCCAACCATCAAACACGGTGGTGGCAGGATCATGCTGTGTAGACGCTTTTCTTCATAAGGGACAGGAAAGTTGGTCAGAGTTGATGGGAAGATGGATGGAACTAAATACAGGGCAATCCTGGAAAAATAAACTGTTAAAGGCTGCAGAAGACTTAAGACCGGGCATAGGCTCATCTTCCAGCAGAACAACGGCCCTAAACATACTGCCATAGCTACAATGGGATGGTTTAGATCAAAGAAAATTCATGTGTTTGAATGGCCCAGTCACCACAGTCCAGACCTAAATCCCACTGACATTCTGTGGAAAGACATTAATATTGCTGTTCACAGATTCCTCCATCCAATCTCACTGATCTAGAGCTAGTTTGCAAAGAAGAAGTGGCAAAAAAAATCAGCCTCCAGATGTGCAAGGCTGGTAGAGACATACCCCAAAAGACTGACAGCAGTAAATTAGTTAAAGCAAACACAAAGAAAACAGTCCTTTGAGCAAAGACTTTGGTTAGCAAGCACTGTGGTCACACAGGCTAGTAGGCATCCAGTACACGGCCCAGTCTGGAGACAACTACACACAGGAGGTCTTCTTTCTCCTGACACACAGACCATGTGTGAAACAATGGCAAACATTTTAAAGGCTGTTAACCACACGCAGAGGTGAGGTATGTGGGTAGCTGGACCCGCCCAACTCTCCTAGCTACCCATAACCCAGTCCCAGGTGCACCAAACGATTCTCTTAGTACCTACATGCACTAGAGAAACACTCTGGGTTACATGACATAGGATAGCCATCCCTGTGACACATACCTCCCATCGACTATGCGACCATTAGCCACCTTACAATATATATATATATATATATATATATATATATATATATATATGTATATATATATATATTGCCTCTGTGCCTCTTACCAGAACCTACAACTTCCTGATGTCTTCTGACCAAGTAAGCTCCAGAGGCTGGGCACAGAAGTGAAGCCTAGCTACAACCCCTGACAAAAATTATGGAATCACTGGGCTCGGAGGATGTTCATTCAGCTTTTTAATGTTGTTGAAAAAAAGAAGATCACAGACATGGCACAAAACTAAAGTCATTTCAAATGGCAACTTTATAGCTTTAAGAAACACTAAAAGAAATCAAGATAAAAATGTGGTACTCAGTAAGGGTCATTTTTTTCAGACCAAGCAGAGGGAAAAAATTATGGAATCATTCAATTCTGAGGAAAAAAATATGGAATTATGAAAAACAAACACCAAAAGAACACTCCAATACAGCACTAGTATTTTTTTGCACCACCTCTGGCTTTAATAACAGTTTGCAGTCTCTGAGGCATGGACTTAATGAGTGACAAACAGTACTCTTCATCAATTTGGCTCCAACTTTCTCTGATTGCTGTTGCCAGATCAGCTTTGCAGATTGGAGCCTTGTCATGGACCATTTTCTTCAACTTCCACCAAAAATTTTCAATTCATTGAGATCCGGACTATTTGCAGGCCATGACATTTACCTTATGTGTCTTCTTTCAAGGAATGTTTTCACAGTTTTTGGCAGGATGTATTATCATCTTGAAAAATGATGTCATCATCCCAAAACATCCTTTCAATTGATGGCATAAGAAAACTGTCCAAAATATCAATGTAAACTTGGGCATTTGTTGAAGATGTAATGACAGCCTTCTCCCCAGTGCCTTTACCTGACATGCAGCCCCATATCATCAATGACTGTGAAAATTTGCATTTTCTCTTCATGTAGTCATCTTTATAAATCTCATTGGAATGGCACCAAACAAAAGTTCCAGCATCATCACCTTGCTCAATGCAGATTCGCGATTCATCACTAAATATGACTTTCATCCAGTCATCCACAATCCACGATTGCTTTTCCTTAGCCCATTGTAACCTTGCTTTTTCTGTTTAGGTGTTAATGATGGCTTTTGTTTAGCTTTTCTGTATGTAAATCCCATTTCCTTTAGGCATTTTTTTACAGTTCGGTCACAGCCTAAATATCCAGTGTCAGAACGTGCATTATATAGTATGTGTGCCTACTAAGTATGCCAGATGTGGTAGTGATTATGGCGCATGTGACTTGGTCCCGGCACCGCATCACACACCGCATCCGGATCACCGCGCACAGGTCAGGGGGTGCCCTGTCCCGCTGGGCACGTCCCAAAACACAACCGGAGGCAGCGCGGCAGCGCACTAAGGCGCATGCGCACGTCCAGCACCATCAAGATAAAGCTTATGGGCAGCATTTTGTTGTAGATCAGTATATATAAAGTGTCAGGTCAGGTAGGTATCATTACCGTAAACATACAGGTGCATCTCACTAAATTAGAATATCATCAAAAAGTTAATTTATTTCAGTTCTTCAATACAAAACGTGAAACTCATATTATATAGGGTCATTACAAACTGAATGATCTCTTTCAAGTGTTTATTTCTGTTAATGTTGATGATTATGGCTTACAGTCAATGAAAAACACAAAAGTCATTATTTCAGTAAATTAAAATAATTAATTTTAAAACACACCTACAAAGGCTTCCTAAGCGTTTAAAAATGTCCCTTAGTCTGTTTCAGCAGGCTCCACAATCATGGTGAAGACTGCTGACTTTACAGATGTCCAGAAGGCAGTCATTGACACACTCCACAAGGTCCCAGAGTTCCAATTTTCATTTGGAAATCAAGGTCCCTGAGTCTGGATTAAGAGTGGAGAGGCACACAATCCAAGCTGCTTGAGGTCTAGTGTGAAGTTTCCACAATCAGTGGTGGTTCGGGAGCCATGTCATCCGCTGGTGTAGGTCCACTGTGTTCTATCAAGATCAAAGTCAGTGCAGCCGTCTACCAGGAAATTTTAGAGCACTTCCTGCTTCCGTCTGCCGACAAGCTTTTTGGAGATGGAAATGTCATTCTCCAGCAGGACTTGGCACCTGTCTACACTGCCAAAAGTACCAATACCTGGTTTAAAAAGAACAGCATCACTGTGCTTGATTGTCCAGCAAACTCGCCTGTCAAGAGGAATATGAGAGACATCAGACCCAACAATGCAGATGAGCTGAAGGCTGCTATCAAAGCAACCTGGGCTTCCATAACACCTCAGCCTTGTCACAGGCTGATCATCTCCATGCCACACCGCATTGATGCAGTAATTGATGCAAAAGGAGCCCTGACCAAGTATTGAGTGCATTTACTGAACATACATTTCAGTAGGCCAACATTTCAGATTTTAAAAACATTTTTCAAGCTGTTGTTCTAAAGTATTCTTATTTACTGAGATAATGACTTTTGTGTTTTCATTGGCTGTAAGCCATAACCTTCAACATTAACAGAAATAAACACTTGAAATAGATCACTCTGTTTGTAATGACTCTATATAATATATTAGTTTCTATTTTGTATTAAAGAACTGAAATAAATTAACTTTTTGATGATATTCTAATTTAGTGAGATGCACCTGTATGTAAGGCTATTGGGCACAGTCAACATCTCCATAGGAGGCAATGATCATAACAATTTACATCAGGTCACAAATCATACATCGCTGTGGTACAGATATGACTGCAAATTAAGTTGCCCTCATGACCATTAAGGACAATGGTTGACTGACATATGCATGTCAATATGGGACTGCTACCTGTATTGCACATATTCCCATATGTTACAGTAATATAATAAAATAAGTGCACAAAAATAATATATCAATGCAAATACATGTAAACATTATATACACGTGGTCAAAATTGTTTGTACCCCTCATTTAATGAAAGAAAAACCCACAATGGTCATAGAAATAACTTGAATCTGACAAAAGTAATAATAAATTAAAAATCTATGAAAATGAACAAATGAAAGTCAGTCATTGCTTTTCAACCCTGCTTCCACAGAATGAAAAAAAAAAATTAAACTCATGAAATAGGCCTGGACAGAAGTGATGGTACTCTGTCTTAACTTAATATTTTGTTGAACAACCTTTTGAGGCAATCACTGCAATCAAATGATTCCTGTAACTGTCAATGAGACTTATGCACCTCTCGACAGGTATTTTGGCCCACTCCTCATGAGCAAACTGATCCAGTTGTCTCGTGTTTGAAGGTTGCCTTTTCCAGACGGCATGTTTCAGCTCTTTCCAAAGATGCTCAATAGGATTTAGGTCAGGGCTCATAGAAGGCCACTTCAGAATAGTCCAATGTTTTCCATTCTTGGGTGTTTTAGCTGTGTGTTTTGGGTCATTATCCTGTTGCAAGACCCATGACCTGTGACTGAGACCTTGCTTTCTGACACTGGGCAGCACATTTCTCTCTAGAATCCCTTGATAGTCTTGAGATTTCATTGTACCCTGCACAGATTCAAGACACTGTGTGCCAGATGCAGTAAAGCAGCCCCAGAACATAAAAGAGCCTCCACCATGTTTCACAGTAAGGACAGTGTTCTTTTCTTGATAGGCTTCATTTTTCCGTCTGTGAACATAAAACTGCTGTGCCTTGCCAAAAACTTCCATTTTTGTCTCATCTGTCCATAGGACATTCTCCCAGAAGCTTTGTGGCTTGTCAAAATGTAGTTTGGCAAATTCCAGTCTGGCTTTTTTATTATTTTTTTTCAGCAATGGTGTTCTCCTTGGTCGTCTCCCATGAAGTCCACTTTGGATCAAACAACGACGGATGGTGCGATCTGACACTGATATTCCTTGAACTTGAAGTTGACCTTTAATCTATTTAGAAGTTATCCTGGGCTCTTTTTAGTTACCATTCATATTATCCGTCTCTTTCATTTGTCATCAATTTTCCTCTTGCGGCCACGTCCAGGGAGGCTGGCTACAGTCCCATGGATCTTAAATTTCTGAATAATATGTGCAGCTGTAGTCACAGGAACATCAAGCTGCTTGGAGATGGTCTTATAACCTTTACCTTTAACATGCTTGTCTAAAATTTTCTTTTTAATCTCCTGAGACAACTCTCCTTTGCTTCCTCTGGTCCATGTTGAGTGTGGTACACACCATGTCACCAAACAGCACAGTGAGTATCTGTAGCCCTATATACAGGCCCACTGACTTATTTCAAGATTGTAGACACCTGTGATGCTAATTAATGGACACAACTTGATTTAACATGTCACTTTTGTCACATTATTTTCAGGGGTACCATCATTTCTGTCCAGGCCTATTTCATGAGTTTATTTTTTTTTAAATTCTGTGGAAGCAGAAAAGCAATGTCTGACTTTCATTTGTTCATTTTCATAGATTTTTAATTTATTATTACTTATGTCAGATTCAAGATATTTCTGTGACCATTGTGGGTTTATCTTTCATTAAAAGAGGAGCACCAACAATTTTGACCACGTGTGTATAAGATAGTATGTGAACAAAGGACTCAGTTAACCTCAAGCACAATAATATCCCATCAATACATGATACATTCAGTCCGCCATGTCCCAAGTATATCTCCGTGTACATCAAACTGACTAATTCCACAAATCCTACAGTACACATACCCAAACCAAGTAAATGTGTATATATATAATATATATATATACAGTATATATATATATATATATATATATATATATATATATAAATACTATAATGACGTGAATCATATAGATGCTCTCCACAAGAAGAATTCCCAATGACTTTACCCCAAATGGACCATACTTGGCAAGAAAAAGCATCATTAATTCACAAGACACTGGTATCTAAAATAGAACAAGAGACACAAATAATTAAAATCAAATAGATTACTAATACAGGGAAGGGAAATGAACCTCTAATGAATGAGGAAAAACTCAAACAATAAAAGTACATATATTTGGTATCGCCCCATCTGGAACGACCTGACCTATAAAACTATCCCACTAGTTAACCCCTTTAGTTAACATGGTAAAAAAATAAATAAAAAACTAAGCAAAAAAACGTGCTTTATCATCATTCTGCTGAACAAATAGTGGAATAAAACGCGATCAAAATGATGATAGTAAATAAAAATGGTATAGCTGAAAATGTCATGTTATAACAATATAAACGTAGTATCGCTAAACATACTGACCCAAAAAATAAAGCTGCCTGATCAATTTTATCACACACGGAATGGCATAAAAAAAAAAATTCCTGAATTGTTGGTTTTTATTTATTCTGCCTCCCAAAAATCAGAATAGAAAGCGATCAAAAAATCCCACATGCCCGAAAATGGTACCAATAAGAATTTCAACTTGTCCCGCAAAAAACAAGCCCTTACATGACTCTTCCGGCCGAAATATGGAAAAATTATAGCTCGCAAAATATGGCAATGCAAAAACTAGTCTTTGCAAAAAAAATCATTTTTTAGTGTGTGACAGCAGCTAAACATAAAAACCCCAATGTAAATCTGGTATCACTGTAATTGCACCAACCTGAAGAATAAAGTCATCTAATTACTTACACCTCACGAGGAACCGCGTAAAAAATAAAAACAATTCTTCACCTGCTGCTGATTTGTTCATTCTGCCTCTCACGAAAGCAGTAAGGCTCAGCTCACATCTGTCTTGCACTCTGCACTGAGCGCTTACACCGGTGTTACCGTGTAAATCTCTGAAATATGTGATTCAGATGGAACCCCCGGCAGAACATTCCCTGTAATGAGGCAGATGGAGGCACCGTGGATGCCGTCTGGCCTGTTATCTCACGGTGTCCATCTTTTTGTTAGGTGTGCATAAAAGTGCACAGTTTTGTGAACCTATGAAAAAAAGGACACTTCTAAACAGAGGTCAGACGGAGTCCAGAGTAACTCTGCTGTCTCATTATAGTGAATGGATCCCTCGGGATAGGGTTAGGGTTATGATAGGATTAGGGTTGTGATAGGGTTAGGATTAGGGTTGTGTTGGGGTTAGGGTTAGGATTAGGGTTACGGTTAGGATTAGGGTTGTGTTAGGTTAGGGTTATGTTAGGGTTATGGTTAGGATTAGGGTTAGGGTTATGTTAGGTTTAGAGTTAGGGTTGTATTAGCGTTGAGGCTAGGGTTGGGTTAAGGTTGTGTTGGGGTTGGGATTTTTTCAAAAGCAAAGAAAAAAAAAATGATAATGATATGGCAACTAGTGTTGAGCGCAATTGCTCGATACTTGAGTATCGCGGGTGCTCAAGTGACATGCTCGAGTTCCATGTGTTTCACGGCTGTTATACAGTCAAAAAACATGCGGGAATAGCCTGCTATACACGAACAATCCCTGCATGTTTTTTGGGGGTGTCTAGCAATTGTGAAACATGCAGGGCGGGAACTCAAGCATGTCACTCAAACACCCGTTATACTTGGTGCATACCCGAGCACCCGATGCAAACTCAAGTACCGAGCACTTAAAACTAATGACAACAAATTCAATAAGATGACCTAATGTTATCAAATTCTGTATCATACCTCTGGGTTAAAAATGTTCACTGTACCCATTGATTAAATCCTTGAGGGGGATAGTTTCCAAAATGGGGTCACTTGTGGGAGGTTTCAACTATTTAACCACATCAGGGGCTCTCCAACCGCGTCATGGCGTCTGCTCTAGATTCCAGCCAATTTTGCATTCAAAAGGTCACACAGTGCTCCTTCCCTTCTAAACCCTGCCGTGCGCCCAAATAGTGGTTTTTCCCCACATATGGGATATGGGGTATCGGCATACTGAGGAGAAATTGCAAAACCATTTTTGCAATCAATTTTCTCCTCTTACCTTTGTGAAAATAAAAAATTTGGGGCTAAAAGATCATTTTTGAGGAAAAAGTTTGATTCATTTATTTTCATGGATCTACATTATACACGTCTGTGAAGCACCTGGGGGTTCAAGGTGCTCACCACACATCTAGATAAGTTATTTGAAGGGTCTAGTTTCCTAAATGTGGTCACTTGGGTTTTTTTTTTTCACTGTTTAGGCACATTAGGGGCTCTCCAAAGGCGACATGGTGTCTGCTAATTATTCAAACAAATTTTACATTAAAAAAGTCAAATGGCGCTCCTTCCCTTCCAAACCATGCCATGTGCCAAAACAGTGGTTTTCCCCCACATATGGGGTATCAACTTACTCAGGAGAAATAGCACAATAAAGTTTGTCATCCATTTTTTTCCTGTTACCCTTGTGAAAATAAAAACAATTGGGTCTAAAGAAAATTTTTTTGAGAAAAAAAGTTAAGCATTCATTGTTTTCTTCCACATTCCAAAAATTTCTGTGAAGCAACTGAAGGGTAAACTTCCTGAATGTGGTTTTTAGCATTTTGAGGGGTGTAGTGTTTAGAATGGTGTCACTTTTGGGTATTTTCTGCATAGAGGCCCCTCCAAGTCACTTCAAATGTCATGTGGTCCCTATAAAAATGGTTTTGTAAATTTTGTTGGAAAAATTAGAAATCGCTGGTCAACTTTTAACCCCTATAACTTCCTTACAAAAAAAATGTTGGTTCCAAAATTGATGTAGAGTAGACATGTGAGAAATGTTATTTATTAACTATTTTGTGTGACATATCTCTGCGATTTAAAGGCATGAAAATTCAAAGTTTGAAAATTGCAAAATTTTCTAAATTTTTGCCAAATCAAAATTTTGATTTTTTTATAAAGTAACAGAAGTCATATCGAAGAAATTTTACCAGTATCATGAAGTACAATATGTCACACAAAAACAATCTCAGAATCAGTGGTATCCGTTGACGTGTTCCAGAATTATTACCTCATAAATTGACACTGGCCAGAATTGTAAAAATTGGCCTGGTCATTAACGTGCAAACAGCCTTTGGGGGCAAAGGGGTTAAAATACTAAAGAACATCCAAGTTTGAAACAAGTAGGTTTATCTCACCCTGTCTTTATGTCTGTCTTTATGCCTATTTTATTTTCAGTGAAATAAAGAACTTTTATATGGATTTTAAAGACATGCTGAGTTGCTTGGTGGAATCTTTCTATACTTAGCATATCTAATATGCAAAGTAACAGGGTAACAGGGTCCATGCTACTGGACTGGCACATAGCAAATGTGGTACCAATATTCAAATAGGGACTTTTAAAATGCATTCAATATGGTGCCACATAAAAGGTTTGTACATAAAATAAGAACAACTATAATTTCAATATTTGCATATGATACTAAATGCTGCAAGGTAATCAATTCAGAGGTAGTAATTTAATATTAGAGAGTGAATTATGTAAGCTGAAGGCTTGCACTGAGAAATCGCAACTGAAGTGTAATGGAGATAAATACACAATCAATATGCATAACTCTGGCAACCTCACTGCGATAAAATGTGCATCTCAACAACCATCAGCTGCCCCATCAACCGCATCTGCTGCTTCTTCCCCTTCCTCTGTTACCGTACCAAGTATTGTCACGCAGGTCTAGCACCGCAGAACCTCCGGTTCTTTACCCGCTCCAGTCAGGCTGAGTGAGAGCCTGTCAGCTGTAACGGAAGCAGACATCCCTGCTGGTTTTGACCGATCTCAGAGAACAAGCACACCACAACTTTATCAATCCATCATAACATCTCCGCCTGCACCTCATTCATGGTCCAGCAGTTTGTCCAGTTCACCGCACTCCACCCTCTCTCAGCATAGCAGCCAGTCCTCGGTCCCATAGTTGTCATCACATAAAAGATTGCTTCCTCCTAAACATGATAAAGCTAAGAGATTGAACTCCACCATATCCAATCTGTTGGCTAGGGAAATGGTGGTGTCAGGCCCTAATTTTTTGAAATATGAACACTCCTGGTTTGGCCTCTCTATATGCTGGGTTGGCTGTAGTGGAAGAGTTGTCGGTCCTCATTATACTAGTTCTACTCTAGTGAAATTAATTCTTTGGTGCAGATATTAATGTCACAGGGGTACACATGATTAATCGAAATTGGTTTTCTTACTACCGTGGTATGTAAAGCAGGCTACATTTCATGTTTTAATTCTTTGGTGCTGATATTGTTCTCCATACAGGGGTACACATTAGTTATGAGCGAGCATAAAATGTGCTCAACTTAGTGGTTCAGTGGATTCTCAAAACCTACCCAGATCTGCCAGAGCTGCTTGTGAAATGTGCCCATTTCAGAAAGTCAGCTACAGCTTCCGCCATCCTGGCAGTGCTTCAGCAGCGTTTGCAGCTTCCAGCACACTGACTGGTGTGCGATGTCACCACATGTTGGAAATCAACATTGTAGATGTTGGGAAGGATTTGTGAGCAGCAGAGGGCAGTTGTTGAGTAGCAGCTTCAACACGCCCATTGGAATTCAGGTCAGCCTCCGCACATAAGAGCTGATGTGTGGGTCTGGATGTCTGACATCTGTGCCGTCCTCCAAAATTTTGAGGACTCCACCCAGATGGTGAGCCGCAATGATGCCATAATGAGCGTCACCATCCCGCTTCTCTGTCTATTGAAATGCTCACTGCTCACAATCAAAGAGGAGGTATTTCAGGCGGAGCAAGGAACTATTCCGGGTGATGCTACACAGCCCAGCCTCATCTCATCTCAGCCTGGATTTGGGTGATAATGAGAAGGAGAACATGGACAGTCATCCTCTTGGTGAGGACAGGGAAGTTTTGGCTGTCTTGGAAGTCTTGATACTAGTAATGAGTGAGCACTAAAATGCTCGGGTACTCGTTGCTCTTTGGGAGAAAGAGACATTGACTCTTATTTTTGCTGAAGGTTGGGAGTAAAGCGTTAGGATTGCTTCAGTAAATGCATTTGGAAAAGCAAATTTAGTATTTGCCATGTATCGCTAGTAGTGATGAGCGAACACTAAAATGCTCGGGTACTCATTGTTCGAGTCAAGCAAATTGGAATGCTTGAGTGTTTTGTCCGAGTAACAAGCCAATGTAAGTCTATGGGAAACTCGAGCATTTTTCCGGCAGCTCCCCCCGGCGGCCTGCAGAGGGCCTAAAAATTTCACAAATCGATGGGAATAGTGCTCAAATGATATGGGAACAGCATGGGGAAGACCTCTGCAAGCATCTCTGACTCCCAGGTCACTGCTGTCAACAATGTTGTCAGAGTATTATGCCACTTTTACGGACTCACAATAAAACATACGAAAATGAAGCCAAAATGGATTTTCCTGGGAAAAATGTTAAGGAACATCCTTTCCAGGGTAATGCTCCTCCATACCTTGGGCTCTGTTCACATGTAGCATTTTTGATGCGTTTTTGTACTTTTGCATTACTTTCACCGGTAAATGTCATTTTAACATTTTACTACCTTATCTGGCCATGTGGTGTGCGAGACATGATCAGACACATCCTGTTTCATTTATGAAGGAGGGACTCTGAAAGTCACAAAGCCTATTTTTATAGGGTCATCAGACGGCCCTTGCTATTCTTAAAAGACCAGCAGTGGACCCTCACTATTGTTAGAGGGCCATCAGCCGGCTATGCTTTGTTGTTTCCATTATTATTATTATTATGACTGCAAGTGCTGCCAAAAATTTGGACACACCCCAATACCCCTTTGAAGAGACATAGAGAAGGGCCTCAGTAAAAAAAATGTTCCCATTCTAAAAGAGTGGTTCTCCTATAGTGTTTTTTTTTTTTTAACAATAAATTTTTATCAAAGTTTTTCAACATAACAAAGAAAAAAGGACATCAGGTACAGCACATACGATATTTAGTGTACAATACCGCATTTAAGAGCAAATAGCAAGGAACTTCTAGTGTCATGAACCTGGGGAATAAAAGAGGAAGAGCAGCAGAATATAAGCCAACCTCTCAGTAGGGGGAGGGGGGGGGGGATGGGGGACAAACAGGGAGGGGTATATTCTTCAAAGTAGATACCATCAGGGATCGTACGCAGAAAGGGAACTAAATCTAGTTTCCACAGAAAAACAACGTATGGTATAACGGTAACAATGAGCATATTATACCTAAGATTTTTGGCCATGAAAAAGTGCTTTAACTTCTGGCCATGCGCACCACCGTTGTTGGGTCCTATCTTTTTTTGAAGCGTCCCATGACAGAATCTTTTCATAAAAATTATATGAGTCGACTCTCCACCAGATGTCATCCGTTGATGGAGCAGAGTGGGATTTCCACTTGGAGGCAAGAGCTTGTGTGGCTGCAGTTAATACAAAAGAACAAAGCCATCTGTTCTTGTACGGGAGGTCAGCAATGCCTATGTTCAGTAAAGCTAATGCAGGATTCATTGGGATGTCACTTCCAGCACAAGAAGACAATATCTTAAATATTTCCTTCCAAAAGCTATTTAATTTAGAACATGATCACCAAGAATGCAAGACTGTGCCTATTCCTCCACATTTTTTCCAACATAGAGGAGATGTTCCCTGGGATAGATGAGCTATACGGTTTGGGGGTAGATACCAACGGAGTTGAATTTTTTTTGCAATTTCTAGGTGATTTATGCATGACGAACTTTTAAGGGGCCAAGATAAGGCTAATTGCCATTGGTCATGAGTAAACGAAGTGCCCAAATCTGATTCCCATTTAACCATGTACGGGAGCTTAGTATTATCAGAGGGAGAATTGAGAAAATTATATGCTACCGAGACACCCCTGGAGAATCCCTTCTTCTCCAGAACAAAGTGTTGTATTGTGGATGGAGCCAGCCGTGACACAATTGCTGGAGAAGAGGATAGGAAACTCTTCAGTTGAACATAGGAAAAGTGAAGGTTACCGGGGAGTTGATATATGGAGGATAGTTTGTCAAACGTTTTGGTAGAACTAGCTGAAAACATAGACTGCAAATTAGGAATGCCGTAATCTTCCCAACGGTGGAATTGGGAGAACGGGAACACCATATCAATGCTCCTAAGTGAGATATATTTCAACGGAATGTGTATAATTTTTTTTAAAAATCATCTCTCTCCACATTTTAAGAGCATGTGTCATTGTAGGGAGTGAGCAAGATTGAGACCTCGGGAGCAGAAATTCCGCCTCCAACATGTGTCTAGTAGAATTAAGTTTGGTATCTAATTTTTCCATTTGAACCCAAGAGAGATTGGACGTAGGGTCCCACCATTCTCTAAGAGCATCAATCGTGCATGCCTTATAGTAGAGGTGGATATTCGGTAGTCCCAAACCTCCCTCTCCCATTCTATAAAACAGCAGGGAGCTCTGGAATCTGGATTTTTTGCCACCCCAAATAAAACGAAGTAGTAGAGCCTGGATTTCGTCTAGTAGTTTTTTTTGTATGGGAAGTGGTATGCATCTTAAAAGATATAGAATTTTAGGTAAAAATGTCATTTTACACGTTTGTATACGGGCCATCCAAGAAAGTTCTAAGGTGCTCAGTCTTTTGAGCTCTGGCTTGATAGAATTTAGTAATTCTGAAATATTTTTAGAGACTAAGTTTTTAGAGGGGGAGACTAGGTGAATTCCCAGATAGAGAATTGAGTTTTTAGCCCATGTTAATGGCAGAGACTTTTTAAAATTAGAAATTAATCCAGGGGGACAGCCAATCGGAAGGACCATTGATTTCGCTGAGTTCAATTTGTAGAGAGATACTTCTGAGAACCGAGAGAGAATAGACAACAGTGCTCGGAGAGAGGTTTCAGGGTGTGTTACAGAGATAATTACGTCATCCGCATACAGACCAATTGGGTGGGCCATGGATCCCATTTTTATCCCAAAGATATCTTTACAAGTACGAATCTCCTGCGCCAAGGGTTCCATTACCAAAGCAAAAATTGCAGGCGACAACGGACACCCCTGGCGAGTTCCATTCGAGATATGAAACCGTCCTGAGCTAAAGCCTGTAGCTAATACCTTCGCACTTGGGGAGGAATATAACGCCATTATATCCTTCTGTATGTGTCCAATGAACCCGAATTTAGTCAAGACTGCTTGAAGGTATCCCCAGTGTACTCGATCAAACGCTTTTTCTGCTTCCAACAAAACGAGCACACTGGGGAACCCAGATTTTTCTGCTCTGTGGATTAAGTTTAGAACACGTCGAGTGGCGTCTCTGGTTTGTCTCCCCGGCACAAAACCCATTTGATCTGGAGCTACCAGCTGAGGAAGGACCGTATTAATTCTTTGGGCTAGGATCTTAGAGTACAATTTAAGGTCACAGTTCAGTAGTCAAATAGGTCGGAAATTTTCAGGTTTATTTAGGGGTTTGCCTGGTTTTGGGAGGGTAACTATAGTCGCTTCCAAGAATAATGGATTGATTTTACCCTTGATTCTCCAGTCCAAAAATAGTCGCTGCAAGTACGGGGATAACCTCTCCGAAAGCAGTTTACAAAATTCATTGGCAAAGCCATCTGGCCCTGGAGTGGAGTGTAATTTAGAGGCTTTAATTGCACTTTTTATTTCACCAACCTGTATAGGCGAGTTCAAAGATTCAAGTTGGGATTGTGAGATTTTCGGTAAGTCAATAGGTTTTAAAAATTGTTCTATATGTGGAGTCGAGGGATGTCGGATGGTATGATCCATATTCAGATTATACAAATGAGAATAATAGTCCGCAAATGTGTTGGCAATCTCTATTGGGTCAAAAATTTTGTCCCCATTCGTCTGAAGCAAATGGTCAATCCTCCCCTTAGCAGTCAGTTTTTTCACTCTACGGGCCAGTACAGCGCTTACTCTATCCCCCAAAGCATAGTATTTTGCTTTATCACATTTTAAATTATGTTCATAATTGAATAATAAGAGTTTCCGAAGGTCATTTCAACTCTCCAGCAAAGCACTATTAACTGCCGGGGTCTTGTTTTGTTTCTGGTTGTTTTCCAAGATTTTCATTTTATTTATGACTGATTGCACTTCGCACTCTCTGTGTCTTTTTTCTCATGAAGCCAATTTTATACATAAACCTGTCATAAAGGCTTTTTGCGATAGCCATGAAGTCTCATCGGAAACTTCTCCATTGTCATTAATTTCGAGAAAATGTTTCAGTTCATTAGAGTGATATTCCCTATTATGAGCAGATTTTAAAAGAAAAGTGTTCAAACGCCAAGTAAACGCAGAGGGTGGAGCACCGCCGTCATCGAGTTCCAATATAATTGGGGCATGATCGGACCAGGTTATCGAACCTATATGTGAGGATTTACATAGTGATAAGGCTGTTCTATTTACTAAAAAATAGTCTATTCGAGAAAGTGATGAAAATCTAGGGGAAAAGTACGTATAGTCCCTTTCGTTGGCATTGTGGTATCTCCAAACATCGTGGAGAGCTTCTTCTGATACAGTATAATTCCTTTTAACTCCTCCCGACCAATGGTTCGATCCGAGTCCGTGTCTAAATCTCTAGATACAGGGGCGTTGAAATCTCCGCAAATTATCAATGGTCCTTGAGAAACAGAGCAAATTTTTTTAAGAATTTTAGAGAAGAAAATTTGGGGTTTGTTATTAGGTCTATATAAAGTCGCAATCGTGTATTGGGAATTATTTAGTAAAAAAGATAGGACTATGTATCTCCCTCTGGGGTCGGTATAGAGGGACAACATGGAATATGATATGGTATGTTTTATAAGTATCGCAACACCCGCTTTTTTATGTAGGGCATTGGCCTGAATTATTGTGGGGAAGTGAATATTGGATAATCTAGGTGCATCTTGGGAAAGCAAATGAGTCTCATGCAAACAAATAACTTTGCATTTAGATGATCCTATCTCTTTCCAGAGGAGAGACCATTTAAAAGGGGAGTTTAAACCCCTCACATTAAGAGATAAGACCTTAATACCCATGGCAATGTTCAAAGTTCTCAAGTACGATCAAAGGGGAAAACATTTGTACATCAATACATATTTCTGACATGGAGAGAGATAGAACAATACAATTTCGAGCATTTGGAGAATAGGGATCCAGTGGGTAAGGGTTAATTAACCAAACATAAACATATCTAGGAAAAAAAAATAGAACAACCAAAGATACATATATGGAACAAGTATTCAAATGATAGCGAACCATCTGGATATACGCTATCGAGTGGGGGTATTCAAAGAATATGGACACAACAAAAAAGGACAACCAAAGTCGTAAGGTCCGTACTCCCGTGCCGAAAGGCAACAAGAGAAAACAACAAATACAAAATTGGAGAAAAGAGGTGGACTCCTAGAAATAAAAGACTGCAGACCTCAAAGATTTACAGTGATCCAATCAGTTGGAATTTTTTTATACTGTTGTTCTGGAGGAAGAGGTGAGACAAACCCTTCCGGAAGAAGCTTCCATTTGCTGAGTTGTTTTTCTGCATGCCGCGGTGACAGGCAGACCACCACGTCATCGTCTTTAATGATTAGTAATTTGACCTGGTGTCCCCAGCGGTAGGGAATGCCGACGTTTCTCAAAATTGCTGTGTGAGGAGCAAACTCCTTGCGTTTTGCTAAAGTGGCGGCTGACAGATCTTGAAAAATAGTGATCCCTTGAAACGGAGCAGGTAGATCTGGATTATCTCTGATGCAGCGTAGAAATTTTTCTTTGATGGTGAAAAAATGAATCATTGAAAGAGTATCTCTAGGCAGTGAGGGATTTACATGTTTAGGTTTAGGAACCATGTGAATTCTATCCACTACCAACTCAGAGTTAGATGCATCTGGAAGTATTGACTGCAGCTGGTTGTGAAAAAATTGGGGTAGATCAGAGTTTTTAACGCTTTCAGGAATCCCACATAGTCTCACGTTATTCCTACGAGACCTGCCCTCTTGGTCTCCCATTTTATTTCTGAGATATTCTGAGGTATCTTTTAATTCGTATTATGCATCAACCAGAGAATTGTGAGAATCCGCAAATTCTACCATTTTGTCCTTCAACCATGAGGTACACTCCTCCAGGTTTCTCACATCTTTTTTCAGGGCATTCACCATTTGTTTCATATCATCCTTTAAAGATTTATGCAGAGTGCTCAGTAACTCTTGCATCATGTTTTTGGTTAACGGAGCATCTGCAGTCCCTGGGTCTTCTCTAGTGTTGAGCCACCCCCGTAGTGTTCGAGTTCGGTTCGGTTCGTCGAACACCCGTGTGTTCGCCGAACTGTTCGTCGAACTGTTCGTCGAACACCTTCGAACACCGTTAAAACCAATGGCATTCAAACAAAAACACATAGAAACACATAGAAAACACCTTCAAAGGTGTCCAAAAGCTGACAAACTGCTCAGAAGACACAACTAACACATGTAAAAGTGACAAGTACATATAGTCATGCGAAAAGAAAAGAGGTGGAGGAGTAAAAGGAGGGGGAGACACAAATATAGGCATGTCATGCCCTTCTAAAATCCAAAAAGTGAGAAGCCGACACGTTCAGTCCGCTCCTGCCCGTGCCGCCTCCGTGTCGCCGGGTTTGTGCCACAGCCGCGGTGAACCCTGACGGCCAGCCCCACTCTCCCAATACTGGTGCCTGTCCGCTGGTGGGTCGAGCGAGCCCCCCTGTGGTGGAGGCAGCTCTAAGCTTTTTAATTTAAATTGTCTCTCTAATTTGAATGAATACACTTTAAATCCATTTACAAGGATCTATTGGACGGCAAGTCTCATGCCAGCAGCCGCGTAATTCCAGCTCCAGTAGCGTCCACTAAAGCTGCTGCAGTTAAAAAGCTTTTATAAGGATCGAGCTCGGCTGTCCACCGCAAGGCATCCTACTGCCAGTCCCAGCCCCTATGCCTTGGGGTGCCTCCTGATGCTCTTCACTGAGTATCCCGTGGTCCCGAAGCATTTCCTTTGAAAAAATTAAGTGTCCAAACTACAGGTGGTGTAGCTTGCTTAACAGCCGGGATAATCCGCTGACTAGCAGACACTGCTACTAGGCACAAAGTATTTCCTGGGCTTGATGCAGTTAAAAATTTGTAATTAGATACTCTCGTTGGATGCTGAGAAAGCATTCCATAGAGTCTCCTGGCACGCCATATATGATTCTCTTAAAAAGCTTGGGGTAGGGGTCTAGGGGACCCTTTTATAGCCAAAATCACGGCCCTGTATCACAATACGTCACCTAGGCTGAAGATAAATGGAACTGTAGCACCCTGAGGGCTCGGTTGCTACAGAGGTATTGCACCTCACCCAGAGGTGTGATATCTCACTCTCAGGTAAGGATGGAGTGTGGATCAGGACCCGACACCTGCATGCATTACACCACATTGCCGTGGGGCAGGGCGACCAATATGCCTCTGAGATGGGCACGACAGTCCCTGTCCCTGGCTGGAGTGGGGGGGAGGGAACACTGAGGAAGGGGAACCCTGTAGTGCAGGAGCAGGGAGGAAGCAGTTCCTGGGTGCATTGAGAAGGGAGTATAAAAGGTGGGCACCATCTTAGTTCAGTGCAGAGAAGTCTGAGCAGAAGTGGCAGGGAGCAGGGGCTCTGCATGAGCTCTGCTCCGGAGGCGGGCCTAGTAACAGAGGCCCAGGCCTGGAAGAGGGAGAAGGAAGGAAGAGGAGCGGAGAAGGCTCCAGGAACGAGGAATGAAGGGATCCCAGGGGTGCGGACGGGCGAGTCGCCACCGCATGCCCGAATCCACCTGCGTGGAGGGGTCAGGCCAAAGGGGGAGACCGGTCCGCGAAACTAGTGGAGACAGGAAACGACCCTCAGCTAGAAACCGGAGGCTGTGACATTTTATGTGGCGCAGCCCCTCGCTACACCCGCTAGGAAGGCACCACATAGGGTCAGGGAAACTGGCGCCAAGTTTACCAAGAGGAGGCCCGAGGCAGCCGGACAGAAGAGTTGGTAAGAAAGGCCAGACAAAGGACACACAAAGGGGGTCCTGTAAAGCGCTCCAAAGTTATCTGGGAGTTGTCTGAGCCCCTCACCTGGTGAGCACAGTAAGACGTGGGCAGCCGTTACCTGCAGACGTGGTCTGGATAATAAGAACTGTGAGTAAAGGCCCTGGACTGCTTCACTGACTCCGTGTCGTTACTGCTGCTGCCTTGCACCATCACCCCCATCCTCCGCATACACTGCCCTGAGGCTATACTCCTCCCGTGGGGAGTTATGCTACGCTCTGCTGCACCCACAACACCAGCCTCAGCAGTCTGCCCTGCAGCGGCGGTTCACTCTGACCGCAATCCACGGGTGGCGTAGTCGGACATTTAAACATCAAAACCACATAAATAGTTCCGCCACTGGTTTGACCACCCTGAGCCACGGAACCGGGTCGCCGCCACGAAGACTACAACCACCAGCATCCACCAAAAAGGGTCCGGCTCCGGGTGTCCCAAGGCCCAGGGGGTGCATCAGAACATTTTCATCACCTTTCACAATCACCAATGGGACAAGGCAGGGATGTCCTCTGTCCCCTCTCTTATACATCCTAGTGACGGAGCACCTGCTCTCATCAATTCGCCATAACCCCAATATTAGGTGGATTGAGGTGGGAGGCACCGAGTACAAGTGCTCTCTATTTGCTGATGATGTCCTAGTATATATCACTCAATCACATATATCCATCCATGCTGTTATGGCTGAAATAGATCACTTTGTTACATGGTCAAATTTTAAAATCAATGCAGCGAAGTCTGAGGCCCTCGATGTCTCCCTCCCCAAATCCATATAGGATTCCATCCAGTCCAACTTTCCCTTTGCCTGGCCCTCACAGGGTATCAAATACTTAGGAATTCCTATTCATAGAGACCTCTCCCATCTATGTTATCTTAATTTTGGGCCCTTTATTGAACAACTCCATACAGACCACGGTTGGCAAGTTAGAACTGTAAGATTCACTACGTGAACCACTGGTGTTTTGTGGAAAAGCACATGTACACTGTGTTCCAAATTATTATGCAAAAAGTGTTTAGGAGTGATAAGGGAAGAATTTGTTTGTTTGTCAGTTAAACTCATTGATGGTGATGTGTGTCAGGGCTCTTTATATCACTGTAAGCAATTGCAGACACCTGTGCTAATTAGTTTGGCAGGTGTGTCCAATGAAAGGCAAGACTACTTAAGAAGGCTGTCTCACATTATTAAGCAGCCTACATTTTCTGCCAAAATGGGAAAGAAAAAGGATGTGTCGGCTGCTGAGAAGCAACAAATTGTGGAGTGTTTAGGTCAAGGCATGACTACAATCAACATTGTGCGATGATCAGGATGAAGTGTCTTGGCAATCAAGAAGTATGTAGCTGATTCACAGTACACACGTGTGCGTGCTGATAAGGGCAAATTGAGGACTCTTTCCTACAGGCAATTACGTCAGGTTAAAAGAGCAGCGGCAAAAAAGCCTTGTCATAGCAGCAGACAAGTTTTTGAAGCTGCTTGTGCCTCCAACGTCCCCCGAACAACAAGATGCAGGGTCCTTCAGAGGTTTGCAGCTGTGCATACGCCATCCTGTCGACCTCCTCTATCCACTTCACACAAGCAGAAACGGCTCTAGTGGGCTAAACATTACATGAAGACTGATTTCAAAACTGTTTTGTTCACGGATGAGTGCCGTGCAGCGCTCGATGGTCCAGATGGATGGAGTGGAGGATGGCTGGTTGATGGACACCCCACGCAAACACGGCTACAGCGCCAACAAGGAGGAGGTGGAGTAATGTTTTGGGCTGGAATCATGGGGAGAGAGATTGTCGGCCCCTTTAGGATCCCTGAAGGCGCTAAAGATGAACTCCATAATGTATGTGGATTTTCTCAAACAGCACTTCCTGCCATGGTTCAAGAAGAAGAACCGTGTATTTCACAGCAAGATCATTTTTTTGCATGATAATGCACCATCTCATGCTGCACATAAAACATCTGCATCTCTGGCTGATATGGGCATAAAAGGGGACAAACTTATGGTGTGACCCCCATGCTCCCCTGACCTCTACCCCATTCAGAACCTCTGGAGCATCATCAAAAGGAGTGTCTATGATGGCGGGAGGCAGTTCACATCTAAGCAACACCTCTGGGAGGGTATTCTGTCCTCATGCAAAACAATTGAAGCAGAAACCATCCAAAACCTGACAAATTCAATGGACGAGAGAGTTCAGAAGCTCCTTTCGAACAAGGGGTCCTATGTGAAAATGTAATATCACCTAGAATAAAGTTTTGAGTTGAAAACTGTTTGATTTCAGTTTCTAATAACCTGCTAATGCTTATAATTTAAAAAATGACCATTTTTTGGTCTTTATTAAAATGAAAAGGTTGATCGAAAAGTTTGGGGGATCTAAGAGTGTGGCAACCCAGTAGTCATGATTACTTCGAATTCTGACAATATGAGGGTCATGTTGCAGGTAGTGCAGCAAGAAGGCACTTATGTGTCTTGCGCATCTCGGAGCCCCAAAATTATTTTCCGGGCTAGATGCAGCTAAAAATTATTATTAATTTTAAATCTGGTGGAGCTTAGTATAGATGGCCTAATAGGATCAGTGCTGCACACTGCTACAAAGCCCAAATTATTTTCCAGCCAAGATACAGATAAACATGATTAGTAATTTTAAATCTGGTGTAGCTTATTATAGATGGCCTAATAGAATCAGTGCTGCACACTGCTACAAAGCCCAAATTATTTTCCAGCCAAGATACAGATAAACATGATTAGTAATTTGAAAGCTTAAAACGGTTGGTAGGTTGATTTTAACCAATCATCAAGCTTTTACTCTCCCCAGGATGACACAGGGTTAGAAAAGTCATTTCGGATCCATGATTTGTTCATCTTTATGAACGTGAGTCTGTCTACATTATCAGTGGAGAGCCGCGTGCGCTTATCTGTCAGCACACCACCAGCAGCGCTGAACACACGTTCAGACAGAACGCTGGCTGCGGGGCATGACAAGATCTCCAAGGCGTAAATGGCTAGCTCCGGCCATTTATCCAGATTGGAAGCCCAAAAAGAGCAAGGGTCCAGTGACACAGTCATGGCTTCAATGTTTACTTGGAGATACTCCTGTACCATCGTCTCTAGGCGTTGACTATGTGTCAGACTTCTTGTCTCCTGTGGCCTTGCAAAGGATGGGCTAAAAAAGTGGTGAAATGATTCCGCAAAATTGATGTTACCAGCAGATACTGTGGTTCTGTTACGGTTTGAGTGCTGAACACATGACGGTCCCACGGTTGGCAATTTGGAACTGTGAGATTCACTACGTGCACCACTGGTGTTTTGTGGAAAAGCACTTGTAAGATTCTGCAACAGTCGCTGCTGATACTCCTGCATGCGTGCATCCCTTTCTATGGCAGGAATAATTTCGGCAAATTTACTTTTGTACCGGGGATCTAACAGTGTGGCAACCCAGTAGTCAGGATTATTTCTAATTCTCACAATTCGAGGGTCATGTTGCAGGTAGTGCAGCAAGAAGGCACTCATGTGTGTTGCGCATCCAGGAGCACCAAGTCCCTGTTGTGTTGGTGGCGAGGTAACAATCATGCTTCCTTCCTCTGTCCTCTCCCCCCAACCTCGCACAACAGAAATGTGATCAAGGTCTCCCTCATCTGATGAGTCTTCCATCAGTTCGTCCTCCACTTCTTCCTGGGCTCCTGCGCATTCCTCACTAGTTTGGCTGCTACCATGCGCCCTGGTAAAACCATCTCCCCCACTATCACATGCCTGCCGCCTTGGTGCTGCCGACCGTCTGGACCTTGCAGATGTTAGCCCTTCCGCATACAACTCCTCCTCCTCTACTTCCTCCACCTCCTCTTGTGCCACCACCTGACTCCGAATTCTGTTTAACATGTGCTCCAGCATGTAAATCACCGGAATAGTCATGCTGATAATGGCATCGTCAGCACTAAACATCTTCGTCGCCATTTCAAAACTGTGCAGAAGGGTGCATAGGTCCCTGATCTGAGACCACTCCTCCAGCGTGATTTGCCCCACCTCTGGATCTCGTTGGCCCAGGCTATACGTCAGAACGTATTGCACCAGGGCTTGTCGGTGCTGCCACAGTCGCTGCAACATGTGCAGAGTTGAATTCCACCGGGTAGGCACATCGCATTTTAGCCGGTGAAGTGGCAGGCCCAACGACTTCTGTAGAGATGTAAGTCGCTGAGCTGCGGGATGCGAACGGCAGAAGTGAGCACACAGCGACCGTGCCCTCTGCAGAAGGCCATCTAGTCTGGGATAGTGGGCTAAAAATTGCTGAACAACCAGGTTCAAAACGTGAGCCATACAAGGCACGTGTGTGACATTGCCCCGGCAAAGGGCCGCACCCAGGTTTGCAGCATTGTCGCACACGGCCTTCCCTGGTTTCAGGTCCAGTGGAGACAACCATTCATGAAATTGGTTCTCCAGAGCTGACCACAACTCCTCAGCTGTGTGACTCACATTTCCCAGACATTTCAAAGTAAAAACCGCCTGATGACGTTGAGCCCTACTGCCAGCATAGTAAGGAGGTGTGCAGGATCCCTTCTGCGCAGTTAGAAAGCTTGTGGCATGACCAGACAGGCTTTGGGTGCAGGTGGAAGACCGAGAAGAGGTTGAGGAGGCAGAAGCAGTGGAGGAACTTTGACATAAAGAGGATTGACGCACAACTCGTGGGGACGGCAAGACTTGGACAGCAGCCCCTTGTCCTGCTGTCACCATAGTTACCCAGTGCCCAGTCAGCGACATGTAACGCCCCTGTCCATGCCTACTCATCCAAGTGTCTGTGGTGAAATGCACCCTGTCACACACAGAGTTTCTCAAAGAAGCGGTGATGTTGTGTGCGACATGCTGGTGGAGCGCAGGCACACCTTTCTTTGAGAAGTAGTGCCGACTGGGCATCTGGTACTGGGGCACTGCGACGGACATAAGGTCTCGAAAATCCTCTGTGTCCACCAGGCGGAAAGGCAGCATTTCTGTAGCCAAGAGCTTGCAGATGGTGAAATTCAACCTCTTAGCTTTCTCATGGCTAGGAGGAAATGGTCTTTTACTTGTCCACATCTGAGGGACCGAGGGCTGGCTATTGTGCTTAGACGGGGTTGATAAGGGTGTCCCCGGCAAACTGCCGGTCTGTGAGGAAGATGCAGGCGGACATGTTAGGTTGCCTTGATCCAAAGGTGGTGCTATCGATGTCGGACAGCGCTCAACACCAGCTGGTGTTACCACCTCCAAAGAAAATGATGACCTGCCAATCACGCTGGCTGTTGCGGGTAAAGAGGTGGCAGGTCTGCGCCCCAAAACAGGTATGACTGCTGTCCCCCCAGTCACAGAGGATGAAGAGGCCGCGGATGCACAAGATATGGCAGACGGTGGTTGGCCCGGCCGGCTAGCCCGCATTGTAGCACACTGAGCTTCCCACTGCAACTTATGCTTCATGTCCATGTGCCGGTTCATGCATGAAGTACTCAAACTATGTATTTTTTGGCCTCTACTTAGCTTTTGCTGACAAATGTTACAGATAACACGAGTTGGGTCATCTTTATCGATCTGAAAAAATGCCCAGGCCATGCAAGGCTTAGCACCCATGCGACCTGAAGAGCCACCACGACTTCTGGTGAGAGGCAGAGTTGTGTTTGAGGATGCAGTTGTTGACGTGCTTCCAGTACTACGTCTCTGTCCAGGAAGGCGCAACCTGACCTCATCGTCACTAGTATCTTCCTCCACCTCCTCTGCTGACCTAATCTCTTGGCTGACTGTGGGTTGACAGTAAGTGGGATCTCCAACCTCATCATCACCACCCTGTGCGTTATCACACCCGTCGTCCTCAGAGCCAACCTGTTCCTGCCCTGACAAAAAACTAAAGTTGTCGCTCCAATCAGGTATTTGAGTCTCATCATCGTCTTCCTCATTGTCTCCACCAACAGGAGTTACAGTTTGGGAATGAGAGTCTACATTATGGTCAGAACCTTCTGCGTCTGGTCCTAGATCCGACTCATAAAGATTCTGGGCATCAGTGCAGATCATTTCCTCGTCTGGATTAACAGAAGCGCTGGAGTCGACCTCTGATTCCCAGGCTATAGTATGAGTAAACAGCTCTGCAGACTCAACCATCTGTTCTACCTCATACTCAGACGGGCAGCTGGAGATTTGGGAGCTGTGAGGAAGCAAGTGCGATTGGGGTGACACCTTTGAGGACTGGAGTATTTGTGATGTTGAAGTTGATGTGGAGGAGAGCCCACTTAAAGGAGCACTTGATATCCATTGAAGCACCTGCTGTTTTTGTGCCTCATCTGGAATTTGTAGCGATTGGCGTGGCCGTAAGAAAGGGATTTTATCACATTGTCCGCTAAAAGAAGTAGACATTTTAGTTTGGCTGGAAGATGGTCTTTCTTCTGCAGATGTTACTGTTGCTTTAACACCTACCCCACGGACACAACCTTTTTTCCCCTTCCCAACACGCCTATTCCCCTTTCCACCAGCAGCAGGCCCTTTTCCACTCATTTTGGTGGTTAACTAATTCACAACTCTGGAGTTGTTTGCACAAAAAAACAATGGATGGGAACCGAGCAGAGCCGAGTGGCCAAACTGTGGTATTAGGCCAAAACTATTGGCTGGGTTAGATGGAGAAAAAAATTATATTCGATTTGCAACCTGATGGAGGTCAGTATAGATGGACTAATAGAACAAGTCCCACACACAGCTAGAAGCCCAAATATTTTTTCAGAGGTAGATGCAGAAAAAAAATATATTAAGTTTGCAACCTGATGGAGGTCAGTATAGATGGACTAATAGAGAAAGTCCCACACACTGCTAGAAGGCCAAATATTTTTTCAGAGCTAGATGCAGACAAAAAATTATTTTGAATTTGCAACCTGATAGAGGTCAGTATAGGTGGACTAATAGAACAAGTCCCACACACTGCTAGAAGGCCAAATATTTTTTCAGAGCTAGATGCAGAAAAAAATTATATTCAGTTTGCAACCTGATGGAGGTCAGTATAGATGGACTAATAAAACAAGTCCCACACACAGCTAGAAGCCCAAATATTTTTTTCAGAGGTAGATGCAGAAAAAAATTATATTCAGTTTGCAACCTGATGGAGGTCTGCATAGATGGATCAATAGAACAAGTCCCACACACAGCTAGAAGCCCAATATTTTTTCAGAGGTAGATGCAGAAAAAAAATTATTTTTAATTTGCAACCTGATGGAGGTCAGTATAGATGGACTAATACAG
Source organism: Phyllobates terribilis (assembly GCF_046119375.1). NCBI lineage: Eukaryota > Metazoa > Chordata > Amphibia > Anura > Dendrobatidae > Phyllobates > Phyllobates terribilis. The sequence continues at coordinate 22,054,851 of NW_027362769.1, forward strand.
AATGTCCCACACACTGCTAGAAGGCCAAATATTTTTTCAGAGCTAGATGCAGAAAAAAATTATATTCAGTTTGCAACCTGATGGAGGTCAGTATAGATGGACTAATAGAACAAGTCCCACACACAGCTAGAAGCCCAAATATTTTTTCAGAGGTAGATGCAGATAAAAATTATTTTTAATTTGCAACCTGATGGAGGTCAGTATAGATGGACTAATAGAGAAAGTCCCACACACTGCTAGAAGGCCAAATATTTTTTCAGAGCTAGATGCAGATAAAAATTATTTTTAATTTGCAACCTGATGGAGGTCAGTATAGATGGACTAATAGAGAAAGTCCCACACACTGCTAGAAGGCCAACTATTTTTTCAGAGCTAGATGCAGAAAAAAATTATATTCAGTTTGCAACCTGATGGAGGTCTGTATAGATGGATTAATAGAACAAGTCTCACACACAGCTAGAAGCCCAATATTTTTTCAGAGGTAGATGCAGAAAAAAAATATATTCAGTTTGCAACCTGATGGAGGTCTGTATAGATGGATTAATAGAACAAGTCCCACACACAGCTAGAAGCCCAATATTTTTTCAGAGGTAGATGCAGAAAAAAAATATATTCAGTTTGCAACCTGATGGAGGTCAGTATAGATGGACTAATAGAGAAAGTCCCACACACTGATAGAAGGCCAAATATTTTTTCAGAGCTAGATGCAGAAAAAAATTATATTCAGTTTGCAACCTGATGGAGGTCAGTATAGATGGACTAATAGAACAAGTCCCACACACAGCTAGAAGCCCAAATATTTTTTCAGAGGTAGATGCAGATAAAAATTATTTTTAATTTGCAACCTGATGGAGGTCAGTATAGATGGACTAATAGAAAAAGTCCCACACACTGCTAGAAGGCCAAATATTTTTTCAGATCTAGATGCAGATAAAAATTATTTTTAATTTGCAACCTCATGGAGGTCAGTATAGGTGGACTAATAGAGAAAGTCCCACACACTGCTAGAAGGCCAAAAATTTTTTCAGAGCTAGATGCAGAAAAAAATTATATTCAGTTTGCAACCTGATGGAGGTCAGTATAGATGGACTAATAGAACAAGTCCCACACACTGCTAGAAGCCCAAATATTTTTTCAGAGCTAGATGCAGAAAACAATTATATTCAATTTGCAACCTGATGGAGGTCAGTATAGATGGACTAATAGAATGATGCTATGCCCAAAAGATTTTACTTCACTAGGTGCAGTAAAAAAATTGGTATTCTATACACAGGTGGTATATCTTGCAACACAGATAGGCTACTCCACTGACTAACACACTCTGCAATAGGCCAAAAAGGATTAGCTTTGCTAGATTCAGCCAAATGGTGTGAAAAAAACTTGCACAGCACTGGCACAGACCTGCCTGGCAAAAACTGATAGGAACTGATGTAACCTAGTCCTGAAAAGGACTGCAATTACAATTAGTCTTTACTCCCACAATCTATCTATTTAAGAGCACAGACCTGCCTGATAAAAGTCGTAGGAAATGCTGTAACCTAGTCCTTAAAAGGACTGCAATCACAACTATTCCCTTTCTCCCAAGCTATCTGTAGATTTGTGCGAAAATTGGCTTGAAATTAACAAGGTATAGCGCACACAGCAACAGCGGTGCCGTCTAACACGCAGCTGCAGCAGTGAGAAAATGGTGGCGACGGGGAAAATGGCTTGGTCTTATAGGGCAAGGACATGTGACATACACTGCCAATGACACATGCCCTTGCTTGTGTGAAAAACAGCAGTTCGCTCCGTGTGTGCGCTGCTGATAGGCTGACAGACTGCAACTCCCCACTGCAAATGCGGGAAAGAGAAAAAAAAATGGAGATCTTCATTATTCCTGCAGAGATCCATCCCCTGCCCCTCCCCCCACCCCGCTGTACACTCAAACTGCGTATTAACATTAATTTTCATCATTACTGAGAAAAAATCCAGTTATGATTTTGGTGCACGAACAGTTATCGAACATAACCTCGAACAGCCGAATTTTTCTCAAATCGTTCGTGTTCGCCGAACGGCTCGAACACCGCCCAAAACAGCTCGAATTTGAGATTGGCGAACAGTTCGAGTAGAACAACGCTCATCTCTAGTCTTCTCCCATAGTTGAACTTTCACGGGAGGAGCGGCCTGAGGGTGGCGAGGAGTCTCGTTGTGTCTCTTTCTGATTGGATGTAGATTGTGCTGCTCCCCGTGAGAAAAATTCAGTGAGTTTAGTAGGTGACGCTGTTTTACGAGGTCTGCCGCTGGTCATTTTTACTTTTATTAATGGGATCAAGATATAAAAGTATTAAGCGTGTTCTCTGTCTTGGAATGTTAGCTTAGTTTCACTGCTCTCTGTGAATAAAAATGCTTTGTGCCGCTTTTATAGAGGTCTGCGCAGTAGGAGTCACCTCATCTTGGGGTCAACATAATGGGGTTAGGCACAGGACAAAATCATGTCACTATACATTGGGGAATAATTTGGTGTTTACTGTGTTTCCCAAAAGTTCCAGTAGATGGCAGACTTGCATTAGAAAACACAGGGGAAGATACTCACAGCAGCAGCGTGTAGACTACATTGTGCTGTCACCAAAAAATAGTCCCAAAGTACCCTTATTATTTGCCCAGAAAGTATGTGAAACTTAATCTGTAGTCCAGAAGGGCAGGGTATTTTGGACGTGGGAAAAGGTGTGGGATTATAAGGAGTGATGTATAGGGGGTCTCTGCTTGTGTCTCAGGGGAGATCACTCACTGTGCTTTCCTCATGTTGAGGCACCTCTGAATAAAATGGCCACGGCAGCTAGCTCCAGATCCCTCTGCCAACCGGGCCCCGGATTATCTCTCATCCACCGACCTCCACTCGATCACCGCAGCCTCTCTCCGGTCAGGGAGCCCGTTCCGCTGCCACACAGCTAGGCTGCTGCAAAGACACAGCCCACGGAGATCTCCGGTGGTAAGCTGATGAAGGAGGTTGCGTCTCAAGATGGCACCTTCTCTCCTGGGTTCCCGGCCGTCTCTACTCCCCATTCTCACCAAGGGTGCCAGGCTGAATGGTAGGAGGGCACCGGGGGTTCACCGGGTCTGTGAGGGCTCGATAGAGCCAAGATTCTTCTTTTTAAGAATGCGTGGGCCTCTGAAAAGATTAAAGTCTGAGGAGCATCTGTGGAGCACGTCTGCTCAGGAAGACAGTCAGGCCACGCCCGTTCTCCTATAGTGGTAATGCCCATGCAGTGACTGCAAGGGCTACCAAAATTGGGGAAAAACCCCAATAACAATTTAAAGACACATAGAGCTGGGCCACAGTAACGATATGTTCCCATTAGAAAGGAGAGGTTACGCTATCCAGTTATAGGGTATGCAGTGAGTACAGCAACTGACAAAATTTGGGAAAAACCCCAATAACAATTTAAAGACACATAGAGATGGGCCTCAGTAACGACATGTTCCTAGAAAGGAGTGGTTCTGCTATCCAGTTATAGGGTATGCAGTGAGTATAACGGATGCCAAAATTTAGGAAAAACCCCAATAATAATTTAAAGACACATAGAGGTGGGCCACAGTAATGACATGTTCCCATTAGAAAGGAGTGGGTCTACAATCCAGTAATAGGATACGCAGTGAGTACAATGGCTACAAAAATTTTGGAAAACCCCAATAACAATTTAAAGACACATAGAGGTGAGCCTCAGTAGCGATATGTTCCTAGAAAGGAGCCGCTCTCCTATCCAGTTATAGAGTATGCAGTGAGTACAAAAGCTGTTAAAATTTGAGAAAAAAACAAAAAACAATTTAAAGACACATAGAGGTGGGCCTCGGTAATGACATGTTCCTAGAAAGGAGAGGTTCTGCTATCCAGTTAGAGAGTACGCAGTGAGTAAAATGGCTGCCAAAATTTGGGAATTACCCCAATACCAATTTAAAGACACATAGAGGCGGGCCTCAGTAACGAGTATGACATGTTCCCATTAAAAAGGAGCTGGTCTGCTATACAGTTATGGGGTATGCAGTGAGTACAATGACTGCCAAAATTTAGTAAAAACCTCAATAACAATTTAAAGACACATAGAGGTGGGCCTCAGTAATGACATGTTTCTAGAAAGGACTGCTTCTCCTATCCAGTTATAGGGTATGCAGTGAGTGCAAAAGCTGCCAAAATTTGAGAAAAAACACCAAAACTATTTAAAGACATATAGAGGTGGGCCATAGTAATGACATTTTCCTATTAGAAAGGAGCGGGTCTGCTATCCATTTAAAGGGTATGCAGTAAGTACAACGGCTATCAAAATTTGGGAAAAACCCCAATAACAATTTAAAGACATATAGAGGTGGGCCTCAGTAACAACATGTTCCTAGAAAGGAGCAGTTCTCCTATTCCGTTATAGGGTATGCAGTGAGTACAAAAGGTGTCAAAATGTGAGAAAAACCCCAAAAACAATTTAAAGACGCATAAAGATGGGTCTCAGTAACGAGTACGACATGTTCCCACTAGAAAGGAGTGGGTCTCCCATACTGTTCTTGCGTATGCAGTGACTGCAATGGCTGCCCAAAATTTGGAGGCACTCTAATGCCTATTGCAAGAGATGTAGAGGAGGGCTTACTGAAAATTTTTTTTCCCATTGTTAGGAAGTGGGTCTCCCATACTGTTTGCCTATGCAGTGAATGCAATGGCTGCCAAACATTTTGAGGCACTCCAATGCCCCTTGGAAGAGACATAGATATGGTGATATGGTAGATATGGTGGTGGAGGATGAGGATGAGGAGAAGGAGGAGGACAAGAGAAAATAGAGAAAATTAGGAAGCATATACTCATGTCTGGGTGTGAAGACAGAGGTGCATGGGAATAGAGTTAGACCTCCCAAAAAAAAGACACTGTATTTGAGTTTATGTTACGCTGCTATCATTCAGTGGTGTTGAGAAGTCAGGCCCAATCCAGCCCTTGTTTATTTATATAAGAGTCAGCCTGTCAGCTTTTTCAGTTGACAGGCGGAGGCGCCTATCGGTTATAATTAGTGATGAGTAGTGTTGAGCGAGCATGCTCGACACTGCTCGGTACTCGCCCGAGCATCTCAGTACTCGGGATGTTCGGCGAGCACCGAGCATTTCCGGGTTACTCGGACGGGAGCTCGGGTCTCCGTCCTACATGTTTGGCGCTCTTTACAGAGCCAATGAACATGCAGGGATTGCCAGCCAGTCACTGTAATGCCGCAGCCCTATTGGTTGTGGGCATTACAGTGATTGGCTGGCTGCACAGCGTCACCTCGAGTATTTAAAATCGGGCGCCGCCATCTTGGACACAGTCGCTCTGGATCACACAGTGTAGGGAGAGTGCTGCTGAGCTAGGGAGAGATTTATACTGCGAAATAGGTAGTGTAGGGTCTCAAAAGCCTGCAAAATCAAACAAACAGTTCTTCTTAGGACTAATATATGTCCCAGATATCAGGCAGGCAGGCAGGCTGTATAGGAGACGCAGAGATTATACCAACAAACACTGCATTACAGTCCTGTGTGCTGCTGCTCAAATTGCTAGACTTAACCCCAGGTCTCAGGGGCCAGGAAAAATCCTTTTTTTTACATCTAAATCGTCTTCTTTTTTTTTCCTCAGTCAGACTGTACAAATACCCATCTTATTAACCTTTTGGTATTCCCCCCCCCCGCAAAAAAAAAAAAATTGAGTGTGTCTGTGAGTGTTCAGGCACAAATATATCTGTTTAAAAGAGTCTGGTTTCGGCCAGATAACTAGAACTGAGGTTTTGCAGTTCCACGGTTCAAATCTCTGTATTATCCACTTTTTTGCCTTATTTAAAAAAAAAAACAGTTTGAGTGTCTCGCTGACTGTTCAGACACAAATATATCTATTTTAAAAAGTCTGGTATACGCCAGCAAATTAGAACTGTGGTTTTCCTCTTCCACGGTTCAAATCTGGGTGCTATCCACCTTTTTGCCTTTTTTACATAAAAAAAACAGTTTGAGTGTCTCGCTGACTGTTCAGACACAAATATATCTGTTTAAAAGATTCTGGTGTAGGCCAGAGAACTAGAACTGTGGTTTTCCTCTTCCGCGGTTCAAATCTGGGTGTAATCCACCTTTTTGCCTTTTTTACATAAAAAAAACAGTTTCAGTGTCTTACTGACTGTTCAGACACAAATATATCTGTTTAAAAGATTCTGGTGTAGGCCAGAGAAATAGAACTGTGGTTTTCCTCTTCCACGGTTCAAATCTGGGTGTAATCCACCTTTTTGCCTTTTTTACATAAAAAATAACAGTTTAAGTGTCTCACTGACTGTTCAGACACAAATATATCTGTTTAAAAGATTCTGGTGTAGGCAAGAGAAATAGAACTGTGGTTTTCCTCTTCCACGGTCCAAATCTGGGTGTAATCCACCTTTTTGCATAAAAAAAACAGTTTGAGTGTCTCGCTGACTGTTTAGACACAAATATATCTGTTTAAAAGATTCTGGTGTAGGTCAAAGAAATAGAACTGTGGTTTTCCTTTTCCACGGTTCAAATCTGGGTGTAATCCACCTTTTTGCCTTTTTTACATAAAAAAAAAACAGTTTGAGTGTCTCGCTGACTGTTCAGACACAAATATATCTGTTTAAAAAATTCTGGTGTAGGCCAGAGAAATAGAACTGTGGTTTTCCTCTTCCACGGTTCTAATCTCCTTTTTATTACCCTTTTGCCATTGATAGTGCGAGTGTAAGCTATTTTGCTTCATTTACAATGGGCAAGGCGAGTGGCAAGGGACGTCGAACTGGACATTCTGGTGATGGTGCGTGCAGAGGATGGGGCCGTGGCCAAGGTAAAAATGTGCCACTGCCAACAGCCACACCTTCTCGCTCCCTGTTCTTGACCGAATTACTAGGGAAGCAAACAACAACACCACTATTGTGAACTGATCAGTGTGAACAGGTTATTAATTGGATAGCAGATAATACTTCCAGTCACCTGGGCACCACCACCTCCGGTCTGTCTTCCACACGGTCAAGTCTTAGTAGCCATGAGTCTTGACCGCATACTCCTCCTCACCCTGATGCTCCTTCCTTCCACCATGCCTAGTGCCGTCAGACAGCAACTGATCCCACAGTTGGACACTCTGAAGAGCTGGTCCATTTCCATATCTGGGCACTTCGCCTGCTCCGCTTGAAGTGGTGGAAGAGGAGATCCCATGTAGTGATGGCCAAATATTTGAACAGCCACAGCCAGAGGAAGGTGACGCTGGCAATTTGTCACAAGAGGAGGATGATGACGAGACACAATTGCCATGAAGTGAGGAGGAGGACGGTGGTGCGGAAGTGGAAGAGGAGGAGGTGGTGGATGATCTAGTAAGTGACCCAACGTGGCAGGAGGACACGCAGAGCGAGGCCAGCAGCAGACATGGGGAGGGAGGCAGAGTACCCCAACAGGCAGGAAGAAGCAGTGTGTTGGCCGCAGACAGAAGGCGGGCAACCGTTCCCCGTAACACCAACACGAGGGACATTGCCAGTACAACCGGTAGGTCTTCCAGAGTCTGGAATTTTTTAAAGACTCTGCTAATAACACCAAAAAGGCCATTTGCACCACCTGCCAGGCCAGCAAAACTACCAGCCTGACCACCACCAGCATAATCAGGCACATGTCAGCAAAGCACCCGACTTTGTGGGGCGAAACCCAGGGTCCACGACCAGTATCAGCGGGTGTCACCACTGCTTCTTCCGCTGTTGTGCATGTAAGAGAACCCCCTGTTGTGCGTACAAGGCAATCCCCTGTCCATACTGCATGCAAAGATGCCCCCTCCTCCCAGTCTTCACTTGTTATGGCAGTTTCTCAAGAAACAGCATCAACGTCAACGTTCACGTCCCACCGCAGCATTCAATTGTCCATATTCCAGACCTTTGAGCGAAAGCACAAATTCGCAGCCAACACCCCACAGTCCTAAATTCTCACATTTCACAACTGCATGCGTTGGAAATGCTGCCTTTTAGGCTGGTGGAGACAGAATCCATCCGCAACCTTATGGCGGTGGCTGTCCCTCTGTACTCAGTCCCCAGCCGACACTATTTTGCCCGGTGTGCCATCCCTACACTACACAAGCACGTGTCCCAAAACATCTGCCGTGCTCTCAACAACGCAGTTGTTGAGAGAGTCCACCTGACAATGGACACGTGCTTGTGGCCAGGGACGGTACATCTCCCTGACGGCACACTGGGAAAACATAGTGGAAGCAGGGACCCAGTCGGACCTTGGGACGGAACACATCCTCACCACACCAAGGATTGCGGGCCCCTTGGTCAGTCAGAGTGGCCCACACAGTGTACAGCTCCTGTGCCTCATCCTCCTCCTCCTCCTCATGTTCAGCCTCCATCTCAGATATCACCACATCAGTTACAAGCTGGAAGCACTGCAGTACTGCCTCAGCCAAGCGGCAACAGGCTGTGCTGAAACTCATAAGCATAGGTGATAAACCTCACACTGCTTGTGGGTTGTGGACAGCTGTGAAAGAGCAGGCAGATCTGTGGCTGAGACCGCTGAACCTACATCCAGTCATGGTTATGTGTGACAATGGCCGTAACCTGGTGGCGGCTCTGAGGCGAGGCGAGATCCCACACGTACCATGCCTGGCTCATGTGCTTAACCTCGTGGTTCAGCGGTTTCTTAAATCGTACCCCGAGTTGCCAGATCTGCTCGTCAAAGTACGCCGCCTGTCAGCTCATTTTCAGAAGCCGGCTACAGCTTCCGCCGCCCTTGCTGTGTTGCAGCAGCGTTTGCAGCTTCCGGCACACCGACTGGTGTGTGATGTCCCCACACGTTGGAACTCTACCCTCCACATGTTGCAAAGGATTTGTGAGCAGAAGAGTGCAGTTGTGGAGTACCAGCTGCAACAAGGTCATCGATATTCAGGTCAGACTCCACACATAAGACCTCAGGAGTGGACCTGGATGTCTGACATATGTACCATCCTGACAAACTTTGAGGAGTCCACCAAGATGGTGAGTGGCGAAGACTCCATCATTAGCGTCAGCATCCCACTTGTCTGTCTTTTGCAACGCTCTCTGGAGAGGATTAAAGAGGAGGCATTGCAGCCAGAGTATGATGAGATGGCTCAAGTAGCTGTAGCGGGCGATTACACACAGCCCAGCCTCATCTCTTCCCAACGTGCATTGGGGGACAATGAGGGAGAGGAGGAGGAGGAGGAAGAACAGGAGCTGGTATCATGCGCTGTAGACGGTAGTACCTGTACAACTGTCATACCGTCGGTTCAGCTTGGGTGGCCAGAGGACAGAGGGGGGGGGAGAGGAGAAGGAGGAGGAGAGCATGGTCAGTAGTCATCTTGGTGAGGACACGGAAGTCTTGCCCGTTACCAGTCTGGCACGCATGGCTGACTTTATGTTACGCTGCCTTAACCGTGACCCTCGCGTTGTCAAAATGTTGGGTGACAGTCATTACTGGTTGGTGACACTTTTAGACCCCCGCTACAAGGAGAACTTTCACTCTCTTATTCCTGAGGTGGAGAGGTCTACAAAAATGGGGCAGTACCAGAAGACACTTGCTGCAGAACTGTTAAAAAAATTCCCCTCTGAACACGCTAGCGGCAGAGGTCACAGTTCGCTGCCCAACCAAGGCGTACAGGTGAGAGAGACGCAACTCCAATCCAGCAGAGGCAGGGGAGCACTGTCAATCTTCTGGGACAGTTGTCTGAGACCCGCCCAGCTTACAGGCCCTGAGGCGCGGGGTACTCTCACAAGGAGTGGAAAGTTTCAAAAGATGGTGAGGGAGTACCTTGCTGACCGTACCAGCATCCTCCGTGATTCCTCTGTGCCTTTTAATTATTGGGTATCCAAGCTGGACACTTGGAATGAACTCGATCTGTATGTCTTGGAGGTCCTGGCCTGCCCTGCTGCTAGCGTGCTATCGGAGCGTGTTTTTAGTGCCACTGGGGGAATTATAACTGATAAGCGTACTTGCCTGTCAACTGACAATGCTGACAAGTAGTGTTGAGCCACCCCCGTAGTGTTCGAGTTCGGTTCGGTTCATCGAACACCCGTGTGTTCGCCGAACTGTTCGTCGAACTGTTCGTCGAACACCTTCGAACACCGTTAAAACCAATGGCAGGCAAACAAAAACACATAGAAACACATAGAAAACACCTTCAAAGGTGTCCAAAAGCTGACAAACTGCTCAGAAGACACAACTAACACATGGAAAAGTGACAAGTACATATAGTCATGCGAAAAGAAAAGAGGTGGAGGAGTAAAAGGAGGGGGAGACACAGATATAGGCATGTCATGCCCTTCTAAAATCCAAAAAGTGAGAAGCCCACACGTTCAGTCCGCTCCTGCCCGTGCCACCTCCGTGTCGCCGGGTTTGTGCCAGAGCCGCGGTGAACCCTGACGGCCAGCCCCCCTCTCCCAATACTGGTGCCTGTCCGCTGGTGGGTCGAGCGAGCCCCCCTGTGGTGGAGGCAGCTCTAAGCTTTTTAATTTAAATTGTCTCTCTAATTTGAATGAATACACTTTAAATCCATTTACAAGGATCTATTGGAGGGCAAGTCTCATGCCAGCAGCCGCGTAATTCCAGCTCTAGTAGCGTCCACTAAAGCTGCTGCAGTTAAAAAGCTTTTATAAGGATCGAGCTCGGCTGTCCACCGCAAGGCATCCTACTGCCAGTCCCAGCCCCTATGCCTTGGGGTGCCTCCTGATGCTCTTCACTGAGTATCCCGTGGTCCCGAAGCATTTCCTTTGAAAAAATTAAGTGTCCAAACTACAGGTGGTGTAGCTTGCTTAACAGCCGGGATAATCCGCTGACTAGCAGACACTGCTACTAGGCACAAAGTATTTCCTGGGCTAGATGCAGTTAAAAATTTGTAATTAGATACTCTCGTTGGATGCTGAGAAAGCATTCCATAGAGTCTCCTGGCACGCCATATATGATTCTCTTAAAAAGCTTGGGGTAGGGGTCTAGGGGACCCTTTTATAGCCAAAATCACGGCCCTGTATCACAATACGTCACCTAGGCTGAAGATAAATGGAACTGTAGCACCCTGAGGGCTCGGTTGCTACAGAGGTATTGCACCTCACCCAGAGGTGTGATATCTCACTCTCAGGTAAGGATGGAGTGTGGATCAGGACCCAACACCTGCATGCATTTCACCACATTGCCATGGGGCAGGGCGACCAATATGCCTCTGAGATGGGCACGACAGTCCCTGTCCCTGGCTGGAGTGGGGGGAGGGAACACTGAGGAAGGGGAACCCTGTAGTGCAGGAGCAGGGAGGAAGCAGTTCCTGGGTGCATTGAGAAGGGAGTATAAAAGGTGGGCACCATCTTAGTTCAGTGCAGAGAAGTCTGAGCAGAAGTGGCAGGGAGCAGGGGCTCTGCATGAGCTCTGCTCCGGAGGCGGGCCTAGTAACAGAGGCCCAGGCCTGGAAGAGGGAGAAGGAAGGAAGAGGAGCGGAGAAGGCTCCAGGAACGAGGAATGAAGGAATCCCAGGGGTGCGGACGGGCGAGTCGCTACCGCACGCCCGAATCCACCTGCGTGGAGGGGTCAGGCCAAAGGGGGAGACCGGTCCCTGAAACTAGTGGAGGGAGGAAACGACCCTCAACTAGAAACCGGAGGCTGTGACATTTTATGTGGCGCAGCCCCTCGCTACACCCGCTAGAAAGGCACCACATAGGGTCAGGGAAACTGGCGCCAAGTTTACCAAGAGGAGGCCCGAGGCAGCCGGACAGAAGGGTTGGTAAGAAAGGCCAGACAAAGGACACACAAAGGGGGTCCTGTGAAGCGCTCCAAAGTTATCTGGGAGTTGTCTGAGCCCCTCACCTGGTGAGCACAGTACGACGTGGGCAGCCGTTACCTGCAGACGTGGTCTGGATAATAAGGACTGTGAGTAAAGGCCCTGGACTGCATCACTGACTCCGTGTCGTTACTGCTGCTGCCCTGCACCATCACCCCCATCCTCCGCATACACTGCTCTGAGGCTATACTCCTGCTCTGCTGCACCCAAAACACCAGCCTCAGCGGTCTGCCCTGCAGCGGCGGTTCACTCTGACCGCAATCCACGGGTGGCGTAGTCGGACATTTAAACATCAAAACCACATAAATAGTTCCGCCACTGGTTTGACCACCCTGAGCCACGGAACCGGGTCGCCGCCACGAAGACTACAACCACCAGCATCCACCAAAAAGGGTCCGGCTCCGGGTGTCCCAAGGCCCAGGGGGTGCATCAGAACATTTTCATCACCTTTCACAATCACCAATGGGACAAGGCAGGGATGTCCTCTGTCCCCTCTCTTATACATCCTAGTGACGGAGCACCTGCTCTCATCAATTCGCTATAACCCCAATATTAGGTGGATTGAGGTGGGAAGCACCGAGTACAAGTGCTCTCTATTTGCTGATGATGTCCTAGTATATATCACTCAATCACATATATCCATCCATGCTGTTATGGCTGAAATAGATCACTTTGTTACATGGTCAAATTTTAAAATCAATGCAGCGAAGTCTGAGGCCCTCGATGTCTCCCTCCCCAAATCCATATAGGATTCCATCCAGTCCAACTATCCCTTTGCCTGGCCCTCACAGGGTATCAAATACTATTCATAGAGACCTCTCCCATCTATGTTATCTTAATTTTGGGCCCTTTATTGAACAACTCCATACAGACCACGGTTGGCAAGTTAGAACTGTAAGATTCACTACGTGAACCACTGGTGTTTTGTGGAAAAGCACATGTACACTGTGTTCCAAATTATTATGCAAAAAGTGTTTAGGAGTGATAAGGGAAGAATTTGTTTGTTTGTCAGTTAAACTCATTGATGGTGATGTGTGTCAGGGCTCTTTATATCACTGTAAGCAATTGCAGACACCTGTGCTAATTAGTTTGGCAGGTGTGTCCAATGAAAGGCAAGACTACTTAAGAAGGCTGTCTCACATTATTAAGCAGCCTACATTTTCTGCCAAAATGGGAAAGAAAAAAGATGTGTCGGCTGCTGAGAAGCAACAAATTGTGGAGTGTTTAGGTCAAGGCATGACTACAATCAACATTGTGCGATGATCAGGATGAAGTGTCTTGGCAATCAAGAAGTATGTAGCTGATTCACAGTACACACGTGTGCGTGCTGATAAGGGCAAATTGAGGACTCTTTCCTACAGGCAATTACGTCAGGTTAAAAGAGCAGCGGCAAAAAAGCCTTGTCATAGCAGCAGACAAGTTTTTGAAGCTGCTGGTGCCTCCAACGTCCCCCGAACAACAAGATGCAGGGTCCTTCAGAGGTTTGCAGCTGTGCATACGCCATCGTGTCGACCTCCTCTATCCACTTCACACAAGCAGAAACGGCTCCAGTGGGCAAACATTACATGAAGACTGAATTCAAAACTGTTTTGTTCACGGATGATTGCCGTGCAGCGCTCGATGGTCCAGATGGATGGAGTGGAGGATGGCTGGTTGATGGACACCCCACGCAAACACGGCTACAGCGCCAACAAGGAGGAGGTGGAGTAATGTTTTGGGCTGGAATCATGGGGAGAGAGATTGTCGGCCCCTTTAGGATCCCTGAAGGCGCTAAAGATGAACTCCATAATGTATGTGGATTTTCTCAAACAGCACTTCCTGCCATGGTTCAAGAAGAAGAACCGTGTATTTCACAGCAAGATAATTTTTTTGCATGATAATGCACCATCTCATGCTGCACATAAAACATCTGCATCTCTGGCTGATATGGGCATAAAAGGGGACAAACTTATGGTGTGACCCCCATGCTCCCCTGACCTCTACCCCATTCAGAACCTCTGGAGCATCATCAAAAGAAGTGTCTATGATGGCGGGAGGCAGTTCACATCTAAGCAACAGCTCTGGGAGGGTATTCTGTCCTCATGCAAAACAATTGAAGCAGAAACCATCCAAAACCTGACAAATTCAATGGACGAGAGAGTTCAGAAGCTCCTTTCGAACAAGGGGTCCTATGTGAAAATGTAACATCGCCTAGAATAAAGTTTTGAGTTGAAAACTGTTTGATTTCAGTTTCTAATAACCTGCTAATGCTTATAATTTCAAAAATGGCCATTTTTTTGTCTTTATTAAAATGAAAAGGTTGATCGAAAAGTTTGGGGGATCTAAGAGTGTGGCAACCCAGTAGTCATGATTACTTCGAATTCTGACAATATGAGGGTCATGTTGCAGGTAGTGCAGCAAGAAGGCACTTATGTGTCTTGCGCATCTCGGAGCCCCAAAATTATTTTCCGGGCTAGATGCAGCTAAAAATTATTATTAATTTTAAATCTGGTGGAGCTTAGTATAGATGGCCTAATAGGATCAGTGCTGCACACTGCTACAAAGCCCAAATTATTTTCCAGTCAAGATACAGAAAAACATGATTAGTAATTTTAAATCTGGTGGAGCTTATTATAGATGGCCTAATAGAATCAGTGCTGCACACTGCTACAAAGCCCAAATTATTTTCCAGCCAAGATACAGATAAACATGATTAGTAATTTGAAAGATTAAAACGGTTGGTAGGGTGATTTTAACCAATCATCAAGCTTTTACTCTCCCCAGGATGACACAGGGGTAGAAAAGTCGTTTCGGATCCATGATTTGTTCATCTTTATGAACGTGAGTCTGTCTACATTATCAGTGGAGAGCCGCGTGCGCTTATCTGTCAGCACACCACCAGCAGCGCTGAACACACGTTCAGACAGAACGCTGGCTGCGGGGCATGACAAGATCTCCAAGGCGTAAGTGGCTAGCTCCGGCCATTTATCCAGATTGGAAGCCCAAAAATAGCAAGGGTCCAGTGACACAGTCATGGCTTCAATGTTTACTTGGAGATACTCCTGTACCATCGTCTCTAGGCGTTGACTATGTGTCAGACTTCTTGTCTCCTGTGGCCTTGCAAAGGATGGGCTAAAAAAGTGGTGAAATGATTCCGCAAAAATGATGTTACAAGCAGATACTGTGGTTCTGTTACGGTTTGAGTGCTGAACACTTGACGGTTCCACGGTTGGCAAGTTGGAACTGTGAGATTCACTACGTGCACCACTGGTGTTTTTTGGAAAAGCACCTGTAAGATTCTGCAACAGTCTCTGCTGATACTCCTGCATGCGTGCATCCCTTTCTATGGCAGGAATAATTTCTGCAAATTTACTTTTGTACCGGGGATCTAACAGTGTGGCAACCCAGTAGTCAGGATTATTTCTAATTCTCACAATTCGAGGGTCATGTTGCAGGTAGTGCAGCAAGAAGGCACTCATGTGTGTTGCGCATCCAGGAGCACCAAGTCCCTGTTGTGTTGGTGGCGAGGTAACAATCATGCTTCCTTCCTCTGTCCTCTCCCCCCAACCTCGCACAACAGAAATGTGATCAAGGTCTCCCTCATCTGATGAGACTTCCATCAGTTCGTCCTCCACTTCTTCCTGGGCTCCTGCACCTTCCTCACTAGTTTGGCTGCTACCATGCGCCCTGGTAAAACCATCTCCCCCACCCTCACATGCCTGCCGCCTTGGTGCTGCCGACCGTCTGGACCTTGCAGATGTTAGCCCTTCCGCATACAACTCCTCCTCCTCTACTTCCTCCACCTCCTCTTGTGCCACCACCTGACTCCGAATTCTGTTTAACATGTGCTCCAGCATGTAAATCACCGGAATAGTCATGCTGATAATGGCATCGTCAGCACTAAACATCTTCGTCGCCATTTCAAAACTGTGCAGAAGGGTGCATAGGTCCCTGATCTGAGACCACTCCTCCAGCGTGATTTGCCCCACCTCTGGATCTCGTTGGCCCAGGCTATACGTCAGAACGTATTGCACCAGGGCTTGTCGGTGCTGCCACAGTCGCTGCAACATGTGCAGAGTTGAATTCCACCGGGTAGGCACATCGCATTTTAGCCGGTGAAGTGGCAGGCCCAACGACTTCTGTAGAGATGTAAGTCGCTGAGCTGCGGGATGCGAACGGCGGAAGTGAGCACACAGCGACCGTGCCCTCTGCAGAAGGCCATCTAGTCTGGGATAGTGGGCTAAAAATTGCTGGACAACCAGGTTCAACACGTGAGCCATACAAGGCACGTTTGTGACATTGCCCCGGCGAAGGGCCGCACCCAGGTTTGCAGCATTGTCGCACACGGCCTTCCCTGGTTTCAGGTCCAGTGGAGACAACCATTCATGAAATTGGTTCTCCAGAGCTGACCACAACTCCTCAGCTCTGTGACTCACATTTCCCAGACATTTCAAAGTAAAAACCGCCTGATGACGTTGAGCCCTACTGCCAGCATAGTAAGGAGGTGTGCAGGATCCCTTCTGCGCAGTTAGAAAGCTTGTGGCATGACCAGACAGGCTTTGGGTGCAGGTGGAAGACCGAGAGGAGGTTGAGGAGGCAGAAGCAGTGGAGGAACTTTGACGTAAAGAGGATTGACGCACAACTCGTGGGGACGGCAAGACTTGGACAGCAGCCCCTTGTCCTGCTGTCACCATAGTTACCCAGTGCCCAGTCAGCGACATGTAACGCCCCTGTCCATGCCTACTCGTCCAAGTGTCTGTGGTGAAATGCACCCTGTCACACACAGAGTTTCTCAAAGAAGCGGTGATGTTGTGTGCGACATGCTGGTGGAGCGCAGGCACAGCTTTCTTTGAGAAGTATTGCCGACTGGGCATCTGGTACTGGGGCACTGCGACGGACATAAGGTCTCGAAAATCCTCTGTGTCCACCAGGCAGAAAGGCAGCATTTCTGTAGCCAAGAGCTTGCAGATGGTGAAATTCAACCTCTTAGCTTTCTCATGGCTAGGAGGAAATGGTCTTTTACTTGTCCACATCTGAGGGACCGAGGGCTGGCTATTGTGCTTAGACGGGGTTGATAAGGGTGTCCCTGGCAAACTGCCGGTCTGTGAGGAAGATGCAGGCGGACATGTTAGGTTGCCTTGATCCAAAGGTGGTGCTATCGATGTCGGACAGCGCTCAACAACAGCTGGTGTTACCACCTCCAAAGAAAATGATGACCTGCCAATCACGCTGGCTGTTGCGGGTAAAGAGGTGGCAGGTCTGCGCCCCAAAACAGGTGTGACTGCTGTCCCCCCAGTCACAGAGGATGAAGAGGCCGCGGATGCACAAGATATGGCAGACGGTGGTTGGCCCGGCCGGCTAGGCCGCATTGTAGCACACTGAGCTTCCCACTGCAACTTATGCTTCATGTCCATGTGCCGGTTCATGCATGAAGTACTCAAACTATGTATTTTTTGGCCTCTACTTAGCTTTTGCTGACAAATGTTACAGATAACACGAGTTGGGTCATCTTTATCGATCTGAAAAAATACCCAGGCTATGCAAGGCTTAGCACCCATGCGACCTGAAGAGCCACCACGACTTGTGGTGAGAGGCAGAGTTGTGTCTGAGGATGCAGTTGTTGACGTGCTTCCAGTACTACGTCTCTGTCCAGGAAGGCGCAACCTGACCTCGTCGTCACTAGCATCTTCCTCCACCTCCTCTGCTGACCTCATCTCTTGGCTGACTGTGGGTTGACAGTAAGTGGGATCTCCAACCTCATCATCATCACCCTGTGCGTTATCACACCCGTCGTCCTCAGAGCCAACCTGTTCCTGCCCTGACAAAAAACTAAAGTTGTCGCTCCAATCAGGTATTTGAGTCTCATCATCGTCTTCCTCATTGTCTCCACCAACAGGAGTTACAGTTTGGGAATGAGGGTCTACATTATGGTCAGAACCTTCTGCGTCTGGTCCTGGATCCGACTCATAAAGATTCTGGGCATCAGTCCAGATCATTTCCTCGTCTGGATTCACAGAAGCGCTGGAGTCAACCTCTGATTCCCAGGCTATAGTATGAGTAAACAGCTCTGCAGACTCAACCATCTGTTCTACCTCATACTCAGATGGGCAGCTGGAGATTTGGGAGCTGTGAGGAAGCAAGTGCGATTGGGGTGACACCTTTGAGGATTGGAGTATTTGTGATGTTGAAGTTGATGTGGAGGAGAGCCCACTTAAAGGAGCACTTGATATCCGTTGAAGCACCTGCTGTTTTTGTGCCTCATCTGGAATTTGTAGCGATTGGCGTGGCCGTAAGAAAGGGATCTTATCACTAAAAGAAGTAGACATTTTAGTTTGGCTGGAAGATGGTCTTTCTTCTGCAGATGTTACTGTTGCTTTAACACCTACCCCACGGACACAACCTTTTTTCCCCTTCCCAACACGCCTATTCCCCTTTCCACCAGCAGCAGGCCTTTTTCCACTCATTTTGGTGGTTAACTAATTCACAACTCTGGAGTTGTTTGCACAAAAAAACAATGGATGGGAACCGAGCAGAGCTGAGTGGCCAAACTGTGGTATTAGGCCAAAACTATTGGCTGGGTTAGATGCAGAAAAAAATTATATTCAATTTGCAACCTGATGGAGGTCAGTATAGATGGACTAATAGAACAAGTCCCACACACAGCTAGAAGCCCAAATATTTTTTCAGAGGTAGATGCAGAAAAAAATTATATTCAGTTTGCAACCTGATGGAGGTCTGTATAGATGGATTAATAGAACAAGTCCCACACACAGCTAGAAGCCCAATATTTTTTCAGAGGTAGATGCAGAAAAAAAATATATTCAGTTTGCAACCTGATGGAGGTCAGTATAGATGGACTAATAGAGAAAGTCCCACACACTGCTAGAAGGCCAAATATTTTTTCAGAGCTAGATGCAGACAAAAAAATATTTTGAATTTGCAACCTGATGGAGGTCAGTATAGATGGACTAATAGAGAAAGTCCCACACACTGCTAGAAGGCCAAATATTTTTTCAGAGCTAGATGCAGACAAAAAATTATTTTTAATTTGCAACCTGATGGAGGTCAGTATAGATGGACTAATAGAGAAAGTCCCACACACTGCTAGAAGGCCAAATATTTTTTCAGAGGTAGATGCAGATAAAAATTATTTTTAATTTGCAGCCTGATGGAGGTCAGTATAGATGGACTAATAGAGAAAGTCCCACACACTGCTAGAAGGCCAAATATTTTTTCAGAGCTAGATGCAGACAAAAAATTATTTTGAATTTGCAACCTGATGGAGGTCAGTATAGATGGACTAATAGAGAAAGTCCCACACACTGCTAGAAGGCCAAATATTTTTTCAGAGCTAGATGCAGACAAAAAATTATTTTTAATTTGCAACCTGATGGAGGTCAGTATAGATGGACTAATAGAGAAAGTCCCACACACTGCTAGAAGGCCAAATATTTTTTCAGAGCTAGATGCAGATAAAAATTATTTTTAATTTGCAACCTGATGGAGGTCAGTATAGATGGACTAATAGAGAAAGTCCCACATACTGCTAGAAGGCCAAATATTTTTTCAGAGCTAGATGCAGAAAAAAATTATATTCAGTTTGCAACCTGATGGAGGTCAGTATAGATGGACTATTAGAACAAGTCCCACACACAGCTAGAAGGCCAAATATTTTTTCAGAGGTAGATGCAGATAAAAATTATTTTTAATTTGCAGCCTGATGGAGGTCAGTATAGATGGACTAATAGAGAAAGTCCCACACACTGCTAGAAGGCCAAATATTTTTTCAGAGCTAGATGCAGACAAAAAATTATTTTGAATTTGCAACCTGACGGAGGTCAGTATAGATGGACTAATAGAGAAAGTCCCACACACTGCTAGAAGGCCAAATATTTTTTCAGAGCTTGATGCAGACAAAAAATTATTTTTAATTTGCAACCTGATGGTGGTCAGTATAGATGGACTAATAGGGAAAGTCCCACACACTGCTAGAAGGCCAAATATTTTTTCAGAGCTAGATGCAGAAAAAAATTATATTCAGTTTGCAACCTGATGGAGGTCAGTATAGATGGACTAATAGAATGATGCTATGCCCAAAAGATTTTATTTCACTAGGTGCAGTAAAAAAATTGGTATTCTATACACAGGTGGTATATCTTGCAACACAGATAGGCTACTCCACTGACTAACACACTCTGCAATAGGCCAAAAAGGATTAGCTTTGCTAGATTCAGTCAAATGCTGTGAAAAAAACTTGCACAGCACTGGCACAGACCTGCCTGGCAAAAACTGATAGGAACTGATGTAACCTAGTCCTGAAAAGGACTGCAATTACAATTAGTCTTTACTCCCACAATCTATCTATTTAAGAGCACAGACCTGCCTGATAAAAGTCGTAGGAAATGCTGTAACCTAGTCCTTAAAAGGGCTGCAATCACAACTATTCCCTACTCCCAAGCTATCTGTAGATTTGTGCGAAAATTGGCTTGAAATTAACAAGGTATAGCGCACACAGCAACAGCGGTGCCGTCTAACACGCAGCTGCAGCAGTGAGAAAATGGTGGCGACGGGGAAAATGGCTTGGTCTTATAGGGCAAGGACATGTGACATACACTGCCAATGACACATGCCCTTGCTTGTGTGAAAAAAAGCACTTCGCTCCGTGTGTGCGCTGCTGATAGGCTGACAGATTGCACCTCCCCACTGTAAATGCAGGAAAGAGAAAAAAAAATGGAGATCTTCATTATTCCTGCAGAGATCCATCCCCTGCCCCTCCCCCCACCCCGCTGTACACTCAAACTGCGTATTAACATTAATTTTCATCATTACTGAGAAAAAATCCAGTTATGATTTTGGTGCACGAACAGTTATCGAACATAACCTCGAACAGCCGGATTTTTCTCAAATCGTTCGTGTTCGCCGAACGGCTCGAACACCGCCCAAAACAGCTCGAATTTGAGATTGGCGAACAGTTCGAGTCGAACAACGCTCATCTCTACTGACAAGCTGACCCTTATCAAAATGAACAAGGGCTGGATTGGGCCAGACTTCTCATCACCACCAAATGACAACAGAGTAACATAAAGTAAAATCCACTGTGTTATTTCGGGAGGTGTATTCCCATGCACCGCTTCACACCCACACATGGGTATACTCTTCCTCATTTCGGCTGTTTTTTGCTCTTCTCCTTATCCTCAGCCTCCACCACCACTATACCTCCAGGGTGACAGTGGTCCGTGTTGCCAGCATTGCAAGTTCCTCCGTCCTAATTTTTGGCAGCTTTTGCTTGGAAGGCATAGGCAAAGACTATGGGAGACCCACTCCCCAATATTGGGAATAATGTTTTTAATATGCTGTACTGCATGGCTCTTGTAAGAGGCATTGCAAGTTCCTCTGTCCTAATTTTTGGCAGCTTTTGCATGGAAGGCATAGACAAAGACTATGGGAGACCCACTCCCCAATAATGGTAATAATGTTTTTAATATGCTGTACTGCATGGCTCTTGTAAGGGGCATTGCAAGTTCCTCCGTCCTAATTTTTGGCAGCTTTTGCTTGGAAGGCATAGGCAAAGACTACGGGAGACCCACTCCCCAATATTGGGAATAATGTTTTTAATATGCTGTACTGCATGGCTCTTGTAAGAGGCATTGCAAGTTCTTCCTTCCTATTTTTTGGCAACTTTTGCTTGGAAGGCATAGACAAAGACTATGGGAGACCCACTCCCCAATAATGGGAATAATGTTTTTAATATGCTGTACTGCATGGCTCTTGTAAGGGGCATTGCAAGTTCCTCCGTCCTAATTTTTGGCAGCTTTTGCTTGGAAGGCATAGGCAAAGACTATGGGAGACCCACTCCCCAATAATGGGAATAATGTTTTTAATATGCTGTACTGCATGGCTCTTGTAAGGGGCATTAAAATCGTCTTTTTAAGCTACTGTGACCTGCACGTCTCTTCCAAGGGTCATTGATATTGTTTTTTTATTCCAATGTGACCTCCACGTCTCTTCCAAGGGGCATTAAACCGTCTTGTTAAGTTACTGTGAACTCTACGTCTCTTCCAAGGGGCATTAAAACCATCTTGTTAAACCAGTCTGAACTCCATGTTTCTTCCAAGGGGCATTAAAATTGTCTTGTTAAGCTATTGTGACCTCCATATCTCTTCCAAGGGTCATTGATATGGTCTTTTTATTCCACTGGGACCTCCACCACTCTTCCAAGGGGCATTGATATTGTCTTTTTATTCCACTGGGACCTCCATGTCTCTTCCAAGGTGCATTAAAACTGTCTTGTTAAACCACTCTTAACTCCACGTCTCTTCCAAGGGGCATTAAAACCATCTTGTTAAGCTACTGTGACCTCTACGCCTCTTCCAAGGGGCATTAAAACCGTCTTGTTAAACCACTCTGAACTCCATGTCTCTTCCAAGGGGCATTAAAACCGTCTTCTTAAGCTACTGTGACCTCCACGTCTCTTCCAAGGGGCATTAAAACCATCTTGTTAAGCTACTGTGACCTCCCTGTCTCTTCCAAGGGGCATTAAAATCATCTTGTTAAGCTACTGTGACCTCGACGTCTCTTCCAAGGGTCATTGATATTGTCTTTTTATTCCACTGGGACCTCCACGTCTCTTCAAAGGGGCATTAAAACCGTCTTGTTAAACCACTCTGAACTCCACGTCTCTTCCAAGGGGCATTAAAATCGTCTTGTTAAGCTACTGTGACCTCGACGTCTCTTCCAAGGGTCATTGATATTGTCTTTTTATTCCACTGGGACCTCCACCACTCTTCCAAGGGGCATTGATCTTGTATTTTTATTCCACTGGGACCTCCACGTCTATTCCAAGGGGCATTAAAACCGTCTTGCTAAGTTACTCTGACCGTCACGTCTCTTCCAAGGGTCATTGATATTGTCTTTTTAATCCACTGGGACCTCCACCATTCTTCCAAGGGGCATTGATATTGTCTTTTTATTCCACTGGGATCTCCAACACTCTTCCAAGGGGCATTGATATTGTCTTTTTATTCCACTGGGACCTCCACGTCTCTTCCAAGGGGCATTAAAACTATCTTGCTAAACCACTTTGAACTCCACGTCTCTTCCAAGGGGCATTAAAACCATCTTGATAAGATACTGTGACCTCCACGACTCTTCCAAGGGGCATTAAACCGTCTTGTTAAACCACTCTGAACTCCACGTCTCTTCCAAGGGGCATTAAAACCGTCTTTTTAAGCTACTGTGACCTCCATGTTTCTTCCAAGGGTCATTGATATTGTCTTTTTTTCCACTGGGACCTCCACCACTCTTCCAAGGGGCATTGATATTGTCTTTTTATTCCACTGGGACCTCCACCACTCTTCCAATGGGCATTGATATTGTCTTTTTATTCCACTGGGCCCTCCACGTCTCTTCCAAGGGGCATTAAAACCGTCTTGTTAAGCTACTGTGACCTCCATATCTCTTCAAAGGGGCATTAAAACCATCTTGTTAAACCACTCTGAACTCCACGTCTCCTCCAAGGGGCACCTCCACGTCTCTTCCAAGGGGCATTAAAACCGTCGTTTTAAACCACTCTGAACTCCACGTCTCTTCCAAGGGGCATTAAAACCGTCTTGTTAAGCTACTGTGACCTCCACATCTCTTCCAAGGGGCATTAAAACTCTCTTGTTAAACCACTCTGAACTCCACGTCTCTTCCAAGGGGCATTAAAACCATCTTGTTAAGCTACTGTGACCTCCACATCTCTTCAAAGGGGCATTAAAACCATCTTGTTAAACCACTCTTAACTCCACAGCTCTTCCAAGGGGCATTGAATGTTGTTTTTAATTACCTCTAACCTCCATGACTCTTCCAATGGGCATTGCATTTCCTCCTAATTTTAGTCAGCTTTTGCTTTTCAATGCATAGGCGAACACTAAGGGAGACCCACTCCCCAATAATGGGTAGAAGGTTTTTAGTACGCTGTAATCCACGTCTGTTTCAAGGGGCATTGCAGTTCCTCATAATTTTTGGAAATCCTTCCTTTCATAATGATTTAGTTAAGGCCCTCTGACCTCCATGTCACTTTCAAGGGGCATTGGAGTGCCTCAAAATTTTTGGTAGGCATTGCACTCACTGTATGTCCTATAACTGTGTAGCCGAACCGCTTCATTTGGTACAGAAACATATCCAACAAGACATGTGTGGTTGACTGGCTTGATATTGATGTGAATGGTCCCTGTTCCTGCTGCTCTTTCTCCTTTGCCACCACCTCATCCATCATTCATCACCTGAAGCTTTGTTTTAACGAGAGTCATAGAACTGGGATAGTAGCAGGAAAACATCCAGCAATCCTTGGAGGAGGTAGGATATGCGCCAAAACGCTGACCACCTCAGGCCTAGCCACTACTACATACATGCGCTTGCATTCCAAGGAACAGAAAGCTAAGGAGATGGATGGCCTCATAATCATGAATAATTTACTCATTGTGTAGGAGGCCGACCAGTGCTGCTGTCTACTTTCTGAACTTTGTGTTGAAGCCTGATTGACCAAGGACCCGCAATCCTCTATGTCTGGAGGACGTGTTGCATCCCAGTGTCCAACTGTGTCCCGGCTTCCACAATATTAACCCAGTGTGAAGGCGTCAGTCAGATGGACCATCCCTGGCCACATTCACTTGTCCACGTGTTTGTGGTTAGTCTGTCCTTCCCACTAAATGCACTGGGGAGGGCACAGGTAATGTTTTGGTATGCGGCTGGGGACTGAGTATGGATACCAGGCCGCCGACGCAGCCATGACATGGTGGCTGGCGTCTGCCTCCACAAGCCTTAAAGGCCTCATTTCAAGTGCAAGCAAGCTAGCAGTATGATATTGCAGCCTGGGGGTGGGTGGGTTTCAGGCTGCACACTAACGCTTGCATTCCAAGAAAACAAAGCAGATGCTAACTTCTATTATCATCCTCACCTTGGCACTCTCAACTCCCCAGATGGAGAAGCCAGAGCCCACCGGAGGAGTCTGGTTGTCTGGTGGGCTCGTCCAATGCTAACCTAAAGCAGGCCAGGCTAAGAAAAGTGTGGGGAAGGTTCCTGGGACAAATAGTGACGGCTGGGGACTAAGTATGGAGACCTCGCCGCCGACGCAGCCGTGAGGTAGTGACCAGCTTCGGCCTCCTCAAAACTAAAAGGCCCCATTTCAAGTGCAAGCTAGCAGTATAGTATTGCAGCCTGCGGGTGGGTGAGTGGTTGGCTGCATATTTTCGCTTGCATTGCAAGGAATGGGGGAGGTACAATTGAACACTGCCCTGGGACAAGGACTTGCACGGGGATAGTTGCAAGTCTGCATCTCCTCATGCGGCAAGGATCACTTCTGATGGGCACACTTTTAGGCAGTGACCTGGGTGTCAAGATGCTTCCAGTGGTCTTCCCCATGCTATTCCCATGTCTTTTCAGCACTGTATGCATGTGTCACACAGCACATGGCCAAATAAGGTTGTAAAATGTTAAAATGACATTTCCCGGTGAATGCATTTGTCATGGTTGAAAGCAATACAAAAGTGCAAAAACGCATAAAAATTGCTACTTGTGAACATAGCCCAAGGTGTGGAGGAGTATTTTTGTTTTTGGTTATTTATTTTACCTTATACACAAGTCTTTACCCTGGAAAGGATGTTCCTTAACATATTTCACAGGAAAACAGTTTCAGTTTCGTTGTTGAACGTTTTATTGTGAGCCTGTAAAAGTGGCTTAATACCTCTGACCTTGTTGTTGACAGCAGTGACCTGGGGGTCAGAAATGCTTCCTGGGGTGATCCCCATGCTGTCCCCATGTCATTTGAGCACTGTCACTATCGTTTTGATAGTCTTTTTAGGCTTTCTACAGACTGCCGGGGGTGCCGCCGCAAAAATGCTCGGGTCTCCCATAGAATAACATTGGGCTCGCGTCGAGCACCCGAGTATCACGGTGAGCTCGGCCCGAGCTTCGAGCACCTGAGCATTTTAGTGCTTGCTCAACACTAGTGATGAGCGAACGTTCTCGCCACTGCTCGGTACATGCCCGAGCATCACTCTGCTCGACAAGCTCGGCGCTCGGCGAGTATTTCCATGTTGCTCGAGCGGGAGCTCGGGTCCCCTCCCTGCATGTTTGGTGCTCTTAGAGAACCAATGAACAAGCAGGGATTGCCTGCCGCGCACTGTAATGCCATAGCCATGTTAGTTGTGGGCTGGCTGGCTGTACAGCGTCATCAGGACTATATAAGACTGGCGCCGCTATGCTCGTCACAGTGTACCCTGGAATCAGGCAGAGTAGGGAGAGGTACTGCTGCGTCAGGGAGAGATTTGCTACTTTATATTTAGTATAGGTATCCCACAACATATATACAGTATATATCCATCTGAACGAACAGTCCCTCTGAGGACTAATTCAGCTACATATATTTAGTGGTGATAGCAGGAGTTAGGCAGGCAAGCAGTGTATGTGGCAGATACTGCAGTGCATATAGTGGAAGAAGGTCCACTGAACATCCTGTTAGTATAGGTATTCCACAACATATCCATCTGAACTAACAGTCCTTCTGAAGACTAATCCAGCAGCATATAATCAGTGCTAAGCAGACAGGCAGTGTATGTGGCAGAGTGCAGTGTATGATACAGCACAAGAGGGTCCATTGAATGTCCTGTCTGCTGCTGCTGTAATAATTACACACATTTGTAGACATAGCCCCAGATATCAGGGACCAGGGCAAATTTTTTTTTATCTTAATTCTGGTTATTTGCTTAAAAAGCAAAACAGAGTACACCATTTTCTGGTCCATTTTCCTGTCCTCACTGCAGAATAAAGCCAGATCTGTTCCATAATTCAGCGATAAAAATCCAGAAAATTAAACTGAACGTGGAAATTATTGGCCTCATTTTCCATTCTGTTGCAGTGTGTGGGTCAAGCTATTCACACTAAGTGTCTGTGAAGAATAATATTAGCAAATGACAGGCCTGCTATTTAAAACCGTGGTTATCTGTCAGACATAACACCTATAAAAGTGTTCCAAAATCAGCCATTTCTTCCATTTTCATTTCGGAGCAGTGTGTCGGTCAAGCTATTCACACTAGGTCTCTGTATAGAATAGCATTAGTAAATTTCACGCCTGCTAGTTAAAACCATGGTTCTCTGTCAGACATATTACCTATAAGACTGTTCCAAAATCAGACATTTCTTCCATTTTCATTCCGTTGCAGTGTGCCAGTAAAGCTATTCACAATAGGTGTCTGTGAAGAATAGTATTAGCAAATTACAGGCCTGTTTTTTAAAACAGTGGTTCTCTGTCAGACATAACACCTTTAAGAGTGTTCCAAAATCAGCCATTTTTTCCATTTTCATTTCGTTGCAGTGTGTCGGTCAAGCTATTCAAACTAGGTCTCTGTGTAGAATAGTATTAGTAAATTACAGGCCTTCCATTTAAAACCGTGGTTCTCTGTCAGACATAACACCTATAAGACTATCCCAAAATCAGCCATTTCTTCCATTTCCATTCTGTTGCAGTGTGTCAGTCAAGCTATTCACACCAAGTCTCTGTGTGGAATAATATTAGTAAATTACAGGACTGCTATTTAAAATTGTGGTTCTCTGTCAGAGGTATCACTTATAACTGCATTCAAAAATCAGCCATTTCTCGTGAAGATGGAAAATATTGTCCTCCATTAAAAATGGGCAATGTGCGTGGCAAGGGATGGGGAAGTGGATGTGATGGTGATGGTGCATGGGTAAACTGAAATTGTCCCACAACAAACACCCATATCTTGTCTCTCGACATTCCTGTCCCAGTTACTAGGGGATCGCAGTACACCACTATTGAACACAGAGCAGTGTCAAAAGGTTGTTGATTGAATACCAGATAATGCTTCCAGTCACTTTGCCACCACGACCGCCTTGTCTTCCACATGGTCAAGTCTCAGTAGCCGTGAGTCTGAACCGCATATTCCTCACCCTGATCCTCCTTCCTCCCACCATGCCGAATGCCCAGAGACAACTGATCCCACACTTGAACACTCAGAAGACCTGTTCACTTTTCCATTTGTAGATTTGGGCCTCTCGCCCGGCCAGCTTCAATCAAGTCAAGAGGAGAACACGTGTAGCGATGCCCAAATATTTGAGCAGTCACAGTCACATGAAGGTGATGGTGGGAAAGTGCAATTACTGTCGCAAGAGGTGGAGGATGATGATGATGAGACACAATTGCCAGAAAGTCAGGAGGAGGACCAGGGTGCGGAAATGGAAGACGAGGTGGTGGATGATATAGTAACTGACCCAACCTGGCAGGGGGACATACAGAGCAAGGACAGCAGCACACAGGGGGAGAGAGGTGTAGCACCACAACAGGCAGGATAAAGCAGTGTGGTGGCCGCAGACACAAGGCGGGAAAGCGCTCCTCGTAATGCCAACACGACGGAAGCTGCCAGTACAACTGTTAGGTATTACCGAGTCTGGTTATTTTTTAAAGACTCTGCAGATAACCCCGAAAAGGCCATTTGCACCAGCTGCCAGACCAGCATCAGCAGGGGTAGCAAAACAAGCAGCCTGACCACCACTAGCATGATCATGCACATGGCAGCAAAGCACCCGACTAAGTGGGCTGAACCCCAGGGTTCAGCAACAGTGTTTGCGGGTGACAACACTGCTTGTTCCGCTGTTGTGCATGCACGCCAATCCCCTGTCCATGGCGCATGACAAGATGCCTCCTGCCCTGCACCCGTCATTGAACACTCTCAACTAGCACATCAGTAAGCACGTCCAAGTCCTTGTCTTAGCGCAGCATTCAGTTTTCCCTACCCCAGTCCTTGGAACGCAAATATGCAGCCAACGCCCCACAAGCCACAGTACTAAATTCACACATTTTGTGAATCTCTTGTTCTCGCTCTTTTGCTGATGGCACATTGGATTAATATAGTGAAAGCTGGGACTCAGTCAGACCTTGGGATGGAAAACTTCCTCCCGACGCCGAGGATTGCTGGCCCTGGGTCAATAAGGGTTGCCCCCACATTGTACAGCTCTTGCACCTCCTCCTCCTCCTCTTCAGCCTCCATCTCCGAAATGACCACATCAGTCACAAGCTGGAAGCACTGCAGCACTGCCTCGGCCAAGTGGCAGCAGACTGTGCTGAAGCTAATATGCTTAAGTGACAAACCATACAATGCTGAGGAGTTGTGGACAGCTCTGAAAGAACAAGCAGATCTGTGGCTGACACCACTGACCCTACAGCCAGGCATGGTCGTGTGTGACAATGGCCGGAACCTGGTGGCGGCTCTGAGGCAAAGTGAGCTCACACATGTACAATGCCTGGCCCATATGCTTAACCTCATGGTTCAGCGGTTTCTAAAATCCTACCCGGATCTGTCTGATCTGCTTGTCAAAGTATGCCACCTGTGTGCCCATTTTGGAAAGTCAGCTACAGCTTAAGACACTCTTGCCATGCTTCAGCAGCGTTTGCAGCTTCCCACACGTTCTAACTCTACATTGCAAATGTTGGGAAGGATTTGTGTGCAGAAGAGGGCAGTTTTGCTTACTAGCATCAACAAGGCCATAGGTATTCCTGTCAGACTCCACGCATAAAACTTCAGGAGTGGACATGGATGTCAGACATCTGTACTATCCTCCAAAACTTTGAGGACTCAACCAAGATAGTGAGCGGCGATGATGCCATAATTAACATCACCATCCAGCTTCTCTGTCTTCTGAAACGCTCTCTGCTCACAATTAAAGAGGATGCATTGCAAGCGGAGCACGATGAGATGGAGCAAGGAACCATACAGGGTGATTCCACACAGCCAAACCACATCTCATCCCAACATGGATTGGGTGATAATGAGGAAGAGGCAGAGGAGGAGGAAGAGCAGGAGGTAGTTTCCTGTGCTATCGACGGTACTACCTGAACAACTGTCATACTGTCTGTTCCGCGTGGATGGCCTGAGGACAGGGAGGAGGAGGAAGAGGAGGAGGATGAGGAGGAGAGCATGGTCAGTCGTCCTCTCGGTGAGAACACGGAAGTCTTGCCTCTTTGCAGTCTGGCACATATGGCTGAGTTTATGTTACGCTGCCTTTCCCATGACCCGCACATTGTCCAAATTTTCGGTGACAGTCATTATTGGTTGGTGACATTTCTAGACCCATGCTACAAGGAGAACTTTCTGTCTCTTATTTCCATGCAGGGCAGGCCTAATAAAATAGGGCAGTACGAGAAGGCCCTTGTTGTGGAATTATTAAAAAAATTCCCATCTGAAAACGCTGGTGGGAGAGGTCACAGTTCATTGGACAACCAAGGAGAGAGAGACACAAATCCAATCCAGCAGAGGAACACTGTCAAAATTCTGGGACAGTTTTCTCAGACAGGGAAAAGTTGTGAAAGATGCTGAGGGAAGGGAATAACTTGCCGACCGCACCAATATCCTCTGTGATTCCACTTTACCTTATAATTATTGGGTATCCAAGCTGGACACATGGCATGAACTGGCTCTCTACGCCTTGGAGGTCCTGGCCTGCCCTGCCGTTAGTGATTTGTCAGAGCGGGTTTTTAGTGCCACCGGTGGAATTATAAATGATAGGTGCATCCGCCTGTCAACTGAAAATGCTGACAGGCTGACTCTTATTAAAATTAACAAGGGCTGGATTGGGCCTGACTTCTCAACACCACCGAATGATAGCAGTGTAACATAAAATCAAATACAGTGTCTTTTTTTTGAGAGGTCTAACTCTATTCCCATGCACCTCTGTCTTCACACCCAGACATGGGTATCCGCTTCGTGATTTTGTCAATTTGCTCTTGTCCTCCTCCTTCTCTGCATTCTCATCCTCCACCACCATATCACCACCACATGTACCATATCAACATATCTACGTCGCTTGCAAGGGGCATTGGAGTTCCTCCAAACTTTTTGGCAGCCGTTGCTTCACTGCATAGGCAAACAGTATGGGTGACACACTTCCTAATAATGGGAACATTGTTTTCAGGAGGCCCTCCAACCTTTACGTCTTCTGCAAGGGGCATCGGAGTGCCTCCAAATTTTTGACAGCCACTGCAGTCACTGCATGGGCAACAGTATGGGAGACCCTCTCGTTTCTAATGGGAACATGTCGTACTCATTACTGAGGCCCACCTCTTTGTGTCTTTAAATTGTTAGTGGGGTTTTTGTTGACAACAGTGACCTGGGAGTCAGAAATGCTTCCAGGGGTCATCCCCATGCTGTCCCCATGTCATTTGAGCACTGTTCCCATCAATTTGGTCCCTCTGCAGACCATCGGGGGGAGCATCAAGAAAAATTCTCGAGTTTCCCATAGACTTAAATTGGGCTCTTTACTCAGACAGAGCACTCGAGCATTCCAAAGTGCACGACTCAAACAACGAGTATCCAAGCATTTTAGTGCTCGCTCATCACTAGTTATAATTCCACCAGCGACACTAAAAACCCGCTCTGACAAAACGCTAGCGGCAGGGCAGGTCAGGACCTCCAGAGTGAAGAGAGCCAGTTCATGCCACGTGTCCAGCTTGGATACCCACTAATTATAAGGCACAGAGGAATCACGGAAGACGTTGGTATGGTCAGCAAGTTACTGCCTCAGCATCTTCTGAAACTTTTCCTTCCTTGTGAGAGTACCCTGTGCTTCAGGGTCTGAGCGATGGCAGGGTCTGAGAAAACTGTCCCAGAACTTTGCCAGTGTTCCCCTGCCTCTGCTGGATTGAATTTGTGTCTCTCTCGCCTGTACTCCTTGGTTGTCCAACGAACTGTGACCTCTCCCGCCATCGTTTTCAGATCAGAATTTTTTTAACAATTCCGCAACAAGGGCCTTCTGGTACTGCCCCATTTTATTATTCCTGTCCGGCATGGGAATAAGAGACAGAAAGTTCTCCTTGTAGCGTGGGTCTAGAAGTGTTCCCAACCAGTAATGTCTGTTTGGACAAGGCGAGGATGACAGGAAAGGCAGCATAACATAAACTCAGCCATGTGTGCCAGACTGCTAACAGGCAAGACTTCCGTGTCCTCACCAAGAGGACGACCGACCATGCTCTCCTCCTCATCCTCCTTCTCCTTGTCCTTAGGCCATCCACGTGGAACAGACGGTATGACAGTTGTGTAGGTAGTACAGTCTATAGCGCAGGAATCTAGTTCCTGTTCTTCCTCCTCCTCTTCCTCATTGACACCTAATCCACGTTGGGATGAGATGAGGCTGCGCTGTGTGGAATCACCCTGTATGGTTCCTTTCTCCATCTCATCATGCTCCAACTGCAATTTCATCCTCTTTAATTGTGAGCAGAGAGTGTTTCAGAAAACAGAACCTGGACGGTGACGCTAATTATAGCATCATCGCCGCTCACCATCTTGGTGGAGTCCTCAAAGTTTTGGAGGATGGTACAGATGTCTGACATCCATGTCCACTCCTGAGGTCTTATGTGTGGAGTCTGACCTGGATACCTATGGCCTTGTTGATGCTGGTAGTCAACAACTGCCCTCTTCTGCTCACAAATCCTTCCCAACATCTGCAATGTAGAGTTCCAATGCATGGGGACATCGCACAACAGTTGGTGAGCTGGAAGCTGCAAACGCTGCTGAAGCACGGCAAGGGCGGCGGAAGTTGTAACTGACTTTCTAAAATGGGCATGCACGCTGCATACTTTAACAAGCAGATCTGACAGATCTTTGTAGGTTTTGGGAAACCGCTAAATGACGAGGTTAAGCACAAGGGCCCGGCATGGTATGTTTGTGAGCTCACCTCACTTCAGAGGCACCACCAGTTTCCGGCCATTGTCACACACGACCATGCCTGGCTGTAGGCTCAGCGGTGTCAGCCACAGATCTGCCATTTCTTACAGAGCTGTCCACAACTCTTCAACATTGTGTGGTTTGTCACCTAAGCATATTAGCTTTAGCACAGCCTGTCGCCGTTTGGCCAAGGCAGTGCTGCAGTGCTTTAGACAGATGTTGTCATTTCGGAGATGGAGGCTGAAGAGGAGGAGGAGGTACAAGAGCTGTAGAATGTGGGGGCAACGCTCATTGACCCAGGGCCCCCAATCCTCGGCGTCGGGAGGACATGTTCCGCCGCAAGGTCCGACTGAGTCCCGGCTTTCACTATATTAACCCAGTGTGCCATCAGCGAGATGTACCATCCCTTCCCACAAGCACTTGTCCACATGTCCGTGGTTAGGTGGACTTTCCCACTAACTGCATTCTTGAGGGCTGTTACGCACACGTCTGGACTTACTGGCGTGAGCGTGGTTAGTGATCCCATTCGACCATGAACCGAGGAGTGCCTGACGGGGCGTGACTTAGTATCAACTCGGTCCGACCAAGGTCGCATGGCGGCTCAGTCGACTCCGTGATCCTGGGAGGAACCGAGCAGAGGGACCAGGTGCTACTCCAGGTCAGATCCTGGTCACAGCTGTTGACCCACACCGGGGAATGCAGGAACAGGAAGGTTAGGCTGGCATACAGACAGGTGGGTACTGGCAGACACGGCTGGTATCCAGACAGGTGGGTACTGGCAGGCACGGCTGGTATGCAGACAGGTGGGTACTGGCAGGCATGGCTGGTATGCAGACAGGTGGGTACTGGCAGGCACGGCTGATATGCAGACGGGTGGGTACTGAAAGGTAGGAATGCAGGCAGGACAGGAACTAGTACAGACTTTGATACAGGAACAGAGTCGCAGGTGCAGTAAACAAGCAGAGCAGAGCAAAACTCGCAGGTGCAGTAGTCAAGCAGAGCAGAGCAAAACCCGCAGGTGCGGTAAACGAGCAAAGCAGAGCAAAACCCACAGGTGCGGTAAACAAGCAGAGCAAAACCCGCAGGTGTGGTAGACAAGCAGAGCAAAGCCCGTATGTGCGGTAGACAAGCAGAGCAGAGCAAAACCCGCAGGTGCGGTAGACAAGCAGAGCAGAGAAAAACCCTTAGGTGCGGTAAACAAGCAGAGCACAGCAAAACCGCAGGTGCGGTAGACAAGCACAGCAGAGTAAAACCCACAGGTGCGGTAGACAAGCAGAGCAGAGCAAAACCCGCAGGTGCGGTAGACAAGCAGGGCAGCGCAAAACCCGCAGGTGCGGTAGACAAGCAGAGCAGAGCAAAACCCACAGGTGTGGTAGGCAAGCAGAGCAGAGCAAAGCCTGCAGTTGTGGTAGACACGCAGAGCAGAGCAAAACCCGCAGGTGCGAAAACAAGCAGAGCAGAGCAAAACCCACAGGTGCAGTAGACAAGCAGAGCAGAGCAAATACACAAAAGGTACTTACAATGAAGTAGCGAGTGGACACTAAACTCACAAACAGAAGTACAGAGACAACGAGTTGGAGTTAGGTACAGGTTCAGACACTGCAGGAAAAGGGAAGATACGGACATAGAGACAAACAAGTAACGGGCTAGGACACTGTTCAGACAGGAATTGAACCAGGAACAAAATACAGGAACGAGCCTGGGAACTCAGCCCCCAGGGTGGCAGAAACAGACTAGAAGTCACAGATACAGGTAATGGGCCTGGGTATACACCCTCCAGGATTGCGGAACAGACTAGAAGTCACAGATACAGGTATCAGGCCTGGGTATACAGCCCCCAGGGTGGCGGAGACAGACAAAATACAGGACAGGACCTGACAACTCAGCTGCACAGAACACACTGAAAGAAAGTGTTGATCAGGCCCCTCCTACTGGGTGGAGGGGGTTTTAAGTATCCAGTGACTCACAGCAATAGGCTGGGGATGCATTATGACTGTGCACACAGTAACTATAAGAAACAGGCAGTAATCGCGCCGCCGCCCTAAGCAATCAGACAAGAGACATGCACACAGCAGGTACTGGAGCAAAGTGTGCAGCCTGGACTGATAGGTAAGATGGCGGTCTTGCATGGTGGGAGGTGGTAAGCCATGCCAGCATGCTGTCAGAGATATTACAGTACCCCCCCTGGTTGGAGGGGTGCAGAGACTTGGAGGTAGCCACCGCCTTGATGGACTTATTGCCAGATTTGATAGAGATGGAGGATCCTTGCTTAGGGACCAATCTCAGTCTGGTTTCTGAGATGACAAGTCTGTGAGGCTGGGCGGTGCCTAAAGCCAGATCATTGGTACACTCGTGGAGACTGTGTGGGGACAATGCCTCTGCTTCCCTTCCTTCAGAGACTTCAGCGCACAGTGAGTCAGCGACTAGCAGATCTGGTGAAGAAGAAGAAGACACTGCTGACTGTCCTGAAGATATGGGGACTGGACACCCCTTGTACCTCAGCAGTCCCCCAGGAAACACCATACAGGATCTCCAGACCCGAGCGGGCACTAGATCTCTCAGCTCTGGACGACCTGTGGGTAAACCAGACAGCACCTTGAATGTGAACTTCTTCATTTGTAATGCTCCATTCTGATGCTTAATTTCTACAGACATATTTTGACTGTTTCTGAGTAGGGCTCGTCCTTCCACTGACAATGCCCCAACCGGATTCTGGTGTTGTCGGATGGGAATCAGACACCCACTCTTCAAGGCTTTAAGCCCGAAACTTCCGGTTAATCCGAGGCCTTCACTTGCCACGGAGACAGTCATGGTCATCTGTGGAGAGGAAACACTAACGCCAAGGGCCGCATCTCCTACAGGCCTAATGTCTTTGGATTCTCCAACCTTCGCTGGACAAAGATCGTCAGGGGGTCCCAAACAACTGCAGCGGGACCGCAATCCGGCCTCGGCTTTGCCTGACGAACATGGTCATCCTTCATGGATTCTGTGCGGATAGCTGCCTCTACAGGCTGGGGAACAGGAGGTCTTTGGGAGGACAGAACCTGAGGTGACGGTTTACCTCTACGCCTTGCACGTCTGGACTGCCTCTTGAGGTTCCGAAGAGAAGTATTGTGTGGAGCATTGTCATCCTGTGTGAATTCTGTGTGGGCAGCAGCCTCTTCAGGCTGGGGAACTGGTGGGCTACCTACACGCATCACCCATCGGGACTGCTCCAGTGTATTGGGAAAGGAAGCTTTAACAGAAGCTTCAGGGTTAGGGTCATCGAAGACCATTAGAAAGACCACCAGGAAGGCCTGCAGGTCAGAGACGATAGGATCCTATGCTTCCCATATGGGGGTGATCCAATTCTAGGCATCACCCGCTAGGTAGGACATCAGAAATGCTACTTTAACCCGATCAGTGGGAAAATAGTGAGCATAGAATTTGAAGTGCAGCATGCATTGCTCCACAAATGCACAGCTTTGTTTTGAATCGCCATAGTACCGTGGTGGTTCTGCAGGAACGAGTGCAGATAGTTCCATTTGGGCTGGTGCGTAAATCGCCTGGACTTCAGCTTGAGAAAATTTTTTTCCTTGGTGCACGTATTCGCCAGACAAGGATTCAAATGTCTCCGAGAGCGAAGGGCCGTGGGGCTCAACGGGAACCATGGCCTGAGCAAACTGTTACACACACGCCCGTACTGACTGGCGTGAGCGTGGTTAGTGATCCCACTGGACCATGAACCGAGGAGTGCCTGGAGGGGCGTAACTAAGTATCAACTCGGTCTGACCAAGGTCGCATGGCGGCTCAGTCGACTCTGTGAACCAGGGAGGAACCGAGCACAGGGACCAGGTGCTACTCCAGGTCAGACCCCGGTCACAGCTGTTGACCCACACCGGGGAATGCAGGAACAGGCAGGTTAGGCTGGCATACAGACAGGTAGGTACTGGCAGGCATGGCTGGTATGCAGACAGGTGGGTACTGGCAGGCACAGCTGGTATTCAGACAGGTGGGTACTGGCAGGCACGGCTGGTATGCAGACAGGTGGGTACTGGCAGGCATGGCTGGTATGCAGACAGGTGGGTATTGGCAGACACGGCTTTTATGCAGACAGGTGGGTACTGGCAGGTAGGAACGCAGGCAGGATAGGGACCAGTACAGATTGGGATACAGGAACAAAGCCGCAGGTGCAGTAGACAAGCAGAGCAGAGCAAAACCCGCAGGTGCGGTGGACAAGCAGAGCAGAGCAAAACCCGCAGGTGTGGTAGACAAGAAGAGCAGAGCAAAACCCGCAGGTGCGGTAGACAAGCAGAGAAGAGCAAAACCCGCAAGTGCAGTAAACAAGCAGGTCATAGCAAAACCCGCAGGTGCGGTAGACAAGAAGAGCAGAGCAAAACCCGCAGGTGCGGTAGACAAGCAGAGAAGAGCAAAACCCGCAAGTGCGGTAAACAAGCAGAGCATAGCAAAACCCGAAGGTGCGGTAGACAAGCAGAGCAGAGCAAAACCCGCAGGTGTGGTAAACAAGCAGAGCAGAGCAAAACCCGCAGGTGCAGTAAACAAGCAGAGCAAAGCAAATACACACAAGGTACTTACAATGAAGTAGCGAGTGGACACTAAACTCACAAACAGAAGTACAGAGACAACGAGTTGGAGTTAGGTACAGGTTCAGACACTGCAGGAAACGGAAAGATACGGACATAGATACAAAGAAATAACGGGCTAGGATACTGTTCAGACAGGAACTGAAGCAGAAACAAGATACAGGAACGAGCCTGGGAACTCAGCCCCCAGGGTGGCGGAAACAGACTAGAAGTCACAGATACAGGTAATGGGCCTGGTTATACAGCCCCCAGGATGGCGGAAACAGACAAAATACAGGACAGGACCTGACAACTCAGTTTCACAGAACACACTGAAAGAAAGTGTTGCTCAGGCCCCTCCTACTGGGTGGAGGGGGTTTAAGTATCCAGTGACTCACAGCAATAGGCTGGGGATGCATTAGGAGTGTGCACACAGTAACTATAAGAAACAGGCAGTAACCTCGCCACTGCCCTAAGCAATCAGACAAGAGACATGCACACAGCAGGTACTGGAGCAAAGTGTGCAGCCTGGAATGATAGGTAAGATGGCGTTCTTGCATGGTGGTCGGTGGTAAGCCATGCCAGCACGCCGTCAGGCATATTACAAGGGCATAGCTAATGTTGTGGGACATGTGCTCATGTAATGCGGGGATGGCACACAGGGAGAAATAGTGGCTGCTAGGGCCGCTGCCATCAGGTTGCAGAAAGCTTCCATCTCCACATGACTAAACGGTAACATTTTGAATGCAAGCATTTGCAAAATGTGTGAATTTAGTAGTGTGGCCTGTGGGGCATTGGCTGTGTATTTGCGCTTGCTTTCCATGGACTGGGGTACTGACAACTGAACGCTGCACTGGGACAAGGAAGTTGATGTGCTTGCTGATGGTGCTAGTTGAGAGTGTGCAACGACAGGTGCAGGGAGACATCTTCGCATGCACCATGGACAGGGGATTGGTGTGCACGCACAACAGCGGAAGAAGCAGTGGTGTCACCCGCAGACACTGTTTCTGGACCCTGGGATTCGGCCCACTTAGTCGGGTGCTTTGCTGCCATGTGCCTGATCATGCTGTTTGTGGTCAGGCTGCTAGTTTTGCCACCCTTGCTGATGCTGGCCTGGCATGTGGTGCAAATGGCCTTTTTGGGGTTATCTGCAGAGTCTTATATCTGCAGAGTCCACCAGACTTGGGAAGACCTAACAGTTATACTCGCAACTTACATCGTGTTGGTGTTTCGGTGAATGCTTTCTGGCCACACAGCTTCTTTCAATCTGTTGTGGTGCTATGCCTCCCTCCCCCTGTGTGCTGCTGTCCTCTCTTTGCATGTCCCCCTGCCAGGTTGGGTCAGTTACTATATCATCCACCACCTCGTCTTCCATTTCCGCACCCTTGTCCTCCTCCTGACTTTCTGGCAATTGTATCTCATCATCATCCATCTCTTGCAACAGTAATTGCACTTCCCCACTGATTCCTTCATTTGACCGTGGCTGCTCAAATATTTGGGCATCGCTACACGCGTTCTCCTCTTCACCCACTTGAAGCTGGCCAGGCGAGAGGCCTGAATATATAAATGGAAAAGTGAACAGCTCTTCTGAGTGTCCAAGTGTGGGATCAGTTGTCTCTGGGCACTCAGCATGGTGGGAGGAAGGAAGATCAGGGTGAGGAATATGCAGTCCAGGCTCAAAGGTACTGAGACTTGACTGTGTGGAAGACAGGGTGGTGGTGGTGGCAAAGTGACTAGAAGCATTATCTGTTATCCAACCAACAACCCTTTGACACTGTTCTGTGTTCAATAGTGGTGTTCTGCGGTCCGCTAGTAAGTGGGACAGGAAGGTCGAGCGACAAGATGTGGGTGTTTGTTGTGGCATAATTTCAGCTTGCCCACGGCCTCTGCATTCACCATCATGTCCACTTCCCCGTCCCTTACCACGCACCTCGCCCATTTTAAATGGAGGACAATATTTTCCACATTCACTACAAATGGCTGGATTTGAACCGTAGTTATATGTGATATGTTTGACAAACAACCATGGTTTTAAATAACGGACCTGTAAGTTACTATTTTTCACAGCAACCTTGTGTGAATAGCTTCACTGACGCAGTGCAACAAAATGGAAATGGAGGCCAGAAATGGCTGAATTTTTAACGCTCTTACATGTGATATGTCTGACGGAGAACCACGGTTTTAAAAAGTGGGCCTGTAGTTTATTAATACTATTCTTCACAGCGACCTCGTGTGATTTGGCTTCACCGACACACTGCAACAAAATGGAAATGGAGGCCAAAAATTGCTGAATTTGGAACGCACTTACATGTGATATGTCTGACGGAAATGGCAGTTTTTGGAATGCAGTTATATGTGGTAAGTCTGATGGAGAACCATGGTTTTAAATAGAGGGCCTGTAGTTTACTAATACTATTGTTCACAGCGACCTCGTGTGAATAACTTCACCAACATACTGCAACAAAATGGAAATGAAAGGCAGAAATGGCAGATTTTGGAACGCAGTCATATGTGATACGTCTGACGGAGAATCATGGTTTTAAAAAGTGGGCCTAAAAGGTTACTAATGCTATTCTTCAAAGCGACTTCGTGTGAATAGCTTCACCGACACACTGCAACAAAATGGAAATAGAGGCCAATGTTTTCCACGTTCAGTTCAAATTTCTGGATTTTTATCGCTGTAATATGGAAAAGATCTGGCTGTATTCTGCAGTGCTAGCAAAGAAATTGAGCAGAAAAATGGTGTACTCGGGATTGCTTTTTAAGCAAATAATCAGCCCCTAATACCTGGGACTATGTCTACAAATAGGAAGTAGATGAGACAAACTCCAGCACGTTCTCCGTATCCATCACAAGAAATGTAAAGTTAAAACATCCATTTTATTAGTTCCATTAAAAAAGTGCCATATGTAAGGCAGACCTTACGCGTTTCGAACCAAACAGGGGTTCTTAATCATAGGTTACAATGCTGTAGTTAAAAGACATATATATACATATGGACTGAAAACAAAAGAGAAAATAGGGTGGAGACAACAAAGAACAGGAAGTTCATTAGTGAATGAAAATCCTCCTGAGGATAATTACTCAATAATATGCATAAATTAAACTTATGTGCATGGTATGCTGGCAAATTAAGTACACCATTAGAAAAAAGTATCAAAAAATGTACATTAGATCATTGCGAAAATTGAGACCATTGGGAATGCGAGAGTTAAGTTTTAGAATCCATGACTCTTCTCTGGCTAGGAGAAGCTTGCCTCTATCTCCTCCATGTATTTGTATTTGCACCTAATCTATACCAATAACCTTAAGTGTGGAAAGATCACTGCAGTGAAAATCAAAAATCAAAATGTTTGCTGAGCCCTGACATGGAGGACTCGCTGCATTAGGATTCGGAGTCGCTCCAGGAACATGCTCTGCAATTCGTCTTTTGAGCATGCGGCTCATTTTGACAGATGCTAATGGTAAATTGTAAATTAAATGTATTGTCATTAAGAAACTGTGGAAACGTGGAGAGCATATAAAGTGCCTCATCATCAGGGGTACGCCAGATCATGATGACATCATCAATGTATCTGGCGTACCACCTGATGTAAGGCAAAAAGGATTGTCAAGAGTGTGAATATGAAATAATTCCCACCAAGCTACATATAAATTAGCTAATGATGGGGAAAAAACACACCCATGGGGCATCCGCAGGTTTGCAGAAAAAAAACTTTGCATCGGTACTTAGCTAATGATATGATCCCTAGAGGGTTATGCCTAATTAAAATTGCAAATTTTAGTTATGGAGAGGAATTTACTTCTGAATGGAACAGCATTCTGTCCCAATCTTCATCTAAACTAATGCAACTTATTATCAAGGAAGAAAACAAAAAGCTGAGTAAATTGGAAGAACAGATCACCACATTACAGGAGTCACTTAAAGAACATGTGAATTCAACAAACTTTAAAGAATGGAATGAAAAACTTTCCAAACATATTAATTCTGTGGAGGAAACTATCACTGATTTGTAGAGGAAGAAATTTGCTCGGGATTGTGCAGATTATGAGTCTAACCAGGTTTACACCTGGAAATTGCACAAACCGAAGTCAAACCTTAAAAGACTCCAGCATCAAAATTGAAAACTCCAAATAAGAAAAAACAGGTTGGATTTCTACAGGCTGATCTGGATACAACAGGAGAATTTACAGATTACTCCTTATCACCCGATCAGTCTCCTGCTGAAAATCATGATATTTC
Source organism: Phyllobates terribilis (assembly GCF_046119375.1). Taxonomy (NCBI): domain Eukaryota; kingdom Metazoa; phylum Chordata; class Amphibia; order Anura; family Dendrobatidae; genus Phyllobates; species Phyllobates terribilis. The sequence continues at coordinate 22,096,137 of NW_027362769.1, forward strand.
CAAAAGAAACCTGTCAAAAAAAGGGGGCTTCATAGAGCGGGAATGTAACACAAATCCCCCCCCAAAAAAATCGGAGGTATCCAACCAGAAAATTAAAATGAAAATCAACAATGAGGAGGTTGCTGTAGTTAATCTCTCTGCGAATATTATTTTTCTGTCTCAATTACGGTTATTAAGCAAAAGAAGTAAATTTATTCCTACAACTAGAGCAAATCTATTTGTAACTATCAAGGATGTCAACAGATTTGTAAGATCTTTGACAGTCAAGAGACATTTCTTTGCAGAGAGCAGGGATAAAGAACAACATATTGTGGATCAATCTTTCCCCACAGCACCTCCCATTGACCTTTCTAGGAATTTACTTGAACAAATATCAGTAAAATCCTTGGAATCTTTGGATGCTGATTTTGTAACAGATAAACCAAAAAACTCATTCACAACATTGTTTCCAAATCCACTATTCTATCCATTAGCCTCTTAACCAGGATTAAGATAAAAAAACAGCCCTGGCCCCTAATATCTGGGGCTTTGTCTACAAATATCTGTAACAACAGCAGCAGCAGCAGACCGAACGTGCTATGGACCCTCTTGTGCTATATGCACTGCAGTCTGCCACATACCCTGCCTGCCTACTCCTGCTATCACCACTGGATTAGTCCTCAGTAGGACTGTAAGGCTGTGTGCCCACGATGCGTTTTTAATGCGTTTCCGCAGCGGTTTTGCAGCTGCGGAAACGCATTAAAAACGCATGGTAGAAGGGCAGCAATGTTCCCCAATGATAATCTGCATGTACTGTGCACATGCTGCGGAAATTTCCACTGCGGATTATCATTGCGGAAAAAAACGCAGCACTACCAATTATTTTGCTGAAGCGCTGCATTTTCGCCGCCATTGACTTGCATTAGAATGTGCCAATTCCGCAAGACTGCATCTGTACTTGCATAATTGGCGCGTTCTAATGTGCGGATGGTACCCGGGTGTAGAGGAGAGGAGAGTCTCATCCACACCCAGGTACCATAAAAAAAGAATAAGATAAAAAATAAAGACTCCTTCTCTTCGCTTGCTGACAGATCGCGCAGGACTGAAGGACCTGCGCTGACGTCACAGTCATGTGACGACAGGTCTTTTCAGTACCGCGATCTGACGGCAGCCAGCACAGTAGCGCTGCAAGTCTCGGGGGCCATCGGAAGGTAAGTATTAGTTTATTTTTTTATTTTTAAACACTCTCTCGGGTCACACTATATAAATCCATGCCGGATTGCATGGATTTATATAGTGTGACCTTGTTGTCACAAGCACTTTCCAAGTGATGCTAATCGCTTGGAAAGCACTTGTCAATCCGCATGCGGAAATGTCAGTGAATAACGCTTCATTTCCGCATGTCCCTGGCAGGAAAATGCATGTACAATCCGCATGCGTTTTTTTCTGCCAGGGAGATGCAGAAATGCTCAGGAAAAAATCCTGAGCATTTCTGCATCATGGGCACATAGCCTTAGTTCATATGGATATATAGATATGCTGTGTAATAGCTATACTATCTATAAACAAGCAAATCTCTCCCAGACTCAGCAGCAGCTCTCCCTACTCTGCCTGTTTCCGGGGTAGACTGTGATGAGCATAGCGTCACCGGGTCTTAAATAGACCCAATGACGCTATGCGGGCAGCCAATCAATGTAATGCCACGACCAACATGGCTACGGCATTACAGTGCATGGCAAGCAATCCCTGCATGTTCATTGGCTCTCTAAAGAGTGTCAAACATGAAGGGCGGGATCCCGAGCTCCCGCTCGAGCAACCCGGAAATACTTGCCAAGAGCCGAGCTTGTCGAGCACCGTGATTATCAAGCGAGTACAGAGTAGTGGCCCTCTTTCAGTTTGTGGGGAAGCTGTGTGAGTTTCACTTAATGATCACCTTCAGTAGCCTAAACCGTGGTTTTGCTACAGCCGGAGTAGATATGGTTTCCCGCTATGACTGTATTTTCACCGACCTAAAGAATATGGCTGAGGTGAAATGCAACTCTCACCAAGAAACAGTGTCAGACTGAAGAACATTGGGCCCACCAGTGGATTTGATTCTAAGGGCCCACCTTTCTCCCCCGCTCGAGAGCCCCATAGCAGCTGCAAGGTTTACGCTATGAACTCTCCTGAAGGAGAAGCCAGGGATCACCGGAGGAGTCTCCAGTTCTCTGGTGGGCCTGTATAACCATGCTGAGAAGCAGCCCTGGCTAGCCAAAGTCTGTGTGAACGTTCCCAGACACTGTACAACCCATGGGAAAAATTATGGAATCATCGGGCTCGGAGGTTGTTCATTCAGTTATTTAATATTGTTGAAAAAAAACAGATCACAGACATGGCACAAAACGGAAGTCATTTCAAATGGCAACTTTAGGGCTTTTAGAAACACTAAAAGAAATCAAGATAAAAATGTGGTACTGAGTAAGGGTCATTTTTTTCAGACCAAGCAGAGGGAAAAAATTATGGAATCACCCTGTAAATTTTCATTTCCAAAACTAACACCTGCATCAAATTAGATCTGCCAGTTAGTCTGCATCTAAAAAGGAGTGATCACATATTGGAGAGCTGTTGCACCAAGTGGACTGACCTGAATCATGGCTCTAACACGAGAGATGTCAATTGAAACAAAGGAGAGTATTATTAAACTCTTAAAAGAAGGTAAATCATCACGCAATGTTGCAAAAGATGTTGGTTGTTCACAGTCAGCTGTGTCTAAAATCTGGACCAAATACAAACAACATGGGAAGGTTGTTAAAGGCAAACATACTGGTAGACCAAGGAAGACATCAAAGCATCAAGACCGGAAACTTAAAGCAATATGTCTCCAAAACAGGAAATGCCCATCAAAACAAATGAGGAACGAATGGGACGAAACTGGAGTCAATGTCTGTAACCGAACTGTAAGAAACCGCCTAAAGGAAATGGGATTTACATACAGAAAAGCTAAACATAAGCCATCATTAAAACCTTAACAGAAAAAAACAAGGTTACAATGGGCTGAGGAAAAGCAATCGTGGACTGTGGATGACTGGATGAAAGTCATATTCAGTGATGAATCGCGAATCTGCATTGAGCAAGGTGATGATGCTGGAACTTTTGTTTGGTGCGGTTCCAATGAGATTTATAAAGATGACTGCATGATGAGAACATGCAAATTTTCACAGTCATTGATGATATGGGGCTGCATGTCAGGTAAAGGCACTGGGGAGATGGCTGTCATTACATCTTCAATAAATGCCCAAGCTTACATTGATATTTTGGACAGTTTTCTTATGCCATCAATTGAAAGGATGTTTGGGGATGATGACATCATTTTTCAAGATGATAATGCATCCTGTCATAGAGCAAAAACTGTGAAAACATTCCTTGAAAGAAGACACATAAGGTCAATGTCATGGCCTGCAAATAGTCCGGACCTCAATACAGATGAAAATCTTTGGTGGAAGTTGAAGAAAATGGTCCATGACTAGGCTCCAACCTGCAAAGTACTGTTTGTCACTCATTAAGTCCATGCCTCAGAGACTGCAAGCTGTTATTAAAGCCAGAGGTGGTGCAAAAAAATACTAGTGATGTATTAGAGTGTTCTTTTGTGTGTTTGTTTTTCATGATTCCATAATTTTTTCCACAGAATTGAGTGATTCCATAATTTTTTCCCTCTCCTTGGTCTGAAAAAAATTACCCTTATTGAGTGCCACATTTTTTATCTAGATTTCTTTTAGCGTTTCTAAACCCCTTTAAAGCCCATTACGTACTAATACGCGTCTGTGCCCGGGGACTTAGGAGCCTGACCCGTATTAGTGCGTCATGGCGATCGCGCGCGCACACAGGCTGTGCGGGCGCGATCGCCGCCGGGTGTCAGCTGATTGTCACAGCTGACACCCGGTACTATGGGCAGGGAGACATCCCGCACAGCTCCCGGCACAATAACCGCTGCAATGCTGCGATTGAAATCGATTGCAGCATTGCGGTGGCTAAGAGGAGGTGATCGCAATACTCACCTCCTCTTCCGGCCTCCAGCGCTGTCTGCCGCGGCTTCCCGGATGTTGCCATGACGACCCGATGTCGTCATGACAACATCTGGGTCACCAGACAGCAGGAAGATTTTTTGGTCATGCGCAGTGCATGACCAAACAATCTTCTCACTGTGCAGCGCTGACTGCTTGCATGACACAGGGATGGTGCTCCATCCCTATGCTATGCAGGCGATCAGAATAAAAAAAGTGAAAGTCCTATAGTGGGACAAAGTAAAAAAGTAAAAAAACTGTAAGAAAGTGAAAAAAATAAATAAAAAAAAAATTGTAAAAATATAAAAAAAAAATAAACAAAATAATCCACCAAAAATAAAAATATAATGTGCCCATCAATAAATATTATTCTGAAAAAAAAACAAACAATAAAAGTACACATATTTGGTATTGCCGCATCTGGAACGACCTGACCTATTAAACTGTCCCACTAGTTAACCCCTTCAGTGAACACGGTAAAAAAAAAAAAAAAAAAAAAAACGAAGCAAAAAACAATTCTTTATTATCATACTGCCAAGCAAAAATGGAATAACACGCGATCAAAAATAAATAAAAATAATACCACTGAAAACGTCATCTTGTCCCGCAAAAAACAAGCCACCATACAGCTCCATCATCCAAAAAATCAAAAAGTTATAGCTCTCAGAATAAAGAGATGCACAAAAATAATTTTTTCTATAAAATAGCTTTTATTGTGTAAAAACTCCAAAACATAGAAAAACGATATAAATGAGGTACCGCTGTAAATGTACTAACCCGAAGAATAAAGCTACCTTATCAATTTTACCACAAGCGGAGGAGAATAAAAAAATAAAAAATAAAAAATTCCTGAATTGTTGGTTTTTGTTTATTCTGCCTCCCAAAAGCTGGAATAGAAAGCGGTCAAAAAATGTCACGTGCCTGAAAATAGCACCAATAAAAACGTCAAGTCATCCCGCAAAAAACAAGCCATCACATGACTCTGTCGGCCAAAATATGGAAAAATTATAGCTCTCAAAATATGGCGATGAAAAAACTAGATTTTACAAAATATGTGTCTTTTAGTGGGTGACAGCTGTCAATCATAAAAACCTGATATGATTCTGGTATCTCTGTAGTCGAAGAATAAGGTTGTCTAATCACTTATATTGCACTAGGAACGGCGTAAAAAATAAACGCTAGGGCTGGGGTTGGGGTTAGGGTTGTGCTAATGTTAGGGTTAGGGTTAGGGTAGGGTTAAGGTTGCGGTTAGGGTTGTTGTTTTTTTTTCAAAAGTAAAAAAAATAAATAAAAAGATGACGATATGGCAACTAGTGTTGAACGCAAGTGCTCGCTACTTGAGTTTACATCGGGTGCTCGGGTATGCATTGAGTATCGCGGGTGCTCGAGTCTCCACCCAATATGCTTCGCGGCTAAAAAAACCTTGGGGGGATTGCCTGCCATGCACGAGCGATACACGCATGTTTTTTTTGGGGTGTCTAATAACCATGAAACATGCGGGCGGGGACTCAAGCATTTCACTTAAGCACCCGTGATACATGGTGCATACCTGAGTACCCAATGCAAACTCAAGTAGTGAGCACTTGCGCTCAAGACTAATGACAACTTATACAATATGATGACCTAATGTCATCAAATTCTGTGTCGTACCTCTGGGTTCAAAATGTTCACTATACCCCTTGATAAAATCCTTGAGGGGTGTAGTTTCCAAAATGGGGTCACTTGTGGGAGGTTTCCACTATTTAGGCAGATCAGGGGCTTGCCAAACACGACATGGCGTCTGCTCTCGATTCCAGCCGATTTTGCGTTCAAAAAGTCACACATGTGCTCCTTCCCTTCTGAACTCTGCCGTGCGCCCAAACACTGTATTTTCCCCACATATGGGGTATTGGCGTACTCAGGAGAAATTGCACAAAAGTTTTTGGGGTCCATTTTCTCCTGTTACCCTTGTGAAAATAAAAAAATTGGGGCTAAAACATTTTTGTGGAAAAAGTTTGATTTTTTTACTTTCACGGCTCCATGTTATAAACTTCTGTAAAGGACTTGGGGGTTTAAGGTGCTCACCACACATCTAGATAAGTTCCCTGAGGGGTCTAGTTTCCAAAATGGTGTCACTTGTGGGGGGTTTCCACTGTTTAGGCACATCAGGGGCACATCCGCTAATTATTCAAGCAAATTTTACAATCAAAAAGTCAAATGGCGCTCCTTCCCTTCTGAACCCTGCTGTGTGCCCAAACAGTGGTTTTCCCCACATATGGGGTATCTGCTAACTCAGGAGAAATTGCACAACAAACTGCATAGTGCAATGTCTTCTGTTACCCTTATAAAAATGCAAAAGTGGGGTCTGAAAAACATTTTTGTGGGAAAAATGTGAAAATTTTATTTTTATGGCTCAATGTTATAAACTTCTGTGAAGCACCTGTGGGTTCAAGGTGCTCACCACACATCTATATAGGTTCCCTGAGGGGTCTAGTTTCCAAAATGGTGTCACTTGTGGGGGGTTTCCACTGTTTAGGCACATCAGGGGCTTCCCAAATGCAACATGGCGTCCGCTAATTATTCAAGCAAATTTTACATTCAAAAAGTTAAATGGCACTCCTTCCCTTCTAAACCCTGCCGTGCACCCAAACAGTGTTTTTTCCCCACATATGGGGTATCTGCGTGCCCAGGGGACATTGCACAACAAATTTTGTGGTCCATTTTTTCCTGTTACCCCTGCAAAAATAAAACAATTGGGTCTAAATTAACATTTTTGTGAAAAAAGTTAAATATTAATTTTTTTCTTCCACATTCCAAAAATTCCTGTGAAGCACCTGAAGGGTTAATAAAGTTCTTGAATGTGGTTTTGAGCACCTTGAGGGGTGCAGTTTTTAGAATGGTGTCACTTTTGGGTATTTTCTCTCATAAAGACTCCTCAAAGTGACTTTTAAAAAAAATGGTTTTGTAAATTTTGTTGGAAAAATGAGAAATCGCTGGTCAAATTATAGCTCCCCAATAAAAAAAAATTTTGGTTCCAAAAATTGTGCTGATGTAAAGTAGACATGTGGGAAATGTTATTTATTAATTATTTTGTGTGACATATCTCTCTTATTTAAGGGCATAAAAATTAAAATGTTGAAAATTGCAAAATTTTCAAAATTTTTGCCAAATTTCCGTTTTTTTCACAAATAAACGCAAGTGATATCGAATAAATTTTACCACAATCATGAAGTACAATATGTCGCGAAAAAACATTCTCAGAATCAGGGGAATCCGTTGAAACGTTCCAGAGTAATTACCTCATAAAGTGACAGTGGTCAGAATTTTAAAAATTGGCCTGGTCATTAACGTGCAAACCACCTTGGGTAGAAAGTTGCCATTTGAAATAACTTCAGTTTTGTGCCATGTCTGTGATCTGCTTTTTTTTAACAACATTAAACAACTGAATAAACATCCTCCAAGCCTGGTGATTCCATAATTTTTGCCAGGGGTTGTATGGCTGCTTTTTTACTGAGGAGGAAACCAGATAACCGGGGGAAACCCCCACAAACATGGGGAGAACATACAAACTACTTGCCGATGTTGTTCTTGGTGGGATTTGAACCCAGGCAAAGATCCCAGCGCTGCAAGGCTGCAGTGCTAACCACTGAGTCACCGTGCTGCCCTCTTCATTCTCCCTCTGATATCTAACATACTGGAGAAACTTGCACCTACTGCCACTCAATATCTTCAGCTCCTTTGTGAGAAACTAATGTTTGGGCAGCCACTCAGTTTACCAAATAAAATTCCTGAGAAGGAAATTCTGGATGGCTTTGCTTCTGGTACTGGGTGCTCTGCTAATACCATGACATGCCATAATTCACTGGAAATATTTCAGTCTGGTTGGAGACAAGCTCATTGCCACAGAAAAGTACCAGCAGAAAGCTAAGGAGATGGTAGCCACTATCATCATAATGGAGTTAGCTCATTGTCTAGGAGACCGACCACTGTTGCTGTCTACCTTGTGAACATTGTGTTGAAGCTTGCAAGGTGTCATGGGTTTACCATGACAGAGAGTAGCCAGAAGACCGCAGCGTCTGATTCCTCCCACTCCTGCATTCATTAGAAGCCTTTTGCCTTCATATTAATCAGTGTAGTGGTTCATCTGCTCAGTTGTGAGCTCCTGGAAGCTTACTTTCATTTAAGCTCTCAGCAGATTTGTCCCATGCATCTCTATTTACTGTGTAACTCTGTATCTCAAACCTTGAAAAGGAAGCTGAAGACCCATTTCTTATGACAAGGGTACAATCTGCAGTAACCCTTGCTCCAGCATACCGCTGCACGACCAGCTGTACCTTGACCTACTGTATTCTCACCCATCCCTTGTAGATTGTTTGTGCACCCTCGCGGGTACGTTCCTCATTCCTCTTGTACCAGTGGGTGAAACCCTTTTGACATGTAAAGCGCCACAGAATAAATGTCGCTGTAATAACAATAATAATTATAATACTTGTACACTGGGTCAATTGATCGCACTTTCCTGGTGTCTGCTCCTAATTTGATGTGTTTTGGCAGCTTTTGGGCAAATTTGAAGGTGTTGCGTGTGCGCTTGCTTTGCCCCCCATTGAATCCTATGGTGTTCGGCAATGTTCGGCGAATATTCAACGAATAAATCGGCGAATGTTGCAAATTCGACCATTGTAAGCGAAACCGAACATTGAAACATTTGCTCATTTCTACTCACCTGAACACTCCCCTTTTTTCTGTTTTAAAAAGATAAGTGACACAGCTTATCAAAAGAACAATATTACATTTATAATTGAAGGAATAATATTATTATTTTTACACCTACTACATATTGGGATAGGATCTTCGAAATGGGAATACCCCTTAAAAAGTTTCTCAGCCAAAATGCAAACTCTTGGGCTCCTTTCTGTCATGCCATTTTGATGCTGATGTTATGCGCCAGAGAAGCCTTTGACCCCTCATAGACCATGGCCTGGCGCAATGGCTACCTTTGTACCCAGTCAAGATATACCAATTCTTGAATAAAAAAATAGCAGAAAAAAAGACAAAAGCTTTTGTTCCTTTCTTTTTAATAATAATTGACACCATTAAGATTATAGAATTTTGTAGGCAGACAAAGAACTAAAATATTATAGGGATTGTAAGGGACTAACATATGGATAACCTATGTAAGGGAAAGGTATGAACATCAGATCGGTGGAGATCCAAAACCTGGTATTCCCAACGATCAACTGTTATCTGCTTTGGTGGTGCCCAAATATAAACAATGTATGGAATGGAACCACACAACGTAATGCATTGTTTAGTGGCTGCTACATAATACTACACTTTATCTCCTATTCAGTTGAAAGGACGGTTATCTGTATTACATGCGAGCAGACACTAAATAACATATAGAGTTACAGTATTCCGTACTGTACATTATTTCTAACTCAGCCACAACCAGTTCAGATAACAGCTTATTGGTGGGGGATTCTGATGCTTGGCCCTTCAATGATCATATATAGTGATCTATCCTTCATATAGGTCAGCTATGCAATGTTTATTGGCAGCGTACTAGCTATTTAAAATACTATCAATATAAAGAATAGTATGCGCCAATGACTATTGAAAAACTCAGATTAATCCACAAAGTGCCAGGTGATATACTTGATGCACTATTAAAATGTTTTTCATTCAGATAGTTGATAATGGATAAGATCCCAGCTGTTGCCTCTTCACATGTCGGTTGAATCAGGGCTTCAGGAAGAATAAATCCATAAGTTCCATTATCCCGCAGCTCAAATGTGTATGTAAAAGGAATTCCTAGATCTGTAGCCCAATCCCTTGATGAACCAGAGTTATTATCTGTGTAAAATAATATGAGTGAACAGATTAATTGAAAGCATTATACCCCATTCTTTCCAATAATAACAGCAGTCCAAAAAAATGTAAAAGATTTTTACCACAAAATTATGTAATGTCAAATAAAACTGGATTGGTAGTAGCAAGCATTTGGCACATATTGTAACAGAAATCATGTATGGGCTCAAAATATGCACTCAAGATGACACAAGATGGCATGTGCCTTGTACCTAGTTTTTTTTGTATCTGAGAATAGAGTCTCTAAGCTCTTGAGTGTCCCTTGGAAGTCTGGGTTCTGGTACCTGACCCGAAGTTTATTCCAAAGTTCGGGTCTACTACGGGCAGAGAATAAAACATACGTAACTACACATGTGCCCGGGAAATGTCATTATGGCTCCTTTTCACCGAAATCAAATTGACGGAATGCATCTGCAGTTATTTTTCTTTTTATGCAGAGTTAGCACACCCGACCCACCTATCTCACTCCCCCCCATCCCAGCTCTGTAGCTCTGAACCTTTGCATTTCCTGGGCCTGAGTTAGACTATATACCTCAGTCTCTGTGTATCCTATTATGTGCATAATAATCTCAAGTCTCCTATGTAATATACACTGCTCAAAAAATAAAGGGAACACTCAAATAACACATCCTAGATCTGAATGAATGAAATATTCTCACTGAATACTTTATTCTACACAAAGTTGAATGTGCTGACAACAAAATCACACAAAAATCATCAATGGAAATCAAATTTAATAACCAATGGAGGCCTGGATTTGGAGTCACCCCCAAAATTAAAGTGGAAAAACACACTACAAGCTGATCCAACTTTGATGTAATGTCCTTAAAACAAGTCAAAATGAGGCTCATTATTGTGTGTGGCCTCCACGTGCCTGTATGACCTCCCTACAATGCCTGGGCATGCTCCTGATGAGATTGCGGATGGTCTCCTGTGGGATCTCCTCCCAGACCTGGACTAAAGCATCCGCCAGCTCTTGGACAGTCTGTGGTGCAACGTGACGTTGGTGGATGGAGCGAGACATGATGTCCCAGATCTGCTCAATCGGATTCAGGTCTGGGGAACGGGCGGGCCAGTCCATAACTTCAATGCCTTCATCTTGCAGGAACTGCTGACACACTCCAGCCACATGAGGTCTGGCATTGTCCTGCATTAGGAGGAACCCAGGGCCAACCGCACCAGCATATGGTCTCACAAGGGGTCTGAGGATCTCATCTCAGTACCTAATGGCAGTCAGGCTACCTCTGGCGAGCACATGGAGGGCTGTGTGGATCTCCAAAGAAATGCCACCCAACCCCATTACTGAGCCACTGCCTAACCGGTCATGCTGAAGGATGTTGCAGGCAGCAGATCACTCTCCACGGCGTCTCCAGACTCTGTCACATCTGTCACATGTGCTCAGTGTGAACCTGCTTTCATCTGTGAAGAGCACAGGGCGCCAGTGGCGACTTTGCCAATCCTAGTGTTCTGTGACAAATGCCAAGCGTCCTGCACGGTGTTGGGCTGTGAGCACAACCCCCATCTGTGGACGTCGGGCCCTCATACCACCCCCATGGAGTCGGTTTCTAACTGTTTGTGCAGACACATGCACATTTGTGGCCTGCTGGAAGTCATTTTGCAGGGCTCTGGCAGTGCTCCTCCTGTTCCTCCTTGCACAAAGGCGGAGATAGCGGTCCTGCTGCTCTACTGTTGCACTCCTACGGCCCCCTCCATGTCTCCTGGTGTACTGGCCTGTCTCCTGCTAGTGCCTCCAGCCTCTGGACACTACGCTGACAGACACAGCAAACCTTCTTGCCACAGCTCGCATTGATGTGCCATCCTGGATGAGCTGCACTACCTGAGCAAATTCTGTGGGTTGTAGAGTCCGTCTCATGCTACTACGAGTGTGAAAGCACAACCAACATTCAAAAGTGACCAAAACATCAGCCAGAAAGCATAGGTAGTGAGAAGTGGTCTGTGGTCCCCATCTGCAGAACCACTCCTTTATTGAGGGTGTCTTGATAATTGCCAATAATTTCCATCTATTGTCTATTCCATTTGCACAACAGCATGTGAAATTGATTGTCAATCAGTGTAGCTTCCTAAGTGGACAGTTTTATTTCACAGAAGTTTGATTTACTTGGAGTTATATTATGTTGTTTAAATGTTCCCTTTATTCTTTTGAGCAGTATATATACATGACATATGAGACATAAGACTGCTGTATGCATCATAGGGTACACTGAGCCTGGTGTATGTACATATATACATACAACAGTCTCAGTGTCTCCTATGGGATGTATGCAGTATATACAGCAGACTCAGTGTTTATTCTGTATTCTTTACAGCAGTTTTATTGCATACAGCATTCTCATTGTATTACATGCGATGTATATACAGCAGTCTCAGTGTCTACTATGTGATGTATATACATCCTCTTTCATTGCAGAGAGACATTGAGAGTGCTGTATACATCATAGGATAGACTGAGATTGGTGTATACACATACACTGTTTGCTATGATGTAACAGCAGTCTCGGTGTCTCCTGTGTGAAATATAACAGTGCATGTGTCTGCACAAATGGTTAGAAACCGACTTCATGAGGGTGGCATGAGGGCCCGACGTCCACAGATGGGGGTTGTGCTCACAGCCCAACACCGTGCAGGACGCTTGGCATTAACCACAGAACAACAGGATTGGCAAAGACGCCACTGGCGCCCTGTGCTCTTCACAGATTAAAGCAGGTTCACACTGAGCACATGTGACAGACATGACAGAGTCTGGAGACCCCGTGGAGAGTGATCTGCTGCCTGCAACATTCTTCAGCCTGACCGGTTTGGCAGTGTGTCAGTAATGGTGTGGGGTGGCATTTCTTTGGAGGGCCACACAGACCTCCATGTGCTTGCCAGAGGTAGCCTGACTGCCATTAGGTACCGAGATGAGATCCTCAGACCCCTTGTGAGACCATATGCTGGTGCGGTTGGCCCTGGGTTCCTCCTAATGCAGGACAATGCCAGACCTCATGTGGCTGGAGTGTGTCAGCAGTTCCTGCAAGATGAAGGCATTGAAGCTATGTACTGGCCCGCCCGTTCCCCAGACCTGTATCCGATTGAGCAGATCTGGGACATCATGTCTCGCTCCATCCACCAACGTCACGTTGCGCCACAGACTGTCCAGGAGTTGGCGGATGCTTTAGTCCAGGTCTGGGAGGACATCCCACAGGAGACCATCCGCAATCTCATCAGGAGCATGCCCAGGCATTGTAGAGAGGTCATACAGGCACGTCGAGGCCACACATAATACTGAGCCTCATTTTGACTTGTGTTAAGGACATTACATCAAAGTTGGATCAGCCTGTAGTGTGTTTTTCCACTTTAATTTTGGGGGTGACTCCAAATCCAGGCCTCCATTGGTTAATAAATTTGATTTCCATTGATGATTTTTGTGTGATTTTGTTGTCAGCACATTCAACTTTGTACAGAACAAAGTATTCAATGAGAATATTTCATTCATTCAGATCTAGGATGTGTTATTTGAGTGTTCCCTTTATTTTTTTGAGCAGTGTATTTGTATATACTGTATATATATATATATATATATATATATATATATATATATATATATATGTATATATACACACCGGTATATATATTCATCAGTTTTTCCTATGCTGTATACTGCAGTCTCAGTGTATCCTTTGTGATGTACATACAACATTCACAATAAATCCTATGTGATGCGTACAGTAGTTTCAGTGTCTCCTATGTGATATAGACAGCAATCTCAAGGTATCCTAAGTGATGTATGTAAAGCAGTGTCAGTGTCCCCTATGTGATATATATATAGCAATCTCAGTGTCTCATATGTGATATACATATATATTTTCTTACATCACATAAGAGATACTGAGACTGCTGTATAGATAATAGGATACACTGAGACTGTTGTACATGCATATTTATATACATCAGTCTCAGTTTTTCCTATGGTGTATACTGCAGTCTTAGTATCTCCTATGTGATGTGTGTACAGCAGTCTCATACATACAAATACACATGGCAGTCTTGGTGTCTCTGCTTTTTATACGTCACATAGGAGATATTGCGACTGCTGAATACATCATATCAAACACTAAGACTGATGTGTCTATATACATGTATATTGAGCAGTCTCAGTGTATCCTATTATTTATACAACATGTCTCCTTTGTCATATATACAGGAGTCTCATATCTCCTATGTGATGTATATACGGCATTCTCAGTGTCATCTCTCTGATGTGTATATATAGCAATCTCAGTGTCTTCTACGTGATGTTTATACAACAGTATTGGTGAATCCTATGTGATGTATAAACAGCAGTCTCAGTGTGTCCTGTGTGATGTATGCACAACAGGGTCTTAGTGTCTTTTATCAGATGTATATACAGCAGTCTCATACGTTATGTAAACAGCAGTCTCAATGTATCCTTTGTTATGTATACAACAGAGTCCAATTATATCTTATTTAATCTATACAGCAGTCTCAGTGCCTCCTATGTAACATATGTACAGCAGTATCAGATTATCCTATGTGATGTATATTCAATAGGGTCTCAGTGCCTCTTATATAATGTATACTGCAGTCTCAGTGTCTCCTATGTGATGTACAGTACAGACCAAAAGTTTGGACACACCTCATTTAAAGATTTTCCTTGTTTACTTGTGTACCTCTATTTCACTATATATGTACTGTTTGCATGAAATCTATATATATATATTTTTTTTCATTCAACTTGAAAATTTAATAAAAAAATATTTGAATATATAAAGATTTTTCTGTATTTTCATGACTATGAAAATTGTACATTCAAACTGAAGACATCAAAACTATGAATTAACACATGTGGAATTATATACTTAACAAAAAAGTGTGAACCAACTGAAAATATGTATTATATTCTAGGGTCTTCAAAGTAGCCACCTTTTGCTTTGATGATTGCTTTGCACACTCTTGGCATTCTCTTGATGAGTTTCAAGAGGCTGTCACTGGAAATGGTTTTCACTTCACAGGTGTGCCCTGTCAGGTTTAATAAGTGGGATTTCTTGCCTTATAAATGGGGTTGGGACCATCAGTTGTGTTGTGCAGAAGTCTGGTGGACGCACAGCTGATAGTCCTACTGAACAGACTGTTAGAATTTGTATTATGGCAAGAAAAAAGCAGCTAAGTAAAGAAAAACGAGTGGCCATCATTACTTTAAGAAATGAAGGTCAGTCAGTGCGAAAAATTGGGAAAACTTTGAAAGTGTCCCCAATTACGGTTGCAAAAACCATCAAGCGCTACAAAGAAACTGGCTCACATGAGGACCGCCCCAGGAAAGGAAGACCAAGAGTCACCTCTGCTTCTGAGGATAAGTTTATCCGAGTCACCAGCCTCAGAAATCGCAGGTTAACAGCAGCTCAGATTAGAGACCAGGTCAATGCCACACAGAGTTCTAGCAGCAGACACATCTCTTAAACAACTGTTAAGAGGAGACTTTGTGCAGCAGGCCTTCATGGTAAAATAGCTGCTAAGAAACCACTGCTAAGGACAGGCAACAAGCAGAAGAGACTTGTTTGGGCTAAAGAACACAAGGAATGGACATTAGACCAGTGTAAATCTGTGCTTTGGTCTAATGAATCCAAATTTGAGATCTTTGGTTCCAACCACCGTGTTTTTGTGCGACGCAGAAAAGGTGAACGGATGGACTCTACAGGCCTGGTTCCCACCATGAAGCATGGAGGAGGAGGTGTGATGGTGTGGGGCAGCTTTGCTGTTGACACTGTTGGGGATTTAGTCAAAATTGAAGGCATACTGAACCAGCATGGCTACCACAGCATCTTGCAGCGGCATGCTATTCCATCCGGTTTGCGTTTAGTTGGACCATCGTTTATCTTTCAACAGGACAATGACCCCAAACACACCTCCAGGCTGTGTAAGGGCTATTTGACCAAGAAGGAGAGTGATGGGGTGCTACACCAGATGACCTGGCCTCTACAGTCACCAGACCTGAACCCAATCGAGATGGTTTAGGGTGAGCTGGACCGCAGAGTGAAGGCGAAAGGGCCAACAAGTGCTAAGCATCTCTGGGAACTCCTTCAAGATTGTTGGAAGACCATTTTCGGTGACTACCTCTTGAAGCTCGCCAAGAGTGTGCAAAGCAGTCATCAAAGCAAAAGGTGGCTACTTTGAAGAACCTAGAATATAAGACATATTTTCAGTTTTTTCACACTTTTTTGTTAAGTATATAATTCCACATGTGTTAATTCATAGTTTTGATGCCTTCAGTGTGAATGTACAATTTTCATAGTCATGAAAATACAGAAAAATCTTTAAATGAGAAGGTGTGTCCAAACTTTTGGTCTGTACTCTATACACGACAGTCTCAGTGTATCCTATGTGATGTATAGAGCAGAGTCTCAGTATACCCTAGTAAAGTATATATGTGAGGGTCTCAGTGTCTCCTATATGATGTATACAGCAGTCTCAGTGTCTCCTATGTCATGTATAGATTATAAAACAGTCTCTGTGTATTCTATGTGAGGCAAACAGCAGTCTCAGTGTCTCTTATGTAATGTATATACAGAAGTCTCAGTTTCCCTTTTGTAATGTATACAACAGTCTCAGTGTATCATATGTGATGTATACAGCACAGTCCCAATGTTTCCTTTTCGAAGTACATACCAGACCCATTGTAGAATTTTATTCTACATTTTCTACATTAGTGTTTACAATTTTGGGACTTACTCAACAATTTGAAAACTCTCTGAACAGACCACTGCATAATTAGGATTATTACAAAAGGAATTTTTACGCATCTGTGGTGTCAGAAATCATGAAAATTATGCATAGACTTTTTATATTCTCTTGCTCATCAGCTTTAGTTTGTTACGCTCGCAGGTGGTGCATTTGGTTTGTGGACCCACTGTGGCAAGGACCAAACATAATCCGTAGGGGCGTAACTAAGCAGTTACCTTGGTGTTTACTGGAGCCTCTAGTGGTGAGGTCAGGCTTGTAGCTGTGGCTGGTAGCTGTCAGGTGCCACTCCAGGGCAGCGTCCGACTGTAGCAGCTGACCACAAGGGTCAACGACATTAATTCAGATTCCTGGACAGGGCAGGACGGCAACTTGAGGCAGGAACAGACTGTGCAGATAGGACAGCCACTGGGACAGGTTCAGACTTTGCAGACAAGATGGCCACTGGGACAGGTTCAGACTGTGCAGTTAGGATGGCCACTTGTGAAACAGCTCATGTACCGCCAATGTGGCCACAGGGTACCGATACAGCAGACGCTGTTTCAGGGTAACGTATAACCTAGATATGACTACAGGGACAGTACAGGATAGGGAAACACTATAATAGACTATGGAACACTGGATATGGGAATAGATTTAACTAACTAGGGACAGGGGACCCGGTAACAGACAGTTGCACACACCAAACCACCTAAAAGTAACTATAGGGGTTGCTCAGGCACCTTCCTATTGGGTGGGTGCCTATTTTACAAGATGATTCCCAGTTATTGGCTAGGAGACATCTTGCAGGTGTTCACATTAGGTAAATGCCTCTCAGCTGTTAGCTGGAGGCATTTACTACATGGGTACGCTGCCCCTTTAAGAGCAGGGAAGCACGTGCACGTGCACACTAGGTGCGCAGCCGAGAGACAGTGCGGCGGGCATTTGAGGAAGACAGAAAGCACAACGGGACCGCTTCCACTTCGGAGGGCTGGGGGTGATGAGTAAGCCAGTGTCCCTGCCTGGAGGGGAAAGGGGATACCGTGCAGGGACGCTATATAGTATTTGTGAATTCGATGTGTGGCCCAAGACAATACTTCTTCAGATGGACATCAATGGTTTATTCCCATCAAGACCTTTTTGCAAGTTAATATTTTCACTTTCTCTTCAAAGAGCGATACATTTTTTAGTTTTCTGTCTATATAGTCATATGATGGCTTGTTTTTTGTGGAAAGAGTTAAAGTTTTGATTGATATAATTTATTTTATCATAAATTTTACTGTAAAATAAGCTCCAAATGCGTTAAAATAGTGAAAAAAAATTACAATTTACTGTGCAGTAAAAATGAACTGGAAACATCATTCCTCAGGGCTATATTATTATACAAATACCAAACTTGGAAAGTTTATTTTTTATTTAAGTATTAAAGAAATTCCAGAAATTTGTAAAAAAAACAAAAACTGGCCTGTCACCATTTTCTTAGACTAGTAACAATCAAGCTTAATTTTTGTGTTGAGAGTTGACAATTTTATTGATTACAATTTATTGTACATACAACATTTTGATAGCTTCTCTTTGCATTTTTTATTGGAGACACAGCAACTGAATACACACAATTCTAGAGTTTAGATTTTCTTCACTTTACGCTCTTTATAGTACAGTTTATTTCGTTTTATATTTTGTTACATCACACTTTTATGATTGCGGAGATACCAAATATGTTTATTTTTCAATTTTTCTATTTTTAAAAGGGGAAAAGGATGATTATAATTATTATTTTTTATATATATTTTTCAAAACATTTTTTTTTTACTTTCATTTTAGTTCACTAAGTACTTGAACATGTGATCATCTGTTCTACATACTGCAATACCACAGTATTGGAGTATATTGCTAAAAATCAAGGTCTCGCATACCTCTTAATAAATCAGGCACATCTGAAAAGTGGCATGCGGCTACGTGCGTCTTGCAATGAATCTTACTCCACTCAGGGATTGAAGATTTCACCATATTTCTGGTGTAAGGAATTAGATAAGCTGTGGCATCACACTCCCATTTTGCCCCTGCCCCAGCCCACTTTGGCAGAGCTGGGGTGTGGTGGCCCCAGTGTGGAAATAGCGTGAAAATGTCAAAAGTCACTATTTTTGTGCAACCTCAAATTTTGCAACTTATCAAAGTGTTTTGTGTAAAATTTATGGCGAAAATACATTGGTAATTCAGGGTCTTTGTACCTAATGAACAACATGAAAATGCGAACATTTATTTGTGTTATAGACTTACACAGTATTTGTGATGCAGATCCATATTTATACTGAGCACCATGAGTTTCTGCAATTTTGATAGCCGCCATCTTCCCGACTGACAACTGTAGAAAAAATATTTAATATGTAAAATTTTGACTTATTGTCTATTTACATGAACATCATTTTAGAGAATATTCCCATGGTCTAAACATCTGTATTTTTGTTGCGATCTGGTAGATCTAAACAATTATAGCTTGATGGTAAACAATTGCATTTGCTAGGTAGCATTTTGTGATTATTTGTTATGAAATGTGTTTATATTAGTGATGATCGAGCGTGCTTGGTTAACCCTTTCACCGAGCACGCTCGGGTGCTGCCCGAGTATTTTCGACGTGCTCGACAACTATGTACGAGCCGCCGTGGCTGCATGTGTCGTGGCTGTTAGACAGCTGCGACACATGCAGGGATTGCCTGTTTGTTAGACAGCTGCGACACATGCAGGGATTGCCTAACAGCCCCGACACATGCAGCCGCGGTGGCTTGAACAAAGTTGTCGAGCACGCCAAAAATACTCGGGCAGCACACGAACGCGCTCTGTGAAAGGGTTAACAGAGCACGCTCGATCATCACTAGTTTGTATAAATTGATAGAACTCAACACTTCTTACAATCTTATTGATTTCAGGAGGACACTGACCATTGTGATTGAAAATCCACAGCTCTATTTCAATCTGCTATGCTTTTCTTTTCCAAGTTTTTCTGTTTTATTCTGAAGCTAGTCATTTGTGACCTTTGGGACAGTATTTGTACTGTGAATTCAGAGCAGGAGAGCACATCTAACATTTGTAAAGGAAATGTATCACTTATATTTGTTTTTTATATTTAGAACCACTGTACCATACTTTAATTTGTGCTGAAATAAAAACCTTACACCTTACAAATGAATTTGTCCACATATGGCGCACAAGAGCAATTAAAAACCCTTGTTAAGCAAATGAACAAGAATTAGACTTTATTGGAGGATACTGCTACTGGCTCAAAGGCATCAAGATTTTCTTGAGATATTATAGACTACTGGCAGAAGAAGGTGTATGAATGGAAAAGAAGAAGAGAAAACATTACCCACAAACCCCTCTTTAAAAAAAATTATGAGTTCCAGTACAAAAAAGTGGGTTGTGCTCAAAGAGTTACCGTACCTCTGCAGATATTGATGACACAGATGAAATAATGACCTTGATTAATGAAGACATTGATTAAAGATTTTGTACTGTTTAAAACAATCTTTGTCGTAAACAATTTTTCCTGGAAATGTTCAGTTAGAAAGCACTTTAGAGCTTGTAGGAGAAATGTACAGTAAGATGGTACTCTGAATCTGGAAAAATATTTTCCAAGTGTCAAATTCCAAGTGTCATTAACTGCACCCCTAAAGGTGATCAAAACCACATTCAATAAGTTTATTAACCCCTCAGGTGCTTCACAGGAATTTTTGGAATGTGGAAGAAAAAATTAACATTTTACTTTTTTCACAAAAATGTTACTTTAGACCCCAATTTTTTTATTTTTGCAAGGGTATCAGGATAAAATTGACCCAAAAATGTGTTGTGCAATTCCTCCTGAGCACGATAATACCTTATATGTGGGGGAAAACCACTGTTTGGGCACACGGCAGGGCTCGGAAGGGAAGGAGTGCCATTTGACTTTTTGAATGTAAAATTTGCTTAAATAATTAGCGGACTCAATGTTGCGTTTGGGGAGCCCCTGATGTGCCTAAACAGAAGTGAAAAACACCCACAAGTGGCCACATTTTGGAAACTGAACCCCTCAAAGAACTTATATAGATGTGTGGTGAGCCCCTTGAACCCCCAGGTGCTTCACAGACGTTTATAACATTCTGTTATGTTCTGCTACCAGAGCTAAGGAAAGAGAGGAGATCTGTCCCTACGATAGAACTCAGCTTAATCCCTACGATGTAGCAGGGAACCTGATCCTGCGATCAGACCTGCTAAAGTCCTAAGCTAGTCTGTACGGAGACCTATAGATGTGGGGAAGGAATCCCTACAAGTACTAAGGACTGGGAGGAAAATGGGACACCTCCTAACAGAAATAGTAGCAGACAAACGAACAAACAAAATATATAGAACATAGAGGTCCGTAGACCAAGCAAACTAACAGAGTTAGATACAGAGCACAGGCTAGCTAGAAAGTAGTTAAACAATGAAGTCCAGCAAAGCCAGAATGGCGGAGCAGGATTAAATAGGCCAACAAGGTCATGTGACCAGCAAAGGAAAAAACCTAAGAGCAAGGTTCTAACAGCACCCCCCCTTCTAAGAGGATCCTCCGGATCCCCTAGGACGAGGCTTATCAGGAAATCTCCTGTGAAACGCTCTGATAAGTCTGGATGCGGAAACATCATCCGACCTCACCCAAGAGTTATCCTCGGGTCCGAAACCTTTCCAGGCCACAAGATACTGCAAACTACCTCTATACTGTCTAGAGTTAAGGATGCGAGAAATTTCATATTCCCCGTCCTCCACCACCGGAGGAACAGAGGCAGAGGCGTCACAATCCGATACAACAGCTTTTTTCAACAGAGAGACATGAAATACCGGATTAATTCTCCAGGAGGTAGGAACCTCCAACCTAACAGCAGATTGGTTGACAACCTGAAGCACCTTAAAGGGCCCTACAAACTTGGGACCCAATTTCTTAGAAGGAATCCTCAACCGCAGATTCCTAGAGGACAACCAAACCATGTCACCAACAGCGAACAAAATCTCCTGTCGTTTCCTATCAAAGTAGTCTTTAGATTTTCTGTTGGCCTCCTGAAGATTACCACGCACATCCGTCCAAACTCTCTCCAAATCACCGGAAAAATTCTCCTCCTCAGGCACGGCAGATCCCAACTTGGAGAACGACCCAAACAACGGATGTCTCCCAGAACAACAAAAAAAGGGCGAACAACCAGCAGAAGAAGATGTATGATTGTTCAGAGCAAATTCAGCAAGTGGCAGAAACTCAGACCACCCCTCTTGATTGTCTGCCACAAAACAACGCAAGAACTGCTCAACATCCTGGTTTTTCCTTTCTGTCTGGCCATTAGATTCAGGATGATATCCGGACGAGAACGACAAATGAACTCCCAACCTGTCACAAAAGGCGCGCCAAAAACGAGCCACGAACTGAGGTCCCCTATCAGAAACAATGTCAGTAGGAACGCCATGAAGTCTGACAATTTCCTTGACAAAGGCCTTAGCGAGAGTCTTAGCGCAGGGCAGTTTGACGAAGGGAACCAAGAGACACATCTTGCTAAAACGGTCCACGACCACCCAGATGACAGTAAAACCCTCAGAGGGGGGAAGGTCAGTTATAAAGTCCATAGCCAAATGTGTCCAAGGAGCACTGGGAACCTCCAAAGGACAAAGCAACCCCGCAGCAGGAGTATGTGAGGACTTAGATCTAGCACATATAGTACATTGGCGCACCCACTTAATGACTTCCTTCTGCCATTCAGGCCACCAAAAACTGCGACCCACCAGTCTCTTGGTCTCAGAGATTCCGGGATGACCTGCCAACCGAGATTCGTGACACTCAACAAACAAATCTCTCCTAAAGGTCCCAGGCACAAACAACCTCCCATGAGGAGTGTTAGATGGGGCATTCTCCTGTGCTTTAAGAATCTCATCTTCCAAAACGGAGTCCAAAGCAGCTATCACAACACCTTCTTGTAAAATGTTCTCCTCTTTCTCAGCACCGACTATGGGAGAAAAACTGCGAGACAAGGCATCCGCCTTAACATTCTTAGTACCAGGAATGTAAGTAACGGAGAAATTAAACCGCGAGAAAAACAGTGCCCACCTAGCCTGACGGGCATTCAGGCGCTTGGCAGCATCAAGATATATCAGATTTTTATGATCCGTAAGAGCCTGAACGGGAAATTCCGCACCTTCCAAGAAGTGGCGCCAGTGTTCAAATGCGAGTTTAATAGCCAATAATTCCCGATTACCAATATCGTAATTCAGTTCAGTCTCCGAAAATTTTTTTGAAAAAAAGGCACAGGGATGTAATCCATCCCCGTTATCCTGAGACAATACTGCGCCAACCCCCACAGAGGAAGCATCAACCTCAACCAAAAACGGCTTAGTCACATCAGGCTGCATAAGGATGGGAGCAGAGGTGAACCTCTCCTTGAGATACACAAAAGCTTCAATGGCCTCAGAAGACCACTGAACCGCATCAGCACCTTTCCTGGTGAGATCGGTCAGAGGTTTGACAATACTAGAAAAATTTTTTATGAATTTTCTGTAGTAATTGGCGAAACCCAAAAACCTCTGTATCGATTTCAAAACAATAGGCCTAGGCCATTCCTGTACAGCTTGAACTTTAACCGGGTCCATCTCAAAACCTTCGCTGGAGATAATGTAGCCCAAAAAACTAATTCTCTGTACAGCGAACTCACATTTCTCCAGCTTAGCAAAAAGCGAATTGTCCATCAATAACTGTAATACCTCACGTACGCTCCGCCAATGAGACTCCAGATCCGGCGAATAAATCAAAATGTCATCCAAATACACAACCAAATTTTTGCCGATCAAAGGTCTAAGGATGTCATTAATAAGATTCTGAAAAAATGCAGGAGCATTAGTAAGACCAAAAGGCATAACCAGATTCTCAAAATGACCCACAGGAGTGTTAAAAGCAGTCTTCCATTCGTCACCCTCCTTCATGCGCAACAGATTGTATGCCCCCTTAAGGTCAATTTTAGAGAACCACTTGGCCCCCATTAACTGGTTAAACAGATCAAGAATCAATGGCAGTGGGTAAGGATTGCGTACAGTAATTTTGTTAATCTCACGAAAATCCAGACAAGGACGTAAACCGCCGTCCTTTTTTTTTACAAAAAAAAATCCAACCGCCACAGGAGACTTAGAGGGCCTAATGTGACCGGCGGCCAAACTTGTCTGTATGTATTCCTCCAAAGCCTTTCTCTTAGGAATAGTAAGGTTAAATAAACGACTTTTAGGAAGAGTCGCTCCAGGGACAAATTCAGTAGAACAATCATAGTCTCTATGGGGAGGCAAAACCTGCGATTCCTTCTCAGAAAAAACTCTCCAAAAATCCTGAATAGGAACAGGCAATTCTCCCCTATCCAAAGCTGCAATACGCCCGTTACAACACTTGTCATAACATTTATGGCTCCAGGATTTAATTTCACTGGTAGACCAATCCAGTACAGGATTGTGAAATTTTAACCAGGGCAATCCCAATATTACTGGAGAAGGCAAGTTATTCAACACTACCAAATCCAATTTCTCATGGTGAACACCATTAATAGTGAGAGGAAATTCACAGACCTTGAGAGTAATATTCTTCAAAGGGGAACCATCCACAGAAACCACAGCAATGGGGGATGATAAAGGTTCGGGTTTTAAATTGAGTCTTTCCAAGAATCCCCCATCAATAACATTCAGAGTAGACCCACAATCAACAAACACCCGAAATTCCATTAATTTTTCCTGAGCAATCGTGGAAGCAGCTAAAAATACACCCTTGGAATTTAAACAGGCAATACGGGCATGACTGACCATTTTTTTTTCTTTCTTGATACGAAGCTCACAGTCTTTAATTAAATGACCAGATTTTCCGCAATAGAAACACAAGCCTTCAGAAAATCTGCGATCTTTTTCTTGAGAGCGAGGTGCCATCGCTCCAATCTCCATCGATTCACCACTGTTAGTACACACATTCTCATAACCAGAAACTGACATAGCAGAGGATTTGTTCTCATTAACCCTTGCACGCAGTCTCCTATCCACCCGTATAGCTAATTGCATAGCCTGTTGAAAATCTTCAGGTGTAGGATAAGCAATTAGCAGGTCTTTAACCCTTTCACTGAGCCCAGCAAGAAATAGACTTTTCAGAGCAGAATCGATCCACCCTGTTTGAGTAGACCATCGACGGAAATGAGTACAATATTTTTCTACATTACCTGATCCCTGTCTCAAACGTCTTAACTCAGTCTCAGCTGATGAGACACGGTCAGGATCATCATATAATAGTCCCAAAGCAGACAAAAAAACTATCCACTGAACTGAAGCATGTATCACTAGGTTGCAAAGAAAAGGCCCACTCCTGAGGCTCTTTGCGCAAAAGTGACATTATAAACCCTATGCGCTGGGAATCATCCCCAGAGGACTTGGGTCTCAAACGAAAATACAATAAGCTAGCATTTTTAAATGAAAAAAAATTCTCGGTGTTCACCAAAAAATAAATCCGGCAAACGTACCTTAGGCTCCAAGAAATGTGCTCCAGGACAGTTACTCACGTGCTGACGGAGCTCAGTCACCTCCAGAGAGAGTCCCTGCAGGTGTTTAGCCAAATCCAGAACCGACACCATGATGAAACAGAAAAAAAAATCTTTCCTTAGAGCATTTGCTGGGCTGCACTTACTGTTATGTTCTGCTACCAGAGCTAAGGAAAGAGAGGAGATCTGTCCCTACGATAGAACTCAGCTTAATCCCTACGATGTAACAGGGAACCTGATCCTGCGATCAGACCTGCTAAAGTCCTAAGCTAGTCTGTACGGAGACCTATAGATGTGGGGAAGGAATCCCTACAAGTACTAAGGACTGGGAGGAAAATGGGACACCTCCTAACAGAAATAGTAGCAGACAGACGAACAAACAAAATATATAGAACATAGAGGTCCGTAGACCAAGCAAACTAACAGAGTTAGATACAGAGCACAGGCTAGCTAGAAAGTAGTTAAACAATGAAGTCCAGCAAAGCCAGAAGGGCGGAGCAGGATTAAATAGGCCAACAAGGTCATGTGACCAGCAAAGGAAAAAACCTAAGAGCAAGGTTCTAACAGTATCCCCACTTCTAAGAGGATCCTCCGGATCCCCTAGGACCAGGCTTATCAGGAAATCTCCTGTGAAACGCTCTGATAAGTCTGGATGCGGAAACATCATCCGACCTCACCCAAGAGTTATCCTCGGGTCCGAAACCTTTCCAGGCCACAAGATACTGCAAACTACCTCTATACTGTCTAGAGTTAAGGATGCGAGAAATTTCATATTCCCCGTCCTCCACCACCGGAGGAACAGAGGCAGAGGCGTCACAATCCGATACAACAGCTTTTTTCAACAGAGAGACATGAAATACCGGATTAATTCTCCAGGAGGTAGGA
Organism: Phyllobates terribilis; assembly: GCF_046119375.1. Classification (NCBI taxonomy): domain Eukaryota; kingdom Metazoa; phylum Chordata; class Amphibia; order Anura; family Dendrobatidae; genus Phyllobates; species Phyllobates terribilis. The sequence continues at coordinate 22,122,163 of NW_027362769.1, forward strand.
ACCTCCAACCTAACAGCAGATTGGTTGACAACCTGAAGCACCTTAAAGGGCCCTACAAACTTGGGACCCAATTTCTTAGAAGGAATCCTCAACCGCAGATTCCTAGAGGACAACCAAACCATGTCACCAACAGCGAACAAAACCTCCTGTCGTTTCCTATCAAAGTAGTCTTTAGATTTTCTGTTGGCCTCCTGAAGATTACCACGCACATCCGTCCAAACTCTCTCCAAATCACCGGAAAAATTCTCCTCCTCAGGCACGGCAGATCCCAACTTGGAGAACGACCCAAACGACGGATGTCTCCCAGAACAACAAAAAAAAGGCGAACAACCAGCAGAAGAAGATGTATGATTGTTCAGAGCAAATTCAGCAAGTGGCAGAAACTCAGACCACCCCTCTTGATTGTCTGCCACAAAAAAACGCAAGAACTGCTCAACATCCTGGTTTTTCCTTTCTGTCTGGCCATTAGATTCAGGATGATATCCGGACGAGAACGACAAATGAACTCCCAACCTGTCACAAAAGGCGCGCCAAAAACGAGCCACGAACTGAGGTCCCCTATCAGAAACAATGTCAGTAGGAATGCCATGAAGTCTGACAATTTCCTTGACAAAGGCCTTAGCGAGAGTCTTAGCGCAGGGCAGTTTGACGAAGGGAACCAAGTGACACATCTTGCTAAAACGGTCCACGACCACCCAGATGACAGTAAAACCCTCAGAGGGAGGAAGGTCAGTTATAAAGTCCATAGCCAAATGTGTCCAAGGAGCACTGGGAACCTCCAAAGGACAAAGCAACCCCGTAGCAGGAGTATGTGAGGACTTAGATCTAGCACATATAGTACATTGGCGCACCCACTTAATGACTTCCTTCTGCCATTTAGGCCACCAAAAACTGCGACCCACCAGTCTCTTGGTCTCAGAGATTCCGGGATGACCTGCCAACCGAGATTCGTGACACTCAACAAACAAATCTCTTCTAAAGGTCCCAGGCACAAACAACCTCCCATGAGGAGTGTTAGATGGGGCATTCTCCTGTGCTTTAAGAATCTCATCTTCCAAAACGGAGTCCAAAGCAGCTATCACAACACCTTCTTGTAAAATGTTCTCCTCTTTCTCAGCACCGACTATGGGAGAAAAACTGCGAGACAAGGCATCCTCCTTAACATTCTTAGTACCAGGAATGTAAGTAACGGAGAAATTAAACCGCGAGAAAAACAGTGCCCACCTAGCCTGACGGGCATTCAGGCGCTTGGCAGCATCAAGATATATCAGATTTTTATGATCCGTAAGAACCTGAATGGGAAATTCCGCACCTTCCAAGAAGTGGCGCCAGTGTTCAAATGCGAGTTTAATAGCCAATAATTCCCGATTACCAATATCATAATTCAGTTCAGTCTCCGAAAATTTTTTTGAAAAAAAGGCACAGGGATGTAATCCATCCCCGTTATCCTGAGACAATACTGCGCCAACCCCCACAGAGGAAGCATCAACCTCAACCAAAAACGGCTTAGTCACATCAGGCTGCATAAGGATGGGAGCAGAGGTGAACCTCTCCTTGAGATACACAAAAGCTTCAATGGCCTCAGAAGACCACTGAACCGCATCAGCACCTTTCCTGGTGAGATCGGTCAGAGGTTTGACAATACTAGAAAATTTTTTTATGAATTTTCTGTAGTAATTGGCGAAACCCAAAAACCTCTGTATCGATTTCAAACCAATAGGCCTAGGCCATTCCTGTACAGCTTGAACTTTAACCGGGTCCATCTCAAAACCTTCACTGGAGATAATGTAGCCCAAAAAACTAATTCTCTGTACAGCGAACTCACATTTCTCCAGCTTAGCAAAAAGCGAATTGTCCATCAATAACTGTAATACCTCACGTACGCTCCGCCAATGAGACTCCAGATCCGGCGAATAAATCAAAATGTCATCCAAATACACAACCACATTTTTGCCGATCAAAGGTCTAAGGATGTCATTAATAAGATTCTGAAAAAATGCAGGAGCATTAGTAAGACCAAAAGGCATAACCAGATTCTCAAAATGACCCACAGGAGTGTTAAAAGCAGTCTTCCATTCGTCACCCTCCTTCATGCGCAACAGATTGTATGCCCCCTTAAGGTCAATTTTAGAGAACCACTTGGCCCCCATTAACTGGTTAAACAGATCAGGAATCAATGGCAGTGGGTAAGGATTGCGTACAGTAATTTTGTTAATCTCACGAAAATCCAGACAAGGACGTAAACCGCCGTCCTTTTTTTTTACAAAAAAAAATCCAACCGCCACAGCAGACTTAGAGGGCCTAATGTGACCGGCGGCCAAACTTGTCTGTATGTATTCCTCCAAAGCCTTTCTCTCAGGAATAGTAAGGTTAAATAAACGACTTTTAGGAAGAGTCGCTCCAGGGACAAATTCCATAGAACAATCATAGTCTCTATGGGGAGGCAAAACCTGCGATTCCTTCTCAGAAAAAACTCTCCAAAAATCCTGAATAGGAACAGGCAATTCTCCCCTATCCAAAGCTGCAATACGCCCGTTACAACACTTGTCATAACATTTATGGCTCCAGGATTTAATTTCACTGGTAGACCAATCCAGTACAGGATTGTGAAATTTTAACCAGGGAAATCCCAATATTACTGGAGAAGGCAAGTTATTCAACACTACCAAATCCAATTTCTCATGGTGAACACCATTAATAGTGAGAGGAAATTCACAGACCTTGAGAGTAATATTCTTCAAAGGGGAACCATCCACAGAAACCACAGCAATGGGGGATGATAAAGGTTCGGGTTTTAAATTGAGTCTTTCCAAGAATCCCCCATCAATAACATTCAGAGTAGACCCACAATCAACAAACACCCGAAATTCCATTAATTTTTCCTGAGCAATCGTGGAAGCAGCTAAAAATACACCCTTGGAATTTAAACAGGCAATACGGGCATGACTGACCATTTTTTTTTCTTTCTTGATACGAAGCTCACAGTCTTTAATTAAATGACCAGATTTTCCGCAATAGAAACACAAGCCTTCAGAAAATCTGCGATCTTTTTCTTGAGAGCGAGGTGCCATCGCTCCAATCTCCATCGATTCACCACTGTTAGTACACACATTCTCATAACCAGAAACTGACATAGCAGAGGATTTGCTCTCATTAACCCTTGCACGCAGTCTCCTATCCACCCGTATAGCTAATTGCATAGCCTGTTGCAAATCTTCAGGTGTAGGATAAGCAATTAGCAGGTCTTTAACCCTTTCACTGAGCCCAGCAAGAAATAGACTTTTCAGAGCAGAATCGTTCCACCCTGTTTGAGTAGACCATCGACGGAAATGAGTACAATATTTTTCCACATTACCTGATCCCTGTCTCAAACGTCTTAACTCAGTCTCAGCTGATGAGACATGGTCAGGATCATCATATAATAGTCCCAAAGCAGAAAAAAAACTATCCACTGAACTGAAGCATGTATCACTAGGTTGCAAAGAAAAGGCCCACTCCTGAGGCTCTTTGCGGAAAAGTGACATTATAAACCCTATGCGCTGGGAATCATCCCCAGAGGACTTGGGTCTCAAACGAAAATACAATAAGCAAGCATTTTTAAATGAAAAAAATTCTCAGTGTTCACCAAAAAATAAATCCGGCAAACGTACCTTAGGCTCCAAGAAATGTGCTCCAGGACAGTTACTCACGTGCTGACGGAGCTCAGTCACCTCCAGAGAGAGTCCCTGCAGGTGTTTAGCCAAATCCAGAACCGACACCATGATGAAACAGAAAAAAAAATCTTTCCTTAGAGCATTTGCTGGGCTGGACTTACTGTTATGTTCTGCTACCAGAGCTAAGGAAAGAGAGGAGATCTGTCCCTACGATAGAACTCAGCTTAATCCCTACGATGTAACAGGGAACCTGATCCTGCGATCAGACCTGCTAAAGTCCTAAGCTAGTCTGTACGGAGACCTATAGATGTGGGGAAGGAATCCCTACAAGTACTAAGGACTGGGAGGAAAATGGGACACCTCCTAACAGAAATAGTAGCAGACAGACGAACAAACAAAATATATAGAACATAGAGGTCCGTAGACCAAGCAAACTAACAGAGTTAGATACAGAGCACAGGCTAGCTAGAAAGTAGTTAAACAATGAAGTCCAGCAAAGCCAGAATGGTGGAGCAGGATTAAATAGGCCAACAAGGTCATGTGACCAGCAAAGGAAAAAACCTAAGAGCAAGGTTCTAACACATTCAGCCGTAAAAATAAAATTTTCACATTTTTCCCACAAAAATGTTTTCAGCCCCCAATTTTACATTTTCATAAGCGTAACAGGAGAAATTGCACTATGCATTATGTTGTACAATTTCTCCTGAGTATGCCGATACCCAATATGTGGAGAAAAAACACTGTTTGGGTGCACGGCAAGGTTCAGAAGGGAAGGAGCACTGTGTGACTTTTTGAACGCAAAATTGACTGGAATCGAGAGCAGACGCCGTGTTGCATTTGGGGAGTCCCTAATGTGCCTAAACAGTGGAACCCCCACCCCCCAAGTGACTCCATTTTGGAAACTAGACCCCTCAAGGATTTTATCAAGGGGTATAGTGAACATTTTAACCCAGAGGTACGACACAGAATTTGATGACATTAGGTCATCATATTGAATAAATTGTCATTAGTCTTGAGCGCCAGTGCTCGCTACTTGAGTATGCATGGGGTACTTGGGTATGCAACAAGTATCACGGGTGCTCAAGTGACATGCTTGAGTCTCCGCCCCGCATGTTTCACGGTTGTTAGACACCCAAAAAAAATATGCAGGGATTGCCCATGCATGGCAGACACTCCTCACATGTTTTTTTTTGGCTGTATAACAGCCACAAAATATAGGGGGCGGAGACTCGAGCATGTCACTCGAGCACCCGCGATACTCGGTGCATACCCGAGCACCCGATAAAAATCAAGTAGCGAGCACTCGCAATCAGCTATAGTCACCATATCGTCGTCATTTTTTTTCTTTACTTTTGAAAAAATCCCAACCCTAACACAACCCTAACCCCAACCCTAGCCCAACCCTAACCCTAGCCCAACACTAACCCTATCCCTAGCACAACCATAACCCTGACTCTAGCCCAACCCTAACCATAGCCCAACCATAACCTTAGCACAACCCTAACCCTAGCACAACCCTAACCCTAGCACAACACTAACCGTAACCCTAGCACAACCCTAACCCTAGCTCAATTCTAACCCTAGCCCTAGAACAACTCTAGCCCTAGCACAACCCTAACCCTAACATAACCCTAACCCTAGCACAACCTTAACCCTAGCACAACCCTAACCCTAGCAAACCCTAACCCTAGAGTTTATTTTTTATGCCGTTCCTCGTGCGGTATGAGTGATTAGACAACTTTATTCTTCGGGTCGGTGCGATTACAGCGATACCAGATTTATATTGGGTATTTATGATTGACAGCTGTCACACACAAAAAAAACATTTTTTTTTGCAAAGACTAGTTTTTGCATCGCCATATTTTGAGAGCTATATTTTTTCCAGATTTCGGCCGACAGAGTCATGTGATGGCTTGTTTTTTACAGGATAAGTTGACATTTTTATTGGTACCATTTTCGGGCTCGTGACATTTTTTGATCAACCGATTTTTGGGAGGCAGAATAAACAAAAAACAACAATTCAGGGATTCTTTTTACTTATGCCGTTCTGTGTGTGGTAAAATTGATGAGGCAGCTTTATTTTTTGGGTTAGTACATTTACAGTGGTACCACAATTATATTGTTTTTTTTTATGTTTTGGCGCTTTTACACAATAAAATGTATTTTATAGAAAAAAAAAATTCTTGTATCGCTTTATTCTGTGAGCTATAACTTTTTATTTTTCAGCTGATGGAGTTGTTTGGCAGCTGGTTTTTCGTGGGACAAGATGATGTTTTCAGCGATACCATTTTTATTTACATTTGTCTTTTTGATCGCGTTTTATTCCATTTTTTGTTTGGCGGTATGATGATAAAGCATAGTTTTTTGCTTTGTTTTTTATTTTTACTGTGTTCACTAAAGGGGTTAACTAGTGGGACAATTTATAGGTAAGGTCATTCCGAATACGGCAATACCAGATATGTGTACTTTTATTTTATTTTTTTCTCATAATAATATTAATTTATGGGTACAGTATATATATTTTTTGGATTCTTTTTTCATTTTTTTTTTTCATATTTTTACAATTTTTTTTTCCCTTTCTGACACTTTTTGAACTTTTACACTTTGTCCCACTATGGTACTTTCACTTTTTGCAGTCTGATCGGCTGTATAGCATAGGGATGCAGCAGCATCCCTGTGCTATACAGCCTGTCAGCACTGCACAGGGAGAAGTTACTTTGATCGTGCACTGCGCATGATCAAGGTAACTTCTTGCTGTCTGGTGACCCGGATGTTGTCATGACAACATGCGGGTCACCTTGACAACCACCGGGACCCGGCAGAGACAGCGCGGGACACTGGAGAGGAGGTAAGTATCGGAGATTACCTCCCCTTGCTCCCGGAATGCTGTGATCGACTTTGATCGCATATTTTAGGGGTTAATGAGAAGGGAGCGGTGTGGGACTGCTTCTTGCACACAGCATCTTGCTCACAGCTGACACCCGGCGGCGATTGCCCCGCACCGCTTGTGTGCGGGCTCGATCATATTCTGCATAATAGTACGTCCCTGGACCAATAGGCCCATGGCACAAGGACGTACTATTACCACATATGTAAGAAAGGGGTGAAATGTCCCTTATCATGAAGATGAGGAGTCATCCTCACACTTGCATTCTAGAAAGGAAGAGACCATGCATCTACTCCCTCTACTGTACTTAATGTGAGTCGCTAAACTGTGTTTCACTACTCCCAGAAGACAGCCAAATTCATGTATGGTTATTTGTCCAGATCATCTACACTTTTCACAACTTTAGGCATGTGCAATGTGACTTTGATCTGTAGGCAAAGATCTACTGCACATACTTGAAGTTGCCATATTCACGAGTATTCAGGGGATTTACAATTCAAGGAGGAGAGTATAAGAGAAGTTCTGGGATCTCAAGACACGTTTCAGTAGGCGTGCTATTGGGAGATAGGTCAGGACTTGTCCACATGTAATGTACACCTTTTAGACTAGTCCTAGTCAGTAGAATATGTGGCAAAGGAGTTTGATAAGGCGAGAATCACTATATACTATGCACTTCCCTCATACAGTGAATCAACTTTAAAAGACCAATGCAGCCATGTAATTAGTTTAGAGGTGTGAACCCTGATGTTAGATTCTCTTTTATTTGCTGCCAACATGTTATGTGACTCCTAATTAGGATCCTAACAATCCATTCCATGCATACCTAAAGCCTGGCATATCTCTAAGAATAGGTGCAAACAACATCATTTTCAGGAGTGTATGCTCCATAATCCGCCTGAAAAAGTGCTACGTATATGCTAAATGAATAAACATATAAACAGAAAGTTGTTTTTACATTGCAGTGCATATGTTCACATGTTCCAAAGCCATGAGGTGACCTGACTATTCAGAAAAGAAAAGAAGTGACCTGACCAGTCAGGACGGAAAAGTAGTGACCTGATCATTCTTCAGGAGACTTCCGTTTGGAAGCTGCTCTTTATTTTATAGAGTAAATGAAAAACAACAGCGGCAAAGCTGCTGCAATAATTGACCAAAAAAATGTAAAAAAGATGCTTCAGGAAAAACACCACCTGCTTTAGATTGATAGGAGCGGGTCTGCGAGCTCACAACAGTCAGATAGGTTGGTCTATAACTGCCTATCAGACTGCTCAGCGCTGATTATCATACAGTGAGAGGGGTGTATACAAATTATTTTCAGAGGTACAGTATGTCAGGCTGAGGGGGGCATGGAACATTTAGTTAGATTTCTAATTAGGAAGCATATAACTTGCTGGCTGGAGGTTAATAAAATTAAACCTGATAACAGTTTTCCTTTAAAGTGCACCTGTCAGCAGGATTGTGCTTAGTAAACCACATACACTGTCAGGTAGGTGCCGTTACACTGAATAAAATTATACTTTTGTTGATGAAATCCGTCCAGTGGTTCTTTTATAATCTTTATTTTCATTTCTGCCATAATGAGATCCTCCCAAAATGGCCGCCGGTGGCCGCGCATGCGCAGTAGTATCTTTCAGTCGCCGATGCTACTGCGCGGGCACCATTTTGCTTGATGAAAAAGAAACTTGCCTGCAGCAATATGACCCCTGCCTCCCGCGCTTGCGCAGTAGCATTTCTCGACTGCCGAGAGATGCTACTACGCATGCGCAGCGCCATATTGCTGCACCCAAATTCTTTTTCCAAAAGAATGCGCGGCCGCCGCCGGCCATTTTGGGACATGTAAATTTCACATTGGCAGAGAATTTACAAAGGCAATATTTTAAATAGTTGGCAGGTTACTGAAAGCACAGTGACCTGTCAGAGGCCAGAGATAGTCATACATAATGAGAGCACCAGTTACAGCTAAACCCTAAAGTCACATCCTAGAGCACAAGCATATTATTATGGCAGAAATGAAAATAAAGATTATAAAAGAACAACTGGACGGATTTCATCAACAAAGGCATCATTTTACTCAGTGTAATGGCGCCCACCAGATAATATGTGGTTTATTAAGTACAATGTTGCTGACAGGTGCGCTTTTGAACGACTACTTCAACATAAACTTTAAGTAAAATATTCAATATTACTATGAAACCTGATGATTTGGTAAAGTATGAATTCTTACCTTTTCATCATGATTGACAGATGGATCTTTGGTGTACCCATAAGGAAGGAGAATGAGCTGTCCATATGAGTGCATTGTCAGGAACAACAAAATATCAGATTTAAGATTGTTCACTAAGGTTGACAAAGCATGGACTTCTGGTTCTGATGCTGGTCCAGTTCCACAGAATGTTTCACTGGTGCAGTTTTGTGAGGCACCAAGTGCTGAATGGAAACATAAAAAATGAAAAACTGAAGAAGGGTATGTGCACACAATAAGTATTTGCGGTAGGCATTTCTACATCGAAAATGTGGCTCTTGGCAGGAAAAATGTTGCAGGAAAAGTGCATTTTTCATGCATTTTAATTGCTTTTTTAATGCATTTTTCTTATGCATTTTCCCCATTCATTTGAATGGGTGAGAAATGCTACAAAAATGCTGAAAGAATTGATATGCTGTAGATTTGAAATTGCTTTAAATCTTCAAGGAAAAAAAAAGTTACATTTACATGAGATTTCGCAGCAAAAACGGGTGGAAATGCAACATATAAACATAGTGAAAACTTATTTGGAACCTAGTTATGCCTAAAATTGGAGGAATGGCCAGTAAATATAGAATGACATGTAAATGGTTTAATGAAAGAGAAAACACCAATATTTAATTCTTTTTAAGTAAAACAGTTTTCTTTATAAAATATAACTGACATAAATATTACTAAAGCAACCCTCCATCCCTAGTTATGCCCTTCATTATGCTGCTGCTGCCTCAATCTGTTAGATCAGAGCCCCATTTTCATATTCTTCAAAATGATCCCCACAGCAGCTTGAGGAATGCTGTGAAAAGTCTGAACCAAGCCTCCTACCTTTATGTTTCCCATGGGACAGACCCATCACTGTAGTAATCCACAATGGTCTAACCCACTCAAGAGAAAAGGCAAGGGAGGCATTGTTAGGTTTCCATAGTGCTCCCTATAACTTTGCGGCAGTCATTTTGGCAATAAGAAAACTGAACGCATAACAAATGATATTGGATATCAAGACTAGAGATGAATGAACATTTTCGAAAAAGGTTCGCCAATTTCAAATTTGGCACGAACGTTGTACATTCGGATTTGTAATCGGAAACCGGAGCGTTTTTACTTAAATCGTCAAAATTTGGTAAAAGTGCAGGAAATTATTGCATTTCCCCTACAGTATTTTCAGCACTTTAGCTAGGATAGTGGTGCTGTATGATGAGCAGGGGGGACAAGTTTGATGAGGAAAGGGGGTGGGAGCAGGAACCATCCACAATGTCCAGACACAAGGGCTTGTGCCATTAGCTGCTGAAATCACATGTTCCTCTCTATATAAGAGCAGACATGTTGTTTTAGCGCCATTTTGTGAGTATAACAGGTCAGAGAGGATGCTCCTATTCTTGGATACTGAGTGATTTTAGATAGTTAGCTAGGCGTTTGCTTCTAAGTCAGATAGCGTAGATAGATAGGGTCCTCTGCGGCTGTGAAATCAACCTTTCAGCAGATTTTTTTTTTTCTGTGCTATTAGTGAGATCCAGACAAAGACAGCAGGGCACATTTCAGCATAGAACTCTGTCGTGCACTGCTTCTATTGTACTCTATGCACAAGTACACCTTTAAAAATCAAATTTTTCCTGTTACTAACGTGATACAGCATGCCACATCTCAGCTTGTCATTTTCAGCGGGTGAAATTCAGCTGTATACAGAGCTCATTCAGAGTAAAAAAATATAATTTCTTCTGTTAGTAACGTGATACAGTAGGCCAGATCTCAGTTTGAAATTGTTTGGAGCATATATTCTATTTTATACAGGCCTCATCCACAGTAAAAAATCTAATTTTTTGTTGCTATTAGCATGCTCCAAGCACACTATCTGAGCAACATGAGTGGGTAGAAGCGAGGTCGTGGTGGAAGGGGGAATAGGCTTGGTGTTCAAAATATGCGTGGGGTAGGTGGTAATGTTAGTGAAAGCACTAGTGAACCAACACGGTCATATCCTATCCGAAGACAACTGACAACTTCTGTTACTGTGCATGGTGTACTCCACTCCCTTTCTTTGGCAGCCGCACAGCGGTGCACCTTGTAGATGAGGGCCAGAAAGAGCATGTGCTCCAGTGGATGGCAAGCGCTGCATCAAGTGGCCTCTCCTCCTCTTCCTCCATCTCAACATCACACACAGTAAGGTCCTCAGAGTTGGTACCCCAATTACCCTTGTTCCCCCCCCGCTTCACAGCTCTCTAACCTCCCAACTGACTGTAGGGAACCACAAATGGGTGAGTGGGCAGAGCTGTTCACACATTCTATGCCATGGGCATCAGAGGACTGCTCCAAAGATTCACAGACTCAAAAGGAGGAAAGCATCTGCACAGATGCCCAAAATTATTTTAAGTTGGATCCAGGGCAGGACAAAGGAAGGTCTGAGCAACATCCTGATACTCGCCACCAGACGTTAACCCTCGGGGAGGGAGGTGATCCTTATGAGACTCAGATACCTGAGGCTCACGCAAACTGTACTGTGCTGTCAGGGCAGGAAGAGAAGGAAAGTAACTCTCAGGGAAAGAAATGGGAGAACAGAGGGGATGATGATGAGGTTGTAGAACCCACTTGGTGTGAACCCAGATGCACGCAGCTGAGTAGCTCATCTGAGAAGGTGGAGTAGAAGGAAGACGAGGAGGTTACATCGCGCCCTACGGCACGTACACAGAGTGATGCAATCACGAGGAGCACTGCATCCTTAGCCACAACTGTGGCTGTGGCCAGCAGTGGTTAAAGGTCAGCAGCTCGCAGGGCAGCAAGGGTTGCCTAGCCTGGGATTATTTTGACACCATAAAGGATGGGCCAACTCACGTTATCTGCCAACTTTGCAAAAAAAGACTCAGTAGAGGGAAAAAGTGCAATAATTTGACTACAACATGCATGAACCGTCACATGCTTGATCAACATGCGTTACTCTGGCAATCTCGCTGCGATAAAATTTGGACCAGCGGGCCTCACCAACCATCGGCCGCCCCATCAACTGCATCTGTTGCTTCTTCCTCCTCCTCTGTCACCGTGCCAAATGTTGTTACGCAGGTCTCCGACCGCAGAACCTTCACTTGTTTACCCACTCCAGCCAGGCTGAGTGAGAGCCCGTCAGCTGTAATGGAAGTGGACATGCCTGCATTTTTTGCTTCAATGAGCACACTACATCTTTCTCAATCCACCGTAACATCTCCGACTGCACCTCAGTCACGGTCCAGCAGTTTGTCGTGTTCACCCTACTTTGCCCTCTCTCAGCACTGCAGCCAGCCCTTGGTCCCACAGTTGTGGTCACATAAAAGATTGTTTCCTTCTACACAAGACAAAGCTAAGAGGTTGAACTTCACCATTTCCAATCTGTTGGCCACGGAAATGCTGCCTTTCTGCCTGGTGGATATAGATGGTTTCCGAAAGCTGATGGTCATCACAGTCCCCCAGTACAGATTGCCCAGTCACCATTACTTCTCTAAGAAAGCTGTGCCTGCGCTACACCAGCATGTCGCAGACAACATCACCTGTTCCTTGACTAAATCTATGTCTGCCAGGGTGCATTTCACCACAGACACCTGGACGAGTAAGCATGACCAAGTGCATTACATCTTGATGACTGGGCATTAAATGATTCTGGTGGCTGTGGGGGCAGGTGAAAAAGAGGCTGGTCCACAAGTCTTGGAATCTCCAAGGCTTACAGGACAAACCTTCCTTTCTCCACTGCTTTTGCCTCCACCATCTTCGATTTTTTTTTAGCCTCCTGAAGATTACCACACACATCCGTCCAAACTCTCTCCAAGTCACCGGAAAAACTCTCCTCCTCAGGCACAGCCGATACCAATTTGGAGAATGACCCAAAAGACGGATGTCTCCCAGAACAACAAAAAAAAGGTGAACAACCAGCAGAAGAGGATGTATGGTTGTTAAGAGCAAACTCAGCAAGTGGCAGAAACTCAGACCACCCCTCCTGATTGTCTGCCACAAAACAACGCAAGAACTTCTCAACATCCTGATTCTTCCTTTCTGTCTGGCCATTAGACTCAGGATGATATCCGGATGAAAACGACAAATGACCTCCCAACCTGTCATAAAAGCACGCCAAAAACGAGCCACGAACTGAGGTCCCCTATCCGAAACAATGTCAGTAGGAACGCCATGTAGTCTGACAATTTCCTTGACAAAGGCCTTAGCGAGTGTCTTAGCGCAGGGCAGTTTGATGAAAGGAACCAAGTGACACATCTTGCTAAAACGGTCCCCGACCACCCAGATGACTGTGAAACCCTCAGAAGGGGGAAGGTCAGTAATAAAGTCCATAGCCAGATGTGTCCAAGGTGCACTAGGAACCTCCAGAGGGCAAAGCAACCCCGCTGCAGGAGAATGTGAAGACTTAGATCTAGCACACACCGTACATTGACGCACCCACTTAATGACTTCCTTCTGCCATCCAGGCCACCAAAAACTGCGACCCACAAGTCTCTTGGTCTCAGAAATTCCTGGATGACCTGCCAACCGAGACTCATGACACTCAACAAACAAATCTCTCCTAAAGGTCCTAGGCACAAACAACCTCCCATGGGGAGTGTTAGATGGGGCATTCTCCTGTGCTTTAAGAATCTCATCTTCCAAAACGGAGTCCAATGAAGCAATCACAACACCTTCTTGTAAAATGCTCCCCTCCTCCTCAGCACCGACCATGGGAGAAAAGCTGCGAGACAAAGCATCAGCTTTAACATTCTTAGCACCCCGGAGGTAAGTAACGGAAAAATTAAACCGCGAGAAAAAAAGTGCCCACCTAGCCTGACGGGCATTCAGGCGCTTGGCAGCATCAAGATAGATCAGATTTTTATGATCAGTGAAAACTTGAATGGGAAATTCAGCACCTTCCAAGAAATGACACCAGTGTTCAAATGCAAGTTTAATTGCCAGCAATTCCCGATTACCAATATCGTAATTAAGTTCAGTCTCAGAAATTTTTTTTGAAAAAAAAGCACAGGGATGTACTCCATCCTCCATTTCTAAGACAACACCGCACCGATCCCCACCGAAGAAGCATCAACCTCGACCAAAAACGGCTTAGTCACATCAGGCTGCATAAGGATGGGGGCAGAACTGAACCTCTCCTTTAGAAATACAAAAGCTTCAATGGCCTCAGTAGTCCACTGAACCGTATTAGCACCTTTCCTGGTGAGATCGGTCAGTGGTCTGACAATAATAGAAAATTTTTTAATGAATTTTCTGTAATAATTGGCGAAACCCAAAAACCTCTGTATTGATTTCAAACCAATAGGCCTAGGCCATTCCTGAACCGCCTGAACCTTCACAGGGTCCATCTCAAAGCCCTCGCTGGAGATAATGTAGCCCAAAATAGTAATTCTCTGTACAGCGAACTCACATTTCTCCAGCTTAGCAAAAAGCGAATTGTCAATTAATAACTGTAATACCTCACGTACGCTTCGCCAATGAGACTCCAGATCAGGTGAATAAATCAAAATGTCATCCAAATACACAACCACATTTTTGCCGATCAAAGGTCTTAGGATGTCATTAATAAGATTCTGAAAACATGCTGGAGCATTAGTAAGACCAAAAGGCATAACCAGGTTCTCAAAATGACCCACAGGAGTGTTAAAAGCAGTCTTCCATTCATCACCCTCCTTCATGCGCAACAAATTGTATGTCCCCCGGAGATCAATTTTAGAGAACCACTTGGCCCCCACTAACTGGTTAAACAAATCAGGAATCAATGGCAGTGGGTAAGGATTGGGTACAGTAATTTTATTAATCTCACAAAAATCCAGACAAGGACGTAAACCGCCGTCCTTTTTTTTAACAAAAAAAAATCCAACAGCCACAGGAGACTTGGAAGGCCTAATGTGACCGGTGGCCAAGCTTGTCTGTATGTATTCCTCCAAAGCCTTTCTCTCAGGAATAGTAAGATTAAATAAACGACTTTTAGGAAGAGTCGCTCCAGGGACAAATTCAATGGTACAATCATAGTCTTTATGGGGAGGCAATATTTGTGACTCCTCCTCAGAAAAAACTCTCCAAAAATCCTGAATAGGTACAGGTAATTCCCCTTTTTCCACCGCAGCAATACGTCCGTTACAACACTTGTCATAACACTTAGGGATCCAGCACTTAATTTCATTGGTAGACCAATCCAGTACAGGATTGTGCAATTTTAAGCAGGGTAACCCCAAAATTACTGGAGAAGGCAAATTATTTAATACTACCAAATCCAAATTTTCTTGGTGAATACCATTAATAGTGAGGGGAAATTCACAGACCTTGCGAGTAACACTCTTCAAGGGGGAGCCATCGACAGAAACCACAGCAATAGGGGATGACAAAGGTTTGGGTTTTAATTTAAGTTTTTCCAAGAATCCCCCATCAATCACATTCAGAGTAGAACCACAATCCACAAATATCCGAAATTCAATTAATTCTTCCTGAGCAGCAGTAGTAGCAGAAAAAAATATCCCCTTAGAATTTAAACAGGCAATACAGGCGTAACTGACCTTTTTTTTTTCTTTGTTCATATGAAGCACACAGTTCTTAATAAAATGGTCAGATGTCCCGCAATAAAAGCACAAACCTTCAGAAGATCTGCGGTCTTTTTCCTGAGAGCGGGGTGCCATCGCCCCAATCTTCATCGGCTCTCCAATGTCAGTACAGACCCTCTCAAGACTCGGAGCTGACATGGCAGAGGATTTACTATCATTAACCCTTGCACGCAGTCTCCTGTCCACCCGTATAGCTAATTGCATTGCCTCCTGCAAGTTTCCAGGTGTGGGATAAGCAATCAGCAAATCCTTAACCCTTTCACCTAGCCCCGCAAGAAACAAACTTTTTAAAGCTGAATCGTTCCACCCCACCTGGGCAGACCACCGACGGAAGTGAGAACAATATTTTTCCACATTACCTGATCCCTGCCTCAAACGTCTTAATTCAGTCTCAGCTGATGAGACACGATCAGGATCATCATACAACAAACCCAAAGCAGAAAAAAAACTATCCACTGATCTAAAACATAGATCACTAGGTTGGAGAGAAAAGGCCCATCCCTGAGGTTCTTTGCTCAAAAGTGACATTATGAACCCTATGCGCTGTGATTCATCACCAGAGGATCTGGGTCTCAAACGAAAATACAGCAAACAAGCATATTTAAAGGAAAAAAATTCTTTTTGATCACCAAAAAATAAATCAGGCAAACGTACCTTTGGCTCCACAAAATGTGCTCCAGAACAGCTACTCACATGTTGTTGGAGCTCGGCCACCTCCAGAGAGAGTCCCTGCAGGCGTTGAGCCAAATCCTGAACTGACACCATGATGGAAACTGGAAGTCTTTCCTTAGAGATATTTTTGGGCTGGACTTACTGTTATGATCTGCTACAAGCACTAAGGAAAGAAAGGAGATCTGTCCCTACAATAGAACTAAGCTGGATCCCTACGATGTAACGGGGATCCTGATCCTGCGATCCGACCAGCTAAAGTCCTCGGCTAGTCTGTACGAAGACCTATAGATGCAAGGGAGGGATCCCTACAAGAACTAGGGACTGGGATAAAGTTGGACACCTCCTAGCAGAAATTGTAGCAGAAAAAGACAAACACACAACATAGAACATAAAGGTCCAAAGACCTAGCTAAACTGACTGAGAAAGGTAACTAAGCACCAGGCTAACTTAAGAGTAGAAATTACAATGAAGTCCAGCAAGGCCAGGAGGGTGGAGTAGGATTAAATAGGCAAACAAGGTCATGTGACCAGCAAGATAGAAAAAACCTAACAGGAGAGTTCTAACATCTATATCCCAGTCCTTAGTTCTTGTAGGGACTCCTCCCTTATATCTATAGGTCTGCGTTCAGACTAGCCGAGGACTTAGGCGGGTCTGTTCACAAGGAACAGGTCCCCCGCTGCATCGTAGGGAATCAGCTTAGTCCTCTTGTAGGGACAGTTTTCCTTTCTTTCCTTAGTGTTTGTAGCAGTTCATAACAGTAAGTCCAGCCCAAAAATAAAACACTCTAAGGAAAAAAAAAATCCTGATTTCAGCATGGTGTCGGTTCAGGAGTTGGCTCAATGCCTGCAGGGACTGTCTTTGGAGGTGGCCGAGCTCCAGCAACACGTGAGTAGCTGTCCTGGAGTGCAGTTTGTCGAACCGAAGGTAGGACTTCCAGATTTTTTATATGGTAAACGGCAAGATTTTTTTTCCTTTAAAAACGCTTGTTTATTATATTTTCGTTTAAGACCCAGATCCTCGGGGAATGAATCACAGCGCATTGGGTTTATAATGTCACTTTTGCGCAAAGAACCACAGGGATGGGCCTTTTCTCTACAACCTAATGATCAGTGTTTTAGATCTGTGGAAGATTTTTTTTCTGCTATGGGGTTGTTGTATGATGATCCTGATCGAGTCTCATCTGCTGAAACTGAATCAAGACGTTTGAAGCAGGGATCAGGTGATGTGGAAAATTATTGTACATACTTCAGAAGATGGTCGGCTGAAGTGGAATGGAATAACTCAGCATTAAAATGTTTGTTTCTTGATGGTCTAGGTGAAAGGGTTAAGGATCTGCTGATTGCCTTCCCAAAACCTGGAACCTTGCAGGAGGCAATGCAATTAGCCATACGTGTGGACAGGAGACTGCGTGCTAGGAGTAATGAAGAGAAATTTACTGCTATGGCAGCTCCTAGTTTTCAGAGGGTCTGTTCGGAGGGTGGAGAACCGATGGAGATTGGGGCGATGTCACCCTACTCTCAGGAAAAAGACCGCAGGTTTGCTAAAGGATTGTGTTTTTATTGCGGTAAATCTGACCACTTTATTAAGAACTGTGTGCTTCGTTTGAGCAAAGAAAAAAAAAAGGTCAGTTACACCCGCATAGCGTCTTTAAACTCAAAAGGAGTATTTCTTTCTGGAAGCACCTCATTCCAGGAGGAGTTGATTGAATTTAGGGTATTTGTGTATTGTGGTTATACACTCAATGTGATTGATGAGGGTTTTTTGGAAAAATTTTAATTAGAATCCAAACTTTTGTCATCTCCTATTTCTGTGGCTGCTGTTGATGGCTCTCCCTTGAAAAGGTATTACTCACAAGGTTTTTGAATTTCCCCTCACCATTAATGTTATCCACCAAGAGAATTTGGATTTGGCGATATTAAATAATTTGCCTGCTCCAGTGGTTTTGGGGTTACCTTGGTTAAAATTGCACATTCCTGTACTGGACTGGTCTACCAATGAAATTAAGTCTTGGAGTCCTAAGTGTTATAATAGATGTTGTAACGGTCGCATTGCTGCTGTGGAAAGAGGGGAATTACCTGTACCTATTCAGGATTTTTGGAAGGTTTTTTCTGAGGAGCAGTCGCAAGTTTTGCCTCCTCATAGGGACTATGATTGTACTATTGAGTTTGTCCCTGGAGCAACTCTTCCCAAGAGTCGCTTATTTAATCTTACTATCCCTGAGAGAAAGGCCTTGGAGGAACACATACAGACAAGCTTGGCCGCCGGTCACATTAGACCTTCTAAGTCACCTGTGGCTGTTGGATTTTTTTTTTTTTAAAAGAAAGGACGGCGGTTTACGTCCATGTCTGGACTTTCGCGAAATTAATAAAATTACAGTACACAATTCCTACCCACTGCCATTAATTCCTGACTTGTTCAACCAGTTAGTGGGGGCCAAGTGGTTCTCTAAGATTGATCTCCGGGGGGCATACAATTTGTTACGTATGAAGGAAGGTGATGAGTGGAAAACTGCTTTTAACACTCCAGTGGGTCATTTTGAGAATCTGGTTATGCCCTTTGGTCTTACCAACACACCAGCGTTTTTTCAGAACCTTATTAATGACATCCTAAGACCGTTGATCGGTAAGAATGTGGTGGTGTATTTGGATGACATTTTGATTTTTGCGCCGGATCTGGAGTCTCATTGGCAGAGCGTACGTGAGGTATTGCAGTTGTTAAGCGACAATTCACTTTTTGCTAAGCTGGAGAAATGTGAGTTCGCTGTGCAGAAAATTTGTTTTTTGGGCTGCATTATCTCCAGCGAGGGCTTTGAGATGGACCCGGTGAAGGCTCAGGCGGTGCAGGAATGGCCTAGGTCTATTGGTTTAAAACCAATACAGAGATTTTGGGGTTTCGCCAATTATTACAGAAAATTCATTAAGAATTTTTCTATAATTGTTAAGCCGCTGACCGATCTCACCAGGAAAGGTGCGAATCCGGTTCAGTGGACTACTGAGGCCATTGAAGCTTTTGTGTATCTCAAGGAGAGGTTCAGTACTGCCCCCATCCTTATGCAGCCTGATGAGACCAAGCCTTTTTTGGTCGAGGTTGATGCTTCTTCGGTGGGGGTCGGTGCTGTTTTGTCTCAGGAAAACAAGGATGGAGTACATCCCTGTGCTTTTTTTTAAAAAAAAATTTCTGAGACCAAACTTAATTTCGATGTCGGTAATCGGGAATTGCTGGCGATTAAACTCGCATTTGAACATTGGCGTCATCTCTTGGGAGGTGCTAAATTTCCCATTCAGGTTTTTACTGATCATAAGAATCTGATCTATCTTGATGCTGCCCGTCAAGCTAGGTGGGCACTTTTTTTCTCGCGGTTTAATTTTTCTGTTACTTACATCCCGGGTACCAAGAATGTAAGAGCTGATGCTTTATCTCACAGTTTTTCTCCCATGGTTGGTACCGTGGAGGAGGAGAGCATTTTACAGGAAGGTGTTGTGATAGCAGCATTGGACTCCGTTTTGGAAGATGGGATTCTGAAAGCCCAGGAGGATGCCCCATCTAATACTCCCCATGGGAGGTTGTTTGTGCCTAGGAACTTTAGGAGAGATTTGTTTGTGGAGTGTCATGAGTCTCGGTTGGCAGGTCATCCAGGAATTTCGGAGACTAAGAGACTTGTAGGTCGCAGTTTTTGGTGACCTGGGTGGCAGAAGAAAGTCATTAAGTGGGTGCGTCAATGTACTGTGTGTGCTAGATCTAAGTCTTCACATGCTCCTGCTGCGGGGTTGCTTTGCCCTCTGGTGGTTCCTAGAGCTCCTTGGACACATCTTGCTATGGATTTTATTACTGACCTTCCTGCCTCTGAGGGTTTCACTGTTATCTGGGTGGTCGTGGACCGTTTTAGCAAGATGTGTCACTTGGTTCCCTTCATCAAACTGCCCTGCGCCAGGACACTCGCTAAGGCTTTTGTTAATGAAATTGTCAGGCTCCATGGTGTTCCTACCGACATTGTTTCCGATAGGGGACCTCAGTTCGTGGCTCGTTTTTGGCGTGCCTTTTGTGACAGGTTGGGAGTCCATTTGTCATTTTCGTCTGGTTCTCATCCTGAGTCTAATGGACAGACAGAAAGAAAGAACCATGATGTTGAACAGTTTTAGCGTTGTTTTGTGGCTGACAATTAAGAGGGATGGTCTGAGTTTCTGACACTGGCTGAATTTGCTCTTAACAACCATACATCCTTTTCAGCTGGGTGTTCTCCTTTTTTTTGTTGTACTGGGAGACATCCGTCGTTTGGGTCATTCTCCAAATTGGTATCAGCTTTGCCGGAGGAGGAGAATTTTTCCAGTGATTTGGAGAGAGTTTGGACTGAGGTACATCATAACCTTCAAGAGGCTAACAAAAAATCCAAGAGGTACTTTGACAGGAAACGTCAAGAGGTTTTGTTTACTGTTGGTGACATGGTTTGGTTGTCCTCTAGGAATCTGCAGATGAGGATTCCTTCTAAGAAATTGGGCCCAAAGTTTGTAGGTCAATTTAAGGTGCTTCAGGTAGTTAACCAATCTGCTGTTAGGTTGGAGGTTCCTACCTCCTGGAAGATTAATCCGGTGTTTCATGTTTCCTTATTGAAAAAAGCTGATGTTTCTGATAGGGACGCCACTGTCTCTGTTCCTCCGGTGGAGGAAGACGGTGAATATGAAATTTCTCACATTCTTAATTCTAGATGGCATAGAGGGAGATTGCAGTATCTCGTCGCTTGGAAAGGTTTCGGTCCCGAGGATAACTCCTGGGTAAGGGCGGATGATGTCTCTGCTCCTAAACTTGTCGGAGTGTTTCACAGGAGGTTTCCTGATAGACCTGGATCTGGAGGATCCGGAGGATCCTCATAGAAGAGGGGGTACTGTTAGAACCCTCCTGTTAGTTTTTATATTTTGCTGGTCACATGACTTTTTGCCTATATAATCCAGCTCCGCCCTCCTGGCCTTGCTGGACTTCAGTGTTTCATTTACTCTTAAGCTAGCCAGGTGCCTTGTACCTTACTCTGTAGTTTGCTTGGTCTTTTGACCACTAGTACTTCTGTTTGTTTGTTTGTATTTGCTCTGCTACAATTTCTGCTAGGAGGTGTCCATCTATATCCCAGTCCTTAGATCTTGTAGGGACTACTCCCTTATATCTATAGGTCTGCGTTCAGACTAGCCGAGGACTTAGGCGGGTCTGTTCACAAGGAACAGGTCCCCCGCTGCATCGTAGGGGATCAGCTTAGTCCTATTGTAGGGACAGTTTTACTTTCTTTCCTTAGTGTTTGTAGCAGTTCATAACACTGCTGCAGAAAGCACGGAAGCTGTGTGCTCACTTCCACCGTTCTCACCCCTCAGGTCATCGACTTGCATTGAAACAGAGGTCTTTGTCCATGCCAGTTAACCGGTTGATATGCGATGTGCCGACAGGGTGGAATTCCACTCTGCATGTGTTGCAGCAACTGCATCAGCTGCGACGAACCCCGATGGAGTATCTCATGTTGTATGGCTCTGGCCAATACAGTACGGACCTGGGGCAAATTACGTTTACGGAGTTGGCACAGATTTAGGACCTCTGCACCCTTCTGCACAGTTTTGAAATGGCTACTAAGATGGTTAACATTGACGATGTCATCTGTCACGGGTGTGTTGCCACGAAGATCGTCACGAGTACACAGCCTGACTTCTCGCAGCTGACTTGTTGGTGCTTTGTGTTTTCTCGGCAGTGAAGGAGTTAATTCTCTCTCTCTCTGGGCTAGCTGAGGTCCAGCCTCGCCCAGCTGCAATCAATGCTTCGTTAGTGAGACTCCTTTATATTCCTGCAGGTCTGTTTGTGAGGTGTCGGTGATAGCTTTTCATTCAGACTTACAGAGCGGATCGTGGTGTTTGGAGTTGCTGAGATAAGTGTATTTGAAAGTGTTATTTCCCTTTCCTCGCTTTATCATTTATCTCCTTTCCCGTTGGTGTTCCCTCTGTTGTAGTTTTGTTGAAGTTGTATGCAAGGTGGTTTTGGTTTTTCCCTTGTACTGTCTCGTTCGTCTAAATACTGTGTGTGGGCATATTATTGCTGGTTCCCTATTGTTGTGATCGGGGTCCTTCTCAGGACTAGATTACTGTGGTGCAGGGATCCTCAGGAGGTAGGGGTTACGCTGGCGGCCTGGACCTCTGTACCTTTAACAGTACCTCCAGGATGAGGGATTAGTCAGGGCCCCAGCTTAGGGTCAGCTTAGGCCCCCTACCTCCAGTATTCTGTGACAGTGTGACATTTTCACCGACCATCTTAGTTTTTCTCCAGCTACCATGGATCCAGTAGCCGGTCTAGCTCAGCAGTTGCAGAGTTTGTCCATGGGGCTGGCGGACGTTAGGTCCAAGGTTTTGCATCCTCTGGAGCAAGCCGGACCAGAACCTAAAGTAGCTCTCCCTGACAGGTTCACTGGGGGGCGGGACAAGTTTTTTGTTTTCCGGGAGGCATGCAAATTGTACTTTCGGCTGCGGCCTCGGTCATCGGGCAGTGAAGAACAAAGGGTGGGAATTGTCATCTCGCTCCTACAAGGGGACCCACAATCTTGGGCGTTCTCTCTTCCCCCTAGCTCCCCAGTTCTCCAGTCAGTGGATAGGTTTTTCGCTGCTTTGGGACTCGTGTATGATGACCCAGATCGGATCTCCCTTGCTGAGTCTAAGTTACGTAGGATTCAGCAGGGAGATCGTCCGGCGGAGGAATTCTGTTCGGAGTTCCGTAGGTGGGCCACGGACACCCAGTGGAATGACCCGGCTCTTAGGAGCCAGTTTTGTCATGGTTTATCCGACAAATTACAGGATGTGTTGGCACAGTATGACTCTCCCGCGTCACTGGAAGCCGCTATGGCCCTTGCTATTCGCGTTGACAGACGGCTTCGGGAGAGGTGCGGGATAACTCTACCCCCTGTAATGTCTCCACCTCTTACAAGGTCCCCTCATATGGTGGTTCCCCTGGTCAGTCCGGAGGAGCCTATGCAATTAGGAGGGACATCATTTCGGGGAAGGGGACCGGTGGTGCGCCATAAGACAGGAAGGTGTTTCCTCTGCGGGAAAAAGGGACATTTTATTGGGGGGTGTCCATCCCGCCCCTTGCTGAGTAAAGAGTCGTCGAAAAAACTGTTGATCCCAGGTTGTGTGGTGGACGGCAATCTGGGAGTAGGTATTTCGTCCCTAGGTTCGTCTCAGTTTCTCGTACCGGCGGAGGTGGTGGTGGGTACGAGAACTGAGAGGATATCTGTTCTTCTGGATAGTGGGGCCGGGGCTAATCTGGTTGATGCTCGGTTTGCCCGGGTTCAAGGTATGCGATTGAGTGAGTTGGCTAAACCCATCCCCATATTCTCGATCGATGCCAGGCCTCTCGGTCAGGGAAGTTTTTTGCAAGCTGTGCATGGCGTAAAACTTCAAGTGGGGGCAATACATAAAGAACTGTTGTCTTGCTACGTGTTGGAGGGTCTTCCCACTCCTATAGTGTTGGGCCTTCCTTGGTTAGCTAAGCATAACCCTGTTATTAATTGGCAAACCAGAGAGATAAGCCAATGGAGTAAATTCTGTAATAAAAACTGCATGAACACGGTCATCGGTGCGGTTACTCCTTGGGTCTTACCTCCATTTCTGGCAGACTTTGAGGATGTATTCTCGGAGAATGGGTGTCAGGAACTACCTCCTCATCGCGAGTATGACTGTTCTGTAAAACTGCTCCCTGAGGCCAAGTTACCTAAAGCTAGGTTGTATAACCTTTCTGGTCCTGAGAGGCAGGCCATGAAGGATTATATTTCTGAAAGTCTGGCTAAGGGGCATATTAGACCTTCATCTTCACCGGTGGCCGCGGGGTTCTTCTTTATTAAGAAGAAAGATGGAGGCCTACGCCCTTGCCTGGATTTCCGTGAACTTAATCGGATTACGGTCCGAGATCCGTATCCGCTCCCACTTATTCCCGATCTCTTTAATCAGATCGTGGGCGCCAAATGGTTCTCTAAGTTGGATCTCAGGGGGGCGTACAATTTGATTAGGATGAAGGAGGGGGATGAGTGGAAGACGGCTTTTAACACTCCGGAGGGGCATTATGAGAACCTTGTCATGCCATTCGGTCTGACTAATGCCCCGGCGGTGTTTCAACACTTTGTTAATGATATTTTTCGCCACCTGGTGGGACAGTTTGTTGTCATATATCTGGATGATATCTTAATTTACTCGCCGGATCTGGTGTCTCATCAGGAGCACGTTAGACAGGTGTTACAGATCTTGCGGGATAATAAACTGTATGCCAAGTGGGAAAAGTGTGTGTTCGCCGTACAGGAACTCCAGTTTTTAGGCTTCCTGGTTTCTGCGTTCGGTTTTCGTATGGACCCTGGGAAAGTGCGGGCAGTTCTTGAGTGGGATCGGCCGGAGAATCTTAAGGCACTACAACGTTTCCTGGGGTTTGCTAACTATTACCGGAAGTTCATTCGTAATTTCTCGTCCGTGGTTAAGCCTCTCACAGACATGACTAAAAAGGGGACGGATTTTTCTAGGTGGTCTGACAAGGCTTGTCAAGCATTCTCCTCCTTGAAAAAATGTTTTGCCTCGGCACCCATACTCATTCAACCTGATGCGTCTCAGCCATTCTTTGTAGAGGTAGACGCTTCCGAGGTAGGGGTGGGAGCAGTATTGTCACAGGGTTCGTCCCCTGGTAAGTGGCATCCGTGCGCCTTTTT
Organism: Phyllobates terribilis; assembly: GCF_046119375.1. Lineage (NCBI taxonomy): Eukaryota > Metazoa > Chordata > Amphibia > Anura > Dendrobatidae > Phyllobates > Phyllobates terribilis. The sequence goes on from NW_027362769.1 coordinate 22,146,869, forward strand.
CTCTAAAAAATTGTCGTCCGCTGAGAGGAATTACGATGTCGGCAATAGGGAACTCCTGGCCATTAAGTTAGCTTTTGAGGAGTGGCGCCATTTTTTGGAGGGGGCAGTTCATCCGGTCACCGTCATCACCGATCACAAGAACCTGCTATATCTGGAGTCCGCTAAACGTCTGAATCCCAGACAAGCTAGGTGGTCATTGTTTTTTACCAGGTTTAATTTCGTCGTTACATATCGTCCTGGGTCTAAAAATGTAAAGGCGGATGCCTTATCTCGTAGTTTCCCTGGGGCCGGGAATACGGACGACCCGATTCCTGTTCTTCAGGAGGGGGTGGTGGTTTCGGCAGTATGCTCTGAGCTGGAGGAGGAGATATTGGAGGCTCAGGGGGACGCCCCTGTTGGACCTCCGGGGAGACTGTTCGTTCCAGATCAGTTGCGACAAAAGGTGATCGAGGCACACCATAACTCAGTTTTTGCAGGACACCCGGGGAGTAAAGCAACTGTGGATCTCCTCTCGCGTCGGTTTTGGTGGCCTAACTTACATAAAGAGGTGGTAACTTTTGTCGCGTCCTGTGGGGTTTGTGCGCGCTCTAAGACCTCACATACCCGTCCGTCTGGGGCCCTCTTACCTTTGAAGATCCCGGAGCGTCCTTGGACTCATCTGTCTATGGACTTTATTACGAACCTCCCTCCGTCTTCGGGTAAAACGGTCATACTCGTTGTAGTGGACAGGTTCAGCAAGATGGCACATTTTATCGCTCTTCCAGCTCTCCCTAATGCTAAAACTCTTGCGCAGGTGTTCATTGGGGAGATTGTGAGGCTTCACGGGGTACCCTCCGAGGTGGTGTCTGATCGGGGGTCTCAGTTTGTGTCCAAGTTCTGGAAGGCGTTTTGTGCACGGCGGGGGATGCATTTGTCATTCTCGTCGGCTTTTCATCCTCAGACCAATGGTCAGACGGAACGTATGAACCAGAGCTTGGAGACATATCTTCGGTGTTTTGTGTCAGAGAACCAGGAGGACTGGGCTTCTTTCCTACCTCTGGCAGAGTTTGCTCTCAATAATAGGCGAAGCGAGTCCACTGGTAAGTCCCCGTTTTTTGGGGCATATGGTTTTCACCCCCAGTTTTGTACTTTCAGTAGGGGGGGCTCTTCGGGGGTTCCGGAGGAGGAACGATTTTCCTCATCTCTCGCTTCAGTATGGAGAGGGGTGCTGAAGAATCTGAATACTATGGGGAACCGATACAAACGTATGGCTGATAGGAGGAGAGTGTCTGGTCCGGACCTAAGTGTGAACGATCAGGTATGGTTGTCTACCAGGAATATTAAACTTAAGGTTCCCTCCTGGAAACTGGGTCCCAGGTTCATCGGGCCGTACAGAATCAGTTCTGTTATTAATCCGGTGGCATTCCGTCTTGACCTCCCCCCTACGTTTAAAATTCACAACGTGTTTCACAGATCATTGCTTAAGAGGTATGTGGCGCCGGTGGTACCGTCACCTTTACCTCCCCCTCCTGTGGTTGTCAATGGTAACTTGGAGTTCCAGGTATCGAGGGTCATTGATTCACGCTTTAATCGCCGGTCCCTTCAGTACTTGGTTCATTGGAAGGGGTATGGTCCTGAGGAGAGGATGTGGGTTCCTGCGTCGGATATTAACGCAGACCGATTAGTTCGGGCCTTCCACACGACTCACCCGGATAAACCTGGCCCTGAGGGTCCGGAGGCCCCTCGTAGAAGGGGGGGTACTGTCACGGGTGTGTTGCCACGAAGATCGTCACGAGTACACAGCCTGACTTCTCGCAGCTGACTTGTTGGTGCTTTGTGTTTTCTCGGCAGTGAAGGAGTTAATTCTCTCTCTCTCTGGGCTAGCTGAGGTCCAGCCTCGCCCAGCTGCAATCAATGCTTCGTTAGTGAGACTCCTTTATATTCCTGCAGGTCTGTTTGTGAGGTGTCGGTGATAGCTTTTCATTCAGACTTACAGAGCGGATCGTGGTGTTTGGAGTTGCTGAGATAAGTGTATTTGAAAGTGTTATTTCCCTTTCCTCGCTTTATCATTTATCTCCTTTCCCGTTGGTGTTCCCTCTGTTGTAGTTTTGTTGAAGTTGTATGCAAGGTGGTTTTGGTTTTTCCCTTGTACTGTCTCGTTCGTCTAAATACTGTGTGTGGGCATATTATTGCTGGTTCCCTATTGTTGTGATCGGGGTCCTTCTCAGGACTAGATTACTGTGGTGCAGGGATCCTCAGGAGGTAGGGGTTACGCTGGCGGCCTGGACCTCTGTACCTTTAACAGTACCTCCAGGATGAGGGATTAGTCAGGGCCCCAGCTTAGGGTCAGCTTAGGCCCCCTACCTCCAGTATTCTGTGACAGTGTGACAGTCATCATAATGATCACTATTCCGGTCATCTACATGCTGGAGCAGACCTTGAATAGCCTGCGGGAAGAGGTGGTGATCCCAGAGGAAGAGGAGGAAGCAGAGGAGGATGTGGAATGGATAACAATGTCTCTAAGTTACAGACTGTCATCACACAGGCGAGTGCCAAGGGAGGGTGAATTACAGCGATCAAGGGGGTCTGGTGATACCAGACAAATTGTTAGTGAAGGTGCAGGAGCCGAGGAACAAATGGAGGAGGAAGAAGTGATGTACAAGCAACAGTCAGGAGATGAAGAGGATAATCATCCCCTCTTTGTTGTTCTTGGTTGGCGGGAGGGGACGAAAGAAATAAGCATCAGTGTTACCCAGTCACCAACACATCATGGGCTTGGACCTCATGGAAGAGCCCAACATATGAGCGCCTTCTTGCTGCACTATCTGCAACATGATCCCCTTATAGTTAGGATTCAAAATAGTGCTGACTACTGGGTTGCCACTCTGTTAGATCCACGTTATAAGAGTAAATTTTGCCAGATGCATCCCACCCTGCAAAGAGACCAGCAAATGCTGGAGTATCGAAATGCACTTTGAGACAACCTTAAGAGAGGTTTTCCCCAAGACAGCAGGGAGGCACACAGTGTGCATCGCAGCTCTAGACTTCCAACATCCGAAACGTCAATTCTTCAACACCAAAACATTAAGAGCACCAGCAGCAACAGTGTAAGTGGTAGAAGCAATTTCTGTGAGTCAATTCACACATTTTTTAAACCAGCTCGTGCACCAGCACAACGGAGTATAAGTCTGACACGTGGTGAATGACTAGAGAGGATAGTGCACGAGTATCTCAAGCTCAATATCAATACCATCATGGAGTGTTTGGGCCCTTTTACATTTTGATCTTCAAAAATGGAAGAGTGACTTGAGTTCGCCTGTCACGCCTTGGAGGTTATATCATCGTGGCAGCCAGCATTTTCTCAGAACGTGTCTTCAGCGCTGCTGTTGGTGTCCTGACAGATAAGCGCTGCCGACTGTCCCCTAAAAGTGTAGACCGCCTAACTTTCATCAAGATGAACAAGTCATGGATCTCCAAGGACTTTTTCACCCCAATCGCAGACTGTGCAGACTAGGCGATGGTATAGTTTTTAGTGTGCTGCATTGATCTCGTGTAATTGCAGTCTGTGATATCTTTGTCATGGCTTCTGGGCCTGCTGTTGCTGCTGATGCAGATAATAACAATAATTTTTATAATGTGAAGACTCCTTGATGGGTCTCAATCTGCTGGGTTGGCTGTAGTGGAAGAGGTGTCAGTCCCCATTACACTATTTCTACTCTGGTGAAATTGATGCCACTTTGGTTGTGTCAGACCCTAATTTTTGGAAATAGGGAGACTCCTGATTGGGTCTCCTTCATGGCAGGCCGCCATTTACTTTCAATCAACTAGCTGTGTTAGTATCCTTAAATTTTTGTACCAATACAACTCTATGAAACTGATTTTTCTGCCATCTGAGTGTGGCTGAGCATAAAAGTAGATTGAACTATTGCATGTGGTATCAGGGCTCCCAACACAGCAGGCCTACACCAATCACTCACCCACCTCATCTTAATTTGAAGCTCAATTCATAGCCTTAAATGCTGGCCCTGACCCTGATACCTCAAGCATAGTCCATGGCTAATTACTGCTGTGCCATTACAAAATTGTACTCTGGGTCAATTGATGCCATTTTTCCTGGTGTCTGCCCCTAAGTTGAGCTGTTTTGGCAGCTTTTGGGACCGTTTGAAGGTGTTGTGTATGGGTTTGGTTTTGCCTCCCACTGAATCCAATGGGATTTGGTATGTTCGTCGAATCATTCGACAAATTATTCGGTGAACATCGGGAAGTTATTTTTCATCTCCATTACACAGGTATAAATTTATTCAAATAGATAAAATGATTTTGTGCTATTTCTACTATTGAAGGAAAATTTTCACATGGTGAATTTACGCATTCAGATTGTATTTTCAAGTTTGAACTAATTTGGTTTAAAGGAATCTGTCAGCAGGTTTTTACTATTTAATCTTAGAGCAGCATGATATAAGGGCAGAGACCCTAGTTTCAGCAATGTGTCACATACTTGTCCACTTGTTGTAATTTCAATAAAATCAGTGTTTTATCAGCAGGAGATTATTACTACAGGACTAGATGTCTCCCGCCATGTAGTCCTCTTGCTCTGTGTAACCCCACCCTCACCACTGATTGGCAGCTTTCTGCCAATGTACAGTGTATACAGAAAGCCGCCAATCAATATTGTAGAGGGGTATACAGAACTCAGCATTCAGAGAACTGGTAGATCTTCAGCAGAGAAAACTGCGATTTTATCAAAACTGCAGCAAGCAGCCCAGTAAGGCTACGTTTCCACAATGAGTTTTTGGTGAGTTTTTTACATTGCGTATTTTAGAAAAAATGCAAGTAACCTATTTTACTTAATGGGTTTCAGAAATACTGCAGAAAATCTACAACATCAAAAACTCGCCAAAAGCTCATCATGGGAATTTAGCCTAAGGCTGTGTGCCCACTATGGGTTTTTCAAGCATTGATGTGAAATTTACGCAGCAGAAACGCTTTAAAAACGCTTGGTAACCCATGCCCCATGATCCCCAATGAAAATCTGCATGTTCTGTGCCCATGCTGCGGATTTTTCCGCAGCAGATTTTCCTTGCAGAAAAATCCGCAGAATGTCCATTATTTGTGCATTTCTGCATGCGGATTTGAGGTCCCAATTGACTTGCAAAACGCAAGTCAAATCCGCATGTAAAAACGCGTGTAAAATCCGCAAGCGTTTTTGACTGTCAAGACCATGCAGAAATGCTGCAGAAATTTTCTGCTTCATTTCTGCAACGTGGGCACATAGCCTAAGGCTGAGTTCACACGATGCGTATTTCATGCGTTTCCGCGGCGTTTTTGCAGTTGCGTAAACGCCGCGGAAACGCATGAAAAACGCATGGTAGAAGGGAAGCAATGTTCCCCAATGGAAATCCGCATGTGCTGTGCCCATGATGCGGATTTTTCCGCAGCGTTAACGCTGCGGTCAAAAATCCGCAGCATGTCAATTAATTTTGCGGAAATGCGGCGATTTCGCCGCCATTGACTTGCATTAGAACGCGCCAATTCCGCAAGACAGCATTTGTACTTGCGTTATTGGCGCGTTCTAATATGCGGATGGTACCCGGGTGTGGAGGAGAGGAGAGTCTCATCCACACCCAGGTACCATTAAAAAAGCTGTAAAAAAAGAATAAAATAAAAAATAAATGTATTCTTACCTTCTGTCGGCCCGCGCAGCGCTCCCGCTTGGTTCCCGGCACTTGCAGTGAGTTGTAGGACCTGCGGTGACGTCAGAGTCATGTGACGGGTCACGTGACGCTGACGTCGGCAGGTCTTTCAATTCAAAGTTGCCGGCAGCCGGGAACTTTGTAAAGCAGGACAGCACGGGCCATCAGAGGTAAGTATATACACTCTCTCGGGTCACACTATATAAATCCATGCTGTTTGCATGGATTTATATAGTGTGACCTAGTTGTCAAGCACTTTCCAGGTGATGCTAAAATCGCCTGGAAAGCGCTTGTCAATCTGCATGCGGAAATGCATGTCAATCTGCATGTGGATCCGCATGTATTCTGCAGGAAAAACGCATGCACAATCTGCATGCGTTTTTTCTGCCAGGGAGATGCAGAAATGATGCAGAAATTTTCTGCTTCATTTCTGCATCGTGTGCACATACCCTAGGCTATGTGCCCACGTTGCATTTATGAAGCAGAAAATTTCTGCTGCATAAATGCAAGTCCTCTCCCGGAAAAACGCATGCGGAATTCCGCACGCGTTTATCGCGCATTTTTCGCGCGTTTATCACGCGTTTTCCACATGCGGAATTGCCTTGCGTTTTTTATGCATTGGACTAAGGCAATTCCGCTTGCGGAAACGCAAAATTAAATGACATGCTGCGGATTTTTGAACGCGGCATAAACGCTGCGGAAAAATCCGCAGCATGTGCATAGAAGTTGCGGAATCCCATTGGGGACCATGGGGTGCGGATATACATGCGTTTTTCAAGCGTTTACGCTGCGGAAATTCCGCAGCATATACGCTTGAAAAATGCTACGTGGGCACACAGCCTAAGTGTTACATCACAGGAACCCGTGTTTCTTTCTCTTAATCATGCTGCTATCAGATTAAATAGAAAAAACCTGGTGACATTTTCCCTGTAGAAAAATTCAGTTCATATTCTGCGGTTATGAAAAGTTTAGTTTTTTTGTTATGTTGATTTTTTTGCCCTTATGTTGCAAATCTGCATGTAATTTTTCAATAAGTTTTATTGAAGTATACTTTTGAATTATTCAATTGATTCCCTGTTTTTTTTTTATGACAATGACTTACTATAAATCATGTAAAGATAAAAAAAATCAGCGGTACTTACTCATTTCACTGCCAGTGCTGGTTTTCTGTTGAGGTCCCCAATATTTCATGATATTTCTGCAGCGGCGATGTCATGACAACATCATGTAATCTCTGCAACAAAACACTTCAAGCAAGCATGCTACTGCCCAGTGCTGATTGCCTGCAGCTATATCAAGAAAGACTGGAGGCCGCAGCAGAGAACCAGCGCTGGAGCCTGGGGAAAGTACAGCTGACTTGGTTATCTTTACATAAAAACACATAAAAATCGTAAAACCCCTTTAAGGAAAAGGGGCACTCTTTTGGCTCATGTTGAATTCACTACATTCTATGGTCATATTATAGATGGATGGTGTGAACAAGGCCTAAATGTGTGCTGATAAGAAAACAGAATGCTATATCAGACGAATGGAATATTGATATAATTTCAATTGCTTACATAACATTACATAATCTATTAAAAAAATAATCCTTTTATTTATATAGCGCCAACATATGCCGCAGCGCTTTACAATTCACAAAGATCGGCTCTGTCCCTATTGGTGCTCATAATCTACATTCCCTAGTAATATGTCTTTGGAGTGTGAGAGGAAACCAGAGAACCCAGAGGAAACCTGCGCAAACACAGGGAGAACATACAAACTCTCTGCAGATGTTGTCCTTGGTGGGATTTGAACCCAAGACCTCAGCGTGGCAAGGCTGCAGTGCTAACCACTGAGCCACCGTGCTGCCTGATTTGTGACAGTCAAGCAATAGTCAGTAGTAATGAACTTACTGCACCATTTTGAATCAAAATTTCTGTTGAGATCCACCCCATAGCAACTTCCATTGTTATGTGGTGAGCGAGATTTTCTCCAAAGCCGGTTCTACAGAAGAAATATAGGAAAAACCATCAGATTAATTAAATAAGACTTAAAAATGCTAATTCTAAGGATAAAGAGGTTTTCCACTACTTTAAGATTGATGGCCTGTCCTTAGGATAGGCCATCAATGTCTGATTGGTGGGGATGTGACACCTGTATCCTCTCTGATCAGCTGTTTATTGTGTCAGCAGAGGCAAGAACTGCCTTGTTATGGAGCTACACAGCACAGCTCCATCGATGAAATAGTAGCCACAGCCGGATACTGCACATCACCCCTATTGATTTGAATAGAGGGCAGATGTGCAGTACCTGTCCATGGCCACTATGCAGTACATAGAGCAGTGCTATGCAGCTCCGTAACTGGTCAGTTCCAGGCGCCGCCAACACCATGAATAGCTGATCAGCAAGGGTCCCCGGTATCACACCCCCACCGATCAGACATTGATGACCTATACTAAGGATAGGCCATCAATGTTAGAGTAGTGGACAATCACTTTAAGTTAGTCAGAAAGGGGTGCTATGGGGCCTGACGGGTGATGGGGCCCGGTTTGGTCCAGCAGCTGCTTGGTGTGTATGCCTTTAATAAAATGTCAGTGCCGCTGCGTACCTCCTCGCTCCTCCTAACTCTTCCCGCTCTGCTGTCTGCTCAATTCTCTGGCTGGATTTGCATAAGCACACCACGCCTCCTGGCTCACTTAGCTTTCCAGCCAGAGAGCCCGGAAACCAATTGCAGCACATAAGGAACGTGAGCACTGCCTGTGTGGAGAGGAGATGCAAAACAGTGAGCCGGGCCCGGCGGTGGTAATAAATTTAACTTAATTTTTTTTATGTGTCCCCTTGCCCTTGCCAATTCTACTTTGTTTGTGGTTCAAAAAAGGCTGATCCAGCTACTCGGGATAGGGTGAAGTGGGGGTGAATATTATTTCTGGCTGGCTGCAATTTGCACATTAGAGAGGGGAAGGGGATGAATATTGTGCCTGTACAGTTTACACATTACAGGGGGAAGGGGGTAAATATTGTGACTGCACAGTTTGCATATTACAGGGAGGAGGGGGGTAAATATTCTGGCTGCACAGTTTTAGAGTGTGGGGGGCCCCATTCAGACTTTTGCTATGGGGCCCCATGATTTCTATGTATGACCCTGACCAGCAGTGTCCAGAGCTTTTGATTTCAGAATCGGAAGTGAGCAATGCTGATGATGTTAAAACGCGTGCACATGCTGAGACACCTGCATGATCGCAGCTACTGTACATACATACTTTTCTAATGAACAGTGTGAGGACCTGGCCACTTACTAAATACTTTTCCAGCACTGAGCACCCATTTTCATCAATCTTATTTTTGTATTTTATTAGAAATTTGCTTGCTGTGTTTTGTTAGTGATTTGTTTGCTCATCAGTTCAACCTCAGGTATCTATTCCATTCACTGACCATATCTCTGAGACCTTGGGCCATTCTTCTAGCCGTCACCATAGGGGGTGTCAGATGAAGGCTTCTAGAATATTCTTCATTGTTTAGCGAACAGTGAATGTTTAAGGGGGAGGGTGTGATCACTTCTGACCTGGGAGGGGACTGAGCCCAATGGAAGAAAGGACAGACATGTTTTAGGAGAGTTGGGTGGAAGGATTGAAGGAAGAGGATCATGGACTGTGGCTACAGACTATACTGGCAGGAGTTACGAAATCTGTGGGCCAACCAAAAGTTGGGAGACAGTGAGTATGGCCTTGTACAAAGCCAGTGGAACTACTGAACCCAGATTGGGCATTTGAGGACTGAGAAAACTATTTTTGGCCATTTACCTGGAATTGCTTATTGCCATGGCTGTGATCAATAAAATATTGTTGCATCGTTAACCTGCCTAGGTGATTATTAAAATCCACAACCGCACATCTTTACAAGTGGTGGCAGCGGTGGGATCACCTATCTCTGGAGAGCATACCAGGGAAAGTTACCAAGCGGTGACTTGGCAGAAGAGATGACGGAGGAAGGACCGACTGAGCTGAGGAGGATGCTGGACGTGCTAGGAGAGCGGGCCACGGAGATGGAGCGGGCGGCAGTGTTAAACAAATTTCTGGGTGTGCATGTAGCGATACCCCCACCCGCCCCAGTGCAGAGGACAATGGATAACAGGAGAGAGGGGCCTACATCTTTAAGGTACCGGGATATACCACAGTTCAATGAGGACACCTCGGATATTGATGAACATCTCCACTTATTTGAGAACCTCTGCCTGCTGCATGAGGTGTAAGTCAGTGACTGGCCCAGATATTTGATTGTTGGCCTGACCGGAAAAGCAAGAGAAGCTTTTAATAACTTGTCTTCGGTGGATCAGAGATGTTACTCTACCATTCGCAGTACATTGCTAGAGAGGTATGCCGTCACGCCGGAAACCTACCGGAGGAAGTTTCGGGAGACTGACAAGTCCGCTGCACACACACATCGGGAGTTTGCCAACACACTACGTACGGCATGTACTCGGTGGATAGAAGGACTGAGGGCTCGGGAAGCAGAATATGTAATGGATATAATGATGCAGGAACAATTTATGTCAAAGGTCCCAGGTAATTTAAAAGAATGGGTGGCAGATAGAAAACCACTTAGCCTGGATGAGGCTGCAAGATTGGCTGATGATTGGTCTGCTAATCGACCAGGGCAATGTGGAAGTACAGCCCCAGTGAGTCGGGAACAGGAGCTTACAGGGAGGCCATTGAAACCCATGGACTGGCCAGAGGAGGAATGACAGGGAGTTCAGACTTCACAAAGAGGGGGAGGTTGCCCAAGCCCTAAGTACGGCCCGTGTTGGGGCGAGGAAGGCTTAACTGCCATAACTGTGGACGCATGGGGCATTTTGCCAGGGAATGCTGGGAACGTTCTAGCCCACATCACAACCTAGGACGAGGATTGGTGTGCCACTGGGCAAATGTTGTAACCCAAAGCCAAAGACCAGTTCTCAATGCTTCAGCCGAGAGGGAGCGGCACTATCTGCAGACTAACCCCCCACCTGTGGTAATACACAAAATACAATAACTGCTACCATGAAGCAATGTGACCTGGGGGAGGGAAATTACATCAGGGAGGAGGCCCAGGGACTTTGGGACACTAGTTCAACCATCACTCTGGTCAGCCCAGGTATTGTCCCCCCAGAGCACTATTTATCAGGCCGCCAAGTGACCATCCCCCTAACTGGGTGTCAGCACTCTGGGGTTGGTCGCAATGGATACAAGTTTGGTTCTCATTGGGCACGTGTGGAGATTCCCAGGACAAACTGGGGATCAGGGGGGGGGATATGGAGAACCCCGCAGAAAGGACAGACCCCTGATCCAGCGAACTAAATACAGAGTTCTCGTCTCAGGGCTTCCCCCATCGGGAAGTTGGCAGTATCAGACCAAAGAAAGGCCTTAGAGGAGAGCAGAGGAGATAGGCTCCACAGGCAAAAGGATCCCAGGGGGATACGGACGGAGCGGAGTCGCCACCTGTATTCTTTACTCTGGCCTAGTCAGAGGGATTCCTGCTGCAAGAGGGGTAACCGGTCCCCGATATCTGACTTTGTCACTTCACGTCTCAGTCAGAAAAGCCCGGAGGCTGAGTGGATCCCAGGGGGATACGGACGGAGCGGAGTCGCCACCTGTATCTCTTAAACTGCATTTATCCAGTGGGACCCAGCCTTACACCACATTCATACCACACACAGTCAGGAGGAGACTCAGTGGGAGAACTTACCAAGGAGAGGAACACACACCAGCGGGGTCTCGACAGGTGCTCCTGATCTACCTGGGAAGTGCTGAACCCCCTTCCCGGTGGCTGCAGTATGCCGTGTGTAGCAGAGAGAAGCTTTGCGGCTGAAAGTTCATCTACAGTGAGTAAAGACCCGGATGACTTCATTCACCGCCTCCGCTTGTTTATTCCTGCGCGGCACTGCGCCCACCATTCCTCCACACACTGCCCTGAGGCCTGCTCCACCTGTGGGGAGCCGTCCCATCCTAGCTGCCTCAAACACCGGCCTCAGTGGACTGTTGCAGAGCTGATGGCCTTCACCAGGAACTGCAGGTGGCATAGTCGAAATACCACTCATCCTTAAAAGCCCATTATTTTTAGGTGACTGCCCTGGGCACGGAACGGGTCGAGGCCGCGACTGCATCCTCAACCCCCCTACACTGACCCGGCTCCGAGTACCCCAACAGCCCAGGGAGGGTGACAAGTCACTCACATCCGCACATTAGAACGCGCCAATTACACAAGAACAGATGCAGTCTTGCGGAATTGGCGCGTTCTAATGCAAGTCAATGGCGGCGATTACTCTGCGTGTCCGAAAAATTAATGGACATGCTGCGAATTTTTGAGTGTACCATAAACGCTGCGGAAAAATACGCAGCATGGGCATTGAAAGTGCAGAATTGCATTGGAGACCATGGGGGAAGGTTTACCAAGCGTTTCCCAAGCGTTTACGCAGCGGAAATTCCACAGCGTAAACGCTTGAAAAACGCATCGTGGGCACACAGCCTTAGACATCACGAGATATCCACTTCAATGAGATGCCTATTTCAGAGATGATTGATACATCTCTTTAGCCCTTTCCTTTGCAGCTTCTGTTTTCTTTCATACCCATCTATTTTTATTATTACGTTGACATATGTAATCACTTTATTTTTTAGATCTTGTTTTTTTTGTAAGATGAGTTCTAGTTGTTAAGGGCACAATTTAATTTAGCATGTAATGTAATGAAAAAAGTAAAAAAATATTTGTGAGAAAGCATTGAACAAAAACAGCAGTGCAGCTATTGTTTTTGGGGTTTTGTTAAACCCTCATATACATATATATACCATATGTATGTATATGTACTTGATAATCAGAAAGGTATTACTGCCCCTGAGGGTTCGACCGCCACAGGGATGCTGCACTTCTCTAATGGAGTGTGGTGTTCCTCCTCTGAGGTAAGGACAGTGTGATAGTCGGGACCTAACCCTTTGCATCCAACACCACATTTCTCCGCCAGAGGGAGCAAGTATGCACTAGGTGCTGCTCCCCTGGTTACAGGGAGACTGGGGAACCAAGAGTGAGGGGAACCAGTTAGTGGGTGAGGGTGGAGGACTTACAAGTTAGTTACACTTTAGATTTCATATTTAATTCAAAGCCATCTTTGATCTTGGTCGGTCTCTCTTTTAGTGGTCGTACTGTGCTGTCAGACTACTGTGTGTAATGTGACCTCCCTCCGGGAGCGCAGATCCTGTGTGGGTCTGCGCCGGCAAGGGACACAGCCCTCGTATCCTGGCCTTGGGACGAGAGGTAGGTTGCAGACAAGGAATGTCTCAACCCGGCCAAGGAACAGGATCAAGAAGGCCCGGAGCTTAAGAGTGTGGCTCCATAGCAAATGGATCCCAGGCATGATGCAGATGGAGCAGTGTACGCCACCTAGCCTCGCCATGCTGATATATTCAGAGGGACTCCGGCTGCAAGAGGGGTACCGGCCCCCGACACCCGACCTTGCTACTCTACGTCCTGGACGGGAAAGCCCGGTTAGGCCCAGAGGATCCCACCGGGTATCGGACGGAGTGGAGCTGCCACCCGTACCCTTGTTCTGAGAGGAGCTCAGAGGGAGACCCGGCCTATTTGCACACACACGGACAGGAAAGGATTCGGTCTGTAGTTCAGGAACACTCTGGTGTAAGGTCCCGACTGAATGCTGGACTTACTCAGAGGTTGTCGGACCCCCGTCCCTGGTGACTGCAGGACTCCGCGGGGGCAGGGAGTCGTCTTCCTTTGCCAGCTATGTGAGTAAAGCCTTGGAAGTTCACCCCTAAGGCCTCCGGACTGTTATCCCTGCGCCACACCGCACGACACGGCCTCCGTTCTTCCTCTACTACTGCCCCCCCCTCTTCTTCCTGTCCCTCTGCCCCGAGGCCTTGCTCCGCCTGTGGGGAGCAGTGAGAACTTAGGCCGCCATGACACCAGGCCTCGGCGGACTGCAGCGGCGCAGGTGACCCTTCACCAGGCACCACAGGTGGCATAGTCGTTAAATAAGCCACTCAATCCGGATGAGCCCACAACATCTTCCTTTTCATGTGACGGCCCTGAGCACGGGTCGGGTCCGGGCCACGGCTGCACCCCATCTCTTCATCACAGGACCCGACGCCGAGTCCCCCCATCACCCAGTGTAAACTCAAAAGGGGCTCTTTCGAGAATGAGGACGTCACACATGACTTGACTGACAGAGGAGCTCTTGCAGTAACAGCCAGGATCAGTGCCAGAACAACAAGCAACACCCCCTGATCTGTGACTGGATGGAAGTAGCTGTTATCAGCGCTCATGGCTTATGTTAGAAGTCAGGAACAGACCACATCCATTTATCTATTACATAACGTTCTAGAAAGAAGGGGGAGCACTCAGCAGATTTGGCATCGTCACAGTGAATAATTCTGAATACCAGATACTGTGATCATTGAAAGCAGCATTATGGATGTAAGTTTCTGTAGTCTGTGAATATACACTGCTCAAAAAAATAAAGGGAACACTCAAATAACACATCCTAGATCTGAATGAATGAAATATTTTCATTGAATACTTTGTTCTGTACAAATTTGAATGTTCTGACAACAAAATCACACAAAAATCATCAATGGAAATCAAATTTATTTACCAATGGAGGCCTGGATTTGGAGTCACCCCCAAAATTAAAGTGGAAAAACACACTACAGACTGATCCAACTTTGATGTAATGTCCTTAAAACAAGTCAAAATGAGGCTCAGTATTGTTGTGTGGCCTCCACGTGCCGGTATGACCTCCCTACAATGCCTGGGCATGCTCCTGATGAGGTTGCGGATGGTCTACTGTGGGATCTCCTCCCAGACCTGGACTAAAGCATCCGCCAACTCCCGGACAGTTTGTGGTGCAACGTGATGTTGGTGGATGGAGCGAGACATGATGTCCCAGATGTGCTCAATCGGATTCAGGTCTGGGGAACGGGCGGGCCAGTCCATAGCTTCAATGCCTTCATCTTGAAGGAACTGCTGACACACTCCAGCCACATGAGGTCTGGCATTGTCCTGCATTAGGAGGAACCCAGGGCCAACTGCACCAGCATATGGTCTCACAAGGGGTCTGAGGATCTCATCTCGGTACGTAATGACAGTCAGACTACTTCTGGCGAGCACATGTGCGGCCCTCCAAAGAAATGCCACCCCACACCATTACTGGCCTACTACAAAACCGGTCATGCTGAAGGATGTTGCAGGCAGCAGATCGCTCTCCACGGCGTCTCCAGACTCTATTACGTCTGTCACATGTGGTCAGTGTGAACCTGCTTTCATCTGTGAAGAGCACAGGGCACCAGTGGTGACTTTGCCAATCCTGGTGTTTTGTGGCAAATGACAAACGTCCTGCATGGTGTTGGACTGTGAGCACAACTCCCATCTGTGGACGTCGGGCCCTCATACCACCCTCATGGAGTCGGTTTCTAACCATTTGTGCAGACACATGCATATTTGTGGCCTGCTGGAGGTCATTTTGCAGGGCTCTGGCAGTGCTCCTCCTGTTCCTCCTTGCACAAAGCCTGAGGTAGTGGTCCTGCTGCTTTGTTGTTGCCCTCCTACGGCCCCTTCCACGTCTCCTGGTGTACTGGCCTGTCTCCTCTTAATGCTTCCAGCCTCTGAACACTACGCTGACAGACACAGCAAACCTTCTTGCCACAGCTCGCATTGATGTGCCATCCTGGATGAGCTGCACTACCTGAGCAACTTCTGTGGGTTGTAGAGTCCGTCTCATGCTACAACGAGTGTGAAAGCACAACCAACATTCAGAAGTGACCAAAACATCAGCCAGAAAGCATTGGTACTGAGATGTGGTCTGTGGTCCCCACCTGCAGAACCACTCCTTTATTGAGGGTGTCTTGATAATTGCCAATAATTTCCATCTATTGTCTATTCCATTTGCACAACAGCATCTAAAATTGATTGTCAATCAGTGTTGCTTCCTAAGTGGACAGGTTGATTTCACAGAAGTTTGATTTACTTGGAGTTATATTCTGTTGTTTAAGTGTTCCCTTTATTTTTTTGAGCAGTGTATATCATTAAAGCGCACCTGTTAGCAGGATTGTGCTTAGTGAACCACAAACACTGTCAGATGGGCGCCGTTATACTGAGTAAAATGATACCTTTGTTGATGAAATCCATCCAGTGGTTCTTTTATAATCTTCACTTTCATTTCTGACATAATGATATGCAAGTGCTCTGGTGCTCTCATTATGTATTTATGTATGCCTATCTCTGCCTTGTGACAGGTCACTGTGCTTTCAGTGACCTGCCTGCTATTTTTTAAATACTGACTGTGTAATTTGTGTGTCATATTGAAATTTATATTACCCCAAATGGTTGCGGCGGCCAGCGCATGTGCAGTAGCATCTCTCATTTGCCGAGAGATGCCACTGCGCATGCGTGGGCCCCATTTTGCTTTTGGAAAAATAATTTGGGTACAAGGGGAAAAATTAGAACAGAGTATTGGGTTGCATAATATGGTTATACATATCAAATAAAGCATAAATATATCATCCATGCTGCAACCTACTCATAGGATATATGTATGGCCAATCGTTGAACGACTATAACCTAGGGGGTGCCGAAGCAAAAAACAACGATCATATGGCCCATTGTATAGAAAGTATGAAAAAACTTTATTCAAAATATTATTACAGAGAGTCTAAAGAGACAGAACACATGCCAAAAAATACATGCATTGCTTTAAAACATACTTAAAAACAAGCAAGTATCACGCAGGGTGCAGGTGTCCCACCTCTCAAATCACCTTATTCACTGGTGTCATGTGATGGAGAGAGTGTACTAATACATAGGGGAAACATGAACAAACCAGTATATATAATATAAATAATAATCTCAAAATTATTTATGTCACTACCCTTCATAAAATTATTTTGTATGTTATTTTATTGATGTATGAAGGGTAGTGACTAGTGTTGAGCGAGCACTAAAATGCTCGGGTGCTCGAAGCTCGGGCCGAGCTCGCCGTGATACTCGGGTGCTCGACCCGAGCAACGAGCCCAATGTTAGTCTATGGGAGACTCGAGCATTTTTGCGGTGGCACCGCCGGCAGTCTTTTGAAAGCCTAACAAGTGCCCAAAACGATAGTGACAGTGCTCAAATGACATGGGGACAGCATGGGGATCGCCCCAGGAAGCATTTCTGACCCCCAGGTCACTGCTGTCAACAACGTGGTCAGAGGTATTAATCCACTTTTACAGGCTCACAATAAAACGAAAGTGAAACTTTTTTCCTGTGAAATATGTTAAGGAACATCCTTTCCAGGGAAAAGACTTGTGTATAAGTTAAAATAAATGACCAAAAACAAAAATACTTCTCCACACCTTCGGCTATGTTCACAAGTAGCATTTTTTATGCGTTTTTGCACTTTTGTATTGCTTTCAACTATGACAAATGCATTCACCTGGAAATGTCATTTTAACATTTTACAACCTTATCTGGCCATGTGCTGTGTGACACATGCATAAAGTGCTGAAAAGACATGGGAACAGCATGGGGAAGACCCCTGGAAGCATCTCTGACTCCCAGGTCACTGTCTAAAAGTGTGCCCATCATAAGTGATCCTTGCCGCATCAGAAGATGCAGACTTGTAACTATCCCCATGCAAGTTCTAGTCCCAGGGCAGTGTTCAATTGTACCTCCCCCATTCCTTGCAATACAAGCGCAAGTATGCAGCCTGCCACCCACCCACCCCCAGGCTGCATTACCATACTGCTTGCTTGCTTGAACTTGAAATTGGGCCTTTTAGGCATGTGGAGGCAGAATCTGGCCACCACGTCATGGCTGTGTTGGCGGCCTGGAATCCATACTCAGTCCCCAGCCGCCTGGCGAACGGGTGTCCATACTCAGTCCCCAGCCGCCCCGCGGCCGAGTGTCCACATGGTCCCCAGCCGCCTAGGGGCAGTCGGGTGTCCATAAACGGTCCCCAGCCGCCCCCATTTCTCCTTGGAACATCCGCCCACACACTTTTCTTAGCCCGGCCTGCTTTAGGCAGCATTGGACGAGCCCACCAGAGAACCAGACTCCTCCGGTGGGCCCTGACTTCTCCACCGGTGGAGTTGAGAGTGCCAAGGTGAGGAGCATGATGATGATGACAGAAGTTAGCATCTGCTATGTTTTCTTTTAATGCAAGTGTAAGTGTGCAGCCTGCCACCCACCCACCCCCAGACTGCAATTCCATACTGCTAGCTTGCACTTGAAATGGGGCCTTTTAGTTTAGAGGAGGCCGAAGCTGGCCACTACCTCATGGCTGCTTCGGCAGCGAGGTATCCATACTCAGTCCCCAGCCGCCCCTATTTGTCCTGGTGTGCCTTATACATAAGATTAAGCGCGTATACCAAAACATTACCTGTGCCCTCCCCAGTGCATTTAGTGGGAAGGAGAGCCTATTCCACTGTAGTGTGTGCATGCCAAACCCCTGTTCATGGTACATGCGAAGATGCCTCCCACCTTGCACCTGTCGTTGCAGACTTGCAACTATCCCCATTCAAGTCCTTGTCCCAGGGCAGTGTTCAATTGTACCTCTCCCATTCCTTGCAATGCAAGCGCATGTATGCAGCCTGCCACCCACCCACCCCCAGGCTGCAATACCATACTGCTTGCTTGCTTGCACTTTAAATTGGGCCTTTTAGGCATGTGGAGGCGGAATATGGCCACCACGCCATGGCTGTGTCGGCGGCCTGGTATCCATACTCAGTCCCCAGCCGACTGGTGGCCCGGTGTCCCCGCTTG
The DNA here is from genome assembly GCF_046119375.1 of Phyllobates terribilis. NCBI lineage: Eukaryota > Metazoa > Chordata > Amphibia > Anura > Dendrobatidae > Phyllobates > Phyllobates terribilis. The sequence goes on from NW_027362769.1 coordinate 22,165,303, forward strand.
CTCCCCAGCCTCCAGGGGGTGGTCGGGTGTCCATTTTCGGTCCCCAGTCACCCCTATTTGTACCGGTAACCTTTCCCACACTTTTCTTAGCCTGGCCTGCTTTAGGGCAGCATTGGCCGAGCCCACCGGACTATCAGACTCCTCCGGTGGGCCCTGGCTTCTCCATCAGGGGAGTTGAGAGTGCCAAGGTGAGGAGCATGATGAGGATGATAGAAGTTAGCATCTGCTTTGTTTTGTTGTAATGCAAGCGCATGTATGTAGTAGCGGCTAGGCCTGAGGAGGTCAGCGTTTTGGCAACAAAAGGAGCGGTTCGGCTACACAGTTATAGGGCATACAGTGAGTGCAATGCCTACCAAAAATTTCGAGGCACTCCAATTCCCCTTGGAAATGACATGGAGGTCAGAGGGCGTTAACTAAACCTTTTTTTTCATTTATAGCAACTGGGTCTCCTGTGCACTGTTGGCCTAAGCAGTGAATGGAAGGCTTTCCAAAAATTATGAGGTACTGCAATGCCCCTTACAAGAGCCATGTGTGGCACCCCAGGGGTCTGGTCACCACAGTAATAGAGATTACGTCGGAGAGCAAGTGGGAGGTTTCCTGGTCAGGATCCCTTAAACATGCAACATCCTCCTGCCCCAGTCCTGGGAGGGGAGAATTCTGCCCTTATAAACTGGATCTGGGGTGGGGTTGAGTGAGTCAGAGAACAGAGAACAGTCAGAGTCAGAGTGAGAGCAAGGGAAAGTAACAGCAAGGAGCTCTGTAGGAGCTAAAGACGAGGGGCTGGAAGCTGAGCAGAGCTCGCCCTGGCAGAAGACAATAGGAACCGGACACAGGAGTCCGAAGCTGTGAGGACTTATATATCCAGCAGCAGAAACCAGCCGGCAGGGGATTTCAGGTCCTCTGGCCATAGAAGCCCGGAGGCTCAGTCACAAGCAAGGGACCAGCACCGCCGTCGTGGAGCGGAGGCTAACAGAAGGCCCCAAGTCACCAGCCATATGGGTGAGCACTACACGGTACACTCAGGGACGTGGGCTACTTCTACCCGCTTACAGCAAGGTAGCCAGGAAGAGTGCAGACAGACGGGGAGGCCTACAACTCCACCTGGCCAGGGGAACTCCTGCTTGCTCACAGACTGACCAGGCCTCCTATGCTAGCCAGTACTTCCGGGAGGGTCGACCTTATAATCATCAGTAAAGACCCTGAACTGCACTGCAAAGCCCCTTAAAAGAGCCATGCAGTACAGCATATTACAAACATAAGTCCCATTATTGGGGAGTGGGTGTCCCATGGTATTTGCTTATGCTTTCCAAGCAAAAACTGCCAAAAATTAGGACGGAGCAACTTGCAATGCCCCTTACAAGAGCCATGCAGTACAGCATATTACAAACATAAGTCTCATTATTGGGGAGTGTGTGTCCCATAGTATTTGCTTATGCCTTGCAAGAAAAAGCTGCCAAAAATTAGGACGGAGCAACTTGCAATGCCCCTTACAAGAGCCATGCAGTACAGCATATTACAAACATAAGTCCCATTATTGGGGAGTGGGTGTCCCATAGTATTTGCTTATGCCTTGCAAGCAAAAGCTGCCAAAAATTAGGACGGAGAAACTTGCAATGCCCCTTACAGGAGCCATGCAGTACAGCATATTACAAACATAAGTCCCATTATTGGGGAGTGGGTCTCCCATAGTATTTGCTTATGCTTTCCCAGCAAAAGCTGCCCAAAATTAGGACGGAGCAACTTGCAATGCCCCTTACAAGAGCCATGCAGTACAGCATATTGCAAACATAAGTCCCATTATTGGGGAGTGGGTCTCCCATAGTATTTGCTTATGCTTTCCCAGCAAAAGCTGCCAAAAATTAGGACGGAGCAACTTGCAATGCCCCTTACAAGAGCCATGCAGTACAGCATATTACAAACATAAGTCCCATTATTGGGGAGTGGGTGTCCCATGGTATTTGCTTATGCTTTCCCAGCAAAAGCTGCCAAAAATTAGGACGGAGGAACTTGCAATGCTGGCACCCTGGTGGTATAGTGGTGGTGGAGGCTGATGATGAGGAGAAGAAGATTAAACAGCCGAAACGAGGAAGCGTATACCCATGTGTGGGTGTGAAGCGGTGCATGTGAATACACCTCCCGAAATAACACAGTGGATTTGACTTTATGTTACTCTGCTGTCATTTGGTGGTGATGAGAAGTCTGGCCCAATCCAGCCCTTGTTCATTTTGATAAGGGTCAGCTTGTCAGCATTGTCAGCTGACAGGCGAGTGCGCTTATCAGTTATAATTCCCCCAGCGGCACTAAAAACACGCTCTGATAACATGCTAGCGGCAGGGCAGGCCAGGACCTCCAAGGCGTACAGAGCGAGTTCATTCCAAGTGTCCAGCTTGGATACCCAATAATTAAAAGGCACAGAGGAATCACGGAGGACGCTGGTACGATCGGCAAGGTACTCCCTCACCATCTTTTGAAACTTTCCACTCCTTGTGAGAGTACCCCGCGCCTCAGGGCCTGTAAGCTGGGCGGGTGTCAGAAAACTGTCCCAGAACGTTGACAGTGTTCCCCTGCCTCTGCTGGATTGGAGTTGCATCTCTCTCGCCTGTACGCCTTGGTTGGGCAACGAACTGTGACCTCTGCCGCTAGCGTGTTCAGATGGGAATTTTTTTAAGAGTTCTGCAGCAAGGGCGTTCTGTTATTGCCCCATTTTTGTAGACCTCGCCACCTCAGGAATAAGAGAGTGAAAGTTCTCCTTGTAGTGGGGGTCTACAAGTGTCACCAACCAGTAATGACTGTCACCCAACATTTTGACAACGCGAGGGTCACGGTTAAGGCAGCGTAACATAAAGCCAGCCATGCGTGCCAGACTGGTAACGGGCAAGATTTCCGTGTCCTCACCAAGATGAAAACTGACCATGCTCTCCTCCTCCTCCCCCCTGTCCTCAGGCCACCCACGCTGAACCGACGGTATGACACTTGTACAGGTACTACCGTCTACAATGCATGATAGCAGCTCCTGTTCTTCCTCCTCCTCCTCCTCCCGCTCCTCTCCCTCATTGTCCCCCAATGCACGTTGGGATGAGATGAGGCTGGGCTGTGTGTAATCACCCGCTACGGCTTCTTGATCCATCTCATCATACTCTGGCTGCAATGCCTCCTCTTTAATTCTCTGCAGAGAGCGTTTCAAAAGACAGACAAGTGGGATGCTGACACTAATGATGGCGTCATCGCCACTCACCATCTTGGTGGCCTCCTCAAAGTTTGTCAGGATGGTACATATGTCAGACATCCAGGTCCACTCCTGAGGTCTTATGTGTGGAGTCTGACCTGAATATCGACGGCCTTGTTGCAGCTGGTACTCCACAACTGCTCTCTTCTGCTCACAAATCCTTTGCAACATGTGGAGGGTAGAGTTCCAACGTGTGGGGACATCACACACCAGTCGGTGTGCCGGAAGCTGCAAACGCTGCTGCAACACAGCAAGGGCGGCGGAAGCTGTAGCCGACTTGCGAAAATGAGCTGACAGGCGGCGTACTTTCACGAGCAGATCTGGCAACTCGGGGTACGATTTAAGAAACCGCTGAACCACGAGGTTAAGCACATGAGCCAGGCATGGTACGTGTGTGATCTCACCTCGCCTCAGAGCCGCCACCAGGTTACGGCCATTGTCACACACGACCATGCCGGGATGTAGGTTCAGTGGTCTCAGCCACAGATCTGCCTGCTCTTTCACAGCTGTCCACAACTCACAAGCAGTGTGAGGTTTATCACCAAAGCTTATGAGTTTCAGCACAGCCTGTTGCCGCTTGGCGGAGGCAGTACTGCAATGCTTCCAGCTTGTAACTGATGTGGTGATATCTGAGATGGAGGCTGAACATGAGGAGGAGGAGGAGGATGCGCAGGAGCTGTACACTGTGGGGGCAACTCTGACTGACATAGGGCCCGCAATCCTCGGTGTGGGGAGGATGTGTTCCGTCCCAAGGTCTGACTGGGTCCTGGCTTCCACTATGTTTACCCAGTGTGCCGTCAGAGAGATGTACCGTCCCTGGCCACAAGCACTTGTCCACATGTCCGTTGTCAGGTGGACTCTCCCAGTAACTGCGTTGTTGAGGGCACGGCAGATGCTTTGGGACACGTGCTTGTGTAGTGCGGGGATGGCACACCGGGCAAAATAGTGTCGGCTGGGGACCGAGTACCGAGGGACGGCCACCGCCATAAGATTGCGGAAGGATTCCGTCTCCACCAGCCTAAAAGGCAGCATTTCCAATGCAAGCAGTCGTGAAATGTGCGAATTTAGGACTGTGGCCTGTGGGGCTTTAGCTGCGAATTTCCGCTTTCGTTCAAAGGTCTGGGATATGGAACGCTGCGGTGGGACGTGGACGTTGATGCTGTTTCTTGAGAAACTGCCATAACAAGTGAAGACTGAGAGGAGGGGGCATTTTTACATGCAGTATGGACAGGGCATTGCCTTGCACACACAGCAGGGGGTTCTATTGCATGCACAACAGTGGAAGAAGCAGTGGTGACACCCGCTGACACTGGTCGTGGACCCTGGGTTTCGCCCCACAAAGTCGGGTGCTTTGCTGCCATGTGCCTGATCATGCTGGTGGTGGTCAGGCTGGTAGTTTTGTCACCCCTGCTGATGCTGGCATGGCAGGGGGAACATATGGCCTTTTTGGGGTTATCAGCAGAGTCTTTAAAAAAATTCCAGACTCTGGAATACCTACCGCTTGTACTGGCAACGTCCCTCGTGTTGGTGTTACGGGGAACGGTTGCCTGCCTTCTGTCTGTGGCCACCACACTGCTTCTTTCTGCCTGTTGGGGTACTCTGCCTCCCTCCCCCTGTGTGCTGCTGGCCTCACTCTGCATGTCCTCCTTCCACGTTGGGTCAGTTACTAGATCATCCACCACCTCCTCCTCTTCCACTTCTGCACCACGATCCTCCTCCTCACTTCCTGGCAATTGTGTCTCGTCATCGTCCACCTCTTGTGACAGATTGCCAACGTCGACTTCCTGTGGCTGTGGCTGTTCAAATATTTGGGCATCGCAACATGGGATCTCCTCTGCCACCACTTCAAGCGTATCAGGCGAGGGGCCCAAATATGGAAATGGACCAGTGAACATCTCTTCAGAGTGTCCAAGTGTGGGATCACTTGCTGTCTGACGTCACTCGGCAAGGTGGGAGGAAGGAGCATCAGGGTGAGGAGGAGTATGCGGTCGAGACTCACGGCTACTAAGAGTTGACCGTGTGGAAGACAGACCGGAGGTGGTGGTGCCCAGGTAACTGGAAGTATTGTCTGCTATCCAATTAATAACCTGTTCACACTGATCAGTTCTCAATACTGGTGTTGTTCTGTGCTTCCCTAGTAATTCGGTCAAGAAGTGGGAGCGAGAAGATGTGGCTGTTGGTTGTGGCACATTTTCACCTTGGCCACGGCCCCGTCCTCTGCACGAACCATCACCAGAACGTCCACTTCCACGTCCCTTGCCACGCACCTTGCCCATTGTAAATGAAGTAAAATAGCTTACACTTGCACTATCAATGGAAAAAGGGTAATAAAGAGTAGATTAGAACCTTGGAAGAGGAAAACCACAGTTATTGTTTACTGGGGTATACCACACTTTTTTAAATAGAGATATTTGCGGCTGAACAGTGAGCGACACACTCAAACTGCTTTTTTTTTAGATACCAAAGGCCCAAAACTGGATAGTACAGCGATTTGACCCGTGGAACTGCGAAACCACACTGGGATGTCGGGCCTACACAAGACTATTTTCAACAGATATATTTTTGTGTCACTACAGTCAGGAGACACTACTGTTTTTCTTTACGGAAAAAACTACCAAAACCTGAATAATAGAGATTTTTTACCGTGGAACAGCAAAACCACAGTTATAATTTACTGGTGTATACCAGGCTTTTTAAAATATATATATATTTGCGGCTGAACAGTGAGCGACACACTCAAACTGGTTTTTTTAGATACAAATGGCCCAAAGTGGATAATACAGAGGTTTGTACCGTGGAACTGCAAAACCACACTTGTATTTCTTGGGCCTACACCAGACTATTTTCAAGAGATATATTTGTGTCTGAAAAATCAGGGAGACACTATTATTATTTTTATACAGCAAAAAATGCCAAAAACAGGATAATAGAGATGTTTTACCGTGGAACATCAAAACCACAGTAATAATTTACTGGTGTATTTACTTTACTGGCTTTTTAAAATATATATATATTTGCGGCTGAACAGTGAGCGACACACTCAAACTGTTTTTTTTTAAAAACAAATGGCCCAAAAGTGGATAATACAGAGGTTTGTACCGTGGAACTGCAAAACCACACTTGTATTTCTTGGGCCTACACCAGACTATTTTCAACAGATATATTTGTGTCTGAAAAATCAGGGAGACACTCTTATTTTTTTTTTTTTACAGCAAAAAATGCAAAAAGCAGGATAATAGAGATTTTTTTACCGTGAAACAGCAAAAGCACACTTCTGTCTCTCTGGCCTACACCAGACTATTTTCAACAGATATATTTGTGTCTGAAAAATCAGGGAGACACTATTATTATTTTTATACAGCAAAAAATGCCAAAAACAGGATAATAGAGATGTTTTACCGTGGAACATCAAAACCACAGTAATAATTTACTGGTGTATACCAGGCTTTTTAAAATATATATATATTTGCGACAGAACAGTGAGCGACACACTCAAACTGTTTTTTTTAGATACAAATAGCCCAAAAGTGGATAATACAGAGGTTTGTACCGTGGAACTGCAAAACCACACTTGTATTTCTTGGGCCTACACCAGACTATTTTCAACAGATATATTTGTGTCTGAAAAATCAGGGAGACACTATTATTTTTTTTTTTACAGCAAAAAATGCAAAAAGCAGGATAATAGAGATTTTTTACCGTGGAACAGCAAAAGCACACTTCTGTCTCTCTGGCCTACACCAGACTATTTTCAACAGATATATTTGTGTCTGAAAAATCAGGGAGACACTATTATTTTTTTTTTTACAGCAAAAAATGCAAAAAGCAGGATAATAGAGATTTTTTACCGTGGAACAGCAAAAGCACACTTCTGTCTCTCTGGCCTACACCAGACTATTTTCAACAGATATATTTGTGTCTGAAAAATCAGGGAGACACTATTATTACTTTTATACAGCAAAAAATGTCAAAAACAGGATAATAGAGATGTTTTACCGTGGAACATCAAAACCACAGTAATAATTTACTGGTGTATACCAGGCTTTTTAAAATATATATATATTTGCGGCTGAATAGTGAGCGACACACTCAAACTGGTTTTTTTAGATACAAATGGCCCAAAAGTGGATAATACAGAGGTTTGTACCGTGGAACTGCAAAACCACACTTGTATTTCTCGGGCCTACACCAGACTATTTTCAACAGATATATTTGTGTCTGAAAAATCAGGGAGACACTATTATTTTTTTTTTTTACAGCAAAAAATGCAAAAAGCAGGATAATAGAGATTTTTTACCGTGGAACAGCAAAAGCACACTTCTGTCTCTCTGGCCTACACCAGACTATTTTCAACAGATATATTTGTGTCTGAAAAATCAGGGAGACACTATTATTATTTTTATACAGCAAAAAATGCCAAAAACAGGATAATAGAGATGTTTTACCGTGGGACATCAAAACCACAGTAATAATTTGCTGGTGTATACCAGGCTTTTTAAAATATATATATATTTGCGGCTGAACAGTGAGCGACACACTCAAACTGTTTTTTTTAGATACAAATGGCCCATAGAACTGCAAAACCACACTTCTGTTTCTCTGGCCTACACCAGACTATTTTCAACAGATATATTTGTGTCTGAAAAATCAGAGGCACACTTTTTTTTGGGGGGGCGGGGACACCAAACGGTTAATAAGATGGGTATTTGTACATTGTGAAGGAGGAAAAAAAAAAGAGGATTTTGATAAAAAAAAAAGGATTTTTCCTGGCCCCCGGGAACTGGAGCTAAGTCCAGCAATTTCAGCAACAGGAGCAGCACACAGGACTGTAATGCAGCGTTTGCTGGTATAACCACTGTGTCTCCTATACAGCCTGCCTGCCTGATATACCTGGGATGGATATTAGTCCTGAGAAGGACTGTTTGTTTGATCTGGCAGCCTTTACAGACCCTACACTAACTATTTTGCAGGATATATCTCTCCCTAAATCAGCAGCGCTGTCCCTACACTGTCTGATCCGGAGCGACTGTGTCCAAGATGGCAGCGCCCGGTTTTAAATACTCGAGGTGACGCTGTGCGGCCAGCCAATCAGTGTAATGCCCACAAACAACATGGCTGCGGCATTACAGTGACTGGCTGGCAATCCCTGCATGTTCATTGGCTCTGTAAAGAGCGCCAAACATGCAGGGCGGAGACCCGAGCTCCCGACCGAGTAACCCGGAAATGCTCGGTGCTCGCCGAACATCCCGAGTAGCGTGATGCTCGGACGAGTACCGAGCAGTGTCGAGCATGTTCGCTCAACACTAGTAGTGACATAAATAATTTTGAGATGATTATTTATATTATATATACTGGTTTGTTCATGTTTCCCCTATGTATTAGTACACTCTCTCCATCACATGACACCAGTGAATAAGGTGATTTTAGAGGTGGGACACCTGCACCCTGCGTGATACTTGCTTGTTTTTAAGTATGTTTTAAAGCAATGCATGTATTTTTTGGCATGTGTTCTGTCTCTCTAGACTCTCTGTAATAATATTTTGAATAAAGTTTTTTCATACTTTCTATACAATGGACCATATGATCGCTGTTTTTTGCTTCGGCACCCGATAGAGAATAATTTGGGTGTAGCAATATGGCGCCGTGCAGGCGCAGTAGCATCTCTCAGTAACCGTGGGGCCGTGGCCTTAGACTTGAGCTGCAGGTAGCCACTAGGTACCACTCCTAGGCAGTCCCCGGTACTGCAACTGCTGACCCCATGGGTCAGGATAGACTTGGAGTAACTGGAAGTACAGGATATGGACTCTGTTATGCGGACTCTGTTCAGACTACACAGGTTCTAGATACTCGGGCAGAACGGATACTGACACGGAGTTACAGGCAGGGTTGGGTTCGGATAATGGAATAAGATCATGCAGGGGTGCCAGCATTAGTGTTACAGTTGCCATAGTCTTAGATACATAAGATTTTTACTTTTTTTTATAAATGTAGCTGTGTGCGATCTTTTTTGCTGTGTGGAATGTAGTTTTTATTGGTATCATTTTGATATGCATACAAATTATATGGGGAAGGTGGTAGGGAACTTACTGCCTTTGGAGTAGAGGTAGGTAGAGAGAAAATGCTCCTGCCAGTGGTAAAGTAGGAAAAATACTGCTGACAACAAGCAAGGGGTGGTTAAAAGTCAATGATATTGTCAAGGGAGGTGGAGTGCGAAGGGATTGCAGACTATTGTCAGTGTTGGAGAGATAGGGAAAATGCTGCTGGCATTTGGAGTCTGTATTAATTTAGAGGGTACAGACATGCAGTGAGGCTACTACTAATATTGCCTCAGATTATTTATCTATACCTTGGTGATCTTAACAACCCTTTCTTGTTCCATGCCTTTTCTTAACTAGTCTATGAGTCCTATTAATTAAAGCTGGACATACACATTAGATGCTCGTCAGCTCATCAATGCTTCAGCCGATTGTTTGGCTGACAGCCATCTCAGCCGACACTCCCATACATGGGAGTGCTCCTGTGTTCTCCATGAGAAAACCACCGACTGGCATTTTGGCTGATGGCTTATCTCAGGGAGAACAATGCGATCAGCAGTCCGAAATCTGACGTGAGCGATCAACATCTATCCCCACCATCAGTCAGTCGATGCTCTCATACTCATTAGACCGCCCGCCTAATTTGCTAATATTGGCGAGTTCAGCTGATATTTGTCTAATTTGTATGGGGGCCTTATAACTGGTGTTGTCTACTCCAGCCTTAAAGGGAGCCTGTCACCTGAATAAACGCAATTAACCTGCAGATATGGGGTTAATCTGCAGGTTAGTAGCATTACTAACCTGCACTGTGCAGTCACCACTCTGTGTATACCACACCCCTGGCCCCAATGCTGAGCCACTGTCATTCATGGCCAGGGTCGCGGTTATAGCCGCTGCTCTGTACGCTCTGTATACTCAGAGCGGTGACTTAACCCACGTCGGAGCCGCCCCTGTGACTGAAGCCGGAACACTGCCGGGTGCAATAAAGTTAATATTGTCCTCACCTTGTTCAACTAAGTGCATACGCTGGGCAGGTTAATAACGCTATTACCTTAATAAATCAGTCCCAGTGTGTTTTTATGACTGTTACTTAAACTGTTTCACACAAAATATTTCATATTGCTAGAAAAATCTTGCAAATAACTTGTATATTTTTAAGAAATATTTTTTAAAAATGTGCCATTTTGCTGATAAGGAACGTATTTTTGATCAGATTGTTGTCTGTGAAAAAACAGACAGCCAATGGACAACACTCAAACCAATGTTATTCAATGGGGCAGTGTGGATGTTTTATTTTTTCATGAACCAAATCTGTGCATAAAAAAAATTGCAGCATGCAGAAGTTTTTTCCATGTTATGTGTTAGATGAGACTTGCTCATTCAAGTCTACGGTTGTGGAAAAAAAAAACTAGAAACAGACCCAACATATAACATCCGATTTTTACGGATACATAAAAATGGATTACAATTGGATTGCATATGGATTTCAAATGAGAAAAAAATCGTCTGAGTTTTCTGGATGAAACTAGGACAATTTTTTATTTTCTTGTGTGAACCCGAAAAAATATATTATATGTCCTTGGTCTAATTAGAAATAAACATAATTTCTTTGGCTATATATCAGTTTTGTAATGTTTTCTAATCCTTGCATATTTAAATAATTCAAAAAGTTTATGTGCACAGTAGGTTTAATGTGCCTAAGAAATGAAATAAATGTCAGTCATGCTTCTGCAGGGGTCACACTCCAAGTACAATGAAGAAAAGTATGTATGGAATGATTGCTCGTTATTATAATGATATTATATAATTCTGAAAGTCTCTAAGATCTTACCGTGTTCCAGGAATAAAGAAAGCCATCAATATTAAGGACAGGGACAATATAGAAATCGATGTTCTTTAAAGCTTTATGTATCACATGATTGCTGCTTTGTTGGTTAAGTATCTGAAAAATAAACACAGATTTAACAGGATAATTTGCTAGGACTTCGTATAAAATTTGTCTAAAGCTTTGGACCCGATTTACCAAGGAGTTTTTGCCAAATGGCTGTCAGAAAACATCTTGAAATTTCACAAAATGTTTATACAACTTAAGAGTCTTAGGCCATGGCCCCACTATCAGTATTTGTTCAGTATTTTTTTTCAGGAGTGGGAGCCAAAACCAGGCGAGGAACAATCAGACAAAAGGTATAATAGAAACAAGTGCACCAATTCTACAATTATCTCCCACTCCTGGTTTTGGCTCCCACTTCTGAGAAAAAATACTGACTGAGTACTGACTAAATACTGATAGTGGGGCCTTGGTCTTAGAGGCATATAACTGAGGATGGCGCCATTCCAGCAGGAGGAGAACATGGATAAAGATGACATATCTTGGATTCTGTGTTTTACTTAATTCCTTTTAGTATTCTACATGCAGATTAATATATTGAAGCTTGTTGTGCATAAGCATACCTACGGTATGTACCCTGTAAATAGAATCCTTGTATACTTACCTTACCTTTTGTTATCTGTGTTACACGCATGTCACTAGGTTCAGATAGAGCGAGACGAGTTTCATGAATTCTTTGGAATCCTGGGGGAACCGTTACTTAGGGTGACCATAGGTTGCAGCTTCTCTCAGGCACACGATAGATTCAAATGCTGACCAGACACATCTGACAAGAGTCTTTTTCAACAGTTTAACAGTGGAATTTAATCTGAAGCACGGCCAGTGCAATTCAGGGATATTACAGCAACAATCTTCATTACAGTACTGTCTGAGTTTCTTGAGCAACCGGCTCCAGTAACAATACAGTAGTTTCTTCACAAGGAACAGTATTACAGTTTCTTCAGTAGCATAATTCAGCATATATTAGATCTCTTAGCAGCACAATTCTATGCATACACAACCACAGGTTTTTCCTGTGTACAACAATAGTACACAGCATTTTTAATCCTGCATGGCAATGGAGGAGGGGAGGGTTTGATGAGGGTGATGATTCCTGTGACACAATTCCTTCCAATCCTTATCTTTCTGCCCAATAATACTCTGCACTGTTAGTTCAGGGAGTTTATCTGACCTGTGTTTAGTTTCTCTCCTGATCTGAATCCTGTTCAGTTGCCTTCAGTCAGATATAGATAACACACCACCTTTCTCTTCGGCTTCAGCCAGACTACAATAACAAGTTCCCCACAATCCCCCTGGGGCTCTGCTAAAACACTTCCTGTCTCCTGTGACTGTGTTAACCCCTCTAGTTGCTGGATGCTTCTGAAGCACAACACTTCCTGTCTTCTGTGCTTGTGTTATTAGTAACAGTTGCTGGATGCTTTTGAAGCAACAGCACTACTTCTGCATGTCACACTCTTCCCTCCTTTTTGAATGTCTTCCTCGACATTCATCTTAATTGGTCAATCTGACCAATTCTGAGACAGTGGTGAAAGTTGAGTAACTTTATATACAAATTGGCATAACATTTATAAACCTATTCTACAACCTTTTTCTTGTAGTACTCCTGTAAGAAATAAACAATTAACACAATTAACACAATCAGCGTCTCTTCAGCTGGAGCTTTTCGTACGTCTTCAATCAGCTCTCTCTTTCACTAGGCCTTAACATTTCTTTGTTTCTACAAAGCCTTTTAAGGAAAATCAAAGCATGTAAACAAGTCTTTCCACGAGGCAACATCTTCCATACTGCTTCTCGGTGGTCAATACCACTCCAGTGGGCTTACCTGGTCCATAGGCAGAGATACCTGTTTCCAGTTGACAGTCCTTGGCACTTGACTCGATTCACCAAGTGTCTCATACATCAGCATCATGGGCCTCCTCACTTCTCGAGTTGACATCCTCCTGGTGGGTTGTTCCTCAGATACCACGGGTTCTTCGGTCACAGGAGTTTCTTCCGCCGCACTCATTTCCCGTGCTTTCTCAGATGCTCCTGGAACTGCCTCTGTAAGTTCCCGTACTTCTCCGGAATCGCCTGGTTCCACACGGTCTGGTAATTCCGCTTTTCCTGGGTGTCGATTGGTCTCTCCAGTGACCGGTGTTCGAACATCAGATCTGAATTGGACTTCATTTGTACTCCTTGGTACAAACTCTGGAGCCTCGGGACTTAGTTCACTCTCCTGAGGATGGTACATCCCTCTCCTTGCCGGTCCGAGAAATACAACGGTGTGCTCTTCTTCATCGGAACTTTCAAGGTCACTATCCACCACCGGAGCTTCAATCGCTGGTAGTCTCTTAGCTGATCTCGGTCGATGTCGGTCTACTTCTGGGAAGTCTTGTTGTGGTGGGAGATAATCACAGGGTAGCAATAAATTCAGAAGGACTATTCTGTTTTTCTTGTCCCCTCTTTCCAATCGGATTTCATACACTGGACTGTCATCGGCTTTCCTCTTTACGACCACATACACCTTGTCTTACCAGTACGAACAAAGTTTTCCTGGACCATCTTTCTCACTTACGTTCTTGACTAGCACCCGGCTTCCCTGTGCCAATTCTGCTCCATAACATTTTCGATCATAGTACTCCTTACTCTTGCTCTATCCTTGCGTTACCACTTTGGACGCTATGTTGTATGCCTCTGCTATCCGTTCCTTCCATTTCCGAACGTACTGCGGATACGTTCTGTAAGTCTCTGACACCGGAGTATCGAACATGATGTTGATTGGCAGTCTTGGCGATCATCCATACAATAGGAAGAAGAGTGAGTAACCCGTTGCATCGTTCTTTGTACAGTTATAAGCATGTACCACTTTTGACAGAGAACTCTTCCAGTCTTTCTTTTCGTCAGCTGTTAAAGTGCGCAACATCTACAATAATGTCCTGTTAAAACGTTCCACTTGTCCATTACCCTCTGGGTGATAAGGCATTGTTTGAGATCTATGAATTCTACAGTACTTTCCTAGCTTGGCAAAGAGCAGGTTCTCAAATTCTCTTCCTTGGTCGTGGTGTAACCTCGTAGAGAACCCAAACCTCAAAGCAAAATCATTAAAGATCTTCTCTGCCACTGTTCGACCAGCTTTATTGGTGTTGGCATATGCTTGGGCAAATGGAGTGAAATGGTCCATCACCACCAATATGTATTCGTAACCAATAGTGATGAACGAGCATACTCACAAGTACTCGGTACTTACCCGAGCATCCCAGTACTTGAGATGCTCGGAGCTCGCTCAGTACTTGCGAGATGCTCGGGTCCCATTCCTGCATGTTTGGCGCTCTTTACAGAGCCAATGAACATGCAGGGATTGCCTGCCACTTACTGTAATGCCACAGCCATGTTGGTTGTGGCATTACAGTGATTGGCTGGCCGCACAGCATCATCAGGTCTATATCAGACCTGGCGCCGCCATGCTTGTCACAGTCACTCCGGAATCAGACAGTGTAGGGAGAGCTGCTGCTGAGCTAGGGAGAGATTCACTTGCTTATTAGGTAGTGTAGGTAGAGCAGAAGCATATTACACATATCCATCTCAACAAACAGTCCTTCTGAGGACTAATCCATCTGCAAAGATATCAGGCAGGCAGTGTATATAGCAGACTGCAGTGCATATAGCACAAGAGGCTCCATTCCAGTTCTGTCTGCTGCTGCTGTTAGACATTTCTAGACATAAGCCCAGGTCTCAGGAGCCAGGAATAATTTTTTTTTGGATCTTAATCCTCATTATTTGCTTAAAAAGCAATCCAGAGAACACAGTTTTTATGCGCCATTTGCTTGTTGGCATTGTAGAATACAGCCAGGTCCTTTCCATATTACAGCGCTAAAAATCCAGCTATTTAAAACTGTGGTTTCTCCGTCACACGGATCACATATACGTTTTCAGAAAATACTGCCATTTCTGGCCTTCATTAAAAATATGTTTCAGTGTGTCAGCAAAGTTTTTGACACCGGTTTGTGTTCAAAATAGTTACCTACAGGCCAGATATTTAAAAATGTGGTTTCTCCGTCACACGGATCACATATAAGTTTGCTCCAAATTCAGCCATTTGTACTGAGCATGGAAGATATTTTGTCCTCCATTTAAAATGGGCAAGGCGCGTAGCAAGGGACGGGGAACTGGACGTGATGGTGATAGTGCATGCAGGGGCCGAGGCCATGGGCAAGCTGAAATTGTGCCACAACAAACACCCACATCTTCTCGCCTGACCTTCCTGTCCCAATTCCTAGGGGACTGCAGCACACCACTATTGAACCCAGAGCAGTGTCAAAAGGTGGTTGGTTGGATAGCGGATAATGCTTCCAGTCACTTTGCCACCACCACCACCACCCTGTCTTCCACACAGTCAAGTTTCAGTAGTCGTGAGTCTGGAGTGCATATTCCTCACCCTGATCCTCCTTCCTCCCAGCATGCCGAGTGCCAAGAGACAACTGATCCCACACTTGGACACTCCGAAGAGCTGTTCACTTTTCCATTTATAGATTCGGGCCTCTCGCCCGGTCCACTTGAAGCGAGGCAAGAGGAGATCGCATGTAGCGATGCCCAAATATTTGAGCAGCCGCGGTCACACGAAGGCGACAGTGGGAAAGTGTCACAAGAGGTGGACGATGATGAGACACAATTGCCAGAGAGTCAGGAGGAGGAGCAGGGTGAGGAAGTGGAAGACAAGGTGGTGGATGATATAGTAACTGACCCAACCTGGCAGGAGGACATGAAGAGCGAGGACAGCAGCACACAGAGGGAGGCAGAGCACCCCTACAGTCAGGAAGAAGCAGTGTGGTGGCCGCAGACAGAAGGCAGGCAACCATTCCCCGTAACACCAACACGAAGGAAGTTGCCAGTACAACTGTTAGGTCTTCCCGAGTCTAGTTGTTTTTTAAAGACTCTGCCGATAACCTCAAAAAGGCCATTTGCACCACCTGCCAGGCCAGCATCAGCAGGGGTAGCAAAACTACCAGCCTGACCACCACCAGCATGAACAGGCACATGGCATCAAAGTGACTCGCCCCCTGGGCCATGGGGCACGCGGATCCGGGCGATAGGGGAACGATGGGGGGTGTAGCAGTGGCGGCCCGGTCCCGCGGCTCAGGGTGGTCATGCCAATGGTAGTTTGCTACGTGCTTCAGATAATGTCCGACTACGCCACCAGTGGATTGCGGTTATTAGGAACCGCCGCTGCATGCAGACCGCTGGGGCTGATGAGGTGTGCAGCTTGGGTAGTGTGACTCCCCACGGGAAGAGTGCGGCCCCAGGGCAGTGTAGTGGATGGTGGGAGTGATGGTGGTGAAGGTCCCAGTACCGGTAGTGCCAGAGGAGCGAAGGAGCACACGGACAACAAGTTACAGTCCAGGGTCTTTACTCACAGTTCGTTTGTTCCGGGTCACTTCCGTCGGCAGTGACCGCCCGAGCCGTGCTGCGTCCACCAGGTGAGGGGCTCGGTCAACTCCCAAGCAGTCAAGAGCATGGCACAGGACCCCCTTTAATCCTTTCTCTGGCCTGCCTCACCAGTGACCCACTTTTGTCCGGCTGCCGCGGACTTGTGCGGTTAAACGTGGGCCCCGTCCTCCGCTGTCCTATATGGTGCCTTCCTAGCAGGTTTGATGAGGTGTCGCACCAATAGATGATCACGACGACCGGTCTTTGGCTGAGAGTTGTTTCTCCTCCACCAACTTGGGATCCGATACCCTTAATCTGCCTGACCCTGCACCCTGGATTCTCATGGGATCTTAGGGTCCCTTCCACCTTCTTGTTCCTGAGCCCTTCTGTTTCTCTGTCTCTCCTTCTCTTTCTCTGTTCCTTTCTGTTCCTTTCTTGTTCCGTTCTCTTGGAGCTGAGATGAGCCAGAATCTCAGCTCCCCTTCACCTCCTCCTCGGCCTCTCACTAGGCCCTCCTGGAGTAGAGCTCCTACAGAGCCTCTACTCCCTGTCTTCTCCTCTGGCTGAACTGACCCAGAACTAAGATGGTGCCCACCTTTTATACCTCCTTCTAGCCATGAGCCCAGGTGACCAGCAACCAATGGGCTCCTTCCTACGCTCAGGAACCGCCCCCTATCTGCCCCTACAGCACTGGGTGTTCCACCCCTCCCTCCCCACTCCAGCAGGGACATGGTCGGTCGTGCCTGCACTTCTGTCTAGTGGGAGCACCGTTGAGCTGTCCCTCGGAAATGGGGTGTGTGTGCTGTATGCAGCTAACTGAGCCCTGGTCCATACTCCATCCTTACCTGGGAGTGGAATATCACACCTCTGGCAGAGGTGCAATACCCCTGTAGCGGCCGAACCCTCGGGGCGCTACAAAAGCACCCGACTTTGTGGGCCGAACCCCAGGGTCCATGAACAATGTCTGTGGGTGGCACCACTGCATGCAAGCCAATCCCCCGTCCATGGTGCATGCGAAGATGCCTCCTGCCCTGCACCTGTTGTTGCATACTCTCAAGTAGCAGCATCAGGAAGCATGTCAACGTCCTTGTCCCAGCACAGCGTTCAGTTGTCCATACCCCAGTCCTTGGAATGCAAGCGCAAATATGCAGCCAAGGCCCCAGAGGCCACACTACTAAATTACCACATTTCGCGACTGCTTGCGCACGAAATGTTGCCTTTTAGGTTGGTGGAGATGGAAGCATTCCACAACCTGATGGCGGCGGCCGTCTCTCGGTGCTCTGTCTCCAGACGCCACTTTTTCTCCCGGTGTGCCATCCCCGCATTACACAAGCATGTGTCCCACAACATTAACATGGGCAGGGACGGTACATCTCGCTGATGGCACACTGGGTTACCATAGTGGAAGCCGGGACCCAGTCGGAACTTGGGACGGAACACGTCCTCCGGATGCCAAGGATTGTGGGCCCTAGGTCAATCAGGGTTGTCCCCACAGTCAACAGCTCCTGCACCTCATCCTCCTCAGCCTCCTCCTCCTCTTCTGCCTCCATCTCTGAAAAATGACCACATTAGTCACAAGCTGGAAGCACTGCAGCACTGCCTCAGCCAAGCGGCAACAGGCTCTTCTGAAGCTAATATGTTTAGGTGACAAACCGCACAATGCTGAAGAGCTGTGGACAGCTCTGAAAGAGCAGTCAGATATGTGGCTTACACCGCTGAACCTACAGCCAGGCTTGGTCGTGTATGACAATGTCCGGAAACTGGTGGTGGCCTGGCCCATGTGCTTAACCACATAATTCAGCAGTTTCTCAAATCCTGCTGGATCTGCTTGTTAAAGTACACCGCCTGTGTGCCCATTTTAGAAAGTCACCTACAGCTTCCGCCGCCCTTGCCGTGTTTCAGCAGCATTTGCAGCTTCCGGCTCACAGACTGGTGTGTGACGTCCCCACGCGTTGGAACTCTACACTGCAGATATTGGGAAGGATTTATGAGCAGAAGAGGGCAGTTGTTGAGTACCAGCATCAACAAGGCCGTCGGTGTTCAGTTCAGACTCCACACATAAGACTTCAGGAGTGGACATGAATGTCAGACATATGTACCATCCTCCAAAACTTTGAGGACTCCACCAAGATGGTGAGCGGCGATGACGTCATAATTAGCCTCACCATCTCACTTCTCTGTCTTCTGAAATGCTCTCTGTTCACAAACAAAGAGGATGCATTGCAGGTGGAGCATGATGAGATGGAGCAAGGAACCATACAGGGTGATTACACACAGCCCAGTCTCATCTCATCCCAACGTGGATTGGGTGACAATGAGGAAGAGGAGGAGAAGGAGGAGGAAGAACAGGAGCTAGTTTCATGAGCAATAGACGGTACTACCTGCAATACTGTCATACCGTCTGTTCAGCGTGGATGGCCTGAGGATAGAGAGGAGGAGGAAGAGAGCATGGTCAGTCATCCTCTTGGTGAGGACATGGAAGTCTTGCCTGTTAGCAGTCTGGCATGCATGGCTGAGTTTATGTTATGCTGCCTTTCCCATGACCCTCGTGTTCTCAAAATTTTGGGTGACAGTCATTACTGGTTGGTGACACTTCTAGACCCACGCTACAAGGAGAACTTTATATCTCTTATTCCTGAGGCAGACAGGTCTACGAAAATGGAGCAGTACCAGAAGGCCCTTGTTGCGGAACTATTAAAAATATTCCCATCTGAAAACGTTGGGGGCAGAGGTCACAGTTCATTGGACTACAGGCGAGAGAGACAATTCCAATCCAGCAGAGGCAGGGGAACACTGTCAAAGTTCTGGGAGAATTTTCTCAGCCCCTCTTATCGCACAGGCCCTGAGGCGCGGGATACTCTCAAAAGGAGTGCAAAGTTTGGGAAGATGCTAAGGGAGTACCTTGCCGACCGTACCAATGTCCTCCGTGATTCCTCTGTGCCTTATAATTATTGGGTATCCAAGCTGGATACGTGGAATGAACTGGCTCTCTACGCCTTGGAGATCCTGGCCTGCCCTGCCCCTAGCGTTTTATCAGAGCGGGTTTTTAGTGCCGCTGGTGGAATTATAACTGATAAGCGCATCCGCCTGTCAACTGAAAATGCTGACAGGCTGACTCTTATAAAAATGAACAAGAGCTAGATTGGGCCAGACTTCTCAACACCATCGAATGATAGCAGCGTAACAAACTCAAATACAGTGTCTTTTTTGGGAGGTGTATTCCCATGCACCTTTTTACACCCACACATGGGTATATGCTTCCTGATTTTGGCTATTTGCTCTTGTCCTCCTCCTTCTCCTCATCCTCATCCTTCACCACCATATCACCAGGGTGACCGTGGTCCGTGATGCAACACCCACATAACTATTTTAAAGGGTGTTTATGATGCCCGTAAAAATTTTTTTTTATACAGTATGTTTATGTATACCCCCCAGGGGTAAATGTTTCTCAGCCCATACACTTAGTGCATGGGCATTACAAGTATAGGGGACCCGCTTCTTTCTAATGGGAACATTTTTTCATGAGGCCCTCTATGTCTCTTCCAAGGAGCAATGGAGTGCCTCCAAATTTTTTTCAACCCTTGCATTCACTGCATAGGCAAACACAATGGGAGACCTACTTCCTAATAATGGGAACATTGTTTTCAGGAGGCCCTCCTCTAAATCTCTTCAAAGGGGTATTGGGGTGTGTCCAAATTTTGGGCAGCCCTGCCACTCACTGCATACGCAATAACAGTATAGGAGACCCACTCTTTAGCAATGGGAACAACAAAGCATAGCCGACTGATGGCTCTCTAAGAATAGCGAGGGCCGACTGATGGCCCAATAAAAATAGGCTTTGTGACTTTCAGAGTCCCTCCTTCATAAATGAAACAGGATGTGTCTGATCATGTCTCACACACCACATGGCCAGATAAGGTTGTAAAATGTTAAAATGACATTTCCCGGTGAATGCATTTGTCTTGGATGAAAGCATTACAAAAGTGGAAAAATGCATCAAAAACGCTACGTGTGAACATAGCCTATGGTGTGGAGGAGTATTTTTGTTTTTGGTTATATATTTTGCCTTATATACAAGTCATTACCCTGGAAAGGATGTTCCTTAACATATTTTCTAGGAAAATCCATTTTGGTTTCGTTTTTGTATGTTTTATTATGAGTCTGTAAAAGTGGAGTAATACCTCTGACAACGTTGTTGACAGCAGTGACCTGCGAGTCAGAAATGCTTCCAGGGGTTTTCCCCATGCTGTTCCCATGCCATTTGAGCACTTTTCCCATCGATTTGTGCAATTTTTAGGCCCTCTGCAGACCGCCGGGGGGAGCCGCCTGAAAAATTCTTGAGTATCCCATAGACTTACATTGGGCTCATTGCTCGGGTCGAACACCCGAGTATTCCAATGTGCTCGACCCAAGCAACGAGCACCCGAGCATTTTAGTGCTCACCCATCACTAGTAACCACCCTTGCACGTCTCAAGATGTAGAAAGTCTATTGAGACCATCTCAAACTGATATGTAGTTTGGATGTTGCCCATAGGTGCCCGGGTTGAGGTATTGGGACGTTTATCCTTCAGACTCCCACACTCCCTGGTCACGTACCTCTCAATATCTTTCTGCATGTACGGCCAGATGAAACGTTCACGGATCAAGTTGGTTGTCCTTTCCGCTCCCAGGTGTCCCATGTTTTCATGGATTTCTTTGAAGACTAACCTACGCAATACTCTGGGTAGTACCAACTGCCGGTTTTGTCCTCCTTTACGATACAGGATACCGTCTTCACTGAGGTAGCACTTTGTCCATTCTTTAACTAAAACACATACTGCTGGTGACTCATTATCTCTCTCCTGTTTACTTGGAAACTGATTTTGGCCACATAAAGTAGTATTCTACCAATTATCTGATCTTCCCGTTGTGCTCTACGGATTTTTCCTTTTGTTAGTTGTTGAATGGACAGGGGGTGATCTTGTTCTCTTGCTTTTATGGTGGCTTCCACTGTCAATGGACACCACAATGGTGTGTCTTCCTCTTGATAAGCTTGCGCTGCTTGGGTAGTGCTCTCATTTGCTTCCAGACTGACTTCCCCCAAGCATTCTTGCATGAACTCTTCAGGCTCTAGTGGCATTCTCGACAATCCGTCAGCATCAGCATTGCATTTTCCTGGCCTGTACTTGATGCTGAAATTGAAGTCAGCTAGTTCAGCGACCCATCTCTGACCTGTTGAATTCAGTTTGGCTGTAGTGAGGACATAGGTCAAAGGGTTGTTTTCAGTGTATACCTCAAACTCTTTGCTGTAGTAGAGATAATCTCTAAATCATTCACAGATAGCCCATTTCAATGCCAGGAACTCCAATTTTCCGGAATGTAGATGGTAACTCTTCTCGGCGTCTGTCAACATTCTAGAACCATAACCGATGTCTCTCAATTTTCCATCTTGATGCTGATACAGGGCAGCTCCCAGTCCAACCTGAGAAGCGTCACAATGAAGAACAAATGGTAAGCTTAAATCAGGATATCCCAAGATGGGTGGTTTTACCAAGTAGTCTATTAGTTCTTCCAATACCTCCTGGTGGTCTGCTGTCCAAAGAATAGGCTGTTGGGACGAAACGGCATTGTTTCTTTTAAGGCCGGTCCTACCCATGTTCTTCTTTTTCTCTGTGGGTGTTGTTGACTCTTCCCCTTTCCCCCCAATGAGGCGGTATAGCGGGGTGTCAATCCTGGAGAAGTTCCAAACATAAGTACAATAGTAGGAGAGGAATCCTAAGATCTGCCTCAATTCCCCGACAGTAGAGGGCCACTTGTCTTTTAAGGCCAGTACTGAAGCAATTTCTGCAGGGTCCATGGTATATCCTTCTCCGGACACAATTTTCCCTAGAAATCGGACTTGTCTTTTGAACAGTTCACACTTCTTTGGGATCAACTTAACTCTGTGTTGGTGATACCGCTGAAATACGGTCCTCACGTGTTCAACATGCTCCCGGAAGGTTTTGCTGTGTACCACATTGTCATCCAAGTATGGCTGGCAGATATCGTCCCTCAATCCTTCCAAACAGGTCTCCAAGCTCCTCTGAAATTCTGCTGGAGCTGAACTGAGCCCAAACGGTATGCGGAGCCACTCATATAACACCCATGGTGTGATGAATGCTGTCAAGGGTCTACTGGACTCTTCAACAAACCCTTGATGGTATGCTTTACCATCATCGAGGACAGAGAAACCAGGTACTTCCTGATAGGCTATCCAGCATAACTTGAATCTTTGGTATCGGGTGCCGATCAGGTATTGACTTTTTTAGTTCCCGGTAATCACAGCAGAGTCTCAACGTACCGTCCTTCTTCCTAACACACACAATAGGAGAGGAATAAGATGACTTTGACATTTGGACCCAACCTCTTTTGATTAGATCTTGTAAATACTCTTTCACTTCACGGTGTAATGGTTTCGGCACAGACATGTAACTTCTGGTTACTGGGGTCATGTCTTTCAAATTGATTTTCAATTGCAACGACGGGATACAGCCTAAACCAGAGTCATCTTTAGAGAATGCATGTTACTCTTCTCTCTGCATCTGTTTTGCTATCGCTATATCTTCAGCACACAAGTGTTCCAGGGATACTGGGGGATCCCAGAACCCAGAGGTGGGTCGTGCAATTTCCTTCCCAGGGCAACTCCTGTTCCTTGGTGGGGAGACTGAATTCACGGTAGACCCCTGGGCGGGTCTCACACTGGTTGGATACGGTTTCAATGTGACCTAACACAGTCTTTGGATCCAGTCTAATTTCGTGTTTCGTAGTATTCATCACTGGTACTGTCACTCGAGCAAACCCATCAGTAGGGTTGAAACTTGAACTATGCCTTCCGGAAGTTCTGAGGACTCTTTTGGCATAAACAGTCTTTTCTGGACTTTTTTTCCCGGTTCTACCTGGGCTCCACACCTCACCCCCACCAGTTGGTTTGTAGGGATGATGATTGGGTGCCAGCCTACCTTGACTTCTTTTAGTTCCATTGTATTTGTGCTTTCTTTACTCCATGAATCACATTTTCCACCACACTGGTGGGTATGGCAAGTGATGTGGCAATTGCATCCACCACCAGCGTCCCTGACTTGTGTTTCATGATGACCTCACTGATTACATTATAACCCTGGATAGGATCCTCTGCTACATTCTGATCACTGGTCACGAGAAAAGATAACAAAAGCTCAAAGGTGTTGCTGTTCTTCATGGCCCTCAGTTGGAAAGTCGCTTCCACTCACCCTATGAAAGTGATTTTGGTCTGGTTGACAGCTTTGCCGTGGAGTTCCACTGGTCCTAAGAGTTCTTTAGCGACCGAAGACAGGTATGTGGCAGGTAGCACATTCTCCATTCTTCATTTAAAAGGCTCGCTTGGGCTTCTATGTCCCACAGTGCTTTTACCAGGAGTCCATCTAGCTGGCACTGTATAAAGCACCTTTCACCGATTAGGCTGATGAGGCTATCTTTACTGACCGAGGAATGCTCCTCCCAGGAGTACATCGTTTGACCACCGCACTGGGCATTAGGTAACTGATGCCCCTGTCTCTCTTGCAGCCGTTGTAGATGGGAACACACTTGGGGATAGTACTGACACAGCCGTTTTACCTCATATGCCGTTCTGGGTTTGGTGAGATTTGGATTTGCTTCTGGGGCCTCCTTTGTGTTGAGGTTACCAGTCGCCCCGCACTGGCAGCCTCCTGTCTTTTAACCCAAACAACCGTGACCATTGGCATTCCTTGGCATAATGTCCTTCCTCACCACATCTTAGACAATGGACACAAACTGTACTCTGATTTGATGAACAGCACGCTTCACAAGCCGGGTATCTTCTGTTTTGGAACCCCTACCTTGGTCTGAGGGATACAGGTTCTGGCCTGGAACGAATCAAATTTTTCACCTCAATCAACTCAGCCCGCAATTCTCCTATTACTTGCTCCCAGTCAGCGCTGGTGGCCATCTCTTTTGTTGGTGATTTAAGGTTCCCTCTCGGAGGTGGCACTGGAGGGTCTCCATGATGATCTTCGGACTGGCCACCGAGGGTCTCAGACTTCAGCTGACTCATTTTGGTGATTTTAGGAGCAGAGCCTTTCTTTAACTTCTGTTTACTCTCTGACTCCAAACTAGCTGCCTCATTCATCTTTTCAATTAGGACTTCGTCCGAAATGCCAGGATCTTCTAGGTACTGTTTCAGCTGCAACTTGACGTCTTTGCTGATTAACCCCATTCCCAATGATCTCAAGAACAACTTCTGGACTAGTCCAGCACCAAACTTCTCCTCCGCTTCTACATCTCTGGATGCAAACAGTCTATCCTTCAGTTCAATTGCTCTGAACAAGAAACTTTGGGGTGATTCATTATTTTTCTGTGAGATGCTAATGAGTCAGTGGAACAATTCTGAAGTACTCTCTTCTTTACAGTGCCCTTTTAAAATCATCTTCAGCTGTTGCAAGGTCAATTGACTCTTCATTTCTTGCATACTACAGAGGTTCAGTCCTGGGCTGATCGCTTTCACCACCCCCTCAACGATCTCATCTGCCTGGTAGCCTTTCTGTAAGCCTGCATCGATCTGGTGCAACAAATTTATATAAGACCGTTTCTCTTTCTGTTCACACTCTCCAATCTGTCCCAGGATCTTGAATTCTTTCCTTATGGTGATTTGTGGTTTTAGAGAGGATTGTCTTCCTGATTTATCTAACCACAATAGGTTAAAGGTTCTGTCTGAGTCTGCCACCCATTCAGAGATTTTGGTTGATTCCTGCAGGGTCGTTGTTAGGGCTTTGAATTGTTCTTTCAATTCCTATAGTTCTGTCTTTGGACGGAGATTCCCGCTTTTGGTAATTGGTGCCACCCCTCCATCCTCCAACTTCAGCCTGGTTAGAAACTGTGTTAGCTCCTGGAGGAACATCCCCATGATGTCTTCAGCTTCTTTCTCCCCCAGCTTATCCATTTTTCCATTAATGGCAGCTAACAGTTGCCTGTGGTTGTGTGCTTTAGAAATCTGTTCTTTTAACATCTTTATATGTTCTGTTACTGTTCTCAATTCTTCAGAGGTTAACTGAAGAAGCAGCTCACTAATTCTGTCCATTTGTAATTCCACATCCATTGCTGCTAGTGAGTTTTCTTCAGGACTGGTCCCCTTTAACTGGTGTAGCATGGTGTAGCAGAGTTGAATTGAGGTGCTGTGCTGCTGTCTTTTTCCAGAGACTTTTCCTCTTCTTCCTCTACATGCTACTTCCCACTCAGGATTCCCCGTACGGGCCACCAATGTTACACACACGCCGCTAGGTTCAGATAGGGCGAGACGGCTTTCATGAATTCTTTGGAATCCTGGGAGAACCATTACTCAGGGCAACCATAGGCTGCAGCTTCTCTCAGGCACACGATAGATTCAATTGCTGACCAGACACATCTGACAAGAGTCTTTTTCAACAGTTTAACAGTGGAATTTAATCTGAAGCACTGTCAGTGAAATTCAGGGATATTACAGCAACAATCTTCATTACAGTACAGTCTGAGTTATTTGAGCAACCGGCTCCAATAACAATACAGTAGTTTCTTCACAAGGCACAGTATTACAGTCTCTTCAGTAGCATAATTCGGCATAGATTAGATCTCTTAGCAGCACACTTCTATGTATACACAACCACAGGCTTTTCCTTCACAAGGACACAATAGTACACAGCATTCTTTATCCTGCATGGAGATGGAGGGGGAGAGTTTGATGAGGGAGATGATCCCTGTGACACAATTCCTTCCAATCCATATCTTCCTGCCCAATAATACCCTGCACTGTTAGTTCAGGGAGTTTATCTGACCTGTACTTAGTTTCTCTCCTGATCTGAATCCTGTTCAGTTGCATTCTGTCAGATACAGATAACACACCACCTTTCTCTTCGGCTTCAGCCAGACTACAATAACAAGTTTCCCACAATTCCCCTGGGGCTCTGCTAAAACACTCCTGTCTCCTGTGACTGTGCTAACCCCTCTAGTTGCTGGATGCTTCTGAAGCACAACACTTCCTGTCTTCTGTGCTTGTGTTATTTGTAACAGTTGCTGGATGCGTTTGAAGCAACAGCAGTACTTCTGTATGTCACATCTGCCCACACTCCATATACTTGTTTTGGACTGTTCATTAGAGATGGGCGAACCCGAATGGTAAAATTCAGGGTGCGTACTGGACACCTAATGTCCATGCACGGACCTCGAACATGGGCTTCTCCAGGAAGTCCGTGTTACTGTTTGAGTTCGGCAGCCTGAACAAAGCTTGCTGAAGGGCTTCAGCGCAGCCAATCAACAAGTTTTTCCAGTTTGGGCACTTCCGGCCCCATCAGAACCATGTCAAGTATTGGCATGGCTGTGATTAGCCGGTGCACTGCTTAAAAAAAAAATGATAAAAAAAAACACGGGTCTCCTCTATTTTTCCTGGCTGCAGCCCTCAGCTGTCAGTTTTATCTTGGCTGGTTAACAAAAATAGAGGGGCCACACACTGTTCTTTTTTTAGTTCATTATTTCAATGAATAATTTAAAAAATGGCATGGGATTCTCCCCATTTTTGATAAGCAGCCAAGATAAATCAGACAGCTGGGGGCTTGTGTTCTCAGGCTTTGAAGGCCCATGGATATTTGGCCTTCATCAGCCTCAAAATAGCAGCCTGAAGCCACCCCAGAAAAGGCGCATCCATCAGATGTGCCAATTCTGGCGCTTTGCCTGGCTCTTCCCGCTTGCCCTGGTGCGTTGGCATGCGGGGTATTATTTTGGGGTTGATATCAGCTTTGTAATGTCAGCTGACTTCAAGCCCAGAGGTTAGTATCGTAGAGGCATCTATAAGACACCCCCATTACTAATCCCATAGTCAAAAGTAAAAAAGACACACACAGAAAAAGTCCTTTAATTGAACAAAAAACTCCCTGACAAATCCCCTCTTTTTCCTATTTATTAAAATAAAAAATATAAAAAATCAAATTAATCCTCACCTGTCTCCCTTTAATCCATAATGATAATGTCTCACAATTATCACCAACTCTGCTACATTTGGTTGCATTGCTGAGTGGTGACATGAGTAATGTGATCGATCAGCCCAGCAGCCAGAACACCGAGCTTAGCTTGAAAACGCGGCTGCAGTGATGAGCGGTGACGTCATTAAGGTTACCGCCAGTCACACGCAGCCGCGTTCTCAAGCTAAGCTCAGTGTGTTCTGGCTGACAGGATGAGCTGTCACATTACTGATGTCACTGCTCAACAATGCTACCAGATGTAGCAGAGTTGGTGTTCGTCGTAGGACATCATCATTATGGATTAAAAGCGGACAGGTGAGGATTACTTAGATTTTTTGTTTTTATATTAATAAATGGTAAAAAGAGGGGATTTGTCGGGGAGTGTTTTGTTCAATTAAAGGACTTTTTCTGTGTGTCATTTTTACTTTTGACTATGGGGTTTGTAATGGGGTTGTCTTATAGAAGCCTATCCATTACAAACTCCTGGGCTTGATGTCAGCGGACATAAAACAGCTGACATTAACCCCAAAACCATTACACCACTTGCCAATGCACCAAGGCAAGTGAGAAAAGCCAAGGCCAAGTGCCAGAATTGGCTCATCTGATGGATGCGCCACTTCGGCGGCGGCTGAGAGCTGATGTTATTAGTCTGGGAGGGGACCAATATCCATGGCCTATTCCTAGCCTATTAATATCAGCCCACAGCTGTGCTATTTAGCCTTTGCTGGTTATTAAAAGTAGGGAGGACCCCAAGCTGTTTTTTTCAATTATTTAAATAAATAATTTAAAAAGACGGCATCTGGCCCCCCTCATTTTTGATATGGTATGGCACACAACTTTCCATCCGTTTGATAAACCTTACCATTCCTGTCTGCATTAACCCAGTATGGCACTCAACTTTCCATCTGTGTGATAAAATTTACCATTCCTGTCTGCGCTAATCTGGTATATTTGTAAGCTGACACTGCACAACCCCCGTTCACCACTTTTCTTTTCTTTATCACCAGCCTGTTTTACTTTGCCTGTGTTCATATCCTGCCTCTGACTCAATTTGTAATTATTTGATAAAGATGGGTTAGAGGCCTCTTCCCTCTGCTTCACACCTGAATGCATTTGTTAGCACATATATTGTGAGTAGTGCTCCGGCTGACATAGTCTGCGCAGTGTGTCAGACAAGTGTGATTCATGAATTAGACCTGAAATGAACCTGAAGGGAACAGAAGGAAACTGGATACATAGTCAAAGTAAACAATGTTTCTGTTTGTTTCCACTCTCTCCCCTATAGTCCTTCCCTTTCCACTAACCTCCCTAATTCCTACACCTAGTAAGGAACTGGTCATCTCACCCTCCTTCCTCCCCATCAATCTCACCTCCTCCTCACAACTGTTCCTTAACATAAAAGCCTGTGTCTCCAAACACAGACTGCTACCTCATGCCCTGTCCTGCTCCCACCTACACTTTCCCTGCTCCTCCTCACTGCTGGCTATATCTCTCCAAATCCTGGTCCTCCTCACCACATCCCCACAGTCACTTCCATCTCCTATCCCTGATCTAATACAAACTCTCTTAACCTTTCCATTCTTTGTAATGCAGCAGCTTGCTAGCATTACTGTAAATGGTCCAGGATGTGTTTACCGGACCATGTACCTTCCCCTTTAACTGACTGGTCACATGACTGTGACATCACACAGGTCCTGTATGCACAGTAAAGCTCTGTACACATGATTGGGACAGCACACAGGACCTATACACACAGCTGACTGATCACATGACTGTGACATCAGCAAGGTCCTGTCAGTATGTGGCTGTCTGTGCACAGCATATATAAACCCTGCTTAATTTGAGACAGGTGCGTTCGGTGTGAGGCGTGAGGCCTGTGCTCCATGTGTGTGGGACACCGTTTGTGAGAGGCATAGTGAGGTCGAGAGTGAAGCCTGGCAGCCTGAAAGGCCGAGCCCGGATCCTGTGCATGGATGCCAGTGGCCTTTTAGGGAGAGCCAGCTTGTTGAGGAACCCTGAAAGGCGCAGGCTGGATGTCAAGTGTGGAAGACATACCAGTAGCCTACGAGGGGACGACGGCTAGAGACCCCTACCTGGGAAGCCACAAAGCCACAGTGGTGGCAAGCATAATGGACTGCAGCAGCTAAACCCGGCAAAGGTAATACCCTGTGCTATATGGACATTGTGATATGAACATTGCTATTTTTACCTTGCCGTAAGCTGTAACCTGGAGCAAGTGGGCCTGTGTGCCACTTGGCTCATGAACATTGTGTTAATGTGTGTCGGCGTGCCACGGAGTTGGACCCGGCGAACTGTGGCTTATGAAGTAATAAACTGCAGCATTGTGAGAAAATACGTAAAGACATTGCATGTGTGCATTGATTGACGCAGCGAAGCGAGTAACCCCAGTATGATGACTAGCGCTGCCTTACATCTTATACCCATTCATCCAGTCCCCGCTTCCCTAGTCCGACTAATAGAAGCTCTATGGAATACTCGCTCCATCTGCAGCAAACTTTACTACATCCATGATCTTTTCATTACTAACAAACCTTCCTTTGCATCATAGAAACCTGGCTCACCCACTCTGACATAGCCTCTCCAGCTGCACTTTCGTACGGTGGATTCCACCTTTCCCACATCCCCACCCCAGTGGCAAACATGGCAGAGAAGTTGGTTTTCTCCTGTCAGATAACTACTCCTTCACCCAAATTCCACTGCCCCCCTCTGTTACTCTCCCCTCTTTTGAGGTGCACTGTTTGCGCATATATTCCCCCTTCAAACTCCAACTAGCTGTCATTTACCGCCCCCCCAGGGCCAGTCACCACTTTCTTTGACCATTTCACTACCTGGCTACTTCACTTCCTTTCCGCTGACATCCCCACTATCATCATGGGCAACTTCAACATCCCCATTGACACATCCCACTCATCTGTCTCTGAGATTCTTTCTCTCACTTCTTCCTTCGGCCTTGCTCAACGGTCTTCCACAGCCACTCACAAAGATGGCCACACACTGGACCTCATTTTCACCTGCCTCTGTTCCCTATCTAACCTCTCTAACTCACCTCTCCCTCTTTTTGACCACAACCTACTTACATTCTCTTCCCTATACTCTCCAGGGCCACAATTTCCACTTCACAAATTTGCACACCCTCGCAGAAATCTCAATCACCTTGACCTACACTCACTCTCTGAATCCGATCTCCATCTTACAGACATAAGTTCCTTACACGATGCAGATGCTGCTGCCGCTTTATGTATATAACACCACAACAGCTGCAGCTCTCGATTAGGTTGCATCCTCACACATGCCAAAGCTCACACAATCAACAGGCAACCATGGCACACCAACTTAACTAAAGAACTGATACGGGCTTCCAGGGTTGCTGAGTAGAGATGGAAAAGGTCCCACCCCAATGAGAACTTCATCGCATTCAAACAGTCCCTCACTATTTTCAAGTCCACACTTACAAAACAAACATACTTCTCATCTCTCATATCCTCCCTGTCTCACAACCCTAAACAGCTATTCAACACCTTCAATTCTCTCTTCTGTACCCCAGCGCCTCCTCCCTCTTCTCTCATGTCAGCTGAAGACTTTGACACAATCAGATAAAGCTTTTGCCTAAAGTCCCCACAGCCCCTCCTCATATCTACTCAACCCCCCCTCCTCCAAAACCAGCTTCTCCACCATTACGGAAGATCAACTTTCCTCTTTACTCTCCAAATCACACCTCACCACCTGTGAACTTGACCCAATCATGCCCCACCTCATCATTAACCTTACCACAGTCTTCATCCCAACCCTAACCCACTTCTTCAACCTGTCACTAACAACCGGTGTCTTCTCCTCATGTTTA
This sequence comes from Phyllobates terribilis, assembly GCF_046119375.1. Taxonomy (NCBI): domain Eukaryota; kingdom Metazoa; phylum Chordata; class Amphibia; order Anura; family Dendrobatidae; genus Phyllobates; species Phyllobates terribilis. The sequence goes on from NW_027362769.1 coordinate 22,196,718, forward strand.
AAACATGCCTCAATCACACCCATCCTCAAAAAGCCCTCGCTTGATCCATCCTCTCTGACTAGCTATCGCCCCATATCACTTCTCCCCTATGCCTCAAAACTACTGGAACAACACATCCATTTTAAACTGACCTCCCACCTCTCCTCCTGCTCCCTCTTTGACCACTTACAATCTGGATTCCCATCGCACCATTCCACTGAAACTGCCCTTACTAAAGTAAAAAATGACCTACTAACCACCAAATCCAAGCAACACTACTCTGTCCTCCTCCTCCTGGACCTCTCATCTGCCTTTGACACAGTAGACCATTCCCTCTTACTACAGATTCTCTCCTCTCTTGGCATCACAGACTTAGCCCTATCTTGGATCTCCTCATGCCTAACTTACAGGACATTCAGCATCTCCCACTCACACACCACCTCCTCATCTCGCCCCCTATGTGTCGGTGTCCCCCAAGGTTCAGTTCTAGGACCCCTGCTCTTCTCTAATGCCTATCCGCTATTTCATATTTCTTCTCTGCCACATTTCTAAAACTTAACATGAGCATGAACATGAAACTGAAATCATCATCTTTCCCACATCTCACTCAACCCCCCATCTGTTCTATTCATCAAAGTCAATGGCTGCCCAATATTCCCAGTCCCACAAGCTTGCTGCCTCGAGGTAACCCTTGACTCTGATCTCTCCTTCAAACCATATATCCAACCCCTTTCCTCTTCCTGCCAACTCAAACTCAAAAATATCTCCCGGATCCACACATTCCTCAACCAAGAATCTTCAAAAACCCTAGTGCACGCCCTCATCATCTTACGCCTTGACTACTGCAACCTCCTGCTTTGTGGCCTCCTCTCTAACACTCTTGCACCCCTCCGATCTGCCCCTGACTAATCCACCTGTCCCCGCACTATTCCCCAGCCTCTCCTCTCTGTCAATCCCTTCACTGGCTCCCCATTGCCCAGAGACTCCAGTTCAAAATCCTAACCTTGGCATACAAAGCCATGCACAACTTGTCTCCTCCATACATATTTGACCTAGTCTCCCGGTACTTACCTCCACGCAATCTCCAAACCTCACAAGATCTCCTTCTGTACTCCCCTCTAATCTCCTCTTCCCACAGTCGCATACAAGATTTCCCCCCTACTCTGGAACTCTACCATGGAAATCTTCAAAAGGAACCTGAAGATTTATCTCTTCTGACAAGCATACAAGCTGCAATAACCCCCGCTCCACCATACCGCTGGATACATATACCCGAGTATAAGCTGAGGGGGGCTTTTCCAGCACAAAAAATGTGCTGAAAAACTTGGCTTATACTTGAGTATATACTGTAATTTCACAGTGCTTTGCATACATTATTATCGCTGTCCTCATGGGCTCATAATCTTAATTCCTTATCAGTATGTCTTTGGAGTGTGGGAGGAAACCTGAGAACCCAGAGGAAGCCCATGCAGACATGGGGAGGACATGCAAACCCCTTGCAGAAATTGTCCTTGGTGGGATTTGAACCCAAGACCCCAGCGCTGCAAAGTAACAGTGCTAACCACTGAGCCACCATGCTGCACTGCCACTATTGCATTGTCCTCTACTAGGCTAAAGGAGAAACAATGCTAATAATGACAACATGACCTATTAACAGCACTGTCATGAGAAGCCGAGCACGTAGTATATGATATATTCAACTACTAACCCTTGTTAAACACATTGTCCAGGATTGTGATATTGATGACATATTTTTAGATAGATCATCAAAATCTAATTTTGTGGGTTTGACACCAGGTACCCCACTGATCAGCTGTTGGCAAGTACACCAGATGTACACAGTGGCCGTTCTTGGGAACTGTGGCTCAGCTAGAAAACCCGTTAAGCTAAAATTGAGTGATATCATTTTTGTTGTTTTTATAAATTTTAATAACTTCCCTTAAAGACCATTTTTTAAACATTTATACATTAATATGTATGGTGAGACAGTTAATATTTATTCTTAAACCAGTGGTCATTTAATTAAAGGTTAATAACAGCAGAATCAAAATAAAACAAGCAAAATTACATACTTCTTTAATGAACCACTGACAAAATGCCACTGAGATCCATTCACGTGCATGAATGCCACAATCCATCCATATGATTTTCTTTTTTACGGCAGATGGCAACCCAATCTAAGAAATCATAAAATATAATTTATGCAGCTATATAATTTTAAATATTTACAACAAATATAAACTTTTAATACTTCCTTTAATTATATTAACGTTTACAACATAGTATGACTGAAAATATGCTTATAAAAACCCTTAAAGTTGAAAAAATATAACATAGACATAACATATAAACTAGTAAAAAACGCTGCCCAGCACCAATGTACTGTATGAGAATGGAGAAAACTCTGATACAGTGAGGGAAAAAAGTATTTAGTCAGCCACCAATTGTGCAAGTTCTCCCACTTAAAAAGATGAGAGAGGCTTGTAATTGACATCATAGGTAGACCTCAACTATGAGAGACAAAATGAGAAAACAAATCCTGAAAATCAAATTTTTTTCATATTTTGGTGGAAAATAAGTATTTGGTCAATTACAAACAAGCAAGATTTCTGGCTCTCACAGACCTGTAATATCTTCTTTAAGTGGCTCCTTTGTCCTCCACTCATTACCTGTAGTACTGGCACCTGTTTGAAGTTGTTATCAGTATAAAAGACACCTGTCCGCAACCTCAAACAGTCACACGCCAAACTCCACTATGGTGAAGACCAAAATGCTGTCGAAGGACACCAGAAAAAAAAATTGCAGCCCTGCACCAGGCTGGAAAGACTGAATCTGCAATAGGCAAGCAGCTTGGTGTGAAGAAATCAACTGTGGGAGCAATTATTAGAAAATGGAAGACATACAAAACCACTGATAATCCCCCTCGAAGATCTCACCCCGTGGGGTCAAAATGATCTCAAGAATGGTGAGCAAAAATCCCAGAACCACATTGGGGGACCTAGTGAATGACCTGCAGAGAGCTTTCACCAACGTTTCACAGGCTACCATCAGTAACACACTACGCTGCCAGGGACTCAGATCCTGCAGTGCCAGACGTGTCCCCCTGCTTAAGCCATTACATGTCCGGGCCCGTCTGAAGTTTGCTAGAGAGCATTTGGATGATCCAGTATTCTCCCAAGAGTATTGGGAGAATGTCATATGGTCAAATGAAACCAAAGTAGAACTGTTTGGAAGAAGCACAACTCGTTGTGTTTGGAGGAGAAAGAATGCTGAGCTGCATCCATAGAACACCATACCTACTGTGAAGCATGGGGGTGGCAACATCATGCTTTGGGGCTGTTTCTCTGTCAAGGGACCAGGACGACTGATCCGTGTACATGAAAAAATGAATGGGGCCATGTATCGTGAGATTTTGAGTGCAAACCTCCTTCCACCAGCAAGGGCATTGAAGATAAAACAAGGCTGGGTCTTTGAGCAAGACAATGATCACAAGCACACTGCCAGGGCAATGAAGAAGTGGCTTCGTAAGAAGCATTTCAAGGTCCTGGAGTGGCCTAGCCAGTCTCCAGATCTAAACCCTATAGAAAACCTTTGGAGGGAGTTGAAAGTCCGTGTTGCCCAGCAACGGCCCCAAAACATCACTGCTCTAGAGGAGATCTACATGGAGGAATGGGCCAACATACCAGCAACAGTGTGTGCCAAGCCAACCTTGTGAAGACTTACAGAAAACGTTTGACCTCTGTCATTGCCAACAAAGGATATATAACAAAGTATTGAGATGAACTTTTGTAATTGACCAAATACTTATTTTGCACCAAAATTTGAAAAACAATTCTTTCCAAATCAGACAATGTGATTTTCAGAATTTATTTTCTCATTTTGTCTCTCATAGTTGAGGTCTACCTATGATGTCAATTACAAGCCTCTCTCATCTTTTTAAGTGGGAGAACTTGCACATTTGATGGCTGACTAAATACTTTTTCCCCACTGTATTAGCAGAATAACCTCTTCCCAAAAAGGCAATTTTCTGTTTTGTGTTTTATGTTTTTTTCCTCCTTTTCTTCCAAGAGCCATAACTTTTTCATTTTTTCATCGATGTAGAAAAATGAAGGTTTGCTTTTGTTTTGTGAACGAGTTGTAGTTTTGAATGAAAATGTATTTTTCTCATTCAATGTACTGTAAAATGTGAAAAAAATTACAAGTGTGGGGAAATTGTGCAAACTCCTTACAATTCTGTAGTTCTTTTTTGGGATTTGGTTTTACCATAATCATTATATGGTAATAATGACTTGTTAACATGATTTTCCAGATCAGTATAATTATATCAGTACCAAACTTATATAGGTTTTTTTTTATTTAAGTGGTGAAAAAAAACATGGAAACTCATGAAAATATCACTCCAAGAATAGTGTGGAGGTGGCTTATTTCAACCCCCAATAACAAGCAGTAGACTGAGGAGGGGAAAATATCATCTTCCTCATTATACTGATATATCTGTTGTAAAGTGCCTTACTTCTCATTATACTTCTCCCTGAGAATATGCCTTCAGAGCTAATTTTAAATCAAAGGGGGTATGATCAGTGTAATGTAACATGTAATGACTGACACATTGCTCTCATAATCGCACACAGCTCTGCAATGAGATCAGCCCAGCACAGAACAGCAGAATTGAATATTGTCACATTTTTGCAGCAGCACTTGTCTTCTCATAGTGCAGGCAACTCTGCGACAGAGCTATGCCGGATTATAGCCAACACAGTACAGCAGAGTTCAACCTTGTCTCATTGCAAACAAAATTGCAGTGCTGACAGTTATGCTGTACTGCCCTCCCCCTCACTGACTGACTGTCAGATGGAAGCTGAAGCACTATGAAAGGACATCTGCACTGCAAATGTGTTAGTACAACAGAAGAGAACTTTGTCTCATTACAGTCTTGACTTTGCTGTACTATGTTAGTTCTGCTGTACTGTGTTAGTTCTGCTGTTCTGATCTCACTGCAGAGCTGTGTGCCAGCATTAGAACAAAGTTTCAGTCATTATATGTCACACACTGCTAATGCCCACTTTTATTTAAAATAATCTCTGGACGCAGATTCTCAGGGAGATCTGTGTCCAGCCCATAGATCTTTACAGCTCATTTACTTTTAAGAAAAACTTGAATTTCTCTGAAATAAGACATTGAATCATGGATATCAAGGTATAATTTTATTCAGCTTTCTATGACCTACATGCCCCATATATATGGATTAGGAGGTTTGATCCCACTGACAGATCCCTTTAATGGAAAAAAACGTAAAATAATTTACCCAGAAAACATTGTACAGCATTGAGGACAACTTACTTTAAAATAGTAAATGGGTCTTGTCTCATATGTTGACCCCAAATAATGTAATGCGACTAGGTCTTTATGTGTTTCTTTGATTTGGTCCATCCATTCATAGATCTATAACCCAGAAACAATATGAAAAATAAAACAGAATCATAACTCCAAAGCTGAATAGTTGCTTCTTGGAATGGATAAAAAATGCATTTTTGTTATTTTCTTAGCATTGCTATAAATTCAACATGTCAATGCCAAATAACCACACATTATATCATTTATTTTTATAACAGTTTAGACATGATTGTAAACAAAAAAACAAAGAAGCTCAGTATATATTGATTTTCAAACCATTTTAAATCCCATTGTGTCATAAAGTTGTCTTCAACTAATGGCCTTTAGGGATGACTGAACCCAAATTGTAAAGTTCGGGCTTAGTACGAAACACCTGGACTACAGTGTTGAACTTCTAACACTGACTTCTCCCTCTCCCGGAAGTCAGTGTTACTGCTTGGTTCAGATGCTTAATAAAGCTTGTTGAAAAACTGTAGCACAGCCAATCAACAAACTTTTAAGCTGTGGGCACTTCCGGAGCCATCACAGCCATACTAAGTATTGGCATGGCTATGATTGGCCCGTGCCACCCGTGACTTGGCCTGTATAACCGCCGGTAGCATTAAGAGAAGAAAAAATCAATGCACAGGACGGATATCCACACCAAATTGCAAGCGGATGGTATAAAAAAATAATAGCTTTATTAATGCACACCAACACATGAAAAACAATTAAAAACAATGACCAAAGACCATAATGTAGACCATATCCAAGGAATCACCCTTGTTGATAATAAAATACATAAGTCAGAGACTAATGTGCCCCCACAGTGTCATACAAGGTATATATAACCATGAGCAGTAGACAACCATAGTATCAAAATGTAACCACAATATTAAGGAGACTCTTGCTATATAAGTAGCTGATGAGGGTAGTACATATACACATATAGAAACCCAAGCCCAGGCGTCCCTGGGAGAGGGTAAGCAACTACTAGTGATATCTTAGCCAAAATGCACAAAATGGATAGTCTCATGTGAGAAAGTAATAACATGTAGCAGTAAGAATAAAAAGACAGGCTAAGAGATGAAATATGATGCAAGACCTAGTGTGTCCCTTTTTTCCCTTTTTCTATAATATACATAGGTGGAAAATGGACCCAGGGGTGCCTGTATAAGTCCGGCATACACCACATGTCGACATGGGCACACATGTCAAGGCAGTAATATGTCATGTCCAGCGACGTTATTATGGACATGAACTTGTTTAAGTGGGAGTTGGTTACCAATCGCCAAAGATAAGGTATATATAATCAAAGAGATATATGTATATAAAGTTATAAGACTCAAACAAGAGTCAAAGGATGATATAGATTGATCAAAGGATTGTCTGAGAACAGTATATCCTTAGGGAACCCCCCTACATATAGAGTATAACACAGAATAAATCACGGTGTAGGAAGATGAATAAAGTCAGAAGTATGCTCATAGTGTCCATAGAGTCCATTTTAGAGCATACAGTGGGTACGGAAAGTATTCAGACCCCTTTAAATTTTTCACTCTTTGTTTCATTGCAGCCATTTGGTAAATTCTAAAAAGTAAATTTTTTTCTCATTAAAGTACACTCTGCGTCCCATCTTGACTGAAAAAAAACAGAAATGTAGAAATGTTTGCAAATTTATTAAAAAAGAAAAACTGAAATATCACATGGTCATAATTATTCAGACCCTTTGCTCAGACACTCATATTTACGTCACATGCTGTCCATTTCCTTGTGATCCTCCTTAAGATAATTCTACTCCTTCATTGGAGTCCACCTGTGTTTAATTAAACTGATAGTATATGTACCATTTCTGGGGCGGTTGAGGGCTGGTGTTATAAGGCTGGGAAGGGACCAATATATTCATGGTACTTCCCAGCTTATTAATATCATCCCCCAGCTGTCTGCTTTGCCTTAGCTGGTTATTAGAAATAGGGGGGACCCCACATCATTTTTTTTGGAGTCCCCCCATTTTTAATAACTAGCAAAGGCAAAGCAGACAGCTGGGGCTGATATTAATAGGCTGGGAAGGTCCATGGATATTGGCCCCTTCCCAGCATAATAAGACCAGAGCACAGCTGTCTGCTTTCCCTTGGCTGGTTATTAAAAATAGGGGAGACCCCATGTCGTTTTTTTTCATGTATTTATTTATTAACAAGTGCAGTAAAATACACTCATGGCACTGCTCCACTCTTCCACTTGGACCTCTGTCTTCTGGTTCAAGAATTATTATTTTTAATTTTATATTATTTTAAGTCATTTCCCTATCCACATTTTTTTTGCAGGGTAATTGTCCTACCCCATTTTGGTCCTTTTTCAGCCCCCTAGCCCTTACTATGACCATTTTACAGCACCAAAGTTCGAGTTGACATTGACTTATATGGGGTTTGGGTCCAGGGTCAAGTTCTCATCACGTTCTGACACCCAAACCAAACTTTGACTAAAGTTCAGCCGATTCTGACAAACCCAAACTTCCACAGGTCCGCTCATCCCTAATGGCCTTCGATTGTGGTAAACATTTGTACAGTATTTAGTCATCAGATAGTAACATAGGTTGAATAAAGACCTAGGTCCATCCAGTTCAACCTTTCTCCCCCAATTGTACTCCCTACACTAACTTACTGAGACTAGGCCTCACAAATGTATTATCACCATTTTTATTATTGCTGCACTATTACAATTAAAAATGAATCCGTTTATAATTTTTGTTTAGTTTTATTTTTTGTATTACTCTTAAGATTCTAATAATGGTATTACTAAAATCCCTGTGCCTAAATCTGTTGATCCAGAAGAAGGCAAAAATGCCAGGACACATTCAGCCAATTTGCATCAGGGGGAAAAATTCCTTCTTGACCCCGAGAAAAGGCGATAAGTCCAAGAACCCTGGATCAAACCTAATTATGATACTAGTTATGTAATTACTATTATCGTATTAAATGAACTACTATAGGTGTAACATTTTGTATAATTTAACTGTAACCCACAATATTGTGTGTATCGAGGAAATCGTCCAGCCCTTTTTTGAAACCTGTTAAAGTGTCGACCATTACTACCTCTTGGGATAGGGCATTCCACAGTCCAACTTCTCTGACTGTAAAGAACACTTTCCTATTTAGGTGCCGGAATCGCCTTTCTTCCATCCGTAATGAGTGCCCAGTGGTTCATAGTATAGTCTTTGGAAGGAAAAAGTCATGTGCTAGTCCTTTGTACTGGCCACACATATACATGTAAATGAGATCTCCTCCGAGGTGTAGTTTTTCTAAGCTAAACACACTCAACTTTTTCAACCTCTCATCATATGAGAGGCCTTCCATCCCTTGTAAGAATCTAGTTGCCTGCCTTTGAACTGACTCTAACTTCTGAATATCCTTTTTAAAATGTGGAGCCCAAAACTGGATCCCATATTCCAGATGTTGCCTCACCAGTGATTTATAAAGAAGTAACAATACTTTGGGATCTCAGGGTTTTATTTCTCTTTTTATGCATCCAAAAATTTTGTTTGATTTTGCAGCTGCTGCTTGACATTGAATACTGCTGCTCAGCTTACTTGTAACCAGAATACACACGTCTTTCTCCTGTTTTGTAGTCCCGAGAATACTCTTATTTAATGTGTATGCAGCAATAGGATTACTCCGTCCTAGGTGCATTACTCTACATTAATCTACATTAAACCTCATCTGCCTAGTGTTTGCCCATTCAGTCATCTTATCCAGATCGTTCTGCAATATCGTAATGTCAAGATTAGATTTTAATATCCTACATAGTTTGGTGTCGTCAGCAAAAGCTGACACTTTACGCTCAATCCCATCCCCAAGGTCATTAATAAAGAGGTTGAAAAGAATCGGTCCTAACACAGATCTATGCGACACCCCACTGCTGGCTATATCCCATTTAGAGAGCGTACCATTTATGATGACTCTGCTTACTATCATTTAGCCAATTCCTTACCCATCTACATATAGTTCCCCCAAATCCTTGCTTCTGTATCTTCAGTATAAGGCTGTTATGTGGTACAGTGTAAAATGCCCTTGCAAAGTCCAGATAAATCACATCAGCCACATTACCAACATCCAGATTTGCACTTACCTCCTCATAGAACCCCAACATGTTGGTTAGACACGACCTATTTTTCATGAATCCATGCTGATTATCATTTATTATATTATTCTCTGTGATATAACTCTGCAGGTCATCTCTTATGATGGCCTCAAAAACCTTGCACACTACTGATGTTAGACTTACCTGACGGTAGTTACCTGGATCCACATTCTTACCTTTCTTAAATATTGGTACCACATCGGGTATCCTCCAATCCTGTGGCACTACTCCTGTTACCAGAGAGTCTAAGAAAATGAGATTCAGTGGTTTGTCAATTACTGAGCTTAATTCCTTCAGTATCCGTGGATGAATACCATCTGTGCCGGGGGATTTGTCAATGTTTAATTTGCTCAGAAGCAGGCGTACTTCTTTTTGTGTTAATATAACTAGTTTAGGTGGTGAACTTTGATTTTTGCCATGTTGAAAGATCCGTGCAACAGACAGTTTGTTGGTGAACTTGGATGAAAAGTGCCTTTTTAATATCTCAGTCTTTTCTTTGTCCTCTATAATTATCTTGTTATCGTCTTTTAAGGGGCCGATACCTTCTGATTTTTTTCTTTTTGGCATTGATGTATGTATAAAAAATTTTTGCATTTATTTTAATGTCACTGGCGATTTGTTGCTCTGTAAATAATTTTGCTAGCTTGATTTATTTTTTATATTTCTTATTTAGGTCTTTATACTCCTGAAATGCTATTTCTTTATTCTCGGCCTTCAAGATTTTGAATGGCCTATGCTTTTCTCTTATTAAACTTTGTACTGTCCTATTTATCCATAATGGTTTCTTTTTATTCCTGGACATCTTATTACCAGAGGGTATAAATTTTCTATAGGATTCTAGTAGTGTTTCCTTAAACATGCCGCATTTACGTTTGGTATACCCAGTTACCATGACATGATCCCAGTCTACACGATTAAGCTCTTCCCTTAATTTGTTGAAATTATGTCATTAAGATAATTAAAAAAATAGTACAGTATATTTTTTTAAAAAAACTCTGGTCTGCTATAAGTAAAATACTCCTTATAAAACATTGTTCTTTGTGCAGACGAAATTTAAAAAAGTTTATGTTGGTCAAAAATTCCAAAACACAAGAAAAATTGAGTATTAAGGAATTTATTTTTTCATACTTGCCAGATGTAAAACTTAGCTATAGCATTTTTTTTTATTTTTTTTATTCAAAAAAGGCCATTAAAGACAGTAAATGCTTTGGGTAAATATAGTTTTATAGAAATTCATAAAACTACAGCTTTTTTTACCTTTTACAGACAGGAATAAAGCTGTACAATAAATTAATATTATCTTCAACTGAACAGTGTCATAACTTGACGTTAGTGGGGCCTTAATGCAAAATTTCAAATAGATCCCCAAGCTATTAAGCATCTCTAATATTTAGGGGTGATTAATCAAAGATTATTTGACAGATTTCTGGCAAAAGAAAGTTTTGAAAAGTTGCAAATTTTTGGCACAACACGAGGTAGCAGAATAAAATGAGACTTCTGATATTTTCACTCCATGAAAACACCAGAAAAGTGAGCAGAGCTGGGACAGGATAGGGGCATCGCGACCCCTGCTTGTCAAATTCGTTATGAGCAGTGGTGTTCGTTATGCCACAAATCTTACACCAGCAAAGGCACATCATTACGCACCTCACCTGATTCATTAAGAGGTTTAAACCTCTTAATGAATATGGAACCTCTTCTTGAAAATGCCCCTTTATCAAGACCAGTGAGAGAATCGCCGGTCTTGATGAATCGCCCCATTTGTCTTTTCATTTGAGTCAAAAGGACCTTCGAGTCCCAGCTAGGCTTTTGGGCCAGTTGCAACTGCAGCCCCTGCAGCACCCTTTGTAGACATGCCCCTGCAATTGTAGCTGGGCTGCAGTTCTCTATCATCATTATTTTTTGCTTAGGGAAGCTATAGGGCTTTTTTCCCATTCTTGGAAATCATTTAGGTAAAATTCATATAAAAGCTTGACTATCTTCTCCTGGTGAATAACACTGAGTTTCAAAGAACCAATGGCATTCATCCTTCTTCGCCTCCAAAGATAATCCCTTCCCTCTTTTACCCACATCTCCTTGTGCAACAATATACACTGCTGCACAATTTTTAAGGCACATTAAAAGACTTTCTAACCATTGTTTTGAAAATTGCTGAAGCAGTGCCAATCTTCTCATCTGAAATGTGCCTCCCCCTCACAGTGCAGTGTTACCGTCCCAAAAATGGCTGTTGTAAAAAGGGCATATGAACACATCAGTTGGCAGCCATCTTTAAATGACTTTGCCTATTTGTTCATTTCCAATAATCATATGACCTTTATCATTAACCGTGTGCATTCACCCAAAATGTCAATACGAGCAACTGACACTGCCCACAAGGATTTTTATGCTAGCATGATCATTTCTATCAACTTTGTTGTTTTTTGGTATTCAGATCAACCATTAATGTCAAATTTTCAGAGTATGGCAAATTTTCAGCAAACACTGCCTTAACGTTGTGTAATGTTAGGACATTATCTCTTTTCTACTTCTCTCAATGTTGATTATAAATTGACAGACACATGAAGAGAAGCTAGTCAGCATGTGACTGCAAGTATGCAAATCACTTCTGAGGGGTCATGTGATGACTTCTAGAACCAGAAAACAGAGCTGAATCTTAACAGTGTATACATTACACAGGGGTTTTCCGGTGGCAGAAACTCTATGGCAAACTACCCTCACTACTATTTAGGCTGACTAACTAATTAGGAAATATTGTTTACCCTGTTTGGGACATTATTTGCAGAGTGATTTATATCTTCCATATATTTTTCATACTATTTCTTTATGTACATTATGTAAAAGATGCAAGGAACCTGACTAGGGGGAGTTTTACTTGTGATATTGATTCTTACTGTCATAGATCTGAAGTATTATTGTGGTCCCATGTATAATGAATACACGGTCTCTAACAGAGTTATTTTGATAATGAAATATTTTCCGATGGCCGTTATTAAGTATGTACGAAATTCATTATTACTTGTATGCTAACTATAAATTATGGAGAAACCCAGAAGTTATAGTATATTTTATACAGCACCATATGGCTACTTAGTAAATTATTGATCACCCAAACTACTGCATATACTGTAAAATCTCTCCCAGTTTTATTTCATTGATGTTTTAATACTGTTTTGTGTATATTTAATAATGAAAGATGTTTTTTGATACTTGATGTGAAAGTCATTTCTAGATATCAAATTATATGTTAGCTCACTGCTTGCTAAAAAATTGACATCTAAAAAACTTCTTTAGAGTAACAGGATTTTCTTCTATATCTACAACAAATCAATTATACACATTGTTATCTAAACTATAGCTAACAATTACTTGGTCATCAAATAGTTAATTTATCAGATAAAAAATCCTCACTCTCGCCTTGGATTCTGTTAGGAAAAGACTCCAGTCTTTGTCAGTTTGGTTTTATAATAGTTTTCATCCTTGGCTGTCTTTTATATCTAATAAGATAAACATTAGCTATATAACAAATTGTTCAGATGTGTGCATATACAATATTTTTGTGCTGCTTTTTTATATAAGATCTACACCCAACCTAAAATTTGCAATCTCTTTGAGATTATTTCACCATTGTTAATCCTGACTAGTGATGAGCGAAGGTATGGATGTTTGGATTCTTTGGGTTCAGCCGAACTAGAGTTCAAAGTCCGACCGTGACCCCGAACCTGAACCCCATAGAAGTCAATGGCGATCCGATCTTCGGTGCTTTAAAATGGCTGTAAAATGATCATAGTATGGTCATAGGAAGCTAAATGGGGGTAAGAGCAGGGAAAGTGCCCTGCAAACAAATGTGGATTGGGAAATGACTTCAAATAACATAGAATCCTCCCAAAATAAGGACAAATTTTGGGACGAATTAATAAAGTTTGTGAGTGGATTGGATTAAAAAAAATTAAAGATGAGGCACTGTATCACGACAGCCGTTTACACACGGATAGTAAAGTAAAACTCCAAATGGTCCTTAAATTAGTCAATTTGGATTAAATTTTTGGAATGTCTGGTGACAGATCGCCGTAAAATTATGAACCGGTAGAGGAATGCATGGAAAGCCTGAAAAAGGCACTGCATAGGCCCTACGCACTTGCTCATCTCCTGAGCGACCCTGTACTTTGCCTTGGTTGCAATGGTTGATGAGGCAGAGCAGCCATGGTGTCCTCTGGAGGCCATCCACCTCACTCTCGGCATGCAAGGCGTGTTTTCTTTTCGCTTTCCACTTCCGGTCCTGCCCGCACAGCAAGCCACTCTCCCTTTCGACCACCCCCCCATGCTGTGTGGACTCGGTTACATGCTGGTGTCATTGGAGTACAGTTAATTAGGTTTTGAATCTGGAGAGGGAGCCTGATAAATGTGTACCACATCCAAGGAGGCAGCCTGATAAATGGGTACCACATCTATGAAAGGCAGCAGTCAAGCAAATTATCCACTCCTTAACTTAGTCAGCAGTTGATGTTGAGAGACACAATAGCCATTAATGACAATTTAGAGGCTCTGTAATTGGAATAAGTAGTTAAATCCTTTAATGAGCATCTATTGGAGGCCAAATCTGGTGCTAGCAGCCACGGTAATTCTAGCTCCAGTAGCGTACACTAAAGTCTCCCACCACTACCATGCACATACGGATGGTACAGTGAAACTGGGAATGGTCAATAAATGAGTTAATTTTGCCTTCATGGTGGCTCAGTGGTTAGCACTGCAGCCTTGCAGTGCTGGGATCCTGGGTTCAATTCTCATAAAGGACAATATCTGCAAGGAGTTTGTATGTTCTCCCCATGTTTGTGTGGGTTTCCTTTGGGAACTCCGGCTTCCTTCCACACTCCAAAGACATACTGATTGGGAATCTAGATTGTGAGCCCAATGGGGACAGTGTTGATAATGTCTGTAAAGTGCTGTGGAATTAATGGCGCTGTATAAGTGAATAAAATCAATAAATAAATTCTCACTACAGATCACGGTAAAAAACATGAATCTGTCAAAGAATGTATGGAAGAAAGCTATCCAGATAAAAACTGCGGAAAAGATGTATGTGACCAGAATGAGCACTCATTTCCAGCAGATGATACCTGTATGACAGAAGAAGAAACTCAAGATGTCCAAAAGCAAGAATTTGACTTGGCCTATGAAAAATTTTGGGAGGAATTTTAAAACATTGTGAAGTGGATTTGATTTAAAAAAATTTGGAAGATGAGGCCCTGTACCACAACTACCACATACACACAGATGGTACAGTGAAACTGTGAACAGTCATTAAAGAGTTAATTTTGCCTGCGTTGATGACTTTATGACTACAGACTTGTATAAAAAACAATAAGCTGTCAATGAATGCATTGAAAGTAGCTATCATGTTGTGGTCTGTGGAAGATATGTTTGACCTGAATTAACACTCAATTCCAGCAGATGACACCAAAATGACACAGCAAGAAAAGCAACAAGATGGCAAAAAACAAGAACTTGAGGGTCACGTCCACGTCCCTTATTTGACACGCTACTCATTTTTTTAAGTGTTTTTTAGGCAAAGTACTCCCACAGACTTGGTTGCAGATTTGAGAAATTATTTTTTACGCACAACACTATCTGCAACATGGACGCATAAGAATAGGAAAATTTTGTTTTTACCCACAGTACTATCAGAGACATGGGTGCATAAGAGTAGAACATTTTTTTTCGACGCACATGACTCCCAAAGACATGGTTGCAGATTAGAAAAACTTTTGAGTATGCACAGTACTATCACAGACACGAGTGCAGAGTACACATAGAGTGTTTTGGGAAAACTGGGCACACAAAAAGCCTAATACTGTCCTTCATTACAGCTGCTTCCTGTCCCTGCACTAAGCAGATCAAAAATTACAAATATTAATCTTGAACGAGGAGGAACAGGTCCAAGTGGAGGAGGAGATGCACGTGGCGGTGTAGGTGGAAAAGGCAAGGAAGGAGCAATCCAACTTCCCTCTTTTGTTGTTGTTTTTTTGTGGGGGGTATTTTCTTTTTTTTATGGAGCTGACTTAAAAGAACCTAGAATTTAAACTAAAATTAACAATATGGAACCAGGAGATGTTGGTCCAAGTGAAGAAAGAAGTGGACGTGGAGGTGTAGGTGGAAGAGGCAAGGGAGGAGTAATCCAACACCATTTGTGTTCTTTTTTTCCGACTTAAAAAAACATACAATCAACTCAAAATAAACTAACAAGCTATAACCAGGGTGCGTAGGTCCAACTGTAGGAGGAGGTGGACATGGTGGTGTACGTGGAAGAGGCGGAGGAAAAGTTAGCTAATGCAGTTTGTTTGTTTTTTTTATATGGGGAGGAGGCACCCACATGAAACAAATAGTAAATAGAGTTGAATACTGGCTGGGTGCGGCTGGCATAGTTGTCTAGTCATCCACAGGTATGGACAAGCCCTGTGGGATCCACGGCTGGTTCATTTTTCTGAATGTTAGCCTCCCCACGTTGGCTATGGACAGGCAGATGTGCCTGCCGGTGATCACACCCACTGTCATGCTGAACACACGTTCCAACAGTACACTTGCCGCAGGGCAGGCCGGCAACTCCAAGACATAAATAGCAAGCTCAGGTCATGTGTCCAATTTGGAGACACAGAAGTTAAATGATGCATACCCATCAGTTAGTATATGGAGAAGTTTGGACAGATATTCTTCCACCATGTTGTTGTAACGCTGCCTCCTGCTAATACGGACCATATCAGATGGTGGGGCCAGATGTTGTGGCATGCTCATAAAGTTTTACCAGATTTCGGCCATGCTAACCCTGCTTTCCGAGGTGGTGATGGTGCCCCAGCTGCATTGGTGACTTCCTCTCTGCCTCTACCTTGTTCTTCCACTGAGTCCCTGATGTCAGGTGGGAAAGCCATCATTAGTTTCTCTATCAGCATATGCTTGTATTCACGCATTTTGCGATCTCGCTCCAGTGATGGAAGTGATGATGGTACGTTGTCCTTGAAGTGGGGATAAAACAGGCTGGCCACCCAGTAATCTGCACTATTAACAATACAGGCAATTCGGCTGTCGTTGTACAGGCACAGCAACATGTATTGGCTCATGTGTAGTGTTGAGCCACCCCCGTAGTGTTCGAGTTCGGTTCGGTTCATCGAACACCCGTGTGTTCGCCGAACTGTTCGTCGAACTGTTCGTCGAACACCTTTGAACACCATTAAAACCAATGGCAGGCAAACAAAAACACATAGAAACACATAGAAAACACCTTCAAAGGTGTCCAAAAGCTGACAAACTGCTCAGAAGACATAACTAACACATGGAAAAGTGACAAGTACATATAGTCATGCGAAAAGAAAAGAGGTGGAGGAGTAAAAGGAGGGGGAGACACGGATATAGGCATGTCATGCCCTTCTAAAATCCAAAAAGTGAGAAGCCGACACGGCCAGTCCGTTCCGGCCCGTGCCACCTCCGTGTCGCCGGGTTTGTGCCAGAGCCGCGGTGGACCCTGACAGCCAGCCCCCCTCTCCCAATACTGGTGCCTGTCCGCTGGTGGGTAGAGCAAGCCCCCCTGTGGTGGAGGCAGCTCTAAGCTTTTTAATTTAAATTGTCTCTCTAATTTGAATGAATACACTTTAAATCATTTTACAAGGATCTATTGGAGGGCAAGTCTCATGCCAGCAGCCGCGTAATTCCATCTCCAGTAGCGTCCACTAAAGCTGCTGCAGTTAAAAAGCTTTTATAAGGATCGAGCTCGGCTGTCCACCGCAAGGCATCCTACAGCCAGTCCCAGCCCCTATGCCTTGGGGTGCCTCCTGATGCTCTTCACTGAGTATCCCGTGGTCCCGAAGCATTTCCTTTGAAAAATTTAAGTGTCCAAACTACAGGTGGTGTAACTTGCTTAACAGCCGGGATAATCCGCTGACTAGCAGACACTGCTACTAGGCACAAAGTATTTCCTGGGCTAGATGCAGTTAAAAATTTGTAATTAGATACTCTCGTTGGATGCTGAGAAAGCATTCCATAGAGTCTCCTGGCACGCCATATATGATTCTCTTAAAAAGCTTGGGGTAGGGGTCTAGGGGACCCTTTTATAGCCAAAATCACAGCACTGTATGGCAATATGTCACCTAGGCTGAAGATGAATGGAACTGTAGCACCCTGAGGGCTCGGTTGCTACAGAGGTATTGCACCTCACCCAGAGATGTGATATCTCACTCTCAGGTAAGGATGGAGTGTGGATCACGACCCGACACCTCCATGCATTACACCACATTGCCGTGAAGCAGGGCGACCAATATGCCCCTGAGATGGGCACGACTGTCCCTGTCCCTGGCTGGAGTGGGGGGAGGGAACACTGAGGAAGGGGAACCCTGTAGTGCAGGAGCAGGGAGGAAGCAGTTCCTGGGTGCATTGAGAAGGGAGTATAAAAGGTGGGCACCATCTTAGTTCAGTGCAGAGAAGTCTGAGCAGAAGTGACAGGGAGAAGGGGCTCTGCATGAGCTCTGCTCCAGAGGCGGGCCTAGTAACAGAGGCCCAGGCCTGGAAGAGGGAGAAGGAAGGAAGAGGAGCGGAGAAGGCTCCAGGAATGAGGAACGAAGGGATCCCAGGGGTGCGGACGGGCGAGTCGCCACCGCACGCCCGAATCCACCTGCGTGGATGGGGCAGGCCAAAGGGGGAGACCCGTCCCCAAAACTAGTGGAGGCGGGAAACGACCCTCAGCTAGAAACTGGAGGCTGTGATATTTTATGTGGCGCAGCCCCTCGCTGCACCCGCTAGGAAGGCACCACATAGGGTCAGGGAAACTGGCGCCAAGTTTACCAAGAGGAGGCCCGAGGCAGCCAGACAGAAGGGTTGCTAAGAAAGGCCAGACAAAGGACACACAAAGGGGGTCCTGTGAAGCGCTCCAAAGTTATCTGGGAGTTGTCTGAGCCCCTCACCTGGTGAGCACA
The DNA here is from genome assembly GCF_046119375.1 of Phyllobates terribilis. Classification (NCBI taxonomy): domain Eukaryota; kingdom Metazoa; phylum Chordata; class Amphibia; order Anura; family Dendrobatidae; genus Phyllobates; species Phyllobates terribilis. The sequence continues at coordinate 22,215,161 of NW_027362769.1, forward strand.
GTACGATGTGGGCAGCCGTTACCTGCAGAAGTGGTCTGGATAATAAGAACTGTGAGTAAAGGCCCTGGACTGCATCACTGACTCCGTGTCGTTACTGCTGCTGCCCTGCACCATCACCCCCATCCTCCGCATATACTTCCATGAGGCTATACTCCTCCCGTGGGGAGTTATGCTACGCTCTGCTGCACCCACAACACCAGCCTCAGCGGTCTGCCCTGCAGCGCCGGTTTACTCTGACCGCAATCCACGGGTGGTGTAGTCGGACGTTTAAACATCAAAACCACATAAATAGTTCCGCCACTGGTTTGACCGCCCTGAGCCACGGAACCGGGTCGCCGCCACGGAGACTACATCCACCAGCATCCACCAAAAAGGGTCCGGCTCCGGGTGTTCCAAGGCCCAGGGGGCGCGTCAGAACATTTTCATCACCTTTCATAATCACCAATGGGACAAGGCAGGGATGTTCTCTGTCCCCTCTCTTATACATCCTAGTGACGGAGCACCTGCTCTCATCAATTCGCCATAACCCCAATATTAGGTGGATTGAGGTGGGAGGCACCGAGTACAAGTGCTCTCTATTTGCTGATGATGTCCTAGTATATATCACTCAATCACATATATCCATCCATGCTGTTATGGCTGAAATAGATCACTTTGTTACATGGTCAAATTTTAAAATCAATGCAGCGAAGTCTGAGGCCCTCGATGTCTCCCTCCCCAAATCCATACAGGATTCCATCCAGTCCAACTTTCCTTTTGCGTGGCCCTCACAAGGTATCAAATACTTAGGAATTCCTATTCATAGAGACCTCTCCCGTCTATGTTATCTTAATTTTGGGCCCTTTATTGAACAACTCCATACAGACCACGGTTGGCAAGTTAGAACTGTAAGATTCACTACGTGAACCACTGGTGTTTTGTGGAAAAGCACATGTACACTGTGTTCCAAATTATTATGCAAAAAGTGTTTAGGAGTGATAAGGGAAGAATTTGTTTGTTTGTCAGTTAAACTCATTGATGGTGATGTGTGTCAGGGCTCTTTATATCACTGTAAGCAATTGCAGACATCTGTGCTAATTAGTTTGGCAGGTGTGTCCAATGAAAGGCAAGACTACTTAAGAAGGCTGTCCCACATTATTAAGCAGCCTACATTTTCTGCCAAAATGGGAAAGAAAAAGGATGTGTCGGCTGCTGAGAAGCAACAAATTGTGGAGTGTTTAGGTCAAGGCATGACTACAATCAACATTGTGCGATGATCAGGATGAAGTGTCTTGTCAATCAAGAAGTATGTAGCTGATTCACAGTACACACGTGTGCGTGCTGATAAGGGCAAATTGAGGACTCTTTCCTACAGGCAGTTACGTCAGGCTAAAAGAGCAGAGGCAAAAAAGCCTTGTCATAGCAGCAGACAAGTTTTTGAAGCTGCTGGTGCCTCCAACGTCCCCCGAACAACAAGATGCAGGGTCCTTCAGAGGTTTGCAGCTATGCTTACGCCATCCTGTCGACCTCCTCTATCCACTGCACACAAGCAGAAACGGCTCCAGTGGGCCAAACAGTACATGAAGACTGATTTCAAAACTGTTTTGTTCATGGATGAGTGCCGTGCAATGCTCGATGGTCCAGATGGATGGAGAGGAGGTTGGCTGGTTGATGGACACCCCACGCAAACACGGCTACAGCTCCAACAAGGAGGAGGTGGAGTAATGTTTTGGGCTGGAATCATGGGGAGAGAGATTGTCGGCCCCTTTAGGATCCCTGAAGGGGTAAAGATGAACTCCATAATGTATGTCGAGTTTCTCACACAGCACTTCCTGCCATGGTTCAAGAAGAAGAACCATGTATTCCACAGCAAGATCATTTTCATGCATGATAATGCACCGTCTCATGCTGCACATAACACATCTGCATCTCTGGCTGATATGGGCATAAAAGGGGACAAACTTATGGTGTGACCCCATGCTCCCCTGACCTCTACCCCATTCAGAACCTCTGGAGCATCATCAAAAGGAGTGTCTATGATGGCGGGAGGCAGTTCACATCTAAGCAACAGCTCTGGGAAGGTATTCTGTCCTCATGCAAAACAATTGAAGCAGAAACCATCCAAAACCTGACAAATTCAATGGAAGAGAGAGTTCAGAAGCTCCTTTCGAACAAGGGGTCCTATGTGCAAATGTAACATCACCTAGAAAAAAGTTTTGAGTTGAAAACTGTTTGATTTCAGTTTCTAATAACCTGCTAATGCTTATAATTTCAAAAATGACCATTTTTTTGGTCTTTATTAAAATGAAAAGGTTGATCAAAGAGTGTGGGGGATCTAAGAGTGTGGCAACCCAGTAGTCAGTATTACTTAGAATTCTGACAATCTGAGGGTCATGTTGCAGGTAGTGCAGCAAGAAGGCACTTATGTGTCTTGCACATCTCGGAGCCCCAAAATTATTTTCCGGGCTAGATGCAGCTAAAAATTATTAGTAATTTTAAATCTGGTGGAGCTTAGTATAGATGACCTAATAGAATCAGTAATGCACATTGCTACAAAGCCCAAATTATTTTCCAGCCAATATACAGATAAACATGATTAGTAATTTTAAATCTGGTGGAGCTTAGTATAGATGGCCTAATAGAATCAGTACTGCACACTGCTACAAAGCCCAAATTATTTTCCAGCCAAGATACAGATAAACATGATTAGTAATTTGAAAGCTTAAAATGGTTGGTGAGGTGATTTTAACCAATCATCAAGCTTTTACTCTCCCCAGGATGACACAGGGGTAGAAAAGTCATTTCGGATCCATGATTTGTTCATCTTTATGAACGTGAGTCTGTCTACATTATCAGCGGAGAGCCACGTGCGCTTATCTGTCAGCACACCACCAGCAGCGCTGAACACACGTTCAGACAGAACGCTGGCTGCGGGGCATGACAAGATCTCCAAGGCGTAAGTGGCTAGCTCCGGCCATTTATCCAGATTGGAAGCCCAAAAAGAGCAAGGGTCCAGTGACACAGTCATGGCTTCAATGTTTACTTGGAGATACTCCTGTACCATCGTCTCTAGGCGTTGACTATGTGTCAGACTTCTTGTCTCCTGTGGCCTTGCAAAGGATGGGCTAAAAAAGTGGTGAAATGATTCCGCAAAATTGATGTTACCAGCAGATACTGTGTTTCTGTTACGGTTTGAGTGCTGAACACTCGACGGTCCCACGGTTGGCAAGTTGGAACTGTGAGATTCACTACGTGCACCACTGGTGTTTTGTGGAAAAGCACATGTAAGATTCTGCATCAGTCTCTGCTGATACTCCAGCATGCGTGCATCCCTTTCTATGGCAGGAATAATTTCTTGAAATTTACTTTTGTACTGGGAATCTAACAGTGTGGCAACCCAGTAGTCAGGATTATTTCTAATTCTCACAATTCGAGGGTCATGTTGCAGGTAGTGCAGCAAGAAGGCACTCATGTGTCTTGCGCATCCAGGAGCACCAAGTTCCTGTTGTGTTGGTGGCGAGGTAACAATCATGCTTCCTTCCTCTGTCCTCACCCCCCAACCTCGCACAACAGAAATGTGATCAAGGTCTCCCTCATCTGATGAGTCTTCCATCAGTTCGTCCTCCACTTCTTCCTGGGCCCCTGCACCTTCCTCACTAGTTTGGCTGCTACCATGCACCCTGGTAAAACCATCTGCCCCACCCTCACATGCCTGCCGCCTTGGTGCTGCTGACCGTCTGGACGTTGCAGATGTTAGCCCTTCCACATATAACTCCTCCTCCTCTACTTCCTCCACCTTCTCTTGTGCCACCACCTGACTCCGAATTCTGTTTAACATGTGCTCCAGCATATAAATCACCGGAATAGTCATGCTGATAATAGCATCGTCAGCACTAAACATCTTCATCGCCATTTTAAAACTGTGCAGAAGGGTGCATAGGTCCCTGATCTGAGTCCACTCCTCCAGCGTGATTTGCCCCACCTTTGGATCTCGTTGGCCCAGGCTATACGTCAGAACGTATTGCACCAGGGCTTGTCGGTGCTGCCACAGTCGCTGCAACATGTGCAGAGTTGAATTCCACCGGGTAGGCACATGTCAATTTAGCCGGTGAAGTGGCAGGCCCAACGACTTCTGTAGAGATGTAAGTCGCTGAGCTGCGGGATGCGAATGGCGGAAGTGAGTACACAGCGACCGTGCCCTCTGCAGAAGGCCATCTAGTCCGGGATAGTGGGCTAAAAATTGCTGGACAACCAGGTTCAACACGTGAGCCATACAAGGCACGTGTGTGACATTGCCCCGGCGAAGGGCCGCACCAAGGTTTGCAGCATTGTCGCACATGGCCTTCCCTGGTTTCAGGTCCAGTGGAGACAACCATTCATGAAATTGGTTCTCCAGAGCTGACCAAAATTCCTCAGCTGTGTGACTCACATTTCCCAGACATTTCAAAGTAAATACCTCCTGATGATGTTGTGCCCTACTGCCAGCATAGTAAGGAGGTGTGCAGGATCCCTTCTGCGCAGTTAGAAAGCTTGTGGCATGACCAGACAGACTTTGGGTGCAGGTGGAGGACCGAGAGGAGGTTGAGGAGGCAGAAGCAGTGAAGGAACTTTGAGATAAAGAGGATTGACGCACAACTCGTCGGGATGGCAAGACTTGGACAGCAGCCCCTTGTCCTGCTGTCACCATAGTTACCCAGTGCCCAGTCAGCGACATGTCACGCCCCTGTCCATGCCTACTCGTCCAAGTGTCTGTGGTGAAATGCACCCTGTCACACACAGAGTTTCTCAAAGAAGCGGTGATGTTGTGTGCGACATGCTGGTGGAGCGCAGGCACACCTTTCTTTGAGAAGTAGTGCCGACTGGGCATCTGGTACTGGGGCACTGTGACGGACATAAGGTCTCGAAAATCCTCTGTGTCCACCAGGCGGAAAGGCAGCATTTCTGTAGCCAAGAGCTTGCAGATGGTGAAATTCAACCTCTTAGCTTTCTCATGGCTAGGAGGAAATGGTCTTTTACTTGTCTACATCTGAGGGACCGAGGGCTGGCGGTTGTGCTTAGACGGGGTTGATAAGGGTGTCCCCGGCAAACTGCCGGTCTGTGAGGAAGATGCAGGCGGACATGTTAGGTTGCCTTGATCCAAAGGTGGTGCTATCGATGTTGGACAGCGCTCAACACCAGCTGGTATTACCACCTCCAAAGAAAATGATGACCTGCCAATCACGCTGGCTGTTGCGGGTAAAGAGGTTGCAGATCTGCGTCCCAAAACTGGTGTGACTGCTGTCCCCCCAGTCACAGAGGATGAAGAGGCCGCGGATGCACAAGATGTGGCAGACTGTGGTTGGCCTGGCCGGCTAGGCCACATTGTAGCACAGTGAGCTTCCCACTGCAACTTATGCTTCATGTCCATGTGCCGGTTCATGCATGAAGTACTCAAACTATGTATTTTTTGGCCTCTACTTAGCTTTTGCTGACAAATGTTACAGATAACACGAGTTGGGTCATCTTTATCTATCTGAAAAAATGTCCAGGCTATGCAAGGCTTAGCACCCATGCGACCTGAAGAGCCACCACGACTTGTGGTGAGAGGCAAAGTTGTGTCTGAGGATGCAGTTGTTGACGTGCTTCCAGTACTACGTCTCTGTCCAGGAAGGCGCAACCTGACCTCGTCGTCACTAGCATTCTCCTCCACCTCCTCTGCTGACCTCATCTCTTGGCTGACTGTGGGTTGACAGTAAGTGGAATCTCCAACCTCATCATTATCACCCTGTGTGTTATCACACCCGTCGTCCTCAGAGCCAACCTGTTCCTGCCCTGACAAAAAACTAAAGTTGTCGCTCCAATCAGGTATTTGAGTCTCATCATCGTCTTCCTCATTGTCTCCACCAACAGGAGTTACAGTTTGGGAATGAGGGTCTACATTATGGTCAGAACCTTCTGCGTCTGGTCCTGGATCCGACTCCTAAAGATTCTGGGCATCAGTGCAGATCATTTCCTCGTCTGGATTCACAGAAGTGCTGGAGCCGACCTCTGATTCCCAGGCTATAGTATGAGTAAACAGCTCTGCAGACTCAACCATCTGTTCTACCTCATTCTCAGACGGGCAGCTGGAGACTTGGGAGCTGTGAGGAAGCAAGTGCGATTGGGGTGACACCTCTGAGGACTGGAGTATTTGTGATGTTGAAGTTGATGTGGAGGAGAGCCCACTTAAAGGAGCACTTGATATCCGTTGAAGCACCTGCTGTTTTTGTGCCTCATCTGGAATTTGTAGTGATTGGCGTGGCCGTAAGAAAGGGATCTTATCACATTGTCCGCTAAAAGAAGTAGACATTTTAGTTTGGCTGGAAGATGGTCTTTCGTCTACAGATGTTACTGTTGCTTTAACACCTAGCCCACGGACACAACCTTTTTTCCCCTTCCCAACACGCCTATTCCCCTTTCCACCAGCAGCAGGCCTTTTTCCACTCGTTTTGGTGGTTAACTAATTCACAACTCTGGAGTTATTTGCGCAAAAAAACAATGGATGGGAATCGAGCAGAGCTGAGTGGCCAAACTGTGGTATTAGGCCAAAACTATTGGCTGTTATGTTCTGCTACCAGAGCTAAGGAAAGAGAGGAGATCTGTCCCTACGATAGAACTCAGCTTAATCTCTACGATGTAACAGGGGACCTGATCCTGCGATCAGACCTGCTAAAGTCCTCAGCTAGTCTGTACGGCGACCTATAGATGTGGGGAAGGAATCCCTACAAGTACTAAGGACGGGGAGGAAAATGGGACACCTCCTAACAGAAATAGTAGCAGACAGACGAACAAACAAAATATAAAGAACATAGAGGTCCGTAGACCAAGCAAACTAACAGAGTTAGATACAGAGCACAGGCTAGCTAGAAAGTAGTTATACAATGAAGTCCAGCAAAGCCAGAAGGGCGGAGCAGGATTAAATAGGCCAACAAGGTCATGTGACCAGCAAAGGAAAAAACATAAGAACAAGGTTCTAACAGTACCTCCACTTCTAAGAGGATCCACCGGATCCCCTAGGACCAGGCTTATCAGGAAATCTCCTGTGAAACGCTCTGATAAGTCTGAACGCGGAAACATCATCGGACCTCACCCAAGAGTTATCCTCGGGTCCGAAACCTTTCCAGGCCACAAGATACTGCAAACTACCTCTATACTGTCTAGAGTTAAGGAAGCGAGAAATTTCATATTCCCCGTCCTCCACCACTGGAGGAACAGAGGCAGAGGCGTCACAATCCGATACAACAGCTTTTTTCAACAGAGAGACATGAAATACCGGATTAATTCTCCAGGAGGTAGGAACCTCCAACCTAACAGCAGATTGATTGACAACCTGAAGCACCTTAAAGGGCCCTACAAACTTGGGACCCAATTTCTTAGAAGGAATCCTCAACCGCAGATTCCTAGAGGACAACCAAACCATGTCACCAACAGCGAACAAAACCTCCTGTCGTTTCCTATCAAAGTAGTCTTTAGATTTTCTGTTGGCCTCCTGAAGATTACCACGCACATCCGTCCAAACTCTCTCCAAATCACCGGAAAAATTCTCCTCCTCAGGCACGGCAGATCCCAACTTGAAGAACGACCCAAACGACGGATGTCTCCCAGAACAACAAAAAAAAGGCGAACAACCAGCAGAAGAAGATGTATGATTGTTCAGAGCAAATTCAGCAAGTGGCAGAAACTCAGACCACCCCTCTTGATTGTCTGCCACAAAACAACGCAAGAACTGCTCAACATCCTGGTTTTCCTTTCTGTCTGGCCATTAGATTCAGGATGATATCCTGACGAGAACGACAAATGAACTCCCAACCTGTCACAAAAGGCACGCCAAAAACGAGCCACGAACTGAGGACCTCTATCAGAAACAATGTCAGTAGGAACGCCATGAAGTCTGACAATTTCCTTGACAAAGGCCTTAGCGAGAGTTTTAGCGCAGGGCAGTTTGACGAAGGGAACCAAGTGACACATCTTGCTAAAACGGTCCACGACCACCCAGATGACAGTAAAACCCTCAGAGGGGGGAAGGTCAGTTATAAAGTCCATAGCCAAATGTGTCCAAGGAGCACTGGGAACCTCCAAAGGACAAAGCAACCCCGCAGCAGGAGTATGTGAGGACTTAGATCTAGCACATATAGTACATTGGCGCACCCACTTAATGACTTCCTTCTGCCATCCAGGCCACCAAAAACTGCGACCCACCAGTCTCTTGGTCTCAGAGATTCCGGGATGACCTGCCAACCGAGATTCGTGACACTCAACAAACAAATCTCTCCTAAAGGTCCCAGGCACAAACAACCTCCCATGAGGAGTGTTAGATGGGGCATTCTCCTGTGCTTTAAGAATCTCATCTTCCAAAACGGAGTCCAAAGCAGCTATCACAACACCTTCTTGTAAAATGTTCTCCTCTTTCTCAGCACCGACTATGGAAGAAAAACTGCGAGATAAGGCATCCGCCTTAACATTCTTAGTACCAGGGATGTAAGTAACGGAGAAATTAAACCGCGAGAAAAACAGTGCCCACCTAGCCTGACGGGCATTCAGGCGCTTGGCAGCATCAAGATATATCAGATTTTTATGATCCGTAAGAACCTGAACGGGAAATTCCGCACCTTCCAAGAAGTGGCGCCAGTGTTCAAATGCGAGTTTAATAGCCAATAATTCCCGATTACCAATATCGTAATTCAGTTCAGTCTCCGAAAATTTTTTTGAAAAATAGGCACAGGGATGTAATCCATCCCCGTTATCCTGAGACAATACTGCGCCAACCCCCACAGAGGAAGCATCAACCTCAACCAAAAACGGCTTAGTCACATCAGGCTGCATAAGGATGGGAGCAGAGGTGAACCTCTCCTTGAGATACACAAAAGCTTCAATGGCCTCAGAAGACCACTGAACCGCATCAGCACCTTTCCTGGTGAGATCGGTCAGAGGTTTGACAATACTAGAAAAATTTTTTATGAATTTTCTGTAATAATTGGCGAAACCCAAAAACCTCTGTATCGATTTCAAACCAATAGGCCTAGGCCATTCCTGTACAGCTTGAACTTTAACCGGGTCCATCTCAAAACCTTCGCTGGAGATAATGTAGCCCAAAAAACTAATTCTCTGTACAGCGAACTCACATTTCTCCAGCTTAGCAAAAAGCGAATTGTCCATTAATAACTGTAATACCTCACGCACGCTCCGCCAATGAGACTCCAGATCCGGCGAATAAATCAAAATGTCATCCAAATACACAACCACATTTTTGCCGATCAAAGGTCTAAGGATGTCATTAATAAGATTCTGAAAAAATGCAGGAGCATTAGTAAGACCAAAAGGCATAACCAGATTCTCAAAATGACCCACAGGAGTGTTAAAAGCAGTCTTCCATTCGTCACCCTCCTTCATGCGCAACAGATTGTATGCCCCCTTAAGGTCAATTTTAGAGAACCACTTGGCCCCCATTAACTCGTTAAACAGATCAGGAATCAATGGCAGTGGGTAAGGATTGCGTACAGTAATTTTGTTAATCTCACGAAAATCCAGACACGGATGTAAACCGCCGTCCTTTTTTTTTACAAAAAAAAATCCAACCGCCACAGGAGACTTAGAGGGCCTAATGTGACCGGCGGCCAAACTTGTCTGTATGTATTCCTCCAAAGCCTTTCTCTCAGGAATAGTAAGGTTAAATAAACGACTTTTAGGAAGAGTCGCTCCAGGGACAAATTCAATAGAACAATCATAGTCTCTATGGGGAGGCAAAACCTGCGATTCCTTCTCAGAAAAAACTCTCCAAAAATCCTGAATAGGAACAGGCAATTCTCCCCTATCCAAAGCTGCAATACGCCCGTTACAACACTTGTCATAACATTTATGGCTCCAGGATTTAATTTCACTGGTAGACCAATCCAGTACAGGATTGTGAAATTTTAACCAGGGCAATCCCAATATTACTGGAGAAGGCAAGTTATTCAACACTACCAAATCCAATTTCTCATGGTGAACACCATTAATAGTGAGAGGAAATTCACAGAAGTTGAGAGTAATATTCTTCAAAGGGGAACCATCCACAGAAACCAAAGCAATGGGGGATGATAAAGGTTCGGGTTTTAAATTGAGTCTTTCCAAGAATCCCCAATCAATAACATTCAGAGTAGACCCACAATCAACAAACACCCGAAATTCCATTAATTTTTCCTGAGCAATCGTGGAAGCAGCTAAAAATACACCCTTGGAATTTAAACAGGCAATACGGGCATGACTGACCATTTTTTTTTCTTTCTTGATACGAAGCTCACAGTCTTTAATTAAATGACCAGATTTTCCGCAATAGAAACACAAGTCTTCAGAAAATCTGCGATCTTTTTCTTGAGAGTGAGGTGCCATCGCTCCAATCTCCATCGATTCACCACTGTTAGTACACACATTCTCATAACCAGAAACTGACATAGCAGAGGATTTGCTCTCATTAACACTTGCACGCAGTCTCCTATCCACCCGTGTAGCTAATTGCATAGCCTGTTGCAAATCTTCAGGTGTAGGATAAGCAATTAGCAGGTCTTTAACCCTTTCACTGAGCCCAGCAAGAAATAGACTTTTCAGAGCAGAATCGTTCCACCCTGTTTGAGTAGACCATCGACGGAAATGAGTACAATAGTTTTCCACATTACCTGATCCCTGTCTCAAACGTCTTAACTCAGTCTCAGCTGATGAGACACGGTCAGGATCATCATATAATAGTCCCAAAGCAGAAAAAAAAACTATCCACTGAACTGAAGCATGTATCACTAGGTTGCAAAGAAAAGGCCCACTCCTGAGGCTCTTTGCGCAAAAGTGACATTATAAACCCTATGCGCTGGGAATCATCCCCAGAGGACTTGGGTCTCAAACGAAAATACAATAAGCAAGCATTTTTAAATGAAAAAAATTCTCGGTGTTCACCAAAAAATAAATCCGGCAAACGTACCTTAGGCTCCAAGAAATGTGCTCCAGGACAGTTACTCACGTGTTGACGGAGCTCAGTCACCTCCAAAGAGAGTCCCTGCAGGTGTTTAGCCAAATCCAGAACCGACACCATGATGGAACAGAAAAAATCTTTCCTTAGAGCATTTGCTGGGCTGGACTTACTGTTATGTTCTGCTACCAGAGCTAAGGAAAGAGAGGAGATCTGTCCCTACGATAGAACTCAGCTTAATCCCTACGATGTAACAGGGGACCTGATCCTGCGATCAGACCTGCTAAAGTCCTCAGCTAGTCTGTACGGAGACCTATAGATGTGGGGAAGGAATCCCTACAAGTACTAAGGACTGGGAGGAAAATGGGACACCTCCTAACAGAAATAGTAGCAGACAGACGAATAAACAAAATATAAAGAACATAGAGGTCCGTAGACCAAGCAAACTAACAGAGTTAGATACAGAGCACAGACTAGCTAGAAAGTAGTTATACAATGAAGTCCAGCAAAGCCAGAAGGGCAGAGCAGGATTAAATAGGCCAACAAGGTCATGTGACCAGCAAAGGAAAAAACCTAAGAACAAGGTTCTAACATTGGCTGTGTTAGATGCAGAAAAAAATTATATTCAATTTGCAACCTGATGGAGGTCAGTATAGATGGACTAATAGACCAAGTCCCACACACTGTTAGAAGCCCAAATATTTTTTCAGAGCTAGATGCAGAAAAAAATTATATTCAATTTGCAACCTGATGGAGGTCAGTATAGATGAACTAATAGAACAAGTCCCACACACTGCTAGAAGCCCAAATATTTTTTCAGAGCTAGATGCAGAAAAAAATTACATTCAATTTGCAACCTGGTGGAGGTCAGTATAGATGGACTAATAGAACAAGTCCCACACACTGCTACAAGCCAAAATATTTTTTCAGAGCTAGATGCAGAAAAAAATTATATTCAATTTGCAACCTGGTGGAGGTCAGTATAGATGGACTAATAGAACAAGTCCCACACACTGCTAGAAGCCCAAATATTTTGTCAGAGCTAGATGCAGAAAAAAATTATATTCAATTTGCAACCTGATGGAGGTCAGTATAGATGGACTAATAGAATGATGCTATGCCCAAAAGGTTTTACTTCACTAGGTGCAGTAAAAAAATTGGTATTCTATACACAGGTGGTGTAGCTTGCAACACAGATATGCTACTCCACTGACTAACACACTCTGCAATAGGCCAAAAAGGATTAGCTTTGCTAGATTTAGCCAAATGCTGTGAAAAAAACTTGCATAGCACTGGTACAGACCTGCCTGTCAAAAACTGATAGGAACTGATGTAACTTAGTCCTGAAAAGGACTGCAATTGCAATTAGTCTTTACTCCCAACCTATCTATTTAAGAGCACAGACCTGCCTGATAAAAGTCGTAGGAAATGCTGTAACCTAGTCCTTAAAAGGACTGCAATCACAACTATTCCCTACTCCCAAGCTATCTGTAGATTTGTGCGAAAATTGGCTTGAAAGTAACAAGGTATAGCGCACACAGCAACAGCGGTGCCGTCTAACATGCAACTGCAGCAGTGAGAAAATGGTGGCGACGGGGAAAATGGCTGGGTCTTATAGGGCAAGGACATGTGACATACACTGCTAATGACACATGCCCTTGCTTGTGTGAAAAAAAGCACTTCGCTCCGTGTGTGCGCTGCTGATAGGCTGACAGATTGCACCTCCCCACTGTAAATGCGAGAAAGAGAAAAAAAAATGGAGATCTTCATTATTCCTGCAGAGATCCATCCCCTGCCCCTCCCCCCGCCCCGTTGTACACTCAAACTGCGTATTAACATTAATTTTCATCACTACTGAGAAAAAATCCAGTTATGATTTTGGTGCACGAACAGTTATCGAACATAACCTCGAACAGCCGAATTTTTTTCAAATCGTTCGTGTTCGCCGAACGGCTCGAACACCACCCAAAACAGCTCGAATTTGAGATTGGCGAACAGTTCGAGTCGAACAACGCTCATCTCTACTCATGTGTACTAGGCTGCTCAGAGGCAATGACAAGCTGTCATCGGTGGAAGGTATATCATCTGGGTCCTCTGTATCCCCCCAGCCACGCTTGAGTGATGCCCGTGAGCTGCTTTGAGTGCCACCCTGCTGTGAACATGGTTGTTCCTCATCATCCTCCCAAACTGTCCCCTGGCTTTACAGTTGGGTATCTGGCTGCTGTTGGGACAGTAACCCACTCTCCTAGCCATGTGTGGATGACAGACCTGATAACGATGTGGATTTGTCCTGCTCCTCCTGCTCCTCTTTCTCCTGTGTCACCACCTCATTATCATTGCCTGAATTGTTTTTTAATGCTATTATTAGCGTTACTATACCACTAATATGCCTGCTTGCATATTAGTGGTATAGTAATGCTAATAATGGCGTCATCAGCGCTGGCCATATTGGTGTAGTATTCGAAGCAGCGCAACATGGCACACACGTTTTGCATGGAAGCCCACTGATTGGTGGTGAAGTGTTGTTGTTCCACAGAGTGACTCAGCTGTGTGTGCTGCAGCCACTCCACTATGGCCTGCTGCTGCTCGCATAGTCTCTCCAGCATATGCAAGGTGGAGTTCCACCTTGTTCTTATGTCACATATGAGGCGGTGAGCGGGAATGCACAAGTGACACTAAAGTTCAGACAGGTGAACAGCAGCAGGGTGAAAACACCAAAAGCGCACACACACTGCCCACACTTTCATCAACAGCTCTGACATATGGGCAGTTTTTCAAGAAGCTTTACACCACCAAGTTCAACACATGCAGCAGGCTTGGGATGTGCATCAAACTGACTACATGCAGAGCTGCTATTAGATTTTGCCCGTTATCGCACACCAAAAGGCCGGGCTTGAGGTTCAACGGCACCACTTATCTGTCTGCTGTTTTATCCCCATCCACAGCTTCTGCACATTGTGGGATTTGTCCTCCAAACAGATGAGTTTCAGAACAGCCTGCTGTCATTTTCACCTGGCTGTGCTGAAGTTGGTAGTGCAGGTCTTACTGAGACCGGATGAGGCGTTGGAGAAAGCGGTGTAGGAGTAGGAGGCATCCTGGACAGAGAAACGTCCAGCAATCCTCAGTGGTGGTAGGACATGGGCTAGAACACCTTCTGCCTCTGTCCCAGCTGCCACTACATTTACAGTTAGGGAGATGTAAAGTCCCTGGCCATGCTTACTGGGCCACGTATTGGTGGATATGTAAACTTTGCCGCTGATGGATTTACCCATTGCACACCTTATTTTATCCGCAACATGGCATGCCTGGAAAAGTAGTGATGGCTGGGAAGAACGTCCTGCGGGACAGTCACAACCATCAGTTTTATAAAACTATCCATCTCCACCAGCAGGAATTGCAGCATTTCAAAGGCCAGTAATTTGGAAATGCTGTCATTCAGGACCATGGCTCATTGGTGGGTAGTGGCGGGGTATCTCCTACTTCTCATAAGGGCTTGGGGCATTGATGGCTGAACACTTCCATGGAATGGTGTGGAGATGTTTGGTGACACTGGTGGTGGTGGTGCTGTCCCATCCTCTCTTTTCAGGGAGGCAGGTGGCCCTGTTGATCGTAAGTGGGAGGAAGAGGCCGAGACCACAGCAGAAGAGGGTGCAGGAGGAGGCTCAGATCTGTCATCCTTTTCATCATATGGCAGGGTCCTGACCCTCAGCTTCATGATTTATCTGTGAATTAAATAATAACAATCGTAATATCAAACTTACCTATAAACATTCTAGGGAGGAGATTGACTTTCTGGATATCAAAGTTAGGGTACAAATGGATGGTGCACTCCAGACAGATATATACCGGAAAGAGACATCGGTAAATTCACTCCTTCATGCTACATCTACACATATTTTTCACACTATACGTGCAGTACCAATAGGTCAATTCCTCAGAGCAAAACGTATTTGCTCATCTGATGAAATCTTTGAGGCTCAGGCTCGGGACATTTCTGACCGCTTCTTTGAACGTGGGTATAGTAGGAGAGTTGTGAAGCAGGGATACCGCCGTGCTAAAAAAACATCCCGTGACTTGTTACTTGTGGATAGGGGGAGAGATTCCAAAAAGGATTCCCCCTTAAGGTTTAACTCAACCTTTAATAATCAATGGTCTAGAATGCGGGGAGTATTACAGAAATACTGGTCAATTCTTACAACAGAACCCACTCTGAGGAGAATCCTTTCTGACCATCCTTTACTGACAGCAAGGAAGAGTCGAAATTTGAGAGACATTCTTGTCAGAAGTCACTATGTGGCAAGTCCTCCGAACCCTTTTGGTGCTGGTGTACAGAGATAGGGCTGTTTTCCATGTGGATCATGTCTAGCGTGTAGAAATATTGTGAGGGCCACTGGCTCCACTTCGGCAGATGGAGGTAGGGACTACCGGATCACACATTATATCTCTTGCAGCACTAGCTATATCACCTATTATGCTACCTGCACGTGTAACCTCCATTATGTGGGGCTCACTTCACGTGAGTTCCACATAAGGGAGAGGGAATACATAAGAGATATTAGATCTGCCAGTGGGGTGGAAGATGTTTCCACCCTAAAAACCATCCCACGACATTTTAGACTTCATCACAATTGCAATCCAGATGAAATCAAATTTAAGAGAATTGACAGGATACAATGCGGCATTAGGGGAGGTGACAAAAAGAAAATTATGGCTCAACGTGAATGCCGTTGGATTTTTTCTCTGGGTACTATGTCCCCCTCAGGGTTGAATGAAAAATTGTCCTTCTCACCGTTTTTGTAATGATATGTGATTCAATATATCCTCTTTCTTACCAGTCTATTTTAAATTGTATGTTGCTTTTTAATGGTGTCTTAAATAATCAATTTTTTTATTTTACAGTTGGATATGATGTTATTCCTGATGTCCCCATTTCTTTTTTCCTTTTTTGGGACGGGCCAGACCCTATATATATCTTACTACGTGACCCTCTTGGGAAAAATGGAACAAAGATGGAGGTGGATTCAACCCCTCATTTGGGAACAATGATGAACATATATTATATTTACATATATTTTTTGTTAATTTATAATATACACTGTTAAATGTTAATGCAGGATTGTTATTATCTGTTCCTTCTCCCATGTTGATATATATATATATATATATACTGTATGTATATATATATATATATATATATATATATATAATTTTTTCCTTTCTTCTTATTTCTTTTTCTTTTTCTTCTTTCCTCTTCTTTCTTCCCTTCTCTTTTTCTTTCCCTTCCCCTCTTTCTCTTTTCCTCCTTTCCCTTTTTCCCTCCTTCCTTTTTCATCCCCAATTTCAATACTTACGTGCTTCTTTTAAAACAATAGCACTGCAGTGGGGAATGAGATTCGTTTGGGTCTGCCCTTAGTTTTTCCCATAAACAAAATGGCCGCTTGGGGGTGCACGCGCGCACTGAGCCTCCATACCGCTGCTGTCACCGAAGGCATCCCTACGATGCGACGCGGGTGCTGACGTCACAGGAAATTTTTCCTTGACCCGCGCCGTCATCACGATTGCCGGAAATGACATGTGGGCGGCTAGGGATCCACTGCGCGTGCGCCGATACCGGCGTCAAGACTAGTGTTGAGCCACCCCCGTAGTGTTCGAGTTCGGTTCGGTTCGTCGAACACCCGTGTGTTCGCCGAACTGTTCGTCGAACTGTTCGTCGAACACCTTCGAACACCGTTAAAACCAATGGCAGGCAAACAAAAACACATAGAAACACATAGAAAACACCTTCAAAGGTGTCCAAAAGCTGACAAACTGCTCAGAAGACACAACTAACACATGGAAAAGTGACAAGTACATATAGTCATGCGAAAAGAAAAGAGGTGGAGGAGTAAAAGGAGGGGGAGACACAGATATAGGCATGTCATGCCCTTCTAAAATCCAAAAAGTGAGAAGCCGAGACGGCCAGTCCGCTCCTGCCCGTGCCACCTCCGTGTCGCCGGGTTTGTGCCAGAGCCGCGGTGAACCCTGACGGCCAGCCCCCCTCTCCCAATACTGGTGCCTGTCCGCTGGTGGGTCGAGAGAGCCCCCCTGTGGTGGAGGCAGCTCTAAGCTTTTTAATTTAAATTGTCCCTCTAATTTGAATGAATACACTTTAAATCCATTTACAAGGATCTATTGGAGGGCAAGTCTCATGCCAGCAGCCGCGTAATTCCAGCTCCAGTAGCGTCCACTAAAGCTGCTGCAGTTAAAAAGCTTTTATAAGGATCGAGCTCGGCTGTCCACCGCAAGGCATCCTAGTGCCAGTCCCAGCCCCTATGCCTTGGGGTGCCTCCTGATGCTCTTCACTAAGTATCCCGTGGTCCCGAAGCATTTCCTTTGAAAAAATTAAGTGTCCAAACTACAGGTGGTGTAGCTTGCTTAACAGCCGGGATAATCCGCTGACTAGCAGACACTGCTACTAGGCACAAAGTATTTCCTGGGCTAGATGCAGTTAAAAATTTGTAAGTAGATACTCTCGTTGGATGCTGAGAAAGCATTCCATAGAGTCTCCTGGCACGCCATATATGATTCTCTTAAAAAGCTTGGGGTAGGGGTCTAGGGGACCCTTTTATAGCCAAAATCACGGCCCTGTATCACAATACGTCACCTAGGCTGAAGATAAATGGAACTGTAGCACCGAGGGCTCGGTTGCTACAGACGTATTGCACCTCACCCAGAGGTGTGATATCTCACTCTCAGATAAGGATGGAGTGTGGATCAGGACCCGACACCTGCATGCATTACACCACATTGCCGTGGGGCAGGGCGACCAATATGCCCCTGAGATGGGCACGACAGTCCCTGTCCCTGGCTGGAGTGGGGGGAGGGAACACTGAGGAAGGGGAACCCTGCAGTGCAGGAGCAGGGAGGAAGCAGTTCCTGGGTGCATTGAGAAGGGAGTATAAAAGGTGGGCACCATCTTAGTTCAGTGCAGAGAAGTCTGAGCAGAAGTGGCAGGGAGCAGGGGCTCTGCATGAGCTCTGCTCCGGAGGCGGGCCTAGTAACAAAGGCCCAGGCCTGCAAGAGGGAGAAGGAAGGAAGAGGAGCGGAGAAGGCTCCAGGAACGAGGAATGAAGTTATCCCAGGGGTGCGGAATGGCGAGTCGCCACCGCACGCCCGAATCCACCTGCGTTGAGGGGTCAGGCCAAAGGGGGAGACCGGTCCCCGAACTAGTGGAGGCAGGAAACGACCCTCAGCTAGAAACCGGAGGCTCTGACATTTTATGTGGCGCAGCCCCTTGCTCCACCCGCTAGGAAGGCACCACATAGGGTCAGGGAAACTGGTGCCAAGTTTACCAAGAGGAGGCCCGAGGCAGCCGGACAGAAGTGTTGGTAAGAAAGGCCAGACAAAGGACACACAAAGGGGGTCCTGTGAAGCGCTCCAAAGTTATCTGGGAGTTGTCTGAGCCCCTCACCTGGTGAGCACAGTACGACGTGGGCAGCCGTTACCTGCAGACGTGGTCTGGATAATAAGAACTGTGAGTAAAGGCCCTGAACCTCATCACTGACTCCGTGTCGTTACTGCTGCTGCCCTGCACCATCACCCCCATCCTCCGCATACACTGCCCTGAGGCTATACTCCTCCCGTGGGGAGTTATGCTACGCTCTGCTGCACCCACAACACCAGCCTTAGCGGTCTGCCCTGTAGCGGCGGTTCACTCTGACCGCAATCCACGGGTGGCGTAGTCGGACATTTAAACATCAAAACCACATAAATAGTTCCGCCACTGGTTTGACCGCCCTGAGCCACGGAACCGGATCGCCGCCCCGAAGACTACAACCACCAGCATCCACCAAAAAGGGTCCGGCTCCGGGTGTCCCAAGGCCCAGGGGGTGCGTCAGAACATTTTCATCACCTTTCACAATCACCAATGGGACAAGGCAGGGATGTCCTCTGTCCCCTCTCTTATACATCCTAGTGACGGAGCACCTGCTCTCATCAATTCGCCATAACCCCAATATTAGGTGGATTGAGGTGGGAGGCACCGAGTACAAGTGCTCTCTATTTGCTGATGATGTCCTAGTATATATCACTCAATCACATATATCCATCCCTGCTGTTATGGCTGAAATAGATCACTTTGTTACATGGTAAAATTTTAAAATCAATGCAGCGAAGTCTGAGGCCCTCGATGTCTCCCTCCCTAAATCCATATAGGATTCCATCCAGTCCAACTTTCCCTTTGCCTGGCCCTCACAGGGTATCAAATACTTAGGAATTCCTATTCATAGAGACCTCTCCCATCTATGTTATCTTAATTTTGGGCCCTTTATTGAACAATTCCATACAGACCACGGTTGGCAAGTTAGAACTGTAAGATTCACTACGTGAACCACTGGTGTTCTGTGGAAAAGCACATGTACACCGCGTTCCAAATTATTATGCAAAAAGTGTTTAGGAGTGATAAGGGAAGAATTTGTTTGTTTGTCAGTTAAACTCATTGATGGTGATGTGTGTCAGGGCTCTTTATATCACTGTAAGCAATTGCAGACACCTGTGCTAATTAGTTTGGCAGGTGTGTCCAATGAAAGGCAAGACTACTTAAGAAGGCTCTCTCACATTATTAAGCAGCCTACATTTTCTGCCAAAATGGGAAAGAAAAAGGATGTGTCGGCTGCTGAGAAGCAACAAATTGTGGAGTGTTTAGGTCAAGGCATGACTACAATCAACATTGTGCGATGATCAGGATGAAGTGTCTTGGCAATCAAGAAGTATGTAGCTGATTCACAGTACACACGTGTGCGTGCTGATAAGGGCAAATTGAGGACTCTTTCCTACAGGCAATTACGTCAGGTTGAAACAGCAGCGGCAAAAAAGCCTTGTCATAGCAGCAGACAAGTTTTTGAAGCTGCTTGTGCCTCCAACGTCCCCCGAACAACAAGATGCAGGGTCCTTCAGAGGTTTGCAGCTGTGCATATGCCATCCTGTCGACCTCCTCTATCCACTTCACACAAGCAGAAACGGCTCCAGTGGGCCAAACATTACATGAAGACTGATTTCAAAACTGTTTTGTTCACGGATGAGTGCCGTGCAGCGCTCGATGGTCCAGATGAATGGAGTGGAGGATGGCTGGTTGATGGACACCCCACGCAAACACGGCTACAGCGCCAACAAGGAGGAGGTGGAGTAATGTTTTGGGCTGGAATCATGGGGAGAGAGATTGTCGGCCCCTTTAGGATCCCTGAAGGCGCTAAAGATGAACTCCATAATGTATGTGGATTTTCTCAAACAGCACTTCCTGCCATGGTTCAAGAAGAAGAACCGTGTATTTCACAGCAAGATCATTTTTCTGCATGATAATGCACCATCTCATGCTGCACATAAAACATCTGCATCTCTGGCTGATATGGGCATAAAAGGGGACAAACTTATGGTGTGACCCCCATGCTCCCCTGACCTCTACCCCATTCAGAACCTTTGGAGCATCATTAAAAGGAGTGTCTATGATGGCGGGAGGCAGTTCACATCTAAGCAACAGCTCTGGGAGGGTATTCTGTCCTCATGCAAAACAATTGAAGCAGAAACCATCCAAAACCTGACAAATTCAATGGACGAGAGAGTTCAGAAGCTCCTTTCGAACAAGGGGTCCTATGTGAAAATGTAACATCACCTAGAATAAAGTTTTGAGTTGAAAACTGTTTGATTTCAGTTTCTAACAACCTGCTAATGCTTATAATTTCAAAAATGACCATTTTTTTGGTCTTTATTAAAATGAAAAGGTTGATCGAAAAGTTTGGGGGATCTAAGAGTGTGGCAACCCAGTAGTCATGATTACTTCGAATTCTGACAATATGAGGGTCATGCTGCAGGTAGTGCAGCATGAAGGCACTTATGTGTCTTGCGCATCTCGGAGCCCCAAAATTATTTTCCGGGCTAGATGCAGCTAAAAATTATTTTTAATTTTAAATCTGGTGAAGCTTATTATAGATGGCCTAATAGGATCAGTGCTGCACACTGCTACAAAGCCCAAATTATTTTCCAGTCAAGATACAGATAAACATGATTAGTAATTTGAAAGCTTAAAACGGTTGGTAGGGTGATTTTAACCAATCATCAAGCTTTTACTCTCCCCAGGATGACACAGGGGTAGAAAAGTCGTTTCGGATCCATGATTTGTTCATCTTTATGAACGTGAGTCTGTCTACATTATCAGTGGAGAGCCGCGTGCGCTTATCTGTCAGCACACCACCAGCAGCGCTGAACACACGTTCAGACAGAACGCTGGCTGCGGGGCATGACAAGATCTCCAAGGCGTAAGTGGCTAGCTCCGGCCATTTATCCAGATTGGAAGCCCAAAAAGAGCAAGGGTCCAGTGACACAGTCGTGGCTTCAATGTTTACTTGGAGATACTCCTGTACCATCGTCTCTAGGCGTTGACTATGTGTCAGACTTCTTGTCTCCTGTGGCCTTGCAAAGGATGGGCTAAAAAAGTGGTGAAATGATTCCGCAAAATTGATGTTACCAGCAGATACTGTGGTTCTGTTACGGTTTGAGTGCTGAACACTTGACGGTCCCACGGTTGGCAAGTTGGAACTGTGAGATTCACTACGTGCACCACTGGTATTTTGTGGAAAAGCACATGTAAGATTCTGCAACAGTCTCTGCTGATACTCCTGCATGCGTGCATCCCTTTCTATGGCAGGAATAATTTCTGCAAATTTACTTTTGTACCGGGGATCTAACAGTGTGGCAACCCAGTAGTCAGGATTATTTCTAATTCTCACAATTCGAGGGTCATGTTGCAGGTAGTGCAGCAAGAAGGCACTCATGTGTGTTGCGCATCCAGGAGCACCAAGTCCCTGTTGTGTTGGTGGCGAGGTAACAATCATGCTTCCTTCCTCTGTCCTCTCCCCCCAACCTCGCACAACAGAAATGTGATCAAGGTCTCCCTCATCTGATGAGTCTTCCATCAGTTCGTCCTCCACTTCTTCCTGGGCTCCTGCACCTTCCTCACTAGTTTGGCTGCTACCATGTGCCCTGGTAAAACCATCTCCCCCACCCTCACATGCCTGCCGCCTTGGTGCTGCCGACCGTCTGGACCTTGCAGATGTTAGCCCTTCCGCATACAACTCCTCCTCCTCTACTTCCTCCACCTCCTCTTGTGCCACCACCTGACTCCGAATTCTGTTTAACATGTGCTCCAGCATGTAAATCACCGGAATAGTCATGCTGATAATGGCATCGTCAGCACTAAACATCTTCGTCGCCATTTCAAAACTGTGCAGAAGGGTGCATAGGTTCCTGATCTGAGACCACTCCTCCAGCGTGATTTGCCCCACCTCTGAATCTCGTTGGCCCAGGCTATACGTCAGAACGTATTGCACCAGGGCTTGTCGGTGCTGCCACAGTCGCTGCAACATGTGCAGAGTTGAATTCCACCGGGTAGGCACATCGCATTTTAGCCGGTGAAGTGGCAGGCCCAACGACTTCTGTAGAGATGTAAGTCGCTGAGCTGCGGGATGCGAACGGCGGAAGTGAGCACACAGCGACCGTGCCCTCTGCAGAAGGCCATCTAGTCTGGGATAGTGGGCTAAAAATTGCTGGACAACCAGGTTCAACACGTGAGCCATACAAGGCACGTGTGTGACATTGCCCCGGCGAAGGGCCGCACCCAGGTTTGCAGCATTGTCGCACACGGCCTTCCCTGGTTTCAGGTCCAGTGGAGACAACCATTCATGAAATTGGTTCTCCAGAGCTGACCACAACTCCTCAGCTGTGTGACTCACATTTCCCAGACATTTCAATGTAAAAACCGCCTGATGACGTTGAGCCCTACTGCCAGCATAGTAAGGAGGTGTGCAGGATCCCTTCTGCGCAGTTAGAAAGCTTGTGGCATGACCAGACAGGCTTTGGGTGCAGGTGGAAGACCGAGAGGAGGTTGAGGAGGCAGAAGCAGTGGAGGAACTTTGACATAAAGAGGATTGACGCACAACTCGTGGGGACGGCAAGACTTGGACAGCAGCCCCTTGTCCTGCTGTCACCATAGTTACCCAGTGCCCAGTCAGCGACATGTAACGCCCCTGTCCATGCCTACTCGTCCAAGTGTCTGTGGTGAAATGCACCCTGTCACACACAGAGTTTCTCAAAGAAGCGGTGATGTTGTGTGCGACATGCTGGTGGAGCGCAGGCACACCTTTCTTTGAGAAGTAGTGCCGACTGGGCATCTGGTACTGGGGCACTGCGACGGACATAAGGTCTCGAAAATCCTCTGTGTCCACCAGGCGGAAAGGCAGCATTTCTGTAGCCAAGAGCTTGCAGATGGTGAAATTCAACCTCTTAGCTTTCTCATGGCTAGGAGGAAATGGTCTTTTACTTGTCCACATCTGAGGGACCGAGGGCTGGCTATTGTGCTTAGACGGGGTTGATAAGGGTGTCCCCGGCAAACTGCCGGTCTGTGAGGAAGATGCAGGCGGACATGTTAGGTTGCCTTGATCCAAAGGTGGTGCTATCGATGTCGGACAGCGCTCAACACCAGCTGGTGTTACCACCTCCAAAGAAAATGATGACCTGCCAATCACGCTGGCTGTTGCGGGTAAAGAGGTGGCAGGTCTGCGCCCCAAAACAGGTGTGACTGCTGTCCCCCCAGTCACAGAGGATGAAGAGGCCGCGGATGCACAAGATATGGCAGACGGTGATTGGCCCGGCCGGCTAGGCCGCATTGTAGCACACTGAGCTTCCCACTGCAACTTATGCTTCATGTCCATGTGCCGGTTCATGCATGAAGTACTCAAACTATGTATTTTTTGGCCTCTACTTAGCTTTTGCTGACAAATGTTACAGATAACACGAGTTGGGTCATCTTTATCGATCTGAAAAAATGCCCAGGCTATGCAAGGCTTAGCACCCATGCGACCTGAAGAGCCACCACGACTTGTGGTGAGAGGCAGAGTTGTGTTTGAGGATGCAGTTGGTGACGTGCTTCCAGTACTACGTCTCTGTCCAGGAAGGCGCAACCTGACCTCGTCGTCACTAGCATCTTCCTCCACCTCCTCTGCTGACCTCATCTCTTGGCTGACTGTGGGTTGACAGTAAGTGGGATCTCCGACCTCATCATCATCACCCTGTGCGTTATCACACCCGTCGTCCTCAGAGCCAACCTGTTCCTGCCCTGACAAAAAACTAAAGTTGTCGCTCCAATCAGGTATTTGAGTCTTATCATCGTCTTCCTCATTGTCTCCACCAACAGGAGTTACAGTTTGGGAATGAGGGTCTACATTATGGTCAGAACCTTCTGCGTCTGGTCCTGGATCCGACTCATAAAGATTCTGGGCATCAGTGCAGATCATTTCCTCGTCTGGATTCACAGAAGCGCTGGAGTCGACCTCTGATTCCCAGGCTATAGTATGAGTAAACAGCTCTGCAGACTCAACCATCTGTTCTACCTCATACTCAGACGGGCAGCTGGAGATTTGGGAGCTGTGAGGAAGCAAGTGCGATTTGGGTGACACCATTGAGGACTGGAGTATTTGTGATGTTGAAGTTGATGTGGAGGAGAGCCCACTTAAAGGAGCACTTGATATCCGTTGAAGCACCTGCTGTTTTTGTGCCTCATCTGGAATTTGTAGCGATTGGCGTGGCCGTAAGAAAGGGATCTTATCACATTGTCCGCTAAAAAAAGTAGACATTTTAGTTTGGCTGGAAGATGGTCTTTCTTCTGCACCTACCCCACGGACACAACCTTTTTTCCCCTTCCCAACACGCCTATTCCCCTTTCCACCAGCAGCAGGCCTTTTTCCACTCATTTTGGTGGTTAACTAATTCACAACTCTGGAGTTGTTTCCACAAAAAAACAATGGATGGTAACCGAGCAGAGCTGAGTGGCCAAACTGTGGTATTAGGCCAAAACTATTGGCTGGGCTAGATGCAGAAAAAAAATATTTTTAATTTGCAACCTGATGGAGGTCAGTATAGATGGACTAATAGAACAAGTCCCACACGCTGCTAGAAGCCCAAATATTTTTTCAGAGATAAATGAAGAAAAAAATTATTTTTAATTTGCAACCTGATGGAGGTCAGTATAGATGGACTAATAGACCAAGTCCCACACACTGCTAGAAGCCCAAATATTTTTTCAGAGCTAGATGCAGAAAAAAATTATTTTTAATTTGCAACCTGATGGAGGTCAGTATAGATGGACTAATAGACCAAGTCCCACACACCGCTAGAAGCCCAAATATTTTTTCAGAGCTAGATGCAGAAAAAAATTATTTTTAATTTGCAACCTGATGGAGGTCAGTATAGATGGACTAATAGACCAAGTCCCACACACTGCTAGAAGCCCAAATATTTTTTCAGAGCTAGATGCAGAAAAAAATTATTTTTAATTTGCAACCTGATGGAGGTCAGTATAGATGGACTAATAGAACAAGTCCCACACGCTGCTAGAAGCCCAAATATTTTTTCAGAGATAAATGAAGAAAAAAATTATTTTTAATTTGCAACCTGATGGAGGTCAGTATAGATGGACTAATAGACCAAGTCCCACACACTGCTAGAAGCCCAAATATTTTTTCAGAGCTAGATGCAGAAAAAAATTATTTTTAATTTGCAACCTGATTGAGGTCAGTATAGATGGACTAATAGACCAAGTCCCACACACCGCTAGAAGCCCAAATATTTTTTCAGAGCTAGATGCAGAAAATTTTTTTATTCAATTTGCAACCTGATGGAGGTCAGTATAGATGGACTAATAGACCAAGTCCCACACACTGCTAGAAGCCCAAATATTTTTTCAGAGCTAGATGCAGAAAATTTTTTTATTCAATTTGCAACCTGATGGAGGTCAGTATAGATGGACTAATAGACCAAGTCCCACACACTGCTAGAAGCCCAAATATTTTTTCAGAGCTAGATGCAGAAAAAAATTATTTTTAATTTGCAACCTGATGGAGGTCAGTATAGATGGACTAATAGAACAAGTCCCACACGCTGCTAGATGCCCAAATATTTTTTCAGAGATAAATGAAGAAAAAAATTATTTTTAATTTGCAACCTGATGGAGGTCAGTATAGATGGACTAATAGACCAAGTCCCACACACTGCTAGAAGCCCAAATATTTTTTCAGAGATAAATGAAGAAAAAAATTATTTTTAATTTGCAACCTGATGGAGGTCAGTATAGATGGACTAATAGACCAAGTCCCACACACCGCTAGAAGCCCAAATATTTTTTCAGAGCTAGATGCAGAAAAAAATTATATTCAGTTTGCAACCTGATGGAGGTCAGTATAGATGGACTAATAGAATGATGCTATGCCCAAAAGATTTTACTTCACTAGGTGCAGTAAAAAAATTGGTATTCTATACACAGGTGGTATATCTTGCAACACAGATAGGCTACTCCACTGACTAACACACTCTGCAATAGGCCAAAAAGGATTAGCTTTGCTAGATTCAGCCAAATGCTGTGAAAAAAACTTGCACAGCACTGGCACAGACCTGCCTGGCAAAAACTGATAGGAACTGATGTAACCTAGTCCTGTAAAGGACTCCAATTACAATTAGTCTTTACTCCCACAATCTATCTATTTAAGAGCACAGACCTGCCTGATAAAAGTCGTAGGAAATGCTGTAACCTAGTCCTTAAAAGGACTGCAATCACAACTATTCCCTACTCCCAAGCTATCTGTATATTTGTGCGAAAATTGGCTTGAAATTAACAAGGTGCCGTCTAACACGCAGCTGCAGCAGTGAGAAAATGGTGGCGACGGGGAAAATGGCTTGGTCTTATAGGGCAAGGACATGTGACATACACTGCCAATCACACATGCCCTTGCTTGTGTGAAAAAAAGCACTTCGCTCCGTGTGTGCGCTGCTGATAGGCTGACAGATTGCACCTCCCCACTGCAAATGCGGGAAAGAGAAAAAAAAAAAATGGAGATCTTCATTGTTCCTGCAGAGATCCATCCCCTGCCCCTCCCCCCGCCCCGCTGTACACTCAAACTGCGTATTAACATTAATTTTCATCATTACTGAGAAAAAATCCAGTTATGATTTTGGTGCACGAACAGTTATCGAACATAACCTCGAACAGCCGAATTTTTCTCAAATTGTTCGTGTTCGCCGACCGGCTCGAACACCGCCCAAAACAGCTCGAATTTCAGATTGGCGAACAGTTCGAGTAGAACAACGCTCATCTCTAGTCAAGACGCTTCAATTGCACTAGAGATGGTGATATAAAAGGACGCAAAAACACATACACACCACACCGCCCTCCGAGGAAGCCCACCACACGAAATGCGCGTCGGGGTGATGATTGCAGTGGGACATACATCTGTGCCATGGGTAAACCCCATTCTTTCTATATAACAGTTTGAGAGTATTATGGTCTGGTACTATCACTTTATGCGTACCATATATCCTCCTGGTGTATACATGCCCTATGGGATACCTCTGTCTCTCTATGTATCTAGGATGAATTTATGTATATGAAACATTAGCACACTGGTTGCTGGCATTCGGTTACCTATATGATTTAGATGGCATTTGTATGGACTGTGCCCCTCTGTGATCTTTCACATATTCTTGACCTCATACCAATTGATTAATTTACTGTTTTTTTATTTTCTTCTATTTTAATGCAATTCAATAAAATATATTTTTAAGTTAACTCTGAGCGTATTGGCAGTATTTTGGGGTTGACTATTCAGATTTATAGATTGATAATGTTGGGAGGTATAGAAAACCCCTTTTTTTCAAATGGTACTATGAGATTTAAATATACCCATAGCATTGGTTCTATGTTTACATGCTTTTTAAGGTTGCATTCCACTGCACCTTGTGCTTAGAATTCAGATGCCTCATCATGCAGGTGGTGCTCAGGTTAAGAAGATTTAAGCCTCACTTCAGCCTCTGATTGCTCAGCTTGCAAACCACCCATCGCTTGTTGTCAGCAAATTCCCTTAAGAAATGCCACATCAGGGAATTATTTTGAGCTTGCTTTGGTGTGCTGATTTCAGCAGTGCGGTGGGCATTAGCAGCCAATGTACTGGCTAGGGGCTGCTGCCCGCTGTACCTTTTACCCTGCTCATTTTTTTTGCTGTGCTGCTGGAACAGCATGGCCATCTCCTCTTCCCCCGAACTGCGCACATCACTAGTATGGCCTTTGCTCCATGTGGGGTCCAGTACCTCATCATCCCCCACATCATCTTCCACCCTCTCCTCACACCTGCCCTCCTTGCTGTTCAGCACACTACAATTGGCAACTGTGTTTTGTCATCATTTGAGATGTGCTGCGGTGGTCCACTGACATGTGCCCTAGCCCTAGCCCTCCAACGTAATAAGTTGTTGCCATCACTGCACTCAATCTCTTCCACTAGAAGGGCCTCTTGGATGGTCCACAGAAACCCCAGCGAGCAGAGTCTTCAAAAAGAGAAGAGACTGCTTTATGACTTGGGGCTCAGATTTTTGGCTGATTTGGAAGGTGGTGAGGTGAAAGCCGGATGACTGTGGTCCTCAGGTGCCAACACTGCACTTACTGCAGTAGACCAGGTGTAAGATAATGCAAAGGAACTGGAGGCACTCTCAGGCATCCAATCTAACACCTTTTCAACATGTTGGGGACTCACCATTCATGCACTGAACATGCTCTGATCATACCACATCTCCTGGGCAGGGGAATAAGCAAAAGACTATACAGACATTTCAGCAGGGGATGGCAAAGGATTCATTTTGTGAGGTAAAATATTGTTTAAAAACAGGCAGTGATTTTTTTACCTCACAAAATCAATCCTATGCAATCACAGGAGATGTGGTATGATCAGACCATGTTCCGTACATGGTCAGACACAGCCATTGATTAAAATGAACTTTTGTTAGTGGGAAAACCCTTTTAAGTGTAGAAATATGAATTATACCAGAATTTAATATGATTTTTACAGACTGTACCTTGTCATCTGCAACCATAGCACTCTAATCAGAATATCTCTTTATCCATTCCTCCTACAGTTATGTCACCCAACTTTTCCATCCTGTGATTTTCCCTACCTCTGCTCCTTGCTCCTTGCATTCACTCGGTATGTTCTTCAACTACCCACCACTCTACCCCCACTTTCCCACTTTTATCTATGACCTCCTTGTTTATTCTGCCCTGAATATCCAGCATCTGGCTCAGCCTTAATCGGCTGATTAGCTGATCAAGATGAACACAGAACACTCCCCACCTGAATGCATTCTGTAGCAAATATATTGTGAGTTACTTGTCTGCATAGACTTTAGTCTGCATCCATCGCCTTAAGAGTCTCATCGCTTAAGTTTAGAAATATGAATTATACCAGAATTGAACCAGAAGGGAACTGAAGGTAACTGGATACTTGAACACTGTAAACAATGTTTGTGTTTGTTTTCACTCTCACCCCTATTATCCTTCACTTTTTACAACCACCCCTAATCCCTGCACCTATTAAGGAACTTGTCATGTCACCCTCCATCCTCCCCATCAATCTTATCTTCTCCTCAGAACTATTCCTCACCATTCTGTGGTCTCCAAACACAGACAGTCACCTCATCCTCTCTCCTGCTCCCACCTGCTAACACTTTCTCTGCTCCCCCTCGCTGCCAGCGATATCTCGCCAAATCCTGTTCCTCCTCAACACATCCCTATAGTCACTTCTACCTCCTATCCATAATCTACCACAAATTTCCATAACCCTTCTAACCTTATACCCATCCGCCCAACTTCCGATTCCCCAGTCCCACTTACAGGAGCCCTATGGAACACTCGCTCTGTCTGCAACAAACTTTCATACATCCATGATCTATTCATTACTAACAAACTTTTCTTCCCCGGCAACACTGAAACTTGGTTCACCCCCTCTGACACAGCCTCTCCAGCTGCACTTTCATACAGTGGATTCCATCTTTTCTCACCCCACCACCCCATTAGCAAGCATGGCGGAGGAGTTGGTTTTTTGCCTGTCAGATAACTGCTCCTATACCCCGATTCCACTGCCACCCTCCATTACCCTCCCCTCTTTTGAGGTGCTCTGTGTGCACAACTACTCTCCCTCCAACTGGCCGTCATTTACCTTCCCCCAGAATCGGCCACCACCTTCTTCGACCGCTGTCACGGGTGTGTCAGGTGTTACAGACAGTCGCTCTGGATCCAGCTGAAGAAGGTCACTGCACTTGGCATTGCAGACGCCTTTTTAATCCTCTCATCTCTGTAGTATAGTTATATCCTTCTCCCTTTAGGACCCAGCAGTGACCTCCACCTTTTGCTGCTGATAGACACACCCTAGCTTGGTAGTTAAAATCTCTGTTTCTCCAGAGAGTCGCCGGTGATAGTTCTATGTACCTCTGTGCAGACTTGGAGTTCTGGCAGTTGGCTAGTTTAGTCTTTGGTGCCCTTGGAGGACAGTTGATATTATCTCTCTGGTATCTGGTCAAGCTAAGTGTATCCCCTTTGTTTGTTTACCTTGTTTTCTTTAGTTTGTAGTGGGGCCTGACTAGCGCTAACCCCATCCCCTCCCTATCTAGGGCCTAGCTCTAGGGACATTCAGGGTTTCGGTTCCTGCTTGGCGATAGGTGCAGAACCTATCTAGGGATGATAGGGTAGGCAGGGTGATATTAGATCAGCCTAGGGGTCTTCACTCCCCCTTTTCCTAGTTGTTGGGCTCCATTCCCCCTCTTCCCATTGTTGTACACTTATTCCTTCCCTCACCTTGCGTGACAACCACTTCACCACCTGGCTGCTTCATTTCCTTTCCGCTGACATCCCCAGTATCATCATGGGCAACTTCAACATCTCCATTGACACTTTGCTCTAAGGTGCCTCTAAGCTTCTATCTCTCAGTTCCTCTTTTGGCCTCATTCAATAGTCTTCTGCAGCCACTCACAAAGATGGCCAAACTCTGGACCTCATCTTCACCCGCATCTGTTCCATATCTAACCTCTGTAACTCACCTCTCCCTCTTTCTGACCACAACCTACTTAGAGTCTCTTCCCTCTCCTCTCCAGGTCTACAACCCCCACTCCACAAACCTGCACACCCTCACAGAAATCTTAAACACCTTGATCTACAGTCACTCTCTGAATCCCTTCTCCCTCTTACAGCCATAAGTTACTTACACAATGCAGATGCAGCTGCCGCTTTATATAACACCATAATAACTGGAGCTCTCAAATCGTCCGCCCCCCTCACACATACCAAAGCTCGCAACCCTGCACACCAGCCTGACCAAAGAACTGAGGCGGGTTTCCATTGTTACTGAGCGGAGATGGAAAAGATCCCACTCCAAAGAGCACTTCATCTCATTCAAACAGTCCCTCACTACTTTCAAGTTCATACTCACTGCAGCAAAGCAAACATACTTCTCATCTCTCATATCCTTCCTGTCTCACAACCCTAAACACTTTCAATTCTCTCATCCATCCCCCAAGCCTTCTCCCTCTCCTCTCATCTCAGATGGCGACTGCCTCATTCTTCAAGCAGAAGATTGTTAACATCAGAAAAAGCTTTAATAATAATAATTATCATTATTTATATAGCGCCAACATATTCCACAGTGCTTTACAATTCAGAGGTTCCTATACCACAGTCATAAGTAACATAGCTAAAGATAATACAATAATTAAAGCAAAAATAATGACTACCCTGTACAGGGGCTTATTTACAATGATGGCCCAAGCATCTTGAGGGGATGGGGGATAGATAAAGGCTGCATGAGCTAATCAGCAGCCAGTATTTGTAGTGCTTTTGGGTGCAGTGGAGTTTGGAGACTTATGTTTGGAGAAATAATGAATAGGCTATAAAAATATAAAAGGACTTTGATTAGAGACCATGAAAGGCCACCCTAAACAGGTGTGTTTATAGGGAGTGCCTAAAACTGTGTAAGTTGTGGTTCATCCTAATTTCTTGGGGTAGAGCATTCCAAAGAATAGGTGCAGCATGGAAGAACTCTTGGTTAGTCGAAAGTTGCTTGCGGAGCGTAGAGAACGGGTAGGCCGATAAACAGAAATGAGGGAGGAGATGTAGGGGGGTGCCGCACTGTGGAGAGCTTTGTGGGTGAGAACAAGCAATTTAAATTGAATGCTATAATGTATGGGCAGCCAGAGCAATGACTGGCATAGAGCAGAAGCGTCTGACTAACGATTAGCCAGATAGATGACCCTGGCTGCAGCATTAAGGATCGATTGGAGAGAGGAAAGTTGAGTGAGGGGGAGGCCAATTAATAGAGAGTTACAGTAGTCAAGGTGGGAGTTGATCAGGGCAACAGGGGTTTTGTTGTTTCCAAGGTGAGAAAGGGGCGGATTTTAGAGATGTTATGTTAGAAATGTATATAAACATGCCACAATCACGCCCATCCTCAAAAAGCTATCCCTCAAACCAACCGCCTTGTCCAGCCACCGCCCCATATCGTTGCTCTCATTTGCCTCCAAACTCCTTCAGCAACATGTTCACGCTGAACTTTCCTCTCACTTCTCATCTAACTCTCTCTTCAACAACCGACAATCTGGCTTCTGCCCCCACCATTCCACTGAAACTGCCCTTACCAAAATTACTAATGACTTACAGCCAAAGCTAACAGACAATTCTCTGTACTCTTTCTTCTTGACCTGTCCTCTGCCTTTGACACAGTTGATCACTGCCTCCTACTACAGATCCTCTCTTCCTTTGGTGTCAAAGACCTTGCCCTATCTTGGATCTCCTCATACGTTGCTAACCACACATTTAGTGTCTCCCAATCTCACACTACCTCCTCATCCCGCCCCCTCTCTGTTGGAGTCCCTCAAGGCTTTGTCCTAGGACCCTACTCTTCCCAATCTATACCCTTGGCCTGGAACAGCTCATAAACTCCCATGACTTCCAATACCATCTGTACGCTGATGACACCCAGATCTACCTCTCTGGCCCAGATGTCACCTCTCCACTGTCCAGAATTCCAGCATGTCTATCTGCCATATCCTCCTTCTTCTCCTCTCGTTTCCTCAAGCTCAATGTGGACAAAACTGAACTCATCATCTTTCCCACATCTCGCGTATCTTCCCCACCTGATCTTTCTATCACAATAAATGACACCACACTTTCCCCAGTACCGGCAATCCGCTGCCTTGGAGTAACCCTTGACTCTGGCCTGTCCTTCAAACCCCGCATCCAAGCTCTCGCCACCTCCTGTCACCTCCAACTCAAAAATATTTCCAGAATCTGTCCTTTCCTCGACCCTCAATCTACTAACCTGTTTGTGCATGCACTCATCATCTCCCGCCTCAACTACTGCAACATCCTCCTTTGTGGCCTACCTGCTAACACTCTCACATCCCTAGAGTCCATCCTTAACTCTGCTGCGTGACTGGTTCATCTCTCGCCTCGCTACTCCTCCGCTACCCCTCCTTTGCAAATCCCTTCACTGGCTCCCAATTGCCCAGCATATCCAATTCAAACTACTTACACTAACCTACAAAGCCATCCATAGCCTTTACCCTCCATACATCTCTGAACTAACCTCCCGATATATTCCCTCACGTAATCTCTGATCCTCCCAAGACCTCCTTCTCCCGAATATCCCCCATCCTATGGAATTCTGTGCCTCAACAAGTTCGATTATCCGCCACATTTGGATCCTTCAGAGTGAACCTGAAAACCCATCTCTTCAAACAAGCCTACAACCTGCCATGACCTTGATTGCTGCCACCTCAACACCGGAGCTACTGCAACCCCCCAACCTACTGTCTCCTTCCCCGTTCCTGTAGAATGTAAGCGCACAAGGGCAGGGTCCTCTTCCCTCTGTACCAGTCTATCATTGTTAGTTTTGTTTACTGTAAGTGATGTCTGTATCTGGTATGTAACCCCTTCTTATGTACAGCACTATGGAATCAATGGCGCTATATAAATAATAATAGTAATAATAATAATAATAATAAAAATGTTATTCAGGTGCAAGCGACAAGAATGGGCAAGAGATTGTATATGGAAGGTGAAGGAAAGACTGGCATCAAACAACGTCCAGACAGCACACCTGCTGGCTCGGCGTTGTTGTGGTGCCACACACGGAGAGGGAGATGTCAAATTTAGGGAGGTGACTAGACGGCGGTAGCAGAAGAAGTTCAGGTTTGGAAAGGTTGAGTTTCAGATAGAAAGCGGACGTGATGTTGGAAACTGCGGCCAGCATAAAGATGGTACTGAAAGCCAAATTTGCTGATGGTCTGTCCAATTGGGGCCATGTAGAAAGAGAATAGAAGAGGGCCAAAGACTGAACCATGAGGAACCCCAGTAGTGAGAGGAAGGGGGGGAAGAAGTGGAGCCAGCAAACAATACGCTGAAGGAGCAATCAGAGAAATAGGAGGAGAACCAGTAGAGAGCAGTGTCCTTTATACCGATTGAGTGGAGCATAGAGAGTAGGAGGTGGTGGTCAGTGGTGTCAAAAGCTGCAGAGAGTTCAAGAAGAATGAGCAGAGAGTAGTCACCATTATATTTTGCTGTCAGAAGGTCATTGGTTACTTTGAGTGCAGTTTCTGTAGAATGTAAGGGGCGGAAGCCGGGCTATGATGGGTCAAGAAGAGAGTGAATGGAGAGGTAACAGGTAAGGTGGGAGTAGACCAGGTGCTGCAAGAGTTTAGAGATGAAGGGGAGATTGGAGACTGGTCTGTAGTTGTTTGTGCAGGAAGGGTCAAGAGAGGGCTTTTTAATAATGGAGTAATGGTGGAGTGTTTGAAGGAGGAGGAGAAGATGCCAGAAGAGAGGGAAAGGTTGAAGATATTAGTTAGGTGAGCAGTGACGACTGAAGAGAGAGACTGTAGTAGGTGTGAGGGAATGGGGCTAGTGATTCATGTAGTGGGATGAGAAGAAGAGAGGAGCCTGGAGACTTCTTCTGTGACTGGGCCAAATGTGGAGAGTGATCCAGAGGAGATGTGGGGAGGGATGGGAGTCACGGCACTTGGTGGCTGGGAGCTGATTTTCTGACGGATGTTCTCTATTTTCTCTGTGAAGTATGAGGCCAGGACCTCAGCACACATGTCCGTGATAGGGGCCTGTGCTTTAGGACCGAGGAGGGAGTGAAAGGTGTCAAAGAGTTTTTTTGGGTTGTTGGATAGTGAGGAGATCAGGGTGGTGAAGTAGGACTGTTTGGCAAGGTGAAGGGCAGAGTTATAGGTTTTTAACATAAGTTTATAGTGGATCAAGTTTTCTAGTGTGCGAGTTTTCCTCCATCGGCGTTCAGCACTCCTAAAGCATCGCTGGAGAAATCTGGTTTGGGGTGTGAGCCAAGGCTGTTTTACTCTGTGATTAGAGGTTCTGAGAGTGAGGGGCACTACTTGGTCCAGGGTGCTTCTGAGAGTGTCATTGTAGTGATTTACAGCTAGATCAGGACAGGAAAAAGAGGAGATTGGGGACAGTGATGAGTGAAGATATTCTGTAAGTGTATGAGGGTTAATGGCTTAATGGTGGATTTCTGAATGTGTGATAGATAGTAGTGTGTGAGGTGGGCATGGACAAGGATTTGTGAGTGTGAAGGAGAGAATGTTATGATCAGAGAGGGGAAGAGGGCAGTTATCTAGGTAGGGGATTGAACAAAGCCAGACAAAGACCAGAACAAGGATTTTTCTGTCTTTATGTGTCTCAGAAGTTGAAAGCTGTGAAAGGCCAAGAGAAGTGGTTAAAGATAGAAACTGGGATGCAGATGGGGAGGTGGGACTGTTTATAGGGATGTTGAAGTCTCCCAGGATAAGGGTTGGTAAATCTGAGGACATGAAGTGCGGCAGCTAGGCAGAAAAATGGTCAAGGAACTGGGTGGGTGAGCCTGGGGGACGGTATACGACCTCTACTCTGAGGGAGAGGAGATGGAAGAACCTGATGGTGTGGACCTCAAAAAAAAGGGAATGAGAGTGATGGAACTTGTGGGGACAGGAGTAAGCCGACTCCACCACCAAGTCTGTTCACAGGTCTCGGGGAATGGGAAAAATGCAAGCCACCATGAGAAATAGTGGCAGGGGGGACAGTGTCAGAATCCTGAATCCAGGTTTCAGTGAGGGCCAGCAGATTGAGAGAGTTGGTCAGAAAGTAGCTGTTCAGGAAAGGAAGCTTGTTGCATACAGACTGTAACATACCTGGCGGCGTACTTGCATAGTGCACCATCTCGCACTATGCAAGATCGCAATCTTAGCCTTCAGTCCAGTTTGTAAGTCATGCTCCTGTTCTTACTGTGTTCATGCTCTGGTCTGACTGCTTAGGGCGGCGGCCCGGTTACTTCCTGCTTCTTATAGCTGCTGTGGGCGCACCCTTAATGCTTCTCCAGCCTATTGCTGTGAGTCCCTGCATATTTAAACCCTCTCTATCCAGTAGGAGGCGCCTGAACAACATCTTCACTCAGTTTGTCTTTGCATTCTGTATTGCCAGGTCCTGTCCTGTTACCGCTGTCTTCTAGTCTGTTTCTGCCACTCTGGGGACTGTATTCCCAGACTGGTTGATGTATCTCTTGCAGTAGCAGTTCCTGTCTGAACTGTAACCTAGCCTGTCAGTCCGCCATTCTGGGGGCCATATACCCAGACTCGCTCATGTATTTTCTTGCAGTAGACGTTCCTGTCTGAACTTTACCTTAACCTGTTACCTGTTTTGTTTCTATGTCCGTACCCTCCCTTTCCTGCATTGTCTGAACCTGCACCTAGCTCCTATTCATTGTCTCTGTATTTCTGTTTGTGAGTTTTGTGTCCACTCGCTACTTCATTGTAAGTACCTTGTGTGTATCTGGTTCTGTTTGTCTCTTTTCCCTTCCTCCGTGTCTCCCTTCTGTGTTCTAGCCATTTTTCTGTATTTTCTTATCTGTTCCATGTGAACAGAGCCCTGTCCTTTCTGCTTGCACTGTCAGTCCCGTTCTGCTCTATTTTGTCCACCGCGCTTGTGGTTCTGCTCCGCTCTGTCTGTTCACCGCGCTTGCGGTTCTGCTCCGCTTTGTCTGTTCACCGCGCTTGCGGTTTTTGCTCTGCTCTGCTTGCTCTCC
Source organism: Phyllobates terribilis (assembly GCF_046119375.1). Classification (NCBI taxonomy): domain Eukaryota; kingdom Metazoa; phylum Chordata; class Amphibia; order Anura; family Dendrobatidae; genus Phyllobates; species Phyllobates terribilis. The sequence continues at coordinate 22,252,061 of NW_027362769.1, forward strand.
ACACCTGTGGTTTTGCTTTCTCTGCTTGTTCACCGCGATTGCGGTTTTGGTCCGCTCAGCTTGTTCTCCGCGCTTGCGGTTTTGCTCCGCTCAGCTAGTCTACCACGTCTGCGGTTTTGCTCTGCTCAGCTTGTCTACCGCATCTGCGGGTTTTGCTCTGCTCAGCTTGTCTACCGCATCTGAGGGTTTTGCTCTGCTTAGCTTGTCTACCGCATCTGCGGGTTTTGCTCTGCTCAAGCTTGTCTACCGCATCTGCGGGTTTTGCTCTGCTTAGCTTGTCTACCGCATCTGCGGGTTTTGCTTTGCTCAGCTTGTTACCGCTCCGGCAGTTTCTTTCTGCTCTGCCTTGTTCGCCGCATCTGCGGTTTAGTTCTGCTCTGCTTGCTCACCGCTTCGGCGGTTCCCCTTTGCTCTGTCTAGTCCACCGCTCTGGCGGTTCCTTTCTGCTTTGCCTGTCTACCGCTAATGCGGCTTTGTTCCTGTCTCCCAGTCTGTACTGGCCTCTATCCAGTCTGCGCTCCGACCTGCTAGTGCCTCTCTGTTGGCACTCCAGCCGTGCCAGCCAGTACCCCCTCCAGCCAACATACCAGCCGTGCTTGCCAATACCCACCTGCCTGTGTGCCAGCCTACCTGCCTGTTCCTGCATTCCCCGGTGTGGGTCAACAACTGTGACCGGGGTCTGACCAGGAGTCGCATCTGGTCCCTCTGCTCGGTTCCTCCTTGGTTCACGGAGTCGTTAGCTGCCGTGCAACCTTGGTCGGATCGGGTAGATACTTAGTTACGCCCCTCCAGGCACTCCCCGGTTCATGGTACAGTGGGATCACTAATCATGCTCACGCCAGTTTGTCCGGGCGTGAGCGTAACACAGACCGTGGATTTCACAGTGCACAATTGAAAAAGGAAGATGAAGGAGTGCAACTGATGTTAATAAGGTTAGCAGGGTTTCAATGTGAGGTAGGGGAGGGGTTGAGGTTGACGGAGGTTGGACCGGGGTTAGGAGAGATATCCCCTGAAATGAGTAGTAGCAGTAAAAAGAGAAAGAGCAAATAGTTTTTGGATTTATGACATGGTTTATTGTGCAATATCTTTGGATAAGATGGGGTGAGATTTTTCAGAAAATTAAAAAGAGCATGGGAGCTGTACATGGGAGAGGGAAGGAGGAAGGGGCAGATGTGGATGAGTGGTGATGGAGGGGGGATGGGGCAGTGAATGTGGATGAAAAAAGCACACAGGAATATGGACGCAGGAATAAAGTACATAGTTAGAAGAGAGTACAAAGTATCCTGCAAACCATCAGCAGGATACCTAATTACATTACCATCCCATTTTTTCTCCTGATGAACCTTGATTTACATGGGGAAATGTGTCGAGGAATGTGGAACCCCTATACTATACTGGGAAGGCAGCGTCCCAGCATATTAAAATTAGTAATTATTTATGCACTTTAACTCTATATGCACGTTGGCTGAAATATCTACAACTATAGTGGGAGGTATTGCTTCATCTGTGCATACTTCATACTTTATGAACCTTTTTTTTTTGTCCCTGCATATTAAGATGAGTAATTATTTATGTACTTTAGCTCTATATGCACTTTATCTGAAATATCTACAACTATAGTGGGAGGTATTGCTTCATCAGTGCATACTTCATACTATATGAACCTTTTTTTTTTTTTTGCAAGGGAACCTGCTGTTATATCCTAGCTTGGGGAAGTTATTTATCTATATATATATATTTGTAATTTTGTAGTACTACTATTACCTGGTGATTATACTGCTAGCTGCAGCTAGTTATTAAGCATATTCACATTAACAGGTGATATGCTGAGAATTAGAGGATTCAGGAATCATCTTATATTGTACTGATATCGTCTCCACCGGGGATCTTTTTTTGAATCAAAATAAATTAGTAGTATATTCTAGCGGTAATCTTAGTGGCTAATCTTGCTATTATGATCTATGACTGTTATATAAGAATAGGCTTTTGTGAGAGACTCTGAATGGTTGGGTCTCTCTGGACTACATGTCTTATTGTTAGACGTTATAGCCTATAGCTTGATGTCTTTCTATATATCCATCTGAGCTAACAACATTTGATCATTTTTTCACAAATTTTATGTCTATTTCTATGTTATACAGTATTTGTTTGTGTGCCTTAAAGCAATATTTTAATGATATCTAGTAAAGGTTATTTTTTATGTTTTTTTTTATGTGAGATACAAAGTATGGGTTACCTGACTCCTGCCCTGAATGACTGCTATTGAAATGACTGTCTGAGACAATTGTCAAATAGGACACTTTGCTGAAGAAGACACGTGCATGCACCCCACACCACATGCACCCCTTATGATGCATCTAAATATATAGGGAGGACTATATTATCAGGTGAGAAGGATTGTGGGAGTTGCTTGTGGATAAATTAACAGCTGGTCACCACACTAGGGGGTGGATAGCTGATCAAAGACACAGGCCTAACACACTATGCCTGATGCAGTATAACACCTTTCTCCATCAGATAGAGTTTACAGTGATGGAAAGACAGACATATATCAGTAAATATTGAATAAAATGCAACAAATAACATAGCAGAAATATAGAAAGCAGAGACGTTATTACATAAAATTGTTTCAAGATGAGAATGCAGCAGATGACATAGATACAGCAAGCAGAGATGTTATACCATAAAATTGTTTCAAGATGAGAATGCAGCAGATGACATAGATACAGCAAGCAGAGATGTTATACCATAAATTTGTTTGGCCTACAACCCCCACAGCCATCCTCACAGATACTCAGCCAAACTCCTCCAAAACCAGCTTCTCTGCCATCATGGAAGATCGACTTTCTGCTCTTCTTCAAGATCACATCTCACCACCTGTGCACTTGACCCGATCCTGTTCCACCTCATCCCAAACCTCACCACAGTCTTTACCCAAACCCTAATCCATCTTTTCAACCTATCGCTAACAACTGATGTCTTTCCCTCATGCTTTAAAGATGCCTCAATCACACCCATCCTCAAAAAGTCCTCCCTTGACTGATCCTCTGTGTCTAGCTATTGCCCAATATCACTACTGCACTCCCCTATGCCTCAAAACTACTCGAACAACATGTCCATCTTGAACTGTCCTCCCACCTCTCCTCCTGCTCCCTCTTTGACCACTCACAATCAGGCTGCCGACCGCATCACTCCACTGAAACTGCCCTGAATAAAGTCACCAACGACCTACTAACCACCAAATTCATGCGACACTACTCTGTCCTTCTCCTTCTGGACCTATCCTCTGCTTTTGACACAGTGGACCATTCCCTATTACTACAGATTCTCTCATCTCTTGCCATCACAGACTTGGCCCTAGCTTGGATCTCATCATACCTAACAAACTGGACATTCAGCGTCTCCCACTCACACACCACCTCATCACTTCACCCCCTATCTGTCTGTGTCCCTCAAGGTTCAATCCTAGGGCCACTGCTCTTCTCCATTTACACCTTCAGCCTGGTAAAGCTCATAGAGTCTCACGGCTTCCAGTATTACTTCTGGATGACACACAGATCTACCTCTCTGGACCTGATATCTCCTCCTACTAACCAGAATCCCACAATGTCGGTCCGCTATTTCATCCTTCCTCTCTGCTACATTTCTAATACTAAACATGGACAAAACAGAATTCATCACCTTTCCCTCCATCTCACTCAACCCCCAACAAACCTATCAATTTAAATGTACAAGTGCTTCTCACTAAATTAGAATATCATCAAAAAGTTAATTTATTTCAGTTCTTCAATGCAAAAAGTAAAACTCATATATTATATAGAGTCATTACAAACAGAGTGATCTATTTCAAGTGTTTATTTCTGTTAATGTTGATAAATATGGCTTACAGCCAATGAAAACAAAAAAATCATTATCTCAGTAAATTGGAATACTTTATGACAACAGCTTGAAAAATGTTTTTAAAATCCGAAATGTTGGCCTACTGAAATGTATGTTCAGTAAATGCTCTCAATACTTGGTCGGAGCTCCTTCTGCATCAATTACTGCATCGATGCGGCGTGGCAGGGAGGAAATAAGCCTGTGGCACTGCTGAAGTGTTATGGCAGCCCAGGTTGCTTTGATAGCCTTCAGCTTGTCTACATTGTTGGGCCTGTTGTTTCTCATCTTCCTCTTGACAATGTCCCATAGATTTTCTATGGGGTTAAGGTCAGATAAGTTTACTGGCCAATCAAGCACAGTGATACTGTTGTTTTTAAACCTGGTATTGGTACTTTTGGCAGTGTGGACAGGTGCCAAGTCCTGCTGGAGAATGAAATTTCCATCTCCAAAAAGCTTGTCGGCAGAGGGAAGCATGAAGTGTTCTAAAATTTCTTGATAGACGGCTGCACTGACTTTGGTCTTGATAAAACACAGTGGACCTACATCAGCAGATGACATGGCTCCATAAACCATCACTGATTGTGGAAACTTCACACTAGACCTCAAGCAGCTTGGATTGTGGCCTCTGCACGTTTCCTCCAAACTCTGGGACCTTGATTTCAAAATGAAATGAAAAATTTACTTTCATCTGAAAACAATACCTTGGACCACTGAGCAACAGTCCAGGTCTTTTTCTTCTTAGCCCAGGTAAGACGCTTCTGGTGTTGTTTCTTGGTCATGAGTGGCTTGACACAAGGAATGCGACACTTGTAGCCCATGTCCTGGATACGTCTGCGTGTGGTGGCTCTTGAAGCAATTACTCCATCAGCAGTCGACTCCTTGTGAATCTCCCCCAAATTTTTGAATGGCCTTTTCATAACAATTGTTTCAAGACTACGGTTATCCCGGTTGCTTATGCACTTTTTTCTACCACACTTTTTCCTTCCACTCAACTTTCCATTAATATGCTTGGATAGAGCACTCTGTTAACAGCCAGCTTCTTTAGTAATGACCTTTTGTGGCTTACTCTCCTTGTGGAGTGTGTCAATGTCATACAAAGCAATACACAGCATGTCTCCTCCATACATCTGTGACCTAGTCTCCCGGTACATACCTACACGCAACCTCCGCTCCTCACAAGATCTCCTTCTCTACTCCCCTCTTATCTCCTCTTCCCATACTCACATGCAAGATTTTTCCCGTACATCCCCCATACTCTGGAACTCTCTACCCCAACATATAAGACGCTCACTTACCATGGATACCTTCAAAAGGAATGTGAAGACCTACCTCTTCCGACATGCCTACAACCTACAGTAACCACCGCTTTACATTAATATTTTCATTTTTTGATTATTTTTTTTTTAGTATTCATACCTTTTTTAGTCCTTTTAATCTGTTTATATAACCTATTTCATGATATACCATGTGTGTGTTTCATAGCTCCACAGTTCTCTATCTCTTCCTGAACAGAATGTGAAATGTGCATTTTTATATACTGTCCTTAAGAGAAGTATATAACTATCTCCCCTGCAGGTGCTTACCTTAGTAGAATTTGTATGCTTAAAATCTTGTAGAGGGTTAAAAAGAAAATGTGCAAAGTCATAAACAACCAGTAAAGTAAAGTAAACCAGACACTACAGAGCAATATGGAAGAATCTCATGATAGGAGAAATATTTACTTGTGTTTTCTAGAACAAGTCTACACCACCAAAGTTGCAGGAAAAATATATCGTTGTACTGTGTTAGCAAGTAGATAGAAAAATATTACAATTTGATAGTCCCCAGGGGTTGATAACTTCTAATGTCTAGCTTAAAAACGGTAATAAAGCTTGCTATTTATTAACATCTTTTCAGTTAGCCATTAAAAGGTATCAACCACTGAAGACTCTCAAATTTTAATATTTTTCCACCAAAGTTAGTGACATTGAACCCACCACTTGCTAAGTCCATCAGCGATTTGGATTAGTTTGGAATATTTGTTTTCCTTTTATTTGTTTTCAAAGCCTCGGTGCTTTGTATAGTCTAAAAATATGGCATGTTATACAAAAAAAAAACCTTCTTACCTCATTCATTGGATGGTATTTTGTATAATCAAATGAAGTCAATGATCTCTTTTGTCTGTGTTCAACAACAAATTGCTTCTGTATAAGTTTTTGTACATCATCTATCAGAACACTGAAAACGTAGGATTAAAGAAAACACAATGAGATACTGGTGTTTTGGTTTGATATTGTTGATTTCATAATACTTTTTTGTTAACATTTTGTAAGAATATTTAATTGATTTTTTACTGCACGATCCACATTGTATCAGTGAATAATATGCTTGTAAGTTAGGTTTTGGACTGGGAAATGCAATATTTTAGTAGGCAAAGAGTTTCAGTGGTTCCAAAGTTAGTAATCATTCATTATAGCTATGGATGAGCCAATCAAATTGATGCAAATCAAATTCATTTTTGATTTTAAGAAATTCACTGGATCTGTTGAAATTGCAAAAGCGTAGCTAGCGGGGGGCAGAGGGGGCGGTCGCCCCGAGCCCCGCGCTTTGAGGGGGCCCACTCGGAGCTACACTATTGTAACTGTAGTGGCGTGGCTAGGTGCCCATCAGAAGTTTTGCCCCCCCTCCGAACCAAAACCCTAGCTACGCCTCTGTCTACAATAATTGTACAATTGGAATATTGTCTGTTAAAGGTGGGACTAGTGCCTATGGAACTAAGAATACATGTCAAAGTTCATCTTAACTGTATGAAGGCAGATTAGCTGAAATATTTTGGTGATGAGATGACATCAGATCCCATGTAATGCACTGGCCTTCCTAAGTTCTCAAAAAAATAGACTTTCATAGATTTTTTACATTAGCTCTCATAAGCAACATACCTAAATGAAATCTTTTTTTGATGTAGAATTCGCTTGGTCTCATACAAGCGTGATGATGGCACCCGCACATGCACTTCTCTGCCAGGGTAGATTTCCTCTACATGACTAGGTTTCCACAAGTCAAGCTGCAATGAAACAGAATGGAATAACATCACTTTGCCTCATGATAATTAGAGAAAAAATACAGAAAATGATTAATCTTCTATAGAAAATATACAGTGCTCAAAAATATTAAGGAGTTAAAAAGGTCTATTGTGAATCAATTTTACCTGCTTTGGCGCAAATGAAAGAGAAAAGAAATACACTGGAGAGGCAACAGCAAGAAAACCCCCCCAAAAAATGGTTTTGCAGGTTATGGCCATAGACAATTACTCTTTACCCTCCCTGACTGATCTTTTCTGGATGTGGTGGCTGCAGGTTGTACATAACGTCCATCTTCGCCGGGATGACCATCTTTACGTGCCATTGCAAGAGAGTATGCTTTGACACTCAGCAAAGTCTCAAGAGCATGAAGCAGATACCAGAACACAGGCTGTTAAACAAAAATAAAAAGTACAGGACAGTAAAAGGGCATCAATCACTGCCAGAGCCTTTCAAAATCATCTCCAGCGTGCTATTGGTGTACATGTTGCAGAGTAAATTGTAAGAACCAAACTCCATGTGGGTGGCATGAGCCCCAAACATCCTATAGTGGGAAATGATTGATTGCCATTCACCAGAGAATACAAGAATTAATAGGACTACCACTCTTCATATTCGAGAGAAAGTTCAAACTGAGCCCATATGATAGATGTGTAGGTCCTACGTTCCTCATATTTTTCTGCACTAACAGGCCACGTGTGGCCAGAATGTATATGCAATTCCTGGATGACAAAGACTTTGATGCTGTTAACTGGCTCTCATATTCACCAGACCTGAATATGACTGAGACTATACAGGACTCCAGGTCCTTATGTACAACAGTATCAGTGGATCCGCTACCGCTCATTTAATGCCACAGACTGTCCACTTATGCCTCATATCCAGGTCTGAGGAAAATCCTCCAGGAAACCATCAGCCATTTCACCAGGAACATGCTCAGGTATTGCCTGGAAAAAATACCATATTCACTATTGTATCACATTATGAACTGATGTAATGAAATTCATGTAAATTGCATCTGTAATTAACATTTTTACTTTGATTTTCAGGTTATGTCATGTTGCGCTAAACAAATTAAACAATTTATATCAGTGAAAATTTTCAACTTCAACCTTTTTTTTCATCGAGAGCCGATGAGTGATTTAAAAAGAACCTGTCACCAGGTTATTCCCATATAACCTAAGGCCACCATACTTCAACCCCATGTAACAGCATTCTAAAATGCTGTATATATGACTCCAATTTGCCTTATAAGGCAAAAAAACACCTTTTATTATACTCACCTATGGAGTGGTCCGATGGGTGTTGCTGGTCTTGATCTGGCGCATTCTCACTTCTTGTGATTCCTTCCTCTTTTTCTGCTTCATGTGTATGATGCGTCCTATGGGTTCCCTTTCACGCTCCTGCGCAGCTGCACTTCTCCCTGCCTTGCCGAGGGCACAGAGTTCCGGCGCATGCACATTACAGTTCTTTGCTCTGTCCTTGGCAGGGCAGGGAGAAGTGCGGCTGCGCAGGAGCCTGAAGGGGAACACTGTGGTTGACGTCGAATGCATCACCCCCATGAAGCAGAGAAGGAAGATGGCATAGCAAGAAGAGAAGAGGCGGAGAATGAAGACCAGCGACCCCCAACGGACAGGACTGCCCTGTAGGTGACTGTAATAAAAGGTGGTTTTTTGCCTTACTGGGTAAATTGGAGTGACATTTACTGTCATAAGGGGAGGAAAAGTGGTGGTCGTAGGTTAAATGGGAAAAACCTGGTGACAGTTTCCCTGTAAGTGTTCCATTAATTGATCCATCATAGTCATTATATTAATGTTTTTTCTCTGTTTGAACTCATTGCATTCATATTTCAGTGCTTTTCTAGAGACACCCAGTGTATACTGCACAGGGTGGGCCATTTATATGGATACACCTAAATAAAATGGGAATGGTTGGTGATATCAACTTCCTGTTTGTGGCACATTAGTATATGGGAGGGGGAAAACTTTTCCAGATGGGTGGTGACCATGGCGGCCATTTTGAAGTTGGCCATTTTGGATCCAACTTTATTTTTTTCAATTGGAAGAGGGTCATGTGACACAAAAAAACTTATTGAGAATTTCATAAGAAAAACAATGGTGTGCTTGGTTTTAACGTAACTTTATTCTTTCATGAGTTTTTTACAAGTTTCTCTTTGCTTACAGCCATTGACAGCCACAGAGGTTAACACATGTGGAGCGGATAGAAATTGTGTTGATGTTTGGTGAACGCAGTACCCGGGTCATTGCAGCAGATTTCAATGCAAGACACCCTACGAGACCACCCATCTCCCGTGCTACAGCTAGCAAACTGCTTGCCAAATTTCATGAAACAGGTTCAGTGTTGGATTTGCCAAAATGTGGACACAAGAAAACTGTCACTAATGAAGAAACATCAGTGGCTGTCCTAGCTTCATTCAGCAAGAGCCCACAGCGTAGCACTAGCCGCATGTCACTGGAGAGTGGCATCAGTCGAACATCCCTTCAGCGGATATTAGCTACTCACAAATGGCACCCTTACAAAATCCAGCTGCTGAAGCATCTCAACGAGGATGACCCAGATCGGTGCACTGAATTTGTAGATTGGGCAAAACAAAAATTGGAACAGGTCCCTCAGTTTACACAGAACATTATGTTCAGTGATGAGGCAGACTTTTTTGTGAATGGTGAAGTTAACAAACAAAACCACCGCTATTAGTCTGACACTAACCCACAGTGGATAGATCCCTCCAAGACTGTTGGAACACAGAAATTGATGGTATGGTGTGGTATATGGGGTACAAAGATAGTGGGGCCATTCTTCATCAATGGAAACCTCAATGCCACTGGATATCTGAAATTGCTACATGATGATGTGTTGCCCTCTTTATGCACTGAAGATGGCACGCTCCCTGAGTTTTTCCAACAAGATGGTGCACCACCACATTATGGGTATCAGGTCCAAGCATTCCTACATGAACAGTTTCCTGGAAAGTGGATTGGTTGTCGTGGGCCAGATGAATGACCACCAAGGTCTCCCGATCTGAACCCCTTAAACTTTTATCTTTGGGGTAATCTGAAGGCAAAAGTCTTTGCTGTGAAGATACATGATGTGCAACATCTGAAACAACGGATACTGGAAGCCTGTGCTAGCATTTCTTCTGCGGTGTTGCTATCAGTGCGTCAAGAGTGGGAGAAAAGGGTTGCATTGACAATCCAATACAATGGGCAGCACTTTGAACACCTTTTATAAGTGGGCATAAATTTGTAAATAACTTATGAAAGAATAAAGTTACGTTAAAACCAAGCACACCATTGTTTTTCTTATGAAATTCTCAATAAGTTTGATGTGTCACATGACCCTCTTCCCATTGAAAAAAAATAAAGTTGGATCCAAAATGGCTGTCTTCAAAATGGCCACCATGGTCACCACCCATCTGGAAAAGTTTTTCCCCTCCCATATACTAATGTGCCAGAAACAGGAAGTTATCACCAACCATTCCCATTTTATTTAGGCGTATCCATATAAATGGCCCAACCTGTATATTGTAACATACTGTATGTTACACTTTAAAGGGGTAGTTAGAAAAAGAAAAGATACAAATTTTAAGGCATGGATGGAGTTAAAAAAAAAAATGGTGGAATACTCACCTTCCAACACCCCTAGAGAAACAGCTCTGGCCGGTCTGAGGTCTGTGCTGGATCCAGAAGTAATATCTGCTATGTTTGGAAACCAAAGGATATCCTATAGCTGGATTCAGCAGTCAGATTACTAGAGGAGTGAGTCATTCAAGTGCTTCTCTGACAATGCCCTCATCTAGTCATCTGACCGCTGCAGCCTATGATTGGCTGTAGCTGTCCTCTGGCCTCCAAATGGATCAAGCATCACTACAAAAAAAAGCTGCTGGGGCACTGGAAAGTAAGTATGCTATCAGTTTTTACTTTAGCTGCATTCATGTCTTTTTTTCTATATCAGATAACCCCTTTAAACATGGCACTCCTGTATTGAAAAACTAGAAAGAAATATTAAAGTTAACTGTTTGCTTTTGCACACCTGTCTTATTAGTCCAATTTGATAACCATACACATCATACCTATATTATATATACTATATAATTATAATGTTGTACAAAATATATGGTAAAACAGAAACCAGGAATGCCAATTAACAGGGTAGGTTAAAAAAAACATACCAGAATACAAGAATGTGAGAGCTGTTATTTTATTTTTTATTTTAAAAAACTTGAAAAGTCTTCCAATGCACTACTACCAGACTATCATCTGTTTCTATGGTGACTTTGATATTACTAAGGCTGTGTTTGCATTAAAGAGATTAAAAAGGGTTGGATACAGTCATAGGAGACCTCAGCATATTATACACATTTTTTCATGGCAAATTACTGTATTTGCCACAAATCATTTTTGAGGGAAAAATTCACAGCACCTCATGAAATTGAATTTCAAAAAATTTAATTATCTCTAGTCTTTCCCCAGTTTTGCATCTACTTTACAGGTAAAAGAATATGTATTTCTGTTGTGTGCCTTTGAATTTTGTTTTCTGTAGCAAACAAGAAAAGAATTTGATACAAAAAGGCCAAATTTATTATCTGCCAGAACTAACCATTTATGCACAATTTTAATACACTGATCAAAAAAATAAAGGGAAGACTTAAAAACATATAACTCCAAGTAAATCAAACTTCTGTGAAATCAAACTGTTCACTTAGGAAGCAACACTGATTGACAATCAATTTCACATGCTGTTGTGCAAACGGAATAGACAATAGATGGAAATTATTGGCAATTATCAAGACACCCTCAATAAAGGAGTGGTTCTTCAGGTGGGGACCACAGACCACATCTCAGTACCAATGCTTTCTGGCTGATGTTTTGGTCAGTTTTGAATGTTGGTTGTGCTCTCACACTCGTGGTAGCATGAGACAGACTCTACAACCCACAGAAGTTGCTCAGGTAGTGCAGCTCATCCAGGATGGCACATCAATGCGAGCTGTGGCAAGAAGGTTTGCTGTGTCTGTCAGCGTATTGTCCAGAGGCTGGAGGCGCTACCAGGAGACAGGCCAGTGTACCAGGAGACGTGGAGAGGGCCATAGGGGGGTCACAACCCAGCAGCAGGACCGCTACCTCCGCCTTTGTGCAAGAAGGAACAGGAGGAGCACTGCCAGAACCCTGTAAAATGACCCCCAGCAGGCCACAAATGTGCATGTGTCTGCACAAACAGTTAGAAACTGACTCAATGAGGGTGGTATGAGGGCCCGACGTCCACAGATGGGGGTTGTGCTCACAGCCCAACACCGTGCAGGACGCTTGGCATTCACCACAGAACACCAGGATTGGCAAAGTCGCCACTGGCACCCTGTGCTCTTCACAGATGAAAGCAGGTTCACACTGAGCACATGTGACAGACGTGACAGAGTCTGGAGGCGCCATGGAGAGCAATTTGCTGCCTGTAGCATCCTTCAGCATGACCGGTTTGGCAGTGGGTCAGTAATGGTGTGGGGTGGCATTGCTTTGGAGGGCCGCACAGCCCTCCATGTGCTCGCCAAAGGTAGCCTGACTGCCATTAGGTACCGAGATGAGATCCTCAGACCCCTTGTGAGACCATATGCTGGTGCGGTTGGCCCTGGGTTCCTCCTAATGCAGGACAATGCCAGACCTCATGTGGCTGGAGTGTGTCAGCAGTTCCTGCAAGATGAAGACATTGAAGCTATGGACTGGCCTGCCCATTCTCCAGACCTGAATCCGATTGAGCACACCTGGGACATCATGTCTCGCTCCATGCACCAAGGTCACGTTGCGCCACAGACTGTCCAGAAGTTGTCGGATGCTTTAGTCCAGGCCTAGGAGGAGATCCCACAGGAGAACATCCACAACCTCATCAGGAGCATGCCCAGGCATTGTAGGGAGGTCATACCGGCACGTGGAGACCACACACAATACTGAGCCTCATTTTGACTTGTTTTAAGGACATTACATCAAAGTTGGATCAGCATGTAGTGTGTTTTTCCACTTTAATTTTGGGGGTGACTCCAAATCCAGGCCTCCATTGGTTAATACATTTGATTTCCATTGATGATTTTTGTGTGATTTTGTTGTCAGCACATTCAACTTTGTACAGAACAAAGTATTCAATGAGAATATTTCATTCGTTCAGATCTAGGATGTGTTATTTGAGTGTTCCCTTTATTTTTTTGAGCAGTGTATTTCATTAAAGCACTAAAATTTATTTTTCTCGTTTTTACAAAAAATATATAACTTCATAAAGTGCATTTGTAACCTACTTGTACATCATTGCATATTTCTTCAATGTACACAGCATGGCTTGGTGTCTCTGGAACAATGCTTAAAACTTGATCTCTAAAACAAACAAAATAGAAAAATTAACTCAATTGTTCGGAAACATTGTGGCAATTTGTGTTCCTTAGTTGAGTTTGCCTTGATCAATCCTTGGAAGTGAATTTGCTTTAGGCTAGAGTCACATTAGCGTATAAAAAATTGATCCAAAGTTGATTCAAAAAAGTAGGACAAGTGTCATTCGAGCATCATGTGATTAGAATGTGATTTTTCTCAACTACCATCCGTATGACAACCATATGACATCCGTATGACATGCGTATGCAATCCGTATGCAATGCGTTATTAACATCATCTTTTACATAATGTAATTTTCTATGTAATTTAAAGCTAGTTTTCTAAGTAATAAAGCAATGTTATATACAGATATAGATCGTTAGATAGATGGGAGACCGAGAGAGAGATAGATAGCCGTCAGATATTTTAGAAGCTCAGTGGAGCTTATTTGACAGCTTTTCAGGATTAAATGTAAAAAAATGGCATGGGGTTCCCCCTATTTTTAATAATCAGCTAAGGGAAATCAGACAGCTGTCTTATTAGTCTGGGATGGGGCCAATATCCATGCAGCTTCCCAGCCTATTAATATCAGTTCACAGCTGTGTGATTTGCCTTTACTGGTTATTAAAAAGGGGGACCCTAAAGAATAATGTCATGGGGCCCCCCCTATTTTTAATAACCAGCAAAGGTTATGCAAAAACCTATGGGCTGATATTAATTGGCTCGGAATGGCCATGGATATTGGCCCCTTTCCAGCCTAATAAGACCAGCCCTCAGTCGCGCCAGAAATGGCGCATCCATTAGATGAGGCAATTGTGATGCTCAGCCTCGGCTCTTCTCGATTGCCCTGGAGAATTGGCAACTGGAGTAATTGTTTTGGGGTTGATGTCAGCTGTTTTATACCCACTGCCATCAAGCCCAGAGGTTAGTAATGGAGAGGATTTATCAGACACCCCTGTTATTATCCCAGAAGTTAAAAGAAAGAAATACACACACAAAGGCACTCCCCAACAATTTCCGTCTGCTGTAATCCATATGGAGGTCCCACGATGATATCCATCTTCTTCACCAGTGTATAGAGCCCTGATCAGAGAACAAAGCTCCATGCTCTGGAGCAGCAGCCATTGCTGGTTCTCACGCTGCACAGCTTGAGAACCCAGCTGCTGTGACGAGCGGTGATGTCAGTAAGGTTACTGCAGTTCAGCGGCTGTGACCTGCGGTAACCTTACAGACGTCACCGCTCGTCACAGTGTGAGAAATTACTTGAGAACTAGAATCTGTACATGTATCTCTGCCTGGTACTTCAGCTCAGTGTCATTGAAAATTGCTTTTAAATGCATATTTGGCTCTAGCAAAGTTATTTGGTGGAAGGGTCACTGCCAAACACCATGTACACCATTTATCTCAGGGGAGGTTATCTCAGTTTATATAACTAGACATGTAAAAGAGAAAAAAGTGGATTTTTAATTCTGCTTCTGACGTCAAGCATTATGGGACTCTTAACGAGCCCTTGCACTTTAAAGGTGTTGTCCGAAGCTAACAGTGAATTTCTTACTATATGTATAACTATGTCATTATATAATCTTTCCACTTTTCTTATGTACTTCAATTAAAAAATTCTTATCGTTCCCTCCCTGTTTTAACTTCCTGATTGTGTTTTTTTCTTACATCCAATAAAGATTTGTTTGAGCCTCACAGCATGCACTGGGTATTCTCAAACAAATTGTCACCAGGGTGCTGGGGCTGCTGTCACTCTCACTGCCTCCTTTTCTGTCCTGAAAGAAGAGTCATTTATTGCAGTCACTTACCACAGCTTCTGTCACCGCTCTTCCCTGATGACGTTCTGTTTCAATAGCAATGATGAGGAAGTGACTACAGCTGCAGGGGAGTAACTATAAGAGGTTCAGTGGTTGCAATTGCCTTGGGGTCCTGAGCCTAGGGGACCCCAAAAGTCCTGCGATATTTGGCCGCCCTGTTGGAGATTCTGCATTGGGGCTCACAAGCTTCAAGTTACGCCATTGTACAGCTTCTATCAAGCAACAATATTTCTATCCCCATCAACCAGCATCTTCAGTTCACACTGTTTCTGTGCCTGCCCTCTCATTCACTGAAATGTGACATCATCATGGGGAGGTGACTCGCCCTCTGGGCCGCGTGGGGAACCCGAAACCGGGCCTTTTGTGGGACGCTGGGGTTTGTAGTCACCGTGGCGATGACCCGGTCCAGTGGCTCAGGGTGGTCAAACCAGTGGCAGTCGATTGATATGGTTTTCATTATTTTCAAATGTTCGACTACGGCACCCGTGGATTGCGGTCAGGATGAACCGCCGCTGCAGGGCAGACCGCTGGGGCTGGTGTTGGTGAGCAGCACAGGAATGGTGTAACTCCCCATGGGAGAAGTGTAGCCCCAGGGCAGTGTAGGTGGATGATGGGGGTGATGGTGCACGGGAATAATGACTCAGAGTCTTTGTAATGCAGTCCAGGATCTTTACTCACAGTTCGTTAGTCCATGTTACTCCGTCCCGCTGTAACTTCCCGCGTCGCACCATGTTCACCAGGTGAGGGGGCTCGGCCAACTCTCAGATAATTTTGGAGCGCTTCACAGGACCCCCCTTGTGTGTCCTTCCTCTGGCCTGTCATACCCCACCAGTGACCACGCTTCTTTCTGGCTGCCTCGGGCCTTCTCTGGGTAAACCTCTGCGCCAGTTTCCCTGACCCTATGTGGTGCCTTCCTAGCGGGTGTAGTGAGGGGCTGCACCATATGAAATGTCACAACCTCCGGTTTCTAGTTGAGGGTAGTTCCCCGCCTCCACTAGTTTCGGGGACCGGTCTCCCCCTTGGCCTGACCCCTCTACTCAGGTAGATGCGGGCGTATGGTGGCTACCAGCCGGTCCACAACCCTGGGGTCCCTTCTTTCCTCTGTGCACCTGGAGCCTCCTCCGCTCTTCTTCATTCCTTTTCCCCAACTCTCCCTCTCTCTCTCCTTTCAGGGCTGACTGGGCCTCACAGGCTAGACCTGAGTCCGGAGCAGAGCTTCACAGAGTCCTGCTCTGTCACATCTTCTCTCTGACTGCTCTCAACCGACTTCTCCCTTGAACTAAGATGGTGCCCTCCTTTTGTACTTCCCTCTAGGTGTACCCAGGAACTGTTTCCTCCCTGCTTCTGCACTACAGGGTTCCCCCTTCCTCGGTGTTCCCTCCCCGCACTCCAGCCAGGGACAGGGACTGTCGCGCTCTGCTTGGAGCATATCGGTCGCCCTGCCCCCGGAAATGTGGTGTAATGCATGCAGGGTCTTGGTCCACACTCCATCCTTACCTGAGAGTGAGATATCGCACATCTGGAAGAGATGCAATACCTCCGTAGCAACCAAGCCCCCAGGGTGCTACAGAGGCAATAGAAGCAGGGTGAGTGACAGCAGTGTCGTTCCACTGCTTCTATCACCATCCTGAAATGAAAAGTCATCAGTGCGTAGTGTTAATTTCGGATACTTCCTATAAGTAGGAATCTGTTCCCAGAAAATGACTGAGATTAACCTTTTATAAGCAGTTAATTCTTTCTCTTTCAGATTAACCCTTTAAACCTTTTAAAACCTGTTGTATCTTTATCATTTAAATGGACTGCATAATACCCAGAGAAAATTTTATACATTTCTGATAAATAACAATATTTAGTTCGAAAAAATAAAGTTCATGATCCTGGAGGAATGTGAGAACATTTTTCATTTAAAGGGGTTGTCCGGTCAAAAGTGATAAGTCTGCAGTCACTCTGTGTGCGTAAACGCTTGTGAAACGCTAGGTAATCCGCTCCCCATGGTCCCCAAGGGGATTCCGCAAGTTCTATGCCCATGCTGCGGATTTTTCCGCAGCGTTTATGTTGCGCTCAAAAATCCGCAGCATGTCCATTAATTTTGCGGAAGCGCAGCGGAAGCGCCTTGTGCAATGCATTAAAAAACGCAAGGCAATTCCGCATGTGGAAAACGCGCTATAAATGCACGAAAAACGCGCAATAAACGCGTGCGGAATTCTGCATGCGTTTTTCCGGGAGAAGACTTGCAGAAATGAAGCAGAAATTTTCTGCTTCATTTCTGCAACGTGGGCACATAGCTTTACACTTCCCCAGAGTTGGTATCTACTCAGAGAGGAGAATCTCACCATATTCTGCATTCACTCTGGTAAAATGATGACATTAATACCTGCATCCCTGTAATACTGAGAAAAATCATCTGATTTGCTAACAATATTTATTTGAGAAAAGTTGTATAGCTTTTTATATATTCACAGAGGTTCTCTTTAAGGTGTTGTACAGAGTGTGGAGGAGCGGAGGCATCATTCTCAGGGATATCATTTAGAAAAGTTTGTGCAAACAAAGATAGTCATGTTGCGGAAGGTTCTGATTGCTGCTGACACACTTCTAATACAGATCACTAAACAATCTGATTAATGTGATTCTTTTTATTGTTAATAATCAAAGGACAAAATTATTAAATTGTATGCTTGTTTTTGTTAGATTGTTACCATTTAACAGTGCATTTCTGTATAAATGCAATATTAAAAATACACAAATTATTGACATAAAAATGATTTTATTATAAATTAAACAAACATGAATCAATTAAATTCACTAGCATGGGAAAAAGGAACAATAGCATTTAGAGCTAAAGCAGCTGTTTTGCTCCTGACTTACCCATTATACTGGACTTGTGTAGCCAATGTCTGAAATGCTATGGAGTAGAAAATAACCATAATATAGTGCACAACCTCCATCCTCAAAGCAGTGAATTCCAGGGGTTTGCTTAAAGGGAATCTGTCACCAGGTTTTTGCTATGTAATCTCAGAGCACCATAATACAGGATCTGAGACCTTGATTTCAGCGATGTGTCACTAACTATGTTGGATGTAGCTGTATCAATAAAGTCATATTTTTATCAGTAGGAGATTATCACTAGAGGACTATGTGCCTCCTAGTTAACTGCTTATGTAACATCTTCCCCAACACTGATTAACAGTTTTCTGTCAATGTACAGTGTATAAAGAATGCTGCTAATCAGTTCTGCTGGCGAGGATATACAGAGATCAACATTCTGAGCATTGCTAGATCTGCAGCAGATAAAACAGTGATGGTATCAAAATGACAGCAAGCAGACCAATAAATAACACATTGATGGAATCAGGGTCTCTGCCCTTACATCATGATGCTCTTGGATTACATAGAAAAAATTCTGAAGAGAAATTTCCTTTAAAAGGATACTCTAGGCTGTAACAGTATAACACTTCATTGCAGGAATCTAGACTTAAAACATTGCTTACTTTAGATAACATAATCTATGCCCATCCCTTTGCATTCATATCATAAATAGCTTAGAAATAGACTCTAGCACTATCAACTTGTGTTATTGCTGCAATCACATTGTAAGAATTATACGTAATATGTTAATAATACAGCCATTCCTTCACCCGTACCAATAAAATGATTAACAAGATAACAAAATGTAGGTAAACAAATGACAAGAATGAGCCCCAAGTACAAAATGCAAAGGCAAAAATGGCGAATATAAACAGGAAGGTTCATTTTATTTTGTCGCTATTTTGGTAAATGTCTGCATGCAGAACTTGCTATTTATTGAGATCTTTTCAATTGTTTTAATATAACATTTCATAAAACTACATTGGACATTGCCCATATTCAGCTCTAGAAACCAAATCACAGGGATTATCAATAGGACCCCTTTCACTAGCCAAAATGTGCTGATGCCTGGTCTGCTTCAAAATTACAAATATTGCCGGCAAACCAGTATAGAATTGAAGCAATTTGTAGGTCTAGAATACTAGACAACTGCATGCAGCTTTTCCTCATATCTAAAATATGCCACAGCTGCTGCATCTAGCTTATTCATGGGAATATGGATCCTGGTGTGGGGTTATAGCCATATTACTGATAAAGAGCCAATGCAGCAATGTCAAATTCACTCACATCAGTAATAGTGCTGAGCGAGTGCCGTAATATTCATAATCGCTATGCTCGTAACGATAATTCATTCCGAATAGCGAGTACAATGTAAGTCAATGCGAGTAATTTTCTGCTATACCCTACAAAGGGGTCTGGGGGCCAGAGGAAAAGGCTGAAATGGATGGTAAAGTGATGAAACAGAATGGGAAGAGCCTGGAGAATATGCCTGCATGCATTTCTGACTCACATATGGTTTCTGGGAATAAGTTTATCGCAGTATTACGCCACTTTTACAGACACACAAGAACAACTACCAAACCTAACCTAAATTGCATTTAACAGGCCACAAAGGTTAAGAAATAGTTTTTCCTGCATAATCACTTCAATATAAGGCTAAATAGACCAGAGAACTCCCCAAAATATCCCTTTTAGCGTTTGTTCACACATACTGTTGTGGCTTTTTTTCACCTTTTACAATTGGGAGGGCCCTGACTTATACATTTTGTAGGTCCCTCTGTCATACATCATTTTTAGTTCACCATTCCCCAGCACTTTACATGAACAGCTAGAACGCACCAGTAGGTATGTTGATCTTTGAATTGAGAGGTCTCAGGTGGCTCTGTAACATTTGTTTTGGAGGGACAGCTGTTACTTAGCCATTTGGGCGGTCCCTCCATCACTGACACTCAGATAGTGGAATACATATTCCATAGAAGTTTACAATGTGCCCATTGTAGCGTTGGGCTTGAACCTCCTCCTCCACCACCATGTGATACTGCTGCCCTAAATTCAAATGTTCAGAGGGTCTGCAGTAGGCAAGAAAGCTGAGTTTTGTAAGAGCCCTTGTGTGGCCCTGTAACATACATTTTGAAGTGCCCTCCTCTAGAAATTTTGGAGGTCCCTCTTGTGTACATTTGAGAGTGCCCTCACTTATTCATATTGTAGGGTTCTCCCTCTATTATTTAACTAATTTAAGGGCAGAGACTACAGAGAAAAAGGCCAAGAGACATGGAGTACTAGAAGGTAGCAGTGAGTGCGGCCTGCGATCCTCAGGTATGGCTGAACTCTGTGAACCAGAAAAATAAAGCTGCACTAGTCAACTGGATGACGAACTCAAATATATCACTAGTGCAAGTCAATAGACAAAGGATACATGGTGCCCCCCCTCCAGGATGGGTTGGATAAGCTTCTCCAAATGGCTCAGAGATTTTGATTGTCAATATTCCCCAGATTATATAGGAAAAGAAGACTTCTTGATACTCTACTACTTGGTCCAGTGCAGAATGTGCATCGTATTTCCAAAAATTACTTCTGGGAGCTGTGTCATAGGTACAGGAAGATTCCATGACAAGGGCCTCCCTTGACAAAGATTATCTATGATGGAGTACTGTAGTAGTTATGGCCCTCAATTCAAGTTTTCAGAGGGCCATCAATCGGTTAACAACAGTCAGTGTAAATTTCTATTGAATATGTAACCCCTATCTAAGTCACAATGTGGCACAAGCCAGGCATGTTTTTTTGCCAAATAGGGTGACTGACAGTACGTTTCTATTGAATATGTATACCCTATCTTAGTCACAATGTGGCACAACCTGTGACAAGGGCCTCCAATGACAAATATTAGTTTGGTAGGACCACTGTACATTCCAGATTTTTCCACTGAACAATGTGCATAGGGTTTGTAAAAATTATCCCTATGGGCTGAGTTATGGTTGACTTACTATTTTGCTGTGACAGCTAGCTTGGCTTGTGCCATCAACATCTGAAAATCTGTCAACAAAACCCCAAATGCCAAAAAAGCCTGTTGTTAAAGGACGTGGACGTGGTGTTGTCAGTGGTGTGTGAGAAGGCACTCGGTCTGTGTCAGGTCAGAAGAAGCTTGATGCATCCACTATGTTCCTGGAAAAATTTCCGGGTCTAGAATGTAAACGTGTGTGGAATTCAGACGAGCGAAAGCAGATTCTGTCTTGGATAGCAGACAAGGCCTCTACGCATAATCTCAAAGAGGAAGCTTTGAGTGCCCAACATGTTGGTATGGAGCCAGATTTCCCAATGGGTGATACTACCCAGCCCAGCCAAAATTCTAAGGAAACATTGGGTGATGAGGAGGAAGATGAGGAGGGAGAGGACTTGTTTTTCTGTGCTACCGAGGGTACTCGTAATGCTACAGAGGGGACACCCAACCCATGCTTCATGTCCGTCCAGCCTGGATGGACTCGAGAAGAGGAGGTGGAGAAGGAGGAGGAGGCGAGTCAGCGTGAGTAGAGGATGGGTACTGCTTCTACTGTTGGGGACAGAGAACATTTGTCTTTTTGCAGCTTGGCCCACATGGCACAGTTTATGTGTAAGTGTCTGTTGCAAGACCCTCGCGTGATACACATTTTATCCAACAATAATAATTTTTACTTATATAGCGCCAACATATTCCGCAGCACTTTACAATTATGCGGGTACATGTACATACAATAAATACAATACAAGGTAAGACAGTTTAAACAGTTACATTAAGAGTGAGGTCCCTGCTCGCAAGCTTACATTCTACAAGGAAATGGGTGGACACAATAGGTGAAAAGTGCTTGTTATTTCAGGTCTGGCAATTAAAATAAGTAGGGATTTCATATAAAGCTGCATGATTCGGTCATCAGCGTATGCTTAAGTGCAATAATCAAGTATTGAGTGCAGTTATCGTGTGCATGGAGGGTCTGGAAACTGATGAATAGTAGGGTGCAGATTCTGAATAATATTTAGAAGGAGGGAACAGGGGAAAGTTAGTTTACTGAGTAGTTGAGGTGGTAGGCTTGTTTAAAGAGATGGATTTTTAAAGCGCTTGAAGATGTGGGAGCTAGGCATCAGTCGGATCGTCTGGGGTAGAGCATTCCAGAGAACTGGTGCAGCACGAGAGAAGTCTTGTAGACGGAGGTGCGAGGTTTGGATTAAGGGGGATGTTAGTCTTAGGTCATTTGTAGAACAGAGGGCACATGTAGGGCGATAGACAGAGATGAGAGAGGAGATTTAAGGTGGTGCAGAATTGTGGAGAGCTTTGTGGGTGAGAGTGATGAGTTTATATTGGACCCTGTAGAGAATGGGCAACCAGTGCAATGACTGGCACAAGGTGCATGCATCGGTGAAGCAACTGGACAGAAATACTACCCTGGCCGCCGCATTCAGGACGGATTGGAAAGGAGAAAGTTTGGTAAGAGGGAGAGTGATCAGAAGAGAGTTGCAGTAGTCCAGACAAGAGTGAATAAGACCGACAGTAAGAGTTTTAGCAGTTTCAAAGGTGAGAAAAGGTCTTATTCTGGAGTTGTTTTTAAGGTGCAGGTGACAAGAGCAATCTATACTGGGTGGCCACCTTTCTCGATCCACGGTACAAGGAGAAATTTCCTTCTCCCCTTTTGGAGTCATCAAAGAGTTTTACAATAGTATCGTTCAAGAGGGCCGTTGTAGATCAGTTACTGAAAACATCGCCCTCAGCCAATGCTGGTGGCAGAGGGACTGGCTCTTTTCAACACCAAGAGATAAAGGGGAGAGACACGAACACCAGCTCCAACAGAGGTGGGGGGAAAATGTGCACAAATTGGGCAATTTTCATTAAACCAGCACAACAGCAAGGGCTATCTGTGCCTGTAACAATGCCAAAGAGAGATAAGTTGCAAAATATGGACAAGGGGTACTTACGTGACCATACGTGCGTTCTTTCTGATGCTTCAGTTCCCTTTAATTATTGGGTGTCTAAGCTGAACACTTGGCCCGACCTCTCCTTATATGCCTTGGAGGTGCTGGCCTGCCCAGCTGCTTGTGTGGTGTCAGAGCGTGTTTTCAGTTCCGCTGGGGCAATCATCACTGATAGGCGCACACGCCTCTCCACGGAAAATGCAGACAGATTTACTCTGATTAAATTCAACAAGGACTGGATATCTCCACAGTTTGTAATCCCTCCAGATGACAGCAAACCAACCTAAATTCACCAAAAATGTAGATTCATACTACTGCTGTTAACATCACCCCTTTCCCATAAAAACCTGTTTCCTTCCTTCGTCAACCATGACTCAGCCCATAGGGCTAATTTTTACAAACCCAATGCACATTGTGCAGTGGACAAACCAGGCCAGTATTCCTACTCCAGCCTAACTACTATTTGTGACTGGAGGCCCTTGGGATGATGGCTTCCTGCGTTAACCATGACTCAGCCCACAGGGCTAATTTTTACAAATCCTATGCACATTATGCAGTGGACAAACCAGGACTGTATTGGTTCTCCAGCCTAACTACTATTTGTGATTGGTAGCCCCTGGGTTGGTGGCTTCCAAAATAGTGGATAAAATGGCCTGGTGCATGCCTCGTAGCAGGCAGTAGGAAATGTTTGGACTACTGCTTTGTGTAGGGCACTAAACACCCTTTTAAGTGGACTAATGTGGACAGAAGGCAGGCTGTCACCCCCAAAACAGCGGGGAAAATGGCCTGGTGTGTGCTTTATAGCAGGCAGTAGGAAATGCTTGGACTACTGCTTTGCATATCACTGAAAACATAATCTTGCCCTGCAAAGAAGAAGCTGCCAAACAGCTCCATCAGCCAAAAAATAAAAAAGTTATAGCTCCCAGAATAAAGTGATGCAAAAAATATTTTTTCTATAAAATGGTTTTTATTGTGTAAAAGCTCCAAAAAAACGATATAAATGTAGTATCGCTGTAAACATACTGACTCGAAGAATAAAGCTGCCTTATCAATTTTACCACATGCGGAACAGCATAAAAAAAAACAAAAAAACAATCCTTGAATTGTTGTTTTTTGTTTATTCTGCCTCCCAAAAATTAGAATAGAAAGTGATAAAAAAATGTCACGTGCACGAAAATGGTACCAATAAAAACATCAACTTGTCCCGCAAAAGCTCTCAAAATATGACTATGCAAAAACTAGTCTTTGCAAAAATAAAGCGTTTTTTAGTGTATGACAGCAGCCAAACATAAAAACCATTTGTCACGGGTGTGTCAGAGGTAATAGACAGTCGCTTTGGATCTGGCTGTAGAAGGTCATTGCATTGCAGACACCATCTTAATCCTTCTTCCTTTAAGACCCAGCGACGACCTCCCTCTTGCTGCTGATTAACACACCCTTGCTTCAGAGTCAAGAACTCCCAGTTTGCTCCAGGCAATTTCCGGTCATACTTCTAGATTTTTTTGTGCATGCTTGGAGCACTAGCTTTTGGCTGGATTCTTTTCCGGTGCCCTTTGCGGACAGTTGGCATTACTCCTCTGGCGTATGCTCAAGCTAAGTTAATCCCCTTTATTTTTTTTACCTTGTTGTCTCTAGTTTGTAGTGGGTCCTGTCCAGTGCTCACCCCTCCCCCTCCCTATCTAGGGCCAAGCTCCAGGGATATACAGGGTATAAGGTCCTGCTCGGCAATTGGTGTGGAACCAATATAGGGATGGTAGGGTAGGCAGGGAGTTCTTAGATCTTAGAGTTATATTAGGAAGAACAAGTCCCACATAACACTGATTTTATATGTGTGCAATTCAGCACTCTCCAATTAGAAAAGCAATAATATTAAACCTACATAAACTATTTGGATGAACAAATAAATATAGCCAAAACCATTTAAACATTAATTACAAAGTTTATTAAAGACACCACATGACAACTTAAAAAAACATATACAAACATGATTAAAAACATGAGTGAAAACTGGGGGGGCAATGGAATATCTACAGCAACATGATAGTACGTATAGAGTTTAAGATCACCATATATATAATAATTTCAATAGGTGAGATCAATTAATATAAAGTGCATAGTGCAAAAATGTTCTAAACAAAAATGTTTTAATCCACAAATAATGGAGGTATCATGTATAGTTACAACATCATCCTATATTCAAAGTAGAAGCAATATATGGTTATTATACTGACCCAGACTCATAGTGCTGCAATATCCACGTTTGCCCCACAGCGTGCTTCCTCAGGGAGTGGTAGAGGGCAAGAAGATCAGGTGTCGTATATAACAGCACCACGATAATATGTCAGCCAATAGAAAATGTTTAGTGCCAGGTGCAAACTATATGGTGCATAATGCTACCTACTGGAAGAAGCCGCACGTCCATCACCATCACTAGTGGCTGTCCTTCTACCAGGATTGGTTTGAGGAGAGCCTGATCATCTTGATTTTCAATACCTGGTCAGGCACGGCACCATACTATGGTTTCTGAACTAGGCTGTAGAATCACTGGTCGGGTATCTAGGATGTAGACACGACAAATTTCACCCTTGCCATTTGCAAACTTCTGCTGGGCGACAATCACATGGATGGCATGCTGAATGGTCCGCTGATCAGAAGATGTAGCGGTAGGGAGAGAGGGATGCAAGGCAGACAACACTTCTGGAAAACTATTTATAAGAACATTCATGCTTAAAACCATTACAGCAAAGCCCTCATACTCTTCATCAGTTATAATAACACCCTGTCTTTGGAGCTTAATGTCCCCAATTTTAATAGTGGGCTCCCAGTAACCCTCGTGAGTTATGGGTTGACCATTACTGACTATAATATTCATCCAGACATATGGAGGGTTATTTAAGTCACTAAAGTCCAAATGTTCAATATATGCCCACTTCCGCCTGTGAGCCAGAGTCGACGAGAGCTTCCAGAGGGACACCGTTTACCAGGGCAGTTATGTGCCGGCGGGCCGAGATGAAGCGAGGCACCCACATGGATGCTCCCTCTGGACCTTTTCTTCTTCCTCCCTTGGGGCAGTCCTCAGCCTCTGGGGTGGTCCATTTAACTGATTACACTGGGCCTCAGTGTCTCCATATCTGTGACAGTGCTGACAAAATGGTCTCTTACGGCAAGCAGCTTTGCCTGGAGGTAGACTTCTAGGTGGAGGCTCAGGAGAGAGAGTTCTGTCCTGGGCTTGCTGCCTGGAGTGCGAAGATGGAATAACCAGATTTTTGATCTGTTGAGAGACTTGTTCAAGTCCTGTGGCAATGTCATCTACACGGGCCTCATTGAATGCCTTGGAGTCCACAGCAGGAGTCTGAGCAGCTTGTGTAGCTTGCTTGGTACCTGGCGATATCATCTGGAAAGATGGAGGGCAGCAGGAATAGACCCAACTAGAGGAGCAAAGGTGACATAGTTTCCCTGTATTTATTCATTGACGAGGACAGGAATGGCTGGGGTCTTGAAGTCTGCAAAGGTGAAGCTGGGATGTTGTCCTTTGGAAGTGCATCAGTCCTTTGGAAGTGCCTTGAGCTGTAGGTTGGATTGCTACTAAAGGGAAAAAAAAAAACTCTTTAAATCTTCTTCCTTAGTGAGTGTGAATGAGCTGAGTGTGACCGGAGTGTAAGTGCAAATGGAAGTAAGTGTGTGACTTGTTTTTCAGTGACTTGGATTCAGGGAGTTTGGAAGAGAGGAATTTAAACTGAATCGCTGTCTGTATTTTATTAATTCTTTACATTTCTTTTTACTTAACATTTCTGTCTAGTGCAATCCCCATTAGGAAATGAGCTCCATTATTGACAATGCTATCCAGTGTACATCTTGCCACATGTATGCAATCCTTGAACAGCCGGTCGTGGGTGCATACTGCTGTGCGAGATGTGTGCACGTTGTGCGTTTGGAAGCCCAGGTACTGGATCTAAATGAGCAGCTGGCAACACTGAGATCCATTGACAATGTGGAAAGGAGTCTGCTGCTCACTGAGCAGCTGCTCACTAGGGTAGATGCAGAGGAGGGTGGTAGTAGGGAGCTGCTGGACAGTGAGGCAGCTAGCTGGGTGACAGAAGAGAAGGGGAGTAGAGGGAAGAGTGCCATGGAGACTAGTCCTGATCTGGCACACCCCAATAAGTTTGCAAAGTTGGCAGATTAGGGGGGTGTTGGTACAGGGGTAGCACTACTGCAGCAAGGCATGTCCTCTGAAAGCCGGAGGAGGGTCAGCTTCAGTAAGGGGGAAAATAGAAGAGCAGGGCAGGCAAGCCAGGTGCTGGTAGTGGGGGACTCAATTATTAGGGGAACAGATAGGGCAATCTGTCACAAAGGCAGGGATCGTAGAACAGTGTGCTGCCTTCCTGGAGCTCGAGTCCGGCACATGCTGATCAGGTTGACAGATTACTGGGAGGGGCTGGTGGGGACCCAGCAGTCATGGTGCACATTGGCACAAATGACAAAGTTAGAAGTAGGTGGAAGGTCCTTAAAGATGATTTCAGGTAATTAGGCTGCAAGCTTAAAGCAAGGACCTCCAAGGTGGTATTCTCTGAAATACTGCCTGTATCACATGCCACGTCAGAGAGGCAACGGGAGATTAGGGAGATAAATAAGTGGCTCAGGAATCGGTGTAGGAAGGAGGGGTTTGGGTTTCTGGAGAACTGGGCTGACTTCTCAATAGGCTACAGGTTCTATGCTAGGGACGGGCTGCACCTCAATGGGGAGGGTACAGCTCTGCTGGGGAGAAAATGGCTAGAAGATTGGAGGAGTGTTTAAACTAGGGATTGGGGGGGAGGGTATTCATTATATATGTGGGGAAGATAGTGCAGATAGTGACGTGGGTACAAATAAAGAAATTCGGGGTGGGGTTAGAATAGTCAATATAGTAAGAAGGAATAGAGGTACAGAGAGATACATAAAATGCCAGAAGCCTCACCAACAAAATGGAGGAATAAGAATTAATTTTGTTGGAAAATAATTATGACATGGTGGGGATATCTGAGACATGGCTGGACGAGAGCCATGACTGGGCAGTTAATTTACAGGGCAATAGTCTGTTCATAAATGACCGTACAAACAAGCGAGGGGGGGGGGGTGTTTATATGTAAAATCATACTTAAAACACATCTTACATGAGAATATATGTGAATCTAATGAAAATGTAGAGTCCCTGTGGGTGGAGATAAGGGGAGGGGGAAAAAATAATAAATTACTGATAGGGGTTTGTTATAAATCTCCAAAAAAGCCAATATGCTAAATGATTTTTTTTCAACAGTGTTTACACAAGAAAATCGCATTACAGAAAATATGATCAGTGATGACAAAAATTCTCCATTAAATGTCACTTGCTTAACCCAGCAGGAAGTACGGCGGCATCTAAAAATCACTAAAGATGACAAATCCCCGGCCCCGGATGGGATACACCCGCGAGTACTGCAGGAATTAAGTAACGTCATAGATAGACCATTATTTTTAATCTTTAAAGATTCCATAAAAACAGGGTCTGTACCACAGGACTGGGGTATAGCAATTTGGTGACAATATTCAAAAACGGGACAAAAACCGAACTTGGAAATTATAGGCCAGTAAGCTTAACCTCTACTGTGGGTAAAATCCTTTAGGCTTTCCTAAGAAATGCTATACTAGACTATCTGAAGAAGAATAACCTCATGACCCAATATCAACATGGGTTTATGAGGGACCATTCCTGTCAGACTAATCTGATCAGCTTTTATGAAGAGATAAGTTCTGGACTGGGCCAAGGAAAAGCAGTGGATGTTGTGTATATGGACTTTTCAAAAACTTTTGATACGGTTCCAGACAAAACGTTAATACATAAAATGAGAACAATGGGGATAGGGGAAAATATATGTAAGTAGGTTAAGAACTGGCTCAGTAATTAGGAAACAAAGGGTGTTTTTTTATGGAACACACTCAGACTGGGTCTCAGCTAACAGTGGGGTACCACAGGGGTCAGTATTGGGCCAGCTTCTTTTTAACATATTTATTAATTCACCTTGTAGGGGGCATACAGAGTAGTATTTCAATATTTGCAGATGACTCTAAACTCTGCAGGGTAATCAATACAGAGGAGGACAATTTTATATTACAGGAGGATCTATATAAACTAGAAGCTTGGGCTGATAAAGCAAATGAGCTTTAATGGGAATAAATGTAAGGTAATGCATTTGGGCTGAGGAAATAAAATGTATAATTCTTTGCTTTATTGTAAATCACTGGGCAAAACTTTAACTGAAAAAGACCTGGGTGTATTGGTAGACAACAAGCTCACGTTTGGTGGCCAGTGTCAGGCAGCTGCTGCAAAGGCAAATAAAATAATGGGATGCATTAAAAGAGGCATAGATGCTCATGAGGAGAACATAATTTTACCTCTATACAAGTCACTAGTCACCACACTTAGAATAATGTGTACAGTTCTGGTCTCCGGTGTATAAGAATGACATAGCTGAACTAGAGCGGGTGCAGAGAAGAGTGACCAAGGTTATTAGAGGACTGGGGGGTCTGCAATACCAAGACAGGTTATTACACTTGGGGTTATTTACTTTGGAAAAACTAAGGCTTAGTGGTGATCTTATTACTATGTACAAGCATATAAGGGGACAGTAAAAAGACCTTTTGTAGCGTCGGCGTCCCTGCCTCCTGCTAGGCAGGGACGCCGTTCCCCTCACCTCTCCGCTCCGTGTCCGGCGTCTTCCACCCGCTCTGCTGGCAGCGCGAGCTGCATCCCGGCTACTGTGCTTAGGGCACACGCGCGCGCGCTCCCCCTCTCTTAAAGGGGCCGCCCGCGCCGTCCTAAGGAGTCCCCGGCCAATGGCCGGAGGATCTCACCATATATAAGGCACCTCCTCCAAAATGGAGGTGCCCGAGCAATGTTGTTGCAAAGCCTATCAACTCTGATTCAGCCCTCAGGTCCTGTTACAAGATACCTGCCAGTTACCTGCCAGATTCCTATTTGATACCTGCCTGATACCTGTCTATCTGCTTGAGACGCGCCCCTGGGCCTGTGTCGCGCTGCGTTGCGCACGCGGGAGCTTACCCGGAGCCGGATCTGTTGAGGGTTGTAGTCTCGTGGCGGTGACTCGGTCCGTGCCCAGGGTGTCAAACTAAGTGGCAGTCTATGGCAGAAGATGTTAACTTGGATGTCGACTACGCCACCCGTTGAGTGCGGCTTTGCAGCCGCCGCTGCAGAACAGTCCGCTGAGGCCGGTGGTATGGGTGCAGCGATGATGTTATAACCCCCAACGGGAGGGGTATGGCCTCAGGGCAGCAGGTGAAGATGATGGGGGTTGTGACGGTGCAGTAAGAAGAGTCAGAGTCAGGAGATGCAGTTTCAGGGTTTTTACTCACGGATGTTCTCTCAGTCACTCTGGCCTTGAGTGACCACCCGAGCCGTGCTGCGTCCACCAGGTCCTGGACTCGGCTAACCCCCAGGCAGTTCCGGAGCGTGGTCCTGAGCTCCCTTCTCTCTCTCTGTCTCTGGCCGTTCCCACCAGGGATCCACCTTTGGCCGGCTCCCTCGGGTCTCTTGGTGGTCAAACCTCCTCTGGGTTCCCTGACCCTATACGTGGTGTGCCTTTCTGGTGGATTTGGCGAGGGTCGTGGCAAATCTTGACCACGACCTCCGGTTCCTGGCTGAGGATAAGTGGCCTCCACCAGTTCGGGTTCCGGTACCCGTGTCCGCCAACCCTTCACCCTTTTTGGTCTGATTCTGGGTTCTTAGGGTTCCCTCTGGTCTTCCACTCTGGGCCTTTCTTTCTCCTCTCTCCTCTGCAGGCTTGGCTCTGGAGCTGGGCCCAGCCGGAGCCACAGCTCCTTGTCAGCCCTCCTGGCTGAACTCTTCCTAAAGACTCCCTCAGCTCTCTCTGTCCTAAGATGGTGCCCACCATATATACTCCCTCTATGTGTGAGCCCAGGTGACTAGCACCCAATGAGCTCCTAGCTTTACCCAGAGTACTCCCCCTATCTGCCCCTACACTACTGGGATGTTCCACCCCCCTCCCACTCCAGCCAGGGACAGACGCTGTCGTACCTGCACATTTACTTGGTGGGAGTACCGTAGTTCTGTCCCCCGGAAATGGGATGTATGTAGTGCATGCAGCCTACTGAGCTCAGTCCCACACTCCATCCTTACCCGGGAGTGGAATACCACACCTCTGGGTCGAGGTGCAATACCCCTGTAGCAGCCGAGTCCTCAGGGTGCTACATTCCCCCCTGGTAAATAACAGCACGCCCTCGGGCTGTAAAAGAATAAAATATCCAAAAACATACAATTTTTTTCAAAACATACAAGAACATATCAAACATTAAACATTATCAGATTTAAACAATATAAACTTTTTCTTTCATATAAAACTCTTTCATAATAATGTTCTTTGAGTTACTGGCCACTGTGCGCTTGTGACCAGGTAGAAGTGCAACAGTCAGTTCAAGAACAACAGTTTCCTATAAAACCAGTAGGGGGCGCCTTAGAAAGCGCAACTATATACAAGGGGAGGTGGCCGCTCTTAGTCCTCGGCCAGTGGGGAAAAGGAATGGCTGTTCACAGTCCTCAGCCTGTTAAGGGATAGGGGACACACGGGTTTAAGTTCACACTTGTCCCAACGGGGAACATATTTAAATTAGCAGCAGTTCTTATACCCTTACGGATAACTATGTACAGTTCTTTTTTACCGTACTCTAATAACGGCGTCCTCCTGATGCTTCCTCCCTGTATTCTTCAGACCCGTCCGGGTCCTCTTGCTCCTCCTGACACCTCGGCTCTTCCTCCGTCAACCGATGTACATGAAGGGCATAGGGTCCTTTGGCACATTGGTGCCGGGTAAAGGTGACCTCATCACCCAGGTATAGGTCACGACCTCTGTGTCCCTCCGGCAGGTGGGACTCGACATCCCTGCGGGTCACGAAGACGTCGCCAGGGGTGCGGTGATCCCGGATGAAGCCCCAACCGTGCTGCAGTTGGAATTTAATTACAGTCCCGGTGGCACGGGGACCGTGGGCTGCACGGCGGTTCCGTCGGGTCCGGCTCTTCTGTTCTGCACTCCTCACTTGCAGCCGCTCCTCGAGGACCCGCCTCTCTCGTCGTTCCCGGTCGAAAACCTCTAGCTGTTGCCGGCAGCACTCTGCTCGCTGGGCTGCGGCCGCCCGGGTCTCTTGAGTGAACCCGATGAGGTCTCCTCCAGTGGGGTCCCACGCAAACTGCGCTTCCTCCAGCGAGAGTGGGGTGATCTTGACAGGCGCCGGAGCCGGAATCAGGGGCTCATCCAGGGGCCTTTCCTTCCGGAGTCGGGGATGGTAGTACTCCGGTGGCCACTCAAAGGGCTGCCCATCCGGGCAAGTATGTTGGGCGAACAAGTCTTCACCCAGGGGTAGGACTTTGTGGGTTGAGGGCGCGGTGGTGGTAGCGGCGCCCGGGTTTACCAGGCCTTGCGACCAGGCCTGGGGCACCCTGAAGGTGAAGGGCACCGTGAAGACGGCGGCGCCCGGGTGTACTTGACTTTGCGACCAGGCCGGTGGCGTCTCCTGCTTGGCCGCGCTCAGGGTTGAGGCGCGTGACGTCACAAGAGGCGTGGCCGCGGCTCCTGCTTGAGGCCTAGTCTGGAGCGGTAGCGGTGCGGCAACGGGCACGATCGGTGGGATTTCGGGCTCTGCGACGGGGAGCGGGGGTAGGCTTACGGTTGCTGGGCTTGGGGTAGTGACGTCCCCTTTACTTGCCTCCGTCTCTTCAGCTCCCTCTGCGGCGTCGTCTCCGGCCTCCGTCCCTTCTGCATCCTCTTCAGGGGCAGGCGTGCTCCTCGTTGCGGGTGGTGTGCTTCGCTGGCGGGTTCCAGCCTGCTGGGCCATCTCCCTGCTCCACTCCGTCAGCGTTTCTCGCTGCACCTGGGCCATCCTCCGTGCGAGGCCCTCCAGCGCGGTCTGTGCACGCTCCCGGTCTCGGGGGAGCTATGCCAGGATCTCCACCAGGTCTTGTGGAGTGGTAGCTTGCAACAGGCTCCTGACCACAGGGTCGGTGCTGCCTGACTCTCCCTCCATCTCCGGGTACGGCTTCTCCAGACTCCTCCAGGCTGCACCCATCTTCTCTGTTTTGTTCTGTATCCGCCCCCATTAAGGGCGGTCCTGGGGCAACTTGGTGATTGTCAGTTCCAGGGGCAGACCCCCCACGCTGATGGACATCTCAATCATTGCAGTCTCTGCTGGTGGGGGCGGTCTTCGTTTTTGGCGCCATTCTTGGTCCTGGCCCACGATGGGAGGTGGCCTCTTGCCACCCTCTGGCACGCCCATAATGGCGTCCGCTCTGCCAGGGCGGGAAATCTTCTCAGATGGCGGGAACCGCTTCCCAATGGCGGGAAACTCTGTGGATGGCGGGAAAAGACTGCAGATGGCGGGCAAACGGCGGGAAACGATCCGAGATGGCGTCCGATGGCGGGGACCCTCCGGAATTGGTGGGAGACTTCTTTTTACGGTAAATATGAACTTTTCTTCAGGCACGCAGTACCCGGTGGTTGCGGGCACGTTATCCTGCCGACTACGCCAATGATGACGCGCCCCTGGGCCTGTGTCGCGCTGCGTTGCGCACGCGGGAGCTTACCCGGAGCCGGATCTGTTGAGGGTTGTAGTCTCGTGGCGGTGACACGGTCCGTGCCCAGGGTGTCAAACTAAGTGGCAGTCTATGGCAGAAGATGTTAACTTGGATGTCGACTACGCCACCCGTTGAGTGCGGCTTTGCAGTCGCCGCTGCAGAACAGTCCGCTGAGGCCGGTGGTATGGGTGCAGCGATGATGTTATAACCCCCAACGGGAGGGGTATGGCCTCAGGGCAGCAGGTGAAGATGATGGGGGTTGTGACGGTGCAGTAAGAAGAGTCAGAGTCAGGAGATGCAGTTTCAGGGTTTTTACTCACGGGTGTTCTCTCAGTCACTCTGGCCTTGAGTGACCACCCGAGCCGTGCTGCGTCTACCAGGTCCTGGACTCGGCTAACCCCCAGGCAGTTCCGGAGCGTGGTCCTGAGCTCCCTTCTCTCTCTCTGTCTCTGGCCGTTCCCACCAGGGATCCACCTTTGGCCGGCTCCCTCGGGTCTCTTGGTGGTCAAACCTCCTCTGGGTTCCCTGACCCTATACGTGGTGTGCCTTTCTGGTGGATTTGGTGAGGGTCGTGGCAAATCTTGACCACAACCTCCGGTTCCTGGCTGAGGATAAGTGGCCTCCACCAGTTCGGGTTCCGGTACCCGTGTACGCCAACACTTCACCCTTTTTGGTCTGATTCTGGGTTCTTAGGGTTCCCTCTGGTCTTCCACTCTGGGCCTTTCTTTCTCCTCTCTCCTCTGCAGGCTTGGCTCTGGAGCTGGGCCCAGCCGGAGCCACAGCTCCCTGTCAGCCCTCCTGGCTGAACTCTTCCTAAAGACTCCCTCAGCTCTCTCTGTCCTAAGATGGTGCCCACCATATATACTCCCTCTATGTGTGAGCCCAGGTGACTAGCACCCAATGAGCTCCTAGCTTTACCCAGAGTACTCCCCCTATCTGCCCCTACACTACTGGGATGTTCCACCCCCCTCCCACTCCAGCCAGGGACAGACGCTGTCGTACCTGCACATTTACTTGGTGAGAGTACCATAGTTCTGTCCCCCGGAAATGGGATGTATGTAGTGCATGCAGCCTACTGAGCTCAGTCCCACACTCCATCCTTACCCGGGAGTGGAATACCACACCTATGGGTCGAGGTGCAATACCCCTGTAGCAGCCGAGTCCTCAGGGTGCTACACTTGCATTCCTGCGGTCCGACAGTCTGCCTACCAGCACCTGCCAGTCTGTCTATGGATCAGTTTGCCCGCTCACCTGGGAGCGCCCACCTGCTACCTGCCTGCTAGCCTACCTGGAGGCTTAGCCGTCACTTGCTGTGACCACCTGCCTGTCCAGAGACTCTTGCCCGCTCACCTGGGAGCGCTCACCTGCTGCCCGCCTGCTAGCCTATCTGGAGGCTTAGCCGTCACTTGCTGTGACCACCTGCCTGTCCAGAGACTCTTGCCCGCTCACCTGGGAGCGCCCACCTGCGACCTGCCTGCTAGCCTACCTGGAGGCTTAGCCATCACTTGCTGTGACCACCTGCCTGTCCAGAGACTCTTGCCCGCTTACCTGGGAGCGCTCACCTGTTACCTGACTGCTAGCCTACCTGGAGGCTCTGCTGTCACTTGCCATGACCACCCGCCTGTCAAGAGACTGTTCCCGTTACTTGCAATGTCCGTTCTGTCCTTCTACCCAGAGACTGTTCTTGTCACCTGCCGTGTCTACCTTCCCGCCTTCCCTGGGAGCCACCTGCCTCCTTCAAAGACTGCCCCTTTGTATAATAGCTCAGAGGTTCCACCTCCCAGACCCGTTACAGTTTGCTCGGGCCATTGAACCCGGTGGCACCCAAGCTCCCTCGCTCTCGGACCTATGTCATGAACTCTCCCATCAGAGGTCCCAACAGGAGTCCATCCTGAGTCACCTGCGTAGTGTTAACTCCCGCCTGGACACATTGACTACCTCCTCGGGAGCTGCCTCCATTCGCACACTTACTACCCCGGCACCGCCGCTGCCCATCAATACCATGGCATCTCTTCCCGGTCCCCGCCTCTCCGCCCCGCCTCGTTTTGGCGGAGATCCCGGCCAGGCACGGGGCTTCATTAACCAGTGCACTCTGCACTTCGAACTGTTGGCACACCAGTTTTCCACCGACCGAGCCAAAGTAGCCTTCATCATGTCCCATCTCACGGGGGAGGCGCTGGCTTGGCTAAATCCTCTATGGGAGAGAGGAGACCCCCTGATGTCCAACCTGCCAGCCTTTCTCATGGCTTTCCGGAAAGTCATCGACGAACCAGGACGGAAGACCTCATCCGCCTCATCTCTGCTACGCCTCTGCCAAGGAAGTCTCACCGTGGGCCAATATGCCATACGGTTCCGTACCATTGCTTTGGAGCTTGCCTGGGATAACGACGCCCTGGTGTCCGTCTTCTGGGAGGGTCTGTCCGGCCGTATTAAAGATGAACTCGCTGGTTGGGACATTCCTACCACTCTCGACGACTTAATAACACTTGCCACCCGGATTGACATCCGGTTCCAGGAGCGCACCAAAGAGGTCACCCGTGAGA
The DNA here is from genome assembly GCF_046119375.1 of Phyllobates terribilis. NCBI lineage: Eukaryota > Metazoa > Chordata > Amphibia > Anura > Dendrobatidae > Phyllobates > Phyllobates terribilis. Next base: position 22,288,142 of record NW_027362769.1, read on the forward strand.
GGAGGTTTCCATGCCTTGCCCCTACCTTCCAGAGACCCGTCACTTCCTCTGTTACTCCCCAGGCGCACTCACCTGAGCCTATGCAGGTCGACCAGACCAAGATGGTCAAAACCCGTCAAGAATTACGCCATGCCGATGGGAGCTGCTTCTACTGTGGCAGTAAGGAGCACCGGATCCGTTCCTGCCCGGAGAGGTCGGGAAACGCCTGTGTCTAGGATCGCTCAGAGAGGTCGCCCTAGACAAAAGTAAACCCTCTCCATCACTGATGCTGTCGGTCTCTATCATCTGCGGGGAGAACTGTTATTTTGAACTGGCTCAACTTGACTCTGGAGCTGCCGGAAATCTCATTTCTCAGTCCCTGGTAGAGAAATACCGCATTCCCACCAAACCTCTGGCTGTACCCTTATCTGTCGCCGCCGTGGATGGGGGTCTCTTATCACATCCCATCCAACTCATCACCGAATCCATAACTCTGCAGGTGGGAATGCTGCACTCTGAGAGCATCTTCTTCCATGTTCCGCCTGGACTCTCTCACGCCCTCTTGCTAGGCGTACCTTGGCTCCAGAGACATGCACCCATGCTTGATTGGCAGACCGGAGAAGTCCTTTGCTGGGGACAGGACTGCCATAAGACTTGTTTAGTTCCCGTTCATCCTGCTCGTCCTTCTCCTACCCCAGCCAATCTACCCGGCCTACCGGTTCCCTATTAGTCATATGCGGACGTCTTTAATAAAAGAGAAGCAGAGACATTACCCCCTCATAGACCGTACGACTGCCCAATCGACCTGATGCCCGGCACTACTCCTCCCCGTGGGCGTATTTACCCTTTGTCCGCTGCTGAGACCCAGTCCATGTCTGAATATATTGAAGAGAATCTGGCCCGGGGATTTATCCGGAAAACTACCTCCCCGGCGGGAGCAGGCTTCTTCTTCGTCAAAAAGAAGGACGGCTCACTCCGTCCCTGTATAGACTATAGAGGCCTTAACCAGATCACAGTGAAAAATAAATACCCCCTTCCGCTCATTCCTGAATTATTTGACCGTCTGAGGGGGGCTAGAATCTTCACCAAGCTGGACCTCCGTGGGGCGTATAACCTGGTCCGTATCCGTCAGGGGGATGAATGGAAGACGGCATTCAACACCCGGGACGGCCACTATGAATACCTTGTAATGCCCTTCGGTCTCTGTAACGCTCCCACCGTCTTTCAAGAGTTGGTCAATGACATCTTCCGTGACCTTCTCTACTCCTGCGTGGTGGTGTACCTGGACGACATCTTGGTCTTCTCTCTGGATCTTCTCACTCACCGGAGGGACGTTCGTCAGGTCCAGCTCAGGCTCAGGCAGAACCACCTCTACGCTAAATATGAGAAGTGCCTCTTTGAGCAGACCTCGCTTCCGTTTCTGGGCTACATAATCTCTCAGACCGGCCTACGAATGGATCCTGAGAAACTGTCTGCCATCCAGAAGTGGCCCCGACCAGAGGGGTTGAAGGCTATTCAGCGGTTCCTGGGCTTCGCCAACTACTACCGCCTCTTCATTCCGTACTTCTCTTCCCGGACTGCCCCTATCTCTGCGCTCACCCGTAAGGGCGCTAATCCCAGAGAATGGCCGCCCGAAGCAGAGGAGGCCTTCCTTTCCTTAAAACAAGCTTTCTCCTCCGCTTCTGTGCTGCATCGTCCGGACGGCAACAAACAATTCTTCCTAGAGGTTGACGCTTCCTCCTCCGGAGCCGGAGCGGTACTTACCCAAAAGTCGTCTACCGGAAGAATGGTAACCTGCGGCTTCTTCTCCAAACTCTTCTCCTCTTCTGAGCGTAATTATTCTATAGGAGACCGAGAATTATTGGCCATTAAGCTGGCACTGGAGGAGTGGCGTTACCTGCTCGAGGGGGCTCTTCACCCGGTAATAATTTACACGGACCACAAGAACTTGGCGTACCTCCAGAGCGCCCAGAGACATAACCCGCCCAAGCCCGGTGGTCCTTGTTCTTCGCCCGCTTTGATTTCATTCTTCATTTTCGCCCGGCAGACAAAAACATCAAAGCTGATGCCTTGTTCCGATCCTTTTTGGTCTCTGATCTTGAGGAGGAGCCTAAGCACATCATCGACCCCGCTAGAGTAATTCAGGTGGCCCCCGTGAATCTAAATCGTCTTCCACCCGGAAAGACGTTCGTAACAGTACCTGATCGTGAGAAGGTCCTACACTGGGAACACTCGTCTAAGCTAGCTGGCCACGCTGGTCAGAAGAAGACCCTCCAGCTTATTACCCGGCATTACTGGTGGCCTACCCTGCACAAGGACGCAATAGATTTTGTTTCAGCCTGTGTGTCCTGCGCCCGCAACAAGGTTCTGAGACACCTGCCAGCCGGCCGCCTCCTTCCTCTTCCTGTACCTGCTGCCCCGTGGCAGCATATAGCTATGGACTTTATAACGGACCTCCCTGTCTCTGCCGGTTGTACGGTCATTTGGGTGGTCGCTGACCGCTTTTCCAAGATGGCTCACTTCATTCCCCTGCCGGGTCTCCCGTCTGCATCTGAGTTAGCTAAAGACTTTATCCATCATGTTTTCCGTCTTCATGGTCTTCCACTCCACATTGTATCCGACAGAGGGGTTCAGAACATGGGTTCGCTTTTGGCGAGCCATGTGTAAATTGCTGGGGGTCACCTTGGACTTTTCTTCTGCTTATCACCCACAGTCCAATGGCCAAGTAGAGCGGATCAACCAAATTTTAACCTGTTTCCTCCGGTACTTTGTTAATGCTCACCTTTCCGATTGGGTGGATCTTTTACCTTGGGCCGAATTTTCCTTCAATAATCACGAGAGCGAATCTTCCACCAAATCCCCATTTTTGTAGTCTTCGGTCAGCATCCTCGGATCCCGTTTCCCGTCTCCACCTCGGTGGACAATCCGGCTGCGGAATCTCTCGTTAGTGAATTTTCCTCGATTTGGGAGAGTACCCGATCCGAACTTCTTCGGTCATCCGAGCGGATGAAAAAACAGGCTGACAAAAGACATCTGGATCCACCACAATTCCGTCCTGGAGATAAAGTCTGGCTCTCGTCCAAATATGTCCGGCTCAAGATTCCTTCCTATAAGTTAGGGCCTCGGTTCATCAGCCCACTGGAAGTTATCAAACAAATCAACCCGGTGGCCTATAAATTGAAACTCCCGGCCAACTTGCGGATTCCTAACTCCTTCCATGTATCTCTACTCAAACCCGTGGTACTTAACTCTTTTTCCAAGTCTACAGGTACGCCTCCTGCTCCGGTTTCCGCTGAAAACGAGTTTGAGGTAGAGAACATTCTGGCCACCAAAAGGGTAAAAGGAAAGTCCTTTTTTCTAGTGGATTGGAAGGGGTTTGGTCCTGAGGAGAGAACGTGGGAGCCCCAGGAGAACATCCATGCCCCTCTCATCCTTGATAAATTTCTCTCTGGCCTAAAAAAGTGGGGGCCTAAAGGGGGGGAGTACTGTAGCGTCGGCGTCCCTGCCTCCTGCTAGGCAGGGACGCCGTTCCCCTCACCTCTTCGCTCCGTGCCCGGCGTCTTACTCCCGCTCAGCTGGCAGCGCGCGCTGCTTCCCGGCCACTGTGCTTAGGGCGCGCGCGCGCTCCCCCTCTCTTAAATGGGCCGCGCGTGCCGTCCTAAGGAGTCCCCAGCCAATGGCCGGAGGATCTCACCATATATAAGGCACCTCCTCCAAAATGGAGGTGCCCGAGCAATGTTGTTGCAAAGCCTATCAACTCTGCTTCAGCCCTCAGGTCCCGTTACCAGATACCTGCCAGTTACCTGCCAGATTCCTTCTTGATACCTGCCTGATACCTGTTTATCTCCTTGCATTCCTGCGGTCCGACAGTCTGCCTATCAGCACCTGCCAGTCTGTCTATAGATCAGTTTGCCCGCTCACCTGGGAGCGCCCACCTGCTACCTGCCTGCTAGCCTACCTGGAGGCTTAGCTGCCACTTGCTGTGACCACCTGCCTGTCCAGAGACTCTTGTCCGCTCACCTGGGAGCGCTCACCTTCTACCCGCCTGCTAGCCTACCTGGAGGCTTAGCCGTCACTTGCTGTTACCACCTGCCTGTCCAGAGACTCTTGCCCGCTCACCTGGGAGCGTTCACCTGCTACCCACCTGCTAGCCTACCTGGAGGCTTAGCCGTCACTTGCTATGACCACCTGCCTGTCCAGAGACTCTTGTCTGCTCACCTGGGAGCGCCCACCTGCTACCTGCCTGCTAGCCTACCTGGAGGCTTAGCCGTCACTTGCTGTGACCACCTGCCTGTCCAGAGACTCTTGCCCGCTTACCTGGGAGTGCTCACCTGTTACCTGCCTGCTAGCCTACCTGGAGGCTCTGCTGTCACTTGCCGTGACCACCCGCCTGTTAAGAGACTGTTCCCGTTACTTGCCATGTCCCTTCTGTCATAGAATCATAGAATAGAATGGTAGAGTTGGAAGGGACCTCCTGGGTCATCTGGTCCAACCCCCTGCTCAAAGCAGGATTCACTAGATCATCTCAGACAGATGTCTGTCCAGCCTCTGTTTGAAGACGTCCATTGAAGGGGAACTCACCACCTCTCGTGGCAGCCTGTTCCACTCATTAATAATGTTGAGCCACCCCGTAGTGTTCGGGTTCGGTTCGGTTCGTCGAACACCGGGATGTTCGAGGAACTGTTCGTCGAACTGTTCGTCGAACACCTTAGAACACCGTCGAACACCGTTAAAACCAATGGCAGGCAAACAAAAACACATAGAAACACATAGAAAACACCTGCAAAGGTGTCCAAAAGCTGACAAACTGCTCAGAAGACACTCTCTTTAAAAAAGCCGGCCGGCAAATTCAGCAGCGGCATACACCGGTACCCGACAATTTAGACAAGAAGGAATAGAGCATCACACATAGATTAGATAGATAGAAACATGTCAGTCACACATATAAGAAGCACAGTGACAGTGTTGGTTACTGCACTTGTCATTTAGTGTAAAGGATTTATTTAAAAAAATATTAGTGTTTTCATGCACCGTCTCTTTAAAAAAGCCGGCGGCAATTCAGCATCTGTACCCGACAATTTAGGTCAGAAAGAATAGAGCTTCACACATAGATTAGATAGATAGAAACATGTCAGTCACATATATAATAAGTACAGTGATAGTGTTGCTTACTGTACTTGTCATTTAGTGTAAAGGATTTATTTAAAAAAATAATAGTGTTTTCATGCACTGTCTCTTTAAAAAAGCCGGCCGGCAATTCAGCAGCGGTACCCGACAATTTAGAACAGAAAGATAGAGCATCACACATAGATTAGATAGATAGAAACATGTCAGTCACATATATATGAAGTACAGTGATAGTGTTGGTTACTGTACTTGTCATTTAGTATTAAAATAAAGGATTTATTATTAAAAAAATTGGCGTGGGGTTCCCCTTAATTTTAGGCTCTAGCGGAGGTTAAGCAGACGGCTGGGGCAGATGTTTGAAGCCTGGGAAGGGGGTAATACCCACGGAGCTTCCCAGGCTACTAATATCAGCCCCCAGCTGAATACATAGCCTTTACTAGCTATTAAAATGGGGGACCCCCCAAAAAAAATGACGTGGGGTCCCCCCTAATTTAATAGCTAGCAAAGGCTAGGCAGACAGCTGGGGGCTGATATTAATAGCCCAGGAAGGGAGCCATGAATATTGGCCCCCTCCCAGGCTAGAAACACCAGCCGTCAGCCGCCCCAGAAATGGCGCATTCATAGGATGCGCCAATTCTGGCACTTAGCCTCGCTCTTCCACGCTGCCCTGGTGCGGTGGCAGGGGGTAATAGGGTTGGGGTTGATGTCAGCTTATAATGCCAGCTGACATCAAGCCCAGGTTAGTAATGGAGAGGCGTCTATAAGACACCCCCATTACTAACCCCATAGTCAAAGTTAAAAAAAACACAAACACCCAGAATAAAGTCCTTTAATTGAAATAAAGACACAGTCCTTTATTGTTCTAAATTAAACCATACTTACCGTCACGCCCATTCCAGCTGAAGCCAACGATCTCCTGCAATAAAAGAAAAATAATAAAGCAACCTCATCCTTACCTTTCCATGGTTCCCACGACAGCTTCAGCTCTGCTACATCGAGATGACAGGCTGGACCGCAGCAGAACGCTGCCATCCAGCCTGTCATCCCGCAGACACTGAGAAGCGCAGGCTTGCTTGCGCTGCTCAGCGTCTCTCTGTGACGACATCCAGATGAGCCGAGTTCATGTCCAATGAACTCGGCTCACCTCATTCACGTCACTGACAGCGTGGGAAAATTCTCACGCTGAAGCGCTGATTGCAGGAGAATTTTCCCACGCTGTCAGTGACGTGCAGGAGGTGAGCTGAGTTCATTGGACATGAGCTCACCTCATGCACATCACTGACAGCGTGGGAGAATTCTCCTGCACTCAGCACTTCAGCGTGAGAATTTTCCCACGCTGTCAGTGACGTGCATGAGGTGAGCCGAGTTCATTGGACATGACCTCGGCTCATCTGGATGCCGTCACAGCGAGACAGTGAGGAGCGCAAGCATGCCTGCGCTTCTCAGTGTCTGCGGGATGACAGACTGGATGGCAGCGTTCTGCTGCGGTCCAGCCAGTCATCTCGATGTAGCAGAGCTGAAGCTGTCGTGGGAACCATGGAAAGGTAAGGATGAGGTTGGTTTATTATTTTTCTTTTATTGCAGGAGATCGTTGGCTTCAGCTGGAATGGGTGTGATGGTAAGTATGGTTTAATTTAGAACAATAAAGAATTGTGTCTTTATTTCAATTAAAGGACTTTATTCTGGGTGTTGTGTTTTTTTTAAATACTTTACTAGAAATTCATGGCGGTCATGTCTAATACTGGCGTGACCCCATGAATTTTGGGCTTGGGGCCAGCTGATAATACCAAGCTGGCCCTAACCCCTTTATTACCCAGTGAGCCACCGCACCAGGGCCCTGGATGAGTTGGGTACAGCGCCAGAAGATGGCGCTTCTATGAACGCGCCATTTTCCGGGGTGGCTGCGGACTGCAATTTGTAGCGGGGGGGGGCCCAGAAAGCTTGGTTCTCCCTGCGCTGCAGATTCCAGCCCCCAGCTGCCTAGTTGTACCTGGCTGGACACAAAAATAGGGCGAAGCCCCACGTACTTTTTTTTTAATTATTTCATGAAATTCATGAAATAATTAAGAAAAAAAGGCCTTCCCTATATTGTTGTGTCCGGCCAGGTACAAATAGGCAGCTGGTGGTTGGGGGCAGCCCGTTCCTGCCTGCTGTACCTGGCTGGACACAAATATTGTGCGAAGCCCCACTTCAATTTTTTTTTAATTATTTCATGAAATTCATGAAATAATTAAGAAAAAAAGGGCTTCCCTATATTGTTGTGTCCGGCCAGGTACAAATAGGCAGCTGGTGGATGGGGGCAGCCCGTTCCTGCCTGCTGTACCTGGCTGGACACAAATATAGTGCGAAGCCCCACTTAAATTTTTTTAAATTATTTCAGGAAATTCATGAAATAATTTTAAAAAAATTGACGTGGGGCTTCGCACTATATTTGTGTCCAGCCAGGTACAGCAGGCGGGAACGGGCTGCCCCCAACCACCAGCTGCCTATTTGTACCTGGCCGGACACAACAATATAGGGAAGCCCTTTTTTCTTAATTATTTCATGAAATAATTTAAAGAAAATTGACGTGGGGCTTCGCCCTGTTTTTGTGTCCAGCCAGGTACAACTAGGCAGCTGGGGGCTGGAATCCGCAGCGCAGGGAGGCCCAAGCTTTCTGGGCCACCCCCGCTGCAAATTGCAGTCCGCAGCCACCCCGGAAAATGGCGCGTTCATAGAAGCGCCATCTTCTGGCGCTGTACCCAACTCATCCAGGGCCCTGATGCGGTGGCTCACTGGGTAATAAAGGGGTTAGGGCCAGCTTGGCATTATCAGCTGGCCCTAAGCCCGAAATTCATGGGGTCACGCCAATATTAGACATGACCACCATGAATTTCTAGTAAAGAATTTAAAAAAAACACAACGCCCAGAAAAAAGTCCTTTAATTGAAATAAACACACAATTCTTTATTGTTCTAAATTAAACCATACTTACCATCACGCCCATTCCAGCTGAAGCCAACGATCTCCTGAAATAAAAGAAAAATAATAAAGCAACATCATCCTTACCTTTCCATGGTTCCCATGACAGCTTCAGCTCTGCTACATCGAGATGACAGGCTGGACCGCAGCAGAACGCTGCCATCCAGTCTGTCATCCCGCAGACACTGAGAAGCGCAGGCTTGCTTGCGCTCCACAGTGTCTCTCTGTGAGGGCATCCAGATGAGCCGAGTTAATGTCCAATGAACTCGGCTCACCTCATGCACGTCACTGACAGCGTGGGAAAATTCTCCTGCACTCAGCGCTTCAGCGTGGGAGAATTCTCACACTGAAGCGCTGAGTGCAGGAGAATTCTCCCACGCTGTCAGTGACGTGCAGGAGGTGAGCTGAGTTCATTGGACATGAGCTCACCTTATGCACGTCACTGACTGCGTGGGAAAATTCTCCTGCACTCAGCGCTTCAGCTTGAGAATTTTCCCACGCTGTCAGTGACGTGCATGAGGTGAACCGAGTTCATTGGACATGAACTCGGCTCATCTGGATGTCGTCACAGAGAGACGCTGAGCAGCGCAAGCAAGCCTGCGCTTCTCAGTGTCTGCGGGATGAGAGGCTGGATGGCAGCGTTCTGCTGCGGTCCAGCCTGTCATCTCGATGTAGCAGAGCTGAAGCTGTCGTGGGAACCATGGAAAGGTAAGGATGAGGTTGCTTTATTATTTTTCTTTTGTTGCAGGAGATCGTTGGCTTCAGCTGGAATGGGCGTGACGGTAAGTATGGTTTAATTTAGAACAATAAAGGACTGTGTCTTTATTTCAATTAAAGGACTTTATTCTGGGTGTTTGTGTTTTTTTTAACTTTGACTATGGGGTTAGTAATGGGGGTGTCTTATAGACGCCTCTCCATTACTAACCTGGGCTTGATGTCAGCTGGCATTATAGGCTGACATCAACCCCAACCCTATTACCCCCTGCCACCGCACCAGGGCAGCGTGGAAGAGCGAGGCTAAGTGCCAGAATTGGCGCATCCTATGAATGCGCCATTTCTGGGGCGGCTGACGGCTGGTGTTTCTAGCCTGGGAGGGGGCCAATATTCATGGCTCCCTTCCTGGGCTATTAATATCAGCCCCCAGCTGTCTGCCTAGCCTTTGCTAGCTATTAAATTAGGGGGGACCCCACGTCATTTTTTTTGGGGGGTCCCCCATTTTAATAGCTAGTAAAGGCTATGTATTCAGCTGGGGGCTGATATTAGTAGCCTGGGAAGCTCCGTGGGTATTACCCCCTTCCCAGGCTTCAAACATCTGCCCCAGCCGTCTGCTTAACCTCCGCTAGAGCCTAAAATTAAGGGGAACCCCACGCCAATTTTTTTAATAATAAATCCTTTATTTTAATACTAAATGACAAGTACAGTAACCAACACTATCACTGTACTTCATATATATGTGACTGACATGTTTCTATCTATCTAATCTATGTGTGAAGCTCTATTCTGTCTGTTATAAATTGTCGGGTACCGCTGCTGAATTGCCGGCCGGCTTTTTTAAAGAGACGGTGCATGAAAACACTATTATTTTTTTTGATAAATCCTTTACGCTAAATGACAAGTACAGTAAGCAGCACTTTCACTGTACTTCGTATATATGTGGCTGACATGTTTATATCTATCTAATCTATGTGTGAAGCTCTATTCTTTCGGTTCTAAATTGTCGGGTACAGGTGTATGCCGCTGCTGAATTGCCGGCTTTTCATGTTTCACTGTTGGCACTGTTCCCATCGATTTGGGCAATCACTGTAATGCCACAACCACCATGGCTGTGGCATTACAGTGAGTGGCAGACAATCCATGCAGGACACGCTTTTGGTGTACGAACAGTTATCGAACATAACCTCGAACAGCCGAATTTTTTGCAAATCGTTCGGGTTCGTCGAACAACTCGAACACCGCCCAAAACAGCTCGAATTTGAGATTGGCGAACAGTTCTAGTCGAACACCGCTCATCTCTACTCATTAATCACCCTAACTGTCAAAAAGTTTTTTCTAATATCTAATCTGTGTCTCCTCCCATTTAGTTTCATCCCATTGCTTCTAGTCTTTCCTTGTGCAAGTGAGAATAAAGATGATCCTTCTACAATGTGACAGCCCTTGACATATTTGTAGACAGCTATTAAGTCTCCTCTCAGTCTTCTTTTTTGCAAGCTAAACATTCCCAAATCCTGCAACCGTTCCTCATAGGACATGGTTTGCAGACCAGTCACCATTCTGGTCGCTCTTCTCTGAACTTGCTCCAGTTTGTCGATGTCTTTTTTAAAATGTGGTGCCCAAAACTGTACACAGTATTCCAGATGAGGTCTGACCAAAGAGGAGTAAAGACCGATAATGACTTCACGTGATCTAGACTGTATGCTTCTGTTAATACATCCCAGAATTGTATTTGCCTTTTTTGCTGCTGCATCACACTGTTGACTCATGTTCAGTCTATGATCTATTAGTATACCTAAGTCTTTTTCACATGTACTGTTGCTTAGCTCTATTCCTCCCATTCTGTATATGCTTTTTTCATTTTTATTGCCCAGATGTAGTACTTTGCATTTTTCCCTGTTAAAAACCATTCTGTTGGTTGCTGCCCACTGCTCCAGTTTATTTAGGTCTTTTTGAATCCTCTCTCTCTCTTCTCTAGTATTAGCTATCCCTCCTAGCTTTGTGTCATCAGCAAATTTAATCAGTTTACCCTCAATTCCTTCATCTAAATCATTGATAATGATGTTGAACAATACAGGTCCCAGGACGGAGCCCTGTGGTACCCCACTTGAGACATTCATCCAGCTGGATGTGAAGCCATTTACAACCACCCTTTGAGTCCGATCACTAAGCCAGTTATGAATCCACCTAACAGTTGCCTGGTCCATTGCATACTTGGTCATTTTTTCAATAAGGATGATGTGAGATACTTTGTCAAATGCTTTGCTGAAGTCAAGATATACTATATCTACAGCATTTCCCTGATCCACCCAGTCAGTGATTCTGTCATAGAAGGAAATTAAGTTAGTCTGACATGACTTGTTAGTTACAAACCCATGCTGACTCTGGTTAATCACTTCATTCTTATCCATGTACTTACATACATGTTGTTTAATAATTTGTTCAAAGATCTTTCCTGGTATAGAAGTCAGACTCACCGGCCTATAGTTCCCTGGGTCCACCTTCTTCCCCTTTTTGAAGATAGGAACAACATTTGCTCTTCTCCAGTTTTCTGGGACTTCTCCTGTTCTCCAAGAATTTTCAAAGATTATGGAGAGTGGTTCTAAAATTTCTTCTACAATCTCCTTCAGTACTCTGGGGTGTAATTCATCTGGACCTGGAGACTTGAACTCATTTATGTTAGCTAAATATTCCCTCACAATCTTTCTGTTTACTGATAACTTGGATTCCTCTATTCCTTTAAAAGGACAGTGAAGATCAGTTGATGTTACATTTTCTTTCTGAGAGAAAACAGATGCAAAATAGGAATTAAAAAGTTCGGCCTTCTCAACATCCTCTCTTACCATTTCTCCATTTTCATCCTGTAAAAATCCTATAGCATCTTTGACTTTTCTTTTACTTTTGACATACCCCCAAAATCCTTTTTTATTGCTTTTGACATCTCTTGCAAGCCTTAATTCATTGTCAGCTTTAGCTAACCTGATACGTGCCCTGCAGGATCTGCAGACTGCATTATAATCTTCTTTAGATATGCCTCCCTCTTTCCATTTAATAAACATTTCTTTCTTTCTTTTTAGCATGTGTTTAAGTTCTGTGTTCATCCATCCTGGTTTCCTTAAATGCTTCCCATTCTTCCTACTTTTCGGGATTGTTAACGATTGTGCTTTGAGAATCTCATTTTTAAAAATTTCCCATCCTTCCTGGACATTTTTGTCCTTAAGGACATCCAGCCATTGGATCCCTCCTATTCTCTTTCTGAGTCTCTTAAAATCTGCCTTTCTAAAATCTAACCTTGAAGTTTGAGTCTTCACATGTCTTCCTCCTCTAGTTATCCAAAATTCTATAATAGCATGATCGCTGCCTCCTAGGGTCCCAGCCACCTTTACCTCCTCAACCATTTCCTCCCTGTTTATAAGGATTAGATCCAAAGTAGCAGATCCCCTTGTTTTTTTCCCTACCTTTTGGAAGATAAAGTTGTCAGCAAGAGAGGATAAGAATTTGCTTGACCTGTTAGTTTTACTTGAGAGAGACTCCCAACAAATGTCTGGATAGTTGAAATCTCCCATGACCACTACGTCATATTTTTTGGAGAACTTGGTCATTTGATACATAAAGAGTTCATCCATATCTTCAGCTTGCCCAGGTGGCCTGTAGTAAATGCCTACAATGGTGTCCTTTCCGTTGTTCTCTCCTTGTATTCTTACCCAAACAGTTTCCACAGAACTCCCAGTCTCTGAAGCTTCAATCTCTGTGCAGATATACGCTTTTCTAACATACAATGCAACACCTCCTCCTCGTTTATCAAGTCTGTTTCTTGCAAATAAGTTGTATCCTTTTAGCCTTTTATTCCAATCATGTGTATCGTCCCACCAAGTTTCAGTGATTCCAATGACATCATATTCCTTTTCCTGCATTAGTAGTTCCAATTCTCCTTGTTTGTTGCCCATGCTTTGTGCATTTGTATAAAAACATTTTAGTTTGTGATTGGTTTCTCTTCCTCCCATATTTTTATTATTTAGATTTTTTTGTCTTTGTTCTTCTTTTCCACTTCCAGAAGCAGAGATCTCAATAGTATTTGTCAGCTGTATGGCTTTTTCTGGCCTTTTGCTTCCCTTCCCACATTGTTCTAGTTTAAAGCTCTTCTGATGAGTGTAGCAAGGCGACTTCCAAATACATGTTTTCCAGTCTTCGTAAGGTGCACCCCATCTCTAGCAAGTAGTCCATCGTATAGGTAATTCATTCCGTGATCCAGAAATCCAAATCCTTGTTGACGGCACCATCGACGTAGCCAGTTGTTCACCTGTAGAATCTTATTCCACCTCATTGTTCCATGGCCATCCACTGGGAGGATGGATGAGAAGACCACCTGCGCTCCCAATTCTTTCACTTTCTTGCCTAAGTCTTCAAAGTCACTGCAGATGGTTTCCAGGTCCTTTCTTGCGGTGTCATTTGTCCCCACATGTATTAGCAGGAATGGGTAGTGATCTGTAGGTCTGAAGAGTCTTGATATCCTGTCAGACACATCTTTAATTTTTGCTCCTGGAAGACAGCACATTTCTCTTGAGGTTATGTCTGGTCTGCAGATAGCGGCCTCTGTTCCTCTTAACAGGGAATCCCCCATGACCACCACTCTCCGTTTTTTCTTCACAACATTCTTCTTTCTCCATCCAGGAGGATTCTGAGGGCTTACAAGGTTATTCATTGCTGGCAAAGTCTTATCTTGCTGTATTTCTTCATGGTTCTCCTGTGTGAGATCCTGGTACTGGTTCCTGAGCAGTATGGGTGCTGACTGCCTCTCGATCCTCCTGCTTCTGTGGGTCACATGCTTCCATTCCTCTGTTTCGTCAAGTGCAGTTCGAATTTCTTCTCTTTCTGAATCATGAAGAGATAATTCCTTCTACCCTGAGACTGTTCTTGTCACCTGCCGTGTCTACCTTCTCGCCTTCCCTGGGAGCCACCTGCCTCCTTACAAAGACTGCGCCTTTGTATAATAGCACAGAGGTTCCACCTCCCAGACCCGTTACACCTTTCTACTGATCTTTTTACTCTGGGGCCTGAGACAGGGACAAGGGGGCATCTTCTACGTCTGGAGGAACGAAAGTTTAATCAGAATCACAGATGCGGATTCTTTACTGTAAGAGCAGTGAGACTATGGAACTCTTTGCCGCATGATGTTGCAATGAGTGATTCACTACTAAAATTTAAGAAGGGCATGGATGCCTTTCTTGAAAAGTATAATATTAAAGGTTATATATACTAGATTCCTTGATAGGGCGTTGATCCAGGGAACTAGTCTGATTGTCGTATGGAGCCAGGAAGGAATTTTTTCACCAATGTGGAGCTTAGTGTTTACCACATGGTTTTTTTTTGCCTTCCTCTGGATCAACATGTTAGGCTATGGGTTGAACTAGATGGACTTAGTCTTCCTTCAACCTTAAAAACTATGTTACTATGTTGTGCAGCAAGCATGTAGAGTTGGCTCTGCGACAGTTCAGAGCCCGTCCCCTCTATGAAACGGTCTATCAAGATTTTGTCAGAGTCCACACTTTAACGGGGGTAAACCTGTAGAACAACGGAGAAGTCATCTTGGAGGGATAGAGCATAGTCCCGTAGAGTCTCACCTGGTTGTTGTCGTCTTGCAAAGAATCTCATCTTGACCTCAGAGATGGATGTAACCTCAAAGGCATCCTTCAGTTTCGCAAGGATTTGCTCAGGTGTTTTCTTTTCTATTGTGGGCCAGGATGGAACTTCACTGGAAGCAGCTGTTAGAACCCTCCTGTTAGTTCTTTCTATCTTGTGTTTTGCAGTCACGTGACCATCTGCCTATATATTCCAGCTCCGCCCTTCTGGCTTTGCTGGACTTCGGTGTTGTTTGACTGTTTTGCTAGCCTGGCGCTTCAGTGCCTTTCTCTGTCAGTTTGCTTGGTCCTCTGGGACCTCTAGTACTTTTTGTCAGTTTGTCTTTTGTGTTCTACAACAATTTCTGTTTAGAAGGTGTCCCATTTTTGTCCCAGTCCTTAGTTCTTTTAGGGACCCCTCCCTTAATTCTATAGGTCTTCGTTCTGACTAGCCGAGGATGAAGGCGGGTCTGTTCACTAGGAACAGGCAGCCCGCTACATCATAGGGATTCAGCTTAGTCTTACTGTAGGGACAGCTTTCCCCTATCTTTCCTTAGTTCTTGTTGCAGATCATAACAGTAAGTCCAGCCCAAAAATCTTAAAGGAAAGAAATTCGGGGATCAGTATGGTTTCCGTCCAGGATTTGGCTCAACGCCTGCAGGGATTGTCTCTGGAGGTGGCCGAGCTTCAGCAACACGTGAGTAGCTGTCCTGGGGCGCATTTTGTCGAACCGAAGGTAGGACTGCCTGATGTTTTTTATGGTAAACAGCAAGATTTTTTTTCCTTTAAAAATGCTTGTTTGTTATATTTTCTTTTGAGACCAAGATCCTCTGGGAATGAATCACAGCGGATTGGATTTATTATGTCACTTTTGCGCAAAGAACCACAGGGTTGGGCCTTTTCTCTCCAGCCTAATGATCCGTGTTTAAGTTCTGTTGAAGATTTTTTTTCTGCTATGGGGCTATTATATGACAATCCTGATGGAATCTCATCTGCTGAATCAGAACTTTGATGTTTGAATCAGGGGTCAGATGATGTTGAAAATTATTGCACACACTTCAGGAGATGGGCCTCAGAAGTTAAATGGAATGATTCTGCGCTGAGATGTTTATTTCTTGCTGGTCTGAGTGAAAGGGTTAAGGATTTGCTAATGACATTCCCAGCACCTGAGACTCTGCAGGAAGCTATCCAGTTAGCTGTTCGTGTGGACAGGAGACTGAGGTCCAGGGTGAATGATGTAAAAACTCCTGTAAAGTCAGGTCCTAGTTCCCAGAAATTCTGCTCTGACAGCGGAGAACCAATGGAGGTGGGGGCAATGTCACTACGCTCTCAGGAAAGAGACCGGAGATTCGCCGAGGGTTTATGTCTTTATTGTGGTAAAGCTGACCATTTGATTAAGTATTGTGAGCGTCGTTTAAGTAAAGAAAAAAAAAAGGTCAGTTACTCCCGTATAGCTCGTTTACGCTCTGCAGGAGTATTTCTTTCTGGGAGTACTACTCTGCAGGGAGATTTGGTTGAATTTCAGGTATTTGTGGATTGTATTTCAACACTTAATGTGATTGCTAAAGGGTTTTTGGAAAACCTTAAATTGAAATCCAAACCTTTGTCATCACCTATTTCTGTGGTTGCAATTGATAACACTCCTTTGAAATATATTACTCACAAGACTGCTGCATTTTCCCTCATTATCAATGGAGATCACCAAGAAATTTTGGACTTGGTTGTTTTGGATAATTTGCCCTCTCCAGTTGTTCTAGGATTGCCTTGGTTAAAACTGCACAATTCTTTATTGGACTGGTCTACAAATGTGATTAAGTCTTGGAGTCCGAAGTGCTATGAAAAATGTTGTAATGGTTGCATTGCGGCTGTGGAAAAAGGGGAATTACCTGTACCTATTCAGGATTTTTGGAGGGTTTTTTCGGAGGAGGAGTCGCAAGTTTTACCTCCTCATAGGGATTATGATTGCGCCATTGAGTTTGTTCCAGGTGCTACTCTTCCCAAAAGTCACTTGTTTAATCTGACTATCCCTGAAAGAAAAAAACAAGGGGTGGGGTGGAGAAGCGCTGTACGTGTGTGAACCTGTATTTTAAATGGGGTGCACTTGTAGATGACAATTGTCTGCTCACCTTATTGGGTTGTGCAGACCGCACAACCTGGGCTTAGCAGCCACTGATGCTGATGGCGTTACCACCGCATCCACTGTGTATACTCTGGAACCGAGGACGGAGCTCCCAATCATGTGGTTCCGGGTGTGGATCATGTGGGTGGTGACATCACGACAGGTCATATTGCTTGAAGCACATCCAGTTCCCTGCAGCCCCGAGCCACAACTCCCAGTGGGAAGTGTGAGACAATGTACAAAGTGTTGTGGTCAATTAGGGCGCCGGATACTGAACAGAGCAGTGGGACAGGTGACTAAAAGAAACAAACCTCTTTATTTGGATATTCTTATGCCCACAACGAGTTTCTGCAGCGAACCGCTGGCTTCATCAGGTGGAAACTGATCCGGCGCCCTAATTGACCACAACACTTTGTACATTGTATCCCTGAAAGAAAGGCATTGGAGGAGTACATAGAGACTAGCCTGGCTGCTGGTCACATTAGACCTTCTAAGTCGCCTGTGGCAGTTGGATTCTTCTTTGTTAAAAAAAAGGACGGGGGTTTACGTCCATGTCTGGATTTTCATGAAATTAATAAGATTACCGTACGCAATTCCTACCCATTGCCGTTAATTCCTGACTTGTTTAACCAGTTAGTGGGAGCCAAGTGGTTCTCCAAAATTGATCTCCAGGGGGCATACAATTTGTTACGAGTGAAGTAGGGTGATGAATGGAAAACTGCTTTTAACACTCCGGTAGGTCATTTTGAGAATCTGGTGATGCCTTTTGGTCTTACCAATGCACCTGCATTTTTTCAGAACCTTATTAATGACATCCTGAGACCTTTGATAGGAAAGAATGTGGTTGTGTATTTGTATGACATTTTGATTTATTCGGCATATCTGGAGTCCCATTGGCAGAGTGTACGTGAAGTTTTGCAGTTATTGAGTGATAATTCACTTTTTGCTAAACTGGAGAAATGTGAGTTCGCTGTGCAGAAAATTAGTTTTTTTGGCTACATTGTCTCCAGCGAGGGCTTTGAGATGGACCCTGTGAAGGTTCAGGCTGTGCAGGAATGGCCTAGGCCTATTGGTTTCAAATCTATACAGAGATTTTTGGGTTTTGCCAATTATTACAGGAAATTCATTAAGAATTTTTCTGTAATTGTTAAACCTCTAAACGATCTCACCAAGAAAGGTGCGAATACGGCCCAGTGGACTACTGAGGCCATTGAAGCGTTTGAGTATCTTAAAGAGAGGTTCACTTCTGCCCCTATCCTTATGCAGCCTGATGAGCCCAAGCCTTTTTTGGTCAAGGTCGATGCTTCATTGGTGGGGGTGGGAGCAGTTTTGTCTGAGGAGAACAAGGGTGGAGTGCATCCTTGTGCCTTCTTTTCGAAAAAAATTTCGGAAACCGAACTGAATTATGATGTTGGAAATCGGGAGTTGCTGGCTTTTAAACTTGTGTTTGAACATTGGCATCATTTTTTGGAAGGCGCTAGATATCCTATTCAGGTTTTCACAGATCATAAGAATTTGATATATCTGGATGCTGCCAAGCACTTGAATGCCCATCAAGCTAGGTGGGCACTTTTTTTCCTCGATTTCATTTTTCTGTTACCTATATCCCTGGTACTAAGAATGTTAAAACCGATGCGTTATCTCACAGCTTCTCTCCTATGGTCGGTGACGAGGAGGAGGAGAGCATTTTACAGAAAGGTGTTGTGCTGGCGGCATTGGACTCCGTTTTGGAGAATGGGATTCTGAAAGCTCAAGATGATGCTGCATCTAACACTCCCCATGGGAGGTTGTTCGTGCCTAGAGCCTTTAGGAGAGATTTGTTTATGGAGTGTCATGAGTCTCGGTTGGCAGGTCATCCAGGAATTTCGGAAACTAAGAGACTTATCAGTCGCAGTTTTTGGTGGTCTGGATGGCAGAAGGAAGTCAACAAGTGGGTGCGTCAATGTACTGTGTGTGCTAGGTCAAAGGCTTCACATACTCCTGCTGCAGGGTTGCTTTGCCCTCTGGAAGTTCCTAGTGCGCCTTGGACGCATCTCACAATGGATTTTATTACTGATCTTCCTTTGTCCGAGGGTTTTACTGTCATCTGGGTGGTCGTGGACCGTTTTAGTAAGATGTGTCACTTGGTTCCGTTCATTAAGTTGCCCTGCGCCAAGACACTCGCTAAGGCATTTGTTAAGGAGATTGTCAAACTCCATGGCGTTCCAACAGATATTGTTTCTGATAGAGGACCTCAGTTTGTGGCTCGCTTTTGGCGTGCTTTTTGTGACAGGTTGGGAGTCCATTTGTCATTTTCGTCTGGTTATCATCCTGAGTCTAATGGACAGACTGAAAGAAAGAACCAGGATGTTGAACAGTTTTTGTGTTGTTTTGTGGCAGACAATCAAGAGGTGTGGTGTGAGTTTCTGCCTCTCGCAGAATTTGCTCTTAACAATCATACATCCTCCTCTGCTGGGTGTTCTCCTTTTTTTTGTTGTACTGGGAGACATCCGTCTTTTGGTTCGTTCTCCAAATTAGGGTCGGCGGTGCTGGAGGAGGAGAATTTTCCGGGTGATTTGGAGAGAGTTTAGACTAATGTACAGTATAGACCAAAAGTTTGGACACACCTTCTCATTTAAAGATTTTTCTGTATTTTCATAACTATGAAAATTGTACATTCACACTGAAGGCATCAAAACTATGAATTAACACATGTGCAATTAAATACTGTACAGACCAAAAGTTTGGACACACCTCATTTAAGATTTTTCTGTATTTTCATGACTATGAAAATTGTACATTCACACTGAAGGCATCAAAACTATGAATTAACACATGTGGCATTATATACTTAACAAAATAGGGTGAAACAACTGAAAATATGTCTTATATTCTAGGCTCTTCAAAGTAGCCACCTCTTGCTTTGGTGACTGCTTTGCACACTCTTGGCATTCTCTTGATGAGCTTCAAGAGGTAGTCACCGGAAATGGTTTTCACTTCACAGGTGTGCCCTGTCAGGTTTAATAAGTGGAATTTCTTGCCTTATAAGTGGGGTTGGGACAATCAGTTGTGTTGTGCAGAAGTCTGGTGGATACACAGCTGATAGTCCTACTGAATAGACTGTTAGAATTTATATTATGGCAAGAAAAAAGCAGCTAAGTAAAGAAAAACGAGTGGCCATCATTAATTTAAGAAATGAAGGTCAGTCAGTTCAAAAAATTGGGAAAACTTTGAAAGTGTCCCCAAGTGCAGTTGCAAAAACCATCAAGCGCTACAAAGAACTGGCTCACATGAGGACCGCCCCAGGAAAGGAAGACCAAGAGTCACCTCTGCTTTTGAGGATAAGTTTTTCTGAGTCACCAGCCTCAGAAATCACAGGTTAACAGCAGCTCAGATTAGAGACCAGGTCAATGCCACACAGAGTTCTAGCAGCAGACACATCTCTTCAACAACTGTTAAGAGGAGACTTTGTGCAGCAGGCATTCATGGTAAAATGGCTGCTAGGAAACAAATGCTAAAGACAGGCAACAAGCAGAAGAGAATTGTTTAGGCTAAAGAACACAAGGAATGGACATTAGACCAGTGGAAATCTGTGCTTTGGTCTGATGAGTCCAAATTTGTGATCTTTGGTTCCAACCACCATGTCTTTGTGCGACAAAGAAAAGGTGAACAGATGGACTCTACATGCCTGGTTCCCATCGTGAAGCATGGAGGTGGAGGTGTGATGGTGTGGGGGTGCTTTCCTGGTGACACTGTTGGGGATTTATTCAAAATTCAAGGCATACTGAACCAGCATGGCTACCACAGCATCTTGCAGCGGTATGCTATTCTATCCGGTTTGCTTTTAGTTGGACCATCATTTATTTTTCAACAGGACAATGACCCCAAACACACCTCCAGGCTGTGTAAGGGCTATTTGACAAAGAAGGAGAGTGATGGGGTGCTACACCAGATGACCAGGCCTCCACAGTCACCAGACCTGAACCCAATCGAGATGGTTAGGGGTGAGCTGGACCGCAGAGTGAAGGCAAAAGGGCCAACAAGTGCTAAGCATCTCTGGGAACTCCTTCAAGATTGTTGGAAGACCATTTCCGATGACTACCTCTTGAAGCTCATCAAGAGAATGCCAAGAGTGTGCAAAGCAGTTCATCAAAGCAAATTTGGCTACTTTGAAGAACCTAGAATATAAGACATATTTTCAGTTGTTTCACACTTTTTTGCTAAGTATATAATTCCACATGTGTTAATTCATAGTTTTGATGCCTTCAGTGTGAATGTACAATTTCCATCGTCATGAAAATACAGAAAAATCTTTAAATGAGAAAGTGTGTCCAAAGTTTTGGTCTGTACTGTACTTAACAAAAAAGTGTGAAACAACTGAAAACTTGTCTTATATTCTAGGTTCTTCAAAGTAGCCACCTTTTGCTTTAATGACTGCTTTGCACACTCTTGGCATTCTCTTGATGAGCTTCAAGAGGTAGTCACCGGACATCGTCTTCCAACCATCTTGAAGGAGTTCCCAGAGATGCTTAGCACTTGTTGGCCCTTTTGCCTTCACTCTGCGGTCCAGCTCACCCCTAACCATCTCGATTGGGTTCAGGTCTGGTAACTGTGGAGGCCAGGTCATCTGGCGTAGCACCCCATCACTCTCCTCCTCGGTCAAATAGCCCTTACACAGCCTGGAGGTGTGTTTGGGGTCATTGTCCTGTTGAAAAATAGATGATGGTCCAACTAAACGCAAACCGGATGGAATAGCATGCCGCTGCAAAACGCAGTGGTATCCAAGCTGGTTCAGTATGCCTTCAATTTTGAATAAATCCCAAACAGTGTCACCAGCAAAGCACCCCCACACGATCACATTTACTCCTCCATGCTTCACGGTGGGAGCCAGGCGTGTAGAGTCCATTCGTTCACCTTTTCTGTGTCGCACAAAGACACGGTGGTTGGAACCAAAGATCTCAAATTTGGACTCATCAGACCAAAGCACAGATTTCCACTGGTCTAATGTCCATTCCTTGTGTTCTTTAGCCCAAACAAGTCTCTTGTGCTTGTTGCCTGTCCTTAGTATTTGTTTCCTAGCCGCTATTTTACCATGAAGGCCTGCTGCACAAAGTCTCCTCTTAACAGTTGTTTAACAGATATGTCTGCTGCTAGAACTCTGTGTGGCATTGACCTGGTCTCTAAACTGAGCTGCTGTTAACCTGCGATTTCTGTGGCTGGTGACTCGGATAAACTTATCCTCAGAAGCAGAGGTGACTCTTAGTCTTCCTTTCCTGGGGCGGTCCTCATGTGAGCCAGTTTCTTTGTAGTGCTTGATGGTTTTTGCAACTGCACTTGGGGACACATTCAAAGTTTGCCCAATTTTTTTGACTGACTGACCATCATTTCTTAAAGTAATGATGGCCACTCGTTTTTCTTTACTTAGCTGCTTTTTTCTTGCCATAATACAAATTCTAACAGTCTATTCAGTAGGACTATCAGCTGTGTATCCACCAGACTTCTGCACAACACAACTGATGGTCCCAACCCCATTTATAAGGCAAGAAATCCCACTTATTAAACCTGACTGGGCACACCTGTGAAGTGAAAACCATTTCCGGTAACCAACTCTTGAAGCTCATCAAGAGAATGCCAAGAGTGTGCAAAGCAGTCATCAAAGCAAAAGGTTGCTACTTTGAAGAACCTAGAATATAAGACATATTTTCAGTTGTTTTACACTTTTTTGTTAAGTATATAATGCCACATGTGTTAATTCATAGTTTTGATGCCTTCAGTGTGAATGTACAATATTCATAGTCATGAAAATACAGAAAAATCTTTATATGAGAAGATATGTCCAAACTTTTGGACTGTACTGTACGTTGCAACCTTCAAGAGGCTAACAAGAAGACCAAGAAGTATTTTGACAGGAAACGTAAAGAGGTTTTGTTTACTGTGGGTGACATGGTTTGGTTGTCCTCGAAGAACCTGCGGTTGAGGATTCCCTCTAAAAAACTGGGTCCTAAGTTTGTGGGTCCATTAAAAGTGCTTCAGGTTGTTAACCCGTCTGCTGTTAGGTTGGATGTTCCTAGTTCCTGGAAGATTAATCCTGTGTTTCATGTTTCCTTGTTGAAAAAGCCTGACATATCTGATAGGGACACCACTGTCACAGTTCCCCTTGTGATGGAAGATGGCCAATTTTTTAAATTTCGCGTATCTTGAATTCTAGATGGCATAGAGGAAGATTACAGTATCTTGTCTCCTGGAAGGGTTTCGGTCCCGAAGACAACTCCTGGGTAAGGATGGATGATGTCTCTGCTCCTAGGCTTGTTAAAGCTTTCCACAGGAGGTTTCTGGATAGGCCTGGGCTTGGAGGATCCGGAAGATCCTCATAAAAGAGGGGGTACTGTTAGAATCCTCCTGTTAGTTTTTTCCATCTTGTGTTTTGCGGTCACGTGACCATCTGCCTATATATTCCAGCTCCGCCCTTCTGGCTTTGCTGGACTTCAGTATTGTTTGACTGTTTTGCTAGCCTGGTGCTTCGGTGCCTTTCTCTGTCAGTTTGCTTGGTCCTCTGGGACCTCTAGTACTTTTTGTCAGTTTGTCTTTTGTGTTCTACAACAATTTCTGTTTAGGAGGTGTCCCATTTTTGTCCCAGTCCTTAGTTCTTTTAGGGACCCCTCCTTTAATTCTATAGGTCTTCGTTCAGACTAGCCGAGGACGAAGGCGGGTCTGTTCACTAGGAACAGGCAGCCCGCTACATCGTAGGGAATCAGCTTAGTCTTACTGTAGGGACAGCTTTCCCCTATCTTTCCTTAGTTCTTGTTGCAGATAATAACAGCAGCACCCTCAAGCTGACCCCGCAGGATCTGCAATTGCTGTTCTGGAGAGAGGGGGTAAAACAGAAAGAGAGCCAGCAACTTGTCATGCAAGTCGTAACCCAATGGGCCGCAACCATGAAAGTCTCACCTTAGATAAATTCAACAAAACCTAAACAAGAATGCAAGGATAAGAGCCATGAATAAAATGCAAAATCTTTATTACATATATCAAAAACACATAAAAGGCATTAAAAAGGAGCGTGTCATACAAAGGCAAACCATACCAATTGATCATATGAAAGCAGTAATAATCATATATGTACAATAATTTACACACAGAGGACAAATTTCATGTCAGCCAGTTACTCCAGTTGAAAAAATTATGACGGACTAAAATCGTAGCTAAAAAATGAAACTGACAGAAAAGGAAACCATTTTTTGAAGGCAAAAAAAATACCAAATGTCCATATGTGGTTGATATACGAAGGACAAAATGGATATTTACAAGATCACATACCTAAAGGATATCACCAAAAAATACCCAGTGATGCCGTTAAGTTAACTGCCAGTATCTGTAAACATATATAGAAAAATTTGGGATACCAAGTGATGTATAATATATACATGGCAGATACCAGCGACAATAAGCTTGTCAGGGTATGACCACATAGCAATTCATATTGCAATAGACAAAGACAAGTGAAATAACCTGCAAAATAAGGTGAAAATGTCACCAGAATGTGAAATCTGGAAGGTAGCCAAAAGAAGCACCCCTGATGCGTTTCCATTAAAACACATATACACATATACATACACCTATAATACATACATACACATATATATATATCCATCTGAACTAACAGTCCTTATGAGGACTAATCCAGCTGCAAATAATCAGTGCTAGGCAAGAGTTAGGCAGGCAGGCAGTGTATGTGGCAGACTGCAGTGTATATAACACAAGAGGGTCCATTGAACGTCCTGTCTGCTGATATTTGTAGACATAACCCCAGATATCAGGGGCCAGGCCAAATTTTTTTTTATCTTAATCCTGGTTATTTTCTTAAAAAGCAATCCAAAGTACACCATTTATCATTTGTTTGTTAGCACTGCAAAATGCTGCCAGATCTGTTCCATATTCAGCTATAAAAATCCAGAAATTTGAACTGAACGTGGAAAATATTGGCCTCCTTTTCCATTCTGTTGCAGTGTGTCGGTCATGTACTCACACTAGGTCTCTGTGTAGAATAATATTAGTAAATTACAGGCCTGCTACTTAAAATCATAGTTCTCTGTTAGACATATCACCTATAACAGTGTTCCAAAATCAGCCATATCTTCCTTTTTCATTTCGTTGCAGTGTGTTGGTCAAGCTATTCACACTATGTCTCTGTAGAATAATATTAGTAAATTACATGCCTGCTATTTAATACAGTGGTTCTCTGTCAGACATATCACCTATAACAGTGTTCCAAAATCAGCCATTTCTTCCATTTTCATTTCGCTGCAGTGTGTCGGTCAAGCTAGTCACACTAGGTCTCTGTGTAGCAAAATATTAGTAAATTACAGGCCTGCTATTTAAAACCATGGTTCTCTGTCAGACATATCACCTATAACGATGTTCCAAAATCTGCCATTGCTTCCATTTTCATTTCGTTGCAGTGTGTCGGTCAAGCTATTCACACTAGAACTCTGTGTAAAATAATATTAGTAAATTACAGGCCTGCTATTAAAAACCATGGTTATCTGTCAGACATAGCACCTATAACACTGTTTCAAAATCAGACATTTCTGCCTTCCATTTCGTTGAAGTGTGTTGGTCAAGCTATTCACACTAGGTCTCTGTAGAATAATATTACTAAATTACAGGCCTGCTATTTAAATCCGAGGTTCTCTGTCAGACATATAACCTATAACCATGTTCCAAAATCTGCCATTGCTTCCATTTTCATTTCGTTGCAGTGTGTCGGTCAAGCTATTCAGACTAGATCTCTCTGTAGAATAATATCAGTAAATTACAGGCTGTAACGGGTCTGGGAGGTGGAACCTCTGAGCAACGATACAAAGGGGCAGTCCTTGTAAGGAAGCGGGTGGCTCCCAGGGTAGGCGGGCAGGTAGTCACGGCAAGTGACGGGGACAGTCTCTGGGTAGAAGGGCAGGAGGTCACGGCAAGTGACAGGGACAGTCTCTTGGTAGAAGGGCAGGAGGTCACGGCAAGTGACGGGGACAGTCTCTGGGTAGAAGGGCAGGAGGTCACGGCAAGTGACGGGGACAGTCTCTTGACAGGCGGGTGGTCACGGCAAGTGACGGCTAAGCCTCCAGATAGGTTAGCAGGCGGACGCTCCCAGGTGAGCGGGCAAAAGTCTCTGAACAGGCAGGTGGTCACAGCAGGTGACGGCAGAGCCTCCAGGTAGGCTAGCAAGCAGGTAGCAGGCGGACGCTCCCAGGTGAGCGGGTAAGAGTCTCGGGACAGGCAGGTGGTCACAGCACGTGACGGCAGAGCCTCCAGGTAGGCTAGCAGGCAGGTAGCAGGCGGACGCTCCCAGGTGAGCGGGTAAGAGTCTCTGGACAGGCAGGTGGTCACAGCACGTGACGGCAGAGCCTCCAGGTAGGCTAGCAGGCAGGTAGCAGATGAGCGCTCCCAGGTGAGCGGGCAATCAGATCCATAGACAGACTGGCAGGGCTGGTAGGCAGACTGTCGGACCACAGGAATGCAAGTAGTAAGACAAGTAACAGGCAGGTATCAAGCAGGAATCTGGCAGGTAACTGGCAGGTAACTGGCAGGTAACTGGTAACGGGACCTGAGGGCTGAAGCAGAGTGATAGGCTATGCAACAACATAGCTCGGGCACCTCCATTTTGGAGGAGGTGCCTTATATATGGTGAGGTCCTCCGGCCATTGGCCGGGGACTCCTTAGGATGGCGCGCGCAGCCCCTTTAAGAGAGGGGGAGCGCGCGCGCCCTAAGCACAGTGGCCG
This sequence comes from Phyllobates terribilis, assembly GCF_046119375.1. Taxonomy (NCBI): domain Eukaryota; kingdom Metazoa; phylum Chordata; class Amphibia; order Anura; family Dendrobatidae; genus Phyllobates; species Phyllobates terribilis. Next base: position 22,314,409 of record NW_027362769.1, read on the forward strand.
GGAAGCAGCGCGCGCTGCCAGAAGAGCGGGAGGAGGACGCCGGGCACGGAGCGGAGAGGTGAGGGGAACAGCGTCCCTGCCTAGCAGGAGGCAAGAACGCCGACGCTACACAGGCCTGCTATGAAAAACCATGGTTCTCTGTCAGACATATCACCTATAACACTGTTTCAAAATCAGATGTTTCTGCCTTCCATTTCGTTGTAGTGTATTAGTCAAGCTATTCACCCTAGGTCTCTGTAGAATAATATTACTAAATTACAGGTCTGCTATTTAAAACTGTCGTTCTCTGTCAAATGTATCACCTATAACAGTGTTCTAAAATCAGCCATTTCTTCCATTTTCATTTTGTTGCAGTGTGTCGGTCAAGCTATTCACACTAGGTCTCTGTGTAGAATAATATTAGTAAATTACAGGCCTGCTATTTAAAACCATGGTTCTCTGTCAGACATATCACCTATAACAGTGTTCCAAAATCAGTCATTTCTTCCATTTTCATTTCGTTGCAGTGTGTCAGTCAAGCTATTCACACTAGGTCTCTATGTAGAATATTAGTAAATTACAGGCCTGCTATTTAAAACTGTGGTTCTTTGTCAGACAAATCACATATAACTGTGTTACAAAATCAGCCATTTCTCGTGAACGTGGAAAATATTGTCCTCCATTTAAAATGGGCAAAGTGCATGGCAAGAGATGGAGAAGTGGACGTGATGGTGATGGTGCATGCAGAGGCCGAGGATGTGGCCGTGGGCAAGCTGAAATTGTGCCACAACAAACACCCACATCTGGTCGCTCGACATTCCTGTCCCAGTTACTAGGGGACCGCAGTACACCACTATTGAACCCAGAGCAGTGTCAAAAGGTTGTTGGTTGGATAGCAGATAATGCTTACAGTCACTTTGCCACCACCACCACCACCCTGTCTTCCACACGGTCAAGTCTCAGCAGCCATGAGTCTGGACCGAATATTCCTCACCCTGATCCTCCTTCCTCCCAGTATGCCGAGTGCCCGGAGACAACTGAACCCACACTTGGACACTCCGAAGAGCTGTTAACTTTTCCATTTGTATATTCGGGCCTCTCGCCTGACCAGCTTCAAGTGAGTCAAGAGGAGAACGCGTGTAGCAATGCCCAAATATTGGACCTGCCATGGCCACATAAAGGCAATGGTGGGAAAGTACAATTACTGTTGCAATAGGTGGATGATGATGAGACACAATTGCCAGAAAGTCAGGAGGATGACCAGAGTGCGGAAGTGGAAGACAAGTTGGTGGATGATATAATAACTGACTCAACCTGGCTGGGGGACATACAGAGCGAGGACAGCAGCACAAAGAGGTAGGGGGGCATACACCACAACAGGCAGGAAGAAGCAGTGTGTTGGCCACAGACACAAGGTGGGTTGCCAGTTGCCAGTACAACTGTTAGGTCTTCCTTAGTCTGATGTTTTTTTAAAGATGTTGCAGATAACCCCTAAAAGGCCATTTGTACCACCTGCTAGGCCAGCATCAGCAGTGGTAGAAAAACTAGCAGCCTGACCACCACCAGCATGATCAGGCACATGGCAGAAAAGCACCCGACTAAGTGGGCTGAACCCCAGGGTCCAGAAACAGGTGGCTGCGGGTGACACCTTTGCTTCTTCCACTGCTGTACGTCCATGGTGCATGCGAAGATGTTATGATCTGCAACATGTACTAAGGAAAGATAGGGGAAAGCTATCCCTACATTAAGACTAAGCTGAATCCCTACGATGTAGCGGGCTGCGCGTTCTTAGCGAACAGACCCGCCTTAGTCCTCGGCTAGTCTGAACGAAGACCTATAGCATTAAGGGAGGGGACCCTAAAAGAACTAAGGACTGGGACAAAAATGGGACACCTTCTAAACAGAGAAGTTGTTGCAGAACACAAAAAGACAAACTGACAAAAAGGTACTAGATGTCCCTGAAGGACCAAGCAAACTGACAGAGAAAGGTACCGATTCACCAGGCTAGAGAAAAAGTCAAACACTGAAGTCCAGCACAGCCAGAAGGGCGGAGCTGGAATATAAAGGCAGATGGTCATGTGACCGCAAAACACAAGATGGAAAAAACAAACAGGAGGGTTCTAACAGTACCCCCTCTTTTATGAGGATCCTCTGGATCCTCCAGGCCCAGGCCTATCCGGAAACCTCTTGTGGAAAGCTTTAACAAGCCTAGGAGCACAGACATCATCTGTCCTTACCCAGGAGTTGTCTTCGGGACCGAAACCCTTCCAGGAGACAAAATACTATAATCTCCCTCTATGCCATCTAGAATTCAAGATACGAGAAATTTCATATTCGCCGTTTTCCACCACAGGAGGAACTGTGACAGTCGCGTCCCTATCAGATTCATCACCCTTTTTCAACAAGGAAACATGAAACACAGGATTAATCTTCCAGGAAGTAGGGACATCCAACCTAACAGCAGACGGGTTAACAACCTGAAGCACTTTAAATGGACCCACAAACTTAGGACCCAGTTTTTTAGAGGGAATCCTCAACCACAGGTTCTTCGAGGACAACCAAACCATGTCACCCACAGTAAACAAAACCTCCTTACGTTTCCTGTCAAAATACTTCTTGGACTTCTTGTTAGCATCTTGAAGGTTGCAACGTAGATTAGTCCAATTTCTCTCCAAATCACCCGAAAAATTCTCCTCCTCCAGCACCGCCGACCCCTATTTGGAGAATGAACCAAAAGACGGATGTCTCCCAGTACAACAAAAAAAAGGAGAACACCCAGCAGAGGAGGATGTATGATTGCTAAAAGCAAATTCTGCGAGAGGCAGAAACTCACACCACACTTCTTGAGAGTCCCCCACAAAACAACACAAAAACTGTTCAACATCCTGGTTCTTCCTTTCAGTCTGTCCATTAGACTCAGGATGATAACCAGACGAAAATGACAAATGGACTCCCAACCTGTCACAAAATGCACGCCAAAAGCGAGCAACAAACTGAGGTCCTCTATCAGAAACAATATCCGTGGGAACGCCTGGAGCTTGACAATCTCCTTAACAAACGCCTTAGAGAGTGTCTTGGCGCAGGGCAACTTAATGAATGGAACCAAATGACACATCGTTCTAAAACGGTCCACTACCACCCAGATGCCAGTAAAACCCTAGGACACAGAAAGATCAGTAATAAAATCCATTGTGAGATGCGTCCAAGGTGCACTAGGAACCTCCAGAGGGCAAAGCAACCCCGCAGCAGGAGTATGTGAAGCTTTTGACCTAGCACACACAGTACATTGACGCATCCACTTGATGACTTCCTTCTGCCATCCAGGCCACCAAAAACTGCGACTGATAAGTCTCTTAGTGTCCGAAATTCGTGGATGACCTGCCAACCGAGACTCATGAAACTCCACAAACAAATCTCTCCTAAAGGCTCTAGGCACGAACAACCTCCCATGGGTAGTGTTAGATGGAGCATCATCTTGAGTTTTCAGAATTCCATTCTCCAAAAAGGAGTCCAATGCCACCACCTCAACTCTTTCCCGTAAAATGCTCTCCTCCTCGGTACCGACCGTAGGAGAGAAGCTGCGAGATAAAGCATCGTCTTTAACATTCTTAGTATCAGGGATATAGGTAACAGAAAAATGAAACTGAGAAAAAAAAAGTGCCCACCAGCTTGACTGGCATTCAAGCGCTTGGCAGCATCCAGATAGATCAAATTCTTATGATCTGTGAAAACCAGAAGAGGAAATCTAGCACCTTCCAAAAAATGACGCCAATGTTAAAACGCGAGTTTAATAGCCAACAACTCACGATTTCCAACATCATAATTCAGTTCGGTTTCCGAATTTTTTTTCGGAAAGTAGGCACAAGGATGCACTCCACCCTTCTTCTCCTGAGACAAAACTGCTCCGACCCCCACCGATGAAGCATCGACCTCGACCAAAAAAGGCTTGGTCTCATCAGGCTGCATAAGGATAGGGGCAGAACTGAACCTCTCTTTGAGATACTCTCACGCTTCAATGGCCTCAGTAGTCCACTGGACCGTATTCGCACCTTTCCTGGTGAGATTGGTCAGAGTCTTAACAATTATAGAAAAATTCTTAATGAATTTCCTGTAATAATTGGCAAAACCCAAAAATCTCTGTATAGATTTCAAACCAACAGGCCTAGGCCATTCCTGCACAGCCTGAACCTTCACCGGGTCCATCTCAAAGCCTTCGCTTGAGACAATGTAGCCCAAAAAACTAATTTTTTGCACAGCAAACTCACATTTCTACAGCTTAGCAAAGAGAGAATTATCACTCAATAACTGCAAAACTTCACGCACACTCTGCCAATGGGACTCTAAATCTGGTGAACAAATCAAAATGTCATACAAATATACAACCACATTCTTACCAATCATATGTCTCAGGATGTCATTAATAAGGTTCTGAAAAAATGCAGGGGCATTTGTAAGACCAAAAGGCATCACCAGATTCTCAAAATGACCCACCGGAGTGTTAAAAGCTGTTTTCCACTCATCACCCTCCTTCACTCATAACAAATTGTATGCCTCCTGGAGATCAATTTTAGAGAACCACTTGGCCCCACCAACTGGTTAAACAAGTCAGGAATTAACGGCAATGGGTAGGAATTGCGTACGGTAATCTTATTAATTTCACGAAAATCCAGACATGGACGTAAACCCCCGTCCTTTTTTTTAACAAAGAAAAATCCAACTGTCACAGGCGACTTAGAAGGTCTAATGTGACCAGCAGCCAGGCTAGTCTCTATGTATTCCTCCAAGGCCTTTCTTTCAGGAATAGTCAGATTAAACAAGCGACTCTTGGGAAGAGTAGCTCCAGGAGCAAATTCAATGGCACAATCATAATCCCTATGAGGATGTACAACTTGCGACTTCTCCTCTGAAAAAACCCTCCAAAAATCTTGAATAGGTACAAGTAATTCCCCTTTTTTCCACAGCCGCAATGCGAACAATACAACATTTATCATAGCATTTCGGACTCCAAGTCTTAATCACATTAGTAGACCAGTCCGGTAAAGGATTGTGCAGTTTTAACCAAGGCAAACCTAAAACAACCGGAGAGGGTAAATTATCTAATACAACCAAGTCCAAAATTTCTTGGTGAACTCCATTGATAGTGAGGGGAAATGCAGTCACCTTGTGAGTAATACATTTCAAGGGAGTGTTATCAATTGCAATCACAGAAATAGGTGATGACAAAGGTTTGGGTTTCAATTTAAGTTTTTCCAAAAACACTTTATCAATCACATTAAGTGTTGAACCACAATCCACAAATACCTGAAATTCAATCAAATTTTCCTGCAAAGTAGTACTCCCTGAAAGAAATACTCCTGCAGAGCGTAAACAGGCTATACGGGCGTAACTGACTTTTTTTTTTTCTTTACTTAAACGAAGCTCACAATACTTAATCAAATGGTCAGCTTTACCACAATAAAGACACAATCCCTCGGCGAACCTCCGGTCTCTTTCCTGAGACGAGAGAAACTTCACCCCCACCTCCATCGGTTCTCCGCCGTCAGAGCAGATTTTCTGGGGACTAGGAACAGACATTACAGAAGTCTTTACCTCATTCACCCTAGACCTCAGTCTCCTGTCCACATGGACAGCTAATTGCATGGCATCCCGCAGAGTCTCAGGTGCAGGGAATGCAATTAGCAAATCCTTAACCCTTTCACTCAGACCAGCAATAAATAAAAATTTCAACGCAGGATCATTCCATTTGACTTCTGAAGCCCATCTCCTGAAGTGTGTGCAATAATTTTCAACATCACCCTACCCCTGATTCAAACGCTTGAGTTCTGCCTCAGCAGATGAGACTCGGTCAGGATCATCATATAATAGACCCATAGCAGAAAAAAAAATTTCTACAGACCTTAAACACAGATCATTAGGTTGGAGAGAAAAGGCCCATCCCTGTGGTTCATTGCGCAAAAGTGTCATAATAAAACCAATGCGCTGTGATTCATTCCCAGAGGACCTTGGTCTCAAACAAAAATATAACAAACAAGCATTTTTAAAGGAAAAAAAATCTTGCTGTTTACCATAAAAAACATCAGGCAGTCCTACCTTGGGTTCAACAAAATGCGCTCACATATTGCTGAAGCTCGGCCACCTCCAGAGACAATCCCTGCAGGCGTTGAGCCAAATCCTGGATGGAAACCATACTGATCCCCGAATTTCTTTCCTTTTAGTTTTTTGGGTTGGACTTACTGTTATGATCTGCATCATGTACTAAGGAAAGATAGGAGAAAGCTGTCCCTACATTAAGACTAAGCTGAATCCCTACAATGTAGGGGGCTGCCTGTTCCTAGCGAACAGACCCGCCTTAGTCCTCGGCTAGTCTGAGCGAAGACCTATAGCATTAAGGGAGGGGTCAATAAAAGAACTAAGGACTGGGACAAAAATGGGACACCTCCTAAACAGAGAAGTTGTTGCAGAAGACAAACTAACAAAAAGGTACTAGAGGTGTAAACTGAAAATGCTGACAGGCTGACTCTTATAAAAATGAATAAGGGCTGGATTGGGCCAGACTCAACACCACCAAATGATAGCAACGTAACATAAACTGAAATGCAGTGTCTTTTTTTGGGAGGTCTAACTCCTGCCTTCACACCCAGACATGTGTATACCCTTCCAGATTTTGTCTATTTGCTCTTGTCCTCCTCCTTCTCCTCATTCTCATCCTCCAAATTTTTGGCAGCCATTTCTTTCACTGCATAGGCAAACAGTATGGGAAACCCACTTTCTAATAATGGGAACATTTTTTTCAGGAAGCCCTCTGACCTCTACGTCTCTTGCAAAGGTCATTGGAGTTCATCCAAATTTTTGGCAGCCGTTGCATTCACTGGGTATGGGAGACCCGCTCCTTTCTAATGGGAACATGTCCACCTCTATGTGTCTTTAAATTGTTAGTTTTTTTTTTCTAAATTTTGGCAACCGTTGTACTCACTATATACCCTATAAATAGATAGCAGAACCGCTCCTTTCTAATGGGAACATGTCATTACTGTGGCCCACCTCTATGTGTCTTTAAATTGTTATTGGGTTTTTTCTCAAATTTTGGCAGCCGTTGTACTCACTGCATACCCTGTAACTGGATAGCAGACCCTTTCCTTTCTAATGGGAACATGTTGTACTCATTACTGTGGCCCACCTCTATGTGTCTTTAAATTGTTATTGGGGTTTTTCCCAAATTTTGGCAGCCGTTGTACTCACTGCATACCCTGTAACTGGATAGCAGACCATTTCCTTTCTAATGGGAACATGTTGTACTCATTACTGAGGCCCATCTCTATGTGTCTTTAAATTGTAATTTGGGTTTTTTCCAAATTTTGGCAGCCACTGCATGGGCATTGCCACAATAGGAGACCCACTCCTTTATAATGGGAATTTTTTTTTTAGTTAAGCCCTCTTCTATGTCTCTTCAAATGGGTATTGGGGTGAAGTCCAAATATTTGGCAGCCCTTACAGTCACTGCATACGCAATAACAGTATAGGAGACCCACTCTTTAATAATGGGAACAACAAAGCATAGCCGGCTGATGGCCCTCTAACAATAGTGAGGACCGACTGTTGGCCCTTTAAGAATAGTAAGGGCTTCTGATGACCCTATAAAAATAGTCTTTGTGACTTTCAGTCTCTCTTTCATAAATGATACAGGGTATGTCTGATGATGTCCCACACACCACATGGCAAGTTAAGGTATTAAAATGTTAAAATGACATTTACCGGTGAATGTATTTTTCACAGTTGAAACCAATGCAAAAGTGCAAAAACGCATCAAAAACGCAAAGGGTGAACATAACCCAAGGTGTGGAGGAGCATTTTTGATTTTGTATATTTATTTTTCCTTATATAGAAGACATTACCCTGAAAAGGATGTTCCTTAACATTTCTCCCAGGAAAATCCATTTTGTTTTTGTTTTTGTGTGTTTTATTGTGAGTCCAACAACATTGTTGACAGCAGTGACCTGGGAGTCAGAAATGCTTCCAGTGGTCTTCCCCATGCTAATCCCATGTCAATTGAGCATTGTTCCCATTTAATTGGGCAATTTTTTGGGCCCTCTGCAGACCGCCGGGGGGGGGCAGTCTGAAAAATGCTCGAGTTTCCAATACACTTATATTGGGCTCGTTGCTCGGATCGAGCACTCGAGCATTCCAATTTGCTCAACCCGAGTAATGAGCACCTGAGCATTTTAGTGCTTGCTCATCACTAGTGCTAACATCTGCAGGAGCAACAGCAGGCACAAAAGCCTCACTAAACATATCATAGACTGCAATTATGCAAGATCAGTGTAGCACACTAAAATCTACAGCATCGCCTAGTTTTTACAGTCTGCGATTGGGGTGCAAAAGTCCTTGGAGATGCATAACTAGTGATGAGCGAGTGCATTCGTTACTATTCGCTTGAATCGTGCGGTATTCGGGTTAATCGATATTCGGCAAGGATTTGTGTACTCTCCTCGCTATATTCGGATGTCCCGCCCTGCAGTTTTGGCGCCTTCTTTGCAGCCATTAAATATGCTGGGTTTCTTAACCCTAGCATGCGTGCCGTCACAAATCTACACTTTTACGTGCAAATCATATTGAGAAACTCACATAAAGAACTTTTACAAGTTTATTTCAAAATTGCAAAATAAGATATGAATAATGCACGACATTTTAATTATAATTTTTTGTAGAAAACACCAAAAAACTTTTTTTTTTTCAAACTTCAAACAAAGATATGAAAAACTCACAAAGGTATATAAATCTAGAGTAAACTAGCTGCAGCTACATTTCTTTTCTAACTTTCTTTTCAATTTTATTGGTCTTCAAAACAATTTTCACATGTTATCTTTTCTGAAGAATGTTCTTTACAGATATTTTCCCCACAAATGGTACAATATCGCTCAGTTTTCCTCTCTAAGTTTCTTGAACAAATGAAACAACGCTTTCGTTTTCTTTCTCCTGGCCCTGGAATATCCTGAAACTGTACGCCACACCGTTTCATTACTTCTTTAGTTTGCTTTGGCAAGCATTTCATGTTGCTTCGCTCCATCATGTGAGGCATTACAAGTTCATGGCAAAGGTCCTTCAAAAATAGGCGTCTCCTGTCCTTCCTCCTTGCATGGAATTCTGAATGAGTTTCTGTAGAAATAATGAATGAATTCAGGGCTGCTACATCAAGCATATTTGAAAAAATTACTACAGGCCAACGTGTTTGCCTCTTGCATGAATATTCGCCCACTATTTCATCCATTTTGTCTACACCTCCTTTAGTTTTATTGTAATACAGGAAGATTTCTGGTTTCAATTTCCTGTCATTGCTGTCAATACTGCAATCATAATGCATGGTACTGAGTAATATAACAGATTTCTCCTTCTTCGCTTTGTAAGATACCAGTGTCGCTTTGTTGTTGAAACCAAAGGCACTCTCATAAAGTGCTCGCTGTGGATTGTGTTTCATTGCTTGAGGAATTTCTCGTCTGTTTGGATTCATAGTACCAACAAGTGTAACAGCTTTTTCAAGCAGAAAATTGCCCAGTGCAACATTGGTAAAATAATTGTCCATGGTAATGTTTCTACCTGAATTGTATATTGGTACAGCAAGTGTTTTCACAATCTCAGACCCTAGATCTTTCTGTACTGGTGCATCAACTTCTTTGCCACAGTAGATAAGCCCATTTATGCCATAATAATTTGCAGAATCACACATCCAGAAGATTTTTATTCCATACTTGGCTGGTTTACTGGGCATGTATTGTATGAACTTGCAATGTCCTCTGAAGGGTACAAGTTGCTCATCCACTGTAACATTAGTACTAGGATTGTAAAGTTTGGTGCAATTTTTGATAAATATGTTCCAGATATACCATATTTTTCGGACGCACCAGACCATAAGACACACCAAAAATTTTAGTGTGGAAAATAGAAAAAAAATATTTTTTATAAGATGGGGGTCCATCTTATCGTCTGAATACGTACAATATCTTACCTGGGGGGCAATGGAGCAAGGGTCACAGGAGGCAGGGTCCCTCAGGAAGTCGGCAGCTGCAGCAGAAAAGGTCAGATGCTATGGAGCCTGTACCAGGCCGCAGCCTGTGCCTGGCTGAGGCCCTTAGCCTGACCGGTTCCTGTACGGAGGCCTCTGGCTGGGACTGAGGCTGGGGCCTCTGCCTGGGGCTGAAGCCAGGGCCTCTGGCTAGTGCTGGGGTCTCTGGCTGGGGCTTGGGCCTCTGGCTGGGGCCTCTAGCTGAGGGTGGGGTCTCGGGCTGGGGCCTCTGGCTGAGGCCTGTACTGGGCTGCTGTTGGTGACGGGCTGTGAGCAACGAAGCAGTGCAGCCTGCGCAGGTTTCCGGTGTGCGCGGCCATCTTCCTAGAGCTGTTATCTACAGGAAAATGGCCGCTTGAGCCAGCGCATGCGTGGACCGGTAGCTCTGGTGGCCATTTTCCTGTAGTTCACAGCTCTAGGAAGATGGCAGCGCACACTGGAAAATTGCGCAGGCCGCACAACGCTCACAGCCCGACACCGGCCCCAGCCCTAGTACAGGCTAGGCACAGGTGCCGACCTCAGCTGCTCACCTCTGCTGCCACTGATGCCACTGCTACCACCACCGCGTTCCTGGAGGTCCCTGCGATCCCAGCTTACCACCACCGCAGGTAATGTTCGGACCATAAGATGCACCCCCATTTTCCTCCCAAATATTGGGGGGAAAAAGAGCGTCTTATGGGCAGAAAAATACGGTAACTGATAGGGGCTAATTTGTCTGTTTGGAACCCCGCTGCACGAGTTTGCTTATCATCAAATTGAATGTTTCTTTTAATTTACTCATATCTGTCCACTGCTATTGTCGCTTTATAGTGTGGATCAGAAAGTGAATCCAAAAATAATTCTCTGATTGTAACATCTTACAATTTTTGACTCCCTACCAGCAGTAAAAGTCCAATATATGCATAAAGTTCCTCTTTTGAGATATTTTTCCAGGACTTATTTTTTGCAGAAGTGATGCGTCTTCCTTCTAGGCCTTATCACTGCCTCCCAAAATCACATGACATCCTCACATGGCATGATCCACCCCCTGGCCCCTCCACCAGCAACCCTCACTACAAATAAAGTAACTTGAGACACAAACACTGCTGAGTACATGATAAAAATAGCAGAAGCCTAAAAGGTTACCCGTTCCGTACAGATGTGGTTTTCCCCAAAAAAGCATTGTTACACCAAAATGCCTATCGAAAAAATGATATGAACAACTGGATATTAAAAACAACGACATACTTGAGGAATACCTAGAGTTTCAAAATTCTAACTAAAGTAATTTTGCAGATGATAGCAAAAAAGTAAGCACCGGGGCCTAAAAGGCCCCCGATACGCATTGTAGGGTTAACCAATCACAGTAATGTCGCAGACATCTTGGCTGTGGCTTTACTGTGATTAATTGGCTGGCCGCCCAGCGTCATGGTGTCTATTTAAGCCCTGCCGGTGCTATTTTGTGCACATTGCGTCTGGAGCCTGCATTCTATAAGCATAGGGAGAGATCGCTGAGCTGCTAGGGAGAGTGTTTGAGCCTCTTGATAAAACAAAAGCCCTTGTAAGGGCTACCTGCAGTGTATACTAGTTCTGCGTTTAAAGGAGCCGCTCACTAGCTCCATAATACTACCAAAAAATAGCTCTTTTCAGAGCTGAAGACTCGCAACTAAGTCAGAGTACAGGGAAGGAGGGATTGTGTATTAGGTAGGGAGAGGATAAAGTGTTCTTCCAGTGTCCATCTTATAACAGCTCTTGTCAGAGGCAAAGCAATATTTTCCCTGCACACACAGAATTAGCATTGTATACTCTTTTTTTTTTTAGCACTGGTCTATTTTCCCTGCTGTTTTAGGGGTCAGAGCCTGCCTTCTGTCCATATTAATGTACGTAAAAAACTTTGATTGCCCTGCACAAAGCAGTAGTCCAAACATTTCCTACTGCCTGCTACAAACAAGCACCAGGCAATTTAAACCACTATTTTGGGGTGTCAGCCTGCCTTCTGTCCATATTAGAGTACATAAAAAATCTTTGATTGCCCTGCACAAAGTAGTAGTCCAAACATTTCCTATTGCCTGCTACAGACAAGCACCAGGCCATTTTAACCACTATTTTGGGATGTCAGCCTGCCTTCTGTCCAAATTAGTCTATGTAAAAAATCTTTGATTGCCCTGCACAAAGCAGTAGTCCAAACATTTTCTACTGCCTGCTACAAACAAGCACCAGGCCATTTTAACCACTTCGCGCCAGAGCCTGTTTTTGCCTTTGTGACAGGGCCAATTTTTTCAATTCTGACCACTGTCACTTTATGAAGTACAGTAATTACTCTGGAACGCTTCAACGGATTCCCCTGATTCTGAGATTGTTTTTTCGTGACATATTGTACTTCTTGATAGTGGTAAAATTTTTTCGTTATCAATTGCGTTTATTTGTGAAAAAATCGGAAATTTGGCGAAACTTTGAATTTTCATGCCCTTAAATAAGAGAGATATGTCACACAAAATAGTTAATAAATAACATTTCCCACATGTCTACTTTACATCAGCACAATTTTGGAACCAAAATTTTTTTTGTTAGGAAGCTATAAGGGTTAAAAGTTGACTAGCGATTTCTCATTTTTCCAACAAAATTTACAAAAACATTTTTTTAGGGACCACATCACATTTGAAGTGACTTTGAGGGGCCTTAATGACAGAAAATACCCAAAAGTGACACCATTCTAGAAACTGCACCCCTCAAGGTGCTCAAAACCACATTCAAGAAGTTTATTAACCCTTCAGGTGTTTCACGGGATTTTTTGGAATGTGAAAGAATACAATGAACATTTAACTTTTTTTCACAATTTTTTTATTTTCACAAGGGTAACAGGAAAAAAATGGACTACACAATTTGTAGTGCAATTTCTCATGAGCGCGCTGATACCCCATATGTGACATATGTGAGGGAAAACCACTGTTTGGGCGCACTGCAGGGTTCGGAAGGGAAGGAGCGTCATTAGACTTTTTGAATGTAAAATTTGTTTGAATAATTAGCGGACGCCATGTTGCGTTTGGAGAGCTCCTGATGTGCCTAAACAGTGGAAACCCCCCATAAGTGGCACCATTCTGGAAACTAGGCGCCTTAGGGAACTTATCTAGATGTGTGGTGAGCACCTTGAACCCCAAGGTGCTTCACAGGAGTTTATAATATTGAGCTGTAAAAATAAAATTTTCACATTTTTCCCACAAAAAGGGTTTTTCATCCCTTAATTTTGCATTATCATAAGGGTAACAGGAGAAATTGCACCATGAAATTTGCTGTGTAATTTCTCCTGAGTATGCCGATACCCCATATATGGGGAAAACCACTATTTGGGTACACTGCAGGGTTCGGAAGGGAAGGAGCGCCATTTGACTTTTTGAATGTAACATTTGTTTGAATAATTAGCGGACGCCATGTCGCATTTGGGGAGCCCCTAATGTGCCTAAACAGTGGAAACCTCCCACAAAGTGACACCATTTTGGAAACTAGACCCCTTAGTGAACTTATCTATATGTGTGGTGAGCATCTTGCATCCCCAGGTGCTTCACAGAAGTTTATAATATTGAGACGTAAAAATAAAATTTTCACATTTTTCCCACAAAAAATGTTTTTCATCCCCTAATTTTGCACTATAATAAGGATAACAGGAGAAACTGCACCATGAAATTTGTTGTGCAATTGAGTACACCGATACCCCATATGTGAGGGAAAACTACTGCTTTGGTGTACGGCAGGGTTCGGAAGAGAAAGGAGCACTACGTTGGCTGGGATAGGTTGCAGACACCATGTCACAGTTGAAGAGTCGCTGACATGCCGAAACTGCAGAAACCCCCACAAGTCACCCCATTTTGTAAACTACACCTCTCAAGGAATTCATCTAGGGAAGTAGTGAGTATTTTTTAATTTTTAAATTCATACCATTGGGCAGTGAAGAAAACATAATTATATTTTTACCACAAAAAAATGTTTTACCCTCAGATTTTACATTTTCACAGATTTTACTTTTTCACACAGGGCAATGGGTCAAAATGGTGCCGAAATGTGTCACACAATTTCTTCTAAAAGTGGCAATACCCCATATGTGGCTGTAGCGTACCACTTAGCCATACGGCGAGATCTGGGTGGGACGGAGTGCTATTTGACAAGTGGAGAACAAATTATTGTAGAATAGGCATTTGGATTTGGGAACACAACATTTTCTGAATTTATTTTGGGGGGCAAGGGCCATTTCGCTTTTCCAGAGCCTTTCTGCTACCAGTAACTTGCAAGTCCCTTATATTTTTAACAGATAACGGACCTGAGTGGGGACTAGCTTTTTTTGAGGACTGAGTTGAAGCTTTTATTGGGAACATTTTACGTAACATTTATCCGGCGCTCTAGGCTGAGCACTTACATTGGGGTTTCCATCTAAATTTCCAAGTGATGTAATTCAGATGAAACCCCTACTGGATCCATTCACTGCAATGAGGCAGCAGAGTTGCTCTGGACTCCGTATGGCCTCTGTTTAGCGGTGTCCTTTTTTCAGAAGTGCACAAAACTGTGGCCAACCGCACTTTTATGCACCCCTAAAAAAACTGACACCGTGGGATCACAGGCCAGACGGCATCCACAGTGGCCTATATCTGCCTCATTACAGGGAATCTTCCGTCATGGGTTCCGTCTGAATCACGTATTTCAGAGATTTACATGGAAACTCTGGTGTAAGTGCTCAGCGCATAGCGCAGGATAAATGTGAGCAGAGCCTTACTGCGATCTTTGGGAGACAAAATAAACAAATCAGTAGCAGGTGAAGAATTGGTTTTATTTATTTCTTACGCCACTCATCGTGCGGTATAAGTGATGAGATTACTTTATTCTTCTGGTCGGTGCGATTACAGCGATACCAAATTTATATCGGGTTTTTATGACTGACAGCTGTCACACACTAAAAGACGCTTTTTTTGCAAAATCTAGTTTTTGCATCGCCATATTTTGAGAGCTATAATTTTTCCATATTTCGGCCGACAGAGTCAT
The DNA here is from genome assembly GCF_046119375.1 of Phyllobates terribilis. Classification (NCBI taxonomy): domain Eukaryota; kingdom Metazoa; phylum Chordata; class Amphibia; order Anura; family Dendrobatidae; genus Phyllobates; species Phyllobates terribilis. The sequence continues at coordinate 22,329,452 of NW_027362769.1, forward strand.
GTGATGGCTTGTTTTTTGCGGGACGAGTTGACATTTTTATTGGTACCATGTTTGGGCATGTGACATTTTTTGATCGCTTTCTATTCCATTTTTTGGGAGGTAAAATTAGCAAAAAACAACAATTCAGGAATTGTTTTTTGAGGTTTTTTTTTATGCCGTTCTGTGTGTGGTAAAAGTGATAAGGCAACATTATTATTCGGGTCAGTACGTTTACAGCGATACTACACTTACCGTATATTTTTTTTATGTTTTGGCGCTTTTACACAATAAAACAATTTTATAGAAAAAATATTTTTTTTGCATCGCTTTATTCTGAGAGCTATAACTTTTTTATTTTTCGGCTGATGGAGCTGTATGGTGGCATTTTTTTCCACTTTTTGTTTGGCGATATGATGAAAAAGCATAGTTTTTTGCTCAATTTTTCATTTATCTTTATTACGGTGTGCACAGAAGGAGTTAATTAGTGTGACAGTTTTATAGATTGGGTTGTTTCAGACGTGGCGATGCCAAATATGTGTACTTTTTTGTTTTTGTATAAATATACAGATTTATTGGTTTAATATTTTATTTATTTTTATTTATTTTGTGATTTTTTTTAACAGTTTGAAAACATTTTTTAGACTTTTTTTTTTACATTTTTACTTAGTCCCTGTATGGGACATTAATTTTTATTTTTCTAATCACTGTTCTCATTCAATGCAATAGACATGTATTGCATTGCATGAGAGTTCTGCTGACAGTTTTACACTGTCTGTCTCCTGCTAGACTTCAGCTGCAGGCTGAGCCTAGCAGGACACCATATATGGCAGATCCGGAGGCGGTCATGTGACCTCCGGCTGCTATGACAACTGCAGGCCCTGTAAGACATCAGGGGGCCATCGGAGAGGTAAGTGGATGACCCCCTCTCCTCTCACTATCTTCTAGATGCCTCAATCACTATAGATTGTGGCATATACAAGATAGCAAAGGGTTAACATCATTGGGACCTGATCCAATCAGGTCCCGATGTTGTCCCATGTCAGAGCTGTCGCTCTGCACCGCAGTCACAGCGCTTGCAGGACCCTGGGGGTCCTGAGTGCTGCGGGACCACGGACCGTTCATAAACGTCGGCGCTGCACAGAGCCCAGGCAGTGCCGACGTTTATGTACAGTGGGCGGTCTGGAAGCGGTTAACCACTATTTTGAGGTGTCAGCCTGCCTTCTGTCCATATTAGTCTATGTAAAAAATCTTTGATTGCCCTGTACAAAGCAGTAGTCCAAACATTTCCTACTGCCTGCTACAAGGCAAGCACCACTATTTTGGAAGCCACCATACCAAGGGCCTCCAATCACAAATAGTAGTTAGGCTGGAGTAGGAATACTGTCCTGGTTTGACCACTGCACAATGTGCATAGGGTTTCTAAAAATTAGCCCTATGGGCTGAATCATGGTTGATGCAGGAAGGAAACGGGTTCTTATGGGAAGCGGGTGACATTAACAGCAGTAGCTTGAATCTGCATTGTTGGTGAATTTAGGTTGGCTTGCTCTCATCTGGAGGGATTACAAACTGGAGATATCCAGTCCTTATTGAATTTAATCAGAGTAAAAGTCTGTCTGCATTTTCCGTGGAGAGGCGTGTGGTGATGATTGCCTCAAGGGAACTGAAAACACGCTCAGACACCACACTAGCAGCCGGGCAGGCCTGCACCTCCAAGGCATATAAGGAGAGGTCAGGCCAAGTGTTCAGCTTAGACACCCAATAATTAGAGGGAACTGAAGCGTCAGAACGGACACACATATGGTCACTTAAGTACCCCTTGACCATGTTCCGCAACTTATCCCTCCTTGGCATTGTTACAGGCACAGATAGCCTTTACTGTTGTGCTGGTCTATTGAAAATTGCCCAATTTGCGCACATTTCCCCCCCACCTCTATTGGAGCTGATGTTCGTGTCTCTCCCCATTATCTCTTGGTGTTGAAAAGAGCCGGTACCTCTGTAACACGGGTACTTTAGATGCAGTGACATAGCAATACAGAGCAGCAAGTACGGGGTTAATAAACAGGGGAGGTTTATGATAACAGGGTCAACCTCAACGCAGGGTATAACAGGGGAAAATATGGGGGAAAAACAAGGGAAGTAGCAGGTAAAAGTCTATTACTGACAGTTCACAGTTTAACTAGATGTAGCAGAGTCGAACCGGTTGTAATAGACAGTTTTTAACTTAGCTGACTCTTGCTCCTCACAAGACAGTTGCCAGCTGATGCTGGTGTTGATTTTTTCAGGCGCCCCCGCCCAAACAATGCTCCGTCTTCTGGTGGCAGCGGGCAGTCTACGGTTTTACCCGCTAAGCCCCTAGTCCATAACACGGCACCTCACGTGCTCGGCTTCACGGACACTGCGTTTCTTCTCCCTCTAGTCGGCTTGACTCCTCCGGTCCACTGCACTCGGATCTTGCTCCAAGTACTGTAGCCAGGAGCCTGGACCTTCTCACACTGCTCTGCTGAGCAGGACCCAGCTCTGCTTTTCCACGCAAAAGTCCTCGTCTCTTCCTCTCTCTAGCCATGCCACCAGTTCTCTGGTCACCTGACCTCCCAGCTCTCCCTCTGGACACGCCCCCAGCTTCCCAGTCACCTGACTCCTGTGCTCGCAGTCTGTCTTCCCCCTGCAACCAGAGGCACGGCCCCGGCAGTTCCGGATCCCTTGCTCTGAAAGTACTTACACCCCGGTCTTCCCCTTTACACCTCTGCCACCAGCATTGTCTGAGGGTGATGTTTTCAGCAACTGATCTACAACAGCCCTCGTGAACAATTCAATTGTAAAACTCTTTGTTGACTCCAAAAGGATCTAACCCAGATGATCTGACTGATGCCTAGCCACCATGTCTTCAAGCGTGCTTTAAAAACCCATCTCTTTAACCCCTTAATAACATCTGACGTACTAATACGCGTCTGTGCCCTGGGACTTAAGAGCCAGACCCGTATTAGTACGTCATCGCGATCGCGCGCGCACACAGGCTGTGCGGGCGCGATCACCGCCGGGTGTCAGCTGATTGTCACAGCTGACACCCGGTACTATGTGCAGGGAGCGGTCACGCACCGCTCCCAGCACATTAACCCCCGCGATGCTGCGATCGAAGTCGATCGAAGTCGATCGCGGCATTGCGGGGGCAAGGGGAGGTGATCGGCGATACTCACCTCCTCTTCCGGCTTCCAGCGCAGTCTGCAAAGGCTTCCCGGGTGTTGCCATGACGACCCGATGTCGTCATGACAACATCCGGGTCACCAGAGAGCAGGAAGATTGCTTGGACATGCGCAGTGCATCTCCAAGCAATCTTCACACTGTGCACTTCTGACAGCCTTCATGGCATAGGGATGGTGCTCCATTCCTGTGCCATGCAGGCGATCAGAAAAAAAAAAGTGAAAGTCCCAGAGTGGGACAAAGTAATAAAGTGTATAAACTGTGTGAAAGTGGAAAAAAAAAAAAAAAAATGTGCAAAAATATTATAAAAAAATAAAAAAAATAATACACCAAAAATAAAAATATAATGTACCCATCAATAAATATTATTATAAAAAAAATAAAAAAAAACAATAAAAGTACACATATTTGGTATCGCCGCGTCCGGAACAACCTGACCTATAAAACTGTCCCACTAGTTAACCCCTTCAGTGAACACGGTAAAAAAAAAAAAAAAAAAACCAAGCAAAAAACAATGCTTTATCACCATACCGCCAAACAAAAAGTGGAATAACACGTGATCAAAAAGACGCATATAAATAAAAATGATACCGCTGAAAACGTCATCTCGTCCCGCAAAAAACAAGCCACAATATAGCTCCATCAGCCGAAAAATAAAAAAGTTATAGCTCTCAGAATAAAGCGATACTAAAAAATATTTTTTTCTATAAAATAGCTTTTATTGTGTATAAGCGCCAAAACATAGAAAAATGATACAAATGTGGTACCGCTGTAAACGTACTGACCCGAAGAGTAAAGCTGCCTCATCAATTTTACCACACGCGGAACAGAATAAAAAAAAAAAAAAAAAAACAATTCCTGAATTGTTGGTTTTTGTTTATTCTGCCTCCCAAAAATCGGAATAGAAAGCAATCAAAAAATGTCACGTGCCTGAAAATGGCACCAATAACAACGTCAAGTCATCCCGCAAAAAACGAGCCATCACATGACTGTCTGCCAAAATCTGGAAAAATTATAGCTCTCAAAATATGGCGATGCAAAAACTAGATTTTACAAAAAATGCGTCTTTTAGTGTGTGACAGCTGTCAGTCATAAAAACCCCATATGATTCTGGCATTGCTGTAATCACACCGACCCGAAGAATAAAGTCGTCTAATCACTTATACCGCACAAGGAACGGCGTCAAAAATAAACAGTTGAGTTAGGATTGGGCTAGGGTTAGGGCTGGGTTTGGGGCTAGGGTTGTGCTGGGGCTAGGGTTGTGCTGGGGCTAGGGTTGTGCTGGGGCTAGGGTTGTGCTGGGGCTAGGGTTGTGCTAGGGTTAGGGCTGGGGTTGGGATTTTTTTCAAAAGTAAGAAAAAAAGATGACGATATGGCGACTAGTGTTGAGAGCAAGTGCTCGCTACTTGAGTTTGCATCGGGTGCTCTGGTATGCATTTAGTATCGTGGGTATTTGAGTGACATGCTCGAGTCTCTGCCCCATATGCTTCGCGGCCAAAAAACTTTACGGGGATTGCCTGCCATGCACGAGCGATCCCCGCATGTTTTTTTTTGGGTGTATAATAACCGTGAAACATGCGGAGCAGGGACTCGAGCATGTCACTCGAGCACACGCTGTACATGGTGCATACCTGAGTACCCGATGCAAACTCAAGTAGCGAGCACTTGCGCTCAAGAATAATGACAACTTATTCAATATGATGACCTAATGTAAACAAATAATGTGCCGTACCTCTGGGTTCAAAATGTTCACTATACACCTTAATAAAATCTTTGAGGGGTATAGTTTCCAAAATGGGGACACTTGTGGGGGAGCTCCACTGTTTAGGCACATCACGGGGTCTCCAAACGCGACATGGTGTCCGCTAACAAATTGAATGGAAAATCGGCTCAAATTGTTAGCGGACGCCATGTTGCGTTTGGAGAGCCCCTGTGTGCCCAAACATTGGAGCTCCCCCACAAGTGACCCCATTTTGGAAACTAGACCCCCCAAGGCACCTATCTAGATGCATAGTGAGCACTTAGAACCCCCAGGTGCTTCACAAATTGATTCGTAAAAATGAAAAAGTGAAAATAAAACACTTTTTCATTTTTATGAATCAATTTGTGAAGCACCTGGGGTTCCAAGTGCTCACTATGAATCTAGATAGGTGCCTTGGGAGTCTAGTTTCCAAAATGGGGTCACTTGTGGGGGAGCTCCAATGTTTGGGCACACAGGGACTCTCTAAATGCAACATGGTATCCGCTAACAAATTGAATGGAAAATCGGCTCAAATTGTTAGCGGACACCACATTGCGTTTGGAGAGCCCCTCTGTGCCCAAACTTTGGAGCTCCCCCACAAGTGACCCCATTTTGGAAACTAGACCCCCCAAGGCACCTTTCTAGATGCATAGTGAGCACTTGGAACCCCCAGGTGCTTCACAAATTGATTCGTAAAAATGAAAAAGTGAAAAAAAAAACACTTTTTCATTTTTATGAATCAATTTGTGAAGCACCTGGGGTTCCAAGTGCTCACTATGAATCTAGATAGGTGCCTTGGGGGGTCTAGTTTCCAAAATGGGGTCACTTGTGGGGGAGCTCCAATGTTTGGGCACACAGGGACTCTCCAAATGCAACATGATATCCGCTAACAAATTGTCGGCTCAAATTGTTAGCGGATATCATGTTGCATTTGGAGAGTCCCTGTGTGCCCAAACATTGGAGCTCCTCCACAAGTGACCCCATTTTGGAAACTAGACCCCCCAAGGCACCTATCTAGATGCATAGTGAGCACTTGGAACCCCTAGGTGCTTCACAAATTAATTCGTAAAAATGAAAAAGTGTTTTTTTTTTCACTTTTTCATTATTACGAATCAATTTGTGAAGCACCTGGGGGTTCCAAGTGCTCACTATGCATCTAGAAAGGTGCCTTGGGGGGTCTAGTTTCCAAAATGGGGTCACTTGTGGGGGAGCTCCAATGTTTGGGCACACAGGGACTCTCTAAATGCAACATGGTGTCCTCTAACAAATTTAACGGAAAATCGGCTCAAATTGTTAGCGACACCATGTTGCGTTTGGAGAGCCGCTGTGTGCCCAAACATTGGAGCTCCCCCACAAGTGACCCAATTTTGGAAACTAGACCCCCCAAGGCACCTATCTAGATGCATTGTGAGCACTTGGAACCCTCAGGTGCTTCACAAATTGATTCATAAAAATGAAAAAGTGTTTTTTTTTTTCACTTTTTCATTGTTACGAATCAATTTGTGAAGCACCTGGGGGTTCCAAGTGCTCACTATGCATCTAGAAAGGTGCCTTGGGGGGTCTAGTTTCCAAAATGGGGTCACTTGTGGGGGAGCTCCAAAGTTTGGGCACACATGGGCTCTCCAAACACAACATGGCGTCCGCTAATTATTCAAGCAAATTTTACAATCAAAAAGTCAAATGGCGCTCCTTCCCTTCCGAGCCCTGCCGTGCGCCCAAACAGTATTTTTTCCCCAAATATTGGGTATCTGCGTGCCCAGGGGAAATTGCACAACAAATTTTGGGGTCCATTTTTTCTTGTTACCCCTGTGAAAATAAAAAAAATTGGGTCTAAAGTAACATTTTTGTGAAAAAAGTTAAATGTTCATTTTTTTCTTCCACATTCAAAAAATTCCTGTGAAGCACCTGAAGGGTTAATAAAGTTCTTGAATGTGGTTTTGAGCACCTTGAGGGGTGCAGTTTTTAGAATGGTGTCACTTTTGGGTATTTTCTGTCATAAAGACCTCTCAAAGTGACTTCAAATGTGATGTGGACCCTAAAAAAATGGTTTTGTAAATTTTGTTGGAAAAATGAGAAATCGCTGGTCAACTTTTAACCCTTATAGCTCCCTAACAAAAAAAAATTTTGGTTCCAAAATTGTGGTGATGTAAAGTAGACATGTGGGAAATGTTATTTATTAACTCTTTTGTGTGACATATCGCTCTGATTTCAGGGCTTAAAAATTCAAATTTTGAAAATTGCAAAATTTTCAAAATTTTCGCCAAATTTCTGTTTTTTTCACAAATAAACGCAAGAGATATCGAAGAAATTTTTCCACAATCATGAAGTACAATATGTCACGAAAAAACAGTCTCAGAATCAGGGGGATCCGTTGAAGCGTTCCAGGGTAATTACCTCATAAAGTGACAGTGGTCAGAATTGTAAAAATTGGCCCGGTCATTAACGTGCAAACCACCCGCGGGGCTTAAGGGGTTAAACAAGCCTACCACCTCAACTACTCAGTAAACTAACTTTCCCCTCTTCCCTCCTTCTAAATATTATTCTGAATCTGCACCCTACTCTTCCTCTGTCTCCACACCCTCCATGTACACGATAACTACACTCGATACTTGATTATTGCACTTAAACATATTGGCTGATGACCGGATCATACAGTCTTATATGAAAATCCCTACTTACTATAATTGCCTGACTTGAAATATCAAGCACTTCTCACCAATTGTGTCCACACATTGCCTTGCTGAATGTAAGCTTCTGGGCAGGGACCTCACTCCTAATGTAACTGTTTAAGCTGAATTTATTGTATGTACATGTCTCCGCTTAATTGTAAAGTGCTGTGGAATATGTTGGCACTATATAAATAAAAATTATTATTATTATTATTGTTGGATAAAATGTGTATCATGCGAGGGTCTTGCCACAGACACTTACACATGAACTGTGCCATGTGGGCCAAGCTGAAAAAAGGCAAATGTTCTGTATCCCCAACAGTAGAAACAGTACCCATCCTCTGCTCACGCTGACTCGCCTCCTCCTCCTCCACCTCCTCCTTTCCAGTCCATCCAGGCTGGACGGACATGAAGCTTGGGTTGGGTGTCTCCTCTGTAGCACTACAAGTCCCCTCAGTAGCACAGAAAAACAAGTCCTCTCCCTCCTCACCTCCTCATCTTCCTCCTCATCACCCAATGTTGCCTCAGAATATTAGCTAGGCTGGGTAGTATCACCCATTGGGAAATCTGGTTCCATACCAACATGCTGGGCACTCAAAGCTTCCTCTTTGAGATTATGCAGTGATTGTTTCAAGAGACACAGCAGCGGAATGGTTAATAGCATTATGAAGGTGCCCAGCCGTTGCACTGAAAGTGCAGCACCCAGGACAAAATAAATTTTATTTCTCCCAGAAACCACCGGTTTCAGTCATGCAGGACTTGTTTGTGCCTGTGGGTACGTGGCTGGGTATTTACGCTTTCTTTCCAAGCTCTCAGGCACGGACAATTGAACGCTTTGCTGGCACAAGGAAGTGGATGTGGTTGATGTTTGTTGTGTGTGAGCAAACGAAGCATGTGGGCAGGAGATATGAGTGCCTGCTTCTTGAACAGCAGTTTCTGAAGGACATAGCCCAGATGACATGGCATAAGTCTCCACCAAACCCAAAAGCACTACAGATACTGGCTGGTGATGAGCTCATGCAGTCTTTATCTATCCCTCATCCCCTCAAGATGGCTGGACCATCATTGTAAATAAGCCCCTGTCCTTTTTGTCAACCCCACCTCACTGTAGATCGTAAACTCTTACGAGCAGTGTCGTCATTATTTTTGCTTTAATTATTGTATTATCTTTAGCTATGTTACTGCTGAATATGAACCTCTGAATTGTAAAGCACTGCGGAATAGGTTGGCGCTATATAAATAAAGAGTATTATTATTATTATTGGTTTGACCCGCAGACGCAGATTCGGTACCCTGGTGTTCCCCCCACCTACTGGGGTTCTTGGCTGCAATGTGGTTTCTTATACTGGTGGTGCTCAGGTTGCCTTTGCACCGGCCTCTGCTCAACTTGGTATGACAGATGCTACAGACAACAATTTTTTTCTCTGCAGGACTTTCAGAAAAAAAATTCCACACAGCAGCTGAACGCCCCTTAGCCCTGACTTGGCGCACAGCGGGTGTGCTCTTGAGAACAGTTGACTCAGTTCTCACTCTGCGCAAACCATGACCCCTTGGTGCCTGTGTTGGTGCTAAATATCCACCTTCCTCTGAGTTGCTGTCATGGCTATGCGTGCCAACGGTCCAGGTCGGATCAGCGGACTCATTATCGACCACCTCTTCTTCTATCTCATCCTCCTTCCCAGTTGAGATTGTAGGCTGATCTGATGGCAACTGTGTCTCATCATCATCAGCCTCCACCTCTGGAGACAGTAAATGATGTTCCTCCAAGTGGCTTTCTTCTGCCGTAGGCCCTCAAATACTTGAGTATCAATGCACGCCACCTCCTCTTGTCCCTCTTCCATGCTGCACAGTGATAGGCCAGAGCCAACCAAAGGATACGTACCAAACAGATCCTCGGAATGGCCAAGCTTGGGGTCATATGTCTCCTGTGACTGATAATGGCAGGTGGAAGGAGAACTAGCTTCAGGATTGGAACAGCCAGCCTTCTGTGTATCCACAGTAGACTGTGTGGTCGTGGAAGATTTGTTGCTGCTTGCCAAATGGGTGGAGGCCTTGTCTGCTATCCAAGACAGAATCTGCTCTCACTCTTCTGGCTTCCACAAACGTTTACGTTTCAGACCGGGAACTTTTTCCAGGAACATAGTGGATGCTTCAAGCTTCTTCTGACCTTACACAGACTGAGTGTTAGAACTCTCCTGTTAGGTTTTTTCTATCTTGCTGGTCACATGACCTTTTTTGCCTGTTTAATCCTGCTCCGCCCTCCTGGCCTTGCTGGACTTCATTGTAATTTCTACTCTTTAGCTAGCCTGATGCTTAGTTACCTTTCTCTGTCAGTTTAGTGAGGTCTTCGGACTTTTTTGTTCTATGTTGTGTGTTTGTCTTTTTCTGCTACAATTTCTGCTAGGAGGTGTCCAACTTTATCCCAGTCCCTAGTTCTTGTAGGGATCCCTCCCTTGCATCTATAGGTCTTCGTACAGACTAGCCGAGGACTTTAGCGGGTCTGATCGCAGGATCAGGTTCCCCGTTACATCGTAGGGATTTAGCTTAGTTCTATTGTAGGGACCGATCTCCTTTCTTTCCTTAGTGCTTGTAGCAGATCATAACAGTAAGTCCAGCCCAAAAATATCTCTAAGGAAAGACCTCCAGTTTCCATCATGGTGTCGGTTCAGGATTTGGCTCAACGCCTGCAGGGACTCTCTCTGGAGGTGGCCGAGCTCCAACAACACGTGAGTAGCTGTTCTGGAGCACATTTTGTGGAGCCAAAGGTACGTTTGCCTGATTTATTTTTTGGTGATCAACAAGAATTTTTTTCCTTTAAAAATGCTTGTTTGGTGTATTTTCGTTTCAGACCCAGATCCTCTGGTGATGAATCACAGCGCATAGGGTTCATAATGTCACTTTTGCGCAAAGAACCTCAGGGATGGGCCTTTTCTCTCCCACCTAGTGATCCATGCTTTAGATCAGTGGATAGTTTTTTTTTCTGCTTTGGGTTTGTTGTATGATGATAAAGATCGTGTCTCATCAGCTGAGACTGAATTGAGACATTTGAGGCAGGGATCAGGTAATGTGGAAAAATATTGTTCTCACTTCCGTCGGTGGTCTGCCCAGGTGGGGTGGAACCATTCAGCTTTGAAAAGTTTGTTTCTTGTGGGGCTAGGTGAAAGGGTTAAGGATTTGCTGATTGCTTATCCCACACCTGGAAACTTGCAGGAGGCAATGCAATTAGCTATATGGGTGGACAGGAGACTGCGTGCAAGGGTTAATGAGAGTATATCCTCTGCCATGTCAGCTCCGAGACTTGAGAGGGTCTGTACTGACATTGGAGAGCCGATGGAGATTGGGGCGATGGCACCCCGCTCTCAGGAAAAAGACCGCACGTCTTCTGAAGGTTTGTGCTTTTATTGCGGGAAATCTGACCATTTTATTAAGAACTGTGTGCTTCGTATGAACAAAGATAAAAAAAAGGTCAGTTACGCCCGTATAGCCTGTTTAAATACTAAGGGGGCATTTCTTTCTGCTACTACTGCTGCTCAGGAAGAATTAATTGAATTTCGGGTATTTGTGGATTGTGGTTCTACTCTGAATGTGATTGATGGGGGATTCTTAGAAAAACTTAAATTAAAACCCAAACCTTTGTCATCCCCTATTGCTGTGGTTTCTGTCGATGGCTCCCCCTTGAAGAGTGTTACTCACAAGGTCTGTGAATTTCCCCTCACTATTAATGGTATTCACCAAGAAAATTTGGATTTGGTAGTATTAAAGAATTTGCCTTCTCCAGTAGTTTTGGGGTTACCCTGGTTAAAATTGCACAATCCTGTACTGGATTGGTCTACCAATGAAATTAAGTCCTGAAGCCCTAAGTGTTATGACAAGTGTTGTAACGGACGTATTGCTGCGGTGGAAAAAGGGGAATTACCTGTACCTATTCAGGATTTTTGGAGAGTTTTTTCTGAGGAGGAGTCACAAATTTTGCCTCCCCATAGAGACTATGATTGTACCATTGAATTTGTCCCTGGAGCGACTCTTCCTAAAAGTCGTTTATTTAATCTTACTATTCCTGAGAGAAAGGCTTTGGAGGAATACATACAGACAAGCTTGGCCGCCGGTTACATTAGGCCTTCCAAGTCTTCTGTGGCTGTTGGATTTTTTTTTATTAAAAAAAAGGACGGCGGTTTACGTCTTTGTCTGGATTTTTGTGAGATTAATAAAATTACTGTACGCAATCCTTACCCACTGCCATTGATTCCTGATTTGTTTAACCAGTTAGTGGCGGCCAAGTGGTTCTCTAAAATTGATTTCCGGGGGGCATACAATTTGTTGCGCATGAAGGAGGGTGATGAATGGAAGACTGCTTTTAACACTCCTTTGCGTCATTTTGAGAATCTGGTTATGCCTTTTGGTATGACCAATGCTCCAGCATTTTTTCAGAATCTTATTAATGACATCCTTAGACCTTTGATCGGCAAAAATTTGGTTGTGTATTTGGATGACATTTTGATTTATTCACCGGATCTGGAGTCTCATTGGTGGAGCGTGCGTGAGGTATTACAGTTATTAATTATCAATTCGCTTTTTGCTAAGCTGGAGAAATGTGAGTTCACTGTACAGAGAATTAGTTTTTTGGGCTACATTATCTCCAGCGAGGGCTTTGAGATGGACCCGGTGAAAGTTCAAGCTGTGCAGGAATGGCCTAGGCCTATTGGTTTGAAATCAATACAGAGGTTTTTGGGTTTCGCCAATTATTGCAGAAAATTCATTAAACAATTTTCTATTATTGTCAAACCACTGACCGATCTCACCAGGAAAGGTGCTAATGCGGTTCAGTGGACTACTGAGGCCATTGAAGCTTTTGTGTTTCTAAAGGAGAGGTTCAGCTCTACTCCCATTCTTATGCAGCCTGATGTGACTAAGCCGTTTTTGGTTGAGGTTGATGCTTCTTTGGTGGGGGGTCGGTGTGGTGTTGTCTCAGAAAAACAAGGATGGAGTATATCCCTGTGCTTTTTTTTCAAAAAAATTTTTCTAAGACTGAACTTAATTACGATATTGGTAATCGGGAATTGCTGGCTATTAAACTCGCATTTGAACGCAAACCGGATGGAATAGCATGCCGCTGCAAAACGCTGTGGTATCCATGCTGGTTCAGTATGCCTTCAATTTTGAATAAATCCCAAACAGTGTCACCAGCAAAGCACCCCCACACCATCACATTTCCTCCTCCATGCTTCACGGTGGGAGCCAGGCGAGTAGAGTGCATTCGTTCACCTTTTCTGTGTCGCACAAAGACACGGTGGTTGGAACCAAAGATCTCAAATTTGGACTCATCAGACCAAGCACAGATTTCCACTGGTCTAATGTCCATTCCTTGTGTTCTTTAGCCCAAACAAGTCTCTTGTGCTTGTTGCCTGTCCTTAGTATTTGTTTCCTAGCCGCTATTTTACCATGAAGGCCTGCTGCACAAATTCTCCTCTTAACAGTTGTTTAACAGATATGTCTGCTGCTAGAACTCTGTGTGGCATTGACCTGGTCTCTAAACTGAGCTGCTGTTAACCTGCGATTTCTGTGGCTGGTGACTCGGATAAACTTATCCTCAGAAGCAGAGGTGACTCTTAGTCTTCCTTTCCTGGGGCGGTCCTCATGTGAGCCAGTTTCTTTGTAGTGCTTGATGGTTTTTGCAACTGCACTTGGGGACACATTCAAAGTTTGCCCAATTTTTTTGACTGACTGACCGTCATTTCTTAAAGTAATGATGGCCACTCGTTTTTCTTTACTTAGCTGCTTTTTTATTGCCATAATACAAATTCTAACAGTCTATTCAGTAGGACTATCAGCTGTGTATCCACCAGACTTCTGCACAACACAACTGATGGTCCCAACCCCATTTATAAGGCAAGAAATCCCACTTATTAAACCTGACTGGGCACACCTGTGAAGTGAAAACCATTTCCGGTAACCAACTCTTGAAGCTCATCAAGAGAATGCCAAGAGTGTGCAAAGCAGTCATCAAAGCAAAAGGTTGCTACTTTGAAGAACCTAGAATATAAGACATATTTTCAGTTGTTTTACACTTTTTTGTTAAGTATATAATGCCACATGTGTTAATTCATAGTTTTGATGCCTTCAGTGTGAATGTACAATATTCATAGTCATGAAAATACAGAAAAATCTTTATATGAGAAGATGTGTCCAAACTTTTGGACTGTACTGTACGTTGCAACCTTCAAGAGGCTAACAAGAAGACCAAGAAGTATTTTGACAGGAAACGTAAAGAGGTTTTGTTTACTGTGGGTGACATTGTTTGGTTGTCCTCGAAGAACCTGCGGTTGAGGATTCCCTCTAAAAAACTGGGTCCTAAGTTTGTGGGTCCATTTAAAGTGCTTCAGGTTGTTAACCCGTCTGCTGTTAGGTTGGATGTTCCTAGTTCCTGGAAGATTAATCCTGTGTTTCATGTTTCCTTGTTGAAAAAGCCTGACATATCTGATAGGGACACCACTGTCACAGTTCCCCTTGTGATGGAAGATGGCCAATTTTTTAAATTTCGCGTATCTTGAATTCTAGATGGCATAGAGGGAGATTACAGTATCTTGTCTCCTGGAACGGTTTCGGTCCCGAAGACAACTCCTGGGTAAGGATGGATGATGTCTCTGCTCCTAGGCTTGTTAAAGCTTTCCACAGGAGGTTTCTGGATAGGCCTGGGCCTGGAGGATCCGGAAGATCCTCATAAAAGAGGGGGTACTGTTAGAATCCTCCTGTTAGTTTTTTCTATCTTGTGTTTTGCGGTCACGTGACCATCTGCCTATAAATTCCAGCTCCGCCCTTCTGGCTTTGCTGGACTTCCGTATTGTTTGACTGTTTTGCTAGCCTGGTGCTTCAGTGCCTTTCTCTGTCAGTTTGCTTGGTCCTCTGGGACCTCTAGTACTTTTTGTCAGTTTGTCTTTTGTGTTCTACAACAATTTCTGTTTAGGAGGTGTCCCATTTTTGTCCCAGTCCTTAGTTCTTTTAGGGACCCCTCCTTTAATTCTATAGGTCTTCGTTCAGACTAGCCGAGGACGAAGGCGGGTCTGCTCACTAGGAACAGGCAGCCCGCTACATCGTAGGGAATCAGCTTAGTCTTACTGTAGGGACAGCTTTCCCCTATCTTTCCTTAGTTCTTGTTGCAGATCATAACAGCAGCACCCTCAAGCTGACCCCGCAGGATCTGCAATTGCTGTTCTGGAGAGAGGGGGTAAAACAGAAAGAGAGCCAGCAACTTGTCATGCAAGTCGTAACCCAATGGGCCGCAACCATGAAAGTCTCACCTTAGATAAATTCAACAATACCTAAACAAGAATGCAAGGATAAGAGCCATGAATAAAATGCAAAATCTTTATTACATATATCAAAAACACATAAAAGGCATTAAAAAGGAGCGTGTCATACAAAGGCAAACCATACCAATTGATCATATGAAAGCAGTAATAATCATATATGTACAATAATTTACACACAGAGGACAAATTTCATGTCAGCCAGTTACTTGTCAGACATATCACCTATAACGATGTTCCAAAATATGCCATTGCTTCCATATTCATTTCGTTGCAGTGTGTCGGTCAAGCTATTCACACTAGAACTCTGTGTAAAATAATATTAGTAAATTACAGGCCTGCTATTAAAAACCATGGTTATCTGTCAGACATAGCACCTATAACACTGTTTCAAAATCAGATGTTTCTGCCTTCCATTTCGTTGAAGTGTGTTGGTCAAGCTATTCACACTAGGTCTCTGTAGAACAATATTAGTAAATTACAGGCTTGCTATTTAAAACCGAGGTTCTCTGTCAGACATATAACCTATAACCATGTTCCAAAATCTGCCATTGCTTCCATTTTCATTTCGTTGCAGTATG
Source organism: Phyllobates terribilis (assembly GCF_046119375.1). Lineage (NCBI taxonomy): Eukaryota > Metazoa > Chordata > Amphibia > Anura > Dendrobatidae > Phyllobates > Phyllobates terribilis. The sequence continues at coordinate 22,344,924 of NW_027362769.1, forward strand.
TCGGTCAAGCTATTCAGACTAGATCTCTCTGTAGAATAATATCAGTAAATTACAGGCTGTAACGGGTCTGGGAGGTGGAACCTCTAAGCAACGATACAAAGGGGCAGTCCTTGTAAGGAAGCGGGTGGCTCCCAGGGTAGGCGGGCAGGTAGTCACGGCAAGTGACGGGGACAGTCTCTGGGTAGAAGGGCAGGAGGTCACGGCAAGTGACGGGGACAGTCTCTTGGTAGAAGGGCAGGAGGTCACGGCAAGTGACGGGGACAGTCTCTGGGTAGAAGGGCAGGAGGTCACGGCAAGTGACGGGGACAGTCTCTTGACAGGCGGGTGGTCACGGCAAGTGACGGCTAAGCCTCCAGATAGGTTAGCAGGCGGACGCTCCCAGGTGAGCGGGCAAAAGTCTGTGAACAGGCAGGTGGTCACAGCAGGTGACGGCAGAGCCTCCAGGTAGGCTAGCAAGCAGGTAGCAGGCGGACGCTCCCAGGTGAGCGGGTAAGAGTCTCGGGACAGGCAGGTGGTCACAGCACGTGACGGCAGAGCCTCCAGGTAAGCTAGCAGGCAGGTAGCAGGCGGACGCTCCCAGGTGAGCGGGTAAGAGTCTCTGGACAGGCAGGTGGTGACAGCACGTGACGGCAGAGCCTCCAGGTAGGCTAGCCGGCAGGTAGCAGATGAGCGCTCCCAGGTGAGCGGGCAATCAGATCCATAGACAGACTGGCAGGGCTGGTATGCAGACTGTCGGACCACAGGAATGCAAGTAGAAAGACAAGTAACAGGCAGGTATCAAGCAGGAATCTGGCAGGTAACTGGCAGGTAACTGGCAGGTAACTGGTAACGGGACCTGAGGGCTGAAGCAGAGTGATAGGCTATGCAACAACATAGCTCGGGCACCTCCATTTTGGAGGAGGTGCCTTATATATGGTGAGGTCCTCCGGCCATTGGCCGGGGACTCCTTAGGATGGCGCGCGCGGCCCCTTTAAGAGAGGGGGAGCGCACGCGCCCTAAGCACAGTGGCCGGGAAGCAGCGCGCGCTGCCAGAAGAGCGGGAGGAGGACGCCGGGCACGGAGCGGAGAGGTGAGGGGAACAGCGTCCCTGCCTAGCAGGAGGCAAGAACGCCGACGCTACACAGGCCTGCTATGAAAAATCATGGTTCTCTGTCAGACATATCACCTATAACACTGTTTCAAAATCAGATGTTTCTGCCTTCCATTTCGTTGTAGTGTATTAGTCAAGCTATTCACCCTAGGTCTCTGTAGAATAATATTACTAAATTACAGGTCTGCTATTTAAAACTGTCGTTCTCTGTCAAATGTATCACCTATAACAGTGTTCTAAAATCAGCCATTTCTTCCATTTTCATTTCGTTGCAGTGTGTCGGTCAAGCTATTCACACTAGGTCTCTGTGTAGAATAATATTAGTAAATTACAGGCCTGCTATTTAAAACCATGGTTCTCTGTCAGACATATCACCTATAACAGTGTTCCAAAATCAGTCATTTCTTCCATTTTCATTTCGTTGCAGTGTGTCAGTCAAGCTATTCACACTAGGTCTCTATGTAGAATATTAGTAAATTACAGGCCTGCTATTTAAAACTGTGGTTCTTTGTCAGACAAATCACATATAACTGTGTTACAAAATCAGCCATTTCTCGTGAACGTGGAAAATATTGTCCTCCATTTAAAATGGGCAAAGTGCATGGCAAGAGATGGAGAAGTGGACGTGATGGTGATGGTGCATGCAGAGGCCGAGGATGTGGCCGTGGGCAAGCTGAAATTGTGCCACAACAAACACCCACATCTGGTCGCTCGACATTCCTGTCCCAGTTACTAGGGGACCGCAGTACACCACTATTGAACCCAGAGCAGTGTCAAAAGGTTGTTGGTTGGATAGCAGATAATGCTTACAGTCACTTTGCCACCACCACCACCACCCTGTCTTCCACACGGGCAAGTCTCAGCAGCCATGAGTCTGGACCGCATATTCCTCACCCTGATCCTCCTTCCTCCCAGTATGCCGAGTGCCCGGAGACAACTGAACCCACACTTGGACACTCGAAAGAGCTGTTAACTTTTCCATTTGTATATTCGGGCCTCTCGCCTGACCAGCTTCAAGTGAGTCAAGAGGAGAACGCGTGTAGCAATGCTCAAATATTGGACCTGCCATGGCCACATAAAGGCAATGGTGGGAAAGTACAATTACTGTTGCAATAGGTGGATGATGATGAGACACAATTGCCAGAAAGTCAGGAGGATGACCAGAGTGCGGAAGTGGAAGACAAGTTGGTGGATGATATAATAACTGACTCAACCTGGCTGGGGGACATACAGAGCGAGGACAGCAGCACAAAGAGGTAGGGAGGCATACACCACAACAGGCAGGAAGAAGCAGTGTGTTGGCCACAGACACAAGGCGGGTTGCCAGTTGCCAGTACAACTGTTAGGTCTTCCTTAGTCTGATGTTTTTTTAAAGATGTTGCAGATAACCCCTAAAAGGCCATTTGTACCACCTGCTAGGCCAGCATCAGCAGGGGTAGAAAAACTAGCAGCCTGACCACCACCAGCATGATCAGGCACATGGCAGAAAAGCACCCGACTAAGTGGGCTGAACCCCAGGGTCCAGAAACAGGTGGCTGCGGGTGACACCTTTGCTTCTTCCACTGCTGTACGTCCATGGTGCATGCGAAGATGTTATGATCTGCAACATGTACTAAGGAAAGATAGGGGAAAGCTATCCCTACATTAAGACTAAGCTGAATCCCTACGATGTAGCGGGCTGCGCGTTCTTAGCGAACAGACCCGCCTTAGTCCTCGGCTAGTCTGAACGAAGACCTATAGCATTAAGGGAGGGGACCCTAAAAGAACTAAGGACTGGGACAAAAATGGGACACCTTCTAAACAGAGAAGTTGTTGCAGAACACAAAAAGACAAACTGACAAAAAGGTACTAGATGTCCCTGAAGGACCAAGCAAACTGACAGAGAAAGGTACCGATTCACCAGGCTAGAGAAAAAGTCAAACACTGAAGTCCAGCACAGCCAGAAGGGCGGAGCTGGAATATAAAGGCAGATGGTCATGTGACCGCAAAACACAAGATGGAAAAAACAAACAGGAGGGTTCTAACAGTACCCCCTCTTTTATGAGGATTCTCTGGATCCTCCAGGCCCAGGCCTATCCGGAAACCTCTTGTGGAAAGCTTTAACAAGCCTAGGAGCACAGACATCATCTGTCCTTACCCAGGAGTTGTCTTCGGGACCGAAACCCTTCCAGGAGACAAAATACTATAATCTCCCTCTATGCCATCTAGAATTCAAGATACGAGAAATTTCATATTCGCCGTTTTCCACCACAGGAGGAACTGTGACAGTCGCGTCCCTATCAGATTCATCACCGTTTTTCAACAAGGAAACATGAAACACAGGATTAATCTTCCAGGAAGTAGGGACATCCAACCTAACAGCAGACGGGTTAACAACCTGAAGCACTTTAAATGGACCCACAAATTTAGGACCCAGTTTTTTAGAGGGAATCCTCAACCACAGGTTCTTCGAGGACAACCAAACCATGTCACCCACAGTAAACAAAACCTCCTTACGTTTCCTGTCAAAATACTTCTTGGACTTCTTGTTAGCATCTTGAAGGTTGCAACGTAGATTAGTCCAATCTCTCTCCAAATCACCCGAAAAATTCTCCTCCTCCAGCACCGCCGACCCCTATTTGGAGAATGAACCAAAAGACGGATGTCTCCCAGTACAACAAAAAAAAGGAGAACACCCAGCAGAGGAGGATGTATGATTGCTAAAAGCAAATTCTGCGAGAGGCAGAAACTCACACCACACTTCTTGAGAGTCCCCCACAAAACAACACAAAAACTGTTCAACATCCTGGTTCTTCCTTTCAGTCTGTCCATTAGACTCAGGATGATAACCAGACGAAAATGACAAATGGACTCCAAACCTGTCACAAAATGCACGCCAAAAGCAAGCAACAAACTGAGGTCCTCTATTAGAAACAATATCCGTGGGAACGGCTGGAGCTTGACAATCTCCTTAACAAACGCCTTAGAGAGTGTCTTGGCGCAGGGCAACTTAATGAATGGAACCAAATGACACATCGTTCTAAAACGGTCCACTACCACCCAGATGCCAGTAAAACCCTAGGACACAGAAAGATCAGTAATAAAATCCATTGTGAGATGCGTCCAAGGTGCACTAGGAACCTCCAGAGGGCAAAGCAACCCCGCAGCAGGAGTATGTGAAGCTTTTGACCTAGCACACACAGTACATTGACGCATCCACTTGATGACTTCCTTCTGCCATCCAGGCCACCAAAAACTGCGACTGATAAGTCTCTTAGTGTCCGAAATTCGTGGATGACCTGCCAACCGAGACTCATGAAACTCCACAAACAAATCTCTCCTAAAGGCTCTAGGCACGAACAACCTCCCATGGGTAGTGTTAGATGGAGCATCATCTTGAGCTTTCAGAATTCCATTCTCCAAAAAGGAGTCCAATGCCACCACCTCAACTCTTTCCCGTAAAATGCTCTCCTCCTCGGTACCGACCGTAGGAGAGAAGCTGCGAGATAAAGCATCGTCTTTAACATTCTCAGTATCAGGGATATAGGTAACAGAAAAATGAAACTGAGAAAAAAAAAGTGCCCACCAGCTTGACTGGCATTCAAGCGCTTGGCAGCATCCAGATAGATCAAATTCTTATGATCTGTGAAAACCAGAATAGGAAATCTAGCACCTTCCAAAAAATGACGCCAATGTTAAAACGCGAGTTTAATAGCCAACAACTCACGATTTCCAACATCATAATTCAGTTCGGTTTCCGAAATTTTTTTCGGAAAGTAGGCACAAGGATGCACTCCACCCTTCTTCTCCTGAGACAAAACTGCTCCGACCCCCACCGATGAAGCATCGACCTCAACCAAAAAAGGCTATGTCTCATCAGGCTGCATAAGGATAGGGGCAGAACTGAACCTCTCTTTGAGATACTCTCACGCTTCAATGGCCTCAGTAGTCTACTGGACCGTATTCGCACCTTTCCTGGTGAGATTGGTCAGAGTCTTAACAATTATAGAAAAATTCTTAATGAATTTCCTGTAATAATTGGCAAAACCCAAAAATCTCTGTATAGATTTCAAACCAACAGGCCTAGGCCATTCCTGCACAGCCTGAACCTTCACCGGGTCCATCTCAAAGCCTTCGCTTGAGACAATGTAGCCCAAAAAACTAATTTTTTGCACAGCAAACTCACATTTCTACAGCTTAGCAAAGAGAGAATTATCACTCAATAACTGCAAAACTTCACGCACACTCTGCCAATGGGACTCTAAATCTGGTGAACAAATCAAAATGTCATACAAATATACAACCACATTCTTACCAATCAAATGTCTCAGGATGTCATTAATAAGGTTCTGAAAAAATGCAGGGGCATTTGTAAGACCAAAAGGCATCACCAGATTCTCAAAATGACCCACCGGAGTGTTAAAAGCAGTTTTCCACTCATCACCCTCCTTCACTCATAACAAATTGTATGCCTCCTGGAGATCAATTTTAGAGAACCACTTGGCCCCACCAACTGGTTAAACAAGTCAGGAATTAACGGCAATGGGTAGGAATTGCGTACGGTAATCTTATTAATTTCACGAAAATCCAGACATGGACGTAAACCCCCGTCCTTTTTTTTAACAAAGAAAAATCCAACTGCCACAGGCGACTTAGAAGGTCTAATGTGACCAGCAGCCAGGCTAGTCTCTATGTATTCCTCCAAGGCCTTTCTTTCAGGAATAGTCAGATTAAACAAGCGACTCTTGGGAAGAGTAGCTCCAGGAGCAAATTCAATGGCACAATCATAATCCCTATGAGGATGTACAACTTGCGACTCCTCCTCTGAAAAAACCCTCCAAAAATCTTGAATAGGTACAAGTAATTCCCCTTTTTTCCACAGCCGCAATGCGAACAATACAACATTTATCATAGCATTTCGGACTCCAAGACTTAATCACATTAGTAGACCAGTCCGGTAAAGGATTGTTCAGTTTTAACCAAGGCAAACCTAAAACGACCGGAGAGGGTAAATTATCTAATACAACCAAGTCCAAAATTTCTTGGTGAACTCCATTGATAGTGAGGGGAAATGCAGCCACCTTGTGAGTAATACATTTCAAGGGAGTGTTATCAATTGCAATCACAGAAATAGGTGATGACAAAGGTTTGGGTTTCAATTTAAGTTTTTCCAAAAACCCTTTATCAATCACATTAAGTGTTGAACCACAATCCACAAATACCTGAAATTCAATCAAATTTTCCTGCAAAGTAGTACTCCCTGATAGACATACTCCTGCAGAGTGTAAACAGGCTATACGGGCGTAACTGACTTTTTTTTTTTCTTTACTTAAACGAAGCTCACAATACTTAATCAAATGGTCAGCTTTACCACAATAAAGACACAATCCCTCGGCGAACCTCCGGTCTCTTTCCTGAGACGAGAGAAACTTCACCTCCATCGGTTCTCCGCCGTCAGAGCAGATTTTCTGGGGACTAGGAAAAGACATTACAGAAGTCTTTACCTCATTCACCCTGGACCTCAGTCTCCTGTCCACATGGACAGCTAATTGCATGGCATCCCGCAGAGTCTCAGGTGCAGGGAATGCAATTAGCAAATCCTTAACCCTTTCACTCAGACCAGCAATAAATAAAAATTTCAACGCAGGATCATTCCATTTGACTTCTGAAGCCCATCTCCTGAAGTGTGTGCAATAATTTTCAACATCACCCTACCCCTGATTCAAACGCTTGAGTTCTGCCTCAGCAGATGAGACTCGGTCAGGATCATCATATAATAGACCCATAGCAGAAAAAAAAATTTCTACAGACCTTAAACACAGATCATTAGGTTGGAGAGAAAAGGCCCATCCCTGTGGTTCATTGCGCAAAAGTGTCATAATAAAACCAATGCGCTGTGATTCATTCCCAGAGGACCTTGGTCTCAAACGAAAATATAACAAACAAGCATTTTTAAAGGAAAAAAAATCTTGCTGTTTACCATAAAAAACATCAGGCAGTCCTACCTTGGGTTCAACAAAATGCGCTCACATGTTGCTGAAGCTCGGCCACCTCCAGAGACAATCCCTGCAGGCGTTGAGCCAAATCCTGGATGGAAACCATACTGATCCCCGAATTTCTTTCCTTTTAGTTTTTTGGGTTGGACTTACTGTTATGATCTGCATCATGTACTAAGGAAAGATAGGAGAAAGCTGTCCCTACATTAAGACTAAGCTGAATCCCTACAATGTAGGGGGCTGCCTGTTCCTAGCGAACAGACCCGCCTTAGTCCTCGGCTAGTCTGAGCGAAGACCTATAGCATTAAGGGAGGGGTCAATAAAAGAACTAAGGACTGGGACAAAAATGGGACACCTCCTAAACAGAGAAGTTGTTGCAGAAGACAAACTAACAAAAAGGTACTAGAGGTGTAAACTGAAAATGCTGACAGGCTGACTCTTATAAAAATGAATAAGGGCTGGATTGGGCCAGACTCAACACCACCAAATGATAGCAACGTAACATAAACTGAAATGCAGTGTCTTTTTTTGGGAGGTCTAACTCCTGCCTTCACACCCAGACATGTGTATACCCTTCCAGATTTTGTCTATTTGCTCTTGTCCTCCTCCTTCTCCTCATTCTCATCCTCCAAATTTTTGGCAGCCATTTCTTTCACTGCATAGGCAAACAGTATGGGAAACCCACTTTCTAATAATGGGAACATTTTTTTCAGGAAGCCCTCTGACCTCTACGTCTCTTGAAAAGGTCATTGGAGTTCATCCAAATTTTTGGCAGCCGTTGCATTCACTGGGTATGGGAGACCCGCTCCTTTCTAATGGGAACATGTCCACCTCTATGTGTCTTTAAATTGTTAGTTTTTTTTTTTCTAAATTTTGGCAGCCGTTGTACTCACTATATACCCTATAAATAGATAGCAGAACCGCTCCTTTCTAATGGGAACATGTCGTTACTGTGGCCCACCTCTATGTGTCTTTAAATTGTTATTGGGTTTTTTCTCAAATTTTGGCAGCCGTTGTACTCACTGCATACCCTGTAACTGGATAGCAGACCCTTTCCTTTCTAATGGGAACATGTTGTACTCATTACTGTGGCCCACCTCTATGTGTCTTTAAATTGTTATTGGGGTTTTTCCCAAATTTTGGCAGCCGTTGTACTCACTGCATACCCTGTAACTGGATAGCAGACCCTTTCCTTTCTAATGGGAACATGTTGTACTCATTACTGAGGCCCATCTCTATGTATCTTTAAATTGTAATTTGGGTTTTTTCCAAATTTTGGCAGCCACTGCATGGGCATTGCCACAATAGGAGACCCACTCCTTTATAATGGGAATTTTTTTTTTAGTTAAGCCCTCTTCTATGTCTCTTCAAATGGGTATTGGGGTGAAGTCCAAATATTTGGCAGCCCTTACAGTCACTGCATACACAATAACAGTATAGGAGACCCACTCTTTAATAATGGGAACAACAAAGCATAGCCGGCTGATGGCCCTCTAACAATAGTGAGGACCGACTGTTGGCCCTTTAAGAATAGTAAGGGCATCTGATGACGCTATAAAAATAGTCTTTGTGACTTTCAGTCTCTCTTTCATAAATGATACAGGGTATGTCTGATGATGTCCCACACACCACATGGCAAGTTAAGGTATTAAAATGTTAAAATGACATTTACCGGTGAATGTATTTTTCACAGTTGAAACCAATGCAAAAGTGCAAAAACTCATCAAAAACGCAAAGGGTGAACATAACCCAAGGTGTGGAGGAGCATTTTTGATTTTGTATATTTATTTTTCCTTATATAGAAGACATTACTCTGAAAAGGATGTTCCTTAACATTTCTCCCAGGAAAATCCATTTTGTTTTTGTTTTTGTGTGTTTTATTGTGAGTCCAGCAACATTGTGGACAGCAGTGACCTGGGAGTCAGAAATGCTTCCAGGGGTCTTCCCCATGCTAATCCCATGTCATTTGAGCATTGTTCCCATTTAATTGGGCAATTTTTTGGGCCCTCTGCAGACCGCCGGAGGGGGGTGAGGAGTGGGGGCAGTCTGAAAAATGCTCGAGTTTCCAATACACTTACATTGGGCTCGTTGCTCGGATCGAGCACTCGAGCATTCCAATTTGCTCAACCCGAGTAATGAGCACCTGAGCATTTTAGTGCTTGCTCATCACTAGTGCTAACATCTGCAGCAGCAACAGCAGGCACAAAAGCCTCACTAAACATATCATAGACTGCAATTATGCAAGATCAGTGTAGCACACTAAAATCTACAGCATCGCCTAGTTTTTACAGTCTGCGATTGGGGTGCAAAAGTCCTTGGAGATGCATAACTAGTGATGAGCGAGTGCATTCGTTACTATTCGCTTGAATCGTGTGGTATTCGGGTTAATCGATATTCGGCAAGGATTTGTGTACTCGCCTTGCTATATTCGGATGTCCCGCCCTGCAGTTTTGGCGCCTTCTTTGCAGCCATTAAATATGCTGGGTTTCTTAACCCTAGCATGCGTGACGTCACAAATCTACACTTTTACATGCAAATCATATTGAGAAACTCACATAAAGAACTTTTACAAGTTTATTTCAAAATTGCAAAATAAGATATGAATAATGCACGACATTTTAATTATAATTTTTTGTAGAAAACACCAAAAAACTTTTTTTTTTTCAAACTTCAAACAAAGATATGAAAAACACACAAAGGTATATAAATCTAGAGTAAACTAGCTGCAGCTACATTTCTTTTCTAACTTTCTTTTCAATTTTATTGGTCTTCCAAACAATTTTCACATGTTATCTTTTCTGAAGAATGTTCTTTACAGATATTTTCCCCACAAATGGTACAATATCGCTCAGTTTTCCTCTCTAAGTTTCTTGAACAAATGAAACAACGCTTTCGTTTTCTTTCTCCTGGCTCTGGAATATCCTGAAACTGTACGCCACACCGTTTCATTACTTCTTTAGTTTGCTTTGGCAAGCATTTCATGTTGCTTCGCTCCATTATGTGAGGCATTACAAGTTCATGGCAAAGGTCCTTCAAAAATAGGCGTCTCCTGTCCTTCCTCCTTGCATGGAATTCTGAATGAGTTTCTGTAGAAATAATGAATGAATTCAGGGCTGCTACATCAAGCATATTTGAAAAAATTACTACAGGCCAACGTGTTTGCCTCTTGCATGAATATTCGCCCACTATTTCATCCATTTTGTCTACACCTCCTTTAGTTTTATTGTAATACAGGAAGATTTCTGGTTTCAATTTCCTGTCATTGCTGTCAATACTGCAATCATAATGCATGGTACTGAGTAATATAACAGATTTCTCCTTCTTCGCTTTGTAAGATACCAGTGTCGCTTTGTTGTTGAAACCAAAGACACTCTCATAAAGTGCTCGCTGTGGATTGTGTTTCATTGCTTGAGGAATTTCTCGTCTGTTTGGATTCATAGTACCAACAAGTGTAACAGCTTTTTCAAGCAGAAAATTGCCCAGTGCAACATTGGTAAAATAATTGTCCATGGTAATGTTTCTACCTGAATTGTATATTGGTACAGCAAGTGTTTTCACAATCTCAGACCCTAGATCTTTCTGTACTGGTGCATCAACTTCTTTGCCACAGTAGATAAGCCCATTTATGCCATAATAATTTGCAGAATCACACATCCAGAAGATTTTTATTCCATACTTGGCTGGTTTACTGGGCATGTATTGTATGAACTTGCAATGTCCTCTGAAGGGTACAAGTTGCTCATCAACTGTAACATTAGTACCAGGATTGTAAAGTTTGGTGCAATTTTTGATAAATATGTTCCAGATATACCATATTTTTTGGACGCACCAGACCATAAGACACACCAAAAATTTTAGTGTGGAAAATAGAAAAAAAATATTTTTTATAAGATGGGGGTCCATCTTATCGTCTGAATACGTACAATATCTTACCTGGGGGGCAATGGAGCAAGGGTCACAGGAGGCAGGGTCCCTCAGGAAGTCGGCAGCTGCAGCAGAAGAGGTCAGATGCTATGGAGCCTGTACCAGGCCGCAGCCTGTGCCTGGCTGAGGCCCTTAGCCTGACTGGTTCCTGTGCGGAGGCCTCTGGCTGGGACTGAGGCTGGGGCCTCTGCCTGGGGCTGAAGCCAGGGCCTCTGGCTAGTGCTGGGGTCTCTGGCTGGGGCTTGGGTGTCTGGCTGGGGCCTCTAGCTGAGGGTGGGGTCTCGGGCTGGGGCCTCTGGCTGAGGCCTGTACTGGGCTGCTGTTGGTGACGGGCTGTGAGCAGCGAAGCAGTGCAGCCTGCGCAGGTTTCCAGTGTGCGCGGCCATCTTCCTAGAGCTGTGATCTACAGGAAAATGGCCGCTTGAGCCAGCGCATGCGTGGACCGGTAGCTCTGGTGGCCATTTTCCTGTAGTTCACAGCTCTAGGAAGATGGCAGCGCACACTGGAAAATTGCGCAGGCCGCACACCGCTCACAGCCCGACACCGGCCCCAGCCCTAGTACAGGCTAGGCACAGGTGCCGACCTCAGCTGCTCACCTCTGCTGCCACTGATGCCACTGCTACCACCACCGCGTTCCTGGAGGTCCCTGTGATCCCAGCTTACCACCACCGCAGGTAATGTTCGGACCATAAGATGCACCCCCATTTTCCTCCCAAATATTGGGGGGAAAAAGAGCGTCTTATGGGCAGAAAAATACGGTAACTGATAGGGGCTAATTTGTCTGTTTGGAACCCCGCTGCACGAGTTTGCTTATCATCAAATTGAATGTTTCTTTTAATTTACTCATATCTGTCCACTGCCATTGTCGCTTTATAGTGTGGATCAGAAAGTGAATCCAAAAATAATTCTCTGATTGTAACATCTTACAATTTTTGACTCCCTACCAGCAGTAAAAGTCCAATATATGCATAAAGTTCCTCTTTTGAGATATTTTTCCAGGACTTATTTTTTGCAGAAGCGATGCGTCTTCCTTCTAGGCCTTATCACTGCCTCCCAAAATCACATGACATCCTCACATGGCATGATCCACCCCCTGGCCCCTCCACCAGCAACCCTCACTACAAATAAAGCAACTTGAGACACAAACACTGCTGAGTACATGATAAAAATAGCAGAAGCCTAAAAGGTTACCCGTTCCGTACAGATGTGGTTTTCCCCAAAAAAGCATTGTTACACCAAAATGCCTATCGAAAAAATGATATGAACAACTGGATATTAAAAACAACGACATACTTGAGGAATACCTAGAGTTTCAAAATTCTAACTAAAGTAATTTTGCAGATGATAGCAAAAAAGTAAGCACCGGGGCCTAAAAGGCCCCCGATACGCATTGTAGGGTTAACCAATCACAGTAATGTCGCAGACATCTTGGCTGTGGCTTTACTGTGATTAATTGGCTGGCCGCCCAGCGTCATGGTGTCTATTTAAGCCCTGCCGGTGCTATTTTGTGCACATTGCGTCTGGAGCCTGCATTCTATAAGCATAGGGAGAGATCGCTGAGCTGCTAGGGAGAGTGTTTGAGCCTCTTGATAAAACAAAAGCCCTTGTAAGGGCTACCTGCAGTGTATACTAGTTCTGCGTTTAAAGGAGCCGCTCACTAGCTCCATAATACTACCAAAAAATAGCTCTTTTCAGAGCTGAAGACTCGCAACTAAGTCAGAGTACAGGGAAGGAGGGATTGTGTATTAGGTAGGGAGAGGATAAAGTGTTCTTCCAGTGTCCATCTTATAACAGCTCTTGTCAGAGGCAAAGCAATATTTTTCCTGCACACACAGAATTAGCATTGTATGCTGCCTTTTTTTTTTTAGCACTGGTCTATTTTCCCTGCTGTTTTAGGGGTCAGAGCCTGCCTTCTGTCCATATTAATGTACGTAAAAAACTTTGATTGCCCTGCACAAAGCAGTAGTCCAAACATTTCCTACTGCCTGCTACAGACAAGCACCAGGCCATTTTAACCAGTATTTTGGGATGTCAGCCTGCCTTCTGTCCAAATTAGTCTATGTAAAAAATCTTTGATTGCCCTGCATTTTTTATTTTTTAAATTCATACCATTGGGCAGTGAAGAAAACATAATTATATTTTTACCACAAAAAAATGTTTTACCCTCAGATTTTACATTTTCACAGATTTTACTTTTTCACACAGGGCAATGGGTCAAAATGGTGCTGAAATGTGTCACACAATTTCTTCTAAAAGTGGCAATACCCCATATGTGGCTGTATCGTACCGCTTAGCCATACGGCGAGATCTGGGTGGGACGGAGTGCTATTTGACAAGTGGAGAACAAATTATTGTAGAATAGGCATTTGGATTTGGGAACACAACATTTTCTGAATTTCTTTTGGGGGGCAAGGGCCATTTCGCTTTTCCAGAGCCTTTCTGCTACCAGTAACTTGCAAGTCCCTTATATTTTTAACAGATAACGGACCTGAGTGGGGACTAGCTTTTTTTGAGGACTGAGTTGAACCTTTTATTGGGAACATTTTACGTAACATTTATCCGGCGCTCTAGGCTGAGCACTTACATTGGGGTTTCCATCTAAATTTCCAAGTGATGTAATTCAGATGAAACCCCTACTGGATCCATTCACTGCAATGAGGCAGCAGAGTTGCTCTGGACTCTGTATGGCCTCTGTTTAGCGGTGTCCTTTTTTCAGAAGTGCACAAAACTGTGGCCAACCGCACTTTTATGCACCCCTAAAAAAACTGACACCGTGGGATCACAGGCCAGACGGCATCCACAGTGGCCTATATCTGCCTCATTACAGGGAATATTCCGTCATGGGTTCCGTCTGAATCACGTATTTCAGAGATTTACATGGAAACTCTGGTGTAAGTGCTCAGCGCATAGCGCAGGATAAATGTGAGCAGAGCCTTACTGCGATCTTTGGGAGACAAAATAAACAAATCAGTAGCAGGTGAAGAATTGGTTTTATTTATTTCTTACGCCACTCATCGTGCGGTATAAGTGATGAGATTACTTTATTCTTCTGGTCGGTGCGATTACAGCGATACCAAATTTATATCGGGTTTTTATGACTGACAGCTGTCACACACTAAAAGACGCTTTTTTTGCAAAATCTAGTTTTTGCATCGCTATATTTTGAGAGCTATAATTTTTCCATATTTCGGCCGACAGAGTCATGTGATGGCTTGTTTTTTGCGGGACGAGTTGACATTTTTATTGGTACCATGTTTGGGCATGTGACATTTTTTGATCGCTTTCTATTCCATTTTTTGGGAGGTAAAATTAGCAAAAAACAACAATTCAGGAATTGTTTTTTGAGGGGTTTTTTTATGCCGTTCTGCGTGTGGTAAAAGTGATAAGGCAACATTATTATTCGGGTCAGTACGTTTACAGCGATACTACACTTACCGTATATTTTTTTTATGTTTTGGCGCTTTTACACAATAAAACAATTTTATAGAAAAAATATTTTTTTTGCATCGCTTTATTGTGATAGCTATAACTTTTTTATTTTTCGGCTGATGGAGCTGTATGGTGGCATTTTTTTTGCGGAACAAGATGACGTTTTCAGCGGTACCATTTTTATGTCCATTTTGCTTTTTGATCGCATTTTTTTCCACTTTTTGTTTGGCGATATGATGAAAAAGCATAGTTTTTTGCTCAATTTTTCATTTATCTTTATTACGGTGTGCACAGAAGGAGTTAATTAGTGTGACAGTTTTATAGATCGGGTTGTTTCGGACGTGGCGATACCAAATATGTGTACTTTTTTTGTTTTTGTATAAATATACAGATTTATTGGTTTAATATTTTATTTATTTTTATTTATTTTGTGATTTTTTTTAACAGCTTGAAAACATTTTTTAGACTTTTTTTTTACATTTTTACTTAGTCCCTGTATGGGACATTAATTTTTATTTTTCTAATCACTGTTCTCATTCAATGCAATAGACATGTATTGCATTGCATGAGAGTTCTGCTGACAGTTTTACACTGTCTGTCTCCTGCTAGACTTCAGCTGCAGGCTGAGCCTAGCAGGACACCATATATGGCAGATCCGGAGGCGGTCATGTGACCTCCGGCTGCCATGACAACTGCAGGCCCTGTAAGACATCAGGGGGCCATCGGAGAGGTAAGTGGATGACCCCCTCTCCTCTCACTATCTTCTAGATGCCTCAATCACTATAGATTGTGGCATTTACAAGCTAGCAAAGGGTTAACATCATTGGGACCTGATCCAATCAGGTCCCGATGTTGTCCCATGTCAGAGCTGTCGCTCTGCACCGCAGTCGCAGCGCTTGCAGGACCCTGGGAGTCCTGAGCGCTGCGGGACCACTGACCGTTCATAAACGTCGGCGCTGCACAGAGCCCAGGCAGTGCCGACGTTTCTGTACAGTGGGCGGTCTGGAAGCGGTTAACCACTATTTTGAGGTGTCAGCCTGCCTTCTGTCCATATTAGTCTATGTAAAAAATCTTTGATTGCCCTGCACAAAGCAGTAGTCCAAACATTTCCTACTGCCTGCTACAAGGCAAGCACCACTATTTTGGAAGCCACCATCCCAAGGGCCTCCAATCACAAATAGTAGTTAGGCTGGAGTAGGAATACTGTCCTGGTTTGACCACTGCACAATGTGCATAGGGTTTCTAAAAATTAGCCCTATGGGCTGAATCATGGTTGATGCAGGAAGGAAACGGGTTCTTATGGGAAGCGGGTGACATTAACAGCAGTAGCTTGAATCTGCATTTTTGGTGAATTTAGGTTGGCTTGCTCTCATCTGGAGGGATTACAAACTGGAGATATCCAGTCCTTATTGAATTTAATCAGAGTAAAAGTCTGTCTGCATTTTCCGTGGAGAGGCGTGTGGTGATGATTGCCTCAAGGGAACTGAAAACACGCTCAGACACCACACTAGCAGCCGGGCAGGCCTGCACCTCCAAGGCATATAAGGAGAGGTCAGGCCAAGTGTTCAGCTTAGACACCCAATAATTAGAGGGAACTGAAGCGTCAGAACGGACACACATATGGTCACTTAAGTACCCCTTGACCATGTTCCGCAACTTATCCCTCCTTGGCATTGTTACAGGCACAGATAGCCTTTACTGTTGTGCTGGTCTATTGAAAATTGCCCAATTTGCGCACATTTTCCCCCCACCTCTATTGGAGCTGATGTTCGTGTCTCTCCCCATTATCTCTTGGTGTTGAAAAGAGCCGGTACCTCTGTAACACGGGTACTTTAGATGCAGTGACATAGCAGTACAGAGCAGCAAGTACGGGGTTAATAAACAGGGGAGGTTTATGATAACAGGGTCAACCTCAACGCAGGGTATAACAGGGGAAAATATGGGGGAAAAACAAGGGAAGTAGCAGGTAAAAGTCTATTACTGACAGTTCACAGTTTAACTAGATGTAGCAGAGTCGAACCGGTTGTAATAGACAGTTTTTAACTTAGCTGACTCTTGCTCCTCACAAGACAGTTGCCAGCTGATGCTGGTGTTGATTTTTTCAGGCGCCCCCGCCCAAACAATGCTCCGTCTTCTGGTGGCAGCGGGCAGTCTACGGTTTTACCCGCTAAGCCCCTAGTCCATAACACGGCACCTCACGTGCTCGGCTTCACGGACACTGCGTCTCTTCTCCCTCTAGTCGGCTTGACTCCTCCGGTCCACTGCACTCGGATCTTGCTCCAAGTACTGTAGCCAGGAGCCTGGACCTTCTCACACTGCTCTGCTGAGCAGGACCCAGCTCTGCTTTTCCACGCAAAAGTCCTCGTCTCTTCCTCTCTCTAGCCATGCCACCAGTTCTCTGGTCACCTGACCTCCCAGCTCTCCCTCTGGACACGCCCCCAGCTTTCCAGTCACCTGACTCCTGTGCTCGCAGTCTGTCTTCCCCCTGCAACCAGAGGCACGGCCCCGGCAGTTCCGGATCCCTTGCTCTGAAAGTACTTACACCCCGGTCTTCCCCTTTACACCTCTGCCACCAGCATTGTCTGAGGGTGATGTTTTCAGCAACTGATCTACAACAGCCCTCGTGAACAATTCAATTGTAAAACTCTTTGTTGACTCCAAAAGGATCTAACCCAGATGATCTGACTGATGCCTAGCCACCATGTCTTCAAGCGTGCTTTAAAAACCCATCTCTTTAAACAAGCCTACCACCTCAACTACTCAGTAAACTAACTTTCCCCTCTTCCCTCCTTCTAAATATTATTCTGAATCTGCACCCTACTCTTCCTCTGTCTCCACACCCTCCATGCACACGATAACTACACTCGATACTTGATTTTGCACTTAAACATATTGGCTGATGACCGGATCATACAGTCTTATATGAAAATCCCTACTTACTATAATTGCCTGACTTGAAATATCAAGCACTTCTCACCAATTGTGTCCACACATTGCCTTGCTGAATGTAAGCATCTGGGCAGGGACCTCACTCCTAATGTAACTGTTTAAGCTGAATTTATTGTATGTGCATGTCTCCGCTTAATTGTAAAGTGCTGTGGAATATGTTGGCACTATATAAATAAAAATTATTATTATTATTATTGTTGGATAAAATGTGTATCATGCGAGGGTCTTGCCATAGACACTTACACATGAACTGTGCCATGTGGTCCAAGCTGAAAAAAGGCAAATGTTCTGTATCCCCAACAGTAGAAACAGTACCCATCCTCTGCTCACGCTGACTCGCCTCCTCCTCCTCCACCTCCTCCTTTCCAGTCCATCCAGGCTGGACGGACATGAAGCTTGGGTTGGGTGTCTCCTCTGTAGCACTACAAGTCCCCTCAGTAGCACAGAAAAACAAGTCCTCTCCCTCCTCACCTCCTCATCTTCCTCCTCATCACCCAATGTTGCCTCAGAATATTAGCTAGGCTGGGTAGTATCACCCATTGGGAAATCTGGTTCCATACCAACATGCTGGGCACTCAAAGCTTCCTCTTTGAGATTATGCAGTGATTGTTTCAAGAGACACAGCAGCGGGATGGTTAATAGCATTATGAAGGTGCCCAGCCGTTGCACTGAAAGTGCAGCACCCAGGACAAAATAAATTTTATTTCTCCCAGAAACCACCGGTTTCAGTCATGCAGGACTTGTTTGTGCCTGTGGGTACGTGGCTGGGTATTTACGCTTTCTTTCCAAGCTCTCAGGCACGGACAATTGAACGCTTTGCTTGCACAAGGAAGTGGATGTGGTTGATGTTTGTTGTGTGTGAGCAAACGAAGCATGTGGCCAGGAGATATGAGTGCCTGCTTCTTGAACAGCAGTTTCTGAAGGACATAGCCCAGATGACATGGCATAAGTCTCCACCGAACCCAAAAGCACTACAGATACTGGCTGGTGATGAGCTCATGCAGTCTTTATCTATCCCTCATCCCCTCAAGATGGCTGGACCATCATTGTAAATAAGCCCCTGTCCTTTTTGTCAACCCCACCTCACTGTAGATCGTAAGCTCTTACGAGCAGTGTCGTCATTATTTTTGCTTTAATTATTGTATTATCTTTAGCTATGTTACTGCTGAATATGAACCTCTGAATTGTAAAGCGCTGCGGAATAGGTTGGCGCTATATAAATAAAGAGTATTATTATTATTATTGGTTTGACCCGCAGACGCAGATTCGGTACCCTGGTGTTCCGCCCACCTACTGGGGTTCTTGGCTGCAATGTGGTTTCTTATACTGGTGGTGCTCAGGTTGCCTTTGCACCGGCCTCTGCTCAACTTGGTATGACAGATGCTACAGACAACAATGTTTTTCTCTGAAGGACTTTCAGAAAAAAAATTCCACACAGCAGCTGAACGCCCCTTAGCCCTGACTTGGCGCACAGCGGGTGTGCTCTTGAGAACAGTTGACTCAGTTCTCACTCTGCGCAAACCATGACCCCTTGGTGCCTGTGTTGGTGCTAAATATCCACCTTCCTCTGAGTTGCTGTCATGGCTATGCGTGCCAACGGTCCAGGTCGGATCAGCGGACTCATTATCGACCACCTCTTCTTCTATCTCATCCTCCTTCCCAGTTGAGATTGTAGGCTGATCTGATGGCAACTGTGTCTCATCATCATCAGCCTCCACCTCTGGAGACAGTAAATGATGTTCCTCCAAGTGGCTTTCTTCTGCCGTAGGCCCTCAAATACTTGAGTATCAACGCACGCCACCTCCTCTTGTCCCTCTTCAATGCTGCACAGTGATAGGCCAGAGCCAACCAAAGGATACGTACCAAACAGATCCTCGGAATGGCCAAGCTTGGGGTCATATGTCTCCTGTGACTGATAATGGCAGGTGGAAGGAGAACTAGCTTCAGGATTGGAACAGCCAGCCTTCTGTGTATCCACAGTAGACTGTGTGGTCGTGGAAGATTTGTTGCTGCTTGCCAAATGGGTGGAGGCCTTGTCTGCTATCCAAGACAGAATCTGCTCTCACTCTTCTGGCTTCCACAAACGTTTACGTTTCAGACCGGGAACTTTTTCCAGGAACATAGTGGATGCTTCAAGCTTCTTCTGACCTTACACAGACTGAGTGTTAGAACTCTCCTGTTAGGTTTTTTCTATCTTGCTGGTCACATGACCTTTTTTGCCTGTTTAATCCTGCTCCGCCCTCCTGGCCTTGCTGGACTTCATTGTAATTTCTACTCTTTAGCTAGCCTGGTGCTTAGTTACCTTTCTCTGTCAGTTTAGCGAGGTCTTCGGACTTTTTTGTTCTATGTTGTGTGTTTGTCTTTTTCTGCTACAATTTCTGCTAGGAGGTGTCCAACTTTATCCCAGTCCCTAGTTCTTGTAGGGATCCCTCCCTTGCATCTATAGGTCTTCGTACAGACTAGCCGAGGACTTTAGCGGGTCTGATCGCAGGATCAGGTTCCCCGTTACATCGTAGGGATTTAGCTTAGTTCTATTGTAGGGACCGATCTCCTTTCTTTCCTTAGTGCTTGTAGCAGATCATAACAGTAAGTCCAGCCCAAAAATATCTCTAAGGAAAGACCTCCAGTTTCCATCATGGTGTCGGTTCAGGATTTGGCTCAACGCCTGCAGGGACTCTCTCTGGAGGTGGCCGAGCTCCAACAACACGTGAGTAGCTGTTCTGGAGCACATTTTGTGGAGCCAAAGGTACGTTTGCCTGATTTATTTTTTGGTGATCAACAAGAATTTTTTTCCTTTAAAAATGCTTGTTTGGTGTATTTTCGTTTCAGACCCAGATCCTCTGGTGATGAATCACAGCGCATAGGGTTCATAATGTCACTTTTGCGCAAAGAACCTCAGGGATGGGCCTTTTCTCTCCCACCTAGTGATCCATGCTTTAGATCAGTGGATAGTTTTTTTTCTGCTTTGGGTTTGTTGTATGATGATCCTGATCGTGTCTCATCAGCTGAGACTGAATTGAGACATTTGAGGCAGGGATCAGGTAATGTGGAAAAATATTGTTCTCACTTCCGTCGGTGGTCTGCCCAGGTGGGGTGGAACCATTCAGCTTTGAAAAGTTTGTTTCTTGTGGGGCTAGGTGAAAGGGTTAAGGATTTGCTGATTGCTTATCCCACAGCTGGAAACTTGCAGGAGGCAATGCAATTAGCTATACGGGTGGACAGGAGACTGCGTGCAAGGGTTAATGAGAGTATATCCTCTGCCATGTCAGCTCCGAGACTTGAGAGGGTCTGTACTGACATTGGAGAGCCGATGGAGATTGGGGCGATGGCACCGCGCTCTCAGGAAAAAGACTGCACTTCTTCTGAAGGTTTGTGCTTTTATTGCGGGAAATCTGACCATTTTATTAAGAACTGTGTGCTTCGTATGAACAAAGAAAAAAAAAAGGTCAGTTACGCCCGTATAGCCTGTTTAAATACTAAGGGGTCATTTCTTTCTGCTACTACTGCTGCTCAGGAAGAATTAATTGAATTTCGGGTATTTGTGGATTGTGGTTCTACTCTGAATGTGATTGATGGGGGATTCTTAGAAAAACTTAAATTAAAACCCAAACCTTTGTCATCCCCTATTGCTGTGGTTTCTGTCGATGGCTCCCCCTTGAAGAGTGTTACTCACAAGGTCTGTGAATTTCCCCTCACTATTAATGGTATTCACCAAGAAAATTTGGATTTGGTAGTATTAAAGAATTTGCCTTCTCCAGTAGTTTTGAGGTTACCCTGGTTAAAATTGCACAATCCTGTACTGGATTGGTCTACCAATGAAATTAAGTCCTGAAGCCCTAAGTGTTATGACAAGTGTTGTAACGGACGTATTGCTGCGGTGGAAAAAGGGGAATTACCTGTACCTATTCAGGATTTTTGGAGAGTTTTTTCTGAGGAGGAGTCACAAATTTTGCCTCCCCATAGAGACTATGATTGTACCATTGAATTTGTCCCTGGAGCGACTCTTCCTAAAAGTCGTTTATTTAATCTTACTATTCCTGAGAGAAAGGCTTTGGAGGAATACATACAGACAAGCTTGGCCGCCGGTTACATTAGGCCTTCCAAGTCTTCTGTGGCTGTTGGATTTTTTTTTATTAAAAAAAAGGACGGCGGTTTACGTCTTTGTCTGGATTTTCGTGAGATTAATAAAATTACTGTACGCAATCCTTACCCACTGCCATTGATTCCTGATTTGTTTAACCAGTTAGTGGCGGCCAAGTGGTTCTCTAAAATTGATTTCCGGGGGGCATACAATTTGTTGCGCATGAAGGAGGGTGATGAATGGAAGGCTGCTTTTAACACTCCTTTGCGTCATTTTGAGAATCTGGTTATGCCTTTTGGTTTTACCAATGCTCCAGCATTTTTTCAGAATCTTATTAATGACATCCTTAGACCTTTGATCGGCAAAAATGTGGTTGTGTATTTGGATGACATTTTGATTTATTCACCGGATCTGGAGTCTCATTGGTGGAGCGTACGTGAGGTATTACAGTTATTAATTAACAATTCGCTTTTTGCTAAGCTGGAGAAATGTGAGTTCGCTGTACAGAGAATTAGTTTTTTGGGCTACATTATCTCCAGCGAGGGCTTTGAGATGGACCCGGTGAAAGTTCAAGCTGTGCAGGAATGGCCTAGGCCTATTGGTTTGAAATCAATACAAAGGTTTTTGGGTTTCGCCAATTATTACAGAAAATTCATTAAACAATTTTCTATTATTGTCAAACCACTGACCGATCTCACCAGGAAAGGTGCTAATGAGGTTCAGTGGACTACTGAGGCCATTGAAGCTTTTGTGTTTCTAAAGGAGAGGTTCAGCTCTACTCCCATCCTTATGCAGCCTGATGTGACTAAGCCGTTTTTGGTTGAGGTTGATGCTTCTTTGGTGGGGGGTCGGTGTGGTGTTGTCTCAGAAAAACAAGGATGGAGTATATCCCTGTGCTTTTTTTTCAAAAAAAATTTTCTGAGACTGAACTTAATTACGATATTGGTAATCGGGAATTGCTGGCTATTAAACTCGCATTTGAACACTGGCGTCATCTCTTGGAAGGTGCTGAATTTCCCATTCAGGTTTTCACTGATCATAAAAATCTGATCTATCTTGATGCTGCTAAGCGCTTGAATGCCCGTCAGGCTAGGTGGGCACTTTTTTTCTCGCGGTTTAATTTTTCCGTTACTTACATCCCGGGTACCAAGAATATTAAAGCTGATGCTTTGTCTCGCAGCTTTTCTCCCATGGTCGGTGCTGAGGTGGAGCGGAGCATTTTACAAGAAGGTGTTGTGATTGCTGCATTGGACTCCGTTTTGGAAGATGAGATTCTAAAAGCACAGGAGAATGCCCCATCTAACACTCCCCATGGGAGGTTGTTTGTGCTTAAGACCTTTAGGAGAGATTTGTTTGTTTAGTGTCATGAGTCTCGGTTGGCAGGTCATCCTGGAATTTCTGAGACCAAGAGACTTTTGGGTCGCAGTTTTTGGTGGCCTGGATGGCAGAAGGAAGTCATTAAGTGGGTGCGTCAATGTACTGTGTGTGCTAGATCTAAGTCTTCACATACTCCTGCAGTGGGGTTGCTTTGCCCTCTGGAGGTTCCTAGTGCACCTTGGACACATCTGGCTATGGACTTTATTACTGACCTTCCCCCTTCTGAGGGTTTCACAGTCATCTGGGTGGTCATGGACCGTTTTAGCAAGATGTGTCACTTGGTTCCTTTCATCAAATTGCCCTGCGCTAAGACACTCGCTAAGGCCTTTGTCAAGGAAATTGTCAGACTACTGACATTGTTTCGGATAGGGGACCTCAGTTCGTGGCTCGTTTTTGGTGTGCTTTTTGTGACAGGTTGGGAGTTCATTTGTCGTTTTCATCCGGATATCATCCTGAGTCTAATGGCTAGACAGAAAGGAAGAATCAGGATGTTGAGCAGTTCTTGCATTGTTTTGTGGCAGACAATAAGGAGGGGTGGTCTGAGTTTCTGCCACTTGCTGAGTTTGCTCTTAACAACCATACATCCTCTTCTGCTGATTGTTCGCCTTTTTTTTGTTGTTCTGGGAGACATCCGTCTTTTGGGTCATTCTCCAAATTGGTATCGGCTGTGCCTGAGGAGGAGAGTTTTTCTGGTGATTTGGAGAGAGTTTGGACGGATGTGCGTGGTAATCTTCAGGAGGCTAACAAAAAATCTAAGAGGTACTTTGATAGGAAACAGCAAGAGGTCTTGTTTGCTATTGATGACATGGCTTGGTTGTCCTCTAAGAATCTGCGGTTGAGGATTCCTTCTAAAAAATTGGGTCCCAAGTTTGTAGGGCCCTTTAAGGTGCTTCAGGTAGTTAACCAATCTGCTGTTAGGTTGGAGGTTCCTACCTCATGGAAGATTAATCCGGTGTTTCATGCTTCTCTGTTGAAAAGAGCTTATGTGTCGGATGGAGACGCCTCCGCCACTGTTCCTCTGGTGGTGGAGGACGGGGAATATGAAATTTCCCGCATCCTAAATTCTAGACGGTATAGAGGGAGTTTGCAGTATCTCGTCGCTTGGAAGGGTTTCGGACCCGAGGATAACTCATGGGTGAGGGCGGATGATGTTTCTGCTTCCAGGCTTGTCAGAGCGTTTCACAAGAGGTTTCCTGATAAGCCTGGGCTTAGGGGATCCGGAGGATCCTCATAGAAGAGGGGGTACTGTTCGAACTCTCCTGTTAGGTTTTTTCTATCTTGCTGGTCACATGACCTTTTTTGCCTATTTAATCCTGCTCCGCCCTCCTGGCCTTGCTGGACTTCATTGTAATTTCTACTCTTTAGCTAGCCTGGTGCTTAGTTACCTTTTACTGTCAGTTTTGCTAGGTCTTCGGACCATTTTGTTCTATGTTGTGTGTTTGTCTTTTTCTGCTACAATTTCTGCTAGGAGGTGTCCAACTTTATCCCAGTCCCTAGTTCTTGTAGGGATCCCTCCCTTGCATCTATAGGTCTTCGTACAGACTAGCCGAGGACTTTAGCGGGTCTGATCGCAGGATCAGGTTCCCCCATTACATCGTAGGGATTTAGCTTAGTTCTATTGTAGGGACCGATCTCCTTTCTTTCCTTAGTGCTTGTAGCAGATCATAACACTGAGTGCCTTCTCGTACCACTGACAACACAATGTCCAGGTCCCTTAACAACAGGCTTTTTTGGCATTTTGGGTTTTGTTGACAGATTTTCAGATGTTGATTGCACAAGCCAAGCTAGCTGTCACAGGCACAGCCAAAATAGTGAGTCAACCATGACACAGCCCATAGGACTAATTTTTACAAATTCTATGCACATTGTGCAGTGGACAAACCAGGACAGTATTCCTACTCCTGGATTATTGAAAAACTATCGCACTCCTGGTGTAGGTTAGTGCCTGGGTAAGTTGCCAAACCAAGTGTAAATATATAGTAATAACCCAGCACTTGAAGACTTGAGTTAATTTTTCTTGATTTTAATAAAGTTCATATACTATATCAACTTTATTAAAATCAAGAAAAATTAACTCAAGTCTTCGAGTGTCGGGTTATTACTATGTAAGTATTCCTACTCCAGCCTAACTACTATTTGTTATTGGATGCCCTTGGGATGGAGCCTTCCTGCATCAACCATGACTTAGTCCATAGGTCTAATTTTCACAAACCCTATGCACATTGTGCAGTGGACAAATCTGGAATGTACAGTAGTCCTACCAAACTAATATTTGTCATTGGAGACCCTTGTCACAGGTTGTCACATTGTGACTGAGATAGGGGATACATATTCAATAGAAATTTACACTGACTCTTGATGACCAACTGATGGCCCTCTGATAAATTGAATTGAGGGCCACAACTACTACAGTACTCCATCGTAGATAATGTTTGTCAAGGGGGCCCTTGTCATGGAATCTTCCTGCACCTATGACACAGCCCCCCAGCCCCAAGAGTAATTTTTGGAAATATGATGCACATTCTGCAATGGACCAAGTAGCACAGTATCAGGAAGTCTTCTCTTGCTATATAGTCTGGGGAATATTGACAATCAAAATCTCTAAGCCATTTGGAGAAGCTTCTCCAGCCCAGCTGGAGGGGGGGCACCATGTATCCTTTGTCCATTGACTTGCACAAGTGATATATTTGAGCTCGTCATCCAGTTGACTAGTGCAGCTTTATTTATCCAGTTCACAGAGTTCAGCCAGATCTGAGTATCATAGGCCGCACTCACGGCTACCTTCTAGTACTCCATGTCTCTTGGCCATTTTCTCTGTAGTCTCTGCCCTTAAATGAGTTAAATAATAGTGAGGACCCTACAATATGAATAAGTGAGGGCACTCTCAAATGTACACAAGAGGCACCTCCAAAATTTGTAGAGGAGGGCACTTCAAAATGTATGTTACAGGGCCACACGAGGGCTCTCACAAAACTCAGCTTTCCTGCCTACTGCAAGCCCTCTGAAAATTTTAATTTAGGGCCGCAGTATCACATGGTGGTGGAGGAGGAGGAGGAGGAGGAGGAGGGTCAAGCCCAACGCTACAATGGGCACATTGTAAACTGCTATGGAATATGTATTCTACTATCTGAGTGTCAATGATGGAAGGACCGCCCAAATGTCTAAGTAACAGCTATCCCTCCAAAACGCATGTTACAGAGCCACCTGAGGCCTCTCAGGTCAAAGATCAACATATCTACTGCTGCGTTCTAGCTGTGCTTGTAAAGTGCTGGGGAATAGCGAACTAAAACTGATGTATGACAGAGGGACCTACAAAATGTATAAGTCAGGGCCCTCCCAATTGTAAAAGGCGATTGTAAGAAAGCCACAATAGTATGTGTGAACAAAGGCTAAAAGGGGTATTTTTTTGGTTTCTATGGTTTATTTAGCCTTATATACAAGTGATTATGCAGGAAAAACTATTTCTTAACCTTTTTGGCCTGTTAAATGCAATTTAGGTTGGTTTGGTAGTTGTTCTTGTGTATCTGTAAAAGTGGCGTAATACTGCGACAAAATTATTCCCAGGAACCATATATAAGTCAGAAATGCATGCAGGCACATTCTCCAAGCTCTTCCTATTCTGTTTCATCACTTTTCCATCCAATTCAGCCTTTTCCTCAGGCCCCAGACCCCTTTGTAGAGTCCAGCAGAAAATTACTCGCATTTCCCATTGAATTACATAGTACTCGCTATTCGTAAAGAATAAGCGATTATTACAAAGTACTCGTTACGAGTATAGCGATTACGAATATTATGGTACTCGCTCATCACTTGTTCATCTTAATGAAAGTTAGGCGGTCTAAACTTTCAGGGGACAGCTAGCTGCGCTTATCAGTTAGGACACCACCAGCAGCGCTGAAGACACGTTCTGAGAGAACAATGGCTGATGGCCATGATAAAACCTCTAAGGCGTGACAGGCAAGCTCAGGCCACTCATTCATTTTTAAAGATCAAAATGTAAAAAGGTCCAAACCCTCACTGATAGTATTGATATTGAGCTCTAGATACTCCTGCACCCTCCTCTCCAGTCATTCACCCTGTGTCAGATTTGTACTCTTTTGTGATGGTGCATGAGTTGGTGTAAAAAATGTGTGAAAAGACTCACAGAATTTGCTTCTGCCACTTACACTGCAGCTGCTGGTAATATTTTGGCGTTGACGAACTGACGTGCCGGAGGTTGGAAGTGTAGAGCTGCGATGCACACTTTGTGCCTCATTGCTGTCTTAAGGGTGAGTAAAAGCGTGTTTCGATACTCCAGCATTCACGGGTCCCTTTCCAGGGCGGGAAGCATCTGGAAAAATTTACTCTAATAACGTGAATCTAATGGAGTGGTAACTCAGTAGTCAACACTATTTTGAATTCTAACTATACAGGGATCATGTTGCAGATAGTGCAGCAAGAAGGCAATCATTTGTCGGGCTCTTCCATGAGGTTCAAGCCTATGCTGTGTTGTTGGCTGGGTAACTCTGATGCTTGTTTCCTCTGTTTCCTCCCACCAACCATGAACAACAGAGAGAGGATGGTTATCCTCTTCATCTCCTGACAGTTGCTCGCCCATCACCACTTCCTCCTCCATTTGTCCCTGGCTCGTGGCTCTCCTACTGCCACACGTCCTCTTAGGCTGCAACACAACTGTCTGTCCCTGCTCTGGGACACCTCTCAATCAAGAGACAGGTTGTCCAGCTCTCCCTAACCTTGCCCCCAGCTCCAGCTTTTATAGGGGCAGCCTGCTCCCCCTACTGGTCTGGGACAGGAGGTGCTGCATGCTAAAGGTCCTTGACTAGAGGACCTCCCCCTTGCTCTCAGACACAGCTTTATTATATTTGTGGCATCCAGGCCAGAGTGACACATTTTCCCCTAGTAAAATTTAGTACTCGGGACTAAACAATAAACAAAGATAATATGCATGACCATAAAACATTAGTAGACAAACGAGGCACAGGTTGAGTTCTTAAGGTCACAGTGTGGTCTGTGACCGGGTGTCCATATCACCAACACAACGGGGAGCCTTAACCTGGTGGGGGTCTGTCCTAGCCCCAAGTCCTTTACAGTCTTAGTTCATTCCTTGGTCAGGCTCCGAACGCAGTCCATACAAAGTCCCAGTTATTAAAAGTCCATAACCTTTGAGTCCGTACGGTAACTGTAAGAAACTGAAATACACAATTACTAATCATGCATGTAACTTTGCAAACATTTCAACACTTGGCAACAGGGTTATTTACAGTTTTAGTGCACCCTATATTCTCCAGCGAGCGGGTATCTTCCCCTTTGTGCTCCTGGTTGATCTGCGTAACCCACTGTCTGGTGGTGGACTGACCTGGATTTCTTCACTACCATTTAGGGTACAGTCACTGGCTAGACTTACAGGAGGGCAGGCAGCTGTCTGTGGGTCCTCTGGCTTACCGCAGGCATGGCAGGCTCACTGTCAGAAGAGGGTTGATTGTCCTGGGCTGCTGGTACTGGCTCTTTTGCCTCTGGAACTGCTTGCTCTTCTTCACCTTCCGGCTCTGGTGTAGGCTGTTGCTGAGCCGGTTGCAGGAAATGCAGGACGGGTACCACTATGGCATCGTTTATTCAAGTCCAGGACTGAGGGAACTCTCCGAGAACGGTGCTGATCATTTCTTCCTTGTCCTCTGTGGGTTCAAGGTCACTTTGATCCTCTTCTGCACTACGGAGTTGCTCGGGGCACCTTTTTAGGTGGTCTCTGGAGACGGTACTAGTGGTTTCTCCTCCATCCTTGGTGATCACGCACACCTTCGAGTTGTCGTGATCAGACTGCAGTATGGTGTAGGGTTCCCTTTCCCACTGGTCGTCCAACTTATGTAGCCTTCTCTTTCGCTTCAGGACCTGCTCACCAGGTTCTAGGGGACCAGCAGGGGTGTGTTGGTTGAAGAGTCTTTCTTGCCTTTCTCTCACCTGGGCCAGGCTCTTCTCCAAACTCTCCTGTACCTTCTTGTACTGCAGTCGCCTTTCCGTATCCCAGTCCGCATCCGGGGAGGTGTCCTCAGGTGTTAGGACTCCCATCTCCAGGTCTATGGACAGCTTACCTGGTCTGGCTCGCATCAGGTAAGCCGGGGTGCAGTTTGTAGCATTCACCTGGATATGGTGGTATAAGTCTATCAGGTCCGGCAGTTTTTCTGGCCACAGGCTGCGTTCCTTCAGGGGCAACGTCTTCAGGAGATCAATGACTATATTGTTCATTTTCTCACACATCCCGTTGGTTTGTGGGTGGTAAGGCATTGTCCGAATCTTCTTACAGCCATAGAGGTTGCAGAACTCTTGGAAGATTTCGGCCTCGAACGCTGGACCCTGGTCTGTCAGAACTTTTTCCGGATACCTGTGTGGACAGCAGAAGTATTGCTGGAAAGCTCTGGCCGCCGATTGGGCTGTCAAGTCTTTTACCGGGACCACCACTAGAAAACGGGAATAGTGGTCCTCGATTGTCAGGGCGTAGATGTATCCTGACCGGCTTGGAGCCAATTTGACGTGGTCCAGAGCTACCAGCTCAAGAGGCTGCTGGGTGACGATGGGCTTCAAGGGTGTCTTCTGGCTGGTGCAGTCTTTTCTCCTTAAGTTACAAGGGCCACAGTCCCTGCACCACTTCTCTACAGCCCCTCTCATGCCGACCCAAAAGAACCGTCCTCTTAGCAGGAACTCCAGTTTCTTCCAACCGAAGTGCCCCGCTCTATCATGGTAAGCCCCCAGGACCGTAGCTGCATCCCACCTTGGGACCACGACTTGCCAGGTCAGCTCGTGTGTCCGGTGGTTGACAAGTCTTCAGCACAGCTTGCCTTCATAGAGGAACAGCTTGCTCTTCTCTTTCCATAGCTGCTTGGCTTCCTCTGGAGCATCCGGATCTAAGCGGGCGTCTTCCTGGGTCAGCACATCTTTCACCAGGCAGATTGCAGGGTCACTATCTTGAGTCTCGGCCCAGCTGTGGTGAGGTAGGGGATTGATCATAACGGTTGTTGAATCTTCCTCCTTCACGCGGCGGGAGTATTGAGCGGCTCCATACCGGTGAAACGCGGGGAGTTCTACCTCCTCCAGCTCTTCTGGGTTTTCGTCACCTTCAGGTAAGTGAGGCATTCTCGATAGGGCGTCAGCGTTGGCATTGGTTTCACCTGCCCGGTATTTGATCACGAAGTCATAATTGGAGAGACGGGCCATCCAGCGCTGTTCCAGGGCACCAAGTCTTGCACTGTCTAGATGTGTTAACGGGTTGTTGTCCGTGTACGCAGTGAACTTTGCGGAGGCCAGGTAATGCTTGAAACATTCCGTTACGGCCCACACCACCGCCAAGAATTCTAGCTTGAAGGAGCTGTAATTCTCCGGGTTCCTCTTGGTGGGCCTCAGCTTCCTGCTGGCGTACGCGATCACCCTTTCTCTGCCCTGTTGGTTTTGTGACAGTACGGCTCCCAGTCCCACATTACTGGCATCTGTGTGGAGAATAAAAGGCTGGCCATAATCAGGGTAGGCCAGGATCTCATCCCCTGTGTGGGCCTTCTTCAACTGGCGGAAGGACTCCTCTTCCGGTTTATCCCACTTGAAGGGTGGCTTTTGGCTTCTGGACTTAGACTGTCCTATCAGGAGGTCCTGCATAGGAGCTGCCATCTTAGTGAACCCGGGGATGAACCTTCGGTAGTAGCCTACCAACCCGAGGAATTGCCTCACTTCCTTGATGTTCGAAGGGCTTGGCCAGTTCTTGATTGCTGTGACCTTGTCAGGGTCGGGGGCTACTCCTTCCGCACTTAACACATGCCCTAGGTACTGGACCTTTGGTTTCAACAGGTGACACTTTGATGGTTTCACCTTCAGGCCATAGCCTGCCAGGGCTTCGAACACCTTGGCCAAGTGCTTTAGATGGTCTTCGAATAGACGATCACGTCGTCCAGGTAAAGGAGGACCGTCTCGAAGTTTCGGTGCCCTAGACAGCATTTCATCAGCCTCTGGAAGGTCCCTGGTGCGTTGCAGAGCCCGAAGGGCATACAGTTGAACTCGCTCAGTCCCATCGGGGTGGTGAAGGCGGTCTTCTCCTTGTCAGCCTCTGCCACAGGAACCTGCCAGTACCCGCTAGTAAGGTCCAAAGTTGTCACGCTGTCTCTGTGTACTGGAGGTAGGGGGCCTAAGCTGACCCTAAGCTGGGGCCCTGACTAATCCCTCTACCTGGAGGTACTGTTAAAGGTACAGAGGTCCAGGCCGCCAGCGTAACCCCTACCTCCTGAGGATCCCTGCACCTAAGTAATCTAGTCCTGAGAAGGACCCCGATCACAACAAAAGGGGACAAGTAATAATATGCCAACACTCAGTACTTAGACGAACGAGACAGTACAAGGGTAAAACCAAAACCACCTTGCATACAAAAACTACACAACTACAACAGAGGGAACACCAACGGGAAAGGAGATAAATGATAAAGCGAGGAAGGGAAAAAACACTCCGAATACACTTATCTCTGAAACTCCAAATACCACGATCCGCTCTGTAAGTCTGCATGAAATGCTTTCACCGACACTTCCCTAACAGACCGGCAGGCATTTGAAGGAGTCTCACTACAGCAGCATTGATTGCAGCTGGGCGAGGCTGGACCTCGTCTAGCACAGAGAGAGAGAGAATTAACTCCCTCACTGCCGAAAAACACAAAGCACCAAAAACTCAGCTGCGAGAAGTCAGGCTGTGTAATCGTGACGATCTTCGTGGTGACACACCCGTGACAGTACCCCCCCTTCTACGAGGGGCCTCCGGACCCTCAGGGCCAGGTTTATCCGGGTGAGTCGTGTGGAAGGCCCGAACTAATCGGTCTGCGTTAATATCCGACGCAGGAACCCACATCCTCTCCTCAGGACCATACCCTTTCCAATGAACCAGGTACTGAAGGGACCGGCGATTAAAGCGTGAATCGATGACCCTCGATACCTGGAACTCCAAGTTACCATTGACCACCACTGGAGGGGGAGGTAAAGGTGACGGTACCACCGGCGCCACATACCTCTTAAGCAACGATCTGTGGAACACGTTGTGAATTTTAAACGTAGGGGGGAGGTCAAGACGGAATGCCACCGGATTAATTATAGAACTGATTCTGTACGGCCCGATGAACCTGGGACCCAGTTTCCAGGAGGGAACCTTAAGTTTTATATTCCTGGTAGACAACCATACCCGATCGTTCACACTCAGGTCCGGACCAGACACTCTCCTCCTATCAGCCATACGTTTGTATCGGTTCCCCATAGTATTCAGATTCTTCAGCACCCCTCTCCATACTGAAGCGAGTGATGAGGAAAATCGTTCCTCCTCAGGAACCCCCTGAAGAGCCCCCCTACTGAAAGTACAAAACTGGGGGTGAAAACCATATGCCCCAAAAAACGGGGACTTACCAGTGGACTCGCTCCGCCTATTATTAAGAGCAAACTCTGCCAGAGGTAAGAAAGAAGCCCAGTCCTCCTGGTTCTCTGACACAAAACACCGGAGATATGTCTCCAAACTCTGGTTCATACGTTCCGTCTGACCATTGGTCTGAGGATGAAAAGCTGATGAGAACGATAAATGCATCCCCCGCCGTGTACAAAACGCCTTCCAGAATTTGGACACAAACTGAGACCCCCGATCTGACACTACCTCGGAGGGTACCCCGTGAAACCTCACAATCTCCCCAATGAACACCTGCGCAAGAGTTTTAGCATTAGGAAGAGCAGGAAGAGCGATAAAATGTGCCATCTTGCTGAACCTGTCCACTACAACGAGTATGACCGTTTTACCCGAAGACGGAGGGAGGTCCGTAATAAAGTCCATAGACAGATGAGTCCAAGGACGCTCCGGGATCTTCAAAGGTAAGAGGGCCCCAGACGGACGGGTATGTGAGGTCTTAGAGCGCGCACAAACCCCACAGGACGCGACAAAAGTTACCACCTCCTTATGTAAGTTAGGCCACCAAAACCGACGCGAGAGGAGATCCACAGTTGCTTTACTCCCCGGGTGTCCTGCAAAAACTGAGTTATGGTGTGCCTCGATCACCTTTTGTCACAACTGATCTGGAACAAACAGTCTCCCCGGAGGTCCAACAGGGGCGTCCCCCTGAGCCTCCAATACCTCCTCCTCCAGCTCAGAGCATACTGCCGAAACCACCACCCCCTCCTGAAGGATAGGAATCGGGTCGTCCATATTCCCGGCCCCAGGGAAACTACGAGATAAGGCATCCGCCTTTATATTGTTTGACCCAGGACGATATGTAACGACAAAATTAAACCTGGTAAAAAAACAATGACCACCTAGCTTGTCTGGGATTCAGACGTTTCGCGGACTCCAGATATAGCAGGTTCTTGTGATCGGTGATGACGGTGACCGGATGGACTGCCCCCTCCAAAAAATGGCGCCACTCCTCAAAAGCTAACTTAATGGCCAAGAGTTCCCTATTGCCGACATCGTAATTCCTCTCAGCGGACGACAATTTTTTAAAGAAAAAGGCGCACGGATGCCACTTACCAGGGGATGAACCTTGTGACAATACTGCTCACACCCCTACCTCGGAAGCGTCTACCTCTACAATGAATGGCTGTGACGCATCAGGTTGAATGAGTATGGGTGCCGAGGCAAAACATTTTTTCAAGCAGGAGAATGCTTGACAAGCCTTGTCAGACCACCTAGAAAAATCCGTCCCCTTTTTAGTCATGTCTGTGAGAGGCTTAACCATGGACGAGAAATTACGAATGAACTTCCGGTAATAATTAGCAAACCCCAGGAAACGTTGTAGTGCCTTAAGATTCTCTGGCCGATCCCACTCAAGAACTGCCCGCACTTTCCCAGGGTCCATACGAAAACCGGACGCTGAAACCAGGAAGCCTAAAAACTGGAGTTCCTGTACGGCGAACACACACTTTTCCCATTTGGCATACAGTTTATTATCCCGCAAGATCTGTAACACCTGCCTAACGTGCTCCTGATGAGACACCAGATCCGGCGAGTAAATTAAGATATCATCCAGATATATGACAACAAACAGTCCCACCAGGCGGCGAAAAATGTCATTAACAAAGTGTTGAAACACCGCCGGGGCATTAGTCAGACCGAATGGCATGACAACGTTCTCATAATGCCCCTCCGGAGTGTTAAACGCCGTCTTCCACTCATCCCCCTCCTTCATCCTAATCAGATTGTACGCCCACCTGAGATCCAACTTAGAGAACCATTTGGCGCCCACGATCTGATTAAAGAGATCGGGAATAAGTGGGAGCGGATACGGATCTCGGACCGTAATCCGATTAAGTTCACGGAAATCCAGGCAAGGGCGTAGGCCTCCATCTTTCTTCTTAACAAAGAAGAACCCCGCAGCCACCGGTGAAGATGAAGGTCTAATATGCCCCTTAGCCAGACTTTCTGAAATATAATTCTTCATGGCCTGCCTCTCAGGACCAGAAAGGTTATACAACCTAGCTTTAGGTAACTTGGCCTCAGGGAGCAGTTTTACAGAACAGTCATACTCGCGATGAGGAGGTAGTTCCTGACACCCTTTCTCCGAGAATACATCCTCAAAGTCCGCCAGAAATGGAGGTAAGACCCAAGGAGTAACCGCACCGATGACCGTGTTCATGCAGTTTTTATTACAGAATTTACTCCATTGGCTTATCTCTCTGGATTGCCAATTAATAACCGGGTTATGCTTAGTGAACCAAGGAAGGCCCAACACTATAGGAGTGGGAAGACCCTCCAACACGTAGCAAGACAACAGTTCTTTATGTATCGACCCCACTTGAAGTTTTACGTTATGCACAGCTTGCAAAAAACTTCCCTGACCGAGAGGCCTGGCATCGATTGAGAATATGGGGATGGGTTTAGCCAACTCACTCAATCGCATACCTTGAACCCGGGCAAACCGAGCGTCCACCAGATTAGCCCCGGCCCCACTATCCAGAAGAACAGATATCCTCTCAGTTCTCGTACCCACCACCACCTCCGCTGGTACGAGAAACTGAGGCGAACCTAGGGACGAAATACCTACTCCCAGATTGCCGTCCACCACACAACCTGGGATCAACAGTTTTCCGACGACTCTTCACTCTGCAAGGGACGGGATGGACACCCCCCAATAAAATGTCCCTTTCTCCCGCAGAAGAAACAACTTCCTGTCTTATGGCGCACCACCGGTCCCCTCCCCCGAAATGATGTCCCTCCTAATTGCATAGGCTCCTCTGGACTGACCAGGGGAACCACCATATGAGGGGACCTTGTAGGAGGTGGAGTCATCACAGGGGGTGGAGTTATCCCGCACCTCTCCCGAAGCCGTCTGTCAACGCGAATAGCAAGGGCCATAGTGGCTTCCAGTGACGCGGGAGAGTCATACTGTGCCAACACATCCTGTAATTTGTCGGATAAACCTTGACAAAACTGGCTCCTAAGAGCCGGGTCATTCCACTGGGTGTCCGTGGCCCACCTACGGAACTCCGAACAGAATTCCTCCACCGGACGATCTCCCTGCTGGATCCTACGTAACTTATATTCAGCAAGGGAGATCCGATCCGGGTCATCATATACGAATCCCAGAGCAGCGAAAAACCTATCCACTGACTGGAGAGCCGGGGAGCCCGGGGGAAGAGAGAACGCCCAAGATTGTGGGTCCCCTTGTAGGAGCGAGATGACAATTCCCACCCTTTGTTCTTCACTCCCCGATGACCGAGGCCGCAGCCAAAAGTACAACTTGCATGCCTCCCGGAAAACAAAAAACTTGTCCCGCCCCCCAGTGAACCTGTCAGGGAGAGCTACTTTAGGTTCTGGTCCGGCTTGCTCCTGAGGATACAAAACCTTGGACCTAACGTCCGCCAGCTCCATGGACAAACTCTGCAACTGCCGAGCTAGACCGGCTACTGGATCCATGGTAGCTGGAGAAAATCTAAGCGGTCGGACCCCGATCACAACAAAAGGGGACAAGTAATAATATGCCAACACTCAGTACTTAGACGAACGAGACAGTACAAGGGTAAAACCAAAACCACCTTGCATACAAAAACTACACAACTACAACAGAGGGAACACCAACGGGAAAGGAGATAAATGATAAAGCGAGGAAGGGAAAAAACACTCCGAATACACTTATCTCTGAAACTCCAAATACCACGATCCGCTCTGTAAGTCTGCATGAAATGCTTTCACGACACTTCCCTAACAGACCGGCAGGCATTTGAAGGAGTCTCACTACAGCAGCATTGATTGCAGCTGGGCGAGGCTGGACCTCGTCTAGCACAGAGAGAGAGAGAATTAACTCCCTCACTGCCGAAAAACACAAAGCACCAAAAACTCAGCTGCGAGAAGTCAGGCTGTGTAATCGTGACGATCTTCGTGGTGACACACCCGTGACAAAAGTAGAAAAGAAGTTAGCTGATTTTAGTGTGGCTAAAGACTCCTCTATTCTAGGCAGCGGATATGTGTCTTTGTGGGTGATATGGTTGATTTGTCTATAGTCCACGCACATTCTCATGGTGCCGTCTTTCTTTTTTACCAGAACCAAGGGGGCTGCCCAGGGGCTACAGCTATCTCTAATGACCCCAGCTTCTTTCATTTCCCTCAGCATACCCTTGGCGTTCTGATAATGTACAGGGGGTACAGGCCTGTGTCTCTTTTTTATTGGTGGGTGGCTCCCCGTGGGGATATGGTGTTCTATCCCTTTTACTCTGCCGAAGTCTAGCGGGTGCTTACTAAAAAATCTCTCGTACTCCTGGACCACCCGGTAGACTCCTTGTTTTTTGGTGCAGGGGAGTGGAGTCAGCACCCACATGGAGTTTCTGGCACCAGTCCTCCTTTTGTTTCTGGGAGCCATTACCCTCCGCCTGTGGAGATGGAGGCAAAGGCTCCACGGCCCTGATAGCTTTGTGTTCGACAGCAAACAGTTTGGCAAGTGTAGCGTACCTGGGTAAGTGTACCTCCCTCTCCCCAATGTTGAGAATGCGAATGGGCACCCTCCCATGACGGACATCAACCACCCCCCTTGCTGTCAAAATGGTGGGCCTGCTGTCTGAGTGCACGGGTTCTACCATGGCTTGGTAGTCTCTACCTCTCAACCCGATTGCAGACCGACACCAGATCATCATTTCACTTTTGGGAGGCATGGAAATGGGGAATGGGTCACTCAGTCTTACGCTACCGATCTCACCACCAGACAGTTCTACCTGCTGCCGTCTCATCAGGGCTTTTATCTCCTTGTTGAGGACTCTCTGTTGGCTGGAACTAGCATTCACCGCCACCTGTTGTAGAATTACAATTACCTCTGAAAGACAATTTTCAATCACGTTAGTACCCACAGTTATTTTAGGGTGACTTTCACGGCGGTCAATGTCCACAATAATCACTCCCTGTGCCGGTAGTTCAACTTTACCAATTTTAATGGTCATCTCCTTGAACCCTATCTGCGGCACGGGCAAGCCATTACAGGCGATGATGCTCAAGTCACTGTCTGGATACCGTGTTATATCAGCATCAGTCCAATACTGCTTAAAAAGTACATAAGGGATAGTAGTTACTTTTGACCCAGTATCCAGCAAGGCGCTCAAGGGGAAACCGTCCAGCACCACGGGTAAAACCGGGCGCCCCCCAACGTACTTATTGCGCCAATTGTAAGGGCCTTGTGATCTTATGCCTGGGGGTTGGCCCTCTGCCCCAGGTTGGACCCGTTTAAATTACAGTACCTGGAAATTTGTCTGGGCTGGTTGCATCGACGGCAAATGGGTTGTCCATCCTCCGCGTAGCGGTCTGTGGGCCTCCCTCGGAACGACGGGGTCCTCCTCTGTTGACGCCACGGGACATCCTCCGGACTTGAAGCCAACTCGATGGGTCTTGACGGGTCCACTTGTAACGCCTGGACGGTCCTGGTCAACGCCGCGACGCTCCTGGTCAGCTCCTGGACTTGGTGGTGCAGATCTTTCGACGGGGCTTGGTTCAGGGCCTGTGCATCGGCCCCCACAGAGTCCATAGAGGAGGGCGCCGCCTCCTGGTGGTAGGTGAGAGCAGGGCACCAGGGGTTTATAGCGCCACTTGTTGCGGGTTCACGGAGCACCCTTATGGCCCTGTCCTTGAATTGGGCAAAGGTCAGGTCAAGGTTCTGAAAGAACATGAGGCGCAGCTGGGTCCTGTGGGCGCTAGACAGCAGACCTTCTATGAACTGTTCTGTTAGTAGCTTATCCGTATCATGCATGCTGCCAGGGTCAGCTTGTTTGATGGCTCTCAAGGCTTCCTGCAAATTTAGGGCATAGTCTCTGATGCTGTCCTGTGCCCACTGCTTACATCCGTAGAACCGCATTTTAATTTCAGTGGAGGTACGTGTATCAAAGGTACCCCGCAGCCGGGCCAGAATGTCCTTTACGGTCCTTTTCTCCTCAGCGGGCCATGACTTTACCTCCCGCTGGGCTGCGCCAGTTAACTGCCCTGTCAGTATGCTAATCTTCTGTTCCTCTGACAGGGGGTAACCTTGGAACAAACTGTACAGCCTTTCCTTAAAGTCAGTTAGGGCATGGGGCTCCCCTGAATACTTAGGCAGCCAGGCCGCTCCAGGGATGTAGGGCAGGGAAAATGGCATCACCGCTGCTGCAGCTGTGCTGGTGGTAGTGGGCGCCTCCGTGTCCGACATCTTCCTCCACCCTAGTTAAGCGTGGCATACCTTTACGACGATCCTCTTCTGTAGGCCGCGGCTCCGCTGGTGCTGCTACGGACGAGGACCTTGCGTCGCATCATGGTGACTTCAGCGTTGCTCTCTCTCCCTTCCAGGACCTTGCGCAGCGTCGGTGTGTGGGGCGGAGCTTCGGGTCTCGCGCGGTTTGGACGTCCACGCCCCTCTTCTTCCCGCGCGGCGTCCTGAAGATGGCGTCCAATGGCAGGAAAACGGCTGAAGATGGCGGGAACCGACGGAAGATGGCGGGAGACGGCAGAAAATGGCGGGAAACGGCTCCGGATGGCGGGAAACCTCTTCTTCAGGTACGTGTACAGTCTTTTTCAGGCACGCAATACCCGTTTGTGGTGGGTTGGTTACAATCCTGCCGACTACGCCAAAGCTGACTCGCCCCCTGGGCCATGGGGCACTCGGAACCGGGCTTCAGGGCAATGCTGGGAGTAGTAGTGACGACCCGGTTCCGTGGCTCAGGGTGGTCAGACCAGTGGTAGTCTACTATGTGCTGTAGGTAATGTCCGACTACGCCACCCGTGGATTGCAGTCAGGGCTAACCGCTGCTGCAGTGCAGACCGCAGGGGCTGATATAAATGTGCAGCACTGAATAGTTCAACTCCCCACGGGAGGAGTATGGCCCCAGGGCAGTATATATAATGGATGATGGAGGGGATGATTCCGACCGCGATAGCCAGGAAACTAAGGCCTCTTAAACTGTTCAGGGTCTATATTAGAACAGGTAAAATGACCCAGAAACAGGCCCGGCTAGGAGGGATCCTGGATGTCTGAGAACAAGTGGGAAGCTGGCCCTGGTCAGGGTGAGGGTGTAGGCCTTCCGTGCTCTCTGTGCTCCTTCTGGCTATTTCCCTCCTTGTAGTGTAACAGCCCACGTTCCCGAGCTCACCGTGTCCTCTCGCCCGTATGGCTTGCAACTTGGGTCCCTTTCTACTCCCGGCCTGGTACAGCTTTGCTGGTCCCTTCTGCTGTGGCGGAGCCTCCGGGCTTCTTAGGCCAAGGAACATACAGTCCCCTGCGGACTGGTTATCTGCTGTAGGACTTGGAATCCACCCAGCCTCAGACACCAAAGTCTGGTAGATTAGTTTCTTTATCTGCCAGGACAGGCTCACTTCGCCTCTTGTCCCTGGCTCGTGGCTCTTCTACTGCCACACTTCCTCTTAGGCTGCAAAACAACTGTCTGTCCCTGCTCTGGGACATCTCTCGATCCAGAGACAGGTTGTCCAGTTCTCCCTAACCCTGCCCCCAGCTCCAGCTTTTATAGGGGCAGCCTGCTCCCCCTACTGGTCTGGGACAGGAGGTGCTGCATGCTAATGGTCCTTGACTAGAGGACCTCCCCCTTGCTGCTCTCAGACACAGCTTTATTATATTTGTGGCATCCAAGCCAGGGTGACACACACCCTTTTGGGTTTTGTGGCAACAGTGCACAGCAGGGCGCCACACAGTGAGTCCAACGGCTGACCAATTTTAGGAAAAACCGCACTAAGAATTTAAAGACCCATAGAACAGGGCCACAGTAACAAGGTACGACATGTTCCCATTAGGAAGGAGACGGTCTGCTATACAGTTATAGGCTATGCAGTGAGTCCAACGGCTGACCAATTTTAGGAAAAACCCCACTAAGAAATTGAAGACACATAGAGCAGGGCCACAGTAACGACAAATTCCTATTAGAAATGAGAGAGTCTGCTATACAGTTATAGGCTATGCAGTGAGTCCAACGGCTGACCAATTTTAGGAAAAACCCCGCTAAGAATTTAAAGACACATAGAGCAGGGCCACAGTAACAAGTACGACATGTTCCCATTAGAAAGGAGAGGGTCTGCTATACAGTTATAGAGTATGCAGTGAGTCCAACGGCTGACCAATTTTAGGAAAAACCCCACTAAGAATTTAAAGACACACAGAGCAGGGCCACAGTAACAAGTGCGATATGTTTTCATTAGAAAGGAGAGGGTCTGCTATACAGTTATAGGGTATGCAGTGAGTCCAACGGCTGACCAATTTTAGGAAAAACCCCACTAAGAATTTAAAGACACACAGAGCAGGGCCACAGTAACAAGTACAATATGTTTTTATTAGAAAGGAGAGGGTCTGCTATACAGTTATAGGGTATGCAGTGAGTCCAACGGCTGACCAATTTTAGGAAAAAACCCACAAAAAATTTAAAGACACAAAGAGCAGGGCCACAGTAACAAGTGCGACATGTTCCCATTTGAAAGGAGAGGGTCTGCTACACAGTTATAGGGTATGCAGTGAGTCCAATGGCTGACCAATTTTCGGAAAAACCCCACTAAGAATTTAAAGACACATAGAGCAGGGCCACAGTAACGACAAATTCCATTTAGAAAGGAGAGGGTCTGCTATACAGTTATAGGGTATGCAGTGAGTCCAACGGCTGACCAATTTTAGGAAAAACCCCACTAAGAGTTTAAAGACATATAGAGCAGGGACACAGTAACAAGGTACGACATGTTCCCATTAGAAAGGAGAGGATCTGCTATACAGTTATAGGGTATGCAGTGTGCCAACGGCTGAATAATTTTAGGAAAAACCCCACTAAGAATTTAAAGACATATAGAGCAGGGCCACAGTAACAAGGTACGACATGTTCCCATTAGAAAGGAGAGGGTCTGCTATACATATATAGGGTATGCAGTGAGTCCAACGGCTGACCAATTTTAGGAAAAAACCCACTAAGAATTTAAAGACACATAGAGCAAAGCCACAGTAATGACAAATTCCATTTAGAAAGGAGAGAGTCTACTATACAGTTATAGGGTATGCAGTGATTCGAACGGCTGACCAATTTTAGGAAAAACTCCACTAAGAGTTTAAAGACACATAGAGCAGGGCCACAGTAACAAGGTACGACATGTTCCCATTAGAAAGGAGAGGGTCGGCTATACAGTTATAGGGTATGCAGTGAGTCCAACGGCTGATCAATTTTAGGAAAAACCCCACTAAGGATTTAAAGCCTCACAGAGCAGGGCAACATTAACAAGGTACGACAAGTTCCCATTAGAAAGGAGAGGGTCTGCTATACAGTTATAGGGTATGCAGTGAGTCCAACGGCTGAGCAATTTTAGGAAAAACCCCACTAAGAATTTAAAGACATATAGAGCAGGGCCACAGTAACAAGGTACGACATGTTCCCATTAGAAAGGAGAGTGTCTGCTATACAGTTATAGGGTATGCAGTGAGTCCAACGGCTGATCAAATTTAGGAAAAAACCCACTAAGAAATTAAAGACACACAGAGCAGGGCCACAGTAATGACAAATTCCCATTTGAAAGGAGAGAGTCTGCTAAACAGTTATAGGGTATGCAGTGAGTCCAACGGCTGACCAATTTTAGGAAAAACCCCACTAAGAATTTAAATACACAAAGAGCAGGGCCACAGTTTCAAGGTACGACATGTTCCCATTAGAAAGGAGAGAGTCTGGTATACAGTTATAAGGTATGCAGTGAGTCCAACGGCTGACCAATTTTAGGAAAAACCCCACTAAGAATTTAAAGACACATAGAGCAGGGCCACAGTACCAAGGTACGACATGTTTCCATTAGAAAGGAGAGAGTCTGCTATGCAGTTATAGGGTATGCAGTGAGTCTAACGGCTGATCAAATTTAGGAAAAACCCCACTAAGAAATTAAAGACACACAGAGCAGGGCCACAGTAATGACAAATTCGCTTAAGAAAGGAGAGAGTCTGCTATACATTTATAGTGTACTAGATGGTGGCCCGATTCTAATGCATCGGGTATTCTAGAATAGGTATGCGGCCGACCGGGCGCAATCAGCAGAGCGGTATTTAAATTTGGCGCCAAAATCGCTGATTGGTCGAGGCCGGCAACCGCGACCAATTAGCAAAGCGGTGTTAAAATTTGGCGCCTATATCACAGATTGGTCTCGGCCGGCGGTCGCGACTAATCAGCAGAGCGGGGTTTAAATTTGGCGGCAATAATGCTGATTG
Organism: Phyllobates terribilis; assembly: GCF_046119375.1. Classification (NCBI taxonomy): domain Eukaryota; kingdom Metazoa; phylum Chordata; class Amphibia; order Anura; family Dendrobatidae; genus Phyllobates; species Phyllobates terribilis. Next base: position 22,387,415 of record NW_027362769.1, read on the forward strand.
GTTGCGGCCGGCGGTCGCGACCAATCAGCAGAGCGTTATTTAAATTTGGCACCAATAATGGTGATTGGTCACGGGCGCAACTAATCTGCAGAGCGGTGTTTAAATTTGTCGCCAATAATGCCGGTTATTCGTGACCGGTAACCGCGACCAATGAGCAGAGCGGTGTTTAAATATGGCGCCAATATCTCTGATTGGTCGCGGCCGGCCACCACGACCAATCAGCAAAGCGGTGTTTAAATTTGGCGCCAATATCGCTGATTGGTCACGACCGGTGGTTGCGACTAATCAGCAGAGCGAGGTTTAAATTTGGCGCCAATACTGCTGATTGGTCGAGGCCGGCGACCGCGACCCATCAGCAGAGCGGTGTTTAAATTTGGCGCCAATATTGCTGATTGGTCGCGGTCGGAGACCACGACTAATCAGCAGAGCGGGGTTTAAATTTGGCGCCAATACTGCTTATTGGTCGCGGCCGGTGATAGCGACCAATCAGCAGAGCAGTGTTTCAAATTGGCACCAAAATCGCTGATTGGTCGCGGCCGGCCACCGCGACCAATCAGCAGAGCGGGGTTTTTAATTTGGCGCCAATCTCGCTGATTGGTCGCGTCTGGCGTCAGCGACAAATCAGCAAAGCGTTGTTTAAATTTGGTGCCAATCTCGCTGATTGGTCGCGTCTGGCATTCGCGACCAATCAGTAGAGCGTTGTTTAAATTTGGCGGCAATCTCGCTGATTGGTAGCGGCTGGCGGCCGCGACCAATCAGCACAGCGGTGTTTACATTTGGCGCCAATCTCGCTGATTGGTCGTGGTCTGCCGGCGGCCGCGACCAATCAGCACAGCGGCGTTTAGATTTGCCGCCCATCTCGCTGTTTGGTCGCGGCCGGCCACCGCGACCAATCAGCAGAGCGGCGTTTAAATGTGCCGCCCATCTCGCTGATTGGTCGCGGCCAGCTACCGCGACCAATAAGCAGAGCGGCGTTTAAATTTGCTGGCCATCTCGCTGTTTGGTCGCGGCCGGCCACCGCGACCAATCAGCAGAGCGGCGTTTAAATTTGCAGCCTATTTCGCTGATTGGTCGCGGCCGGCGACCGCGACCAATCAGCAGAGCGGCGTTTAAATTTGTAGCCTATTTCGCTGATTGGTCGCGGCCGGCGACCGCGACCAATCAGCAGAGCGGCGTTTAAATTTGTAGCCTATTTGGCTGATTGGTCGCGGCCGGCGACCGCGACCAATCAGCAGAGCGGCGTTTAAATTTGCCGCCGATATCGATGATTGGTTGCGGTGGCCAGCCGCGACCAATCAGCAGAGCGGCGTTTAAATTTGCCGGCCATCTCCCTGATTGGTCGCGGTGGCCGGCTGCGACCAATCAGCAGAGCGGTGTTTAAATTTGCCGCCCATCTCGCTGATTGGTCGCGGTAGCCGGCCACCGCAACCAATCAGCAGAGCGGCGTTTAAATTTGCCGCCCATCTCGCTGATTGGTCACGGCCGGCCACCGCGACCAATCAGCACAGCGGCGTTTACATTTGCCGGCCATCTCGCTTATTGGTCGCGGTCGGCCGGCCACCGCGACCAATCAGCAGAGCGGCATTTAAATTTGCCGCCCATCTCGCTCATTGGTAGCGGTGGCCACCGCGACCAATCAGCAGAGCGGTGTTTAAATTTGCCGCCCATCTCGCTGATTGTTCGCGGCCGGCCACCGTGACCAATCAGCGTCGTATTAGTGTGGGCCCGGGAGCGGCGCTGCTTGTGCGGCTCCGTATTAGCGAGGACCGGAGAGCGGCGCTGCCTGTGCGGCTCCTTCTGCTGCGAGAAGCCGGGAGATGAGCGGCAGCTCGCAACAGAAGCATGCCGACCGGCGGCGCCGCTCCCCGGTCCTCCGTTCACACTTGCTGTCGGGAGATCAGCGGGCCAAGTCGCTGATCTTCCGACGTTAGCCGCATGGAGGTCAGCGGCGCTGGTCGAGGTAGTTGTGCTGCTAGCGCAGCTCATCTCCCCGCTGCATCGCCGCTGACCTCCGTCCGCCAAATGAGCCGCTAACGGCCGCCATCTTTTTTCAGAAATCCCGCGGCGCTGATTGGCCGCTGCTAGACCAATGAGCGACGCGGGATTTCCAGGACAGACAGACAGACAGAAAGACAGACAGACAGATAGACAGACAGACAGACAGACAGACAGACAGACGGGATAAGACAATTATATACTAGATGCAGTGAGTTCAACGGCTGACCAAATTTAGAAAAACCCCACTAACAATTTAAAGAGACATAGAACAGGGCCACAGTAATGACAAATTCCCATTAGAAAGAAGAGGGTCTACCATAGTGTTGGCCTTGAATGCAAGGGCTGCCAAAAATTTGGAGGCACTTTACTGCCCTTTGGAAGAGACGTGAAGGAGGGCCTCATAAAAAAATGTTCCCATTAGAAAGGAGCCGGCCTCATATACTTGTAATGCCCATGCACTAAGTGTATGGGCTGACAAACATTTACCCCTGGGGGTTATACATGAACATGCTGTATACATTTTTTTTTTTTACGGGCATCATAAACACGCTTTAAAAAATGATGTTGGTGTTGCATCACGGACCACGGTCACTCTGGTGATGTGGTGGTGGAGGATGAGGAAAAGGAGGAGGACAAGAGCAAATAGCCAAAATCAGGAAGCATATACCCATGTGTGGGTGTGAAAAGGTGCATGGGAATACACCTCCCAAGAAAAGACACTGGATTTGAGTTTATGTTACGCTGCTATCATTCGGTGGTGTTGAGAAGTCTGGCCCAATCCAGCCCTTGTTCATTTTTGTAAGAGTCAGCCTGTCAGCATTTTCAGTTGACAGGCGGATGTGCTTATCAGTTATAATTAGTGTTGAGTGAGCACTAAAATGCTCGGGTGCTCGAAGAAACGAGCCCAATGTTAGTCTATGGGAGACCCGAGCATTTTTGCGGCGGCACCCCTGCAGTCTGTAGAAAGCCTAAAAAGTGCCCAAAACGATAGTGACAGTGCTCAAAAGACATGGGGACAGCATGGGCATCGTCCCAGGAAGCATTTCTGCCCCCCCTCACTGCTGTCAACAACGTGGTCAGAGGTATTAAGCCACTTTTACGGGCTCACAATAAAACGTTCAAAAACGAAACTGAAACGGTTTTCCTGTGAAATATGTTAAGGAACTTCCTTTCCAGGGTAAAGACTTGTGTATAAGGTAAAATAATTAACCAAAAACAAAAATACTCCTCCACACCTTGGGCTATGTTCACAAGTAGCATTTTTTATGCGTTTTTGCACTTTTTTATTGCTTTCAACCGTGACAAATGCATTCACCGGGAAATGTCATTTTAACATTTTACAATCTTATCTGGCCATGTGCTGTGTGACACATGCATACAGTGCTGAAAAGACATGGGAACAGCATGGGGAAGACCCCTGGAAGCATCTCTGACACCCAGGTCACTGCCTAAAAGTGTGCCTATCAGAAGTGATCCTTGCCGCATCAGAAGATGCAGACTTGCAACTATCCCCGTGCAAGTCCTTGTCCCAGGGCAGTGTTCAATTGTACCTCGCCCATTCCTTGCAATGCAAGCGTAAGTGTGCAACCTGCCACCCACCCCCAGGCTGCAATACCATACTGCTAGCTTGCTTGCACTTGAAATTGGGCCTTTTAGGCATATGGAGGCAGACGCCAGCCACCATGTCATGGCTGCTTCAGCGGCCTGGTATCCATACTCAGTCCCCAGCCGCCCGGCGGCCGGGTGTCCACGCTCAGTCCCCAGCCACCATGGGGCGGCCAGGTGTCCTTACTCAGTCCCCAGCCGCCCCGCGGCCGGGTGTCCACACACGGTTCCCAGCCGCCTGGGGGCAGCCTGGTGTCCATAAACAGTCCCCAGCTGCCCCTATTTCTCCTTGGAACTTCACCCACACTTTTCTTAGCCTGGCCTGCTTTGGGGCAGCATTGGACGAGCCCACCAGAGTACCAGACTCCTCCGGTGGACCCTGGCTTTTCCATCAGGGGAGTTGAGAGTGGCAAGGTGAGGAGCATGATGATGATGATAGAAGTTAGCATCTGCTTTGTTTTCTTGGAATGCAAGCGTAAGTGTGCAACCTGACACCCACCCACCCCCAGGCTGCAATACCATACTGCTAGCTTGCACTTGAAATGGGGCCTTTTAGTTTGGAGGAGGCCGAAGCTGGCCACTACCTCATGGCTGCTTCGGCAGCGAGGTATCCATACTCAGTCCTCATCCGCCTGGCGGCCGGGTTTCCACGCTCGGTCTCCAGCCGCCAGGGAGCGGCCGGGTGTCCATACTCGGTCCCCAGCTGCCCCGCGGCCGGGTGTCCACAGACAGTCCCCAGCCGCCTGGGGGTGGCCGGGTGTCCATAAACGGTCCCCAGCCGCCCCTATTTCTTCTTGGAACTTCCCCCACACTTTTCTTAGCCTGGCCTGATTTAGGGCAGCATTGGACGAGCCCACCAGAGAAACAGACTCCTCCTGTGGGCCCTGGCTTCTCCATCAGGGGAGTTGAGAGTGCCAAGGTGAGGAGCATGATGATGATAATAGAAGTTAGTGTCTGCTTTGTTTTTTTGGAATGCAAGCGTAAGTGTGCAACCTGCCACCCACCCACCCCAAGGCTGCAATACCATACTGCTAGCTTGCACTTGAAATGGGGCCTTTTAGTTTGGAGGAGGCCGAAGCTGGCCACTACCTCATGGCTGCTTCGGCAGCGTGGTATCCATACTCAGTTCCCAGCCGCCCGGCAGCCGGGTGTCCACGCTCGGTCCCCAGCTGCCAGGGGGCGGCCGGGTGTCCATACTCCGGCCCCAGCTGCCCCACGGCCGGTTGTCCACACACGGTCCCCAGCCGCCTGGGGGCAGCCGGGTGTCCATAAACGGTCCCCAGCAACCCTTATTTCTCCTTGGAACTTCCCCCCACATTTTTCTTAGCCTGGCCTGCTTTAGGGCAGCATTGGACGAGCCCAGGAGAGAACCAGACTCCTCCGGTGGGCCCTGGCTTCTCCATCAGGGGAGTTGAGAGTGCCAAGGTGAGGAGCATGATGATGATGATAGAAGTTAGCATCTGCTTTGTTTTCTTGGAATGCAAGCGCATGTATGTATTAGCAGCTAGGCTTGAGGTGGTCAGCGTTTTGGCGCATATCCTACCTTCTCCGAGGATTGCTGGATGTTTTCCTGCTACTATCCCAGGTCTATGACTCCCGTTAAAACAAAGCCTCAGGTGATGAATGATGGAGGAGGTGGTGGCAAAGGAGAAAGAGTAAGAGGAACAGGGACCATTCACATCAATATCAGGCCAGTCAACCACACATGTCTTGTAGGATATGTTTCTGTACCAAAAGAAGCGGTTTGGCTACACAGTTATAGGGCATGCAGTGAGTGCAATGCCTACCAATAATTTTGAGGCACTCCAATGCCCCTTGGAAGTGACATGGAGATCAGATGGCCTTAACTAAACAGTTTTTTCCATTTATAGCAACTGGGTCTCCTGTGCACTGTTGGCCTAAGCAGTGAATGGAAGGCTTTTCAAAAATTATGAGGAACTGCAATGCCCCTTGAAACAGATGTGGATTACAGCATTCTAAAAACCTTCTACCCATTATTGGGGAGTGGGTCTCCCTTAGTGTTCGCCTATGCATTGAAAAGCAAAAGCTGACTAAAATTAGGAGGAAATGCAATGCCCGTTGGAAGAATGGTGGGGGTCGCAGTAGCTAAACAAGACGGTTTTAATGCCCCTTGGAAGAGAAGAGGGGGTCGCAGTAGCTTAACAAGACAGTTTTAATGCCCCTTGGAAGAGACGTGGAGGTCGGAGTGGAATAAAAGACAATATAAATGCTCCTTGGAAAAGTAGTGGAGGTCGCAGTAGCTTAACAAGATGGTTTTAATGCCCCTTGGAAGAGACATGGAGGTCGCAGTGGAATAAAAAGACAATATCAATGCCCCTTTGAATAGTGGTGGAGGTCACAGTAGCTTAACAAGACGGTTTTAATGCCCCTAGGTAGAGACGTGGAGATCGCAGTAGCTTAACAAGACGGTTTTAATGCCCCTTGGATGAGACGTGGAGGTCGCAGTAGCTTAACAAGATGGTTTTAATGCCCCTTGGAAAAGGGGTGGAGGTCGCAGTAGTTTAACAAGATGGCTTTAATGCCCCTTGGAAGAATGGTGGAGGTCGCAGTGGAATAAAAAGACAATATCAATGCCCCTTGGAAAAGTGGTGGAAGTCGCAGTAACTTAACAAGATGGTTTTAATGCCCCTTGGAAGAGACGTGGAGGTCGCAGTAACTTAACAAGACGATTTTAATGCCCCTTGGAAGAGACATAGAGATCGCAGTAGCTTAACAAGACGGTTTTAATGTCCCTTAGAAGAGACGTGGAGGTCGCAGTGGAATAAAAAGACAATAAAAATGCCCCTTGGAAAAGTGGTGGAGGTTGCAGTAGCTTAACAAGACAGTTTTAATGCCCCTTGGAAGAGACGTGGAGGTCGCAGAGGAATAAAAAGACAATATCAATGCCCCTTTGAAAAGTGGTGTAGGTCGCAGTAGCTTAACAAGACGGTTTTAATGCCCCTTGGAAGAGACGTGGAGGTCGCAGTAGTTTAACAAGATGGTTTTAATGCCCCTTGGAGTAGTGGTGGAGGTCACAGTAGCTTAACAAGACAGTTTTAATGCCACTTGGAAGAGTGGTGGAGGTCGCAGTAGCTTAACAAGACGTTTTTTATGCCCCTTGGAAGAGACGTGGAGGTTGCAGTGGAATAAAAAGACAATATCAAAGCCCCTTGGAAAAGTGGTGGAGGTTGCAGTAGCTTAATAAGACAGTTTTATTGCCCCTTGGAAGAGACGTTGAGGTCGCAGTAGCTTAACAAGATGGTTTTCATGCCCCTTGGAAGAGACGTAGAGGTCGCAGTAGCTTAACAAGACGGTTTTAATGCCCCTTGGAAAAGTGGTGGAGGTCGCAATAGCTTAACAAGACGGTTTTATGCCCCTTGGAAGAGACATGGAGGTCGCAGTGGAATAAAAAGACAATATCAATGTCCCTAGGAAAAGTGGTAGAGGTCGCAGTAGCTTAACAAGATGGTTTTAATGCCCCTTGGAAGAATGGTGGAGGTCGCAGTGGAATAAAAAGACAATATCAATGCCCCTTGGAAAAGTGGTGGAGGTCGCAGTAGCTTAACAATATGGTTTTAATGCCCCTTGGAAGAGAGGTGGAGGTCGCAGTGGAATAAAAAGACAATATCAATGCCCTTTGGAAAAGTGGTGGAGGTCGTGGTAGCTTAACAAGACGTTTTTAATGCCCCTTGGAAGAGACATGGAGGTCGCAGTGGAATAAAAAGACAATATCAATGCCCCTAGGTAAAAGTGGTAGAGGTCGCAGTAGCTTAACAAGATGGTTTTAATGCCCCTTGGAAGAGACGTGGAGGTCGCAGTGGAATAAAAAGACAATATCAATGCCCCTTTGAATAGTGGTGGAGGTCTCAGTAGCTTAACAAGACGGTTTTAATGCCCCTTGGTAGAGACGTGGATGTCGCAGTGGAATAAAAAGACAATATCAATGCCCCTTGGAAAAGTGGTGGTGGTCGCAGTAGCTTAACAATATGGTTTTAATGCCCCTTGGAAGAGACGTGGAGGTCGCAGTGGAATAAAAAGACAATATCAATGCCCTTTGGAAAAGTGGTGGAGTTCGTGGTAGCTTAACAAGACGTTTTTAATGCCCCTTGGAAGAGACGTGGAGGTCGCAGTAGCTTAACAAGATGGTTTTAATGCCCCTTGGAAGAGAAGTGGAGGTCACAGTAGCTTATCAATACGGTTTTAATGCCCCTTGGAAAACTGGTGGAGGTCGCAGTAGCTTAACAAGACGTTTTTAATGCCCCTTGGAAGAGACGTGGAGGTCGCAGTGGAATAAAAAGACAATATAAATGCCCCTTGGAAAAGTGGTGGAGGTCGCAGTAGCTTAACAAGATGGTTTTAGTGTCCCTTGGAAGAGACGTGGAAGTCACAGTGGAATAAAAAGACAATATCAATGCCCCTTTGAATAGTGGTGGAGGTCGCAGTAGCTTAACAAGACGGTTTTAATGCCCCTTGGAAGAGACGTGGAGGTCGCAGTAGCTTAACAAGACAGTTTTAATGCCCCTTGGTAGAGACGTGGAGGTCGCAGTAGCTTAACAAGGCGGTTTTAATGACCCTTGAAAGAGAAGTGGAGGTCACAGTAGCTTAACAAGACGGTTTTAATGCCCCTTTGAATAGTGGGGGATGTCGCAGTAGCTTAGCAAGACGGTTTTAATGCCCCTTGGAAGAGACATGGAGGTTGCAGTAGCTTAACAAGATGGTTTTAATGCCCCTTGGAAGAGACGTGGAGGTCGCAGTGAAATAAAAAGACTATCAATGCCCCTTGGAAAAGTGGTGGAGGTCGCAGTAGCTTAGCAAGAATGTTTTCATGCCCCTTGCAAAAGACATGCAGAACAGCATATTAAAAACATATATTTATTGGGGAGTGGGTCTCCCATAGTCTTTGCCTATGCCTTCCAAGCAATAGCTGCCAAAAATTAGGACTGAGGAACTTGCAATACTGGCAACACGGACCACGATCACCCTGATGGTATAGTGGTGGTGGAGGCTCAGGATAAGGAGAAGAGCAAAATACAGCCGAAATGAGGAAGCGTATACCCATATGTGGGTGTGAAGCGGTGCATGGGAATACACCTCCCGAAATAACACAGTGGATTTGACTTTATGTTACTCTGCTGTCATTTGGTGGTGATGAGAAGTCTGGCCCAATCCAGCCCTTGTTCATTTTGATAAGGGTCAGCTTGTCAGCATTGTCAGTTGACAGGCGAGAGCGCTTATCAGTTATAATTCCCCCAGCGGTACTAAAAACACGCTCCGATAACACGCTAGCAGCAGGGCAGGCCAAGACCTCCTAGGCGTACAGAGCGAGTTCATTCCAAGTGTCCAGCTTGGATACCCAATAACTAAAAGGCACAAAGGAATCACGGATGATGCTGGTACGGTCGACAAGGCACCCCCTCACCATCTTTTGAAACTTTCCACTCCTTGCGAGAGTACCCCGCGCCTCAGGGCCTGTAAGCTGGGCGGGTGTCAGAAAATTGTCCCAGAATATTGACAGTGTTCCCCTGCCTCTGCTGGTTTGGAGTTGCGTCTCTCTCGCCTGTATGCCTTGGTTGGTCAACGAACTGTGACCTCTGCCGCTAGCGTGTTCAGATGGGAATTTTTTTAACAGTTCTACAGCAAGGGCCTTCTGGTACTGCCCCATTTTTGTAGACCTCTCAACCTCAGGAATAAGAGAGTGAAAGTTCTCCTTGTAGTGGGGGTCTAAAAGTGTCACCAACCAGTAATGACTGTCACCCAACATTTTGACAACGCGACGGTCACGGTTAAGGCAGTGTAAAATAAAGTCAGCCATGCGTGCCAGACTGGTAACGGGCAAGACTTCCGTGTCCTCACAAAGATGACGACTGACCATGCTTTCCTCCTCCTCCTCCTCATCCTCCTCCCCCCTGTCCTCAGGCCACCCATGCTGAACCGACTGTATGACAGTTGTACAGGTACTACCGTCTACAGCGCATGTTACCAGCTCCTGTTCTACCTCCTCCTCCTCCTCTCCCTCATTGTCCCCCAATGCACATTGGGATGAGATGAGGCTGGGCTGTGTGTATTCGCCCATTACGGGTTCTTGATCCATCTCATCATACTCTGGCTGCAATGCCTCCTCTTTAATTCTCTGCAGAGAGCGTTGCAAAAGACAGACAAGTGGGATGCTGACGCTAATGATGGCGTCATTACTTGGTCCATCTTGGTGGACTCCTCAAAATTTGTCAGGATGGTACATATGTCAGACATTCAGGTCCACTCCTGAGGTCTTATGTGTGGAGTCTGATCTGAATATCGACGGCCTTGTTGCAGCTGGTACTCCACAACTGCTCTCTTCTGCTCACAAATCCTTTGCAACATGTGGAGGGTAGAGTTCCAACGTGTGTGGACATCACACACCAGTCAGTGTGCCGGAAGCTGCAAACGCTGCTGCAACACAGCAAGGGTGGCGGAAGCTGTAGCCGACTTGCGAAAATGAGCTGACAGGCGGCGTACTTTGACGAGCAGATCTGGCAACTCGGGGTATGATTTAAGAAACCGCTGAACTACGAGGTTAAGCACCTGAGCCAGGCATGGTACGTGTGTAATCTCGCCTCGCCTCAGAGCCGCCACTAGGTTACGGCCATTGTCACACATGACCATGCCTGGATGCAGGTTCAGCGGTCTCAGCCACAGATCTGCCTGCTCTTTCACAGCTGTCCACAACTCACAAGCAGTGTGAGGTTTATCACCTAAGTTTAGGAATTTCAACACAGCCTGTTGCCGCTTGGCTGAGGCAGTATTGCAGTGCTTCCAGCTTGTAACTGATGTGGTGATATCTGAGATGGAGGCTGAACATGAGGAGGAGGAGGAGAATGATGCGCAGGAGCTGTACACTGTGGGGGCAACTGTGACTGACATAGGGCCCGCAATCCTCGGTGTGGGGAGGATGTGTTCGTCCCAAGGTCCGACTGGGTCCCGCCTTCCACTATGTTTACCCAGTGTGCCGTCAGGGAGATGAACCGTCCCTGGCCACAAGCACTTGTTCACGTGTCCGTTGTCAGGTGGACTCCCCCAGTAACTGCATTGTTGAGGGCACGGCAGATGTTTTGGAACACGTGCTTGTGTAGTGCGGGGATGGCACACCGGGAAAAATAGTGTTGGCTGGGGACCGAGTACCGAGGGACGGCCACCGCCATAAGGTTGCGGTAGGATTCCGTCTCCACCAGCCTAAAAGGCAGCATTTCCAATGCAAGCAGTCGTGAAATGTGCAAATTTAGGACTGTGGCCTGTGGGGCGTTGGCTGCTAATTTGCACTTTCATTCAAAGCTCTGGGATGTGGACAATTGAACGCTGCGGGGGGACGTGGACGTGGACGTTGATGCTGCTTCTTGAGAAACTGCCATAACAAGTGAAGACTGAGAGGAGGGGGCATCTTTGCATGCAGTATGGACAGGGGATTGCCTTGCACGTACAACAGGGGGTTCTATTACACACACTAAAGTGGAAGAAGCAGTGGTGACACCCGCTGACACTGGTCGTGGACCCTGGGGTTCGCCCCACAAAGTCGGGTGCTTTGCTGACATGTGCCTGATCATAATGGTGGTGGTCAGGCTGGTAGTTTTGTCACCCCTGCTGATGCTGGCATGGCAGGTGGTACAAATGGCCTTTTTGGGGTTATCAGAAGAGTCTTTAAAAAAATTCCATACTCTGGAAGACGTACCGGTTGTACTGGCAACATCCCTCATGTTGGTGTTACGGGGAACTGTTGCCCGCCTTCTGTGTGCGGCTACCACACTGCTTCTTCCTGCCTGTTGGGGTACTCTACCTCCCTCCCCCTGTGTGCTGCTGGCCTTGCTCTGTGTGTCCTCCTGCCACTTTGGGTCAGTTACTAGATCATCCATCACCTCCTCCTCTTCCACTTGCGCACCACGATCCTCCTCCTCACTTCGTGGCAATTGTGTCTCGTCATCGTCCACCTCTTGTGACAAATTACCAGCGTCGACTTCCTGTGGCCATGACTGTTCAATTATTTGGGCATCGCTACATGGGATCTCCTCTTCCACCACTTCAAGCGGAGCAGGCAAGGGGCACAAATATGGAAATGGACCAGTGAACAGCTCTTCAGAGTGTCCAAGTGTGGGATCAGTTGCTGTCTGACGACACTCGGCATGGTGGGTTTTAGGGTGAGGATCAGGTGAGGAGGAGTATGCGGTCGAGACTCACAGCTACTAAAACTTGACCGTGTGGAAGACAGACCGGAGGTGGTGGTGCCTAGGTAACTGAAAGTATTATCTGCTATTCAATTAATAACCTGTTCATACTGATCAGTTCACAATACTGGTGTTGTAGTGTGCTTCCCTAGTAATTCGGTCAAGAAGTTGGAGCGAGAAGATGTGGCTGTTGGTTGTGGCACATTTTCTCCTTGGCCACGGCCCCATCCTCTACACGCACCATAACCAGAACTTCCAGTTCCATGTCCCAAGCCACGCGCCTTGCCCATTGTAAATTAAGTAAAATAGCTTACACTCGCGCTATCAATGGAAAAAGGGTAATAAAATGGAGATTAGAACTGTGGAAGAGGAAAACCACAGTTCTATTTCTCTGTTCTACACCAGACTAATTTAAACAGATATATTGGTGTCTGACCAGTCAGGGAGACACTATTACAGTTTTATTTGATGGCAAAAAATGCCAAAAGCAGGATAAATCCAAAGGCGGTGAAGGTAGAGATATACGTCCGCGACACTGAAAAAAACTCAAATCAGGAACATATAATAAAATCCTTGTTTATTGCTATATGTTCCTGATTTGAGGATTTTTCAGCGGCGCGGATGTATATCTCTACCTTCACCGCCTTTGGATTTATTCTGGTCCTGTGGGACACCTATTGGAGCTCCGCTGCAGCTGTCTTTTATATGTTATGGTAGTTGTGTCCACACACAACCTAACCAGGTGAGAACCACCTTTTTACTATTATTCCGTATGTCTACAGGTGTAACCCTATTGGGCTTTGTGCTCTCTCTCTCTCTTTGTATTTTAAAAAGCAGGATAATACAGAGATTTGACCCGTGGAACTGCAAAACCACAGTTCTATTTCTCTCGCCTACACCAGACTCTTTTAAACAGATATAATGGTGTCTGACCAGTCAGGGAGACACTATTACAGTTTTTTTTTTATGGCAAAAAGTGCCAAAAGGAGGATAATACAGAGATTTGACCCGTGGAACTGCAAAACCACAGTTCTAGTTCTCTCGCCTACACAAGACTCTTTTAAACAGATATATTGGTGTCTGACCAGTCAGGGAGACACTATTACTGTTTTTTTGGACGGCAAAAAATACCAAAAGCAGGATAATACTGTTATGATTTGCAACATAAACTAAGGAAAGAATGGGAAAAGCTGGCCCTACAGTAAGACTAAGCTGAATCCCTACGATGTAGCGGGCAGCCTGTTCCTTGTGAACAGACCCACCTTCGTCCTCGGCTAGTCTGAACGGAGACCTATAGAATAAAGGGAGGGGTCCCTAAAAGAACTAAGGACTGGGACTAAAATGGGACACCTCCTAACAGAAGTTGTTGCAGAGCAAAAAGACAAACTGACAAAAAGTACTAGAGGTCCCAGAGGACCAAGCAAGCTAGACAGAGATTGGCACCGAAGCACCAGGCTAGAGAGACAGGCAAAAAACACTGAAGTCAAGCAAAGCCAGAAGGGCGGAGCTGGAATATATAGGCAGCTGGTCACGTGACCGCAAAACACAAGATAGCAAAAACTAACAGGAGGGTTCTAACAGTACTCCCACTTCTATGAGGATCCTCCGTATCCTCCAGGCCCAGGCCTATCAGGAAACCTCCTGTGGAAAGCTTTAACAAGCCTAGGAGCAGAGAATAGTGTTGAGCCACCCCCGTAGTGTTCGAGTTCGGTTCGGTTCGTTGAACACCTGTATGTTCGCCGAACTGTTCGTCGAACTGTTTGTTGAACACCGTTGAACACCGTTAAAACCAATGGCAGGCAAACAAAAACACATAGAAACACATAGAAAACATCTTCAAGGGTGTCCAAAAGCTGAAAAACTGCTCAGAAGACACAACTAACACATGGAAAAGTGACAAGTACATATAGTCATGCGAAAAGAAAAGAGGTGGAGGAGTAAAAGGAGGGGGAGACACAGATATAGGCATGTCATGCCCTTCTAAAACCAAAAAAGTGCGAAGCCGAGACGGCCGGGTTTGTGCCAGAGCCGCGGTGGACCCTGATGGCCAGCCCCCCTCTCCCAATACTGGTGCCTGTCTGCTGGTGGGTCGAGCGAGCCCCCCTGCTGTGGAGGCAGGTCTAATCTTTTTAATTTAAATTGTCTCTCTAATTTGAATGAGTACACTTTAAATCCTTTTACAAGGATCTATTGGAGGGCAAGTCTCATGCCAGCAGCTGCGGTAATTCCAGCTCCAGTAGCATCCACTAAAGCTGCTGCAGTTAAAAAGCTTTTACAAGGATCGAGCTTGGCGGTCCACCGCAAGGCGTCCTGCCGCCAGTCCCAGCCCCTGGGCCTTAGGATGCCTCCCCGATGCCCTTCACTGAGTATCCCGGGGGCCCGAACCATTTCCTTTGAAAAAATTAAGTGTCCAAACTACAGGTGGTGTAGCTTGCTTAACAGCTGGGATAATCCGCTGACTAGCAGACACTGCTACTAGGCACAAAGTATTTCCTGGGCTAGATGCAGTTAAAAATTTGTAATTAGATACTCTCGTTGGATGCTGAGGAAGCATTCCATAGAGACTCCTGGCACGCCATATATTATTCTCTTAAAATGCTTGGGGTAGGGACCTAGGGGACCCTTTTATAGGCAAAATCACGGCCCTGTATCGCAATACGTCACCTAGGCTGAAGATAAATGGAACATTTTCATCACCTTTCTTAATCACCAATGGGAAAAGGCAGGGATGTCCTCTGTCCCCTCTCTTATACATCCTAGTGACGGAGCACCTGCTCTCATCAATTCGCCATAACCCCAATATTAGGTGGATTGAGGTGGGAGGCACCGAGTACAAGTGCTCGGCATTTGCTGGTGATGTCCTAGTATATATCACTCAATCACATATATCCATCCTTGCTGCTATGGCTGAAACTTTGTTACATGGTCAAATTTTAAAACCAATTCCGCAAAGTCGGAGGCCCTCGATGTCTCCCTCCCCAAATTCATACAGGATTCCATCCAGGCCAACTTTCCCCTTGCCTGGCCCTCACAGGGTATCAAATACTTAGGAATTCGTATTCATAGAGACCTCTCCCGTCTATGTTATCTTAATTTTGGGCCCTTTATTGAACAACTCCATACAGACCACGGTTGGCAAGTTAGAACTGTAAGATTCACTACGTGAACCACTGGTGTTTTGGGGAAAAGCACATGTACACTGTGTTCCAAATTATTATGCAAAAAGTGTTTAGGAGTGATAAGGTAAGAATTTTTTTGTTTGTCAGTTAAACTCATTGATGGTAATGTGTGTCAGGGCTCTTTATATCACTGTAAGCAATTGCAGGCACCTGTGCTAATTAGTTTGGTAGGTGTGTCCAATGAAAATCAAGACTACTTAAGAAGGCTGTCCCACATTATTAAGCAGCCTACATTTTCTGCCAAAATGGGAAAGAAAAAGGATGTGTTGGCTGCTGAGAAGCAACAAATTGTGGAGTGTTTAGGTCAAGGCATGACTACAAAGAACATTGCCAAGACACTTCATCCTGATCATCGCACAATCAAGAAGTATGTAGCTGATTCACAGTACACACGTGTGCGTGCTGATAAGGGCAAATTGAGGACTCTTTCCTACAGGCAATTATGTCAGGTTAATAGAGCAGCGGCAAAAAAGCCTTGTCATAGCAGCAGACAAGTTTTTGAAGCTGCTGGTGCCTCCAACGTCCCCCTAACAACAAGATGCAGGGTCCTTCAGAGGTTTGCAGCTGTGCGTAAGCCATCCTGTCGACCTCCTCTATCCACTGTACACAAGCAGAAATGGCTCCAGTGGGCCAAACAATACATGAAGACTGACTTCAAAACAGTTTTGTTCACCGATGAGCGCCATGCAACGCTCGATGGTCCAGATGAATAGAGTGGAGGATGGCTGGTTGATGGACACCCCATGCAAACACGGCTACGGTGCCAACAAGAATGAGGTGGAGTAATGTTTTGGGCTGGAATTCCGCAGCAAGATCATTTTCATGCATGACAATGCACCATCTCATGCTGCACATAACACATCTGCATCTCTGGCTGATATGGGCATAAAAGGGGACAAACTTATTGTGTGACCCCCATGCTCCCCTGACCTCAACCCCATTCAGAACCTCTGGAGCATCATCAAAAGGAGTGTCTATGATGGCGGGAGGCAGTTCACATCTAAGCAACAGCTCTGGGAGGGTATTCTGTCCTCATGCAAAACAATTGAAGCAGAAACCATCCAAAACCTGACAAATTCAATGGATGAGAGAGTTCAGAAGTTCCTTTCGAACAAGGGGTCCTAGGTGCAAATGTAACATCACCTAGAATAAAGTTTTGAGTTGAAAACTGTTTGATTTCAGTTTCTAATAACCTGCTAATGCTTATAATTTCAAAAATGACCATTTTTTTTGGTCTTTATTAAAATGAAAAGGTTGATCGAAGAGTGTGGGGGATCTAAGAGTGTGGCAACCCAGTAATCAGGATTATTTTGAATTCTGACAATCTGAGGGTCATGTTGCAGGTAGTGCAGCAAGAAGGCACTCATGAGCCTTGCACATCTAGGAGCCCCAAAATTATTTTCCGGGCTAGATGCAGCTAAAAATTATTATTAATTTGAAAGCTGGTGGAGCTTAGTATAGATGGCCTAATAGAATCAGTACTGCAAACTGCTACAAGGCCCAAATTATTTTCCAGCCAAGATACAGATAAACATGATTAGTAATTTGAAAGCTTAAAACGGTTGGTGAGGTGATTTTAACAAATCATCAATCCATCTCCCCCACCCTCACATGCCTGCCGCCTTGGTGCTGCCGACAGTCTGGACCTTGCAGATGTTAGCACTTCCTCCACCTCCTCTTGTGCCACCACCTGACTCCAAATTCTGTTTAACATGTGCTCCAGCATGTAAATCACCGGAATAGTCATGCTGATAATGGCATCGTCAGCACTAAACATCTTCGTCGCCATTTCAAAACTGTGCAGAAGAGTGCATAGGTCCCTGATCTGAGACCACTCCTCCAGCGTGATTTGCCCCACCTCTGGATCTCGTTGGCCCAGGCTATACGTCAGAACGTATTGCACCAGGGCTTGTCGGCGCTGCCACAGTCGTTGCAACATGTGCAGAGTTGAATTCCACCGGGTCGGCACATCGCATTTTAGCCGGTGAAGTGGCAGGCCCAACGACTTCTGTAGAGATGTAAGTCGCTGAGCTGCTTGATGCGAATGGCGGAAGTGAGCACACAGCGACCGTGCCCTCTGCAGAAGGCCATCTAGTCGGGGATAGTGGGCTAAAAATTGCTGGACAACCAGCTTCAACAGGTGAGCCATACAAGGCACGTGTGTGACATTGCCCCGGCGAAGGGCCGCACCCAGGCTTGCAGCATTGTCGCACACTGCCTTCCCTGGTTTCAGGTCCAGTGGAGACAACCATTCATGAAACTGGTTCTCCAGAGCTGACCACAACTCCTCAGCTGTGTGACTCACATTTCCCAGACATTTCAAAGTAAAAACCGCCTGAGGACATTGAGCCCTGCTGCCAGCATAGTAAGGACGTGTGCAGGATCCCTTCTGCGCAGTTAGAAAGCTTGTGGCATGACCAGACAGGCTTTGGGTGCAGGTGGAGAACTGAGAGGAGGTTGAGGAGGCAGAAGCAGTGGAGGAACTTTGAGATAAAGAGGATTGACGCACAACTCGTGGGGACGGCAAGATGGACATAAGGTCTCGAAAATCCTCTGTGTCCACCAGGCGGAAAGGCAGCATTTCTGTAGCCAAGAGCTTGCAGATGGTGAAATTCAACCTCTTAGCTTTCTCATGGCTAGGAGGAAATGGCCTTTTACTTGTCCACATCTGAGGGACCGAGGGCTGGCTGTTGTGCTTAGAAGGGGTTGAGAAGGGTGTCCCCGACAAACTGCCGGTCTGTGAGGAAGAGGCCGGCGAGCATGTTAGATTGCCTTGATCCAAAGGTGGTGCTATCGATGTCGGACAGCGCTGAACACCAGCTGGTGTTTCCACCTCCAAAGAAAATGATGACCTGCCAATCACGCTGGCTGTTGCGGGTAAAAAGGTGGCAGACCTGCGTCCCAAAACAGGTGTGACTGCTGTCCCCCCAGTCACAGAGGACATCGTCCTCAGAGCCAACCTCATCCTGCCCGGACAAAAAACTCAAGTTGTCGCTCCAATCAGGTATTTGAGTCTCATCATCGTCTTCCTCATTGTACTCCACCAACAGGAGATACAGTTTGGGAACGAGGGTCGACATTATGGTCAGAACCTTCTGCGTCTGGTGCTGGATCCGACTCATAAAGATTCTGGGCATCAGTGCAGATCATTTCCTCGTCTGGATTCACAGAAGCTCTGGAGCCGACCTCTGATTCCCAGGCTATAGTATGAGTAAACAGATCTGCAGACTCAACCATCTGTTCTACCCCATACTCAGACGGACAGCTGGAGACTTGGGAGCTGTGAGGAAGCAAGTGCGATTGGGGTGACACCTCTGAGGACTGGAGTATTTGTGATGTTGAAGTTGAGGTGAATGAGATCCCACTTAAAGGAGCACTTGATATCCGTTGAAGCACCTGCTGTTTTTGTGCCTCATCTGGAATTTGTAGCGATTGGCGTGGCCGTAAGAAAGGGATCTTATCACATTGTCCGCTAAAAGAAGTAGACATCTTAGTTTGGCTGGAAGATGGTCTTTCTTCGGCAGAAGTTACTGTTGTTTTAACACCTACCCCACGGACACAACCTTTTTTTCCCTTCCCAACGCGCCTATTCCCCTTTCCACCAGCAGCAGGCCTTTTTCCACTCATTTTGGTGGTTAATTAATTGACAACTCTGGAGTTGTTTGCACAAAAAACAATGGATGGGAACCGAGCAGAGCTGAGTGGCCAAACTGTGGTATTAGCCCAAAAGTATTGGCTGGGTAAGATGCAGATAAAAATTATTTTGAATTTGCAACCAGGTGGAGGTTAGTATAGATGGACTAATATAACAAGTCCTACACACTGCTACAAGCAGAAATATTTTTTCAGAGCTGGATGCAGATAAAAATTATATTGAATTTGCAACCTGGTGGAGGTTAGTATAGATGGACTAATAGAACAAGTCCCACACACTGCTACAAGCCGAAATATTTTTTCAGAGCTAGATGCAGAAAAAAATTATATTGAATTTGCAACCTGGTGGAGGTTAGTATAGATGGACTAATAGAACAAGTCCCACACACTGCTACAAGCCGAAATATTTTTTCAGAGCTAGATGCAGATAAAAATGATATTGAATTTGCAACCTGATGGAGGTTAGTATAGATGGACTAATAGAACAAGTCCCACACACTTCTACAAGCCAAAATATTTTTTCAGAGCTAGATGCAGATAAAAATTATATTGAATTTGCAACCTGGTGGAGGTTAGTATAGATGGACTAATAGAACAAGTCCCACACACTGCTACAAGCTGAAATATTTTTTCAGAGCTAGATGAAGATAAAAATTATATTGAATTTGCAACCTGGTGGAGGTTAGTATAGATGGACTAAAAGAACAAGTCCCACACACTGATACAAGCCAAAATATTTTTTCAGAGCTAGATGCAGATACAAATTATATTGAATTTGCCACCTGGTGGAGGTTAGTATAGATGGACTAATGGAACAAGTCCCACACACTGCTACAAGCCGAAATATTTTTTCAGAGCTAGATGCAGAAAAAAATTATATTGAATTTGCAACCTGATGGAGGTTAGTATAGATGGACTAATAGAACAAGTCCCACACACTGCTACAAGCCGAAATATTTTTTCAGAGCTAGATGCAGATAAAAATTATATTGAATTTGCAACCTGGTGGAGGTTAGTATAGATGGACTAATAGAACAAGTCCCACACACTGCTACAAGCTGAAATATTTTTTCAGAGCTAGATGCAGATAAAAATTATATTGAATTTGCAACCTGGTGGAGGTTAGTATAGCTGGACTAATAGAACAAGTCCCACACACTGCTACAAGCTGAAATATTTTTTCAGAGCTAGATGCAGAAAAAAATTGTATTGAATTTGCAACCTGGAGGAGGTTAGTATAGAAGGACTAATAGAACAAGTCCCACACACTGCTACAAGCCGAAATATTTTTTCAGAGCAAGATGCAGATATAAATTATATTGAATTTGCAACCAGGTGGAGGTTAGTATAGATGGACTAATCGAACAAGTCCCACACACTGATACAAGCCAAAATATTTTTTCAGAGCTGGATGCAGATAAAAATTATATTGAATTTGCAACCTGGTGGAGGTTAGTATAGATGGACTAATAGAACAAGTCCCACACACTGCTACAAGCCGAAATATTTTTTCAGAGCTAGATGCAGAAAAAAATTATATTGAATTTGCAACCTGGTGGAGGTTAGTATAGATGGACTAATAGAACAAGTCCCACACACTGCTACAAGCCGAAATATTTTTTCAGAGCTAGATGCAGATAAAAATGATATTGAATTTGCAACCTGATGGAGGTTAGTATAGATGGACTAATAGAACAAGTCCCACACACTTCTACAAGCCAAAATATTTTTTCAGAGCTAGATGCAGATAAAAATTATATTGAATTTGCAACCTGGTGGAGGTTAGTATAGATGGACTAATAGAACAAGTCCCACACACTGCTACAAGCTGAAATATTTTTTCAGAGCTAGATGAAGATAAAAATTATATTGAATTTGCAACCTGGTGGAGGTTAGTATAGATGGACTAAAAGAACAAGTCCCACACACTGATACAAGCCAAAATATTTTTTCAGAGCTAGATGCAGATACAAATTATATTGAATTTGCCACCTGGTGGAGGTTAGTATAGATGGACTAATGGAACAAGTCCCACACACTGCTACAAGCCGAAATATTTTTTCAGAGCTAGATGCAGAAAAAAATTATATTGAATTTGCAACCTGATGGAGGTTAGTATAGATGGACTAATAGAACAAGTCCCACACACTGCTACAAGCCGAAATATTTTTTCAGAGCTAGATGCAGATAAAAATTATATTGAATTTGCAACCTGGTGGAGGTTAGTATAGATGGACTAATAGAACAAGTCCCACACACTGCTACAAGCTGAAATATTTTTTCAGAGCTAGATGCAGATAAAAATTATATTGAATTTGCAACCTGGTGGAGGTTAGTATAGCTGGACTAATAGAACAAGTCCCACACACTGCTACAAGCTGAAATATTTTTTCAGAGCTAGATGCAGAAAAAAATTGTATTGAATTTGCAACCTGGAGGAGGTTAGTATAGAAGGACTAATAGAACAAGTCCCACACACTGCTACAAGCCGAAATATTTTTTCAGAGCAAGATGCAGATATAAATTATATTGAATTTGCAACCAGGTGGAGGTTAGTATAGATGGACTAATCGAACAAGTCCCACACACTGATACAAGCCAAAATATTTTTTCAGAGCAAGATGAAGATAAAAATTATATTGAATTTGCAACCTGGTGGAGGTTAGTATAAATGGACTAATAGAACATGTCCCACACACTGCTACAAGCCGAAATATTTTTTCAGAGCTAGATGCAGATAAAAATTATATTGAATTTGCAACCTGGTGGAGGTTAGTATAGATGAACTAATAGAACAAATCCCACACACTGCTAAAAGCCGAAATATTTTTTCAGAGCAAGATGCAGATATAAATTATATTGAATTTGCAACCTGGTGGCGGTTAGTATAGATGGACTAATAGAACAAGTACCACACACTGCTACAAGCCAAAATATTTTTTCAGAGCTACATGCAGATAAAAATTATATTAAATTTGCAACCTGGTGGAGGTTAGTATAGATGAACTAATAGAACAAGTCCCACACACTGCTACAAGCCAAAATATTTTTTCAGAGCTAGATGCAGATAAAAGTTATATTGAAATTGCAACCTGGTGGAGGTTAGTATAGATGGACTAATAGAACAAGTCCCACACACTGCTACAAGCTGAAATATTTTTTCAGAGCTAGATGAAGATAAAAATTATATTGAATTTGCAACATGGTGGAGGTTAGTATAGATGGACTAAAAGAACAAGTCCCACACACTGCTACAAGCCAAAATATTTTTTCAGAGCTAGATGCAGATAAAAATTATATTGAATTTGCCACCTGGTGGAGGTTAGTATAGATGGACTAATAGAACAAGTCCCACACACTGCTACAAGCCAAAATATTTTTTCAGAGCTAGAGGCAGATAAAAATTATATTGAATTTGCAACCTGGTGGAGGATAGTATAGATGGACTAATAGAACAAGTCCCAGACACTGCTACAAGCCGAAATATTTTTTCAGAGCTAGATGCAGATAAAAATTATATTGAATATGCAACCTGGTGGAGGTTAGTATAGATGGACTAATAGAACAAGTCCCACACACTGCTACAAGCCGAAATATTTTTTCAGAGCTAGATGCAGATAAAAATTATATTGAATTTGCAACCTGGTGGAGGTTAGTATAGATGGACTAATAGAACAAGTCCCACACACTGCTACAAGCCGAAATATTTTTTCAGAGCAAGGTGCAGATATAAATTATACTGAATTTGCAACCTGGTGGAGGTTAGTATAGATGGACTAATCGAACAAGTCCCACACACTGCTACAAGCAAAAATATTTTTTCAGAGCTAGATGAAGATAAAAATTATATTGAATTTGCAACCTGGTGGAGGTTAGTATAGAAGGACTAATAGAACAAGTCCCACACACTGCTAAAAGCCGAAATATATTTTCAGAGCTAGATGCAGATAAAAATTATATCGAATTTGCCCCCTGGTAGAGGTTAGTATAGATGGACTAATAGAACAAGTCCCACACACTGCTACAAGCCGAAATATTTTTTCAGAGCTAGATGCAGATAAAAATTATATTGAATTTGCAACCTGGTGGAGGTTAGTATAGATGGACTAATAGAACAAGTCCCACACACTGCTAAAAGCCGAAATATTTTTTCAGAGCAAGATGCAGATATAAATTATATTGAATTTGCAACCTGGTGGAGGTTAGTATAGATGGACTAATAGAACAAGTACCACACACTGCTACAAGCCAAAATATTTTTTCAGAGCCAGATGCAGATAAAAATTATATTTAATTTGCAACCTGGTGGAGGTTAGTATAGATGGACTAATAGAACAAGTCCCACATACTGCTACAAGCCAAAATATTTTTTCAGAGCTAGATGCAGATAAAAATTATATTGAATTTGCAACCTGGTGGAGGATAGTATAGATGGACTAATAGAACAAGTCCCAGACACTGCTACAAGCCAAAATAGTTTTTCAGAGCTAGATGCAGATAAAAATTATATTGAATTTGCAACCTGGTGGAGGTTAGTATAGATGGACTAATAGAACAAGTCCCACACCCTGCTACAAGCCGAAATATTTTTTCAGAGCTAGATGCAGAAAAAAATTATATTGAATTTTCAAACTGATGGAGATTAGTATAGATGGACTAATAGAACAAGTCCCACACACTGCTACAAGCCGAAATATTATTTCAGAGCTAGATGCAGATAAAAATTATATTGAATATGCAACCTGGTGGAGGTTAGTATAGATGGACTAATAGAACAAGTCCCACACACTGCTACAAGCCGAAATATTTTTTCAGAGCTAGATGCAGATAAAAATTATATTGAATTTGCAACCTGGTGGAGGTTAGTATAGATGGACTAATAGAACAAGTCCCACACACTGCTACAAGCCGAAATATTTTTTCAGAGCAAGGTGCAGATATAAATTATACTGAATTTGCAACCTGGTGGAGGTTAGTATAGATGGACTAATCGAACAAGTCCCACACACTGCTACAAGCAAAAATATTTTTTCAGAGCTAGATGAAGATAAAAATTATATTGAATTTGCAACCTGGTTGAGGTTAGTATAGATGGACTAATAGAAAAAGTCCCACACACTGCTAAAAGCCGAAATATATTTTCAGAGCTAGATGCAGTTAAAAATTATATCGAAATTGCCCCCTGGTAGAGGTTAGTATAGATGGACTAATAGAACAAGTCCCACACACTGCTACAAGCCGAAATATTTTTTCAGAGCTAGATGCCGATAAAAATTATATTGAATTTGCAACCTGGTGGAGGTTAGTATAGATGGACTAATAGAACAAGTCCCACACACTGCTAACAGCCAAAATATTTTTTCAGAGCAAGATGCAGATATAAATTATATTGAATTTGCAACCTGGTGGAGGTTAGTATAGATGGACTAATAGAACAAGTACCACACACTGCTACAAGCCAAAATATTTTTTCAGAGCCAGATGCAGATAAAAATTATATTGAATTTGCAACCTGGTGGAGGTTAGTATAGATGTACTAATAGAACAAGTCCCACACACTGCTACAAGCCAAAATATTTTTTCAGAGCTAGATGCAGATAAAAGTTATATTGAATTTGCAACCTGGTGGAGGTTAGTATAGATGGACTAATAGAACAAGTCCCACACACTGCTACAAGCTGAAATATTTTTTCAGAGCTAGATGCAGTTAAAAATTATATCGAATTTGCCCCCTGGTAGAGGTTAGTATAGATGGACTAATAGAACAAGTCCCACACACTGCTACAAGCCGAAATATTTTTTCAGAGCTAGATGCAGATAAAAATTATATTGAATTTGCAACCTGGTGGAGGTTAGTATAGATGGACTAATAGAACAAGTCCCACACACTGCTAAAAGCCGAAATATTTTTTCAGAGCAAGATCCAGATATAAATTATATTGAATTTGCAACCTGGTGGAGGTTAGTATAGATGGACTAATAGAACAAGTACCACACACTGCTACAAGCCAAAATATTTTTTCAGAGCCAGATGCAGATAAAAATTATATTGAATTTGCAACCTGGTGGAGGTTAGTATAGATGGACTAATAGAACAAGTCCCACACACTGCTACAAGCCAAAATAGTTTTTCAGAGCTAGATGCAGATAAAAATTATATTGAATTTGCAACCTGGTGGAGGTTAGTATAGATGGACTAATAGAACAAGTCCCACACCCTGCTACAAGCCGAAATATTTTTTCAGAGCTAGATGCAGAAAAAAATTATATTGAATTTGCAAACTGATGGAGATTAGTATAGATGGACTAGTAGAACAAGTCCCACACACTGCTACAAGCCGAAATATTATTTCAGAGCTAGATGCAGATAAAAATTATATTGAATATGCCACCTGGTGGAGGTTAGTATAGATGGACTAATAGAACAAGTCCCACACACTGCTACAAGCCGAAATATTTTTTCAGAGCTAGATGCAGATAAAAATTATATTGAATTTGCAACCTGGTGGAGGTTAGTATAGATGGACTAATAGAACAAGTCCCACACACTGCTACAAGCCGAAATATTTTTTCAGAGCAAGGTGCAGATATAAATGATACTGAATTTGCAACCTGGTGGAGGTTAGTATAGATGGACTAATCGAACAAGTCCCACACACTGCTACAAGCAAAAATATTTTTTCAGAGCTAGATGAAGATAAAAATTATATTGAATTTGCAACCTGGTGGAGGTTAGTATAGATGGACTAATAGAAAAAGTCCCACACACTGCTAAAAGCCGAAATATATTTTCAGAGCTAGATGCAGTTAAAAATTATATCGAATTTGTCCCCTGGTAGAGGTTAGTATAGAAGGACTAATAGAACAATCCCACACACTGCTACAAGCCGAAATATTTTTTCAGAGCTAGGTGCAGATAAAAATTATATTGAATATGCAACCTGGTGGAGGTTAGTATAGATGGACTAATAGAACAAGTCCCACACACTGCTAAAAGCCGAAATATTTTTTCAGAGCAAGATGCAGATATAAATTATATTGAATTTGCAACCTGGTGGAGGTTAGTATAGATGGACTAATAGAACAAGTACCACACACTGCTACAAGCCAAAATATTTTTTCAGAGCCAGATGCAGATAAAAATTATATTGAATTTGCAACCTGGTGGAGGTTAGTATAGATGGACTAATAGAACAAGTCCCACACACTGCTACAAGCCAAAATATTTTTTCAGAGCTAGATGCAGATAAAAATTATATTGAATTTGCAACCTGGTCGAGGATAGTATAGATGGACTAATAGAACAAGTCCCAGACACTGCTACAAGCCGAAATATTTTTTCAGAGCTAGATGCAGATAAAAATTATATTGAATTTGCCACCTGGTGGAGGTTAGTATAGATGGACTAATAGAACAAGTCCCACACCCTGCTAAAAGCCGAAATATTTTTTCAGAGCTAGATGCAGAAAAAAATTATATTGAATTTGCAACCTGATGGAAGTTAGTATAGATGGACTAATAGAACAAGTCCCACACACTGCTACAAGCCAAAATATTTTTTCAGAGCTAGATGCAGATAAAAATTATATTGAATATGCAACCTGGTGGAGGTTAGTATAGATGGACTAATAGAACAAGTCCCACACACTGCTACAAGCCGAAATATTTTTTCAGAGCTAGATGCAGATAAAAATTATATTGAATTTGCAACCTGGTGGAGGTTAGTATAGATGGACTAATAGAACAAGTCCCACACACTGCTACAAGCCGAAATATTTTTTCAGAGCAAGATGCAGATATAAATTATACTGAATTTGCAACCTGGTGGAGGTTAGTATAGATGGACTAATAGAACAAGTACAACACACTGCTACAAGCCAAAATATTTTTTCCGAGCTAGATGCAGATAACAATTATATTGAATTTGCAACCTGGTGGAGGTTAGTATAGATAGACTAATAGAACAAGTCCCACACACTGCTACAAGCCAAAATATTTTTTCAGAGCTAGATGCAGATAAAAGTTTTATTGAATTTGCAACCTGGTGGAGGTTAGTATAGATGGACTAATAGAACAAGTCCCACACACTGCTACAAGCTGAAATATTTTTTCAGAGCTAGATGAAGATAAAAATTATATTGAATTTGCCACCTGGTGGAGGTTAGTATAGATGGACTAATAGAACAAGTCCCACACACTGCTACAAGCCAAAATATTTTTTCAGAGCTTGATGCAGATAAAAATTATATTGAATTTGCCACCTGGTGGAATTTAGTATAGATGGACTAATAGAACAAGTCCCACACACTGCTACAAGCCAAAATATTTTTTCAGAGCTAGATGCAGATAAAAATTATATTGAATTTGCAACCTGGTCGAGGATAGTATAGAAGGACTAATAGAACAAGTCCCAGACACTGCTACAAGCCGAAATATTTTTTCAGAGCTAGATGCAGATAAAAATTATATTGAATTTGCCACCTGGTGGAGGTTAGTATAGATGGACTAATAGAACAAGTCCCTCACACTGCTACAAGCCAAAATATTTTTTCAGAGCTAGATGAAGATAAAAATTATATTGAATTTGCAACCTGGTGGAGGTTAATATAGATGGACTAATAGAACATGTCCCACACACTGCTACAAGCAGAAATATTTTTTCAGAGCTAGATGCAGATAAAAATTATATTGAATTTGCAACCTGGTGTAGGTTAGTATAGATGGACTAATAGAACATGTCCCTCACACTGCTACAAGCCAAAATATTTTTTTCAGAGCTAGATGCAGATAAAAATTATATTGAATTTGCAACCTGGTGGAGGTTAGTATAGATGGACTAATAGAACAAGTCCCACACACTGCTACAAGCCAAAATATTTTTTCAGAGCTAGATGCAGATAAAAATTATATTGAATTTGCAACCTGTTGGAGGTTAGTATAGATGGACTAATAGAACAAGTCCCACACACTGCTACAAGCCAAAATATTTTTTCAGAGCTAGATGCAGATAAAAATTATATTGAATTTGCAACCTGGTGGAGGTTAGTATAGATGTACTAATAGAACAAGTCCCACACACTGCTAAAAGCCGAAATATATTTTCAGAGCTAGATGCAGATAAAAATTATATCGAATTTGCCCCCTGGTGGAGGTTAGTATAGATGGACTAGTAGAACAAGTCCCACACACTGCTACAAGCCAAAATATTTTTTCAGCACTAGATGCAGATAAAAATTGTATTGAATTTGCAACCTGGTGGAGGTTAGTATAGATGGACTAATAGAACAAGTCCCGCACACTGCTAAAAGCCGAAATATTTTTTCAGAGCAAGATGCAGATATAAATTATATAGAATTTGCAACCTGGTGGAGGTTAGTATAGATGGACTAATAGAACAAGTACCACACACTGCTAAAAGCCGAAATATATTTTCAGAGCTAGATGCAGATAAAAATTATATCGAATTTGCCCCCTGGTGGAGGTTAGTATAGATGGACTAATAGAACAAGTCCCACACACTGCTACAAGCCAAAATATTTTTTCAGCACTAGATGCAGATAAAAATTGTATTGAATTTGCAACCTGGTGGAGGTTAGTATAGATGGACTAATAGAACAAGTCCCACAGACTGCTAAAAGCCGAAATATTTTTTCAGAGCAAGATGCAGATATAAATTATATTGAATTTGCAACCTGGTGGAGGTTAGTATAGATGGACTAATAGAACAAGTACCACACACTGCTACAAGCCAAAATATTTTTTCAGAGCTAGATGCAGATAAAAATTATATTGAATTTGCAACCTGGTGGAGGTTAGTATAGATGGACTAATAGAACAAGTCCCACACACTGCTTCAAGCCAAAATATTTTTTCAGAGCTAGATGCAGATAAAAGTTATATTGAATTTGCAACCTGGTGGAGGTTAGTATAGATGGACTAATAGAACAGTCCCACACACTGCTACAAGGTGAAATATTTTTTCAGAGCTAGATGAAGATAAAAATTATATTGAATTTGCAACCTGGTGGAGGTTAGTATAGATGGACTAATAGAACAAGTCCCACACACTGCTACAAGCCGAAATATTTTTTCAGAGCAAGATGCAGATATAAATTATACTGAATTTGCAACCTGGTGGAGGTTAGTATAGATGGACTAATCGAACAAGTCCCACACACTGCTACAAGCAAAAATATTTTTTCAGAGCTAGATGAAGATAACAATTATATTGAATTTGCAACCTGGTGGAGGTTAGTATAGATGGACTAATAGAACAAGTCCCACACACTGCTGAAAGCCGAAATATATTTTCAGAGCTAGATGCAGATAAAAATTATATCGAATTTGCCCCCTGGTAGAGGTTAGTATAGTTGAACTAGTAGAACAAGTCCCACACACTGCTACAAGCCGAAATATTTTTTCAGAGCTAGATGCAGATAAAAATTATATTGAATTTGCAACCTGGTGGAGGTTAGTATAGATGGACTAATAGAACAAGTCCCACACACTGCTAAAAGCCGAAATATTTTTTCAGAGCAAGATGCAGATATAAATTATATTGAATTTGCAACCTGGTGGAGGTTAGTATAGATGGACTAATAGAACAAGTACAACACACTGCTACAAGCCAAAATATTTTTTCTGAGCTAGATGCAGATAAAAATTATATTGAATTTGCAACCTGGTGGAGGTTAGCATAGATGGACTAATAGAACAAGTCCCACACACTGCTACAAGCCAAAATATTTTTTCAGAGCTAGATGCAGATAAAAGTTATATTGAATTTGCAACCTGGTGGAGGTTAGTATAGATGGACTAATAGCAAGTCCCACACACTGCTACAAGCTGAAATATTTTTTCAGAGCTAGATGAAGATAAAAATTATATTGAATTTGCAACCTGGTGGAGGTTAGTATAGATGGACTAATAGAACAAGTCCCACACACTGCTACAAGCCAAAATATTTTTTCAGAGCTTGATGCAGATAAAAATTATATTGAATTTGCCACCTGGTGGAATTTAGTATAGATGGACTAATAGAACAAGTCCCACACACTGCTACAAGCCAAAATATTTTTTCAGAGCTAGATGCAGATAAAAATTATATTGAATTTGCAACCTGGTCGAGGATAGTATGGATGGACTAATAGAACAAGTCCCACACACTGCTACAAGCCGAAATATTTTTTCAGAGCTAGATGCAGATAAAAATTATATTGAATTTGCCACCTGGTGGAGGTTAGTATAGATGGACTAATAGAACAAGTTCCTCACACTGCTACAAGCCGAAATATTTTTTCAGAGCTAGATGAAGATAAAAATTATATTGAATTTGCAACCTGGTGTAGGTTAGTATAGATGGACTAATAGAACAAGTCCCTCACACTGCTACAAGCCAAAATATTTTTTCAGAGCTAGATGCAGATAAAAATTATATTGAATTTGCAACCTGGTGGAGGTTAGTATAGATGGACTAATAGAACAAGTACCACACACTGCTAAAAGCCGAAATATATTTTCAGAGCTAGATGCAGATAAAAATTATATCGAATTTGCCCCCTGGTGGAGGTTAGTATAGATGGACTAATAGAACAAGTCCCACACACTGCTACAATCCAAAATATTTTTTCAGCACTAGATGCAGATACAAATTGTATTGAATTTGCAACCTGGTGGAGGTTAGTATAGATGGACTAATAGAACAAGTCCCACACACTGCTAAAAGCCGAAATATTTTTTCAGAGCAAGATGCAGATATAAATTATATTGAATTTGCAACCTGGTGGAGGTTAGTATAGATGGACTAATAGAACAAGTACCACACACTGCTACAAGCCAAAATATTTTTTCAGAGCTAGATGCAGATAAAAATTATATTGAATTTGCAACCTGGTGGAGGTTAGTATAGATGGACTAATAGAACAAGTCCCACACACTGCTACAAGCCAAAATATTTTTTCAGAGCTAGATGCAGATAAAAGTTATATTGAATTTGCAACCTGGTGGAGGTTAGTATAGATGAACTAATAGAACAAATCCCACACACTGCTAAAAGCCGAAATATTTTTTCAGAGCAAGATGCAGATATAAATTATATTGAATTTGCAACCTGGTGGCGGTTAGTATAGATGGACTAATAGAACAAGTACCACACACTGCTACAAGCCGAAATATTTTTTCAGAGCTACATGCAGATAAAAATTATATTAAATTTGCAACCTGGTGGAGGTTAGTATAGATGAACTAATAGAACAAGTCCCACACACTGCTACAAGCCAAAATATTTTTTCAGAGCTAGATGCAGATAAAAGTTATATTGAAATTGCAACCTGGTGCAGGTTAGTATAGATGGACTAATAGAACAAGTCCCACACACTGCTACAAGCTGAAATATTTTTTCAGAGCTAGATGAAGATAAAAATTATATTGAATTTGCAACATGGTGGAGGTTAGTATAGATGGACTAAAAGAACAAGTCCCACACACTGCTACAAGCCAAAATATTTTTTCAGAGCTAGATGCAGATAAAAATTATATTGAATTTGACACCTGGTGGAGGTTAGTATAGATGGACTAATAGAACAAGTCCCACACACTGCTACAAGCCAAAATATTTTTTCAGAGCTAGAGGCAGATAAAAATTATATTGAATTTGCAACCTGGTGGAGGATAGTATAGATGGACTAATAGAACAAGTCCCAGACACTGCTACAAGCCGAAATATTTTTTCAGAGCTAGATGCAGATAAAAATTATATTGAATATGCAACCTGGTGGAGGTTAGTATAGATGGACTAATAGAACAAGTCCCACACACTGCTACAAGCAGAAATATTTTTTCAGAGCTAGATGCAGATAAAAATTATATTGAATTTGCAACCTGGTGGAGGTTAGTATAGATGGACTAATAGAACAAGTCCCACATACTGCTACAAGCTGAAATATTTTTTCAGAGCAAGGTGCAGATATAAATTATACTGAATTTGCAACCTGGTGGAGGTTAGTATAGATGGACTAATCGAACAAGTCCCACACACTGCTACAAGCAAAAATATTTTTTCAGAGCTAGATGAAGATAAAAATTATATTGAATTTGCAACCTGGTGGAGGTTAGTATGGAAGGACTAATAGAACAAGTCCCACACACTGCTAAAAGCCGAAATATATTTTCAGAGCTAGATGCAGATAAAAATTATATCGAATTTGCCCCCTGGTAGAGGTTAGTATAGATGGACTAATAGAACAAGTCCCACACACTGCTACAAGCCGAAATATTTTTTCAGAGCTAGATGCAGATAAAAATTATATTGAATTTGCAACCTGGTGGAGGTTAGTATAGATGGACTAATAGAACAAGTCCCACACACTGCTAAAAGCCGAAATATTTTTTCAGAGCAAGATGCAGATATAAATTATATTGAATTTGCAACCTGGTGGAGGTTAGTATAGATGGACTAATAGAACAAGTACCACACACTGCTACAAGCCAAAATATTTTTTCAGAGCCAGATGCAGCTAAAAATTATATTGAATTTGCAACCTGGTGGAGGTTAATATAGATGGACTAATAGAACAAGTCCCACACACTGCTACAAGCCAAAATATTTTTTCAGAGCTAGATGCAGATAAAAATTATATTGAATTTGCAACCTGGTGGAGGATAGTATAGATGGACTAATAGAACAAGTCCCAGACACTGCTACAAGCCAAAATAGTTTTTCAGAGCTAGATGCAGATAAAAATTATATTGAATTTGCAACCTGGTGGAGGTTAGTATAGATGGACTAATAGAACAAGTCGCACACCCTGCTACAAGCCGAAATATTTTTTCAGAGCTAGATGCAGAAAAAAATTATATTGAATTTGCAAACTGATGGAGATTAATATAGATGGACTAATAGAACAAGTCCCACACACTGCTACAAGCCGAAATATTATTTCAGAGCTAGACGCAGATAAAAATTATATTGAATATGCAACCTGGTGGAGGTTAGTATAGATGGACTAATAGAACAAGTCCCACACACTGCTACAAGCCGAAATATTTTTTCAGAGCTAGATGCAGATAAAAATTATATTGAATTTGCAACCTGGTGGAGGTTAGTATAGATGGACTAATAGAACAAGTCCCACACACTGCTACAAGCCGAAATATTTTTTCAGAGCAAGGTGCAGATATAAATTATACTGAATTTGCAACCTGGTGGAGGTTAGTATAGATGGACTAATCGAACAAGTCCCACACACTGCTACAAGCAAAAATATTTTTTCAGAGCTAGATGAAGATAAAAATTATATTGAATTTGCAACCTGGTGGAGGTTAGTATAGATGGACTAATAGAACAAGTCCCACACACTGCTAAAAGCCGAAATATATTTTCAGAGCTAGATGCAGTTAAAAATTATATCGAATTTGCCCCCTGGTAGAGGTTAGTATAGATGGACTAATAGAACAAGTCCCAGACACTGCTACAAGCCGAAATATTTTTTCAGAGCTAGATGCAGATAAAAATTATATTGAATTTGCCACCTGGTGGAGGTTAGTATAGATGGACTAATAGAACAAGTCCCACACACTGCTACAAGCCGAAATATTTTTTCAGAGCTAGATGCAGATATAAATTATACTGAATTTGCAACCTGGTGGAGGTTAGTATAGATGGACTAATAGAACAAGTACAACACACTGCTACAAGCCAAAATATTTTTTCCGAGCTAGATGCAGATAACAATTATATTGAATTTGCAACCTGGTGGAGGTTAGTATAGATGGACTAATAGAACAAGTCCCACACACTGCTACAAGCCAAAATATTTTTTCAGAGCTAGATGCAGATAAAAGTTATATTGAATTTGCAACCTGGTGGAGGTTAGTATAGATGGACTAATAGAACAAGTCCCACACACTGCTACAAGCTGAAATATTTTTTCAGAGCTAGATGAAGATAAAAATTATATTGAATTTGCAACCTGGTGGAGGTTAGTATAGATGGACTAATAGAACAAGTCCCACACACTGCTACAAGCCAAAATATTTTTTCAGAGCTTGATGCAGATAAAAATTATATTGAATTTGCCACCTGGTGGAATTTAGTATAGATGGACTAATAGAACAAGTCCCACACACTGCTACAAGCCAAAATATTTTTTCAGAGCTAGATGCAGATAAAAATTATATTGAATTTGCAACCTGGTCGAGGATAGTATAGAAGGACTAATAGAACAAGTCCCAGACACTGCTACAAGCCGAAATATTTTTTCAGAGCTAGATGCAGATAAAAATTATATTGAATTTGCCACCTGGTGGAGGTTAGTATAGATGGACTAATAGAACAAGTCCCTCACACTGCTACAAGCCGAAATATTTTTTCAGAGCTAGATGAAGATAAAAATTATATTGAATTTGCAACCTGGTGGAGGTTAGTATAGATGGACTAATAGAACATGTCCCACACACTGCTACAAGCAGAAATATTTTTTCAGAGCTAGATGCAGATAAAAATTATATTGAATTTGCAACCTGGTATAGGTTAGTATAGATGGACTAATAGAACAAGTCCCTCACACTGCTACAAGCCAAAATATTTTTTCAGAGCTAGATGCAGATAAAAATTATATTGAATTTGCAACCTGGTGGAGGTTAGTATAGATGGACTAATAGAACAAGTCCCACACACTGCTACAAGCCAAAATATTTTTTCAGAGCTAGATGCAGATAAAAATTATATTGAATTTGCAACCTGTTGGAGGTTAGTATAGATGGACTAATAGAACAAGTCCCACACACTGCTACAAGCCAAAATATTTTTTCAGAGCTAGATGCAGATAAAAATTATATTGAATTTGCAACCTGGTGGAGGTTAGTATAGATGTACTAATAGAACAAGTCCCACACACTGCTAAAAGCCGAAATATATTTTCAGAGCTAGATGCAGATAAAAATTATATCGAATTTGCCCCCTGGTGGAGGTTAGTATAGATGGACTAGTAGAACAAGTCCCACACACGGCTACAAGCCAAAATATTTTTTCAGCACTAGATGCAGATAAAAATTGTATTGAATTTGCAACCTGGTGGAGGTTAGTATAGATGGACTAATAGAACAAGTCCCACACACTGCTAAAAGCCGAAATATTTTTTCAGAGCAAGATGCAGATATAAATTATATAGAATATGCAACCTGGTGGAGGTTAGTATAGATGGACTAATAGAACAAGTACCACACACTGCTAAAAGCCGAAATATATTTTCAGAGCTAGATGCAGATAAAAATTATATCGAATTTGCCCCCTGGTGGAGGTTAGTATAGATGGACTAATAGAACAAGTCCCACACACTGCTACAAGCCAAAATATTTTTTCAGCACTAGATGCAGATAAAAATTGTATTGAATTTGCAACCTGGTGGAGGTTAGTATAGATGGACTAATAGAACAAGTCCCACAGACTGCTAAAAGCCGAAATATTTTTTCAGAGCAAGATGCAGATATAAATTATATTGAATTTGCAACCTGGTGGAGGTTAGTATAGATGGACTAATAGAACAAGTACCACACACTGCTACAAGCCAAAATATTTTTTCAGAGCTAGATGCAGATAAAAATTATATTGAATTTGCAACCTGGTGGAGGTTAGAATAGATGGACTAATAAAACAAGTCCCACACACTGCTACAAGCCAAAATATTTTTTCATAGCTAGATGCAGATAAAAGTTATATTGAATTTGCAACCTGGTGGAGGTTAGTATAGCTGGACTAATAGAACAGTCCCACACACTGCTACAAGGTGAAATATTTTTTCAGAGCTAGATGAAGATAAAAATTATATTGAATTTGCAACCTGGTGGAGGTTAGTATAGATGGACTAATAGAACAAGTCCCACACACTGCTACAAGCCGAAATATTTTTTCAGAGCAAGATGCAGATATAAATTATACTGAATTTGCAACCTGGTGGAGGTTAGTATAGATGGACTAATCGAACAAGTCCCACACACTGCTACAAGCAAAAATATTTTTTCAGAGCTAGATGAATATAACAATTATATTGAATTTGCAACCTGGTGGAGGTTAGTATAGATGGACTAATAGAACAAGTCCCACACACTGCTAAAAGCCGAAATATATTTTCAGAGCTAGATGCAGATAAAAATTATATCGAATTTGCCCCCTGGTAGAGGTTAGTATAGTTGAACTAATAGAACAAGTCCCACACACTGCTACAAGCCGAAATATTTTTTCAGAGCTAGATGCAGATAAAAATTATATTGAATTTGCAACCTGGTGGAGGTTAGTATAGATGGACTAATAGAACAAGTCCCACACACTGCTAAAAGCCAAAATATTTTTTCAGAGCAAGATGCAGATATAAATTATATTGAATTTGCAACCTGGTGGAGGTTAGTATAGATGGACTAATAGAACAAGTACAACACACTGCTACAAGCCAAAATATTTTTTCTGAGCTAGATGCAGATAAAAATTATATTGAATTTGCAACCTGGTGGAGGTTAGCATAGATGGACTAATAGAACAAGTCCCACACACTGCTACAAGCCAAAATATTTTTTCAGAGCTAGATGCAGATAAAAGTTATATTGAATTTGCAACCTGGTGGAGGTTAGTATAGATGGACTAATAGAACAAGTCCCACACACTGCTACAAGCTGAAATATTTTTTCAGAGGTAGATGAAGATAAAAATTATATTGAATTTGCAACCTGGTGGAGGTTAGTATAGATGGACTAATAGAACAAGTCCCACACACTGCTACAAGCCAAAATATTTTTTCAGAGTTTGATGCAGATAAAAATTATATTGAATTTGCCACCTGGTGGAATTTAGTATAGATGGACTAATAGAACAAGTCCCACACACTGCTACAAGCCAAAATATTTTTTCAGAGCTAGATGCAGATAAAAATTATATTGAATTTGCAACCTGGTCGAGGATAGTATAGATGGACTAATAGAACAAGTCCCAGACACTGCTACAAGCCGAAATATTTTTTCAGAGCTAGATGCAGATAAAAATTATATTGAATTTGCCACCTGGTGGAGGTTAGTATAGATGGACTAATAGAACAAGTCCCTCACACTGCTACAAGCGAAATATTTTTTCAGAGCTAGATGAAGATAAAAATTATATTGAATTTGCAACCTGGTGGAGGTTAGTATAGATGGACTAATAGAACATGTCCCACACACTGCTACAAGCCGAAATATTTTTTCAGAGCTAGATGCAGATAAAAATTATATTGAATTTGCAACCTGGTGTAGGTTAGTATACATGGACTAATAGAACAAGTCCCTCACACTCCTACAAGCCAAAATATTTTTTCAGAGCTAGATGCAGATAAAAATTATATTGAATTTGCAACCTGGTGGAGGTTAGTATAGATGGACTAATAGAACAAGTCCCACACACTGCTACAAGCCAAAATATTTTTTCAGAGCTAGATGCAGATAAAAATTATATTGAATTTGCAACCTGTTGGAGGTTAGTATAGATGGACTAATAGAACAAGTCCCACACACTGCTACAAGCCAAAATATTTTTTCAGAGCTAGATGCAGATAAAAATTATATTGAATTTGCAACCTGGTGGAGGTTAGTATAGATGTACTAATAGAACAAGTCCCACACACTGCTAAAAGCCGAAATATATTTTCAGAGCTAGATGCAGATAAAAATTATATCGAATTTGCCCTCTGGTGGAGGTTAGTATAGATGGACTAATAGAACAAGTCCCACACACTGCTACAAGCCAAAATATTATTTCAGCACTAGATGCAGATAAAAATTGTATTGAATTTGCAACCTGGTGTAGGTTAGTATAGATGGACTAATAGAACAAGTCCCACACACTGCTAAAAGCCGAAATATTTTTTCAGAGCAAGATGCAGATATAAATTATATAGAATTTGCAACCTGGTGGAGGTTAGTATAGATGGACTAATAGAACAAGTACCACACACTGCTAAAAGCCGAAATATATTTTCAGAGCTAGTTGCAGATAAAAATTATATCGAATTTGCCCCCTGGTGGAGGTTAGTATAGATGGACTAATAGAACAAGTCCCACACACTGCTACAAGCCAAAATATTTTTTCAGCACTAGATGCAGATAAAAATTGTATTGAATTTGCAACCTGGTGGAGGTTAGTATAGATGGACTAATAGAACAAGTCCCACACACTGCTAAAAGCCGAAATATTTTTTCAGAGCAAGATGCAGATATAAATTATATTGAATTTGCAACCTGGTGGAGGTTAGTATAGATGGACTAATAGAACAAGTGCCACACACTGCTACAAGCCAAAATATTTTTTCAGAGCTAGATGCAGATAAAAATTATATTGAATTTGCAACCTGGTGGAGGTTAGTATAGATGGACTAATAGAACAAGTCCCACACACTGCTACAAGCCAAAATATTTTTTCAGAGCTAGATGCAGATAAAAGTTATATTGAATTTGCAACCTGGTGGAGGTTAGTCTAGATGGACTAATAGAACAAGTCCCACACACTGCTACAAGCTGAAATATTTTTTCAGAGCTAGATGAAGATAAAAATTATATTGAATTTGCAACCTGGTGGAGGTTAGTATAGATGGACTAATAGAACAAGTCCCACACACTGCTACAAGCCGAAATATTTTTTCAGAGCAAGATGGAGATATAAATTATATTGAATTTGCAACCTGGTGGAGGTTAGTATAGATGGACTAATCAAACAAGTCCCACACACTGCTACAAGGCAAAATATTTTTTCAGAGCTAGATGAAGATACAAATTATATTGAATTTGCAACCTGGTGGAGGTTAGTATAGAT
The DNA here is from genome assembly GCF_046119375.1 of Phyllobates terribilis. NCBI lineage: Eukaryota > Metazoa > Chordata > Amphibia > Anura > Dendrobatidae > Phyllobates > Phyllobates terribilis. The sequence continues at coordinate 22,425,871 of NW_027362769.1, forward strand.
GGACTAATAGAACAAGTCCCACAAACTGCTACAAGCCGAAATATATTTTCAGAGCTAGATGCAGATATAAATTATATTGAATTCACCCCCTGGTAGAGGTTAGTATAGATGGACTAATAGAACAAGTCCCTCACACTGCTACAAGCCGAAAAATTTTTTCAGAGCTAGATGAAGATAAAAATTATATTGAATTTGCAACCTGGTGGAGGTTAGTATAGATGGACTAATAAAACAAGTCCCACACACTGCTACAAGCCAAAATATTTTTTCAGAGCTAGATGCAGAAAAAAATTATACTGAATTTGCAACCTGATGGAGGTTAGTTTAGATGGACTAATAGAACAAGTCCCACACACTGCTACAAGCCAAAATATTTTTTCAGAGCTAGATGCAGATAAAAATTATATTGAATTTGCAACCTGGTGGAGGTTAGTATAGATGGACTAATAGAACATGTCCCACACACTGCTAAAAGCCAAAATATTTTTTCAGAGCAAGAAGCAGATATAATTTATATTGAATTTGCAACCTGGTGGAGGTTAGTATAGATGGACTAATAGAACAAGTACCACACACTGCTACAAGCCAAAATATTTTTTCAGAGCTAGATGCAGATAAAAATTATATCGAATTTGCAACCTGGTGTAGGTTAGTATAGATGGACTAATAGAACAAGTCCCTCACACTGCTACAAGCCAAAATATTTTTTCAGAGCAAGATGCAGATATAAATTATATTGAATTTGCAACCTGGTGGAGGTTAGTATAGATGGACTAATAGAACAAGTCCCACACACTGGTAAAAGCCAAAATATTTTTTCAGAGCAAGATGCAGATATAAATTATATTGAATTTGCAACCTGGTGGAGGTTAGTATAGCTGCACTAATAGAACAAGTCCCACACACTGCTACAAGCCAAAATATTTTTTCAGAGCTAGATGCAGATAAAAATTATATTGAATGTGCAACCTGGTGGAGGTTAGTATAGATGGACTAATAAAACAAGTCCCACACACTGCTACAAGCCAAAATATTTTTTCAGAGCTAGATGCAGAAAAAAATTATACTGAATTTGCAACCTGATGGAGGTTAGTTTAGATGGACTAATAGAACAAGTCCCACACACTGCTACAAGCCAAAATATTTTTTCAGAGCTAGATGCAGATAAAAATTATATTGAATTTGCAACCTGGTGGAGGTTAGTATAGATGGACTAATAGAACATGTCCCACACACTGCTAAAAGCCAAAATATTTTTTCAGAGCAAGAAGCAGATATAATTTATATTGAATTTGCAACCTGGTGGAGGTTAGTATAGATGGACTAATAGAACAAGTACCACACACTGCTACAAGCCAAAATATTTTTTCAGAGCTAGATGCAGATAAAAATTATATTGAATTTGCAACCTGGTGGAGGTTAGTATAGATGGACTAATAGAACAAGTCCCACACACTGCTACAAGCCGAAATATTTTTTTCAGAGCTAGATGCAGATAAAAATTATATTGAATTTGCAACCTGGTGGAGGTTAGTATAGATGGACTAATAGAACAAGTCCCACACACTGCTACAAGCTGAAATATTTTTTCAGAGCTAGATGAAGATAAAAATTATATTGAATTTGCAACCTGGTGGAGGTTAGTATAGATGGACTAATAGAACAAGTCCCACACACTGCTACAAGCCGAAATATTTTTTCAGAGCAAGATGGAGATATAAATTATATTGAATTTGCAACCTGGTGGAGGTTAGTATAGATGGACTAATCAAACAAGTCCCACACACTGCTACAAGGCAAAATATTTTTTCAGAGCTAGATGAAGATACAAATTATATTGAATTTGCAACCTGGTGGAGGTTAGTATAGATGGACTAATAGAACAAGTCCCACAAACTGCTACAAGCCGAAATATATTTTCAGAGCTAGATGCAGATATAAATTATATTGAATTCACCCCCTGGTAGAGGTTAGTATAGATGGACTAATAGAACAAGTCCCTCACACTGCTACAAGCCGAAAAATTTTTTCAGAGCTAGATGAAGATAAAAATTATATTGAATTTGCAACCTGGTGGAGGTTAGTATAGATGGACTAATAGAACATGTCCCACATACTGCTACAAGCCAAAATATTTTTTCAGAGCTAGATGCAGATAAAAATTATATCGAATTTGCAACCTGGTGTAGGTTAGTATAGATGGACTAATAGAACAAGTCCCTCACACTGCTACAAGCCAAAATATTTTTTCAGAGCAAGATGCAGATATAAATTATATTGAATTTGCAACCTGGTGGAGGTTAGTATAGATGGACTAATAGAACAAGTCCCACACACTGGTAAAAGCCAAAATATTTTTTCAGAGCAAGATGCAGATATAAATTATATTGAATTTGCAACCTGGTGGAGGTTAGTATAGCTGCACTAATAGAACAAGTCCCACACACTGCTACAAGCCAAAATATTTTTTCAGAGCTAGATGCAGATAAAAATTATATTGAATGTGCAACCTGGTGGAGGTTAGTATAGATGGACTAATAAAACAAGTCCCACACACTGCTACAAGCCAAAATATTTTTTCAGAGTTAGATGCAGAAAAAAATTATACTGAATTTGCAACCTGATGGAGGTTAGTTTAGATGGACTAATAGAACAAGTCCCACACACTGCTACAAGCCAAAATATTTTTTCAGAGCTAGATGCAGATAAAAATTATATTGAATTTGCAACCTGGTGGAGGTTAGTATAGATGGACTAATAGAACATGTCCCACACACTGCTAAAAGCCAAAATATTTTTTCAGAGCAAGAAGCAGATATAATTTATATTGAATTTGCAACCTGGTGGAGGTTAGTATAGATGGACTAATAGAACAAGTACCACACACTGCTACAAGCCAAAATATTTTTTCAGAGCTAGATGCAGATAAAAATTATATTGAATTTGCAACCTGGTGGAGGTTAGTATAGATGGACTAATAGAACAAGTCCCACACACCGCTACAAGCCGAAATATTTTTTTCAGAGCTAGATGCAGATAAAAATTATATTGAATTTGCAACCTGGTGGAGGTTAGTATAGATGGACTAATAGAACAAGTCCCACACACTGCTACAAGCCGAAATATTTTTTCAGAGCTAGGTGCAGAAAAAAATTATATTGAATTTGCAACCTGATGGAGGTTAGTATAGATGGACTAATAGAACAAGTCCCACACACTGCTACAAGCCGAAATATTTTTTCAGAGCTAGATGCAGATAAAAATTATATTGAATTTGCAACCTGGTGGAGGTTAGTATAGATGGACTAATAGAACAAGTCCCACACACTGCTACAAGCCAAAATATTTTTTCACAGCTAGATGAAGATTAAAATTATTTGGAATTTGAACCTGGTGGAGGTTAGTATAGATGGACTAATAGAACAAGTCCCACACACTGCTACAAGCCGAAATATTTTTTCAGAGCTAGATGCAGATATAAATTATATTGAATTTGCAACCTGGTGGAGGTTAGTATAGATGGACTAATAGAACAAGTCCCACACACTGCTACAAGCCGAAATATTTTTTCAGAGCTAGATGCAGATAAAAATTATATTGAATTTGCAACCTGGTGGAGGTTAGTTTAGATGGACTAATAGAACATGTCCCACACACTGCTACAAGCCGAAATATTTTTTCAGAGCTAGATGCAGATAAAAATTTTATTGAATTTGCAACCTGGTGGAGGTTAGTATAGATGGACTAATAGAACAAGTCCCTCACACTGCTACAAGCCAAAATATTTTTTCAGAGCTAGATGCAGATAAAAATTATATTGAATTTGCAACCTGGTGGAGGTAAGTATAGATGGACTAATAGAACAAGTCCTACACACTGCTACAAGCCAAAATATTTTTTCAGAGCTAGATGCAGATAAAAAATATATTGAATTTGCAACCTGGTGGAGGTTAGTATAGATGGACTAATAGAACATGTCCCACACACTGCTAAAAGCCAAAATATTTTTTCAGAGCAAGAAGCAGATATAATTTATATTGAATTTGCAACCTGGTGGAGGTTAGTATAGATGGACTAATAGAACAAGTACCACACACTGCTACAAGCCAAAATATTTTTTCAGAGCTAGATGCAGATAAAAATTATATTGAATATGCAACCTGGTGGAGGTTAGTATAGATGGACTAATAGAACAAGTCCCACGCACTGCTACAAGCCGAAATATTTTTTCAGAGCTAGATGCAGATAAAAATTATATTGAATTTGCAACCTGGTGGAGGTTAGTATGGATGGACTAATAGAACAAGTCCCACACACTGCTACAAGCCGAAATATTTTTTCAGAGCAAGATGCAGATATAAATTATACTGAATTTGCAACCTGGTGGAGGTTAGTATAGATGGACTAATCGAACAAGTCCCACACACTGCTACAAGCAAAAATATTTTTTCAGAGCTAGATGAAGATAACAATTATATTGAATTTGCAACCTGGTGGAGGTTAGTATAGATGGACTAATAGAACAAGTCCCACACACTGCTACAAGCTAAAATATTTTTTCAGAGCTAGATGCAGATAAAAGTTATATTGAATTTGCAACCTGGTGGAGGTTAGTATAGCTGGACTAATAGAACAGTCCCACACACTGCTACAAGGTGAAATATTTTTTCAGAGCTAGATGAAGATAAAAATTATATTGAATTTGCAACCTGGTGGAGGTTAGTATAGATGGACTAATAGAACAAGTCCCACACACTGCTACAAGCAAAAATATTTTTTCAGAGCTAGATGAAGATAACAATTATATTGAATTTGCAACCTGGTGGAGGTTAGTATAGATGGACTGATAGAACAAGTCCCACACACTTCTAAAAGCCGAAATATATTTTCAGAGCTAGATGCAGATAAAAATTATATCGAATTTGCCCCCTGGTAGAGGTTAGTATAGTTGAACTAATAGAACAAGTCCCACACACTGCTACAAGCCGAAATATTTTTTCAGAGCTAGATGCAGATAAAAATTATATTGAATTTGCAATCTGGTGGAGGTTAGTATAGATGGACTAATAGAACAAGTCCCACACACTGCTAAAAGCCAAAATATTTTTTCAGAGCAAGATGCAGATATAAATTATATTGAATTTGCAACCTGGTGGAGGTTAGTATAGATGGACTAATAGAACAAGTACAACACACTGCTACAAGCCAAAATATTTTTTCTGAGCTAGATGCAGATAAAAATTATATTGAATTTGCAACCTGGTGGAGGTTAGCATAGATGGACTAATAGAACAAGTCCCACACACTGCTACAAGCCAAAATATTTTTTCAGAGCTAGATGCAGATAAAAGTTATATTGAATTTGCAACCTGGTGGAGGTTAGTATAGATGGACTAATAGAACAAGTCCCACACACTGCTACAAGCTGAAATATTTTTTCAGAGCTAGATGAAGATAAAAATTATATTGAATTTGCAACCTGGTGGAGGTTAGTATAGATGGACTAATAGAACAAGTCCCACACACTGCTACAAGCCAAAATATTTTTTCAGAGCTTGATATAGATAAAAATTATATTGAATTTGCCACCTGGTGGAATTTAGTATAGATGGACTAATAGAACAAGTCCCACACACTGCTACAAGCCAAAAAATTTTTTCAGAGCTAGATCCAGATAAAAATTATATTGAATTTGCAACCTGGTCGAGGATAGTATAGATGGACTAATAGAACAAGTCCCAGACACTGCTACAAGCCGAAATATTTTTTCAGAGCTAGATGCAGATAAAAATTATATTGAATTTGCCACCTGGTGGAGGTTAGTATAGATGGACTAATAGAACAAGTCCCTCATACTGCTACAAGCCGAAATATTTTTTCAGAGCTAGATGAAGATAAAAATTATATTGAATTTGCAACCTGGTGGAGGTTAGTATAGATGGACTAATAGAACATGTCCCACACACTGCTACATGCCGAAATATTTTTTCAGAGCTAGATGCAGATAAAAATTATATTGAATTTGCAACCTGGTGTAGGTTAGTATAGATGGACTAATAGAACAAGTCCCTCACACTGCTACGAGCCAAAATATTTTTTCAGAGCTAGATGCAGATAAAAATTATATTGAATTTGCAACCTGGTGGAGGTTAGTATAGATGGACTAATAGAACAAGTCCCACACACTGCTACAAGCCAAAATATTTTTTCAGAGCTAGATGCAGATACAAATTATATTGAATTTGCAACCTGTTGGAGGTTAGTATAGATGGACTAATAGAACAAGTCCCACACCCTGCTACAAGCCAAAATATTTTTTCAGAGCTAGATGCAGATAAAAATTATATTGAATTTGCAACCTGGTGGAGGTTAGTATAGATGTACTAATAGAACAAGTCCCACACACTGCTAAAAGCCGAAATATATTTTCAGAGCTAGATGCAGATAAAAATTATATCGAATTTGCCCTCTGGTGGAGGTTAGTATAGATGGACTAATAGAACAAGTCCCACACACTGCTACAAGCCAAAATATTTTTTCAGCACTAGATGCAGATAAAAATTGTATTGAATTTGCAACCTGGTGGAGGTTAGTATAGATGGACTAATAGAACAAGTCCCACACACTGCTAAAAGCCGAAATATTTTTTCAGAGCAAGATGCAGATATAAATTATATAGAATTTGCAACCTGGGGGAGGTTAGTATAGATGGACTAATAGAACAAGTACCACACACTGCTAAAAGCCGAAATATATTTTCAGAGCTAGATGCAGATAAAAATTATATCGAATTTGCCCCCTGGTGGAGGTTAGTATAGATGGACTAATAGAACAAGTCCCACACACTGCTACAAGCCAAAATATTTTTTCAGCACTAGAAGCAGATAAAAATTGTATTGAATTTGCAACCTGGTGGAGGTTAGTATAGATGGACTAATAGAACAAGTCCCACACACTGCTAAAAGCCGAAATATTTTTTCAGAGCAAGATGCAGATATAAATTATATTGAATTTGCAACCTGGTGGAGGTTAGTATAGATGGACTAATAGAACAAGTACCACACACTGCTACAAGCCAAAATATTTTTTCAGAGCTAGATGCAGATAAAAATTATATTGAATTTGCAACCTGGTGGAGGTTAGTATAGATGGACTAATAGAACAAGTCCCAAACACTGCTACAAGCCAAAATATTTTTTCAGAGCTACATGCAGATAAAAGTTATATTGAATTTGCAACCTGGTGGAGGTTAGTATAGATGGACTAATAGAACAAGTCCCACACACTGCTACAAGCTGAAATATTTTTTCAGAGCTAGATGAAGATAAAAATTATATTGAATTTGCAACCTGGTGGAGGTTAGTATAGATGGACTAATAGAACAAGTCCCACACAATGCTACAAGCCGAAATATTTTTTCAGAGCAAGATGGAGATATAAATTATATTGAATTTGCAACCTGGTGGAGGTTAGTATAGATGGACTAATCAAACAAGTCCCACACACTGCTACAAGGCAAAATATTTTTTCAGAGCTAGATGAAGATACAAATTATATTGAATTTGCAACCTGGTGGAGGTTAGTATAGATGGACTAATAGAACAAGTCCCACAAACTGCTACAAGCCGAAATATATTTTCAGAGCTAGATGCAGATATAAATTGTATTGAATTCACCCCCTGGTAGAGGTTAGTATAGATGGACTAATAGAACAAGTCCCTCACACTGCTACAAGCCAAAATATTTTTTCAGAGCAAGATGCAGATATAAATTATATTGAATTTGCAACCTGGTGGAGGTTAGTATAGATGGACTAATAGAACAAGTCCCACACACTGGTAAAAGCCAAAATATTTTTTCAGAGCAAGATGCAGATATAAATTATATTGAATTTGCAACCTGGTGGAGGTTAGTATAGCTGCACTAATAGAACAAGTCCCACACACTGCTACAAGCCAAAATATTTTTTCAGAGCTAGATGCAGATAAAAATTATATTGAATGTGCAACCTGGTGGAGGTTTTTATAGATGGACTAATAAAACAAGTCCCACACACTGCTACAAGCCAAAATATTTTTTCAGAGCTAGATGCAGAAAAAAATTATACTGAATTTGCAACCTGATGGAGGTTAGTTTAGATGGACTAATAGAACAAGTCCCACACACTGCTACAAGCCAAAATATTTTTTCAGAGCTAGATGCAGATAAAAATTATATTGAATTTGCAACCTGGTGGAGGTTAGTATAGATGGACTAATAGAACATGTCCCACACACTGTTAAAAGCCAAAATATTTTTTCAGAGCAAGAAGCAGATATAATTTATATTGAATTTGCAACCTGGTGGAGGTTAGTATAGATGGACTAATAGAACAAGTACCACACACTGCTACAAGCCAAAATATTTTTTCAGAGCTAGATGCAGATAAAAATTATATTGAATTTGCAACCTGGTGGAGGTTAGTATAGATGGAATAATAGAACAAGTCTCACACACTGCTACAAGCCGAAATATTTTTTTCAGAGCTAGATGCAGATAAAAATTATATTGAATTTGCAACCTGGTGGAGGTTAGTATAGATGGACTAATAGAACAAGTCCCACACACTGCTACAAGCCGAAATATTTTTTCAGAGCTAGGTGCAGAAAAAAATTATATTGAATTTGCAACCTGATGGAGGTTAGTATAGATGGACTAATAGAACAAGTCCCACACACTGCTGCAAGCCGAAATATTTTTTCAGAGCTAGATGCAGATAAAAATTATATTGAATTTGCAACCTGGTGGAGGTTAGTATAGATGGACTAATAGAACAAGTCCCACACACTGCTACAAGCCAAAATATTTTTTCAGAGCTAGATGAAGATTAAAATTATATGGAATTTGAACCTGGTGGAGGTTAGTATAGATGGACTAATAGAACAAGTCCCACACACTGCTACAAGCCGAAATATTTTTTCAGAGCTAGATGCAGATATAAATTATATTGAATTTGCAACCTGGTGGAGGTTAGTATAGATGGACTAATAGAACAAGTCCCAAACACTGCTACAAGCCGAAATATTTTTTCAGAGCTAGATGCAGATAAAAATTATATTGAATTTGCAACCTGGTGGAGGTTAGTATAGATGGACTAATAGAACATGTCCCACACACTGCTACAAGCCGAAATATTTTTTCAGAGCTAGATGCAGATAAAAATTTTATTGAATTTGCAACCTGGTGGAGGTTAGTATAGATGGACTAATAGAACAAGTCCCTCACACTGCTACAAGCCAAAATATTTTTTCAGAGCTAGATGCAGATAAAAATTATATTGAATTTGCAACCTGGTGGAGGTAAGTATAGATGGACTAATAGAACAAGTCCTACACACTGCTACAAGCCAAAATATTTTTTCAGAGCTAGATGCAGATAAAAAATATATTGAATTTGCAACCTGGTGGAGGTTAGTATAGATGGACTAATAGAACATGTCCCACACACTGCTAAAAGCCAAAATATTTTTTCAGAGCAAGAAGCAGATATAATTTATATTGAATTTGCAACCTGGTGGAGGTTAGTATAGATGGACTAATAGAACAAGTACCACACACTGCTACAAGCCAAAATATTTTTTCAGAGCTAGATGCAGATAAAAATTATATTGAATATGCAACCTGGTGGAGGTTAGTATAGATGGACTAATAGAACAAGTCCCACGCACTGCTACAAGCCGAAATATTTTTTCAGAGCTAGATGCAGATAAAAATTATATTGAATTTGCAACCTGGTGGAGGTTAGTATGGATGGACTAATAGAACAAGTCCCACACACTGCTACAAGCCGAAATATTTTTTCAGAGCAAGATGCAGATATAAATTATACTGAATTTGCAACCTGGTGGAGGTTAGTATAGATGGACTAATCGAACAAGTCCCACACACTGCTACAAGCAAAAATATTTTTTCAGAGCTAGATGAAGATAACAATTATATTGAATTTGCAACCTGGTGGAGGTTAGTATAGATGGACTAATAGAACAAGTCCAACAAACTGCTACAAGCCGAAATATATTTTCAGAGCTAGATGCAGATATAAATTATATTGAATTCACCCCCTGGTAGAGGTTAGTATAGATGGACTAATAGAACAAGTCCCTCACACTGCTACAAGCCGAAAAATTTTTTCAGAGCTAGATGAAGATAAAAATTATATTGAATTTGCAACCTGGTGGAGGTTAGTATAGATGGACTAATAGAACATGTCCCACATACTGCTACAAGCCAAAATATTTTTTCAGAGCTAGATGCAGATAAAAATTATATCGAATTTGCAACCTGGTGTAGGTTAGTATAGATGGACTAATAGAACAAGTCCCTCACACTGCTACAAGCCAAAATATTTTTTCAGAGCAAGATGCAGATATAAATTATATTGAATTTGCAACCTGGTGGAGGTTAGTATAGATGGACTAATAGAACAAGTCCCACACACTGGTAAAAGCCAAAATATTTTTTCAGAGCAAGATGCAGATATAAATTATATTGAATTTGCAACCTGGTGGAGGTTAGTATAGCTGCACTAATAGAACAAGTCCCACACACTGCTACAAGCCAAAATATTTTTTCAGAGCTAGATGCAGATAAAAATTATATTGAATGTGCAACCTGGTGGAGGTTTTTATAGATGGACTAATAAAACAAGTCCCACACACTGCTACAAGCCAAAATATTTTTTCAGAGCTAGATGCAGAAAAAAATTATACTGAATTTGCAACCTGATGGAGGTTAGTTTAGATGGACTAATAGAACAAGTCCCACACACTGCTACAAGCCAAAATATTTTTTCAGAGCTAGATGCAGAGAAAAATTATATTGAATTTGCAACCTGGTGGAGGTTAGTGTAGATGGACTAATAGAACATGTCCCACACACTGCTAAAAGCCAAAATATTTTTTCAGAGCAAGAAGCAGATATAATTTATATTGAATTTGCAACCTGGTGGAGGTTAGTATAGATGGACTAATAGAACAAGTACCACACACTGCTACAAGCCAAAATATTTTTTCAGAGCTAGATGCAGATAAAAATTATATTGAATTTGCAACCTGGTGGAGGTTAGTATAGATCGACTAATAGAACAAGTCCCACACACTGCTACAAGCCGAAATATTTTTTTCAGAGCTAGATGCAGATAAAAATTATATTGAATTTGCAACCTGGTGGAGGTTAGTATAGATGGACTAATAGAACAAGTCCCACACACTGCTACAAGCCGAAATATTTTTTCAGAGCTAGGTGCAGAAAAAAATTATATTGAATTTGCAATCTGATGGAGGTTAGTATAGATGGACTAATAGAACAAGTCCCACACACTGCTACAAGCCGAAATATTTTTTCAGAGCTAGATGCAGATAAAAATTATATTGAATTTGCAACCTGGTGGAGGTTAGTATAGATGGACTAATAGAACAAGTCCCACACACTGCTACAAGCCAAAATATTTTTTCAGAGCTAGATGAAGATTAAAATTATATGGAATTTGAACCTGGTGGAGGTTAGTATAGATGGACTAATAGAACAAGTCCCACACACTGCTACAAGCCGAAATATTTTTTCAGAGCTAGATGCAGATATAAATTATATTGAATTTGCAACCTGGTGGAGGTTAGTATAGATGGACTAATAGAACAAGTCCCACACACTGCTACAAACCGAAATATTTTTTCAGAGCTAGATGCAGATAAAAATTATATTGAATTTGCAACCTGGTGGAGGTTAGTATAGATGGACTAATAGAACATGTCCCACACACTGCTACAAGCCGAAATATTTTTTCAGAGCTAGATGCAGATAAAAATTTTATTGAATTTGCAACCTGGTGGAGGTTAGTATAGATGGACTAATAGAACAAGTCCCTCACACTGCTACAAGCCAAAATATTTTTTCAGAGCTAGATGCAGATAAAAATTATATTGAATTTGCAACCTGGTGGAGGTAAGTATAGATGGACTAATAGAACAAGTCCTACACACTGCTACAAGCCAAAATATTTTTTCAGAGCTAGATGCAGATAAAAAATATATTGAATTTGCAACCTGGTGGAGGTTAGTATAGATGGACTAATAGAACATGTCCCACACACTGCTAAAAGCCAAAATATTTTTTCAGAGCAAGAAGCAGATATAATTTATATTGAATTTGCAACCTGGTGGAGGTTAGTATAGATGGACTAATAGAACAAGTACCACACACTGCTACAAGCCAAAATATTTTTTCAGAGCTAGATGCAGATAAAAATTATATTGAATATGCAACCTGGTGGAGGTTAGTATAGATGGACTAATAGAACAAGTCCCACGCACTGCTACAAGCCGAAATATTTTTTCAGAGCTAGATGCAGATAAAAATTATATTGAATTTGCAACCTGGTGGAGGTTAGTATGGATGGACTAATAGAACAAGTCCCACACACTGCTACAAGCCGAAATATTTTTTCAGAGCAAGATGCAGATATAAATTATACTGAATTTGCAACCTGGTGGAGGTTAGTATAGATGGACTAATCGAACAAGTCCCACACACTGCTACAAGCAAAAATATTTTTTCAGAGCTAGATGAAGATAACAATTATATTGAATTTGCAACCTGGTGGAGGTTAGTATAGATGGACTAATAGAACAAGTCCCACAAACTGCTACAAGCCGAAATATATTTTCAGAGCTAGATGCAGATATAAATTATATTGAATTCACCCCCTGGTAGAGGTTAGTATAGATGGACTAATAGAACAAGTCCCTCACACTGCTACAAGCCGAAAAATTTTTTCAGAGCTAGATGAAGATAAAAATTATATTGAATTTGCAACCTGGTGGAGGTTAGTATAGATGGACTAATAGAACATGTCCCACATACTGCTACAAGCCAAAATATTTTTTCAGAGCTAGATGCAGATAAAAATTATATCGAATTTGCAACCTGGTGTAGGTTAGTATAGATGGACTAATAGAACAAGTCCCTCACACTGCTACAAGCCAAAATATTTTTTCAGAGCAAGATGCAGATATAAATTATATTAAATTTGCAACCTGGTGGAGGTTAGTATAGATGGACTAATAGAACAAGTCCCACACACTGGTAAAATCCAAAATATTTTTTCAGAGCAAGATGCAGATATAAATTATATTGAATTTGCAACCTGGTGGAGGTTAGTATAGCTGCACTAATAGAACAAGTCCCACACACTGCTACAAGCCAAAATATTTTTTCAGAGCTAGATGCAGATAAAAATTATATTGAATGTGCAACCTGGTGGAGGTTTTTATAGATGGACTAATAAAACAAGTCCCACACACTGCTACAAGCCAAAATATTTTTTCAGAGCTAGATGCAGAAAAAAATTATACTGAATTTGGAACCTGATGGAGGTTAGTTTAGATGGACTAATAGAACAAGTCCCACACACTGCTACAAGCCAAAATATTTTTTCAGAGCTAGATGCAGAGAAAAATTATATTGAATTTGCAACCTGGTGGAGGTTAGTGTAGATGGACTAATAGAACATGTCCCACACACTGCTAAAAGCCAAAATATTTTTTCAGAGCAAGAAGCAGATATAATTTATATTGAATTTGCAACCTGGTGGAGGTTAGTATAGATGGACTAATAGAACAAGTACCACACACTGCTACAAGCCAAAATATTTTTTCAGAGCTAGATGCAGATAAAAATTATATTGAATTTGCAACCTGGTGGAGGTTAGTATAGATCGACTAATAGAACAAGTCCCACACACTGCTACAAGCCGAAATATTTTTTTCAGAGCTAGATGCAGATAAAAATTATATTGAATTTGCAACCTGGTGGAGGTTAGTATAGATGGACTAATAGAACAAGTCCCACACACTGCTACAAGCCGAAATATTTTTTCAGAGCTAGGTGCAGAAAAAAATTATATTGAATTTGCAATCTGATGGAGGTTAGTATAGATGGACTAATAGAACAAGTCCCACACACTGCTACAAGCCGAAATATTTTTTCAGAGCTAGATGCAGATAAAAATTATATTGAATTTGCAACCTGGTGGAGGTTAGTATAGATGGACTAATAGAACAAGTCCCACACACTGCTACAAGCCAAAATATTTTTTCAGAGCTAGATGAAGATTAAAATTATATGGAATTTGAACCTGGTGGAGGTTAGTATAGATGGACTAATAGAACAAGTCCCACACACTGCTACAAGCCGAAATATTTTTTCAGAGCTAGATGCAGATATAAATTATATTGAATTTGCAACCTGGTGGAGGTTAGTATAGATGGACTAATAGAACAAGTCCCACACACTGCTACAAGCCGAAATATTTTTTCAGAGCTAGATGCAGATAAAAATTATATTGAATTTGCAACCTGGTGGAGGTTAGTATAGATGGACTAATAGAACATGTCCCACACACTGCTACAAGCCGAAATATTTTTTCAGAGCTAGATGCAGATAAAAATTTTAATGAATTTGCAACCTGGTGGAGGTTAGTATAGATGGACTAATAGAACAAGTCCCTCACACTGCTACAAGCCAAAATATTTTTTCAGAGCTAGATGCAGATAAAAATTATATTGAATTTGCAACCTGGTGGAGGTAAGTATAGATGGACTAATAGAACAAGTCCTACACACTGCTACTAGCCAAAATATTTTTTCAGAGCTAGATGCAGATAAAAAATATATTGAATTTGCAACCTGGTGGAGGTTAGTATAGATGGACTAATAGAACATGTCCCACACACTGCTAAAAGCCAAAATATTTTTTCAGAGCAAGAAGCAGATATAATTTATATTGAATTTGCAACCTGGTGGAGGTTAGTATAGATGGACTAATAGAACAAGTACCACACACTGCTACAAGCCAAAATATTTTTTCAGAGCTAGATGCAGATAAAAATTATATTGAATATGCAACCTGGTGGAGGTTAGTATATATGGACTAATAGAACAAGTCCCACGCACTGCTACAAGCCGAAATATTTTTTCAGAGCTAGATGCAGATAAAAATTATATTGAATTTGCAACCTGGTGGAGGTTAGTATGGATGGACTAATAGAACAAGTCCCACACACTGCTACAAGCCGAAATATTTTTTCAGAGCAAGATGCAGATATAAATTATACTGAATTTGCAACCTGGTGGAGGTTAGTATAGATGGACTAATCGAACAAGTCCCACACACTGCTACAAGCAAAAATATTTTTTCAGAGCTAGATGAAGATAACAGTTATATTGAATTTGCAACCTGGTGTAGGTTAGTATAGATGGACTAATAGAACAAGTCCCACACACTGCTAAATGCCGAAATATATTTTCAGAGCTAGATGGAGATAAAAATTATATCGAATTTGCCCCCTGGTAGAGGTTGGTATAGTTGGACTAATAGAACAAGTCCCACACACTGCTACAAGCCGAAATATTTTTTCAGAGCTAGATACAGATAAAAATTATATTGAATTTGCAACCTGGTGGAGGTTAGTATAGATGGACTAATAGAACAAGTCCCACACACTGCTAAAATCCGAAATATTTTTTCAGAGCTAGATGCAGATAAAAGTTATTTTGAATTTGCAACCTGGTGGAGGTTAGAATAGATGGACTAATAGAACAAGTCCCACACACTGCTACAAGCTGAAATATTTTTTCAGAGCTAGATGCAGAGAAAAATTATATTGAATTTGCAACCTGGTGGAGGTTAGTATAGATGGACTAATAGAACATGTCCCACACACTGCTAAAAGCCAAAATATTTTTTCAGAGCAAGAAGCAGATATAATTTATATTGAATTTGCAACCTGGTGGAGGTTAGTATAGATGGACTAATAGAACAAGTACCACACACTGATACAAGCCAAAATATTTTTTCAGAGCTAGATGCAGATAAAAATTATATTGAATTTGCAACCTGGTGGAGGTTAGTATAGATCGACTAATAGAACAAGTCCCACACACTGCTACAAGCCGAAATATTTTTTTCAGAGCTAGATGCAGATAAAAATTATATTGAATTTGCAACCTGGTGGAGGTTAGTATAGATGGACTAATAGAACAAGTCCCACACACTGCTACAAGCCGAAATATTTTTTCAGAGCTAGGTGCAGAAAAAAATTATATTGAATTTGCAACCTGATGGAGGTTAGTATAGATGGACTAATAGAACAAGTCCCACACACTGCTACAAGCCGAAATATTTTTTCAGAGCTAGATGCAGATAAAAATTATATTGAATTTGCAACCTGGTGGAGGTTAGTATAGATGGACTAATAGAACAAGTCCCACACACTGCTACAAGCCAAAATATTTTTTCAGAGCTAGATGAAGATTAAAATTATATGGAATTTGAACCTGGTGGAGGTTAGTATAGATGGACTAATAGAACAAGTCCCACACACTGCTACAAGCCGAAATATTTTTTCAGAGCTAGATGCAGATAAAAATTATATTGAATTTGCAACCTGGTGGAGGTTAGTATAGATGGACTAATAGAACATGTCCCACACACTGCTACAAGCCGAAATATTTTTTCAGATCTAGATGCAGATAAAAATTTTAATGAAATGCAACCTGGTGGAGGTTAGTATAGATGGACTAATAGAACAAGTCCCTCACACTGCTACAAGCCAAAATATTTTTTCAGAGCTAGATGCAGATAAAAATTATATTGAATTTGCAACCTGGTGGAGGTAAGTATAGATGGAGTAATAGAACAAGTCCTACACACTGCTACTAGCCAAAATATTTTTTCAGAGCTAGATGCAGATAAAAAATATATTGAATTTGCAACCTGGTGGAGGTTAGTATAGATGGACTAATAGAACATGTCCCACACACTGCTAAAAGCCAAAATATTTTTTCAGAGCTAGATGCAGATAAAAATTATATCGAATTTGCAACCTGGTGGAGGTTAGTATAGATGGACTAATAGAACAAGTCCCTCACACTGCTACAAGCCAAAATATTTTTTCAGAGCTAGATGCAGATAAAAATTATATTGAATTTGCAACCTGGTGGAGGTTAGTATAGATGGACTAAAAGAACAAGTCCCACACACTGCTACAAGCCGAAATATTTTTTCAGAGCTAGATGCAGATAAAAATTATATTGAATTTGCAACCTGGTGGAGGTTAGTATAGATGGACTAATAGAACATGTCCCACACACTGCTACAAGCCGAAATATTTTTTCAGAGCTAGATGCAGATAAAAATTATATTGAATTTGCAACCTGGTGGAGGTTAGTATAGATGGACTAATAGAACAAGTCCCTCACACTGCTACAAGCCAAAATATTTTTTCAGAGCTAGATGCAGATAAAAATTATATTGAATTTGCAACCTGGTGGAGGTAAGTATAGATGGACTAATAGAACAAGTCCCACACACTGCTACAAGCCAAAATATTTTTTCAGAGCTAGATGCAGATAAAAATTATATTGAATTTGCAACCTGGTGGAGGTTAGTATAGATGGACTAATAGAACATGTCCCACACACTGCTAAAAGCCAAAATATTTTTTCAGAGCAAGAAGCAGATATAATTTATATTGAATTTGCAACCTGGTGGAGGTTAGTATAGATGGACTAATAGAACAAGTACCACACACTGCTACAAGCCAAAATATTTTTTCAGAGCTAGATGCAGATAAAAATTACATTGAATTTGCAACCTGGTGGAGGTTAGTATAGATGGACTAATAGAACAGGTCCCACACACTGCTACAAGCCGAAATATTTTTTTCAGAGCTAGATGCAGATAAAAATTATATTGAATTTGCAACCTGGTGGAGGTTAGTATAGATGGACTAATAGAACAAGTCCCACACACTGCTACAAGCCAAAATATTTTTTCAGAGCTAGGTGCAGAAAAAAATTATATTGAATTTGCAACCTGATGGAGGTTAGTATAGATGGACTAATAGAACAAGTCCCACACACTGCTACAAGCCGAAATATTTTTTCAGAGCTAGATGCAGATAAAAATTATATTGTATTTGCAACCTGGTGGAGGTTAGTATAGATGGACTAATAGAACAAGTCCCACACACTGCTACAAGCCAAAATATTTTTTCAGAGCTAGATGAAGATTAAAATTATATTGAATTTGAACCTGGTGGAGGTTAGTATAGATGGACTAATAGAACAAGTCCCACACACTGCTACAAGCCGAAATATTTTTTCAGAGCTAGATGCAGATATAAATTATATTGAATTTGCAACCTGGTGGAGGTTAGTATATATGGACCAATAGAACAAGTCCCACACACTGCTACAAGCCGAAATATTTTTTCAGAGCTAGATGCAGATAAAAATTATATTGAATTTGCAACCTGGTGGAGGTTAGTATAGATGGACTAATAGAACAAGTCCCTCACACTGCTACAAGCCAAAATATTTTTTCAGAGCTAGATGCAGATAAAAATTATATTGAATTTGCAACCTGGTGGAGGTAAGTATAGATGGACTAATAGAACAAGTCCCACACACTGCTACAAGCCAAAATATTTTTTCAGAGCTAGATGCAGATAAAAATTATATTGAATTTGCAACCTGGTGGAGGTTAGTATAGATGGACTAATAGAACATGTCCCACACACTGCTAAAAGCCAAAATATTTTTCAGAGCAAGAAGCAGATATAATTTATATTGAATTTGCAACCTGGTGGAGGTTAGTATAGATGGACTAATAGAACAAGTACCACACACTGCTACAAGCCAAAATATTTTTTCAGAGCTAGATGCAGATAAAAATTACATTGAATTTGCAACCTGGTGGAGGTTAGTATAGATGGACTAATAGAACAGGTCCCACACACTGCTACAAGCCGAAATATTTTTTTCAGAGCTAGATGCAGATAAAAATTATATTGAATTTGCAACTTGGTGGAGGTTAGTATAGATGGACTAATAGAACAAGTCCCACACACTGCTACAAGCCAAAATATTTTTTCAGAGCTAGGTGCAGAAAAAAATTATATTGAATTTGCAACCTGATGGAGGTTAGTATAGATGGACTAATAGAACAAGTCCCACACACTGCTACAAGCCGAAATATTTTTTCAGAGCTAGATGCAGATAAAAATTATATTGTATTTGCAACCTGGTGGAGGTTAGTATAGATGGACTAATAGAACAAGTCCCACACACTGCTACAAGCCAAAATATTTTTTCAGAGCTAGATGAAGATTAAAATTATATTGAATTTGAACCTGGTGGAGGTTAGTATAGATGGACTAATAGAACAAGTCCCACACACTGCTACAAGCCGAAATATTTTTTCAGAGCTAGATGCAGATATAAATTATATTGAATTTGCAACCTGGTGGAGGTTAGTATATATGGACCAATAGAACAAGTCCCACACACTGCTACAAGCCGAAATATTTTTTCAGAGCTAGATGCAGATAAAAATTATATTGAATTTGCAACCTGGTGGAGGTTAGTATAGATGAACTAATAGAACTAGTCCCACACACTGCTACAAGCCAAAATATTTTTTCAGAGCTAGATGCAGATAAAAATTATATTGAATTTGCAACCTGGTGGAGGATAGTATAGATGGACTAATAGAACAAGTCCCACACACTGCTAAAAGCCAAAATATTTTTTCAGAGCAAGATGCAGATATAAATTATATTGAATTTGCAACCTGGTGGAGGTTAGTATAGATGGACTAATCGAACAAGTCCCACACACTGCTACAAGCCAAAATATTTTTTCACAGCTAGATGAAGATAAAAATTATATTGAATTTGCAACCTGGTGGAGGTTAGTATAGATGGACTAATAGAACAAGTCCTACACACTGCTACAGGCTGAAATATTTTTTCAGAGCTAAATGCAGATAAAAATTATATTGAATTTGCTCCCTGGTGGAGGTTAGTATAGATGGACTAATAGAACATGTCCCACACACTGCTACAAGCCAAAATATTTTTTCAGAGCTAGATGCAGATAAAAATTATATTGAATTTGCAACCTGGTGGAGGTTAGTATAGATGGACTAATAGAACATGTCCCACACACTGCTAAAAGCCAAAATATTTTTTCAGAGCAAGAAGCAGATATAATTTATATTGAATTTGCAACCTGGTGGAGGTTAGTATAGATGGACTAATAGAACAAGTCCCACACACTGCTACAAGCCAAAATATTTTTTCAGAGCTAGATGCAGATAAAAGTTATATTGAATTTGCAACCTGGTGGAGGTTAGTATAGATGGACTAATAGAACAAGTCCCACACACTGCTACAAGCCGAAATATTTTTTTCAGAGCTAGATGCAGATAAAAATTATATTGAATTTGCAACCTGGTGGACGTTAGTATAGATGGACTAATAGAACTAGTCCCACACACTGCTACAAGCCAAAATATTTTTTCAGAACTAGATGCAGAAAAAAATTATACTGAATTTGCAACCTGATGGAGGTTAGTATAGATGGACTAATAGAACAAGTCCCACACACTGCTACAAGCCGAAATATTTTTTCAGAGCTAGATGCAGATAAAAATTATATTGAATTTGCAACCTGGTGTAGGTTAGCATAGATGGACTAATAGAACAAGTCCCACACACTGCTACAAGCCGAAATATTTTTTCAGAGCTAGGTGCAGATAAAAATTATATTGAATTTGCTCTCTGGTGGAGGTTAGTATAGATGGACTAATAGAACCAGTCCCACACACTGCTACAAGCCAAAATATTTTTTCAGAGCTAGATGCAGATTAAAATTATATTGAATGTGCAACCTGGTGGAGGTTAGTATAGATGGACTAATAGAACAAGTCCCACACACTGCTACAAGCCGAAATATTTTTTCAGAGCTAGATGCAGAAAAAAATTATACTGAATTTGCAACCTGATGGAGGTTAGTATAGATGGACTAATAGAACAAGTCCCACACACTGCTACAAGCCGAAATATTTTTTCAGAGCTAGGTGCAGATTTAAATTATATTGAATTTGCAACCTGGTGTAGGTTAGCATAGATGGACTAATAGAACAAGTCCCACACACTGCTATAAGCCGAAATATTTTTTCAGAGCAAGATGCAGATATAAATTATATTGAATTTGCAACCTGGTGGAGGTTAGTATAGATGGACTAATAGAACAAGTCCCACACACTGCTACAAGCCAAAATATTTTTTCAGAGCTAGATGAAGATAAAAATTATATTGAATTTGCAACCTGGTGGAGGTTAGTATAGATGGACTAATAGAACAAGTTCCTCACACTGCTACAAGTCAAAATATTTTTTCAGAGCTAGATGCAGATAAAAATTATATTGAATTTGCTCCCTGGTGGAGGTTAGTATAGATGGACTAATAGAACAAGTCCCACACACTGCTACAAGCCAAAATATTTTTTCAGAGCTAGATGCAGATAAAAATTATATCGAATTTGCAACCTGGTGGAGGTTAGTATAGATGGACTAATAGAACATGTCCCACACACTGCTAAAAGCCAAAATATTTTTTCAGAGCAAGAAGCAGTTATAATTTATATTGAATTTGCAACCTGGTGGAGGTTAGTATAGATGGACTAACAGAACAAGTACCACACACTGCTACAAGCCAAAATATTTTTTCAGAGCTAGATGCAGATAAAAATTATATTGAAATTGCAACCTGGTGGAGGTTAGTATAGATGGACTAATAGAACAAGTCCCACACACTGCTACAAGCCGAAATATTTTTTTCAGAGCTAGATGCAGATAAAAATTATATTGAATTTGCAACCTGGTGGAGGTTAGTATAGATGGACTAATAGAACAAGTCCCACACACTGCTACAAGCCGAAATATTTTTTCAGAGCTAGGTGCAGAAAAAAATTATATTGAATTTGCAACCTGATGGAGGTTAGTATAGATGGACTAATAGAACAAGTCCCACACACTGCTACAAGCCAAAATATTTTTTCAGAGCTAGATGCAGATAAAAATTATATTGAATTTGCAACCTGGTGGAGGTTAGTATAGATGGACTAATCGAACAAGTCCCACACACTGCTACAAGCCAAAATATTTTTTCAGAGCTAGATGAAGATAAAAATTATATTGAATTTGAACCTGGTGGAGGTTAGTATAGATGGACTAATAGAACAAGTCCCACACACTGCTACAAGCCGAAATATTTTTTCAGAGCTAGATGCAGATATAAATTATATTGAAATTGCAACCTGGTGGAGGTTAGTATAGATGGACTAATAGAACAAGTCCCACACACTGCTACAAGCCGAAATATTTTTTCAGAGCTAGATGCAAATAAAAATTATATTGAATTTGCAACCTGGTGGAGGTTAGTATAGATGGACTAATAGAACATGTCCCACACACTGCTACAAGCCGAAATATTTTTTCAGAGCTAGATGCAGATAAAAATTATATTGAATTTGCAACCTGGTGGAGGTTAGTATAGATGGACTAATAGAACAAGTCCCTCACACTGCTACAAGCCAAAATATTTTTTCAGAGCTAGATGCAGATAAAAATTATATTGAATTTGCAACCTGGTGGAGGTTAGTATAGATGGACTAATAGAACATGTCCCACACACTGCTAAAAGCCAAAATATTTTTTCAGAGCAAGAAGCAGATATAATTTATATTGAATTTGCAACCTGGTGGAGGTTAGTATAGATGGACTAATAGAACAAGTACCACACACTGCTACAAGCCAAAATATTTTTTCAGAGCTAGATGCAGATAAAAATTACATTGAATTTGCAACCTGGTGGAGGTTAGTATAGATGGACTAATAGAACAGGTCCCACACACTGCTACAAGCCGAAATATTTTTTTCAGAGCTAGATGCAGATAAAAATTATATTGAATTTGCAACCTGGTGGAGGTTAGTATAGATGGACTAATAGAACAAGTCCCACACACTGCTACAAGCCAAAATATTTTTTCAGAGCTAGGTGCAGAAAAAAATTATATTGAATTTGCAACCTGATGGAGGTTAGTATAGATGGACTAATAGAACAAGTCCCACACACTGCTACAAGCCGAAATATTTTTTCAGAGCTAGATGCAGATAAAAATTATATTGTATTTGCAACCTGGTGGAGGTTAGTATAGATGGACTAATAGAACAAGTCCCACACACTGCTACAAGCCAAAATATTTTTTCAGAGCTAGATGAAGATTAAAATTATATTGAATTTGAACCTGGTGGAGGTTAGTATAGATGGACTAATAGAACAAGTCCCACACACTGCTACAAGCCGAAATATTTTTTCTGAGCTAGATGCAGATATAAATTATATTGAATTTGCAACCTGGTGGAGGTTAGTATATATGGACCAATAGAACAAGTCCCACACACTGCTACAAGCCGAAATATTTTTTCAGAGCTAGATGCAGATAAAAATTATATTGAATTTGCAACCTGGTGGAGGTTAGTATAGATGAACTAATAGAACTAGTCCCACACACTGCTACAAGCCAAAATATTTTTTCAGAGCTAGATGCAGATAAAAATTATATTGAATTTGCAACCTGGTGGAGGATAGTATAGATGGACTAATAGAACAAGTCCCACACACTGCTAAAAGCCGAAATATTTTTTCAGAGCAAGATGCAGATATAAATTATATTGAATTTGCAACCTGGTGGAGGTTAGTATAGATGGACTAATTGAACAAGTACCACACACTGCTACAAGCCAAAATATTTTTTCAGAGCAAGATGCAGATATAAATTATATTGAATTTGCAACCTGGTGGAGGTTAGTATAGATGGACTAATCGAACAAGTCCCACACACTGCTACAAGCCAAAATATTTTTTCACAGCTAGATGAAGATAAAAATTATATTGAATTTGCAACCTGGTGGAGGTTAGTATAGATGGACTAATAGAACAAGTCCTACACACTGCTACAGGCTGAAATATTTTTTCAGAGCTAAATGCAGATAAAAATTATATTGAATTTGCTCCCTGGTGGAGGTTAGTATAGATGGACTAATAGAACATGTCCCACACACTGCTACAAGCCAAAATATTTTTTCAGAGCTAGATGCAGATAAAAATTATATTGAATTTGCAACCTGGTGGAGGTTAGTATAGATGGACTAATAGAACATGTCCCACACACTGCTAAAAGCCGAAATATTTTTTCAGAGCAAGAAGCAGATATAATTTATATTGAATTTGCAACCTGGTGGAGGTTAGTATAGATGGACTAATAGAACAAGTCCCACACACTGCTACAAGCCAAAATATTTTTTCAGAGCTAGATGCAGATAAAAGTTATATTGAATTTGCAACCTGGTGGAGGTTAGTATAGATGGACTAATAGAACAAGTCCCACACACTGCTACAAGCCGAAATATTTTTTTCAGAGCTAGATGCAGATAAAAATTATATTGAATTTGCAACCTGGTGGACGTTAGTATAGATGGACTAATAGAACTAGTCCCACACACTGCTACAAGCCAAAATATTTTTTCAGAACTAGATGCAGAAAAAAATTATACTGAATTTGCAACCTGATGGAGGTTAGTATAGATGGACTAATAGAACAAGTCCCACACACTGCTACAAGCCGAAATATTTTTTCAGAGCTAGGTGCAGATTTAAATTATATTGAATTTGCAACCTGGTGTAGGTTAGCATAGATGGACTAATAGAACAAGTCCCACACACTGCTATAAGCCGAAATATTTTTTCAGAGCAAGATGCAGATATAAATTATATTGAATTTGCAACCTGGTGGAGGTTAGTATAGATGGACTAATAGAACAAGTCCCACACACTGCTACAAGCCAAAATATTTTTTCAGAGCTAGATGAAGATAAAAATTATTTTGAATTTGCAACCTGGTGGAGGTTAGTATAGATGGACTAATAGAACAAGTTCCTCACACTGCTACAAGTCAAAATATTTTTTCAGAGCTAGATGCAGATAAAAATTATATTGAATTTGCTCCCTGGTGGAGGTTAGTATAGATGGACTAATAGAACAAGTCCCACACACTGCTACAAGCCAAAATATTTTTTCAGAGCTAGATGCAGATAAAAATTATATCGAATTTGCAACCTGGTGGAGGTTAGTATAGATGGACTAATAGAACATGTCCCACACACTGCTAAAAGCCAAAATATTTTTTCAGAGCAAGAAGCAGTTATAATTTATATTGAATTTGCAACCTGGTGGAGGTTAGTATAGATGGACTAACAGAACAAGTACCACACACTGCTACAAGCCAAAATATTTTTTCAGAGCTAGATGCAGATAAAAATTATTTTGAAATTGCAACCTGGTGGAGGTTAGTATAGATGGACTAATAGAACAAGTCCCACACACTGCTACAAGCCGAAATATTTTTTTCAGAGCTAGATGCAGATAAAAATTATATTGAATTTGCAACCTGGTGGAGGTTAGTATAGATGGACTAATAGAACAAGTCCCACACACTGCTACAAGCCGAAATATTTTTTCAGAGCTAGGTGCAGAAAAAAATTATATTGAATTTGCAACCTGATGGAGGTTAGTATAGATGGACTAATAGAACAAGTCCCACACACTGCTACAAGCCAAAATATTTTTTCAGAGCTAGATGCAGATAAAAATTATATTGAATTTGCAACCTGGTGGAGGTTAGTATAGATGGACTAATCGAACAAGTCCCACACACTGCTACAAGCCAAAATATTTTTTCAGAGCTAGATGAAGATAAAAATTATATTGAATTTGAACCTGGTGGAGGTTAGTATAGATGGACTAATAGAACAAGTCCCACACACTGCTACAAGCCGAAATATTTTTTCAGAGCTAGATGCAGATATAAATTATATTGAAATTGCAACCTGGTGGAGGTTAGTATAGATGGACTAATAGAACAAGTCCCACACACTGCTACAAGCCGAAATATTTTTTCAGAGCTAGATGCAAATAAAAATTATATTGAATTTGCAACCTGGTGGAGGTTAGTATAGATGGACTAATAGAACATGTCCCACACACTGCTACAAGCCGAAATATTTTTTCAGAGCTAGATGCAGATAAAAATTATATTGAATTTGCAACCTGGTGGAGGTTAGTATAGATGGACTAATAGAACAAGTCCCTCACACTGCTACAAGCCAAAATATTTTTTCAGAGCTAGATGCAGATAAAAATTATATTGAATTTGCAACCTGGTGGAGGTTAGTATAGATGGACTAATAGAACATGTCCCACAAACTGCTAAAAGCCAAAATATTTTTTCAGAGCAAGAAGCAGATATAATTTATATTGAATTTGCAACCTGGTGGAGGTTAGTATAGATGGACTAATAGAACAAGTACCACACACTGCTACAAGCCAAAATATTTTTTCAGAGCTAGATGCAGATAAAAATTACATTGAATTTGCAACCTGGTGGGGGTTAGTATAGATGGACTAATAGAACAGGTCCCACACACTGCTACAAGCCGAAATATTTTTTTCAGAGCTAGATGCAGATAAAAATTATATTGAATTTGCAACCTGGTGGAGGTTAGTATAGATGGACTAATAGAACAAGTCCCACACACTGCTACAAGCCAAAATATTTTTTCAGAGCTAGGTGCAGAAAAAAATTATATTGAATTTGCAACCTGATGGAGGTTAGTATAGATGGACTAATAGAACAAGTCCCACACACTGCTACAAGCCGAAATATTTTTTCAGAGCTAGATGCAGATAAAAATTATATTGTATTTGCAACCTGGTGGAGGTTAGTATAGATGGACTAATAGAACAAGTCCCACACACTGCTACAAGCCAAAATATTTTTTCAGAGCTAGATGAAGATTAAAATTATATTGAATTTGAACCTGGTGGAGGTTAGTATAGATGGACTAATAGAACAAGTCCCACACACTGCTACAAGCCGAAATATTTTTTCAGAGCTAGATGCAGATATAAATTATATTGAATTTGCAACCTGGTGGAGGTTAGTATATATGGACCAATAGAACAAGTCCCACACACTGCTACAAGCCGAAATATTTTTTCAGAGCTAGATGCAGATAAAAATTATATTGAATTTGCAACCTGGTGGAGGTTAGTATAGATGAACTAATAGAACTAGTCCCACACACTGCTACAAGCCAAAATATTTTTTCAGAGCTAGATGCAGATAAAAATTATATTGAATTTGCAACCTGGTGGAGGATAGTATAGATGGACTAATAGAACAAGTCCCACACACTGCTAAAAGCCGAAATATTTTTTCAGAGCAAGATGCAGATATAAATTATATTGAATTTGCAACCTGGTGGAGGTTAGTATAGATGGACTAATTGAACAAGTACCACACACTGCTACAAGCCAAAATATTTTTTCAGAGCAAGATGCAGATATAAATTATATTGAATTTGCAACCTGGTGGAGGTTAGTATAGATGGACTAATCGAACAAGTCCCACACACTGCTACAAGCCAAAATATTTTTTCACAGCTAGATGAAGATAAAAATTATATTGAATTTGCAACCTGGTGGAGGTTAGTATAGATGGACTAATAGAACAAGTCCTACACACTGCTACAGGCTGAAATATTTTTTCAGAGCTAAATGCAGATAAAAATTATATTGAATTTGCTCCCTGGTGGAGGTTAGTATAGATGGACTAATAGAACATGTCCCACACACTGCTACAAGCCAAAATATTTTTTCAGAGCTAGATGCAGATAAAAATTATATTGAATTTGCAACCTGGTGGAGGTTAGTATAGATGGACTAATAGAACATGTCCCACACACTGCTAAAAGCCGAAATATTTTTTCAGAGCAAGAAGCAGATATAATTTATATTGAATTTGCAACCTGGTGGAGGTTAGTATAGATGGACTAATAGAACAAGTCCCACACACTGCTACAAGCCAAAATATTTTTTCAGAGCTAGATGCAGATAAAAGTTATATTGAATTTGCAACCTGGTGGAGGTTAGTATAGATGGACTAATAGAACAAGTCCCACACACTGCTACAAGCCGAAATATTTTTTTCAGAGCTAGATGCAGATAAAAATTATATTGAATTTGCAACCTGGTGGACGTTAGTATAGATGGACTAATAGAACTAGTCCCACACACTGCTACAAGCCAAAATATTTTTTCAGAACTAGATGCAGAAAAAAATTATACTGAATTTGCAACCTGATGGAGGTTAGTATAGATGGACTAATAGAACAAGTCCCACACACTGCTACAAGCCGAAATATTTTTTCAGAGCTAGATGCAGATAAAAATTATATTGAATTTGCAACCTGGTGTAGGTTAGCATAGATGGACTAATAGAACAAGTCCCACACACTGCTACAAGCCAAAATATTTTTTCAGAGCTAGGTGCAGATAAAAATTATATTGAATTTGCTCTCTGGTGGAGGTTAGTATAGATGGACTAATAGAACCAGTCCCACACACTGCTACAAGCCAAAATATTTTTTCAGAGCTAGATGCAGATTAAAATTATATTGAATGTGCAACCTGGTGGAGGTTAGTATAGATGGACTAATAGAACAAGTCCCACACACTGCTACAAGCCGAAATATTTTTTCAGAGCTAGATGCAGAAAAAAATTATACTGAATTTGCAACCTGATGGAGGTTAGTATAGATGGACTAATAGAACAAGTCCCACACACTGCTACAAGCCGAAATATTTTTTCAGAGCTAGGTGCAGATTTAAATTATATTGAATTTGCAACCTGGTGTAGGTTAGCATAGATGGACTAATAGAACAAGTCCCACACACTGCTATAAGCCGAAATATTTTTTCAGAGCAAGATGCAGATATAAATTATATTGAATTTGCAACCTGGTGGAGGTTAGTATAGATGGACTAATAGAACAAGTCCCACACACTGCTACAAGCCAAAATATTTTTTCAGAGCTAGATGAAGATAAAAATTATATTGAATTTGCAACCTGGTGGAGGTTAGTATAGATGGACTAATAGAACAAGTTCCTCACACTGCTACAAGTCAAAATATTTTTTCAGAGCTAGATGCAGATAAAAATTATATTGAATTTGCTCCCTGGTGGAGGTTAGTATAGATGGACTAATAGAACAAGTCCCACACACTGCTACAAGCCAAAATATTTTTTCAGAGCTAGATGCAGATAAAAATTATATCGAATTTGCAACCTGGTGGAGGTTAGTATAGATGGACTAATAGAACATGTCCCACACACTGCTACAAGCCAAAATATTTTTTCAGAGCAAGAAGCAGTTATAATTTATATTGAATTTGCAACCTGGTGGAGGTTAGTATAGATGGACTAACAGAACAAGTACCACACACTGCTACAAGCCAAAATATTTTTTCAGAGCTAGATGCAGATAAAAATTATATTGAAATTGCAACCTGGTGGAGGTTAGTATAGATGGACTAATAGAACAAGTCCCACACACTGCTACAAGCCAAAATATTTTTTCAGAGCTAGATGCAGATAAAAATTATATTGAATTTGCAACCTGGTGGAGGTTAGTATAGATGGACTAATCGAACAAGTCCCACACACTGCTACAAGCCAAAATATTTTTTCAGAGCTAGATGAAGATAAAAATTATATTGAATTTGAACCTGGTGGAGGTTAGTATAGATGGACTAATAGAACAAGTCCCACACACTGCTACAAGCCGAAATATTTTTTCAGAGCTAGATGCAGATATAAATTATATTGAATTTGCAACCTGGTGGAGGTTAGTATAGATGGACTAATAGAACAAGTCCCACACACTGCTACAAGCCGAAATATTTTTTCAGAGCTAGATGCAAATAAAAATTATATTGAATTTGCAACCTGGTGGAGGTTAGTATAGATGGACTAATAGAACATGTCCCACACACTGCTACAAGCCGAAATATTTTTTCAGAGCTAGATGCAGATAAAAATTGTATTGAATTTGCAACCTGGTGGAGGTTAGTATAGATGGACTAATAGAACAAGTCCCTCACACTGCTACAAGCCAAAATATTTTTTCAGAGCTAGATGCAGATAAAAATTATATTGAATTTGCAACCTGGTGGAGGTTAGTATAGATGGACTAATAGAACAAGTCCCACACACTGCTACAAGCCAAAATATTTTTTCAGAGCTAGATGCAGATAAAAATTATATTGAATTTGCAACCTGGTGGAGGTTAGTATAGATGGACTAATAGAACATGTCCCACACACTGCTACAAGCCGAAATATTTTTTCAGAGCTAGATGCAGATAAAAATTATATTGAATTTGCAACCTGGTGGAGGTTAGTATAGATGGACTAATAGAACAAGTCCCTCACACTGCTACAAGCCAAAATATTTTTTCAGAGCTAGATGCAGATAAAAATTATATTGAATTTGCAACCTGGTGGAGGTTAGTATAGATGGACTAATAGAACAAGTCCCACACACTGCTACAAGCCAAAATATTTTTTCAGAGCTAGATGCAGATAAAAATTATATTGAATTTGCAACCTGGTGGAGGTTAGTATAGATGGACTAATAGAACATGTCCCACACACTGCTACAAGCCGAAATATTTTTTCAGAGCTAGATGCAGATAAAAATTATATTGAATTTGCAACCTGGTGGAGGTTAGTATAGATGGACTAATAGAACAAGTCCCTCACACTAGTGTTGAGCCACCCCCGTAGTGTTCGAGTTCGGTTCGGTTCGTCGAACACCCGTGTGTTCGCCGAACTGTTCGTCGAACTGTTCGTCGAACACCTTCGAACACCGTTAAAACCAATGGCAGGCAAACAAAAACACATAGAAACACATAGAAAACACCTTCAAGGGTGTCCAAAAGCTGACAAACTGCTCAGAAGACACAACTAACATATGGAAAAGTGACAAGTACATATAGTCATGCGAAAAGAAAAGAGGTGGAGGAGTAAAAGGAGGGGGAGACACAGATATAGGCATGTCATGCCCTTCTAAAATCCAAAAAGTGAGAAGCCGAGACGGCCAGTCCGCTCCTGCCCGTGCCACCTCCGTGTCGCCGGGTTTGTGCCAGAGCCGCGGTGAACCCTGACGGCCAGCCCCCCTCTCCCAATACTGGTGCCTGTCCGCTGGTGGGTCGAGAGAGCCCCCCTGTGGTGGAGGCAGCTCTAAGCTTTTTAATTTAAATTGTCCCTCTAATTTGAATGAATACACTTTAAATCCATTTACAAGGATCTATTGGAGGGCAAGTCTCATGCCAGCAGCCGCGTAATTCCAGCTCCAGTAGCGTCCACTAAAGCTGCTGCAGTTAAAAAGCTTTTATAAGGATCGAGCTCGGCTGTCCACCGCAAGGCATCCTAGTGCCAGTCCCAGCCCCTATGCCTTGGGGTGCCTCCTGATGCTCTTCACTGAGTATCCCGTGGTCCCGAAGCATTTCCTTTGAAAAAATTAAGTGTCCAAACTACAGGTGGTGTAGCTTGCTTAACAGCCGGGATAATCCGCTGACTAGCAGACACTGCTACTAGGCACAAAGTATTTCCTGGGCTAGATGCAGTTAAAAATTTGTAAGTAGATACTCTCGTTGGATGCTGAGAAAGCATTCCAAAGAGTCTCCTGGCACGCCATATATGATTCTCTTAAAAAGCTTGGGGTAGGGGTCTAGGGGACCCTTTTATAGCCAAAATCACGGCCCTGTATCACAATACGTCACCTAGGCTGAAGATAAATGGAACTGTAGCACGGAGGGCTCGGTTGCTACAGACGTATTGCACCTCACCCAGAGGTGTGATATCTCACTCTCAGATAAGGATGGAGTGTGGATCAGGACCCGACACCTGCATGCATTACACCACATTGCCGTGGGGCAGGGCGACCAATATGCCCCTGAGATGGGCACGACAGTCCCTGTCCCTGGCTGGAGTGGGGGGAGGGAACACTGAGGAAGGGGAACCCTGCAGTGCAGGAGCAGGGAGGAAGCAGTTCCTGGGTGCATTGAGAAGGGAGTATAAAAGGTGGGCACCATCTTAGTTCAGTGCAGAGAAGTCTGAGCAGAAGTGGCAGGGAGCAGGGGCTCTGCATGAGCTCTGCTCCGGAGGCGGGCCTAGTAACAGAGGCCCAGGCCTGCAAGAGGGAGAAGGAAGGAAGAGGAGCGGAGAAGGCTCCAGGAACGAGGAATGAAGGGATCCCAGGGGTGCGGACGGGCGAGTCACCACCACACGCCCGAATCCACCTGCGTGGAGGGGTCAGGCCAAAGGGGGAGACCGGTCCCCGAACTAGTGGAGGCAGGAAACGACCCTCAGCTAGAAACCGGAGGCTCTGACATTTTATGTGGCGCAGCCCCTTGCTCCACCCGCTAGGAAGGCACCACATAGGGTCAGGGAAACTGGCGCCAAGTTTACCAAGAGGAGGCCCGAGGCAGCCGGACAGAAGTGTTGGTAAGAAAGGCCAGACAAAGGACACACAAAGGGGGTCCTGTGAAGCGCTCCAAAGTTATCTGGGAGTTGTCTGAGCCCCTCACCTGGTGAGCACAGTACGACGTGGGCAGCCGTTACCTGCAGACGTGGTCTGGATAATAAGAACTGTGAGTAAAGGCCCTGAACTGCATCACTGACTCCGTGTCGTTACTGCTGCTGCCCTGCACCATCACCCCCATCCTCCGCATACACTGCCCTGAGGCTATACTCCTCCCGTGGGGAGTTATGCTACGCTCTGCTGCACCCACAACACCAGCCTTAGCGGTCTGCCCTGTAGCGGCGGTTCACTCTGACCGCAATCCACGGGTGGCGTAGTCGGACATTTAAACATCAAAACCACATAAATTGTTCCGCCACTGGTTTGACCGCCCTGAGCCACGGAACCGGATCGCCGCCACGAAGACTACAACCACCAGCATCCACCAAAAAGGGTCCGGCTCCGGGTGTCCCAATGCCCAGGGGGTGCGTCAGAACATTTTCATCACCTTTCACAATCACCAATGGGACAAGGCAGGGATGTCCTCTGTCCCCTCTCTTATACATCCTAGTGACGGAGCACCTGCTCTCATCAATTCGCCATAACCCCAATATTAGGTGGATTGAGGTGGGAGGCACCGAGTACAAGTGCTCTCTATTTGCTGATGATGTCCTAGTATATATCACTCAATCACATATATCCATTCCTGCTGTTATGGCTGAAATAGATCACTTTGTTACATGGTAAAATTTTAAAATCAATGCAGCGAAGTCTGAGGCCCTCGATGTCTCCCTCCCTAAATCCATATAGGATTCCATCCAGTCCAACTTTCCCTTTGCCTGGCCCTCACAGGGTATCAAATACTTAGGAATTCCTATTCATAGAGACCTCTCCCATCTATGTTATCTTAATTTTGGGCCCTTTATTGAACAATTCCATACAGACCACGGTTGGCAAGTTAGAACTGTAAGATTCACTACGTGAACCACTGGTGTTTTGTGGAAAAGCACATGTACACCGCGTTCCAAATTATTATGCAAAAAGTGTTTAGGAGTGATAACGGAAGAATTTGTTTGTTTGTCAGTTAAACTCATTGATGGTGATGTGTGTCAGGGCTCTTTATATCACTGTAAGCAATTGCAGACACCTGTGCTAATTAGTTTGGCAGGTGTGTCCAATGAAAGGCAAGACTACTTAAGAAGGCTCTCTCACATTATTAAGCAGCCTACATTTTCTGCCAAAATGGGAAAGAAAAAGGATGTGTCGGCTGCTGAGAAGCAACAAATTGTGGAGTGTTTAGGTCAAGGCATGACTACAATCAACATTGTGCGATGATCAGGATGAAGTGTCTTGGCAATCAAGAAGTATGTAGCTGATTCACAGTACACACGTGTGCGTGCTGATAAGGGCAAATTGAGGACTCTTTCCTACAGGCAATTACGTCAGGTTGAAAGAGCAGCGGCAAAAAAGCCTTGTCATAGCAGCAGACAAGTTTTTGAAGCTGCTTGTGCCTCCAACGTCCCCCGAACAACAAGATGCAGGGTCCTTCAGAGGTTTGCAGCTGTGCATACGCCATCCTGTCGACCTCCTCTATCCACTTCACACAAGCAGAAACGGCTCCAGTGGGCCAAACATTACATGAAGACTGATTTCAAAACTGTTTTGTTCACGGATGAGTGCCGTGCAGCGCTCGATGGTCCAGATGAATGGAGTGGAGGATGGCTGGTTGATGGACACCCCACGCAAACACGGCTACAGCGCCAACAAGGAGGAGGTGGAGTAATGTTTTGGGCTGGAATCATGGGGAGAGAGATTGTCGGCCCCTTTAGGATCCCTGAAGGCGCTAAAGATGAACTCCATAATGTATGTGGATTTTCTCAAACAGCACTTCCTGCCATGGTTCAAGAAGAAGAACCGTGTATTTCACAGCAAGATCATTTTTCTGCATGATAATGCACCATCTCATGCTGCACATAAAACATCTGCATCTCTGGCTGATATGGGCATAAAAGGGGACAAACTTATGGTGTGACCCCCATGCTCCCCTGACCTCTACCCCATTCAGAACCTTTGGAGCATCATTAAAAGGAGTGTCTATGATGGCGGGAGGCAGTTCACATCTAAGCAACAGCTCTGGGAGGGTATTCTGTCCTCATGCAAAACAATTGAAGCAGAAACCATCCAAAACCTGACAAATTCAATGGACGAGAGAGTTCAGAAGCTCCTTTCGAACAAGGGGTCCTATGTGAAAATGTAACATCACCTAGAATAAAGTTTTGAGTTGAAAACTGTTTGATTTCAGTTTCTAACAACCTGCTAATGCTTATAATTTCAAAAATGACCATTTTTTTGGTCTTTATTAAAATGAAAAGGTTGATCGAAAAGTTTGGGGGATCTAAGAGTGTGGCAACCCAGTAGTCATGATTACTTCGAATTCTGACAATATGAGGGTCATGCTGCAGGTAGTGCAGCAAGAAGGCACTTATGTGTCTTGCGCATCTCGGAGCCCCAAAATTATTTTCCGGGCTAGATGCAGCTAAAAATTATTTTTAATTTTAAATCTGGTGAAGCTTATTATAGATGGCCTAATAGAATCAGTGCTGCACACTGCTACAAAGCCCAAATTATTTTCCAGTCAAGATACAGATAAACATGATTAGTAATTTGAAAGCTTAAAACGGTTGGTAGGGTGATTTTAACCAATCATCAAGCTTTTACTCTCCCCAGGATGACACAGGGGTAGAAAAGTCGTTTCGGATCCATGATTTGTTCATCTTTATGAACGTGAGTCTGTCTACATTATCAGTGGAGAGCCGCGTGCGCTTATCTGTCAGCACACCACCAGCAGCGCTGAACACACGTTCAGACAGAACGCTGGCTGCGGGGCATGACAAGATCTCCAAGGCGTAAGTGGCTAGCTCCGGCCATTTATCCAGATTGGAAGCCCAAAAAGAGCAAGGGTCCAGTGACACAGTCGTGGCTTCAATGTTTACTTGGAGATACTCCTGTAACATCGTCTCTAGGCGTTGACTATGTGTCAGACTTCTTGTCTCCTGTGGCCTTGCAAAGGATGGGCTAAAAAAGTGGTGAAATGATTCCGCAAAATTGATGTTACCAGCAGATACTGTGGTTCTGTTACGGTTTGAGTGCTGAACACTTGACGGTCCCACGGTTGGCAAGTTGGAACTGTGAGATTCACTACGTGCACCACTGGTATTTTGTGGAAAAGCACATGTAAGATTCTGCAACAGTCTCTGCTGATACTCCTGCATGCGTGCATCCCTTTCTATGGTAGGAATAATTTCTGCAAATTTACTTTTGTACCGGGGATCTAACAGTGTGGCAACCCAGTAGTCAGGATTATTTCTAATTCTCACAATTCGAGGGTCATGTTGCAGGTAGTGCAGCAAGAAGGCACTCATGTGTGTTGCGCATCCAGGAGCACCAAGTCCCTGTTGTGTTGGTGGCGAGGTAACAATCATGCTTCCTTCCTCTGTCCTCTCCCCCCAACCTCGCACAAC
This sequence comes from Phyllobates terribilis, assembly GCF_046119375.1. Taxonomy (NCBI): domain Eukaryota; kingdom Metazoa; phylum Chordata; class Amphibia; order Anura; family Dendrobatidae; genus Phyllobates; species Phyllobates terribilis. Next base: position 22,461,758 of record NW_027362769.1, read on the forward strand.
AGAAATGTGATCAAGGTCTCCCTCATCTGATGAGTCTTCCATCAGTTCGTCCTCCACTTCTTCCTGGGCTCCTGCACCTTCCTCACTAGTTTGGCTGCTACCATGCGCCCTGGTAAAATCATCTCCCCCACCCTCACATGCCTGCCGCCTTGGTGCTGCCGACCGTCTGGACCTTGCAGATGTTAGCCCTTCCGCATACAACTCCTCCTCCTCTACTTCCTCCACCTCCTCTTGTGCCACCACCTGACTCCGAATTCTGTTTAACATGTGCTCCAGCATGTAAATCACCGGAATAGTCATGCTGATAATGGCATCGTCAGCACTAAACATCTTCGTCGCCATTTCAAAACTGTGCAGAAGGGTGCATAGGTCCCTGATCTGAGACCACTCCTCCAGCGTGATTTGCCCCACCTCTGAATCTCGTTGGCCCAGGCTATACATCAGAACGTATTGCACCAGGGCTTGTCGGTGCTGCCACAGTCGCTGCAACATGTGCAGAGTTGAATTCCACCGGGTAGGCACATCGCATTTTAGCCGGTGAAGTGGCAGGCCCAACGACTTCTGTAGAGATGTAAGTCGCTGAGCTGCGGGATGCGAACGGCGGAAGTGAGCACACAGCGACCGTGCCCTCTGCAGAAGGCCATCTAGTCTGGGATAGTGGGCTAAAAATTGCTGGACAACCAGGTTCAACACGTGAGCCATACAAGGCACGTGTGTGACATTGCCCCGGCGAAGGGCCGCACCCAGGTTTGCAGCATTGTCGCACACGGCCTTCCCTGGTTTCAGGTCCAGTGGAGACAACCATTCATGAAATTGGTTCTCCAGAGCTGACCACAACTCCTCAGCTGTGTGACTCACATTTCCCAGACATTTCAATGTAAAAACCGCCTGATGACGTTGAGCCCTACTGCCAGCATAGTAAGGAGGTGTGCAGGATCCCTTCTGCGCAGTTAGAAAGCTTGTGGCATGACCAGACAGGCTTTGGGTGCAGGTGGAAGACCGAGAGGAGGTTGAGGAGGCAGAAGCAGTGGAGGAACTTTGACATAAAGAGGATTGACGCACAACTCGTGGGGACGGCAAGACTTGGACAGCAGCCCCTTGTCCTGCTGTCACCATAGTTACCCAGTGCCCAGTCAGCGACATGTAACGCCCCTGTCCATGCCTACTCGTCCAAGTGTCTGTGGTGAAATGCACCCTGTCACACACAGAGTTTCTCAAAGAAGCGGTGATGTTGTGTGCGACATGCTGGTGGAGCGCAGGCACACCTTTCTTTGAGAAGTAGTGCCGACTGGGCATCTGGTACTGGGGCACTGCGACGGACATAAGGTCTCGAAAATCCTCTGTGTCCACCAGGCGGAAAGGCAGCATTTCTGTAGCCAAGAGCTTGCAGATGGTGAAATTCAACCTCTTAGCTTTCTCATGGCTAGGAGGAAATGGTCTTTTACTTGTCCACATCTGAGGGACCGAGGGCTGGCTATTGTGCTTAGACGGGGTTGATAAGGGTGTCCCCGGCAAACTGCCGGTCTGTGAGGAAGATGCAGGAGGACATGTTAGGTTGCCTTGATCCAAAGGTGGTGCTATCGATGTCGGACAGCGCTCAAGACCAGCTGGTGTTACCACCTCCAAAGAAAATGATGACCTGCCAATCACGCTGGCTGTTGCGGGTAAAGAGGTGGCAGGTCTGCGCCCCAAAACAGGTGTGACTGCTGTCCCCCCAGTCACAGAGGATGAAGAGGCCGCGGATGCACAAGATATGGCAGACGGTGGTTGGCCCGGCCGGCTAGGCCGCATTGTAGCACACTGAGCTTCCCACTGCAACTTATGCTTCATGTCCATGTGCCGGTTCATGCATGAAGTACTCAAACTATGTATTTTTTGGCCTCTACTTAGCTTTTGCTGACAAATGTTACAGATAACACGAGTTGGGTCATCTTTATCGATCTGAAAAAATGTCCAGGCTATGCAAGGCTTAGCACCCATGCGACCTGAAGAGCCACCACGACTTGTGGTGAGAGGCAGAGTTGTGTTTGAGGATGCAGTTGTTGACGTGCTTCCAGTACTACGTCTCTGTCCAGGAAGGCGCAACCTGACCTCGTCGTCACTAGCATCTTCCTCCACCTCCTCTGCTGACCTCATCTCTTGGCTGACTGTGGGTTGACAGTAAGTGGGATCTCCGACCTCATCATCATCACCCTGTGCGTTATCACACCCGTCGTCCTCAGAGCCAACCTGTTCCTGCCCTGACAAAAAACTAAAGTTGTCGCTCCAATCAGGTATTTGAGTCTTATCATCGTCTTCCTCATTGTCTCCACCAACAGGAGTTACAGTTTGGGAATGAGGGTCTACATTATGGTCAGAACCTTCTGCGTCTGGTCCTGGATCCGACTCATAAAGATTCTGGGCATCAGTGCAGATCATTTCCTCGTCTGGATTCACAGAAGCGCTGGAGTCGACCTCTGATTCCCAGGCTATAGTATGAGTAAACAGCTCTGCAGACTCAACCATCTGTTCTACCTCATACTCAGACGGGCAGCTGGAGATTTGGGAGCTGTGAGGAAGCAAGTGCGATTTGGGTGACACCTTTGAGGACTGGAGTATTTGTGATGTTGAAGTTGATGTGGAGGAGAGCCCACTTAAAGGAGCACTTGATATCCGTTGAAGCACCTGCTGTTTTTGTGCCTCATCTGGAATTTGTAGCGATTGGCATGGCCGTAAGAAAGGGATCTTATCACATTGTCCGCTAAAAGAAGTAGACATTTTAGTTTGGCTGGAAGATGGTCTTTCTTCTGCACCTACCCCACGGACACAACCTTTTTTCCCCTTCCCAACACGCCTATTCCCCTTTCCACCAGCAGCAGGCCTTTTTCCACTCATTTTGGTGGTTAACTAATTCACAACTCTGGAGTTGTTTGCACAAAAAACAATGGATGGTAACCGAGCAGAGCTGAGTGGCCAAACTGTGGTATTAGGCCAAAACTATTGGCTGGGTTAGATGCAGAAAAAAATTATTTTTAATTTGCAACCTGATGGAGGTCAGTATAGATGGACTAATAGACCAAGTCCCACACACCGCTAGAAGCCCAAATATTTTTTCAGAGCTAGATGCAGAAATTTTTTTTATTCAATTTGCAACCTGATGGAGGTCAGTATAGATGGACTAATAGACCAAGTCCCACACACTGCTAGAAGCCCAAATATTTTTTCAGAGCTAGATGCAGAAAAAAATTATATTCAATTTGCAACCTGCTGGAGGTCAGTATAGAAGGACTAATAGAACAAGTCCCACACACTGCTAGAAGCCCAAATATTTTTTCAGAGCTAAATGAAGAAAAAAATTATTTTTAATTTGCAACCTGATGGAGGTCAGTATAGATGGACTAATAGACCAAGTCCCACACACTGCTAGAAGCCCAAATATTTTTTCAGAGCTAGATGCAGAAAAAAATTATTTTTAATTTGCAACCTGATGGAGGTCAGTGTAGATGGACTAATAGAATGATGCTATGCCCAAAAGATTTTACTTCACTAGGTGCAGTAAAAAAATTGGTATTCTATACACAGGTGGTATATCTTGCAACACAGATAGGCTACTCCACTGACTAACACACTCTGCAATAGGCCAAAAAGGATTAGCTTTGCTAGATTCAGCCAAATGCTGTGAAAAAAACTTGCACAGCACTGGCACAGACCTGCCTGGCAAAAACTGATAGGAACTGATGTAACCTAGTCCTGAAAAGGACTCCAATTACAATTAGTCTTTACTCCCACAATCTATCTATTTAAGAGCACAGACCTGCTTGATAAAAGTCGTAGGAAATGCTGTAACCTAGTCCTTAAAAGGACTGCAATCACAACTATTCCCTACTCCCAAGCTATCTGTATATTTGTGCGAAAATTGGCTTGAAATTAACAAGGTATAGCGCACACAGCAACAGCGGTGCCGTCTAACACGCAGCTGCAGCAGTGAGAAAATGGTGGCGACGGGGAAAATGGCTTGGTCTTATAGGGCAAGGACATGTGACATACACTGCCAATCACACATGCCCTTGCTTGTGTGAAAAAAAGCACTTCGCTCCGTGTGTGCGCTGCTGATAGGCTGACAGATTGCACCTCCCCACTGCAAATGCGGGAAAGAGAAAAAAAATGGAGATCTTCATTGTTCCTGCAGAGATCCATCCCCTGCCCCTCCCCCCGCCCCGCTGTACACTCAAACTGCGTATTAACATTAATTTTCATCATTACTGAGAAAAAATCCAGTTATGATTTTGGTGCACGAACAGTTATCGAACATAACCTCGAACAGCCGAATGTTTCTCAAATTGTTCGTGTTCGCCGACCGGCTCGAACACCGCCCAAAACAGCTCGAATTTGAGATTGGCGAACAGTTCGAGTAGAACAACGCTCATCTCTACCTCACACTGCTACAAGCCAAAATATTTTTTCAGAGCTAGATGCAGATAAAAATTATATTGAATTTGCAACCTGGTGGAGGTTAGTATAGATGGACTAATAGAACAAGTCCCTCACACTGCTACAAGCCAAAATATTTTTTCAGAGCTAGATGCAGATAAAAATTATATTGAATTTGCAACCTGGTGGAGGTTAGTATAGATGAACTAATAGAACAAGTCCCACACACTGCTACAAGCCAAAATATTTTTTCAGAGCTAGATGCAGATAAAAATTATATTGAATTTGCAACCTGGTGGAGGTTAGTATAGATGGACTAATAGAACAAGTCCCACACACTGCTAAAAGCCGAAATATTTTTTCAGAGCAAGATGCAGATATAAATTATATTGAATTTGCAACCTGGTGGAGGTTAGTATAGATGGACTAATTGAACAAGTACCACACACTGCAACAAGCCAAAATATTTTTTCAGAGCAAGATACAGATATAAATTATATTGAATTTGCAACGTGGTGGAGGTTAGTATAGATGGACTAATCGAACAAGTCCCACACACTGCTACAAGCCAAAATATTTTATCAGAGCTAGATGAAGATAAAAATTATATTGAATTTGCAACCTGGTGGAGGTTAGTATAGATGGACTAATAGAACAAGTCCCGCACACTGCTACAAGCTGAAATATTTTTTCAGAGCTAAATGCAGATAAAAATTATATTGAATTTGCTCCCTGGTGGAGGTTAGTATAGATGGACTAATAGAACAAGTCCCACACACTGCTACAAGCCAAAATATTTTTTCAGAGCTAGATGCAGATAAAAATTATATTGAATTTGCAACCTGGTGGAGGTTAGTATAGATGGACTAATAGAACATGTCCCACACACTGCTAAAAGCCGAAATATTTTTTCAGAGCAAGAAGCAGATATAATTTATATTGAATTTGCAACCTGGTGGAGGTTAGTATAGATGGACTAATAGAAAAAGTGCCACACACTGCTACAAGCCAAAATATTTTTTCAGAACTAGATGCAGATAAAAATTATATTGAATTTGCATCCTGGTGGAGGTTAGTATAGATGGACTAATAGAACATGTCCCACACACTGCTACAAGCCGAAATATTTTTTCAGAGCTAGATGCAGATAAAAATTATATTGAATTTGCAACCTGGTTAAGGTTAGTATAGATGGACTAATAGAACAAGTCCCTCACACTGCTACAAGCCAAAATATTTTTTCAGAGCTAGATGCAGATAAAAATTATATTGAATTTGCAACCTGGTGGAGGTTAGTATAGATGAACTAATAGAACAAGTCCCACACACTGCTACAAGCCAAAATATTTTTTCAGAGCTAGATGCAGATAAAAATTATATTGAATTTGCAACCTGGTGGAGGTTAGTATAGATGGACTAATAGAACAAGTCCCACACACTGCTACAAGCCGAAATATTTTTTCAGAGCAAGATGCAGATATAAATTATATTGAATTTGCAACCTGGTGGAGGTTAGTATAGATGGACTAATCGAACAAGTCCCACACACTGCTACAAGCCAAAATATTTTTTCAGAGCTAGATGCAGATAAAAATTATATTGAATTTGCAACCTGGTGGAGGCTAGTATAGATGAACTAATAGAACAAGTCCCACACACTGCTACAAGCCAAAATATTTTTTCAGAGCTAGATGCAGATAAAAATTATATTGAATTTGCAACCTGGTGGAAGTTAGTATAGATGGACTAATAGAACAAGTCCCACACACTGCTAAAAGCCGAAATATTTTTTCAGAGCAAGATGCAGATATAAATTATATTGAATTTGCAACCTGGTGGAGGTTAGTATAGATGGACTAATTGAACAAGTACCACACACTGCTACAAGCCAAAATATTTTTTCAGAGCAAGATACAGATATAAATTATATTGAATTTGCAACCTGGTGGAGATTAGTATAGATGGATTAATCGAACAAGTCCCACACACTGCTACAAGCCAAAATATTTTATCAGAGCTAGATGAAGATAAAAATTATATTGAATTTGCAACCTGGTGGAGGTTAGTATAGATGGACTAATAGAACAAGTCCCGCACACTGCTACAAGCTGAAATATTTTTTCAGAGCTAAATGCAGATAAAAATTATATTGAATTTGCTCCCTGGTGGAGGTTAGTATAGATGGACTAATAGAACAAGTCCCACACACTGCTACAAGCCAAAATATTTTTTCAGAGCTAGATGCAGATAAAAATTATATTGAATTTGCAACCTGGTGGAGGTTAGTATAGATGGACTAATAGAACATGTCCCACACACTGCTAAAAGCCGAAATATTTTTTCAGAGCAAGAAGCAGATATAATTTATATTGAATTTGCAACCTGGTGGAGGTTAGTATAGATGGACTAATAGAAAAAGTGCCACACACTGCTACAAGCCAAAATATTTTTTCAGAACTAGATGCAGATAAAAATTATATTGAACTTGCATCCTGGTGGAGGTTAGTACAGATGGACTAACAGAACATGTCCCACACACTGCTACAAGCCGAAATATTTTTTCAGAGCTAGATGCAGATAAAAATTATATTGAATTTGCAAACTGGTTAAGGTTAGTATAGATGGACTAATAGAACAAGTCCCTCACACTGCTACAAGCCAAAATATTTTTTCAGAGCTAGATGCAGATAAAAATTATATTGAATTTGCAACCTGGTGGAGGTTAGTATAGATGAACTAATAGAACAAGTCCCACACACTGCTACAAGCCAAAATATTTTTTCAGAGCTAGATGCAGATAAAAATTATATTGAATTTGCAACCTGGTGGAGGTTAGTATAGATGGACTAATAGAACAAGTCCCACACACTGCTACAAGCCGAAATATTTTTTCAGAGCAAGATGCAGATATAAATTATATTGAATTTGCAACCTGGTGGAGGTTAGTATAGATGGACTAATCGAACAAGTCCCACACACTGCTACAAGCCAAAATATCTTATCAGAGCTAGATGAAGATAAAAATTATATTGAATTTGCAACCTGGTGGAGGTTAGTATAGATGGACTAATAGAACAAGTCCCACACACTGCTACAAGCTGAAATATTTTTTCAGAGCTAAATGCAGATAAAAATTATATTGAATTTGCTCCCTGGTGGAGGTTAGTATAGATGGACTAATATGACCAGTCCCACACACTGCTACAAGCCAAAATATTTTTTCAGAGCTAGATGCAGATAAAAATTATATTGAATTTGCAACCTGGTTGAGGTTAGTATAGATGGACTAATAGAACATGTCCCACACACTGCTAAAAGCCGAAATATTTTTTCAGAGCAAGAAGCAGATATAATTTATATTGAATTTGCAACCTGGTGGAGGTTAGTATAGATGGACTAATAGAACAAGTACCACACACTGCTACAAGCCAAAATATTTTTTCAGAACTAGATGCAGATAAAAATTATATTGAATTTGCAACCTGGTGGAGGTTAGTATAGATGGACTAATAGAACAAGTCCCACACACTGCTACAAGCCAAAATATTTTTTCAGAGCTAGATGCAGATAAAAGTTATATTGAATTTGCAACCTGGTGGAGGTTAGTATAGATGGAGTAATAGAACAAGTCCCACACACTGCTACAATCCAAAATATTTTTTTCAAAGCTAGATACAGATAAAAATTATATTGAATTTACAACCTGGTGGAGGTTAGTATAGATGGACTAATAGAACAAGTCCCACACACTGCTACAAGCCAAAATATTTTTTCAGAGCTAGATGCAGAACAAAATTATATTGAATTTGCAACCTGATGGAGGTTAGTATAGATGGACTAATAGAACAAGTCCCACACACTGCTACAAGCCGAAATATTTTTTCAGAGCTAGATGCAGATAAAAATTATATTGAATTTGCAACCTGGTGTAGGTTAGCATAGATGGACTAATAGAACAAGTCCCACACACTGCTACAAGCCGAAATATTTTTTCAGAGCAAGATGCAGATATAAATTATATTGAATTTTTAACCTGGTGGAGGTTAGTATAGATGGACTAATAGAACAAGTCCCTCACACTGCTACAAGTCAAAATATTTTTTCAGAGCTAGATGCAGATAAAAATTATATTGAATTTGCTCCCTGGTGGAGGTTAGTATAGATGGACTAATAGAACAAGTCCCACACACTGCTAGAAGCCAAAATATTTTTTCAGAGCTAGATGCAGATAAAAATTATATTGAATTTGCAACCTGGTGGAGGTTAGTATAGATGGACTAATAGAACATGTCCCACACACTGTTAAAAGCCGAAATATTTTTTCAGAGCAAGAAGCAGATATAATTTATATTGAATTTGCAACCTGGTGGAGGTTAGTATAGCTGGACTTATAGAACAAGTACCACACACTGCTACAAGCCAAAATATTTTTTCAGAACTAGATGCAGATAAAAATTATATTGAATTTGCAACCTGGTGGAGGTTAGTATAGATGGACTAATAGAACAAGTCCCACACACTGCTACAAGCCAAAATATTTTTTCAGACCTAGATGCAGATAAAAGTTATATTGAATTTGCAACCTGGTGGAGGTTAGTATAGATGGACTAATAGAACAAGTCCCACACACTGCTACAAGCCGAAATATTTTTTTCAGAGCTAGATGCAGATGAAAATTATATTGAATTTGCAACCTGGTGGAGGTTAGTATAGATGGACTAATAGAACAAGTCCCACACACTGCTACAAGCCGAAATATTTTTTCAGAGCTAGATGCAGAAAAAAATTATATTGAATTTGCCACCTGATGGAGGTTAGTATAGATGGACTAATAGAACAAGTCCCACACACTGCTACAAGCCGAAATATTTTTTCAGAGCTAGATGCAGATAAAAATTATATTGAATTTGCAACGTGGTGGAGGTTAGTATAGATGGACTAATAGAACAAGTCCCACACACTGCTACAAGCCAAAATATTTTTTCAGAGCTAGATGAAGATAAAAATTATATTGAATTTGAACCTGGTGGAGGTTAGTATAGATCGACTAATAGAACAAGTCCCACACACTGCTACAAGCCGAAATATTTTTTCAGAGCTAGATGCAGATATAAATTATATTGAATTTGCAACCTGGTGGAGGTTAATATAGATGGACTAATAGAACAAGTCCCACACACTGCTACAAGCTGAAATATTTTTTCAGAACTAAATGCAGATAAAAATTATATTGAATTTGCTCCCTGGTTGAGGTTAGTATAGATGGACTAATAGAACAAGTCCCACACACTGCTACAAGCCAAAATATTTTTTCAGAGCTAGATGCAGATAAAAATTATATTGAATTTGCAACCTGGTGGAGGTTAGTATAGATGGACTAATAGAACATGTCCCACACACTGCTAAAAGCCGAAATAATTTTTCAGAGCAAGAAGCAGATATAATTTATATTGAATTTGCAACCTGGTGGAGGTTAGTATAGATGGACTAATAGAACAAGTACCACACACTGCTACAAGCCAAAATATTTTTTCAGAACTAGATGCAGATAAAAATTATATTGAATTTGCAACCTGGTGGAGGTTAGTATAGATGGACTAATAGAACAAGTCCCACAAAATGCTACAAGCCAAAATATTTATTCAGAGCTAGATGCAGATAAAAGTTATATTGAATTTGCACCCTGGTGGAGGTTAGTATAGATGGACTAATAGAACAAGCCCCACACACTACTACAAGCCGAAATATTTTTTTCAGAGCTAGATGCAGATAAAAATTATATTGAATTTTCAACCTGGTGGAGGTTAGTATAGATGGACTAATAGAACAAGTCCCACACACTGCTACAAGCCAAAATATTTTTTCAGAGCTAGATGCAGATAACAGTTATATTGAATTTGCAACCTGGTGGAGGTTAGTATAGATGGACTAATAGAACAAGTCCCACACACTGCTACAAGCCGAAATATTTTTTTCAGAGCTAGATGCAGATAAAAGTTATATTGAATTTGCAACCTGGTGGAGCTTAGTATAGATGGACTAATAGAACAAGTCCCACACACTGCTACAAGCCAAAATATTTTTTCAGAGCTAGATGCAGATAAAAGTTATATTGAATTTGCAACCTGGTGGAGGTTAGTATAGATGGACTAAAAGAACAAGTCCCACACACTGCTACAAGCCGAAATATTTTTTTCAGAGCTAGATGCAGATAAAAATTATATTGAATTTGCAACCTGGTGGAGGTTAGTATAGATGGACTAATCGAACAAGTCCCACACACTGCTAAAAGCCAAAATATTTTTTCAGAGCTAGATGAAGATAAAAATTATATTGAATTTACAACCTGGTGGAGGTTAGTAAAGATAGACTAATAGAACAAGTGCCACACACTGCTGCAAGCCGAAATATTTTTTCAGAGCTAGATGCAGATAAAAATTATATTGAATTTGCAACCTGGTGTAGGTTAGCATAGATGGACTAATAGAACAAGTCCCACACACTGCTACAAGCCGAAATATTTTTTCAGAGCAAGATGCAGATATAAATTATATTTTATTTGCAACCTGGTGGAGGTTAGTATAGATGGACTAATCGAACAAGTCCCACACACTGCTAAAAGCCAAAATATTTTTTCAGAGCTAGATGAAGATAAAAATTATATTGAATTTGCAACTTGGTGGAGGTTAGTATAGATGGACTAATAGAACAAGTCCCTCACACTGCTACAAGTCAAAATATTTTTTCAGAGCTAGATGCAGATAAAAATTATATTGAATTTGCTCCCTGGTGGAGGTTAGTATAGATGGACTAATAGAACAAGTCCCGCACACTGCTACATGCCAAAATATTTTTTCAGAGCTAGATGCTGATAAAAATTATATTGAGTTTGCAACCTGGTGGAGGTTAGTATAGATGGACTAATTGAACAAGTACCACACACTGCTACAAGCCAAAATATTTTTTCAGAGCAAGATACAGATATAAATTATATTGAATTTGCAACCTGGTGGAGGTTAGTATAGATGGACTAATCGAACAAGTCCCACAAACTGCTACAAGCCAAAATATTTTTTCAGAGCTAGATGAAGATAAAAATTATATTGAATTTGCAACCTGGTGGAGGTTAGTATAGATGGACTAATAGAACAAGTCCCACACACTGCTACAAGCTGAAATATTTTTTCAGAGCTAAATGCAGATAAAAATTATATTGAATTTGCTCCCTGGTGGAGGTTAGTATAGATGGACTAATAGAACAAGTCCCACACACTGCTACAAGCCAAAATATTTTTTCAGAGCTAGATGCAGATAAAAATTATATTGAATTTGCCCCCTGGTGGAGGTTAGTATAGATGGACTAATAGAACATGTCCCACACACTGCTAAAAGCCGAAATAATTTTTCAGAGCAAGAAGCAGATATAATTTATATTGAATTTGCAACCTGGTGGAGGTTAGTATAGATGGACTAATAGAACAAGTACCACACACTGCTACAAGCCAAAATATTTTTTCTGAACTAGATGCAGATAAAAATTATATTGAATTTGCAACCTGGTGGAGGTTAGTATAGATGGACTAATAGAACAAGTCCCACACACTGCTACAAGCTGAAATATTTTTTCAGAGCTAGATGCAGATAAAAGTTATATTGAATTTGCAATCTGGTGGAGGTTAGTATAGATGGACTAACAGAACAAGTCCCACACACTGCTACAAGCCGAAATATTTTTTTCAGAGCTATATGCAGATAAAAATTATATTGAATTTGCAACCTGATGGAGGTTAGTTTAGATGGACTAATAGAACAAGTCCCACACACTGCTACAAGCGAAAATATTTTTTTAGAGCTAGATGCAGATAAAAGTTATATCGAATTTGCAACCTGGTGGAGGTTAGTATAGATGGACTAATAGAACAAGTCCCACACACTGCTACAAGCCGAAATATTTTTTTCAGAGCTAGATGCAGATAAAAGTTATATTGAATTTGCAACCTGGTCGAGGTTAGTATAGATGGACTAATAGAACAAGTCCCACACACTGCTACAAGCCAAAATATTTTTTTCAGAGCTAGATGCAGATAAAAGTTATATTGAATTTGCAACCTGGTGGAGGTTAGTATAGATGGACTAATAGAACAAGTCCCACACACTGCTACAAGCCGAAATATTTTTTTTCAGAGCTAGATGCAGAAAAAAATTATACTGAATTTGCAACCTGATGGAGGTTAGTATAGATGGACTAATAGAACAAGTCCCACACACTGCTACAAGCCGAAATATTTTTTCAGAGCTAGATGCAGATAAAAATTATATTGAATTTGCAACCTGGTGTAGGTTAGCATAGATGGATTAATAGAACAAGTCCCACACACTGCTACAAGCCGAAATATTTTTTCAGAGCAAGATGCAGATATAAATTATATTGAATTTGCAACCTGGTGGAGGTTAGTATAGATGGACTTATAGAACAAGTACCACACACTGCTACAAGCCAAAATATTTTTTCAGAGCTAGATGCAGATAAAAATTATATTGAATTTGCTCCCTGGTGGAGGTTAGTATAGATGGACTAATAGAACAAGTCCCACACACTGCTACAAGCCAAAATATTTTTTCAGAGCTAGATGCAGATAAAAATTATATTGAATTTGCAACCTGGTGGAGGTTAGTATAGATGGACTAATAGAACATGTCCCACACACTGCTAAAAGCCGAAATATTTTTTCAGAGCAAGAAGCAGATATAATTTATATTGAATTTGCAACCTGGTGGAGGTTAGTATAGATGGACTTATAGAACAAGTACCACACACTGCTACAAGCCAAAATATTTTTTCAGAACTAGATGCAGATAAAAATTATATTGAATTTGCAACCTGGTGGAGGTTAGTATAGATGGACTAATAGAACAAGTCCCACACGCTGCTACAAGCCAAAATATTTTTTCAGAGCTAGATGCAGATAAAAGTTATATTGAATTTGCAACCTGGTGGAGGTTAGAATAGAGGGACTAATAGAACAAGTCCCACACACTGCTACAAGCCGAAATATTTTTTTCAGAGCTAGATGCAGATAAAAATTATATTGAATTTGCAACCTGGTGGAGGTTAGTATAGATGGACTAATAGAACAAGTCCCACACACTGCTACAAGCCAAAATATTTTTTCAGAGCTAGATGCAGAAAAAAATTATATTGAATTTGCAACCTGATGGAGGTTAGTATAGATGGACTAATAGAACATGTCCAACACACTGCTACAAGCCGAAATATTTTTTCAGAGCTAGATGCAGATAATAATTATATTGAATTTGCAACCTGGTGGAGGTTAGTATAGATTGACTAATAGAACAAGTCCCACACACTGCTACAAGCCAAAATATTTTTTCAGAGCTAGATGAAGATAAAAATTATATTGAATTTGAACCTGGTGGAGGTTAGTATAGATGGACTAATAGAACAAGTCCCACTCACTGCTACAAGCCGAAATATTTTTTCAGAGCTAGATGCAGATAAAAATTATATTGAATTTGCAACCTGGTGTAGGTTAGCATAGATGGATTAATAGAACAAGTCCCACACACTGCTACAAGCCGAAATATTTTTTCAGAGCAAGATGCAGATATAAATTATATTGAATTTGCAACCTGGTGGAGGTTAGTATAGATGGACTTATAGAACAAGTACCACACACTGCTACAAGCCAAAATATTTTTTCAGAGCTAGATGAAGATAAAAATTATATTGAATTTGCAACCTGGTGGAGGTTAGTATAGATGGACTAATAGAACAAGTCCCTCACACTGCTACAAGTCAAAATATTTTTTCAGAGCTAGATGCAGATAAAAATTATATTGAATTTGCTCCCTGGTGGAGGTTAGTATAGATGGACTAATAGAACAAGTCCCACACACTGCTACAAGCCAAAATATTTTTTCAGAGCTAGATGCAGGTAAAAATTATATTGAATTTGCAACCTGGTGGAGGTTAGTATAGATGGACTAATAGAACATGTCCCACACACTGCTAAAAGCCGAAATATTTTTTCAGAGCAAGAAGCAGATATAATTTATATTGAATTTGCAACCTGGTGGAGGTTAGTATAGATGGACTAATAGAACAAGTCCCACACACTGCTACAAGCCGAAATATTTTTTTTCAGAGCTAGATGCAGAAAAAAATTATACTGAATTTGCAACCTGATGGAGGTTAGTATTGATGGACTAATAGAACAAGTCCCACACACTGCTACAAGCCGAAATATTTTTTCAGAGCTAGATGCAGATAAAAATTATATTGAATTTGCAACCTGGTGTAGGTTAGCATAGATGGATTAATAGAACAAGTCCCACACACTGCTACAAGCCGAAATATTTTTTCAGAGCAAGATGCAGATATAAATTATATTGAATTTGCAACCTGGTGGAGGTTAGTATAGATGGACTTATAGAACAAGTACCACACACTGCTACAAGCCAAAATATTTTTTCAGAGCTAGATGCAGATAAAAATTATATTGAATTTGCTCCCTGGTGGAGGTTAGTATAGATGGACTAATAGAACAAGTCCCACACACTGCTACAAGCCAAAATATTTTTTCAGAGCTAGATGCAGATAAAAATTATATTGAATTTGCAACCTGGTGGAGGTTAGTATAGATGGACTAATAGAACATGTCCCACACACTGCTAAAAGCCGAAATATTTTTTCAGAGCAAGAAGCAGATATAATTTATATTGAATTTGCAACCTGGTGGAGGTTAGTATAGATGGACTTATAGAACAAGTACCACACACTGCTACAAGCCAAAATATTTTTTCAGAACTAGATGCAGATAAAAATTATATTGAATTTGCAACCTGGTGGAGGTTAGTATAGATGGACTAATAGAACAAGTCCCACACGCTGCTACAAGCCAAAATATTTTTCAGAGCTAGATGCAGATAAAAGTTATATTGAATTTGCAACCTGGTGGAGCTTAGTATAGATGGACTAATAGAACAAGTCCCACACACTGCTACAAGCCAAAATATTTTTTCAGAGCTAGATGCAGATAAAAGTTATATTGAATTTGCAACCTGGTGGAGGTTAGTATAGATGGACTAAAAGAACAAGTCCCACACACTGCTACAAGCCGAAATATTTTTTTCAGAGCTAGATGCAGATAAAAATTATATTGAATTTGCAACCTGGTGGAGGTTAGTATAGATGGACTAATCGAACAAGTCCCACACACTGCTAAAAGCCAAAATATTTTTTCAGAGCTAGATGAAGATAAAAATTATATTGAATTTACAACCTGGTGGAGGTTAGTAAAGATAGACTAATAGAACAAGTGCCACACACTGCTGCAAGCCGAAATATTTTTTCAGAGCTAGATGCAGATAAAAATTATATTGAATTTGCAACCTGGTGTAGGTTAGCATAGATGGACTAATAGAACAAGTCCCACACACTGCTACAAGCCGAAATATTTTTTCAGAGCAAGATGCAGATATAAATTATATTTTATTTGCAACCTGGTGGAGGTTAGTATAGATGGACTAATCGAACAAGTCCCACACACTGCTAAAAGCCAAAATATTTTTTCAGAGCTAGATGAAGATAAAAATTATATTGAATTTGCAACTTGGTGGAGGTTAGTATAGATGGACTAATAGAACAAGTCCCTCACACTGCTACAAGTCAAAATATTTTTTCAGAGCTAGATGCAGATAAAAATTATATTGAATTTGCTCCCTGGTGGAGGTTAGTATAGATGGACTAATAGAACAAGTCCCGCACACTGCTACATGCCAAAATATTTTTTCAGAGCTAGATGCTGATAAAAATTATATTGAGTTTGCAACCTGGTGGAGGTTAGTATAGATGGACTAATTGAACAAGTACCACACACTGCTACAAGCCAAAATATTTTTTCAGAGCAAGATACAGATATAAATTATATTGAATTTGCAACCTGGTGGAGGTTAGTATAGATGGACTAATCGAACAAGTCCCACAAACTGCTACAAGCCAAAATATTTTTTCAGAGTTAGATGAAGATAAAAATTATATTGAATTTGCAACCTGGTGGAGGTTAGTATAGATGGACTAATAGAACAAGTCCCACACACTGCTACAAGCTGAAATATTTTTTCAGAGCTAAATGCAGATAAAAATTATATTGAATTTGCTCCCTGGTGGAGGTTAGTATAGATGGACTAATAGAACAAGTCCCACACACTGCTACAAGCCAAAATATTTTTTCAGAGCTAGATGCAGATAAAAATTATATTGAATTTGCCCCCTGGTGGAGGTTAGTATAGATGGACTAATAGAACATGTCCCACACACTGCTAAAAGCCGAAATAATTTTTCAGAGCAAGAAGCAGATATAATTTATATTGAATTTGCAACCTGGTGGAGGTTAGTATAGATGGACTAATAGAACAAGTACCACACACTGCTACAAGCCAAAATATTTTTTCTGAACTAGATGCAGATAAAAATTATATTGAATTTGCAACCTGGTGGAGGTTAGTATAGATGGACTAATAGAACAAGTCCCACACACTGCTACAAGCTGAAATATTTTTTCAGAGCTAGATGCAGATAAAAGTTATATTGAATTTGCAATCTGGTGGAGGTTAGTATAGATGGACTAACAGAACAAGTCCCACACACTGCTACAAGCCGAAATATTTTTTTCAGAGCTATATGCAGATAAAAATTATATTGAATTTGCAACCTGATGGAGGTTAGTTTAGATGGACTAATAGAACAAGTCCCACACACTGCTACAAGCGAAAATATTTTTTCAGAGCTAGATGCAGATAAAAGTTATATCGAATTTGCAACCTGGTGGAGGTTAGTATAGATGGACTAATAGAACAAGTCCCACACACTGCTACAAGCCGAAATATTTTTTTCAGAGCTAGATGCAGATAAAAGTTATATTGAATTTGCAACCTGGTCGAGGTTAGTATAGATGGACTAATAGAACAAGTCCCACACACTGCTACAAGCCAAAATATTTTTTTCAGAGCTAGATGCAGATAAAAGTTATATTGAATTTGCAACCTGGTGGAGGTTAGTATAGATGGACTAATAGAACAAGTCCCACACACTGCTACAAGCCGAAATATTTTTTTTCAGAGCTAGATGCAGAAAAAAATTATACTGAATTTGCAACCTGATGGAGGTTAGTATAGATGGACTAATAGAACAAGTCCCACACACTGCTACAAGCCGAAATATTTTTTCAGAGCTAGATGCAGATAAAAATTATATTGAATTTGCAACCTGGTGTAGGTTAGCATAGATGGATTAATAGAACAAGTCCCACACACTGCTACAAGCCGAAATATTTTTTCAGAGCAAGATGCAGATATAAATTATATTGAATTTGCAACCTGGTGGAGGTTAGTATAGATGGACTTATAGAACAAGTACCACACACTGCTACAAGCCAAAATATTTTTTCAGAGCTAGATGCAGATAAAAATTATATTGAATTTGCTCCCTGGTGGAGGTTAGTATAGATGGACTAATAGAACAAGTCCCACACACTGCTACAAGCCAAAATATTTTTTCAGAGCTAGATGCAGATAAAAATTATATTGAATTTGCAACCTGGTGGAGGTTAGTATAGATGGACTAATAGAACATGTCCCACACACTGCTAAAAGCCGAAATATTTTTTCAGAGCAAGAAGCAGATATAATTTATATTGAATTTGCAACCTGGTGGAGGTTAGTATAGATGGACTTATAGAACAAGTACCACACACTGCTACAAGCCAAAATATTTTTTCAGAACTAGATGCAGATAAAAATTATATTGAATTTGCAACCTGGTGGAGGTTAGTATAGATGGACTAATAGAACAAGTCCCACACGCTGCTACAAGCCAAAATATTTTTTCAGAGCTAGATGCAGATAAAAGTTATATTGAATTTGCAACCTGGTGGAGGTTAGAATAGAGGGACTAATAGAACAAGTCCCACACACTGCTACAAGCCGAAATATTTTTTTCAGAGCTAGATGCAGATAAAAATTATATTGAATTTGCAACCTGGTGGAGGTTAGTATAGATGGACTAATAGAACAAGTCCCACACACTGCTACAAGCCAAAATATTTTTTCAGAGCTAGATGCAGAAAAAAATTATATTGAATTTGCAACCTGATGGAGGTTAGTATAGATGGACTAATAGAACATGTCCAACACACTGCTACAAGCCGAAATATTTTTTCAGAGCTAGATGCAGATAATAATTATATTGAATTTGCAACCTGGTGGAGGTTAGTATAGATTGACTAATAGAACAAGTCCCACACACTGCTACAAGCCAAAATATTTTTTCAGAGCTAGATGAAGATAAAAATTATATTGAATTTGAACCTGGTGGAGGTTAGTATAGATGGACTAATAGAACAAGTCCCACTCACTGCTACAAGCCGAAATATTTTTTCAGAGCTAGATGCAGATAAAAATTATATTGAATTTGCAACCTGGTGTAGGTTAGCATAGATGGATTAATAGAACAAGTCCCACACACTGCTACAAGCCGAAATATTTTTTCAGAGCAAGATGCAGATATAAATTATATTGAATTTGCAACCTGGTGGAGGTTAGTATAGATGGACTTATAGAACAAGTACCACACACTGCTACAAGCCAAAATATTTTTTCAGAGCTAGATGAAGATAAAAATTATATTGAATTTGCAACCTGGTGGAGGTTAGTATAGATGGACTAATAGAACAAGTCCCTCACACTGCTACAAGTCAAAATATTTTTTCAGAGCTAGATGCAGATAAAAATTATATTGAATTTGCTCCCTGGTGGAGGTTAGTATAGATGGACTAATAGAACAAGTCCCACACACTGCTACAAGCCAAAATATTTTTTCAGAGCTAGATGCAGGTAAAAATTATATTGAATTTGCAACCTGGTGGAGGTTAGTATAGATGGACTAATAGAACATGTCCCACACACTGCTAAAAGCCGAAATATTTTTTCAGAGCAAGAAGCAGATATAATTTATATTGAATTTGCAACCTGGTGGAGGTTAGTATAGATGGACTAATAGAACAAGTCCCACACACTGCTACAAGCCGAAATATTTTTTTTCAGAGCTAGATGCAGAAAAAAATTATACTGAATTTGCAACCTGATGGAGGTTAGTATTGATGGACTAATAGAACAAGTCCCACACACTGCTACAAGCCGAAATATTTTTTCAGAGCTAGATGCAGATAAAAATTATATTGAATTTGCAACCTGGTGTAGGTTAGCATAGATGGATTAATAGAACAAGTCCCACACACTGCTACAAGCCGAAATATTTTTTCAGAGCAAGATGCAGATATAAATTATATTGAATTTGCAACCTGGTGGAGGTTAGTATAGATGGACTTATAGAACAAGTACCACACACTGCTACAAGCCAAAATATTTTTTCAGAGCTAGATGCAGATAAAAATTATATTGAATTTGCTCCCTGGTGGAGGTTAGTATAGATGGACTAATAGAACAAGTCCCACACACTGCTACAAGCCAAAATATTTTTTCAGAGCTAGATGCAGATAAAAATTATATTGAATTTGCAACCTGGTGGAGGTTAGTATAGATGGACTAATAGAACATGTCCCACACACTGCTAAAAGCCGAAATATTTTTTCAGAGCAAGAAGCAGATATAATTTATATTGAATTTGCAACCTGGTGGAGGTTAGTATAGATGGACTTATAGAACAAGTAACACACACTGCTACAAGCCAAAATATTTTTTCAGAACTAGATGCAGATAAAAATTATATTGAATTTGCAACCTGGTGGAGGTTAGTATAGATGGACTAATAGAACAAGTCCCACACGCTGCTACAAGCCAAAATATTTTTCAGAGCTAGATGCAGATAAAAGTTATATTGAATTTGCAACCTGGTGGAGGTTAGAATAGAGGAACTAATAGAACAAGTCCCACACACTGCTACAAGCCGAAATATTTTTTTCAGAGCTAGATGCAGATAAAAATTATATTGAATTTGCAACCTGGTGGAGGTTAGTATAGATGGACTAATAGAACAAGTCCCACACACTGCTACAAGCCAAAATATTTTTTCAGAGCTAGATGCAGAAAAAAATTATATTGAATTTGCAACCTGATGGAGGTTAGTATAGATGGACTAATAGAACATGTCCAACACACTGCTACAAGCCGAAATATTTTTTCAGAGCTAGATGCAGATAATAATTATATTGAATTTGCAACCTGGTGGAGGTTAGTATAGATTGACTAATAGAACAAGTCCCACACACTGCTACAAGCCAAAATATTTTTTCAGAGCTAGATGAAGATAAAAATTATATTGAATTTGAACCTGGTGGAGGTTAGTATAGATGGACTAATAGAACAAGTCCCACTCACTGCTACAAGCCGAAATATTTTTTCAGAGCTAGATGCAGATAAAAATTATATTGAATTTGCAACCTGGTGTAGGTTAGCATAGATGGATTAATAGAACAAGTCCCACACACTGCTACAAGCCGAAATATTTTTTCAGAGCAAGATGCAGATATAAATTATATTGAATTTGCAACCTGGTGGAGGTTAGTATAGATGGACTTATAGAACAAGTACCACACACTGCTACAAGCCAAAATATTTTTTCAGAGCTAGATGAAGATAAAAATTATATTGAATTTGCAACCTGGTGGAGGTTAGTATAGATGGACTAATAGAACAAGTCCCTCACACTGCTACAAGTCAAAATATTTTTTCAGAGCTAGATGCAGATAAAAATTATATTGAATTTGCTCCCTGGTGGAGGTTAGTATAGATGGACTAATAGAACAAGTCCCACACACTGCTACAAGCCAAAATATTTTTTCAGAGCTAGATGCAGGTAAAAATTATATTGAATTTGCAACCTGGTGGAGGTTAGTATAGATGGACTAATAGAACATGTCCCACACACTGCTAAAAGCCGAAATATTTTTTCAGAGCAAGAAGCAGATATAATTTATATTGAATTTGCAACCTGGTGGAGGTTAGTATAGATGGACTTATAGAACAAGTACCACACACTGCTACAAGCCAAAATATTTTTTCAGAACTAGATGCAGATAAAAATTATACTGAATTTGCAACCTGGTGGAGGTTAGTATAGATGGACTAATAGAACAAGTCCCACACGCTGCTACAAGCCAAAATATTTTTTCAGAGCTAGATGCAGATAAAAGTTATATTGAATTTGCAACCTGGTGGAGGTTAGTATAGAGGGACTAATAGAACAAGTCCCACACACTGCTACAAGCCGAAATATTTTTTTCAGAGCTAGATGCAGATAAAAATTATATTGAATTTGCAACCTGGTGGAGGTTAGTATAGATGGACTAATAGAACAAGTCCCACACACTGCTACAAGCCAAAATATTTTTTCAGAGCTAGATGCAGAAAAAAATTATATTGAATTTGCAACCTGATGGAGGTTAGTATAGATGGACTAATAGAACATGTCCAACACACTGCTACAAGCCGAAATATTTTTTCAGAGCTAGATGCAGATAATAATTATATTGAATTTGCAACCTGGTGGAGGTTAGTATAGATTGACTAATAGAACAAGTCCCACACACTGCTACAAGCCAAAATATTTTTTCAGAGCTAGATGAAGATAAAAATTATATTGAATTTGAACCTGGTGGAGGTTAGTATAGATGGACTAATAGAACAAGTCCCACTCACTGCTACAAGCCGAAATATTTTTTCAGAGCTAGATGCAGATATAAATTATATTGAATTTGCAACCTGTTGTAGGTTAGTATAGATGGACTAATAGAACAAGTCCCACACACTGCTACAAGCCAAAATATTTTTTCAGAGCTAGATGCAGATAAAAGTTATATTGAATTTGCAACCTGGTGGAGGTTAGTATAGATGGACTAATAGAACAAGTCCCACACACTGCTACAAGCCGAAATATTTTTTTCAGAGCTAGATGCAGATAAAAATTATATTGAATTTGCAACCTGATGGAGGTTAGTATAGATGGACTAATAGAACATGTCCAACACACTGCTACAAGCCGAAATATTTTTTCAGAGCTAGATGAAGATAAAAATTATATTGAATTTGCAACCTGGTGGAGGTTAGTATAGATGGACTAATAGAACAAGTCCCTCACACTGCTACAAGTCAAAATATTTTTTCAGAGCTAGATGCAGATAAAAATTATATTGAATTTGCTCCCTAGTGGAGGTTAGTATAGATGGACTAATAGAACAAGTCCCACACACTGCTACAAGCCAAAATATTTTTTCAGAGCTAGATGCAGAGAAAAATTATATTGAATTTGCAACCTGGTGGAGGTTAGTATAGAGGGACTAATAGAACAAGTCCCACACACTGCTACAAGCCGAAATATTTTTTTCAGAGCTAGATGCAGATAAAAATTATATTGAATTTGCAACCTGGTGGAGGTTAGTATAGATGGACTAATAGAACAAGTCCCACACACTGCTACAAGCCAAAATATTTTTTCAGAGCTAGATGCAGAAAAAAATTATATTGAATTTGCAACCTGATGGAGGTTAGTATAGATGGACTAATAGAACATGTCCAACACACTGCTACAAGCCGAAATATTTTTTCAGAGCTAGATGCAGATAATAATTATATTGAATTTGCAACCTGGTGGAGGTTAGTATAGATTGACTAATAGAACAAGTCCCACACACTGCTACAAGCCAAAATATTTTTTCAGAGCTAGATGAAGATAAAAATTATATTGAATTTGAACCTGGTGGAGGTTAGTATAGATGGACTAATAGAACAAGTCCCACTCACTGCTACAAGCCGAAATATTTTTTCAGAGCTAGATGCAGATATAAATTATATTGAATTTGCAACCTGGTGTAGGTTAGTATAGATGGACTAATAGAACAAGTCCCACACACTGCTACAAGCCAAAATATTTTTTCAGAGCTAGATGCAGATAAAAGTTATATTGAATTTGCAACCTGGTGGAGGTTAGTATAGATGGACTAATAGAACAAGTCCCACACACTGCTACAAGCCGAAATATTTTTTTCAGAGCTAGATGCAGATAAAAATTATATTGAATTTGCAACCTGATGGAGGTTAGTATAGATGGACTAATAGAACATGTCCAACACACTGCTACAAGCCGAAATATTTTTTCAGAGCTAGATGAAGATAAAAATTATATTGAATTTGCAACCTGGTGGAGGTTAGTATAGATGGACTAATAGAACAAGTCCCTCACACTGCTACAAGTCAAAATATTTTTTCAGAGCTAGATGCAGATAAAAATTATATTGAATTTGCTCCCTGGTGGAGGTTAGTATAGATGGACTAATAGAACAAGTCCCACACACTGCTACAAGCCAAAATATTTTTTCAGAGCTAGATGCAGAGAAAAATTATATTGAATTTGCAACCTGGTGGAGGTTAGTATAGATGGACTAATAGAACATGTCCCACACACTGCTAAAAGCCGAAATATTTTTTCAGAGCAAGAAGCAGATATAATTTATATTGAATTTGCAACCTGGTGGAGGTTAGTATAGATGGACTTATAGAACAAGTACCACACACTGCTACAAGCCAAAATATTTTTTCAGAACTAGATGCAGATAAAAATTATATTGAATTTGCAACCTGGTGGAGGTTAGTATAGATGGACTAATAGAACAAGTCCCACACGCTGCTACAAGCCAAAATATTTTTTCAGAGCTAGATGCAGATAAAAGTTATATTGAATTTGCAACCTGGTGGAGGTTAGTATAGATGGACTAATAGAACAAGTCCCACACACTGCTACAAGCCGAAATATTTTTTTCAGAGCTAGATGCAGATAAAAATTATATTGAATTTGCAACCTGGTGGAGGTTAGTATAGATGGACTAATAGAACAAGTCCCACACACTGCTACAAGCCAAAATATTTTTTCAGAGCTAGATGCAGAAAAAAATTATATTGAATTTGCAACCTGATGGAGGTTAGTATAGATGGACTAATAGAACATGTCCAACACACTGCTACAAGCCGAAATATTTTTTCAGAGCTAGATGCAGATAATAATTATATTGAATTTGCAACCTGGTGGAGGTTAGTATAGATTGACTAATAGAACAAGTCCCACACACTGCTACAAGCCAAAATATTTTTTCAGAGCTAGATGAAGATAAAAATTATATTGAATTTGAACCTGGTGGAGGTTAGTATAGATGGACTAATAGAACAAGTCCCACTCACTGCTACAAGCCGAAATATTTTTTCAGAGCTAGATGCAGATATAAATTATATTGAATTTGCAACCTGGTGTAGGTTAGTATAGATGGACTAATAGAACAAGTCCCACACACTGCTACAAGCCAAAATATTTTTTCAGAGCTAGATGCAGATAAAAGTTATATTGAATTTGCAACCTGGTGGAGGTTAGTATAGATGGACTAATAGAACAAGTCCCACACACTGCTACAAGCCGAAATATTTTTTTCAGAGCTAGATGCAGATAAAAATTATATTGAATTTTCAACCTGGTGGAGGTTAGTATAGATGGACTAATAGAACAAGTCCCACACACTGCTACAAGCCAAAATATTTTTTCAGAGCTAGATGCAGAAAAAAATTATATTGAATTTGCAACCTGATGGAGGTTAGTATAGATGGACTAATAGAACATGTCCAACACACTGCTACAAGCCGAAATAATTTTTCAGAGCTAGATGCAGATAATAATTATATTGAATTTGCAACCTGGTGGAGGTTAGTATAGATTGACTAATAGAACAAGTCCCACACACTGCTACAAGCTAAAAATATTTTTTCAGAGCTAGATGAAGATAAAAATTATATTGAATTTGCAACCTGGTGGAGGTTAGTATAGATGGACTAATAGAACATGTCCCACACACTGCTAAAAGCCGAAATATTTTTTCAGAGCAAGAAGCAGATATAATTTATATTGAATTTGCAACCTGGTGGAGGTTAGTATAGATGGACTTATAGAACAAGTACCACACACTGCTACAAGCCAAAATATTTTTTCAGAACTAGATGCAGATAAAAATTATATTGAATTTGCAACCTGGTGGAGGTTAGTATAGATGGACTAATAGAACAAGTCCCACACACTGCTACAAGCCAAAATATTTTTTCAGAGCTAGATGAAGATAAAAATTATATTGAATTTGAACCTGGTGGAGGTTAGTATAGATGGACTAATAGAACAAGTCCCACTCACTGCTACAAGCCGAAATATTTTTTCAGAGCTAGATGCAGATATAAATTATATTGAATTTGCAACCTGGTGTAGGTTAGTATAGATGGACTAATAGAACAAGTCCCACACACTGCTACAAGCCAAAATATTTTTTCAGAGCTAGATGCAGATAAAAGTTATATTGAATTTGCAACCTGGTGGAGGTTAGTATAGATGGACTAATAGAACAAGTCCCACACACTGCTACAAGCCGAAATATTTTTTTCAGAGCTAGATGCAGATAAAAATTATATTGAATTTGCAACCTGATGGAGGTTAGTATAGATGGACTAATAGAACATGTCCAACACACTGCTACAAGCCAAAATATTTTTTCAGAGCTAGATGAAGATAAAAATTATATTGAATTTGCAACCTGGTGGAGGTTAGTATAGATGGACTAATAGAACAAGTCCCTCACACTGCTACAAGTCAAAATATTTTTTCAGAGCTAGATGCAGATAAAAATTATATTGAATTTGCTCCCTGGTGGAGATTAGTATAGATGGACTAATAGAACAAGTCCCACACACTGCTACAAGCCAAAATATTTTTTCAGAGCTAGATGCAGAGAAAAATTATATTGAATTTGCAACCTGGTGGAGGTTAGTATAGATGGACTAATAGAACATGTCCCACACACTGCTAAAAGCCGAAATATTTTTTCAGAGCAAGAAGCAGATATAATTTATATTGAATTTGCAACCTGGTGGAGGTTAGTATAGATGGACTTATAGAACAAGTACCACACACTGCTACAAGCCAAAATATTTTTTCAGAACTAGATGCAGATAAAAATTATATTGAATTTGCAACCTGGTGGAGGTTAGTATAGATGGACTAATAGAACAAGTCCCACACGCTGCTACAAGCCAAAATATTTTTTCAGAGCTAGATGCAGATAAAAGTTATATTGAATTTGCAACCTGGTGGAGGTTAGTATAGATGGACTAATAGAACAAGTCCCACACACTGCTACAAGCCGAAATATTTTTTTCAGAGCTAGATGCTGATAAAAATTATATTGAATTTGCAACCTGGTGGAGGTTAGTATAGATGGACTAATAGAACAAGTCCCACACACTGCTACAAGCCAAAATATTTTTTCAGAGCTAGATGCAGAAAAAAATTATATTGAATTTGCAACCTGATGGAGGTTAGTATAGATGGACTAATAGAACATGTCCAACACACTGCTACAAGCCGAAATATTTTTTCAGAGCTAGATGCAGATAATAATTATATTGAATTTGCAACCTGGTGGAGGTTAGTATAGATTGACTAATAGAACAAGTCCCACACACTGCTACAAGCCAAAATATTTTTTCAGAGCTAGATGAAGATAAAAATTATATTGAATTTGAACCTGGTGGAGGTTAGTATAGATGGACTAATAGAACAAGTCCCACTCACTGCTACAAGCCAAAATATTTTTTCAGAGCTAGATGCAGATATAAATTATATTGAATTTGCAACCTGGTGTAGGTTAGTATAGATGGACTAATAGAACAAGTCCCACACACTGCTACAAGCCAAAATATTTTTTCAGAGCTAGATGCAGATAAAAGTTATATTGAATTTGCAACCTGGTGGAGGTTAGTATAGATGGACTAATAGAACATGTCCCACACACTGCTACAAGCCGAAATATTTTTTTCAGAGCTAGATGCAGATAAAAATTATATTGAATTTTCAACCTGGTGGAGGTTAGTATAGATGGACTAATAGAACAAGTCCCACACACTGCTACAAGCCAAAATATTTTTTCAGAGCTAGATGCAGAAAAAAATTATATTGAATTTGCAACCTGGTGGAGGTTAGTATAGATGGACTAATAGAACAAGTCCCACACACTGCTACAAGCCAAAATATTTTTTCAGAGCTAGATGCAGAAAAAAATTATATTGAATTTGCAACCTGATGGAGGTTAGTATAGATGGACTAATAGAACATGTCCAACACACTGCTACAAGCCGAAATATTTTTTCAGAGCTAGATGCAGATAATAATTATATTGAATTTGCAACCTGGTGGAGGTTAGTATAGATTGACTAATAGAACAAGTCCCACACACTGCTACAAGCCAAAATATTTTTTCAGAGCTAGATGAAGATAAAAATTATATTGAATTTGAACCTGGTGGAGGTTAGTATAGATGGACTAATAGAACAAGTCCCACTCACTGCTACAAGCCGAAATATTTTTTCAGAGCTAGATGCAGATATAAATTATATTGAATTTGCAACCTGGTGTAGGTTAGTATAGATGGACTAATAGAACAAGTCCCACACACTGCTACAAGCCAAAATATTTTTTCAGAGCTAGATGCAGATAAAAGTTATATTGAATTTGCAACCTGGTGGAGGTTAGTATAGATGGACTAATAGAACAAGTCCCACACACTGCTACAAGCCGAAATATTTTTTTCAGAGCTAGATGCAGATAAAAATTATATTGAATTTTCAACCTGGTGGAGGTTAGTATAGATGGACTAATAGAACAAGTCCCACACACTGCTACAAGCCAAAATATTTTTTCAGAGCTAGATGCAGAAAAAAATTATATTGAATTTGCAACCTGATGGAGGTTAGTATAGATGGACTAATAGAACATGTCCAACACACTGCTACAAGCCGAAATAATTTTTCAGAGCTAGATGCAGATAATAATTATATTGAATTTGCAACCTGGTGGAGGTTAGTATAGATTGACTAATAGAACAAGTCCCACACACTGCTACAAGCTAAAAATATTTTTTCAGAGCTAGATGAAGATAAAAATTATATTGAATTTGCAACCTGGTGGAGGTTAGTATAGATGGACTAATAGAACATGTCCCACACACTGCTAAAAGCCGAAATATTTTTTCAGAGCAAGAAGCAGATATAATTTATATTGAATTTGCAACCTGGTGGAGGTTAGTATAGATGGACTTATAGAACAAGTACCACACACTGCTACAAGCCAAAATATTTTTTCAGAACTAGATGCAGATAAAAATTATATTGAATTTGCAACCTGGTGGAGGTTAGTATAGATGGACTAATAGAACAAGTCCCACACACTGCTACAAGCCAAAATATTTTTTCAGAGCTAGATGAAGATAAAAATTATATTGAATTTGAACCTGGTGGAGGTTAGTATAGATGGACTAATAGAACAAGTCCCACTCACTGCTACAAGCCGAAATATTTTTTCAGAGCTAGATGCAGATATAAATTATATTGAATTTGCAACCTGGTGTAGGTTAGTATAGATGGACTAATAGAACAAGTCTCACACACTGCTACAAGCCAAAATATTTTTTCAGAGCTAGATGCAGATAAAAGTTATATTGAATTTGCAACCTGGTGGAGGTTAGTATAGATGGACTAATAGAACAAGTCCCACACACTGCTACAAGCCGAAATATTTTTTTCAGAGCTAGATGCAGATAAAAATTATATTGAATTTGCAACCTGATGGAGGTTAGTATAGATGGACTAATAGAACATGTCCAACACACTGCTACAAGCCAAAATATTTTTTCAGAGCTAGATGAAGATAAAAATTATATTGAATTTGCAACCTGGTGGAGGTTAGTATAGATGGACTAATAGAACAAGTCCCTCACACTGCTACAAGTCAAAATATTTTTTCAGAGCTAGATGCAGATAAAAATTATATTGAATTTGCTCCCTGGTGGAGATTAGTATAGATGGACTAATAGAACAAGTCCCACACACTGCTACAAGCCAAAATATTTTTTCAGAGCTAGATGCAGATAAAAGTTATATTGAATTTGCAACCTGGTGGAGGTTAGTATAGATGGACTAATAGAACAAGTCCCACACACTGCTACAAGCCGAAATATTTTTTTCAGAGCTAGATGCTGATAAAAATTATATTGAATTTGCAACCTGGTGGAGGTTAGTATAGATGGACTAATAGAACAAGTCCCACACACTGCTACAAGCCAAAATATTTTTTCAGAGCTAGATGCAGAAAAAAATTATATTGAATTTGCAACCTGATGGAGGTTAGTATAGATGGACTAATAGAACATGTCCAACACACTGCTACAAGCCGAAATATTTTTTCAGAGCTAGATGCAGATAATAATTATATTGAATTTGCAACCTGGTGGAGGTTAGTATAGATTGACTAATAGAACAAGTCCCACACACTGCTACAAGCCAAAATATTTTTTCAGAGCTAGATGAAGATAAAAATTATATTGAATTTGAACCTGGTGGAGGTTAGTATAGATGGACTAATAGAACAAGTCCCACTCACTGCTACAAGCCGAAATATTTTTTCAGAGCTAGATGCAGATATAAATTATATTGAATTTGCAACCTGGTGTAGGTTAGTATAGATGGACTAATAGAACAAGTCCCACACACTGCTACAAGCCAAAATATTTTTTCAGAGCTAGATGCAGATAAAAGTTATATTGAATTTGCAACCTGGTGGAGGTTAGTATAGATGGACTAATAGAACATGTCCCACACACTGCTACAAGCCGAAATATTTTTTTCAGAGCTAGATGCAGATAAAAATTATATTGAATTTTCAACCTGGTGGAGGTTAGTATAGATGGACTAATAGAACAAGTCCCACACACTGCTACAAGCCAAAATATTTTTTCAGAGCTAGATGCAGAAAAAAATTATATTGAATTTGCAACCTGATGGAGGTTAGTATAGATGGACTAATAGAACATGTCCAACACACTGCTACAAGCCGAAATAATTTTTCAGAGCTAGATGCAGATAATAATTATATTGAATTTGCAACCTGGTGGAGGTTAGTATAGATTGACTAATAGAACAAGTCCCACACACTGCTACAAGCCAAAAATATTTTTTCAGAGCTAGATGAAGATAAAAATTATATTGAATTTGAACCTGGTGGAGGTTAGTATAGATGGACTAATAGAACAAGTCCCACTCACTGCTACAAGCCGAAATATTTTTTCAGAGCTAGATGCAGATATAAATTATATTGAATTTGCAACCTGGTGTAGGTTAGTATAGATGGACTAATAAAACAAGTCCCACACACTGCTAGAAGCCGAAATATTTTTTCAGAGCTAGATGCAGATAAAAATTATACTGAATTTGCAACCTGGTGGAGGTTAGTATAGATGGACTAATAGAACATGTCCCACACACTGCTAAAAGCCGAAATATTTTTTCAGAGCAAGAAGCAGATATAATTTATATTGAATTTGCAACCTGGTGGAGGTTAGTATAGATGGACTTATAGAACAAGTACCACACACTGCTACAAGCCAAAATATTTTTTCAGAACTAGATGCAGATAAAAATTATATTGAATTTGCAACCTGGTGGAGGTTAGTATAGATGGACTAATAGAACAAGTCCCACACACTGCTACAAGCCAAAATATTTTTTCAGAGCTAGATGCAGATAAAAGTTATATTGAATTTGCAACCTGGTGGAGGTTAGTATAGATGGACTAATAGAACAAGTCCCACACACTGCTACAAGCCGAAATATTTTTTTCAGAGCTAGATGCAGATAAAAATTATATTGAATTTGCAACCTGGTGGAGGTTAGTATAGATGGACTAATAGAACAAGTCTCACACACTGCTACAAGCCAAAATATTTTTTCAGAGCTAGATGCAGAAAAAAATTATATTGAATTTGCAACCTGATGGAGGTTAGTATAGATGGACTAATAGAACATGTCCCACACACTGCTACAAGCCGAGATATTTTTTCAGAGCTAGATGCAGATAATAATTATATTGAATTTGCAACCTGGTGGAGGTTAGTATAGATTGACTAATAGAACAAGTCCCACACACTGCTACAAGCCAAAATATTTTTTCAGAGCTAGATGAAGATAAAAATTATATTGAATTTGAACCTGGTGAAGGTTAGTATAGATGGACTAATAGAACAAGTCCCACACACTGCTACAAGCCGAAATATTTTTTCAGAGCTAGATGCAGATAAAAATTATATTGAATTTGCAACCTGGTGTAGGTTAGTATAGATGGACTAATAGAACAAGTCCCACACACTGCTACAAGCCGAAATATTTTTTCAGAGCTAGATGCAGATAAAAATTATATTGAATTTGCAACCTGGTGGAGGTTAGTATAGATGGACTAATAGAAAATGTCCCACACACTGCTACAAGCCGAAATATTTTTTCAGAGCTAGATGCAGATAAAAATTATATTGAATTTGCAACCTGGTGGAGGTTAGTATAGATGGACTAATAGAACAAGTCCCTCACACTGCTACAAGCCAAAATATTTTTTTCAGAGCTAGATGCAGATAAAAATTATATTGAATTTGCAACCTGGTGGAGGTTAGTATAGATGGACTAATAGAACAAGTCCCACACACTGCTACAAGCTAAAATATTTTTTCAGAGCTAGATGCAGATAAAAATTATATTGAATTTGCAACCTGGTGGAGGTTAGTATAGATGGACTAATAGAATCATAGAATCATAGAATCATAGAATGGTAAAGTTGGAAGGGACCTCCTGGGTCATCTGGTCCAACCCCTTGCTCAAAGCAGGATTCACTAAATCATCTCAGACAGATGTCAGTCCAGCCTCTGTTTGAAGACGTCCATTGAAGGGGAACTCA
Organism: Phyllobates terribilis; assembly: GCF_046119375.1. Classification (NCBI taxonomy): domain Eukaryota; kingdom Metazoa; phylum Chordata; class Amphibia; order Anura; family Dendrobatidae; genus Phyllobates; species Phyllobates terribilis. Next base: position 22,494,060 of record NW_027362769.1, read on the forward strand.
CCACCTCTCGTGGCAGCCTGTTCCACTCATTAATCACCCTAACTGTCAAAAAGTTTTTTCTAATATCTAATCTGTGTCTCCTCCCATTTAGTTTCATCCCATTGCTTCTAGTCTTTCCTTGTGAAAATGAGAATAAAGATGATCCTTCTACAATGTAACAGCCCTTGACATATTTGTAGACAGCTATTAAGTCTCCTCTCAGTCTTCTTTTTTGCAAGCTAAACATTCCCAAATCCTGCAACCGTTCCTCATAGGACATGGTTTGCAGACCAGTCACCATTCTGGTCGCTCTTCTCTGAACTTGCTCCAGTTTGTCGATGTCTTTTTTAAAATGTGGTGCCCAAAACTGTACACAGTATTCCAGATGAGGTCTGACCAAAGAGGAGTAAAGACCGATAATGACTTCACGTGATCTAGGCTGTATGCTTCTGTTAGTACATCCCAGAATTGTATTTGCCTTTTTTGCTGCTGCATCACACTGTTGACTCATGTTCAGTCTATGATCTACTAGTATACCTAAGTATTTTTCACATGTACTGTTGCTTAGCTCTATTCCTCCCATTCTGTATATGCTTTTTTCATTTTTATTGCCCAGATGTAGTACTTTGCATTTTTCCCTGTTAAAAAACATTCTGTTGGTTGCTGCCCACTGCTCCAGTTTATTTAGGTCTTTTTGAATCCTCTCTCTCTCTTCTCTAGTATTAGCTATCCCTCCTAGCTTTGTGTCATCAGCAAATTTAATCAGTTTACCCTCAATTTCTTCATCTAAATCATTGATGAAGATGTTGAACAATACAGGTCCCAGGACAGAGCCCTGTGGTACCCCACTTGAGACATTCATCCAGCTGGATGTGAAGCCATTTACAACCACCCTTTGAGTCCGATCACTAAGCCAGTTATGAATCCACCTAACAGTTGCCTGGTCCATTGCATACTTGGTCATTTTTTCAATAAGGATGGTGTGAGATACTTTGTCAAATGCTTTGCTGAAGTCAAGATATACTATATCTACAGCATTTCCCTGATCCACCCAGTCAGTGATTCTGTCATAGAAGGAAATTAAGTTAGTCTGACATGACTTGTTAGTTACAAACCCATGCTGACTCTGGTTAATCACTTCATTCTTATCCAGGTACTTACATACATGTTGTTTAATAATTTGTTCAAAGATCTTTCCTGGTATAGAAGTCAGACTCACCGGCTTATAGTTCCTTGGGTCCACACACTGGAACACACTAGAACAAGTCCCACACACTGATAAAAGCCGAAATATTTTTTCAGAGCAAGATGCAGATATAAATTATATTGAATTTGCAACCTAGTGGAGGTTAGTATAGATGGAATAATTGAACAAGTAACACACACTGCTACAAGCCAAAATATTTTTTCAGAGCAAGATGCAGATATAAATTATATTGAATTTGCAACCTGGAGGAGGTTAGTATAGATGGACTAATCGAACAAGTCACACACACTGCTACAAGCCAAAATATTTTTTCAGAGCTAGATGAAGATAAAAATTATATTGAATTTGCAACCTGGTGGAGGTTAGTATAGATGGACTAATAGAAGAAGTCGCACACACTGCTACAAGCTGAAATATTTTTGCAGAGCTAGATGCAGATAAAAATTATATTGAATTTGCTACCTGGTGGAGGTTAGTATAGATGGACTAATAGAACAAGTCCCACACACTGCTACAAGCCAAAATATTTTTTTCAGAGCTAGATGCAGATAAAAATTATATTGAATTTGCAACCTGGTGGAGGTTAGTATAGATGGACTAATAGAACATGTCCCACACACTGCTAAAAGCCGAAATATTTTTTCAGAGCAAGAAGCAGATATAATTTATATTGAATTTGCAACCTGGTGGAGGTTAGTATAGATGGACTAATAGAACAAGTACCACACACTGCTACAAGCCAAAATATTTTTTCAGAACTAGATGCAGATAAAAATTATATTGAATTTGCAACCTGGTGGAGGTTAGTATAGATGGACTAATAGAACAAGTCCCACACACTGCTACAAGCCAAAATATTTTTTCAGAGCTAGATGCAGATAAAAGTTATATTGAATTTGCAACCTGGTGGAGGTTAGTATAGATGGATTAATAGAACAAGTCCCACACTGCTACAAGCCGAAATATTTTTTTCAGAGCTAGATGCAGATAAAAATTATATTGAATTTGCAACCTGGTGGAGGTTAGTATAGATGGACTAATAGAACAAGTCCCACACACTGCTACAAGCCAAAATATTTTTTCAGAGCTAGATACAGAAAAAAATTATACTGAATTTGCAACCTGATGGAGGTTAGTATAGATGGACTAATAGAACAAGTCCTACACACTGCTACAAGCCGAAATATTTTTTCAGAGCTAGATGCAGATAAAAATTATATTGAATTTGCAACCTGGTGTAGGTTAGCATACATGGACTAATAGAACAAGTCCAACACACTGCTACAAGCCGAAATATTTTTTCAGAGCAAGATGCAGATATAAATTATATTGAATTTGCAACCTGGTGGAGGTTAGTATAGATGGACTAATCGAACAAGTCCCACACACTGCTACAAGCCAAAATATTTTTTCAGAGCTAGATGCAGATAAAAATTATATTGAATTTGCAACCTGGTGTAGGTTAGCATACATGGACTAATAGAACAAGTCCCACACACTGCTACAAGCCGAAATATTTTTTCAGAGCAAGATGCAGATATAAATTATATTGAATTTGCAACCTGGTGGAGGTTAGTATAGATGGACTAATCGAACAAGTCCCACACACTGCTACAAGCCAAAATATTTTTTCAGAGCTAGATGAAGATAAAAATTATATTGAATTTGCAACCTGGTGGAGGTTAGTATAGATGGACTAATAGAACAAGTCCCTCACACTGCTACAAGTCAAAATATTTTTTCAGAGCTAGATGCAGATAAAAATTATATTGAATTTGCTCCCTGGTGGAGGTTAGTATAGCTGGACTAATAGAACAAGTCCCACACACTGCTACAAGAAAAAATATTTTTTCAGAGCTAGATGCAGATAAAAATTATATTGAATTTGCAACCAGGTGGAGGTTAGTATAGATGGACTAATAGAACATGTCCCAAACACTGCTAAAAGCCGAAATATTTTTTCAGAGCAAGAAGCATATATAAATTATATTGAATTTGCAACCTGGTGGAGGTTAGTATAGATGGACTAATAGAACAAGTCCCACACACTGCTACAAGCCGAAATATTTTTTCAGAGCTAGATGCAGAAAAAAATTATATTGAATTTGCAACCTGATGGAGGTTAGTATAGATGGACTAATAGAACAAGTCCCACACACTGCTACAAGCCAAAATATTTTTTCAGAGCTAGATGCAGATAAAAATTATATTGAATTTGCAACCTGGTGGAGGTTAGTATAGATTGACTAATAGAACAAGTCCCACACACTGCTACAAGCCAAAATATTTTTTCAGAGCTAGATGAAGATAAAAGTTATATTGAATTTGAACCTGGTGGAGGTTAGTATAGATGGACTAATAGAACAAATCCCACACACTGCTACAAGCCGAAATATTTTTTCAGAGCTAGATGCAGATATAAATTATATTGAATTTGCAACCTGGTGGAGGTTAGTATAGATAGACTAATAGAACAAGTCCCACACACTGCTACAAGCCGAAATATTTTTTCAGAGCTAGATGCAGATAAAAATTATATTGAATTTGCAACCTGGTGGAGGTTAGTTTAGATGGACTAATAGAACAAGTCCCACACACTGCTACAAGCCAAAATATTTTTTCAGAGCTAGAAGCTGATAAAAATTATATTGAATTTGCAACCTGGTGGAGGTTAGTATAGATGGACTAATAGAACAAGTCCCACACACTACTAAAAGCCGAAATATTTTTTCAGAGCAAGATGCAGATATAAATTATATTGAATTTGCAACCTGGTGGAGGTTAGTATAGATGGACTAATTGAACAAGTACCACACACTGCTACAAGCCAAAATATTTTTTCAAAGCAAGATGTAGATATAAATTTCATTGAATTTGCAACCTGGTGGAGGTTAGTATAGATGGACTAATCGAACAAGTCCCACACACTGCTAGAAGCCAAAATATTTTTTCAGAGCTAGATGAAGATAAAAATTATATTGAATTTGCAACCTGGTGGAGGTTAGTATAGATGGACTAATAGAACAAGTCCCACACACTGCTACAAGCTGAAATATTTTTGCAGAGCTAGATGCAGATAAAAATTATATTGAATTTGCTCCCTGGTGGAGGTTAGTATAGATGGACTAATAGAACAAGTCCCACACACTGCTACAAGCCAAAATATTTTTTCAGAGCTAGATGCAGATAAAAATTATATTGAATTTGCAACCTGGTGGAGGTTAGTATAGATGGACTAATAGAACTTGTCCCACACACTGCTAAAAGCTGAAATATTTTTTCAGAGCAAGAAGCAGATATTATTTATATTGAATTTGCAACCTGGTGGAGGTTAGTATAGATGGACTAATAGAACAAGTACCACACACTGCTACAAGCCAAAATATTTTTTCAGAACTAGATGCAGATAAAATTATATTGAATTTGCAACCTGGTGGAGGTTAGTATAGATGGACTAATAGAACAAGTCCCACACACTGCTACAAGCCAAAATATTTTTTCAGAGCTAGATGCAGATAAAAGTTATATTGAATTTGCAACCTGGTGGAGTTTAGTATAGATGGACTAATAGAACAAGTCCCACACACTGCTACAAGCCGAAATATTTTTTTCAGAGCTAGGTGCAGATAAAAACTATATTGAATTTGCAACCTGGTGGACGTTAGTATAGATGGACTAATAGAACTAGTCCCACACACTGCTACAAGCTGAAATATTTTTTCAGAGCAAGATGCAGATAAAAATTATATTGAATTTGCAACCTGGTGGAGGTTAGTATAGATGGACTAATCGAACAAGTCCCACACACTGCTACAAGCCAAAATATTTTTTCAGAGCTAGATGAAGATAAAAATTATATTGAATTTGCAACCTGGTGGAGGTTAGTATAGATGGACTAATAGAACAAGTCCCTCACACTGCTACAAGTCAAAATATTTTTTCAGAGCTAGATGCAGATAAAAATTATATTGAATTTGCTCCCTGGTGGAGGTTAGTATAGATGGACTAATAGAACAAGTCCCACACACTGCTACAAGCCAAAATATTTTTTCAGAGCTAGATGCAGATAAAAATTATATTGAATTTGCAACCTGGTGGAGGTTAGTATAGATGGACTAATAGAACATGTCCTACACACTGCTAAAAGCCAAAATATTTTTTCAGAGCAAGAAGCATATATAAATTATATTGAATTTGCAACCTGGTGGAGGTTAGTATAGATGGACTAATAGAACAAGTCCCACACACTGCTACAAGCCGAAATATTTTTTCAGAGCTAGATGCAGAAAAAAATTATATTGAATTTGCAACCTGATGGAGGTTAGTATAGATGGACTAATAGAACAAGTCCCACACACTGCTACAAGCCGAAATATATTTTCAGAGCTAGATGCAGATAAAAATTATATTGAATTTGCAACCTGGTGGAGGTTAGTATAGATTGACTAATAGAACAAGTCCCACACACTGCTACAAGCCAAAATATTTTTTCAGAGCTAGATGAAGATAAAAATTACATTGAATTTGAACCTGGTGGAGGTTAGTATAGATGGACTAATAGAACAAATCCCACACACTGCTACAAGCCGAAATATTTTTTCAGAGCTAGATGCAGAAATAAATTATATTGAATTTGCAACCTGGTGGAGGTTAGTATAGATAGACTAATAGAACAAGTCCCACACCCTGCTACAAGCCGAAATATTTTTTCAGAGCTAGATGCAGATAAAAATTATATTGAATTTGCAACCTGGTGGAGGATAGTATAGATGGACTAATAGAACAAGTCCCTCACACTGCTACAAGTCAATATATTTTTTCAGAGCTAGATGCAGATAAACATTATATTGAATTTGCAACCTGGTGGAGGTTAGTATAGATGGACTAATAGAACAAGTCCCACACACTGCTACAAGCCAAAATATTTTTTCAGAGCTAGATGCAGATAAAAATTATATTGAATTTGCAACCTGGTGGAGGTTAGTATAGATGGACTAATAGAACAAGTCCCACACACTACTAAAAGCCGAAATATTTTTTCAGAGCAAGATGCAGATATAAATTATATTGAATTTGCAACCTGGTGGAGGTTAGTATAGATGGACTAATTGAACAAGTACCACACACTGCTACAAGCCAAAATATTTTTTCAGAGCAAGATGTAGATATAAATTTCATTGAATTTGCAACCTGGTGGAGGTTAGTGTAGATGGACTAATCGAACAAGTCCCACACACTGCTACAAGCCAAAATATTTTTTCAGAGCTAGATGAAGATAAAAATTATATTGAATTTGCAACCTGGTGGAGGTTAGTATAGATGGACTAATAGAACAAGTCCCACACACTGCTACAAGCTGAAATATTTTTGCAGAGCTAGATGCAGATAAAAATTATATTGAATTTGCTCCCTGGTGGAGGTTAGTATAGATGGACTAATAGAACAAGTCCCACACACTGCTACAAGCCAAAATATTTTTTCAGAGCTAGATGCAGATAAAAATTATATTGAATTTGCAACCTGGTGGAGGTTAGTATAGATGGACTAATAGAACATGTCCCACACACTGCTAAAAGCCGAAATATTTTTCAGAGCAAGAAGCAGATATTATTTATATTGAATTTGCAACCTGGTGGAGGTTAGTATAGATGGACTAATAGAACAAGTACCACACACTGCTACAAGCCAAAATATTTTTTCAGAACTAGATGCAGATAAAAATTATATTGAATTTGCAACCTGGTGGAGGTTAGTATAGATGGACTAATAGAACAAGTCCCACACACTGCTACAAGCCAAAATATTTTTTCAGAGCTAGATGCAGATAAAAGTTATATTGAATTTGCAACCTGGTGGAGTTTAGTATAGATGGACTAATAGAACAAGTCCCACACACTTCTACAAGCCGAAATATTTTTTTCAGAGCTAGGTGCAGATAAAAATTATATTGAATTTGCAACCTGGTGGACGTTAGTATAGATGGACTAATAGAACAAGTCCCACACACTGCTACAAGCCGAAATATTTTTTCAGAGCTAGATGCAGAAAAAAATTATATTGAATTTGCAACCTGATGGAGGTTAGTATAGATGGACTAATAGAACAAGTCCCACACACTGCTACAAGCCAAAATATTTTTTCAGAGCTAGATGCAGATAAAAATTATATTGAATTTGCAACCTGGTGGAGGTTAGTATAGATGGACTAATAGAACAAGTCCCACACACTGCTACAAGCCAAAATATTTTTTCAGAGCTAGATGAAAATAAAAATTATATTGAATTTGAACCTGGTGGAGGTTAGTATAGATGGACTAATAGAACAAGTCCAGCTCACTGCTAGAGGCAGAAATATTTTTTCAGAGCTAGATACAGATATAAATTATATTGAATTTGCAACCTGGTGGAGGTTAGTATAGATGGACTAATAGAACAAATACCACACACTGCTACAAGCCAAAATATTTTTTCAGAGCTAGATGCAGATAAAAATTATATTGAATTTGCAACCTGGTGGAGGTTAGTATAGATGGACTAATAGAACAAGTCCCACACACTGCTAAAAGCCGAAATATTTTTTCAGAGCAAGATGCAGATATAAATTATATTGAATTTGCAACCTGGTGGAGGTTAGTATAGATGGACTAATTGAACAAGTACCACACACTGCTACAAGCCAAAATATTTTTTCAGAGCAAGATGCAGATATAAATTATATTGAATTTGCAACCTGGTGGAGGTTAGTATATATGGACTAATCGAACAAGTCCCACACACTGCTACAAGCCAAAATATTTTTTCAGAGCTAGATGAAGATAAAAATTATATTGAATTTGCCCCCTGGTGGAGGTTAGTATAGATGGACTAATAGAACAAGTCCCACACACTGCTACAAGCCAAAATATTTTTTCAGAGCTAGATGCAGATAAAAATTATATTGAATTTGCAACCTGGTGGAGGTTAGTATAGATGGACTAATAGAACAAGTCCCACACACTGCTACAAGCCGAAATATTTTTTTCAGAGCTAGATGCAGATAAAAATTATATTGAATTTGCAACCTGGTGGAGGTTAGAATAGATGGACTAATAGAACAAGTCCCACACTCTGCTACAAGCCGAAATATTTTTTCAGAGCTAGATGCAGAAAAAAATTATATTGAATTTGCAACCTGATGGAGGTTAGTATAGATGGACTAATAGAACAAGTCCCACACACTGCTACAAGCCGAAATATTTTTTCAGAGCTAGATGCAGATAAAAATTATATTGAATTTGCAACCTGGTGGAGGTAAGTATAGATGGACTAATAGAACAAGTCCCACACACTGCTACAAGCCGAAATATTTTTTCAGAGCAAGATGCAGATATAAATTATATTGAATTTGCAACCTGGTGGAGGTTAGTATAGATGGACTAATCGAACAAGTCCCACACACTGCTACAAGCCGAAATATTTTTTCAGAGCTAGATGAAGATAAAAATTATATTGAATATGCAACCTGGTGGAGGTTAGTATAGATGGACTAATAGAACATGTCCCACACACTGCTACAAGCCGAAATATTTTTTCAGAGCTAGATGCAGGTAAAAATTATATTGAATATGCAACCTGGTGGAGGTTAGTATAGATGGACTAATAGAACAAGTCCCACACACTGCTACAAGCCAAAATATTTTTTCAGAGCAAGATGCAGATAAAAATTATATTGAATTTGCAACCTGGTGGAGGTTAGTATAGATGGACTAATAGAACAAGTCCCACACACTGCTTAAAGCCGAAATAATTTTTCAGAGCAAGATGCAGATATAAATTATATTGAATTTGCAACCTGGTGGAGGTTAGTATAGATGGACTAATTGAACAAGTACCACACACTGCTACAAGCCAAAATATTTTTTCAGAGCAAGATGCAGATATAAATTATATTGAATTTGCAACCTGGAGGAGGTTAGTATAGATGGACTAATAGAAAAAGTCCCACACACTGCTACAAGCCAAAATATTTTTTCAGAGCTAGATGAAAATAAAAATTATATTGAATTTGAACCTGGTGGAGGTTAGTATAGATGGACTAATAGAAAAAGTCCCACTCACTGCTACAAGCAGAAATATTTTTTCAGAGCTAGATGCAGATATAAATTATATTGAATTTGCAACCTGGTGGAGGTTAGTATAGATGGACTAATAGAACAAATACCACACACTGCTAAAAGCCGAAATATTTTTTCAGAGCTAGATGCAGATAAAAATTATATTGAATTTGCAACCTGGTGGAGGTTAGTATAGATGGACTAATTGAACAAGTACCACACACTGCTACAAGCCAAAATATTTTTTCAGAGCAAGATGCAGATATAAATTATATTGAATTTGCAACCTGGTGGAGGTTAGTATAGATGGACTAATCGAACAAGTCCCACACACTGCTACAAGCCAAAATATTTTTTCAGAGCTAGATGAAGATAAAAATTATATTGAATTTGCCCCCTGGTGGAGGTTAGTATAGATGGACTAATAGAACAAGTCCCACTCACTGCTACAAGCCAAAATATTTTTTCAGAGCTAGATGCAGATAAAAATTATATTGAATTTGCAACCTGGTGGAGGTTAGTATAGATGGACTAATAGAACAAGTCCCACACGCTGCTACAAGCCGAAATATTTTTTTCAGAGCTAGATGCAGATAAAAATTATATTGAATTTGCAACCTGGTGGAGGTTAGAATAGATCGACTAATAGAACAAGTCCCACACACTGCTACAAGCCGAAATATTTTTTCAGAGCTAGATGCAGAAAAAAATTATATTGAATTTGCAACCTGATGGAGGTTAGTTTAGATGGACTAATAGAAAAAGTCCCACACACTGCTACAAGCCGAAATATTTTTTCAGAGCTAGATGCAGATAAAAATTATATTGAATTTGCAACCTGGTGGAGGTTAGTATAGATGGACTAATAGAACAAGTCCCACACACTGCTACAAGCCGAAATATTTTTTCAGAGCAAGATGCAGATATAAATTATATTGAATTTGCAACCTGGTGGAGGTTAGTATAGATGGACTAATCGAACAAGTCCCACACACTGCTACAAGCCGAAATATTTTTTCAGAGCTAGATGAAGATAAAAATTATATTGAATATGCAACCTGGTGGAGGTTAGTATAGATGGACTAATAGAACAAGTCCCACACACTGCTACAAGCCGAAATATTTTTTCAGAGCTAGATGCAGATAAAAATGATATTGAATTTGCAACCTGGTGGAGGTTAGTATAGATGGACTAAGAGAACATGTCCCACACACTGCTACAAGCCGAAATATTTTTTCAGAGCTAGATGCAGATAAAAATGATATTGAATATGCAACCTGGTGGAGGTTAGTATAGATGGACTAATAGAACAAGTCCCACACACTGCTACAAGCCGAAATATTTTTTCAGAGCAAGATGCAGATAAAAATTATATTGAATTTGCAACCTGGTGGAGGTTAGTATAGATGGACTAATAGAACAAGTCCCACACACTGCTTAAAGCCGAAATAATTTTTCAGAGCAAGATGCAGATATAAATTATATTGAATTTGCAACCTGGTGGAGGTTAGTATAGATGGACTAATTGAACAAGTACCACACACTGCTACAAGCCAAAATTTTTTTTCAGAGCAAGATGCAGATATAAATTATATTGAATTTGCAACCTGGTGGAGGTTAGTATAGATGGACTAATCGAACAAGTCCCACACACTGCTACAAGGCAAAATATTTTTTCAGAGCTAGATGAAGATAAAAATTATATTGAATTTGCAACCTGGTGGAGGTTAGTATAGATGGACTAATAGAACAAGTCCCAAACACTGCTACAAGAAAAAATATTTTTTCTGAGCTAGATGCAGATATAAATTGTATTGAATTTGCAACCTGGTGGAGGTTAGTATAGATGGACTAATAGATCAAGTCCCACACTCTGCTACAAGCCAAAATATTTTTTCAGAGCTAGATGCAGATAAAAATTATATTGAATTTGCAACCTGGTGGAGGTTAGTATAGATGGACTAATAGAACATGTCCCACACACTGCTACAAGTCGAAATATTTTTTCAGAGCTAGATGCAGATAAAAATTATATTGAATTTGCAACCTGGTGGAGGTTAGTATAGATGGACTAATAAAACAAGTCCCTCACACTGCTACAAGCCAAAATATTTTTTCAGAGCTAGATGCAGATAAAAATTATGTTGAATTTGCAACCTGGTGGAGGTTAGTATAGATGGACTAATAGAACATGTCCCACACACTGCTACAAGCCAAAATTTTTTTTCAGAGCTAGATACAGATAAAAATTATATTGAATTTGCAACCTGGTGGAGGTTAGTATAGATGGACTAATAGAACAAGTCCAACACACTGCTAAAAGCCGAAATATTTTTTCAGAGCAAGATGCAGATATAAATTATATTGAATTTGCAACCTGGTGGAGGTTAGTATAGATGGACTAATTGAACAAGTACCACACACTGCTACAAGCCAAAATATTTTTTCAGAGCAAGATGCAGATATAAATTATATTGAATTTGCAACCTGGTGGAGGTTAGTATAGATGGACTAATCGAACAAGTCCCACACAATGCTACAAGCCAAAATATTTTTTCAGAGCTAGATGAAGATAAAAATTATATTGAATTTGCAACCTGGTGGAGGTTAGTATAGATGGACTAATAGAACAAGTCCCACACACTGCTAAAAGCTGAAATATTTTTTCAGAGCTAGATGCAGATAAAAATTATATTGAATTTGCCCCCTGGTGGAGGTTAGTATAGATGGACTAATAGAACAAGTCCCACACACTGCTACAAGCCGAAATATTTTTTCAGAGCTAGATGCAGATAAAAATTATATTGAATTTGCAACCTGGTGGAGGTTAGTTTAGATGGACTAATAGAACATGTCCCACACACTGCTAAAAGCCGAAATATTTTTTTAGAGCAAGATGCAGATATAATTTATATTGAATTTGCAACCTGGTGGAGGTTAGTATAGATGGACTAATAGAACAAGTACCACACACTGCTACAAGCCGAAATATTTTTTCCGAACTAGATGCAGATAAAAATTATATTGAATTTGAAACCTGGTGAAGGTTAGTATAGATGGACTAATAGAACAAGTCCCACACACTGCTACAAGCCAAAATATTTTTTCAGAGCTAGATGCAGATAAAAGTTATATTGAATTTGCAACCTGGTGGAAGTTAGTATAGATGGACTAATAGAACAAGTCCCACACACTGCTACAAGCCGAAATATTTTTTTCAGAGCTAGATGCAGATAAAAATTATATTGAATTTGCAACCTGGTGGAGTTTAGTATAGATGGACTAATAGAAGAAGTCCCACACACTGCTACAAGCCGAAATATTTTTTCAGAGCTAGATGCAGATAAAAATTATATTGAATTTGCAACCTGATGGAGGTTAGTATAGATGGACTAATAGAACAAGTCCCTCACACTGCTACAAGCCAAAATATTTTTTCAGAGCTAGATGCAGATAAAAATTATATTGAATTTGCAACCTGGTGGAGGTCAGTATAGATGGACTAATAGAACAAGTCCCACACACTGCTAAAAGCCGAAATATTTTTTCAGAGCTAGATGCAGATAAAAATTATATTGAATTTGCAACCTGGTGGACTTTAGTATAGATGGACTAATAGAACAAGTCCCACACACTGCTACAAGCCAAAATATTTTTTCAGAGCTAGATGCAGATAAAAATTATATTGAATTTGCAACCTGGTGGAGGTCAGTATAGATGGACTAATAGAACAAGTCCCACACACTGCTACAAGCCGAAATATTTTTTCAGAGCTAGATGCAGATAAAAATTATATTGAATTTGCAACCTGGTGGAGGTTAGTATAGATGGACTAATAGAACATGTCCCACACACTGCTAAAAGCCGAAATATTTTTTTAGAGCAAGATGCAGATATAATTTATATTGAATTTGCAACCTGGTGGAGGTTAGTATAGATGGACTAATAGAACAAGTACCACACACTGCTACAAGCCGAAATATTTTTTCCGAACTAGATGCAGATAAAAATTATATTGAATTTGAAACCTGGTGAAGGTTAGTATAGATGGACTAATAGAACAAGTCCCACACACTGCTACAAGCCAAAATATTTTTTCAGAGCTAGATGCAGATAAAAGTTATATTGAATTTGCAACCTGGTGGAAGTTAGTATAGATGGACTAATAGAACAAGTCCCACACACTGCTACAAGCCGAAATATTTTTTTCAGAGCTAGATGCAGATAAAAATTATATTGAATTTTCAATCTGGTGGAGGTTAGTATAGATGGACTAATAGAACAAGTACCACACACTGCTGCAAGCCGACATATTTTTTCAGAGCAAGATGCAGATATTGTCAGGGTAAGAAAGAATATATATTTTTCCACTTTTATACTTTTATACTTTTATACGCTTTGCTTATGTACTAACCACCATTTTGTGTCTTATAACAATAAGCTTTCCTTGCTACGTGTTACTTAGATCGAAATTTATGCTAAGATGGTGCCCTTATCAGCCAGCACCTGTTTCAGAGAAATGAAACCGAATCATCAACTGACGGTTGTCTGCCCAGAGACTGAGTTAAGGAGACGTGAACCAATCAGGAGTGGCCGGATGCTAGACATTTATGGCTTACCCCGCCCCGAACAATTCATTTATGGCTTACCCTGCCCCGAACAACCCCTTTCCCCTCCCCATTATGTAGTGTATTTAGGTTTGTGCATGCGGAAATAAAGGCAGAACATTGCTGAGATCGTGGCTTGCCAGTAGCCTTCTGAGCATGCTCTGAGTTTGAACCAGCTTGTTGTCTGACTCATTCTTTGAATGGTTGACCCATGCTCATAGTCTTAATTTGGAGTGACTGGAGGACGAGTGGAATGTCGCTACGACCCCGACAAATGGCGCCCAACGTGGGGCGTGGCTAGCGGTATGCCGCCCTCCCGGACCCATATTGCTGACTACCCTGGTGGTGACCGCGGCGGCTGAATTTGAGGCCTGATCAACCTCCATCGAACACGGTAAGTTGAGATATATTTTATATGTCTCACTTGCCTGTGTGTCAGCCGCGGCGGTTCCTGTGGGGTTGTCAGTTTGGATCTGGGTGGGTGACCGGTCGAGTGGTGAGACCTCAGGCATCCCGCGCCACGTCCTGAACCAGCAACTGTGAGACCGAGGACGTCGCATGCCTGCGCGTGCTCGTGTGCACACCACCTCCTCCTTCCCCAGTCACGGTACTTTTCTTAGATAGTTGCCTCCCGTGACTGATAGTCGATTCCAAGCCATCCCTGAATTGAAGTGTAAGGGAGAAAGAATCTGTGACGAATTGAGGAGTGCTCTTCGTCTACCACAGAGACTGCTGTAAAGTCAAGGTTAGGGAAGGGGATAGATTGAGGTGTCTCTCTATCTCACCAGTGTATTGAGGTGTGCTCTACACTGACGGGTGGCGACCTGTAGTCAGGGTGCCGTGGTGAGTCGCACTGTAAAGTTGCCATTCAAGGTTAGGGAAGGGGATAGATTGAGGTGTCTCTCTATCTCACCAGTGTATTGAGGTGTGCTCTACACTGACCGGTGGCGACCTGTGGACTGCACCAGTGATTTGAGTCGCGACAGATCATTGCATTCTATAAGAAAATGTTGCGTATGTTCAAATCTGAAAGACCTCACAAGTTGCCGGATGGTGCAGTGGGAGTCATCCAGCTAGTAGAGTCACGGGAAGGCAAGAAGGCCGTTAAGAATGTTAGGAATCTGTATTAAATGATAAGACTACCCAGTACGCGCAGGCTTCAGCCTTCAGTGTGAAAGAATGCGTTATACAAAATAAGGGGTAGTTGAGTGATGAAGGACTCCTGCACCAGGCTCAGGCACATCTTAGAGTAGCAAATGATTTAAAGGTTGAGGGCTGGAAAGAAGTAGATGGTGCAAGGAGAACAGAGAATGCCGAGCCTTTGTTCGAATACATGAAAGCTGCAAAATGTGATTTGTTATGTGACCCTAAATTGGCCGTAACCCCGTTGATGCCTGTCACTACACCGAGCCCTCAGCCACCACCCTATAATGGCGCCGATGCCAAATCATCGGAAGGATGGACGTATCGTATGTGCTGAGAGCAGAACCCGCCCTGGGCGAAGTTCTGCTGTGTCTGTGGGGCGGGCCGCCCATGGCACGATGCCCAGCCTGCCTCCAAGAACAATCCCACCCCCACTCCAACTCCTCCCTCCAACGGCCATCTTACTACACCTTTTCCTGCCTCCAAGAACAATCCCACTCCCACTCCAACTCCTCCCTCCAACGGCCATCTTACTACACCTTTTCCTGCCTCCAAGAACAATCCCACTCCCACTCCAACTCCTCCCTCCAACGGCCATCTTACTACACCTTTTACTTGTTGTGGGAGGCCCGGGAAACCCCAATCCGGCCTATATCCACTACTAGATCCGTCCAGTGCTTATTACCAGCCGCCAGCACGGGTGGAAAAGCCCGCAGTCCCAGAGCACCCATCTGAAACTAATGCGATACCCTCTGCTCCAGTCCACGATGCTGAGGCGCTCCCTCTGTTCCCCATGGGGGTCGCCCATAACTCTGGGGATATCCTCCTCAACTCCCCAGAATTTCAGGCCAGACTACTCTCCCTCTGCCAACATACTGTTACTCAAGACGATACGGAGCCAGATGAGGGATGGGCTCAAGATACTTCAGCGCCCCCCCCCCCTTTACCCCATATGTCTCCTATGGCATCTTCCACCCCACATTCATTACCCATACTCCGGCCCTTGCTCCAAGCAACTGCTGAAAGAGCACCACCCCCCAGCCCTTCAGAAGTCTGGGACCCCTGCCGCTCCCGGAATCTAGTAGACCCATCAGGACGCCCTGTCACTCTGTCAATAGGCTATGGTGACATCCTTACACATCGGGTGGGGGCCATAGTCAACCCTGCAAACACCCATATGAGCCATGCTGGAGGATTGGCTCGTAAAATTGCCCTTGCTGCTGGTTCCACTCTGGCTGCAGAATGCCAGGCTCACTTAGCCAAAAACGGAGAGCTTTCAAAAGGCCAGACCTTAGTCACCCGTGCGGGTAGACTGCCCGCTGATGTCATCATACATACAGTGGGTCCTATTTATGACCCCCAGAACCCCGAAGAGTCACGTTCCACTCTCGCATCTACCATCCGTTCAGTATTCCTCCATGCAGGAAAATTGAGTCATCAGGATATGCCCAGACCCACTTTAGCGATACCACTTATATCTTCTGGAATTTTCGGCTACCCACTCGGGCCGTGCATGGAGGAACACGTACTAGCCCTCAAGGAAGGCATGGAGACCCTCCCCCATGGATTGGACTCAATACGCATTGTATGTGTCCGTAGTCCAGCAGTTCATGCTGCTATGCCTTTGGCCCTTAAGCTACTAGTGGCAACCTCCTCCCCGACACCGATACCTAATGCGGTTCTGTTGCCTGAAGAATCCTCCCTAGCGGCCACCCCAAACACCACCAAGGAACACGCGACGCTGCCCGGTCCTCAACAAGTTCCTGGACCTTTAGGGATGATCAAATATCAACCCTTTACCCCAGTACAAGTAGACACTCTGGTCTCAAAGCTTCCTGATCCCGATAAATCTCCCATGCAGTATGCTAGACGCTTGGACACAACCAGAGCCATTTATGGTGCAACCTGGGCTGATTTGGCAGGTATCACATCTGTGATGGCCAAGGAATATTTCTTGCCTACTATCGAAAAGGCCATGGATTCCACAAAAGCAGGATCCATTAGTACATATGAATCCGGCCTAGAATACATGAAACAGTTAAAAGCCTGGGCTCAGGATCGCTTGTCAGATCAAGCTGGGTCTGTACAAGATGTTCAACAAGACCCTGATGAATCTGTGGAAAGATATGCTGCAAGACTCAGCATGCATTTTGAGGATCTCGGATACAGTCCTCACGTCAAGACGCAGGCCGCCCTGTTGGTTCAGGCCCTAGTAGATGGCCTACAAGCCGCTCTCAGAGATGAGGTTCTGAGGGTACGCCCCGAGATTCGTTCTTCTTCTTTTAACGATGCGGTGGACATTGTCAGAGCTTTCCAAAAAGCCATGCTAAAAATGGAAAAGGATACTAAGCCAAAGAAGAAAGCCGCTCCTGCCATGGTATATCAAGCTCAAGAAAGCTACCCACCCCCTGGCAACCAACATGGAATCAAGTGGGTAATGGTTAAAGGCACAGGTGATGATACTCCTCCCACATATAGGAAACAAGACAGAAGAAATGACAGGGGGCCACCTAGAGACAAGAGACAATCTCGTGATTCTGAAGGACTCATGCTGTGTTGGGAATGTGGTAGCCCTAATCACATTCTCAGAGACTGTCCAACCCGCAGACAGTACCATGACCGCTCATTTCATGACGGTCCACGCAACCATGGACCTTCCCGTGAACCATCTCACCCACGCCAATGACGGCCCGGTCAACCAGTGTCCACTTTCCCGGCAACGCAACCCACGGCCGCCTGTGGGACTGTCACTTTACAGGTGGACCATCAACCATTGAAGTTCCTGGTGGACACTGGGGCGGCCACATCTGTCATTTCTTCCACACAGCTCCCTCCCTCGGTATCCCTATCACTGGATACCCTCACCTGTGTTGGGGTGGAAGGCCAACATATTTCCTCTCCACTCACAGTCCCTGTGTCTGCAGGACCATTCACTTGAGTACTCACAAGATTTTTGGTCTCAGAAACTTGCCCCGTTAATTTGTTGGGAGCCGATCTCTTAGAGCGGATGAAGGCAACTATTACCTTCGGAAACCATGGTATGGAGCTTCTTCTGCGTGACCCTCATTCCGAACAAGGGACTGAAGACTGCTGCGTTCTCAAAGCCTTCCCTCTCATGATGATGACCATACAACCTCACACTCTTCTTGATACCTCACAGTTCCCTCACTCTCTGTGGTCCAGCGGGCCAGAGGACGTTGGCCTCCTGCAGGTTCCCCCGGTCCAAGTATACCTCACACCTGGACACAAGTACCCACGGTTGCCACAATACCCCCTCAAGGCGGCACAAGAACAAAGCTTGGGTACCCAAATCGCTTCCCTCCTGGAGTCAGGAGTCCTTGTCAGATGTGTATCTCCATGCAATACACCCCTCTTTCCTGTAAAAAAAGAAAACCGCTCCGGGAGAGCCTCCAAGATACCGGTTGGTTCAGGATCTCAGAGCCGTCAATGCAGCTACCATTTTAGAAACTCCAGTGGTACCCAACCCAAACACCCTCTTGTCTCAGGTGCCTCCAACGGCCACCTTGTTTACGGTGTTAGATCTGGCCAACGCCTTCTTCAGTATACCCTTGCATGAAGATTCGTGGTTTCTTTTTGCCTTTACCTTTCAAGGAGCACAGCTTATATGGACCAGGACTCCACAAGGAGCCCAGAACTCTCCTAACCAATTCATTCATTCTATGAAGTCTATTCTGGAGCCATGGGTTCAAGAGAACCCTCAGGTCACTCTTCTACAATATGTGGATGATCTTTTACTCTGCGGCACTGAAGAAAATTTTCCAGAGATGTCAGCATCCCTTCTCTGGTTTCTTCACTCAGCTAACTGTAAAGTCTCGAAAGGCAAAGTCCAATGGTGTCTGCCCAAGGTCATTTTCCTTGGACATTGTATATCACAAGGTGCTAGACATCTGACTGAAGAAAGAAAACAAGCCATCATGGATATCACCTTCCCAACCACCTACTCTGCTATGCAGACTTTCCTTGGCCTCATCACTTACTGCAGGCAATGGATCCCAGATGCCTCAAAGCTTGTGCAACCCCTGTATGACTGTCTTAAGGACGAAGACTCCGTCTGGCTTCATGCTGAAGATCCACGTGTCTCTCACCAACACAGACTATGTTTTGACCGCCTCAAACAGCCTGTTGTCTCTGCCCCGGCCTTGGGCTTACCAGACTATGCTCAGCCATTTCACCTCTTTGTCTCTGAATCGGAAGGTCATGCCTCTGGAGTTCTAGCACAACGCTATGATCATAAGTATCGGCCTTGAGGCTACTACTCGGCCCGCCTGGACCCTGTCGCCCGAACTGCCCCCCACGTGCCTTAAGGGGGTCCACGCTGCTCACATCCTCCTTGACAAGTCAGCTGATATCGTCCTTGGACATGATCTAGTTATACAGGCTGGCCATGATCTCTCGGCTGTTCTGCAACAAACATCTCCGAAACATCTAACCAACCAAAGACACCTGCGGCTGCAGTGTTCCCTATTGTTGCCCTCCAATATAACATTTACCAGATGTCTGACTATCAACCCTGCCACTTTGCTTCCACCTTCAAGGGGGGAAGACGAACAGGGTGAAGGTCCATTGGTGGAACCTCATGATTCTCCTGATTGTATAAAAATTTTGCAGGAAGAGACTTCTGCTCCAGAGAATATTGTGGCACATCCGCTCGCACACCCTGCCTTGCACCTATGGACTGATGGATCCCATTTCGCAGACCCTCAAGGGAAGTTCCACACGGGATATGCTGTCACAACAGACCTAACAGTCTGCTCTCACAGAAGCCTGCCACCTGGCAGCTGGAACAACGGCAAACATATATACCGATTCTAGGTATGGACATGGAATTTGCAATGACTTTGGACTCTTGTGGAAGTCTAGAGGATTCATCACAGCTGCAGGTACACCAGTGAAACATGCCTCATGGATTAAGGCCCTAATGAAGGCCCTGGAACTACCCATTCAGGTTGCTGTTATCAAGGTCAAGGCTCATGGAAGACTAGATTCCAGGGAAGCCAGGGGCAACCACCTAGCTGACCAAGCAGCCAAGACTGCAGCAGTGGAGAATGTGTCATCAAAGTGGCAGGAAAAGGAAGAAGAGATGGGGGAGACCCTGCAAACCGTAGCTGTGGCGCTCACTAGAGCAAGAGCCAAAGAACAGCCGGCGGAAGACCATAGAAGTCCAGCGGAGACACGAGTGGAATCCAGGGGGGTCAGGATGCCTGAAGAAAAATTGTGTGAAGAACAAAGGAAGACCCCCACTGAAGAAGTCAAGCAATGGAAAGTGGCGGGAGCCGTGCTGGCAGGTCGCAAAGATTTAAAGGTCGACTCAACTCTTTATCAAGTGGACGGAAAACCTTGCTTGCCCAGGCGCATGTACTCAGCCGTGGCAGCATGGGCTCACGGGCCTACACACAGAGGAAAGAATCAAGCCTTGGCATGTATTAAGAAACTGTACTTTGCACCCGGAATCTCTTCCACTGTGACTGCATACTCAAAATCCTGCTCTGTCTGCGCTACCTGCAACCCAACGTGTACGGCACGGGTCCCTCTCCAACACCTGGCTAAACCAGACTACCCTTGGCAGAGAATACAAGTCGACCATATCCAAATGCCTAAAGCAGGAAAATATGAGTACGTTTTGGTAGCCGTGGATATGTTCTCAGCCTGGCCCAATTCCTACCCGGTTGTCAACATGACTGCTAAAGTCACAGCCAAGAAACTGATCACTGAAATTGCCTGCAGATTTGGAGTTCCCCAAGTCATAGAATCGGATCAAGGACCAGCTTTCACAGCAAATATCTACAAAGAACTTTGGAACATGTTGGGAACAGATTTGGGCCTCCACACTCCATACCATCCTGCCAGTTCAGGCAAAGTGGAAAGGATGAATTCCACACTCAAGACCCAGCTCTTGAAAATGACCCAAGATCATCCCCTCCCCTGGCTCGACCTACTCCCTATAGTATTGTATCATATCAGACACACCCCACAAGCTAAACATGGGCTAACTCCCTATGAAATTTTGTTTGGGACCCCACCTAAAATAGGAGAAATTAGGCCCCAAGAGTTGTCTGAAACACATGATAGAGTAGTAAAATTTGTGATTGCTCTGTCTAAAGAATTGACTAACACCCGCTCTACAGTATCTGCTTCTCTCCCAGAATCCACAGGTGATGCGGTACATGATTTCACCCCAGGCGACCTGGTGTACGTAAAGAAGTTTGTCCGGAAAGACTGTCTCCAACCCAGATTTGAGGGCCCCTACACTGTGATCCTGACTATTCCTACAGCTCTGAAGCTTGAGGGCAAGAGCACCTGGATTCACACCTCCCACTGCAAGAGAGACAAAATGAGCCTATAAAAGATGACTACCTTCTTCTATATCCTTTCCATATGCTTACTGTCTGTCCCGGGGTGGACAGCTACCACATTTTGGGTAGATACTCACGCAAAAATCCAGACGTATCGATTTGATTACTGTGACATAGTGAATTGCGCAGGAATGACATGGTATGCTGCATAGTCCCCTCATACAGGAAAGCTATAAGCAATGCTGTTCCAACCTCCGGGACCTTTTTGAATCAAGAAACCACATCTCTGTTACATGATGATACCAGTAAGGAAGATATGGAGAAATACACTCCTTTAAATAAGCCTGACCAGACCCCCCATGACAGAGTTCAATTGAGAGATCTAGTTTAGAGTCAGTTGGGAGAACTCCATGTGTCATTTAGGGTAGGGCTCAATTGTTTGGGGGCGTCCCATAAGGGGGCAGCTTCTAAGATAATTGGGTGAAGAAATCCACCTCCCCTCTCCCCACACATGGACAGTCTCAAAGGCCCCGAAGCAAGGGAAAGCTTAGTGTTTAGGGGGGAATGTCAGGGTAAGAAAGAATATATATTTTTCCACTTTTATACTTTTATACGCTTTGCTTATGTACTAACCACCATTTTGTGTCTTATAACAATAAGCTTTCCTTGCTACGTGTTACTTAGATCGAAATTTATGCTAAGATGGCGCCGGTATCAGCCAGCACCTGTTTCAGAGAAATGAAACCGAATCATCAACTGATGGTTGTCTGCCCAGAGACTGAGTTAAGGAGACGTGAACCAATCAGGAGTGGCCGGATACTAGACATTTATGGCTTACCCCGCCCCGAACAATCCATTTATGGCTTACCCCGCCCCGAACAACCCCTTTCCCCTCCCCATTATGTAGTGTATTTAGGTTTGTGCATGCGGAAATAAAGGCAGAACATTGCTGAGATCGTGGCTTGCCAGTAGCCTTCTGAGCATGATCTGAGTTTGAACCAGCTTGTTGTCTGACTCATTCTTTGAATGGTTGACCCATGCTCATAGCCTTAATTTGGAGTCACTGGAGGACGAGTGGAATGTCGCTACGACCCCGACAATATAAATTATATTGAATTTGCAACCTGGTGGAGGTTAGTATAGATGGACTAATCGAACAAGTCCCACACACTGCTACAAGCCAAAATATTTTTTCAGAGCTAGATGAAGATAAAAATTATATTGAATTTGCAACCTGGTGGAGGTTAGTATAGATGGACTAATAGAACAAGTCCCACACACTGCTACAAGCTGAAATATTTTTTCAGAGCTAGATGCAGATAAAAATTATATTGAATTTGCCCCCTGGTGGAGGTTAGTATATATGGACTAATAGAACAAGTCCCACACACTGCTACAAGCCAAAATATTTTTTCAGAGCTAGATGCAGATAAAAATTATATTGAATTTGCAACCTGGTGGAGGTTAGTATAGATGGACTAATAGAACATGTCCCACACACTGCTACAAGCCGAAATATTTTTTCAGAGCTAGATGCAAATAAAAATTATATTGAATTTGCAACCTGGTGGAGGTTAGTATAGATGGACTAATAGAACAAGTCCCTCACACTGCTACAAGCCGAAATATTTTTTCAGAGCTAGATGCAGATAAAAATTATATTGAATTTGCAATCTGCTGGAGGTTAGTATAGATGGACTAATAGAATGATGCTATGCCCAAAAGGTTTTACTTCACTAGGTGCAGAAAAAAAATTGTCTTCTATACACAGGTTGTGTAGCTTGCAACACAGATAGGCTACTCCACTGACTAACACCGACTGCAAGAGGCCAAAAAGGATTTGCTTTGCTAGATTTAGCCAAATGCTGTGAAAAAAAACTTGCACAGCACTGGCACAGACCTACCTGGCAAAAAGTGATAGGAACTGATGTAACCTAGCCCTCAAAAGGACTGCAATTACAATTAGTCTTTACTCCCAACCTATCTAAGAGCACAGACCTGCCTGATAAAAGTGATAGGAACTGATGTAACCTAGCCCTCAAAAGGACAGCAATTACAATTAGTCTTTACTCCCAACCTATCTATTTAATAGCACAGACCTGCCTGATAAAAGTCGTAGGAAATGATGTAACCTAGTCATCAAAAGGACTGCAATCACAACTATTCCCTACTCCCAAGCTATCTGTAGATTTGTGCGAAAATTGGCTTGAAATTAACAAAGTATAGCGTACACAGCAACAGCGGTGCCGTCTAACACGCAGCTGCAGCAGTGAGAAAATGGTGGCGACGGGGAAAATGGCTGGGTCTTATAGGGCAAGGACATGTGACATACACTGCTAATGACACATGCCCTTGCTTGTGTGAAAAAAAGCAGTTCGCTTCGTGTGTGCGCTGCTGATAGGCTGACAGATTGCACCTCCCCACTGTAAATACGGGAAAGAGAAAAAAAAATGGAGATCTTCATTATTCCTGCAGAGATCCATCCCCTGCCCCTCCCCCGCCCCGCTGTACACTTAAACTGCGTATTAACATTAATTTTCAGAATTACTGAGAAAAAATCCAGTTATGATTTCGGTGCACGAACAGTTATCAAACATAACCTCGAACAGCCGAATTTTTTTCAAATTGTTCGTGTTCGACGAACGGCTCGAACACTGCCCAAAACAGCTCGAATTTGAGGTTGGCGAACAGTTCGAGTCGAACACCGCTCATCTCTAGCAGAGACATCATCCGTCCTTACCCAGGAGTTGTCTTCGGGAGCGAAACCCTTCCAGGAGACAAGATACTGTACTATCCCTCTATGCCATCTTGAATTCAAAATATGAGAAATTTCATATTCGCCGTCTTCCACCACAGGAGGAACTGTGAGAGTGGCGTCCCTATCTGATACATCAGCCTTTTTCAACAAGGAATCATGAAACACAGGATTAATCTTCCAGGAAGTAGGAACATCCAACCTAACTGCAGACGGGTTAACAACCTGAAGCACTTTAAATGGACCCACAAACTTAGGACCCATTTTTTTTAGAGGGAATCCTCAACCGCAAGTTCTTCGAGGACACCCAAACCATGTCACCCACAGTAAACAAAACCTCTTTCGTTTCCTGTCAAAATACTTCTTGGACTTCTTGTTAGCCTCTTGCAGGTTACAACGTACATTAGTCCAAACTCTCTCCAAATCACCGGAAAAATTCTCCTCCTCCGACACCGCCGACCCCTATTTGGAGAACGAACCAAAAGACGGATGTCTCCCAGTGCAACAGAAAAAAGGAGAACACCCAGCAGAGGAGGATGTATGATTGATAAGAGCAAATTCTGCAAGAAGCAGAAACTCAGACCACACCACTCCATTGTCCGCCACAAACCATCGCAAAAACTGTTCTACATCCTGGTTCTTTCTTTCAGTCTGTCCATTAGACTCAGGATGATAACCAGACGAAAATGACAAATGAACTCCCAACCTTTCACAAAAAGCATGCCAAAAGCGAGCCACAAACTGAGGTCCTCTATCAGAAACAATATCCGTGGGAACGCCATGGAGCTTGACAATCTCCTTAACAAACGCCTTAGCGAGTGTATGGCGCAGGGCAACTTAATGAATGGAACCAAATGACACATCTTACTAAAACGGTCTACGAGCACCCAGATGACAGTAAAACCCTCAGACACAGGAAGATCAGTAATAAAATCCACAGAGAGATGCGTCCAAGGCGCACTAGGAACCTCCAGAGGGCAAAGCAACCCCGCAGCAGGAGTATGTGAAGCCTTTGTCCTAGCACACACAGTACACTGACGCACCCACTTGATGACTTCCTTCTGCCATCCAGGCCACCAAAAACTGCGACTGATAAGTCTCTTAGTCTCCGAAACACCTGGATGACCTGCCAACCGAGACTCATGACACTCCACAAACAAATCTCTCCTAAAGGCTCTAGGCACAAACAACCTCCCATGGGGAGTGTTAGATGGAGCATCATCTTGAGCATTCAGAATCCCATTCTCCAAATCGGAGTCCAATGCCGCCACCACCATAATTCCTTTCTGCAAAATGCTCTCCTCCTCCTCGGTACCGACCGTAGGAGAGAAGCTGCGAGATAAAGCATCGGCTTTAAAATTCTTAGTACCAGGGATATAGGTAACAGAAAAATGAAACCGAGAAAAAAAAAGTTCCCACCTAGCTTGACGGGCATTCAAGCGCTTGGCAGCATCCAGATAGATCAAATTCTTATGATTTGTGAAAACCTGAATAGGAAATCTAGCGCCTTCCAAAAAATGATGCCAGTGTTCCAACGCAAGTTTAATAGCCAGCAACTCCCGATTTCCAACATCATAATTCAGTTCGGTTTCCGAAATTTTTTTCGAAAAGAAGGCACAAGGATGTACTCCACCCTTGTTCTCCTGAGATAAAACTGCTCCGACCCCCACCGATGAAGCATCGACCTCGACCAAAAAAGGTTTGGTCTCATCAGGCTGTATAAGGATAGGGGCAGATCTGAATCTCTCTTTGAGATATTCAAATGCTTCAATGGCTTCAGTAGTCCACTGCGTCATATTCGCACCTTTCCTGGTGAGATCGGTTCGAGGTTTATCAATTACAGAAAAATTCTTAATGAATTTCCTGTAATAATTGGCAAAACCCAAAAACCTCTGTATAGATTTCAAACCAATAGGCCTAGGCCATTCCTGCACAGCCTGAGCCTTCACCGGATCCATCTCAAAGCACTCGCTGGAGACAATGTAGCCCAAAAAACGAATTTTCTACACAGCGAACTCACATTTCTCCAGCTTAGCAAAGAGTGAATTATCACTCAGTAACTGCAAAACTTCACGTACGCTCTGCCAATGGGTCTCTAAATCTGGTGAATAAATCAAAATGTCATCCAAATACACAACCACATTCTAACCAATCAAAGGTCTCAGGATGTCATTAATAAGGTTCTGAAAAAATGCAGGTGCATTGGTAAGACCGAAGGGCATCACCAGATTCTCAAAATGACCTACCGGAGTGTTAAAAGTAGTGTTGAGCCACCCCCGTAGTGTTCGAGTTCGGTTCGGTTCGTCGAACACCCGTGTGTTCGCCGAACTGTTCGTCGAACTGTTCGTCGAACACCTTCGAGCAACGTTAAAACCAATGGCAGGCAAACAAAAACACATAGAAACACATAGAAAACACCTTCAAAGGTGTCCAAAAGCTGACAAACTGCTCAGAAGACACAACTAACACATGGAAAAGTGACAAGTACATATAGTCATGCGAAAAGAAAAGAGGTGGATGAGTAAAAGGTGGGGGAGACACAGATATAGGCATGTCATGCCCTTCTAAAATCCAAAAAGTGAGAAGCCGACACGGCCAGTCCGTTCCTGCCTGTGCCACCTCTGTGTCGCCGGGTTTGAGCCAGAGCCGCGGTGGACCCTGACGGCCAGCCCACCTATCCCAATACTGGTGCCTGTCCGCCGGTGGGTCGAGGCCCCCCATGGTGGGGGGGGGAGTAACATCTGCAGAAGAAAGACCATCTTCCAGCCAAACTAAGATGTCGACTTCTTTTCGTGGACAATGTGATACGATCCCATTCTTACGGACACGCCCATCGCTACAAATTCCAGATGAGGCACAAAAACAGCAGGTGCTTCAACGGATATCAAGTGCTCCTTCAAGTGGGCTCTCCATCACCTCAATTTCAACATCACAAATACTCCAGTCCCCAGAGGTGTCACCCCAATCGCACTTGCTTCCTCACAGCTCCCAAGTCTCCAGCTGCCCGTCTGAGTATGGGGTAACACAGATGGCTGAGTCTGCCCAGCTGTTTACTCATACTATAGCCTGGGAAACGGAGGTCTGCTCCAGAGCTTCTGTTAATCCAGATGAGGAAATGATCTGATCCGATGCCCAGAATCTTTATAAGTTGGATCCAGGACCAGATGAAGAAGGTTCTGAGCATAATGTAGAACCTTGTTCCCAAACTGTAACTCCTGTTGGTGGAGACAATGATGAAGACGATGATGAGACTCAAATACCTGATTGGAGCGACAACTTTACTTTTCGGTCAGGGCAGGAAGAGGTTGGCTCTGAGGGCGACGGGTGTGATAACACACAGGGTGATGATGACGGGTTGGAGATCCCACTTACTGTCAACCCACAGTCAGACAGTCGATGAGGTCAGCAGAGGAGGTGGAGGAGGATGTGACTAGCCCTGGGGATGGGGATGACTCGGTACCAGGGCATTTGCCTGGCCTTGGGGATGTCGCGGTGGTCGGCTCCCTGGCCCGTACCCTGGGGTCTCTCTTTAAAAGGGTGGATAATTGTTAATTTTATAAGAGTTCATGATGCCACCTGTGGTATCTGGTGACAAGCACCAGCGCTGCAGCAGTCCATTGAGGCCGGTGATAAGGCAGCTCGATGGTATAGCTCCCCACAGGTGGAGCTAGGTCTCAGGGAAGCGTATGCAGGGGGAATGCAGGACAGGCGAGACCCAGCTGGGTCAGAGCAAGAACGGGAACGGACACGGTAGTCACTTCAGTACCTTTTACTGGTGGAAATTCAGGCACATCCCGGAGCACTGTAGGGTGAAGGGTGCATATCAGGATCCTCCCCAATGAGCGGGTGTAGGGCCTCCTGTTTCTTGCCTCTGCGTAGTAAGTTTCTGACCTGCCTGGAGCTAGGCCTAACTTTGTCTCTGTCCTGCGCTGGCTGACCTTGTGGTAGGGCCTTCTCTTGGAGTTCACGCTCCCAATATGCGGGGCCTAAGGGTCTCCTGGCTCTATTACATATCAGCACCTTAGCGATCCTGGGACTTGTAGTTCTCCAGGGATTCCGGTTATGCCTTACTGGGTCATAGAGATACCGGTAAGCTCGGATCCTGTGTCCGGTAAATGCTTCGGGGTGAGCTGGTTAAGCTCCTCTGCCCCTTATGTACTAACTCGCCACTCGCCTTCGGCCTACTCGGGCCCTCACTAGGCTATACACACTAACGGCAGCTTGCCGCGCTTCACTGATCTTACGGCACCGGCACACCTTAGGCTCTATCTGGGCTCCCTGAATCTAGCAAGCAGGAGCCTCGTGCTCCACTGCTGAACTATTAACTGCGTTCTCTAGACTAGAGTGAGCTGCACTGCAGACTGACCTCTCTTAGGCTTCTCTACTGCAGGAACTCTTCAGAGGAACTGAACTGCCTAGCTCCACCTTCCCTATTTATATCCCTAACGGGCTCCCTCTGCTGGTCTGAGGTGGAAGGTGGAGATGTGTGAATGTTTATGGGGGCCTCTTGTGGAGGATTCCATCAATGCACTCTTGTAGGATCTGTGATACCAAGCGCAGCGGGGCATCACAGATGCTATTGACGACGAGGTTAGGTTGCGCCTTCCTGAACAGAGACGGAGTACTGGAAGCACGTCAACAACTGCATCCTCAACCACAACTCTGCCTCTGACCACAAGTCGTAGTGGATCTTCAGGTCACATGGGCTCTAAGCCTTGCATAGCCTGGGCATTTATTCAGATCGATAAGGATGACCCAACTCGTGTTATCTGTAATATTTGTCAGCAAAAGCTAAGTAGAGGCCAAAAAATACATAGTTTGAGTACTTCATGCATGTACCGTCACATGGATATGAAGCATAAGTTGCAGTGGGAAGCTCACTGTGCTACAATGCGGCCTAGCTGGCTGGGCCAACCACCGTCTGCCCCATCTTTTGCATCCACAGCCTCTTCATCCTCTGTGACTGGGGGGACAGCAGTCACACATGTTTTTGGACGCAGACCTGCCACCTCTTTACCCGCAACAGCCAGTGTGATTGGCAGGTCGTCAGTTCATTGGGAAGTGGAAACACCTGCTAGTGTTGAGCGCTCTCCGACATTAAGAGCACCACCTTTGGATCAAGGCAACCTAACATGTCCGCTTGCATCTTCCTCACAGACCGGCAGTTGCCGGGGACACCCTACTCAACACCGTCTAAGCACAACAGCCAGCCCTCGGTCCCTCAGATGTGGAAAAGTAAAAGACCATTTCCTCCTAGCCATGAGAAAGCTAAGAGGTTGAATTTCACCATCTGCAAGCTGTTGGCTACAGAAATGCTGCCTTTCCACCTGGAGGACACAGAGGATTTTCAAGACCTTATGTCCGTCATAGTGCCCCAGTACCAGATGCCCAGTCGGCACTACTTCTCAAAGAAAGGTGTGCCTGCGCTCCACTAGCATGTCGCACACAACATCACCGCTTCTTTGAGAAACTCTGTGTGTGACAGGGTGCACTTCACCACAGACACTTGGACGAGAAGGCATGGACAGGGGCGTTACATGTCGCTGACTGGGCACTGGGTAACTATGGTGACAGCAGGACAAGGGGCTGCTGTCCAAGTCTTACCGTTCCCACGAGTTGTGTGTTAATCCTCTTTATCTCGAACTTCCTCCACTGCTTCTGCCTCCTCAACCTCCTCTCGGTCCTCCACCTGCACCCAAAGCCTGTCTGGTAATGCCACCTGCTTTCTAACTGCGCAGAAGGAATCCTGCACACGTCCTTACTATGCTGGCAGCAGGGCTCAACGCATCAGTGTTTACTTTGAAATGTCTGGGAAATGTGAGTCACACAGCTGAGGAGTTTTGGTCAGCTCTGGAGACCCAGTTTCATGAAAGGTTGTCTCCACTGGACCTGCAACCAGGGAAGGCCATGTGCGACAATGCTGCAAACCTGGGTGCGGCACTTCGCCGGGGCAATGTCACACACGTGCCTTGTATGGCTCACGTGTTGAACCTGGTTGTCCAGCAATTTTTAGCCCACTATCCCGGACTAGATGGCCTTCTGCAGAGTGCACGGTCGCTGTGTGCTCACTTCCGCCGTTCGCATCCCGCAGTTCAATGACTTACATCTCTACAGAAGTCGTTGGGCCTGCCAGTTCACCGGCTGAAATGCGATGTGCCGACATGGTGGAATTCAACTCTGCACATGTTGCAGCGACTGTGGCAGCACCGACAAGCCCTGGTGCAATACGTTCTGACGTATAGCCTGGGCCAACGAGATCCAGAGGTGGGGCAAATCACGCTGGAGGAGTGGTCTCAGATCAGGGACCTATGCACCCTTCTGCACTGTCTTGAAATGGCGACGAAGATGTTTAGTGCTGACGATGCCATTATCAGCATGACTATTACGGTGATTTACATGCTGGAGCACATGTTAAACAGAATTCGGAGTCAGGTGGTGGGACAAGAGGAGGTGGAGGAAGTAGAGGAGGAGTCGTATGCGGAAGGGATAACATCTCCAAGGTCCAGACGGTTGGCAGCACCAAGGCGGCAGGCATGGGAGGGTGGGGGAGAGGGATTAACCAGGGCGCATGGTAGCAGCCAAACTGTTGAGGAAGGTGCAGGAGCCGAGGAAGAAGTGGAGGACGAACTGGCAATGGGCATGGAAGACTCATCAGATGAGGGAGACCTTGATCACATTTCTGTTGTGCGAGGTTGGAGGGAGAGGGCAGAGGAAGGAAGCATGATTCTTACCTCGCTACCAACACAACAAGGACTTGGTCCTTCTGGATGCGCAAGACACATGAGTGCCTTCTTGCTGCACTACCTGCAACATGACCCCCGGATTGTCAGAATTCGAAGTAATCCCGACTACTGGGTTGCCACACTCTTAGATCCCCGGTACAAAAGTATATTTGCCGAAATAATTCCTGCCATAAAAAGGTATTGATGAATGCAGGAGTATCTGTTGCAGAATCTTACATGTGCTTTTCCACAAAACACCAGTGGTGCACGTAGTGAATCTCACAGTTCTAACTTGCCAACGGTGGGACTGTCGAGTCTTCATCACTCAAACAGTAACAGTAACACAGCATCTGCTGGTAACAGCAATTTTGTGGAATCGTTTCACCACTTTTTTAGACCATTCTTTGCAAGGCCACAGGAGACAAGAAGTCTGACACATAGTCAATGCCTAGAGAGGATGGTACAGGAGAATCTACAAGTGAACATCGAAGCCATGACTGTGTCACTGGACCCTTGCTCATTTTGGTATTCCAATCTTGAAAAATCGCCGGAGCTCGCCACTCACGCCTTGGACATCTTGTCATGCCATGCAGCCAGCGTTCTCTCTGAACGTGTTTTCAGCGCTGCTGGTGGTGTGCTGACAGATAAGTGCACGCGGCTGTCCACTGAGAATGTAGACAGACTCACGTTCATAAAGATGATCAAATCATGGATTCGCAAGGACATTTCTACCCCTGTGTCATCCTTGGGAGACTAAAAGCTTGGGGATTTGGTAAAATCACCTCACCAACCGTTTTAAGCAACAGTGGGGCAATTGATGCCACTTAACCCTAGAACGCATGACCATAAAAATCTACACTTTCACATACCTGGGGCCCTTTAGGCCCGTGTGCAAATAACATGGAATAACTCAAACTCAAATGACAAACAACTATATACATGAAGAATACCTAGAGTTTCAAAATTCTAACTAAATCAATCTTGCAGAAAATAGAAAACAATTAACTGGGCGGGCCTGCAAGGCCACTGGTATGCGTTCTAGGGTTAAGTGGTGTCTGTGCCACAATTTTGGGAGTCCCCTTGCTGTGTCTTACGTGACGTTGGCATCGTCAATTCCAGGTGGGTTGGGTCGCACCCCCCCCTTTTAACTGTAAGAAACTACTTACACTATGGCTTGGGGTAACACAGATGGTTGAGTCTGAAGAGCTGTTTACTCAGAGGTCTGCTCCAAATCTTCAGTGTCTGCTAGTCAGCGTAGAATTTTTAACTGCATCTAGCCTAGGCAATACTTTGGGCGTAGTAGCCCAGCTGTGAAGCAAGCTGCACCGCCTGTGTATCTAATAACAATTTTTAAATTAATCTAGCCTAGGCAGACTGTGGGGACCCCCAACCAAACCCAGATGCTCAGCCCCCCTACCGCCCCCCTTTCATGGACAACCCAATAATGTAACTCTTACAACTGGATGGGTGAGGATCGGTCACAGCTTTATTAACTCTTTATACTCATTCCATTAGAAAGGCATTTTATTTCTAAAATAATTCAGCTTGTTGCAGCATGCCCTGGGTCCCCACTCTGGCAAGTTGGCCAACAAATGTAACTCTCCAACATGTCCTTTCTATTTCCAGGCCACGGAGGATCCAGCGTACTCGTATGCAGGACTCTGACCCCCACCCATCACTCTTAACGCTTGTTCCACTCCATCCTGGAGTCCTGACAGGAATATGTCCAGTCCAATATCTATTAAGTGTACACCGTCGGGCCGTATGAGGCCTGCTTTATCTCCTTCCAGTTGTCGGTGTCGTATCACTACACCGCCTCTGTCTCTTCTAAATTTTGCCATCCGAATATTTATTACCCGCCTTGTCCATTCGATGGCCGTGATGTCTCGCGCACCTTGCCATACCGCTATCGGCACAATCTCTGACCATACTATAGCTAATTTTGTGAAAAATTCTCTGAAGCGCTCAGTGTCTAGTTTCATTATTGCCATTAGTTATGCGCTCTTGTGATGACCTACGTTGTTTCCCCCGGCCTGTATAACTAAGATGACCGGACCTCTTGCTTCTCTCCCTACCTTGATTACCTCCATTAGTACCTGTGGCCATAGCAGGCCTCTAATACCTCTCCAGTTGAAATATGTGTTATGAAACTCTAATTTCCTCCCGCCTGGGCGGACTTTCGCCCTTTTTTGTGCCCAATATATATACGAGTGGCCTTTCACTCACACTGTTGGCTTAGTGTCACCTGTAAAAGAAACAAACCACGTTAGGATAACAAGTCCGGCCTTATGTATCTCGCCAAACACGTGGATCGCCATCTCCCTATCCTCTGAACTTCCGTTTCTGACAGTCCTGCTCTTGCTGCTTCCGTGGCCGCACCTATGCGGAATGAGTGTGTCCCGTAATCTTTGGGGTGGTTCCCTGCCGATGTTATGCATTTATTAAATATAGCTTGGAACAGGTATCTTGATAATGGCGTTCCATCAATGTGTGATACGAAGAAATTACTTTGTGATCTGATGGTTAGATATGTTTTTACTATTGTTACCCGACTCAGTGTACCGTTTGTGGGTTGTAGAAGTACCCAAGTACCCCTGCCTGCTGGAACCGTTTTCGATTGGTGTATGCGTACACGTATTGCATTATTGGCTATGACTACTTCCTGGTGTAATAAGCGTCCACTGGTGGTAATTTTGGATTGAGGGACTAATTCGCTTATACATAGCGCCCCGAAGAAGGCGATCACAAATGCAGTAGACATTAGTGTTGCTTCAAATTGTGAGTGTCATGTTAATGGTGTTAGGGATAAGATGTGAGAAATCAGTTTTAGTGACACGGGACGGGACGTCTACATTCCTGACTTGGCTGACCCCTTTTCCACCCTTTTATGGATTGTCTGATGATGAATCTTTGTCACATCTCCCCAATTCAGTAGTTGGAAGTGAAATGCTACTCCGGTCAGACACCGCTGCGCTGACGCCCCTGATATGCCCCTCATCATTAGCTGGTGGAGAAATTCTATGGTGACTTGTGATCAGGCTTGTTCACATTGGTCAACCCGTCTGCCTGCTACTAGTCGTGTCCACTCTTCCCATGCCTTACCGTATGCTTGCCACGTTGACGGGGCAACTGACGCTCTGATTAATGGCATCAACTATTCGCCACTAGATCCCATAGGGAGGGTGGGCAACTGTTGCCCGATGGGTGGGCGTTGTGGAAGAGCTCTGTGAAAATCTGCCAATTGAATTGTTATAAAGCGTTAGCAGCAGCTTTATACCCCTCAGCATAGTGGCTAGCGCGGACCCATACATTGTGTTTTAGGCACAGGAATACTAGCCTGCGTAGTAGGCCTAGCACTGGGAGAGACGATGAGGCCATCTTATTAATGCAGTGCGCTAGGCTGGTGTTTTGTGTTATGAAGCGTATATTTTTGTTAGCCAGGCGCGCGCCCCATATTTCTATTGCTACCACTATTGGGAAAAATTATTTTCAGGGCTAGATGCAGCTAAAAAATATTATTAATTTCAAAGCTGGTGGAGCTTGGTATAGATGGCCTAATACAATGAGTCCCACACACTGCTAGAAGCCCAAATATTTTTTCAGAGGTAGATGCAGATAAAAATTATTTTTAATTTGCAACCTGATGGGGGTCAGTATAGATGGACTAATAGAGACAGTCCCACACACTGCTAGAAGGCCAAATATTTTTTCAGAGCTAGATGCAGATAAAAATTATATTCAATTTGCAACCTGATGGAGGTCAGTATAGATGGACTAATAGAGAAAGTCGCACACACTGCTAGAAGGCCAAATATTTTTTCAGAGCTAGATGCAGATAAAAATTATATTCAATTTGCAACCTGATGGAGGTCAGTATAGATGGACTAATAGAACAAGTCCCACACACAGCTAGAAGCCCAAATATTTTTTCAGAGGTACTGTAGATGCAGATAAAAATTATTTTTAATTTGCAACCTGATGGAGGTCAGTATAGATGGACTAATACAACAAGTCCCACACACAGCTAGAAGCCCAATATATTTTCAGAGCTAGATGCAGACAAAAAATTATTTCGAATTTGCAACCTGATAGAGGTCAGTATAGATGGACTAATAGAGACAGTCCCACACACTGCTAGAAAGCCCAATATTTTTTCAGAGGTAGATGCAGAAAAAAATATATTCAGTTTGCAACCTGATGGAGGTCAGTATAGATGGACTAATACAACAAGTCCCACACACAGCTAGAAGCCCAATATTTTTTCAGAGCTAGATGCAGACAAAAAATTATTTTGAATTTGCAACCTGATGGAGGTCAGTATAGATGGACTAATAGAGAAAGTCCCACACACTGCTAGAAGGCCACATATTTTTTCAGAGGTAGATCCAGAAAAAAATATATTCAGTTTGCAACCTGATGGAGGTCTGTATAGATGGATTAACAGAACAAGTCCCACACACAGCTAGAAGCCCAATATTTTTTCAGAGGTAGATGCAGAAAAAAATATATTCAGTTTGCAACCTGATGGAGGTCAGTATAGATGGACTAATACAACAAGTCCCACACACAGCTAGAAGCCCAATATTTTTTCAGAGGTAGATGCAGAAAAAAATATATTCAGTTTGCAACCTGATGGAGGTCTGTATAGATGGATTAATAGAACAAGTCCCACACACAGCTAGAAGCCCAAATATTTTTTCAGAGGTAGATGCAGATAAAAATTATTTTTAATTTGCAACATGGTGGAGGTCAGTATAGATGGACTAATAGAGAAAGTCCCACACACTGCTAGAAGGCCAAATATTTTTTCAGAGCTAGATGCAGATAAAAATTATATTCAATTTGCAACCTGATGGAGGTCAGTATAGATGGACTAATAGAACAAGTCCCACACACAGCTAGAAGCCCAAATATTTTTTCAGAGGTAGATGCAGATAAAAATTATTTTTAATTTGCAACCTGATGGAGGTCAGTATAGATGGACTAATAGAACAAGTCCCACACACAGCTAGAAGCCCAAATATTTTTTCAGAGCTAGATGCAGATAAAAATTATTTTTAATTTGCAACCTGATGGAGGTCAGTATTGATGGACTAATAGAGAAAGTCCCACACACTGCTAGAAGGCCAAATATTTTTTCAGAGCTAGATGCAGATAAAAATTATATTCAATTTGCAACCTGATGGAGGTCAGTATAGATGGACTAATAGAAAAAGTCCCACACACAGCTAGAAGCCCAATATCTTTTCAGAGGTACTGTAGATGCAGATAAAAATTATTTTTAATTTGCAACCTGATGGAGGTCAGTATAGATGGACTAATACAAGTCCCACACACAGCTAGAAGCCCAATATTTTTTCAGAGCTAGATGCAGACAAAAAATTATTTCGA
Source organism: Phyllobates terribilis (assembly GCF_046119375.1). Taxonomy (NCBI): domain Eukaryota; kingdom Metazoa; phylum Chordata; class Amphibia; order Anura; family Dendrobatidae; genus Phyllobates; species Phyllobates terribilis. Next base: position 22,530,271 of record NW_027362769.1, read on the forward strand.
ATTTGCAACCTGATAGAGGTCAGTATAGATGGACTAATAGAGACAGTCCCACACACTGCTAGAAGGCCCAATATTTTTTCAGAGGTAGATGCAGAAAAAAATATATTCAGTTTGCAACCTGATGGAGGTCAGTATAGATGGACTAATACAACAAGTCCCACACACAGCTAGAAGCCCAATATTTTTTCAGAGCTAGATGCAGACAAAAAATTATTTTGAATTTGCAACCTGATGGAGGTCAGTATAGATGGACTAATAGAGAAAGTCCCACACACTGCTAGAAGGCCACATATTTTTTCAGAGGTAGATCCAGAAAAAAATATATTCAGTTTGCAACCTGATGGAGGTCTGTATAGATGGATTAACAGAACAAGTCCCACACACAGCTAGAAGCCCAATATTTTTTCAGAGGTAGATGCAGAAAAAAATATATTCAGTTTGCAACCTGATGGAGGTCAGTATAGATGGACTAATACAACAAGTCCCACACACAGCTAGAAGCCCAATATTTTTTCAGAGGTAGATGCAGAAAAAAATATATTCAGTTTGCAACCTGATGGAGGTCTGTATAGATGGATTAATAGAACAAGTCCCACACACAGCTAGAAGCCCAAATATTTTTTCAGAGGTAGATGCAGATAAAAATTATTTTTAATTTGCAACATGGTGGAGGTCAGTATAGATGGACTAATAGAGAAAGTCCCACACACTGCTAGAAGGCCAAATATTTTTTCAGAGCTAGATGCAGATAAAAATTATATTCAATTTGCAACCTGATGGAGGTCAGTATAGATGGACTAATAGAAAAAGTCCCACACACAGCTAGAAGCCCAATATTTTTTCAGAGGTAGATGCAGATAAAAATTATTTTTAATTTGCAACCTGATGGAGGTCAGTATAGATGGACTAATACAAGTCCCACACACAGCTAGAAGCCCAATATTTTTTCAGAGCTAGATGCAGACAAAAAATTATTTTGAATTTGCAACCTGATGGAGGTCATTATAGATGGACTAATAGAGAAAGTCCCACACACTGCTAGAAGTCCAAATATTTTTTCAGAGCTAGATGCAGAAAAAAATTATATTCAGTTTGCAACCTGATGGAGGTCAGTATAGATGGACTAATAGAGAAAGTCCCACACACTGCTAGAAGGCCACATATTTTTTCAGAGGTAGATGCAGAAAAAAATATATTCAGTTTGCAACCTGATGTAGGTCTGTATAGATGGATTAATAGAACAAGTCCCACACACAGCTAGAAGCCCAATATTTTTTCAGAGGTAGATGCAGAAAAAAATATATTCAGTTTGCAACCTGATGGAGGTCAGTATAGATGGACTAATACAACAAGTCCCACACACAGCTAGAAGCCCAATATTTTTTCAGAGGTAGATGCAGAAAAAAATATATTCAGTTTGCAACCTGATGGAGGTCTGTATAGATGGATTAATAGAACAAGTCCCACACACAGCTAGAAGCCCAAATATTTTTTCAGAGGTAGATGCAGATAAAAATTATTTTTAATTTGCAACCTGATGGAGGTCAGTATAGATGGACTAATGGAATGATGCTATGCCCAAAAGATTTTACTTCACTAGGTGCAGTAAAAAAATTGGTATTCTATACACAGGTGGTATATCTTGCAACACAGATAGGCTACTCCACTGACTAACACACTCTGCAATAGGCCAAAAAGGATTAGCTTTGCTAGATTCAGCCAAATGCTGTGAAAAAAACTTGCACAGCACTGGCACAGACCTGCCTGGCAAAAACTGATAGGAACTGATGTAACCTAGTCCTGAAAAGGACTCCAATTACAATTAGTCTTTACTCCCACAACCTATCTATTTAAGAGCACAGACCTGCCTGATAAAAGTCATAGGAAATGCTGTAACCTAGTCCTTAAAAGGACTGCAATCACAACTATTCCCTACTCCCAAGCTATCTGTAGATTTGTGCGAAAATTGGCTTGAAATTAACAAGGTATAGCGCACACAGCAACAGCGGTGCCGTCTAACACGCAGCTGCAGCAGTGAGAAAATGGTGGCGACGGGGAAAATGGCAAGGACATGTGACATACACTGCCAATGACACATGCCCTTGCTTGTGTGAAAAAAATCACTTCGCTCCGTGTGTGCGCTGCTGATAGGCTGACAGATTGCACCTCCCCACTGTAAATGCGGGAAAGAGAAAAAAAAAATGGAGATCTTCATTGTTCCTGCAGAGATCCATCCCCTGCCCCACCCCGCTGTACACTCAAACTGCGTATTAACATTAATTTTCATCATTACTGAGAAAAAATCCAGTTATGATTTTGGTGCACGAACAGTTATCGAACATAACCTCGAACAGCCGAATTTTTCTCAAATTGTTCGTGTTCGCCGAACGGCTCGAACACCGCCCAAAACAGCTCGAATTTGAGATTGGCGAACAGTTTGAGTAGAACAACGCTCATCTCTAGTTAAAAGCAGTTTTCCATTCATCACCCTCCTTCACAGGTAACAAATTGTATGCCCCTCGGAGATCAATTTTGGAGAACCACTTGGCTCCCACTAACTGGTTAAACAAGTCAGGAATTAACGGCAATGGGTAGGAATTGCGTACGGTAATCTTATTAATTTCACAAAAATCCAGACATGGACGTAAACCGCCGTCCTGTCACTGTTATGATCTGCAACATAAACTAAGGAAAGAATGGGAAAGGCTGTCCCTACAGTAAGACTAATCTGAATCCCTAGGATGTAGCGGGCAGCCTGATCCTTATGAACAGACCTGCCTTCATCCTCAGCTAGTCTGAACGGAGACCTATAGAATAAAGGGAGGGGTCCCTAAAAGAACTAAGGACTGGGACAAAAATGGGACACCTCCTAACAGAAGTTGTTGCAGAGCAAAAAGACAAACTGACAAAAAGTACTAGAGGTCCCAGAGGACCAAGCAAACTAGACAGAGATAGGCACCGAAGCACCTGGCTAGAGACACAGGCAAAAAACACTGAAGTCCAGCAAAGCCAGAAGGGCGGAGCTGGAATGTATAGGCAGCTGGTCACGTGACCGCAAAACACAAGATAGCAAAAACTAACAGGAGGGTTCTAACAAATACAGAGATTTGACCCGTGGAACTGCAAAACCACAGTTCTATTTCTCTGGCCTACACCAGGCTCTTTTAAACAGATATACTGGTGTCTGACCAGTCAGGGAGACACTATAACTTTTTTTTTTACGGCAAAAAATGCCAAAAGCAGGATAATATAGAGATTTGACCCGTGGAACTGCAAAACCACAGTTCTATTTCTCTGGCCTACACCAGACTCTTTTAACCCTAGAACGCATGACCATAAAAATCTACACTTTCACATACCTGGGGCCTTTTAGGCCTGTGTGCAAATAATAAATAAATGACCAACTGGAAATGACAAACAACTATATACCTGAGGAATACCTAGACTTTCAAAATTCTAACTAAAGAAATCTTGCAGAAAATAGAAAACAATTAACAGGGTGGGCCTGCGAGGCCCCAGGTATGCGTTCTAGGGTTAAACAGATATATCGGTGTCTGACCAGTCAGGGAGACACTATTACAGTTTTTAGTTACGGCAAAAAATGCCAAAAGCAGGATAATACAGAGATTTGACCCGTGGAACTGCAAAACCACAGTTCTATTTCTCTGGCCTACACCAGACTCTTTTAAACAGATATATTGGTGTCTGAACAGTCACAGACACACTCAATTTTTTTTGGGGAGGGGGGGATACCAAAAGGTTAATAAGACACATATTTGTACAGTCTGACTGAGGAAAAAAAAATACAGGATTTAGATGAAAAAAAAAATAATTTTTCCTGGCCCCTGAGACCAGGGGATAAGTCTAGCAATTTGACCAACAGGAGCACACAGGACTGTAATGCAGCATTTGCTGGTATAACCACTGCATCTCCTATACAGCCTGCCTGCCTGCCTGATATCTGGGATGGATATTAGTCCTGAGAAGGACTGTTTGTTTGATTTTGCAGGCTTTAGAAACCCTACACTACCTATTTCACACTATATATCTCTCACTAACTCAGCAGCACTCTCCCTACACTGTCTGACCCCGGGCGACTGTGTCCAAGATGGCGGTGCCCGGTTTTAAATACTCGAGGTGATGCTGTGCGGCCAGCCAATCACTGTAATGCCCACAAACAACATGGCTGCGGCATTACAGTGACTGGCTGGCAATCCCTGCATGTTCATTGGCTCTGTAAAGAGCGCCAAACGTGCCGGACGGAGACCCGAGCTCCCGTCCGAGTAACACGGAAATGCTCGGTGCTCGCCGAACATCCCGAGTAGTGAGATGCTCAGGCGACTACCGAGCAGTGTCGAGCATGCTTGCTCAATACTAGTTATAATTCCACCAGCGGCACTAAAAACCCGCTCTGTTAAAAAACTGGCGATAGGGCTGGCCAGGACCTCATTCCACTTATCCAGCTTGAATACCCAATAATTATAAGGCACAGTGGATTCACGGAGGATGTTGGTACGGTTGGCAAGGTACTCCCTCAGCATCTTCCCAAACTTTGCACTCCCTGTGAGAGTAGCCCGCGCCTCAGGGCCTTTGCAATGGGGGGTGTCTGAGAAAACTCTCCCAGAACTTTGACAGTGTTCCCCTGCCTCTGCTGGATTGAAGTTGTGTCTCTCTCGCCTGTACTCCTTGGTTGTCCAACAAAGTGTGCCCTCTGCCGCCAGAGTTTTCAGATGGGAATTTTTTTAATAGTTCTGCAGCAAGGGCCTTCTGGTACTGCCCCATTTTTGTAGACCTGTCCGCCTCAGGAATAAGAGATATAAAGTTATCCTTGTAGCGTGGGTCTAGAAGTGTCAACAACTATTAATGACTGTCACCCAAAATTTTGAGAATGCGAGGGTCATGGGAAAGGCATCGTAACATAAACTCAGCCATGCATGCCAGACTACTAACAGGCAAGACTTCCGTGTCCTCACCAAGAGGATGACTGACCATGCTCTCCTCCTCCTCTCTGTCCTCTGGCCATCCACGGTGAACAGACGGTATGACAGCTGTGCAGGCAGTACCGTCTATAGTGCATGAAACTAGCTCCTGTCCTTCCTCCTCCTCCTCCTCTTCCTCATTGTCACTCAATCCATGTTAGGATGAGAAGAGGCTTGGCTGTGTGTAATCACACTGTATGGTTCCTTGCTCCATCTCATCGTGCTCCGCCTGCAATGCATCCTCTTTGATTGTGAGCAGAGAGCGTTTCAGAAGACAGAGAAGCGGGATGGTGATGCTAATTATGGCATCATCGCCGCTCACCATCTTGGTGGAGTTCTCAAAGTTTTGGAGGATGGTACATATGTCTGACATCCATTTCCAGTCCTGAAGTCTTATTTGTGGAGTCTGAAAAGAAGACCGATGGCCTTGTTGATGCTGGTAGTCAACAACTGCCCTCTTCTGCTCACAAATCCTTCCCAACATCTGCAGTGTAGAGTTCCAACACGTGGGGACATCACATACCTGTCTGTGAGCCGGAAGCTGCAAATGCTGCTGAAACACAGCAAGAGCGGCGGAAGCTGTAGCTGACTTTCTAAAATGGGCACACAGGCGGCATACTTTAACAAGCAGATCCGGCAGCTCCGGGTAGGATTTGATAAACCGCTGAACCACGAGGTTAAGCACATGGGCCAGGCATGGTACGTGTGTGAGCTCGCCTCAGAGCCGCCACCAGGTGCCAGCCATTGTCACACACGACCATGCCTGGCTGTAGGTTCAGTGGTGTGAGCCACAGATTTGCCTGCTCTTTCAGAGCTGTCCACAACTCTTCAGCATTGTGCGGTTTGTCACCTAAGCATATTAGCTTCAGCATAGCCTGTTGCCGCTTGGCCGAGGCAGTGCGGCAGTGCTTCCAGCTTGTGATTGATGTGACCATTTCGGAGATGGAGGCTGAAGAGGAGGAGGAGGCTGAGGAGGATGAGGTGCAGGAACTGTTCACCGCAGGGGCAACCCTGATTGACCTAGGGCCCGCAATCCGTCCCAAGGTCCGACTGGGTCCCGGCTTCCACTATGTTAACCCAGTGTGCCGTCAGCGAGATGTACCATCCTTGCCCACAAGCACTTGTCCACGTGTCCGTGGTTAGGTGGACTATACTGGTAACTGCACTGTTCAGGGCATGGCTAATGTTTTGGGACACGTGCTTGTGTAATGCGTGGACGGCACACTGGGAGAAATAGTGGTGGCTGGGGACCGACTACCGAGGGACGGCTGCCGCCATCAGGTTGAGGAATGCTTCCGTCTCCACGAGCCTAAAAGGCAACATTTCGAGCGCAAGCAGTCGTGAAATGTGGGAATTTAGTAGTGTGGCCTGTAGGGCGTTGGCTGCATATTTGAGCTTGCATTACAAGGACTGGGGTATGGACAACTGAACGCTGCGCTGGAACAAGGACATGGACGTGCTTCCTGATGCTGCTACTTGAGAGTGCGCAAAAACAGGTGCAGGGCAGGAGGCATCTTCGCATGCACCATGGACAGGGGATTGGCTTGCATGCACAACAACGGAAGAAGCAATGGTGCCACCTGCAGATACTGTTCCTGGACCCTGGGGTTTAACCCACAAAGTCGGGTGCTTTGCTGCCATGTGCCTGATCCTGCTGATGCTGGCCTGGCAGGTGGTGCAAATGGCCTTTTTGGGGTTATCGGCAGAGTCTTTTAAAAACAACCAGACTCGGGAAGACCTAACAGTTGCACTGGCAACTTCCTTCGTGCTGGTGTTACGGGGAACGGTTGCCTGACTTCTGTCTGTGGCCACCACACTGCTTCTTCCTGCCTGTTGGGGTGCTCTTCCTCACTCCCGCTGTGCTGCTATCCTCACTCTGCATGTCCTCCTGCCAGGTTGGGTCAGTTACTATATCATCCACCACCTCGTCTTCCACTTCGGCACCCTGGTCCTCGTCCTGACTTTCTGCAATTGTATCTCATCATCGTCCACCTCTTGAGACACTTTCCCACCGTCGCCTTCGTGTGACTGTGGCTGCTCAAATATTTGGGCATCGCTACACGCGATCTCCTCTTTCCCCGCTTCAAGTGGACCGGGCGAGAGGCCCGAATCTATAAATGGAAAAGTGAACAGCTCTTCAGAGTGTCCAAGTGTGGGATCATTTATCTCCGGTCACTCGGCATGGAGGGAGGAAGGAGGATCAGGGTAAGGAATATGCGGTCCAGACTCACGGCTACTGAGTTTTGACCATGTGGAAGACAGGGTGGTGGTGGTGGTGTCTAAGTGACTGGAAGCATTTTCCGCTATCCAACCAGCAACCTTTTTACACTGCTCTGGGTTCAATAGTGGTGTGCTGCTGTCCCCTAGGAATTGGGACAGGAAGGTCAGGCGAGAACCTGTGGGTGTTTGTTGTGGCACAATTTCAGCTTGCCCACGGCCTTGTCCTCGGCCTCTGCACGCACCTTCACCACCACGTCCAGTTCCCCGTCCCTTGCCACGTGCCTTGCCCATTCTAAATGGAGGACAGTATCTTCCACGCTTATTACAAATGACTTAGTTTGTAGAGAACTTATATGTGATCCGTGTGACGGAGAAAACAGAGTTTTAAATAACTGGCCTGTAGGTAAGTAGTTTGAACAGCAAACTGCTGTGAATTGCTTCACTGACACACTAAAGGAAACTTTTAATGGAGGCCAGAAATGGCAGTATTTTCTGACAACGTACAGTATATGTGATCCATTTGACGGAGAAAACACAGTTTTAAATTGCTGGGTTTCTAGCGCTGTAATATGGAAAGGTCTCTGTTGTATTCTGCAGTGCCAAGAAGCAAATGGCGCAGAAAAACTGTGTGCTCTGTATAGCTTTTTAAGCAAATAATGAGGATTAAGATCCAAAAAAAAGTATTCCTGGCCACTGAGACCTGGGCCTTTGTATAGAAATATCTAACAGCAGCAGAAGGCAGAATTGGAATGGAGCCTCTTGTGCTATATGCACTGCAGTCTGCAATTTACCCTGCCTGCCTGCCTGATATCTCTGCAGATGGATTAGTTAGTCCTCAAAAGGACTGTTTGTTAAGATGGATATGTGTAATGTACGGTTTTTCTCCCTACACTACCTAATACACAAGCAAATCTCTCCCTGACGCAGCAGCACCTCTCCCTACACAGTCTGATTCCGGATTGACTGTGATGAGCATGGCGGCGCCAGGTCTGATATAGACCTGATGATGCTGTGTGGCCAGCTAATCACTGTAATGCCACAACCAACATGGCTATGGCATTACAGTGAGTGGCAGGCAATCCCTGCATGTTTATTGGCGCTCTAAAGAGCGCCAAACATGCAGGGAGGGGACGTGAGCTCCCTCCGAGCAACCCCGGAAATATTCGTCTAGCGCCGAGCATCTTGAGCAGTGAGATGCTCGGGCGAGCACCAAACAGTAGCGAGCATGCTCGCTCATCACTAGTTTTGATCTGATAAGTCTTTCCAGTCACCTTATTGTCGAAAGATTTGCATTGTGTGACAGCTCTGCATGCCACACAGCCACTGCACTTAAAACATCCCTTGGTCATACAACGAAGCCAGTTACCTTCTCAACTTTGTGTGAAATGGCTATGTATAATCCTATCTCTGAGGGACCGAACTTGTCTATAGGTGATCTGTGGGAAAGCTTTGACATAATGCCCGATGTCCTCATCCATACGTAGAATTTGCCAATGTTTCATAAGTAACTTTCTGACTTCATTGTTTTTTTTGGAAAAAATTGTTATGAACCTACATGTATCATCTGTTTCTGGAGTATTAGGTGGTAGATTGAGAAGGGCTGTGTGATCTTTCACCAGGGTCTCTCTATAGGCTCTAGATAAAATCCTCTCTGGGTAACCCCTGTCAATGAATCTGTTTCTGAGTTCAGTGGCTTGTAATCCAAAAGTTATGTCATTCGAACAATTTCTGCAAACCCGCATAAATTGGCACTTCGGAATTCCTTTCTTAAGAGGGAAAAAGTGATTGCCCTCCTATCTCAACAAAGAGTTTGTCGCCCTCTTCTTCCTGTATGTTTTTGTGACTAATTCCCCATTATCGAGTCTCTTAATGAGGATATCAAGGAAGGGTAGTGTATATTGTCCCAGCTCATAGGTGAAATGTATATTAAGATGATTCTGATTCAACCTGTTGACAAAAGTGGTGAACTGAGTCGAATCACCCCACTAGAAGACCAGGATGTCATCAATATATCTCAGCGAAAGGGTAACATGTTTTCTACCCTCCACTGGGGTGTCACCAAATACCAAAGTTTCCTCCCACCAGCCAAGGTAGAGGTTGGCATACGATGGGGCACAGGGACTCCCCATCGCTGTCCCCATCAGCTGGTGGAAGTACTCTCAATTAAACAGAAAAACATTTCTGTTAAGGCAAAATGTGAGTAACTTGCGGACAAACTCATTATGATTAGTAAATTGCTGCCCTCTACTTCATTGAAAGAATTCTACTGCCTCAAGTCCCTTAGCATGAGGTATGGCTGAATATTAAGATTCTACATAAATACTTGCCAAAATAATGTCCGAATCCACAAACATGCCATCAAGTTTTCTCAGCATATCACTTTTGTCTCGAATATATGAATTGAGACCAGTGACGAATGGCTTAAGGATCTTATCCAAATAGATCCCTGGATTCTGAGTAAGACTACCCACCCCTGCCACAATTGGGCGACCTTTAAGGAGGTTGGTACCCTTATGTATTTTTGGTAAACTATAAAAGGTGGCCATGGCAGGATAATTAGGGCAGATAATGTCATATTCGTTTTTACTAAGAACACCATTGAATACGCCACTCTGAGCCAATTGTCTCAACTCATGCAGAAAACTTTTTTGTTGGATTACTCTTTAGAACTCCATAACACCCCTTGTCCTGTAGCAGTTTCAGGCACATACGTTGGTAATCGTTAGAATTCATTACCACGACATTACCTCCCTTGTCGGAGGACTTAATGGTGATGGATTGATCATTTTCAAGATCACATAAGGCCTGCATTTCAACTCTGGTGAGATTATATTTACACCTAAAAGACTGTTCCTCAAGTTTGGTCAGATCACTTGTGACTAGACTCAGAAACACATCAATTGGACCAATATCAGTTTGTTGTGGTGGCATTTTTGTAATTTTCAGTCGTTAATCAGTAAAGGGGCCTTTCCTCTCCAAATTCAGGTCTGGTTCACCAGGATTGAAGAGTGTCCTGATGTCAGAAAGTAGATCATCTGGAACACTTAATTCTGAATAAGTGAATTCATATGGACATAGTGTTTACGCCATTTAATCTTGCGAACAAATAAATTCAAATCCGTCACTGCGTCGAAAGATTTATAATCCATGGTAGGGACAAATGCCCTTTACTCAATACCCCCATTTCAGGTATACTAAGTTCCTTAGAAGATAAATTGATTATCTGTGATATGTCTGGAGGCCCTGTGGTTTGGAGATGTTGAATCGACTCCGGAGTGTATAACCATCTCCTAAAAAATGCTCCCTGGTCAGCGATCTTCTATTATTGCCCCTTCCACCTCTTCCCTTATGTCTAACCATCTGAGATTTATACCTAACTACAGAGACTGACACCTCAGTATCTGTAGAAGAGATGTCAGTTTCAAAGCTTCTGGAGCCCCTAATGATTTGAAATGTATATGCTTTATTATCTTTGAATTCCTGAAGGTCTCACACAAAATATTTTTGTTTTCTCTCCTTTAAATGGTACTGAAATTTCTCTAAGGTGTTCTGTAGAGTAACTTCTTTAGCAGAAAACTCTGGTTCAGAGGAAAATTTTTTGTGATTTATAGCTGTGTTTTGAAAGATTCGTTCAGGGTTAACAAGTGTTTGTTTTTTCTCTTTCAATAGTAACTTCATGAACCTGAGCATGCTCTCAGTTGCTTCTCTTTCCCACTTATTTAGTAAGTTAGGATTTTTATATCTAAAAGAGGGTTGACGGGTGTCTGAGGACAATCTTATCTTAAGATAATTCTCTAATGTTTGTACTTCCCATCAAGAGGTAGTTTGATCTTTAAATGCTACAGTAAGATCCTTAAAATGCCACCACAACAAACTGATATTGGTCCAATTGATGTGTTTCTGAGTCTGGTCACAAGTGATCTTACCAAACTTGAGGAACAATCTTTAAGGTGTAAATATAATCTCACCAGAGTTAAAATGCAGGCCTTATGTGATCTTGAAAATGATCAATCCATCACCATTAAGTCTTTCGACAAGGGAGGTAATGTCATGGTGATGGATTCTAACGATTACCAATGTATGTGCCTGAAACTGCTACTGGACAAGGGATGTTATGGAGTTCTAAAGAGTAATCCAACTGAAAGTTTTCTGCATGAGTTGAGACAATTGGCTCAGAGTGACATATCCAATGGTGTTCTTAGTAACAAAGAATATGACTGTATCTGCCCTAATCATCATGTCATAGCCACCTTTAATAGTTTACCAAAAATACATAAGGGTGCCAACCTCCTTAAAGGTCGCTCAATTGTGGCAGGGGTGAGTAGTCTTACTCAGAATCCAGGGATCTATTTGGATAAGATCCTTAAGCCATTCGTCACTGGTCTCAATTCATATATTCGAGACACAAGTGATATGCTGAGAAAACTTGATGGCATGTTTGTGGATTCGGACATTTTTTGGCAAGTATTGATGCAGAATCTTTATATTCATCCATACCGCACGCTAAGGGACTTGAGGCAGCGGAATTCTTTCTACGAAGTAGAGGGCAGCAATTTACTGATCTTAATAAGTTTGTCCGCAAGTTACTCACATTTTGTCTTAACAGAAATGTTTTTCTGTTTAATCGAGAGCACTTCAACCAGCTGAGGGGGACAGCGATGGGGAGCCCCTATGCCCCATCGTATGCCAACCTCTGCCTTGGCAGGTGGGAGGAAGCCTTGGTATTCGGTGACACCCTAGTGGAGGGTGGTGAACGTGTTTCCCTTTGGCTGAGATATATTGACAACATCCTGCTTTTCTGGAGGGGAGATTCGACTCAGTTCACCACTTTTGTCAACAGGTTGAATCAGAATCATCTTAATATACATTTCACCTATGAGCTAGGACAAGATACACTACCCTTCCTTAATATCCTCATTAAGAGACATGATAATAGGGAATTAGCCAAACAAACATACAGGAAGAAGACGGCTACAAACTCTTTGTTGCGATGTGGGAGCAATCACCCTCCCCCTTTTAAGAAAGGAATTCCGAAGGGCCAATTTATGCGGGTTCAGAGAAATTGTTCTAATGACGTAACTTTTGGATTACAAGTCACTGAACTCAGAAACAGATTCATTGACATGGGTTACCCAGAGAGGGTTTTATCTAGAGCCTATAGAGAGACCCTGGTGAAAGATCGCACAGTCCTTCTCAATCCACCACCTTAGACTCCAGAAACAGATGATACATGTAGGTTCATAACCACTTTTCCAATAAAGCCAATGAAGTCAGAAAGATACTTATGAAACATTGGCAAATTCTATGTATGGACGAGGACATCAGGCACTACGTCAAAGCTTTCCCACAGATCACCTACAGACAAGGTAGGTCCCTCAGAGAAAGGCTTATGCATAGCCATTTCACACAAAGTTCAGAGGGTAACTGGCTTCGTTGTATGACCAAGGGATGTTTTAAGTGCAGTGGCTGAATTGCATGCAGAGCTGTCACACAATGCAAATCTTTTGACAGTAAGGTAACTGAAAAGACTTATCAGATCAATGCCTACATTAATTGTAGATCAAGAGGGGTAATTTATAAGGCTACATGCAGCTGTGATATGGAGTTCGTGGGAAAGACTAAGAGGGAACTAAGAAAAAGAATTAGTGAACACTTGCATGACATAACGAATAAGTGGGACACCCCCTTGGCTAGACATATAAACATAGCACATGAGAGGCATATAAACTGTGTGACATTCGTTGGCATTGACAGAGTCAACATTCTGCAGCAGGGGGAAATTAGGACAGAGAGATTCTACTAAGAGAAGCAAGATGGATTCATGATCTACACACCACTGCACCAACTGAGCTGAATGAGCAACTATCTTACACATGCTTCCTTTAGTCTTAGGGGAAATATAGGGAAAGGAGAGTAGGGCCAGTCTTTGAGGAGTAGGGGCACCACTGCACAGGTTTAGGGTGCCAACCTCCACTGATAGGTAGCGATAGCTGTTGAGTTACATCTAGGTTCAGCGCTAGTGTGCACCTTTTTTCTTTCTACATAATCCCTCCCTCAGTTATTTTACCAGGGTCTCTCATTATCCTCATTTATCCTCTCTGGTGACTATCAATTCTTAATGTGTCCTTTGGTATACTTACCTATTACCATTTAATCTGATATGTCCCTTAATATATCTACCTATTACCATTTAATCTGATATTATGACATCTTTGTGATCAGTTTACTTTGCCTCTTTTTTGCCCTACTGGTGATCAAATTCACTGTTTTCCTGAATTTGGTCATATATTACGAGGTCAAGGGAGGCACACCATAGCTATGACGTATTATTGTCAGTGTTGCTCCTTTTTTTGTCTATGTGCTCTATATGTAAATTTCTTAGCATCTGCACATAAGACAAACTATTTGGACCTTTGTGTTCTATGGGTTCTGTGGGTGTTGTTTTTGGATGTCTTTTCCATCGCCTCCCTTTGGTGGTTCACGCCCCTATAAGTGTCCCTATGTATAGGGGACACTGATAAGATTAGTAGCGTCGTAGTCATGCTATGATGTGTGCGCTCCAGCCAAGTATCCAATGCGTTCCAGGTACCGGAAGGGGTTATGATGTCACCTGAAGTTCCGGTGGCGCTTGTTGCATTCCAGCCCTCAGAGTATGCACTCCAAAAACCGGAAGGGTAGGAGACGCTACCAGATGTGACGTTGCATCGTGGTATAGCGCGGCTCACTTACAGTTGTGCTCAAAAGTTTTCATACCCTGGCAGAATTTTTCATTTCTTGGCCTTGTTTCAGAGAATATGAATGATAACAAAAAAACTTTTTCTCCACTCAAGGTTATTGGTTGGGTGAAGCCATTTATTGTCAAACTACTGTGTTTTGTCTTTTTAAATCTTAATGACAACCAAAAACATCCAAATGACCCTGATCAAAAGTTCACATACCCCAGTTCTTAACATCATATATTGCCCCTTCTAACATCAATAACAGCTTGAAGTCTTTTGTGGTAGTTGTGGATAAGGTTCCTTAATTTCTCAGGTGGTAAAGCTGCCCATTCTCCGCAAAAAGCATACAGTTTCTGTAAATTCCTTGGCTGTCTAGCATGAACTGCGCGCTTGAGATCTCCCCAGAGTGGCTCAATGATATTGAAGTCAGGAGACTGAGATGGCCACTCCAGAACCTTCAATTTGTTCTGTTGTAGCCAATGACAGGTCCACTTTGCCTTGTGTTTTGGATTGTTGTCATGTTGGAGCATCCAAGTACATACCACGTGCTGCATTCATCTTTTCTTCAACTTCTACCAAGTTTCCAGTGCCTTTGTAGCTCACACATCCCCAAAACATCAGTGATCCACCTCTGTGCTTTACAGTAGGAATGGTGTTCCTTTCATCACAGGCTTTGTTGATCTCTCTCCAAATGTAACGTGTATGGTTGTGGCCAAAAAGTTCATTTAGAGGAAATGCGTAGGAATCAGTCCACCTCTAACTACCAAAGATGTGGGTCGCATGGTATTGATACCACTCCTGTCTTTGAATAGAGGTACTTCACTACAACACTTGGTGAGAACATTCCAATTCATTTTGCTTATGGTGGCTTTGACATGATTTTGTGAGCTACACTACTGTTTTGGAGCTATTGTGCTTTGATGTACATGTCTTTATGCAGACATTATCTATATATAAGCCCTTTGGTCTTGGTTTACTTAAATTGAGCTTTATTATTAAAGGTATTGTCCCAGGTGCATATGATCATTATCTATGTTGTCTATGGCTTTGGCCTAACGTTATTTGGGCTGGCTGTCACGTATTCACAGGCATGATGTTGTTTGTGAACCAAGAATGTGAATGCAACTAGGACACATTGGTCCAGTAGGGATCCTCTGTCTGCAGAACGGCTGTCTCTGCATTATCTATGGATGTTAACTAGTGATGAGCGAGCATGCTCGCCACCTTTCGGTACTCGCCCGAGCATCTCAGTACTCGAGATGCTCGGAGCTCGCCGAGTACTTTTGAGATGCTCGGGCGGGAGCTCGGGTCCCCGTCCTGCATGTTTGGCGCTATTTAGAGCACCAATCATGCAGGGATTGTCTGCCACTCACTGTAATGTCACAGCCATGGTGGTTGTGGCATTACAGTGATTGCCCAAATCGATGGGAACAGTGCTCACAGTGAAAAACATGAAAAGCCGGCAATTCAGCAGCGGCATACACCGGTACCGACAATTTAGAACAGAAAGAATAGAGCTTCACACAAAGATTAGATAGATAGAAACATGTCAGTCACATATATAAGTACAGTGACAGTGTTGGCTACTGTACTTGTTATTTAGTGTTAAAATAAAGGATTTGTTTAAAAAAAAATTGTCGTGGAGTTCCCCGTAATTTAAGTCTCTAGCGGAGGTTAAGCAGACGGCTGGGGCAGATGTTGGAAGCCTGGGAAGGGGATAATACCCATGGAGCTTCCCAGGCTACTAATATCAGCCCCCAGCTGAATACCTAGTCTTTACCAGCTATTAAAATGGGGGACCCCCCCAAAAAATTAAGTGGGGTCCCCCCTAATTTAATAGCTAGCAAAGGCTAGGCAGACAGCTGGGGGCTGATATTAATAGCCCAGGAAGGGTGCCATGAATATTGGACCCCTCCCAGGCTAGAAACACTAGCCATCGGCCGCCACAGAAATGCCAATTCTGGCACTTAGCCTCGCTCTTCCCACTGCCCTGTAGCGGTGGCAGTGGGGTAATAGGGCTGGGGTTGACGTCAGCTTATAATGCCAGCTGACATCATGCCCAGATTAGTAATGGAGAGGCGACTATAAGACACCCCCATTACTAACCCCATAGTCAAAGTTAAAAAAAACAGAAACACCCAGAATAAAGTCCTTTAATTGAAATAAACACACAATTCTTTAATGTTCTAAATTAAACTATACTTACCATCACGCCCATTCCAGCTGAAGCCAACGATCTCCTGCAATAAAAATAAAATAATAAATAGTGTTGAGCCACCCCCGTAGTGTTCGAGTTTGGTTCGGTTCGTCGAACACCCTTGTGTTCGCCGAGCTGTTCGTCAAACTGTTCTTTGAACACCTTCGAACACCGTTAAAACCAATGGCAGGCAAACAAAAACACATAGAAACACATAGAAAACACCTTCAAAGGTGTCCAAAAGCTGACAAACTGCTCAGAAGACATAACTAACACATGTAAAAATGACAAGTACATATAGTCATGCGAAAAGAAAAGAGGTGGAGGAGTAAAAGGAGGGGGAGACACAGATGTAGGCATGTCATGCCCTTCTAAAATCCAAAAAGTGAGAAGCCGACTCGGCCATTACGTTCCGGCCCGTGCCACCTCCGTGTCGCCGGGTTTGTGCCAGAGCCGCAGTGGACCCTGACGGCCAGCCCCCCTCTCCCAATACTGGTGCCTGTCGGCTGGTGGGTCGAGCGAGCCCCCCTGTGGTGGAGGCAGGTCTAAGCTTTTTAATTTAAATTGTCACTCTAATTTGAATGAATGCACTTTAAATCCTTTTACAAGGATCTATTGGAGGGCAAGTCTCATGCCAGCAGCAGCGTAATTCCAGCTCCAGTAGCATCCACTAAAGCTGCTGCAGTTAAAAAGCTTTTATAAGGATCGAGCTCGGCTGTCCGCCGCAAGGCATCCTGCCGCCAGTCCCAGCCCCTATGCCTTGGGGTGCCTCCTGATGCTCTTCACTGAGTATCCCATGGTCCCGAAGCATTTCCTTTGAAAAAATTAAGTGTCCAAATTACAGGTGGTGTAGCTTGCTTAACAGCCGGGATAATTCGCTGACTAGCAGACACTGCTACTAGGCACAAAGTATTTCCTGGGCTAGATGCAGTTAAAAAATTTTAATTAGATACTCTCATTGGATGCTGAGAAAGCATTCCATAGAGTCTCCTGGCACGCCATATATTATTCTCTTAAAAAGCTTGGGGTAGGGGTCTAGGGGACCTTTTTATAGCCAAAATCACGGCCCTGTATCGCAATACGTCACCTAGGCTGAAGATAAATGGAACTGTAGCACCCTGAGGGCTCGGTTGCTACAGAGGTATTGCACCTCACCCAGAGATGTGATATCTCACTCTCAGGTAAGGATGGAGTGTGGATCAGGACCCGACACCTGCATTCATTACACCACATTGCCATGGGGCAGGGCGACGAATATGCCCCTGAGATGGGCACAACAGTCCCTGTCCCTGGCTGGAGTGGGGGGAGGGAACACTGAGGAAGGGGAACCCTGTAGTGCAGGAGCAGGGAGGAAGCAGTTCCTGGGTGCATTGAGAAGGGAGTATAAAAGGTGGGCACCATCTTAGTTCAGTGCAGAGAAGTCTGAGCAGAAGTGACAGGGAGCAGGGGCTCTGCATGAGCTCTGCTCCGGAGGCGGGCCTAGCAACAGAGGCCCAGGCCTGGAAGAGGGAGAAGGAAGGAAGAGGAGCGGAGAAGGCTCCAGGAACGAGGAACGAAGGGATCCCAGGGGTGGGGAAGGGCGAGTCGCCACCGCACGCCCGAATCCACCTGCGTGGATGGGTCAGGCCAAAGGGGGAGACCGGTCCCCGAAACTAGTGGAGGCGGGAAATTACCCTCAGCTAGGAACCGGAGGCTGTGACATTTTATGTGGCGCAGCCCCTCGCTACACCCGCTAGGAAGGCACCACATAGGGTCAGGGAAACTGGCGCCAAGTTTACCAAGAGGAGGCCCGAGGCAGCCGGACAGAAGGGTTGGTAAGAAAGGCCAGACAAAGGACACACAAAGGGGGTCCTGTGAAGCGCTCCAAAGTTATCTGGGAGTTGTCTGAGCCCCTCACCTCGTGAGCACAGTACGACGTCGGCAGCCGTTACCTGCAGAAGTGGTCTGGATAATAAGAACTGTGAGTAAAGGCCCTGGACTGCATCACTGACTCCGTGTCATTATTGCTGCTGCCCTGCACCATTACCCCCATCCTCCACATACACTGCCCTGAGGCTATACTCCTCCCGTGGGGAGTTATGCTACGCTCTGCTGCACCCACAACACCAGCCTCAGTGGTCTGCCCTGCAGTGGCGGTTCACTCTGACCGCAATCCACGGGTGGCGTAGTCGGACGGTTAAACATCAAAACCACATAAATAGTTCCGCCACTGGTTTGACCGCACTGAGCCACGGAACCGGGTCGCCGCCACGGAGACTACAACCACCAGAATCCACCAAAAAGGGTCCGGCTCCGGGTGTCCCAAGGCCCAGGGGGTGCGTCAGAACATTTTCATCACCTTTCATAATCACCAAAGGGACAAGGCAGGGATGTCCTCTGTCCCCTCTCTTATACATCCTAGTGATGGAGCACCTGCTCTCATCAATTCGCCATAACCCCAATATTAGATGGATTGAGGTGGGAGGCACCGAGTACAAGTGCTCTCTATTTGCTGATGATGTCCTAGTATATATCACTCAATCACATATATCCATCCCTGCTGTTATGGCTGAAATAGATCACTTTGTTACATGGTCAAATTTTAAAATCAATGCAGCGAAGTCAGAGGCCCTCGATGTCTCCCTCCCCAAATCCATACAGGATTCCATCCAGTCCAACTTTCCCTTTGCCTGGCCCTCACAGGCTATCAAATACTTAGGAATTCCTATTCATAGAGACATCTCCCGTCTATGTTATCTTAATTTTGGGCCCTTTATTGAACAACTCCATACAGACCACGGTTGGCAAGTTAGAACTGTAAGATTCACTACATGAACCACTGGTGTTTTGTGGAAAAGTGCATGTACACTGTGTTCCAAATTATTATGCAAAAAGTGTTTAGGAGTGATAAGGGAAGAATTTTTTTGTTTGTCAGTTAAACTCATTGATGGTGATGTGTGTCAGGGCTCTTTATATCACTGTAAGCAATTGCAGACACCTGTGCTAATTAGTTTGGCAGGTGTGTCCAATGAAAGGCAAGACTACTTAAGAAGGCTGTCCCACATTATTAAGCAGCCTACATTTTCTGCCAAAATGGGAAAGAAAAAAGATGTGTCGGCTGCTGAGAAGCAACAAAGTGTGGAGTGTTTAGGTCAAGGCATGACTACAATCAACATTGTGCGATGATTAGGATGAAGTGTCTTGGCAATCAAGAAGTATGTATCTGATTCACAGTAGACACGTGTGCGTGCTGATAAGGGCAAATTGAGGACCCTTTCCTACAGGCAATTACGTCAGGTTAAAAGAGCAGCGGCAAAAAAGCCTTGTCATAGCAGCAGACAAGTTTTTGAAGCTGCTGGTGCCTCCAACGTCCCCCGAACAACAAGATGCAGGGTCCTTCAGAGGTTTGCAGCTGTGCGCACGCCATCCTGTCGACCTCCTCTATCCACTGCGCACAAGCAGAAACGGCTCCAGTGGGCCAAACAATACATGAAGACTGATTTCAAAACTGTTTTGTTCATGGATGAGTGCCGTGCAACGCTTAATGGTCTAGATGGATGGAGTGGAGGATGGCTGGTTGATGGACACCCCACGCAAACACGGCTACAGCACCAACAAGGAGGAGGTGGAGTAATGTTTTGGGCTGGAATCATGGGGAGAGAGATTGTCGGTCCTTTTAGGATCCCTGAAGGGGTAAAGATGAATTCCATAATGTATGTGAAGTTACTCAAACAGCACTTCCTGCCATGGTTCAAGAAGAAGAACCGTGTATTCCACAGCAAGATCATTTTCATGCATGATAATGCACCGTCTCATGCTGCACATAACACATCTGCATCTCTGGCTGATATGGGCATAAAAGGGGACAAACTTATGGTGTGACCCCCATGCTCCCCAGACCTCAACCCCATTCAGAACCTCTGGAGCATCATCAAAAGGAGTGTCTATGATGGCGGGAGGCAGTTCACAACTAAGCAACAGCTCTGGGAGGGTATTCTGTCCTCATGCAAAACAATTGAAGCAGAAACCATCCAAAACCTGACAAATTCAATGGACGAGAGAGTTCAGAAGCTCCTTTCGAGCAAGGGGTCCTATGTGCAAATGTAACATCACCTAGAATAAAGTTTTGAGTTGAAAACTGTTTGATTTCAGTTTCTAATAACCTGCTAATGCTTATAATTTCAAAAATGGCAATTTTTTTGGTCTTTATTAAAATGAAAAGGTTGATCGAAGAGTGTGGGGGATCTAAGAGTGTGGCAACCCAGTAGTCAGGATTACTTCGAATTCTGACAATCTGAGGGTCATGTTGAAGTAGTGCAGCAAGAAGGCACTCATGTGTCTTGCGCATCTAGGAGCCCAAAAATTATTTTCCAGGCTGGATGCAGCTAAAAATTATTATTAATTTGAAAGCTGGTGGAGCTTAGTATAGATGGCCTAATAGAATCAGTACTGCACACTGCTACAAGGCCCAAATTATTTTCCAGCCAAGATACAGATAAACATGATTAGTAATTTTAAATCTGGTGGAGTTTAGTATAGATGCCCTAATAGAATCAGTACAGCACACTGCTACAAGGCCCAAATTATTTTCCAGCCAAGATACAGATAAACATGATTAGTAATTTTAAATCTGGTGGAGCTTAGTATAGATGGCCTAATAGAATCAGTACTGCACACTGCTACTAATCCCAAGTTATTTTCCAGCCAAGATACAGATAAACATGATTAGTAATTTGAAAGCTTAAAACGGTTGGTGAGGTGATTTTAACCAATCATCAAGCTTTTACTCTCCCCAGGATGACACAGGGGTAGAAAAGTCGTTTCGGATCCATGATTTGTTCTTCTTCATGAACGTGAGTCTGTCTACATTATCAGTGGAGAGCCAAGTGTGCTTATCTGTCAGCACACCACCAGCAGCGCTGAACACACGTTCAGACAGAACGCTGGCTGCGGGGCATGACAAGATCTCCAAGGCGTAAGTGGCTAGCTCCGGCCATTTATCCAGATTGGAAGCCCAAAAAGAGCAAGGGTCCAGTGACACAGTCATGGCTTCAATGCTTACTTGGAGATACTCCTGTACCATCGTCTCTAGGCGTTGACTATGTGTCAGACTTCTTGTCTCCTGTGGCCTTGCAAAGGATGGGCTAAAAAAGTGGTGAAATGATTCCGCAAAATTGATGTTACCAGCAGATACTGTGTTTCTGTTACGGTTTGAGTGCTGAACACTCGACGATCCCACGGTTGGCAGGTTGGAACTGTAAGATTCACTACATGCACCACTAGTGTTTTGTGGAAAAGCACATGTAAAATTCTGCAACAGTCTCTGCTGATACTCCTGCATGCGTGCATCCCTTTCTATGGCAGGAATAATTTCTGCAAATTTACTTTTGTACCGGGGATCTAACATTTTGGCAACCCAGTAGTCAGGATTATTTCTAATTCTCACAATTCGAGGGTCATGTTGCAGGTAGTGCAGCAAGAAGGCACTCATGTGTCTTGCGCATCCAGGAGCACCAAGTCACTGTTGTGTTGGTGGCGAGGTAACAATCATGCTTCCTTCGTCTGTCCTCTCCCCCCAACCT
Organism: Phyllobates terribilis; assembly: GCF_046119375.1. Classification (NCBI taxonomy): domain Eukaryota; kingdom Metazoa; phylum Chordata; class Amphibia; order Anura; family Dendrobatidae; genus Phyllobates; species Phyllobates terribilis. Next base: position 22,551,947 of record NW_027362769.1, read on the forward strand.
CGCACAACAGAAATGTGATCAAGGTCTCCCTCATCTGATGAGTCTTCCATCAGTTCGTCCTCCACTTCTTCCTGGGCTCCTGCACCTTCCTCACTAGTTTGGCTGCTACCATGCGCCCTGGTAAAACCATCTCCCCCACCCTCACATGCCTGCCGCCTTGGTGCTGCCGACCGTCTGGACCTTGCAGATGTTAGCCCTTCCGCATACAACTCCTCCTCCTCTACTTCCTCCACCTCCTCTTGTGCCACCTGACTCCGAATTCTGTTTAACATGTGCTCCAGCATGTAAATCACCGGAATAGTCATGCTGATAATGGCATCGTCAGCACTAAACATCTTCGTCGCCATTTCAAAACTGTGCAGAAGGGTGCATAGGTCCCTGATCTGAGACCACTCCTCCAGCGTGATTTGCCCCACCTCTGGATGTCGTTGGCCCAGGCTATACGTCAGAACGTATTGCACCAGGGCTTGTCGGTGCTGCCACAGTCGCTGCAACATGTGCAGAGTTGAATTCCACCGGGTAGGCACATCGCATTTTAGCCGGTGAAGTGGCAGGCCCAACGACTTCTGTAGAGATGTAAGTCGCTGAGCTGCGGGATGCGAGCACACAGCGGAAGTGAGCACACAGCGACCGTGCCCTCTGCAGAAGGCCATCTAGTCTGGGATAATGGGCTAAAAATTGCTGGACAACCAGGTTCAACACGTGAGCCATACAAGGCACGTGTGTGACATTGCCACGGCGAAGGGCCGCACCCAGGTTTGCAGCATTGTCGCACACGGCCTTCCCTGGTTTCAGGCCCAGTGGACACAACCATTCATGAAATTGGTTCTCCAGAGCTGACCACAACTCCTCAGCTGTGTGACTTACATTTCCCAGACATTTCAAAGTAAAAACCGCCTGATGACGTTGAGCCCTACTGCCAGCATAGTAAGGAGGTGTGCAGGATCCCTTCTGCACAGTTAGAAAGCTTGTGGCATGACCAGACAGGCTTTGGGTGCAGGCGGAGGACCGAGAGGAGGTTGAGGAGGCAGAAGCAGTGGAGGAACTTTGAGATAAAGAAGATTGACGCACAACTCGTGGGGACGGCAAGACTTGGACAGCAGCCCCTTGTCCTGCTGTCACCATAGTTACCCAGTGCCCAGTCAGCGACATGTAACGCCCCTGTCCATGCCTACTCGTCCAAGTGTCTGTGGTGAAATGCACCCTGTCACACACAGAGTTTCTCAAAGAAGCGGTGATGTTGTGTGCGACTTGCTGGTGGAGCGCAGGCACACCTTTCTTTGAGAAGTAGTGCCGACTGGGCATCTGGTATTGGGGCACTGCGACGGACATAAGGTCTCGAAAATCCTCTGAGTCCACCAGGCGGAAAGGCAGCATTTCTGTAGCCAAGAGCTTGCAGATGGTGAAATTCAACCTCTTAGCTTTCTCATTGCTAGGAGGAAATGGTCTTTTACTTGTCCACATCTGAGGGACCGAGGGCTGGCTGTTGTGCTTAGACGGGGTTGAGAAGGGTGTCCCCGGCAAACTGCCAGTCTGTGAGGAAGATGCAGGTGGACATGTTTGGTTGCCTTGATCCAAAGGTGGTGCTATCCATGTCGGACAGCTCTTAACACCAGCTGGTGTTACCACCTCCAAAGAAAATGATGACCAGCCAATCACGCAGGCTGTTGCGGGTAAAGAGGTGGCAGGTCTGCGTCCGAAAACAGGTGTGACTGCTGTCCCCCCTGTCACAGAGGATGAAGAGGCCGCGGATGCACAAGATGTGGCAGACGGTGGTTGGCCCGGCCGGCTAGGCCGCATTGTAGCACAGTGAGCTTCCCACTGCTACTTATGCTTCATGTCCATGTGCCGGTTCATGCATGAAGTACTCAAACTATGAATTTTTTGGCCTCTACTTAGCTTTTGCTGACAAATGTTCCAGATAACACGAGTTGGGTCATCTTTATCGATCTGAAAAAATGCCCAGGCTATGCAAGGCTTAGCACCCATGCGACCTGAAGAGCCACCATGACTTGTGGTGTGAGGCAGAGTTGTGTTTGACCATGCATTTGTTGACGTGCTTCCAGTACTACGTCTCTGTCCAGGAAGGCGCAACCTGACCTCGTCATCATTAGCATTCTCCTCCACCTCCTCTGCTGACCTCATCTCTTGGCTGACTGTGGGTTGACAGTAAGTGGGATCTCCAACCTCATCATCATCACCCTGTGTGTTATCACACCCGTCGTCCTCAGAGCCAACCTGTTCCTGCCCTGACAAAAAACTAAAGTTGTCGCTCCAATCAGGTATTTGAGTCTTATCATCGTCTTCCTCATTGTCTCCACCAACAGGAGTTACAGTTTGGGAATGAGGGTCTACATTATGGTCAGAACCTTCTGCGTCTGGTCCTGGATCCGACTCATAAAGATTCTGGGCATCAGTGCAGTTCATTTCCTCGTCTGGATTCACAGAAGCGCTGGAGCCGACCTCTGATTCCCAGGCTATAGTATGAGTAAACAGCTCTGCAGACTCAACCATCTGTTCTACCTCATACTCAGACGAGCAGCTAGAGATTTGGGAGCTGTGAGGAAGCAAGTGCGATTGGGGTGACACCTCTGAGGACTGGAGTATTTGTGATGTTGAAGTTGATGTGGAGGAGAGCCCACTTAAAGGAGCACTTGATATTCGTTGAAGCACCTGCTGTTTTTGTGCCTCACCTGGAATTTGTAGCGATTGGCGTGGCCGTAAGAAAGGGATCTTATCACATTGTCCGCTAAAAGAAGTAGACATTTTAGTTTGGCTGGAAGATGGTCTTTCTTCTGCAGATGTTACTGTTGCTTTAACACCTACCCCACGGACACAACCTTTTTACCCCTTCCCAACACGCCTATTCCCCTCTTCACCAGCAGCAGGCCTTTTTCCACTCATATTGGTGGTTAACTAATTCACAACTCTGGAGTTATTTGCACAAAAAAACATTGGATGGGAACCGAGCAGAGCTGAGTGGCCAAACTGTGGTATTAGGCCAAAACTATTGGCTGGGTTGGATGCAGAAAAAAATTATATTCAATTTGCAACCTGATGGAGGTCAGTATAGATGGACTAATAGACCAAGTCCCACACACTGCTAGAAGCCCAAATATTTTTTCAGAGCTAGATGCTGAAAAAAATTATATTCAATTTCCAACCTGATGGAGGTCAGTATAGATGAACTAATTGAACAAGTCCCACACACTGCTAGAAGCCCAAATATTTTTTCAGAGCTAGATGCAGGAAAAAATTATATTGAATTTGCAACCTGATGGAGGTCAGTATAGATGGACTAATAGACCAAGTCCCACACACTGCTAGAAGCCCAAATATTTTTTCAGAGCTAGATGCAGATAAAAATTATTTTTAATTTGCAACCTGATGGAGGTCAGTATAGATGGACTAATAGACCAAGTCCCACACACTACTAGAAGCCCAAATATTTTTTCAGAGCTAGATGCAGAAAAAAATTATATTGAATTTGCAACCTGATGGAGGTCAGTATAGATGGACTAATAGACCAAGTCCCACACACTGCTAGAAGCCCAAATATTTTTTCAGAGCTAGATGCAGATAAAAATTATTTTTAATTTGCAACCTGATGGAGGTCAGTATAGATGGACTAATAGAACAAGTCCCACACACTGCTAGAAGCCCAAATATTTTTTCAGAGCTAGATGCAGAAAAAAATAATATTCAATTTGCAACCTGATGGAGGTCAGTATAGATGGACTAATAGAATGATGCTATGCCCAAAAGGTTTTACTTCACTAGGTGCAGTAAAAAAATTGGTATTCTATACACAGGTGGTGTATCTTGCAACACAGATAGGCTACTCCACTGACTAACACACTCTGCAATAGGCCAAAAAGGATTAGCTTTGCTAGATTTAGCCAAATGCTGTGAAAAAAAAACTTGTACAGCACTGGCACAGACCTGCCTGGCAAAAACTGATAGGAACTGATGTAACTTAGTCCTGAAAAGGACTGCAATTAAAATTAGTCTTTACTCCCAACCTATCTATTTAAGAGCACAGACCTGCCTGATAAAAGTCGTAGGAAATGCTGTGACCTAGTCCTTAAAACGACTGCAATCATAACTATTCCCTATTCCCAAGCTATCTGTAGATTTGTGCGAAAATTGGCCGTCTAACACGCAGCTGCAGCAGTGAGAAAATGGTGGCGACGGGGAAAATGGCTGGGTCTTTTAGGGCAAGGACATGTGACATACACTGCCAATGACACATGCCCTTGCTTGTGTGAAAAAAAGCAGTTCGCTCCGTGTGTGCGCTGCTGATAGGCTGACAGATTGCACCTCCCCACTGTAAATGCGGGAAAGAGAAAAAAAAATGGAGATCTTCATTATTCCTGCAGAGATCCATCCCCTTCCCCTCCCCCCGCCCCGCTTTACACTCAAACTGCGTATTAACATTAATTTTCATCATTACTGAGAAAAAATCCAGTTATGATTTTGGTGCACGAACAGTTATCGAACATAACCTCGAACAGCCAAATTTTTTTCAAATCGTTCGTGCTCGCCAAACGGCTCGAACACAGCCCAAAACAGCTCGAATTTGAGATTGGCGAACAGTTCGAGTCGAACAACGCTCATCTCTAATAATAAACCAACCTCATCCTTACCTTCCTGTAGCATCGGCGTCTCTGCTTCCTGCTAGGCAGAGACGCCGTCCCTCTCACTTTCCTGTTGAGCGCGCAGCGTCCTCCTGCGCTCCTTCCCTCACTGCTTCCGGCGCGCACTCCTTCCCGGGCACTGTGCTTAGGGTGCGCGCGCTCTCTCCCTCTCTTAAAGGGCCACGCGCGTCGTCCTAAGGGGTCTCCGGACAATTGCCGGAGGACCTCCCATATATAAGGCACCTCCTCCAAAATGGAGGTGCCCGAGCAAAGTTGTTGCACTGTGTCTCACCTGTGCTACAGCCCTCAGGTTCCGCTGCTAGCCTGACTTCTCGTCCTGCCTGCCAGCCTGTTACTTGCCTTGTCTGTTTGACCGCTCACCTGGGAGCGTCCACCAGTTACCTGCCTGTTACCTGCCTCATCTGTCAGACTGCTCACCTGGGAGCATCCACCAGTTACCTGCCTGTTACCTGCCTCATCTGTCAGACCGCTCACCTGGAAGCGTCCACCAGTTACCTGCCTGTTACCTGCCGCGTCTGTCTGACCGCTCACCTGGGAGCGTCCACCAGTTACCTGCCAGTTACCCGCCTCGTCTGTCTGCCCGCTCACCTGTGAGCACTTGCCTGTTTCCTGCCAGCCTGCCTGGAGACCCTGCCGTCACTTGTTGTGACCTTCTTCCTGGTAAAACCTATAGACTGCTATCTGCCCTGCTTTCTCGAACTGTGTCCACCTGCCAGCTACCAGAGACTTCCGCCTGCTTGCCGTGTCCATCCGCCATACCGGTCAGTCCCATCCATCTGACCCGTGGGAGCCACATGCTCTCTTACAAGGTCGTCCCCAGAGTAGCACCTGGTCCCTCAGCCCGGATCCTCCCTGGTCACGGTGTCGTTTGCTGCCGTACGACCAGGGTCGGTTCGGGTGGATACTTAGTCACGCCCCTCTGGGTCCCTCCTTGCACCTCAGCACAGAGGTTCCACCACCCGGCCCCGTAACAGTTTGCTAGGGCCATGGAACCCGGTGGCACCCAAGCTCCCTCGCTCTCTGACCTATACCAGGAAGTCTCCCGTCAGAGATCCCAGGAGGAGTCCATCCTGAAAAACCTGCGGAATGTCCACTCCCACCTGGACACACTGACTGCTCCACCTGCAACCACCGCTGGTTGCACGACTCGCACCCCGGCAGCGCCGCTGCCCATCAATACCATGGCATCCTGCTTCGGACCCCGGCTTTCTGTACCTCCTCGTTTCGGAGGCGACCCCACTCAAGCTCGGGGCTTCATAAACCAGTGCACCCTGCACTTTGAACTCTTGGCACATCACTTTACCACCCACCGGGCCAAAGTCTCTTTCATCATGTCCCATCTCACTGGAGAGGCACTGGCTTGGCTAAATCCCCTGTGGGAGAGAGGGGATCCCCTAGTATCCAACTTGTCAGCTTTCCTCACTGCTTTCCGGAAAGTCTTTGATGAACCGGGACGAAAGACCTCGTCAGCCTTCTCTGTGCTACGTCTCCGCCAAGGGAGTCTCACCGTAGGCCAATATGCCATATGGTCCCGTACCCTCGCTTCTGAACTTGCCTGGGATAACGAGGCCCTGCTGTCTGTCTTCTGGTAGGGTCTTTCCGGTCGGATTAAAGATGAACTTGCCGGTCGGGACATCCCTACCACCCTGGACGACCTAGTGTCACTTGCTACCAGGATTGACATCCGGTTCCTGGAACGTACCAAGGAAACCACCCGCGAGAGAAAGTTTCCCCGTCTTGCTCCTAACTTCCAGAGACCTGTCTCTTCTTCAGTCACTGCCCGGGCGCACTCACCCGAGCCCATGCAGGTCGACCAGACCAAGTTGGTCAAATCCCGCCAGGAGTCACGCCGGGCTGAGGGGAGCTGTTTCTATTGTGGCAGCAAGGAGCACCTGATCCGCTCCTGCCCGGAGTGGCCGGGAAACGCCGGTGTCTAGGATCGCTCGGAGAGGTCGTCCTAGACAAAAGTAAGTCCTCTCCCTCCCTGACTTTGTCTGTCTCTCTCTCCTGGGGAGAGGATCGGCACTTTGAAAACGCTCACCTGGACTCTGGAGCGGCTGGGAACCTCATCTCCCAGTCCTTAGTAGAGAGGTACCGTATTCCCACCAAGCCTCTCCCTGAACCTTTGTCAGTTGCCTCCGTGGATGGTAAACTCCTTCCAGTACCTATCCTGCTCGTCACTGAACCCTTAACTCTGCAGGTGGGAATGCTGCACTCTGAGAAGATCTCCTTCCATGTACTATCCGGACTCTCTCACTCCCTGTTGCTAGGTCTTCCTTGGCTCCAGACACATGAACCCGTATTGAACTGGTGATCCGGCGAAGTACTCCGGTGAGGTCCAGACTGCCATAGGACCTGCCCGGTTCCGGTCCGCCCAGCTCGCCCTCCGCCTACTCCAGCTAATCTTCCCAGTCTCCCGGCTCCATACTGGCCCTATGCGGACGTCTTCGGTAAAAAGGAAGCAGAGACGTTGCCACTAGTGTTGAGCCACCCCCGTAGTGTTCGGGTTCGGTTCGGTTCGTCGAACACCGGGATGTTCGAGGAACTGTTCGTCGAACTGTTCGTCGAACACCTTAGAACACCATCGAACACCGTTAAAACCAATGGCAGGCAAACAAAAACACATAGAAACACATAGAAAACACCTGCAAAGGTGTCCAAAAGCTGACAAACTGCTCAGAAGACACTCTCTTTAAAAAAGCCGGCCGGCAAATTCAGCAGCGGCATACACCGGTACCCGACAATTTAGAAAAGAAGGAATAGAGCATCACACATAGATTAGATAGATAGAAACATGTCAGTCACACATATAAGAAGCACAGTGACAGTGTTGGTTACTGCACTTGTCATTTAGTGTAAAGGATTTATTAAAAAAAATATTAGTGTTTTCATGCACCGTCTCTTTAAAAAAGCCGGCCGGCAATTCAGCATCTGTACCCGACAATTTAGAACAGAAAGAATAGAGCTTCACACATAGATTAGATAGATAGAAACATGTCAGTCACATATATAATAAGTACAGTGATAGTGTTGCTTACTATACTTGTCATTTAGTGTAAAGGATTTATTTAAAAAAATAATAGTGTTTTCATGCACTGTCTCTTTAAAAAAGCCGGCCGGCAATTCAGCAGCGGTACCCGACAATTTAGAACAGAAAGATAGAGCATCACACATAGATTAGATAGATAGAAACATGTCAGTCACATATATATGAAGTACAGTGATAGTGTTGGTTACTGTACTTGTCATTTAGTATTAAAATAAAGGATTTATTATTAAAAAAATTGGCGTGGGGTTCCCCTTAATTTTAGGCTCTAGCGGAGGTTAAGCAGACGGCTGGGGCAGATGTTTGAAGCCTGGGAAGGGGGTAATACCCACGGAGCTTCCCAGGCTACTAATATCAGCCCCCAGCTGAATACATAGCCTTTACTAGCTATTAAAATGGGGGACCCCCCAAAAAAAATGACGTGGGGTCCCCCCTAATTTAATAGCTAGCAAAGGCTAGGCAGACAGCTGGGGGCTGATATTAATAGCCCAGGAAGGGAGCCATGAATATTGGCCCCCTCCCAGGCTAGAAACACCAGCCGTCAGCCGCCCCAGAAATGGCGCATTCATAGGATGCGCCAATTCTGGCACTTAGCCTCGCTCTTCCACGCTGCCCTGGTGCGGTGGCAGGGGGTAATAGGGTTGGGGTTGATGTCAGCTTATAATGCCAGCTGACATCAAGCCCAGGTTAGTAATGGAGAGGCGTCTATAAGACACCCCCATTACTAACCCCATAGTCAAAGTTAAAAAAAACACAAACACCCAGAATAAAGTCCTTTAATTGAAATAAAGACACAATCCTTTATTGTTCTAAATTAAACTCTACTTACCATCACACCCATTCCAGCTGAAGCCAACGATCTCCTGCAATAAAAGAAAAATAATAAAGCAACCTCATCCTTACCTTTCCAAGGTTCCCACGACAGCTTCAGCTCTGCTACATCGAGATGACAGGCTGGACCGCAGCAGAACGCTGCCATCCAGCCTGTCATCCTGCAGACACTGAGAAGCGCAGGCTTGCTTGCGCTGCTCAGCGTCTCTCTGTGACGACATCCAGATGAGCCGAGTTCATGTCCAATGAACTCGGCTCACCTCATGCACGTCACTGACAGCGTGGGAAAATTCTCATGCTGAAGCGCTGATTGCAGGAGAATTTTCCCACGCTGTCAGTGACGTGCAGGAGGTGAGCTGAGTTCATTGGACATGAGCTCACCTCATGCACATCACTGACAGCGTGGGAGAATTCTCCTGCACTCAGCACTTCAGCGTGAGAATTTTCCCACGCTGTCAGTGACGTGCATGAGGTGAGCCGAGTTCATTGGACATGACCTCGGCTCATCTGGATGCCGTCACAGCGAGACAGTGAGGAGCGCAAGCATGCCTGCGCTTCTCAGTGTCTGCAGGATGACAGACTGGATGGCAGCGTTCTTCTGCGGTCCAGCCAGTCATCTCGATGTAGCAGAGCTGAAGCTGTCGTGGGAACCATGGAAAGGTAAGGATGAGGTTGGTTTATTATTTTTCTTTTATTGCAGGAGATCGTTGGCTTCAGCTGGAATGGGTGTGATGGTAAGTATGGTTTAATTTAGAACAATAAAGAATTGTGTCTTTATTTCAATTAAAGGACTTTATTCTGGGTGTTGTGTTTTTTTTAAATACTTTACTAGAAATTCATGGCGGTCATGTCTAATAATGGCGTGACCCCATGAATTTTGGGCTTGGGGCCAGCTGATAATACCAAGCTGGCCCTAACCCCTTTATTACCCAGTGAGCCACCGCACCAGGGCCCTGGATGAGTTGGGTACAGCGCCAGAAGATGGCGCTTCTATGAACGCGCCATTTTCCGGGGTGGCTGCGGACTGCAATTTGTAGCGGGGGGGGGCCCAGAAAGCTTGGGCCTCCCTGCGCTGCAGATTCCAGCCCCCAGCTGCCTAGTTGTACCTGGTTGCACACAAAAATAGGGCGAAGCCCCACGTACTTTTTTTTTAATTATTTCATGAAATTCATGAAATAATTAAGAAAAAAAGGCCTTCCCTATATTGTTGTGTCCGGCCAGGTACAAATAGGCAGCTGGTGGATGGGGGCAGCCCGTTCCTGCCTGCTGTACCTGGCTGGACACAAATATAGTGCGAAGCCCCACTTCAATTTTTTTAAATTATTTCAGGAAATTCATGAAATAATTTTAAAAAAATTGACGTGGGGCTTCGCACTATATTTGTGTCCAGCCAGGTACAGCAGGCAGGAACGGGCTGCCCCCAACCACCAGCTGCCTATTTGTACCTGGCCGGACACAACAATATAGGGAACCCCTTTTTTTCTTAATTATTTCATGAAATAATTTAAAGAAAATTGACGTGGGGCTTCGCCCTGTTTTTGTGTCCAGCCAGGTACAACTAGGCAGCTGGGGGCTGGAATCCGCAGCACAGGGAGGCCCAAGCTTTCTGGGCCACCCCCGCTGCAAATTGCAGTCCGCAGCCACCCCGGAAAATGGCGCGTTCATAGAAGCGCCATCTTCTGGCGCTGTACCCAACTCATCCAGGGCCCTGATGCGGTGGCTCACTGGGTAATAAAGGTGTTAGGGCCAGCTTGGCATTATCAGCTGGCCCTAAGCCCGAAATTCATGGGGTCACGCCAATATTAGACATGACCACCATGAATTTCTAGTAAAGTATTTAAAAAAAACACAACACCCAGAAAAAAGTCCTTTAATTGAAATAAACACACAATTCTTTATTGTTCTAAATTAAACCATACTTACCATCACGCCCATTCCAGCTGAAGCCAACGATCTCCTGAAATAAAAGAAAAATAATAAAGCAACATCATCCTTACCTTTCCATGGTTCCCATGACAGCTTCAGCTCTGCTACATCGAGATGACAGGCTGGACCGCAGCAGAACGCTGCCATCCAGCCTGTCATCCCGCAGACACTGAGAAGCGCAGGCTTGCTTGCGCTCCACAGTGTCTCTCTGTGAGGGCATCCAGATGAGCCGAGTTAATGTCCAATGAACTCGGCTCACCTCATGCACGTCACTGACAGCGTGGGAAAATTCTCCTGCACTCAGCGCTTCAGCGTGGGAGAATTCTCACACTGAAGCGCTGAGTGCAGGAGAATTCTCCCACGCTGTCAGTGACGTGCAGGAGGTGAGCTGAGTTCATTGGACATGAGCTCACCTTATGCACGTCACTGACAGCGTGGGAGAATTCTCCTGCACTCACCGCTTCAGCGTGAGAATTTTCCCACGCTGTCAGTGACGTGCATGAGGTGAGCCGAGTTCATTGGACATGAACTCGGCTCATCTGGATGTCGTCACGGAGAGACGCTGAGCAGCGCAAGCAAGCCTGCGCTTCTCAGTGTCTGCGGGATGAGAGGCTGGATGGCAGCGTTCTGCTGCGGTCCAGCCTGTCATCTCGATGTAGCAGAGCTGAAGCTGTCGTGGGAACCATGGAAAGGTGAGGATGAGGTTGCTTTATTATTTTTCTTTTATTGCAGGAGATCGTTGGCTTCAGCTGGAATGGGCGTGACGGTAAGTATGGTTTAATTTAGAACAATAAAGGATTGTGTCTTTATTTCAATTAAAGGACTTTATTCTGGGTGTTTGTGTTTTTTTTAACTTTGACTATGGGGTTAGTAATGGGGGTGTCTTATAGACGCCTCTCCATTACTAACCTGGGCTTGATGTCAGCTGGCATTATAAGCTGACATCAACCCCAACCCTATTACCCCCTGCCACCGCACCAGGGCAGCGTGGAAGAGCGAGGCTAAGTGCCAGAATTGGCGCATCCTATGAATGCGCCATTTCTGGGGCGGCTGACGGCTGGTGTTTCTAGCCTGGGAGGGGGCCAATATTCATGGCTCCCTTCCTGGGCTATTAATATCAGCCCCCAGCTGTCTGCCTAGCCTTTGCTAGCTATTAAATTAGGGGTTGACCCCACGTCATTTTTTTTGGGGGTCCCCCATTTTAATAGCTAGTAAAGGCTATGTATTCAGCTGGGGGCTGATATTAGTAGCCTGGGAAGCTCCGTGGGTATTACCCCCTTCCCAGGCTTCAAACATCTGCCCCAGCTGTCTGCTTAACCTCCGCTAGAGACTAAAATTAAGGGGAACCCCACGCCAATTTTTTTAATAATAAATCCTTTATTTTAATACTAAATGACAAGTACAGTAACCAACACTATCACTGTACTTCATATATATGTGACTGACATGTTTCTATCTATCTAATCTATGTGTGAAGCTCTATTCTGTCTGTTATAAATTGTCGGGTACCGCTGCTGAATTGCCGGCCGGCTTTTTTAAAGAGACGGTGCATGAAAACACTATTATTATTTTTGATAAATCCTTTACGCTAAATGACAAGTACAGTAAGCAGCACTTTCACTGTACTTCGTATATATGTGGCTGACATGTTTATATCTATCTAATCTATGTGTGAAGCTCTATTCTTTCGGTTCTAAATTGTCGGGTACCGGTGTATGCCGCTGCTGAATTGCCGGCTTTTCATGTTTCACTGTTGGCACTGTTCCCATCGATTTGGGCAATCACTGTAATGCCACAACCACCATGGCTGTGGCATTACAGTGAGTGGCAGACAATCCCTGCATGATTGGTGCTCTAAATAGCGCCAGACATGCAGGACACGCTTTTGGTGCACGAACAGTTATCGAACATAACCTCGAACAGCCGAATTTTTTGCAAATCGTTCGGGTTCGTCGAACAACTCGAACACCGCCCAAAACAGCTCGAATTTGAGATTGGCGAACAGTTCTAGTCGAACACCGCTCATCTCTAGTTGCCACCCCATAGGCCATATGACTGCCTGATCGACCTGGTACCTGGCGCCACTCCTCCCCGTGGGCGTATCTACCCGTTGACTGCCGCCGAAGCCCGGGCCATGTCTGAATACATTAAGTAGAATCTGGCTAGGGGATTTATCCAAAAATCTACCTCCCCGGCTGGAGCCGGATTCTTCTTTGTCAAAAAGAAAGATGGCTCGCTACGTCCCTGTATAGACTACAGAGGACTCAATCTGATCACTATAAAAAACAAATACCCCCCTGCCGCTCATCTCCGAATTGTTTGACCGTCTCAAGGGCGCCAGGATCTTCTCCAAGCTGGATCTACGAGGAGCATATAACTTGGTCCGTATCCGTCAAGGAGACGAGTGGAAGACAGCATTCAATACCCGGGACGGTCACTATGAGTACCTTGTGATGCCCTTTGGTCTCTGTAATGCCCCCGCTGTCTTTCAAGAGCTGGTCAACGACATCTTCCGTGACCTCCTGAACTCCTGCGTAGTGGTTTACCTGGACGATATCTTGGTCTTCTCTCCGGATCTCCCCACACACCGGAGGGATGTTCGTCAGGTCCTGCTTAGGCTCTGGCAGAACCACCTCTATGCCAAATATGAGAAGTGCCTCTTCGACCAAACCTCCCTTCCATTCTTGGGCTATGTTTTCTCCCAGACAGGTCTACAAATGGATCCGGAGAAGCTCTCTTCTGTTCTAAAATGGCCCCGTCCAGAGGGTTTGAAGGCAATACAGCGATTCCTGGTCTTCGCTAATTTCTATCGTCTTTTCATCCCACACTTCTCGTCCCAGACTGCTCCCATATCTGCGCTTACCCGTATGGGGGCAAATCCCAAGGTATGGTCGCCTGAAGCTGAGGAGGCCTTCCTTTCCTTAAAGAGAGCCTTCGCCTCTGCCCCTGTCCTGCATCGTCCGGACTATAATAAACAATTCTACCTGGAGGTTGATGCCTCCTCCTCCGGAGCCGGAGCGGTACTCACCCAAAAATCTTCTACCGGGAGAATGGTAACCTGCGGCTTCTTCTCCAAAATCTTCTCCTCGTCTGAGCGCAATGACTCCATAGGAGACTGTGAATTGATAGCCGTCAAATTGGCACTGGAGGAGTGGCGCTATCTGCTAGAAGGGGCTCTCTACCCGGTAATCATCTACACGGATCCCAAAAACCAGGCATATCTCCAAAATGCCCAGAGACTCAATCCTCTCCAGGCCCGGTGGTCATTGTTTTTTGCCCGCTTTGACTTCATTCTTCATTTCCGCCCGGCGGACAAGAACGTCAAAGCTGATGCCTTGTCCTGGTCCTTCCTGTCCTCCGATCAAGAGGAGGAGCCTTCGCACATCATTGACTCCTCCAAGGTGATGAATGTGGCCCCCTTGGATCTGACTCGTCTTCCACCCGGTAAGACGTTTGTAGCAGTATCAGATCGGGAGAGGGTTCTTCACTGGGGACATTCTTCTAAACTAGCTGGCCATGCTGGCCAGAAGAAGACCTTCCAGCTCATTTCCCGGAATTACTGGTGGCCTACCCTGCGTAAGGACGTTGTAGACTTCATCGTGGCCTGTTCATCCTGTTCCCGTAACAAAGTCCCCAGACATCTACCAGCTGGCCATCTCTTGCCCCTGCCCGTACCTGCTGCTCCATGGCAGCACATTGCTATGGACTTTATCACCGATCTTCCTGTTTCTGCCGGTTGTACAGTCATTTGGGTGGTCGTTGACCGCTTTTCTAAAATGACCCACTTCATTCCCCTGCCTGGTCACCCATCTGCACCCGAGCTGGCTAAAGACTTTATCCGCCATATCTTCCATCTCCATGGCCTACCCCTCCACATCGAGTCGGATCATGGGGTTCAGTTCACCTCACGCTTTTGGAGAGCCACATGTAAGCTGCTAGACGTTACCCTGGATTTATCCTCCGCTTACCATCCACAGTTCAAGGGTCAAGTGGAGCGAATCAATCAGATCCTGACCAGCTACCTTCGGCACTTCGTTAATGCCCACCATTCGGATTGGGTGGATCTCCTACCATGGGCCGAGTTCTCTTATAATAACCATGAGAGCGAATCCTCTTCCCAAACCCCGTTCTTTATTGTCTATGGCCAGTACCCCCGGATTCCAGTTCCTGTCTCCGCTTCTGTGGACAACCCTGCTGCAGAGTCTCTTGTCAGCGAGTTTTCTACTATTTGGGAGAGTACCAGGTCTGCTCTTCTTCTGTCCTCCGAGCGGATGAAGAGATATGCTGATAAGAGACGTCTGGATCCACCTCAATTCCGTCCAGGAGACAAGGTTTGGCTCTCTTCCAAATATGTGTTGCTCAAAGTACCCTCCTACAAGTTGGGCCCTCGGTTCATTGGACCCTTCGAAGTCCTCAGGCAAATTAACCCAGTGGCCTACAAATTAAAACTCCCGGCCACCCTACGCATTCCCAACTCCTTCCACGTATCACTCCTCAAACCTGTTGTCCTTTACACTTTTTCCGACAATCCAGGTACTCCTCCTACTCCGGTTTCTGCTGAGGACGTCTTTGAAGTGGAGAGTATCCTGGCCACCAAGAGGGTAAGAGGGAGATCCTTTTTTCTGGTGGATTGGAAGGGGTTTGGTCCTGAGGAAAGAACTTGGGAACCCAGGGAGAACATCAATGCTCTGCTTCTCCTTGAAAAATTTTTCTCTGGCCTAAAAAAGGGGGGGCCTAAAGGGGGGGGTACTGTAGCATTGGCGTCTCTGCCTCCTGCTAGGCAGAGACGCCATCCCCCTCACCTTCCTGTTCAGCGCGCGGCGTCCTCCTGCGCTCCTTCCCTCGCTGCTGCCGTCCTAAGGGGTCCCCGGCCAATTGCCGAAGGACTTCCCATATATAAGGCACCTCCTCCAAAATGGAGGTGCCCGAGCAAAGTTGCTTGCACTGCGTCTCACCTGTGCTTCAGCCCTCAGGTTTCGCTGCTGGCCTGACTTCTCGTCCTGCCTGCCAGCCTGTTACTTGCCTTGTCTGTTTGACCGCTCATCTGGGAGCGTCCACCAGTTACCTGCCTGTTACCTGCCTCGTCTGTCAGACCACTCACCTGGGAGTGTCCACCAGTTACCTGCCTGTTACCTGCCTCGTCTGTCAGACCGCTCACCTGGGAGCGTCCACCAGTTACCTGCCTGTTACCTGCCGCGTCTGTCTGACCGCTCACCTGGGAGCGTCCACCAGTTACCTGACTGTTACCTGCCTCGTCTGTCTGCCCGCTCACCTGGGAGCACTTGACTGTTTCCTGCCAGCCTGCCTGGAGACCCTGTCGTCACTTCTTCCTGGTAAAACCTATAGACTGCTACCTGCCCTGCTTTCTCAAACTGTGTCCACCTGCCAGCTACCAGAGACTTCTGCCTGCTTGCCGTGTCCATCCGCCATACCAGTCAGTCCCAGCCATCTGACCCATAGGAGCCACCTGCTCTCTTACAAGGTCGTCCCCAGAGTAGCACCTGGTCCCTCAGCCCGGATCCTCCCTGGTCACGGTGTCGTTTGCTGCCGTACGACCAGGGTCGGTTCGGGTGGATACTTAGTCACGCCCCTCTGGGTCCCTCCTTTCACCTCGGCACAGAGGTTCCACCGCCCGGCCCCGTAACACTTTCCATGGTTCCCAGGACGGCTCCAGCTCTGCTACATTCACATGACAGGCTGGATCGCAGCCGAAAGCTGCCATCCAGCTTGCCATGCCGTAGACACTGAGAAGCGCAGGCATGCTTGCGCTCCTCAGTGTCTGGATGTGACGGCATCCAGATGAGCTGAGTTCATGTCCAATGAACTCAGTTCACCTCATGCACGTCACTGACAGCGTGGGAAAATTCTCCTGTGCTTGCATTGAGCGCAGGAGAATTCTCTCATGCTCACCGCAAACGAAGGAGAATTTTCCCACGCTGTCAGTGACGTGCATGATGTGAGCTGAGTTCATTGGACCTGAACTTGGCTCATCTGGATGCCGTCACAGCCAGACACTGAGGAGCACAAGCATGCCTGCGCTTCTCAGTTTCTGCGGCATGGCAAGCTGGATGGCAGCTTTTGGCTGCGATCCAGCCTATCATGTGAATGTAGCAGAGCTGGAGCCATCCAGGGAACCATGGAAAGGTAAGGATGAGGTTGGTTTATTATTTTATTTTTATTGCAGGAGATCATTGGCTTCAGCTGGAAAGGGCGTGATGGTAAGTATGGTTTAATTTAGAACATTAAAGAATTGTGTGTTTATTTCAATTAAAGGACTTTATTCTGGGTGTTTGTGTTTTTTTTTAACTTTGATTATGGGGTTAGTAATGAGGGTGTCTTATAGATGCCTCTCCATTACTAACCTGGGCTTGATGTCAGCTGGCATTATAAGCTGACATCAACCCCAGCCCTATTACCCCACTGCCACCGCTACAGGGCAGTGGGAAGAGCGAGGCTAAGTGCCAGAATTGGCGCATCCTATGGATGTGCCATTTCTGGGGCAGCTGACGGCTGGTGTTTCTAGCCTGGGAGGGGGCCAATATTCATGGCACCCTTCCTGGGCTATTAATATCAGCCCCCAGCTGTCTGCCTAGCCTTTGCTTGCTATTAAAATAGGGGGGACCACACATCTTTTTTTTTTGGGGTCCCCCATATTAATAACTAGTAAAGGCTATGTATTCAGCTGGGGGCTGATATTAGTAGCCTGGGAAGCTCTGTGGGTATTACCCCCTTCCCAGTCTTCCAACATCTGCCACAGCCGTCTGCTTAACCTCCGCTAGAGACTAAAATTACGGGGAACCCCACGCCAATTATTTTTTTAATAAATCCTTTATTTTAACACTAAATGGGGAACCCCATGCCAATTATTTTTTAATAAATCCTTTATTTTAACACTAAATGACAAGTACAGTAGTCAACACTATCACTGCACTTATTATATATGTGACTGACATGTTTCTGTCTATCTAATCTATGTGTGATGCTCTATTCTTTCTGTTCTAAATTGTCGGGTACCGGTGTATGCCGCTGATGAAATGCCGGCTGTTTTTTTTAAAGAGACAGGTGCAAGAAAATTGGAGGGCACTAGTGTGTTCCAAGTGCCCTGCTATGTTTTTCATGCACCCTCCTATATACCCTGCCTGCCTGTCTGCCTATATATTCTGCCTGCCTGACGTTTAATTGAGCACCGTTCCCATCGATTTGGGCAATTTTTGACCATCTGCAGACCTCCGGGGGGGACCACAAGAAAAATGCTCGAGTTTCCCATAGACTTACATTGGGCTCATTGCTCTGGTCGAGCACCCGAGTATTCCAATGTGCTCGACCTGAGCTTCAAGCACCCGAGCATTTTAGTGCTCGCTCATCACTAATCTTATCCTCTGAGTACAACTCATTTGTGTGCTCTTGGCTATTAGGCCCTCTGGTTCTATTGGGCCATTAATCTGTTTTCTAGAGCATCGGTCTTTTTTATATATTCTCTATATGTGTAATTTAGCAATTTTTAAATAGTATACATTAAAAGTTATATCTTATTATTGCCACTTTTTGCTTCCTTCAGTCTAAACTAACAGTGGTTTTCCATATTGCCCCAATTTCTTGTTTTTCTGATATACAGCTGAATTTCAATGCCACAAAATGACAAGGTGTACTGTATCACATTTCTCACAGGAAAAAATATTTTTTTACTCTTGTTAGCAACTGAAAAAATGTGTTTTTTTTACTCAGTCACCACACAACGGAATTTCAACGCCAGAAAATGACAAGGTGACATATTGCGTACTGTGAAGTGAAAAACGCAGCACAACTGGACCAGGGTGCACGAGTAGGATCCAAGACCGCAGAATTAATAGTAAAACCTCGGCACACCAATGATTGGAATATTTTCCTATCAAAGATAGGATATCCAAACATAAGTCTACCATCAGATGTAAAAATTCACTGCTGCCCATCCCTCACCATTCATCGCAGCAGGACACAGTGTCGCACAACTAAGGTTCCAGGTAATTGAACATATCCAGCAGCCTCACCGCGGTGGTAACCGCATTCAAAAATTGAAACAAAGAGAGGCTTTCTGGATCCATGAACTGCAATCTTTAGACCCTAGAGGGCTCAACAGAGACTATGACCTCCTTTCATTCATGTGAATATCTATGTGCGTGTTGTGATTTTTTTCACTACTATGTCTCACAGGACATTATAGGATATCCTATCCTAAGGTTCCTTGATAGAAGGACATTCACATCCACTTTATAGGTGTATTGTACATAACTGACCATATACTAACTTTTATCTCCTTCTATTCCAGATGTCCCTATGTGCCAACGCTCATCCCCCTCCTGCCTCCTCCCCTTCTACTCATCGGGTAGCTCACGCCCCCGCTAAGGTGGAACGCACAAAACAGCCCCTAGGCATGGTCTCCCTCTCCGTGGAACGCACCATCCTGTCTAGTGACACGCACGCACAAGCGCATGCGCACACCCCAACCAATTGCAAATGTCCTCTGAGGTCGCTAACGTCACTTCCTGTGACGTCACCGGAAATGCCCGACGTCAATCAAATTTCCTGGCTTCCAATTGGCTATCGCACGCTTCCAAACCCGCCCACTCTCCAGATACACACTGCGTGCTTTCCCCTCACCACAATGCCGGCTATCAGCGGTGGATACCGCGTGTCCAAGGCTATCACACCACTCTTAACGGGGTCCAAGGTACGCTAGGAACAACCAGGCATTTTTCCCACCTCAGCGTTTGCATTGAGCAATGCTGTTCCACTGAAACCACCAATTTTCTTTATATCTACAGGATTCCCTGCTAGAAATATTGCGCCTCCCACTCCTTCCTCCTCTTCCCCATTCTATAGCAAGTGGGTATGTTACAATCATGCATTTTGAATTATGATAATTTTGATATTATGGATCCTTCATCACTTTGAATGTAATGACAAATTTAGGCACATTTGACCTGTACTCTTATGTTCTCTGTATATATCTTTGTATAACATATGTAAATTGATACACTCATGTTACACTTTTTTCACCTGCAGTACACTGATGAAGGTCCATGTGCGGACCGAAACGTTTTAATGTGGACTGCTAAAATAAATCAGCAAAATATTCCAATCATTGGTGTGCCGAGGTTTTACTATTAATTCTACGGTCTTGGATCCTACTCGTGCACCCTGGTCCAGTTGTGCTGCGTTTTTCACTTCATTATCTACGCCTTTCAGCATGCACACTGTTGTGCCATGACATCACCAACATTCTCATACAATGCAGATGAAGCATCCAATATCATTGCGCAAACCAACCTTTCAAGTGAATTCCTGAGAATTCCACCCAGGGAAACACGTAGATGGGACCTTGAGAAGGAACGTAGGCATTTGATAAATATTGAACTATATTGTGCAACCTTAACCGAGTACCTGAGGGTCCATAGGATCCCTAGGGGGTTGAGGGTACCAATACGACCTACTCTTTTTGCAGATATCCCAGACTACTGTACTAAGTTTGAACTCATTCTAAACAAATGCTCCTTTGACCTGATGTTATTAACGGTTGATTTCTTACACAAGGCAATCTCCACTACTAAGGAACAAATCAAGAATATCGAGACACAGCTAACGTCTTCAATCAGCCCAGAGGGTTTCCAGGAATTACAGAATAAGATCCAGGCGAATATTGACCTACATAAACGTGACACCAAAACTAGGAAGAGGAACAAGTTTGCTAGAGACTCCGAGGATTACGAATTGAACAGAGTTTACAAATGGCGGGATTACTCCTTTACCGGCAGGAACACCCACCGATCAGCAAAATCATCCACCGACTTCTCATCTTCCGGGTCCGAGGCCGAACGCAGGGAACCACTGACACAATCTGTTCCTTTTTTAGGCCTACCCAGACGACGTCCACTCCGAAGAAGACAAGGCGAGGCTGCCGGCGGAGGAAGAAATATGGACTTCACCAGAGTCACCAGGTCCCAGACACATCACTGGTGGTAAATATCTCCTCCAAAACCCTGAGCGTCGCCCAAACCCTAGTATTACAAAAAGGTCTATCATTCAGCCCCACATACAAATACAGTACTTTCAAGTTGGACATGGAATTGCAGCATTTCTACCGAACATTACGCCTTAAGACGCACTTTGCCAGTAATCCTTCCACTACTACAGCATCGGAACCACCAGCACGCATCACGTCCCAGAGCTTGGGTCTTAGATCCAAAAGTACATACAGACCCCCCTGGGGAACACCTGCATTGGAGACATTCATCTCCTTTGTTGACAGTGCATTTCAGGAACTACTTAGCAACATCGATAGAGGTAGGGTATACTATCAAAACAATCTAACCCCCTTAGACCAACAAGCCCTCCGTGACCTACAGGAAGATAAGGATTTAATCATTAAACCAGCCAACAAAGGCGGAGCCATTGTGGTCCTAAATAAGTGTGACTATATTGCAGAGATATTAAGACAACTACAGGATGAGTCTACCTATCGGAAACTCCCCAAACATCCCACCTCTCAAATTCAGGTTCAAATAGCCTCTGTTTTACATCGATTTTTGGCAGCAGAGGTCATTGATACAAAAACACATGATTTCCTTACAAGTAGACATCCGGTTATCCCGGTATTCTACATTCTACCGAAGATTCACAAGAACTTGAGAAAGCCCCCAGGTCGCCCTATAGTAGCATCTACTGACTCCATCTTATCACCATTGTCCATTTTTCTAGAAAAAAATTTAACTCCCTTAACTCAAAAAAGTCCGTCATACCTACTAGACACTGGAGCTTTCCTTGACACCCTGACAGAATTAAAACAAGTTCCCCCTGAAGCCATATTAGTTTCCTTTGATGTATCAAGTCTCTATACATCTATTCCCCATGCTCAAGGCATCAACATGGTTGAACTCATGCTCAGGGACTCACAAACAGACCCATCTATCATTGACCTCTCCATAGAATTACTAACCTTAGTTCTAACACAAAACTACTTCCTGTTTCAGGACACTTTCTTTTTGCAGACCACAGGGACCGCAATGGGATCCAATGTAGCCCCCCCGTATGCTAATTGCTATATGGCTGCCTTTGAAGCACAGATCATCTATCCGTACTCACTCTTCCAGAGACATTCCATTCTCTGGAAACGTTATATAGATGACATTTTCTGCATATGGGGGGGCTCCCATGAGACCCTTACGGACTTCTTCAATTATATGAACTCAGCATGGCCGAATTTGAGCTTTACCCTGGACTCACATCCACACCAAATCAACTTCTTGGATACACTGGTCATCAAAGATGAAGCAGGTCTTCTCAATAATGACCTTTACCGGAAACCTACTGACCGCAATACCCTACTACACTTCTCTAGCAATCACCCAACTTCCATGAAACTTGCCATTCCAAAATCTCGGTTCCAGAGAGTTAGACGCATCGTCTCAGACACACCACTCCGTAATCAACGATTACGAGAGATGTCTCTCAAATTTCAGGAGAGAGGATATCCCCAACCATTACTAGAGGAACAGCTAAGTGAACATAGTCGACCACGGACAAATAACTCAAACCGTATCCCTTTTGTGCATACGTTCCATCCCTCAGCCTATATACTACATAGGACTATACGCAAACATTGGAACATCCTCGGCACAGGATACCCATCCATAACTGAATTCCAAAACCCTTTTCTACCATGCTTCAAAAGAGCACCTGACACGCCCCCTGGGCCGCGTGGGGAACCCGGAACCGGGCCCTTTTGTGGGATGCTGTGGGTTGTAGTCACCGTGGCAGCGATTCGGTCCCGTGGCTCAGGGTGGTCAAACCAGTGGCAGTCTATTTATGGGGTTTTTGTGGTTTAATGTCCAACTACGCCACCCGTGGATTGCGGTCAATAAGAACCGCCGCTGCCGAACCGACCTCTGAGGCTGATGTTGTAAGGGCAGCAGAGTGTGGTATGACCCCCCCACGGGAAGAGTTTAGCCTCAGGGCAATGTGGAGCGATGATGGTGGTTGTGGTGCGGGGCGTCCCATACTAGTAGTGCTGATGCGGTGAGAAAGCACAGAGACAAGGTGTTGCAGTTCAGGTTCTTTACTCACAGTTCTCATCCAGGTCACTTGTGCTCAGATAGGATCGCACGAGCCATGCTGCGTCCACCAGGCAGGGGGCTCGATCAACCCGCAGGCAATTCCGGAGTGTGGCACAGGACTCCCTTCTATCCTTTCGTCAGCAGTGCCCCACCAGTGACATTACTTCTGTCCAGCTGCCTCGGGTCTTCTCCAGGGAGGACAGGGTGTCCACTTCCCTGACCCTATGTGGTGTGCCTTTCTAGTAGGTGTAGTGAGGGGTCGAACCAGTAAATGGTCACGACCGCCGGTCCTTGGTTAAGGATTAGTCGCCTCCACCAACTTGGGATCCGGTACCCTGTTCTGCCAACCCGTCACCCGCAATCTCCTGGGTCCTTAGGGTTCCTTCTGCTTTCTTGTCTCTGGACCCTTCTACACTTTGGGTACTTCTCTTTCTTTGCTGTTCCTTTCTGTTTCTGTTCCTTTCTGTTTCTGTTCCTTTCTGCTGGCTCTGGCCTTCCTCCTAGGCCTGCCTCGTGGAGCTGGGCCCAGACTGAGCCACAGCTCCCTGTCAGCCCTCTCTGTCTGAACTTCTCCTCTCTTCTCCTCCTGACTGAACTGACCTTCTTCTCTCTGAACCAAGATGGTGCCCACCTTATATACCCTCCCCTAGTGTATGAGCCCAGGTGACTTGCAACCAATGGGCTCCTACCTATGCCCAGAAACCGTCCCCTCCAGCTCCTACATCACTGGGTTTTCCTCCCCCCTCCCCACTCCAGCCAGGGACATGTTCTGTCGTGCCTGCATTACTGTACTAATGGGAGCACCGTTGAGCTGTCCCCCGGAAATGGGGTGTGTGTGATGCATGCAGCTAACTGAGTCCCGGTCCACACACCATCCTTACCCGGGAGTGGGATATCACACCTCTTGTTGAGGTGCAATACCTCTGTAGCAACCGAACCCACGGGGCGCTACACACCCAATCTAAAAGATTCTCTGATACGAGACGATATAGGACCTACCACACTAAGCCCACGCCAAAGACTTTTCCAAACACCGAAAAAAGGCATCTTCCCTTGCCTTCAGTGTCATCAGTGTAACAACATTCTCAGAGGGGATAACATCCACCACCCCCAAACTGGTAGAAAGTACACCATAAAAGGCTTTTTTACATGTGACACAAGCTACGTTGTATATCTTATAAAATGCCCCTGCGGCTTAATATATGTAGGGGAAATGACACAACCTATCAAAGATAGGATATCCAAACATAAGTCTACCATCAGATGTAGAAATTCACTGCTGCCCATCCCTCACCACTTCATCGCAGCAGGACACAGTGTCGCACAACTAAGGTTCCAGGTAATTGAACATATCCAGCAGCCTCGCCGCGGTGGTAACCGCATTCAAAAATTGAAACAAAGAGAGGCTTTCTGGATCCATGAACTGCAATCTTTAGCCCCTAGAGGGCTCAACAGAGACTATGACCTCCTTTCATTCATGTGAATATCTATGTGCGTGTTGTGATTTTTTTCACTACTGTGTCTCATAGGACATTATAGGATATCCTATCCTAAGGTTCCTTGATAGAAGGACATTCACATCCACTTTATAGGTGTATTGTACATAACTGACCATATACTAACTTTTATCTCCTTCTATTCCAGATGTCCCTATGTGCCAACGCTCATCCCCCTCCTGCCTCCTCCCCTTCTACTCATCACGTAGCTCACACCCCCGCTAAGGTGGAATGCACAAAACAGCCCCTAGGCATGGTCTCCCTCTCCGTGGAACGCACCATCCTGTCGGGTGACACGCACGCACAAGCGCATGCGCACACCCCAACCAATCGCAAATTTCCTCTGAGGTCGCTAACGTCACTTCCTGTGACGTCACCGGAAATGCCCGACGTCAATCAAATTTCCTGGCTTCCAATTGGCTATCGCACGCTTCCAAACCCACCCACTCTCCAGATACCCACTGCGTGCTTTCCCCTCACCACAATGTCGGCTATCAGCGGTGGATACCGCGTGTCCAAGGCTATCACACCACTCTTATCAGGGTCCAAGGTATGCTAGGAACAACCAGGTATTTTTCCCACCTCAGCGTTTGCATTGAGCAATGCTGTTCCACTGAAACCACCAATTTTCTTTATATCTACAGGATTCCCTGCTAGAAATATTGCGCCTCCCACTCCTTCCTCCTCTTCCCCATTCTATAGCAAGTGGGTATGTTACAATCATGCATTTTGAATTATGCTAATTTTGATATTATGGATCCTTCATCACTTTGAATGTAATGACAAATTCAGGCACATTTGACCTGTACTCTTATGTTCTCTGTATATATCTTTGTATAAAATATGTAAATTGATA
This sequence comes from Phyllobates terribilis, assembly GCF_046119375.1. Classification (NCBI taxonomy): domain Eukaryota; kingdom Metazoa; phylum Chordata; class Amphibia; order Anura; family Dendrobatidae; genus Phyllobates; species Phyllobates terribilis. The sequence continues at coordinate 22,576,849 of NW_027362769.1, forward strand.
CACTCATGTTACACTTTTTTCACCTGCAGTACACTGATGAAGGTCCATGTGCGGACCGAAACGTTTTAATGTGGACTGCTAAAATAAATCAGAAAAATATTCCAATCATTGGTGTGCCGAGGTTTTACTATTAATATTGCGTACTGTATCACGTTTCTCACAGAAAAAATTTTTTTTTACTCTTGTTAGCAACTGAAAAAATTGTTTTTTTTAACTCAGTCACCACACAGCTGAATTTCAACACCACAAAAATGTGGCTTTATGGCGTGACATTTCACACAGAAAAAAAATAGATTTTTTTTACTCTGCATATAGCTGAATTTCACCCTCACAAAATGACATGGTGGGCTACTATGTCTTGCTGTATCACATTAGCAACTGAAAAAAAAAGATTTTTGAAGGTATACTCATGCCTGGAGCAAAATAGAAGCAGTGCACAACAGACTTCTATGACATGTGCCCTGCTGTCTTTGTGTGGACCTCAGTAATGGCACTAGAAAAAGAAATCTGCTGGAAGGTCGATTTCACGGCCACAAAGTACACTAGCTACCTAAACTATCTGACTTAGAACCATCCGCCTATCTAACTAGCTAAAATGTCTCAGTATCCAGGAGCACTGTCAGTAGCAGCTTCTTTGACCTGCTTTAATCAGAAAATGGTGATAACACAACATGTCTGCTATTTATATAGAGAGGACGTGTGATTTCAGCAGCCAATGGCACAAACCCTTGTGTCTATACAGTGGGAATGCTTCCTGCAGCCTTATTGGCTAGCCGCGATTTGCAAACGTGAAGTTAGGGAAAAAAAAAAAAAAAGATTACAAGCACGGCACTGCTCTGAGCTCGTGTGAGCTCTCCCCAGCCCCTTCCCTCATCAAACATGTCCCCCCTCATCAACACTTGAGGACTCTGATTCGTTAAACTGTGTACACATAGGCCTGGACTACCACTATCTCCCTCCAATAAGATCTGTCCCTGAACTGTGCAATGGCGTTAGTATGCCAATGATGATGTAATACGGCCAACCAATCACAGTAATGGCACTACCAAAATAGCTACGGCATTATAGTGACTGGTAGGCAATCCCCGCATGTTTATTCTCTGTGTAACAGACACCAAACAAGCAGGGCAGGGATTCATGCTTCAAATCTGAGCACCGGTTAATGCTTGCTGAGTGCCGAGCATATTCAAGCACCCAGATACTCGAGTGATATCTGAGTATCACCGAGCATGTTTGCTCATCTAACATATAAAGCTGAATGTGTGTGTGTGTATGTATGTATGTATGTCCGGGATTGGCATCTGCACCGTCGCAGCTACAGCCACAAAATTTTGCACAGTCACACGGCTGGACCCCGAGAGCGTCATAGGCTATGTTGTGAGCCGAAATTTTAACCCTGCACGTTCCAATTCACCAAACAATTTTACCCCTATCTACATAAGGGGGAAAACGTGAAAGAAAAAGTGTTGGAGGCAAATTGACAGCTGCCACATGTGAACAAGGGAGAATTAAAGAATGAGAGCGATGGCGCCAAAGAGTATATACCGTACAGTTGCTAAGGTGAGGCCTCGACATGGGATACTCATACTCAGCACACATGATATGAACACACACACAAAATGTGCCACACACTACCACGTGCTTGAACACATACAGTACAGACCAAAAGTTTGGACACACCTTCTCATTTAAAGATTTTTCTGTATTTTCAAGACTTTGAAAATTGTACATTCACACTGAAGGCATCAAAACTATGAATTAACACATGTGAAATCATATACTTAATAGAGATGAGCGTTGTTCTACTCGAACTGTTCACCAATCTCAAATTCGAGCTGTTTTGGGCGGTGTTCGAGCCGTTCGGCGAACACGAACAATTTGAGAAAAATTCGGCTGTTCGAGGTTATGTTCGATAACTGTTCGTGCACCAAAATCATAACTGGATTTTTTCTCAGTAATGATGAAAATTAATGTTAATACGCAGTTTGAGTGTACAGCGGGGTGGGGGGAGGGGCAGGGGATGGATCTCTGCAGGAACAATGAAGATCTCCATTTTTTTTTTCTCTTTCCCGCATTTACAGTGGGGAGGTGCAATCTGTCAGCCTATCAGCAGCGCACACACGGAGCGAAGTGCTTTTTTTCACACAAGCAAGGGCATGTGTCATTGGCAGTGTATGTCACATGTCCTTGCCCTATAAGACCAAGCCATTTTCCCCATCGCCACCATTTTCTCACTGCTGCAGCTGCGTGTTAGACGGCACAGCTGTTGCTGTGTGCGCTATACCTTGTTAATTTCAAGCCAATTTTCGCACAAATCTACAGATAGCTTGGGAGTAGGGAATAGTTGTGATTGCAGTCCTTTTAAGGACTAGGTTACAGCATTTCCTACGACTTTTATCAGGCAGGTCTGTGCTCTTAAATAGATAGATTGTGGGAGTAAAGACTAATTGTAATTGGAGTCCTTTTCAGGACTAGGTTACATCAGTTCCTATCAGTTTTTGCCAGGCAGGTCTGTGCCAGTGCTGTGCAAGTTTTTTTCACAGCATTTGGCTGAATCTAGCAAAGCTAATCCTTTTTGGCCTATTGCAGAGTGTGTTAGTCAGTGGAGTAGCCTATCTGTGTTGCAAGATATACCACCTGTGTACAGAATACCAATTTTTTTACTGCACCTAGTGAAGTAAAATCATCATCTATTAGTCCATCTATACTGACCTCCATCAGGTTGCAAATTGAATATAATTTTTTTCTGCATCTAGCTCTGAAAAAATATTGGGCTTCAAGCTGTGTGTGGGACTTGTTGTATTAGTCCATCTATACTGACCTCCATCAGGTTGCAAACTGCATATATTTTTTTCTTCATCTACCTCTGAAAAAATATTGGGCTTCTAGCTGTGTGTGGGACTTGTTCTATTAATCCATCTATACAGACCTCCATCAGGTTGCAAACTGAATATATTTTTTTCTGCATCTACCTCTGAAAAAATATTGGGCTTCTAGCTGTGTGTGGGACTTGTTGTATTAGTCCATCTATACTGACCTCCATCAGGTTGCAAACTGAATATATTTTTTCTGCATCTACCTCTGAAAAAATATTGGGCTTCTAGCTGTGTGTGGGACTTGTTCTATTAATCCATCTATACAGACCTCCATCAGGTTGCAAACTGAATATATTTTTTTGTGCATCTACCTCTGAAAAAATATTGGGCTTCTAGCTGTGTGTGGGACTTGTTGTATTAGTCCATCTATACTGACCTCCATCAGGTTGCAAACTGAATATATTTTTTTCTGCATCTACCTCTGAAAAAATATTTGGCCTTCTAGCAGTGTCTGGGACTTTCTCTATTAGTCCATCTATACTGACCTCCATCAGGTTGCAAATTGAATATAATTTTTTTTCTGCATCTAACCCAGCCAATAGTTTTGGCCTAATACCACAGTTTGACCACTCAGCTCTGCTCGGTTCCCATCCATTGTTTTTTTGTGCAAACAACTCCAGAGTTGTTAATTAGTTAACCACCAAAATGAGTGGAAAAAGGCCTGCTGCTGGTGGAAAGGGGAATAGGCGTGTTGGGAAGGGGAAAAAAGGTTGTGTCCGTGGGGTAGGTGTTAAAGCAACAGTAACATCTGCAGAAGAAAGACCATCTTCCAGCCAAACTAAAATGTCTACTTCTTTTAGCGGGCAATGTGATAAGATCCCTTTCTTACGGCCACGCTACAAATTCCAGATGAGGCACAAAAACAGCAGGTGCTTCAATGGATATCAAGTGCTCCTTTAAGTGGGCTCTCCTCCACATCAACTTCAACATCACAAATACTCCAGTCCTCAAAGGTGTCACCCCAATCGCACTTGCTTCCTCACAGCTCCCAAATCTCCAGCTGCCCATCTGAGTATGAGGTAGAACAGATGGTTGAGTCTGCAGAGCTGTTTACTCATACTATATCCTGGGAATCAGAGGTTGACTCCAGCGCTTCGGTGAATCCAGACGAGGAAATGATCTGCACTGATGCCCAGAATCTTTATGAGTCGGATCCAGGACCAGACGCAGAAGGTTCTGACCATAATGTAGACCCTCATTCCCAAACTGTAACTCCTCTTGGTGGAGACAATGAGGAAGACGATGATAAGACTCAAATACCTGATTGGAGCGACAACTTTAGTTTTTTGTCAGGGCAGGAACAGGTTGGCCCTGAGGACGGCGGGTGTGATAACGCACAGGGTGATGATGATGAGGTTGGAGATCCCACTTACTGTCAACCCACAGTCAGCCAAGAGATGAGGTCAGCAGAGGAGGTGGAGGAAGATGCTAGTGACGACGAGGTCAGGTTGCGCCTTCCTGGACAGAGACGTAGTACTGGAAGCACGTCAACAACTGCATCCTCAAACACAACTCTGCCTCTCACCACAAGTCGTGGTGGCTCTTCAGGTCGCATGGGTGCTAAGCCTTGCATAGCCTGGGCATTTTTTCAGATCGATAAAGATGACCCAACTCGTGTTATCTGCAACATTTGTCAGCAAAAGCTAAGTAGAGGCCAAAAAATACATAGTTTGAGTACTTCATGCATGAACCGGCACATGGACATGAAGCATAAGTTGCAGTGGGAACCTCAATGTGCTACAATGCGGCCTTGCCGGCCGGGCCAACCACCGTCTGCCATATCTTGTGCATCCGCGGCCTCTTCATCCTCTGTGACTGGGGGGACAGCAGTCACACCTGTTTTGGGGCGCAGACCTGCCACCTCTTTACCCGCAACAGCCAGCGTGATTGGCAGGTCATCATTTTCTTTGGAGGTGGTAACACCAGCTGGTGTTGAGCGCTGTCCGACATCGATAGCACCACCTTTGGATCAAGGCAACCTAACATGTCCGCCTGCATCTTCCTCACAGACCGGCAGTTTGCCGGGGACACCCTTATCAACCCCGTCTAAGCACAATAGCCAGCCCTCGGTCCCTCAGATGTGGACAAGTAAAAGACCATTTCCTCCTAGCCATGAGAAAGCTAAGAGGTTGAATTTCACCATCTGCAAGTTCTTGGCTACAGAAATGCTGCCTTTCCGCCTGGTGGACACAGATGATTTTCGAGACCTTATGTCCGTCGCAGTGCCCCAGTACCAGATGCCCAGTCGGCACTACTTCTCAAAGAAAGGTGTGCCTGCGCTCCACCAGCATGTCGCACACAACATCACCGCTTCTTTGAGAAACTCTGTGTGTGACAGGGTGCATTTCACCACAGACACTTGGACGAGTAGGCATGGACAGGGGCGTTACATGTCGCTGACTGGGCACTGGGTAACTATGGTGACAGCAGGACAAGGGGCTGCTGTCCAAGTCTTGCCGTCCCCACGAGTTGTGCGTCAATCCTCTTTATGTCAAAGTTGCTCAACTGCTTCTGCCTCCTCAACCTCCTCTCGGTCTTCCACCTGCACCCAAAGCCTGTCTGGTCACAAGCTTTCTAACTGCGCAGAAGGGATCCTGCACACCTCCTTACTATGCTGGCAGTAGGGCTCAACGTCATCAGGCGGTTTTTACATTGAAATGTCTGGGAAATGTGAGTCACACAGCTGAGGAGTTGTGGTCAGCTCTGGAGAACCAATTTCATGAATGGTTGTCTCCACTGGACCTGAAACCAGTGAAGGCCGTGTGCGACAATGCTGCAAACCTGGGTGCGGCCCTTCGCCGGGGCAATGTCACACACGTGCCTTGTATGGCTCACGTGTTGAACCTGGTTGTCCAGCAATTTTTAGCCCACTATCCCAGACTAGATTGCCTTCTGCAGAGGGCACGGTCGCTGTGTGCTCACTTTCGCCGTTCGCATCCCGCAGCTCAGCGACTTACATCTCTACAAAGTCGTTGGGCCTGCCACTTCACCGGCTAAAATGCGATGTGCCTACCCGGTGGAATTCAACTCTGCACATGTTGCAGCGACTGTGGCAGCACCGACAAGCCCTGGTGCAATACGTTCTGACGTATAGCCTGGGCCAACGAGATCCAGAGGTGGGGCAAATCACGCTGGAGGAGTGGTCTCAGATCAGGGACCTATGCACCCTTCTGCACAGTTTTGAAATGGCGACGAAGATGTTTAATGCTGACGATGCCATTATCAGCATGACTATTCCGGTGATTTACATGCTGGAGCACATGTTAAACAGAATTCGGAGTCAGGTGGTGGCACAAGAGGAGGTGGAGGAAGTAGAGGAGGAGGAGTTGTATGCGGAAGGGCTAACATCTGCAAGGTCCAGACGGTCGGCAGCACCAAGGCGGCAGGCATGTGAGGGTGGGGGAGATGGTTTTACCACGGCAAATGGTAGCAGCCAAACTAGTGAGGAAGGTGCAGGAGCCCTGGAAGAAGTGGAGGACGAACTGATGGAAGACTCATCAGATGAGGGAGACCTTGATCACATTTCTGTTGTGCGAGGTTGGGGGGAGAGGACAGAGGAAGGAAGCATGATTGTTACCTCGCCACCAACACAACAGGGACTTGGTGCTCCTGGATGCGCAACACACATGAGTGCCTTCTTGCTGCACTACCTGCAACATGACCCTCGAATTGTGAGAATTAGAAATAATCCTGACTACTGGGTTGCCACACTGTTAGATCCCCGGTACAAAAGTAAATTTGCAGAAATTATTCCTGCCATAGAAAGGGATGCACGCATGCAGGAGTATCAGCAGAGACTGTTGCAGAATCTTACATGTGCTTTTCCACAAAATACCAGTGGTGCACGTAGTGAATCTCACAGTTCCAACTTGCCAACCGTGGGACCGTCAAGTGTTCAGCACTCAAACCGTAACAGAACCACAGTATCTGCTGGTAACATCAATTTTGCGGAATCATTTCACCACTTTTTTAGCCCATCCTTTGCAAGGCCACAGGAGACAAGAAGTCTGACACATAGTCAACACTTAGAGACGATGGTACAGGAGTATCTCCAAGTAAACATTGAAGCCACGACTGTGTCACTGGACCCTTGCTCTTTTTGGGCTTCCAATCTGGATAAATGGCCGGAGCTAGCCACTTACGCCTTGGAGATCTTGTCATGCCCCGCAGCCAGCGTTCTGTCTGAACGTGTGTTCAGCGCTGCTGGTGGTGTGCTGACAGATAAGCGCACGCGGCTCTCCACTGATAATGTAGACAGACTCACGTTCATAAAGATGAACAAATCATGGATCCGAAACGACTTTTCTACCCCTGTGTCATACTGGGGAGAGTAAAAGCTTGATGATTGGTTAAAATCACCCTACCAACCGTTTTAAGCTTTCAAATTACTAAACATGTTTATCTGTATCTTGGCTGGAAAATAATTTGGGCTTTGTAGCAGTGTGCAGCACTGATTCTATTAGGCCATCTATAATAAGCTCCACCAGATTTAAAATTACTAATCATGTTTATCTGTATCTTGACTGGAAAATAATTTGGGCTTTGTAGCAGTGTGCAGCACTGATCCTATTAGGCCATCTATACTAAAGCTTCACCAGATTTAAAATTAAAAATAATTTTTAGCTGCATCTAGCCCGGAAAATAATTTTGGGGCTCCGAGATGCGCAAGACACATAAGTGCCTTCTTGCTGCACTACCTGCAGCATGACCCTCATATTGTCAGAATTCGAAGTAATCATGACTACTGGATTGCCACACTCTTAGATCCCCCAAACTTTTCGATCAACTTTTGCATTTTAATAAAGACCAAAAAAATGGTCATTTTTGAAATTATAAGCATTAGCAGGTTGTTAGAAACTGAAATCAAACAGTTTTCAACTCAAAACTTTATTCTAGGTGATGTTACATTTTCACATAGGACCCCTTGTTCGAAAGGAGCTTCTGAACTCTCTCGTCCATTGAATTTGTCAGGTTTTGGATGGTTTCTGCTTCAATTGTTTTGCATGAGGACAGAATACCCTCCCAGAGCTGTTGCTTAGATGTGAACTGCCTCCCGCCATCATAGACACTCCTTTTAATGATGCTCCAAAGGTTCTGAATGGGGTAGAGGTCAGGGGAGCATGGGGGTCACACCATAAGTTTGTCCCCTTTTATGCCCATATCAGCCAGAGATGCAGATGTTTTATGTGCAGCATGAGATGGTGCATTATCATGCAGAAAAATGATCTTGCTGTGAAATACACGGTTCTTCTTCTTGAACCATGGCAGGAAGTGCTGTTTGAGAAAATCCACATACATTATGGAGTTCATCTTTAGCGCCTTCAGGGATCCTAAAGGGGCCGACAATCTCTCTCCCCATGATTCCAGCCCAAAACATTACTCCACCTCCTCCTTGTTGGCGCTGTAGCCGTGTTTGCGTGGGGTGTCCATCAACCAGCCATCCTCCACTCCATCCATCTGGACCATCGAGCACTGCACGGCACTCATCCGTGAACAAAACAGTTTTGAAATCAGTCTTCATGTAATGTTTGGCCCACTGGAGCCGTTTCTGCTTGTGTGAAGTGGATAGAGGAGGTCGACAGGATGGCGTATGCACAGCTGCAAACCTCTGAAGGACCCTGCATCTTGTTGTTCGGGGGACTTTGGAGGCACAAGCAGCTTCAAAAACTTGTCTGCTGCTATGACAAGACTTTTTTGCCGCTGCTCTTTCAACCTGACGTAATTGCCTGTAGGAAAGAGTCCTCAATTTGCCCTTATCAGCACACACACGTGTGTACTGTGAATCAGCTACATACTTCTTGATTGCCAAGACACTTCATCCTGATCATCGCACAATGTTGATTGTAGTCATGCCTTGACCTAAACACTCCACAATTTGTTGCTTCTCAGCAGCCGACACATCCTTTTTCTTTCCCATTTTGGCAGAAAATGTAGGCTGCTTAATAATGTGAGACAGCCTTCTTAGTCTTGCCTTTCATTGGACACACCTGCCAAACTAATTAGCACAGGTGTCTGCAATTGCTTACAGTGATATAAAGAGCCCTGACACACATCACCATCAATGAGTTTAACTGACAAACAAACAAATTCTTCCCTTATCACTCCTAAACACTTTTTGCATAATAATTTGGAACACAGTGTACATGTGCTTTTCCACAAAACACCAGTGGTTCACGTAGTGAATGTTACAGTTCTAACTTGCCAACCGTGGTCTGTATGGAGTTGTTCAATAAAGGGCCCAAAATTAAGATAACATAGATGGGAGAGGTCTCTATGAATAGGAATTCCTAAGTATTTGATACCCTGTGAGGGCCAGGCAAAGGGAAAGTTGGACTGGATGGAATCCTATATGGATTTGGGGAGGGAGACATCGAGGGCCTCAGACTTCCCTGCATTGATTTTAAAATTTGACCATGTAACAAAGTGATCTATTTCAGCCATAACAGCATGGATGGATATATGTGATTAAGTGATATATACTAGGACATCATCAGCAAATAGAGAGCACTTGTACTCGGTGTCTCCCACCTCAATCCACCTAATATTGGGGTTATGGCGAATTGATGAGAGCAGGTGCTCCGTCACTAGGATGTATAAGAGAGGGGACAGAGAACATCCCTGCCTTGTCCCATTGGTGATTGTGAAAGGTGATGAAAATGTTTTGACGCGACCCCTGGGCCTTGGGACACCCGGAGCCGGACCCTTTTTGGTGGATGCTGGTGGTTGTAGTCTCCGTGGCGGCAACCCGGTTCCGTGGCTCAGGGCGGTCAAACCAGTGGCGGAACTATTTATGTGGTTTTGATGTTTAAATGTCCGACTACGCCACCCGTGGATTGCGATCAGAGTGAACCACCGCTCCAGGGCAGACCGCTGAGGCTGGTGTTGTGGGTGCAGCAGAGCGTAGCATAACTCCCCACGGGAGGAGTATAGCCTCAGGGCAGTGTATGCGGAGGATGGGGGTGATGGTGCAGGGCAGCAGCAGTAATGACACGGAGTCAGTGATGCAGTCCAGGGCCTTTACTCACAGTTCTTATTATCCAGACCACGTCTGCAGGTAACGGCTGCCCACGTCGTACTGTGCTCACCAGGTGAGGGGCTCAGACAACTCCCAGATAACTTTGGAGTGCTTCACAGGACCCCCTTTGTGTGTCCTTTGTCTGGCCTTTCTTACCAACCCTTCTGTCCGGCTGCCTCGGGCCTCCTCTTGGTAAACTTGGCGCCAGTTTCCCTGACCCTATGTGGTGCCTTCCTAGCGGGTGTAGCGAGGGGCTGCGCCACATAAAATGTTACAGCCTCCTGTTTCTAGCTGAGGGTCGTTTCCTGCCTCCACTAGTTTCGGGGACCGGTCTCCCCCTTTGGCCTGACCCCTCCACGCAGGTGGATTCAGGCGTGCGGTGGCGACTCGCCCGTCCGCACCCCTGAGATCCCTTCGTTCCTCGTTCCTGGAGCCTTCTCCGCTCCTCTTCCTTCCTTCTCCCTCTTCCAGGCCTGGGCCTCTGTTACTAGGCCCGCCTCCGGAGCAGAGCTCACGCAGAGCCCCTGCTCCCTGCCACTTCTGCTCAGACTTCTCTGCACTGAACTAAGATGGTGTCCACCTTTTATACTCCCTTCTCAATGCACCCAGGAACTGCTTCCTCCCTGCTCCTGCACTACAGGGTTCCCCTTCCTCAGTGTTCCCTCCCCCCACTCCAGCCAGGGACAGGGACTGTCATGCCCATCTCAGGGGCATATTGGTCGCCCTGCCCCACGGCAATGTGGTGTAATGCATGCAGGTGTCGGGTCCTGATCCACACTACATCCTTACCTGAGAGTGAGATATCACACCTCTGGGTGAGGTGCAATACCTCTGTAGCAACCGAGCCCTCAGGGTGCTTCAGTTCCATTTATCTTCAGCCTAGGTGACGTATTGCGATACAGGGTCGTGATTTTGGCTATAAAACGGTCCCCTAGACTCCTACCCCAAGCTTTTTAAGAGAATCATATATGGCGTGCCAGGAGACTCTATGGAATGCTTTCTCTGCATCCAACGAGAGTATCTAATTACAAATTTTTAACTGCATCTAGCCCAGGAAATACTTTGTGCCTAATAGCAGGGTCTGCTAGTCAGCGGATTATCCCGGCTGTTAAGCAAGCTACACCACCTGTAGTTTGGACACTTAATTTTTTCAAAGGAAATGCTTCGGGACCACGGGATACTCAGTGAAGAGCATCAGGAGGCACCCCAAGGCATAGGGGCTCGGACTGGCAGTAGGATGCCTTGCGGTGGACAGCCGAGCTCGATCCTTATAAAAGCTTTTTAACTGCAGCAGCTTTAGTGGACGCTACTGGAGCTGGAATTACGCGGCTGCTGGCATGAGACTTGCCCTCCAATAGATCCTTGTAAATGGATTTAAAGTGTATTTATTCAAATTAGAGAGACAATTTAAATTAAAAAGCTTAGAGCTGCCTCCACCACAGGGGGGCTCGCTCGACCCACCAGCGGACAGGCACCAGTATTGGGAGAGGGGGGCTGGCCGTCAGGGTTCACCGCGGCTCTGGCACAAACCCGGCGACACGGAGGTGGCACGGGCAGGAGCGGACTGAACGTGTCGGCTTCTCACTTTTTGGATTTTAGAAGGGCATGACATGCCTATATCTGTGTCACCCCCTCCTTTTACTCCTCCACCTCTTTTCTTTTCGCATGACTATATGTACTTGTCACTTTTCCATGTGTTAGTTGTGTCTTCTGAGCAGTTTGTCAGCTTTTGGACACCTTTGAAGGTGTTTTCTATGTGTTTCTATGTGTTTTTGTTTGCCTGCCATTGGTTTTAACGGTGTTCGAAGGTGTTCGACGAACAGTTCGACGAACAGTTCGGCGAACACACGGGTGTTCGACGAACCGAACCGAACTCGAACACTACGGGGGTGGCTCAACACTAATACTTAACAAAAAAGTGTGAAACAACTGAAAATATGTCTTATATTTTAGGTTCTTCAAAGTTGCCACCTTTTGCTTTGATGACTGCTTTGCATACTCTTGGCATTCTCTTGGTGAGCTTCAAGAGGTAGTCACCGGAAATGGTCTTCCAACAATCTTGAAGGAGTTCCCAGAGATGCTTAGCACTTGTTGGCCCTTTTGCCTTCACTCTGTGGTCCAGCTCACCCCAAACCATCTTGATTGGGTTCAGGTCTGGTGACTGTGGAGGCCAGGTCATCAGGCGTAGCACCCCATCACTCTCCTTCTTGGTTAAATAGCCCTTACACAACCTGGAGGTGTGTTTGGGGTCATTGTCCTGTTGAAAAATAAATTATGGTCCAACTAAACGCAAACCGGATGGAATAGCATGCCGCTGCAAGATGCTGTGGTAGCCATGCTGGTTCAGTATGCCTTCAATTTTGAATAAATCCCCAACAGTGTCACCAGCAAAGCACCCCCACACCATCACACCTCCTCCTCCATGCTTCACGGTGGGAGCCAGGCATGTAGAGTTCACCTTTTCTGCGTCGCACAAAGACACAGTGGTTAGAACCAAAGATCTCAAATTTGGACTCATCAGACCAAAGCACAGATTTCCACTGGTCTAATGTCCATTCCTTGTGTTCTTTAGCCTAAACAAGTCTCTTCTGCTTGTTGCCTGTCCTTAGTAGTGGTTTCCTAGCAGCTATTTTACCATGAAGGCCTGCTACACAAAGTCTCCTTTTAACAGTTGTTGTAGAGAAGTGTCTGCTGATAGAACTCTGTGTGGCATTGACCTGGTCTCTAATCTGAGCTGCTGTTAACCTGCGATTTCTGTGGCTGGTGACTCGGATAAACTTATCCTCAGAAGCAGAGGTGACTCTTGGTCTTCCTTTCCTGGGGCGGTCCTCATGTGAGCCAGTTTCTTTGATGGTTTTTGCAACTGCACTTGGGTACACTTTCAAAGTTTGCCCAATTTTTCGGACTGACTAACCTTCAATTCTTAAAGTAATGATGGGCACTCGTTTTTCTTTACTTAGCTGCTTTTTTCTTGTCATAATACAAATTCTAACAGTCTATTCAGTAGGACTATCAGCTGTGTATCCACCAGACTTCTACACAACACAACTGGTGGTCCCAACCCCATTTAAAAGGCAAGAAATCCCACTTATTAAACCTGACAGGGCACACCTGTGAAGTGGAAACCATTTCCGGTGACTACCTCTTGAAGCTCATCAAGAGAATGCCAAGAGTGTGCAAAGCAGTCATCAAAGCAAAAGGTGGCTACTTTGAAGAACCTAGAATATAAGACACATTTTCAGCTGTTTCACACTTTTTTGTTAAGTATATAATTCCACATGTGTTAATTCATAGTTTTTATGCCTTCAGTGTGAATATACAATTTTCATAGTCATGAAAATACAGAAAAATCTTTAAATGAGAAGGTGTGTCCAAACTTTTGGTCTGTACTGTATTCCACCCTCAGCACACACAAAACTCATCTGACAAAGATTTATCAGGCTGCCAATAGCAACCAATCACTCCTCAGCATCTATTTTGCTACAGTTAATTAATCTGAGCTGTGATTGGTTAATATAGGCAACAAAGGACATTCTCAGTATAACAAAGTTTATGTAAGGTAATAAGATGTCAGTTAGGGTGTGTTGGTGGAAAGGCTGATGTCAGTCACATTACTTCTATGTGAGTTGATATAGAAACTGCCAATTACAGACTATTTTTCCACAATAATGCCTCATAAGAAATGGAATTTCATGGCACGAATGTCAGCTGATGCGAAAAGAAAAGCTGCATTACGGGCCAATGAAAAATGTGAAGACCGAGAAACAAGGCTGACACACATGAGAACAGCAGCTGCTTCCTCAAGAGCCAATGAACTTTCTGAGCAGAGGGAAGTGAGGCTTCCAGACAAGAGAACAAGAGCTGCTTTCTTAAGGGCCAATGAACTTTCTGAAGAGAGGGAAGCGAGACTTGCAGACATGAAAACAAGAGCTGCTTCCTCAAGAGCTAATGAACTTTCTGAGGAGAGGGAAGCGAGGCTTGCAGACATGAAAACAAGAGCTGCTTCGTCAAGGGCCAATGACTTTCTGAAGAGAGGGAAGAGAGGTTTGCAGACATGAAAACAAGAGCTGCTTCCTCAAGAGCCAATGAACTTTCTGAGGAGAGGGAAGCAAGGCTTGCAGACATGAAAATAAGAGCTGCTTCCTCAAGGGCCAATGAACTTTCTGAGGAGAGGGAAGTAAGGCTTGCAGACAAGAGAACAAGAACTGCTTCCTCAAGAGCCAATGAACTTTCTATCTACTTGTTTTGTGTTTTTTCTGTGGAGAATAAATGTTTGTTAACACATTATATTTTGCTGTTATTAACCCGGGCGAAGCCGGGTAGTACAGCTAGTCCCTAATAAATACGCATTTAACAGTAATCATGTGAATGTCTGTCCTAGCAAAAAGCCATACATTTATAAGATGTATTTTTTTGTGAGATGCTAAAACTGGGAACAAGTACAATATTATTACAATATCTAAACAGACATTAGAATGCTTATATATAATTTGAGATGAGAGGATATTTTGAAATTTCTATTCAACAAGTTTGCCAAATTTTGGCACTAATTTTCAAAAATCTCAATAGCAGAAAGCTTCTAATTACTTGAAAAATACACATGGGGAGAGGATAGAGATAGGACTCCGCTGAACATAAGAGCTTACACTCCACTAGAGAGAGAGCAGAGAGAGAGACCCGCTGACCATAAGAGCTTACACCCTACAAAATAGAGAACCCCACTGACTATAAGAGTTTACACTCTGCAAAAGAGAGAGAAAAGAACCATTAAGCATGGAGGTGGATAAATCATGCTATGGGGTTTTATTGCAGCCAATGGCATGGGAAACATTTCATGGGTAGAGGGAAGAATGGTTTCAATGACTTTTTAGCAAATTATTGATGCAAACATAACACCACTTAAAAATAAAGCTGAAGTTGATAAGAGGATGGATTCTACAAGTGGATAATGATCCTAAGCACAAGTCAAAATCCACAATAGACTACCTTAAAACGAGGTGAAGATTTTACAATGACTCTCACAGTCCTCTGATCGGAACATCATTGAAAATCTGTGGCTGGACCTCAAAATAGCAGTGCACACAAGACGACCCAGTAATCTCACAGAACTGAAAGAATTTTCCAAGGAAGAATGGATGAAAATCCCTCAAACAAGAATTGAAAGACTCTTGACTGGCTACAAAAAGCATTTATAAGCTGGATACTTTCAAAAGGGGGATGCTACTAGGTAGTATCCATACAGATTGCCCAAACTTTTACGTCGGCCCATTTTCCTTTTTGTACGTTTTAAAATGTAAAAGATAAAAATAGATGTAGGAAATGTGTCATCTTTAAATTTAGGTCTTTTAGAGATAATTTCATCTTCAACTTGCTTAACTGTTCACAATAACAGTAATTTAGACCAGGGGTGCCCAAACTTTTACATGCCACTGTATGATGCAGTCCCCAGGGGTTCTCCATGCTCTGCTCCCCATGAATGACAGATCTCTCCTTATGTACACATTGTCAGCTAGAGCAAATGGGGAGAAACCAGCCTGTGACAACACCAAACTAGTCAGATCTCTCGCTATAGTCACTGGACAGCTTTTCAAACTGTTTCCTCTAAAATGATGCAGCATTTGAAAGTAACATACACCTGACTGCAAGCTCACAGCCAGGCTCTGAACTATGCTGCATGTAGTGCGGGCAGCACAAATCTGATGACAGGTTCACTTTAAGGCCACCGCAATTTTTTTTCAGTTTTGAAGTCTTATTACTTTCTTCCCCTTCGTCAATGAGCTGTACATTTTTTACATTTATATAGATATAACTATATAATGATTTTTTTTGCAGTCGAGTTGTTGTTTTGAATTATACCATTAATTTTATCCTATAATATACTGAAAAACTGGAAATGAATTCCAAGTTAAATGAAATCATAAAAAAACATTTTGTTTGTTTGGTTTTAATTTTTGTAGGTCAGTTTGATTACGGTGTTCCAAACTTGTACATTTTTTGTTTTTTTATATTTATTTAGTTAAAAAATTCAGAATTGTGTACAAAAAAAACTGTTTTGTTGCCATTTGTCCAATAAATTTGTTTTTATTTATTTTGGCAATAGAGCTGTGTTAGGACTTATTATTTTCATGGTCAGCTACCATTTTAATATATAAAAACAAAAAATGTTTTTGTGGGTTGCATATCGTGTTTTGTTTGCTTTTTATTGCATTTTTTAAGAAAAGTGGAAATATGACATCTCTTTTTTTCTTTTCTTGTCAATTACTTTTATATTGTGATTGATCAGAGTTTTTAAATAGTAATTTTTTTTTTCGTTTTTAAAAAAATAATTATTTTTCACTTTGTTAGTCTCCTTAGGTAATTTGAACCTGCGATCCTTTGATTATTTGTTATACAGTATATACTGAAATATTGCAGTATTTCAATTTCCAGTTTAAATTATGGGCTTTACAGGAATACCATGATGGCAGCAATCGGGGCAGACAAGAGGCCCCCAACTGCCATAGTAGTCCATATGTAACCAACGATCCTGTCACTGGGGGCTGATGGGAGGAAGTGTGCGCATAACTGATTGCTCCATTTAAATTCTGCTGTCAGTGATCAATAGCAGCATCTAAATGGATAGGTAGCAATCAGAGCTCAGATGGATCACTGCTGTTACAGGCAAATGTAAGCTGTATAGCACAGCCGATATCTGCTGCCTATGAAGTGGGCTCAGCTGCTAAGCAAACTCAAGACTGGTGTGGAGGTACAGTTACTTCCATAGAGTCGGACTGGTGTGTCTGGGCAATTGACCCTAGGGGCTCGCCCTGCAGCTATATGCAAATATCTGTTAGTCGTTATAGTGGAGAATCAACTGTAAACACACAGGCGGCTCCTGCATATTTACTGTGTGCACACCATAACTGGGATGTACAATTATGGTAGCTTGCATTTAAATGGCTTCTTTGGTTAAAATAAGTTATAATAATGCCACATAAAAGGGACAAATACCGCCACACCATAACCAAACCACATATTGCCACCACATATTAACTAAATAAAACCACACACAAGGGACAAATACCACCACACCATGAGCAGACCACATATTACCACCACATAGTGAACGAATAATACTACATACAAGGTAGAAATACTACCACACCATGATCAGACCACATATTACCACCACATAGTGACCACGGAATAATACCACATACAAGGAAAAAATACCACCACACCGTGACCAGACATCATATTACCCCCAAAAAGTGGCCGATTAATACTATATGCAAGGGAGAAATACCATCACACCATGACCAGAACACATATTACAACCACAATATAACCAAATACTACAAAACTGAATAAAAACCACAATACTAACAACACTGTTATTACCACCAGTGACATTATACACAGGAGTGTACAGTGTACAGCATAGTGTACACTATCAGTGTACAAGTAATACATTGATCACCTGTGACATTATACACAGGAGCTTTGTATATAGTTTCAGTGTACAGGTAATACAGAGATCATTGGTAACATTATACTCAAGAGCTCTGTATACAGTATGCATGTAATACAGTGATCACCGGTGACATTATGCACAGGAGTTCTATATATAGTGTCAGTGTACAGGTAATACAATGATCACCAGTGAAATTATACACAGGAGCTCTGTATACAGTGTACAGGTAATACAGGGATCACCGGTGACAGTATATACAGGAGCTCAGTGTATAGTGTACAGATAATACAGGAATAACCAGTAACACTATACACAAAAGCTCTGTATATAGTGTAAAGTATGAGTGTACATGTGATACTCATGAGTGACGTCTCTCTCTAGGTAAAGTTCTTCATCTTCGCTTTTTTTATTTATCTGCCACGGATTGCCATCACTACTTCCTGCCGGGACTTGTCTCTGCAGTAAATAACAATAATTTATAGCTGATCTCCTCTAGAGCACATACCCCACTTTCCCCCTGACTTCTACAGTAAGCCGAATGAAGAAAAAAAGTGGCCTCGTGCTTCCCTGCACAGTAACACGGCCTCCCTTTTATCCCCCTCCCCCATGGAAAACAGTTTCTAAAAGGTAAATTATATTACAGCAGTAATAATGTCCCCCACTTGGCACCATAAACTAATAATGTATGTTCCTCATTCTGGCCTCATACAGTAATTAAAAGGAACCTGTTAGGTCCCCCATGCATTCCAACCCAGCAGCATTAACTTATTTATGCATAAATTCTCTGCCTAAGCAGCCCTGTATAAAGTTTTTCTGAAAAAATTAGGTATAAAAATAGCATTTATATTTTCCCTGTTTCCTATGCTAATGAGAGCTTTGACTAGTCGATGGGGCATTAGTTTCTACTTACTAGTCAACCCTCTTTCCATGTTATTATACCCCTGAGGGCGTTATAACATAATTTGCAGGAGCTGTCGTCATCGTAACTCATACAAATCTCGTGTATGCACGTCACACATTTCGGCAGCATTTCAGGCTGGTGATGACGCCAGGTCCTGCAATTATTTTATCACGCCCACAGGGCCGAGATAACATGAGACGAGGGCTGACTAGTTAGGGGCAAGTAACACCCCTATGACTAGTCAAAGCTCTCAGGGCTGGTTAGGCAGGGCATCTACTCATAAATAAGTGACTGCTGCTGCGTTGGAGGGAATGGGGGACCTGACAGGTTCCCTTTAAGTCCCTCATCCTGGTCCACTTTATTTAATAATGTGCCCCAACCTGGCCTACTAGGTCCTTTGGCCCTGGCAGTGCCCGCTATGTGACATAGGGACCTAGGGAGCACATCTAGGGCAAAGGGACAGAGGGTGCACAGCCAGGGCCAAGTTACATAGGGGACACAGCCAGGGCAAAGGGACAGAGGGGGCACAGCTAGCGCTGCACATTCAGTTGAAATGAGCGTTCCCCCTCAATGTGACGCACCCCCTGGGCCATGGGGTACTTGGTAGCCGGGCCGGTCGATGCTAGGGGATGTCACGGTGGCAGCGACCCCATCCGTGACCCAGGATGGTCAATTAAAAGAAAAGCTAAAAGGGGAATAAAGTTTTTTATAGAGATAATGTTTGTGATGCCACCTGTGGTATGCGGCTATATGGGGCCACCGCTGCGGTGCAGATCCTCTGGAGCTGATGGCGATGCAGCTGAGTTGGTTCAGCTCTCCACAGGCAGAGCTTAGGGCAGGATATAGTGATGCTATGAGTTAGATGTTGTTGGTGCGGTGTAGTGCAGGTGATGGCGCAGATAATGACAAGTCCACAGCTTAATGGCGGTTTCCTCTTATCTTTACTTGCGATTCGTTAGGCAGACCGGGTCACGGGTACTAGCTGGTAGTAGAG
Source organism: Phyllobates terribilis (assembly GCF_046119375.1). Taxonomy (NCBI): domain Eukaryota; kingdom Metazoa; phylum Chordata; class Amphibia; order Anura; family Dendrobatidae; genus Phyllobates; species Phyllobates terribilis. The sequence goes on from NW_027362769.1 coordinate 22,596,088, forward strand.
GTCCGGGCGGCCTGGAAGCAAGTTGGGAATCCACCTCGCCAGGTGAAGTTGTATGCCTTCCCTCTGCGCTAATCTCTTTGGCCCTGCTGCTTGTAGCTATGCTGCAGCCCTCGTCCCTGAGTAAAACGTTTTTTCCTCACCCGTATAGCAGGCTGCTCGGGCCTTCCGTAAGTGACGCTCCCACGTGGCGGTGCTGGGCCCTATGGTGCTGCTGTGTCGCCGGGCGCCTGATAGGGCCAGGAGACCTGCAGTCTCCTGCCTTTCGGTTTCTGCTGCTGGGCCTTCAGTGCCCCACAACCACGGACTCCGTTGTCCGGTTCTTCTGCGCTTCTCTCCTCTCGGGTGAGCTTGTGCACAGCTCCTCTCAACTCACTCTTTCTAACCCCGCCTCCAGATTCCAGTTGCTAAGGGGAGGAGCTCCCCTTTCTGGTCTGGAGCCAGGAAAGGGTTGTATGTTGGTATACCTGATTAGGGGACCCCTCCTTGCTTCCAGGCATGGCATCACCCCTTGTGAGGGAGGCAATGCCACTGTGGCAAACAGACTCCAGGGGTGCCACATTCCCCCCTAGTTAAATTCATTACTCCGGGACTGAGGATACCTTTTTGAATTAACAATTAACAACAATAACAATTCTCATTACCAACAATTTACAAAGTCTCAAAAAGCAAAAATCACAAAAACCCAACAAAAATTTGTAGCAGTCACTGCGGCGCTTAGTCTTTACACCACAATCTGGGAATTGTCTTTTTCCGGATATCTGGAGATTGGCTGGTGGGAACCACCTCAACCCACTTCTTGTATCGTCCCTGGGCGTGGCTTCAGGGCACTCAGTCGGTGGGCCTGGTTTTCGGCCACGCCTGCAGTTTATTTTCAAGGCCAACGCTTCACTTTATTCAACATTGTCCTGACCACACCTAGTCCTGTGGTCCATTTGTCAATAAATTTAACAACTATATATATCCAGGATTACTTAACGGTTGCAACTATATAACATATACTATTATTTTACTACTTTTTAATCCCTATAACGGGCAGGGAGCTGACCTATGGTACTATGGGTTGATCTAGGCAGTACATTTGTTACCAATGACCTACCCGGGTCTCTAGTGTCTATCGCTGGTATGGTGGGTTCAGTGTGGACTACACTACGGTTAATCTGAGGTAACACCGGTAGGCTTGGTAGTCTTCTACACACTCTTTGACTCACCATGAGTATGACAGATTCGCCGCTATCAGGGGGTAGATTCACTTGTTCCACTGCTGATGGAGCATCTGTTTCTGGGGCCGACTGGTCTCTCTGCTGTTCTAGAGTCTCTGCGGCTTCCAGTGAGGCTACTTGGGGAAAGGTCAGGACAGGTACCGCGATTGCTTGGTTCACCTGCGTCCAAGACCGGGGAAATTCTCCAAGAATGGTTTCCACCTTTTCGGTGTGCTGGGGGTTGTTTTGGTCTTCTTCTTTGTGTCTCAATTGATCAGGGCATATCTTCAGGTGGTCTCTTGAGACTGCCGCTGATGTCTCTCCTCCATCTTTACTGATGAGGCATACTTTGGTGTTGTTGAAATTTGGAGGTAAGACAGTGTATGGCTTAACCTTCCACTGATCATCTAATTTGTGAACTCGTCTTTTCTTTTTGAGTACCTGTTCTTCAGGTGACAAGGGAACTGCAGGTGCGTGCTGATTATAAGTTCTTTCCTGCATCTGTCTTGCCTGGGACAAACTCCTCTCCACACATTCTTGCACCAGGTGAAGTTGTAGGCCTTCCCTTTGCACTAATCTCTTTGGCCCTGCTGCTTGTAGCTATGCTGCGGTCCTCGTCCCTGAGTAAAACATCTTTTCCTCACCCGTATGGCAGGCTGCTAGGGCCTTCCGTAAGTGATGCTCCCATGTGGCGGTGCTGGGCCCTATGGTGCCGCTGTGTCGCCGGGTGTCTGATAGGGTCAGGAAACCTGCAGTCCCCTGCCGTCCGGTTTCTGCTGCTGGGCCTTCAGTGCCCCACAACCACGGACACCGGTGTTTGGTTCTCCTGCGCTTCATTCCTTTGGGGTGAGCTTGTGCACAGCTCCCTTCCCCAGGTCCTTCCTCGTCGCTGTTCTGTCTTCAACTCCTCTCAACTCACTCTTTCTAACCCCGCCTCCAGATTCCAGTTTCTAAGGGGAGGAGCTCCCTTTCTGGTCTGGAGCCAGGAAAGTGTTGTATGTTGGTATACCTGATTAGGGGACCCCTCCTTGCTTCCAGGCATGGCATCACCCCTTGTGAGGGAGGCAATGCCACTGTGGCAACCGGACCCCTGGGGTGCCACATATGTCCTGCTCGAGGGCCCGCCAAGGCCCCGGGGCCCACCGGAAAAGTCTCTAGTGTCTCGACCCTACTTCCATATTTAACAAGGGGTAAAGCCAGGTTTAAAATTTCATAATATGGCTGTTCCGGTGTTTTCTAAAAGTATAAATAGGTTTACATCACGTTAGAAACTTCTAAGTTTATGCTGATAAATTCTATCAATGCCATTTCTTATATTATTTCTTCATTACTCATACAGTGGGCAAAATAAGTATTTGATACACTGCCTATTTTTTCCCACCTATAAAGAATGGAGAGGCCTGTAATTTTTACCATAGGTACACTTAAGCTATGAGAGACAGAATCTAAAAATAAAAACCAGAAAATCACATTGTATGATTTTTAAATAATTAAATTGCATTTTATTGCTTGAAATAAGTATTTGATCACCTACCAACTAGCAAGAATTCTGGCTCTCACAGGCCAGTTAGTTTTTCTTTAAGAATCCCTCCTACTCTGCCTACTCTGCACTCATTACCTGTATTAATTGCACCTGTTTGAACTTGTTACCTGTCTGTATAAAAGACACCTGTCCACACACTCAATCAATCACACTCCAACCTCTACACCATGTCCAAGACCAATGAGCTGTCTAAGGACACCAGGGACACAATTCTAGACCTGAACAAGAATGAGATGGATTACAGGACAATAGGCAAGTAGCTTGGAGAGAAGGCAGCAACTGTTGGCACAATTATTAGAAAATGGAAGAAACACAAGATGACTGTCAATCTTCCTAGGTCTGGGGCTCTATGCAAGATCTCGCATTGTAGGGTAAGGTGATTCTAAGGTCAGGAATCATCCCAGAACTGCACGGAAGGACCTTGTCAATGATCTGAAGAGAGCTTGGATCACATTCTCAAACATTACCACTAGTTAAACACTACACTATCATGGATTAAAATCCTGCAGGGCATCAAGGTCCCCCTACTCATACCAGAACATGTCTAAGCCCATTTGAAATTTGCAAATAACCATCTGGATGATCCAGAGGAGGCATGGGAGAAGGTCATGTGGTCAGATGAGACCAAAGTAGAACTTTTTGGTATCAACTCCACTCGCCTTGTTTGGAGGAAGAAGAAGGATGAGTACAATCCCAAGAACATCGTCCCAAACATAAAGCATGGTGGGGGAAACATCATACTTTAGGGGTGCTTTTCTGCAAAGAGGACAGAATGACTGCACCGTATTGAAGGGAGGATGGATGAGGTCATGTATCGCGATATTTTGTCCAACAACCTCCTTCCCTCAGTAAAAACATTGAAGATGGGTCATGGCTGTGTCTTCCAGCATGAAAATAACCCAAAACACACAGCCATGGCATCTAAGGCGTGGCTCCATAAAAAGCATTTCAAGGTCCTGGAGTGGCCTAGCCAGTCTCCAGACCAGAATTCAATGCAAAATCTTGGAGGGAGCTGAAACTCAATGTTGACACAAGACAGCCTCGAAACCTTAAAAATCTTGAGAAAATCTATATGGAGGAGTGGGCCAAAATTCCTGCTGCAGTGTGTGCAAACTTGGTTAAGAACTACAGGAAATGTCTGACCTCTGTATGACTTCTGTAATTGCAAACAAAGGCTTCAATACCAAATATTAAGTTTTGTTTTTCTATTGTATTAAATATTTACAGTATTCCATGCAATAAAAAGCAAATTAATTATGTAAAAATCATGATATCTGATTTCCTGGATGTTTTTAAGATTCTGTCTCTCACAGTTGAAGTGTACCTACTTTAAAAATTACAGACCTCTCCATTCTTTCTGGGTGGGAAAACTTGCAAAATCGGCAGTGTATCAAAAACTTATTTTCCCCACTGTTATGTCAAAATTACAGTGTTTTTTGGCATGTGTTTTGCCCAGTATGCATTGAAATGCTGTAGCTTCAATTGTACTGAAAATCAGTGTAGACTAAAAAGAAAATGAACTTACATGGTGTAAAATGATCCCTCCATGAAACATGGTGCAATCTTAGGTTGAGATAAACAGGTTTTATTTATGGTGACTTATCTTGTTTAAATATAGTTTTTAATAAGTCAATCAGACAGACATAATGGACATTTTGTAACCAGACCAGACCTTTCTCTCTTTAGATTGCATGTGACTTTCTAAAGGTTTTGCTGATTTAAACAGTTCTATAAACCCTACATGAAAGGCAACCAATTAAAGTACAATCACACTGTATCACACAAAAAGGATGACATATATTGCACCTTTATTGTAAGTGTTTTGAGAACAGTTCATTTGTATAGAGAATGCAGATCAGCTTCATGACATGTCTTATATAAAGTTTCAGAGCCACTCCTATATAAGGTAAGAAAGCTAAAAGCACCTAAATCTTCATCATGGGCAAGGTGAAAACTTTTATGCTATTTTTGATCAAAAACAGTGTTACTAAGAACCCTATTTTATTTAAATGCACTTGCTTTTTATTTATTTACAGCAGGGTTTTTGTTCATTTTGCTTCTTTTCTGATTCATGGCCATTGTGAAACATGCATTTATGTGCTGCATGAATACCATTTTAAACCAAGCTCGAATTGTGTTTTTTTTTAAATACTCTATTACTCACACTATATGTATAAATAATGTACAAAATTAAAGGCTCATGATTGTTGTTTTGAATTCGGAATGAGATTATACTTTATAGTTTTTACCAATTTATATCTATTTAACTTTTATTGTTTATAATTATTAATATTATTATATTATTTCTATATTTTAGCTTGGGTTTTAAAATAAGGTAATCAGTAGTTTATTATTACTGCACTGAATTTTCATGTTTTCAACTATTGTTTTTCAACAGATCATTTTTTATGAAGACAGGAACTTTAAAGGAAAGTCCCATGAATGTTCAGGAGACAATGCAGATCTGCATACTTATTTTGCTCGTTGTAACTCAATCTTGGTAGAAAATGGTTGCTGGGTAATCTACGAGCGTTCTAATTACATGGGCCATCAGTATTACCTTAAAAGCGGAGAATATCCTGACTATCATAGTTGGCTTGGCTTGAATGACTCTATTAGGTCTTGCCATTCAATTCCAAATGTAAGTCTTTGATTTATGCTAAAAATAATGACTTTTTTTTCTTATATATTGCGATATCGCAACATAAAAAAAGATGTATAATATTGTTTCATTTAATCTACTTCTAGGAAATCTGAGATAACTTATTACATATGCTACAATTAATTTTCTTTGATACTCTAACTGTACTGTTAGTACCGTATAAATACTACATTGCAATATTGATGATATGAATTGATGCTTGTAGTGTTAATCTACAAAGCAGATATCTTACTGTTGGTCATTGCTGAATCATAGACTCATGAGATCTTACTCTTATTTTTCTCTTTACAGCACCGCGGATCTTACAGAATCAGGCTGTATGAGAGAGAAGACTTCCGTGGTCAGATGAAGGAGTATGTTAGCGACTGTTCAAATATTTTTGAAAGTTTCCATACAAATGATATTTTGTCCTGCAGTGTTCTTGATGGTTACTGGATTTTTTTTGAAGAACCTGGTTTTAAGGGAAATCAGTATTTCCTTAAACCTGGTGAATACAGAAGATATGCCAGTTGGGGATCTACAAATTCTAAAGTTGGGTCACTCAAGAAAATTTCAGATTTTCATTAAATCTATTGTAAGTCATCTAACTCATCAAAAACAAATAAAATAATTTGGCCTAATTAATTTAATGTTTCTTTTACATGTATGCAAATTGTCTCTTCAGGGAGGAAAGGGACTTATTCTCTACTGCCACCTATTGGAAGCAGCAATCCTAAAAGTTACTATCAACCCTTTATCGAGCCTTGCTACATGAGTTAGGATACAAAGCCAAACCAGACACTCTATTTACAGACACATGTTTCAGGGTGTATTCCCCTCATCAATGCAAGCATAAGGTCTTAATTGGATAGATGAGAGGCCTCTGATAGGGATCAAAATGATAGACCTACATCAGTGATGATCGTCTGCTAATGCTTAATTCACTCAATGGTTGGTAACATTTTCTAATTGATTGTAGCACCTTTCTAATATTCAGTCACAGGGAATAATTAGTAACTAGTCTACTTTACTGTATATGTAGATACAAGTCGGCACTATCCAAGTGATTTATACAATTTCAGTTATGGGCATACTAAGTTGTGTATAAAATGTTTATTTTCTTTTGTCCTGTTTAAGATCCTCCCTGGTTTTACTGAAACCATTACAAGTATTATACATTTTAATCATTGATCATCCAGTGGTTACACAGTTCAGTACTAGGAGATAAATTATTTTACACAAGATCTACTTCTATCAGAGATGTCCAAAAGGAAGAGGGAGCCGATCTGATTTAGATAATTTCTTCAGTGAGAAAAGTGTGTTTGCAAGGGATCTGCTGCACTGCTGGTCATGAAAATATCCAATGGCGATGATAGTGTTGAACAAAGAGCAGTTTTATTGATCTACATTAGGGATGAGTGAATGTGCTCGGTGATACTCGGTTATCATTCGAGTATCATGGTGCTTGGCTGTGCTCGTTACTCAGCAAGCACAGCCTCAAACTCGAATTCCCGCCCCAGATCTTTGGTGCCTGTTAAACAGCCAATAAGCATGCGGGGATTGCCTGTGTGTCACTATAATGCTGTTGCCATCTTGGTAGTGGCATTACTGTGATTTACTGTCCATCTGACATCAGAGATTATAAAAGAGCAGGCAGCGCCAGGCTCAGTACACTGACACCATTGCATAGCTCTGTGACAGTTCTTGTTGGAGGGAAAGAGTGCTTGTACAGACGTGTGTGCATAGTATAATTATTCAGAGTCCTGTGCTGTAGACACTGGTGCTAAAGTTGAACCATCATATTAACAGCTATTCTCAGAGCAAATCCTTTGCTTTGCTGTTTGTATCACATACATTGAGCATTTAGGCTAGGGAGGGAAAGAATCGCAGGAGCAGGGAGTAGAGATGAGCGAACATGTTCGAAAAACGTTCACCAATTTCAAATTCAGCACGAACGTTGCACATTCGGATTCGTGATCGGACACTTGAGCATCTTTACTTAAAATTGGCAAAATTCAGTAAAATTCCAGCAAATAATTGTGTTTCCACTACATTACTATTTTCAGCTAGGATAGTGGTGCTCTATGATGAGCTGGGGGGACATGCTTGATGAGGGGAGGGGGTGGGGAGAGGTCAGAGGAGCGAAGTGCTGGTAATCTAATTTTTATTTATTTTTTTTTTCTTACCTTAATGTGTGCAAATTGCGGCTAGCCAATCAGGGCACAGGAACCATTCACAATGTCCAGACACAAGGGTTTGTGCAACTGGATGCTGAAATCTCATTTCTCTCTCTATATAAAGAGCGGACATGTTGTTTTAGTGCCATTTTGTTAGTATAACAGCTCAGAGAGGATGCTACTGGTCTGCTCCTGAATACTGAAAGATTTTAGATAATTAGCTATGCAGTTGCTTCTAAGTCAGATAGTTTAGATACACAGGGTCCTTGGTGACTGTAAAATCGACCTTCCAGTAGATTTTTTTTTGTGCTATTAGTGAGATCCAGACAAAGACAACAGGGCACATTTCAGCATAGAACTCTGTTGTGCACTGGTTCTATTGTGCTCCATGCACGAGTACACCTTTGAAAATCTAATTTTTTCTGTTACTAATGTGATACAGCACACCACATCTCAGCTTGTCATTTTCTGCTGGTGAAATTCAGCTGTATGCAGAGCTCCTTCAGAGTAAAAAAATTTAATTCCTTCTGTTAGTTACGTGATATAGCAGGCCAGCTCTGAGTTTGAATTTCTTAGAGCATATATTCTATTTTACACAGGTCTCATCCACAGTAAAAAATCAAAATTCTTCTGTTACTAACGTGATACAGCAGGCCAGATCTCAGTTTGAAATAGTTTGGAGCAAATATTCTATTAAATACAGGCCTCATCCACAGTAAAAAAAAAAAATTTCAACGCTTGAAATAGATCACTCCGTTTGTAATGACTCTATATAATATAAGAGTTTCACTTTTTGGATTGAAGAACTGAAATAAATATTTTTTTTGATGATATTCTAATTTAGTGAGATCCACTGTAACTCCTTTATGATGATAGAGGCTACCATCTCCTTAGCTTGTTGCTGGTACTTTTCTGTGGGAATGAGCTAATCTCCAACCAGCCTGCAATATTTCCAGTGAATAATGGCACGACACCATGGTATTAGCAGTGGACCCAGTACCAGAAGCGAAGCCATCCACAATTTCCTTCTCAAGAATTTTATTTGGTAGAGTGAGTGGCTGCCCAAACTTTACTTTCCAATGAAGGTGCTGCAGACACTGAGTGGCAGTAGGTGCAAGTTTCTCCAGCATGTTAGATATCAGAGCTGGGAGAACAGAGAGAGCGGCACGGTGGCTCAGTGGTTAGCACTGCAGCCTTGCACCACTGGAGTCCTGGGTTCAAATCCCACCAAGGACAACATCTGCAAGTAGTTTGCATGTTTTCCCTGTGTTTGCAGGGGTTTCCTCCTCAGTAAAAAAACAGCCATACAGGAGTGTTCACAGTTCAAAAATTAGGGCCTAACACTACCATTTCCATGGCCAACATATTGGAGATGTGGAGTTCAACCACTTAGCTTTGTCATGTGTAGGAGGGAACAATCTTTTAGGTGACCACAACTATGGGACCGAGGGCTGGCTGCATTGCTGACAGATGGCAGAGTACAGTGAACCAGACAAACTGCTGAACCATGAGTGAGATGTAGAAGGAGATGTTACGATGGATTGATAAAGTTGTGATGTGCTCGTTTTCTGAGATCGGTCAAAAACAGCAGGCATGTCCTCTTCCGTTAGAGCTGACAGGCTCTCACTCAACTTGACTGGATCGGGTAAACAACAGGAGGTTCTGCTGCTGGTGACCTGCGTGACAATACTTGGCACTGTAATAGAGGAGGAGGAAGAAGCAAGAAGGAACAGATGCAGTTGATGGGGTGGCTCATGGTTGTTAAGGTCCACATTTTATCGCAGTGAGATTGCCAGAGTAACGCATGTTGATTGCGCATGTGAAGGTTCATGCATGTAGTAGTCAAGTTATTGCACTTGTTCCCTCTACTGAGTTTTTTCTTGCAAAGTTTGCAGATAACGTGAGTTGGCTCATCCTTTTCTGTTCTCATAAAAGGCCCAGGCTAGGCAACCCTTGCTGTCTCTGCGAGCTGCAGACCCGCGACCGCTGCTGGCCACAGCAACAGTTGTGGCTAAGGATGCAGTGCTCATCACGGTTGCATCACTCCGTGTGTGCGCCATAGATGCAACGTAACCTCCTCGTCTTCCTCCTCTTCCATCCCCTTACATGAGCTACTAAACTGCATGCCTCTGGGTTCACACCAAGTGAGATCTACAACCTCAGCATCATCCAATGTGTTATCCCATTCCTCGCTTTGACAGTCACCCTCCTCCTCTTCTTGCCCTGAGAGCACAGTACAGTCCATGTGTGACCCTCAGGTATCAGTTTCTTCAGGATCACCTTCCCCACCCAGGGGTTAATGTCTGAAGATGATGGTCAGGAAGCTGCTCAGACCCAAGTTTTTTTCCCCTGTATGGAGAACATTATTTGCCCCAAGTTTAAGCTCAAATGCAGTCTGCTTTCTATACCAATTTTGAGTTTTTCTGTGTACCCCTGTGTGGAGAACAATATCTACACCAAAGAATTAGAAAAAGAAATATAGCCTGTTTTATATTCCAGGGTAGAAAGAAACCCAATTTCTATTTTATCAAATAATAAAGCAACCTCATCCTTAACTTTCCATTGTTCTCAGGACAGCTTCAGCTCTGCTACATTCACATGACAGGCTGGATCGCAGCCGAAAGCTGCCATCCAGCTTGCCATGCCACAGACACTGAGAAGCGCAGGCATGCTTGTGCTCCTCAGTGTCTGGCTGTGACAGCATCCAGATGAGCCGAGTTCATGTCCAATGAACTCAGCTCACCTCATGCACGTCACTGACAGCGTGGGAGAATTCTCCTGCGCTCAGCGCTTGAGCAGGAGAATTCTCCCACGCTGGGATGGCATTCTAATGACAGGCTGGATCGCAGCTGAGCGCTGCCATCCAGATTGTCATCCTTCAGAGACACTGCAGAGCGCAAGCATGCTCAGCTGCGATCCAGCCTGTCATCTCAATGGTTTAATTTAATTTTAAAAGTATGGTTTAATTTAGAACATTAAAGAATTGTGTGTTTATTTCAAATAAAGGGCTTTATTCTTGGTTGTTTGTGTTTTTTTTAACTTTGACTATGGGGTTAGTAATGGGGTGCCTTATAGACGCCTCTCCATTACTGTCTGCCTAGCCTTTGCTAGCTATTAAAATAGGGGGGACCCCATGTCATTTTTTGGGGGTCCCCCATTTTAATAGCTAGTAAAGGCTAGGTATTCAGCTGGGGGCTGATATTAGTAGCCTGGGAAGCTCCGTGGGTATTACCCCCTTCCAAGGCTTCCAACATCTGCCCCAGCCGTCTGCTTAACCTCCGCTAGAGACTTAAATTACGGGAAACCCCACGCCAATTTTTTTTTAAATAAATCCTTTATTTTAACACTAAATGACATGTACAGTAATCAACACTATCACGGTACTTATTATATATGTGACTGACATGTTTCTATCTATCTAATCTACAGTACAGACCAAAAGTTTGGACACACCTTCTCATTTAAAGATTTTTCTGTATTTTCATGACTATGAAAATTGTACATTCACACTGAAGGCATCAAAACTATGAATTAACACATGTGAAATTATATACTTAACAAAAAAGTGTGAAACAACTGAAAATATGTCTTATATTCTAGGTTCTTCAAAGTAGCCACCTTTTGCTTTGATGACTGCTTTGCACACTCTTGGCATTCTCTTGATGAGCTTCAAGAGGTAGTCACCGGAAATGGTTTTCACTTCACAGGTGTGCCCTGTCAGGTTTAATAAGTGGGATTTCTTGCCTTATAAATGGGGTTGGGTCCATCAGTTGTGTTGTTCAGAAGTCTGGTGGATACACAGCTAATAGTCCTACTGAATAGAATGTTAGAATTTTTATTATGGCAAGTAAAAAGCAGCTAAGTAAAGAAAAACGAGTGGCCATCATTACTTTAAGAAATAAAGGTCAGTCAGTCCGAAAAATTGGGAAACTGAGAATGTGTTCCAAAGTGCAGTTGCAAAAGCCATCAAGCGCTACAAAGAAACTGGCTCACATGAGGACCGCCCCAGGAAAGGAAGACCAAGAGTCACCTCTGCTTCTGAGGATAAGTTTATCCGAGTCACCAACCTCAGAAATCGCAGGTTAACAGCAGCTCAGATTAGAGACCAGGTCAATGCCACACAGAGTTCTAGCAGCAGACACATCTCTACAACAACTGTTAAGAGGAGACTTTGCGCAGCAGGCCTTCATGGTAAAATAGCTGATAGGAAACCACTGCTAAGGACAAGCAACAAGCAGAAGAGACTTGTTTGTGCTAAAGAACACAAAGAATGGACATTAGACCAGTGGAAATCTGTGCTTTGGTCTGATGAGTCCAAATTTGAGATCTTTGGTTCCAAACACCGTGTCTTTGTGAGATGCAGAAAAGGTGAACGGATGGACTCTACATGCCTGGTTCCCACCATGAAGCATGGAGGAGGAGGTGTGATGGTGTGGGGGTGCTTTGCTGGTGACACTGTTGGGGATTTATTCAAAAATTGAAGGCATACTGAACCAGCATGGCTACCACAGCATCTTGCAGTGGCATGTTATTCCATCCGGTTTGCGTTTAGTTGGACCATTATTTATTTTTCAACAGGACAATGACCTCAAACACACCTCCAGGCTGTGTAAGGGCTATTTGATCAAGAGGGTGAGTGATGGGGTGCTACGCCAGATGACCTGGCCTAAACAGTCACCAGACCTGATCCATATCGAGATGGTTTGGGGTGAGCTGGACCGCAGAGTGAAGGCAAAAGGGGCAACAAGTGCTAAGCATCTCTGGGAACTCCTTCACGATTCTTGGAAGACCATTTCCCGTGACTACCTCTTGAAGCTCATCAAGAGAATGCCAAGAGTGTACAAAGCAGTCATCAAAGCAAAAGGTGGCTACTTTGAAGAACCTAGAATATAAGACATATTTTCAGTTGTTTTACACTTTTTTGTTAAGTATATAATTCCACATGTGTTAATTCATAGTTTTGATGCCTTCAGTGTGAATGTACAATTTTCATAGTCATGAAAATACAGAAAAATCTTTAAATGAGAAGGTGTGTCCAAACTTTTGGTCTGTACTATATGTGTGATGCTCTATTCTTTCTGTTCTAAATTGTCTGATACCGATGTATGCCGCTGATGAATTGCCGGCCGGTTTTTTTAAAGAGACAAAAACAATATTTTTTTTTAATAAATCCTTTATTTTAACACTAAATGACAAGTACAGTAACCAACACTGTCACTCTACTTATTATATATGTGACTGACATGTTTTTATGTATCTAATCTATGTGTGATGCTCTATTCTTTCTGTTCTAAATTGTCGGGTACCGGTGTATGCCGCTGATGAATTGCCGGCTTTTTTAAAGAGACGGGTGCATGAAAATCGGAGGGCACTAGTGTGATCCTATCGCCCTGCTATGTTTTTCATGCACCCTCCTATATACCCTGCCTGCCTGTCTGCCTATACAGTTATATGAAAAAGTTTGGGCACCCCTAATAATCTTAAGCTTAATGTTTTATAAAAATTAGTGTTTTTGCAACAGCTATTTCAGTTTGATATATGTAATAACTCTTGGACACAGTAATGTTTCTGCCTTGAAATGAGGTTTATTGTACTAACAGAAAATGTGCAATCTGCATTCAAACAAAATTTGACAGGTGCATAAGTATGGGCACCTCACCAGGAAAGTGACATTAATATTTAGTAGATCCTCCTTTTGCAAAAATAACAGCCTCTAGTCGCTTCCTGTAGCTTTTAATCAGTTCCTGGATCCTGGATGAAGGTATTTTTGACCATTCCTCTTTACAAAACAATTCCAGTTCAGTTAAGTTTGAAGGTCGCCGAGCATGGACAACCCTCTTCAAATGATCCCACAGATGTTCAATGATATTCAGGTCTGGGGACTGGGATGGCCATTCCAGAACATTGTAATTGTTCCTCTGCATGAATGCCTGAGTAGATTTGGAGCGGTGTTTTGGATCATTGTCTTGCTGAAAGATCCATCCCCTGCGTAACTTCAACTTTATCACTGATTCTTGAACATTATTGTCAAGAATCTGCTGATACTGAGTGGAATCCATGCATCCCTCAACTTTAACAAGATTCCCAGTGCCGGCATTGGCCACACAGCCCCAAAGCATGATGGAACCTCCACCAAATTTTACTGTGGGTAGCAAGTGTTTTTCTTGGAATGCTGTGTTTTTTTGCCGCCATGCATAACGCTTTTTGTATGACCAAACAACTCAATCTCGGTTTCATCAGTCCACAGGACCTTCTTCCAAAAAGAAATTGGCTTCTCCAAATGTGCTTTTGCATACCTCAGCCGACTCTGTTTGTGGCGTGCTTGCAGAAATGGCTTCTTTCGCATCACTCTCCCATACAGCTTCTCCTTGTGCAAAGTGCATTGTATAGTTGACCGATGCACAGTGACACCATCTGCAGCAAGTTGATGCTGCAGCTCTCTGGAGGTGGTCTGAGAATTGTCCTTGAATGATCTCACCATTCTTCTTCTCTGCCTTGCTGATGTTTTTCTTGGCCTGCCACTTCTGGCCTTAACAAGAACTGTCCCTGTGTTCTTCCATTTCCTTACTATGTTCCTCACAGTGGAAACTGACAGGTTAAATCTCTGAGACAGCTTTTTGTATCCTTCCCCTGAACAACTATGTTGAATAATCTTTGTTTTCAGATCATTTGACAGTTGTTTTGAGGAGCCTATGATGCCACTCTTCAGAGGAGATTCAAACAGGAGAACAACTTGCAAGTGGCCACTTTAAGTAGCTTTTCTCATGATTGCATACACCTGGCTATGAAGTTCAAAGCTCAATGAGGTTACAAAACCAAAAAAAGTGCTTTAGTAAGTCAGTAAAAAGTAGGTAGGAGTATTTAAAACAAGAAAATGATTAGGGTGCCCATACTTATGCACCTGTCAAATTTTGTTTGAATGCAGATTGCACATTTTCTGTTAGTACAATAAACCTCATTTCAAGGCAGAAACATTACTGTGTCCAACAGTTATTACATATATCAAACTGAAATAGCTGTTGCAAAAACACCAATTTTTATAAAACATTAAGCTTAACATTAATAGGGGTGCCCAAACTTTTTCATATAACTGTATATATTGCCTGCCTGACATTTGATTGAGCATGGTTCCCATCGATTTGGGCAATTTTTGACCTTCTGCAGACCGCCGGGGGGGATTGCCAGAAAAATGCTTGCGTTTCCATAGACTTACATTGGGCTCATTGCTCAGGTCGAGCACCCAAGTATTCCAATGTGCTCGACCCGAGCTTCGAACACCCAAGCATTTTAGTGCTCGCTCATCACTAGTGACAACATACCAAATATGAAACCTGCCAGAGGTGTCAACATATCTGGATCCATCCGTATATTCCCCCACTAAAACAGGGTGACCAGGGTTTGCGCGCATCGGGGCAAACAGGGTTGGCGCGCCTCGGGGCGACCAGGGTTGGCGTGCGTTGGGGCGACTAGGGGTGGCGCACGTCGGGGTGACCATGGGTTGGCACGCATCAGGGCGACCAGGGGTTTGCGCGCGTCGGGGCGACCAGAGGTTGGCACTCATCGGGACAACCAGGGGTTGGCGCGCATTGAGGCGAACATGGGTTGGAGCGTCGGGGCGACCAGGGATTGGCACGCCAAGGCGACCAGGGGTTGGCAAGCTTCCGGGTGACCAGGAATTGGCACGCGTCGTGGCGACCATTGGTTGGCGTGTCGGGGCGACCAGGGGTTGGCACGCATCGGGACAACCAGGGGTTGGCGCGCATTGAGGCGAACAGGGGTTGGAGCGTCGGGGCGACCAGGGATTGGCGCACCAAGGCGACCAGGAGTTGGCAAGCTTCGGGGCAACCAGGAATTGGAACGCGTCGTGGCGACCAGTGGTTGGCGTGTCGGGGCGACCAGGGGTCGGCACGCGTCAGGGCGACCAGGGGTTGGCGCGCGTCGGGGCGACCAGGGGTTGGCGCGCGTCAGGGCGGCCAGGGTTAGCGCGCGTCAGAATTTTCTGAATATAAGCCTAGTAATCCAACATGTGGCAATCCGGATGTTGTATATTGTAGCTCCCTGGGACAAATGCCTTCATGGTGTATGTTGTCAAATATCACCATTTTTATAGATTTGGTACATAAATTAGCATTACAGAACTCTGCTTTATGGGATCTGCCATCAGCCACATATTGGGTCTGTGGGAATAATGCGTACAAATGGCTCCCAGTCGGAGTAGGGGGGACTTGTACGTTGGCCCGGCTAACTCCAGCCACTTATCTTATTCCCCATAGTAAAGTAGATATGAGAGCCATCCCTCTTCATACCATCTATAAACGTGCTAAGGACAACACCCCATGTCCATCAGGAAGACCTCATTTAGTACAAATGAGAATACCCAATAAGATAGCCAGTACTGTCTTCCTCTACCCTATGGTAACACAAATGTGGGACAAATTAGTGGAAGTCACTGATTACTTAGATGACCAGATTTGGAGTATATTGGAAGTAATTAATACTACTGTTGCGGTGCAGAATCATCTTATTATTGTAGCCAATCAACATACTTTAGTGCTGGACTATTTGACAGCAGCTCAAGGAGAGATGTGTCAGGTTATAGGTCCGGCCTGTTGTCACTATATTGACCCCGACTCTACCATACGGTTAAAAACTAAAATGGAAGACATTAGGAAACTCAGGGAAGAATATAACAAACATAACGAATTGACCAAAGACAGTTGGTGGTCTGATACGTTTTCCTTTTTAAATCCTGCTAATTAGTTTAAAGGGATTGGTGGATGGATTGCTGGAATATTACAAGGAGCATTGCATATTGCTGCTTTCATTTTGTTAATATATGTTTTACTAAAACTAGTCTTTTATTGCATCCCAATTTGCATGAGGAAAACCTGCCAATCATCAGAGAGATTCTTGAATCCCCCCATACAGAGCTTTGCCTCCGTCTGGTTTTCTATTGGATTGCAATCAACCTTGTAAAATAATTTGACACTCACTTGGTCAACCGTGAAGGGTCATTACTGTCCTCCCTCAACAGCTTGGAAAATTCATGTTTTACTGCTGTTGGGGTCGTCAGGAGCACTTGGTATGGTCTGTCATACAGTGGTTCTAGTCCGTGTTTCCGAAAATGCCTCTTCACATACACATAATCTCCAGACATGAGGGTATGACAACCTTCTGCATCAGCTGGATCTGGAATAGAAGATGATACTAACGCATGGGTGTTAGTTAAGGCTTTGGCAAGCTGAATCACATATTGCACAACATGATCTGTTTCTTCTGATAATTGTTGTGGGGTAAATCTAGCTATAGCTGGTTGTGACCCAAATAGTATCTCATAGGGTGACAGTTTGTGTTTCCCTATGGGGGTGGTGCGTATGTGATATAGTGCAATGGGAAGGAGCTCAGGCCACTGGGCCGTAGTCTCCTGCATCATTTTGGTCAATTGCCTTTTCAGTATGCCATTCAATCTCTCCACCTTGCCGCTTGACAGTGGATGGTAAGGAGTATGTAACTCCACTGTTGATCCGATCATGGAATCTCGAGATATACGCTTGAGGAAAAGGCTTGTCCCTGATCACTTTCGATAAGTTCTGGGACTCCATACCGGCAAACAACTTCAGAGACCAGCTTCTTGGTGGTAGTAAGGTTGCAGCCTCTAACAATGTATCTTCAGTTGTGACAACATATCCAATATGAAACCTGATAGAGGTGTCAACATATCTGGATCCATCCATATATAACGTAAATTCTGGATCATCCAAGGGTACTTCCCCCACTAAAACAGGGCGACCAGGGTTGGCGCGCGTCAGGGCGAACATGGGTTGGTGTGCGTCGGGGCGACCAGGGGTCAGTGCGCGTCGGTGCGACCAGGGTTGGCGCGCGTCGGAGCGACCAGGGTTGGTGCACATCAGGACGACCAGGGTTGACGCGCGTCGGGGCGACCAGGGTTGGCGCACATCAGGGCGACCAGGGTTGGCGCACGTCGGGGCGACCAGAGTTGACGCTCATCGGGGCGGACAGGGTTGGCGCGCATCAGAAATTTTTGAATATGAGCCTAGTGATCCAACATGTGGCAATCCGGATGTTGTATATTGTAGCCCCCTGGGACAAATGCCTTCATGGTGTATGTTGACAAATATCACCATTTTTATCAATTTGGTACATAAATTAGCATTACAGCACTCTGCTTTATGGGATCTGCCATCAGCCACATATTGGGTTTGTGGGAATAATGCGTACAAATGGCTCCCAGTCGGAGTAGGTGGGACTTGTACGTTGGCCCGGCTAACTCCAGCCGCTTATCTTATTCCCCAGAGTAAAGTATATGTGAGAGCCATCTCTCTTCATACCATCTATAAACATGCTAAGGACAACACCCCACGCTCATCAGGAAGACCTCATTTAGCACAAATGAGTATACCCAATAAGATAGCCAGTACTGTTTTCCTCTACCCTATGGTAACACAAATGTGGTACAAATTAGTGGAAGTCACTGATTACTTAGATGACCAGATTTGGAGTATATTGGAAGTAATGAATACTACTGTTGCGGTGCAGAATCAACTTATTATAGTAGCCAATCAACATACTTTAGTGCTGGACTATTTGACAGCAGCTCAAGGAGGGATGTGTCAGGTTATAGGCCCAGCCTGTCGTCACTATATTGACCCCGACTCTACCATACGGTTAAAGACTAAAATGGAAGACATTAGGAAACTCAGGGAAGAATGTAACAAACATAACGAATTGACCAAAGACAGTTGGTGGTCTGATACGTTTTCCTTTTTAAATCCTGCTAATTGGTTTAAAGGGATTGGTGGATGGATTGCTGGAATATTACAAGGAGTGTTGCATATTGCTGCTTGCATCTTGTTAATATATGTTTTACTAAAACTAGTCTTTTATTGTATCCCAATTTGCATGAGGAAAACCTGCCAATCATCAGAGAGATTTTTGAATCCCCCCATACAGAGCTTTGCCTCCGTCTGGTTTTCTATTGGATTGCAATCAACCTTGTAAAATAATTTGACACTCACTTGGTCAACTGTGAAGGGTCATTACTGCCCTCCCTCAACAGCTTGGAAAATTCATGTTTTACTGCTTTTGGGGTCGTCAAGAGCACTTGGTATGGTCCGTCATACAGTGGTTCTAGTCCGTGTTTCCGAACATGCCTCTTCACATGCACATAATCTCCAGACTTGAGGGTATGACAATCTTCTGCATCAGCTGGATCTGGAATAGAAGATGATACTAACGCATGGGTGTTAGTTAAGGCTTTTGCAAGCTGAATCACATATTGCACAACATGATCTGTTTCTTCTGATAATTGTTGTGGGGTAAATCTAGCTATAGCTGGTTGTGACCCAAATAGTATCTCATAGGGTGACAGTTTGTGTTTCCCTATAGGGGTGGTGCGTATGCGATATAGTGCAATGGGAAGTAGCTCAGGCCACTGGGCCGTAGTCTCCTGCATCATTTTGGTCAATTGCCTTTTCAGTGTGCCATACAATCTCTCCACCTTGCCGCTTGACAGTGGATGGTAAGGAGTATGTAACGCCACTGTTGATCCGATCATGGTAAGTATTTCTTGATTTACGCATGAGGAAATGGCTGGTCCTTGATCTCTTTCAATAACTTCTGGGACTCCATACCGGCTAACAACTTCAGAGACAAGCTTCTTGGCGATAACAAGGTTGCAACCTCTACCAATGTATCATCAGTTGTGACAACTAGAAGGATATATTGAAAAAAAAATTGACGTAGGGTTCCCCGTAATTTTAGTCTCTAGTGGAGGTTAAGCAGACGGCTGGGGCAGATGTTTGAAGCCTGGGAAGGGGGTAATAGCCTCGGAGCTTCCCAGGCTCCTAATATCAGCCCCCAGCTGAATACCTAGCCTTTACCAGCTATTAAAATGGGGGGCCCCCCAAAAAAATGATGTGGGGTCCCCCTATTTTAATAGCTAGCAATGGCTAGGCAGACAGCTGGGGGCTGATATTAATAGCCCATACGCATGAGGAAATGGCTGGTCCCTGATCACTTTCAATAACTTCTGGGACTCCATACCGGCAAACAACTTCAGAGACCAGCTTCTTGGCGGTAACAAGGTTGCAGCCTCTACCAATGTATCATCAGTTGTGACAACTTGAAGGATTTATTTAAAAAAAAAATTGACGTAGGGTTCCCCGTAATTTTAATCTCTAGCGGAGGTTAAGCAGACGGCTGGGGCAGATGTTTGAAGCCTGGGAAGGGGGTAATACCCTCGGAGCTTCCCAGGCTCCTAATATCAGCCCCCAGCTGAATACCTAGCCTTTACCAGCTATTAAAATGTGGGACCCCCAAAAAAAATTATGTGGGGTCCCCCCTATTTTAATAGCTAGCAAAGGCTAGGCAGACAGCTGGGGGCTGATATTAATCGCCCAGGAAGGGTGCCATGAATATTGGCCCCCTCCCAGGCTAGAAACACCAGCCATCAGCCGCCCCAGAAATGGCGCATCCAGAGGATGCGCCAATTCTGGCACTTAGCCTCGCTCTTCCCACTGCCCTGTTGCGGTGGCAGTGGGGTAATAGGGCTGGCGTTGATGTCAGCTTACATCAAGCCCAGGTTAGTAATGGAGAGGCGTCTATAAGACACCCCATTACTAACCCCATAGTCAAAGTTAAAAAAAAACACAAACACCCAGAATAAAGTCCTTGTCATCCTTCATAGACACTTCAGAGCGCAGGCATGCTTGCGCTCTGCAGTGTCTCTGAAGGATGAAAAGCTGGATGGCAGCACTCAGCTGTGATCCAGCCTGTCATCTCAATGCCATCCCAGCGTGGGAGAATTCTCCTGCTCAAGCGCTGAGCGCAGGAGAATTCTCCCACGCTGTCAGTGATGTGCATGACGTGAGCTGAGCTCATTGGACATGAACTCGGCTCATCTGGATGCAGTCACAGCTAGACACTGAGGAGCGCAAGCATGCCTGCGCTTCTCAGTGTCTGCGGCATGGCAAGCTGGATGGCAGCTTTCGGCCGTGATCCAGCCTGTCATGTGAATGTATCAGAGCTGAAGCTGTCCTGGGAACCATGGAAAGGTAAGCATGAGGTTGCTTTATTATTTTACTTTTATTGCAGAAGACATTGGCTTCAGCTGGAATGGGCGTGATGGTAAGTATGATTTAATTTAGAACATTAAAAAATTGTGTGTTTATTTCAATTAAAGGACTTTATTCTGGGTGTTGTGTTTTTTTTAAATACTTTACTAGAAATTCATGGCGGTCATGTTTAATATTGGCGTGACCCCATGAATTTCGGGCTTAGGGCCAGCTGATAATACCAAGCTGGCCCTAACCCCTTTATTACCCAGTGAGCCACCGCACCAGGGCCCTGGATGTGTTGGGTACATCGCCAGAAGATGGCGCTTCTATGAACGCGACATTTTCTGGGGTGTCTGCTGCCTAGTTGTACCTGGCTGGACACAAAAATATGGCGAAGCCCCACGTATTTTTTTTTTAAATTATTTCATGAAATTCATGAAATAATTAAAAAAAAATTGACATGGGGCTTCGCCCTATTTTTGTGTCAAGCCAGGTACAGCATCCAGGAACGGGCTGCCCCCAACCACCAGCTGCCTATTTGTACCTGGCCAGACACAACAATATAGGGAAGCCCTTTTTTTTATTATTTCATGATAACTCATCCAGGGCCCTGGTGCGGTAGCTCATTGGGTAATAAAGGGGTTAGGGCCAGCTTAGTATTATCAGCTGGCCCTAAGTCCGAAATTCATGGGGTCACGCCAATATTAGACATGACCGCCATGAATTTCTAGTAAAGTATTTAAAAAAAACACAACACCCTGAATAAAGTCCTTTAATTGAAATAAATACACAATTTTTTAATGTTCTAAATTAAACCATACTTACCATCACGCCCATTCCAGCTGAAGCCAATGTCTTCTGTAATAAAAGTACCCCTGTGAGAACAATATCTGCACCAAAGAGTTAATTTCAATAGAGTATAACTATTATAATGGGGACCAATACATATTTCACTACCGCCAACCCAGTAGATGAAGACTCAATCAGGAGTGTTCACATTTCCCTAAATTAGAGCCTAACACCACCAAAGTGGCATCAATTTCACCAGTATTTTAATGGAGATCAAAACCTCTTCCACTACAGCCAACCCAACAGATGGAGAGACCCAATAAGGATTCTCCACATTTCCAAAAATTTGTATCAGACAACAGCAAAGTGGCATCAATTTCACTACAGTAAAAACAGTGTAATTAAGAACGACACCTCTTCCAGTACAGCAAACCAAGAAGATGGAGTCCTAACCAGGAGTGTTCAAATTTACCTAAATTATAGTCTAACACCACCGAAGTGGCATGAATTTCACTACAGGGGAAGTAGTATAATGGGGACTGACACCTCTTTCACTACAGCCAACCCAATAGATGGAGACCCAATCAAAATTCTCCACATTTAAAAAAAATAGGGCCTAAAACCAGCAAAGTGGCACCTCTTCCAGTACAGCAAACCCAGGATATGAAGACCTAACCAGGAGTGTTCAAATTTCCCTAAATTATGGCCCAACATCACCGAATTGGCATGAATTTCAGTACAGTAGAAATGATAGAATTAGGAACGACACCTCTTCCAGTATAGCCAACCCAATAGATGGGGGCCCAATCAGGATTCTCCACATTTCCAAAAATTAGTGGCAGACACCAGCAAAGTTACATCAATTTCACTACAGTAGAAATAGTGTAATTAGGAACGACACCTCTTCCAGTACAGCCAACCCAGGAGATGGAGACCTAACCGGGAGCTTTCACAATTCCCTAAATTAGGGCCTAACATCACCGAAGTAACATCAATTTCACTAGAATAGAATGTTAGCGCCACACCGGATCCCCGCTCTGACAGGCAGGGACTCCGGCATGTCACTTCACAAACCCGTGTTTTGCGTCTGGAGCTTCCTTCCCCTGTGGTCTGCCTGCTTACAGCAGGGCTTCTGGTCGTGTCCTTAGGGCATGCGCACGCTCCCGCCCTCTTAAGGGGTCAGCGCACACACTTGCTATTACGTCCCCAGCCAATAGCTGTGGGACATTACATATATATTGCTTCCTCCCTGCTGGGGAGGTGCCTGAGCAACCTTCCTGTTCTACAGTCTATGTTGTAAAGTTTGCTTACTAGTCCATTCTACCAATCCTGCTGCACTTCGGTGCAAACCAAGTCTGCTGCACTCTGATGCAAACCAAGTCTGCTGCACTCCGGCGCAACCCTGCTGCACTCTGGTGCAATCTAACCTGCTGCACTCCAGTGTAGCCAAGCCTGCTGCACTCCGGTGCAACCCAGGCTGATGCTCTCCGGTGCTATCCTGTTTGCCGCTCCTGGGCACCATCCTGACTGTCCCATTGGGTTCAGCTGCTGCATGTCCATGGGTCTGTTTTCGAGTAGCACCTGGGCCACCTCCCTCGTCCTTCCTCAGGTAGCGGAGTCGTAAAGCCGCCGTGAGTCCGAGGTCAGAATGGGCGATGCCCCTTGGCACAGTGGTTCCACAAACCACGTTCGTGACAATTTGCTCTGACCATGGACTCCCCTGGACCCCGGATCCCCTCTGATCAGACCATGTATCAAGAGCCCTGCTGACAGAAAGGCATGCAGGAGAGGTTGTCGATGCAGTTAAAGTCCCTGACTACCAAGTTGGAGGCCTTAAACATCTCTCCAGAGTCCCCTCATGTTTAAGCAGCCATGTCTTCTTCGCAACCTTCTCAGTCTGTTTGCTTAGTTCGAGGTTCAGGTCCCTCAACTCGCTGCTCCACCACGCTTTGACGGCAATCTGAAGCTCTGCTATGGGTTCATCAATTAGTGCCAGCTACACTTTGAACTTCTTCCTCGCCTCTTCCCGTTGGACCGAAAAAAGGTAGCATTTCTTATGTAGCACCTTAGAGGTGAGGCCCTGGCGTGGTTGAACTCATTATGTGAGAGAGAGGACCGGATCATGTTCAATTTTCTGGCATTCTTGGAGGCTTTTTACAAAGTATTCTATGAACCCGGGCGAACCACCTCTTCAGCTTCCGTTCTTCTCCTTTTACTCAGTCTAATTAATCTGTGGGACAATATGTGGTACGCTTCTGCACTCTGGCATCCGAACTTGGGATGGAGTAACAAAGCTTAAGGATGAGCTAGCTGGTCGAGACCTACCAACTACCATCGAGGACCTAATCTCCCTCGCCCTCTATATAGACCTTCGTTTCCGAGAGGGTTACCAAGAGGTGGCACGTGAGAGAAGATTGTGGCGCTTGGCTCCGTCCTTCCAAAGACCGCTTGTTCCTCTGCCGTCCCCTGTCAGGTCGACCGCTTTGCCCTCGCCAGTCAGCAACAGAGGGATTGCCGTGCTAAAGGCCAGTGCCTGTGTTGTGGAGACATGGGCCACTTCATTTGCGCCTGTCTGGTGAGGCCGGAAAACTACAGCGTCTAGGGTTGGTAAGAGAGGCCTCTCTAGACAGAAAAGACACCTCTCTACCCCTGACCCTTACTGTGGCTGTGACAACCGGTGAATCCCAATTTATTGAGATTGCGTATTTGGATTCCGGGGCAGCAGGAAAGTTTATCCTCCAGGCTGTAGTGGATCACTTCCAAATCCCAGTTCGTCCACTCCAAAACCCTCTGGCAATAACATCTGTTGATGGTAGAACTCTTCAGAAGATGGTTCGTCTGGCTACTGAGCTGCTTGAGGTCCGTATCGGGATTCTTCATACTGAGAAAAGGAGCCGATCCAAAGTATTGGTCCCCTGAAGCTGAGGAGGCCTTCTGCTCTCTGAAACGGTCCCTCTTCACCTCTCTGTCCTGCATTGTCCAAACCTGAACAAACAGTTCTTCCTAGAGGTGGATGCATACTCGTTAGGGGCTGGGGCTGTACTCACTTAAAAGTCCTCCTCGGGTCGCCAAGTGTCCTGCGGTTTCTTCTTTAAGGCCTTCTCAGCTCCAGACCATAACTAGTCCATTGGTGACCCGGAGTTACCATTAAAATGGCTTTGGAGGAGTGGCGATACCTGCTCGAGGGCGCAGTCTATCCAGTGGTCATCTACACGGATCATAAGAATCTGGCGTATCTTCAGTCTGCCGAGAGACTTAATCCACGCCAGGCCAGGTGGTCTTTGTTCTTTGCCCGCTTTAACTTTTTGTTACATTTTAGGTTCGGTGACAAGAATATCAGAGCTGATGCCCTCTGCCACACATTTCTGTCTGGGGACAAAGAGGAAGATCCTCAATTAATCATCGATCCGTCCAAGATGGTTACTGTTGCTCCAGTCAACCTGTAGGGAATTCCCCCAGGAAAAACCCTTGTGGCAGAATCTGAGAGGGAGTGAGTTTTGTCATGGGGCCATTCATCCAAGGTGACTGGTCACACGGAACAAAGGAAGTCACTACAATTGACTTCTCGCCACTACTGGTGGCCATCCATGAGGAGCGAGATCTACCCCTATGTGGCTGCTTGTCCGATTTGTGTGCACAATAAAGTCCCCAGACGACTTCCTTCCAGTTCTCTCCTGCCATTACCTGTACCGTCTGGCCCATTGCAGCACATAGCTTTGGACTTCATCACACATTTGCCAATATCTGAGGGCTGCACCATCATCTGGGTAGTCGTAGACCGCTTCTCCAAAATGGTGCACTTTACCCTGTTGTCTGCTCTTCCGTCTGCTCCCAAACTGGCTGACAGCTTCATCAAACATATTTTATGTCTGCATGGATTTTCTCATCACATTGTGTCCGATCGAGGTTGGCAGTTCACTTTCAGGTTCTGGCGAGCTCTCTGTAAGTAACTGGATATTGTCTTGGACTTCTCCTCGGCCTATCACCCTCATTCAAATGGGCAAGTGGAGCATGTCAACCAGGTCCAGGGAAACTACCTGCGACACTTCGTCAATGCCCACCACAATGATAGGCTGAGTTCTCGTACAACAATCACATTGGTGAAGCCTCGGGAGAGTCTCCTTTCGACATTGTTTTCAGTCGGCAACCCCAGGTTCCTCTCCCGTGACGGTTCCTTCTGATGTCCATGCAGAAGATGTCCTCTCCAAGGATTTTGTAAAGTTGTGGGAGCACACCAAAGCCACTCTAGAAGCGTCCTCCGCCCGTATTAAGAGACATGCAGACAAAAGGGGCCTGGATCCTCAGTGCTTCCACCCTGGCGACAAGGTATGGGTTTCAGCCAGGTACGTCCAGCTGAAGGTTCCCTCTTACAAGTTGGGCCCTCGTTTTATCGGTCCTTTCGAAATGCTGAAGCGGATCAATGAGGTCTCCTATAAACTGAAGTTACCTCCTTCGTTACAGATTCTGAATGCCTTCCACATATCTCTACTGAAGAAAGTCGTCCTCAGCTCCTTCTTCAAGGATCCTGGCACCATGCCCACGCCAGTTGCCTCACATGATGTTTTTGAGGTGGAGAACATCTTGGCCATAAAGAGGGTGAGGGGCAAGACTTTCTTCCTTGTTGACTGGAAGGGATTTGGCCCCGAAGAGAGGTTCTGGGAACCTAAGGAGAAAATTCACTCTCCGATTCTCCTTCGGAACTTCCTCTATGGCCTGAAGAGGAGGGGGCATAAAGGGGGAGGGTACTATTAGCGCCACGTCGGATCCCCGCTCTGACAGGCAGGGACTCTGGCGAGTCACTTCACTCAACCACACTGCGGCCGGCATTTCCCTCCTCCATGCTCTGCCTGCTTACAGCAGGGCTTCTGGTCTTGTCATTAAGGCATGCGTGTACGTGCTCACGCCCTCTTTAAGGGTCAGCGCGTGCACTTACTATTACCTCCCCAGCCAATGGCTATGGGACATTACATATATATTGCTTCCTGCCTGCTAGGGAGAAGTCAGAGCTACCTTCCTGTTCTACAGTCTATTGTGTAAAGGTTGCACACTAGTCCATGCTACCAAGTCTGCTGCACCCCGGTGTAACCATGATGCACTCTGGTGCAATCTAGCCTGCTGCACTCAGGTGCAACCAACCCTGCTGAACTCCACTGCAAATAAAGCCTGCTGCACTCTGGTGCAAACTAACCTAACGCTCACTGGTGCTATGCTGTTTGCCGCTCCTGGGCACCATCCTGCCTGTCCTACTGAGTGCAGCTGCTGTGCGTCTGTTGGTCTGCTCTGGAGTAGCACCTTGGCCACCTACCCTTTCCTTGGGTAGTGGAGTCGTAAAGCCGCCATGCATCCAGGGTCGGATTGTGCGAGGCCCCTAGTTACGACTGTCCAGGCACTCCTCGGTCCGTGGCACAGTGGTTCCACAAACCACAGTTTAATAGAGACCAAAACCTCTTCCACTACAGCCAACTCAATAGATGGAGACTCAATCAGGAGTGTTCACATTTAAAAAAATTAGGGCCTAAAATCTGCAGCCACAGCAAGAGCAGGCACACAAGCCATATCAAAGACTGCAATTCCGCAAGATCAATGCAGCACACTAAAAACTACAACATCGCCTAGTCTAAAAACCAAGCAATGTGAACTGAGGTCTAAGATGGTACACATGCAAGAAATAGGAGCATGTTCACACTAGCAAAAAGAAGCAAAACCTACAAAAGACAAAAAATATATCTCATACCCTACCATCATAATATATAAATGTAAAGCAAAATTGCATATTAAATATAGGGTACTTAGTGAACTATTTTTGATCTAAAAAAGTATACAAGCCGTCCCACCAGCGACAAGGTGACCCTAAATTGGGACGGTACCTACACTGTCTATATTAAAAACCTTACTGTATATCAAAGTTGAAGTAATGCATATAAAAGGGTAGACAAATAAGACCGGGTCCCAACTTCAGACCACCAAGGCCCGTGGTAAGCTACATATATACTAATCAGCTCAACAAAGGGGATGCCACACCCTTAATTTGCACAGAATGCAAACAAGACAAAAAACCAAGCAATGTGAACTGAGGTCTAAGATGGTACACATGCAAGAAATAGGAGCATGTTCACACTAGCAAAAAGAAGCAAAACCTACAAAAGACAAAAAATATATCTCATACCCGACCATCATAATATATAAATGTACTGTATATCAAAGTTGAAGTAATGCATATAAAAGGGTAGAGAAATAGGACCGCCTAGTCTGTACAGTCTGCGATTGGGGTGCAAAAGTCCTTGGAGATCAATGACTTGTTCATTTTGATGAAAGTTAGGCAGTCTACACTTTCAATGGACAGCTGGCTGGGCTGCGCTTATCCGGTCAGGACACCACCAGCAGCGCTGAAGACACGTTCTGAGAGAATGCTCGCTGCCGGGCATGATGAAACCTCCAAGGTATGGCAGGCGAGCTCAGGCCATTCATCCATTTTGGAAGATCAAAATGTAAAAGGGTCCACATCCTTCCTGATGGTATTCATATTGAGCTCTAGATACTGCTGCACCATCCTCTCCAGTTGTTCACCCCATGTCAGACTTGTACTCTGTTGTGCTGGTGCACTATCTGGTCTAAAAAATGTGTGAAAGGACTCACAGAAATTGCTTTTACCATTTACTGCTGCAGCTAATGTTTTGGCGTTGACAAACTCACGTGCCGGAGGTTGAAAGACTACAGCTGCGATGCACACTGTGTGCCTCACCGCTATATTGGGGAAAACATCTCTTAAGGTTGTTTAAGAGCTGGTTTCAATACTCCAGCATTAGCGGGTGCCTTTACAGGGCAGGAAGCATCTGGCAAAATTTACTCTTATAACGTGGATCTAACAGAGTGGCAACCCAGTAGTCAGCATTATTTAGAATCTTAACTATTCAGGGATCATGTTGCAGATAGTGCAGCAAGAAGGCCCTCATATGTCAGGCTCTTCCATGAGGTCCAAAGCCATGCTGTATTGATTGCTGGGTAACTCTGATGCTTGATTCCTCCGTTCCCTTCTGTCAACCACCATGTTTAACAGAGAGGGGATGATTATCCTCTTCACCTTCTGACCTTTGCTCGCCCATCACCTCTTCCTCCTCCATTTGTGCTTTGGCTCTTACACCTACACTAACCATTTGTCTGGTATCACCAGAACCCCTCGATCGCTGTAATCCACCCTCCCTTGGCATCCGCTTGTATGACGACAGTCTGGAACTTTGAGACATTCTTATGCCTTCTGCATCCTCCTCTTCTTCTGTGACAACCACTTCCTGCTGCAGGCTATTCAAAGTCTGCTCCAGCATGTAGATGACCAGAATAGTAATGCTGATGATGGCATCGTCTGTTTTAGTAGCCATTTCAAAATGGTGCAGAAGGGTGCAGAGGTCCTTAATCTGTCTCCACTCTGTACATGTGATATGCCCAACATCCGCACTGCGTTGGCCCAGGCTATACGACATGACATACTGTGTCATGGCTTGTTGCTGCTGCCACAGTCGCTGCAACATGTGCAGAGTGGAATTCCACCATGTCGGCACATCGCATATCAACCCGTTTTCTGGCATGGACAACGACCTCTGTATCGATGCAAGTCGATGACATGACGGGTGCAAACGGCAGAAGTGAGCACACAGCTTCCGTGCTTTCTGAAGCAGCTTATCCTGGCCGGGATAGTGGCAGAAAAATCGCTGTAGCACCAGCTTGAGGATGCGAGCCATGCAAGGCACTTGTGTGAGCTTGCTTCAGCCTAGGACAACCACCAGGTTCGCACCTTTATCACACACAGCCTTCCCTGGTTCTAGGTACAGCGGAGGCTGCCATTGCTCAAACTGAGCATTGGGAGCTGTCCACAACTCTTCAGCTGTATGACTGCAATCTAAAAGGCATATTAATTTTAAAACTGTCTGATTGCGGTGACCCCTGACTGTGAATTACGGAGGTGGAGTTGATTTGCTTTGCACTGTTGTTTGGTTAAAGCAGAGGTTGAGTGTGCAGGTGGAGGCCCTAGAGGAGGTGGAGGAGGCAGAAGCAGTGGAGGAAGTGTGAAATACAGAGGTTTGTTCTGCAAGCCTTTGGGATTCCAAGATTTCTGGAGCAGCCCCTTCCCCGCCTGCCCCCACAGTCGCCAGAGTCACCTAGAGCCCAGTCAGCGAGATGTAACGCCCTTGACCATGCTTACTTGTCCAGGTGTCTGTGGTGAAATGCACCCTGGCAGACAAAGATTTATTCAAGGAATAGGTGATGTTGTCAGTGACATGCTGGTGTAGTGCAGACACAGCTTTCTTTGAAAAATAATGGCGATGGGGCAACTGGTATTTGGGGACTGCGACGGCCAGCAGCTTTCGGAAACCGGCTGTATCTACCAGGCGGAAAGGCAGCATTTCCGTGGCCAAAAGATTGTTTCATCCTACCCATGACAAAGCTAAGAGGTTGAACTCCACCATCTCCAATCTTTTACATGACCACAACTGCGATGGGAGACCTGCTTGATAATACTTGGCACGGTAACAGAGGAGGAAGAAGCTGCAGATGCGGTTGATGGGGCAGCTGATGGTTGTTGCATTTTAGCGCAGTGAGTTTCCCAGCATAACGCATTTTGTGTGCGCATGTGAAGGTTCATGCATGTAGTAGTCAAATTATTGCACTTTTTCCCTCTACTGAGTTTTTCTCTTGCAAAGTGTGCAGATAACGTTAGTTGGCTCATCCTTTGCAGTCTCACAAAAGGCCCAGTCTAGGCAACCTTTGCCATCCCTGCGAATTGCAGACCCACGACCACTGCTGGCCACAGCCACAGTTGTGGCTAAGAATGCTGTGCTCCTTGTTCTTGCATCACTCCATTTCTGCACCGGAGGGCGAAAGTTATCCTTCTCGTCTTCCTCCTCCACCTCCTCAGATAAGCTACTCGGCTGTATGACTCTGGGTTCACACCAAGTAGGACCGTCAACCTCTTCATCATCCAATGTGTTATCCCATTCCTCACCCTCAGAGTGACCCTTCTCCTCTTGTTGCCCAGACAGCACAGTACAGTCCGCATGAGCCTCAGGTATCTGAGTCTCATCAGGATCACTGTAGCATTGGCGTCTCTGCCCCCTGCCAGGCAGAGATGCCGTCCCCCTTACCGCCACGGTCCTGCTCCGGCGTCTTCCGGCCTCCCTGCTGCGGCTGCTGGTACACATAGCTTCCCTGGCTCTGTGCTTCGGGTGAACATGCGCGCTCCCTCCCTCTTAAAGGGGCCGCGCGCGCCGTCCTAAAAAGTCCCTGGCCAATGGCCGGAGGACTTTCTCTATAAAAGGCACCTCCTCCAATATGAAGGTGCCTGTGCAAGCTGGTTTCTCTGTGATATTTACTTTGCTTCAGCCCTCAGGTCCTCTGCTAGTCAGTCCTGTCCACCAGTCTGATCTTCAGCCCAGTCCACCAGTCTGACTACTTTCCAGCCCGACAGTCTGCCTACAGTCCAGTCCGCAAGTCTGTCTATGGGGTCTGCCCGCCTGCTTACTTGGAAGCACCTGCCTGTTACCTGCCGTGCCCGCCAGCCTGCTTACCTGGAAGCAGCTGCCTGTCACCTGCCATGTCCGCCCGCCTGCTTACCTGGAATCACCTGCCTGTTACCTGCCGTGCCCGCTTGCCTGCTTACCTGGAAGCACCTGCCTGTCACCTGCCGTACCCTCTTGCCTGCTTACCTGGAATAACCTGCCTGTTACCTGTTGTGCCCGCCAGCTTGCCTACCCGAAGCACCTGTCTGGCTATCAGCCGAATCAGCCTGCCTGACTACCTGGACCACTTGTCAGCCTGCCTGCCGTGCTCTTCTGCTGTTCCGGTCAGTTCCTGCCTTCTGACCCTTGGGAGTCACCTGCTCTCATACAAGATCGGTCCCAGAGTGGCACCTGGTCCCTCTGCTCGGTCCCTCCCTGGCTCACGGAGTCGACTGAGCCGCCGTGCGACCTTGGTCAGGCCAAGTAGATACTTAGTCACACCCCTCTGGTCCCTCTTTGTACCGCAGCAGAGAGGTTCCAACACCCAGATCCGTAACAATCACCTCCCTCCCCGGTGGTTAACATCTGGTGACGAGGGTCAGGAACCTGCTCGGACACTACTCCATCCTGCTCCGAATCTAACCTAAAAAATTTTGGGCATCAGTGCAGATTCTTTCCTCCTCTTCTTGACTCTGTGAATGTTTGCAGCACATTTCTGATGCCCATGGTATAGAATGGGTGAACAGTTCTACAGACTCGCCCATCTGTGGTTCGCTACAGTCAGTTGGGCACTTGGACAGTTGTTATGTGGGGGAAGCAAGGGTATTGTTCCTCTGCAACAGCTCTGCACACAACTGAATATCAGCGGCACTAAATGACAAGGTAAGATATGGCTTGCTGTATAATGTTACTAACAGAAGAAAGTATTTTTTTAGTGTGGATAAGGCCTATATAACATATGAGATATTCTCCAAACTATTTCAAACTGAGATGTCTCCTGCTGTATAACATTACTAACTGAAGAAAGTATTTTTTAATTGGGGAACTGTGGATGAGGATTATATATCATAGGAGATATTCTCCAAACAATTTCAAACTGAGATGTCCCTGC
Source organism: Phyllobates terribilis (assembly GCF_046119375.1). NCBI lineage: Eukaryota > Metazoa > Chordata > Amphibia > Anura > Dendrobatidae > Phyllobates > Phyllobates terribilis. The sequence goes on from NW_027362769.1 coordinate 22,628,115, forward strand.
TGTTTATCATTAGTAACCAAACAAATTATTTTTTTTACTGTGGATGAGGCCTGTATAACATACGAGAAATTCTTCAAACTGAGACCTAGCCTGCTGTATCATGTTTGGAACAGTAAAAAATAGATTTTTTTTCTCTGCATAAGCTCTGCATACAGCTGAATTTCACCGCCACTAAAATAGTAGATGGCTTCTAGGGAAGTGTATCACGTTTGCGACACAAAAAAATCTTTTGTGGACTCTTCCTGGCAACAGAAAAAATATATTTTTATTTCTGTGCATACAGCTGAATTTCACCCATAAAAAAATGAAAAAATGACAAAGTGGGCTACCACAGCTTGCACTATCATATTAACAAATGAAAAAAAAAGTTTTTGTGCTCTGCACTGAGAAGCACTGCAGAGTCTGCAGACAGTTGAATTTCAACCCCACAAAATCAAAAGTTGGGCTACAAGGGCTTGCTTGATCACATTAGCAAGTGCAAAAATAGATTGAAGGTATACTCGTGCATACAGCACAATACAACCGGTGCACCACACTGTTCTATGGCATGGGCCCTGCTGTTTCTGTCTGAATGTCAGTAATTGCACAAGAAAAAACAAGTGCTGCAAGGTCGATTGAACCGGTACATAGCAAAGGACTTATCTACGATATCTGACTTCCAAACAAGCACCCATCTATCTAGCTAATATCTCTCATTACACAGTAGCACACTGAGCAGCAGCATCTATCACCAGCAGTGACATGGATAAAATGGTGCTTAGGGAACATGGCCGCTTTTTATATAGAGAGGACATGTGATTTCAGCAGCCAATGGCAGAAGCCCTTGTGTCTGGACAGTTTGGATGCTTCCTGCGCTGTGATTGGCTATCCGCGCTTTCCTCACTTAAAGTTACAGGGAAAAAGAAAAAGATTACAAGCGCACCACTGATCTGACCTGTTCTGAGCTATCACAAGCCCCCCCGCTCATCTAACACATCCCCCGCTCATCATACACAAGCACTATGCTAGCAAAACTGTTAAAAACGCTGTAGTTGCCCCACAATCACGTCCCCGCAATTATTCGCCAAATGATGCCGATTTTCCCGAATTTAAGTTGTGTCAAACTTAAGTTTGGAGATCGGATTTCGAACATATTCGCTCATCACTTTTAGTAATGTGATACAGCAGGGGAGATCTCAGTTTGAAATTGTTTGGAGCATATATTCTATTTAATACAAGCCTCATCCACTGCAAAAAATCGAATTATTTGTTGCTACTAGCGTGCTCCCACCACACTATCTGAGCAACATGAGTGGGAAAAAGCGGGGTCGTGTAGGAAGGGGAAATAGGCTTTGTGTTCAAGGTATATGTGGGGTAGGTGGTAAGGTTAGTGAAAGCTCTAGTGAACCAACACCGTCACATCCTATCCAAAGACAACTGACAACATCTGTTACTGATCGGGCTACCCCACTTCCTTTCTTTGGCAGTCGCATAGCTGTACACCTTGTAGACGAGGGCCAGAAAGAGCAGGTGCTCCAGTGGACGGCAAGCGCTGAATCAAGTGCATCCTCTTCCTCCACTTCAACATCACACAGTACAGTCCTCAGAGGTGGCACCCTAATTACCCTAGTTCCCCCCACGTCACAACAGTCCAACTGCTCAACTAACTGTAGGGAACAACAGATGGGTGAGTCTGCAGAGCTTTTACTCATTCTATGCCATGGGCATCAGAGGTCTGCTCCAAGGATTCACAGACTGAAGAGGATGAAAGCATCTGCACCGATGTAGTAAATTTTTTTATGTTGGATCTGGGGTTGCCTTGCCTGGGCCATTTTTGACACCGTAAAGGATAAGCCAACTCACTTTAACTGCCAACTTTGCAAAAAAAAAAGAATAATTTGAGTACTACATGCATGAACCTTCACATGTGCGATCAACATGCATTATTCTGGCAATCTCACTGCGATAAAATGCGGACCAGCACACCTCACCAACCATTGGCCACCCCATCAACAGCATCTGCTACTTCTTCTTCCTCCTCTGTCACCGTGCCAAGTGTTGTCACACAGGTCTCAGACCGCAGAACCTCCACTTGTCTACTTGCTCCAGTCTGGCTGAGTGAGAGCCTGTCAGCTGTAACGGAAGTGGACATGCCTGCTGTTTTTCCTTCAATGAGCACACAACATCTTTCTCAATCCACCGTAACATCTCCACCTGCATCTCATTCATGGTCCGGCAGTTTGTCATGTTCACCCTACTCCGCCTTCTCGCAACACTGTAGACAGCCCTCAGTCCCACTGTTTCCTGCTACACATGACAAAGCTAAGCGTTTAAACACCACAATCTCCAATCTGTTGGCCACGTAAATGCTACCTTTCTGCCTGGTGGATACAAAATGTTTCCAAAAGCTGATGGCCATCACAGTCCCAGAGTACCAGTTGCCCAGTCACCATTACTTCTCTAAGAAAGCTGTGCCTGCGCTACACCACACAACATCACCTGTTCCTTGACTAAATCTATGTCTGCCAGGGTGCACTTCACCACAGAAACCTGGACGAGTAAGCATAGCAGGGGGCGTTACATCTTGCTGACTGGATACTGGGTGAATCTGGTGGCAGGCAGCTAAGGGGCAGCTCCACAAGTCTTGGAATCCCCAAGACTTGCGGGACAAACCTCTATATTTAATACTTACTTCACTGCTTCTGCTTCCTCCACCTGTGCCCTCAACCTCTGCCTTAATGAGACACGCATTCCAACAGTGCAGAGTGAATCCCCACCTCCTCCATACTGTACAGCCAGGGCTCACCAAAATCAGACAGTCTTAAAATTAATATTTCTTGGAGATCACAGTCATACAGCTGTAAAGATATGGACAGCTGTCCAGGTCGAGTTTGAACTATGGCTGTCTCCACTGAACCTGGAGCCAGCGGCAATAACGATGTGAAACCTTGCACAACGCCGGGGCAATCTCACACACGTGCCTTGCATGGCTCACGTCTTCAACCTGGTGGTACAGCAATTTCTCCACCCCTATTACAGCCTGGATTCACTGTTTCAGAAAGCGTGGAAGCTGTGTGCTTACTTCTGCCATTCGCATCCCTCAGCTCATTGACTTGAATTGATACAGAGATCTTTGTCCATGTCAGTTAGGTTGATATGCGACATGCCGACACGGTGGAATTCTACTCTGCACATGTTGCAGCGACTGTGGCAGCAGCGATGAGCCCTGACGCACTATCTCATGTTGTATGGCCTTGGCCATTGCAGTACGGACGTGGGACAAATCACGTTTGTGGAATCGCCACAGATTAAAGGATTAAAGACCTATGCACCCTTCTGCACAGTTTTAAAATGCTACTAATATGGTTAGTGCTGACAATGCCATCATCAGCATCACTATTCTGGTCATCTACATGGTGGTGCAGACTTTGAATAGCCTATGGGAAGAGGTGGTGGTCCCAGAGAAAGCAGAGGAGGATGCGGAAGGGATAACAATGTCTCTAAGTTCCAGACTGTCATCACACAGGTGGATGCCAAGGGAGAGTGGATTACAGTGATCGAAGGGGTCTGGTGATACCAGACAAATTGTTATTGAAGGTGCAAGAGCTGAGGAACAAATGGAAGAGGAAGAGGCAAGCGACAGTCAGGAGATGAAGAGGATAATCATCCCCTCTCTGTTGTTCATGGTTGGTGGGAGGGGACGGAGGAAACAAGAATGGGTGTTACTCAGCCAACAACACTCTATGGGCTTGGACCTCATGGTAGAGACTGACATATGAGTGCTTTCTTGCTGCACTATCTGCAACATGATCCCTGTATAGTTAGGATTCAAAATATTGCTGACTACTTGGTTGCCACTTTGTTAAATCCACGTTATAAGAGTAAATTTTGGCAGATGCTTCCTGCCCTGGAAAGGGACCCACGAATGCTGGAGTATTGAAACACGCTTTTACACAGCCTTAGGAGAGGTTTTCCTCAAGACAGCAGTGAGCAACACACTGTGCATCACAGCTCTAGACTTTCAACCTCAGGAATGTCAATTTGGCAATGCAAAAACAATAGCAGCAGCAGCAGCAGTGTAAGTGGCAGAAGCAATTTCTCTGAATTTTTTAGACCAGCTCGTGTACCAGCACAACAGAGTACAAGTCTGACATATGATAAACGACTGGAGAGGATGTTGGAGGATTATCTTGAGCTCAATATTAATACCATCATGAATGGCTTTGACCCTTTTACAATTTGGTCTTCAAAAATGGAAGAGTGGCCTGCGCTTGCTTGACATTCCTTGGAGATTTTATCATGCCCAACAGCCAGCATTCTCTCAGAACATGTCTTCAGCATTGCTGGTGGTGTCCTGACGGATAAGCGCAGCCATCTGTCCCCTGAAAGTGAAGACCGCCTAACTTTCATCAAGATGAACAATTCATGGATCTCCAAGGATTTTTGTACCCCAATCACAGACTGTGCAGACTAGGCGATGTTGTAGTTTTTAGTGTGCTGCATTGATCTCACGCAATTGCAGTCTGTAATATCTTTGTTGTGGCTTTTGTGCCTGCTGTTGCTGCTGCAGACAATAATTTTTGGAAATGTGAGGACTCCTGATTTGGTCTCCATCTGCTGGGTTGGCTGTAGTGGAAGAGGTGTTAGTCCCCAGTATACTACTCTGGTGAAGTTAATGCCACTTTGGTGGTGTCTGCACCTAATTTTTTTAAATTTGAAGACTCCTGATTGTGTCTCCATCTGCTGGGTTGGCTGTAGTGGAAGAGGTGTCATTCCCAATTATAATACATCTACTCTAGTGAAATGGATTCCACTTTGGTGGTGTCTGCCCCTAATTTTTGGAATGGGGAGACTCTTGGTTGGTCTCCTTCATGTGTGTTGTCTGTAGTAGTAGGCCTCCCTGACCGGCAGGCCTCCAATTACTTTTAGTCAACTCCCCATGTTACGATTAGTGATGAGCGAGTATGTTCAGTTAACCCTTTCGGTGAGTGTGCTCGGGCGACTACTGAGTATCTTCAGCGCACTCGGTGATATGTTTGAATCACTCCCGTGTGCATAATTTTCGACTGTTTGACAGCTTTAATACATGTGAGGAATGCTTAAGAAACAAGCTCCCTGATTGGCTTGCCAGAATCTGCACACATAAAGAAAAATTAAATTAGATTAACAGCATGTCGCTCATCTGACCTCTACCCTCCTCCACCCCTCTTCAAACATGTACCCACCGCTCATCATTAGAGATGAGCGTTGTTCTACTCGAACTGTTCGCCAATCTGAAATTCGAGCTGTTTTGGGCGGTGTTCGAGCCGTTCGGCGAACACGAACAATTTGAGAAAAATTCGGCTGTTCGAGGTTATGTTCCATAACTGTTCGTGCACCAAAATCATAACTGGATTTTTTCTCAGTAATGATGAAAATTAATGTTAATATGCAGTTTGAGTGTACAGCGGGGTGGGGGGAGGGGCAGGGGATGGATCTCTGCAGGAACAATGAAGATCTCCATTTTTTTTTTCTCTTTCCCGCATTTACAGTGGGGAGGTGCAATCTGTCAGCCTATCAGCAGCGCACACACGGAGCGAAGTGCTTTTTTTCACACAAGCAAGGGCATGTGTCATTGGCAGTGTATGTCACATGTCCTTGCCCTATAAGACCAAGCCATTTTCGCCGTCGCCACCATTTTCTCACTGCTGCAGCTGCGTGTTAGACGGCACCGCTGTTGCTGTGTGCGCTATCCCTTGTTAATTTCAAGCCAATTTTCGCACAAATCTACAGATAGCTTGGGAGTAGGGAATAGTTGTGATTGCAGTCCTTTTAAGGACTAGGTTACAGCATTTCCTACGACTTATCAGGCAGGTCTGTGCTCTTAAATAGATAGATTGTGGGAGTAAAGACTAATTGTAATTGGAGTCCTTTTCAGGACTAGGTTACATCAGTTCCTATCAGTTTTTGCCAGGCAGGTATGTGCCAGTGCTGTGCAAGTTTTTTTCACAGCATTTGGCTGAATCTAGCAAAGCTAATCCTTTTTGGCCTATTGCAGAGTGTGTTAGTCAGTGGAGTAGCCTATCTGTGTTGCAAGATATACCACCTGTGTATAGAATACCAATTTTTTTACTGCACCTAGTGAAGTGAAATCTTTTGGGCATAGCATCATTCTATTAGTCCATCTATACTGACCTCCATCAGGTTGCAAATTGAATATAATTTTTTTCTGCATCTAGCTCTGAAAAAATATTGGGCTTCTAGCTGTGTGTGGGACTTGTTCTATTAATCCATCTATACAGACCTCCATCAGGTTGCAAACTGAATATATTTTTTTCTGCATCTACCTCTGAAAAAATATTGGGCTTCTAGCTGTGTGTGGGACTTGTTGTATTAGTCCATCTATACTGACCTCCATCAGGTTGCAAATTGAATATAATTTTTTTCTGCATCTAGCTCTGAAAAAATATTGGGCTTCTAGCTGTGTGTGGGACTTGTTGTATTTGTCCATCTATACTGACCTCCATCAGGTTGCAAACTGCATATATTTTTTTCTTCATCTACCTCTGAAAAAATATTGGGCTTCTAGCTGTGTGTGGAACTTGTTCTATTAATCCATCTATACAGACCTCCATCAGGTTGCAAACTGAATATATTTTTTTCTGCATCTACCTCTGAAAAATATTGGGCTTCTAGCTGTGTGTGGGACTTGTTGTATTAGTCCATCTATACTGACCTCCATCAGGTTGCAAACTGAATATATTTTTTTCTGCATCTACCTCTGAAAAAATATTGGGCTTCTAGCTGTGTGTGGGACTTGTTCTATTAATCCATCTATGCAGACCTCCATCAGGTTGCAAACTGAATATATTTTTTTCTGCATCTACCTCTGAAAAAATATTGGGCTTCTAGCTGTGTGTGGGACTTGTTGTATTAGTCCATCTATACTGACCTCCATCAGGTTGCAAACTGAATATATTTTTTTCTGCATCTACCTCTGAAAAAATATTGGGCTTCTAGCTGTGTGTGGGACTTGTTCTATTAATCCATCTATACAGACCTCCATCAGGTTGCAAACTGAATATATTTTTTTCTGCATCTACCTCTGAAAAAATATTGGGCTTCTAGCTGTGTGTGGGACTTGTTGTATTAGTCCATCTATACTGACCTCCATCAGGTTGCAAACTGAATATATTTTTTTCTGCATCTACCTCTGAAAAAATATTGGGCCTCTAGCTGTGTGTGGGACTTGTTCTATTAATCCATCTATACAGACCTCCATCAGGTTGCAAACTGAATATATTTTTTCTGCATCTACCTCTGAAAAAATTTTTGGCCTTCTAGCAGTGTGTGGGACTTTCTCTATTAGTCCATCTATACTGACCTCCATCAGGTTGCAAATTAAAAATAATTTTTATCTGCATCTAGCTCTGAAAAAATATTTGGCCTTCTAGCAGTGTGTGGGACTTTCTCTATTAGTCCATCTATACTGACCTCCATCAGGTTGCAAATTAAAAATAATTTTTATCTGCATCTAGCTCTGAAAAAATATTTGGCCTTCTAGCAGTGTGTGGGACTTTCTCTATTAGTCCATCTATACTGACCTTCATCAGGTTGCAAATTGAATATAATTTTTTTCTGCATCTAACCCAGCCAATAGTTTTGGCCTAATACCACAGTTTGGCCACTCAGCTCTGCTCGGTTCCCATCCATTTTTTTTTTGTGCAAACAACTCCAGAGTTGTTAATTAGTTAACCACCAAAATGAGTGGAAAAAGGCCTGCTGCTGGTGGAAAGGGGAATAGGCGTGTTGGTAAGGGGAAAAAAGGTTGTGTCCGTGGGGTAGGTGTTAAAGCAACAGTAACATCTGCAGAAGAAAGACCATCTTCCAGCCAAACTAAAATGTCTACTTGTTTTAGCGGACAATGTGATAATATCCCTTTATTACGACCACGCCAATGGCTACAAATTCCAGATGAGGCACAAAAACAGCAGGTGCTTCAACGGATATCAAGTGCTCCTTTAAGTGGGCTCTCCTCAACATCAACTTCAACATCACAAATACTCCAGTCCTCAAAGGTGTCACCCCAATCGCACTTGCTTCCTCACAGCTCCCAAATCTCCAGCTGCCCGTCTGAGTATGAGGTAGAACAGATGGTTGAGTCTGTAGAGCTGTTTACTCATACTATAGCCTGAGAATCAGAGGTCGACTCCAGCGCTTCTGTGAATCCAGACGAGGAAATGATCTGCACTGATGCCCAGAATCTTTATGAGTCGGATCCAGGACCAGACGCAGAAGGTTCTGACCATAATGTAGACCCTCATTCCCAAACTGTAACTCCTGTTGGTGGAGACAATGAGGAAGACGATGATAATACTCAAATACCTGATTGGAGCAACAACTTTAGTTTTTTGTCAGGGCAGGAACAGGTTGGCTCTGAGGACGACGGGTGTGATAACGCACAGGGTGATGATGATGAGGTTGGAGATCCCACTTACTGTCAACCCACAGTCAGCCAAGAGATGAGGTCAGCAGAGGAGGTGGAGGAAGATGCTAGTGACGACGAGGTCAGGTTGCGCCTTCCTGGACAGAGACGTAGTACTGGAAGCACGTCAACAACTGCATCCTCAAACACAACTCTGCCTCTCACCACAAGTCGTGGTGGCTCTTCAGGTCGCATGGGTGCTAAGCCTTGCATAGCCTGGGCATTTTTTCAGATCGATAAAGATGACCCAACTCGTGTTATCTGTAGCATTTGTCAGCAAAAGCTAAGTAGAGGCCAAAAAATACATAGTTTGAGTACTTCATGCATGAACCGACACATGGACATGAAGCATAAGTTGCAGTGGGAAGCTCAGTGTGCTACAATGCGGCCTAACCGGCCAGGCCAACCACCGTCTGCCATATCTTGTGCATCCATGGCCTCTTCATCCTCTGTGACTGGGGGGACAGCAGTCACACCTGTTTTGGGGCGCAGACCTGCCACCTCTTTACCCGCAACAGCCAGCGTGATTGGCAGGTCATCATTTTCTTTGGAGGTGGTAACACCAGCTGGTGTTGAGCGCTGTCCGACATCGATAGCAACACCTTTGGATCAAGGCAACCTAACATGTCCGCCTGCATCTTCCTCACAGACCGGCAGTTTGCCGGGGACACCCTTATCAACCCCGTCTAAGCACAATAGCCAGCCCTCGGTCCCTCAGATGTGGACAAGTAAAAGACCATTTCCTCCTAGCCATGAGAAAGCTAAGAGGTTGAATTTCACCATCTGCAAGTTCTTGGCTACAGAAATGCTGCCTTTCCGCCTGGTGGACACAGAGCATTTTCGAGACCTTATGTCCGTCGCAGTGCCCCAGTACCAGATGCCCAGTCGGCACTACTTCTCAAAGAAAGGTGTGCCTGCGCTCCACCAGCATGTCGCACACAATATCACCGCTTCTTTGAGAAACTCTGTGTGTGACAGGGTGCATTTCACCACAGACACTTGGACGAGTAGGCATGGACGGGGGCGTTACATGTCGCTGACTGGGCACTGGGTAACTATGGTGACAGCAGGACAAGGGGCTGCTGTCCAAGTCTTGCCGTCCCCACGAGTTGTGCGTCAATCCTCTTTATGTCAAAGTTCCTCCACTGCTTCTGCCTCCTCAACCTCCTCTCGGTCTTCCACCTGCACCCAAAGCCTGTCTGGTCATGCCACAAGCTTTCTAACTGCGCAGAAGGGATCCTGCACACCTCCTTACTATGCTGGCAGTAGGGCTCAACGTCATCAGGCGGTTTTTACATTGAAATATCTGGGAAATGTGAGTCACACAGCTGAGGAGTTGTGGTCAGCTCTGGAGAACCAATTTCATGAATGGTTGTCTCCACTGGACCTGAAACCAGGGAAGGCCGTGTGCGACAATGCTGCAAACCTGGGTGCGGCCCTTCGCCGGGGCAATGTCACACACGTGCCTTGTATGGCTCACGTGTTGAACCTGCTTGTCCAGCAATTTTTAGCCCACTATCCCAGACTAGATGGCCTTCTGCAGAGGGCACGGTCGCTGTGTGCTCACTTTCGCCGTTCGCATCCCGCAGCTCAGCGACTTACATCTCTACAGAAGTCCTTGGGCTTGCCACTTCACCGGCTAAAATGCGGTGTGCCTACCCAGTGGAATTCAACTCTGCACATGTTGCAGCGACTGTGGCAGCACCGACAAGCCCTGGTGCAATACGTTCTGACGTATAGCCTGGGCCAACGAGATCCAGAGGTGGGGCAAATCACGCTGGAGGAGTGGTCTCAGATCAGGGACCTATGCACCCTTCTGCACAGTTTTGAAATGGCGACGAAGATGTTTAGTGCTGACGATGCCATTATCAGCATGACTATTCCGGTGATTTACATGCTGGAGCACATGTTAAACAGAATTCGGAGTCAGGTGGTGGCACAAGAGGAGGTGGAGGAAGTAGAGGAGGAGGAGTTGTATGCGGAAGGGCTAACATCTGCAAGGTCCAGACGGTCGGCAGCACCAAGGCGGCAGGCATGTGAGGGTGGGGGAGATGGTTTTACCAGGGCGCATGGTAGCAGCCAGACTAGTGAGGAAGGTGCAGGAGCCCAGGAAGAAGTGGAGGACGAACTGATGGAAGACTCATCAGATGAGGGAGACCTTGATCACATTTCTGTTGTGCGAGGTTGGGGGGAGAGGACAGAGGAAGGAAGCATGATTGTTACCTCGCCACCAACACAACAGGGACTTGGTGCTCCTGGATGCGCAACACACATGAGTGCCTTCTTGCTGCACTACCTGCAACATGACCCTCGAATTGTGAGAATTAGAAATAATCCTGACTACTGGGTTGCCACACTGTTAGATCCCCGGTACAAAAGTAAATTTGCAGAAATTATTCCTGCCATAGAAAGGGATGCACGCATGCAGGAGTATCAGCAGAGACTGTTGCAGAATCTTACATGTGCTTTTCCACAAAATACCAGTGGTGCACGTAGTGAATCTCACAGTTCCAACTTGCCAACCGTGGGACCGTCAAGTGTTCAGCACTCAAACCGTAACAGAACCACAGTATCTGCTGGTAACATCAATTTTGCGGAATCATTTCACCACTTTTTTAGCCCATCCTTTGCAAGGCCACAGGAGACAAGAAGTCTGACACATAGTCAACGCCTAGAGACGATGGTACAGGAGTATCTCCAAGTAAACATTGAAGCCACGACTGTGTCACTGGACCCTTGCTCTTTTTGGGCTTCCAATCTGGATAAATGGCCGGAGCTAGCCACTTACGCCTTGGAGATCTTGTCATGCCCCGCAGCCAGCGTTCTGTCTGAATGTGTGTTCAGCGCTGCTGGTGGTGTGCTGACAGATAAGCGCACGCGGCTCTCCAATGATAATGTAGACAGACTCACGTTCATAAAGATGAACAAATCATGGATCCGAAACGACTTTTCTACCCCTGTGTCATCCTGGGGAGAGTAAAAGCTTGATGATTGGTTAAAATCACCCTACCCACCGTTTTAAGCTTTCAAATTACTAATCATGTTTATCTGTATCTTGGCTGGAAAATAATTTGGGCTTTGTAGCAGTGTGCAGCACTGATTCTATTAGGCCATCTATAATAAGCTCCACCAGATTTAAAATTACTAATCATGTTTATCTGTATCTTGACTGGAAAATAATTTGGGCTTTGTAGCAGTGTGCAGCACTGATCCTATTAGGCCATCTATACTAAAGCTTCACCAGATTTAAAATTAATAATAATTTTTAGCTGCATCTAGCCCGGAAAATAATTTTGGGGCTCCGAGATGCGCAAGACACATAAGTGCCTTCTTGCTGCACTACCTGCAGCATGACCCTCATATTGTCAGAATTCGAAGTAATCATGACTACTGGGTTGCCACACTCTTAGATCCCCCAAACTTTTCGATCAACCTTTTCATTTTAATATAATTTCAAAAATGACCATTTTTTTTGTCTTTAAGCATTAGCAGGTTGTTAGAAACTGAAATCAAACAGTTTTCAACTCAAAACTTTATTCTAGGTGATGTTACATTTTCACATAGGACCCCTTGTTCGAAAGGAGCTTCTGAACTCTCTCGTCCATTGAATTTGTCAGGTTATGGATGGTTTCTGCTTCAATTGTTTTGCATGAGGACAGAATACCCTCCCAGAGCTGTTGCTTAGATGTGAACTGCCTCCCGCCATCATAGACACTCCTTTTTATGATGCTCCAAAGGTTCTGAATGGGGTAGAGGTCAGGGGAGCATGGGGGTCACACCATAAGTTTGTCCCCTTTTATGCTCATATCAGCCAGAGATGCAGATGTTTTATGTGCAGCATGAGATGGTGCATTATCATGCAGAAAAATGATCTTGCTGTGAAATACACGGTTCTTCTTCTTGAACCATGGCAGGAAGTACTGTTTGAGAAAATCCACATAAATTATGGAGTTCATCTTTAGCGCCTTCAGGGATCCTAAAGGGGCCGACAATCTCTCTCCCCATGATTCCAGCCCAAAACATTACTCCACCTCCTCCTTGTTGGCGCTGTAGCCGTGTTTGCGTGGGGTGTCCATCAACCAGCCATCCTCCACTCCATCCATCTGGACCATCGAGCGCTGCACAGCACTCATCCGTGAACAAAACAGTTTTGAAATCAGTCTTCATGTAATGTTTGGCCCACTGGAGCCGTTTCTGCTTGTGTGAAGTGGATAGAGGAGGTCGACAGGATGGCGTATGCACAGCTGCAAACCTCTGAAGGACCCTGCATCTTGTTGTTCGGGGGACGTTGGAGGCACCAGCAGCTTCAAAAACTTGTCTGCTGCTATGACAAGGCTTTTTTGCCGCTGCTCTTTCAACCTGACGTAATTGCCTGTAGGAAAGAGTCCTCAATTTGCCCTTATCAGCACGCACACGTGTGTACTGTGAATCAGCTACATACTTCTTGATTGCCAAGACACTTCATCCTGATCATCGCACAATGTTGATTGTAGTCATGCCTTGACCTAAACACTCCACAATTTGTTGCTTCTCAGCAGCCGACACATCCTTTTTCTTTCCCATTTTGGCAGAAAATGTAGGCTGCTTAATAATGTGAGACAGCCTTCTTAAGTAGTCTTGCCTTTCATTGGACACACCTGCCAAACTAATTAGCACAGGTGTCTGCAATTGCTTACAGTGATATAAAGAGCCCTGACACACATCACCATCAATGAGTTTAACTGACAAACAAACAAATTCTTCCCTTATCACTCCTAAACACTTTTTGCATAATAATTTGGAACACAGTGTACATGTGCTTTTCCACAAAACACCAGTGGTTCACGTAGTGAATGTTACAGTTCTAACTTGCCAACCGTGGTCTGTATGGAGTTGTTCAATAAAAGGCCCAAAATTAAGATAACATAGATGGGAGAGGTCTCTATGAATAGGAATTCCTAAGTATTTGATACCCTGTGAGGGCCAGGCAAAGGGAAAGTTGGACTGGATGGAATCCTATATGGATTTGGGGAGGGAGACATCGAGGGCCTCAGACTTCGCTGCATTGATTTTAAAATTTGACCATGTAACAAAGTGATCTATTTCAGCCATAACAGCATGGATGGATATATGTGATTGAGTGATATATACTAGGACATCATCAGCAAATAGAGAGCACTTGTACTCGGTGCCTCCCACCTCAATCCACCTAATATTGGAGTTATGGCGAATTGATGAGAGCAGGTGCTCCGTCACTAGGATGTATAAGAGAGGGGACAGAGAACATCCCTGCCTTGTCCCATTGGTGATTGTGAAAGGTGATGAAAATGTTCTGACGCGCCCCGTGGGCCTTGGGACACCCGGAGCCGGACCCTTTTTGGTGGATGCTGGTGGTTGTAGTCTCCGTGGCGGCAACCCGGTTCCGTGGCTCAGGGCGGTCAAACCAGTGGCGGAACTATTTATGTGGTTTTGATGTTTAAATGTCCGACTACGCCACCCGTGGATTGCGATCAGAGTGAACCGCCGCTCCAGGGCAGACCGCTGAGGCTGGTGTTGTGGGTGCAGCAGAGCGTAGCATAACTCCCCACGGGAGGAGTATAGCCTCAGGGCATTGTATGCGGAGAATGGGGGTGATGGTGCAGGGCAGCAGCAGTAATGACACGGAGTCAGTGATGCAGTCCAGGGCCTTTACTCACAGTTCTTATTATCCAGACCACGTCTGCAGGTAACGGCTGCCCACGTCGTACTGTGCTCACCAGGTGAGGGGCTCAGACAACTCCCAGATAACTTTGGAGTGCTTCACAGGACCCCCTTTGTGTGTCCTTTGTCTGGCCTTTCTTACCAACCCTTCTGTCCAGCTGCCTCGGGCCTCCTCTTGGTAAACTTGGCGTCAGTTTCCCTGACCCTATGTGGTGCCTTCCTAGCGGGTGTAGCGAGGGGCTGCGCCACATAAAATGTCACAGCCTCCTGTTTCTAGCTGAGGGTCGTTTCCTGCCTCCACTAGTTTCGGGGACCGGTCTCCCCCTTTGGCCTGACCCCTCCACGCAGGTGGATTCGGGCGTGCGGTGCGACTCGCCCGTCTGCACCCCTGAGATCCCTTCGTTCCTCGTTCCTGGAGCCTTCTCCGCTCCTCTTCCTTCCTTCTCCCTCTTCCAGGCCTGGGCCTCTGTTACTAGGCCCGCCTCCGGAGCAGAGCTCATGCAGAGCCCCTGCTCCCTGCCACTTCTGCTCAGACTTCTCTGCACTGAACTAAGATGGTGCCCACCTTTTATACTCCCTTCTCAATGCACCCAGGAACTGCTTCCTCCCTGCTCCTGCACTACAGGGTTCCCCTTCCTCAGTGTTCCCTCCCCCCACTCCAGCCAGGGACAGGGACTGTCGTGCCCATCTCAGGGGCATATTGGTCGCCCTGCCCCACGGCAATGTGGTGTAATGCATGCAGGTGTCGGGTCCTGATCCACACTACTTCCTTACCTGAGAGTGAGATATCACACCTCTGGGTGAGGTGCAATACCTCTGTAGCAACCGAGCCCTCAGGGTGCTACAGTTCCATTTATCTTCAGCCTAGGTGACGTATTGCGATACAGGGCCGTGATTTTGGCTATAAAAGGGTCCCCTAGACCCCTACCCCAAGCTTTTTGAGAGAATCATATATGGCGTGCCAGGAGACTCTATGGAATGCTTTCTCAGCATCCAACGAGAGTATCTAATTACAAATTTTTAACTGCATCTAGCCCAGGAAATACTTTGTGCCTAGTAGCAGTGTCTGCTAGTCAGCGGATTATCCCGGCTGTTAAGCAAGCTACACCACCTGTAGTTTGGACACTTAATTTTTTCAAAGGAAATGCTTCGGGACCACGGGATACTTAGTGAAGAGCATCAGGAGGCACCCCAAGGCATAGGGGCTGGGACTGGCACTAGGATGCCTTGCGGTGGACAGCCGAGCTCGATCCTTATAAAAGCTTTTTAACTGCAGCAGCTTTAGTGGACGCTACTGGAGCTGGAATTACACGGCTGCTGGCATGAGACTTGCCCTCCAATAGATCCTTGTAAATGGATTTAAAGTGTATTCATTCAAATTAGAGGGACAATTTAAATTAAAAAGCTTAGAGCTGCCTCCACCACAGGGGGGCTCTCTCGACCCACCAGCGGACAGGCACCAGTATTGGGAGAGGGGGGCTGGCCGTCAGGGTTCACCGCGGCTCTGGCACAAACCCGGCGACACGGAGGTGGCACGGGCAGGAGCGGACTGGCCGTCTCGGCTTCTCACTTTTTGGATTTTAGAAGGGCATGACATGCCTATATCTGTGTCTCCCCCTCCTTTTACTCCTCCACCTCTTTTCTTTTCGCATGACTATATGTACTTGTCACTTTTCCATGTGTTAGTTGTGTCTTCTGAGCAGTTTGTCAGCTTTTGGACACCTTTGAAGGTGTTTTCTATGTGTTTCTATGTGTTTTTGTTTGCCTGCCATTGGTTTTAATGGTGTTCGAAGGTGTTCGACGAACAGTTCGACGAACAGTTCGGCGAACACACGGGTGTTCGATGAACCGAACCGAACTCGAACACTACGGGGGTGGCTCAACACTACTCATCATATAGCACCACTTTCCTAATAGCCTAAAAAGGTCTAGTAAGTTCATGGGAGGATATAACAATGAAGTCTCCAAACAAAGAATATTGATATTCGGGTTCCGATCGGCGAATCTGCAATATTCGCCGAACATTACCAAACGCCATAGGATTCAATGGGGGGCAAAAAAAATGCATATGCAACACCTTCAAATGGGCCCAAAAGCTGCCAAAACACATCAAATTAGGGGTAGACACCTGGAAAGTGCCATCAATTGACCCAGAGTACAAGTACTATCATTATTATTACTATTACAGCGACATTTACATGTGAAAAAGAGTCACCGTCGGTGACTCATCAATTGGTACAAGAGGAGAGATGACCCTGCCCGCGAGGGTGCACAAACAATCTACAAGGGATGGGTGAGGATACAGTAAGTCAGGGTACAGCTAGTCGTGCAGCAGTATGCTGGAGTGAGGCTTACTGCAGATTGTACGCTTGTCACATGAAGAGAGTCTTCAGTTTCCTTTTCAAGGTTTCCACGGTAGGCGACCTGGAAAGTGCCATCAATTGACCCAGAGTACAAGTACTGTAATTTTTATTATTATAGTGACATTTATTCCGTGGCGCTTTACATGTCAAAAGGGGTCACCGTCAGTGACTGACCGACTGGTACAAGTGGAGAGAGGACGCTGCCTGTGAGGGCATACAAACAATCTGAAAGGGATGGGTGAGGATTCAGTAGGTCAGGATACAGCTAGTCGTGCAGAGATACGCTGGAGCGAGGCTTACCGCAGATTGTACGCTTGTCAGAAGATGTGGGTCTTCAGCTTCCTTTTCAAGGTTTCCACGGTAGGCAACAGTCTGATGTGTTGGGATACAGCGTTACACAGTAGGTGAGATGCACGGGACAAATCTTGTGTGCGATTGTGGCAAGAAGAGATAAGAGGGAAGCAGAGAAGTAGATCTTGGAAGGATGGGAGGTAACAGGATGGTGCAGGTAACTAGTACAGGGAGACTAGGTCACATATGTATGGAGGAGACAGGTTTTCGATGGCTTGGTATGCCAAAGTTCGGCTTTTCAACTGGATTCTCTGGCAATAGGGAGCCAGCACAGGGATTGACAGAGGGGAGAAGCCTGGGTATAGCAGAGTGACAGTTGGATTAATCGTCCTGCACAGTTTAGGATAGATTGGAGGGGTGCGAGAGTGGTAGAAGGGAGGTCACAGAGCAGGAGTTTGTAGTCATCGAGGCGGGAGATGGTGAGGGCGTGCACTGATGTTTTTCTAGATTCATGGTTGAGGAATGTGCGGATCCTCGAGATAGTTTGGAGTTGGAGCCAGCAGCAAGTGGAAAGGGCTTGGATCTGACTTTGGAAGGACAGATCAGAGTCAAGCTTGCGGGACTGGGGAGAGTGGAAAGCCATTCACTTTGATGGATAGGTCAGTTGGGGGGGGTGAATGAGATGGTGGAAAGATGATGCATTTTGTTTTATCCATGTTAATTTTACAAAGCTAGCAAAGAAGAAAGATGAAATAGAGGACACACATTGTGGGATTCTGGTTAGTAAGGAGGTGATATTAGGTCCAGAGAGGTAGATCTGTGTGTCATCAGCATAGAGGTGATACTGAAAGCCATGAGACCATGAGCTGTCCCAGGCCAAAGGTGTAGATGGAGAAGAGCCTGGGTCCTAGAACTGAACCTTGGGGGACTCCAACACATAGGGCGTGAGATGAGGAGGTGGTGTATGAGTGGGAGACACTGAATGTTCTGTCGGTTAGGTATGAAAAGATCCAAGACAGGGCCAACTCTGTGATGCCGAGAGATGAGAATCTGTAGTAAGAGGGAATGGTCTACTGTGTCGAAGGCAGATGACAGGTCTAGGAGAAGGAGGACAGAGTAGTCTTACTTGGATTTGGCAGTTAGTAGGTTGTTGGTGACTTTAGTCAGGGCAGTTTCAGTGGAATGGTGAGGTCAGAAGCCAGATTGTAAGTGGTGAAAGAGGGAGCAGGAGGAGAGGTGGGAGGACAGTTCAAAATAGATGGAGGCATAGGGGAGAAGTGAGATGGGGCAATAGCTAAACATAGAATCGGTCAAGGGAGGGCTTTTGGAGGATGGGTGGAGGTATGTTTGACTCATGAGGGGGAGACACCAGTTGATAGTGACAGGTTGAAGAGGAGGGTTAGGCTTGGGATGAAGACTGTGGTATGGTTTGGAATGAGGTGGGATGGTATTGGGTCAAGTTCACAGGTGGTGAGATGTGATTTGAAGAGTAAAGATGATCTTCCGTGATGGCGGAGAAGCTGGTTTTGGAGGAGGAGAGTTGAGTCGTTATGAGGAGGGGCTGTGTGGACTTTAATCAAAAGCTTTGCCCTACAATGTACATCTTCTGCTTGAAGAATGAGGCTAAATATTCAGCTGAGATGAGAGGAGAGGAGAGAAAAGGGAGGGAGAGCTGGTGGACAGAGGAGGGACTAAAAGTACAGATTAGCTGTTTAGGTTTGTGAGAAACGTATGATATGAGAGTTGAGAAGTAGGTTTGTTTTGCTACAGTGAGCAATTGTGCAGCATTTTGAAAACTTCTGTTACTGAACTCCACTCCCTTTCTTTGGCAATCACACAGCGGTACATCTTGTAGATGATGGGCAGGAAGAACATGTGCTCCAGTAGATGACAAGCGCTATATCAAGTTGCCTCTGCTCCTCTTCCTCCACCTTGACATCACACACAGTACAGTCCTCAGAGGTGGCACCCCAATTACCCTTGTTTTCACCCTCGTCACAACTCTCCAACCGGCCAACAGACTGTAGGGAAGCACAGATGGGCGAGTCTGCAGAGCTGTTCACACCTTCTATTCCGGGGCTCAGAGGTCTGATCCAAAGCTTCACAGACTCAAGAGAGGGAAAGCATGTGTAGCGATGCCCAACATTTTTTTCAGTTGATCCAGGCCCGGACAAAGTAGGGTCCGAAAAGAATCCAAACCCTCGTCACCAGATGTTAACTCCTGGAGGTGGACATGTAGGGTTTGGATAAAAAAAAAAAATACACACCAGAACATGGAGAACTAAACGAATATACAACAGGGGTTGGAAAACTAAAATACAAAACAGCTAGGTTTGGAGAACTAAACCACTAGACACCAAGGTGTCACTAGACAGCAAGTGTTGGAATCCCCAAGGCTTGTGGGACAAACCTCTATCTAACACTTCCTCCAGTGCTTTGGCATCCTCCACCTCCTCTATGGCCTCCACCTGCACTCTCAACCTCCGCCTTCATGAAACCCACGTTCCAACAGTGCAGAGAGAATCCCCCCACTTCGGTACTGTGCAGCCAGGACTCACTGCAATTAGGCAGTGTTAAAATTAATATGCCTTGGAGATCACAGTCATATAGCTGAAGAGTTGTGGACAGTTCTCCACAACTAAACTCAGACACTTGCCTTGCATGGCTCGCATCCTCAACCTGACAGTACAGCAATTTAACCGCCACTATCCCCGCCTGGAAGCGCTGCTGCAGAAACCATGGTCTCTGCGTGCTCACTTAAATCTTTAAAAATAAACAGGATCTTTAGCATAAAAGCCAGGCTATTAGACAATGAGCAAATTCCTTCATGATGATAGAGGCCAACATCTCCTTATCTTGCTGGTACTTTTCTGTGGGAATGAGCTTGTCTCCATCCAGCCAGGAATATCCAGTGAATGGCACGCCATGGTTGGTATTAGCACCCAGTACCAGAAGCAAAGCCATCCGGTGGGCCCTGGCTTCTCCATCAGGAGAGTTCATAGTGCAAACCTTTGCAGGTTGTGATGATAAAGAGACCATCCATCTCCTCAGTTTTCTGATAATTGGAACGCAAACGCAAGTATGCAGCCAGCCACCCACCCATCCACCCACAGGTCACAATACTAAACTGCCACATTTCTGGACAGCTGCTTTCACTTAAAATGTTGCCTTTTAGGCTCGTGGAGGCGGAAGCTTTTCACAACCTCATGGCGGCGGCAGTTGGGTCTCCATACTCGGTCCCCAGCCGTCACTATTTCTCCCGGTGTCGTCCTCGCCTTCCAAAAGCACGGGTCCCAGAGCATTACTACTGGTACTTTTCTGTGGGAATCTGCTTGGCTCCTTCCTGCCTGGAATATTTCCAGTGAACTATAGCACGACGCCATGGTATTAGCAGTAGCCCCAGTACCAGTAGCAAAGCCATCCACAATTTCCTTCTCAGGAATTTTATTTGGTAGACTGAGTGGCTGCCCAAATACATTAGTTTCTCACAAAGGAGCTGAAGATACAGAGTGGCAGTAGGTGCAAGTTTCTCCAGCATGTTAGATATCAGAGGGAGAACCGCAGCGCAGTGGCTCAGTGGTTAACACTGAAGCCTTGCAGCGCTGGTATCCTGGGTTTAAATCCCAGCAAGGACAACATCTACAAGGATTTTGTATGTTCTCCACGTGTTTGCGTAGGTTTCCCCCTCAGTAAAAAAGCAGCCATAGAGTGTCCGGGAACCTTCCCACACACTTTTCTTAGTCATGGCTGCTTCTCGACAGAGATGGACGGGCCCACCAGAGAACCGGAGAATCCTCCTGTAGGCCCTGGCTTCTCCTTCAGGAGAGATCATAGCGAAAACCTTGCAGCTGCTATGGGGCTCTTTAGCATGGGAGAAAGGTGGTCCCTCAGAATCAAATCCTCTGGTGGGCCCAATGTTCTTCAGTCTCAAACTGCTACTCGGTGAGAGTTGTATTTCACTTCAGCCATATTCTTTAGCTCGGTGAAAGAACTGGCATAGAGGGAAACCGTATCTACTCTGGCTGTCATTTCTCTCAGGAAGTCTTCTAATGCAGCTTGCTGCATAAGCAATGGCAGCCCATCTAACACAGCTCACACTTCTCGGTGGTGCTTCGTCACGGACAAAGATCTTTCTTTGCGCCTTGAATTTACTACAGAGTTGGACAATGGCCTGATCTGCAATGTGTTTTGAGAAATAACGTTCATAAGCAAAGCCACTGTTTAGGCCACTGAAGGTCATTAAGTGAAACTCATACAGCTTTCCCACAGACTGAAAGAGGGGCATCAAGACTACCAAGACAGCCAAGAATTCCCTGTCCTCACCAAGAGGATGACTGTCCATGTTCTCCTCCTCATCCTCCTCATCCTCACTATCACCAAATTCGTATTTAGATGAGATGAGGCTGGGCAGCATAGTTACTTTCTTCCGCCTGTAATGCCTCCTCTTTAACTGTGAGCACGGAGCATTTCATTAGACAGAGTAGAGGGATGGTGACGCTAATTATAGCGTCATAACTGCTCACCATCTTGGTGGAGTCCTCAAAGTTTTGGAGGACGGCACAGATGTCAGACATTCATGCCCAATCACCAGCTCTTATGTGCGTAGACTGATCTGAATGCCGGTGGGCGTGTTGAAGCTGGTACTCAACAACTTCCCTCTGCTTCTCACAAATCCTTCCCAACATCTGCAATGTTGATTTCCAACATGTGGTGACATGTCACAAGAGATGGTGAGTTGGAAGCTGCAAATGCTGCTGAAGCACTGCCAGGATGGTGGAAGCTATAAATGACTTTTTGAAATGGGCACACACGTGTTGTACTTTCACAAGCAGCTCTGGTAGATCTGGGTAGGATTTGAGAAACTGCTGAACCACTAAGTTGAGCACATTAAGTGCTCTCTCATTACTATTGTTTACCCCTGTATGGAGAACAATATCAGCACCGAAGAATTCAAAGATGAAATATAGCCTGATTTACAGTATAGACCAAAAGTTTGGACACACCTTCTCATTTAAAGATTTTTCTGTATTTTCATGACTATGAAAATTGTACATTCGCACTGAAAGCATCAAAACTATGAATTAACACATGTGGAATTATATACTTAACAAAAAAGTGTGAAACAACTGAAAATATGTCTTATATTCTAGGTTCTTCAAAGTAGCCACCTTTTGCTTTGATGACTGCTTTGCACACTCTTGGCATTCTCTTGATGAGCTTCAAGAGGTAGTCACCGGAAATGGTCTTCCAACAATCTTGAAGGAGTTCTCAGAGATGCTTAGCACTTGTTGGCCCTTTTGCCTTCACTCTGCGGTCCAGCTCACCCCAAACCATCTCGATTGGGTTCAGGTCTGGTGACTGTGGAGGCCAGGTCATCTGGCGTAGTACCCCATCACTCTCCTTCTTGGTCAAATAGCCTTTACACAGCCTGGAGGTGTGTTTGGGGTCATTGTCCTGTTGAAAAATAAATGATGGTCCAACTAAACGCAAACCGGATGGAAAAGCATCCCGCTGCAAGATGCTGTGGTAGCCATGCTGGTTCAGTATGCCTTCAATTTTGAATAAATCCCCAACAGTGTCACCAGCAAAGCACCCCCACACCATCACACCTCCTCCTTCATGCTTCACGGTGGGAACCAGGCATGTAGAGTAGTGTTGAGCCACCCCCGTAGTGTTCGAGTTCGGTTCGGTTCGTCGAACACCCGTGTGTTCGCCGAACTGTTCGTCGAACTGTTCGTCGAACACCTTCGAACACCGTTAAAACCAATGGCAGGCAAACAAAAACACATAGAAACACATAGAAAACACCTTCAAAGGTGTCCAAAAGCTGACAAACTGCTCAGAAGACACAACTAACACATGGAAAAGTGACAAGTACATATAGTCATGCGAAAAGAAAAGAGGTGGAGGAGTAAAAGGAGGGGGAGACACAGATATAGGCATGTCATGCCCTTCTAAAATCCAAAAAGTGAGAAGCCGAGACGGCCAGTCCGCTCCTGCCCGTGCCACCTCCGTGTCGCCAGGTTTGTGCCAGAGCCGCGGTGAACCCTGACGGCCAGCCCCCCTCTCCCAATACTGGTGCCTGTCCGCTGGTGGGTCGAGAGAGCCCCCCTGTGGTGGAGGCAGCTCTAAGCTTTTTAATTTAAATTGTCCCTCTAATTTGAATGAATACACTTTAAATCCATTTACAAGGATCTATTGGAGGGCAAGTCTCATGCCAGCAGCCACGTAATTCCAGCTCCAGTAGCGTCCACTAAAGCTGCTGCAGTTAAAAAGCTTTTATAAGGATCGAGCTCGGCTGTCCACCGCAAGGCATCCTAGTGCCAGTCCCAGCCCCTATGCCTTGGGGTGCCTCCTGATGCTCTTCACTAAGTATCCCGTGGTCCCGAAGCATTTCCTTTGAAAAAATTAAGTGTCCAAACTACAGGTGGTGTAGCTTGCTTAACAGCCGGGATAATCCGCTGACTAGCAGACACTGCTACTAGGCACAAAGTATTTCCTGGGCTAGATGCAGTTAAAAATTTGTAAGTAGATACTCTCGTTGGATGCTGAGAAAGCATTCCATAGAGTCTCCTGGCACGCCATATATGATTCTCTTAAAAAGCTTGGGGTAGGGGTCTAGGGGACCCTTTTATAGCCAAAATCACGGCCCTATATCACAATACGTCACCTAGGCTGAAGATAAATGGAACTGTAGCACCGAGGGCTCGGTTGCTACAGACGTATTGCACCTCACCCAGAGGTGTGATATCACACTCTCAGATAAGGATGGAGTGTGGATCAGGACCCGACACCTGCATGCATTACACCACATTGCCGTGGGGCAGGGCGACCAATATGCCCCTGAGATGGGCACGACAGTCCCTGTCCCTGGCTGGAGTGGGGGGAGGGAACACTGAGGAAGGGGAACCCTGCAGTGCAGGAGCAGGGAGGAAGCAGTTCCTGGGTGCATTGAGAAGGGAGTATAAAACCTGGGCACCATCTTAGTTCAGTGCAGAGAAGTCTGAGCAGAAGTGGCAGGGAGCAGGGGCTCTGCATGAGCTCTGCTCCGGAGGCGGGCCTAGTAACAGAGGCCCAGGCCTGCAAGAGGGAGAAGGAAGGAAGAGGAGCGGAGAAGGCTCCAGGAACTAGGAATGAAGGGATCCCAGGGGTGCGGACGGGCGAGTCGCCACCGCACGCCCAAATCCACCTGCGTGGAGGGGTCAGGCCAAAGGGGGAGACCGGTCCCCGAACTAGTGGAGGCAGGAAACGACCCTCAGCTAGAAACCGGAGGCTCTGACATTTTATGTGGCGCAGCCCCTTGCTCCACCCGCTAGGAAGGCACCACATAGGGTCAGGGAAACTGGCGCCAAGTTTACCAAGAGGAGGCCCGAGGCAGCCGGACAGAAGTGTTGGTAAGAAAGGCCAGACAAAGGACACACAAAGGGGGTCCTGTGAAGCGCTCCAAAGTTATCTGGGAGTTGTCTGAGCCCCTCACCTGGTGAGCACAGTACGACGTGGGCAGCCGTTACCTGCAGACGTGGTCTGGATAATAAGAACTGTGAGTAAAGGCCCTGAACTGCATCACTGACTCCGTGTCGTTACTGCTGCTGCCCTGCACCATCACCCCCATCCTCCGCATACACTGCCCTGAGGCTATACTCCTCCCGTGGGGAGTTATGCTACGCTCTGCTGCACCCACAACACCAGCCTTAGCGGTCTGCCCTGTAGCGGCGGTTCACTCTGACCGCAATCCACGGGTGGCGTAGTCGGACATTTAAACATCAAAACCACATAAATAGTTCCGCCACTGGTTTGACCGCCCTGAGCCACGGAACCGGATCGCCGCCACGAAGACTACAACCACCAGCATCCACCAAAAAGGGTCCGGCTCCGGGTGTCCCAAGGCCCAGGGGGTGCGTCAGAACATTTTCATCACCTTTCACAATCACCAATGGGACAAGGCAGGGATGTCCTCTGTCCCCTCTCTTATACATCCTAGTGACGGAGCACCTGCTCTCATCAATTCGCCATAACCCCAATATTAGGTGGATTGAGGTGGGAGGCACCGAGTACAAGTGCTCTCTATTTGCTGATGATGTCCTAGTATATATCACTCAATCACATATATCCATCCCTGCTGTTATGGCTGAAATAGATCACTTTGTTACATGGTAAAATTTTAAAATCAATGCAGCGAAGTCTGAGGCCCTCGATGTCTCCCTCCCTAAATCCATATAGGATTCCATCCAGTCCAACTTTCCCTTTGCCTGGCCCTCACAGGGTATCAAATACTTAGGAATTCCTTTTCATAGAGACCTCTCCCATCTATGTTATCTTAATTTTGGCCCCTTTATTGAACAATTCCATACAGACCACGGTTGGCAAGTTAGAACTGTAAGATTCACTACGTGAACCACTGGTGTTTTGTGGAAAAGCACATGTACACCGCGTTCCAAATTATTATGCAAAAAGTGTTTAGGAGTGATAAGGGAAGAATTTGTTTGTTTGTCAGTTAAACTCATTGATGGTGATGTGTGTCAGGGCTCTTTATATCACTGTAAGCAATTGCAGACACCTGTGCTAATTAGTTTGGCAGGTGTGTCCAATGAAAGGCAAGACTACTTAAGAAGGCTCTCTCACATTATTAAGCAGCCTACATTTTCTGCCAAAATGGGAAAGAAAAAGGATGTGTCGGCTGCTGAGAAGCAACAAATTGTGGAGTGTTTAGGTCAAGGCATGACTACAATCAACATTGTGCGATGATCAGGATGAAGTGTCTTGGCAATCAAGAAGTATGTAGCTGATTCACAGTACACACGTGTGCGTGCTGATAAGGGCAAATTGAGGACTCTTTCCTACAGGCAATTACGTCAGGTTGAAAGAGCAGCGGCAAAAAAGCCTTGTCATAGCAGCAGACAAGTTTTTGAAGCTGCTTGTGCCTCCAACGTCCCCCGAACAACAAAATGCAGGGTCCTTCAGAGGTTTGCAGCTGTGCATACGCCATCCTGTCGACCTCCTCTATCCACTTCACACAAGCAGAAACGGCTCCAGTGGGCCAAACATTACATGAAGACTGATTTCAAAACTGTTTTGTTCACGGATGAGTGCCGTGCAGCGCTCGATGGTCCAGATGAATGGAGTGGAGGATGGCTGGTTGATGGACACCCCACGCAAACACGGCTACAGCGCCAACAAGGAGGAGGTGGAGTAATGTTTTGGGCTGGAATCATGGGGAGAGAGATTGTCGGCCCCTTTAGGATCCCTGAAGGCGCTAAAGATGAACTCCATAATGTATGTGGATTTTCTCAAACAGCACTTCCTGCCATGGTTCAAGAAGAAGAACCGTGTATTTCACAGCAAGATCATTTTTCTGCATGATAATGCACCATCTCATGCTGCACATAAAACATCTGCATCTCTGGCTGATATGGGCATAAAAGGGGACAAACTTATGGTGTGACCCCCATGCTCCCCTGACCTCTACCCCATTCAGAACCTTTGGAGTATCATTAAAAGGAGTGTTTATGATGGCGGGAGGCAGTTCACATCTAAGCAACAGCTCTGGGAGGGTATTCTGTCCTCATGCAAAACAATTGAAGCAGAAACCATCCAAAACCTGACAAATTCAATGGACGAGAGAGTTCAGAAGCTCCTTTCGAACAAGGGGTCCTATGTGAAAATGTAACATCACCTAGAATAAAGTTTTGAGTTGAAAACTGTTTGATTTCAGTTTCTAACAACCTGCTAATGCTTATAATTTCAAAAATGACCATTTTTTTGGTCTTTATTAAAATGAAAAGGTTGATCGAAAAGTTTGGGGGATCTAAGAGTGTGGCAACCCAGTAGTCATGATTACTTCGAATTCTGACAATATGAGGGTCATGCTGCAGGTAGTGCAGCAAGAAGGCACTTATGTGTCTTGCGCATCTCGGAGCCCCAAAATTATTTTCCGGGCTAGATGCAGCTAAAAATTATTTTTAATTTTAAATCTGGTGAAGCTTATTATAGATGGCCTAATAAGATCAGTGCTGCACACTGCTACAAAGCCCAAATTATTTTCCAGTCAAGATACAGATAAACATGATTAGTAATTTGAAAGCTTAAAACGGTTGGTAGGGTGATTTTAACCAATCATCAAGCTTTTACTCTCCCCAGGATGACACAGGGGTAGAAAAGTCGTTTCGGATCCATGATTTGTTCATCTTTATGAACGTGAGTCTGTCTACATTATCAGTGGAGAGCCGCGTGCGCTTATCTGTCAGCACACCACCAGCAGCGCTGAACACACGTTCAGACAGAACGCTGGCTGCGGGGCATGACAAGATCTCCAAGGCGTAAGTGGCTAGCTCCGGCCATTTATCCAGATTGGAAGCCCAAAAAGAGCAAGGGTCCAGTGACACAGTCGTGGCTTCAATGTTTACTTGGAGATACTCCTGTACCATCGTCTCTAGGCGTTGACTATGTGTCAGACTTCTTGTCTCCTGTGGCCTTGCAAAGGATGGGCTAAAAAAGTGGTGAAATGATTCCGCAAAATTGATGTTACCAGCAGATACTGTGGTTCTGTTACGGTTTGAGTGCTGAACACTTGACGGTCCCACGGTTGGCAAGTTGGAACTGTGAGATTCACTACGTGCACCACTGGTATTTTGTGGAAAAGCACATGTAAGATTCTGCAACAGTCTCTGCTGATACTCCTGCATCCCTTTCTATGGCAGGAATAATTTCTGCAAATTTACTTTTGTACCGGGGATCTAACAGTGTGGCAACCCAGTAGTCAAGATTATTTCTAATTCTCACAATTCGAGGGTCATGTTGCAGGTAGTGCAGCAAGAAGGCACTCATGTGTGTTGCGCATCCAGGAGCACCAAGTCCCTGTTGTGTTGGTGGCGAGGTAACAATCATGCTTCCTTCCTCTGTCCTCTCCCCCCAACCTCGCACAACAGAAATGTGATCAAGGTCTCCCTCATCTGATGAGTCTTCCATCAGTTCGTCCTCCACTTCTTCCTGGGCTCCTGCACCTTCCTCACTAGTTTGGCTGCTACCATGCGCCCTGGTAAAATCATCTCCCCCACCCTCACATGCCTGCCGCCCTGGTGCTGCCGACCGTCTGGACCTTGCAGATGTTAGCCCTTCCGCATACAACTCCTCCTCCTCTACTTCCTCCACCTCTTCTTGTGCCACCACCTGACTCCGAATTCTGTTTAACATGTGCTCCAGCATGTAAATCACCGGAATAGTCATGCTGATAATGGCATCGTCAGCACTAAACATCTTCGTCACCATTTCAAAACTGTGCAGAAGGGTGCATAGGTCCCTGATCTGAGACCACTCCTCCAGCGTGATTTGCCCCACCTCTGAATCTCGTTGGCCCAGGCTATACGTCAGAACGTATTGCACCAGGGCTTGTCGGTGCTGCCACAGTCGCTGCAACATGTGCAGAGTTGAATTCCACCGGGTAGGCACATCGCATTTTAGCCGGTGAAGTGGCAGGCCCAACGACTTCTGTAGAGATGTAAGTCGCTGAGCTGCGGAATGCGAACGGCGGAAGTGAGCACACAGCGACCGTGCCCTCTGCAGAAGGCCATCTAGTCTGGGATAGTGGGCTAAAAATTGCTGGACAACCAGGTTCAACACGTGAGCCATACAAGGCACGTGTGTGACATTGCCCCGGCGAAGGGCCGCACCCAGGTTTGCAGCATTGTCGCACACGGCCTTCCCTGGTTTCAGGTCCAGTGGAGACAACCATTCATGAAATTGGTTCTCCAGAGCTGACCACAACTCCTCAGCTGTGTGACTCACATTTCCCAGACATTTCAATGTAAAAACCGCCTGATGACGTTGAGCCCTACTGCCAGCATAGTAAGGAGGTGTGCAGGATCCCTTCTGCGCAGTTAGAAAGCTTGTGGCATGACCAGACAGGCTTTGGGTGCAGGTGGAAGACCGAGAGGAGGTTGAGGAGGCAGAAGCAGTGGAGGAAAAATGAAATAAAGAGGATTGACGCACAACTCGTGGGGACGGCAAGACTTGGACAGCAGCCCCTTGTCCTGCTGTCACCATAGTTACCCAGTGCCCAGTCAGCGACATGTAACGCCCCTGTCCATGCCTACTCGTCCAAGTGTCTGTGGTGAAATGCACCCTGTCACACACAGAGTTTCTCAAAGAAGCGGTGATGTTGTGTGCGACATGCTGGTGGAGCGCAGGCACACCTTTCTTTGAGAAGTAGTGCCGACTGGGCATCTGGTACTGGGGCACTGCGACGGACATAAGGTCTCGAAAATCCTCTGTGTCCACCAGGCGGAAAGGCAGCATTTCTGTAGCCAAGTGCTTGCAGATGGTGAAATTCAACCTCTTAGCTTTCTCATGGCTAGGAGGAAATGGTCTTTTACTTGTCCACATCTGAGGGACCGAGGGCTGGCTATTGTGCTTAGACGGGGTTGATAAGGGTGTCCCCGGCAAACTGCCGGTCTGTGAGGATGATGCAGGCGGACATGTTAGGTTGCCTTGATCCAAAGGTGGTGCTATCGATGTCGGACAGCGCTCAAGACCAGCTGGTGTTACCACCTCCAAAGAAAATGATGACCTGCCAATCACGCTGGCTGTTGCGGGTAAAGAGGTGGCAGGTCTGCGCCCCAAAACAGGTGTGACTGCTGTCCCCCCAGTCACAGAGGATGAAGAGGCCGCGGATGCACAAAATATGGCAGACGGTGGTTGGCCCGGCCGGCTAGACCGCATTGTAGCACACTGAGCTTCCCACTGCAACTTATGCTTCATGTCCATGTGCCGGTTCATGCATGAAGTACTCAAACTATGTATTTTTTGGCCTCTACTTAGCTTTTGCTGACAAATGTTACAGATAACACGAGTTGGGTCATCTTTATCGATCTGAAAAAATGCCCAGGCTATGCAAGGCTTAGCACCCATGCGACCTGAAGAGCCACCACGACTTGTGGTGAGAGGCAGAGTTGTGTTTGAGGATGCAGTTGTTGACGTGCTTCCAGTACTACGTCTCTGTCCAGGAAGGCGCAACCTGACCTCGTCGTCACTAGCATCTTCCTCCACCTCCTCTGCTGACCTCATCTCTTGGCTGACTGTGGGTTGACAGTAAGTGGGATCTCCGACCTCATCATCATCACCCTGTGCGTTATCACACCCGTCGTCCTCAGAGCCAACCTGTTCCTGCCCTGACAAAAAACTAAAGTTGTCGCTCCAATCAGGTATTTGAGTCTTATCATCGTCTTCCTCATTGTCTCCACCAACAGGAGTTACAGTTTGGGAATGAGGGTCTACATTATGGTCAGAACCTTCTGCGTCTGGTCCTGGATCCGACTCATAAAGATTCTGGGCATCAGTGCAGATCATTTCCTCGTCTGGATTCACAGAAGCGCTGGAGTCGACCTCTGATTCCCAGGCTATAGTATGAGTAAACAGCTCTGCAGACTCAACCATCTGTTCTACCTCATACTCAGACGGGCAGCTGGAGATTTGGGAGCTGTGAGGAAGCAAGTGCGATTTGGGTGACACCTTTGAGGACTGGAGTATTTGTGATGTTGAAGTTGATGTGGAGGAGAGCCCACTTAAAGGAGTACTTGATATCCGTTGAAGCACCTGCTGTTTTTGTGCCTCATCTGGAATTTGTAGCGATTGGCGTGGCCGTAAGAAAGGGATCTTATCACATTGTCTACTAAAAGAAGTAGACATTTTAGTTTGGCTGGAAGATGGTCTTTCTTCTGCACCTACCCCACGGACACAACCTTTTTTCCCCTTCCCAACACGCCTATTCCCCTTTCCACCAGCAGCAGGCCTTTTTCCACTCATTTTGGTGGTTAACTAATTCACAACTCTGGAGTTGTTTGCACAAAAAAACAATGGATGGTAACCGAGCAGAGCTGAGTGGCCAAACTGTGGTATTAGGCCAAAACTATTGGCTGGGTTAGATGCAGAAAAAAATTATTTTTAATTTGCAACCTGATGGAGGTCAGTATAGATGGACTAATAGACCCAGTCCCACACACCGCTAGAAGCCCAAATATT
Organism: Phyllobates terribilis; assembly: GCF_046119375.1. Lineage (NCBI taxonomy): Eukaryota > Metazoa > Chordata > Amphibia > Anura > Dendrobatidae > Phyllobates > Phyllobates terribilis. The sequence continues at coordinate 22,658,904 of NW_027362769.1, forward strand.
TTTTCAGAGCTAGATGCAGAAAATTTTTTTATTCAATTTGCAACCTGATGGAGGTCAGTATAGATGGACTAATAGACCAAGTCCCACACACTGCTAGAAGCCCAAATATTTTTTCAGAGCTAGATGCAGAAAAAAATTATTTTTAATTTGCAACCTGATGGAGGTCAGTATAGATGGACTAATAGACCAAGTCCCACGCACCGCTAGAAGCCCAAATATTTTTTCAGAGCTAGATGCAGAAAAAAATTATTTTTAATTTGCAACCTGATGGAGGTCAGTATAGATGGACTAATAGACCAAGTCCCACACACCGCTAGAAGCCCAAATATTTTTTCAGAGCTAGATGCAGAAAAAAATTATATTCAATTTGCAACCTGCTGGAGGTCAGTATAGAAGGACTAATAGAACAAGTCCCACACACTGCTAGAAGCCCAAATATTTTTTCAGAGCTAAATGAAGAAAAAAATTATTTTTAATTTGCAACCTGATGGAGGTCAGTATAGATGGACTAATAGACCAAGTCCCACACACTGCTAGAAGCCCAAATATTTTTTCAGAGCTAGATGCAGAAAAAAATTATTTTTAATTTGCAACCTGATGGAGGTCAGTATAGATGGACTAATAGACCAAGTCCCACACACTGCTAGAAGCCCAAATATTTTTTCAGAGCTAGATGCAGAAAAAAATTATTTTTAATTTGCAACCTGATGGAGGTCAGTATAGATGGACTAATAGACCAAGTCCCACACACTGCTAGAAGCCCAAATATTTTTTCAGAGCTAGATGCAGAAAAAAATTATTTTTAATTTGCAACCTGATGGAGGTCAGTATAGATGGACTAATAGACCAAGTCCCACACACCGCTAGAAGCCCAAATATTTTTTCAGAGCTAGATGCAGAAAATTTTTTTATTCAATTTGCAACCTGATGGAGGTCAGTATAGATGGACTAATAGACCAAGTCCCACACGCTGCTAGAAGCCCAAATATTTTTTCAGAGATAAATGAAGAAAAAAATTATTTTTAATTTGCAACCTGATGGAGGTCAGTATAGATGGACTAATAGGCCAAGTCCCACACACTGCTAGAAGCCCAAATATTTTTTCAGAGCTAGATGCAGAAAAAAATTATTTTTAATTTGCAACCTGATGGAGGTCAGTATAGATGGACTAATAGACCAAGTCCCACACACCGCTAGAAGCCCAAATATTTTTTCAGAGCTAGATGCAGAAAAAAATTATATTCAATTTGCAACCTGCTGGAGGTCAGTATAGAAGGACTAGTAGAACAAGTCCCACACACTGCTAGAAGCCCAAATATTTTTTCAGAGCTAAATGAAGAAAAAAATTATTTTTAATTTGCAACCTGATGGAGGTCAGTATAGATGGACTAATAGACCAAGTCCCACACACTGCTAGAAGCCCAAATATTTTTTCAGAGCTAGATGCAGAAAAAAATTATTTTTAATTTGCAACCTGATGGAGGTCAGTATAGATGGACTAATAGACCAAGTCCCACACACCGCTAGAAGCCCAAATATTTTTTCAGAGCTAGATGCAGAAAATTTTTTTATTCAATTTGCAACCTGATGGAGGTCAGTATAGATGGACTAATAGACCAAGTCCCACACACTGCTAGAAGCCCAAATATTTTTTCAGAGCTAGATGCAGAAAAAAATTATTTTTAATTTGCAACGTGATGGAGGTCAGTATAGATGGACTAATAGACCAAGTCCCACACACTGCTAGAAGCCCAAATATTTTTTCAGAGCTAGATGCAGAAAAAAATTATTTTTAATTTGCAACCTGATGGAGGTCAGTATAGATGGACTAATAGAACAAGTCCCACACGCTGCTAGAAGCCCAAATATTTTTTCAGAGCTAGATGCAGAAAAAAATTATTTTTAATTTGCAACCTGATGGAGGTCAGTATAGATGGACTAATAGAACAAGTCCCACACGCTGCTAGAAGCCCAAATATTTTTTCAGAGATAAATGAAGAAAAAAATTATTTTTAATTTGCAACCTGATGGAGGTCAGTATAGATGGACTAATAGACCAAGTCCCACACACTGCTAGAAGCCCAAATATTTTTTCAGAGCTAGATGCAGAAAAAAATTATTTTTAATTTGCAACCTGATGGAGGTCAGTATAGATGGACTAATAGACCAATTCCCACACACCGCTAGAAGCCCAAATATTTTTTCAGAGCTAGATGCAGAAAAAAATTATATTCAATTTGCAACCTGCTGGAGGTCAGTATAGAAGGACTAATAGAACAAGTCCCACACACTGCTAGAAGCCCAAATATTTTTTCAGAGCTAAATGAAGAAAAAAATTATTTTTAATTTGCAACCTGATGGAGGTCAGTATAGATGGACTAATAGACCAAGTCCCACACACTGCTAGAAGCCCAAATATTTTTTCAGAGCTAGATGCAGAAAAAAATTATATTCAGTTTGCAACCTGATGGAGGTCAGTATAGATGGACTAATAGAATGATGTTATGCCCAAAAGATTTTACTTCACTAGGTGCAGTAAAAAAATTGGTATTCTATAGACAGGTGGTATATCTTGCAACACAGATAGGCTACTCCACTGACTAACACACTCTGCAATAGGCCAAAAAGGATTAGCTTTGCTAGATTCAGCCAAATGCTGTGAAAAAAACTTGCACAGCACTGGCACAGACCTGCCTGGCAAAAACTGATAGGAACTGATGTAACCTAGTCCTGAAAAGGACTCCAATTACAATTAGTCTTTACTCCCACAATCTATCTATTTAAGAGCACAGACCTGCCTGATAAAAGTCGTAGGAAATGCTGTAACCTAGTCCTTTAAAGGACTGCAATCACAACTATTCCCTACTCCCAAGCTATCTGTATATTTGTGCGAAAATTGGCTTGAAATTAACAAGGTATAGCGCACACAGCAACAGCGGTGCCGTCTAACACGCAGCTGCAGCAGTGAGAAAATGGTGGCGACGGGGAAAATGGCTTGGTCTTATAGGGCAAGGACATGTGACATACACTGCCAATCACACATGCCCTTGCTTGTGTGAAAAAAAGCACTTCGCTCCGTGTGTGCGCTGCTGATAGGCTGACAGATTGCACCTCCCCACTGCAAATGCGGGAAAGAGAAAAAAAAATGGAGATCTTCATTGTTCCTGCAGAGATCCATCCCCTGCCCCTCCCCCCGCCCCGCTGTACACTCAAACTGCGTATTAACATTAATTTTCATCATTACTGAGAAAAAATCCAGTTATGATTTTGGTGCACGAACAGTTATCGAACATAACCTCGAACAGCCTAATTTTTCTCAAATTGTTCGTGTTCGCCGACCGGCTCGAACACCGCCCAAAACAGCTCGAATTTGAGATTGGCGAACAGTTCGAGTAGAACAACGCTCATCTCTAATGTAGAGTCCATCCGTTCACCTTTTCTGCGTCTCACAAAGACACGGTGGTTGGAACCAAAGATCTCAAATTTGGACTCATCAGACCAAAGCACAGATTTCCACTGGTCTAATGTCCATTCCTTGTGTTCTTTAGCCTAAACAAGTCTCTTCTGCTTGTTGCCTGTCCTTAGCAGTGGTTTCCTAGCAGCTATTTTACCATGAAGGCCTGCTGCACAAAGTCTCCTCTTAACAGTTGTTGAAGAGATGTGTCTGCTGCTAGAACTCTGTGTGGCATTGACCTGATCTCTAATCTGAGCTGCTGTTATCCTGCAATTTCTGAGGTTGGTGACTCGGATAAACTTATCCTCAGAAGCAGAGGTGACTCTTGGTCTACCTTTTCTGGGGCGGTCCTCATGTGAGCCAGTTTCTTTGTAGGGCTTGATGGTTTTTGCAACTGCACTTGGAGACACTTTCAAAGTTTGCCCAATTTTTTGGACTGACTGACCTTCATTTCTTAAAGTAATGATTGTCACTCGTTTTTCTTTACTTAGCTGTTTTTTTCTTGCCATAATACAAATTCTAACAGTCTATTCAGTAGGACTATCAGCTGTGTATCCACAAGTCTTCTGCACAACACAACTGATGGTCCCAACCCCATTTATAAGGCAAGAAATCCCACTTATTGAACCTGACAGGGCACACCTGTGAAGTGAAAACCATTTCCGGTGACTACCTCTTGAAGCTCATCAAGAGAATGCCAAGAGTGTGCAAAGTACTCATCAAAGCAAAAGGTGGCTACTTTGAAGAACCTAGAATATAAGACATATTTTCAGTTGTTTCACACTTTTTTGTTAAGTATATAATTCCACATGTGTTAATTCATAGTTTTGATGCCTTCAGTGTGAATGTACAATTTTCAAAGTCATGAAAATACAGAAAAATCTTTAAATGAGAAGGTGTGTCCAAACTTTTGGTCTGTACTGTATATACCACGGTACTAAGAAAACCAATTTATATCTTGTGTACCCCTGTGACAAAAATATCTGCACCAAAGAATTAATTTCAGTAGAGTAGAGCTAGTATAATGGTGACCGACAAATCTTCCACTACAGCCAACCCAGCAGATGGAGACCCAATCAGGATTCTCCACATTTCCAAATATTAGTGGCAGACACCAGCAAAGTGGCATCAATTTCACTACAGTACAAGTAGTATAATTAGGACTCACACCTCTTCTACTACAGCCAATCCAGTAGATGGCGAGGCAATCAGAAGTGTTTACATTTCCCTAAATTAGGGCCTAACATAAGTGATGAGTATATATGTTCAAGATCTGATCTCCAAACTTAAGTTCAACACGTATGTGGCACATTCGGATTCGTGATCGGAAAGTCGAGCAAAATTTGTTACATTCGGTAAAATCGGTAATGTTCGGCGAATTTCCGTGGTTAAGTGATTGTGGGCCAACTACAGCGTTTTTTATAGTTTTACTAGTATAATGCTTGTGTATAATGAGCGGGGAGACGTGGTAGATGAGTGGGGCGCTGGTAATAGGTCAGATCAGCGGCAAGCTTTTTTTTTTCCTGTAGGCTGTAACTTTAAGTCAGAAAAGCGTGGCAAGCCAATCAGAGAGTAGCTAGCCAATCAGAGCGCAGGAAGCATCCACAGTGTCCCAGACACAAGGGCTTCTACAATTGGCTGCTGAAATCACATTTTCTCTCCATATAAAAACCGACCATGTTCCCTCAGCGCCGTTTTATGCATGTCACTGAAGAAGATAGACGCTGCTGAGTGTGTTCGATAGATGGACGCCTCTGTGGAGGTCAGATTGTATAGATAAGTCCTATTCTGTGTACCTGTTCAATTGACCTTGGAGCCCTTTTTTTGTGCAATTACTGAGATTCTGACAGAAAGAGCAGGTTTAGGCCCCGTCACACTTAGCGACGCTGCAACGATATGACCTGTCAGGGATCGTTGCTGCGTCGCTATGTGGTCGCTGGTGAGCTGTCAAACAGGCAGGCTCACCAACGATCAGGGGAGCAGCGACATCGTGGAAAGAATCTTTCCGCGATGTCCTGCTCCTGGTTACGAGCCTGCTGAAGCAGGAGCAGGCTGGTAACTATGGTAAACATCGGGTTACTAGGGGCACACACGCTCCTAGTAACCAATTGTTTATCATGGTTACCACTCTGCTACAGTTACCGCTCACTTTAGCAGGCTCGTAACCATGATAAACAACGGGTTACTAGGTGCGCGTGTGCCCCTAGGTACTCGATGTTTACCATAGTTACCAGCCTGATCGCTGCTCCCGCTGGTCACACACAGCGATGTGTGCTGACCAGCGGGAGAGCAACGACCAAAAAATGGTCCAGGACACTTTGCAGCGATCAGCGACCTCACAGCAGGGGCCTGATCGTTACAAAGTGTCACAAATAAAGACATCGCTGGTGAGGTCGCTGTTGCGTCTCCAAAACCGTGACACAGCAGCAATCTCGCTAGCGATCTCGCTATGTGAGATGGGGGCTTTAGGCATAGAACAGTGTTGTACACTGGTTGTACTGTCTGTGCTCCATGCAGACCTTCAATCTATTTTTGCACTTGCTAATGTGATAAAGGAAGCAAGCCCTTGTAGGCCACTTTTTGTTTTTGTCGGGTTGAAATTCAGCTATCTGCAGAGCTTGTCAGTGCAAAGCTTCTGAGTGCAGAGCACAGAAAACTTTTTTTTCAATTGCTAATGTGATAGTGCAAGCTGTGTTAGCCCAGTTTGTCATTTTTTTAGTGAGTGAACTTCAGCTGTTTTCAGAGTAAAAAAAAAGTTTTTTTCTGTTGCTAGCCATAGTCCACCAAAGATTTTTTTGTCGCAGATGTGTTACACTCTGCTATAAGCCACCTAGTGCTTTTACTGGCTGTGAAATTCATTTGCTTTCAGAGTAAAAAAATAGATTTTTTCTGTTGGTAGCCAGTGCCACAGTCCAACAAAGATTTTTTTTTGTGTGACAAACGCCATACACTCTGCTATACATCAGTTACTACATTAGTGGCCGTGAACTTCAGCTGTTTTCAGAGTAAAAAAAAAAATTTTTCCTGTTGCCAGACAAAGTCAAAAAAATATTTTTTTCTGTTGCAAACGTGTAACACTCTGCTATAAGCCAATTAGTCCTTTTAGTGGCGGTGAAATTCATCTGTATTCAGAGCTTGTGAAGAGTCAAAATATCTATTTTTGCTGTTGCTAACGTTATACAGCAGGCTTGATCTGAGTTTGAAATAGTTTGGAGAATATCTCCTATGTTATACAGACGTCATCCACAGTTAAAAAATACTTTGTACGGTTTCTAACATTATACAGCAGAGACATCTCAGTTTGAAATAGTTTGGAGAATATCTCGTATGTTATACAAGCCTCATCCATAGTAAAAAAAATACTTTGTTTGGTTCCTATACTATACAGCAGGATCAACTGAGTTTCAAATAGTTTTGAGAAAATCTCCTATGTTATATAGGCGTCATCCACAGTAAAATAAATACTTTATTCGGTTAGTAACGTTATACAGTAAGCCATATCTTACCTTGTCATTTAGTGTCGCTGAAATTCAGGTGTGTGCAGAGCTGTTGCAGAGGAAAAAATCAAATTTTGATTTGCTCCTACTACAGTATCTGAGCAACATGAGGGGGAAAAAGAGAGGTCATGGTGGAAGGGGGGAATAGGCTTGGTGTTCAAGGTATATGTGGTGTAGGTGGTAATGTTAGTGAAAGCACTAGTGAACCAACACCGTCATGTCCTATCCAAAGACAACTGACAACTTCTGTTACTGGAAGGGCTACTCCACTCCCTTATTTTGGCAGCCACACAGTGACACGCCTTGATGATAGATGGATTTTGGTAAGACCTTACCTGTAAAATCCTTTTCAGCGAAGGAAGGAAGGGAGACACAGATCCATTACTAGTGGGTAGGCGGAGCCCCATAGGATAGTTCACCTCAGATTTATAAAAAGTGACGACCGGCCCCTCCAGCTTAGGCTCCTCCTACTCCCATGTTCCTCAGTTCATACACAAGCTAAGGAAGAGCAGATAACACCAGCGGAACAACACAACCCCTTCTGAAAAATCAGAAATGCGAGAGAACAGGTTATGCATATAACAGAAAGAACACACAGTCCCAGGCACTACTCACTGGACCTGACAACTGCGATGAGCTGGCAATGCTGGAACAGAGCCCTAGGGCGCCGACCCCAGTCCCGATGACCGCCATCAGAGAGGAGTCGTGCCGCATCTGGAAAAACAATAATGCACTTCTGCCCTGGGAGGGTGCTGTGTCTCCCTTCCTTCCTTCGCTGAAAAGGATTTTACAGGTAAGGTCTTACTAAAATCCGTCTTTCAGCAGCAGAAGGGAAGGAAGGGAGACACAGATCCATTACTAGTGGGACGTCCCAAAGCAGTCCAGAACTCAAGGGTGGGAAACAGTGGCAGAATCGCCAATACCCCAACAACTTAGTCAAGCGCGCAACAAGCGCCGAAACTAGATAAAGAGATAACCTAAACCACCGCCGCCTGCAGGACCCTGCATCCCAAGGCCGCATCGGCGGAAGCACTCATGTCCACTTTATAAAATTTAGTAAAAGTGTGAACGGAGTGCCAGGTAGCGGCCCGGCAGAGCTGCACTGCCGAGGCCCCCTGATGAAAAGCCCATGACGAACCAACAGCTCTCGTGGAATGAGCTCGAACCTTAACCGGACAAGGCTCGCCCCTGAGCCGGTACGCTTCCAGGATAGCCGAACATATCCACCGAGCTATAGTGTCCTTGGAGGCCCGCTGACCACACCGACGACCAGCAGGAATCACAAAAAGAGAGTCCGACTTCCGAAACCCTTGCGTGATTGACAGATAGAACTTCAAAGCCCGCACCAAATCCAACGAGTGCAAGGCTCGCTCCTTTGGACTTTTCGGATTCGGACAGAGGGAGGGCAACACGATGTCCTGATTGACGTGGAAACGCAACACCACTTTAGGCAAAATATCGCCACGGGTACGAAACACCACTCGATCCGGGTGGAACTCCAGAAAAGGGGGCGAGCAAGACAGTGCCGCCAACTCAGAAACACTTCTCAAGGAGGTGACCACCACCAGGAAGGCCACCTTCCAAGAAAGTAAGTAAAGCATAGTGGAATCCATAGGCTCAAACGGTCCATGCTGAAGAGCCTCCAAGACTAGACTGAGCCGCCTAGGAGCCACAAACGCCCTCCGAGGCGGAAACTGACGTGCAACCCCGCAAAAAAACGAGCGCACATCCCTGCGCGAAGCAATAGCCTTCCGAAAAAGCACAGATAGTGCAGATACCTGACCCCGCAAGGTACCAACCGCCAGACCCTTGGACAAACCACATTGCAGAAAAGCCAAGAAGTTGGGGAAGGAAAAAACCCCAGGGTTCCTTGACGATCCAGAACACCATGAATAGAAGGCCTCCCAAGTTCTGTGATAAATCCTGGTCGTAGCTGGACCTCTGGCCGCCCGTAAGGTGGCAATGACCTCGGCCGAAAACCCACGACGGGTCAAGATCTCGGTCTCAAGTGCCACGCCGTCAAACGAAGTGACTTCAGGTCCGGATAATGAATGGGCCCTTGGGATAACAGGTCTGGGCGAAGAGGCACTGGAAACGGAGGCGCCGCCAGAAGAGACACCAGCGTTGAATATCACGCCCTCCGCGGCCAATCCGGCGCCACCAAAATTGCCGGAATCCATTCGAGTTTGATCCGCCGGATGACCAGAGGAAGCAAGGATACCGGCGGAAACACGTAGATCAGCTCGAACTGGTCCCACGGGGCCACCAGAGCATCTACCGCCACAGCCTCCGGGTCCCTGTACCTGGACATAAACGTTGGAATCCTGGCATTCAGCCTGGATGTCATCAAGTCCACCTGGGGAGTCCCCCAACGGGAGCACAGCAGTGTAAAAACTTCCGGATGAAGACTCCATTCTCCGGAATCCACCTGCTCGCGACTGAGGAAGTCCGCCGTGATATTCAGCACTCCTGGGATGTGAATCGCGGAGATGGCTGGGACCCTGGACTCGGCCCATACCAGGATCCGAGAGACCTCCATCATGAGTCTGGAACTCATCGTCCCGCCCTGATGGTTGATATACGCGACCGCTATCGCATTGTCCGTTTGAATCCGGACCGGCAGACCGCTCAAGGGGATCGTCCAATGTCGGAGGCAGAGAAAAATCGCCCTCAACTCCAGGATGTTGATCGGCAGAGACGACTCCTCTGATGACCAGACCCCCTGAACCCAGAGATTGTTCCAAACCCCCCCCCAGCCAGTCAGGCTGGCATCGGTGGTAAAGACCGACCACCGTGGGAGGAGGAAGGATTTCCCCAGGGATAAAGCCTCTGGACGTAACCACCATCCAAAAGACTCTCGCACCCTGCGGGAGATACTGACACAGCGATCTAGCGAAGCCGGCGATCGGTCCCAACGGGTCAGAATAAGATTTTGGAGACCCCGGGAATGAAATTGTGCAAAAGGTACCGCTTCCATTGCTGCCACCATCAGACTCAGAAGGTGAATACACTTCTGAAGGGACATTGCCATCGCCGACCTCATAACCTGTACATGGTGTCGAAGGTTCGCTAGTTTGTCCGGAGGCAGGGAGACCACCACTCGGACCGTGTCGAAATGCATCCCCAAGAACAGGATTGACTGCGATGGCTCCAAAGACGACTTCTTCCAATTGACCAGCCACCCGAAGACATCCAGTTGCTGAAGGGAGAGATCGCGAGCCGTTACCGCCTCCTCCGCTGTGGATGACACAATCAACAGGTCGTCCAGGTAGGGGAGAATCGTAACTCCTTGCTTTCGAAGGAGCGCCATGAGCGGCGCCAGAATCTTTGTAAAAACCCTGGGTGCCGAGGCCAACCAGAATGGTAGGGCCACAAACTGGGAATGGGCCTGACCTATGGTGAACCGCAGGAAGCGCTGGTGATCCCTGCCGATAGGGACGTGTAAATAGGCGTTGCGGATGTCGATTGACACCAAAAAATCATGCTGCGACAGGACCGCCACGACGGAGCGAAGAGACTCCATACGGAATTTTCGGGTCCGGACATGCAAATTCAAATCTTTGAGGTCCAGAATAGGGCGAAACTTGTCCTCCTTTTTGGGAACCACAAAAAGGTTGGAGTAAAACCCCCTTCCCTGGTCCTCCGGCGGAACCGGAATCACCACACCCTGCTGCAGAAGAGAGTCGACCTCCTGCAGCAGAGCGGCAGCTAGCTTGGGCTCGGACGGGATGCGCGACTGACGAAACCTGTCCGGGGGTCGAGAATGAAACTCTATGAAATAACCTTCCGACATTACCCGCGTCACCCAGGCGTCCGATACGTGTGACGCCCAAATAACCCAAATTGTAGAAGACAACCTCCCACCCGAGAGCCCTCGAGAGGGTTCCTGGCGTCAGTCCGCCTTAGCGGGCTTTTTGTCAACCTCCCTCATGTCCTGACGGAAATGTTGTTTCCAGGGAGTACGGGATTTCTGGGAGGACTTCTTTCCGGAAGGCGAGGGACGATCTGATCTCCAAGAAGGCTGACCGAACCGACCCCGGGGCCGAAAGGACCGACGACCACTACCGGCACTTGACCTGCCGGACGTAGTAACCGCTGCCTTTCGCTGCGGCAAGGCCGTATCTTTGGCCTTGGCTTTAGCAATCAGCTCCGTGAGGTCAGAACCAAACAGCTGACCTCCCTTGTACGTCAGACTCAGCAAACCCTGTTTGGATACTGCGTCACCGGTCCACTGTTTAAGCCACAGTGCTCTCCTGACAGAGACGGCCGAGGATTGAGCCCTGGACATCACCGCAGGAGTATCCAGCACTGCGTCCCAGCCATATCGGGCCGCTTCTTCCAAGAGCTGGAAGAGCCTTTCCACTTCAGACAGCGGAGTTCCGTCTTGCCATGCCATCCGCAGCAGATCCAACCACCGCAGTGAAGCCTCACCAGCCCACATGGCCCCCAAGGCCTCTCGGAATCCGTGACCCGCAGCCTCATAGATGGACTTTGCCGCTGACTCGGTCCTTCTGTCCAGCGGGTCCTGGAGACTCGCCATCCCTTTAACAGGAAGCAAAGAGGATTTGCTCAGCTGAGACTATGGCACATCCACTTCAGGAGAGGGGACCCAATTAGTGATCGTTTCCGTGGAACAGGGATACAGGGCATCAAACAACCGCGCCCCTTGGAAACGTTTATCCGGACACAGGCGTTCTTTCTCCACCGCCTTGTTAAGTTCCTCGTGCATCGGCAGCATCGAGCGAGCCCGACGCGACTCCTGATGCAGCCGGGCCGATTTGCCAGGGCGCTCCGTCACCTCTTCAGACAGTTTTAACGCTTCCCGCATAGCTTCAACAAAAGCGTCCACGCGGCCCGAAAGCGAAGCAGAGCGACACCGCCGATTCTCTTCATCAGAATTGGAGATCTCACCAGAATAGTCTGTCGGCGATTCTGAAGCCTCCGACGCACTGCGCGGAAGAGACGGCGCCGCTACAGGCCTGAGACGCTTCTTGCTTCTAGACGTCGGTTGGGACTTAGCAGAGATGCAATGACCCAGGAGGTCAGACAGACTGTCAATGGAGCGAGTGAGAGCCTCCACCTTAACATCACTGAGACCCCCAACTAGCGTCGAACCTGACGCCGTTGAAGACCCCGGCGTATCAGATACGCGTGACCGATCCTGAAGCGGACCGGGAGAGAGGTCCGCGCCCCCTGGTCCCTGATCCGACATGCCCCCACACAGTTGCGAGCATCGCAGATAAGGCGGTAATAACCTTACAATGGGTGCAGTGACCAAGGATGTGTAAATTCCACTATCAAAGCCTGTTTTTGCACAAAAAATCACCCGGCACTGAAGGGTTAAAGCTCCACCTTAGAAGGAGAAAAGCTACCCCAGTGGCCTGCAGAGCAAAAGTTAACCTGACACACTAGAGAGAAGCACCCTCTGATCCCAGAAGGGTGCACCTCCAGAGAGGGTTAACAGCCTGATGGGCCAGACCCCGTTCAGAAGGGGTTAACGCTACTGAACCACACTACCCTTTTTGTGAGGTGTGTGTCAGAGCCATCTCAGCATGTGAAGAAGCAGCGCCGTATACAGCACACCCTGTCAGCTAGGACATAAGGAAAGTGCTCTGCGCTGTAGAAGGAACTTTCTGCCTATAAGGCAGGAGAGACTCACGAGCTGACGTAGAAACTGCTCTTCTCGGTGTGATGAGAGCGGGGAGCAGGGAGTAGGAGCTGCCGCACGAAGATGGACGCTGGCTGGAAGAAGAAGGGGCTGGGGCATCTCCAGCGTGCGCTTTCCCGGCACTTCCTGTCACAAACTGGCAGCAGAGAGACGTTAAGCCACGCCCCCCACCGAATATGAACAGAGCGCGCGAATCCTCCGTCCCTGCTCCCCTGCCCGCCGAGGATCAAGCGCTGCATGCAGAGGAGAAATCCCTGCAAGCAGAAAAAAACAGCAGTCACCGCAAAAACACATATACAGTGACAGCGGCTGCCACAGCAGCCGCTGAAAGCACTCCATAAGAGCACTTACCCAGCTGAGCGCCACAGGGACCCCCAGGGATGTATGGCGCCATGGCCCTTACTCCCCCCCACGGCGGAGCGCGCAGGGACGCCACAAGAGCGGCGTGCGTCTCCGCCAGGGAGTGCCCTGTATCCCCCGAGGCCAGCAGGGTTCTGCGGGGACCTCCTTAGGGGGTACGCAGATCCGCCAGGGGAGGGTCAAGGGTCCCAGCAGTGCTGAGACCCCCTGAGACCTCTAGACTACGGGGGGTCCAGGTCTCCGGATAAAGATAATAATATCTTCTGAGGAGCTGCGAAGGCAGCGACTATCCTCTGCGACCTCAAATTTAAAACTGAGGAACATGGGAGTAGGAGGAGCCTAAGCTGGAGGGGCCGGTCGTCACTTTTTATAAATCTGAGGTGAACTATCCTATGGGGCTCCGCCTACCCACTTGTAATGGATCTGTGTCTCCCTTCCTTCCCTTCTGCTGCTGAAAAGGGCCAGAAAGAGCAGGTGCTCCAATGGATGGCAAGCACTGCTTCAAGTGGCCTCTCCTCTTCTTCCTCCACTTCAACATCACACACAGTACAGTCCACAGAGGTATCACGCCAATTACCCTTGCTTCACCCCATGTCACAACTGTCCAAGCGCCCAACTGACTGTAGCAAACCACAGAAGGGCGAGTCTGTAGAACTGTTCACCCATTCTATACCATGGGCATCAGAAGTGTACTCCAATCATTCACAGGGTCAAGAAGAGGAGGAAAGCATCTGCATCGATGCCCAAAATTTTTTTAGGTTGCATTCGGGCCAGGACAGAGTAGGATCCAAGCAGGTTCCTGACCCTCATCACCGGGGAGAGAGGTGATCCTGATAAGACTCAGATACCAGAGGCTCATGAGGACTGCACTGTGCTGTCAGGGCAACAAGAGGAGAAGGGTCACTCTGAGGGCGAGGAATGGGATAACATGTTGGATGATAACGAGGTTGAAGATCCTACTTGGTATGAACCCAGAGTAACGCAGCCGAGTAGGTCATCTGAGGAGGTGGAGGAGGAAGACGAGGAGGTTACCTTCTGCCCTACAGCGCAGACACAGAGTGATGCAAGCACGAGGTGCACTGCATCCTTAGCAACCACTGTCGCTTTGGCCAGCAGCGGTCTGCAGCTCGCAGGTGTGGCAAGGGTTGCCTAGCCTGGGCCTTTTTTGAGACTGCAAAGGATGAGCAAGCTCATGTTATTTGCACACTTTGCACGAAAAAACTCAGTACAGGGAAAAAGTGCAATAATTTGACTACTACATGCATGAACATTCACATGCGCACACAACATGCATTATGCTGGGAATCTCACTGCGCTAAAATGCAGACCAGCGAACCTCAACAACCATCAGCTGCCCCATCAACCGCATCTACTGCTTCTTCTTCCTCCTCTGTTACCATGCCAAGTATTGACATGCAGGTCTCCCACCGCAAAACTTCTGGTTCTCTACCCACTCCAGTCAGGCTGAGTGAGAGCCCGTCAGCTGTAATGGAAGCGGACATGCCTGCTGTGTTTGTTTCACCGAGCACACCACACATTTTTCAATCCACCGTAACATCTGCACCTGTAGCTCACTCACAGTCCAGCAGTTTGTCCATTTCACCGTACTTCGCCCTCTCTCAGCACCGAAACCAGCCCTCAGTTTCAGCAATGGCTGTCTCCTCTGAACGGTGCAAAACTGTTGGTGGCCTTACGCCAAGGCGAACTTACACAAGTGCCTTGCATGGCTCACGCCCTCAACCTGATGGTGCAGTGATTTCTCTGCCACTATCCCAGCCTGGATGAGCTGCTTCAGAAAGTACGGAAGCTGTGTGCTCACTTCCGCCATTCGCATCCCTCATGTCATCGACTTGCATCAATACAGAGGTCTTTCTCCATGCCAGTTAACAGGTTGATACGTGATGTGCTGACGTGGTGGAATTTCACTCTGTACATGTTGCAGTGACTGTGGCAGCAGCAACAAGCCCTGACACAGTATGTCATGTCGTATAGCCTAAGCCAACGCAGTACGGACGTGGGGCATATCACAGTTATGGAGTGGGAACTGATTAAAGACCTCTGCACCCTTCTGCACAGTTTTGAAATGGCTACTAAACTACTTAGCGCTGCCAAAGCCATCATCAGCATCACTATTTCGGTCATCTACATGCTGGAGAAAACTTTGAATAACGTGCTTCAGGAGGTGGTTGTCCCAGAAAAAGAGGAAGATGTGGAAGGGATAAGAATGTCTCAAAATTGCAGACTGTTGTCACACAGGCGGATGCCAAGTAACGGTGGCTTCCTGCGATCAAGGTGGTTTGCTGATACCAGACAGGTAGGTGAAGAGGTGATGGGTGAGCAACAGTCAGAAAATGAAGAGGATAATCATCACCTCTCTGTTGGACGTGGTTGGAAGAAGGGGACGGAGGAAACATGCATCAGTGTTACGCAGCCAATAATAAAGTCTGGCTTTGGACCACCTGGAAGAGCCCGACATGTGAGTGCCTTCTTGCTGCACTTTCTGCAACATGATCCCCGTATAGTTAGGATTCAAAATAATGCTGACTACTTAATTGCCATACTGTTAGATCCACGTCATAAGAGTAAATTTTGCCAGATGCTTCCCACCCTGGAAAGGGACACGCTAATGTTGAAGTATCGAAACAAGCTTTTAAGCAACCTTAATACAGCTTTTCCCCAAGATAGGATTGAGACACACAGTGTGCATACACAGTGTGCATCGCAGCTGTAGTCTTTCAATCGCCGACACGTCAGTTCGTCAACGCATAAAAAAACATTAGCAGAAGCAGCATAGTAAATGGCAGAAGCAATTTCTGTGAGTCCTTTCACACATTTTTATAGACCAACTTGTGCACCAGCACAACAGAGTACAAGTCTGACACAAGGAGAACAACTGGAGAGGATGGTGGAGGACTATCTAGAGCTCAATACGAATAGCCTCACTGAGGATTTTGACCCATATACATTTTGATATTCAAAAAAGGATGAGTGGCTTAAGCTCGCCTGTCACGCCTTGGAGGTTTTATCATGCCTGGCAGCCAGCATTCTCTCAAAACGTGTGTTTAGCACTGCTGGTGGTGTCCTGATGGATAAGCGCACCCGGCTGTCCCATGAACGTGTTGACCACCTTACTTTCATCAAGATGAACAAGTTATGGATCTCAAAGGACTTTTGCACCCCAATTGCAGACTGTAAAGAGTAGGAGATGTTGTAGTTTTAGTGTGCTGCATTAATCTTGCGGAATTGCAGTCTGTGATATGGCTTGTGTGCCTGCTCTTGCTGCGGCTGCAGGTTTTAGGCCCTAATTTTTGGAAATGTGGAGAACACAGATTTGGTCTCTCAATCCATTGGGTTGGCTATAGTGGAAGAGATGTCTGTTCCCATTATACCACTTATACTCTAATGACATTGATGCCACTTTGGTGATTTTAGGCCCAAATGTTTTAAAATGGGAACAGTCCTGATTGGGTCTTCATCTACTGGGTTGGCTGTAGGGGAAGATGTGTCATTGCTAATTATACAATTTCTACTGTGCTAAAATTTTTGTCACTTTGTTGGTGTCTGCCAGTAATTTTTGGAAGCGTAGGGAATCCTGATTGGGTCTCCATCTATTGGGTTGGCTGTAGTGGAAGAGGTGTCGGTCCCCATTATACTACTTATACTCTAGTGAAATTGATCACACTTTGGTGGTTTTAGGCTCAAATGATTTCAAATGGGAACACTCCTGATTGGGTCTCCATCTACTGGGTTGGCTGTAGGGGAAGAGGTGTCGTTCCTAATTGTACAATTTCTACTGTACTGAAATTGATGCCACTTTGTTGGTGTCGGCCAGTAATTTTTGCAAATGTGGGGAATCCTGATTGAGTCTCCATCTATTGGGTTGGCTGTAGTGGAAGAGGTGTCGGTCCCCACTATACTACTTATACTCTAGTGAAATTGATCACACTTTGGTGGTTTTAGGCTCAAATGTTTTCAAATGGTAACACTCCTGATTGGGTCTCCATCTACTGGGTTGGCTATAGGGGAAGAGGTGTCGTTCCTAATTGTACAATTTCTACTGTACTGAAATTAATGCCACTTTGTTGGTGTCATCCATTAATTTTTGGAAATGTGGGGAATCCTGATTGGGTCTCCATCTATTGGGTTGGCTGTAGTGGAATACATGTCGGTCCCCATTATACAACTTATACTCTAGTGAAATTGATCACACTTTGGTGGTTTTAGGCCCAAATATTTTCAAATTGGTGCACTCCTGATTGAGTCTCCATTAACTGGGTTGGCTGTAGGGGAAGAGGTTACAATCCTAATTGTACAATTTCTACTGTACTGAAATTGTTTCCACTTTGGTGGTGTCTGCCAATAATTTTTGAAAATGTGGGGAAACCTGATTGGGTCTCCATCTATTGGGTTGGCTGTAGTGGAAGCGGTGTCGGTCCCCATTATACTACTTATACTCTAGTGAAATCGATGCAACCTTGGTGGTTTTAGGCCCAAATGTTTTCAAATGGGAACAGTCGTGATTGGGTCTCGATCTATTGGGTTGGCTGTAGTGGAATGCGTGTCAGTCCCCATTATACTACTTATACTCTAGTGAAATTGACCACACTTTGGTGGCTTTAGGCCCAAATGTTTTCAAATGGGAACACTCCTGATTGGGTCTCCATCTACTGGGTTGGCTGTAGGGGAAGAGGTGTCGTTCCTAATTGTACAATTTCTACTGTACTGAAATTGATGCCACTTTGTTGGTGTCTTCCATTAATTTTGGATATGTGGGGAATCCTGATTGGGTCTCCATATATTGGGTTGGCTATAGTGGAAGAGGCGCCGGTCCCCATTATACTACTTATACTCTAGTGAAATTGATGCCACTTTGGTGGTTTTGGGCCCAAATGTTTTAAATTGGGAACAGTCGTGATTGGGTCTCCTTCTACTGAGTTGGCTGTAGTGGAAAAGGTGTCGTTCCTAAATGTCCGAAAAAGATTTCCTCCAGGCTATTTGCGCTCCCGAATAACTTGTAAGTACAAGCTATAGTATTATTCTATTTGGATCTTTATTGTTTATTCAAAAATATGTACATACAAGGCGTTTCGACAAATAAAATGTCTCCCTCAGGTATTTTGTTATAAGTGCTACTTAGTTCTGACCAGCTTTTATAAGAGGTGTTACTATAATGGTCAGGGTGTGGACCACATATGGTTAATTTTGACACACCCATTCCAAAAAGGCACTACAAGTCAGTAGTTGGTAAAAAGGAAAAAAATCCCTATATGAATAAATATAAATACATACAGAAAAAATAAAATGTGATATATAACTTCTTACATGATTGTTGTATGTTACTAAGCTTTAAGATATATATAGGAAGACTAATAAAAATTATAACATATGTAAAACCATTAATAACAGTATCCAGAGGTATATTAATTCCTCCTATATCCCCTCAATAATATCATTCAGCCCATCTGGGTGTAAAGTGCCCATTTTAAATATGCAAAAGGATTCTTTACGGTTTAATCTCTCAGTGCCGTTTGGACAATTCTCAGGGATTTGTTCCACTGGTGTGAATTTTATGTTGAACTGTCAGCTGTCCCATTACATTGACTTGTTTCTGCAGGATATAGTTAAAACCTTACCCACATATCTAATGGATTCTAATCAGTTACTAAGTGAATGTAAAAACACCATATGGGAGGATGACTTTCTTTTCATCACTATGGATGTAAACGCCTTATATTCGAATATCCAACACGATCTGAGAATAAAAGCGGTGGAGCACTCTCTGAATGGCGTTCTAGATATGCCAGACCCTCAGAGGGAACTCCTTCTGAAAGGTCTTAAGTTTATATTGGAACATAATGTCTTCATTTTCCAAGACCAGCGCTATATACAGCAACTCGGTACAGCGATGGGGACGCGGGTAGCCCCAAGTTTTGCAAATTTGCTTATGGTGCTATTCGAATCCTCATCGCCAATAAACCAACAGCGTTTTACTGATAATATAGTGCTATACCGTCGTTTTATTGATGATTTAATGATTTTATGGAGTGGGAGTGAGGATAAAGCGGAGCAGTTTATCAGTGAGATGAATAGAAAACAATGGGGGATTACATTCACCGCTAAAACTAGTAAGTAAAAAATTGACTTTTTAGACCTGGAATTATCACACAAAGATAAACGGATCATCAGTAAAACCTTTTTTAAAAAAACGGATACAAATAGTTTTTTACATTATTACAGTGCGCACTATAAAAAATGGAAATCTAATATTCCCTACATTCAGTTTCACAGGATCAGAAAAAATAACACGACTACAGATGACTATATTAAGCAGTCCAAAATTCTAATCAACAGGTTTGATGATAAAAAATATCAAAAAAAAAATTGACCATGAGTCCTTATGCAGCACATTTACAGAAAACTCAGGACGAATGTTTGGTAAAATATAAGGATAAAAGTAATAAAAACTGTGAGGAACTAAAAAAAGAAACAATAGACGGCAGTATTATTTTGTAACAGCCTTCAATCTGAATAATAATGACATCAGAAAGATATTGAATAAATATTGGTATCTACTCAAAAGGGATACATATCTGAAAAAAATCCTACCACAAAGACAGAATATCACCTTTCGCAGGGGACAAAGCATGAGAGGCATTATTGCTCCCAGTAATTAAAAATCAGCACCACATGGAGATCAGAAAATCATCCAAATAAATGGGAACATAGACAGAAACAACATTTATAAAAAAAATCGGTGTACCACGATGTCATTCGAAAAAATGCTGCTGTTGTGAAATTATTGACCACAATGTGGACACAATCCTTTGCAACAATACAGGTGAAAGTTTCCCAACTATACAGAAGCTGTCTTATGACAGCCAGTTTGTTGTGTATGTCATTACATGTGCCTGTGGCGTTCAGTACGTGGGACGTACCATGTGTTGGCATATACAACAGATTAGGACTTATTATAAGTGAAAGGAGGACTTTATACTAACCAGACAGCAGATGGCGATAGTGTGTAAAGTTATATGGTTGCTGTAATGGTGGGAGGAAAGCTCTCAATTGTAGGTTGTTTTTACTTCCTGTGTTTTTCTTTTTTTCCTGAATGTGTTATGTCAGCAGCACACGGACTGTGTGACACTGAATTGTAGCTCGTGTTTAACCAGTTTGAAGTCAATACTGTTTACTCAAGATATCTTGCTGATTGAAGCTCTTGTAAGTACAGTGGTGACCTTAAGAAGATGCACTCTGCGACAGGTTATGGGCCCAGGTCAGAACCCAGACACTAAAGCCCAGACACTACAGGCCCGCACTACAAGAGGATCCTGGTTTATAACCCCAGATAAAGGAGCACACAGATAAGCTCTGTAAACAGAAGGAAATAAATCCAGATACAGAGTGACAAAGGAATTCATGATCCCAGGAGCTGGATATAATTACAGAGAATTCAACACAGACAGGATATACAGGAACTATCAGCAAGAAAAAAACAGGAGAATATCTTCAGTACAACTCTCTAAACAATTAAGACTATATAAAGATGGTGAGTAACACAGAACTGAAATTCACAGTAGCTAAACTGAATAGTGAAAATTATCAGTTATGGAAATTCAAAGTAGAGATGTTGTTATCTAAGGATGATTTATGGGAAGTAATTGTTACAGAAAGACCAGATCAAGATAATCAGACATGGGATAAGAAGAATAGACAAGCGAGAGCCACCATTAGCCTATTAGTGGATGATGCTCAATTAATACATATAAGAAATGAAGAAACAGCTAAAGGAATGTGGGAAGAATTAAGAAAACTGTATGAAAGACCTAGCTTGAATCACAAGTTATTTTTATTAAGAAAGCTTTACAGTATGAGATTGAGTGCAAATGACCACATGCAGAAGCACATATTCTCAATGATGGAAGTGATATCACAGCTAAGATCTATTGGTGAAGACATTAAAGAATGTCATGTAGCAGCTATATTATTGTGCAGTTTACCAGATTCGTATACAGCCATGATAAATGCCCTTGAGACGAGACCAGAAACTGACATTACATCAGATTTTGTGAAAACAAGACTAATAGGTGAATATCAGAGAAGAAAAGAACAAAGAAATGATTCTTCTACTGAAAATGACAGTGAAAACACTCTTAAACCTACAGAATTTAAAAATCCCTATAATAAAGAGACAAGAGAATGCTTCAGATGTAAGAAAAAAGGTCATTTAAAGAAAGACTGTACCATATGGAAAGCAGAACAACAAAAATTACAACATAAAAAGCATACACAGAAAGTAAAAAACACAATTTCCGATTCATGTGAGAATAATTGGAATGGCACATTTAAAGTAACAGACAAGAAATCATCACTTGGTTGGTTTATTGATTCAGGAGCAACGAGTCATATGACAAGTGAGAAGAATTTCTTTACTGACCTTGATTTAGATAAGAAAGAAGCCATTTATCTTGCAGATGGAAGCAAAATAACCGCAGAAGGTATCGGACAAGGTATGCTAAATTGTTCAAACAAGTTCAGACAAGATTCAAAGATACTTGTACAGGCTGTGTTGTATGTTCCAAAATTGGAAGGCGGATTATTATATGTGAAACGTTTAACAGCAAAAGGACTTACAGTAAAATTCAAAGACAATGAGTGTGCAATTATTGCAGGAAACAAGGTGATAACCAAAGTCAAGGCAGATGAACAATTTTATCATTTTGACACACCAAAGGAACAGATGAAGGTATGTACACATGATCACAAAAACTGTATTCACATGTGGCTTAGACGTCTAGGACATAGACACCCTGACAGTATAAGAGAACTACAGAGAAAAGAATTGACAAAAGATTTAAAGATATCAGATTGCTCAATTACCGTAAGATGTGAATCTTGTATAAAATCCAAAGCCACAAGGATATCTATTCCAAAAGAAAGTGAGATGAAAAGCGAAAGACCACTTGATTTGGTGAATACTGATGTATGTGGACCCATGAAAGTGACTACATCAGGAGGCAATAGATACATGTTGACTTTTATAGACGGCTACTCAAGATACACAGTCACATACTTAATTAAGAACAAAAGTGAAGTTTTTGATAAAATTGTAGACTATGTTACAAGATCAAGTAACAAATTTCAAAGGAAGCCAATTGTCATCAGAAGTGATAATAGAGGCGAATATGCAGGTCACAGAATAGAAGACTACTTAAGACAAAATGGAATAGAACACCAGAAAACTGTTCCATACACACCAGAACAAAATGGAGTAGCAGAAAGGAAAAACAGAACTCTATCAGAAATGATAAGATGTATGCTGACGGATTCCAAACTACCAGAGAAATATTGGGGTGAGGCAGCAATGACAGCTACATATTTACAGAACCGACTTTTTTCCTGAAAACTGACGAAAACTCCATATGAACTGTGGCAAGGTATGAAACCAAGTGTCAATCATTTAAAAGTTTTTGGATGTAAAGTTTTTATATTCATTCCAACAGAAAAATGTTCCAAACTTCAAAACAGATCCATGGAAGGAATATAGTGAAAATTGCAAAGGATATAGAATCCTAGATCCCAAAACAGACAGAGTTACGGTGAGTAACAGTGTGATATTCATTGAAGATTTAAATGAAGACATAATGATTTCAGTTGAAACAAAAAATGAGAAAAACAATAGTGACATAACAAAATACTGAAAGTGAAGAATCACAACTACAAACAGACACAGAACCAAGACGTTCAATGAGAGACAACAAAGGAAAACCACCAAAACGTCTCTCATACAAGACAAGCATAAGAAAAATCTATGAGACTACCTCTTGGGAAGACATATCTAAACTTCCTGAAGAAGAGGTTAATAAATAGATAGAAGCTACAGAAACAGAAATTAAATCCATGCATGATTCAAATACATGGACACTAATAGATTTACCAGAAAGAAGAAAAGCCATAGGATGTAAATGGATTTTTAAAGTAAAATACCAAAAAGATGGCACAGCTGAAAGATACCGAGCAAGACTCGTAGCTAAAGGGTATTCTCAAAAATATGGAGAAGACTATGATGAGACATTTGCTCCAGTTGTCAAACACACTACAATAAGAACTTTACTTACAGTTGCAGCAATGAAACAGATGGAACTGAGACATCTGGATGTAAAGACAGCTTGTTTGAATGGAGATTTAACAGAATGTGTTATGTCAGCAGCACACGGACTGTGTGACACTGAATTGTATCTCATGTTTAACCAGTATGAAGTAAATACTGTTTACCAAAGATATCTTGCTGATTGAAGCTCTTGTAAGTACAGTGGTGACTGTAAAAATATGCACTCTACGACACCATGCAGACTCTAAGAACACATATGAATGGACACAGACATAATGCGAAAAACGGCTTTATGAAACACAGCCTATCTAGACATTTGTGCCTGAAACACAATAAAAAGTTCAACATAAAAGTCACACCAGTGGAACAAATCCCAGAGAATTGTCCAAACCGCACTGAAAGATTAAACCGTAAAGAATCCTTTTGGATATTTAAAATGGGCAATTTACACCCAGATGGGCTGAATGATATTATTGAGGGGATATAGGAGGAATTAATTAGAGATGAGCGTTGTTCTACTCGAACTGTTCGCCAATCTCAAATTCGAGCTGTTTTGGGCGGTGTTCGAGCCGTTCGGCGAACACGAACAATTTGAGAAAAATTCGGCTGTTCGAGGTTATGTTCCATAACTGTTCGTGCACCAAAATCATAACTGGATTTTTTCTCAGTAATGATGAAAATTAATGTTAATACGCAGTTTGAGTGTACAGCGGGGTGGGGGGAGGGGCAGGGGATGGATCTCTGCAGGAACAATGAAGATCTCCATTTTTTTTTCTCTTTCCCGCACTTGCAGTGGGGAGGTGCAATCTGTCAGCCTATCAGCAGCGCACACACGGAGCGAAGTGCTTTTTTTCACACAAGCAAGGGCATGTGTCATTGGCAGTGTATGTCACATGTCCTTGCCCTATAAGACCAAGCCATTTTCCCCGTCGCCACCATTTTCTCACTGCTGCAGCTGCGTGTTAGATGGCACCGCTGTTGCTGTGTGCGCTATACCTTGTTAATTTCAAGCCAATTTTCGCACAAATCTACAGATAGCTTGGGAGTAGGGAATAGTTGTGATTGCAGTCCTTTTAAGGACTAGGTTACAGCATTTCCTACGACTTTTATCAGGCAGGTCTGTGCTCTTAAATAGATAGATTGTGGGAGTAAAGACTAATTGTAATTGGAGTCCTTTTCAGGACTAGGTTACATCAGTTCCTATCAGTTTTTGCCAGGCAGGTCTGTGCCAGTGCTGTGCAAGTTTTTTTCACAGCATTTGGCTGAATCTAGCAAAGCTAATCCTTTTTGGCCTATTGCAGAGTGTGTTAGTCAGTGGAGTAGCCTATCTGTGTTGCAAGATATACCACCTGTGTATAGAATACCAATTTTTTAACTGCACCTAGTGAAGTAAAATCTTTTGGGCAAAGCATCATTCTATTAGTCCATCTATACTGACCTCCATCAGGTTGCAAATTGAATATAATTTTTTTCTGCATCTAGCTCTGAAAAAATATTGGGCTTCTAGCTGTGTGTGGGACTTGTTGTACGAGTCCATCTATACTGACCTCCATCAGGTTGCAAACTGCATATATTTTTTTCTTCATCTACCTCTGAAAAAATATTGGGCTTCTAGCTGTGTGTGGGACTTGTTCTATTAATCCATCTATACAGACCTCCATCAGGTTGCAAACTGAATATATTTTTTTCTGCATCTACCTCTGAAAAAATATTTGGCCTTCTAGCTGTGTGTGGGACTTGTTCTATTAGTCCATCTATACTGACCTCCATAAGGTTGCAAACTGAATATAATTTTTTTCTGCATCTACCTCTGAAAAAATATTTGGCCTTCTAGCTGTGTGTGGGACTTGTTCTATTAGTCCATCTATACTGACCTCCATCAGGCTGCAAATTGAATATAATTTTTTTCTGCATCTAGCTCTGAAAAAATATTGGGCTTCTAGCTGTGTGTGGGACTTGTTGTACTAGTCCATCTATACTGACCTCCATCAGGTTGCAAACTGCATATATTTTTTTCTTCATCTACCTCTGAAAAAATATTGGGCTTCTAGCTGTGTTTGGGACTTGTTCTATTAATCCATTTATACAGACCTCCATCAGGTTGCAAACTGAATACATTTTTTTCTGCATCTACCTCTGAAAAAATATTGGGCTTCTAGCTGTGTGTGGGACTTGTTGTATTAGTCCATCTATACAGACCTCCATCAGGTTGCAAATTGAATATAATTTTTTTCTGCATCTAACTCAGCCAATAGTTTTGGCCTTATACCACAGTTTGGCCACTCAGCTCTGCTCGGTTCCCATCCATTGTTTTTTTGTGCAAACAACTCCAGAGTTGTGAATTAGTTAACCACCAAAATGAGTGGAAAAAGGCCTGCTGCTGGTGGAAAGGGGAATAGGCGTGTTGGGAAGGGGAAAAAAGGTTGTGTCCGTGGGGTAGGTGTTAAAGCAACAGTAACATCTGCAGAAGAAAGACCATCTTCCACCCAAACTAAAATGTCTACTTCTTTTAGCGGACAATGTGATAAGATCCCTTTCTTACGGCCACGCCAATCGCTACAAATTCCAGATGAGGCACAAAAACAGCAGGTGCTTCAACGGATATCAAGTGCTCCTTTAAGTGGGCTCTCCTCCACATCAACTTCAACATCACAAATACTCCAGTCCTCAAAGGTGTCACCCCAATCGCACTTGCTTCCTCACAGCTCCCAAATCTCCAGCTGCCCGTCTGAGTATGAGGTAGAACAGATGGTTGAGTCTGCAGAGCTGTTTACTCATACTATAGCCTGGGAATCAGAGGTCGACTCCAGCGCTTCTGTGAATCCAGACGAGGAAATGATCTGCACTGATGCCCAGAATCTTTATGAGTCGGATCCAGGACCAGACGCAGAAGGTTCTGACCATAATGTAGACCCTCATTCCCAAACTGTAACTCCTGTTGGTGGAGACAATGACGAAGACGATGATAAGACTCAAATACCTGATTGGAGCGACAACTTTAGTTTTTTGTCAGGGCAGGAACAGGTTGGCTCTGAGGACGACGGGTGTGATAACGCACAGGGTGATGATGATGAGGTTGGAGATCCCACTTACTGTCAACCCACAGTCAGCCAAGAGATGAGGTCAGCAGAGGAGGTGGAGGAAGATGCTAGTGACGACGAGGTCAGGTTGCGCCTTCCTGGACAGAGACGTAGTACTGGAAGCACGTCAACAACTGCATCCTCAAACACAACTCTGCCTCTCACCACAAGTCGTGGTGGCTCTTCAGGTCGCATGGGTGCTAAGCCTTGCATAGACTGGGCATTTTTTCAGATCGATAAAGATGACCCAACTCGTGTTATCTGTAACATTTGTCAGCAAAAGCTAAGTAGAGGCCAAAAAATACATAGTTTGAGTACTTCATGCATGAACCGGCACATGGACATGAAGCATAAGTTGCAGTGGGAAGCTCAGTGTGCTACAATGCGGCCTAGCCGGCCGGGCCAACCACCGTCTGCCATATCTTGTGCATCCGCGGCCTCTTCATCCTCTGTGACTGGGGGGACAGCAGTCACACCTGTTTTGGGGCGCAGACCTGCCACCTCTTTACCCACAACAGCCAGCGTGATTGGCAGGTCATCATTTTCTTTGGAGGTGGTAACACCAGCTGGTGTTGAGCGCTGTCCGACATCGATAGCACCACCTTTGGATCAAGGCAACCTAACATGTCCGCCTGCATCTTCCTCACAGACCGGCAGTTTGCCAGGGACACCCTTATCAACCCCGTCTAAGCGCAATAGCCAGCCCTCGGTCCCTCAGATGTGGACAAGTAAAATACCATTTCCTCCTAGCCATGAGAAAGCTAAGAGGTTGAATTTCACCATCTGCAAGCTCCTGGCTACAGAAATGCTGCCTTTTCGCCTGGTGGACACAGAGGATTTTCGAGACCTTATGTCCGTCGCAGTGCCCCAGTACCAAATGCCCAGTCGGCACTACTTCTCAAAGAAAGGTGTGCCTGAGCTCCACCAGCATGTCGCACACAACATCACCGCTTCTTTGAGAAACTCTGTGTGTGACAGGGTGCATTTCACCACAGACACTTGGACGAGTAGGTATGGACAGGGGCGTTACATGTCGCTGACTGGGCACTGGGTAACTATGGTGACAGCAGGACAAGGGGCTGCTGTCCAAGTCTTGCCGTCCCCACGAGTTGTGCGTCAATCCTCTTTATGTTAAAGTTCCTCCACTGCTTCTGCCTCCTCAACCTCCTCTCGGTCCT
Source organism: Phyllobates terribilis (assembly GCF_046119375.1). Taxonomy (NCBI): domain Eukaryota; kingdom Metazoa; phylum Chordata; class Amphibia; order Anura; family Dendrobatidae; genus Phyllobates; species Phyllobates terribilis. Next base: position 22,686,249 of record NW_027362769.1, read on the forward strand.
CCACCTGCACCCAAAGCCTGTCTGGTCATGCCACAAGCTTTCTAACTGCGCAGAAGGGATCCTGCACACCTCCTTACTATGCTGGCAGTAGGGCTCAACGTCATCAGGCGGTTTTTACATTGAAATGTCTGGGAAATGTGAGTCACACAGCTGAGGAGTTGTGGTCAGCTCTGGAGAACCAATTTCATGAATGGTTGTCTCCACTGGACCTGAAACCAGGGAAGGCCGTGTGGACAATGCTGCAAACCTGGGTGCGGCACTTCGCCGGGGCAATGTCACACACGTGCCTTGTATGGCTCACGTGTTGAACCTGGTTGTCCAGCAATTTTTAGCCCACTATCCCAGACTAGATGGCCTTCTGCAGAGGGCACGGTCGCTGTGTGCTCACTTCCGCCGTTCGCATCCCGCAGCTCAGCGACTTACATCTCTACAGAAGTCGTTGGGCCTGCCACTTCACCGGCTAAAATGCGATGTGCCTACCCAGTGGAATTCAACTCTGCACATGTTGCAGCGACTGTGGCAGCACCGACAAGCCCTGGTGCAATACGTTCTGACGTATAGCCTGGGCCAACTAGATTCAGAGGTGGGGCAAATCACGCTGGAGGAGTGGTCTCAGATCAGGGACCTATGCACCCTTCTGCACAGTTTTGAAATGGCGACGAAGATGTTTAGTGCTGACGATGCCATTATCAGCATGACTATTCCGGTGATTTACATGCTGGAGCACATGTTAAACAGAATTCGGAGTCAGGTGGTGGCACAAGAGGAGGTGGAGGAAGTAGAGGAGGAGGAGTTGTATGCGGAAGGGCTAACATCTGCAAGGTCCAGACGGTCGGCAGCACCAAGGCGGCAGGCATGTGAGGTTGGGGGAGATGGTTTTACCAGGGCGCATGGTAGCAGCCAAACTAGTGAGGAAGGTGCAGGAGCCCAGGAAGAAGTGGAGGACGAACTGATGGAAGACTCATCAGATGAGGGAGACCTTGATCACATTTCTGTTGTGCGAGGTTGGGGGGAGAGGACAGAGGAAGGAAGCATGATTGTTACCTCGCCACCAACACAACAGGGACTTGGTGCTCCTGGATGCGCAACACACATGAGTGCCTTCTTGCTGCACTACCTGCAACATGACCCTCGAATTGTGAGAATTAGAAATAATCCTGACTACTGGGTTGCCACACTGTTAGATCCCCGGTACAAAAGTAAATTTGCATAAATTATTCCTGCCATAGAAAGGGATGCACGCATGCAGGAGTATCAGCAGAGACTGTTGCAGAATCTTACATGTGCTTTTCCACAAAATACCAGTGGTGCACGTAGTGAATCTCACAGTTCCAACTTGCCAACCGTGGGACCGTCAAGTGTTCAGCACTCAAACCGTAACAGAACCACAGTATCTGCTGGTAACATCAATTTTGCGGAATCATTTCACCACTTTTTTAGCCCATCCTTTGCAATGCCACAGGAGACAAGAAGTCTGACACATAGTCAACGCCTAGAGACGATGGTACAGGAGTATCTCCAAGTAAACATTGAAGCCACGACTGTGTCACTGGACCCTTGCTCTTTTTGGGCTTCCAATCTGGATAAATGGCCGGAGCTAGCCACTTACGCCTTGGAGATCTTGTCATGCCCCGCAGCCAGCGTTCTGTCTGAACGTGTGTTCAGCGCTGCTGGTGGTGTGCTGACAGATAAGAGCACGCGGCTCTCCACTGATAATGTAGACAGACTCACGTTCATAAAGATGAACAAATCATGGATCCGAAACGACTTTTCTACCCCTGTGTCATCCTGGGGAGAGTAAAAGCTTGATAATTGGTTAAAATCACCCTACCAACCATTTTAAGCTTTCAAATTACTAATCATGTTTATCTGTATCTTGGCTGGAAAATAATTTGGGCTTTGTAGCAGTGTGCAGCACTGATTCTATTAGGCCATCTATAATAAGCTCCACCAGATTTAAAATTACTAATCATGTTTATCTGTATCTTGACTGGAAAATAATTTGGGCTGTGTAGCAGTGTGCAGCACTGATCCTATTAGGCCATCTATACTAAAGCTTCACCAGATTTAAAATTAATAATAATTTTTAGCTGCATCTAGCCCGGAAAATAATTTTGGGGCTCCGAGATGCGCAAGACACATAAGTGCCTTCTTGCTGCACTACCTGCAGCATGACCCTCATATTGTCAGAATTCGAAGTAATCATGACTACTGGGTTGCCACACTCTTAGATCCCCCAAACTTTTCGATCAACCTTTTCATTTTAATAAAGACCAAAAAAATGGTCATTTTTGAAATTATAAGCATTAGCAGGTTGTTAGAAACTGAAATCAAACAGTTTTCAACTCAAAACTTTATTCTAGGTGATGTTACATTTTCACATAGGACCCCTTGTTCGAAAGGAGCTTCTGAACTCTCTCGTCCATTGAATTTGTCAGGTTTTGGATGGTTTCTGCTTCAATTGTTTTGCATGAGGACAGAATACCCTCCCAGAGCTGTTGCTTAGATGTGAACTGCCTCCCGCCATCATAGACACTCCTTTTAATGATGCTCCAAAGGTTCTGAATGGGGTAGAGGTCAGGGGAGCATGGGGGTCACAACATAAGTTTGTCCCCTTTTATGCCCATATCAGCCAGAGATGCAGATGTTTTATGTGCAGCATGAGATGGTGCATTATCATGCAGAAAAATGATCTTGCTGCGAAATACACGGTTCTTCTTCTTGAACCATGGCAGGAAGTGCTGTTTGAGAAAATCCACATACATTATGGAGTTCATCTTTAGCGCCTTCAGGGATCCTAAAGGGGCCGACAATCTCTCTCCCCATGATTCCAGCCCAAAACATTACTCCACCTCCTCCTTGTTGGCGCTGTAGCCGTGTTTGCGTGGGGTATCCATAAACCAGCCATCCTCCACTCCATCCATCTGGACCATCGAGCGCTGCACGGCACTCATCCGTGAACAAAACAGTTTTGAAATCAGTCTTCATGTAATGTTTGGCCCACTGGAGCCGTTTCTGCTTGTGTGAAGTGGATAGAGGAGGTCGACAGGATGGCGTATGCACAGCTGCAAACCTCTGAAGGACCCTGCATCTTGTTGTTCGGGGGACGTTGGAGGCACAAGCAGCTTCAAAAACTTGTCTGCTGCTATGACAAGGCTTTTTTGCCGCTGCTCTTTCAACCTGACGTAATTGCCTGTAGGAAAGAGTCCTCAATTTGCCCTTATCAGCACGCACACGTGTGTACTGTGAATCAGCTACATACTTCTTGATTGCCAAGACACTTCATCCTGATCACCGCACAATGTTGATTGTAGTCATGCCTTGACCTAAACACTCCACAATTTGTTGCTTCTCAGCAGCCGACACATCCTTTTTCTTTCCCATTTTGGCAGAAAATGTAGGCTGCTTAATAATGTGAGAGAGCCTTCTTAAGTAGTCTTGCCTTTCATTGGACACACCTGCCAAACTAATTAGCACAGGTGTCTGCAATTGCTTACAGTGATATAAAGAGCCCTGACACACATCACCATCAATGAGTTTAACTGACAAACAAACAAATTCTTCCCTTATCACTCCTAAACACTTTTTGCATAATAATTTGGAACGCAGTGTACATTTGCTTTTCCACAAAACACCAGCGGTTCACGTAGTGAATCTTACAGTTCTAACTTGCCAACCGTGGTCTGTATGGAGTTGTTCAATAAAGGGCCCAAAATTAAGATAACATAGATGGGAGAGGTCTCTATGAATAGGAATTCCTAAGTATTTGATACCCTGTGAGGGCCAGGCAAAGGGAAAGTTGGACTGGATGGAATCCTATATGGATTTGGGGAGGGAGACATCGAGGGCCTCAGACTTTGCTGCATTGATCTTAAAATTTGACCATGTAACAAAGTGATCTATTTCAGCCATAACAGCATGGATGGATATATGTGATTGAGTGATATATACTAGGACATCATCAGCAAATAGAGAGTACTTGTACTCGGTGCCTCCCACCTCAATCCACCTAATATTGGGGTTATGGCGAATTGATGAGAGCAGGTGCTCCGTCACTAGGATGTATGAGAGAGGGGACAGAGGACATCCCTGCCTTGTCCCATTGGTGATTGTGAAAGGTGATGAAAATGTTCTGACGCACCCCCTGGGCCTTGGGACACCCGGAGCCGGACCCTTTTTGGTGGATGCTGGTGGTTGTAGTCTTCGTGGCGGCGACCCGGTTCCGTGGCTCAGGGTGGTCAAACCAGTGGCGGAACTATTTATGTGGTTTTGATGTTTAAATGTCCGACTACGCCACCCGTGGATTGCGGTCAGAGTGAACCGCCGCTACAGGGCAGACCGCTGAGGCTGGTGTTGTGGGTGCAGCAGAGCGTAGCATAACTCCCCACGGGAGGAGTATAGCCTCAGGGCAGTGTATGCGGAGGACGGGGGTGATGGTGCAGGGCAGCAGCAGTAACGACACGGAGTCAGTGATGCAGTTCAGGGCCTTTACTCACAGTTCTTATTATCCAGACCACGTCTGTAGGTAACGGCTGCCCACGTCGTACTGTGCTCACCAGGTGAGGGGCTCAGACAACTCCCAGATAACTTTGGAGCGCTTCACAGGACCCCCTTTGTGTGTCCTTTGTCTGGCCTTTCTTACCAACACTTCTGTCCGGCTGCCTCGGGCCTCCTCTTGGTAAACTTGGCACCAGTTTCCCTGACCCTATGTGGTGCCTTCCTAGCGTGTGTAGCGAGGGGCTGCGCCACATAAAATGTCAGAGCCTCCGGTTTCTAGCTGAGGGTCGTTTCCTGCCTCCACTAGTTCGGGGACCGGTCTCCCCCTTTGGCCTGACCCCTCCACGCAGGTGGATTCGGGCCTGCGGTGGCGACTCGCCCGTCCGCACCCCTGGGATCCCTTCATTCCTCGTTCCTGGAGCCTTCTCCGCTCCTCTTCCTTCCTTCTCCCTCTTGCAGGCCTGGGCCTCTGTTACTAGGCCCGCCTCCGGAGCAGAGCTCATGCAGAGCCCCTACTCCCTGCCACTTCTGCTCAGACTTCTCTGCACTGAACTAAGATGGTGCCCACCTTTTATACTCCCTTCTCAATGCACCCAGGAACTGCTTCCTCCCTGCTCCTGCACTACAGGGTTCCCCTTCCTCAGTGTTCCCTCCCCCCACTCCAGCCAGGGACAGGGACTGTCGTGCCCATCTCAGGGGCATATTGGTCGCCCTGCCCCACGGCAATGTGGTGTTATGCATGCAGGTGTTGGGTCCTGATCCACACTCCATCCTTACCTGAGAGTGAGATATCACACCTCTGGGTGAGGTGCAATACGTCTGTAGCAACCGAGCCCTCAGGGTGCTACAGTTCCATTTATCTTCAGCCTAGGTGATGTATTGTGATACAGGGCTGTGATTTTGGCTATAAAAGGGTCCCCTAGACGCCTACCCCAAGCTTTTTAAGAGAATCATATATGGCGTGCCAAGAGACTCTATGGAATGCTTTCTCAGCATCCAACGAGAGTATCTACTTACAAATTTTTAACTGCATCTAGCCCAGGAAATACTTTGTGCCTAGTAGCAGTGTCTGCTAGTCAGCGGATTATCCCGGCTGTTAAGCAAGCTACACCACCTGTAGTTTGGACACTTAATTTTTTCAAAGGAAATGCTTCGGGACCACGGGATACTCAGTGAAGAGCATCAGGAGGCACCCCAAGGCATATGGGCTGGGACTGGCAGTAGGATGCCTTGCGGTGGACAGCCGAGCTCGATCCTTATAAAAGCTTTTTAACTGCAGCAGCTTTAGTGGACGCTACTGGAGCTGGAATTACGCGGCTGCTGGCATGAGACTTGCCCTCCAATAGATCCTTGTAAATGGATTTAAAGTGTATTTATTCAAATTAGAGAGACAATTTAAATTAAAAAACTTAGAGCTGCCTCCACCACAGGGGGGCTCGCTCGACCCACCAGCGGACAGGCACCAGTATTGGGAGAGGGGGGCTGGCCGTCAGGGTTCACCGCGGCTCTGGCACAAACCCGGCGACACGGAGGTGGCACGGGCAGGAGCGGACTGAACGTGTCGGCTTCTCACTTTTTGGATTTTAGAAGGGCATGACATGCCTATATCTGTGTCTCCCCCTCCTTTTACTCCTCCACCTCTTTTCTTTTCTCATGACTATATGTACTTGTCACTTTTCCATGTGTTAGTTGTGTCTTCTGAGCAGTTTGTCAGCTTTTGGACACCTTTGAAGGTGTTTTCTATGTGTTTCTATGTGTTTTTGTTTGCCTGCCATTGGTTTTAACGGTGTTCGAAGGTGTTCGACGAACAGTTCGATGAACAGTTCGGCGAACACACGGGTGTTCGACGAACCGAACCGAACTCGAACACTACAGGGGTGGCTCAACACTAGAATTAATATACCTCTGGATATTGATATTAATGGTTTTACATAAGTTATAATTTTTATTAGTCTTCCTCTATATATTTTTTATCAATGTTTTAAAGTGTTTTTAAAAAAGCTTCGTAACATACCACGATCATGTAAGCAGTTATATATCACATTTTATTTTTTCTGTATGTATTTAAATTTATTCATATAGGGATTTTTTCTTTTTTACCAACTACTCACTTGTAGTGCCTTTTTGGAATGGGTGTGTCAAAATTAACCATATGTGGTCCACGCCCTAATCATTATAGTAACACCTCTTATAAAAGCTGGTCAGAACTAAGTAGCACTTATATCAAAATACCTGAGGAAGACATTTTATTTGTCGAAACGCATTGTATGTACATGTTTTTGGAGAAATAATAAAGATCCATATAGTATAATACTATAGCTTGTACTTACAAGTTTTTCGGGAGCGCAAATAGCCTGGAGGAAATGTTTTTTGGATATTTTTCCTATGATATCTCTGCCCGAGTTAAACAATAGCCACCAGGGATCTGCAGCATACCGCTTAAAAAGGAAGATCATTACTGGATGTTCTGTGGTTCAAAAGGGACCTATAAGCAAGTGACCAAGGCCTAATTAAGGTGAGTGCAACTAACACCTATCTATGATCTGACCATACACCTACATTTAGATCGGTGCGCTCTCTGCTTTTTTTTCCCTCTCTCCTGCTGGACATATAGTTTACTGCAAGGATTCCTTGTAACAGTATTGGAAAAGACTCTTGCTGGTTTACCGGGAGTGTGAGAGCAGGAAGATCTGAAATGGAGCATTTTATTAACAGAGCTGACCATAGAAGGAACATACTCTCATCTTTGATATTGACTGAACCTTCTCTGGACAATACAGGTGCACAAAACAAAGATTGTAATCCTGACACTAAATTGAAAATCTCTAAGCTTTTTTCTAGTCTGCAAAAAAACATAAAAAATAAAATCAGACACCAATTGGATGCTGATTTTTTGAATCTGTGTCTTCACCACAATATCATACCAACAGGATTATGCATTTATTTTAAAAGTACGTTCGAGGATGATGATATCTTCTCGGACGAATGGTATGATATACTGGATGATTGTTCTTATAATTTAATAAAATTGTTGATAAAAAAACGTAACATGCTGCCTAAAACCTTTTCAATATTATGTGAAAAGGATTTAAAAGAACTATCCTCTTACAAAACCTATGCACTGTATGAGGCCTTGAATAAGGATACTAATAGAAATCTGGAAGTATAAGAAAATGGTTTAATAGAAACCAAAACAAAAAAAGTAAGACGGGATTTCTTTGATTTAAAGCAACGAAAAAAGAAAAAGGAGAAGGAATTCCCCAAGAAACCAGTTCCCAAAAAAAGGATACTAAGAATAATCCTACAAATAAACAAGATGAAATAGTGAAGGGACTGCGGACATTTTATAGCATGAAAACAAAAGCAATATTGGGTGAGGGAATTAAAACTACTATTAATAACAAGAAATATACACCACAGGAAGCAGGAGCTATATCTAAAAAAATTAATAAAAATAACAATTGGAGCAGAAAGATCACCTCTTCCACACCCGGGATAGCTCCAATCACCATTTCTAGAGATGGCTCAAATGATGGAGTTAGCAGGGAAAGGAGTAAAGAAAGTGAGGAATCCAATACTAGCCAGTTTGAATTCCCCTCTGATTATTCCATATTGAGCCTAACGGGGACTCAGGAGACGCTGTGTCCCTGGGAGGACAACCAGGAAGTTCCATTTGTGTGCAGCCAATTCACTATACACGAGACTTCCGCCTCGCCTAATTTGTTTACTACAGTGATGCAGGCACCATCACCCTCACCAGCGAACGCTAATATTTATTTTTTAGAGCTGGTAGTGAAATGCCCCCCATTAACAGAGATATTATTACCCAGTATCGAGAATGATTCACAGATAGCAGCACCAATGTCTATGCAAGAAGGGGGAATAAACACGATTTTGAAATATTTCCCCCAAACCTCCACAAAATCGCTAAAATGAAAAGGAGGCCCAGGTGGTCCAGAGGAGGGAGAAAAAAGAAAAAAAGTGCAGACTGTAGAAAAGGAAAAGAAGCTATAGCAGAAGAAAATAAAAATAAAAATAAGAATAATACAATCCAGATTTTTCATCATTCTGAACACTGTTTGACAAAATTGGAATTAACTGTCCTTTATAAAGGTCTAGGTTTTTGTCCAACACAAGAAGCAAAAGCCTTTGACCTTTTTATAGATTTAAATACATATATCCGTAAGCTTACAATAGCATGTCATTTTTCTATACAGGAATATTCAGAAAATGATAAAGCTGAACATATTATGGAAAAACCTGATGAAAATTTGTATAGTTTTTTACATAAAGAAGTATGCCCACAGTCCAAATTCAACCCGGTTCACCACCGGGGTAGTAATTTGGAGAAATTTTTCTCGTTGGTAAATGAAGAATTTCGCAATATTAATGGAAAAACTGCTGGTATAAAAAATAAAAATGTGAATGAAAAATCCAAAAAGAAAAATGAAAATAACATAAAAACACATGGTTATAAGCAAAACATCTCTAGGAAGAAAGGAGGGCTATGAAAAATCTAAAGGAAAATACTAAGATAGTAATAAGGGAAGCAGACAAGGGAGGGGGGATTGTACTTCATGATAGGGAGATATACCTGAAAGAAGCTCATAGAACTCTTGCTGATGAAAAATATTATAAAAAATTGAGCAAGGATCCCTCTAAAAAGTTTTTGGAGGAATACCATGACCTAATTAATGAAGCAGTTGGAAAAAATATTATAAACAAAACAGAAAGAAGATTTCTGATAGATAAGAATCCTAATACAGCTATATTTTATCACCTTCCAAAGGTACACAAATGTCTAAATAACCCACCGGGCCGGCCTATAATAGCAGGCATCGGTTCCCTTACAAGTCAACTGTCCCATTACATTGACTTGTTTCTGCAGAATATAGTTAAAACCTTACCCTCATGTCTAATGGATTCAAAACAATTACTAAGTGAATGTAAAAACACCATATGGGAGGATGACTTTCTTTTCATCACTATGGATGTAAACGCCTTGTATTCGAATATCCAATACGATCTGGGAATAAAAGCAGTGGAGCACTATCTGAATGGTGTTCTAGATATGCCAGACACTCAGAGGGAATTCCTTCTGAAAGGTCTTAAGTAGTGTTGAGCCACCCCCGTAGTGTTCGGGTTCGGTTCGGTTCGTCGAACACCGGGATGTTCGAGGAACTGTTCGTCGAACTGTTCGTCGAACACCTTAGAACACCGTCGAACACCGTTAAAACCAATGGCAGGCAAACAAAAACACATAGAAACACATAGAAAACACCTGCAAAGGTGTCCAAAAGCTGACAAACTGCTCAGAAGACACTCTCTTTAAAAAAGCCGGCCGGCAAATTCAGCAGCGGCATACACCGGTACCCGACAATTTAGACAAGAAGGAATAGAGCATCACACATAGATTAGATAGATAGAAACATGTCAGTCACACATATAAGAAGCACAGTGACAGTGTTGGTTACTGCACTTGTCATTTAGTGTAAAGGATTTATTAAAAAAAATATTAGTGTTTTCATGCACCGTCTCTTTAAAAAAGCCGGCCGGCAATTCAGCATCTGTACCCGACAATTTAGAACAGAAAGAATAGAGCTTCACACATAGATTAGATAGATAGAAACATGTCAGTCACATATATAATAAGTACAGTGATAGTGTTGCTTACTGTACTTGTCATTTAGTGTAAAGGATTTATTTAAAAAAATAATAGTGTTTTCATGCACTGTCTCTTTAAAAAAGCCGGCCGGCAATTCAGCAGCGGTACCCGACAATTTAGAACAGAAAGATAGAGCATCACACATAGATTAGATAGATAGAAACATGTCAGTCACATATATATGAAGTACAGTGATAGTGTTGGTTACTGTACTTGTCATTTAGTATTAAAATAAAGGATTTATTATTAAAAAAATTGGCGTGGGGTTCCCCTTAATTTTAGGCTCTAGCGGAGGTTAAGCAGACGGCTGGGGCAGATGTTTGAAGCCTGGGAAGGGGGTAATACCCACGGAGCTTCCCAGGCTACTAATATCAGCCTCCAGCTGAATACATAGCCTTTACTAGCTATTAAAATGGGGGACCCCCCCAAAAAAATGACGTGGGGTCCCCCCTAATTTAATAGCTAGCAAAGGCTAGGCAGACAGCTGGGGGCTGATATTAATAGCCCAGGAAGGGAGCCATGAATATTGGCCCCCTCCCAGGCTAGAAACACCAGCCGTCAGCCGCCCCAGAAATGGCGCATTCATAGGATGCGCCAATTCTGGCACTTAGCCTCGCTCTTCCACGCTGCCCTGGTGCGGTGGCAGGGGTTAATAGGGTTGGGGTTGATGTCAGCTTATAATGCCAGCTGACATCAAGCCCAGGTTAGTAATGGAGAGGCGTCTATAAGACACCCCCATTACTAACCCCATAGTCAAAGTTAAAAAAAACACAAACACCCAGAATAAAGTCCTTTAATTGAAATAAAGACACAATCCTTTATTGTTCTAAATTAAACCATACTTACCATCACGCCCATTCCAGCTGAAGCCAACGATCTCCTGCAATAAAAGAAAAATAATAAAGCAACCTCATCCTTACCTTTCCATGGTTCCCACGACAGCTTCAGCTCTGCTACATCGAGATGACAGGCTGGACCGCAGCAGAACGCTGCCATCCAGCCTGTCATCCCGCAGACACTGAGAAGCGCAGGCTTGCTTGCGCTGCTCAGCGTCTCTCTGTGACGACATCCAGATGAGCCGAGTTCATGTCCAATGAACTCGGCTCACCTCATGCACGTCACTGACAGCGTGGGAAAATTCTCACGCTGAAGCGCTGATTGCAGGAGAATTTTCCCACGCTGTCAGTGACGTGCAGGAGGTGAGCTGAGTTCATTGGACATGAGCTCACCTCATGCACATCACTGACAGCGTGGGAGTATTCTCCTGCACTCAGCACTTCAGCGTGAGAATTTTCCCACGCTGTCAGTGACGTGCATGAGGTGAGCCGAGTTCATTGGACATGACCTCGGCTCATCTGGATGCCGTCACAGCGAGACAGTGAGGAGCGCAAGCATGCCTGCGCTTCTCAGTGTCTGCGGGATGACAGACTGGATGGCAGCGTTCTGCTGCGTCCAGCCAGTCATCTCGATGTAGCAGAGCTGAAGCTGTCGTGGGAACCATGGAAAGGTAAGGATGAGGTTGGTTTATTATTTTTCTTTTATTGCAGGAGATCGTTGGCTTCAGCTGGAATGGGTGTGATGGTAAGTATGGTTTAATTTAGAACAATAAAGAATTGTGTCTTTATTTCAATTAAAGGACTTTATTCTGGGTGTTGTGTTTTTTTTAAATACTTTACTAGAAATTCATGGCGGTCATGTCTAATACTGGCGTGACCCCATGAATTTTGGGCTTGGGGCCAGCTGATAATACCAAGCTGGCCCTAACCCCTTTATTACCCAGTGAGCCACCGCACCAGGGCCCTGGATGAGTTGGGTACAGCGCCAGAAGATGGCGCTTCTATGAACGCGCCATTTTCCGGGGTGGCTGCGGACTGCAATTTGTAGCGGGGGGGGGGCCCAGAAAGCTTGGGCCTCCCTGCGCTGCAGATTCCAGCCCCCAGCTGCCTAGTTGTACCTGGCTGGACACAAAAATAGGGCGAAGCCACACGTACTTTTTTTTTAATTATTTCATGAAATTCATGAAATAATTAAGAAAAAAAGGCCTTCCCTATATTGTTGTGTCCGGCCAGGTACAAATAGGCAGCTGGTGGTTGGGGGCAGCCCGTTCCTGCCTGCTGTACCTGGCTGGACACAAATATAGTGCGAAGCCCCACTTCAATTTTTTTTAATTATTTCATGAAATTCATGAAATAATTAAGAAAAAAAGGGCTTCCCTATATTGTTGTGTCCGGCCAGGTACAAATAGGCAGCTGGTGGATGGGGGCAGCCCGTTCCTGCCTGCTGTACCTGGCTGGACACAAATATAGTGCGAAGCCCCACTTCAATTTTTTTAAATTATTTCAGGAAATTCATGAAATAATTTAAAAAAAATTGACGTGGGGCTTCGCACTATATTTGTGTCCAGCCAGGTACAGCAGGCAGGAACGGGCTGCCCCCATCCACCAGCTGCCTATTTGTACCTGGCCGGACACAACAATATAGGGAAGCCCTTTTTTCTTAATTATTTCATGAAATAATTTAAAAAAAATTGACGTGGGGCTTCGCACTATATTTGTGTCCAGTCAGGTACAGCAGGCAGGAACGGGCTGCCCCCAACCACCAGCTGCCTATTTGTACCTGGCCGGACACAACAATATAGGGAAGCCCTTTTTTTCTTAATTATTTCATGAAATAATTTAAAGAAAATTGACGTGGGGCTTCGCCCTGTTTTTGTGTCCAGCCAGGTACAACTAGGCAGCTGGGGGCTGGAATCCGCAGCGCAGGGAGGCCCAAGCTTTCTGGGCCACCCCCGCTGCAAATTGCAGTCCGCAGCCACCCTGGAAAATGGCGCGTTCATAGAAGCGCCATCTTCTGGCGCTGTACCCAACTCATCCAGGGCCCTGATGCGGTGGCTCACTGGGTAATAAAGGGGTTAGGGCCAGCTTGGCATTATCAGCTGGCCCTAAGCCCGAAATTCATGGGGTCACGCCAATATTAGACATGACCACCATGAATTTCTAGTAAAGTATTTAAAAAAAACACAACACCCAGAAAAAGTCCTTTAATTGAAATAAACACACAATTCTTTATTGTTCTAAATTAAACCATACTTACCATCACGCCCATTCCAGCTGAAGCCAACGATCTCCTGAAATAAAAGAAAAATAATAAAGCAACATCATCCTTACCTTTCCATGGTTCCCATGACAGCTTCAGCTCTGCTACATCGAGATGACAGGCTGGACCGCAGCAGAACGCTGCCATCCTGCCTGTCATCCCGCAGACACTGAGAAGCGCAGGCTGCTTGCGCTCCACAGTGTCTCTCTGTGAGGGCATCCAGATGAGCCGAGTTAATGTCCAATGAACTCGGCTCACCTCATGCACGTCACTGACAGCGTGGGAAAATTCTCCTGCACTCACCGCTTCAGCGTGGGAGAATTCTCACACTGAAGCGCTGAGTGCAGGAGAATTCTCCCACGCTGTCAGTGACGTGCAGGAGGTGAGCTGAGTTCATTGGACATGAGCTCACCTTATGCACGTCACTGACAGCGTGGGAAAATTCTCCTGCACTCAGCGCTTCAGCGGGAGAATTCTCACGCTGAAGCACTGAGTGCAGGAGAATTCTCCCACGCTGTCAGTGACGTGCAGGAGGTGAGCTGAGTTCATTGGACATGAACTCGGCTCATCTGGATGTCGTCACAGAGAGACGCTGAGCAGCGCAAGTAAGCCTGCGCTTCTCAGTGTCTGCGGGATGAGAGGCTGGATGGCAGCGTTCTGCTGCGGTCCAGCCTGTCATCTCGATGTAGCAGAGCTGAAGCTGTCGTGGGAACCATGGAAAGGTAAGGATGAGGTTGCTTTATTATTTTTCTTTTATTGCAGGAGATCGTTGGCTTCAGCTGGAATGGGCGTGACGGTAAGTATGGTTTAATTTAGAACAATAAAGGATTGTGTCTTTATTTCAATTAAAGGACTTTATTCTGGGTGTTTGTGTTTTTTTTAACTTTGACTATGGGGTTAGTAATGGGGGTGTCTTATAGACGCCTCTCCATTACTAACCTGGGCTTGATGTCAGCTGGCATTATAAGCTGACATCAACCCCAACCCTATTACCCCCTGCCACCGCACCAGGGCAGCGTGGAAGAGCGAGGCTAAGTGCCAGAATTGGCGCATCCTATGAATGCGCCATTTCTGGGGCGGCTGACGGCTGGTGTTTCTAGCCTGGGAGGGGGCCAATATTCATGGCTCCCTTCCTGGGCTATTAATATCAGCCCCCAGCTGTCTGCCTAGCCTTTGCTAGCTATTAAATTAGGGGGGACCCCACGTCATTTTTTTTGGGGGGTCCCCCATTTTAATAGCTAGTAAAGGCTATGTATTCAGCTGGGGGCTGATATTAGTAGCCTGGGAAGCTCCGTGGGTATTACCCCCTTCCCAGGCTTCAAACATCTGCCCCAGCTGTCTGCTTAACCTCCGCTAGAGCCTAAAATTAAGGGGAACCCCACGCCATTTTTTTTAATAATAAATCCTTTATTTTAATACTAAATGACAAGTACAGTAACCAACACTATCACTGTACTTCATATATATGTGACTGACATGTTTCTATCTATCTAATCTATGTGTGAAGCTCTATTCTGTCTGTTATAAATTGTCGGGTACCACTGCTGAATTGCCGGCCGGCTTTTTTAAAGAGACGGTGCATGAAAACACTATTATTTTTTTTGATAAATCCTTTACGCTAAATGACAAGTACAGTAAGCAGCACTTTCACTGTACTTCGTATATATGTGGCTGACATGTTTATATCTATCTAATCTATGTGTGAAGCTCTATTCTTTCGGTTCTAAATTGTCGGGTACCGGTGTATGCCGCTGCTGAATTGCCGGCTTTTCATGTTTCACTGTTGACACTGTTCCCATCGATTTGGGCAATCACTGTAATGCCACAACCACCATGGCTGTGGCATTACAGTGAGTGACAGACAATCCCTGCATGATTGGTGCTCTAAATAGCGCCAGACATGCAGGACAAGCTTTTGGTGCACGAACAGTTATCGAACATAACCTCGAACAGCCGAATTTTTTGCAAATCGTTCGGGTTCGTCGAACAACTCGAACACCGCCCAAAACAGCTCGAATTTGAGATTGGCGAACAGTTCTAGTCGAACACCGCTCATCTCTAGTCTTAAGTTTATATTGGAACATAATGTCTTAATTTTCCAAGACCAACGCTATATACAGCAACTCGGTACAGCCATGGGAACACGGGTAGTCCCAAGTTTCGCAAATTTGTTTATGGGGCTATTCGAATCCTCATCGCCAATAAACCAACAACATTATACTGATAATATAGTGCTACACCGTCGTTTTATTGATGATTTAATGATTATATGGAGGGGGAGTGAGGATAAAGCGGAGCAGTTTATCAGCGAGATGAATAGAAACCAATGGGGGATTACATTCACCGCTAAAACTAGTAAGGAAAAAATTGACTTTTTAGACCTGGAGTTATCACACAAAGATAAACGGATCATCAGTAAAAACCTTTTTTAAAAAAACGGATACAAATGTTTTTTTGCATTATTACAGTGCGCATTATAAAAAATGGAAATCTAATATTCCCTACAGTCAGTTTCACAGGATCAGAAAAAATAACACGACTACAGATAACTATATTAAACAGTCCAAAATTCTAATCAACAGGTTTGATTATTAAAAATATCCCCAAAAAATTGACCATGAGTGCTTATACAGCAAATTTACAGAAACCTCAGGACGAATGTTTGGCAAAATATAATGATATAAATAATAAAAAAATGAGGAAATAAAAAAAAGAAACAATAGATGGCAGTATAATTTTGTAACAGCCTTCAATCGGAATAATAATGACATCAGAAAGATATTGAATAAATATTGGTATCTACTCAAAAAGGATACATATCTGAAAAAAATCCTACCACATACACCGAATATCACCTTTCGCAGGGGACAAACCATGAGAGGCATTATTGCTCCCAGTAATTTAAAATCAGCACCACAGGAAGGTCAGAAAATCATCCAAATAAATGGGAACATAGACAGAAAGAACATTTATAAAAAAATCGGTGTAACACGATGTCATTCGAAAAAATGCTGCTGTTGTGAAATTATTGACCACAATATGGACACAATCCTTTGCAACAATACAGGTGAAAGTTTCCCAATTATACAGAAGCTGTCTTGTGACAGCCAGTTTGTGGTGTATGTCATTACATGTGCCTGTGGCATTCAGTACGTGGGACCGTACCATGCAGACTTTAAGAACACGTATGAATGGACACAGGCATAATGTAAAAAATGGCTTTATGAAACACAGCCTATCTAGACATTTGTGCTTGAAACACAGTAAAAAGTTCAACATAAAAGTCACACCAGTGGAACAAATCCCTGAGAATTATCCAAACCGCACTGAGAGATTAAACCGTAAAGAATCCTTTTGGATATTTAAAATTGGGCACTTTACACCCAGATGGGCTGAATGATATTATTGAGGGGATATAGGAGGAATTAGTATACCTCTGGATACTGTTATTAATGGTTTTACATATGTTATAATTTTTATTAGTCTTCCTATATATATTTTTTAAAAATGCTTTAAACAGTGTTTTTAAAAAAGCTTCGTAACATACAACAATCATGTAAGTAGTTATATATCACATTTTATTTTTTCTGTATGTATTTATATAGGGATTTTTTCCTTTTTACCAACTACTGACTTGTAGTGCCTTTTTGGAATGGGTGTGTCAAAATTAACCATATGTGGTCCACACCCTGACCATTATAGTAACACCTCTTATAAAAGCTGGTCAGAACTAAGTAGCACTTATAACAAAATACCTGAGGAAGACATTTTATTTGTCGAAACGCGTTGTATGTACATGTTTTTGGAGAAATAATAAAGATCCATATAGGATAATACTATAGCTTGTACTTACAAGTTATTCGGGAGTGCAAATAGCCTGGAGGAAATCTTTTTTGGATATTTTTCCTATGATAACTCTGCCTGAGTTAAACAATAGCCACCAGGGATCTGCAGCATACCGCTTAAAAAGGAAGATGTTCTGTGGTTCAAAAGGGACCTATAAGCAAGTGACCAAGGCCTAATAAAAGTGAGTGCAACTAACACCTATCTATGATCTGACCATACACCTACATTTAGATTGGTGCGCTCTCTGCTTTCTTTTCCCTCTCTCCTGCTGGACACAACTCGTTCCTAAATGTACAATTTCTACTGTACTGTAATTGATGCCACTTTGTTGGTGTCTGCCAGTGATTTTTGGAAATGTGGGAAATCCTGATTGGGTCTCCCTCTATTGGCTTGGCTGTAGTGGAATACGTGTCGGTCCCCATTATACTACTTATACTCTAGTGAAATTGACCACACTTTGGTGGTTTTAGGCCCAAATGTTTTCAAATCGGAACAGTCCTGACTGGGTCTCCATCTACTGGGTTGGCTTTAGTGGAATATGTGTCGGTCCCTATTATACTACTTATACTCTAGTGAAATTGACCACACTTTGGTGGTTTTAGACCCAAATGTTTTCTAATGGGAACACTCCTGATTGGGTCTCCATCTACTGGGTTGGATGTAGGGGAAGAGATGTCGTTCCTAATTGTACAATTTCTACTGTACCGAAATTGTTTCCACTTTGGTGGTGTCTGCCAAAAATTTTTGAAATTGTGGGGAGTCCGGATTGGGTCTCCATTTACTGGGTTGGCTGTAGGGGAAGAAGTGTCATTCCTAATTGTACAATTTCTACTGTACTGAAATTGATGCTTCTTTGTTGGTGTCTGCCAGTAATTTTTGGAAATGTGGGGAATCCTGATTGGTTCTCCATCTATTGGGTTGGCTGTAGTGGAAGAGGTGTCGGTCCCCATTATACTACTTATACTCTAGTGAAATTGACCACACTTTGGTGGTTTTAGGGCCAAATGTTTTCAAATGTGAACACTCCTGATTAGGTCTCCACGTGCTAGGTTTGCTGCAGTGGAAGAGGTTTTGGTCTCCTTTACAACAGTTATACTCAAGTGAAAATAATTTTTGGTGCAGATATTGTTATCCACACAGGAGTATTATCCACCTTACGTATCATTCCGATGTAGATCATATTGAGTTCCTTGATGTGTCCTTAAGTAGGGATAATACCAACTGTATCCAGACTACTGTTTTTCGCAAGCCTACTTCTACCAACAAGCTTTTGCATGCTTCCTCCTCACATCCTGGGCATATACTTCGGTCCGTGCCGGTGGGACAGTTCCTCCGTATCAGGAGGATTTGTTCCACCGACACAGAATTTGAGAGGCATGCCTCAGAACTCAAAGATAGGTTCTATGCCCGTGGCTATAGTAGGCGTATGGTTAAAAAGGTCTATAATAGGACTAGATTCACTACTCGGAATAGCCTACTATATGGCAAAAGAGGAACTGGACGCGGTACAGAGCAGGTTAGATTTGTTACAAACTTTCATTCACAGTTCCATCGTCTCAAAGACATACTAGCCAGATCATGGCATATCTTGAGGGCTGATCCTGCAATTGCAAGATATGTGTCCGATAGGCCATCAATCACTATTAGACGCTCTAGAAATATCCGAGATAATTTGGTAGGCTCCCATTATGAGGGTTCAGGAGGTAGTACATTCTTGGATTGGCAGTCCAGGAGAAGTGGATGTGTTCCGTGTGGTCGGTGTGTGGCATGCCCCAATGTAGAACGGAGTGACACATTCTCTAAATCTGATGGAACTAGAACTTTTACAATTAATAAATTTATCACATGTACAACTAAGAATGTAATATACTTTGCTACATGTCCATGTGGTTTGATTTATGTGGGGATGACAACTCGCCAGTTCAAAATACGAATACGTGAACTTGTACTGGGGATTTTGGCTGCTCCCGACCACACGGATACATCCACCCTCCGCGTCATTTTAAGACCCATCACAATAGCGATGTCTCGGTATTCCGGGTTAGGGGGATTGATTCCATCACACCCAATATACGGGGAGGCAAGATCGAACAGAAACTAGCCCAAATTGAGTTTCGCTGGATCTGGACCCTAAATACTGTACACCCACGGGGGTTGAATGAAAACATCAGTTATGCACCATTCCTCTGAATATTTAAAAATATCCCCTACTAGTACATAAACGTGCAACGTCTATATCGTGCCTTATGTCTGAACCTTGTATTTCTGTTGTTGGTTTTATATTGTTCTTTTATTTGGTTTTAATGCATTTTTATGCTGTTTAGGACCCCTCATTACCTGCTTTTCCTTGCTGTGGTTCTACTTGTTCTCTTTCTGCACCACATGTATGGAGCCGCTCCTGCAAGAATTTGAAGACTTATACATACAACTGGATAATACGTGGCCTTATGTATTCACTCTATGTTAAAGTATTCTAGCATCTGTGTATCCATCTATATGTTTGTAGGCATGGACATCTTTGATAAGTGATATTGCAGTATATTTGTTATATTATGTTTATGATGCAGCCAAAAACTGCCCATTGGTGGTCTTGACTAATTCTGAATAAATCATAGGATGTTTTTGTATGCTTTAGTATATTGTATATAACCTATATGTGTACATCCATGTACTTATCTATTTATATATCTTAATATCATCCTATATGATGGTCTCTTAAAAATACTTTCTTCCCTCTTTTTACTGAGGATGGACCTAATTCTTGTACCTATCTACTGTGATGCTGAACACACACGTGTGGACACATTGCGGCATGTCCTGATGGAATCCCCTTGTGGTTTTGGTCCGAGCATTGTGCACATGTGTATACACATGTGCAGTCATGTTATAATTATCCCTCACATCGTCCGTTTTTGATCCAATTTGATATGTATCTACTATTCTTTGAAATATCCCTCATATATGTGGCTATGGCAAAACCCAGTGATTATCTCTTTTCTCTCTTTCCCCAAAATATATGTATACAGCTTTTAAATTTGTTATAGCGCTGACCCTGTACGCATGCGCTGCGGCTCCGTGACACCTGCGGCTCTCTGTGTCTTAGGTGGTGGTTGGCGTCGGGTCACGTGTGGCCTGCCATCATCGCCATGTGACGTGGACGCCGGCGGGCGTCGCGGTTGCCCTAGTGACGCATGCGTCACTTCCGGGTCACGTGGGGCCTGCTTCCGGTGGTGGCGTGATGCGGACGCCTTCGGCATCTTAGTAGCTATGACTACGCAAACGCCACTTCCAGTGTTAGGGTCCTGTGGTACCTATATAAATGAGACCAAACAAACATGTCTCCACGCCTCCTGACGAAGGGAAAACCGAAACGCGCGTCGGGGGTACTGCTCCACGTGTACAGCTACTTGTTGTCACGCCCCTGTGCCCTGCTACTTTCTCCAGCGGTCCTCTGTTTAACTCCCTGGTATGTATAGACAGGATCTTTATGGATTGTATATTATATGGAAATGATCACATATGGTAGTTATCTGTGCACACTATTGATTAGGGGTATATAAGGGACTTTTCAGTACATGTGCTGACTGTAAACATATGTTAATATATGTGTATCTGCAAATTGTGGATTAGATAATATATGCTGTACATAGTGGAGCCATTCTTTCAAGGTTCATATTAGCTATATTTATATTTATATCTTACCCTAAATATGCTTGTAGTTATTCATAATAAAGTCTATTGAATTATTTTTCAAAATGATGGCTTATTGATTGTTTTTTGCTCTCTTGTGCTACAGGGGTACGTAGACCTGATAAACTTAAAATGGGTTTATAAAACAGACTGCATCTCAGCTTAATTTTTTTTGGTCAGATATTCTTCTCCACACAGGGGGAATAAAAATTGTTGGGTCCGAGCAGCTTTCTGACCCTCGACTGTACTGTGCTGTCACGGCATGAAGAAGAGGAGGGTGACTCTGAGGGCAAGGAATGGGATAACACATTGGATGATGATTATCAGGATGTGGACCCAGAGGCACGCAGCTGAGTAGCTCATCTGAGGAGGTGGAGGAGGAAGACGAGGAGGTTACGTTGCATCCTATGTCACAGACAAGGAGTGGTGCATGCACGAGGAGCACTGCATCCTTAGCCACAACGTGGAAGTGACCAGCAGCGGTCACGGGTCTGCAGCTCACAGGGGCGGTAAGGGTTGCCTAGCCTGGGCCATTTTTGAGACTGCAAAGGATGAGTTAGCTCATGTTATCTGCAAACTTTGAGATAAACTCAGTAGAGGGAAAAAGTGAGGTAATTTGACTACCACATGCATGAAGCTTCACATGCGCAATCAACATGCGTTACTCTGGCAATCTCACTGCGATAAAATGCAGACCAGCGGACCTCAACAACCATCAGCTTCCCCATAAACCGCATCCGCTGCTTCTTCTTCCTCCTCTGTTACCATGCCAAATATTGACACGCAGGTCTCCCACTGCAGAACCTCTGCTTCTCTACCTGCTCCAGTCAGGCTGAGTGAGAGCCCATCAGCTGTAACAGAAGCGAACATGCCTGTTGTGTTTGTTTCACTGAGCACATCACATCTTTCTCAATCCACCGCAACATGTCCTCCTGCACCTCACTCATGGATCAGCAGTTTGTCCAGTTCACCATACTCCACACTCTCTCAGCACTGCAGCCAGCACTTGGTCCTGCATTTGTGGTCACGTAAAGGATTGTTTCATCCTACTCATGACAAAGCTAAGTGTTTGAACTCTACCATCTCCAATCTGTTGGTCACGGAAATGGTGTTGTTAAGCCCTAATTTTTTTAAATGTGAACACTCCTGATTGTGTTTCCATCTCGTGAGTTGGCTGTAGTGGAAGAGGTGTCTTTCCCCATTATAATACTTATATGCAATTTAAATTAATTGTTTTGTGCAGATATTATTCTCACAAGAGAACTCATAAAATAGAAATTGGTTTTCTTTCTACTGTGGTATATAAAGCAGGCTACATTTCCGCTTAAAATTGTTTGGGGCAGATATTCTTCTCCACACAGGGGTACACAGACCTGATAAACTCAAAATGGATATATAAAGCAGACTGCATCTCAGCTTAAAATTGCTTGGGGCAGATATTCTTCTCCACACAGGGGTATTCAGGCCTGAAACTCAAAATAAGTATATAAAGCAGACTGCATCTCCGCTTAAAACTGTTTGGGTCAGATATTCTTCTCTACACAGGGGAAAAAAAAGGTTGGGTCTGAGCAGATTTCTGACCCTCAACTGTACTGTGCTATCATGGCAAAAAGAAGAGGAGGGTGACTCAGAGGGCGAGGAATAGGATAACACATTGGATGATGATGAGGTTGCACATCCAACTTGGTGTGAAGCCAGAGGCACACAGCTGAATAGCTCATCTGAAAAGGTGTAGGAGGAAGACGAGGAGGTTATGTTGCATCCTATGGCGCAGACACGGAGTGATGCAAGCACGAGGAGCACTGCATCCTTACCCACAACCATGTTAATGACCAGCAGCGGTCACGGGTCTACAGCTCACAGGGGCGTCAAGGGTTGCCTAGCCTGGGCCTTTTTTGAGACTGCAAAGGATGAGCTAGCTCACGTTATCTGCAAACTTTGAGATAAACTCAGTAGAGGAAAATGTGCAATAATTTGACTACTACATGCATGAACCTTCATATGCGCAATCAACATGCATTTTCTCTGGCAATCTCATTGCAATAAAATGTGGACCAGCGGACCTCAACAACAATCAGCTGCTCCATCAACCGCATCTGCTGCTTCTTCCTCCTCCTCTGTTACCATGCCAAGTATTGGCACACAGGTCTCCCACTGCAGAACCTCTGCTTCTCTGCTTTCTCCAGTCAGGCTGAGTGAGAACCTGTCAGCTGTAACGGAAGTGGACGTGCATGCTGTGTTTGTTTCACCGAGCACACCACATGTTTCTCAATCCACCGTAACATGTCCCACTGCACCTCACTCATGGTTCAGCAGTTTGTCCATTTCACCATACTCTGCCCTTTCTCAGGACTGCAGCCAGTTCTCGGTCCCACATTTGTGGTCACGTAAAAGATTGTTTCCTCCCTCCCATGACAAAGCTAAGAGGTGGAAATCCACCATCTCCAATCTGTTGGCCACGGAAATGATGGTGTTAGTCCCTAATTTTTTGAACTGTGAATACTCCTGTATGACTGCTTTTTTGCTGCTGAGGAGGTAACCAGAGAACCTGGAGGACGCCCCCGCAAAAACGGGGAGGACCTACTAACTACTTGCAGATGTTGTCCTCTATCATCATAAAGGAGTTAGCTCATTGTCTAGGAGACCGACCACCGCTGCTGTCTACCTTGTGACCATTGTGTTGAAGCTTGCAAGTTGTCATGGGTTTACCGTGACAGAGAGGGGCCAGAAGACCGCAGCATCTGCTTCCTCCCACTCCTGCAGTCATTAGAAAGAAGCCTTTCGCCTTCATATTAATTGGTGCAAGGGTTAATCTGTCCAGTTGTGAGCTCCTGGAAGCTTAACGTGATTTGGGCTCTAGACAGATTTGTCCCGTGCATCTCCCCTACTGTGATAACGGTGTACCCAAACATATCAGACTGTCGCCTACCGTGGAAACCTTGTAAAGGAAACTGAAGACCCTCTTCATGTGACAAGCGTGCATTCTGCGGTAAGCCTCGCTCCAGCATACTGTTGCACGACTAGCTGTACCCTAACTTTCTGTATCCTCTCCCATCCCTTGTAGATTGTTTGTGCATCCTCGCGGGCAGGGTCCTCTCTCCTCTTGTACCAATTGATCAGTCACCGAAGGTGACTCCTTTTCACATGTAAATGTCGCTATAATAGTAATAATAATTATAGTACTTGTACTCTGGGTCAATTGATGGCACTTTCCAGGTTTCTACCCCTAACTTGATGTGTTTGGGCAGCTTTTGGGCCCGTTTTAAGGTGTTGTGTATGCGTTTTTTTTGTCCCTCCATTGAATCCTTTGGCGTTCGGTAACGTTCGACGAACGTTCGACTAGTAAATCGGCGAATATTGCAAATTCGGTGATCGTAATCCGAATCGCATAATGAAACATTCGCTCATTTCTACCTAACACCACCAAAGTGGCATCAATCTCACCGGAGTAGAAGTAGTTTAATGGATACCAAAACCTCTTCCACTACAGCCAAATCCAATAGATGGAGACCCAATCAGGATTTGCAATATTTCCAAAAATTAGTGCCAGACACCAGGAAAGTGGCATCAATTTCACTACAGCAGAAATAGTGTAATTAGGACCGACACCTCTTCCAGTACAACCAACCTAGTTGACGGAGACACAATCAGGACTGTTCACATTTAAATAAATTAGGGCCTAAGGCCACCATTTCGGTGGCCAACAGATTGGAGATGGTGGAGTTCAACCTCTTACTATTGCCATGTGTAGGAGTAAACAATCTTTTACGTGACCACAACTGTGGGACTGAGGGCTGGCAGCAGTGCTGCGAGTGGGCAGAGTACGGTAAAATGGGCAAACTGCTAAACTTCGAGTAAGGTGCAAGTGGAGATGTTATGGTGGAGTGAGAAACATGTGCTGTGCTCAGTGGAACAAACACAGCAGGCATGTCCGCATCTGTTACTGCTGACGAGCTCTCACTTAGCCTGACTGGCGCAGGTATACAACCGTAGGTCCTGCGGTCGGAGACCGGCGTGACAATACTTGGCACGGTAGCAAAGGAGGAAGAAGCAGCAGATGCGATTGATGGGGCGGCTGATGGCTTTTTCTTGAAAACCAATTTTGAGTTTATCATGTTTGTGTACCCCTTTGTGGAAAACAATATCTGCACCAAATAATTAATTTTACTACAGTTTAACTATACTAATGAATGGAGACCAAAACATCTTCCACTACAGCCAACCCAGAGATGGAGACCTAACCAGGAATGTTCACATTTCCCTAAATTAGGGCCTAACACCAACAAAGTGGCATTGATTTCACTAGAGTAGAAGTAGTATAATGGGGACCGACATCTCTTCCACTACAGCCAACCCAGCAGATGGAGAGCAAATCAGGAGTGCACCATCCTCTCCAGTTGTTCACCACGTGTCAGACTTGTACTCTGTTGTGCAGTTGCATGAGCTGGTCTAAAATATGTGTGAAAGGACTCACATAAATTGCTTCTGCCACTTACACTACTGCTGCTGCTAATATTTTGGAGTTAACAAATTGATGTGCAGGAGGTTGGAAGTGTACAGCTGTGATGCACTCTCTGTGCCTCACTGCTGGCTTGGGGAAAACCTCTTCTAAGGTTGTGTAAAAGCGTGTTTCGATTCTACAGCATTCGCGGGTCCCTTTCCAGAGGGGAAAGCATCTGGCCCAATTTACTGTTATAACATGGATCTAAGAGAGTGGCAACCCAGTAGTCAGCAGTATTTCGAATCACAACTGTACGGGGATCATGTTGCAGATAGTGCCTCAAGAACGCACTCATATGTCGGGCTCTTTCATGAGGTGCTAGCCCATGCTGTGTTGGTGGCTGAGTAATTCTGATGCTTGTTTCCTCCGTTCCCTCCCACCAAACACGAACAGAAAAGGGATGATTACCTTCTTCGTGTTCTGACTGTTGCCCGCCCGTCATCTCTTCCTCTTTCATTTGCTACTCGCCTTCATTAACACCTTCACTAACATTTTTTCTGGTATCACCAACCCCCTCGATCGCAGTGAACCACCCTCACTTGGCACCCTGAGATCCCCCTAGTGTATAACGTTAGTAACAGAAGAAAGTTTTTTTTTAAGTTTGGATGAGGCCTATAAAACATAGGAGATATGCTACAAACAATTTCAATCTGAGATATCCCCTGCTGTATAATGTTAGGAATCGAAAAAAGTTTTTTTTTATTGCGAATGAGGCCTATAGCATAGAATATATATGCTCTAAGATATTTCAAACTCAGATCTAGCCTGCTGTATCACGTTAGTCACAGCAAAAAATAGATTTTTTTAATCTGTATGAGCTCTGCATACAGCTGAACTTCAACACCACTAATGTAGTAGGTGGCTTTTAGCACAGTGTATCACATTTGTCTCACAAAAAAATCTTTTGTGGACTCTGCCTAGCAAAAAAAATCTATTTTTTTACTCTGAAAACATCTGAAGTTCACCGCCACTAAAATAATAGGTGACTTTTAGCAGAGTGTATCACATTTGTGATACAAAAAAATCTTTTGTGGACTCTGCCTGGCAACAGAAAAATATATATTTGTTTTACTGTGCATACAGGTGAAGTTTACCCACCAAAAGAATATCAAACTGGCCTAACACAGCTTGCACTATCACATTAGCAAATGAAAAAAAAAGGTTTTTGCGCTCTGCACTGACATGCTCTGCAGATAGCTGAATTTCAACCCCACAAAATCAAAAAGTGACCTACAAGGGCTTGCTTGCTTTATCACATTAGCAAGTGAAAAAATAGATTGATGGTATACTCGTGCATGCAGCACAATACAACCAGTGCACAACACTGTTCTATGGCATGGGCCCTGCTCTTTCTGTCAGAATCTTAGCAATTGCACAAGAAAAAAAAATGTGCTGCAAGGTTGATTGAACAAGTACACAGCAGAGGATTTATCTACACTATCTGACTTCCAAACAAGCGCCCATGTCCACATTTTATATAGAAAGGACATGTGATTTCAGCAGCCAATGGCAGAAGAACTTGTGTCTGGACATTGTGGATGCTTCCTGCGCTGTGATTGGCTAGCCGCCCTTTCCTCACTTAAAGTTACAAGCGTGCCACTAATCTGACCTGTTCTGGGCTTTCACCAGCCCCCCACTCATCTAACACATTCTCCCGCTCATCATACACAAGCACTATGCTAGCAAAATGCTGTAGTTGCCCCACAATCACATTCCCGCACTTATTAGCCGCCGATTTTAAGTAAAAATGCTCGCCTTTCCGATCACGAATCCGAATGTGCCACATTCGTGTCAAACTTAAGTTTGGAGATTGGATTTCGAACATATTTGCTCATCACTAAATATATCAGTAGTTATCATGCAAAATGTGAAAAAAAAATAAATAATTTTGGTATATGCGCCACAGTCTACAGGGAGAGATATATAATATCAGTTGTAGGCATAATAGACCCATAATAATTATACACATAAAATCAAGAAAATCTGATGCAGAAATTATTGCACAATAAATTCCCTTAGTTGGGTTGGTATAAAGTGCTCAGTGCATATAATTAGATTTAACAAGATTGTTCACTATAGTAGCAGCAAATGAAAAAAAGGGTTCTTACTCTCCTCTAGTGGAACCATGTGATATTTCCTCTAAAAACATACAGAGTAGTGGGTTTTTTATATATTAACCTAGAGAACTGGATAATACACCAGGTAAGCATTTACAAAAGCAAATGAACAACCATATACGTCATATTAGACCAAGTGGCTCATTATGAAATGGAGTAGTGCAATGAAAATGCAAATGAACACTGGGCCAATATACATCACAGAAATCAAAGCAGATAAGTAAAGAGAAAACATTTACCAAGATAAGCTTCCCGCTAACGCACGTTTCGCCTTGTCGCTTCTTCAGAGGGTACATACAATCAGCTGTGTGACAGTCAGGATGCCAGCTGTGAATGGTGCTCCCCACAGGATACCACTCTACCGGATCCCCGAGTGCGGCACTCAAGCAGCACACTGGTCCGCCCATCCATGACAGGAAGATGTCACAGGGGGGTGGAGTCGGTGCACGGCTGGGAGAGCACGTTGCTCAGACAACCAGGATGCCAGCAGCAATGGAGAGCATGTGGCTGTCCATCATAGATCGTCATAGTAGACGCATCACAACTAGGAGGAGATAGGATCAGGTGAGCACAGGAGGGCAGGGTCGGCCAAGACAATGTGTTGCCCGGGCAACCGGTATGCCAGCAACAAGGAGAAAAAAGGAGCCTTGTCACATGACTTAGGATAAAAGCCAAGACCAGAAACTGATGCCTCTCACTCAGCCAAACCAAAACTCACACTTTGTACTTACGAGGGGCAGTACCCCAAAACACAGTGTCTGTAAATTGAGTTTCTGGTCTTGGCTTTTATCCTAAGTCATGTGACAAGGCTCGTTAAAGGGTCAAAATTGACTTTTAGGATTGCTTCTTTCAATAGGTGGCACTAGAGTTCTAGTTCTCTTCATCTCTGAAGAGACAATTTGCATAGGTATTCTCTTCAGAACGTCTATACTGGGGATGGCCAACACTGTACAGGAGGAAAATGTGTGAACACGCGTTTGGGTTTGTGTTTGCGTATGTGCACTCATATATATGATTATGTGTGTGCACGCATGTATGAGCTGACACGCATATGCATGTGCGTTTATGGGACTGCATAAAATGCATGTGAATGTAATTTACATTAGTCATGAGTATGGTGAAGAGATGTGTGTATATATGCGCCCGTAAAAAAAATATTTTTCTGACATGCATGATTGTAGTATCTTATTTTTATTATTTTTTGCTATACATCCACCTATGTATTATAGGTTTATTGTATATTCATGCATGTTTAGGCATAAATTCTTGAAAGGACTGCATACTTTTTGTGTTTTTTTTGCATCACATGGAGAGATATATTAACATTTACACTTCTATTCATGTGCTTGTTTTCATGTATATGAAACTCGTGTGCTCGACCCGAGCAACGAGCTCAATGTTAGTCTATGGGAGAACCAAGCATTTTTGCGGCGGCACCCCCGACAGTCTGTAGAAAGGCAAAAAAGTGCCCAAAACTATAGTGACAGTGCTCAAATGACATGGGGACAGCATGGGGATCGCCCCAAGAAGCATTTCTGACCCCCAGGTCACTGCAACAACGTGGTCAGAGATATTAAGCCACTTTTACGGGCTCACAAAAAAACATTCAAAAACAAAATTTAAACGGTTTTCCTGTGAAATATGTTAAGGAACATCCTTTCCAGGGTAAAGACTTGTGTATAAGGTAAAATAAATAACCAAAAACAAAAATACTCCTCCACACCTTGGGCTATGTTTACAAGTATCATTTTTTATGGGTTTTTGCACTTTTGTATTGCTTTCAACCATGACATTTTACAACCTTATCTGGCCATGTGCTGTGTGACACATGCATACAGTGCTGAAAAGACATGGGAACAGCATGGGGAAGACCCCTGGAAGCATCTCCGACACCCAGGTCACTGCCTAAAAGTGTGCCCATCAGAGGTGATCCTTGCTGCATCAGAAGATGCAGACTTTCAACTTACCCTGTGCAAGTCCTTGTCCCAGGGCAGTGTTCAATTGTACCTCCCCCATTCCTTGCAATGCAAGCGCAAATATGCAGCCAACCACCCACCCACCCACAGGCTGCAATACTATACTGCTAGCTTGCACTTGAAATGGGGCCTTTTAGTTTGGAGGAGGCCGAAGCTGGCCACTACCTCATGGCTGCTTCGGCAGCGTGGTCTCCATACTCAGTCCCCAGCCACCACTATTTGTCGCGGTAACCTTCCCCACACTTTTCTTAGCCTGGCCTTCTTTAGGGCAGCATTGGACGAGCCCACCAAACAATCAGGCTCCTCCGGTGGGCCCTGGCTTCTCCATCAGGGGAGTTGAGAGTGCCAAAGTGAGGAGCATGATTATGATGATAGAAGTTAGCATCTGCTTTGTTTTCTTGGAATGCAAGCGTAAGTGTGCAGCCTGCCACCCACCCACCCCCAGGCTGCAATACCATACTGCTAGCTTGCTTGCACTTGAAATGAGGCCATTTAGACTTGTGGAGGCAGACGCTGGCCACAATGTTATGGCTGCGTCGGTGTCCTGGTATCCATACTCAGTCCCAAGCCGCCCGGCGGCCAGGTGTCCACACTCGGTCCCCAGCCGCCAGGGGGCGGCCGGGTGTCCATACTCGGTCCCCAGCCGCCCCTATTTGTCCAGATGCACCTTATGCACAAACACGCATGCCAAAACATTACCTGTGCCCTCCCCAGTGCATTTAGTGGGAAGGACAGCCTATTCCACTGTAGTGTGTGCACGCCAACCCCCTGTTCATGGCACATGCGAAGATTCCTCCTGCCCTGCACCTGTCGTTGCTGACTTGCAACTATCCCCATTCAAGTCCTTGTCCCAGGGCAGTGTTCAATTGTACCTCCCCCCATTCCTTGCAATGCAAGCGCAAGTATGCAGCCTGCCACCCACCCATCCCCAGGCTGCAATACCATACTGCTTGCTTGCTTGCACTTGAAATTGGGCCTTTTAGGCATGTGGAGGCGGAATCTGGCCACCACGTCAAGGCTGCGTCGGTGGCCTGGTATCAATACTCAGTCCCCAGCCGCCCCGCGGCCGGGTGCCCACACACGGTCCCCAGCCACCTGGGGGCGGCCGGGTGTCCATAAATGGTCCCCAGCCGCCCCTATTTGTCCCGGTGCACCTTATACACAAGCGCGCATACCAAAACATTACCTGTGCCCTCCCCAGTGCATTTAGTGGGAAGGACAGCCTAACCATATACACGTGGACAAGTGAATGTGGCCAGGTATGGTCCATCTCACTGACGACTTCACACTGGGTTAATATTGTGCAAGCTGGGACACAGTTGGACACTGGGATGCAACATGTCCTCCATACATAGAGGATTGCGGGTCCTGGGTGAATCAGGCTTCAACACAAAGTTCAGAAGGTATACAGCAGCAGTGGTTGGCCTCCTACACAATGAGTAAATTAGTCATGATCATGAGGCCATCCATCTCCTTAGCTTTCTGTTCCTTGGAATGCAAGCGCATGTATGTAGTAGCGGCTAGGCCTGAGGTGGTCAGTGTTTTGGCGCATATCCTACCTCCTCCGAGGATTGCTGGATGTTTTCCTGCTACTATCCCAGTTCTATGACTCCCGTTAAAACAAAGCTTCAGGTGATGAATGATGGATGAGGTGGTGGCAAAGGAGAAAGAGCAGGAGGAAGAGGGACCATTCACATCAATATCAGGCCAGTCAACCACACATGTCTTGTAGGATATGTTTCTGTACCAAAAGGAGCAGTTCGGCTACACAGTGAGTGCAATGCCTTCCAAAAATTTCAAGGCACTCCAATGCCCTTTGGAAGTGACATGGAGGTCAGAGGGCCTTAACTAAACCGTTTTTTCCATTTATAGCAACTGGGTCTCCTGTACACTGTTGGCCTAAGCAGTGAATGGAAGGCTTTCCAAAATTTATAAGAAACTTCAATGCCCCTTGAAACAGACGTGGATTACAGCGTACTAAAAACCTTCTACCCATTATTGGGGAGTGGGTCTCCCTTAGTGCTCACCTATGCATTGAAAAGCAAAAGCTGACAAATTAGGAGGAAATGCAATGCCCGCTGGAAGAGTCGTGGAGGTTAGAGGTAATTAAAAACAACATTTTAATGCCCCTTGGAAGAGCTGTGGTGTTCAGAGTGGTTTAAGAAGATGGTTTTAATGCCCCTTGGAAGAGAAGTGGAGGTCACAGTAGCTTAACAAGACAGTTTTAATGCCCCTTGGATGAGTGGTGGAGGTTACAGTGGAATAAAAAGACAATATCAATGCCCCGTGAAAGAGACGTGGAGGTCACAGTAGCTTAACAAGATGGTTTTAATGCCCCTTGGAAGAGTGGTGGAGGTCGCAGTGGAATAAAAAGATAATATCAATGCCCCTTGGAAGAGTGATGGAGGTTACCGTGGAATAAAAAGACAATATCAATGCCCCGTGGAAGAGAAGTGGAGGTCACAGTAGCTTAACAAGATGGTTTTAATGCCCCTTGGAAGAGTGGTGGAGGTCGCAGTGGAATAAAAAGACAATATCAATGCCCCTTGGAAGAGACGTGGAGGTCCCAGTGGAATAAAAAGACAATATCAATGACCCTTGGAAGAGATGTGGAGGTCACAGTAGCTTAACAAGATGAATTTATTGTCTCTTGCAAGAGCCATGCAGTACAGCATATTAAAAACATTATTCCCATTATTGGGGAGTGGGTCTCCCATAGTCTTTGACTATACCTTCCAAGAAAAAGCTGCCCAAAATTAGGACAGAGGAACTTGCAATGCCTCTTACAAGAGCCATGCAGTACAGAATATTAAAAACATTATTCCCATTATTGGGGAGTATGTCTCACATAGTCTTTGCCTATGCCTTCCAAGCAAAAGCTGCCAAAAATTAGGATGGAGGAACTTGCAATGCACCTTACAGTAGCCATGCAGTACAGCATATTGAAAACATTATTCCCATTATTGGGGAGTGGGTCTCCCATAGTCTTTGCCTATGCCTTCCAAGCAAAAGCTGCCAAAAATTAGGACGGAGGAACTTGCAATGCCCCTTACAAGAGCCATGCAGTAAAGCATATTAAAAACATTATTCCCATTATTAGGGAGTGGGTCTCCCATTGTCTTTGCCTATGCCTTCCAAGCAAAAGCTGCCAAAAATTAGGACGGAGGAACTTGCAAAGCTGGCAAGACGGACCACGGTCACCCTGGTGGTATAGTGCTGGTAGAGGCTGAGGACAAGGAGAAGAGCAAAAAACAGCCGAAATGAGGAAGCGCATACCCATGTGTGGGTGTGAAGCGGTGCATGGGATTACACCTCCCTAAATAACACAGTGGATTTGACTTTATGTTACTCTGCTGTCATTTGATGGTGATGAGAAGTCTGGCCCAATCCAGCCCTTGTACATTTTGATAAGGGTCAGCTTTTCAACATTGTCAGTTGACAGGCGAGTGCGCTTATCAGTTATAATTCCCCCAGCGGCACTATAAACACGCTCCGATAACACGCTAGTGGCAGGGCAGGATCTCCAAGGCGTACAGAGCGAGTTCATTCCAAGTGTCCAGCTTGGATACCCAATAATTAAAAGGCACAGAGGAATCACAGAGGATGCTGGTACAGTCGGAAAGGTACTCCCTCACCATCTTTTGAAACTTTCCACTCCTTGTGAGAATACCCCGCGCCTCAGGGCCCTTTGGAAGTGCATTGAGTTTGCGAGTGTGAACGAGCTGCGTGTGTCCGGAGCGTAAGTGCGAACGAAAGTAAGTGTGTGACTTGTTTTTCAGTGACTTTGGATTCAGGGAGTTTGGAAGGGAGGACTTAGGACTGAATTGCTGACTGTATTTCATCTTTCTTTACTTTACCTTTTACTTAATTAATCCACCTGACCTACTTATCTGATTCCCCGGTCCATACTTGATACTTAATTGATCCCCCGTCCATACTTTACTGATCCCCCGCCGATATCTAATTGATACACTTGCACATCCCTAATTGATCCCCGTCCACACACCTATATATAAATAATTGTGTTTTGTACTTGTATATATATACTGACTGTATCCCCATATTTAGAATGACGTCCATTTTGGCCGGAGCCGTGCAGTGTACATTTTGCGCAATGTATGCATTCCGTGAGCAACCGCTCGAGGATCCATACTGCTGCGAGAGATGTGAGCATATCGTGCACTTGGAAGCCCAAATTCTGGATCTAAGTGCTCAGATAGCGGTACTGAGGAGCATCGACAACATGGAACGGAGTTTGCTGCTCACCGAGCAGACACTCAATGGGTCAATACTGGGGGTGGAGCATAGAGGGGAAGTGCAGGCTGAACAGGCAGGGAGCTGTATAACAGTTAGGAGGGATAGAGGGAAGAAATATAGGAAGGCTGGTTCAGAACCGGCATTATTGGAGCACGACAGATCCTCTGACCGCCGGGGGAGTGTATGCTCCAGTAATGAGGGGGAGGGGGGAAGTGTAGGGCAGGCAAGACAGGTTCTGGTAGTGGGTGACTCTATTATTAGGGGGACAGACAGGGCAATCTGTCACAAAGACCGGGATCGCCGAACGGTGTGCTGCCTCCCTGGTGCTCGAGTCCGGCACATCGCGGATCAGGTTGACAGGTTACTGGGTGGGGCTGGCGAAGACCCAGCGGTCATGGTCCACATCGGCACCAATGACAAAGTGAGTGGTAGATGGAGGGTCCTTAAAAATGATTTCAGGGACCTAGGTAGGAAGCTTAGGGCAAGGACCTCCAAGGTAGTTTTCTCAGAAAAACTACCAATCCTGCGAGCCACACAGGAGCGCCAATGGGAAGTTAGGGAGGTGAATAAGTGGCTAAAGAGTTGGTGCAAGGCAGAAGGGTTTGGGTTCATGGAGAACTGGGCAGACTTCGCGGTCGGCTACAGGCTCTACCGTAGGGACGGGCTGCACCTCAATGGGGAGGGTGCAGCGGTGCTGGGGAAGAACATGGCTAATAGGTTGGAGCAGTTTTTAAACTAGAGACGGGGGGAGGAAACCAAGGAAATAGGTGGGATGTGAGGCAAGCAAGGGGGAAGGGGAGAAGTGAATATAATGAGGGTGGAGAGGGGGGTGGGGATAGTACAGTTAGATCGTTAGAGAAGAATAGGATGCTAAATAACACCAAAGTTTTATCTTGCATGCTGACCAACGCAAGAAGCCTGACCAATAAGGCGGATGAGCTGCAGGCGCTTATATCGGAGGAGAGGTATGACATCGTAGGTATAACAGAGACTTGGCTAGACGATAGCTACGACTGGGCGGTAAATTTATTAGATTATAGTTTATTTAGAAGGGACCGGAAACAGGGGAAAGGCGGAGGAGTCTGCTTATATGTAAAGTCATGTCTAAAACCCAGATTAAGGGAAGATATAGGAGAGGGAGAAGAGGGGGTCGAGTCCATGTGGGTAGAGATAGAGGGAACTAAAAATAATAATAAAATATTACTGGGGGTCTGCTATAAGCCACCCAATATAACAGAGGAGAATGAGAATCTGCTATTAGGACAAATAGACAAAGTAGCAAAACATAATGAAGTGATTGTAATGGGGGATTTCAACTACCCGGATATTGACTGGGAAACAGAAACCTGTAGATCTCAGAAAGGAAAAAGGTTCTTGACAAATATTAAGGATAATTATCTCTCCCAACTAGTGCAGGAACCAACGAGAGGGAAGGCCGTGTTGGACTTAATATTGACTAATAGGCCTGATAGAATAACTGAGGTACAGATAGGGGGGCACCTAGGTAATAGCGACCATAATATTATCGACTTCAAAATGCCCTTCAGTAGGGTTATCAACAAGGGAACAACAAAAACATTAAACTTTAGGAGGGCGAAGTTTGATCAGCTGAAAGAAAGCCTTCAACTTATTGACTGGGACAAAGTTCTTAATCAAAGGAATACGAATAGTAAATGGGAAACCTTCAAAAGAATTCTGAATACTCAGTGCGAGAGATATATACCGTATGGGAATAAAAGGGCCAGAAATAAGAGGAAACCAATATGGTTGAACAAGAACGTAAAAGGGGCGTTAAATAGCAAAAAAGAGGCATTCAAGAGATTAAAACAGGAAAACAGTAAGGAGGCACTAATGTGTTAAAAGGAAAAAACGAGAACCTGTAAAAAACAAATAAAAATAGCGAAGGAGGAAACAGAGAGACATATTGCTAGGGAAAGTAGATCAAATCCCAAACTGTTCTTTACGTATATAAATAGTAAAAGGATTAAATCGGATAATATTGGACCGATAAAAAGTGAGGAAGGCAAAATCATAGAGAAAGATGAGGATAAAGCTAATCTATTAAATAATTTTTTTTCGACAACTTTCACAAAGGAAATCGAACTAACAGGAGAAATGAGAAGTGACAAACTTAATCCTCCACTAAGTATGACAAATCTAACCCAAGCTGGGGTACAGAAACGCCTCAGTAACATTAAAATAAACAAATCACCAGGACCTGATGGCATACACCCACGGGTACTAAGGGAACTAAGTAATGTGATAGACAGACCGTTATATCTTATATTTAAGGACTCTGTTGAGACTGGGTCTGTGCCACTTGATTGGCGACAGGCGAATGTAGTGCCAATATTCAAAAAGGGAGCGAAAAGTGACGCCGGAAACTATCGGCCGGTGAGTCTGACGTCCGTTGTGGGCAAAATTTTTGAAAGCTTCATTAAAGAGGCAATTACGGAGCATCTTGATGCTAATAATCTTTTAATCCCGAACCAACATGGATTCATGAGGAATCGCTCCTGCCAAACAAACCTGATTGACTTCTGCGAGGAGGTTAGCTCTCGAGTAGATCAGGGGGAACCAGTGGATGTCGTGTATCTCGACTTCTCAAAAGCGTTCGATAGCGTGCCACATAATAGGTTGGTATACAAAATGAGAATGATGGGGCTGGGGGAAAATGTCTGCAAGTGGGTAGCTAACTGGCTAAAGGATAGAAGGCAGAGGGTGGTTATAAATGGAATATACTCAGATTGGGTAAGCGTCACTAGTGGGGTACCACAGGGGTCTGTACTAGGCCCAATGTTATTTAATATCTTTATTAACGACATAGTCAACGGGATAAATAGTAAAATATCAATATTTGCAGTTGACACAAAGTTATGTAAAACAATTAATACAAAAGAGGACAGTGCAGACCTACAGAGGGATTTGGATAAGCTGGGTAGGTGGAGCATTAAATGGCAAATGAGGTTTAACGAGGAGAAATGTAAGGTCATACATATGGGAAGGAAAAATGGAAGTCACCAGTACTCACTGAATGGGAAATCATTGTGGAATTCAGAGATGGAGAAGGACTTGGGCATCTTGATTGATAGCAAACTAAATTGGAGTGCCCAAAGTCAGGCCGCTGCTGTAAGGGCAAACAGGGTAATGGGATGTATCAGAAGAGGTATAGCTGCAGAGGATGAGAACATTGTTCTTCCACTGTACAAAGCACTGGTCAGACCACACTTGGAATACTGTGCTCAGTTATGGGCCCCAATATATAGAAAGGATATAAATGAGCTTGAAAAGGTACAAAGGAGGGCAACAAAATTAATAAAGGGAATGGAGGGACTGCAATACCCAGAGAGGTTGGCAAAACTAGGACTATTCAGCCTGGAAAAGAGAACGTTGAGGGGGGACATAATAAATGTGTACAAATATGTTAGGGGACAGTATAGAGATCTTGCCCGGGATTTGTTCAAAAGGAGGGATATTACGGTAACAAGAGGGCACTCACTAAGACTGGAAGAGAAAAGGTTTCAGCACCAGCATAGGAAGGGGTTCTTTACGGTAAGAGCAGTGAGAATATGGAATTCACTGAGTGAGGAGACGGTAATGTCGGATTCACTACACCAGTTCAAGCGGGGACTGGATGCATTTCTAGATACCAGGCAGATTTCAGCATATACTTAAAAATAAAATAAAATAGTAGGTTGATACAGGGATTTATTCTGACTGCTGGTTTCAGAGTCGGGAGGGAATTTTTCCTCAGGTGAAGATTGGCCAAATCATTTGGGGTTTTTGCCCTCCTCTGGATCAACTTTAGCAATTACAGAACTAACAGGTCGAACTTGATGGACGCAAGTCTTTATTCGGCTTTACAAACTATGTTACTATGTTACTATGTTACTAAGCTGGGCGGGTCTCAGAAAACTGTCACAGAATGTTGACAGTAATCCCCTGCCTCTACCGGATTGGAGTTGCGTCTCTCTCGCCTGTACGCCTTTGTTGGGCAACGAACTGTGACCTCTGCCGCTAGCGTGTTCAGATGGGAATTTTTTTAACAGTTCTGCAGCAAGGGCCTTCTGGTACTGCCCCATTTTTGTAGACCTCTCCACCTCAGGAATAAGAGACTGAAAGTTCTCCTTGTAGCGGGGGTCTAAAAGTGTCACCAACCAATAATGACTGTCACCCAACATTTTGACAACGCGAGGGTCACGGTTAAGGCAGCGTAACATAAAGTCAGCCATGCATGCCAGACTGGTAACGGGCAAGACTTCCATGTCCTCACCAAGATGATGACTGACCATTCTCTCCTCCTCCTCCTCCTCCCCCCTGTACTCAGGCCACCCACGCTGAACCGACGGTATGACAGTTGTACAGGTACTACCGTCTACAGCGCATGATACAAGCTCCTGTTCTTCCTCCTCCTCTCCCTCATTGTCCCCCAATGCACGTTGAGATGAGATGAGGCTGGGCTGTGTGTAATCGCCCGCTACGGCTTCTTGATCCATCTCATCATACTCTGGCTGCAATGCCTCCTCTTTAATTCTCTGCAAAGAGCTTTGCAAAAGACAGACAAGTGGGATGCTGATGCTAATGATGGCGTCATCGCCACTTACCATCTTGGTGGACTCCTCAAAGTTTGTCAGGATGGTACATATGTCAGACATCCAGGTCCACTCCTGAGGTCTTATGTGTGGAGTCTGACCTGAATATCGACGGCCTTGTGGCAGCTGGTACTCCACAACTGCTCTCTTGTGCTCACAAATCCTTTGCAACATGTGGAGGGTAGAGTTCCATCGTGTGGGGACATCACACACCTGTCGGTGTGCCGGAAGCTGCAAATGCTGCTGCAACACAGCAAGGAGGGCGAAAGCCGTAGCCGACTTCTGAAAATGAGCTGACAGGCGGCGTACTTTGACGAGCAGATCTGGCAACTCGGGGTACGATTTAATGAACCGCTGAACCACCATGTTAAGCACATGAGCAAGGCATGGTACATGTGTGATCTCGCCTCGCCTCAGAGCCGCCACCAGGTTACGACCATTGTTGCAAACGACCATGCCAGGTTGTAGGTTCAGCGGTCTCAGCCACAGATCTGCCTGCTCTTTCACAGCTGTCCACAACTCACAAGCAGTGTGAGGTTTATCACCTAAGCTTATGAGTTTCAGCACAGCCTGTTGCCGCTTGGCTGAGGCAATACTGCAGTGCTTCCAGCTTGTAACTGATGTGATGATATCTGATATGGAGGCTGAACATGAGGAGGAGGAGGATGATGCGCAGGAGCTGTACACTGTGGGGGCAACTCTGACTGACATAGGGCCCACAATCGTCAGTGTGGGGAGGATGTGTTCCGTCCCAAGGTCCGACATGGTCCCGGCTTCCACTATGTTTACCCATTGTGCCGTCAGGGAGAAGTACCGTCCCTGGCCACAAGCACTTGTCCACGTGTCCGTTGTCAGGTGG
Source organism: Phyllobates terribilis (assembly GCF_046119375.1). NCBI lineage: Eukaryota > Metazoa > Chordata > Amphibia > Anura > Dendrobatidae > Phyllobates > Phyllobates terribilis. The sequence goes on from NW_027362769.1 coordinate 22,725,345, forward strand.
ACTCTCCCAGTAACTGCGTTGTTGAGGTCACGGCAGATGTTTTGGGACACGTGCTTGTGTAATGCGGGGATGGCACACCGGGCAAAATAGTGTCAGCGGGGGACCGAGTACCGAGGGACGGCCACCGCCATAAGGTGGCGGAAGGATTCCGTCTCCTCCAGCCTAAAAGGCAGCATTTCCAATGCAAGCAGTCGTGAAATGTGCGAATTTAGGACTGTGGCCTGTGGGGTGATGGCTGCGTATTTGTGCTTTCGTTCAAAGGTCTGGGATATGGACAATTGAACACTGCGGTGGGACATGGACGTGGACGTTGATGCTGTTTCTTGAGAAACTGCCATAACAAGTGAAGACTGATAGGAGGGGGCATCTTTGCATGTAGTATGGACAGGGGATTGCGTTGTATGCACAACAGGGTGTTCTCTTACATGCACAACAGCGGAAGAAGCAGTGGTGACACCCGCTGACACTGGTTGTGGACCCTGGGATTCGCCCCACAAAGTCGGGTGCTTTGCTGCCATGTGCCTGATCATGCTGGTGGTGGTCAGGCTGGTAGTTTTGTCACCTCTGCTGATGCTGGCCTGGCAGGTGGTACAAATGGCCTTTTTGGGGTTATCATCAGAGTCTTTAAAAAAATTCCAGACTCTGGAAGACCTACCGGTTGTACTGGCAACGTCCCTCGTGTTGGTGTTACGGGGTACGGTTGCCCGCCTTCTGTCTGCGGCCACCACACTGCTTCTTCCTGCCTGTTGGGGTACTCTGCCTTCCTCCCCCTGTGTGCTGCTGGCCTTGCTCTGCATGTCCTCCTGCCACGTTGAGTCAGTTACTAGATCATCCACCACCTCCTCCTCTTCCACTTCCGCACCACGGTCCTCTTCCTCACTTCGTGGCAATTATGTCTCGTCATTGTCCACTTCTTGTGACAAATTGCCAGCGTCACCTTCCTGTGGCCGTGGCTGTTCAAATATTTGGCCATCGCTACATGGGATCTCCTCTTCCACCACTTCAAGCGGAGCAGGCGACGGGCCCAAATATGGAAATGGACCAGTGAACAGCTCTTCAGAGTGTCCAATTGTGGGATCAGTTGCTGTCTGACGACACTCGGCATGGTGAGAAGAAGGAGCATCAGGGTGAGGAGGAGTATGCGGTCGAGACTCACGGCTACTAAGACTTGACCGTGTGAAAGACACACCGGAGGTGGTGGTGCCTAAGTGACTGGAAGTATTATCTGCTATCCAATTAATAACCTGTTCACACTGATCAGTTCGCAATACTGGTGTTGTTGTGTGCTTCCATAGTAATACGGTCAAGAAGTTGGAGCGAGAAGATGTGGCTGTTTGTTTTGGCACATTTTCACCTTGGCCATGGCCCCGTCCTCTGCACGCACCATCACCAGAACATCCAGTTCCACGTGCCTTGCCACGCGCTTTGCCCATTGTAAATTAAGTAAAATAGCTTACACTCACACTATCAAAGGCAAAAGGGTAATAAAAAGGAGATTTCAACTGTGGAAGAGGAAAACCACAGTTCTAGTTCTCTGGCCTACACCAGAATCTTTTAAACAGATATATTTGTGTCTGAACAGTCAGCGAGACACTCAAACTGTTTTTTTTTTATGGAAAAAAGGCAAAAAGGTGAATAACACCCAGATTTGAACAGTGGAAGAGGAAAACCACAGTTCTAATTTCCTGGCGTATACCAGAATCTTTTAAACAGATATATTTGTGTCTGAACAGTCAGCGAGACACTCAAACTGCTTTTTTTATGTAAAAAATGCAAAAAGGTGGATTACACCCAGATTTGAACTGTGGAAGATGAAAACCACAGTTCTATTTCTCTGGCCTACACCAGAATCTTTTAAACAGATATATTTGTGTCTGAACAGTCAGCGACACACTCAAACTGTTTTTTTTTATGTAAAAAATGCAAAAAGGTGGATTAAACCCAGATTTGAACCGTGGAAGAGGAAAACCACAGTTGTCTGTCTCTGGCCTACACCAGAATCTTTTAAACAGATATATTTGTGTCTGAACAGTCAGTGAGACACTCAAACTGTTTTTTTTTTTATGGAAAAAAGGCAAAAAGGTGGATAACACCCAGATTTGAACTGTGGAAAAGGAAAACCACAGTTATAATTTCCTGGTGTATACCAGACTTTTTTAAACAGATATATCTGTGTCTGAAGAGTCAGCGAGACACTCAAACTGTTTTTTTTATGGAAAAAAGGCAAAAAGGTAGATAACACCCAGATTTGAACCGTGAAAGAGTAAAACCACAGTTCTATTTCTCTGGCCTACACCAGAATCTTTTAAACAGATATACAGTACAGACCAAAAGTTTGGACACACCTTCTCATTTAAAGATTTTTATGTATTTTCATGACTACGAAAATTGTACATTCGCACTGAAGGCCTCAAAACTATGAATTAACACATGTGGAATTATATACTTAAAAAAGTGTGAAACAACTGAAAATATGTCTTTTTCAACAGGACAATGACCCCAAACACACCTCCAGGCTGTGTCAGGGCTATTTGACCAAGAAGGAAAGTGATGGGGTGCTACACCAGATGACCTGGCTCCCACAGTCACCAGACCTGAACCCAATCGAGATGGTTTGGGGTGAGCTGGACCGCAGAGTGAAGGCAGAAGGGCCAACAAGTGCTAAGCATCTCTGGGAACTCCTTCAAGATTGTTGGAAGACCATTTCCGGTGACTACCTCTTGAAGCTCATCAAGAGAATGCCAAGAGTGTGCAAAGCAGTCATCAAAGCAAAAGGTGGCTACTTTGAAGAACTTAGAATATAAGACATATTTTCAGTTGGTTCACACTTTTTTGTTAAGTATATAATTCCACATGTGTTAATTCATAGTTTTGATGCCTTCAGTGTGAATGTACAATTTTCATAGTCATGAAAATACAGAAAAATCTTTAAATGAGAAGGTGTGTCCAAACTTTTGGTCTGTACTGTATTTGTTAATGTAGCACACTGTAACATTGAGTATGTAAATGTGAAATATGAATAGCATAACTGCTATAGAAAATAGAAATAAATGAGAAATTTTAGCGCATGTAAATATGAAGTATGAAATATGAATAGCATTACTGCTGTAGAATATAGAAATAAATGAGAAATCCTAGCACATAAATTGGCCAATTCATGTGTACCTGACAGCCGCGGTAAGGCGTTTCTCGATGTCAGGACCTAACAATGTGAATACCTCTCTAAGAGACGTCCGTCTGCTTATGTGTGGGAAAGTCAGATCCTGATGCATTTAAAACCACCTGCGGCATGGGGGTGGAGTGCTCAGTCAAAGCTAAATCTAGTAACAAAGAAAATGACGGCACTTCCACTACAAGAAATAGGTGTGATCAGGTGCTTACCAAGAGGAGCTACCTCCATATACAATAAACAAATAATGTAGCACACTGTAACATTGAGTATGTAAATATGAAATATGAAATATGAATAGAATAACTACATATTTACATGCGCTAAAATTTCTCATTTATTTCTATTTTCTATAGCAGTTATGCTATTCATATTTCATATTTACATGCTCAATGTTACAGTGTGCTACATTATTTGTTTATTGTATATGGAGGTAGCTCCTCTTGGTAAGCACCTGATCACACCTATTTCTTGTAGTGGAAGTGCCGTCATTTTCTTTGTTACTAGATTTAGCTTTGACTGAGCACTCCACCCCCATGCCGCAGGTGGTTTTAAATGCATCAGGATCTGACTTTCCCACACATAAGCAGACGGATGTCTCTTAGAGAGGTATTTACATTGCTAGGTCCTGACATCGAGAAACGCCTTACCGCATCTGTCAGGTACACATGAATTGGCCAATTTATGCGCTAAGATTTCTCATTTATTTCTATATTCTACAGCAGTAATGCTATTCATATTTCATACTTCATATTTACATGAGCTAAAATTTCTCATTTATTTCTATTTTCTATAGCAGTTATGTTATTCATATTTCATATTTCATATTTACATACTCAATGTTACAGTGTGCTACATTATTTGTTTATTGTATATGGAGGTAGCTCCTCTTTGTAAGCACCTGTTCACACCTATTTCTTGTAGTGGAAGTGCCGTCATTTTCTTTGTGTACTGTATTTGTGTCTGAACAGTCAGCGAGACACTCAAACTGTTTTTTTTTAAGGAAAAATGGCAAAAAGGTGGATAACACCCAGATTTGAACCGTGGAAGAGGAAAACCACAGTTCTAGTTCTCTGGCCTACACCAGAATCTTTTAAACAGATATATTTGTGTCTGAACAGTCAGCGAGACACTGAAAATGTTTTTTTTTATGGAAAAAAGGCAAAAAAGTGGATAATACAGAGATTTGAACCGTGGAACTGCAAAACCACAGTTCTAGTTATCTGGCCGAAACCTGACTCTTTTAAACAGATATATTTGTGTTTGAACACTCACAGACACACTCAATTTTTTTTTTTCGGGAAAAAGTACCAAAAGGCTAATAAGACGGGTATTTCTACAGTCTGACTGAAGAAAAAAAAAAAAAGAGGATTTAGATGAAAAAAAAAAGGATTTTTCCTGGCCCCTGAGACCTGGGGCTAAGTCTAGCAATTTGAGCAGCAGCAGCACACAGGACTGTAATGCAGTGTTTGTTGGTATAACCACTGCGTCTCCTATACAGCCTGCCTGCCTGATATCTGGGATGGATATTAGTCCTCAGAAGGACTGCTTGATTGATTTTGCAGGCTTTAGAGACCCTACACTAACTATTTTGCAGTATAAATCTCTCCCTAGCTCAGCAGCACTCTCCCTACACTGACTGATCCGGAGCGACTGTGTCCAAGATGGCGGCGCCCGATTTTAAATACTCGAGGTGAAGCTGTGCGGCCAGCCAATCACTGTAATGCCCACAATCAACATGGCTGTGGCATTACAGTGACTGGCTGGCAATCCCTGCATGTTCATTGGCTCTGTAAAGAGTGCCAAACATGCAGGGCGGAGACCCGAGCTCCCGCCCGAGTAACCCAGAAATGCTCGGTGCTCGCCGAACATCCTGAGTAGTGAGATGCTCAGGCGAGTACCGAGCAGTGTCGAGCATGCTCACTCAACACTAATGTGGACATATCCCCATGTTCCCTTTTCCCTCCACCCCTTTTTTCTTCCCTTCCCCCTCCTTCTTTCTCTCCGTCCACTTTTTTTGTTTTGTTTTTTACCTTTTCCATCCATCGAATTACTATTATATTTTTGTATACGCTGATGGTCAGCACACAAACACGCCCCGGATGGATGGTATACTATGTGCTTGAAATGTGTAAGTATACTTATTACACCTTATCTCTTCTTCTTGACTTGCACTACTTCACTTTGCACCTTACTTAACAATATATGCACCTTATTTATATATTATGTGGTTTCATACAATAACACAATATGCCCATCTTTGCAAGTATATTTATTCCACTGTATTTCACTCACTTGATTGACATTACTTCATTCTGCACTATATTTAATATTTCTTACACTCTTGTAATTAGTTAATTATATGGTGTGTGTCTTTTATAATAAACACTTTTGTCGCGGTTGTGTTTTGTTTGCATTTTTCCACATTTCACTTTTCTCCCCTTTCATAGAGGAGTCCTTGTACTGTTTCAACACCATTTGTTTTTTCACTCAATTAATTTTACAATAATTGATATTTTTTCCCTCTTAGGATTGTATGGGGTGTAAATGATTAGGGATAGACAAATGATGCGTGATGTGTGTCCTTTATGGGTGATACTTAATTGCTTTATTATGCTCACCTTTGATTCACATAGATGAGGATCACATTTCTGTACCTATACTCACTTTTTTGGGATAATTCTCTTTTTAAAACCTTGATATTGTCCTTTGATGTGATCAAATGTTACTCAAAGCCATATGCCTTTCCCGTTTTGGTGGCATTTGGGGGTCCAAACTATTCCCCATATTACCTATGTGGTCTTGTTCCTTCCATTTATGCTGTGTCCACTGTGGCAGACAGCCGCATGTTCTCACTTGTAGGTGGCGTCCCGGTTTACTGGGCAACACACTCTCCTGGCCGACCCTGCCCTCCTGTGCTCACCTGATCCTATCTCCACCCATTTGTGACGCATCTACTATGATGATCTATGATGGACAGCCACGCGCTCTCCCTCACTGCTGGCACCCTGATTGTCCAAGCAACGCGCTCTCCCAGCCGTGCGCTGATTGGCTGTGTGACTTTATAAGAGACTGCAGTTCTTCTCAGTATGTACCCTCTGAAGAAGCGACAAAGTGAAACGTGCGTTAGGGGGAAGCTTATCTTGGTAAATGTTATCTCTTTACTTATCTGTGATGTACAGTATATTGGCCTAGTGTTCATTTGCATTTTCATTGCACTACTCCATTTCATAATGAGCCACTTGGTCTAATATGAAGTATATGGTTGCGCATTTGCTTGTGTACATCCTTGCCTGGTGTCTTATCCAGTTCCCTAGGTTAATATATAAATATCCCACTACTCTGTGTGTTTTTAGTGGAAATACCATATGGTTCCACTAGAGGGGAGTAAGAACCCTTTTTTTCATTTGCTGTTACTATAGTGAACAATCTTGTAAATCTGATTACGATTATATTCACTGAACACTTTATACCAACCCAACTGATGGAATTTATTGTGCAATTATTTCTGCTGCTACTGTAGTGAATAATCTTGTGAAATCTGATTATATGCACTGAGCACTTCATGCCAACCCCACTAAGGAAATTCATTGTGCAATAATTTCTGCATCAGATTTTCTTGATTTTATGTGTATAATTATTCTAGGTCTTTTATGCCTACAATTATATGCGTATCTCTCCCTGTAGACTGTGGCGCATATACAAAAAAAACATTTGTTGTCACATTTCGCATGATAAGTACTAATATATTGTACCTTGATTCGCTCTTTTGGCAATAGTTTCTCCTTTGTGTTTTTTATTTGTTTTTTTATGAGATATTTTTGAAATATATGAGCAGCACCACTATCCTAGCCAAAGTGATAAAAATACCGTAGTGGAAACGCGATCATTTTTCACACTTTTACAGATTTTTTTTGCTGATTTTAAGTAAAAACGCCGGTGTGTCCGACCACGAATCCCAACGTGCAAAGTTCATGCCAAATTTGAAAGTAACGAACATTTTCCGAACATCTCATCTCTATTCATAATAAGCATTCGAGTATTAGGAAATGATCAGTGCGAGCACCCAAGCATTTTACTGCTCGCTCATCTCTAATCTTCGTTTCAGAGTTGAACAAACTTCTTCATCAGTTTTTTTTCTTGATGAAAGAAATACATACATTAATAAAACTGCTCTTTTTTGAACACCATCATCGCCATTGTCTATCTTTTTGCCCAGCAGCACAGCAGATTTATCCGTATATCCCTTTCTACTATTGCATTTACCTCTGGTTTTATTCCAACATTTGAAGCAGCAGCTGGTATCTATATCTGCTTAGGAGTTGCTCCTGACACAACCCACCATATGAGCAATAGCATAATATCTACTGCATTAATTGCCCACATCATTCCTTTTAGGGCACTTTTTGTCAATTTTTAGCTATACTGCAAGTGTGTTGGAGGCATTTTACCAATTAACAGAACTTGTGCCACTGCAATATCAAAGCACCCTGCACTGATATCTCACAAAAATGGTTCCCTGCATTGATTAAGTTTACGTTTAGAAAACTTTAGAAAAGGTAGCACATCCCTCGCTGCTAATGGTGCTTGCACGCACAGCCAGTATACAGACATACAGTATACATTAGTAGTAATGGGCTGTCGGGTTCAGCCGAACTTTAAAAAAAGTTTGATTCAAGTACCAGAACGGTGCATGAACTCAAATTCGAACCAAGACCCCATTCAAATGAATGGGTGACCCAGACATCAAGCATTTCCCACGCTATCATATGTGTGACAGGGCAAGAAACATCATCTCTGATCGGCGGTAACCTTACAAGTTACCGCTGGTCACAACGCTGCAGTCCCATGCTATCACACAAATGACAGTGTGAGCCAGCAGCTGTGACTGGCGGTGAAAAGTTTACCGCCAGTACGCCTTGTCTCGTTGATCGCAATGAGGGCAGGCGTACACTGATGAGAGTATTCACCAGGCGGCACCTGTGCATTAAATAAAATAAAAAAATGGCACGTGGTCCCCTCTATTCTTCATAACCAGCGCAAGTAAAGCTGACAACTGCGTGCTGATATTCTCAGTCAGGAAAGGGGACATAATAATAATAATCTTTATTTTTATATAGCGCTAACATATTCCGCAGCGCTTAACATACATTATTGTTGCTGTCCCCATCGGGGCTCACAATCTAGATTCCCTATTAGTATGTCTTTGGAGTGTGGGAGGAAACTGGAGAACCCGGAGGAAACCCACGCAAACACAGGGAGAACATACAAACTCCTTGCAGATGTTGTTCTTGGTGGGATTTGAACCCAGGACCCCAGCACTGCAAGGCTGCAGTGCTAACCACTGCATCACCGTGCCGCCCATAACAAGGATATTGGCCCTCCCAGCATAAAAAAGCAGCCTGCCGCTGCCCCAGAAAAGACGCATCCATTAGATGCACCAATTCTGGCACTTTGACCGGCTCTTCCTACTTACCCTGGTGTGGTGGCAAGTGGGATAATAGTATTGGGGTTGATATCAGCTTTGTAATGTAAAGGGGTTAGTAATAGAGAGGCATCTATCAAATGCTCCCATTACTAACTTCATCAGTTTAAGTTAAAAACACACACACAGAGTAAAGTCCTTTTTCTAAATAAACAAAACTCCCCAACCCTCTTTTACCCATTTATCATTATCCAAATAAAACTAAAAAAAAACAGCATTCCTCACCTGTCTGCCGATAATCTATATGTTCCACGAAAAGCCCAACTCAGCTACATCTGGATGCATTGCTGAGCAGTTGTCTGATGCGACAGATCAGCCCTGCATCCAGGAGACACTGAGCTGATCGTAAGAAAGCAGCTTCAGTGCCAAGTGATGACGTCAATAAGGTGAGCGGAGTTCATAGGTGACGAACTTCGCTTACCTTACTGACATCAGCACTTGCTGCGTGAGAACTTGTTTATGAGCATTGACGTCAGTAAGGTGACAAGAGTTCATTGGCTTTGAACTCCGCTCACCTTATTGATGTTACCTGTCGGCACTGAAGCTGTGTTCTTATGCTCAGCTCAGTGTTTCCTGGATGCAGGGCTGAGCAGTTGCATCATGCCACTGCTCACCAATGCAGAAGCTGTGCGGGCACAATTTCCCCTGGGTGTAAGCTGATTCTGACAGATGGCACCCAGCACTCAGTGCCAGGAGTGGTGCCCACATCGCTTTCGGCACTTTAACCCCCTAAATGCAGTGATCGCTGCAATCGCAACATTTAGTGAGTGATCAGAGGGACAAAAGCCCTTCTGCTCTTGGATCGGAGACCCTGCGCTGTCAGTGCGGGGTCCCGATCATTGTCATGGTGACCCGATGTCATCAAAGCGACATCCGGGTCACCAGTTTCTAGCAAGCTAGTTTGATCATGCGCAGTGCATGATCAAACTAGCTTGTGTTTGCAGGGCTGACAGGTTACAAGGTATAGCAGTGATCCTGCACTGCTATACGTTATAACTGCAATCAGCATGCAGAAAGTGAAAATCCCATAGTGGGACTAAGTAAAAAAGTGAAAAAAAATGTAAAAATATATATTTTTTTAATTTAGAAATATTAATAATAAAATAAATATACATATATTGTACCCATAAATAAATATTATTATGAAAAAACAAACAAAAAAACAATAAAAGTACACATATTTGGTATCGCTGCGTCTGGACCAACCTGACCTATAAAAAATTCCCACTCATTAACCCCTTTAGTGAGCACGGTAAAAAATAAAAATAAAAAAACGAAGCAAAAAAACGGTGATTTATCATCATACCGCCAAACATAAAGTGGAATAAAACATGATCAAAAAGATGAATGTAAATAAATATAGTGCTGCTGAAAACATCATCTTGTCTTGCAAAAAACAAGCCACCATACAGCTCCATCAGCTGAAAAATAAAAAAGTTATAGCTCTCAGACTAAACCGATGCAAAAATTTTTTTTTTATATAAAAGAGTTTTTATTGTGTAAAAGCGGCAAAACATAAAAAAGATATAAATGTAGCATTGCTATAAATGTACTGACCAGAAGAATAAAGCTGACTTACCACACACGGAACGGCATAAAAAAACAAAATTCTTGAATTGTTGTTTTTTGTTTAATCTGCCTCACAAAAATCAGAATAAAAAGTAGTGATGAGCGAGCATGCTCACTACTGCTCTGTGCTCGCCTGAGCAATTCACTGCTCGAGATGCTCGGCGCTCGCCGAGTATTTCCAGGGTTGCTCGGCGGGAGCTCAGGTCCCCTCCCTGCATGTTTGGCGCTCTTTACAGAGCCAATAGACATGCAGGGATTGTCTGCCATTCACTGTAATGCCATAGCCATGTTGGTTGTGGTGTTACAGTGATTGGCTGGCCGAACAGCGTCATCAGGTCTATATCAGACCTGGCGCCGCCAGGCTCGTCACAGTCACTCCGGAATCAGACAGTGTAGGGAGAGGTGCTGCTGTGTCAGGGAGAGATTTGCTTATTTCTAGTTAGTTTAGGTGTACCAAACGATATTAGAGACACATATCCATCTCAACAAAGAGTCCTTCTGACTAATCCATCTGCAGAGATATCATACAGGCAGTGTATATAGGGAGGCAGAGTATATAGCAGACTGCAGTGCACATAACGCAAGAAGCTCCATTCCATTTTTGTCTGCTGCTGCTATTAGATATTTCTAGAAATAGGCCCGGTCTCAGGGGCCAGGAATAATTTTTTTTGCATCTTAGTCCTCATTATTTGCTTAAAAAGCAATCCAGGGAACACCGTTTTTCTGTGCCATTTGCTTGTTGGCACTACAGAATACAGCCAGGTCCTTTCCATATTACAGCGCTAAAAATCCAGCTATTTAAAACTGTGGTTTGTCTGTCACACAGATCACATATAATTGCGCTGAAAATACTGCCATTTCTGGCATTCATTAAAAATTTGTTTCAGTGTGTCAGTGAAGCAATTGACATCAGTTTGCTGTTCAAAATAGTTAACTACAGGTCAGCTAATTAAAACTGTCTTTTCTCCATCACACAGATCATATACACTGTGTTCCAAATTATTGTGCAAATAATATTTTCTCAGATTTTCCCAAATTACCTATATGAATTGCAGTCATTGTAAGTTTCCAGTCAAATAACTATTAGAGTACAATTGAAAGGTTTTTGTACAAACTGCCTATGATAACAATATATTTTTTTTAAAAATATAAAACTCAAACTGCACTCAAAATGCATGTTCCAAATTATTATGCATAGCAGAGTTTTCAACCTTTTCATTTTAATAAAGAACAAAAAAATGGTCATTTTTTAAATTATAAGCATTAGCAGGTTATTACAAACTGAAATAAAACAGTTTTCAACTCAAAACTTTATTCTAGGTGATGTTACATTTACACATAGGACCCCTTGTTCGAAAGGAGCTTCAGAACTCTCTCGTCCATTGAATTTGTCAGGTTTTGGATGGTTTCTGCTTTAATTGTTTTGCATGAGGACAGAATACCCTCCCAGAGCTGTTGCTTAGATGTGAACTGCCTCCTGCCAGCATAGACACTCCTTTTGATGATGCTCCAGAGGTTCTCAATGGGGTTGAGGTCAGGGGAGCATGGGTGCCACACCATAAGTTTGTCCCCTTTTATGCCCATAGCAGCCAGAGATGCAGATGTGTTATGTGCAGCATGAGACGGGGCATTTTCATGCATGAAATGATCTAAATGGTCCAGATGGATGGAGTGGAGGATGTCTGGTTGATGGACACCTCATGCAAACACGGCTACGGCGCTAACAAGGTGGAGGTGGAGTAATGTTTTGGGCTGGAATCATGGGGAGAGAGATTGCCGGCCCTTTTAGGATCCCTGAAGGGGTAAAGATGAACTCCATATTGTATGTTGAGTTTCTCAAACAGCACTTCCTTCCATGGTTCAAGAAGAAGAGCCGTGCATTCCGAAGCTAGATCATTTTCTTGCATGATAATGCCCCGTCTCATGCTGCACATAACACATCTGCATCTCTGGCTCCTATGGGCATAAAAGGGGACAAACTTATGGTGTGGCACCCATGCTCCCCTGACCTCAACCCCATTGAGAACCTCTGGAGCATCATCAAAAGGAGTGTCTATGATGGTGGGAGACAGTTCACATCTAAGCAACAGCTCTGGGAGGGTATTCTGTCCTCATGCAAGCAATTAAAGCAGAAACCATCCAAAACCTGACAAATTCAATGGACGAGAGAGTTCAGAAGCTCCTTTCGAACAAGGGGTCCTATGTGCAAATGTAACATCACCTAGAATAAAGTTTTGAGTTGAAAACTGTTTTATTTCCGTTTGTAATAACCTGCTTATGCTTAAAATTTAAAAAATGACAATTTTTTTGTTCTTTATTAAAATGAAAAGGTTGAAAACTCTGCTGTGCATAATAATTTGGAACATGCATTTTGAGTGCAGTTTGAGTTTTTTATTTTTTAAAAAATATACTGTTATCATAGGCAGTTTGTACAAAAACCTTTCAGCTGTACTCTAATAGTTATTTGACTGGAAAATTTCAATGACTGCAATTCATATAGGTAATTTGGGAAAATCTGAGAAAATATTATTTGCATAATAATTTGGAACACAGTGTATATTTTTTCAGAAAATACTGCCTTTTCTGGCCTCCATTAAACTTTTTTTCAGCGTGTCAGCAAAGTTTTTGACACTGGTTTGCTATTCAAAAGAGTTACCTACAGGCTAGGTATGTAAAACTGTGCTTTCTCCGTCACATGGATCACATATACGTTTTCAGAAAATACTGCCATTTCTGGCCTCCATTAAAAATTTGTTTCAGTGTGTCAGTGAAGCAATTGACACCAATTTGCTGTTCAAAATAGTTAACTATATGCCAGGTATTTAAAACTGTGGATTGTCCGTCACACGGATCACATATACGTTTTCAGAAAATACTGCCATTTCTGGCCTCTATTAAAAATTTGTTTCAGTGTGTCAGTGAAGCATTTGACACCAGTTTGCTGTTCAAAATAGTTACTTACAGGTCAGGTATTTAAAACTGTGGTTTATCCGTCACATGGATTAGGTATAACTTCTCTCCAAATTCAGCCATTTGTAATGAGCATGGAAGATATTGTCCTCCATTTAAAATTAAATGGATGTGATGGTGATGGTGATGTGCATGCAGAGGCCGAGGCTGTGGGCAAGCAGAAATTGTGGCACAACAAACACCCACATCTTCTCGCCCGACCTTCCTGTCCCAATTACTAGGGGATTGCAGCACACCACTATTAAACCCAGAGCAGTTTCAAAAGGTTGTTGGTTGGATAGCGGATAATGCTTCCAGTCACTTTGCCACCACCACCATCCTGTCTTCCACACGGTCAAGTCTCAGTAGACGTGAGTCTGGACTCCGACCATGCTGAGTGCCCGGAGACAACTGATCCCACACTTGGATACTCCGAAGAGCTGTTCACTTTTACATTTATAGATTCGGGACTCTCGTCCGGTCCACTTGAAGCGGGGAAAGAGGAGATTGCATGTAGCGATGCCCAAATATTTGAGCAGCCACGGTCACACGAAGGCGACGGTGGGAAAGTGTCACAAGAGGTGGACGATGATGAGACACAATTGCCAGAAAGTCAAGAGGAGGACCAGGGTGCGGAAGTGGAAGACAAGGTGGTGGATAATATAGTAACTGACCCAAACAGGCAGGAGGACATGCAGAGCGAGGACAGCAGCATACAGGGGGAGGGAGGTAGAGCACCCCAACAGACAGGAAGAAGCAGTGTGGTGGCCACAGACAGAAGACAGGCAACTGTTCCCCGTAACACCAACACGAAGGAAGTTGACAGTACAAATTTTAGGTCTTCCCGAGTCTGGTTGTTTTTTAAAGACTCTGCCGATAACCCCAAAAAGGCCATTTGCACCACCTGCCAGGCCAGCATCAGCAGGGGTGGCAAATCGACCAGCCTGAACACGACCAGCATGATCAGGCACATGGCAGCAAAGCACCCGACTTTGTGGGCCGAACCCCAGGGTCCAGGAACAATGTCTGTGGGTGGCACCATTGCTTCTTCCACTGTTGTGCATGCAAGCAAATCCCCTGTCCATGGTGCATGCGAAGATGCCTCCTGCCCTGCACCTGTCATTGCACACTCTCAAGTAGCAGCATCAGGAAGCACGTCCACGTCCTTGTCCCAGCACAGCGTTCAGTTATCCATACCCCAGTCCTTGGAACGCAAGCGCAAATACGCAGCCAACGCCCCACAGGCCACACTACTAAATTCCCACATTTCATGACTGTTGCGCTTGAAATGTTGCCTGTTAGGCGCGTGGAGACGGAAGCATTCTGCAACCTGATGGCGGCGGCTGTCCTTCGGTACTTGGTCCTCAGCCGCCACTATTTCTCCTGCTGTGCTGTCCCAGCATTACACAAGCACATGTCCCAAAACATTAGCCGAGCCCTCAACAACACAGTTACCGGGAAAGTCCACCTAACCACAGACATGCGGACAAGTGCTTGTGGGCAGGGACGTTAAATCTCGCTGATGGCACACTGGGTTAACATAGTGGAATCCGGGACCCAGTCTGACCTAGGGACGGAACACGTCCTACGGACGCCAAGGATTGTGGGTCCTAGATCAATCAGGGTTGCTCCCACAGTCAAAAGCTCCTGCACCTCATCCTCCTCAGCCTCCTCCTCCTCTTCAGCCTCCATCTCTGAAATGACCACATCAGTCACAAGCTGGAAGCACTGCAGCACTACCTCCGCCAAGCGACAACAGGCTGAGCTGAAGCTAATATGCTTCGGTGACAAACCGCACAATGCTGAAGATTTGTGGACAGCTCTGAAAGAGCAGGCAGATCTGTGGCTCACACTGCTGAATCTACAGCCAGGCATGGTTGTGTGTGACAATGGCCGGAGCCCAGTGGCGGCTCTGAGGCTAGGCGAGTTCACACATGTACCATGCCTGGCCCATGTGCTTAATCTCGTGGTTCAGCATTTTCTCAAATCCTGCCCGTAGTTGCCAGATCTGCTATGATTCACCAGCATTTGCAGCTTCTGGCTCACAGACTGGTGTATGATGTCCCCACGCATTAGAACTCTACACTGCAGAAGTTGAGAAGGACTTGTGAGCAGAAGAGGACACTTGTTGAGTACCAGCATCAACAAGGCCGTCGGTATTCAGTTCAGACTCCACACATAAGACCTCAGGAGTGGACATGGATGTCAGACATATGTACCATCCTCCAAAACTTTGAGGACTCCACCAAGATGGTGAGTGGCAATGACGCCATAATTAACGTCACCATCCCGCTTCTCTGTCTTCTTAAATGCTCTCTACTCACAATAAAAGAGGATGCACTGCAGGCAGAGATAGAGCAAGGAACGATACATGGTGATTACACACAGGCAAGCCCCATCTTATCCCAACGTGGATTGGGTGACAATGAGGAGGAGGAGGAAGAACAGGAGCTAGTTTCATGCACTATAGACGGTACTACATGCACAACTGTCATACTGTCTGTTCAGCATGGATGGCCTGAGGACAGAGAGGAGGAGGAGAGCATGGTCAGTCATCCTCTTGGTGAGGACACTGAATGCTTGCCTGTTAGCAGCCTGGCACGCATGGCTGAGTTTATGTTACGCTGCCTTTCCCATGACCCTCTCGTTCTCAAAATTTTGGGTGACAGTCATTACTGGTTGGTGACACTTCTAGACCCACGCTACAAGGAGAACTTTATATCTCTTATTCCTGAGGCCGACAGGTTTACAAAAATTGGGTAGTACCAGAAGGCCCTTGTTGCGGAACTATTAAAAAAATTCCCATCTGAAAACGCTGGCAGCAGAGGTCACAGTTCGTTGGACAACCAAGGAGTACAGGCGAGAGAGACACAACTTCAATCCAGAAGAGGCAGGGGAGCACTGTCAAAGTTCTGGGAGAATTTTCTCATCCCCTCCCATCGCACAGGCCCTGAGGCGCGGGGTACTCTCACAAGGAGTGCAAAGTTTGGGAAGATGCTGAGGGAGTACCTTGCCGACCGTACCAACGTCCTCCGTGATTCCCCTGTGCCTTATAATTATTGGGTATCCAAGCTAGATATGTGGAATGACCTGGCT
The DNA here is from genome assembly GCF_046119375.1 of Phyllobates terribilis. Taxonomy (NCBI): domain Eukaryota; kingdom Metazoa; phylum Chordata; class Amphibia; order Anura; family Dendrobatidae; genus Phyllobates; species Phyllobates terribilis. The sequence continues at coordinate 22,741,613 of NW_027362769.1, forward strand.
CTCTACGCCCTGGAGGTCCTGGCCTGCCCTGCCACCAGCGTTTTATCAGAGCGGGTTTTTAGTGCTGCTGATGGAATTATAACTGATAAGTACATCCACCTGTCAACTGAAAATGCTAACAGACTGACTCTTATAATAATTAACAAGGGCTGGATTTGGCCAGACTTCTCAACACCACCGAATGATAGCAGTGTAACTTAAGCTCAAATCCAGTGTCTTTTTTTGAGGGGTGTATTCCCATGCACCTCTTCACACCCACACATGGGTATACGCTTCCTGATTTTGGCTATTTGCTCTTGTCCTCCTCCTTCTCCTCATCCTCATCCTCCACCACCATATCACCAGGGTGACCATGGTCCGTGATACAATTTTTTTCTACACAGTATGTTCATGTATACCCCCCTGGGGTAAATGTTTGTCAGCCCATACACTTAGTGCATGGGCATTACAAGTATAGGAGACCCGCTCCTTTCTAATAAGAACAGTTTTGTTATGAGGCCCTCCTCCACGTCTCTTCCAATGGGCATTGGAGTGCCTCCCTTGCATTTACTGCATAGGCAAACATAATGGGAGACCCACTTCCTAATTATGGGAACATTTTTTTTCAGGAGGCCCTCCTCTACTTCTCTTCCAAGGGACATTGGAGTGCCTCCAAATTTTTGGCAACCCTTGTATTCACTGCATAGGCACAATGGGATACCCACTTCCTAATAATGGGAACATTTTTTTTCAGGAGGTCCTCCTCTACGTCTCTTGCAAGGCACATTATAGTGCCTCAAAATTTTTGGCAACACTTGCATTCACTGCATAGGCAAACACAACGGGAGACCTACTTCCTAATAATGGGAACATTGTTTTCAGGAGGCCCTCCTCTAAGTCTCTTCAAAG